>NW_022681469.1:47984598-50927098 GCF_009764315.1 Trachypithecus francoisi
AAACTGACTTGACATTTTTTAAAGAAGAAGAGCTATATTGACACATTAAGTAGAAGTTCTGGAACAGATGGGAGACTTGGAACACCAGGTCTTTATTGGTGAAAGACATCAAATGAATATATACTTATCAAGATTATATCTGTAGTTGCAATTATTGAAAATTGCAAACATAAACGTTGTCAGGTAGACGTTTTAACAGAAGGATGAGATCAAAATCCTTTCCTATTTATTTAAAATTACTCAAAATAAGATAGTGGTAGAAATCTTTGTTTTCTCATTTCTTGTAATTTATTCTGGGAGTAGAGTTTTTAATATTCTAATGGTTAATTTTGTTCTGGTTATCTCCATCTCTCTTGTCAACTTAAGATGTATTTCCCACCGGTAAACACAGTGTCCACTGGTTCTTGCTAAATAAAGATATCATAGTCTATATTCTGCTTCATAGTTTAGGTCTTGGAGAAGTGGAAGAAATCTCTCAACTAAACTTAAACATAACCTTATTTGATCCAAGGTCAGTAGATACCTTTAATTTTTCTTTTTCTTTTGGAAAAAAAAAGGAACTGTTTTGGTGAGTAGAGGTGGCAAGGCTGGGAAATGTGTCTGTAGCTGATAAGAAAGGGAAAGGGCTTAACATGACATCCACCAAATTTTACAGTGCCTTGGACCTCAGGAAAGTATTTCTTTCCAAGAAGAGAGCAGGAATGCCTTTTTAAAAAATTGTTTATTTCCATTAATGAGAAACCTCAACGACCCATGAAAGGTTATTCCTTTGCATTATCTAGTGACAGATTTACTCATACTCAGAGGTTACATTAATATTTACTGATGGCACAAGTATAGGTTTCACTTTATTAAAAATTGTATGGATGTTGGAACTGCTGTTGAAGAAGCTGACTTGGTTTGATTTGGCTATGGATATGATAATTATAATATGGCTTTCTGTACTTTTAGAAGTCATAAGTTACATTGCAAGGATTTGTGTATTTGGATTGCTAGAAAGTTACAATATCGTATTATGACAGTACAGTAGAAAACATTTCAGTGTGAAGAATAGTATGTCTCACATAAATTTCACCATAGAATTAAGTAAGAATCATTAAAATATTCCAGGTTTATTAAAAATTCATTATTCTACTAGAGGATCTTTAAAGAGCAATAAGAACTTGAAGAAATAGTAGGAAAGCTTTGGTAACAATGACACTGTGCTAATTGAGTTTAAAGAAGATAAAGAATGTATTAACAGAATGGATCCAAATTTGGCAAAAAAGATTTGTAATAAATCAAGGGGGGAAATCAGTTAATAAAGAAAGAGGCCAATTATCAGTGAGGGGAGGGAGTGTGTTTCCTGATTCTAAATGAAAGGTTAAACTACTTGGGTGAATTTCAGTTTAACAAAAAGGAAGAAAAGCAGTATGGATAATTAGGCAGTAATAAGATCATACTGGAAAAGAAAGAAAAAAAAAAGAAAACTGCCTCAGGTGCTAGGGGAATATTGGCTAATGAACTTAACCTCCTGCAGTTATCTTTGAATATTCATTTTTGCTTTAGAAATGGGAGAAGTGATGTTTTTAGTTATTTTCAAGGAGGTATGATTCTTTAGCACACTTGATCATATTGTGGACTTAAAGAAAAATCATTTCAACTTTTATTTTAGATTCTGGGGGCACATGTGCAGTTTGTTACTTGGGTATATTGTGTGATGCTGAGGTTTGGGGTATAATTGATCCTGTCATCCAGGTAGTGAATATAATAGCCAATAGTTAGTTTATCAGCCCTTTTTCCCCCTTTTCCCTCCCCCCTCTAGTAGTCCCCAGTGTCTATTATTGCCATCTTTATGTCCATCAGTGACCAATGTTTAGCTCCCACTTATAAGTGAGTACTTGCGGTATTTGGTTTTCTGTTCCTGCGTTGATTTGTTCTTAGGATAACGGCCTCCATCTGTGTTCATGTTGTGGCAAAGGACATGGTTTCATTCTTTCTTATGGCTGTGTAGTACTCCATGGTGTATTTGTACCACATTTTCTTTATTCAGTCCACTGTTGATGGGGCACCTAGGTTGATTCCATGTCTTGGCCATTGTGCATAGTGCTGTGATGAACGTATGAGTGTGTGCATCTTTTTGGTAGAATGATTTATTTTCCTTTGGATATATGCCCAGTAATGGGATTGCTGGGTCAAATGGTAGTTCTGTCTTAAGTTCTTTAAGAAATCTCCAAACTTCTTTCCACAGTAGCTGAACAAATGCTATTAAATGCTACTTATTGCAAATATTCTCTAGAATATTGATATTGAATCTACCACAGATGCTTAAGCAATGTAATGACTATCAGCTGTCAGTTATTCTTAACATGAAGTAGGTTGACAGAAACACGAGCAATGTGATTCAGTCTGCCAGTATTGAAGGAGCAGTGATTCTCTGTAGCTCCATGCTGGATTATGCCTTGCTAAGAATAGTCAACAGTGGGACACTTAGCATCTGCTATATAGTGAGCTGAAAGGGGACATATACAACCAAGGAAAACTTGAAAACTTTTAAGGATGTGGTAAAGCTCAGGTTTTAATGACATGTGGCTCTATACTCATATTTTTTTGTATTTTGTATTTTGGGGAAGGCTGCCACATAGGAGTCCAGATGGAATAACTTTGAAATAGATGAATACACTAACTCCAGTTATGTGAAGAGGGGCCACAAACAGTCGGGCAAAGAAAAGAAGACATGCAGATCGCCACGGAAAACTCCTCTATGGAAAGCATAGTCACCCTGTGCATAGCTAACTGTATTAGCTAGATTTTCACCATCCTTTTTATTTATGTGATAACATTGAAATAATAGCAAATATTCAAGAAGTGGAATTGATATTCTTTGTTTTTATTACTTTTAATAATGTCATTTTGGAATGACAATAATAGTTTTATTTGTTACAGTACATATAGGGTATATGTACAAAATAAAATAAGTATGTTACTTAATCAAATAATCTTTATTCATTTTTAGCAGCACTATTTGCATTTTTTTTTTTCATTTTCGTTTTTTTTCTTTTTAGTAGAAGAGACTTGGTTTCGCCATTTTGGCCAGGCTGATCTCAAAATCCTGGCCTCAAGTGATCCACCCACCTCAGCCTCCCAGAGTGCTGGAATTACAGGCATGAGCCACCGCATTCAGCATAGCACTATTTTTGGAACAATATTTCTACAAAGGAAATAACTACCATGACTACAATAGTTACTAGCTTATTAAGATGTCTCATAAAAATTAAGTTTTAAAGTTTCAAGTGATGTTTATTTTTCAATTTCACGTGGAGAGCATGAAAAAACTAATTTTTTAAATAATTGTGTCTTAATGAAAAGCGTAAATACATTTATAATTGTTGGAGTATTGAAGAAATTACAGCTAAAGATTTTGGTTGGTTATAATTATTGGTGATTCTGGAACTGTGGTTGACCTACAACATAATGGTTGAGTGTCTGAAGATTTCACTGGGCAAAGCAGAATTTTAAATCTTGCCAGAATTTGAAATACAGTATATCATCATATACTTTAGCTATATTTTGAATATAAGTCTTAATTTTGTATGAATATTACATTATTGAGCAACATGAGGCCTTAATAAATTACCACTATTAAATGGCAGATAATAATATAATGGTTGAGAGTAATTTCTCTGAACTTTTCCAGATATATTTTCTTAGAACTTTTTTTTTTTTTTTTTGAGGCGGAGTCTCGCTCTGTTGCCCGGACTGGAGTGCAGTGGCCGGATCTCAGCTCACTGCAAGCTCTGCCTCCCAGGTTTACGCCATTCTCCTGCCTCAGCCTCCCGAGTAGCTGGGACTACAGGCGCCCGCCACCTCGCCCGGCTAGTTTTTGTATTTTTAGTAGAGACGGGGTTTCACCGTGTTAGCCAGGATGGTCTCGATCTCCTGACCTCGTGATCCGCCCGTCTCGGCCTCCCAACTTAGAACTTTTTTTAAAGAGATGTTACTTGAGAGGAGGATATTCTCTTTAAAATTCATGTGGAATTGATTGAAGTAAATTCAGAGAGAGTGTGTGTGTGTATGTGTGTGTGTAAAGAGATGTTACTTGAGAGGAGGATATTCTCTTTAAAATTCATGTGGAATTGATTGAAGTAAATTCAGAGAGAGTGTGTGTGTGTATGTGTGTGTGGGTGTATATATATATATATATATATATATGCCCAAAGTAAAACAAAACAAAACTGAATCATGAGTTGACATACCTTACAATATTTGTTAAATTACAAGTTGACTGGTGAACAAAGGATACTCTTAGGGAGATTGTGATTTTAAGCTTTTTTTTTTTTTTTTTAACAAGTCATTTTATTGAATGTGGTGTAGAATAAGATTGTATATAACAGTTAAATTTTCACTGACATTTCAAGTGGTGGAATAATAGAGGAAATATACCCAGAGACTAGGTTCTAGTCTAGGTTTTGTTTCTAGTAACTAGGTGACCTGAGTAAGCCACTAAATTAGTTAGGACCTTATTTTCTTAAACTATAAAGTCATGAAGTTGTCTTGGGTGACCTCTTCATTAACTTTCACACTAATGTGATCTATATAGGCTGGCTCTGATGGGACCTTTCTGAGTCCTGTTCTTCTAATTTAGTATCTATTCTAGAGGATAACATTTTGAATGTTCAGAGACGTTCAAAAGAAATACAATGTGAGCCATATATGCAATTTTAAATTGTCTAGTAACACTTTGAAACAAGTGAAAAAAGAAACAAGTGTAATTTTAATTTTAGTAATTTCTAACCGAATATATCTAAAATTATTTCCACATGTAATTAATATTAGAATATTAATGAGATATTATACCTTTTTTGAAATAAGGTCTTAAAAATCTGGTGTTGGTTTCATTTGGCACATCTCAATTTGGATTAGTTGTATTCAAGTGTTCAGTAACCACATGTGGCTTTTGGCTACTGTATTGGACCTTTTTTGCTGCTAAAGTTATGGCATCTTTTTATCTATATCCATGAATCAAATGTAGAGACTTTAGAGTCAGCTTTAATTACCTTTCGTTTTCTCCTCTCTACTCTATACAATAATGACAGAGACTTGCATTCCCTAGAATCTGTCAAGATTTACAGGTAAATCAGTACATTTTGCTCTTATTTCTAAGCATCTGGAAAGAATAGTGATGTTTATTTCCAAACATCTGGAAAGAGATATTTCTGGGAAGAAGCATCTGTGAATCCTCTCCAATTCCTTAAGTCACTTACTCCTTTAGTTTAGTAAAATCAGACTTCTATCTCTAATATTCTACAAAAACTCTTTGGAAAAATTCTCAAATCTTCTAACTGCTAAATCTGATGGCCACGATACAAATGTTTCTTCGTCTCTTAGCAGAAATGCACACTGTGAATACTTCCTCCTTGAAGCTTTCTTGCCCTTTGTTGTATATTACATCCTTTTTTCTTGGTTCTGTTTTAGCTTTGTCTGCTTTTGTGGTTCCTTTTTTGGCCCTCTTCTGTTTTCCCTTTGTCCACTGCTCTTGACTTCTTGCCTTACCTGATTTCTTTTTGAAGCATCATACCTGTAATTTTAGCTCTCTATTGGATATGTGTGTATGATGATATTCCTCAGACTTCTCAAACCCAACCTAGCCCATACCAAACTTGTTTTCTTCTTTTGATTACTATTTTGATTCTTGGCATCATATTTAGTTACAAGTCAAAGTTAGAGACTTCACTTCCATCTTTAACTTCTAGGATTTTCTGATCATCTGTATCCAGTTAGACACTGAGTCTTTTTGGGTCTACCTGAAAAATATCTATTGAATATTTTCCTTTTCTCCATTTGCAAAGTCCAGGTGCCACATAGATCTCTCCTTCGTTGACTGTGATATGTTTTCTCTAGTACATTTTCCACATTGCTAGCAGATTTATTTCCAACATAATTTGGATAATATCACTTTCCTGCTTAGAACTTCTGCTGATTCCATTTTCTTCTTACATTGCATATGAGTCCTAGACTGCTGTTCTATCTTTAACTCTAGACATTCTCTTTTATAGTTCTCTCTCCTCTAAAAGTCAAGACTTAAAAATATTTCAAATGATGAGATTTTAGGCTTCTTGATGGCTACTGGGAGAAACTAGCCATCAAATATGGATAGTATGGCCCCTAGAGCACCGCTATACTCATAATAAATGGGCCAGTATGATGTATTTATGTGATACCCATAATTAGGTTAATAAGCATGTTTCTTTTTTTTTTTTTTTGTAAGTAAATCCCCGTATGGATATTTTGGCTCCTGGGAGCAAGAGTTAATAACATCCAGGTAACAATGAATGATGTATGTTTTATTTACACACATGCTTTCTATACTTGGAAACTAATATAGAGGATTATCTTGGTTAAGCTGTACAGCTCAGCTGACTTTTATAGGAAAACAATAGATCCCCTGAGGTAATACTAATGTAAGTAAAAAGTAACTTTGGCCATTAGTATATCTAGTTGGGATGAGAAAGAATGACTTTAATTGTTACCTATTTACTAATGTTTTTACAATTGGTTGTTTCCTGACCTCTTTATTCTCCTAGCATATTTAATTGAGATGAGATGAGATGTTAGTTCTCTGAAGTGCAACTTATTTCTTTCTTAGCCAAATCCTGTTATTATTAACCTCATTTGCCTTAGCTGACAACAGGCTTCCCTTAGGCAGTGTAAGCATTGATGCTCTGAGGAAGAGGATAAATATTAATTGGAGTGTACTACTTCTTGGAGACCTTTAAGAAGTCCTAAATAGTCTGAGAAAGTGATTTTTGCTTCTGCTTCAGGAGTGTTTGTTTAAATATTTAATTGCTTAATTTGAAAGAATACTGGAGGTCATAAACAGTAATGAATATATTGTCAACTGGAATATTTTTGCACATACTCAGAATGTTTTGCCCCTTTCTCAAAATTATAGCAAGGTAATAAACAATGATCATATTTAAAAGAGTAATTAACCTTAACATCTCTGTAATCCCAAGGAAGTCTAGACATGAACTCAGGAGTTGGCATATTGTTTTCAGTGTACATACCAGCCATCTTTGAACATTTATTCTGTAAAATGACTTGTATTATGTTTGAGTATGAGCAGTGTGACTCACATAAGTAGGAGAAAAGAAGCCAAAAACTGCAACAAAATATTCCCTTTGAAATGAATACCATCTTTTACAGAACTGAATATATTTCTGGACCGTATATAGAATTGGAAATTTTAGAACTAAAAGTTTTTAAGAGCTTACTATGTGTCAGGAATTGTTCTAAATACTTTACATATATTACCTCATTTAATCTTTCCAATAGCACTGTGAGGTAAGAACTATTATTTTATAGTGAGGAAACTGAGGCACATAGAGATTGGGTGACTTGCCCAAGGTCACCCAGTAGGTGCTGGGGTGAGTATTTACACCAGGGCCTTCTCACCTCAGGGGCTGTGTTTTGACCACTTGGGTCTTCTGCTAATCAGTGATTTAATCTGCTCTTTGGTCAATCTGGTTTTTTACTTACGAACTTTCCTGCTACTACTGTTAGCTCATACTTAGTACAGTTGTCCCTTCATATCCATGGGGAATTGGTTCCAGGGCCTCTCAATTGTACCAAAATTCAAGGATGCTCAAGTCCCTGGTGTGAGTGGTGTAGTATTTGCATATAATCTATGGACATCATTTCGTATACTTTTCTCTAGATTACTTAGGACACCTAATACAATGTAAATGCTATGTAACTAGTTGTTATACTGTATTGTTTAGGGAATAATAATAGGAAAAAAATGTCTGTACATGTTTAGTACAGTTTCTTCCCAAATATACGTGATCTGCTTTTGGTTGAATCCATGGATGTGGAACCCACAGATACGGATGGCCTACTGTACTCTCATTTCTAAGTTGAACCTTTCTTGAGATCTAGATATTTCTGATGTATTGATAGATGTACTTATATAAATACACAGATATAGTACATAACTGCATCTCAGGGCCATTTTATACAGTAACAGTAATCACTTTTTGTTCATCATAGTTACTGTAACTGAGGTATATTTCTGCTAAGCCGAGTAAGGGAATTTTTTAAATAAGTTTTTTTTGTGTGTTTATTTTTACTTTAAAAAGATGGTTTATAATTTGCAAAGATCAATGAGGATTTCTTTTCCCATGTTCTCTCCCCAACTCCTTACCCTTTCCTAAAAAGCGACTAAATTTGATAATTTTTAATTTTTTTGTTTTGAGTGACGCCTGGTCTCAAACACTACTACCCCTCCGCATCCCCCAACAATTAAACAAAACTAAGTACACATATTTTGGGAGGAAAAGCACTATTAAGGACCATTTATTTGGCTGAAGTAGGGGTTTGAAAACTGTCTTTTAAAAGCCGGAATAGACCCTGGGAAGTGAGCGGGAGTGTAGTGTTTCACATATAGCTGAAATAGCCCAGGTAGGGGATTGATGAATATCAGAATCTTGACTGAGAGCAGTCATCAAAAATGTGTTATAAGCAAATAAAACACCTGAGGACTTAGGATGTACCACCAAATAGGGGTCAGAGAGCCCATTATGGCAGAAATGGCAGGTGTTAATGACCTTTTGGACAATGGGTAGTTTACCTAGTAAAATTTAAAGAGTTGGCTGTGTTGGCTGGACACGGTGGCTCATGCCTGTAATCCCAGCACTTTGGGAGGCTGAGGCGGGCAGATCACGAGGTCAGGAGATTGAGACCATCCTAGATAACGTGGTGAAACCCCATCTCTACTAAGAATACAAAAACAAAATTAGCTGGGCGTGGTGGTGGGTGCCTGTAGTCCCAGCTACTCGGGAGGCTGAGGCGAGAGAATGGCGTGAACCCGGGAGGTGGAGCTTGCAGTGAGCCCAGATCTTGCCACTGCACTCCAGCCTGGGCAACAGAGCGAGGCTCCGTCTCAAAAAAAAAAAAAAAAAAAAAAAGTTGTCTGTGTTTGTGTGTATTCCCAGCATACATTTGACTGGTTGGGGTCCGTGTAAAAATGATTGAGGTTAGATTGACTTAATATGTAGGTCAAGGGAAGAACATCAGAGGAAAAATTAATAATAATAGCAGCCAATGCTCATAGAACACTTACTACAAGCCCGGTATTGTTCTAAGCACTTTATATAGATTAATTGATTTAATTGTTAAAAAATTAATGTAAGTAATGTGGCATGTATTTCACATAGCAGTCCTGTGACTTGTAAACTTTACTTATTTTTTTAATTATGAGACATGGTTTTGCCGTGTTGCCCAGGCAGAGTGCAGTGGCATGGTCACAGTTCATTGTAACCTTCAATTCCTGGCCTCAAGTAATCCTCCTGCCTTCGCTTCCCAAGTAGCTGTGACTGCTTACACCTGTAATCCTGGCCTCGTACATTATTACCTTTATGCCCATTTTATTAGTGTACAGAGAAGTAAATTAACTGGAGGTATATAGTCTAGTATGTGGTAGAGGCTAAATTCAAAGTGAAGCAGTCTGCCTTCACAATCCGTGCTCCTGACCTCTGCCATATCCTTCTAGATTAAGATATAAGTATGAAGGAGGAAAGGAGCAAAACAGTAGCAAATGTATATATGATAGAAGTGATGTCTTTACTACCAATTTTATTTCAAATCTCAATTTGCGGCAGCCATGCTGAGGCTAAACTACTTTTTAGAATTTGGATAAACAAATTCTGTAAATACTCTAAAGAATTGGCTTATCCCTGTGTACTAGATAGGGCCTTGGTGAGAAACAGGTGGTACATTCAATGGGGACAATGAAGAGAGTTTAATGAATGGACTTCATTATAGAAGGATGGGTGCTAGTGCAGAATGCAGTCATTGAATGATACTGAAGTGCCCAGGGACTAGCAACCGTGGGATGTCATCATAGCCTGATGCCAGAAGGAAAAAGAGGCAGGGATGGAATTACCCATTCTGGTGAGAGCTAGAATTATGGGAGTGGGGCTAGTGGATAGGGAATAGGACTGTGGACAGCCGAATGTAGTTGCTACCAAAAGAGTGGCCTGGTGGGGGTATGGAGTGGCAATAAATACCCTCCCTTCTCTCTTCTGTTGTCTCATGATCTTGAACAGTTGCCTCCCATTTGCCAACCCCAACTTGAAGCTAGAAATTAAAGAAGCATGGATGGTGCAGTTCACAGAGGTTAGCCTCTGGGATGTGGAGCAGAAAGGAGCAGGGAATGGATTTAGAGGGCAACAGAGATTAACCAGCGTGCCACATATTATGGGTTGAGTTGGATCCCCCCAAAAACGTTGAAGATCCGCATCTTTACAGAAGTAATCAAGTTAAAATGAGGTGTCATTTGTTTGGGTCCTAATCCAGTATGACTGGTATCCTTATAAATGGGAAATTGGGGACAGACACACACACACACACACACACACACACACGGAAGATGATGTGAAGACACACAGGCAGAAGATGGCCATGTGCACGTCAAGGAACACCTGAGGCTGCCAGAAACTAGGAGAAAGGCATGGAACAGATCCTTACTGCCTTCAGAGGGACATGGCCTTCCTGCCACCTTAATTTCAGATTTCTGGCCTCCAGAACTGTGAGAATACATTTATGTGGTTCTAAGCCACCGCGTGTTTGGTATTATGTTATGGCAGCCCTGTGGGATAACATACCATATGTCATGAAGCAGTTCCTTATTGATCAGATTTGTTTCCAGTTTCTTTTTGAGTGTATATACAGCCATAAAGCCATGAAGACCTTAGAAATCAACTGATGTAAAATACTGATTTTGGAGATGCAGACCTTGCCATTGGTCACACAACTTTAATGGCGGGGGCAGAGCTAGGACCCTATAGACAAGCTGTGTTAGAATTCTTAGAGGTGAACATGCTAGGGTTTTAGTTAGGGCCATAAGCACATTTTATCATTGAACTTCTAGTTAAGAAAAGATTTATCACACAAAGAAATGACAAATGTTTGAGATGATGGATTATCCCAGTTACCTTGATTTGATGATTACACATTGTATGCTTATATTAAAATATCACCTGTATCTCATAAATAAATATGACTATTATGTATTCATAAATAATTTAAAAAACTTTTTAAAAAGGAAAACCATTATTTATAGATTTTACAAGTTTTAATATCCTAATCATTAGTTTATAGATGTAATTAACTGTGTTTCATTGGTTCATTAATTTCTTATCTCTACTTTGAGCCAAAATTTTCTTGTTAATATGAGACAGTTTTGGAAAACCTTTGGCCACAAAGCTCTCTTTTGAAAATTTAGAAGAAAAATAATGTTATTCAGGTGATGATCATGTTGTCTATTACTTTGTTTAATGATTATAAATTCACTAAGATGTATCCAGTTGGGAGACTATTTATGTAAGCAAGCTGGAAATTGACATGTGTATATAATAAGTTGCTCAAACAATTACTGGTTATACTTTGAGTCTTACTTTGGCTGATTATTTAAAAATTATACATTTAGAATAATTATTATTAAAATAAAAATATATGAATAAGTATGTTTGTAGAAATCACTTATCAACTCCCCAAGATGATACTGTCTTTTAGTACATACACATCCAGGTTTTTTAAATCTCTGTGTTTGTGCACATGTGTGTGTATGATCTATATAAAATGAAATTGTGTCATACAAACAATTTTGTAGCCTACTTTTAAAAACTCAACATTATAGTGGCAAATTATTTTTTTCCATGACAGTAAATACATTTTGAAGGAATGCTGTGACCCTGCAAGTGATACAGAAACAGCTGTTTCCAGTTTTTACTAAACATTATGTTAAATGTATTTTTGCCTTGTAAACAATATGAAAAACATCCCTGTAGGTAAATCATTGTACTGTTATCCAATTCTTATTCTACATGGAATCAAGTTTGCATGATGAACAAAGAGAGCATCTTAAGAGTAATTTCCAGTCTCCAGAATAAAGTGAAAACTCAGGAACATATCTCAATGGGAAAAATTTGCAGTAGGTTGCAGAGACGTGCCAAAGTCAATGTACAAAGACTTCAAAGAAAAGAGGAGTTAAAAAAGCCTTCACTATAAACCTTAAGCTAAATATTGGGAATAAAAGTGATTACAACCCTTTAGGGAAGCAATTTGGCAATGTGTAGCAAGAGCTATAAAAAAACTTTCATCTTTGCTAGAATGTGTGTTCCTGTGCGTGTGCATGTATGTGTGTGTGTATTTCAGGATGATTTTTTTTTTCGCTTTTTAGTTTTTGTTTGAATGTTTTATTTTGAAAAAATCTAAACGTGTTTCAGTTGGAACTCCCATCTGCTTCCCCAAACTGTGATTTTTTGTACCAAATCCCAGCTATCATATTGGCTTTTAATTTTGATTGTTGTTTTTGATATATAGTACTTCAGTTGTGAGGAATGTATTTTAGGAAAAGAATTTGAAATATTGGAAAGACTCATGTTTCATAGGTTCCTAATGGAATTATTTGTAATGGTACAAAAATTGAAAGCAGCTATCCAACACTAAGACAAAATATACGTTGTGGAATGTACACTTGATGGAATACCATACCTAAAGTGAAGCCTGTGAAGAGTTTATGGTACCATGGGAAAAAACTTATGCTGTTAAATAAATAAATGAGTAAGATGGTTAAGCAAGTATATAGGATCAAGTGAGCAAAAACGTGGCTTGGAAAAATATGAGAAGGAACTATACTAAAATGCTGAATAGTGATTTACTTGTGTCATAGTCTTACGGTTTTGTGGGTGTTTTTTTTCCCTTTGCCTGCTGTTCAATATAGTCCATATTTTTATATTGACCATTAATTAGTGTTATAATAGGAAAAATGCAATAATCTTGAATTGTGATAAAAACAAAGAACATCATATTGGGCTTTAGATAATCATGCACCAACCTGACTGTAATCATTTTTTTTTTTTTTGGCAATTGTAGGAACAAATTATAGGGACAAGTAGTATCAGAGAAGGATTCTGATAGGATTTTCCTTGTGGAAAAATTTGCAAATAACTGCTCTCATTCCGCTCATCTCCTAGTTAGCTTTTCTTCTTTGACCACTTGAAAAAAAAGACAAGGAAAACATTTATTAAAAAATCTCCCACAAATACCTTTGCTTATGAAGTGTGAACAAAACAATAATAAAACAACGTGACTATTTTATTCTTTCTTTCTAACTTTCTGAAAGATTAATTTGTTGGCATTAAATTAACTTCTCATTTCTAATTTGTCTTCCTCTATTTTCTTTTAGTTCTTTGAATTTGCACTAAAACTCTTTAAACATCAATGTATTCAGATGTATTTGTGAAAGAAATATTCCTTACAGCTTTTAGATAATAACAGTTAAAATTTCTTAAAAAACTCAATTTGAGTGCCCAAGCAGTTGTATGCTTGTTCCGTTTAGTTTGTTTATTGCATTTCAAATGAGTTTAAGTGTGAGTTACAGTTTATGTCTGAGGCTCTGGCTACCCTCTCTCCCTGTACTCCTTCGACCCTCGTGCTAAGGTGATTCAGCCTACACAGCTGAATTTCAAAATGAAGCGTATTGCCTGCTAGTTGTCTTCTGGGGCCTCTAGAGGTGTAGTAATACTAAGAGCTACTCCATGAAGCATTTTTCTTTCATTGAAATCTATGATAACTTTATTCAAATTCTGATTTTCAAAGTCAGTTTCATTTTGAAGCAGAAAACCAAGAATGCTTTCCAGACTTTAGCAATTTCCTTTATTGCTCTATATTCTTTCTTAGGAATGACAGTGCACAGTTGTAATCCTCCTACCATAGGATCCTCCTGCACTGAAGAGGGAGTTCCCTGTGAATTTCTGATCAGTAAAAAGGGTATGTTTTAAGGGAAAAGTTATATTTTACTGTAAGAAATTAATGATGATATATAATAATACCAGAAACTTTTGCCTCTCATTTAGGTGGCTGTGACAGAGGGAAAGGACATGATAAATGACTCATAAAACTTGTGACTAGAAGTATCACACACCACTGTTGCTTGTATTTCATTGCTCAAAGCAGTGACATGTTTACTCTTAAAGGGGGAGTAAGTAAATATAGTATAAAGATATAATAAAGACATAAAGGAATGTTTGTTTATTATTTCTAAGTACTTTCATAGATCTGATTGGTTGATTGATTAGTTTATTTAAATAAAATTTATTGAGTACTTACTGTATATTGTCATTTTTTATTACTAGTGCCTGTCATATGCACAAGGGACAAGATTCCTGCACTCATGGAGCTAACATTGTTGTGATAATACTGTCTTGGAAATAAGCTTGTCAGTATTTATCAAGAACCTTAACAATTCTTTATCTTTTTTTCCCATTAATTTCACTTCTGGACTCCTACACTAAGGAGATATTAGTAAATATGAAAATATGTATAATGATAAAGATAACAGTTTTCTTTGTAATATTGAAAAACTAGAAACAGATGTCTAGTAGGAAAATAGAGAGAACTCTATTATATTTACTCATAGAATGTTATGAACTCATCACTTTGTATTAGAAACAGTTGCCACATTTTTTAGTGGTTATTTTCAGTAACATTTTAGCATCCTGTGGTGACATAAAGCAGATAACGTAATTCATTCTGGGTGTAAGGACTAGTAAATGGTGAAGATTTTAAATTGTTAGGATTACATAGAAGAATTCTATGTCCCCAAATATGGAGTTTATGTACAAGGAGATGAGGAGGATGTAGAGAAACTGGAAATTTTGAATTCTAATAGTGTATCCAGTCATTCAAGGAGACATATCCTGAAGGCAACTGGAAATATAGAATCAGAGACTGGTTAAAAATAAAGGCTAAAAATGTTCTTTGGGGATTCATCAGTATGGAAATGTTAGTTGATCTTGTGGAAGCAGATGAGCTGTGAAGGAGTGAATCAAGATGAAGGAGAATATAGGCAGAGAATCAAAGGGGGATGCTGGTGAGAGAGAAGAGGAAAAGGATCTTGAAGAGAGTGACAGGAAGAAGACAGGAAGAGAGGGATAGGAGAATCAGGAAAATTTTCTGTTTGGAGAAATTGTGGAGAAAGAACTTTTTGAAGGGAAATAGAGCAGAGGCAGAGGAGAAAGACAGGAGGAACAATTTTATTGGTAATTTAGGGTGGTTTTCCTAGTAACTTAGGGTGGTACAATGGTAAGTTATTCATTTGTTAAAATAGAAAGCATATTATGTTTATTTTTGATAGAATAATAGCATTTCATAAGTTTTTTTTTTTCTTGAGATGGTGTTTTGTTCTGACGCCCAAGCTGGAGTGCAGTGGCACGATCTTGGCTCACTGCAACCTCTGCCTCCTGAGTTCAAATGATTCTCCTGCCTCAACCTCCTGAGTAGCTGGGGAGTACAGGCGCATGGCACACGCCTGGCTAAATTGTATTTTTTGGTGGAGATGGGGTTTCACCTTGTTGCCCAGGCTAGTCACAAACTCCTGACCTCAAGTGATCCCCCTGTTTCGGCCTCCCAGAGTGCTGGGATTACAGGCATGAACCACCGTGCCCTGCTGCATTCTATAAAAATTGATCAAAGTCTTTTGACTATTTAAAAACCACATTTAATCAAACACTTGATAGAGCAAGCAGAAATTATTTACATTTTTAATAGAAATTTAGTCATACAATGAAAATGCACTCGAACATTTGTTGATACAAAGAAAAGATTTATGCTAAGAAGTAGTCAAAAATACCAATTTTATTTATTCATTTATTGAAAAAATAATGTATATCTCGGAGACTGGAACAGGCTAAGTGACTTGAAAGCTGCAAGAAAGAAAAAAAGGTAGCAAATGTAAGTTTTAAATCTTTTAGACAAAAATATCTAGATAGTATGATTCTGCTTAGAAACTCAAAGATTTATATGCTTTATCTTGAAGCAACTAAAGGACATGGTGAACATTTTTCATATGTCACAAAGTGTTTTATATTTTTGCTTTAAGGGACAAATTAGCAATATTTGGAGACTTCACAATAACTTTGTGGGGATAGCTAGGGCATTTGTAATGAGAAAAATATAGTTTTGTCATGTATGAAAAAGTAAGTTATAGGCCAGTAAAATGTTTCAGTATCTTGTATACCTAGAAGGACAGCTGTGACAATTGTGCCTGTATAGATCTCATTTATCCTTAAAACCTTCTAGTTTTAAATTGGTACAGACAGTGTCCTTAGTCAAGTAGTATGGTCAGAATGTATTTAAATTTCTGTCTATATATTCTGTTTTTGGCCCACTGCAGGATCTAACAGATAGGTTTTTATAGTTTTCTTTTTTTCTTTCAAGGCCAATATCAAGTAAAATGTAACAGGTAATCTGAGTTAGTATCATTGATAAGTATTTAGAATATTAGGTTTTTAGTTAGGAAAAGACCTTATTGATCATTTGCATTTCACCTGCTTTTGCAGATGAAGGACTTGAGACCCAGGAAAATTAAATAGTCTAGTCCCACTAGAAGTAAGCTACCTGACTGTCAATATGTGTATTTCCAATAATCTCTGCTGCACCTAATTTTACAATATCAGTGCTAAAATGTAAATGTAACCAGGCAGAGAATTACTATTGACTCAGAGTTGATGTGGTTTCAGTAATTTGGCAAACCAGAATCCTGAGTCAAGCATCATGTAGTAGGTAACAGAAGAGAAAGGGAAGGAAATCTAGGCATGGGATGTTCAGTCTATTACTGTAAGAATTGCTCTGGACTTGGAGACAAAGGACCTGGGATTCAGTTTTGACAATGTCACTTATTAACTGTGATTTTAAAGCAAAACCCTAAATTCTCCAACCTTCAGTTTCTTTATATATGAAATGGGAATAAACATTGTTGCTGTACTTACTTCCTAGGTTAATTGTGAGAATCAAGGCCATTGTGAGAAAGAGTCAATTTCTAGTTTACCAACATTTATTTGCTGTTACTATGTGCTAGGCAATATTGTAGCCTTCAGCAATACAAAGACAATGGAAACTTTTATAACATATTACAAAAGGCTAAAAATTAAGAAGTAAAATTAGGAGGAAGTCTGATTGATATCATTCATAAATATTTAGAATATTTGCTTTTTAATTTGGAAAAGACCTTAGAGTTCAATAGAGACTTTTGTCTCCTTAGTCTTCAAAGAGATTACAACTTGGAGAGATGATCCTTTAGGCAAAAAGCCTTATGATACAGTTGATTGAGACTGTCATTATAATAAAAGCAGTTTTACAAGCTGTTAACTAATCTAGGATTGAAAAGAGGAAAGGAATGTCAGCAGTACATCAGAAAGGAAGAACATAATTTTCTTAGAAGTAGAAGTAGAGGAATGAGTGTTTTTTCATTTTTATTATTTTGCTTTAAGCCAGCTCCATTATGCGACACCATCTTGTGTGCCCTTCTGCTAGAGACCAAACCATCCCCACCAATTTTTTAGTAAACAAGAGATTGAATAACCTTAGTTCAGTCAAGGACCTCACCTTTTCTTGCCCTAAAGAGTTATTTGGCTTCATTGTGATTTTGGCGTCAGCTTTAAGATTCATAAATTTCCAGCAGTCTGTGTGGATTAACCTAGTGTTACTATTTAAGGAAATGATGACCATTTAGTAATAGGTTTTCTGATTGTAAGCTATTGGCCATTTATAATCCTGCTATATGTTTTTACACCTACATTTGTGGTGTTTTATGGATTCTGTCTATTTTTTTCATATTTGAACATATCTGAAACTGGGATGCTTCTTTGAATTGATGGATTCAAAATCCATGTTGGGTAAGTGGTGGTTTTGATGGAATTGTTATCTGTGCATGTGTGAATGTGGCTGTAATGTCAAAGTTTAATTGAGTTATGTACATTTCAGGTATTCTAATAATTGCCAGATCCTATGATTTAGGCTTGGAAAGATAAGTTATATATACTCAAGTATATACGTGAGAGGCATGGGAGCAGAACAGTGGAATATGTGATACAGATATCCAAAAAATGAAATCTAAGTGATAAAAAAGCATTATGTCATAGTTTAATTGACAGCCTTTTTCCTTCTAGGGATATATATAAATAGTAAACATACATCATATAATGATGGTGCTTTGGATTCATTCATATTTGGATTCAAAATATTGATGCTGCAACAGTTTAATTTAAGTGATTTGAGTGGATGACTTATGTCTTAATGGAAATTTAAAGAAAGCCTGCTTATGGAAGGTGGATATTATTTCAAAAGTCATACTTTTAATGATAGATTATGTTAAGGGATACTTTTAAAGAAAGGTTAAAATCATGTCTTTTATTCAAATATAAAAAGAATGGGTATCAAAGACTTTATTAAGCTCATTAATTAATGAAGTATCAGTAAGATGTTAGAAATTATTCAAAGGAGAATTTTAAGAGCATACATGTATAGGCAATTGAGGATTCTGAAATGAATGTGCAACAGATGCAAAACTGGTTAATATACTCAGGCCAATTATCCATTTAATTTCACTGGACACAATTTATTTGCATTTTTATGGAAAAGAATTATTTGTATTATTCTGTATCTTACAACTACATAGTTGTAAAGTAGCTGAAAGACAATGTAAGGCTCATATTCTTACTGAATCAGATAATCTGGAAGGGTATCCTAAATAGGACATCTACTAATATTTTGCATATTTCACTGTTTCACAATTTTTCCTGACAAATCTTAGAGTTTAGAAGGTTTCCTGATAGACTTTGTATCAAATTTTAATTTCATAGGAAGGATTGCATTCAGACCATGCTGGAAAGATAATTATCTGATGTTTTCTTATAGCTTCTCCCTTACTCACTCATCATTCCGTCTAGCTGAATTAGAGTGTTAATGGTTTTGAATTTTTCATTTATATCTTTGGGTCAGTAATTTGAATTTAATCTTGATTATATCTTTGGGTAAAGAGAAACTTAAAAAAAAGCTTTGAAAATAAGGAATCTATAAACACTTATTGATTACATACTTTATAAAAGCACATGTAATTAAAATAAATTATCTCAATAATTCTTAATAATGAAACTATAAAAATTATAAGAAGACTCCTAGGAATATTTTTTAGCAATGTTTTTGAAATGATACACAGGAAATATTAATGAAATTAATTTTTTATTTCTTTGTATTTAATTCCTTTTGTACTTCCTTTAGTGAGTTGAGAATGAATCATTTCCTATTTTTTAATGGAGTTAATTGCTTAAATATGGAAAAATGGAAAATTAAATGTATTTGATGGAGAGCAGAATCAAAGCTATTATCACAAAATATATACTTTTTCAAAATTGAAAGTAAATTAAAATTAAAATTTTAAACTTTATTTTTGCCCGTGAATTTTGACTGAGAATAAGTTGTCACTTGATGAGCCATGTGTGGTGGCCTGTACCTGTGGTATTCTGGAGGCAGGGGTGGAAGATTACTATTCCGGAGGCAGGGGTGGAAGATTACTTGAGACCGGGAAGTCGAGGCTTCAGTTAGCTGCGATCACGTCACTGCACTCCAGCCTAGCTGACAAAGCAAGACCCTGTCTCTAACAACAAACAAAAACCAAAAACCCTCAAGAAGTCCAAAGTTTTTTATATGATTTCAATTCGCTGTTACAAAGTTGTCTCACAATGCTTTGTGGATGTATTAAATATATGAATGCATAAAGTTCTTACTGAGCATGCAAATATAGTTATTTAAGTGTTATGTTGATCAGCTTGGTAAAATATATTTTTGAGACATAACCCTTTACATTTGAAAGTCTGGCATTTAACTTGGGCTACACTTCCCAAACCGTAGGGGAATACTCATTGATTCATTAACTTATTCAGCAAATATTTATTTAGTGCTTGTTGTAAGGCAATCATTTTATAAATGCATTTTATCTTAGGGATCTTTCCCTTGCCACAAATAAAAGAACAAGAAAGACTGAGTTTTGCTGTGTAAGAGTGATTCTTGGGTTGGATCAAGACATTGGTGAGGGATAACCAGTCAATTACCTGGACTTCCTAAAATTATCCTTCCATCGTTTTGCTTTCCTCTCAGCGGCTCCCCATTAACCATAAAGATGATCTCTCAGTTTCATCCTCTTCTATTGGTAGCATGTATCTTTACATGTGCTTAATCAGTTTAAAGCAAGATACCGATATCAAACAAAGCTCCAATTTAAAATGAATACTTTAAAAATAACACTTAAATTTGTTGAATAGCTTCACAAATGCGTCTCTGAATCTGTTTCTTACGGTCTTTCTGAAGGTTTTTGAAGGGCTGTGCTGATCAGTGGAAAATCAGAAGAGTGAATCTGCTGTAATGGTGGGGAGAAGGCATCAAGGAAAATGTGCACAAAAAAGAATTAAGGTGGTAAATTTATACGAGAGGTATTCAGGGCAGGAAACTGTGAAGACACTGCCTAAATAGGCCTGAAGAAGCAAGCTATACAGTGGGATGCTTTGAGTTTTTGTGGCCATAAAAATGAGGTCAGCTAAGAAAAGAAGTATTATTTGGGTTTCAGTGAAGGCTGCACTGTGCATAGATTACTTCCAGTTGTAGCAATGGACACTAATCTATGATAATGACACGAGGGTTAGAAAAGTCACATGCAAATTAAGTAATTAGAATCGGAACAACATGTAGTTTAGGTAGTGCTACCTTGGGTGGCGAGTTTGATACAGGTAAAGTGAGAGTTTATTTATTCAGTAGAACTCCTACTATGTGTCAGACACTGTTCTAGGTATTTGAGATTGGCCAGTGAACAAGATGATGTAGATCCCTGCCCTTTTGAAGCTTACTTTCTAGCAAGAAGAGACATACATAGAGACATAATAGGTATAGTAATTGTGTACATTTTTTTGTTAGGAGATAAGTGCTATAGAAAATAGTACTGTAAAGAGGATCAGAAGTGTTGGAGGAGGAGATTATGGTAGATTGCTGTATTGAGTAGAGTAGTAATTTGCTTTTGAATTGGAGAGTTATAGCAACCTGCTACTTTATTTCCTCTCCCTTATAACTTCAGAGAATTGGAAGTTGGGCCTCCCCAGAGAGATTTAGTGACAGAGGAACAGGAAGTAGACAGATATGTATTTTTCAAGATTGTAGTAAAATTTGGATAGTTTAGTCATGATCTTCTCTTTGTCCCTTAATTTCTTTTTTATTCAGCAATAGAAAATGATAAAAATATGTTACTGGAAAATGGGCTGCAAATTATCAGAGTTCTAAAACAGAGATATATAATTTATTGGAAATAAATCTTATGAAAGATTTTGGTAGCATTTGAGTCATATGCTTCATAGGAATCTCAGGACAGTTTTGTGTAACTATGGTTTGCTTAGGGAATTCTAAGTTTTATCTACTTTTCAAAAGACCAGTGTAATCAATGTTTCTTTGGCAAAACTCTATATATCTTGACAGCTTGTTAAAATAATAGTTAGCTTCTGGCTTTCCATTTCACATATGCAGACTGTATCATAAATTGCTTTACTAAACTTGATGCATATGTATAGTCGTGGTAGATTATACAAGATTGTTGCTGATAAAAACTTTAAAGTAAGGCTCAAAATTAGACTGTAAACCTGCATCTTGATTAATATATAACTGTTACTAGAAAAACAAGTCTAAAGTATTTCATGTATCACTGAATAATGTAATATCTCCAATAGATATTACACTGAAGGACAGTAGGAAGGGAGATACCTTCCCCAGCCCTACTGCCCTTCAGTGACTAGAATTGTTTCAAGTCTGTATAGAAAGGCACTGTTAATTTTTTATTCCCTGTGACCTGTATATCTTCTCTTATTTTCCACTTAATTCTTTCTTTAAAAAAGTGTATATTGATTTCTTGCATGTGCTACTAGTGATATGTCCAGAGAAAATGTAGGATTTCTTTGTTTGCAAGGGTTTCTTCCTTTTCTACTAAGTCATTTTGCCTTGCCTTCTCTCTCCTTTTTTCCTTTATTCTCTTGTTCTTCTCTGTTCTTCAATTAATCCCATTTCCCAATCTCTACCCTTTTAGCACTCCATAAAAAGGATCATGTAATCTGAAATCTAGAACATTAGAATATATTTGAGAATGCCCATGTCTCAGATAACGTGATTGAATTCTAATTCTCCATTACTCCTTTCAAGTTTCATTCTTCTCAGCCTTCGCATTTATACTTCTTTATTATTCATCATGATCTTGTATAGTTTTGTTCCTTTGAAGGCCAAAGCAGTTTAAACTCATGTATGTATGTATATATGTATGTATATATGTATGTATGTGTTATATATGTATGTATGTATGTTTGTGTCTATTTTTTTTCATTCTTCTAGGAAAGAGGGGGAATAAATTGGTAGGAAAGAGTAAAGATGGTAAGATGTTTTCTCATATGGAGAGCTGGTCCTCACTTAAGCTGAGAGCACCTGTAGTGGAAAAATATATGAGATTTTATTTTTTTGTGGCTCCCCACAGTTTGTCTGCCCAAAACAATGTCCTGTAGTATTCTTGGGGATGTGTAAGAGCATGACTTTTTTTTTTTTTCCTGTAAAGCTAGAGAAGGATAATTGTGAGAAGGGAGATGGGAAAGGATATCATATTTAAGAGGCACTTTCTCACATAGGTCATTTTTAGGAAAAAATTTTATGGAAGTTTAGATCTAGCAATTGATTTCCTTAAATATATTTATGTGCCTAGCTATTTCTTAGAAAAATCTTCAAGTAATTAGAAGGGTATATCTACTCCAATTTGAAGACCACTGCATTATGCCATATAGCTTCTGTTCCTGCTTATCATTTTTACTCTCTTACTTCTTTGTGTTAGGTATATTCGTTACCATCAGGGTTAACAGCATCCTGTTGTTTATTTTCTGAGTGTAGGAAGTATATAAATGTTATCTATATGACTGGATTTGTAAGTACTTGATAAAGATGTAGCAGTGGAAGTGATGAGGAGAAGAAAAGGAAGAGGAGGAGAATGAAGACAAGTAAAAAATAATTAAAAAAAATTCAACACTTATTTGCAGGCACTTAACAATGCTAGATACTATTATAATCACTTTAAATATTAAATCTTCATTTAGTCTTATTTGTACCCTGAGAGGCATTTACTGTTATTATCCCTGTTTTATATATAAGAAAATTATGGCACTGAGAGGTTAAGAAACTTGTCCAAGATTGTCAGTGGTGGAAGCAGAATTTGAACCAAGCAGTCTTATTCTAGAAAGAGCCTTAACCACTGTGCCATCGTTCTTGTTATGTGCATGTGTGTGCATGTACATATACATACATGTGAACATATTCACCAATGCATTAGCTGGGCTAGACCATAAATATTTGTGTGTATCAACAGATACTTAAATATTCACAATGTTTTAAACCCATCAGAAAAAGGACAATGTAGTTAATGAAGAAAAACATAAAGGGTATGGGAATGGGGAAAATAGAAAAAGAGTAACAACCTTATTTCTCTCAAGTGACAAAGTGATTTTTAAAAAATAGAAATACAACATTTAAAGATACATTCATAGCAATTAAGCCTATGCCTTTAACATTTTGTGATATTTACAGAGAAATAATTTTAAAATCTATTTAAACATTTTTCACCTTTTGAAATTATATACCCTGTCAAGATGCACATACTATATTCTTTACAGTTCAGTTTTCACATATAATAATGACATTTAAACTTTTCCTTCCTTCTAATAGATAAAAAATCAAATGCCTTCTTTTTTAACTTTCAACCCCTTTAACTGTGGCTGTAGAGAAAAAAACTGAAAATGCACTAAGTTTAAAGATACTTAGTCATCCCCACATTTAAAAATAGGAGGAAGAATGAGTGGTAGCTTAACATATTTGAATTGAATGTAATAGTTTCTGATATTTTGATAATTACAACCTTTTCAGTGTTGTGTCAAAACATTTGAAAAAATGGATTCTGAATTCCCTCTGGGATATTTTGAGGAGAGTTCTGTTCTGTGAAGTCTGGACTGGGAAGGGATGTAAAGCAGCACACTAGTATGTCCCCATATTTAGAACTCTTCAGAGGAGACTTGATAAATGTTTGAGCTCTGTGTGCTTAGCTGCACCAAGCTGCTTCAAGTTTACTAGGCATGCTGGAAATTAGTTGCTTTTGGGTCAAAGAGTGACCATGATTTTATCCTCCTCTACATCCTTAGCCAGCCCACTCCGGTTTCCTTCTCTTAAGACAGTGGTCGTAGTACTCCAATTGTTTGTAAAGTAGCAAGTTCCTTTGATAGGCTTGTAAAATAACTTAACTGCATTTGAAAATTTGGATTACTGTATTGAATAGAGGTATAAGTAATGAACAGATAAATTATTGTCTCTGATATATCATGTAGCCATGTGTGAATTACCTTTTTGGGGCTTTGTTTTCTCATTTTTAAAATGAAGGGGATTGAATGGGATAACCGTATAACCTTCATCTTAAGAAACGTAAAATCAACGTATGCTATTACGTGTGTGTATTTTTACTAATTTATCTTAAAAGTTTGTGATACATGCTCTGGAAAGAAAAATTCAAATGAAAAATCCTCAGTATTTCTGAAGCAAAGGTGAAATTGAGAGATTCTAGATGGTTGTGTGAGGCCTGTGTTCCACTTTGGTGTTATCCCTGTCAACATAGAGGCTTTTGTTCTGTTCTGTTTAAATAGTGTTTGTGACTAGGTACGAACTAGCTCAGTTTGGCTTTTTAATTCATAGGATTTGCTATGAAGTGGCACTTAACTATATGGGCAAATTTAATTTTAAAACCACTTACTCTCCTATGATTTACAAAGGACCTCCTAGCATAGAATTGTAGAAAATTCTATTAGTGTATGTATTTAACATTATAGTATCATGTGCCTTATTAGCTGCATCCAGTACTAGTTTATTTGTATCAGACTGTTTTTTGGTTAGTGGTTGTCTCATTTGAGGTACCTATACAGACATACTGCAGTGGACACTTCGGCCTTCTCATTAGCACAGACCATTTTCTGAGGGTTAGAGATGTACCTTGTAGCCATTTTTGATATGATGGCTGATTTCAGGGTTATTTCCTTCAATATTCTGGCATTGATGAAAGCTTATATAGGGAGCAAAGGGTCATGAAAGGGGTAAAATCCAGTATTTGGAAGGTCTAGAAAATCATTCAACTGTAAACGATGAAGTTCTCAAGTACATGTCTCCATAGCTACTTCCAATGATTGAAACTAGTTTTGAAAAGACAAAATACCTGGAATAGTTTTTGGCTTTAACTTCCTATAGGTCCCCTAAGGAAGTAGGACTATACTTAGTGTAGTTATCCTGAGACTATTGTGGGATCAATTTTTAGAGCGTGGTAAGTGGCTCCCAAAAAGGAATCCCTACTTTGCAGTGAACACTTAACTGTATGGCTTTGGACATTCCTCTGATAAATGGTTCAGACCATATTGCCTGCAGAGCTTTTTTTTTTCTTTTTTCTTTTTTTGAGAGGGAGTCTCACTCTGTCACCAGGCTGGAGTATAGTGGCATGATCTCGGCTCACTGCAATTTCTGCTTCCTGGGTTCAAGCGATTCTCCTGCCTCAGCCTCCCGAGTAGCTGGAATTACAGGCATGTGTCACCACACCCGGCTATTTTTTGTATTTTTAGTAGAGACAGGGTTTTACCATGTTGGCCAGGATGGTCTCGATCTACTGACCTTGTGATCTGCCCACCTTGGCCTCCCAAAGTGCTGGGATTACAGGTGTGAGCCACTGTGCCTGGCCTACTTACAGAGCTTTTCATGTGATTGTTACATTGCCTTATTTTCCAGTTAGTTGTGTATAGGCATACTTTTTTTAAAAATTGTGTTTCATCTCACTGCACTTGGCAGATACTGTGTTTTTTTACAGATTGAAGGTTTGTGGCAGCTCTGTGTCAAGCAAGTCTGTTGGGACCATGTTTTCAACAGCACGTGCTCACTTCATGTCTCTATGTTGCATTGGTAATTTTCACAATATTTCAAACTTTTCATTATTATATCTGCTATGATTATCATAATCAGTGATTTTTGATGTCACCATTGTAACTGTTTTGAGGCACCATGACCCACACTCATATAACATGCCTGACCTAATCAGTAAGTGCTAGGTTCTGACTTTTCTACCTCCACTGACCTGCAGTTCCTCCATCTCTCTCCTTCCCCTTGGGCTTACCTATTCCCTAAGACACAACAATATTGAAATTAGGCCAATTAATAACCCTACAATGGCAAGTGTGCAAGTGAAAGGAAGAGTTACATGTCTCTCACTTTAAATCAAAAACTACAAATTATTCAGCTTAGTGGGGGGCGGGGCATGTTGAAAGCCTAGATAGGCTGAAAGGTAGGCTTTGCATTGTGAATGCAAAGCAAAAGTATTTGAATGAAGTGAAAAGTGCTACTCCAGTGAACACATGGGGTGATAAGAAAGTGAAATAGCCTTATTGCTGTTATGGAGAAAGTTTTAGTGGTTGGATAGAAGATTAAGCCACAAAATTCTCTTAAGCCAAAGCTTAATGTAGAGCAAGGCCTGACTTCCTTCAATTCTATGAAGGTTGAGAAGGGTGAGGAAGCTTCAGAAGAAAAGTTTGAAGCTAGCAGAGCTCAGTTCATGAGCCTTAAGGAAAGAAACCATTTTCATAACATGTAAGTACAAAGTGAGGCAGGAAGTGCTGATGTAGAAGCTGCAGCAAGTTATCTAGAAGATCTAGCTAAGATAATTGACAAAGGCGCCTACACTGCACAACAGATTTTCAAGCTAGACGAAACAGCCTTATATAGGAAGAAGATACCATCTAGGACTTCTCTAGCTACAGAGGAGAAGTCAGTCCATGACTTTAAAGTTTTGAAGGACATCTGACTTTGTTGTTAGGGCCTAGTGTAGCTGTTTACTTTAAGTTGAAGCCAGTGCTCCTTGACCATTCTGAAAATGCTAGGCCCATTAAGCATTATGCTGAATATACTCTGACTGTGCTCTATAAATGGAACAAAGCCTAGATGATAGCACATGTATTCGTAGCGTAGATTGTGGAATATTTTAGGCTCATTCTTGTGACCTACTGCTCAGAAGCAAAGAATCCTTCCAAAATACTACTACTTATTGACAATGCACCTGGTCACCCAAGAGCTCTCATGGAGATGTACAAGGTGATCATTGTTTTCCTGCTCCCTAACAATATTCATTCTGTTGCCCAAGGATCACGAAATAATTTTGACTTTCCAGTCTTATTACCTAAGAAGTACATTTGTTAGGCTATCGTTGCCATAGATAATTATTCCTCTGATGGATCTAGTCAAATTAAGTTGAAAACTTCCTGAAAAGGATTCACCATTCTAGATGCCATTAAGAACTGATTCATGGGATTCATGATTTGTGATTCATGGGAGGAGGTCAAAATACCAACATGAATAGCAGTTTGGAAGAAGTTGATTCTTTGAGGGTTTTAAGACTTCAGTGGAAGAAGTAACTGCACTAGTAAAACAGTTTAAATTAGAAGTGGAGTCAGAAGATTTGATTGAATTGCTACAATCTTGTGATAAATCTTGAACGGATGAGGAGTTGCTTTCTATGGATCAGCAAAGAAAGTAGTTTCTTGAGATGGAATCTATGCCTGGTGAAGATGCTATAAACATGATTGAAACAACAACAAAGGATTTGGAATATCCCATAAACTTAGGTGGTAAAGCAGTGAGAGGGTTTGAGAGGACTGACCCTAATTTTGAAAGAAGTTTTACTGTTAGTAAAATTCTATCAAGCAGCAGTACATGCTGCAGAGACTCTTCCCTTCATGAAAGATGAAGGGAAGAGTCAATTGATGCGGCAAGCTTCATTGTTGTCTTATTTTAAGAAATTACCACAGCCACCTCACTCTTCAGCAACCACCACCTGATCAGTCAGCAGCCATCAACATTGAGGCAAGACACTTCCACAGCTAAAAGACTACAACTTGCCAAAAGCTCAGATGATCATTAGCAATTTTTTTTTAGCAATGAAGTATTTTAAAAATAAAGTATGTACATTTTTTTTTACCATAATGCAATTGCACACCTAATGTATTACAGTTTAGTGTAAATGTAACTTTTATATACACTATGAAACCAAAAAATTTGTGTGACTCACTTTATTGAGGTGATCTGGAACTGAACCCATGGTATCTCCACTGGTGTACGTACCTCTGAGGTCTTTCCTTGATGTAATATGTTAGTACTAGTTTCCCCTGCCTAGAGCTTCAGGACTAGAAGTGCAGCTTTGAGAAGGTATGAGAGCACTGGACGGGGAGATGGAGTCTTTGAGACTGGGCCACTAGAGTTGTGGAGTAGAGGTTGGAAGGGAAGATTGGAAAGAGCCATTTCTGAAAAGCAGAGATGAAGGGATTAGCCGTGAAGTAGATGAATGAAATAGCGAAGCAAGGATGTAGACTTCAGGGAGAAGCATTTCCAGAGGGGAGCTGGATGCTGGGGTATAAGACAGAATGATTTGTAGTAGTCTGTCCCTGGTGTAGTCAAGGAAGGGCTGATTCTAACTGCTGGATCCCGGCTTGATTTCACAATGTGTCCACATTTTTTGTTGCCAGGTAATGTTGTCATTTGCGTGCAAAGTTCCTCTGAGGCAAGAAGTGTTTCCTAGTCATTTTTTATCCTATTAGTGTCTAGCACATAGTAGACAAATAAAACTTTGTTGAATTTTAGTTCATATTTGTGAAGTCCTGTATGTTTAAATTCAAGATACTTGACAAATGGAGACTGGAAGTTGTAATTTCTTTTTTAAGAGAGTGTGTTAGGGGTGCAGAATGAGAGGGCTATGTTTAGTAACTGATAGTCTTACTGGTCAACATCTATCTTCTGGGAAGAAGCGTGACTAAACCTATACATTCCTTTCACATTGGCTTTCCCTGCTTTCTTTTGCCTATCAGTTTTGTCCAGATTGTAAACAATAACCTAGAAGAGAAAGGTTTTATATCTCATTGTCATTTCTTCTAACAACACAGCTTTGTGTGAATAAGACAATATCAAGTAGATTGTTTACCTTGAATTAAATTTTCTAGGAAACAGTTCTAGCATTTAACTTTGATTAAAAGTGAATTTTTGTTCTCTAGAGGATTGTCAGAAGTCATTATAAAAAGAGCTATGTTTGGAAACAGTGGGTGTGGGACTCCTGAATATAATAGTAATTTAAACTCAGAAGTTTTTCATAAAAATCCTTTTTTTAATAAAAAAGAGATGACAGTTTATAAAGAAATGTAGGTCTATCATTTTAGATGTTTAAGAACATAAAAATGGATTATATTAATGATATATAGATTTACAGTATTCCTTGAGACTGTCAGCATGCTATTTTAAAAATAAGTGACATGTGTCTTATAGTAAACAATTTAGTATTTCTGGTTGAAAAATACTTTAAAAATGTACTGCTATTATAACTCATTCATATCGGCCTTTAATAGGTAACTCCATTGGATTGGTTTCTGCCTTAGAAATATTTTGCTGTTATAGATTTCATGGAATAGCAAAGAACAAATAATGTGTACATGCTTGTGTAACATAATGTTAAAGAAGATTTAGGAATTGAAAATGTTGAGAAACAGCTTTTCCTGGCATGCATGCCTAGAGAGGGCTTGCATCACCACTAGGGACACAGAATTGTTATGATCTCTGGCTTTTTATTACATGTCTGATAATTATTTGTTCACAGCCAGACCTACCATATTCAGTTCTGCAGGTTGTGCACTGCATGACTGTAATGATATTGTGTAAAACCTACACATTTGTATGTAGTGACTCTGGGTTTTGAACAAGATAAAGCAATTTCTTTACTTAAGGAGTTTACATTCCAGCGGGCCAGATAATAAATAAGATAGGAATATGTCAGGTAAACATAAATACCATACAGTTAATTAAAACATTGTAAGGTGATAGTGGCCAGATTAGGTGGTCAGGAAGAAACAGTAAAATGAAAAGAAGTGGTAATTTAAAAAATAAAATATTTGGTAAATGGTATACTTAAAATTATATATATTTCTAGACATTATCATTTTTGTATTTTGTTGCTAAAGATAGTCTGATACAGTTGTTTGTTTTCACTTTGGGTTTTTAAAAACTGTGATAGCAGTAGTATGTATTTATTTTTTTTGAGATAGAGTTTCGCTTTTGTTGCTGAGGCTGGAGTGCGATGGTGTGATCTCGACTCACTGCAACCTCCATCTCCCTGGTTCAAGCGATTCTCCTGCCTTAGCCTCCTGAGTAGCTGGGATTACAGGCATGTGGCACCTCGCCTGGTTAATTTTGTATTTTTAGTAGAGACGGGTTTTTTCCATGTTGGTCAGGCTGGTCTCGAACTCACGACCTCAGGTGATCCACCCGCCTTGGCCTCCCAAAGTGCTGGGATTACAGGCATGAGCCACTGTGTCTGGCGGTGGATGTATTTTTTTAAGGATATATTTTGACTGATTTTCATTAAAAAAAGAGTAAGTGCATTATACATTTTGGATGTTTGTCTGCTCCAAATCTCATGTTGAAATATAATCCCCAATGATGAAGGTAAGGGAGGTGTTTGGGTCATGGGGGCAGATCCGTAATGAAAAACTTACTGCCTTCCTCATAATAAGGAGTGAGTTCTTGCTCTAAGTTCATGCAAAATCTGTTTGTTTAAGAGTGTGGCACCTCTCCACTCTTGCTTGCTCTCTTGCCATAGCCGCACGCCCTTTACCTTCTGCTATGACTGGAAACTTCCTCAGGCCCTCACCAGGAGCAGATGCTGGTACTCTGCTTCTTTTACAGCCTGTAGAACTGTAAGCCAAAATAAACCTCTTTTCTTTATAGATTACCCAGTCTTAGGTATTGCGTTATAACAGTGCAAACAGATTAACACAGTGCAGTTTTGTCTAATGACCTAAAGCTAGATTCTTTGAGTTTAACTTAGTGACAGTATTACAAGTATAACAAAATATTTAGGGCTTAAAAACTTTTGAGTTACTTTATTTTGATTTTTTACATAATGAGAAAAAATGTTTGAAAAGTATTCATATGTGTGTGGGGTGTGTGTGTATGTGTGTGTGTTTGTGTGTGTAAGAAGAAAAGACTTGGAAGACAAGTCCGAGCTGTCTTACTTAAGAATACATTTTTATGTAAGTTTTCTAGTTTGTGAAATATTATGATGAGAAATTTTGTTTTCGTGTTTGTACATTGTTTGGTTATAAGTGTACCTTTTTAGAGTGTAGTGTATTTCCTTCCAGCCTAATGTCATTTTTTTTTTAAACAAAGCTTTTCCATGTTGCCTGTTGGTTTTTATGTTTAATATCCTAATGGATCTTAAATAGAAGGTCAAGTGGATATGACATAATTTATGTAATTAGTCCTTTATTTTAATAATTTTTGCTTTTTCTGGAGTTTTACTGGACAGGTCCTCCTGTCCATCTTGCTGCCACTGGACTGCCCAGTATGTATGTTCCCTTAATAAACTCTGTTGTCTCTTTCACTAATTCTGGGTCTCTTCTTTGGCCTCTCAAACATAATGCCATCTAATTGAAGTCCACAGAGGTTTGGCAGGACAACTGGTATGCATGGCAAGAAGTTGAAGAAAATTCCGTGAGTGCCAAGATGATGGGATTGGGAGAGAGGAAGTGTGTGGAGGAAATTCTAGGCTGACTGTCTACATCTATAGGGGGTCTGATAGCTGCTATCCTTGGTGAATGGGGCCCACTGCAGGAGGATAGGGATGCCCCCAAAACACTGAAGGGTCTGGAAGAACTATTGCCAGGGGTGGATCTAACTAAACGAAAATGAGATGCCCAAGCTGGGGCTGCTGTGATTGGCTGGCTGCTTCTATAATTTGTAGCTTATAGTTTTTTTTTTTCTGTATTTTGGAATATTAAAATAGATTTTCCAATTGTGAATTTCTTTAAAAATATATTTAGTGAGGACAAGTGCAGATTCCTTGCATGTGTATATTACATAGTGGTGTAGTCTTGGCTTTTAGTGTGTCCATCACCTGAATAGTGAATATTGCACCCAATAGGTAATTTTTAAACCCTCACCCACCTCCCACCCTCCCACCTTTTGGAGTTTCCAGTGTCCATTGTTCCACTCAGTGTGTCCATGTGAAGTCATTGTGTAGCCTCTACTTATAAGTGAGAATATGCAGTATTTGACTTTGTGAGTTATTTTAATAAGGTAATGACCTCCGGTTCTATCCATGTTGCTGCCAAGGACATTATTTCATTCTTTTTTTGACTGCATAGTATTCTAAGTTGTATATATACCACAATTTCAAGCATCTTTTTAATATGATGATTTATTCCCTTTGGATAGATACCCAGAAGTGTGATCAGTAGATCTAATGGTGGTTCCACTTTTAATTCTTTGAAAAATCTCCATACAGTTTTCCATGGAACTTGTACCAATTTACATTTTTACCGATAGTTTATAAGTGTTCACTTATCTGCATCCTTGCCAACATCTATTGTTTTTAGTCTTTTTAATAGTAGCCATTCTAACTGGTGTAAGATGGTATGAGAAATGTATGATTGTGCTTCTAATTTGAATTTCTCTGATGAATAGTGATGATGAGCATTTTTTCACCTTGTGTCATGATTGGCTGCTTATTGGCTGCTTGTGTGTCTTCTTTTGAAAAATGGCTGTTTGGCCAGGCACAGTGACTCATGCCTGTAATCCCAGCACTTTGGGAGGCCGAGTCAGGTGCATTACCAGAGGTCAGGAGTTCGAGGCCAGCCTGGACAACATGGTGAAACCCTGTCTCTACTAAAAATACAAAAATTTGCTGGGCATGGTGGAAGGCGCCTGTAATCCCAGCTGTAATCCTGGATGGGAGGCTTAGGCAGGAGAATCTCTTGAATCCAGGAGGTGGAGGTTGCAGTGAGCCAAGATTGTACCACTGCACTCCATCCTGGGCAACAGAGTGATACTCTGTCTCAAAAACACTGCCACCACCACCACCAAAAAACAAAACAAAACAAAACAAAAAAATGAAAAATGACTGTTCATGTCCTTTGCCCACTTTTTAATGGGGTTATCTGTTTTTTTTTCCTGTGGAAAACATTCTGTAGTTTGTCTGTTTTCTGATTATGTTTCTTTCTTTTGCTGTGCAGAAGCTTTTTACTGTAATTAATTCCCATTTGTCTATTTTTGTTTTTGTTGCATTGGCTTTTGAGGACTTAATCATAAAGTCATTGCCTAATCCAAAGACCAGAAAATAAGACTTTGTGACCGGTATGGGTCCACTTTCATTCTTCTGCATATGGCTAGGCTATTCAGTTTTCCCAGCACTATGTATTAAATAGGATAGAAATTTTTCAGTGTATATTTTTGTTGACTTTGTTGACGATCAGTTGGTTGTATGTATGTGGCATTGTTTCTGGATTCTCTATTCCATAACATAGACCTGTCTATTATTATACCTGTACCATGCTGTTTTGGTTCCTGTAGCCTTGTAGTATAATTTGAAGTCAGGTAATGTGATGCCTCCAATATTGTTCTTTCTGCTTGGGATTGCTATGGCTATTTGGTATCTTTTTTGGTTCCATATGAATTTTAGGATTGTTTTCTCTAATTCTGTGAAAAATGATGTTAGTAGTTTAATAAGGATTGTGTTGAAACTGTAGATTGCTCCATGCAGTATGGTCATTTTTAACAATATTATTTCTTCCATTCCATGATTATGGGATTTTTAAAAATTTGGTTGTGTCTTCTACACTTTCTTTCATCAGTATTTTGTAGTTCTTCTTAAAGAGATGATGATATGGTTTGGTCCTGTGTCCCTACCCAAATCTCACCTTGAATTATAATATCTGCACATTTCAAGGGCAAGGCCAGGTAGAGTTAATTGAATCATGGGGTCTGATATGGTTTGGCTCTGTGTCACCACCCAAATCTCATCTTGAATTGTACTCCCATAATTCCCATGTGTTGTAGGAGGGATCTAGTGGGAGATAATTGAATCATGGGGGCAGTTTCCCTCATGATTAAATTCTCATGGTAGTGAATAACTCTCCCAGGATCTGATGGTTTGATAAGGGGTTTCTGCTTTTGTGTCTTCCTCATCATTTCTCTCCTTGCCTGCTGTCATCTGTGTAACATGGGATTTGTTCCTCCTTGCCTTCCTCCATGATTGTGAAGCTTCCCCAGCCATGTGGCACTGTAAGTCCAATTAATTCTCTTTCTTTTGTAAATTGCCCAGTCTAGAGTATGTCTTTATCAGCAGTGTGAAAATGGACTAATACTGGGGTGGTTTCCCCCATGCCGTTCTCGTGATAGTGAGTGAGTTCTCAGGAGACAAGCATCTGACATTTCCCCTTCTGGCACTAATTCTCTCTGCCATGTGAAAAGGTGCCTTCATCAGGATTGTAAGTTTCCTGAGGCCTCCCAGGACATGCAGAACTATGAGTCAATTGAACCTCTTTTGTTTATAAATTACCCAGTGTCAGGTTTCTTCATAGCAGCATGAGAATTGACTAATACAAGAGATATTTCACCTTCTTTGTTAAATATGTTCCCAGGTTGGTTGGTTTTTTTTTTTTTTTTAATTTTTTTTTTTATTTTGTAGCTGTTGTAAGTGGAATTGCCTTCTTGATTTGGTTCTTGGCTAGGTCATTATAGGTGTATAGAAATGCTACTGGTTTCTGTGTATTAATTTTGTATCCTGAAACATTACTGAATTCATTTATCAAATCTAAGAGTTTTTTGGTGAAATCATTAGGGTTCTCTAGATATAAGATCTTATCAGTGAAGAGGGATAATTTGATTTTCCAATTTGGATGCCTTTCAATATTTTCTCTTGCCTGATTGCTCTGGTGAGAACTTCTAGTATGATGTTGAATAAGAGTGGTGAAAGTGGGAATTCTTGTCCTTTTCCAGTTCTCAGAGGGAATGCTTTCAACTTTTCCATATTAAGTAAAATGTTGGCTGTGGGTTTGTCATATATGGCCTTTATTATGTTGAAGTATGTGCCTTCTATACATAGTTTGTTCAGAATTTTTATCATGAAGGCATGCTGAATTTTAGTGAAGGCATTTTCTGCATCTGTTGAGATGATCATATGGGTTTTGTCTTTAATTCTGTTTATGCAGTGTATCACTTTTATTAGTTTGTGTCTTTTGAACCATCCTTGCTTCCCTAGGGTAAATCCCACCTGATCATGGTGTTCCAGCTAATCTCGCTTTGCTGACACCATTGTTTAAGGAAAACTCTCTCTAACTGTGTTATTCCTCCACTCTCACACCACAACAATCATCAACACAGACGACTGCTGTGACCATATGTGTGGGTTTTTTTTTCCCCCACACTCCAAGCAGCAGACACCAGCTGGGTATCCTCTAATTCTATTCTCACATTACCTACCTGGAGATAGTGTCAGATTCCACAGGTTTAGGGCTTAGTTCCCAAGACTGCACCTTTCCCTGTTCCCCCTCTACCAGTCTCAAGTCTAGGCCTCTGGAACTTTTGATGGACTGGCTTCAAGTTGCAGTTCCTATGACTCCCTCTTTGGGTTCAATTAATTTGCTGGAGTGGTTTACCAAATATGAATTTCTGAGTCCTAACTTTTTGTTGTCCAAAGAATACAATTTTTTTTAATCTGCTGAAAGTTTGGAAAAAGTATAAATATCTTAAAATAGAAATTCGGAAAGGTTTGACTCCATTGTTATTCCAATTATTAGACATTCAGCAAAGGTCTCAACTGGAAACATTACGATGACAACAACAATGAAAGCCATTACTTCTGAAAGAGAAATTATACTTCTATGACTTTTTTATAAAGTTTAGAATTAGAGCTTTTGGTAGAGTTTTAGTAAAGTTTGACGGAGGCCGCTTGAACTGTAGGAAATTGTTTCTTTCTTTTGTGATCTCCAGTTATTTCTACCACATTTTTGTGGACCTAACCACCCTCTTTTTTTGTTTTAATATTCATTATGGACCTACCCACCCAAATATTAGACTTAAAAAATTATATAAGTGAAAATAAAGTTGGCTGGAAAAAACCTGCGTGATCTTGCATTCTGCACATGCATATTTTTTGGCTACCTATATTGGGCGGGTGTTAGGGTACCATGATCCTTGCTTATAGGGTTTTTAGATTAATAAAAGGAATGAGTAAAATACTTTATTATGTATGAGAAAACTGAGACCAAGCAAAGTGACTTGCTCATGAGTATACAACAATTTCTCTTTACGCTGACTAGTGAAATCTTGAGAAAGTCCAAAGTTCATTAATGATGGGTATTGTTGTACCACAGGTTGCATTTCCTCTCTAGGTTTATCTGGATTTTGTTATCTAACAAAAGAGCTATAAATCCTGGCCATATGCCATGGAGGTACTGCAAGTATGATACCTATTACTGAGATGGAGACCTTTTGTGGTCAAGATAAAAAAGGGCACAGTGTATTTAATTTTTTTTTTTTTTTGAGACAGAGTCTTACTCTTTTGCCCAGGCTGGAGTGCAGTGGCGCAATATTGGCTCACTGCAATCTCTGTCTCTTGGTTTCAAGCGATTCGCGTGCCTCAGCCTCCCGAGTAGCTGGCCCTATAGGCGCTCACCACCATGTCTGGCTAATTTTTGTATTTTTAGTAGAGATGGGATTTTCCTGTGTTGTCCAGGCTGGTCTCGAACTGCTGACCTCAAGTGATCCACCTCCCTTGGCCTTCCAAAGTTATGGGATTGCAGATGTGAGCCACCATATCCAGCCTGTATTTAACTTTAATAGTGTCTTTTGTCTATTTACCTCCCTGGGTAAATGAGAAAACAATAAAAATATTCACGAACTGGCATAGGTTCTTATTTTGTGCACCCAGCATCCAGAACAATATTTAGGTATAGTACTTACATCTCCTAAAAAGACTTACTTTTAAAAAAATTAATAGTTTAAAATAGTTATCACACCACTTTTCTAAGTGATTACTTTTATTTGCCCTACTTCAAGTAAGGATTTTGTTTTGAGGATGGAGAGTCTGATAATCAAGGAAGTACAATAATTTTATTTATAATTATTTATCTCTTTTTAGGCTAACAGGATTATATACTCTCAGAACTATAGATCTATTTTAAAATCAGATTTTGAAAAGAAGTTAAAGAAGGCTAAAAGGCATATTTGATGACATTTTTAGCTTTTCCTAAAGATGTATGAATTTATATGCTTTTGTTTTTTTCTACCAGGAAGGAAAAGAATAATAATATTCTGTTATTTTTAGATTCCATAGCTGTAGTTGTCAGACATATTTCAGTTATGTTATTCAGGAGGCATATTGTAGAAATTGTCAAAAAATTCAAACATTTCTTTATTTTGTTATTAATTTTCAATATTCTTACCTTATGTATTCTCTAATATTGCCCTTTTCCCAATTTTAATATTATAATAAGAATTTCAAATAGGACTTTGTAATTTATGAGTTAAAATGAAATGGATGAGAGTATGAGTATCTCAAGAATAGAATGCATTTCCTTGTGTTTGTTTTGTGTACACATGGCAATAGCCACTGAAAGGGAACTAAACTACATTATGATCATTCTTGCTCAGAAACTCATGCCCAGCTGGCTAATTTTAGAGCCAAGACCCTATATAATACTGTGTTGCCCCTTTCCAGCTCTAATTTTGATTTCTGGGTCTGCATTTTTGAAAGTACAGGCCAATATGTCCAATAAACAAACTAGTGAAATTATTTTGCCCACATGATAAATGTTTGTAAAAATGTTCCCCAAAGGGATCTCTAGGAAGATATCATTTCTTCAACAAAAGTCTTTTGCCTTTGAAAGGCGAAATTTAGTCGTGGGAGTCTCAATTTAAGAAACACAGGCTATTTTATCTGAGTTGGAGCTCAATTAGATGTGAATCTTTAAATTGTTTACTTAATTCTTCTGTGCTATTGTGAAAGGATGCTGTTTCGTAAATATGAAATCAAGAATTCTATGTTGATTTTTTTTTAAAGCTAACTTTTAGTGCTTTTATTACATAGTGGACAGGTATTATCCTGCTGTTGAATTCAGGAACCATTCTTAGCACCAAATGTGGGTACTGAAGCTTTCCTGGTCTATGTGTGGAAAGCTTGCTTGTTTAGGCTGGCAAGCCAGAGGAGGCATCATACTTTTCACTCAGGCCTTTCCTCTTCTGCTGACAGATGAAAGATTGGCAAAGTAGAGTTTTTAAAAAGGGTAGGTTAATTGTTTCTAGAGATTAGAAGAAGGAGCCTTTTTCTATGTCGATGCCTATAGGCATGCTTACCCCCTGCCCCAGCCCTCACATATATGTACCTATATCAACATGCATTTCCCTACATACAGTTCCCAGAGATTCACGAAGCTGCTCTTGAAGCTCATGAGCAACCCCTAGATTAATATACAAGTGTTACTTAATGAAAGAAGAAAAAAAGATTGCATGTTCTTTTATTTGATAGAAAGCACCATATTCATCCATTCATATGTCCTGAGCACCTGTTCATCCATCTACTCATGTATCTATCCATCCGCCCACCTACCCATCCATCTACCCATCCAACCTTCATTCGTGTTTTATCTGATACTTTCTGTTTGTCAAAACTCTGTGTATTTTATTTTTACACTTTTAAAATTGAGTACTATACTGCTTTGTAAGTACTTATGGAGCTTTGTAACTACTTATGGAAAATGAAAGAATGATTCATGACAACTATGAAGGTGTTCTGGTAGAGAGTGTGTACATATTTGTTTGTGGTTGTATAATAATGTAGTTTGAAACATTAATAGGTTTGGAAAGGTGGCATAGATAGTTATTTCAGCTTTGCTTTTCTTAGACTCATTTTATATTTCAGAAAGTCTTTTTGTGAACATTTTGTACTGCTTTAGCTTTAAAATAAAGTGCATTGTCAGTAAAGCAGAGTTAGATTTTTTTTGGTGAAAATAAAATTGATAGACACTTGAACATTTCCGTAGAAAGTTACTCTATCAAAGAAAATGTTAAAAGGTTTTAAAAAGATTTTACTCATTTTACCAAAAAAAATTTCTCTTCTTCTGAATTGATTATTAATTTATTTCACATGTGAGGTGTCTTGTAAAGGTTTTGTTTAGGGCAGTAAGGAATCATTTTAGTATTTTTAATCATTCAATTTTTATATAGAATTTTTTTCTAGTCCTTATTACTTTAAAAAATTACTGTTGAAACCCCCTATTTATCTTGACGTTTTCAGTATTCACTTTTTACTGCTTTAGTCTTTTTCATCTGTATATGAAACAGAAAATATCTTTTTTAGACATGGAAGACAGAGTGACTTATTTGGAAAATAAGATTCTAATTACTCTATCATTTTCTTTAAGGGTGAAATACAATATAAGGGAACAATAAAGAAAATCTCCTAGAATATTGCAAATTCTAAAAAAAGGAACATAAAGATTCAGATGCACACAATCTGCTGACAGGACTGAACCAATGAGGTGTACAGCATGAGTGTGTTGCTACACAGACTACACTTGTATCAGGAGCATATCATAAAAGATGAAAAAGTGAAAGTGGGTACTAATAACACTCAGATTTCAAAATGAATGTCATTAGTATTCCAGCAAAATTATATTCATAGCTATATCTTAAATCCAATGTGTTTCGTGGGAAGAAAATGTCAGTGATATGAACTTACCTAATAGAATTGAGCCTGGGGCTCTGTATTTGATCTTATGACATTAAATATGTAACTATTTAAAAATCTTTTGATATGTGGGGCTAGATTTATAATTTAATACTGTAGTAAATATTAAGAGTGGTTAATTTTTTGGCATAATGGAAACATAGCATGGAGATTAATATCTGATCAATAGTCAGAATCCTTTTGCAAGGTTGTTCCCAGATTCACACTGTTCTGGCATTCTGCATAGAAACACTCTTCTGTTTAAGGTTTATTGAGTTGGATCACTTAATTGCATCTCAAAATTATACCTTCGAATTCTCACTTTTTTCTATTTCAATATGGTAATATAGTTTTCTGTTAAATAGTGACAGTATTATTATTTGTACCAACAAATGAAATCAGGTTTTCTATTTATTTTTTGTTCTAGAAGTCTCTTTTCTCTTGGATCTCTGAATGTTCTTCATGTTCTTTTATAATGCACTGTCCAGTCCCAAGAAGTGCCCTAGTATTAATACTACCTTTCTTAACTGATTTTTTTTCAGTCATTAGAGCAAAACATTTCATTTGGCTTAGGGATCATTTAATAGTACCTATAGAAAATAATTTGAAACAAATTACAGAGTATCTTGAGTCTGAACCTCTGGCCCAACTCAGTCGCTGAGAATTTTTTTAGAGGATTATTTGAGGTGAAGGTCCACTGATACTTCTATCCTCAGCCACTAACAGATAAATGATAAAAGAATTCTAAGGTCTTTTCTAGTGAACTCCGTAAAGAGTACCAGTCTTGGGTGATCAGTGACGTAAGAAGTTTGGATCTGAACAAGGGAGCAAATGAAAAACTATCATGACATTAAAGTGGTCAGTAATGCAATGAGACTAAGAGTTAGGGCTTTGTAACTATACTCATAAAATAAGATGAATTCTGGTTCACCTCAGTTCCTGTCCCAAATTTAAAAGCATGGTTGTACAATTGCATGAATAGGTATATGGGTAAATATTTTTTATTATTAATTACTACTATTTATTAAACAGCAAACACTGACTTTCATTATTTAAAAAAATCTCATATAACCTTCACATTAAGCACGTGAGATACACAATGATATCCACATCTTGCAGATCATAAAGAAATAATATTGCAGTAAACTCACATATGCCAGCATTTTGGTTAGATTGTTTACAAAGGCAAACTACTCATCAAAGTAAATGTGACCAGCCACATGCCTTAAAAAGGACAACATAACATATTTAAAGTCTCTAAATAGATGGTAGACAATTTGCACAATACTTTGATATTTGTCCTTTGTCACTTTTTGGGGGGCAGAGTTGCTATGTGAAAAATTTGCATTTTTATTTGCATCCTGGTCTAGGGAAACTTTCTAATCCCTGAGTATGCATTCTTGGGATTTCAAGACTTTAGAGAATTGTTTCCCAAAGTGAGTTCTGGGGAAAACTTATTATTGCAAAAAACCTCTCAGTGGTAATACCATCAAATGTGAATGAACATACCTTTAATTATTATAAATGGAATACATGTTGCTGTGATTTGGTGGTGAATAAGCAAAACCTAAATTATGTTGGTGATTGAAAAGATTGCAGTATCTTCTAAAATCAGTATATAAGATACAAAAAGGAGGTAATGATTAATGTACATATATTTATTTTAAATTATTTTGACATATTCGAGAAGCAACTATCAGAAATATATAATTTACCTCTTTTACCTGTAAAACAAAGTTTATGTATTATAAGGTTACCTACATGATATTCCATACCCTGGGATGAACTTTCTGCTCCCTGTACCCAATCTGGCAAAATTTTACTAGCCTTCATGTGTCCGAAAATCCCTGCCTGTCGTGTTTTTATAGCAGTTAATGTATATCACATTGTATTACAATTCAGTTCTCTTTTTCTGTATCATTTAGAGACATCTGCTTCTTAGAGGATTTTGACAAGTATTTGTGGAATAAATGAAGGAGTAGATGAATACATTATATATTTAATTAATTTAGCAAGATTTTTATCCAGTCTTAACTATTTGGACCAGTTTTTCTGACTACTTGATCTAAGAATGATCCAGCAAGTGGGTAACTAAGATTATGGTTCAAAATGTTTGGGAAGACTTGCTGATTCCTCTTTCTTTACTGAGTGAATTTGAAAATTAAAAGGATTTTGGAGAAATGACTTTTTAAATTTGAAAATGTATTTTATTATGGAAATTTCAAACATACAGAGAAGACGAAAGACATTTACAGTGAACATCAGTATACTCACCACTCACATCTTATCACTTTTCTATTATATATCTATCTATATTTTAATCCCTCTATTCATCCATCAGTCCATCTTATTTATTTATGATGCATTTCAAAGTAAACTATAGGCACTTCACCCTAAATACTTTCAACATGCGTATTGTTAACTAGAGTTCAAGAATATTTTACAGGTTTTTTTTCTTTTGAGGTAAAATTTAAATACAATAGTGTGTATAAATCTTAAGTGAACATTTGCTAGTTTTAACATATGCCTATGTTGTGTAACCCTAATGTCTATGAAGATATAGAACATTAACATCATCCCAGAAAGTCCTCTTATGGTCCTTCTCAGTCACCTTCTGCTCCCACACCTTACAAGGAACCACATTTCTTACTTTTTCCCTTTTACTATAGATTAGTTTTGCCAAAACATGATGTCTTTAAGGAATCGAAGGGTGTAAATGTTTATGTTAAAAACAGAAAGCAATCCCTAAGTAAACATTTACATCGATTACATTTACATTTCCGTTGAAACTAACAACTGAAATGACAACTGGAAAACTACAGAGGGCAATTGTTGAAGGAAACTTAAAATGACTTCATGTAATGACTAATGACCTGGATTTAGAGGAATGTCAGAAGTACACATGGCTAGCGTTCCATTATGCCTTATAATTGCTATAATGGCAGCAGACTGTGTAAACCTGAAAGTCACTTGACACAGAATCTTGCCTGGTGGTCAGCAAATGTGATACAATTCTGTGACCCAAATCAGCACATATTTTACAAAGGTTGTAAAGTCAAAATATGGTGATTGTTTCAAATGTTTTGGTTTTGTGATAGAATTGCTTAATATTTGGCTTTTAGAATGATCTATTATAAAATGTTGAAAATACAGTTTTAATTAATATACAATGAAGAGAAATATTTTGGAATGTATGAAATTACTGTGTTAAGAGTCTCCATATTAAAATTTTGTTTTAAATATCATGGTTATACATCATGCATAGATGATTATACAGATGTAATGAATCCCAGCTGTTATTCAGGTACCTTGTGATATATGCATCACCTAATATATTTAAATGCTGAGCTTTTGTCAGTAGAGAAAAAAGTCATCAGTAATATCTAAAAATTAGCATGGCTTAGTCTGGGACACTGGCCCTTACAGTGTGTTAATTACTTGTCGTCTCTGGCCTCTCTCTGTTATTCATACCACAGCCAAACACTGAGTACTAGCCGATGTGTTTTAAGAATCTACTGAAACCACCCATCTATCTTCCTTCTCTCACTCGTTCTCTTCTTCCTTCTCTCCTTTCTTCCCGGCTCCTTGAACAGATATTTATGGTGCGCCTGCGTTGTAACAGTGTAAAATGGTGAAGATACTGTTATGAGTAGAAAGCACCTTACTGTAAATCAGATTCTACAGATGCTGTTTACGTTTGTAAACATTAACTTCTAATGAATCAGAGTTCACTTAAAAAATCATACATCCTAGAATTTGAGAATGGATTTTGTGAAAAACAGGGCATGTTGGTATACGTGATAAAATGGATTATTCAAAGTTGATCAAATGTCTATACTGTTTATTTAATTGCGTTATCTCTACAACTGAAACAACTAGATTTGCTTTACCATTAACCATCTGCAACAACTGTCTTGCTCAGTGTAGCCATTAGTATAGTTAACTATCTTTTTATTTTAAAAAGTTTCACCTGCCAATTTTGTTGATCTTTTCAGAAAACCAGCTCCTGGATTCATTGATTTTTTGAAGGATTTTTTGTGTCTCTATCTCTTTCAGTTCTGCTCTGATCTTAGTTATTTCTTGCCTTCTGCTAGCTTTTGAATTTATTTGCTCTTGCTTCTCTAGTTCTTTTAATTATGATGTTAAGATGTCGATTTTAGATCTTTCCTGCTTTCTCTTGTGGGCATTTAGTGCTATACATTTCCCTCTACCCACTGCTTTAAATGTGTCCCAGAGATAGACCTCTAGCAAGATTAATAAAAGAAGAAAAGAAAGAAGAATCAAATAGACACAATAAAAAATGATAAAGGGATATCACCACCTATCTCACAGAAATACAAACTACCATCGGAGAATACTATAAACACCTCTACGCAAATAAACTAGAAAATCTAGAAGAAATGGATAAATTCCTGGACACATACAACCTCCCAAGACTAAACCAGGAAGAAGTTGAATCTCTAAATAGACCAGTAACAGGCTCTGAAATTGAGGCAATAATTAGTAGCCTACCAACCAAAAAAAGTCCAGGACCAGATGGATTCACAGCCAAATTCTACCAGAGGTACAAAGGGGAGCTGGTACCATTCCTTCTGAAACTATTCCAATTGATAGAAAAAAAAAAAAATCCTCTCTAACTCATTTTTTGAGGCCAGCATCATACTGATACCAAAGCCTGGCAGAGACACAACAAAAAAAGAGAATTTTAGACCAATATCCCTGATGAACATCGATGCAAAAATCCTCAGTAAAATACTGGCAGACCGAATCCAGCAGCACATCAAAAAGCTTATCCACCACCATCAAGTTGGCTTCATCCCTGGGATGCAAGGCTTGTTCAACATATGCAAATCAATAAACGTAATCCATCACATAAACAGAACCAATGACAAAAACCACATGATTATCTCAATAGATGCAGAAAGGGCCTTCGACAAAATTCAGCAGTCCTTCATGCTGAAAACTTGCAATAAACTAGGTGTTGATGGAACATATCTCAAAATAATAAGAGCTATTTATGACAAACTCACAGCCAATATCATACTGAATGGGCAAAAACGAAGCATTCCCTTTGAAAACTGGCACAAGACAAGGATGCCCTCTCTCACCACTCCTATCCAACATAGTGTTGGAAGTTCTGGCCAGGGCAATCAGGCAAGAGAAAGAAATAAAGGGTATTCAATTAGGAAAAGAAGAAGTCAAATTTCCCTGTTTGCAGATGACATGAATGTGTATTTAGAAAAGCCTGTTGTCTCAGCCCAAAATCTCCTTAAGCTGATAAGCAACTTCAGCAAAGTCTCAGGATACGAAATTGATATGCAAAAATCACAAGCATTTCTATACGCCATTAACAGACAAACAGAACCAAATCATGAATGAACTCCCATTCACAATTGCTACAAAGAGAGTAAAATACCTAGGAATCAAACTTCCACGGGATGTGAAGGACCTCTTCAAGTAGAACTACAAACCACTGCTCAATGAAATAAAAGAGGACACAAACAAATGGAAGAATATTCCATGCTCATGGATAGGAAGAATCAATATCGTGAAAATGAACATACTGCCCAAAGTAATTTATGGATTCAACGCCATCCCCATCAAGCTACCAATGACTTTCTTTACAGAATTGGAAAAAGTACCTTCAAGTTCATATGGAACCAAAAAACAGCCCGCATTGCCAAGAAACTCCTAAGCAAAAAGAACAAAGCTGGAGGCACCACCCTACCCAATTTCAAACTATACTACAATGCTACAGTAACTAAAGTAGCATGGTACTGGTACCAAAACAGAGATATAGACCAATGGAACAGAACAGAGGCCTCAGAAATAACACCATACATCTACAATCAGCTGTTCTTTGACAAACCTGACAAAAACACGAAATGGGGAAAAGATTCCCTATTTAATAAATGTTTCTGGGAAAACTGGCTAGCTATATGTAGAAAGTTGAAATTGGATCCCTTCCTTATCCCTTATACAAAAATTAATTCAAGGTGGATTAAAGACTTAAGTATTAGACCTAAAACCATAAAAACCCTAAAAGAAAACCGAGGCAATACCATTCAGGACATAGGCATGGACAAGGACTTCATGACTAAAACACCAAAAGCAATGGCAGCAAAATCCAAAGTAGACAAATGGGATCTAATTAAACTAAAGAGCTTCTGCATGGCAAAAGAAACTACCATCAGAGTACAGGCAACCTACAGAATGGGAGAAAATTTTTGCAATCTACCCATCTGAGAAAGGGCTAATATCCAGAATCTACAAAGAACTTAAACAAATTTACAAGAAAAAAACAACCCCATCAAAAAGTGGGCAAAGGATATAAACAGACACTTCTCAAAAGAAGACATCTATGCAGCCAACAGACACATGAAAAAATGCTCATCATCACTCGCCGTCAGAGAAATGCAAATCAAAACCACAATGAGATACCATCTCACGCCAGTTAGAATGGCAATCATTAAAAAGTCAGGAAACAACAGATGCTAGAGAGAATGTGGAGAAATAGGAACACTTTTACACTGTTGGTGGGAGTGTATATTAGTTCTACCATTGTGGAAGACAGTGTGGTGATTCCTCAAGGATCTAGAACTAGAATTACCATTTGACCCAGTGATCCTATTACTGAATATATATCCAAAGGACTATAAATCATGCTACTATAAAGGCACATGCACATGTATGTTTATTGAGGCCCTGTTCACAATAGCAAAGACTTGGAACCAACCCACATGTCCGTCAATGATAGACTGGATTGAGAAAATGTGGCACATATACACCATGGAATACTATGCAGCCATAAAAAAGGATGAGTTCATGTGCTTTGCATGGACATGGATGAAGCTGGAAACCATCATTGTCAGCAAACTATCACAAGGACAGAAAACCAAACACTGTATGTTCTCACTTATAGGTGGGAATTGAACAATGAGATCACTTGGACACAGGGTGGGGAAAATCACACATGGGGGTCTATTGAGGGGTGGGTTCTAGGGGAGGGTTAGCGTTAGGAGAAATACCTAATGTAAATGGTGAGTTGATGGGTGCAGCAAACCATGATGGCACATGCATTCCTATGTATCAGACCTGGACACCTTGGGCACATGTACCCTAGAACTTAAAGTATATATATATATGTATACTTTCCCCTGTACCTCTATTGTACAGATAGTTTTTTATTTGTTTCAAAACAACTATCCTTGGTCGGAGAAGTTTAGAATTTCTTTTGTGATCTCTCAATTTGTGTGGTAGTAAAGTGTTCACAAAGTCACAAGTTTGAAAACTTGATTTCTTTTCTCCATTTTATTGTGAGTTTGACTGACCAAGTTAAGTATTTAATTTCCATTATTTATAATGAAGCACTTTTCAATTCAGGCTGAATCTCAGAAAAAAAAAAAAAAACATATAAAAATGTAAATGTAATTACTTTAGAACAATTGAAACATTTTTATTGTGATAGGGTGTATATAACATATAATGTACCATTTTAACCATTTTTAAGTGTACAGTTCAATGACATTAAATACATTCTTATTGGGGTGCAGCCATCCTCACCATCCATTTCCAGAATGTTTTCATCTTCCCAAACTGAAACTGTGTATCCATTAAGCCATAACTGTGTAACACTTCTCCATCACTTTCAGTGTCTGGTAATCACCTTACCATTTTCTGTGAATAGGACAGTATCTTTTGAGTAAGGGCAGTAAATTACTATTTTGCTCTGTTAATCCTGAAAATCTGAGACACGTCTCAGTTAATTTAGAAAGTTTATTTTGCCAAGGCTGAGGACACGTGCCTGTGACATGGCCTCCGGAGGTCCTGACGACATGTACCCAAGGTGGTCAGAACACAGTTTGGTTTTATGCATTTTAGGGAGACGTGAGACATCAATCAACATATGTAAGATGAACATTGGTTCCGTCTAGAAAGGCGGGACAACTCAAAGCAGGGAGGGGCTTCCAGGTCGTAAATAGATAAGAGACAAATGGTTGCCTTCTTTTGAGTTTCTGATGAGCCTCTCCAAAGGAGGCAATCAGATACACATTTATTTCAGTGAGCAGAGGGTGACTTTGAATAGCATGGGAGGCAGGTTTGTCCTAAGCAGTTCCCAGATCTGCTTTTCCCTTTAGCTTAGTGATTTTGGGGCGCATTTCCTTTCACAGCTCCAAATCCTCTTAGGTAAGAATTTTTTTCTTCCTTTTTAAAAAATCTTTAGTAAAAGTGTAACAGTCAGGGCCTAATCAGAGAAACAGAGCTACAGAAATATATGTATTCCAAGTCTAGATTCAGTTCTTTAATGTATTTAACAAAACTTCCCATTTTTAATTAATAATTTGAAATTTTTTGGTCTCGGCTGCCAATATATTCTTCATATATTGGAATAACATTATTCTGCAGCTGTGGGAGGCAGCAGCGAGTAAGGCAATTATATAAATGCAATTTACTTAAAGCTTTAACCATTTATGTGAAGCTAGGCATTTGATTTGATTTCCACCTATGGCAATGGCTTTCAGAAATTTCATTTGTAATTTATTTGATGTAATTTCAGGCTGAGAATATCTTCACAATACAATATTGAAAAAATAGTTTATTGAAGGATGGCTTAATGAAATATAAAGAGTATGAAATGAAATGTAAATCAAATAAAACTTAGGGGCTATTTGCATAAATGGCATTTAGCTATTGGGCATTTTAATATTTGTATGTGTACAAATGTAATTTTCATAGTACAAAAAGGTGATTTTACAAATGTTCATTTTATTAGGAGCAATCTCTTAAATATAATTAGATAAAAGAAATTTTTGTGTGTTTTTTATTTTCTTAAATGAATTGGTATTGTCAGGCTAGCATTTGATTTGATCAATATATTGTTTACTCAAAGAAAAGCCTTAGTGGTTTAAATAACCATAACTGTAAATGTATTAAGAACTTCACTGGCAGTAGCACTGCAAAGCTCAAAGGCACTCAGTGTAACCTAATTACTAGGAATAACATTTGTATTAGTGCTAGTGAGATGTGAGCTTTTTGTACTGAAGGCTGAAGAGTTATCAGATTAGGTCCAGTGTGAGCAGAAGGGACATATTTCAAATTTACCCTTTTAAATCCTAGAATTCAGTGACAATGATGTGACTGGGTTATTGATATTGTAGTGCATCTAGGATGAAGAAATGAATATGTAGACATTACTAATTAGTGAATATATATTTTAATCGAGACATAATTTTCTAGCATCAGGGTCAGATCAAGGTTTTATTGGGGACCTGAAACAGACTATTTGGAGGCAGCCCTCCTAAAAAAAATACAAAATTACAAATACAAATTTATATACAAGTCAATATGCATTTAGAATGAGAAAAGAAATCACAGCTGATTACAATTTGTAAAAGATGGTCAATGACATTATCATAATAATATTTGGAAAAATAGCTGCTGATCACACTTTTAAACTACCTCTTCCACATCTATAGTATACAAAATGTTTGAGCGCCTTCTCAGATGACAATGACTTTATAATTTTTTATACATTTAGAAAGATAAATTAGACTTTCCTGTAGTATAGTTAAGAAGATTTTGTTTTTATTATTGATAATTGAGCTGTACAAAATGTGCAGCTTCACTCACAGACATAGTATTTATAGAACAGCTACAGATTTGGGCTCTGCAAATGCAGTGTCTGAAAAGTTCTGTTTCATTGTGAGTCCCATCCAAAAGAAAAAACAAGTGTCTGCCACATTTATAATGGTATATGCACTATCAACTATATTCCTAATAAGAGAAAACTTGACTAGGCATTGATTACAAATGGAATTATCTGCTTATTCTATTTCATGTCTCTTGATTGGAAGAATTTTCCACAGAGTAGCTTCTGGCTGTGTGAATTTCAGACTCTGCTTCTCTCCCATTTGCCACAAATCTTTAGTTCTAGTTGCCACGGGACACATTCGTGGTAGAGGTTACACATTCAGGCGTCTTCATAGGCCTCTGACTATGTACCTTCATATCAGAACCCCATGTGAGTTAGCACAGTGGGAAAGGGATGTATTCCTAGAAGCCATTCCTGTACTGGAACAGATGATAAACTAATTATACATAGAAATGACCGAGAACCACTTACATATATCCCACTAAAAACAATGTGCTACCAATTCTGAACATACTACCAATTCTGAATATACCACCCAAACTACATATATCACCCTTTGCATGATCCCCAGGTTGCTCGCTGTGACTCCCTCCACCCGACAGCAGAAGATTGGTTGAGGGGAACTGGGAGTGGTAAGGGAAAGATATTTTATGGGCAAAATATCTTACTTTTACAAATTTTACTAAAATATATAATCATGGATACATTGCTAGGGTACCTGCAGGGACATTTTCAAATGAGGAGGCCTGAAGCTTAAGCTTTATGATGAGTTTTATGGTAAACCCAATTCTGTCAAAAAAGTGCTGTTTCTTCAATGATAGAAATCTTCTATATCTGTGCTACCTAATATGGTAGCTTCTAACTACATATAGCTGTTGAATACTTGAGATGTTGTGAGTGCAACTAAGAAAGTGAATCTTTAATTTTATGTTCTTTAAATTGTTTTCAGTTTAAATAGATACACGTAGTTTATAGTTACTGTATTGGACAGTATATATCTAATTTATTAATATATTTGTGTAAAATTAAGGCTCATTTAATTGTATTAAAGGTATTATGTATTATACCATATTCTGCTTAACTTTGGATGTTGTTTAGGGATTAGACTCTCAGTTGTGGTCTAATTTTATACTACATATGATTCATATATTGCCTACTGAGCAAGTAAACAATTTTCTTAATTATGGACAAATATTATGCTGGCAGATCTATGTATATTAAATTGAAAAAAATACTTTTAAAGTGCTTCTTCTGGTTGGGATTTTAAAAATATGATTGTTAAAACCAATCATATTAAAAAACCTTATATGATGGGTTAAAATATGTGTTTTCAAAGCAGGGGTTAAAACTTTTTACATGAAGTACTTTTATTTTTCTCTTAGGAAATTTAATAAGGCATCTCCAAAGACAGAGGGAAAGTGGATTATTTGGTTGACATGCTTAATATTTTATTTCACTGCTTAGTTTGCTAATTCTAGTGGTTCAAACCAGATTTCAAAATCTGGGCTAAATCTCTGTCATACTATGACATGGCATTTGACAGTAACTCCTGAATATTTAATTGATAGAAAAAGAGAAAGCATGCATATTGTTTAGTACAATTGTGTGAACTGCTATGACATATCATTATGTACAATTTTCTGAAAGACTGCGTATTTTATTCATTATATGCCTAGCACAGGGAAGAAATTTGTCATTACTGTTAATGCAGTGAACAGGTGACCTTTCAAGCATCATATATAAAGTTTCAATATGTACTTTAATGGGATAGCTGATGATTTTCTGTTTATGTGCTGTTGATTTTATTTGCACAGTTGGGTGTTGACAAACACTGGGAATAGATGTTCTCCATGGATCTACATGTAATAATTATAAGTAATATTTAGAATGACCGGATTAACTTTTTAAAATTGAGATGAAATTCACATAATTTTATGAACCATTTTAAAGTGTACAATTAAGGAAAATTATGCAAAATCTCTTTTCAGAAATTTAGAATTCATGATACGTTTTATTTGCAGGTTTCAAAATTTTTATTGTTTAAAAACAGTATATGTTTAAATATTAAAAACATTTAATTATCGCTTGATAGCAATTTGTAAAATCCTAAGTAGAATTTTAAGTTGTTATGTAAAATGTCTTTGAAATTGAGAATTTTAATCCTAAATTGCTTCCTGATAGATTTGTCATTGCATTTTATTCTCAGGTGTGTCATTTTTTTAATAGGCTGTGGTTGTGTCATATATACTAGTTATAATTTGGCTTTTCAAAATATCAAATGCCAACTATATGCAAAATAAGTAAATTTTTATGACTATGAAATTCACTTTAATTGTTGAAATGTACAAAAGCCCCAAATGTCTTCTTTTAGCCTATTTTGTTGACTTTGGTGATTTGTCAACCTGAAGGTAACAGACTGTATTAGTTTTCTATTGCTGTTTAATAAACCACAAACTTAGTGGCTTATAAAAATGTAAATTAATTATCTCAGACTTTTTGTAGGGCAAAAGTCTGGGCATAGCTGGATTTTGTGCTCAAGATCTTAAATGCTAAAGTGAGTGTCTCCCCTGGGCTACAATCTCATCTGGGATCTCCTAGGATCCTTTTTCATGTTCATGTGGTTGTTGGCATAATCCAGTTTTTTGGGGTTGTGTGATTGAAGTCTACATTTTCTTGCTAGCTCTTGTCTGGAGACTGCTCTCAGTCTCTAGAGATCCCCTCCTGTAAGTCCTTGCTACATGGCTCCTACACAGACCCCCTTCTTTAAGACCAGCAGGAAAAGCTCTCTTAAGCTTTGAGGCTTATCCTTCAAGGAGGACCCAGTCCCTTTTTAAGGACTCCCAGAATCATCTCTATTTTGACAAACTTGAAGACAGCTGCTTTGGGACTTTAATTACGTGAATAAAATCTTTTCATCCTTGTCGTATAATGTAACATCATACTAGGAGTGAAATCTATCATACTTAAAGCCCATATTATTCCCAAGGGGAAGGGAATCTTGGGAGTGTGTGTACCAGTGGGCAGGAATATGGGACGCCACCTTAAAATTCTGCCCACTACAGGAAGCTATGGGAAAATTTGTAAATTTTTTTTTTTTTAATTAATAGACTGTATTTTTTAGTGTAGTTTTATATTCGTGTAGAGAGCTCCCATATAATCCCTTTTTCCCTGTGCACAGGGAATAATAATTTCACCTATTATGATAGTCTTACATTAATGTACATTTGTTAAAACTGATGAACCAATATTGATATAATATTATTAATTGATGTCTATACATTAGGGTTCATTCTTTGTGTTGTACAACTCTATGGATTTTGACAAATGCATGTCATGCATCCACCATTGTGGTATCTTACAGAATAGTTTCACTTCCCTAAAAATCCCATGCTCCTACCTATTCATCTCTGTCTTCCTCCTGCCCATCACTCCTGCTACTGATCTTATTACTGTTTGTACAATTTTGTCTTTTTTAGAATGTCATTTAATTGGGATCATACAATATGTAGCTTTTTCATACTGACTTCTTTCATCAGTATGCTAGCTAAGACTCATGTCTTTCCATAGGTTATGATTTTTTAAATCACTCATTAATATTTGATTACATGGATGTACTCTAGTTTGTTGATTCAGGAAGCTACCCTCTGGGTCTTTTTGAGACTTGCTGGGAAATTGCCTGCAGAGGTGACATTGAAATTCACTTGCAATCTTCCTGTGGGGGAACAGGAGGAAGGGGCTTCTCTTTGTGGTTCCAGCTTACTTTATTCTCTTCTTGCTTCTGTGGTATGTGGTGGAAGTGAGCAGCCCCAGAGGAGGGGGTCAAGTTCACTGCAGAGATTCTCATGGAGGTGTTATTGAAACTTTCCGGAAAACTGCTGGTTGGAACATCTTGAGACTTGCCAGGAAACCACTTGGGATGCTGGTGGAACTGACTGGGAAGTTGCTTATGGAGGTGCTGCTGCAACTTGCTGGGATGTGAGTATCACTGGGTATCTTTGTGATGCTGATTGCCATAAGAAACACAGGAGAACAAAGCATATCGGAACCAGAAGGAGAAGCTCCTTCCTTCTGCAATGTTCTCTCCAGCAGCCTCGGCTAAGAAAATTTAATGCTAGCTGCTGGCAAAGAAAAGATGTAGGGTCCAGCTCCCATATCACAAAGCAGGACAGTGAAGGGTAAATTTGGAGCTGACAGGCAAGAGGTTGATAACTGGCACACTTTCTGTTTCAACTTTGCTGAGAATTTTTTTTTTTTCTTAAATCAGGACTGAGTGTTTGATAATTGCCACCTCCTTTTCTGTAACTATTGATATGGTCATGTAGTTTTGTTTTTTAATCTGTTAATATGGTAAATTACATTGATTGGATTTTTGGATGCTAAACCCATCTCACATTTCTGGATAAGCCAAATCTCATCATGATGTATTTTTTTTTTTATATTGCTGGGTTTGATTTGGTAATATTTTGTTAAAGATCTTTATGTCTATATTTATGAGATATATTGGCCTGTCATTTTTTTTTTTAATCTCTGTCTGGATTTGTAGACTTGGTGGCTTCATAAAACAAACTGGGAAATATTTCTTCTTTTTTTCTTTTCTAAAAAAGTTTGTATAGGGTTTAATTCTTCCTTAAATATTTGATAGAATTGACTGGCAAAAACCATCTGGTCCAGGAATTTTCTTTTTGAGATGATTGTTAATTATGAGTTAAGCTTTTGAGATTGATGAGGGGGGTTTATTCTGAGTCAGTTTTGTAATTTGTGTCTTTTAAGCAATTGATTCATTTAATTTATCTAAGTTATTGGTATAAAATTGTTCATAATATTCCTCTATTTTTGTTTTGATGCCTGAAGTATTTGGAGAATATCTCCTTTTTTATTTCTGATATTTGTAATTTGTATCTTTTCTATTTTATTTCCATGGTCATTCTAGCTATTTATCATTTAACAATGCTTTCCAAAAAGCAGCTTTGGGTTTGTTTTTTATTTCTTTGATTATTTGCTTGTTATTATTTCTTCCCTTCTATGTACTTTGATTTTAATTTGCTTTTCTTTTTCTACCTTATTAACGTAGAAGTTTATTTATTTGTTTTTTTTTTAACTACAAAATTTTTTCTAAACCAGTGGCTCCCAAATTTTGTTGCACATTGGAATTGTCTGGGGAGTCCTTAAAAATTAATAATTCTGTCTCCCATCCCCAGATATTTTTATTTAATTATTAAATTGATATGAGGTACAATGGGATCTTTAAAAAACTCCCTATGTGATTTTTAGTGTGTAGCACATTTGGGAAACACTGTTCTGAACAGTAGTTTAGTTTTCTCCCCAAAATTTTGATATAGTGTGTTTTCATTTTATTCAAGATGTTTTTAAATTTCCCTTGTGGTTTCTTTTTTCCATTGGTTATTTAGAATTATATAGTTTGACTTCCAGATATTTCAGGACTCATTCCTTAATTGATTTCTGTTTTAACTCCTTTGTGACCAAAGAAAGTACTCTGAGTGATTTCAATCCATTTTTTTAAGGCCTGGCATATGCCCCATTTTGGTTAAATTTTTTTACGTACATTAGCAAATTTTGTGTATTCTGCTATTGTTGGGTGAGTGTTTTATAAATATCGAATAGGTCAACTTGTTAATGGTGCCACTCAAGTATTTATATCTTTACTGTTTCTGATCTCTTTGTTCTGCCAATTACTGAGAGAGTGGTGTTGAAATCTTCAACTATTATTATGGGTTTCTTTTTTTCCTTTCAGTTCTAGTTTTTGCTTCATGTGTTTTGAAGCTCCATTATTAGGTGCATAAATATTTAGAATTGTTATGTGTTTGTTTTTTTTTTTTAATTGTCACTTTATAGCTCACTCCTGCAGTTGTCCCCCACCCTTCCCTTCGATGGCCAATTTTGCAGGCTTCAGGGAGATCAGGGAACAAAGTTGGGTCCTGGCAGCCCCACTGTTCTGCCAGCTGGGGAGAACAAGTCACAATTACAAATCATCACAACAATTAGCACCTGTATTTGGGAGAGCTGCAAAGTGAGGAGGCCCCAGCTCCCGTTGTACGCGGGTCTATTTGACAGTGACCTTACTCTGGAAACAATGATATTCCTTCGGCCTGAGGTAATTGATGTTGATGAAACCGGTGGCATCGATTGGCTCATAATTCCCCTGCACGTTGACGCTCACCAGCTCCTCCTTGTAGAGAGACAGTAGAAACTTCTGGCTGAGGATGTACACCTGGCCCTTGAAGATGGGCACCTGTACTTTTCCTTCCATTTGCTCCTGGGACTTGGTGATGCAATGGTGGACAGATTTACACTCAGGGTTGATTTTGTGCACTTCCTGATCCATGGTGAAGACCTCGATGTCTAAATGAGCCTGGTGAAGGATGGTGCCTGCTGGGGTCTTGTAGATACCTCTGAACTTTATTCTAATGAAGCGGTTCTCCACAATGTCAATACAGCCCATGCCGTGCTTGCCCGTGACTTCGTTCAGGTACGTGAAGACTCCAAGAAGGTCTGGTGAGGTGGTGCCATCTTGATGGTCACTTTCATGGGGACCCCTTTTTTTGAACTTGATCTTGAGAATTTCAGGGGTGTTGTGAGCTTTGACTGGGTCCTGGGTGTATTGGTAAATGACGTCTTTACCTTTGTGTTCATTTTTGAAAACTATTTGATCTGGCTGTATGATTTTAGTTTGACAATTTTTTCCTATAGCACTCTAAGAATGTCATTCTATTTCCTTCCAGCTTGCATAATTTCTGACAAGACATGTTTATTATGTTTACTCCTATGTATATTATATGCCTTTTTTCTTGCTACTTTTAAGATTTTTCTCTTTATTCTTTTTTTTTTTTTTTTTTTTAGCAATTTGATTATAACATGTCTTGTCATGGTTTTTCTTTATTCTGCCTGGGATTTGTTGAACTACTTGGATATGTAGGCTGATAGTGTTTATTAAATTCAGAAAAATTGCGGGCTTGTTTTCTTTAAATATTTTCTTGACCTGTTTCCTCTTATTTTAGTGCTTGAATTACAAAAATGTTAGATTATTTGTTGGTGCCCTCACATATTATCAAGACTGTTTATTTTTTAAATGTTTTCTTCCTTTGTACTTTGTTTAAAATTATTTATGTTGCTATGTTTTCAACTTCACTGATATTTTCTGTAGTGTCTTATCTGCAACATTTTCATGTCAAAAATATTTTTAAATATTTGGACACTTAATTTGGTGGTTCTCAATATGTTCTCTTTGTCTTTTCATTATGTTCATGTTTCCATTAAGTCTTTAATCTTATTGAACTTATTTTAATAGCTGTTTTAAGGCCTTTTAATGTTAATTTTGTTATCTTTGTTAATTCTGGATCTGTTTTTATTGACTGATTTTTCTCCTAGTTCTGGGTAACATTTCCCTCCCTTTTGTCTGTCTCTAATTTTTGTTTTTTCATTATTAGGCATTGAATATTAGTATTTACATTGTTCAGCTGAATTTGAACAATGTAGATACTAATTTACATTGGTTTTTCTTTTTGGTTACTAATATAATACTAGTTGCATTTTGGTTTTTCTTTTAAATGGTCTCTCTCCCTACCACCCTCCACTTTTTTGGTAGGCATTTAAGTTATTTGCAGATCAGCCTGCTCATTTCAAGGCTATTTTTATGCTTTTCAAGGATGATCTAGGGTAATCTTTAGAGCTAGTTTAGACTCACTACTAAGGCGTGAGCTTCTGGAGTCTCTACAGAATACTCTGGGTTTTCAACAACAAGGGCTCTTCATTCTTGGAATTGTTCACTTTATAGCTCCCCTGAAATTGATCTTTTCCTGCTAGTTATTTTTCACTTGGCTGCTTGGAGTTTCACCCTATGCAGCACAGATTCCTTTTCAAAGCCTCATGAGTATTCTTATGCCAATTTCTGCATAGTGTTCTCTTTATCTGTAATATGTCCCACAAATTCCAGCCATCCCAGCCTCTTCAAACTCTAATCTGTTTCTCAACTTATTTGGACCATGATGTTCTTTTTGAGTTCCCCATTCTTATAACACAGTTTAGACTTTGCGTCTAGGTTGAAACAGAGGCAGTCTTAGATATCAACTGATTTGTTTCCCTTTTGTTAATAATCACATGCCTCTTCTGCCATTTGTCTACTATCTGAAATAGCTTTATATAGGTTGCCCACTTTTCTAGTTATGTATAGGATTTTAAGGGCAGTCCTGTAGAAGTTCAGCATAATTATTTGTTCCACTTAAATTTAATGTAATGAATGTAATTTTTCTAAACCTGAATATTGAATCTGGCTACTCTTAGAAGCAAGCTTTATGTTACTGTATGTTTTTATATTCAAAAATTTCAAATCTTTGTATAGACCATAAGGTTATTTAACCAAGGTTATACTGATGTCTTAAAAATAAACTCTCAAGTTTTTCACAAGATACCCTTTAGGTCATTTAATTTTGCATGTGTGTATGTGCAAGTTGGTGATGTACATGTACAGCTTCTTTTAAACATGGACTGGGACCCACCAATGAGAACATGCAGTTGTAATGGTTCTTACTGTAGTGCATGCTGAACTATGAGAGTTACTCATAGTTGTATGTTACCCCGGGGACTTTTAATGTGCTTGGTTATATAGGTCTGCAAATTTTTAGCTATGGGCTGATAACTATATTGAATCATAAATTTATTACTGATGCATTGCTTTCTAGGTAGACGTTAAATTTTAAGACAATTAAGGGTAGGAATTAACTTTGTATTATGGAATGATTTCTTCAACTTTAAATGAATGTCTTAAATGTAAATATTACTGATTTGTGTAATCAATACACAAAAACATTGTTTAATTATTAATTTGGAGCAAAAATTAATTACAGTTTCTTAAGAATCATAGAGGAAATGGAAAATATTTTTAAATAAAAACAATTTAACTGATAGAAGCTTGTCAGCACTTAGCAACATTTATTTTCAATTACAAATGGTACTTTTTTTATCACCATTTTTATTCTAGCTTTGTATCAATATATCATCTAGACAGACAGTGCTGATGTAGGTTTTTCAGTGCTAGCCTGCAAAGGAATTGAAGGTGAATGTGGTTTTAGTTACATATCCTGCTTCCTCTACATCTGTGCTTTGTGTTTTATTAGACTGTTTAAAATACGTTGTTTTCAAATATCTAAATGTCAGGCTTGCTGATTATTTATATGCCTTCTTTTTTTAAAAATATTAACTACATACAATGTGATTATCAGCTGTCTTTTCTAGGGGTATCTGTAAATTTGAGAGTGTTTTACTGGTAGATACATGAGAAGTTAGTATCTTAAAGTTTTTCATTCATATGGGCTTACTGCCATGTGAAATTTATTACTGAACTTTCATATGAAAAAGATAAAACACACTGTCATCTCATCTTGTCCCATTGTGCATTTCAGTTACAGGAACAAAATGATATGCTTGCAGTTCTGTGACATGATGCACTTGAAAAATCTTTATTATAGAGACTGTGTGACTCAGAGTTTGTGTGTGTGTTTATGCATGACTCTTGCAGAATAAAGTTGTATTTATGTGTACCCATAGTGATATTTCTGTGTCTGTATGAACATAGTGATTCAGTAGATTAGATCATGAGCATTCTTTATATTTGTCTATAGTAATTAAGTCTCTCACTGAATATGAACCAGCTACTGGCCAAGCTGTCTTATAATAAATATTATATTTATTACTTGTTTCAATGGCTATATAGATAATCAGAAGTGTTGCAAGTTGGTCACTCATTGGAAAATCTTAAATACACTACTTACAGGGAACTTACCATGTATATACACATATGGTGTTGTCTTCTACTTTTTTGGTTTATTTTAGATAAGTGCTGGTGCTTAGCATTTAAGGCAGAATGTTTTATTTTTATAAGTTAATTAACATATATTTCGTTCTATGACCTTGAGCATGCTATTTAATTTTCCCATGCCTGAGTGATCTCATCTCTGAAATAGGAATAAAATAGTTCCTGCTTCATAGGATTGTGTTGAAGATTAAATGAGTTAATACATATGAAGCACTCAGAACAATTCTTGAACCTAAGCAAATTTCCAGTGAGTAGTAGTTATTGTCACCATTATTATTAGTCAATTTAAGAATCAGCCACTAATCTTTCTTTTTTATGTCTTTATATATAATTTACATTTCATAAAATTCACTCATGCTAAGTATAGACATTGATGATATATAGTGAATGTATAGGGTGGTACATCCATCACTATAATCCAATTTTGGAATATTTTAATCATCCTGAAAATGCTCCCCATGGCCATTTGCAGTTACTCTTATTTCTTATCCCTACCTCCAGGCAACCACTAATCTACTTTGTATTTCTATTGATTTTCCCCTTCTGGCTATTTCAGTTAAAAAGAATCATACCGTAAATGGTCTTTTGTGTTGGCTTCTTTCCCTGAGTGTAATGTTTCTGAGGTTCATCCATGTTATAGTATGTATCTGTATTTTTTTTTTTTTTTTTTGCTGAATATTAGTTTTTGTTTAGATGTACCTCATTTTGTTAATCCACATACCATTTGCTAGCCTTTTGTGTTGTGTTGCTTTTAGGTATGCATAATACCATGAATATGCTTTTATAATTCTTTCTGTAGATATATGTTTTCATGTCTCTTGGGCAGATTTCTAGGTATGGTATTGCTGAGTTGTGTGATATATTTATGTTTAACTTTGGAAGAGACTGCCAAACTGTTTTCCAGGGCTGCTGTGTGTACCATGTTACATTCCCATGAGCAATGTATGAGTGTTCTGTTTTTTCCACGTCCTCACCAACATTTGTTATTTTTTAATCTTTTTTTGATTTTAACTATCCTAGTGTGTGTGTAGTATCTTATTTTGGTTTTAATTTGCATATCCCTAAAACACATATTTATGTGTCTTACTCAAGGTTACACCCCAACTCTGGGGATACCGGGAATTTCATTATGCATATGTGGGTTCAAAGACCCTGCCTCTTTTCCTTATGTGGGGCAATTTTCAAATACTATATCCACTGCAGAGGTTCCTGTGGCTTAAGCCTCTGTTACAACCGCATTGCAGTTCAGCTTCTTTCTCTGCCTGTCCTGCTTCCTTCACTCCCTTTCAGATGTTGTTCCTAAGGGTACTCCCCAAAATGCATGCAAATCCCAGAATCTTAGAGCCTATTTTCTAGGGAATCCACCTATAACAGGGATATAGAGTTGATAGGAGTCACTGTTTTAGAGAGAGTGATCAAGGAAGGCCTCTAACTTGAGGTAATCTTTGATCAGAGACCTGAATAAAATGAGGAATTAAACAAACTAGGTAAGTCAGGGGAAATTTTTCCAGACAGAACAGCAAATGCAAAGATCCAAGGTAGGACCATGCTTGACAGTAAAAGACCATGTGGGGAGTGACCAGAATCAGTAAGAGGGAGGGAAGGTAGGATATAGCAGGAGGCCACACCTTGCATGGCTTTTGAAGTGTTTTCAGTAGTGGTATTCCATGATCATTGTACATGTGCTGTAAAAATTGAGTGTAAGGGAGCAAGAGCAGAAATAGGGAGCCAGTAAGGAGGCTACTATAATAGTCCAGGTGAAAATGGTTGTGGCTTGAGTTAGGGTGGTAGCATTGCAGTGGGTGAGAAGTGACCAGATTCTGGATATATTTTAAGGATATACTTTTTTTGATGGCTGGGATATGGAGTATGAGAGAAATAGAGGAATCAAGGAGTATTCTGAATGTTTTTGGCTTAAGCAATTCAATGAATGGAAATTGTGTATTGAGATACAAGAGGCAAAGGAGTGGGTAGGGGTGGTAGAAACCAAATTTTACCTTTTAGACATGTTAAATTTTTATGCCTATAAGACATCCAAGTGTAATGTACAGAACTTGTCATTCATATCTGAGTCAGGACTGAAGATAGAATTTGGGAAATTTTCAGGATATACATTATATTTAAAACTATGCATCTTAGTGAGATCATGTAGACAGAGATTGACAATTTTTCTTCTGTAAAGGATCAGAGGCACTATCTAGTCATTGTTGCAGCTATTCAGTTTTAACCTTGTATTGTGAAAGGAGCTGTAGACAGGAAAATGGGTGTGGCCATGTTCCAATAAAACTTTATAAAAATTAATAGATGGTAAGCTACATTTGGTCTGTAGGCAGAAGTTTACTGACCTGTGACCTAGACAGTGAATAGAGAAAGACAAGAGTACTATGCCCCTCCTAGGGCAGTCCAACACTTAGAGGTTAGGAATAATGGGAGTCAGGAAAATGAGAAGGAGCAGCTAGTGACCTAGGAGGGAAACTCAGAGAATGTGATTAGATTATCATTTATGTTTCTCCTCACTTCAACTATGTTTTTAAGTACATAAATAATTCATGTAAAAATCCAAACATAATATTCTAATTTTTCATGATCTTAGATGTATTGTTTCTCTGATATTATACTTTGATAATCATTCGTTAGAATTTATGGGTATTACAATGTAAAATGTTTATACTTTTTAGACATTTGAGTGTGAAGTTCTAATAATAATTTTTAGTGCGTTTTTTCAAATATGCTATTTTTAAACTATGATGTGTGGGGTTATTTGTTAAGATGATGTACTTGGAGTTTTCTGTTCCTGAACTTTTAGCTGGTCTCTGGGGGTGCCTGTATACTTGGGAGCAGTAAAAGCAGAGAAAGAGAGTTCAGAGATAACAGATAAATCTTTTAAATTTGAGTATTTCCATTTCTTGAGACCTTTGACATTTTTGTAAAAGTACACCATTGCATATTGTCGAGTAAGTAACTAAAAATGAGCTGTGTAAGCACATGGAAACTCACTAAACCATACTTGGTAAAAGAAGTTACAGACTTGTAATATCTTAGCTCAGAAAGATAACTGATTATATGTATATTACCAGAAATCTTGGTTAAATTTGTACTGTATTTGATTTGTAGAACTGTAGTTCTAGCAATCTACACCTGCTGTAATTTTTATTTTTTTGACGTTGCTATAAGTGACAGATGCAAGGTGAAGCAGGAATTAAGGAACTACTTTAGACACATTTTTTTGGGTTGCATTTTGGAGTTCAGATACCAGAAGTGATTCTGAAAGTTTTGTATTGCTTACTGACAGACATTATGTACCAAGAACTCACATTACTGTAGGTCACTGAATTAATTTAAGAAATACCAACTGACATCATTCCTTTAGGGAATTGTGGGCTACTGTTTGATATTATTGTCTTTGACAAATGTGAAAATTTAGAATACACTTTATTTTTAGTGTGTTGGGACCTTAAGAATGAAGTGATTCCAAATTTAAATTTTTTCAAATGGATAAAAATTATACTTTATAGACTTTCTTTCTACCTCTTTTCACTGAAATAGTTAAGTGCTTGAGTTTTCCATCAACTGTTGTACATAGTTGCTTATTTCTAAATGGAAAAAGAGTCCCAGAAGGTATTTAAAAGTCTTGAGAGTTGTGCTCAGAAGTCACTTATGATTTGTGGGAAGAAAGTAGTCAAAATTGGTATTCCTTATGTGTCTATTACATTTGAATGCATGTATATTCTGTTATGTATAATGTGTTCTAGATGAAATCATTAGGAAGTAAAATGTTTTCATTATAATTGCAGTGACAGTTAGGAAAACCCTTTTTGCTTGAAGACTCTCAGTAATTCCACTGAACACTCATGATATTTCAGCTTCTTGTGGTGACCATTTTAACTGTAGCATACGCAACCTGATTTCTTTGCATGCTAGTTATGTATTCAGATGAATTTACATCCTTTGTACTCAAAAATATATATAAAAAATAGATTGAGGCCGGGCGCGGTGGCTCAAGCCTGTAATCCCAGCACTTTGGGAGGCCGAGACGGGCGGATCACGAGGTCAGGAGATCGAGACCATCCTGGCTAACACGGTGAAACCCCGTCTCTACTAAAAATACAAAAAACTAGCCGGGCGAGGTGGCGGGCGCCTGTAGTCCCAGCTACTCCGGAGGCTGAGGCAGGAGAATGGCGGGAACCCGGGAGGCGGAGCTTGCAGTGAACTGAGATCCGGCCACTGCACTCCAGCCCGGGCGAAAGAGCAAGACTCTGTCTCAAAAAAAAAAAAAAAAAAAAATAGATTGACTAGCATGAATTTCTGTGGCCATTTGTTTTCTAGCCAAGTAGATAAAGTACTGTGAGCTAGGGCTGTGTTAAACGTGATGCATGTGCTAGACCTTCATAAAGGATAAAACTCCCTGTGTGTTATGCTGCCGCTGGATTAGTTAATTAGTATATGTGTTTGCAGGTTGTTCCAAGTATGCCTCTTACAATAATATATAGGTTAAAAAAATAAGCAGAAACCTTTCAAAAGACTTCCAAGTGACATGGCTAATTTTGCCCCAGTATTATTTTATATTTAACTGATGGCAACTCTATATTTAGAATTCAAGCTATCATGTAAATCAAAGGATCCCAACTTTAACAATATCACACAGAAAGGGATCCTCACTTCTACCCTTTCACTATCCTCTGCAGGATTCTTTACAACCCAAAAAATATTGGGTTTTGTGTTTGGGATGTAGCTTTCAAACTATGTAATCTGAAATAGCTGCTTAACTTTTTTCCTGTGATTCTTCATGTGTAATAAATAAAATAGTTGACTTAGAGTATTTTATTGACTCCCTTTAAACAAAACATATATTTTGAATACTTACTATTTGAGGCTGCAGTGAGCCAAGATTTTGCCACTAGGTGTGATTGCACCAACCTGGGTGACAAAGTGAGACCCTGTTTAAATATATATATATATATAGATATATATCTGGGCTGTATTAGTCTGTTTTTACACTGCTATAAAGAACTACCTGAAACTGGGTAATTTATAAAGAAAAGAGTTTTAATTGGCTCTCAGTTCTACATGGCTGGAAAGGCCTCAGAAAACTTATAATCATGGTGGAAGGCAAAGTGGATGTCTTACGTGGTGGCAGGAGAGAGAGGAGAGTGAGAGGGGAGGACCTGTCAAACAATTTTAAACCATGAGATCTCGTGAGTACTCACTATCACGAGAACAGCATGGGGAAACCGCCTTGTGATGCAATCACCTCCCACCAGGTCCCTTCCTCAACGCATGGGGATTACAATTTGAGATGAGATTTGGGTGGGGACACAGAGCCAAATCATATCATGATCGTGGCAGCTTGCACCTGTAGTCCCAGCTACCTGGGAGGCTGAGGTGGGAGGATCACCTGAGCCTGGGGGCGTCGAGGCTGCAGTGAGTCGAGATTGCACCAATGCACTCCAGCCTGGGTGACAGAGTAAGACCTTGTCTCAGAAAAAGAAAAGAAAAGAAACAATAGGTGTAAATAGACATAAATATACATAATGTGTTTGTGGAACTATGAAGGCAATGTGTCTGGAACAGAAAATTTCCATTGTGAAGGTATTAGGAAATAGTTTGAATATACAGATATGCAGAGTCTTGAATGCCACTTTGAGGTTTATAAATTTGCTTTTATAGTAAATTGAAACTTTTTTTGTTTTGTTTTGAGACAGAGTCTCACTCTGTTACCCAGGCTGGAGCATAGTGGGGTGATCTTGGCTCACTGTAACCTCTGCCTCCTGGTAATTCAAGTAATTCTCCTGCCTCAGCCTCTTGAGTGGCTGGGACTACAGGTGTGTGCCACTGCGCCTGGCTAATTTTCATATTTTTAGTAGATACTGGGTTTCATTGTGTTGCCTGGGCTGGTCTCGAACTCTTGACCTCAGGTGATCTGCTTGCCTCAACCTCCCAAAGTGCTGGGATTCCATGTGTGAGCCACCATGCCCAGCTGTCAATGGAAGCTTTTAAGTTTTTTGAGCAAGTAAAGTGATAAAAGCAGCATCTTAATTCTGGAAAAGGATGATTCCATTTCATTATATGAGGTAATCTATAGAGATGAATAAGGAAACTTGATATTGCTGGGAATACAAGCTGGGATGTTTCATAGAAACTTAGTTTCAGAACAGAAGACTTTTGCTTGGTGTTAATTTGAATATGTAGAACATGTACATTGTGAATGAATGAAAGATTGTTTTTCCTAACTTATTATTATTATTATTTTTGAGATGGGGTCTTGCTGTGTGGTCCAGCCTGGAGTGCAGTGGCAATTCACAAGCACAATCATAGCTCACTATAGCCTTGAACTCCTGGGCTCAAGCAGTCCTCCTGCCTCAGCCTCCTGAGTAGATGGGACTAGAGATGCATGCCACCCTACCTGGCTTCTATTATTTTTTAAAAACCATGGATTTATAACATGATAAACAGTCTCTTAGATAATATTTTTATGGATTTTATTCACCAGTCTTGCATTTACCACTGTATTTGGAATGTTGGCAGTGCTAAGTAAACAATGGTTTAATAATGAGCCTATAGCCTTCCTAATTCTATTCCTTAATAGCCTCTCAAGTTATTCCTTCTACCTGCTGTTGAATGTAGCTATGCAGTCCGTGGTTTACCAGTTGAATTGCTCAGTATGACCATGGCTTGCTTAACATTTTTCTCAATCAGACTTCATGAATATTTAAAGAACCTCTTGAACAGAAGTAGTGGTCTACTACCAGTCAGAGTCCATATTTCCAGAATGCTACAGGAAGTGTAATCTGTAGTGTTTCTTTGGAAAGGACATGGCTGGTTAATTTTTCTCTTATTCAAAAAAGTACATTGAAATTTGGAAAGGTATTAGAACTGTAGTTTTAATCCTACTTATGGATATATTATTTTAATGCTAAAATTCTTTTGCTGCTACAGGATTTGTTTTTCTTTAAAGAACCATATTCTATCTTGTGTTATTGTTAGTTAAGCACAGGTCTGTCTTACCAGAATACACTCCTTGGAGGCAGAAAATTGACTTTAATTGCCTTTACTCCCCCATAATACTTAGCATAGGTTGGCAAATGTTTAAGTTAAAATACTGTCTTTATAGGTAAGTACTCACTAGCAAATTGGAATTGTATTTTACTTACAGATTAACCTTAACTCATATAACTTACTGGGTTGCATTTTAGATCAAGAGGCTGAGTTTTTGGGGTATCTCAACAAGATAAACAATCTCACCACATGCTATCAAATTCTTAAAAATAGAAACAAATCTGTTCTGTCCAAAGTAAACTTACTCCCAACATTTATGGAAATATTTAAAACATCTAAACTAGAGCAAGGAAATGACAAAAAGTGAAAAGACACAAAATAAACCTTTCCTCACCAGAATATATTTGGGAAGAGATTATCAGTATAATCCTTTTTTTTTTTTTTTTTTTCTTTTTTGGTATGATTGCAAAATGTGTCACTTCTATTGATCATTATGGAAACAAGAAAAGTTGTAAAATTATAATACTAGTACTCTTAAGGCATTTTGTTTTAGAGTAAAAATGCAGTCATTAATCTAATGTCATATGCATTTCCAAAGATGAGTCTATGGGGTAAGCAAGACAGATTAAGACCCCCTTTTTAACCTCATGCCTCAGCATTTCACATCACCAGTATCTTCTGAATAAGCCATGTAGTATACCTACACACAAATTTAGCATGGGGAAGGTACAGTAAAATGCATTGTTGTTCAGACTACAGTTATAGATGGCTGATCCATAGAAAAACCCTAAGGAGCACAAGGTGAGAACATTTTAAATGGACAACGGGATAGGCTGGAGAAGGTCAAGGGAGTCTGGAAGGGTCAGACTGGTGGAGATAGGGGAATATTACCAAGTAAGAAGTGTAGCAGCAGGGCGTAAAATTGGGTTCTGGGGATACAGGTCATGTCATCATAGAATTCTGAGATTGAAAAATCTTAAGAGATCATCATGCTAAGAAATTACTGATTTCTGAATTGTTCACCACAGTCTAAAATGTTAAGTGACTTGTTCACTGTTGCAATCATTAGTCACTGGCAGGCCCGAAAGGAATTAAAAGTCTTGTAGTCTTGTACTCATTCATTTATTTAATGAATATTTACAAACTGCTTACTATGAGCTAGGTGATAATGATAAAATATCTGAGATTTTCTTCTGAAATTCTTTTGGTTTAGTTGGGGGACTGACTGGTAAGTCAGAAATATAAGGTGATAAGGGGCTATGTTCAGGTATGTTCAGAGGTCTTGGAAAACAACACAGGAGAGGTATCACATTCAGATGGAGAGTGGGGCTAAGGACTCAGAAAAGACTTCTGGGGCAAATCTTTTTCAATAGTTAGAGGAGTTGAGTCCACTTTTTAAATTAATACATTATAGATGTAATTGGTGTGTTCTACATAGAACCAAAACATCAAACTACTCTTTATAATGTAGGATGTTTTGTTGATTCTCTTATTTTATAGTGCTGGTAGCATGGAAAGCAAGGAATGAAGGAGAACCTTGATTCTGTATTAAAGGAGCCTAAAGATAGGATATGCTAGTACATGTTTAAACGATAGGATAAGCTACTACATGTTTAAAAGGTAGGAAATGCTAGTACATGTTAAACAAAAACAACTTAGGTATTGTTAGTATGAAAGGATACATTAATAATAATACATTAATAATACATTTAGGCTGAGTACAGTGGCTCATGCATGTAATCCCAGCACTTTGGGAGGCTGAGACCGATGGATAACTTGAGACCAGGAGTTGGAGACCAGCCTGGGCAATATGGTGAAACCCTGTCTCTAATAAAAATAAAAAAATTAGCCAGGCATGGTGGTGCATGCCTGTAATCCCAGCTATTCAGGTGGCTGAGGCACACTTGAATCTGGGGGTTGCAGTGAGCCGAGATCATGCCATTGCACTCCAGCCTGGGCAACAGAAAGAGATATTTGTCAAAAAAAAAAAAAAAAAAAAAATCTCTTTGCTTTGTCGAAGATCAGTTGGCTGTAGGTATTTGAGTTTATTTCTGGGTTCTCTATTCTGTTCCATTGGTCTTATGTGCCTATTTTTAAATCAGTACTATGCTGTTTTGGTGACTATGGCCTTATAGTATAGTTTGAAATCAGGTAGTGTGATGCCTCCATATTTGTTCTTTTTACTTAGTCTTGCTTTGGCTATGTGGCTCTTTTTTGGTTCCATATGAATTTTAGAATGGCTTTTTCTAATTCTATGAAGAATGATGGTGGTATTTTGGTGGGGATTGCTTTGAATTTGTAGATTGCTTTTGGCAGTATGGTCATTTTCACAATATTGATTCTGCCCATCCATGATCTTGGGATGTGTTTCTGTTTGTTTGTGTCATCTGTGATTTCTTTCAGCAGCATTTTGTAGTTTCCCTTGTAGAGGTCTTTCAACTCCTTGTTTAGCTATATTTCTAAATTTTTTTTTTTTGCAGCTATTGTAAAAGGGGTTGAGTTCTTTATTTGATTCTCTGCTTGGTCACTGTTGGTGTATAAAAGGGCTACTGATTTGTGTACATTAATCTTCTATCTGGAAACTTTGCTGAATTATTTTATCAGTTCTAGGAGCTTTCTGGAGGAGTCTTTAGGGTTTTCAAGGTAAATGATCATATCATCGCAAACAGTGACAGTTTGACTTCCTCTGTACCGATTTGGATGCCCTTTATTTCTGTCTCTTGTCTGTTTGCTCTGTCTAGGACTTCCAGTACTATCCTGAAGAGGAGTGGTGGGAATGGGTATCCTTGTCTTGTTCCAGTTCTCAGAAGGAATGCTTTCAACTTTTCCCCATTCAGTATTATGTTGGTTTGTCATAAATGGCTTTTATTACATTGAGGTATGTCCCTTGTATGCCGATTTTGCTGGAAGTTTTAATCATAAATGGATGCTGGATTCTGTCGAATGCTTCTGTATCTATTGAGATGATCATGTGATTTTTTGTTTCTAATGCTGTTTATGTGGTGTATCACATTTATTGACTTGTGCATGTTAAACCACTCCTGCATCCCTGGTTGAAACCCACTTGATCATGGTGGACTACCTTTTTGATAAGTTGTTGGATTAGGTTAGCTAGTATTTTGTTAAGGATTTTAGCATCTGTGTTCATCAAGAATATCAGTCGGTAGTTTTCTTTTGCTCATGTAACCAATTCCACCTCTACCTCAAAGACTTATGGAAAAAAATTAATCTGAAAAGTGTTTATGGTTTAAACTTGATGTGTTAAAATGCTTTTGTCTGAGGAAAATGTGATTAGCTCTCTCCAATTCTGTATACAAAATGCATTTCAGATGGGTTAAAAATAGAAACAATATTAAATGTAAGTCATAAAATACTTAGAAGAAAGTATAAATGAATTATTTCATAGTAGGCTGAGAAAGGCCTTCCTCAATATAAAACCAAGGGGACATATAATGAAGGAAAAGCTTACAAATTTTATTATGTAAAATAAAAATCTCTTATATGTCAAAAAAAGTGAAATGATACAGTGAATGAGAACCTAGAAAAATATTTGCAACATCAAACATGTCACTCCTGTGTAAAAAACAGCCACAAAATGGTAATAAAAAACAAATACATTCAAAGGATAATAGGCAAAGGTAATGAACAAATAGTTCAAAAAAGAAAATGAAAAATGAATTTATTAAAGTGATTAACCTTACTTGTAAATGAAATGGCATGAAATTAAATGAGACATATTTTTTCACCCATCATACCAGCAACACAATATTGATGAAGTTTCTTTAAACCTGTACTCTTATGGATATTGGAGAAAGAACAGTTTGGTGGTAGGCATCAAAAGGCTTGAAAATATTTACATGTCTTTACTTGGTACTTTCAACTTTTAGAATTTTTTTTCCAAGACATAAATCAGAGACTAGAGCAAAGATAAAGGGATGTTCACTACTGCATTATTATGGTAGTAACTGGCCAATAGTGGTGGGTTAGCTAAATAAACTACAATATTTACAAACAATGGAATATTCATACAGCCATTCAAAAATCATGTTTTTGAAGACTATGAATATTGAAAATGCTCCTGTAATATTGTCAAAAAAGCAAGTAATAAAATGATGTATACTATAATTCTAGTATTTGAAAAATATAGTACATATGTATAGGTAAAGGACTAGAGGACTACAGAGAATATAAATATTGGAAATATGTCTATTGTAAGTTATTTTCTTACAATGAAAAATGTTTTCTTTTCTTTTTTTTTTTTTTTTTTTGAGATGGAATCTTGCTCTGTTGTCTCAGGCTGGAGTACAGTGGCGCGATCTCGGCTCACTGCAAGCTCTGCCTCCTGGGTTCACACCATTCTCCTGCCTCAGCCTCCTGAGTAGCTGGGACTATAGGCGCCTGCCACCATGCCCGGCTAATTTTGTTTTTGTATTTTTAGTAGAGACAGGGTTTCACCGTGTTAGCCAGAATGGTCTCGGTCTCCTGTCTCCTGACCTCGTGATCCACCCGCCTCAGCCTCCCAGAGTGCTGGGATTACAGGCGTGATCCACTGCATCCAGTGAAAAATGTTTTCTAAAGCTTCATATCTTTTATGAGAAACAGTTATAAACTACAGACGAGCATTGTATATTGTTATAATAGTGTTGTATATATACAGTAATTTGCCAACTATATTTATCTATTTACTTTTTAATTTTTATTTTAAGTTCTGAGATACATATGCAGAACATGCAGGTTTGTTACATAGGTATACATGTGCCATGGTGGTTTGCTGCACCCGTCAACCCGTCATCTAGGTTTTAAGCCCTGCATGCATTAGGTATTTGTCCTAATGCTATCTCTCGCCTTGCCCCCCACCCTACACCATCCGCCCTGGTGTGTGATATTCCCTTCCCTGTGTCCATGTGTTCCCATTGTTCAACTTCCACTCATAAGTGAGGACATGTGGTGTTTGGTTTTCTGTTCCTATGTTAGTTTGCTGAGAGTGATGGCTTCCAGCTTCATCCATGTCCCTACAAAGGACATGAACTCATTCTTTGGATATGAACTCATTCTTTTTTTTGGCTGCATAGTATTCCATGGTGTATATGTGCCACATTCTCTTTATCCAGTTTATCATTGATGGGCATTTGGGTTGTTTCCAAGTCTTTGCTGTAGTGAATAGTGCTGCAGTAAACATTTGTGTCCATGGGTCATTATAAACATGTTTCCATGTGTTTTTATAGTAAAATGATTTATAATCCTTTGGGTATATACCCAGTGATGGGACTGCTGAGTCAAATGGTATTTCTAGTTCCAGATCCTTGAGGAATTGCCACACTGTGTTCCACAATGGTTGAACTAATTTACAGTCCCACCAACATTGTAAAAGCATTCCTATTTCTCCATAGCCTCAGCAGCATTGTTGTTTCCTGACTTTTTAATAATCGCCATTCTAACTGGTGTGAGATGGTATCTCATTATAGTTTTGATTTGCATTTCTCTCATGACCAGTGATGATGAGCTTTTTCTCAGTGTTCGTTCTCTATTCTTCAGACACTCTGGATATATACAAATTCAGTAATATGAATTTTATAGTTTGAGAAAATTTGTTTAATAATGCTTATTTAGTGGAGAGTCCAGATGGAATTAATGCCCAATAATTTTTCTTGAGAATGTTGTGGAATAATATTACCACAGATAGTTAGTTATGTAATTTTCATACAATAGAGATGAAATTGTACTATGCTTTCAATTAACTTATTTAAATGGGAGAAAGGCAAAAACTATCAACAGCAGAAGAAAGAAAGATTACATATATAAAAGTACCAAAAAGTTGTATTGTGTTTGCTTCATTTTCTCACTTTTAGAAATTTTGTACCTATGCTATGATTTTCATTAAAATGTAGATATTTCTTAGTACATTCATTTACAAGAAATAAATTTTGCTCAAATGACTATAATACCGTATAAAGTAAAACTGAGTTCATGTAGTAATGTGTGGAGACACGAACAAAACTGGACTAAAAATTTTTATTGATTGCTTTCTAATTGTGGTAGAAATACATTTTAGGTTTCCGTTTATGGAGAAAGAAAAAAATGGCAGAGGGTAGAAGAGTCATATGGAAGAAAAAATAGAAAATATAACTTGGTACTTATGCTTGAAAAAAAAAAAAAAAGATGATTCAGGCAATTGGCCTCACCCGCTCTGTCTGACAACCCTTGCCTCCTTTGGCTTCTCAGCGTTTTCACCATCCTAACTACTGCTGGCCAGTTTCATCACAGCTGCCCTCTGCCTCCTGCTGTACTATGTGTTTGGCCACTCTCTTGTTCACATGAATGGTACAAGACATTAACTCATGAAGTCAAAGGATACTCATCAGACGGAGAGCAGCTGCACATATAATGCACGGCTCCACAGTGACCATATAACAGTGTGTTCAAATACTTCAGAAGGACTTGTCACTTCGAGGACACCAATCAAGGACCTGATCAGTGGCCACCATTTCTGCATGTCAAGTAGCCTGAAAAGAGAAAGGGCCTTTGCACTGATATTGTTTGCTTCATGTAACTACTATTTTACAAATATACAAAAAATAAGTACCAAAAAAAAAAAAAAAAGATGATCAATTAGAGTCATCTTCTAAAATGTGTAACCATGGAATTGTCTTATAGTCTATTATCCGATGAGATTCCTAGGTTTTTGATTTGGTAGCTAGTGATAGGGACGGATATTTAAAATTCTTTGAGATGAAAAGATCCTAACTTATTTCGGCTTGAACACTCTGAGCTAAGTCATTTAGCACAACCTTATATAACCCCATCAGAGTGTTTACTGTTCTCTAATATGGGGACAAATGAAAAATTTAGAAACTTAGGACAAAACAAACAAACAAAACTGGCACTGAGAAAAGAAGTAGAATAAGGAGAACACATCGGAACCCTAACTTGACTCATATTTGTTTCTGAGACTTTTGCTACTTGTTTAGATATGATGATGATGTTGTCATCAATGATGGCAGCAATGAAAATCGATTATTCTATATTTAATGCTAAATGCTTTACATAGGTTATATCTGAGGTAAGCCAGAAACTGTTGAGAGAGGAACTTGATATATTTATCAAATCTAAGATTCATCTTTGTGTCATTTATTTTATCTTTGTCGTATGTATTTATGATAAAGTATTTCTTCATGTACTTTATGAAAAATATTGTCAATTAAACTATGATACTATTTATTGACTGTAAGATATGTCTTGATTCCAGATATGACAAAATATTTTAAAAATTATATCCTCATCAATGAAATATGTTGATTGGTGAAAGTGAGACTAGCAGACTGATGAATAACTATTTCCTATTTTGAAATCAGTTTTAAAAAGTTTATCATTAATAAAGGTGGAAGTTTTGAAAATGTGAGAACATGATGTTAAAAAAAATCTGTTCCAATCCTGATCTCTTGGCTATCTTTGGGCCTTTCCTTTGAGGAAAAAAACACACATATATAAAACCCACTTATGTGAGCAGAGAATTAAAAGAAGGATTTGGGGCCAGGCGCGGTGGCTCAAGCCTGTAATCCCAGCACGTTGGGAGGCCGAGACGGGCGGATCACGAGGTCAGCAGATCGAGACCATCCTGGCTAACACGGTGAAACCCTGTCTCTACTAAAAAAAATACAAAAAATTAGCCGGGCGAGATGGCGGGCGCCTGTAGTCCCAGCTACTCGGGAGGCTGAGGCGAGAGAATGGCGTAAAACCGGGAGGCGGAGCTTGCAGTGAGCTGAGATCTGGCCACTGCACTCCAGCCTGGGCGGCAGAGCAAGACTCCGTCTCAAAAAAAAAAAGAAGGATTTGGAGAGGTCTGCATATCTTCAAGTAGGAGTCGCCTTTATGGTAAGTATAGGATCAACTTTAATTTCTGCTAGTTTTATACATTAGATTTTAAAGTTGTACTCTTGGGAGTGAGGGATGGTGGTAGGGAAGATTTTAAGAGTAAAACAGAAAATGAACATTGAGAAATAAATACATTGTTCCTTGGGGAGTGTTCTTTCTAGAGACACTGAGCCTGTAAACCATTCCCTCCTACGTAAAATGTCAGGAGCAAGATTAAATAGCTCTTCCTAGCATGCAGAGTTTACAGACCGCAGATATTCCCCGAGCACAGCAGACAATAGAGTAAGTTTAACTGAAAATATGTTATGTTCTAAATTCTGCTTATTGTGTAGTGCAAAACTTGAGGAAGGAGGAAGGAAGGGAAAGGGAAATGGGACAAGTTTTTTACAAAAGGTAATGGGAGGAGAGCTGTTGCAGAGCTGGGGAACAAGTAACTGGCTATTCACTTGTAAGATCTGTGGAAAAGTGGAAAACAGATTAAAGCATTACAGTAGTGTAGAAAGATATTTCTTTTTTTGTTTTCAGTTCCCAGCAGAGAGCTTCAAAAATCCTTGGAATTGTCTGAGTCATTAGGGTGACGAGAGCATCTTTTGTTCTAGTGAGGTTATTCTTAGTGGGCCCTTAAAAAGCTTCAGGTTGCAGGCTGGTTGCCCAACAGACCAAGCCTTGATTAGCAGCTTGGGACTTCTAATCTCATGTGAAAACCTTTGGGGAGGGGAAAGGGGCTGGAGATTGAGCTAATCACTGATGGCCAGTGATTTAATGAATAATACTTATTAATGCAGCCTCCACAAAAACCCCTAAATGCCTGGTTTCTGAGACTTTTATAGTTGGCAAACACATCCACATGCCAGGTGGGTGGTGCCCCCCCAGCTCCATGGGGACAAAAGCTCCCGTGCTCTGGAACCTTCCAGACCTCACCAGATTTACCTCCTCATCTGGCTCTTCATTTGTATTACTTATAATGCACTAGTAATGGTAAGCAAAGTGTTTTTTGGAGTTTTATGAACCACTCTAGCAAATTGCTGAACCCGAAGTGAGGGGAAGACCCTTCCACTTCAGACTTTATAGCCAAGTTGGACAGAAGTGTGTGTAACCTAGGAACCTTGTTTTGTGGGACTGAGCCCTAAAGAGTCTGATGCTAACTCCCAGTTGTTATTATCAGAATTAATTGAATTATGGGACTTTCAGTTTGTGTCAGAATTGGTTGGTGTCAGAAGGAAAAACACTTCTCACTTGATGTCAGGGGTGGTGTCAGTAAACACAGCTGAAGCATACTTAGGAGAGGCATTGAGTTAAAGGCCAGGAAAACTGGAGGGAGGTAAAGAAGTAATAGGTTGATGGGAAGTGTGTTCAGTTGTAGATAAGAAAGTTAAGGCAATAAAATAAAAAAGTCACATCAGATGCTTTAGAATCTAAATCTATAAATTCTTGGCCCTGGGCCAGAAATTGTTTTTATTGTAGCTTCAGTACATTTCCAGTGGGTGGAGACATTGATCATTAATATGTGGCTAGAATAGGAAAAAGAGACTTGACTGGTCCAGTTAATCTTTTTCCCGGTTAGACAGTATATCAATTGGAAGGGTACTTAAAAAAGGAAATGTGATTGCCCATGTGACTTTGGGGCTAAAAGTATGTTCTTGTCTGAGGCCCTCCTTGGGTAGCTAATAGCCAAAGAGAAAATATAGTTTGCACGTTGCTGTATGCTGGAGATAAATGCAATCAAGCTGGTAATGAAGAATTTGTGTATGCAAAGCTAGGAGAGGACATTGAGGCAGGGAGGGAAAGAACACTTTCTGAACCTCCTTTGCCAACTGAGAATAATTAACCTGAGATTGAAGTGCATATCTGAGGTCAAGAACAAGGGGGCAGTGCTCAATGTCATCCTTTAGAACAGAGGGCAGGAATCCCACCCGGAGAGTGGAGGCAATTGAAAGAGAGGTATGGTTGTGTTGCCATATATTAAGGAACTCTATTCAGGTTTCCTTGAACTCATACTCTTATAATTGTTGTCATTGTTGTTTGTCTTTTTGCCATTTTTGTGGTTGTATAAGGCTGAAGCTTTTTATTTAAAAAAATTTGCATCTTTGGATAGTCCTTCTGTATAAAACGCAGGCAGTGCATTACCTATGGTTTTTGCGTTGGGTTATTTAAAAATGCAGAAATTTAAGACACTTACAAAGCAATCTGAGTGTAGAATCCTAGATTTGAATTATTTTTTCTGTAACTATCACACAATCTAGTGTTGCCCATACCTAATTTGTTCATAGTTTTAGTGATTCATCTTTATCAAATCTTTGTAAAGCATTGTACTTACTTTTCTTGGATGCAATAATCCTTTCTGCACTCATATTTCATCAGGTTGTGAGTAATTTAGTTAAACCGTATAATTGCTATAACAAGAAACAAATGGTATTAAGTGTGGGAACAAAACAACCCCTCTTGGTGAGTGTGAAGCTCAGGGGTGGGAAGAAGAGCAGGTGCAGAGTAGAGAGTGGCCTGTACAGGGTGCTGCATGTTCCACAAGGGAGTGGAGAGCCTCGACTAATAGAGTATCAGCAAGAGATCTGCTCCTGATGCTCACAGTCTTTCCAGTTCCTCTGTTCCTGTGCTTTCTAGAGATTCTTTAGTCCTTTGAAAATCTTTCATTTACATATTAGCAATAAGCCATGTTTGTAATTATTACTAAAAATGAAAATAACAGGATATATTAGTAACTGAGACTGCTATTATAGTAGATAATAGGCTTTCAAATAAGTATAAGAATTCTGAAATTTATAAGGTAAGTTTTTTATGTTAGTTGAATATATTTTAGTAGTAAAGTAAGGAGTGATATTACAGGCTGATTATTGAGGTCTCTTAAATTTATCCTATAATTAGAATTTTATTCTTCATAGTTACATGTTAATGTGTGTCTGCATTTGTTTGTGCTTTTTTTGTTTTAAAATGTGATACTAAAAACACACAGAAATTGAAATTTACCCCCACTGCAGTTCCATAATCTCTTCTTGCTTTGTTCTGTTGCTAAGTCAGAAATTCACATTTGCTAGATTATTACCTATTGCCATGGAAATAGTTTTGTTGTATTACTATTTCACTATAGGAACAAGCAGCTGGAGCTAATGGACCATAAGAGGGAAATTTGTTGTTTAAACAATGATTATCTTTATATTTGGCTAACATGAAAAGGGGAAAGTACAGTTTTTCTGTCACACAGCATGAGAAGTAAATGAATGAGATTTAGAGACAGAATTTACCTGAAAAAAATTTATACCTGCCTTGTGAGTTGGAAATAAAGTTACCTACTCACAAGACAAAATTGTAAAATGTGTCTATATCAAGCTGTGTTTTGTCAAGTCACAAAAGAGGGCCTGTGGCAGGTTGGGTTCCCTAGAAGCAGACAGACAATGAGATGGAGTTTGGGGTGTGAGATGTATGTTAGGGATCATCTCTAGGGAAAGGAAGAAGGAAGATATGGGATTGAGCAGGGGAGGAAGCCAAACTGTGAGGCAGACCTGGCAGAACCCTAAACAAGCCAGTGGGGCCCTCAGACAGTGTGGCCTTCAGAGTTGTCTAAAGTCACCCCTGCCCTGTCAGAGGATGTCGAATATCCCAAGGGAAGGCAGTTCTCTGCAGCTGTGGCGATGTTGAAGTCTACTGACCTGGTGGCTATCTACTGACTGCACTGCCCATATATGGGCCATGAGTGAGTGCTTCTTTGAAGGGGGATCTGGGTGATGCATGTTGTTGTCCACATAGGTCTTATTTTGTGACTATCAGGGAAATTTTGCAATTTTATCCTTATAATATTTATAATTCCCCAATATAAATCACCTTTCTAAGCCAAATATTCTGTAAGAATTAACATTGTACAGATTTTAGACACGTTCAAAACACCTTTTAACATCCTTATTTTGTTTAGTGCCCTTAGAATTATATAGGCTGTATTAGCCTCTAGCGCAAGCACACTTTTTTGTTTTTCAAAATTCAGAGCAGATTGTGGCTCTTCATAGAGAGTTAAGGTTTTTCTTAATAGTTATATGGGCATTTAGGGCCAAACATGTCTTCGTTTTTTAATCACTTGATAATGATTTCAAGCTCATAGAAACATAGCAAGAATAGTACAAAGAACTGATATGATTTTCACTCAAATTTTCAGTCTTAAGATTTGTACAGCTGCTTTATCATATTCTCTCTCTCTCTCTCTCTCTCTCAGTTTGTCCTCTCTCTCCTCTTACCATTACACATTATTTTTATTTTGAAGTTTTTTTGGCTTGAGAGTACATTGGAGACATGATGCCCCAGTACTCCCTTAGTACTTCAGTGACTGTTTTCTAAAAATAAGGACATTTCCCTACATAATCTCAGTATACACAACAAAATAGGAAGCTAGTATCGATACAATGTTACCATCTATTACACAGATTCAATTCATAATTCACCAACTGTCCCAATGATGTTCTTTATATGTCAAGAATCTAAGCCTTGTATTTAGCTGTCCTGGTTCTTTGCTCTCCTTCAATCTGGAATCTTCATTAATCTTGCCTTCTCTTTAATGATTTTGACATTTTTGAAGAGTACAGCTATGTTTTGTTTCTCTACTTGGATTTTTCTGATGTTTCGTCATGAATAAGTTGTGATTTTGGGTATTATTACCACAAAAGCGATGCTATGTTCTCAGTTCTTCGTGTGAAAAGGTGTGGTTCGAGCTTATCTTGTACTTTTCTTGCCCCAACCCTGGTGCTACCAAAGACTTCTGGTTTCTTTTAGTGGATTCTAAGGTTGCCCTTTGCTACTGAGTTCTAAGGCTGCTGTTTGCTACTGAGGTGTCTTTGCTTCTAGATCTTTTCAGTGAACAAACCTAGGAAATATAAGTTTGCACATTTTATGTATATATGTACGTACATATATATACACATACACATATTGCTATGGCTTGGCTGTGTCCCCACCCAAATCTCAACTTGAATTTATCTCTCAGAATTCCCATGTGTTATGGGAGGGACCTAGGGGGAGGTAATTGAATCATGGGGGCCGGTCTTTCCTGTGCTATTCTCATGATAGTGAATAAGTCTCATGAGATCTGATGGGTTTATCTGGGGTTTCTGCTTTTCCTTCCTTCACATTTTTCTCTTGCCACTGCCATGTAAGAAGTGCTTTTCGCCTCCTGCTGTGATACTGAGGCCTCCTCAGTTATGTGGAACTGTTAAATCCAATTAAATCTCTTTTTGTTCCCAGTTTCGGGTATGTCTTTATCAGCAGCATGAAAACACACATACATATGTACATTACATGTATATATGTATGTACATGTATATTTGTATGTACAAATATATGATCCCACTGATCTCCTCAATTCCAAACAACAGGGTTTATTCTTCCTTCCCCTTTTTGTACTTGTAGGTTCCTTCTCCAACATTAGAAAAGCTGGCTCCCATTATCCTCAGTATATTTATTTGTTTACCCAATTTCCCCTTTTTATACTTAATTTTACAGCTATATGGGTCATCTCCTTGACCACTATCCCCAGCCAGCTGGTTGAATATTTGGTCCCAGTCTTGCTGTCTGTGCCAGCTAATTTCTCAGTCCTAACCAAGGGAAACGGGCCCAAATACTTCTTGTTTCCTGACACTTTTATTATTTTCCTTTAGATATAAAGAGCTGTATGGACTCTAAAAGTGATTTGGCTGAGCACCTAGCATTTGGTATGGGTTATATCATAAAACAAATTGCTATTAAAAATGGTTATTTATTTATTTATTGAGACAGAGTCTTGCTCTGTCGCCAGCCTGCAGTGCAGTGGTGCGATGTTGGCTCACTGCAACCTCCGCCTCCTGGGTTCAGGTGATTCCCCTGCCTCAACCTCCTGAGTAGTTGGGACTACAGGCATGCGCCATCACACCCGGCTAATTTTGTTGTATTTTAGTGCAGATGGGGTTTCATCATGTTTGCCAGGATGGTCTCAATCTCCTGACCTCGTTATCTGCCCACCTCAGCCTCCCAAAGTGTTGGGATTACAGGCATGAGCCACCACGCCTGGCCATATTTTAGTTTTTGTGAAAAAAGTTATTATTCTAGATGTGAATGACAGAACTTTATTGCTTAGCTTAAGATTATATTATGGAAGATAATAACACTGGCATACATGCTAGCCATTTTTGATGTTAAAGATAGTTTATGAATAAGAAACTATATTGTTAAGGCAAGTTTTTCTTTGGTTTCTTTTGGATTTATATTTTGTCAGCTTGATAAGCAATAGCTAAAATGAGTTCTTGTTGAACTTTGTTTATTGGTTTGCAATAATGAGAACAGTTATTGAGTCCAATAATTTTGTGCTTTTATTTTCAAGTAACAAAGTGTTCTTATTTTGTGATGATATCACAGAAAGCTAGTTTAAAAGCTAGTTTTAAAGGATCTGTAGCTTGAGAGGTTATAATTTGGAATGGAGGCATGGTGGTCAGAGGAAATGAGCCAAAGTTAAAAGCCTTTTCTGTGCCATTGCATCTGTAACCATCCTCAAAGTACTCTGCACTTTATGTCACAAAAAGCCTCAAATCCTGTGGGTAAATGTTATCTGCAGGAACCTCATCATTTCTGAAAACAGTACTTTTATTCTTAGAGTGTTTGAACAAGAAATACAAATAATAGTATTTTCTTTTTAGAGGACAACAGATAGAAGTATTCTTCTGCTATTTTTGAATAAGTGCTATGTGATATAAGAAGCAAAATCAAATTTAAAATTAATGGATGGTGAGATAGAAACTTAAGGTATTATCTTGGTTAAATCTCTTTTGCCTCTTTTGTGAAACAGTCATTCTCTTCTTTTTGTGGGGTTATTTTATGCCTAATTTTCTTTTACCAGATAAAATATAATTACTTGTCAGCTGATAGTTTATGGCACAGATGTTTTTGCCAAAAGCATTAAAGGTAGATCTTGGTTATATATAACCTTTAAGGGACACAGGGAGCACACATGATATGGACAAAGCAGTTGATAGGCAGTGATTATGATCGCACAGGGAAGGGGAGTGAAGGCTTATGTTATTCTTTTTCTTTAAATGTATTTACATTTTATCATGAGTCTTTTATGAGTTTTCATGTCCTTGTCTGATGTAACTTTACTTGCTTCTTATCCATTCCATCTCTCTTTCTGTCTGCCTTTATCTCTCAGATACATTCATTTATACACACCCAAATATACATACCTTCACATTGAATTTAAGTAGCTGGCATGCTTAAAAATATTCTCACATGGGGATTGCATAGGGCCAATGTATATAAATGGGTGTACCTTTGTGTATATATGTATACATATATGCACCTTTATGTATATATGTATAGTCACACACTCTATTTTCAAATAGAAAACCAGTCATACAAAGTATTTGCCTTATCTTAAACATTCAGTTTATGTTTGTTAAGTGAATGAACGTGTAAGTCTAAAAAGAGCAATGATATTAAGGATTGGGGAAAACTGGGCATAGGAAAGGATTACTCACGGAGAAGTTATTTATTTAGCAAAGATTGACTTGTCTAGATGGTTATATCAGGTTATTTATCAATCATGTGGAGCAGGCTGGGAGTGGTGGTTTATGCCTATAATCCCACTGCTTTGGGAGGCTGTGGTGGGAGGTTTGTCTGAGGTCCGGAGTTCAAGACCAGCATGGACAACAGAGTGAGACCCTGTCTCTTAAAAAGAAACAAATTAGCTGGGAGTGGTGGCATGTGACTAGTCCTAGCTACTCGTGAAGGTTAAGCCCAGGAGTTGGAGGCTGCAGTCCAGCCTGGGTGATAGAGTAAGACCCTGTCTCTATTAAAAAAATAATTTTATGTGGAACATTTGGTAGGTTGAGTTTACTCCTTCAGCCTGCCTTGCTGAACCAAATCTTATTTCTGATTAGTAGAGGGTAAGTGTATAATTAATTGAGATGTACACATATGTCATTGTAAAAGATAAATTATGCCTTAGATGAAGACAGTGACCTGGGTATGGGATCAGATATTTGTAATTTTTTTCCCTTTCCATCAGCTTTTCTTATGGCAGCTCATTTTCTGTCTTATGACAGCCAAGTAACTCTGTAGAGTAAAATGACTTTTATATAATAGAAACCATAATGAACCACTCAGGACATTTGCCTTTAAAAACAGCAATAAAAAGATCAAACATTCTCTAGTTACAACTTTAACATTTTACCATTTAGAGTGATGCTGCTATTCCTGTCAATGAAAATGACCACTTGGCATCTTTTTGGAATATGCGAATGTATGGTTGGGGACTCACTTCGGCCTGGGGTAGCGCTTTGGGTCTTGTACAGGATTTTCTGAACCACTTTTCTAATGTGCCCAAAATGTAGAGAACAGGATACTGCTTCCCCTGCTGCTTTCCTGAATGTCAACATCTTCCTCTTTTATAAAGGGCAAATTGCTATATTGAAAGGAGTGTGAGCAATGAAAATCCATGATTTGGTTAATAGTTCAGATTAGGGTACCAACCACTTGGCTTTCTTACCCCTTTTTGCTCAAATGCCACTTGTCAGTGAGGCCTTCTTTGGCTATCTTATTCAAAACTGTACCCTTGCCCCCCACCTCCACCTTGCCTTATTTTCCCAGTAGTACCATCTGACATACACATTTTATTTATTACATGTCTTTCCTATAAGAAAGAGGTCCATGAGGGCAGGGTTGCTGCAATCCCAGTGCATTGCACAAAGTAGGCATTTGTTCATTATTGGTTGATGAATAAGGCCTTACAGAACCTACCTAATTTTTCTAAAAATTCATTTCCTCAAGCATAAAATGGAAGTGTTAGGAAGTACTTTGTGTGCTGTAATATACTTTTTGAGGTGTTTTGTCATTATTAATCAAGTTAGAAATTCTAAATTTAATACAATTTATGTATTTCCGAACTTTATCCAGTTAAAAAAATATGTGTTAAATGCTCTTTTTGAAATGAATGGGGACAACTCCAAAGCTGCCTTTTTGACCCCAGTTCTGTTTACTGCTACATGACTCATTTTCACTTGTTTATGAATCATATTTTTTGCTTGCTGCTTAAGAGATTCCTTACCTTGAGGCCAAATGGAGCAGTGATTGACTGAAGAGTCAGAAGATTGTTTACCTATGATACAAAGGCCTTCAGGATCTCCTTCTTTCTGTCTTCTTTCAATAATAGAGGGACAGTGCTGATAGAGTGCAGCCAGGGCCAGTTTCTGCCCTCCAAAGTGCTTTAGGAGTTTGGGAGAAGTAGGAATGAATTGTGACTTGGAGTGGGGATCAGCCTTGACAATGTGCTCAAGGCCAGAGATACAAAGCTGAATTCAGCAATCTCTACCTGATTTCCTAGTAGAGATACAATTGCTGCCACCACCACTACCACCAGCACTACTACGTCGTCGTCTCCTCCTCCTCTTCTTTGTCTTCGTCTTCTTCTTCTTCATTTAGAGATGGGGGCTCTCACTCTGCCACCCAGGCTGGAGTGCAGTGGTATAGTTATAGCTCATTACAGCCTCAAACTCCTGATTTCAAGTGTTTCTCCCACCTTAGTGTCCTGTGTAGCTGGGACTGAAGATGTGAGCCACCTCACCTAGCTGGGAGATACTATTAAATAACTAATTAATTATAAGCAAGTTCTTAATTGAGATATAAATGAGCACAAGAGCATAGATGAGGCAGTGATATTGAAATGTAACTGGACAGGTCATAGAAGACTTCCTTGATAAGGTGACATATTAACTGAATATTCATGGGCTTGAACATATAAAAGTGGAAGGAGGGGGATTTCAGAAGGGGCAGAGTGAGGAAAAAAATGAAAAAGAAAGAGGCAGGAGAACTTAGTGCATTTTTTAGTTTGTCACTAGGGTTTTTGGAGGTTGAAGGTGAGATTTTGATTATTGAATCCTCTACCTACCCCTCCTGCCTTCTGGGATTCTGGACTGAAGCATTATTTTTAAAAGGTATAGAAGCCAGCAGGGAAATAAAGTGCTGTTTAAAAGGTGGACGAATTCTGGGTAGCCATCAGTGTCTGACTTTTTCAGCGAAGAGTGTTGAACCATGAAGCTTGGTTTTGTAGGCTTAGCTCGGTTTTCTGGTCCAGTGAGGCCCAATACTCTTCACACATTCACTTGTAGGTGGAGACACTGGAGCAGAGTAGAGATGATGATGGGCAGGCCAACAGATTCTTTTTAATCACACAAAATAATTATGACCACTCAGCCTGGAGAACCACATCCTACCTAGGCATGCCTACCACTCCCAGAAACAGGCAGAGTGGAGGTACGGGGAATCTGGGCTCATTTCTTTAAAGCACAATAACTCCACTCAAAAGGTTTACATGTGGCAAAGTATGATAGCTATGACTCTTGCCTTGGGAAGGAACTAATTAGGGTTATATAGACTGGAGGGAAACCCTCTTTATTCTTTTCAGTCTCTCTACTTCACATGTGCATAGATAGAAATCCTGGAGGGATACGTGGGTTCCCTGTCCCCAGTCACTCTAGTCCATGTTTTCTTCCTCCATTCCTCTTTATGACTAATGGTAATCATTTCTCACATATTTATTTTTTGTGTGTTAGAGTATAGATCACTGGCCACAGAGTAGACTGAAGATGATTCTCCCCTACCTGAATGAATCTATGTACTTGGCTTTAAAATATTTGCTGTAAATATTAAATCCTTGGACATATGGAACCACATTTGCAGCTACTGTTAGCCAAAGGTGCCCCCTACTTACCATATAACCTGAGTAATATTTTAATACAGAAACTAGAGTTCTTACCTGCATCTGAATTTATCTTTGCCTCTTGAGCCACCTTCACTTTCATTTCTGGAGGAAGAGGTGTTCTTTCTTCTGTTCAGGATTGCCTGTCCATCTGTGTTCTAAGTCTTCTCTCCCAATTCCTCAGGCTCTTGCTCCATTAGATATTCCATTTCTTGCCCCTTTAATCAGCTTTTCTGTACTGACTGCTTTTCTGAGCTTTTGAACATGCTCGGGTCTCTCATGTCCAAAATAAAAAATGACAATAGCCCAAACCATCCCCTGATTCTGTGCTCACTACTTTATTATTTTTTTATTTATAGTTAAGATTTTAGAAACAGGTGTTTATACTTGGTCTTTCTTTCTTCTCTTTTGCTCTTTAGCCTTTGGAGTCTTTGGCAGTCTTGCTTGTTCCTACCGCTGGGATCGCCTTCATGAAGGTCATCAGTGATCTCTGACTTGCCAAATACTTCTTGATTTTTTCTTTTGGTATTTTGTATACTTTTCAGTGCTTCTCTGAAATTAGGTACTTTTCTTTTGTATTTGATTCTATTGAATGTTACTTCCTTAAAAAGTTCTCTTGGTTTTTGTGATTCTGTTCTTTATGAAGTAGACTCTACTCTTTCCTTGCCTTGGGGAAGGAACTATTTAGCTTTATATAGACAGGAGGGAAACCCTCTTTATTCTCTTCAGTCTTTCTACTTCACATGTGCATAGATAGAAACCCAAGAGGGATATGTGGGTTCCCTGTCTGCAGTCACTCTAGTCCACATTTTCTTCCTCCATTTTTCTTGTTCATATGTGGCTATTTGTTAGTGAACTTGCTGTCAATCCTTTCTCTCCTTTTCAGAATATTTGTGTCGCTGTTCTTTCATGGACCCTTGACCTTATCACTCTACAACCTCTCCTGGAGCAAACACTTTTATGGGTCTGCTGCTAATTTCCATATTCTCTAGCTTCAGCTTAGGCATTTCTGTTATACTTCAGATCATGACATCCAATTGCTTCCCAGACATTTCCACTTAAATAACCTACACGCATTTCATACTTGATACATTTGATGATAATAAAAGTGTTCCTCTTTCCTGTTTGCTATTTCAATGGGTGATAACATCCTTTCCACAGTTTCTCAAACCAGAGAGTTGGTAAGCATTTCAGACTTCCATTTAGCTCATTACAGTATAACTAGCATGGTACCTGCATATCCTAGGCATGCAATAATGATGTGTTTGAATGAATGAATGAATGAATGAATGAACAAATGACTTCTCTCTTACTCCTTATATTCAGTCAGTCACCAAGTCCTGCATCTTCTTTTCTTTCTTCTCTTGAACTTTTCTCTTCTGTTCTTCTCCATTCTTAATATTCTGGATGAGACTGTCCTCTCTCACCTTGGTGATTGCAATAATCTACCTTGTTCTCATCATTGCTAGTGTATTTTCCTCCTCACAGTTTTTCATCTACACAAGTACTATCCAATTGAAATGTATTATACAAGGCATATGTACAGTTTTACCTATGCTAGTAGCTACATTTAAAAATAAAGAGGTGGTATTGATTATAATAATATATTTTATTTGATCTAGTTTATCCAGAATAAACTAGATGGTTTATTTCAAGTGCTCAGTAGACACATGGCTAGGGGATACCATATTCACTAAAGTATCTCTACACTGTGAGCAGAGTAAAAATCTCATCCAGTCTCTGCTTACATTGCTCCTCTGTTTTCACTTTTTCAATGACTCCCATGTCTTACAGGTCAAAAAAAAATCTCAACTTAGTAGTATCTCCTGTAAGGCGTGATGCGGTCTGGCCCTTCTCTACTTCCCTCTCTGACCTTTGTACTTTGTACCCTACTAATGCCAAACTAATGTCGTTCCTAGTACTATGCTGGGTTAATCAGCTACAATAGTTCGTGCAGTGTTGTTTCAGCACTTGTGGATGGAAATGCAGACATCTGAGCGAAAACATGGTTTTCTTTATTCTCAGATCTACTTATTTTTAAATAAGGTGCTCAGATTTGCTCTCTCATTCTGGAAACATGGAAAACAGTAGTAAGAATAACCTGATATTTTTCACTAAGAATCAACTCAGGCACCTTAGAGAAACAGATTCTGTTACTTTTTGCGAAGAAAACTGAGGTTAAATTGTCTTCTAAGGTTAGCAGTTTATGCCTGGTATTTCTTTTTACAATTTCTGATGATAAAATATGATATCAGAGTGTATCAGAGACAAGCCAGATGGCCAATTTTAGACTAGTTTTAGTGCTAACCAAAGGGCTAATTTTTCTCTCTCAAACTCAAGCGTGACTATTTATTGTCAAAATATTCAATAGCTGGACAAGCTAAATTGGTCCAGGAAAACCTAATTGGGTATTTTCCATCTTGCATACCTCTGCTGCTTATATTTAAGGAACCCTAGGGAATAGCTGTTTGTAAAAATATTGATTACATGTCTGCTGTTTTTTAATAGTTGCATATTAATTCAAGAAATTAAATTTCAAGGGACTAAAATTTTAAAGAAAAAGAAAAATCAGAACCCTAGCACTAGTCCTTTCACATCCATTTAGGTGAATCGTTTTGCTTCTATTGCATTCTGAGTGTTGTTATCAGTCTGCATGAGGAGGACCACATGATTAGCTTGCTCATACTTTGACAAAAAATCATTATATGGCTCGAGCATGTTGTAGGAGTCAATGAATATATAATCTATTTCAGATTCCCTAAAGATATTAAATATCATCTAACTTTGAATGTAGAGGGTATTTCTTAATAAATGTTTAAAAACTCTCATGGCAGGGCCTTCATATGACAACTAATAAACATACCATTGAATGGTGTTAACAAAAAGACATAATACTGTGAAGTGCCTTCAAATTTTTTGGGTGTTATAATAAAGTATTATTTTTTTCCTGACAAATAAATTAGCAGTGATTTAATCATTTTATGGTAATTAATGTTGCAGAATATGCACAGAAGAGTTTCAATGGAGCTCTTTTACTGTTTTCTAGTAACTTTGATTTTTATTTAGATAATTCATAATACTAAATCAGCTGTAGAGAACAGTTGCCACTTGCAATGTATGCATGGATTTTGTTTTTACCTAAACTTTTGTGGATGTATGAAATCTGTTATTAATGTTAGAAAATAAAGTTGTTCATGAATGTTATTTCATCTAAAAATTCCAGACTTGAACTGACTTGCTAGTTTTCTTAATCTCAAAATGAGTTCTTATTTACTTGATGAGCAAATAGTAGGCAGTTACATGTTAGACAATTTTGTTATTTAGAGTTTGATAATATGTGCCATTTTATATTTCTGGAATTTTCTGATCTTGAAACTATAAGCCTTCAGATATGTATTATTATTAATAATATATTATTATTTGAGAAAATGACTGGTATTTCTATTTGACTTTCAGCATGGTTCCTTTCCGCCATATTCACTTGATAAGGGAATTATTTTTTTTTGGCTCAGTGAAATATCAATAGTGCTTTTCTGAGGTGCAGCAATCTAACGTGAGATTGTTTTAAGATGTCATATTATGAAATTTCATTTCACCATGTAAACATCTTGACATATTTTGCAGTTTTTAAAATGTCTTTTATTTAGATATTTATAACAACTATTATCCTGCATAATACATATATAATTTATACACTCTCATTGGGTGCATTCTTTGACTGGAATATAAATTTTCATTTACGTATCAGTTTAAGTTTGAATTATGTTGTAGAAGTGAGGAAGTGATACTGTACATGGTATTTCTTATCTTTAATAGGACTTTTTTTTTTTTACCGTAAGGGTTACTTGAAGTTTTGAATGATATTTTATTGGCAATTTTGGTCTTCTCTTACAGTGTACAAATGTCATGTATTGTGTTCTTCAATTAATAAACAGATTGTATTCTACTGCTGGATTAGCCTTTCAGTAAATATATTTCAAAATGGTGTCATTAGTCTTTTAATAAATATTATTATTAAATATGTATAAACATGGGAAGGTCTACTGTGTAATTATATGTTTTAAATTATCTTGTATTCTTATAGAATTATATACCTGTTTCTCATGCAGAATAACTACACCATTGAGAGAGTATACTAACCTGTTTTTATGTTTGTAAAGATTGCACATCAACTAGGTAGCTTGAATTAATCTGAATTCACCTTCATGATAGTGCTGAAGAAATTGATACTGCAACTTCTCATGTAATAAGAAGATCTCAAGTTTAATAAGTCTTTGAGCTGATTCAGAAAATAGATTTGTTGCTAACAGCTTTTTTGTTAATATTGATGTGAGAATGCAATTGGATATTATAAAAACTCTTCAGTTCAACTATTTAGTCGTTAAAATAATTTTGATATAACAGGTATTGATTAAGAAAGGGATTTTAGAGATAGAAAGACCTGACTTCAGTTCTCTGATTTGCCGGTTACAGCTACAACAGTGCCCTTGGGTGATTATAACACTACCTACTTCATAGAATTGCTTTGAAAAATAATTTAGATAATAAGATTTAGTAAGTACTAATAAATATGAAGTATTATTATAAAAGTCATGAACATTTTTATCTTAAATATATTTAAATTTGCCAGAAGTTTTATCAATTTTTCTATTTGTGACAATTATAAAATATTGACTAACTGGATTATAAGTATGCTAAGCTATAAACTTTTTGGAGGGTCTTTTGAATGCCAATACAATCCACATATCAGAAAACATTATACGGTTGACATTTAATAAAATTGAATTGAATTTTCATGGCTTCAGCTGGTATGATTGTCATGCAATTTTGCTTATATCCTGACATATAATTGTTGTATAATTTTTCTATATTACCTGCCAAACTACATTGTAAACAAAAATTGATTATATATTATATTTCAGCTTTTAAAAAATATTATCTAAAGTTGTGTGAAAAAAAAAAAAGCCTTCAACTACCAAGTCTGTTCCGTAAATATTTCTTGGATTTTAACATGATTTTTTAAATGGATTCTCTGTATTCTCCTTGATTTTAAAAGAAAAATGAATAAGTAAAACTTAGTTAAGTTAGAATTATTAATGGAAGAATGCTAAAATCAATTATGGTACATTAATGCTATGTATAGTATTATAAGATATATATGTGGATGTGTAGTTGTACATGCATAGAAAATACTGTGGTAGGATTAACAGCAAATTGTTTATAGAATTACTTCGGGTGAAGAGATTACAACAGTTTAGAGTGTATATCAAATTGAGTTTTGTAATTGCAAGCAAACTAAACTCAGAGATTATCTAAGCAAAGTAAGAAGGGGATTTATTGGATAAAATGTGGTTATATCATAGAAACAAAAGCCAAACTGAGTAAATAGGCCCCTGGAAGCATGGAAATATAAACAGCTGAGACAGTTCATTGGCAGAAATTCCTGTGCAGTTTTGGTGGCAGGAGTGGGATTTGGGGATTTCCTGTGACTGACGGCCCTACTAGAATGACATAGAATGGAGGGAAAAGCAGTTTACCAAAGGAAAAGGTGCTGGGCATGAAGAGTATCATAGAGCTGTACTATAGAGGGATACTATACTGTAGAGCTGTACTATAGAGGGGTTACTGTACTATAGAGCTGTACTATAGAGGGATACAATACTATAGAGCTGTACTATAGAGGGATACTATACCATAGAGCTGTACTATGGAGGGATACTATACTATAGAGCTGTACTATAGAGGGATATTATGCTATAGAGCTGTACTATAAAGGTATATTATACTATAGAACTGTACTATAGAGGGATACTATACTGTAGAGCTGTACTATAGAGGGGTTACTGTACTATAGAGCTGTACTGTAGAGGGATACAATACTACAGAGCTGTACTATAGAGGGATACTATACTATAGAGCTGTACTATGGAGGGATACAATACTATAGAGCTGTACTATAGAGGGATACTATACTATAGAGCTGTACTATAGAGGGATTCTATACTATGGAGCTGTACTACAGAGGGATCTATACTATAGAACTGTACTATACAGGGATACTATACTATAGAGCTGTACTATAGAGGGGTTACTGTACTATAGAGCTGTACTATAGGGATACTATACTATAGAGCTGTACTATAGAGGGATATATACTATAGAGCTGTACTATAGAGGGATACTATACTATAGAGCTGTACTATAGAGGGATATTATACTATAGAGCTGTACTATACAGGGATACTATACTATAGAGCTGTACTATAGAGGGATATTATACTATAGAGCTGTACTATAGAGGGATATTATACTATAGAGCTGTACTATAGAGGGATATTATACTATAGAGCTGTACTATAGAGGGATACTATACTATAGAGCTGTACTACAGAGGGATTTATACTATAGAGCTGTACTATAGAGGGGTTACTGTACTATAGAGCTGTACTATAGGGGATATTATACTATAGAGCTGTACTACAGAGGGATATTATACTATAGAGCTGTACTATAGGGGATATTATACTATAAGCTGTACTACAGAGGGATTATACTATAGAGCTGTACTATAGAGGGATACTATACTATAGAGCTGTACTATAGAGGGATATTATACTATAGAGCTGTACTATACAGGGATACTATACTATAGAGCTGTACTATAGGGGATATTATACTATAGAGCTGTACTATACAGGGATACTATATTATAGAGCTGTACTACAGAGGGATCTATACTATAGAGCTGTACTATAGAGGATACTATACTATAGAGCTGTACTATAGAGGGATACTATACTATAGAGCTGTACTATAGGGGATATTATACTATAGAACTGTACTATAGAGGGATACTATACTATAGAGCTGTACTATAGAGGGATACTATACTATAGAGCTGTACTATAGAGGGATACTATACTATAGAGCTGTACTAGAGGGATATTATACTATAGAGCTGTACTATAGAGGGATTATACTATAGAGCTGTACTATAGAGGGATACTATACTATAGAGCTGTACTATAGAGGGATATTATACTATAGAGCTGTACTATACAGGGATACTATATTATAGAGCTGTACTACAGAGGGATGCTATACTATAGAGCTGTACTATAGAGGGATATATACTATAGAGCTGTACTATAGAGGGATATTATACTATAGAACTGTACTACAGAGGGATTTATACTATAGAGCTGTACTATAGAGGGATATTATAGAACTGTACTACAGAGGGATATTATACTATAGAGCTGTACTATAGAGGGATATTATACTATAGAACTGTACTGCAGAGGGATCTATACTATAGAGCTGTACTATACAGGGATACTATATTATAGAGCTGTACTATAGAGGGATATTATACTATAGAGCTGTACTATAGGGGATATTATACTATAAAGCTGTACTACAGAGGGATGCTATACTATAGAGCTGTACTATAGAGGGATACTATACTATAGAGCTGTACTATAGAGGGATACTATACTATAGAGCTGTACTATAGGGATACTATACTATAGAGCTGTACTATAGAGGATATTATACTATAGAGCTGTACTATAGAGGGATATTATACTATAGAGCTGTACTATAGAGGGATATTATACTATAGAGCTGTACTATAGAGGGATATTATACTATAGAGCTGTACTATAGAGGGATATTATACTATAGAGCTGTACTATAGAGGGATACTATACTATAGAGCTGTACTATACAGGGATGCTATACTATAGAGCTGTACTACAGAGGGATACTATACTCTAAGGCTGTACTATGGAGGGATACTATACTATAGAGCTGTACTACAGATGGATACTATACTATAGAGCTGTATTATAGAGGGATGTTTTCCTTCTTTATATATGTATGAACACATACACACATACACATATATATTTGTATATGAAATGGAAATAAAAGAATGACATTTTAGAAGAATGACTAAGAAAAACCTATAGAACTTGGTGATAAGGAGCTACTTCTGGGGGAAAATCCAATATTAGAAGAAAATAACTATATATACTGTATTTTTTATTATGCAAATATATATTACATGTATTTATTTTAAAAACACCTTTACTGAAATTTAATTCATATACCTTATGATTCACCCATTTGAAGTATACAATTCAGTGACTTTTAGTATATTCACAGAGTTGTACATTCATCAGAATAATTTTAGAACATTTTTGTTACCCTCAAAGGAAACCCCACATCCCTTAGCTGTCACCACCATACCATCTCCATTCACTTTGTCCCTAGCAACCACTAATGTGCTTTCTGTCTCTATAGATTTTCCTATTCTGAACATTTCATATAAATTGAATTACACAATATGTGGTTCTTTGTGACTGACTTCTTTCACTTAGCATGATGTCTTCAAGGTTCATCATGTTCTATGTATCACTACTTTTTATTCCCTTTTATGTCTTAATAATATTCACTGTATGGATAGACCACATTTTATGTGTCTAGTCATCAGTTGATGAACATTTAGATTGTTTCCACCTTTGCCTGTTATGAATAATGCTTTTATGAACATTTGTATACAAATTTTTGAATAACTGTTTTTAATTCTCATGCATATATAGCTAGGAGTAGAACTGGTGGATTATATGGTAAGTCTGTGTTTAAGCATTTGAGGAAATGCCAAATTGTTTTCTGAAGCAGCTACTCCATTTCATATTCTCACCAGCAGTGTATGGCGTTCAGTTTCTCTACACCTTCATCAGCACTGTTATTATCTATTTCTTTGATTGTAGCCATCCTAATAGATGTGAGGTAATATCTCGTGGTTTTGATTTGCATTTCCCTGATAACTAATGATGTGGAACATCTTTTTATGTGTTTATTGGCCCCACATATATTTTAAATTAATGAGATTATGAGGCTTTTTTACTTTCAGAATTTATTTTTTTACCTAAAAACTTGTCAGATTTGTTTAGATATTTGTACCATTACTCTTCATTGTTTACAGTTTTGACTGTGTGTTATGTAACACAATGTTAGTTACTCTACATAATTTCTCTGTTAGCTAACTGTTGTAAGAAATTGAGACTGAGAGAAGATAAGTGATTTGTTCAAGGTCACAGAGCTAGTAAATTGTGTAGGATTTGAATCCAGGTCATTTTAAATCCAGAGCCTGAGTTCTTTAAAAATGCTACTATAGCATGTCTCAAGTAATATATGTTTTTAGGTTTCCTGTATTACTATTGTTATTGTTGTTGTTCTGGTTGTTGCTTTATTTTACCCAACTACATAATCTCACAGAGACAAAGACTCTTAAATTTCACATGAACCTCAGTTCAAAAATGTTACTTTTGGCCTGGCATGGTGGCTTATGCCTGTAAGCCCAGCACTTTGGGAGGCCAAGGCGGACGAATCATTTGGGGTCAAGAGTTCAAGACCAGCCTGACCAACATGGTGAAACCCCTTCTCTACTAAAAATATGAAAATTAGTCAGGCATGGTGATGCACACCTGTAATCCTAGCTACTCGGGAGGCTGAGGCGGAAGAATTGCTTGACTGGGAAGTAGAGGTTGCAGTGAGCCGAGATGGCACCACTGCACTCTATTCTGGGTGAAAGAGCAAGACTTCATCTCAAAAAAAAAAAAAAAGTCACTTTTACCAAATGCAGGAAATCTGTTCACAGGTTTGCTGAGGTACGGTTGTTTAGCCAGGATTACATGTTGTTTTCTACCTACATGAGAGCTGTGTTTGCTAAAAATGCACATTTCCAGGCTTTACTCAGATATTATGAATGAGCCAGTTGAGTACCAGAGCTGGAAATCATAATTTAAGCAAATGGATTGGATCAAAAACCACTTTTTTTGGTGGCAGATATTTTACTGTCTCACAAGTTATTATTATTTTTGTTATTATTACTTTTGATGGTTTTTCATCTGTTTCCTGGTAGTTTTTGTCTTTTGATCTGCCTCTACTCTTTGTAGCAACACTCAACAAGCCTGTTCCTTTTAATGTTTGCCAAATAGGGCATCAGTGTGTGAGTACTTTTAGTCTATAGTTTACATCCTGAGAGTTCTGCTGAGTTGATCATCAGTGAAGAGTCTTACTGAGCATCTCCTCAATAGTGGGAGACGGCACTAAAGTATAAGACCCCCCACTATGAAGGAGCTAAACTTCTGGTAGGAACTGTGAACGTTTACCAGAAATATTCAAGTCTTCTTGATAGATCATGATATCATATTTGATGGTTAAATTTCACATTTTCTTGTCTCTGAAAACAAAAGTCTAGACTTAGTGACAATAGTTTTCCCTGATTTAATGTAACTTTTCCTCAGCAATGTGATAGCTATCGCTAACATCGAATACACCATCCAGTCTTCGCACAGGCTTAGATAACCCTGAAACTTTGTTCTCTCACTTGGGTTGCCAAGCAAGAAGAGAATACTGTTAAAGGGTCAGACTCACTTGATCAGGTCCCATTAGCTTTTGATTTATGGTGAAAGACATTTTACTTACGTCTTTACTTGTTTGACTCTCAGGATCTGACTGTCTTTTGGTTTTAACTTGGTAAGAACTATTTGGCTTTTTCCCCTTTATACTGTGAAAAATGCAAGGAGCTTTATGATATGTTGTTCATCAGAGTACTTGTTAGACATAAGGACAGTAATAATGTGGGAGAAAGAATGGACTTTGAAAAGCTCGCTTTGTGGAATTGAGTTTTGTCATTTTTTTTTTTTTTTTTCTAATTTTGGAGTTTTTTCCTCTTGAGAACTAGCTTCTTATCACTAAGTTCTTTTAGGTTTTTATTAGTTGTTCTTCTAGGATGCTAGTCTTTCCATTTCATTTACCTAAAGTTACCAGCCTAGTCTAGGACTTTACTAGCTACAGAATGATCAGTACAAGCAAAGACAAAAGGCTCAATGGTGAATTTATTACATGAATATTGACTTGATTTATGCAAATGCATTGTCAACAGGTTACCAATTTACATTATTCAGTATGCATTTATAGACACTTATGACAATATCAAGCTTTAGCATATGAGCAATTTTTGGAGACCTGCTTTATGCTTGGATAGTTCAGAGCAGCTCCCATTATCTAATCTGAAGTAACCATGATGAGGGCTTGACTTTTTTCGGGAACTGAATGAGATCTTTGCTGCAGACTAAAATGGGAAGGGTCAGAGCAAGCCTACTATCAGAAATCGATGTTTGCCTTTTACTTCTTCCTCCATGATTAAAAAAGCAGGGGGAAAAAACCCACTTCAACTTTAATTTGATTCAAAATAGTATTTCCTAAAACATAAGCCATTCTTGTCAAATATGAGTTCCTTAACTTAAAAATGCATTCATTTAAATCCCTGATGTATTTTCTCGTGTTCTTCATTCACGCTTGGGGACAGAGTGAGTGGGATTTATGAGTTACTGTACTCAGCACAGGAGAAATTAATTTAGTATAAAATATGTAGAGTATAATCTTACTATTTTTGTATAATATTAGAATTTATCCTACTCTTACCAACCCATCCTTGAAGCCATTTTCCTTTAGTTCATAATCCTCACTAACCAATTTTTCTCCTGTGAGAACTTATAAGCATTAGCAAAGCTTATAAGTGAGGCTGTCAAGAAAACAAACAAATTGAAATATCTGCCACAGGGCAGCTTTACAAGTAGCAGCTCCTGGATCATGAAAGGACCTAGAAAGAGGATCCTAACTGCATGGCCTCTTTTCTACTTCACTTCACTTAGTAGCACTGAAAAACAGGTTTCTCTGTTTTAGTCAGTGATTTTTCTCAATTTCAATGTATTTACTGCATGACATTTGCTGAGTACATTTGCAAACATCTCATCCAGTTTTCAAAACAATTCTGCCCAGTAGATGATACCAGCCTTCATTCCTCAGTGCCGCACTGTCTTCCAGTATGTTAACTTTTTTGATCATCTCGAATTATTTTTCCTTTTCATAGAAAATTTATTTCTTCTTTCCTTTTATATATTTTCAGTTAAATTTAATAAATATTTCGTTTAACAACTACCCTGTGGGAGGCATGTGATCTCTTTCTCTCCACATTTTTTTTTTCACCACTTAACACTACTTTAAAGTGTTTTGGGGAAAGTTTCTTAATCCTCAATAATGAAAACACTGGATAATTTTGTAGGGGCAAGTCTCTTAATCTTCCATAATTACAACTTTAGATAATTTTATAGATTCCTTCCTCCAGTGGGTAACAAAACAGATTAAATCAATGTTTTATTTTCACTTTTACCCTAATTGTTCATCTTCAGTGTGTAGACTTTATGGGTATTTGCAAGAACATGAGCAGTGATCTACAGCACTTGAAATAGAAAAATGAAACTGATTAGGAATTATGACTGCTCGTAATATTCTGTCCCAGTTTTGTTTTTCTAGCGCAAAACTAGTGTTTCTTGTCATCCTTGCTCATGCATTATGTTCATAGCCTTTTGGGTAGAGTAGGAGGGAAAGAGATTAAATTCCCTTTCTTGTCTGCCATCTTGTACTACTCTCATCATTTCCTTTTTTTTATGAAACAGAATTCGCTTATGTTAAAAAAAAAAAAAACAACAGAACTCATCAGAAGAAGTGACAAAGTCAGTGATCATTTGAATACTTATAGGCAGTCGACTCCATCTCTCTTCTCTGCCTTCCTTGGTATCTGCTTCCTTGTAAGGTGGCTCATTTTGTGGTTGTGTGATAGCAGTAGTGGCATCTGGTGGGTGGCAGGTGGAGGGTGAAGGAATATTTATCTCATGCCTCGTGCCCACTGACAGAAGGAAAGAGAACAAGAGATACGTATTCTTTTCTTTCATGTGGCTCCAGCCATTTGTAGAAATACTCAGCATAAAGGAAGTATTATTCCAAAGTTTTCTTTGTTATGTTTTGTATTTTTTTTCAGAGTTTGTGTTTTAATTTTTGTGGATACACAGTAAGTATATATATTTATTGGATACATGAAATGTTTTGATACGGTTATGCAATGTATAATAATCACATCATATAAAATGGGGTATCCATTTCCTCAAGCATTTGTCCTTTGTATTTTATATTTTGTTTGGTCATTACTTGCAATTTTTATGCATGATGTTGGCACAGAACCTCAGACTGGCAATTGTATAATGCTGGCTGTTTCTCCTTGGTAAAATTGGAATACTGAAACTTTGGAAAATGTTTCTCAAGGTGATTGTTCTCTTACCCAAAATTTTGGCCATTTGTCAATATATTCTTGAGTTTCACAGTTTGAAGAATACCAATTATGAAACTTAAGACACGCTACTTTGAAGTGCATGTTTGATGCTGACCAGCTCAGCTTTAAAAACAGTGTTTTCACAATATTTTATTTGTACGTTTGTTTTGTTTTGCTTCAAAGAATAGTTTCCTAAGCTGAGCCTATTTAAATTACATAAACATATGACTACACCCACCTCTTCACACCTTTTAGAATTTTAAATTTTTAGTATAGGCTATATATATTTGCCAGTGTTTACTTCTGTGCCTTTAATGAAATGCCTTAACATTGTGGGGGTGACTTTTAAGTTCAGTCTCTGTACATACAGTCTCTATGGTGATACTGTATCACTGTTATATACTGAACATTCCACCGAAAGTGCCTGGCAGTCAAAGAAATGGCCCAACTTTGTGGGAGTGACTTTTAAGTTCAGTCTCTGTACATGCAGTCTCTATGGTGATACTGTATCATTACATGCTGAAGGGTCCACAGAAGGTACTTGCATGTCTTTCTTAGAAACTTCATGTTACCTCCTATGCTATAGTCCTCTTTTGATGGGTGCCTTAGGCATATGCTAACAATATTTTGTTTTTTTAAAATCTTCTGACCCCATTATCCAAAGGCGGTCAAAAGCACACAGCCATTAAGGGGGCTGAACATGAGGACTTTATACTGCATACTGGAAAGTCACTACACCCCTAGTAAGATCTTCTTTTCTAAGAAAGGGATGCAATTAATAGATTCAAAAGTTTTCAGAGAAGGCAGGCTGCAGAATCTAGGATACTGTAGCAGCCATGAGGAAGACATCACCATAAGAGAACGGGAAAAGTCCTACAGAGAAATTAGTAAATTAGTAAACAAGAGTCCAAGCATGGAAGATTGTAACACTTGCTGTGACTCTCCTCAAGTTGCTGTGTATTTTGAGGGTGGCTATATTCTGTTCTTCCTTACCTCATCATATATCCTTTCTGTAGCCCCTCCATCACCTGGCATACTCTGACTGTGTTTCTGTTTTGGAGATGCCTAAGAGTGGATGTCCTACAATTGCCTATGGAATAATAAATCAGTTTTCAAACAATGATAATATATAACTCAAATAAAAATCTTGTATAATAAAATAGCCTAAAATGAGGCTGAAAAACACCAGGTATGGAAGTGGAATGTCTGAAAAAGAAGTGAGATTGTAGGTTTTTGTGTTAATATTTTCTCACCATATACAGATTTTATTTATCTTTAAATAAAACTTACCTGGTTGTATCATAGTTCTTAAGAAACTATGGAATAATTTAAATGAGGAAAAAATATGGCTATATACTAAATTGGTTTAGGGAAATCTCATTAACATGCTGCCTTTTTGTCAAGCTGCTAAGGCTCACTGACTCAGTGTGAATTTAGAGAAACGTGATTTTGATGGTAGTGTTACTAACTATACTTCATCGCTATCTAGATTTCTTTCTCTGTGTTAATATTTGTGGTTATTTGGAAATTTTCCAGTGTTAACTATTTTTAACATATAGGTCAACTGTTCAGGGAAATTTTGTTTGAACAAGGGTGCAATAAAGAATTTTAAAAGTTTTTCCATAGATGCTTTCTGTGTAATCTCCCTGAGAACCAAGATTTTTGCTTATTTTGTTCAATGATCTATTCCACTTGCTTAGCCCAGTAGTACCTAGTTGGGTGTTCTAGAGGTATTTGCTAAATGAACACATTCAATATCAATAGGAATTTCTCTAATTTACTATAAGGTATAGAGTCATGTTATTACTGGAAGGGAAATTAAGGATCATAGAGAATGACTCACTGACTCTCTTCATTGATTAGGAAATTGAGGCTGAGAGATGTTAAATGTTGCCTAAGGGCATGGCTGAAGAGCAGCAGAACTAGGCCTAGATTCTAGGTTTCCAAACAACTGGCTCAGTTTCACATGACTACCACGAGTTAGAGTTGGGTTTAAACTCAGATCTGACCGACAGTGAAGTCCTTTGTCTGGAAAAGAGTTTTTGATACTTTTATAAAATTTTAATATGTCACCTTTTCTTTATAGCTTTTCCTCTGTCCCTAAACAGAATTAATTACTTCCTTAACAGATTATACTAAATACCATTGTTTTCTAGCATGTATCACATTATATTGAGTTGATTCCATGGTGGTGAGTGCTTAAGACCAAGGACTAATTCATCTTCCTCTTTACCATCCAGAATTTAGCATGACTGCCATGATAGATGCCCTGTGTTTTGAATTGCTGTGAGAGGTGGTAACAAATAATATATCTAAGCCTAGGTCTAGGGAAATAAAACTTTTATGAGAAGAACAAAGTCTCATCACCTTTTAAATACAGTTAATGCTTGATAAGTGTTAAAATTAAATAATTATTATTCTTGGAGATGTGATTTAATGATTGTTAATCTTGATTGGCTTTTGAAAATGACTTCATTTTTTAATTTTTAAAGAATTGGTAGCAATACTTTTCTATTGATGTATTGGTTTCAACATTAAAACCCCTTCTGACCTTATTCTATGATTTCCTACTGGCTTTTTAGACTGTCACCAATTCATGATTAATGCCAGTTTGCAAAATTTTGCCTGACTTTGACACGAGTAATTTTAGCCCTTTCATGAAAACTGAAATCCTAATACTATTATGAATATATTCCTTAGTAATTATACCAATGAATTTTATACAGCTGTAGCAAAACATGTCTAATCATCAGTTATCTTTTAAAGGAATTTTTTATTCTTTTGAACTTGAAACTTTTATGTAAGGCTGGTATTTATACAACATTTGAAAACATGAAGGGAATAACATTTCAGGAGAGTGTTGTGGTATTACAAAATGTAAAAACCTATAGAAGATGCCTTGTTTTGCCTGTGCATCTCACAAATGTAATGCTATTTACTGATAGTAATATTTCAAGCCAGTTTTTTTATTACTGCTAAGTCTTCTGAGATACATAATGTCATCCCTTTAGGGAAATGGTCTGAAAGTATTTGATTCCTGTTTGTCGTGTGAAAAACTACTGTAACATCTTATTTCTATGAAAACTATTTAAAAAGAACAGGAAATACTGTAACAGTCATCCATGTGCTAATTTCTTGAAAGAAGGTCTGTATTATTGGTATTGTCATTGAAATCTTTGATCCCTTCTATAAAACATAATATTTTATGAATATAACAAAACTTGAAGTTCAAACCATCTTCCTCTACAGCTTTAAAAAAAATGAGGACCAGAATGAATTCACACTTCAGATGTTGAAGCCAGCTGATGGAAAGCCTGGACTAGATTTTAGCTCTTTAAATACTTTGGCCAGTACTTTTTCCAGTATATTAAACCCTTGGAAAAGAATAAAAGTCACCCAAAGAACTGCTAAATAAGATTATATAATTTTATCCCCTTATGCTTTTATATTTTATTTTACAGATTTGTCGTTGTTGTTACTTTTGTTGCCAGTAAAGGAAACAGATTGACTTAAAAGCAAAAAAGGAGTTTGTTAGACATATCTGGTATCTGGGATGGGAAAAAGCTCACAGGATTGAAGGGAGACTAAAGAGTTATGCTTGAAACAGATAAGAATTAGGCAGATCTGGAAGGTCTTGGTAGCAAGAACTTTCAGGAACAACAACAACAAAAAGGTTAGGCTGTCTTGCTGGCGTAAACTCTAACCACGTCTTTGGTATGTGCATTGATTCTACTTAATACACTAAGTCTTGAGAGAATGTGTCTGATTGACTGAACTTGGATTCTATGTTCACTTCCCTATACCTTTGGAGTGAGCAGAGAGTTTTCTGGAAGCAGCCTTTGAAAGATGTCTTTGGTTTCCATAATGGAGAACATGTATTTGGATTTATGCTTCCACCAGGACTGCATAGTACAGAAAATTCCCCCAAAAGAAGCAGGGATGATGTCAGGAAAAGGGCTGGATGCTGGGCTGCCATAAAATGACATATCCACTTAATACACCTGAAAATTGCATTATGCTAGAAAACTCTTTTTTCCTATATCCAATATAACCAGCATTTTCCATATAAGCATATTCAATATTTTTAAAATGTGGATTATCTAATGTATATAGATTGAGAATATCTTAAAAGTGTTTCTGTCTGTTCTTCTGTCTCTGGTAGCATCTTAATTACTTAATAACACATTTTCCTTTTTTTCATGAGTGGTCAGAAGGAAAAACGAAGAGGGGAATACAAATCCAAGATAGTCTTTATTTTATGTACAGCATTCGTTGCTCAGTGGATGGAAATAATAGCCACAATCTATTGCTTATCCACTGGTTTCAAAGTACTATATGGGCATTTTACCTAGGTTTTCAATATAAGAACTATTTGAGACCAGAATCTCAGGTTCAGTTGCAGTGGAGCATGTTGTTTACAAGTATGAGGTCTAGAATGAGAGTCTCTAGGTTCAAATTTGGACTCACATTAGCTGTGTGGCCTTGGACAGGTTACTTAAGCTTTCTGTTTTTGTTTTTTCCCCATGTGAAAAGGGGGGAAATAATAGGATCTATGTCGTTCGAGTAACTGAAAATTGAAAGATATAATATATGTCAAGTACTTATTTGCATAGTGCCTGGCATTTAGTAGGCAATAAATATTAGCTATAATTATGTGTATTAACTTTTGTTAACTGTACTACATGTTGTGTTAATTTAAAAAAAGCCTTTTTGCTAAGAGAAAGAAGTACTACCAAATTGAGGAAGAATGAAGATAACTAAATAACTGGACCTAAATATAGTATTATGCTTTTAACCCAGTAGGAATAAAAACAAATTAATGATTATTACTCCAGAAATACCTATTAGTGTATGTCCTGTTGTGCTTGCATTGTGTGGGCTCTTCGTATTCTTACTGTAGTTTTAAAGAAATTATTAAAACAATTTACAGATTTTTAAAATTCTTTTCTGATGTAATATTTACTAATGGAATATTTTACCCACACAGGAATACATGTAGCATGTAGGTAGTTACAAAGCATAACAATAAGAGGAACAGCCACGAGTGTCACCGAGAACACGGTCAGCACGTTCTTCTGTGCGTTCCTCCTCTCTCCGATTCCTTTCTCTCACAGTACCTGAATTTTGTGCTTATCTTTTGCCTGCTTTTTTCCCCCTCAACCTTTGTATTTAGAAATAATTTTAAACTTACATCAAAGTTGCAAAGATAGTACAAAGAATACCCATATTCTTTTAAAGCTAGGACTTACCAAGTGTTGACATGCTAACATTCTGTTCCATTGGTTTTATCATGTGATCTCTCTCCCTGTCTCTCCTCTCCACATATATACGTGTGTGTATACATATATACAGAGAGAATGAATATATTTATGAAATAATATATAGAGAGAACGCATATGTATAGAGAGAATGAATATATGTTTATATTCTTCTTTTTTTAGAATCCTTCGAAAGTTGCAGATATTATTGCCTTCTTTCACCTCTAAATATTGCAATGCAATTTCCTAAGATTAAGGCATTTTATTTATATAATCACAGTATAATATCCAGTGTCAATAAATTTAACTTTAATATATTGCTATTACATAACTTACCATTCATATTTGAGTTTTGTCAGTGTACCTAGCAATGTAGTTTATAAACATTGGCTTTTTGTTTCTCTCCAGTACAGGATCCAGTATGGAGCCGTGTATTGTACTTGCTTGTCAGGTTTCTTTAATCTCTTCTAATCTTTAATCTGTAACAATTCTTCAGCTTGCTTTTTTAAATCTTTTATAACACTGATATATTTGAAGAATACAGGGCCTTTGCCCCTTCCTCCCTCCTTCCCTCCTTCCCTCCCTCCCTCCCTCCCTCCCTTTCTTCCTTCCTTCTTAATAGAATGTTTCTCATTTGAGGTCTGTTTGATGTTTTCTCATGAGTTAGGTTCCAATTTTGCATTCCTAGCCAGGATATTATATAAATGATTTTTCTTTTCCAGGCATCGCATCTGGAAGCACTCAATATTTATCTGGTCAAGGTACTGTCTAGTTTCTCTATTTTTCAGTTACTACTTATCCCCCTGCTATTAATGAGCGATCCATGGGGAGATATTCAGATACCCTGTGTATATCCTGCTCTTAATTGAAATTTCTCTTCTTGATTTAGCATCTACTAATAATTCTTGCCTGGACCAGGCTTTATTTTATTTTATTTTATTTTATTTTTATTTTTTTTTTTTGAGGCGGAGTCTCGCTCTGTCTCCCGGACTGGAGTGCAGTGGCCGGATCTCAGCTCACTGCAAGCTCCGCCTCCCGGGTTTACGCCATTCTCCTGCCTCAGCCTCCCGAGTAGCTGGGACTACAGGCGCCCGCCACCTCGCCCAGCTAGTTTTTTTGTATTTTTAGTAGAGACGGGGTTTCACCGTGTTAGCCAGGATGGTCTCGATCTCCTGACCTCGTGATCCACCCGTCTCGGCCTCCCAAAGTGCTGGGATTACAGGCTTGAGCCACCGCGCCCGGCCCAGGCTTTATTTTCATGGTTGCAAAATAATGATGTACCAGTGCCAATATTTCCTCTTCATTTACTAGTCAGTCTTTAGCATCCTGCTCTGCCAGTCTTCCCTTCTTCATCATTTCCGTCTACTTTTTATTAAAAAAATTTTTTTAGTGGTGGTTTATAATTCTAAGTCTTTGTGATAGGTTTAAAATATTTTTGAGCATTTCCTTACTTTTTGGCCTAGCAAGGTGATCCAGGATAATTGTGTATCTTCTGTATCTAGCCCTGAAGCTAGCCATTTCTCCAGAAGCCATGATTCTTTTTGGCGAGGAATGGCATGAAAAAGCCAAGATCGGAGTGCTAGGTTTATTGGCCCTGTAAGTTGATTAAACTGTAGTTTATAAACTAGTGGTAATTGTTTCTCCTTTTCATCCTTCCACTTTGATTATTTATTGAGTTTCGTTCACTTAAGTCAAGATGCCACCTTCAGAACCTATGACGTTTTAATTCTTGTTGCCTTATTTATAGTCCTTTATATATTTATCACGGTATTCCTCACATAAATGTCAGGATTGGCTGCCATGTTGTAGGAAATTCAATAGCTGCTCTAGCATGGCGTGAAACAAGCAGCTGTATGGGATTAGTAATGATGTCTGTCACAGGCAGATGAAATAAAGCATTATGATGTGGCATTATTGAAAAGGATAAGCATGAAAATATTTTCAAGAAATGAAATATTCATGATAGCAGATCGTGTTTCCGAACCTGAACAGTTTCAAATAATCACTTATTTCTCCTACATCTTTCATGAGGTACAGGAAACTAAGGAGATATAGGATTGTGCAAAGGCCACTGCGGGATATTAATTTTATACTGAATTAAATTTTAGAAGTTCAGCAGAAAGGTTAAGACCTTCTTATTTAAAGTTTATCTTATTTCTTAAGGTATTTCCTGTTGTTTAGAGTTTTACCACTCTACTTTTTGTTATAATGGATGTGATTTTAATAAAATAAGCAATTTTTATTATGTACATAATGTTATAGTTTTTTTTTTTTTTTTTTTTTGAGACAGAGTCTCACTCTGTCGCTCAGGTTGGAGTGCTGTGGCGTGATCTTGGCTCACTGCAACCGCCACCTCCTGGGTTCAAGCAGTTCTCCTGCCTCAGCCTGCCGAGTAGCTGGGATTACAGCACCTGCCACCACACCTGGCTAATTTTTGTATTTTTAGTAGAGGTGGGGTTTCACCATGTTGCCCAGGCTGTTCTTGATCTGCTGGCCTCAACTGATTTGCCTGCCTTGACCTCCTAAAGTGCTGGGATTACAGACCTGAGTCACTGTGCCTGGCCAATGTTTATAGTTTATATAAAATATTTCACATGAATCCTATTATTATTATTATTTTTGAGATGGAGTCTCACTCTGTAGCCCAAGCTGAAGTGCGGTGGCGCAATCTTGACTCACTGCAACCTCTGTCTCCAGGGCTCAAGTGATTCTCGTGTCTCAGCCTCCCGAGTAGTTGGGACAACAGCATCCTAATTTAATCCTACCTGCTGAATGTGATCCTGTAATTACTGTTTTATTAATAAAGGAACTGTGACTAAGACACATTATGTAATTTCACCAAAGTCACAGAGCTGTGCTCTATATATGTATATATACTCTGCCTAGTTGCAAAAAAGGGAATTGAGATAGATTATTTTTTTAACCACAATACAAGTAAAACGTAAAAACTAGCAGATGACAGAAGAACACTAAAAGCATATGAATAGAGAAGTGAATATGCTAATTATAAGAGCTAGCTGTTATAATTCTTATGATTAACAATCAAGTTTTATTTTATTCAATTTGACTTTTACTGTTTAGCACCTGCTTTGTGCTGTTAATTTTGTTAGTCCTTAGAAGAGATGATTGTCTATATAGGGAGACAGATATAAATGTATTATTTAAATACAAAATGATAAGTGCTGTGGCAGTACAAAGAAAATAACCTTTGCTCATTGTATGTGCATGAAGGGGTAGATGTGTGTGTGTGAGGGATCTTAAATGAAAGTTTTCTGGAAAAGAAGATTTCTGAATCGAGCCTTTAAGCACAGGTAAGAATCAGCTAGGCAGTAAATAGGGAATTCTGGTAAGGGACAACATGTTGGAAAGGTAATGCATAAAACCACGTGGTGTGTACAGGGAGCTAAAAGAATAAGTACAGGGGAAAATGGGAGGTGGTTGGGAGATCAGGCTAGAGAGGTCAATAGGGATCAGGTAATCTTGTCCTTATATGCTTGTATTTTAATTTGGAGATACCTTGAAGGTTTTAAAACAGGAGAGTCCCATGATTAGATTTTTTATATGAATTTTACTCTTGCAGCTGTGCATAGGATGGATTGAAGAGGGGAAAGACTGTAGGCAGACAAATCAGCTAGACTAACTCTGTAGGCAGACAAATCAGCTAGACTAACTCTGTAGGCAGACAAATCAGCTAGACTAACACTCCAGAAATCCAGGATAATGAGGAAGAGATACATTTCCAATGTATTTTTTACTTCAGGCCTTAACGGTTTTAGGAAATACACTGGCTGGTGCTAGTAAGATTGACAAAAGTGGAAACACGAGGGTTACTTTATTATGATCAAAAAGGAGGAAATATTTCTATGATAGGTATGTTTTTTACAGTCTGCATTTTTAAAAATTATTTCTCTGCTGCTTAGGTCCATGCTTCTCAAACTTTCATCTGCATAGGGATCACTTGGAGATTTTGTTAAGATCAGATTCTGATTCAGTATGTTTGGAATGGGCCCCCAAGTTCCACATTTCTAACAACGTTATAGATGATGCTTTATGCTCTTGTCTTGAGGGCCATACTTTGAGTAGCAAGGATTTAGAGCTTATTCAGTGTTGTGATTATTGTGGCACCAACAATAATTTTATAACAAATGCAAAGATATGCCTCATATGATTGCTTTCTGTGAATGGGCTTTGGCTTGTTCATGTGTGTGTGAGAGAAAGAGACAGAGAGAAGGGATTTAAAACACTTAGAGTAGCGAAGGGATAGTGTCCCTTAGATTTGAGGTCTTCAAAATGATTTTTTGCCAAGGGACACACAGTTGATTTTAACGGAATTGAAGTCCTCAGTTTCCATATCTGGCCTAAAATTGGTCCCGCTGAGAAAGCAAAAACAGCTTTTCCTTTCCTAACTCCCCTTTCAGAATTGCTCTTGACTCATGTTACAATAAGCAAGGCAGACTTCTCACCCATCCCAGATCTTCTCATGGTACACTTCTCCAGGATGGAAAATTCCCTTGCATCAAGCAGAGGATTAGCTAGAAGTATTGGTGTTGGTATTGGTACTGAAAAAGTGAATGATCTAAACTCAAGGTAACAAATCCTCTTGCAACTCATATGGTTTCTAATTCTTCGGTTTCAACAAACTTAAAGAAGATGTAATTGAGTTAACAGCTGATAGTTTTCAAACATCAAATATTTTTAATAAGCTATGTGATTTTGGATTCAGTAACATTGCCATAACAGAACATCCTTCTCGTCTACTTAGTGAACAATTTCAGTTCTTTCATAAACAGAGAAGATAAAAAATAGAAAAAATTGATGTGAAACATTATACTAGCAATGAGTAACATTCATTCAGAGGCCTATACACTATTTTAAAAAAGAAAAAAATCTAGCCCTTCTCATTAAGAAATGCATTTCCATATATTTCTTAGTTTGAACATAACAGTTTTAGAAAATTAAACACAATTTAAAAGTTCAATTTTAAGGTACATTTTTATTGAAGAGAAGTGATCAGTTAAAAACTTTTAGAAATAAAAATGATTAAATTAGGGTAAAATCCTGTGGGGAGATAACTAGAAATGAGTTTAAGCAAAAAAGTGTATATACATTTTCTAACTCTTGAATTTTTTTAAAAATAAAATTGTTGCTGGTGTATATCACATTACTGTGGAAGTTAGATTTCTTTGGTACCCTTAAAAGACTGATATAACAGTTTTATATAAAAATGGCAGTATTTGTAACATGCTGGAAATTATAGCCTTTGCAATCATTTAAATTCATGATGAAAATTTTTACATGTCAACTGAAAGTGTATGTTGTGGATTTTTAGAAAATTCTTTTAGGAATATGAGAGGGGAAAAAAATGAAGACTATTGTTTTAGAGCTTCCTTCTTAGAACCTAACTTTCTTCAACAAGCCATTTTGTAAAATGTAGATGAGTAAAAGAATTGAGATCATACCTACTGAAAGGTTATTCTTTTGTTAGTAATGAAGAGTAGTTTCCTAGGTTTTGGATGCCTGACGTACAGGTTATGATAAAGCTGATCTTCTTTTATCAAAGATGAGTGGTCTAGACAGCTCTCTTAGTTGAACACTTCTTTTTTTTATTGAAGGGTACTAGTATCCCTAGGCAGCACCAACATTTTCCTGAAAGGAAATCTTTGGATCAACATAGGCCCTTGAACAAGTAAGTATTTTGTTGAGTTTCCATAGAACAAGACAGATATAATTTGGCAAGGAAAAATTTTATGTTGGAGTTTATTAATTGCTTGCTTTAAGAATACTCAGTTATGCTACAACTACTACTATAGAAAGTATAACTCTGAATAGTGAGTTAGCTAAAATATACTCCCAGATAATTGAATTAGTAAGTGTATATAATTACATATAAATTACTCTCTATAATTCTGTGTAATTAAGTGTTCAAGAATGCTTGCAGAATGCAACAATTTTAGTTTTGATATGCATAATGTTGAGTTTGTTGTAATGGTAGTAGTGAGAATAATAGGGACCAGATGCCCACACAGCTAATAAGTTGTGAAACTGGTATTTAAACCCATGTGTTCAATGCCATGTTATTTCTACTACAGCAATAGGAAGACTGCCTAGCATTTTATACATATAGAAAATTGGCTATATTTAAATATAGTTTATTATTTACTATTAATAAAAGGAATCCTGGCATTGTTACAGGATTTCGCTAATTTATTTATGGTTCGTTAAACTCTTAAAAATTTAGGACCCTAAAGAGCTTCTGTTCAGTAGGTTAGTTTTATCAATATTTAGCATATTGGAAATTAAGATTGAGAATATTTAAAATATATATTCATTTAAAAATAAAAATAATAAATTTATTATGTATCAACATAAATAAGACAGTTTTATGAAAAATATATATTTCAAAACAAAAATATTTAGTGAGAAGAGAGCACTGTTTTACTTTTGCTTTGTTCTTTGTTTTTTGGAAACAAGGTCTTGCTCTGCTGCCCAGGTTATAATGCAGTGGCATGATCATAGCTCACTGCAGCCTTGACCTCCTGGGCTCAAGTGATTCTCCTGCCTCAGCCTCCCAAGTAGCTGGGACTATAGATATGTGCCACCATACTTCACTAATTTTATTATTTTTTGTAGAGATGAGGTCTCACTATGTTGCCCCGACTGGTCTCAAACTCCTGGGTTCAAGCAATCCTCCTACCTCAGCTTACAAAAGTGCTGGGATTACAGGCAAGAGCCACTGTGCCCTAGGCCTGTTTTACATTTTTGTAAATCTCTTTTATATCTGGCCTATAGAAACAGGTGGATTCTCATATCTGCTTTTGCGTTCAATATGTTGTGTAATGTTACTTGATTTGGAGTATGTATGAAAACAATCTTCCCTCGCAGATACGTACTTGGAAATGGAGGCCTTATGGACCTCCTGAAAAGTTCATGGGGACCATCAGAGTGGTATCTTTGGAGCACACTATGGGGACACTGCTTTAAAATATTATCAAAAGTGTTACATTTTAATAATTAGTATGCATGTAATAAAGTGGAAATCTAGTTTTTGCATATGTATTATGTTGATGTCTATATTTGATTTTAGCTTCATGTATTATGGAGGACTTTCCCTAACTTTTGGATTTGTAATTACATTATGGCAAAATTGTAATCAGAAACTGAAATCATTTTTTAAAATTTATGGAGTGGATTAGAGTATAAATTTCAACAGGATAGGAATTGTGAACAGATGCTATACTGAAAAACCAATAGAAAATAAATTCAAATAGGTTATTATTAATTTAGTAATTGTAATAGTATGAAATAATTCTGTACTCCAAGAGAACATTTATCCCATTAATTCTTTTTTTTTTTTTAAATTATTATACTTTAAGTTCTAGGGTACATGTGCATAACGTGCAGGTTTGTTACATATGTATACTTGTGCCATGTTGGTGTGCTGCACACATCAACTCGTCAGCACCCATCAATTCATCATTTCTATCAGATATAACTCCCAATGCAATCCCTCCTCCCTCCCCCCTCCCCATGATAGGCCTCAATGTGTGATGTTCCCCTTCCCAAGTCCAAGTGATCTCATTGTTCATTTCCCACCTATGAGTGAGAACATGCGGTGTTTGGTTTTCTCTTCTTGTGATAGTTTGCTAAGAATGATGGTTTCCAGCTGCATCCATGTGCCCACAAAGGATGCAAACTCATCCTTTTTTATGGCTGCATAATATTCCATGGTGTATATGTGCCACATTTTCTTAATCCAGTCTGTCACTGATGGACATTTGGGTTGATTCCAAGTCTTTGCTATTGTGAATAGTGCTGCAATAAACATACGTGCGCGTGTGTTTTTATAGCAGCATGATTTATAATCCTTTGGGTATATACCCAGTAGTGGGATGGCTGGGTCATATGGTACATCTAGTTCTAGATCCTTGAGGAATCGCCATACTGTTTTCCATAATGGTTGAACTAGTTTACAATCCCACCAACAATGTAAAAGTGTTCCTATTTCTCCACATCCTCTCCAGCACCTGTTGTTTCCTGATTTTTTAATGATTGCCATTCTAACTGGTGTGAGATGGTATCTCATTGTGGTTTTGATTTGCATTTCTCTGATGGCGAGTGATGATGAGCATTTTTTCATGTATCTGCTGGCTGTATGAATGTCTTCTTTTGAGAAATGTCTGTTCATATCCTTTGCCCACTTTTTGATGGGGTTGTTTGTTTTTTTCTTGTAAATTTGTTTGAGTTCTTTGTAGATTCTGGATATTAGCCCTTTGTCAGATGAGTAGATTGCAAAAATTTTCTCCCATTCTGTAGGTTGCCTGTTCACTCTGATGGTAGTTTCTTTTGCTGTGCAGAAGCTCTTTAGTTTAATGAGATCCCATTTGTCAATTTTGGCTTTTGCTGCCATTGTTTTGGTGTTTTAGACATGAAGTCCTTGCCCATGCCTATGTCCTGAATGGTACTACCTAGATTTTCTTCTAGGGTTTTTATGGTATTAGGTCTAACATTTAAGTCTCTAATCCATCTTGAATTAATTTTCGTATAAGGAGTAAGGAAAGGATCCAGTTTCAGCTTTCTACTTATGGCTAGCCAATTTTCCCAGCACCATTTATTAAATAGGGAGTCCGTTCCCCATTTCTTGTTTCTCTCAGGTTTGTCAAAGATCAGATGGCTGTAGATGTGTGGTGTTATTTCTGAGGACACTGTTCTGTTCCATTGGTCTCTATCTCTGTTTTGGTACCAGTACCATGCTGTTTTGTAGTATACTTTGAAGTCAGGTAGCGTGATGCCTTCAGCTTTGTTCTTTTGACTTAGGATTGTCTTGGCAATGCGGGCTCTTTTTTGATTCCATATGAACTTTAAAGCCGTTTTTTCCAGTTCTGTGAAGAAACTCATTGGTAGCTTGATGGGGATGGCATTGAATCTATAAATAACCTTGGGCAGTATGGCCATTTTCACAATATTGATTCTTCCTATCCATGAGCATGGTATGTTCTTCGATTTGTTAGTGTCCTCTTTTATTTCACTGAGCAGTGGTTTGTAGTTCTCCTTGAAGAGGTCCTTTACATCCCTTGTAAGTTAGATTCCTAGGTATTTGATTCTCTTTGAAGCAATTGTGAATGGAAGTTCATTCATGATTTGGCTCTCTGTTTGTCTGTTTCTGGTGTATAAGAATGCTTGTGATTTTTGCACATTGATTTTGTATCCTGAGACTTTGCTGAAGTTTCTTACCAGCTTAAGGAGATTTTGGGCTGAGACAATGGGGTTTTCTAAATATACAATCATGTCATCTGCAAACAGGGACAATTTGACTTCTTCTTTTCCTAACTGGATACCCTTGATTTCTTTTTCTTTCTCTTGCCTGATTGCCCTAGCCAGAACTTCCAACAGTATGTTGAATAGGAGTGGTGAGAGAGGGCATCCCTGTCTTGTGCCAGTTTTCAAAGGGAATTTTTCCAGTTTTTGCCCATTCAGTATGATATTAGCTGTGGGTTTGTCATAAATAGCTCTTATTATTTTGAGGTACGTTCCATCAATACCGAATTTATTGAGCGTTTTTAGCATGAAGGGCTGTTGAATTTTGTCAAAAGCCTTTTCTGCATCTATTGAGATAATCATGTGGTTCTTGTCTTTGGTTCTGTTTATATGCTGGATTATGTTTATTGATTTGCGAATATTGAACCAGCCTTGCATCCCAGGGATGAAGCCCACTTGATGATGGTGGATAAGCTTTTTGATGTGCTGCTGGATCCGGTTTGCCAGTATTTTATTGAGGATTTTTGCATCGATGTTCATCAGGGATATTGGTCTAAAATTTTCTTTTTTTGTTGTGTCTTTGCCAGGCTTTGGTATCAGGATGATGTTGGTCTCATAAAATGAGTTAGGGAGGATTCCCTCTTTTTCAATTGATTGGAATAGTTTCAGAAGGAATGGTACCAGCTCCTCTTTGTACCTCTGGTAGAATTCGGCTGTGAATCCATCTGGTCCTGGACTTTTTTTGGTTGGTAGGCTATTAATTATTGCCTCAATTTCAGAGCCTGCTATTGGTCTATTCAGGGATTCAACTTCTTCCTGGTTTAGTCTTGGGAGAGTGTAAGTGTCCAGGAAATTATCCATTTCTTCTAGATTTTCTGGTTTATTTGTGTAGAGGTGTTTATAGTATTCTCTGATGGTGGTTTGTATTTCTGTGGGGTCGGTGGTGATATCCCCTTTATCATTTTTTGTTGCATCTATTTGATTCTTCTCTCTTTTCTTCTTTATTAGTCTTGCTAGCAGTCTGTCAATTTTGTTGATTGTTTCAAAAAACTAACTCCTGGATTCACTGATTTTTTTGGAGGGTTTTTTGTGTCTCTATCTCCTTCAGTTCTGCTCTGATCTTAGTTATTTCTTGCCTTCTGCTAGCTTTTGAATGTGTTTGCTGTTGCTTCTCCAGTTCTTTTAATTGTGATGTTAGAGTGTCAATTTTAGATCTTTCCTGCTTTCTCTTGTGGGCATTTAGTGCTATAAATTTCCCTCTACACACTGCTTTAATGTGTCCCAGAGATTCTGGTATGTTGTATCTTTGTTCTCATTGGTTTCAAAGAACATCTTTATTTCTGCCTTCATTTTGTTATGTACCCAGTAGTCATTCAGGAGCAGGTTGTTCAGTTTCCATGTAGTTGAGCGGTTTTGATTGAGTTTCTTAGTCCTGAGTTCTAGTTTGATTGCACTGTGGTCTGAGAGACAGTTTGTTATAATTACTGTTCTTGTACATTTGCTGAGGAGTGCTTTACTTCCAATTATGTGGTCAATTTTGGAATAAGTGCGATGTGGTGCTGAGAAGAATGTATATTCTGTTGATTGGGGTGGAGAGTTCTATAGATGTCTATTAGGTCCGCTTGGTGCAGAGATGAGTTCAATTCCTGGATATCCTTGTTAACTTTCTGTCTCATTGATCTGTCTAATGTTGACAGTGGAGTGTTGAAGTCTCCCATTATTATTCTATGGGAGTCTAAGTCTCTTTGTAAGTCTCTAAGGACTTGCTTTATGAATGTGGATGCTCCTGTATTGGGTGCATATATATTTAGGAGAGTTAGCTCTTCCTGTTGAATTGATCCCTTTACCATTATGTAATGGCCTTCTTTGTCTCTTTTGATCTTTGATGGTTTAAAGTCTGTTTTATCAGAGACTAGGATTGCAACCCCTGCTTTTTTTTTGTTCTCCATTTGCTTGGTAGATCTTCCTCCATCCCTTTATTTTGAGCCTATGTATGTCTCTGCATGTGAGATGGGTCTCCTGAATACAGCAGACTGATGGGTCTTGACTCTTTATCCAGTTTGCCAGTCTGTGTCTTTTAATTGGAGCATTTAGTCCATTGACATTTAAGGTTAATATTGTTATGTGTGAACTTGATCCTGCCATTATGATATTAACTGGTTATTTTGCTCGTTAGTTGATGCAGTTTCTTCCTAGCCTCGATGGTCTTTACATTTTGGTGTGTTTTGGCAATGGCTGGTACCGGTTGTTCCTTTCTATGTTTAGGGCTTCCTTCAGGGTCTCTTGTAAGGCAGGCCCAGTGGTGACAAAATCTCTAAGCATTTGCTTATCTGTAAAGGATTTTATTTCTCCTTCACTGATGAAACTTAGTTTGGCTGGATATGAAATTCTGGGTTGAAAATTCTTTTCTTTAAGAATGTTGAATATTGGCCCCCACTCTCTTCTGGCTTGTAGAGTTTCTGCCGAGAGGTCTGCTGTTAGTCTGATGGGCTTCCTTTGTGGGTAACCCGACCTTTCTCTCTGGCTGCCCTTAAGATTTTTTCCTTCATTTCAACTTTGGTGAATCTGGCAATTATGTGTCTTGGAGTTGCTCTTCTGGAGGAGTATCTTTGTGGCGTTCTCTGTATTTCCTGAATTTGAATGTTGGCCTGCCCTACTAGGTTGGGGAAGTTCTCCTGGATGATATCCTGAAGAGTGTTTTCCAACTTGGTTCCATTTCTCCTCTCACTTTCATGCACCCCAATCAGATGTAGATTTGGTCTTTTTACATAATCCCATACTTCTTGCAGGCTTTGTTCATTTCTTTTTCTTCTTTTTTCTTTTGGTTTCTCTTCTCCCTTCATTTCATTCATTTGATCCTCAATCGCTGATACTCTTTCTTCCAGTTGATCGAGTCGGTTACTGAAGCTTGTGGATTTGTCACGTATGTCTCGTGTCATGGTTTTCATCTCTGTCATTTCATTTATGACCTTCTTTGCATTAATTATTCTAGCTATCAATTCTTCCCCTCTTTTTTCAATATTTTTAGTTTCTTTGCGCTGGGTACGTAATTCCTCCTTTAGCTCTGAGAAGTTTGATGGACTGAAGCCTTCTTCTCTCATCTCCTCAAAGTCATTCTCTGACCAGCTTTGATCCGTTGCTGGCGATGGGCTGCGCTCCTTTGCAGGGGGAGATGCGCTCTTATTTTTTGATTTTCCACCTTTTCTGCCCTGCTTTTTCCCCATCTTTGTGGTTTTATCTGTCTCTGGTCTTTGATGATGGTGACGTACTGATGGGGTATTGGTATAGGTGTCCTTCCTGTTTGATAGTTTTCCTTCTGACAGTCAGGACCCTGAGCTGTGGGTCTGTTGGAGATTGCTTGAGGTCCACTCCAGATCCTGTTTGCCTGGGTATCAGCAGCAGAGGTTGCAGAAGATAGAATATTTCTGAACAGCGAGTGTACGTGTCTGATTCTTACTTTGGAAGCTTCCTCTCAGGGGTGTATTCCACCGTGTGAGGTGTGGGGTGTCGGTCTGCCCCTAGTGGGGGATGTCTCCCAGTTAGGCTACTCAGGGGTCAGGGACCCACTTGAGCAGGCAGTCTGTCCCTTCTCAGATCTCAACCTCAGTGTTGGGAGATCCACTGCTCTCTTCAAAGCTGTCAGACAGAGTCGTTCGCGTCCGCACAGGCCTCTGCTGCTTCCCCTGTTGTTTTTTAGCTGTTCCCTGTCTCCAGAGGTGGAGTCTACAGAGACAGGCAGGTTTCCTTGAGCTGCTGTGAGCTCCACCCAGTTCGAGCTTCCCAGCGGCTTTGTTTACCTACTTAAGCCTCAGCAATGGCGGGCGCCTCTCCCCCAGCCTCGCTGCTGCCTTGTGGTTAGATCGCAGACTGCTGTGTTAGCAATGAGGGAGGCTCCGTGGGTGTGGGACCCTCCCGGCCAGGTGTGGGTATAATCTCCTGGTGTACCTATTTGCTTAAAGCGCAGTATTGGGGTGGGAATTACCTGATTTTCCAGGTGTTGTGTGTCTCAGTTCGCCTGGCTAGGAAAAGGGATTCCCTTCCCCCTTGCGCTTCCCACGTGAGGCTATGCCTCGCCCTCCTTCAGCTCTCGCTGGTCGGGCTGCAGCAGCTGACCAGCACCTTTTGTCCGGAACTCCCCAGTGAGATGACCCCAGTACCTCAGTTGAAAATGCAGAAATCACCGGTCTGCTGTGTCGCTCGCGCCGGGAATTGGAGACTGGAGCTGTTCCTATTCGGCCATCTTGCTCCGCCCTCCTATCCCATTAATTCTTTAAAAAATCAAGATCCTCAACCATCTATTTATCTTTCACCATCTTTTCCACCCTCCCTCCACCTCCTTCTTGCGTTTACTCCTCTTCTTTAACATTCATTCAATAAATATTTATTGGACTCCTTATCAGTTAGGGTAACCACTAGCTTATGTAACAAAGAGATTAAAAAGTGTATAATGGTTCAGACACAATGAAAGTGTATTTCTTGCTTAATAACCAATCAGTATGTTTCTGCTTGGAGTAGTGGCTGCTCATTTTATAGGTGGCTAAGGAAGCTGCAATTTCTGTGGCATTTATGGACCTGGAGAGTCCCAGCACGGTTGCTCACGTCTGTAATTCCAGCACTTGGGGAGACTGAGGCAAGTGGATCACTTGAAGTCAGGAGTTCCAGACCAGATAGGCCAACATGGTGAAACCCCATCTCTACCAAAAATAGAAAAATTAGCCAGGAGTGGTAGCAGGTGCCTATAATCCCAACTACTCTGGAGGTTGAGGCAGGAAAATCTGTTGAACCTGGGAGGCGGAAGTTGCCGTGAGCTGAGATTATGCAACTGTACTTCAGCCTGGGTGACAGAGACTCTGTCTCATTAAAAAGAAAAAAAAAAAAAAGAAGAAGAAGAACCTGGAGAATTAGGAGGCCACCTCACATGGATGCCCTGGCCGTAACTTTTGTCTTCATGAAAGTAGAGTTTGGACATTCAGATCTATGTTGCAGAAAAATCAGATTTTTGTATCACTGACCTTGCCAGTCAAAACAGCAGAGGCAACAGCAGCCGGCCTCTGTCTCACTGTGTTAACCTTGCTTTCCAGGGTAATGCCAGTTATCTGCTTGGCAAGAGCTAGGTGATGTGCCAACATCTAACTCTCAGGAAGTCTAGGAAGTAAACTTTAGCTTTCTAGCTTAGCTTTTGTTCTAGCTGTCTAGCTTAGCGTGCATTAAAGAACACAACTGAAATGGAGTTGAGTACACTCATCTGCACACCTAGGAAAGAGATCTAAAATGAAATATAATAGTATGTCAGCAATTATTATGTCTGGCTAAATCACAGCACCTTCTCCTTCTTTTACTATCTTGATATCTCTCCCTTGTTAATCTGCATCAGTATAAAAGAGACTTTATCCCATTTCCAGTTGTCTCCCTTGGTTGCTATAACAGCATAAGATAAACAGAACAGTCATATTGGTGATTTCCAGCAGTCATGGGAAGACTTTACTTTTAGTGCAAAAACTATAGAAATTTCACCCATGCACAGTTCTTTTGTGGGTGGGATTATTTAGTGAATTGGTTAAGGGAGCCTTTCAATGCAACTATATGTATGTTGAAATATGTCCGTCTTGATTATTCTTGCTTTGCTGCCTAGTTTGGATACTTTGGGGTTTCTAACTTCTAATTGAGATTAGGCATTATGGTAACCAAAGATTATTGTGTTATGGAAGAAGCCAAGATAATCACAAGATAATGTGATTTTTTTCCTTAGGTAGGGTCAGAATCAGTCACTTTCTCTTGTTATGCATTGCTGCTTACTGAAGCTTCTCTATAATACATGATGGCAAAAGATGCTTTCATTAATGTTTGTGCATTGCCTAAGTAACAAGTGGAGTCATTGATTTATCCTCAGTTCCTGGTTGTATCCTGGTCATTGGGGAGCTGAGAATACAGGGTAGTAAGATAATGCATCTGAAGCTGTGGGGTAGGTGAGGAAACGTGAAAGAGTAGTCCAGAAGGGAAGGGAAATCTAAACATACTAGATGTCTACAAATCAATAGTTCATTCTAGAATGTGAGGCACTGAGAGGGTGTAGCAAAAACAAGCCAAATGATTATGTACTCTGAATCTAAAATGTGAATGGTTGACAGCCCAGTATGAAGATCGGGTTTCTACTCTGAGATAGGGTATCAAAAGAGTCCAGAATGCCCTAGGGTGAAAACCTTGGCTTTTTGTGGCTTGCAGAAGTCAGAGTATGGGAGTGTGGTGCGTATGGTGCGTGTGGTGTAGTAGGGATTGTGGTAGTAATTACAAAACTGGCTAGTGCCTTTGGGTTACTTTCAGTTTCCATGTTAATGGGAAGATGGGTATGTCCCACATGGTTAAAAGTACCGGATAGAAATGGGTAACAGCATATATATATATGAATAATTCCTTCATGATGACTCATGTTGCTTTGGGCTAAGAGAGTACTTCCTTTCGAAAATGCATTGCTTACCTCCTTAAAACCAGTTTGATGGATTTGATTATTTTATTCTGTTTAATGAAAATATTTAGACATAATAGCTAGAGTTCATGAATGTTCCCCGCTATATAAATGAAAAAACAAAGTGCAACATTCAGACAAAACAAGTTAATTCAGTTGACACTTCTCTGAGTTGTAAAAGGACAGACCAGCATCTGAAGGGTTTTTAATGTGGCAATTAAACATGGTTAGGGGGCTATGTAAATTAGCATGTTTTAAACTGCATTTATGGTCATCTTAATCTGATATGGCTGACTTAATTTCATAGTCATTTGAGGATAGTTAATTCTACTTTATAGTTGCTTACCAGGAAAGTATGCCTCATGCTGTGTGGTGGGGTTTTGTAAATGTATTGAAAGAAAATTGTTATTGTTGGAAAAAAAATTCATTGTTTAAGCATCATCTAAAGTTGCTGCCTCTAAGGGATCATTGCTGCATGGTATTTAAAAGTAGGTTTTAAGTGGGTTTTATATCTTGACAATTTGAAAAGAACAACACAGATGTGTATATTTATCCAAAAAACTTTAAATGCTACAGTGGGCCAGTCTGTGTCCACATTCCTTCTTGAAGTGGTTAGTGATTAATCCTAGGGCAAAGATGAGTTTGTAGTTTATAAAGTACTGTACCAGTTGATGGTAATCTTGCAGTTTGTATATATGCTAAATATATATATGTGTGTGTGTGTGTGTGTGTATTTATTTATTTTTTTGAGACAGTGTTTCACTCTTGTCGCTCAGGCTGGAGTGCAATGGCACCATCTCGGCTCACTGCAACCTCCTGGGTTCAAGTGATTCTCCTGCCTCAGCTTCCTGAGTAGCTGGGATTACAGGTGCCCACCACCATGCCTGGCTAATTTTTGTATTTTTAGTGGAGATGGGCTTTTACCATGTTGGCCAGGCTGGTCTTGAACTCCTAACCTCAGGTGATCCGCCCACCTCAGCCTCCCAAAGTGCTGGGATTACAGGCGTGAGCCACTGAGCTCAGCCTATATATGCTTTTAATATCTTCTGAATAAATAATCTGTAAAATTGTCAATTCTTTCTCTGTTTTTTTCAAAACCAGTTTTATTTCAGCTTATCTAGAAAGTTAACTTTATAGCATTGTTTATATGAGAATTCTTCTAAAATTTTTCAGTGGTACACTAAAAAGTGTACAATTGGGATTTAACATTGAATAAGGGGTTGCAGTCATTCCCCAGTATCTGTGAGGTACTGGTTCTAGGACCTCCCTTGGATGCCAGAATCCGAAGATGCTCAAATCCCTGATATAACATAGTGTAGTATTTGCTTGTAACCTATGTATATCTTTCCTTATACTTAAAATCACCTCTAGATTACATATATTTCCTGATACAATGTAAATACTATATAAGTAGTTGTTATTCTATATTGTTTCAGGGAATAATGACAAGAACAGAAGTCTATACGTGTTAAGAGATGCAAAGTTTTTTTGAGTATTTTCAATCCTTGGTTGGTTGAATCCACAGATGAGGAACCCATGGATACAGAGGGCCAACTGCATCTGAACATGTTGAATGAGTCAAATTTACTAGTCTAAAAGGAATCTGATTCTATTAATCCACTTTGTAGTTGAACATATTTTATTCAGTATAACGTTTTCTGTGTGTATATATATGGTGTGTGTTTAATTTTCTAAATTTAAATTTAATGTTTAAATTAAATTAATTAGAAAATTAGTTTAATTTTCTAAATTCTGCTTATGTGGAACCCCGTGTCGCTTAATTGTTGCCCTTTAGAGTTTGTTTTTCAAATAATCATATACTCATGAAAGCAAATATTTTAAGAATCATTAAGTTTTCTAACAGAATTAGAGTTTGTATTTTCAGATACATGTAATTAAAGACCTATTGGTAGGAAAATAAAGAGCACTCTTAATAAAGCTTAAATGCAAACCTTTGAAATATGAAGAAAGTTAAAATAGACTACATTGTATGTTCTCCTTAATTAAAAAAATGCTTCAAATGGGGGCGGAGCAAGATGGCCGAATAGGAACAGCTCCAGTCTCCAACTCCCAGCGCGAGTAACACAGAAGACCGGTGATTTCTGCATTTTCAACTGAGGTACTGGGGTCATCTCTCTAGGGAGTGCCGGACAATCGGTGCTGGTCAGCTGCTGCAGCCTGACCAGCGTGAGCTGAAGCAGGGCGAGGCATCGCCTCACCTGGAAGCGCAAGGGGGAAGGAAATCCGTTTTCCTAGCCAGGGGAACTGAGACACATAACACCTGGAAAATCGCGTAACTCCCACCCCAATACTGCGCTTTAAGGAAACAGGCACACCAGGAGAATATATCCCACACCTGGCCGGGAGGGTCCCACGCCCACGGAGCCTCCCTCACTGCTAACACAGCCGTCTGCGGCGATCTATCCGCAAGGCAGCAGCGAGGCTGGGGGAGGGGCGCCCGCCATTGCTGAGGCTTAAGTAGGTAAACAAAGCCGCTGGGAAGCTCGAACTGGGTGGAGCTCACAGCAGCTCAAGGAAACCTGCCTGTCTCTGTAGACTCCACCTCTGGGGACAGCCCACAGCTGAGGACCAATAGGAAAGCAGCGGGGGCGGTGCAGAGGCGAACGACTCTGTCTGACAGCTTTGGGGAGAGCCGTGGATCTCCCAAGGCGGAGGTTGAGATCCGAGAACGGACAGACTGCCTGCTCAGGTGGGTCCCTGACCCCTGAGTAGCCTAGCTGGGAGACATCCCCCACTAGGGGCAGTCTGACACCCCACACCTCACAGGGTGGAGTCACCCCTGAGAGGAAACTTCCAAAGGAAGAATCAGACAGGTACACTCGCTGCTCAGCAATATTCTATCTTTGGCAACCTCTGCTGCTGATACCCAGGCAAACAGGGTCTGGAGTGGACCTCAAGCAATCTCCAACAGACCAACAGACAGTCCTTCTGACTGTCAGACGGAAAACTATCAAACAGGAAGGACACCTATACCAAAACCCCATCAGTACGTCACCATCATCAAAGACCAGAGACAGATAAAACCACAAAGATGGGGAAAAAGCAGGGCAGAAAAGCTGGAAATTCAAAAAATAAGAGCGCATCTCCCCCTGCAAAGGAGCGCAGCCCATCGCCAGCAACGGATCAAAGCTGGTCAGAGAATGACTTTGACGAGATGAGAGAAGAAGGCTTCAGTCCATCAAACTTCTCAGAGCTAAAGGAGGAATTACGTACCCAGCGCAAAGAAACTAAAAATCTTGAAAAAAAAGTGGAAGAATTGACAGCTAGACTAATTAATGCAGAGAAGATCATAAACGAAATGACAGAGATGAAAACCATGACACGAGAAATACGTGACAAATGCACAAGCTTCAGTAACCGACTCGATCAACTGGAAGAAAGAGTATCAGCGATCGAGGATCAAATGAATGAAATGAAGCGAGAAGAGAAACCAAAAGAAAAAAGAAGAAAAAGAAATGAACAAAGCCTGCAAGAAGTATGGGATTATGTAAAAAGACCAAATCTACGTCTGATTGGGGTGCCTGAAAGTGAGGGGGAAAATGGAACCAAGTTGGAAAACACTCTTCAGGATATCATCCAGGAGAACTTCCCCAACCTAGTAGGGCAGGCCAACATTCAAATTCAGGAAATACAGAGAACGCCACAAAGATACTCCTCCAGAAGAGCAACTCCAAGACACATAATTGCCAGATTCACCAAAGTTGAAATGAAGGAAAAAATCTTAAGGGCAGCCAGAGAGAAAGGTCGGGTTACCCACAAAGGGAAGCCCATCAGACTAACAGCAGATCTCTCGGCAGAAACTCTACAAGCCAGAAGAGAGTGGGGGCCAATATTCAACGTTCTTAAAGAAAAGAATTTTCAACCCAGAATTTCATATCCAGCCAAACTAAGTTTCATCAGTGAAGGAGAAATAAAATCCTTTACAGATAAGCAAATGCTTAGAGATTTTGTCACCACCAGGCCTGCCTTACAAGAGACCCTGAAGGAAGCCCTAAACATGGAACGGAACAACCGGTACCAGCCATTGCAAAAACATGCCAAAATGTAAAGACCATCGAGGCTAGGAAGAAACTGCATCAACTAATGAGCAAAATAACCAGTTAATATCATAATGACAGGATCAAGTTCACACATAACAATATTAACCTTAAATGTCAATGGACTAAATGCTCCAATTAAAAGACACAGACTGGCAAACTGGATAAAGAGTCAAGACCCATCAGTCTGCTGTATTCAGGAGACCCATCCCACATGCAGAGACATACATAGGCTCAAAATAAAGGTATGGAGAAAGATCTACCAAGCAAATGGAGAACAAAAAAAAGCAGGGGTTGCAATCCTAGTCTCTGATAAAACAGACTTTAAACCATCAAAGATCAAAAGAGACAAAAAAGGCCATTACATAATGGTAAAGGGATCAATTCAACAGGAAGAGCTAACTCTCCTAAATATATATGCACCCAATACAGGAGCACCCAGATTCATAAAGCAAGTCCTTAGAGACCTACAAAGAGACTTAGACTCCCATACAATAATAATGGGAGATTTCAACACTCCACTGTCAACATTAGACAGATCAACGAGACAGAAAGTTAACAAGGATATCCAGGAATTGAACTCATCTCTGCACCAAGCGGACCTAATAGACATCTATAGAACTCTCCACCCCAAATCAACAGAATATACATTCTTCTCAGCACCACATCGCACTTATTCCAAAATTGACCACATAATTGGAAGTAAAGCACTCCTCAGCAAATGTACAAGAACAGAAATTATAACAAACTGTCTCTCAGACCACAGTGCAATCAAACTAGAACTCAGGACTAAGAAACTCAATCAAAACGCTCAACTACATGGAAACTGAATAACCTGCTCCTGAATGACTACTGGGTACATAACGAAATGAAAGCAGAAATAAAGATGTTCTTTGAAACCAATGAGAACAAAGATACAACATACCAGAATCTCTGGGACACATTTAAAGCAGTGTGTAGAGGGAAATTTATAGCACTAAATGCCCACAAGAGAAAGCAGGAAAGATCTAAAATTGACACTTAACATCACAATTAAAAGAACTAGAGAGGCAAGAGCAAACACATTCAAAAGCTAGCAGAAGGCAAGAAATAACTAAGATCAGAGCAGAACTGAAGGAGATAGAGTCACAAAAAACCCTCCAAAAAATCAATGAATCCAGGAGTTGGTTTTTTGAAAAGATCAACAAAATTGACAGACCGCTAGCAAGACTAATAAAGAAGAAAAGAGAGAGGAATCAAATAGTCGCAATAAAAAATGATAAAGGGGATATCACCACCGACCCCACAGAAATACAAACAACCATCAGAGAATACTATAAATGCCTCTACGCAAATCGACTAGAAAATCTAGAAGAAATGGATAATTTCCTGGACACTTACACTCTCCCAAGACTGAACCAGGAAGAAGTTGAATCCCTGAATAGACCAATAACAGGCTCTGAAATTGAGGCAACAATTAATAGCCTACCCACCAAAAAAAGTCCAGGACCAGATGGATTCACAGCTGAATTCTACCAGAGGTACAAGGAGGAGCTGGTACCATTCCTTCTGAAACTATTCCAATCAATAGAAAAAGAGGGAATCCTCCCTAACTCATTTTATGAGGCCAACATCATCCTGATACCAAAGCCTGGCAGAGACACAACAAAAAAAGAGAATTTTAGACCAATATCCCTGATGAACATCGATGCAAAAATTCTCAATAAAATACTGGCAAACCGGATTCAGCAGCACATCAAAAAGCTTATCCACCATGATCAAGTGGGCTTCATCCCTGGGATGCAAGGCTGGTTCAACATTCGCAAATCAATAAACGTAATCCAGCATATAAACAGAACCAAAGACAAGAACCACATGATTATCTCAACAGATGCAGAAAAGGCTTTTGACAAAATTCAACAGCCCTTTATGCTAAAAACGCTCAATAAATTCGGTATTGATGGAACGTACCTCAAAATAATAAGAGCTATTTATGACAAACCCACAGCTAATATCATACTGAATGGGCAAAAACTGGAAAAATTCCCTTTGAAAACTGGCACAAGACAGGGATGCCCTCTCTCACCACTCCTATTCAACATAGTCTTGGAAGTTCTGGCTAGGGCAATCAGGCAAGAGAAAGAAATCAAGGGTATCCAGTTAGGAAAAGAAGAAGTCAAATTGTCCCTGTTTGCAGATGACATGATTGTATATTAGAAAACCCCATCGTCTCAGCCCAAAATCTCCTTAAGCTGGTAAGCAACTTCAGCAAAGTCTCAGGATACAAAATTAATGTGCAAAAATCACAAGCATTCTTATACACCAGTAACAGACAAGCAGAGAGCCAAGTCAGGAATGAACTTCCATTCACAATTGCTTCAAAGAGAATAAAATACCTAGGAATCCAGCTTACAAGGGATGTAAAGGACCTCTTCAAGGAGAACTACAAACCACTGCTCAGTGAAATCAAAGAGGACACAAACAAATGGAAGAACATACCATGCTCATGGATAGGAAGAATCAATATCGTGAAAATGGCCATACTGCCCAAGGTTATTTATAGATTCAATGCCATCCCCATCAAGCTACCAATGACTTTCTTCACAGAATTGGAAAAAACTGCTTTAAAGTTCATATGGAACCAAAAAAGAGCCCGCATTGCCAAGACAATCCTAGGTCAAAAGGACAAAGCTGGAGGCGTCACGCTACCTGACTTCAAACTATACTACAAGGCTACAGTAACCAAAACAGCATGGTACTGGTACCACAACAGAGAAATAGACCAGTGGAACAGAACAGAGTCCTCAGAAATAATACCACACATCTACAGCCATCTGATCTTTGACAAACCTGACAAAAACAAGAAATGGGGAAAGGATTCCCTATTTAATAAATGGTGCTGGGAAAATTGGCTAGCCACAAGTAGAAAGCTGAAACTGGATCCTTTCCTTACCCCTTATACGAAAATTAATTCAAGATGGATTAGAGACTTAAATGTTAGACCTAATACCATAAAAACCCTAGAAGAAAATCTAGGTAGTACCATTCAGGACATAGGCATGGGCAAGGACTTCATGTCTAAAACACCAAAAGCAACGGCAGCAAAAGCCAAAATTGACAAATGGGATCTCATTAAACTAAAGAGCTTTGCACAGCAAAAGAAACTACCATCAGAGTGAACAGGCAACCTACAGAATGGGAGAAAATTTTTGCAACCTACTCATCTGACAAAGGGCTAATATCCAGAATCTACAAAGAACTCAAACAAATATACAAGAAAAAAACAAACAACCCCATCAAAAAGTGGGGAAGGATATGAACAGACATTTCTCAAAAGAAGACATCCATACAGCCAACAGACACATGAAAAAATGCTCGTCATCACTCGCCATCAGAGAAATGCAAATCAAAACCACAATGAGATACCATCTCACACCAGTTAGAATGGCAATCATTAAGAAGTCAGGAAACAATAGATGTTGGAGAGGATGTGGAGAAATAGGAACACTTTTACACTGTTGGTGGGATTGTAAACTAGTTCAACCATTATGGAAAACAGTATGGCGATTCCTCAAGGATCTAGAACTAGATGTATCATATGACCCAGCTATCCCACTACTGGGTATATACCCAAAGGATTATAAATTACTCTACTACAAAGACACATGCACACGTATGTTTATTGCGGCACTATTCACAATAGCAAAGACTTGGAATCAACCCAAATGTCCATCAGTGACAGACTGGATTAAGAAAATGTGGCACATATACACCATGGAATACTATGCAGCCATCAAAAAGGATGAGTTTGCGTCCTTTGTAGGGACATGGATGCAGCTGGAAACCATCATTCTTAGCAAACTATCACAAGAAGAGAAAACCAAACACCGCATATTCTCACTCATAGGTGGGAACTGAACAATGAGATCACTTGGACTCGGGAAGGGGAACATCACACACTGGGGCCTATCATGGGGAGGGGGGAGGAGGGAGGGATTGCATTGGGGAGTTATACATGATATAAACGTTATGCACATGTACCCTAGAACTTAAAGTATAATAAAAAATAAAAAATAAAAAAAAAATTAAAAAAAAAATGCTTCAAATATGTTTGGAACATTGCTCACACAGTAGAAAATAAATTACATTTGATATAGAGGTGAATATTTAAAAGATTACTCATGAACAACATTTCTGTACATCTTATGAATGAGCAGGAGGTTCTTCTATTTTTTCCCTGTTTTTTATTGTTTTTCTGTTTTGAGTAGAAGTTTTCAAAATTGCTTTTAAAACTGGTGGGTATTTATGAGAATAACTGAAGAAAAGAAAGAAATTTTGAAAAAATATCTCAAATTACTAATTAAGAGGATATACACAGATTATATACATTAAATAATAAAGCCCACTATTATAATTTACACTGAAAAAATTTTGAAAAGTAACACTTTTTATTTATACAGTATCTGGTTAAAGATTTATAGTGTATAAATTACTAATTTTCATAATTAATTTATATAAGAAGAACATTTCACCAAACTGATTTCATGCATTAGAATTATGTACATTATATTTTTAACTTTTAAAAATTTATATCATTTTTATTTCTTAAAAATTCCATGCACATTGTAAAAAAATAAACTTTTAAAAAGAAAATTTAATTTCTCTTTTCAGAGGCAACCATTGTTCTTTATATTCAATACAAACTGTCAGCTTTAGCATACTGTATTATAAATTGGACATTCATAAAATGTTTTGCATGGATGCTGGTGCTAAAGATTAGCTTGGGGAAAACTAAATTCATTAGCACGTTTCTCCAGTAGTATCCTTTTCAAATCCTTCACTTTCTTTATATTCTCTCATATTTTATTCTAGTACCTATACAATTGTGTTTATTCTGTTGAGATTGGAGTTCAGTATAGGGTAGGGATTTTTTTTTGTCGAATGAATGGTGTATCTTCATTTTTCAGAACTTCTTTTATTTCCTTTGGTTAAATTTTATAGTTTTCTTCATATAAACTTTGCACATTGCTTCTTAGATTTACTTCTAGGTTTTTGGTATTTTTTTGTTATTGTTAAAAATATTCTCTCCAATAAATCTTCCAGTTGCTTATTTATGTGTATAAGAAGGTCATTAACGTTGATCTTGATTCCAACCCCATTTCAAAATATTCTTATTTATATTTTTCAGTTTATTGTCTGTGTCTTTCTAGGTAGTCATATTATCCAAAATAACACATTGTCTTTTTTTTTTTTTTTTTTTTAAAAAAAAGACTTATACATCTCAGTTTTTTTCTTTGTTGACTAGGACCTCTCCTTCCTCTTGACTTTCATGGGCATCCTTCTGATATTTATGATTTAATGTAATATTTACCTTAGGCTTCTCATATGTAATCAAGTAAGTTTTTTCCCCTCTGTTTCCAGTTGGTCAAGAGGTTTATTTTCATTGTTGGTTGCTGTTTGTTTACTTTAGGTGGAAATTAGATTTTTCAAGTACTTTGACTTTTGATACTAGGTATCAATCAAGATGGTAATATGTATGTTGTGTATTTTATTTGTTAATATGGTAAATATATTACCTCAATGGATATCTTTAAATTTACCTGTCTTACATTCCTGGACTAAATATTATTTGGTCATATTTTTAACTATTCAGCTGGATTTATCAAGATTTTATTTGGAAAATTTGTACCTATATTTATAAATAAAGATCTGTAGTTTTTTCCTGATACCTGTATTCATTTTTGGTATCAGAGTTATTCCATCCCCATTTTTCTTAAATATAAAGCTCAATGTTCTACCCTTTATTGATTTTACATTCTCTCTGAATAATATCTGTTCTTACCACTTCAATTACATGTCTCCTTATACCATTTTATCACCTAATATTCTGTCGGAGGACCCTACATAGGCAGCTATATTTGATATTTCAAATGTTTTCAGAAGACAGAGAAGAAGGAGAAAGAAGAAATATGTGGATAAAACCAGTGTTTTCATAACTTATGTAACATATATAGCTGGCTGTGTTTATGGAGTCTATCATAAAAATGTATAGTCTTTTCATATATTAAGTTGTATATTTTCTTCTGAGTAAGTTCTTTTTTGTGTATGTGTATATTTATGTATATATGTGTCTGTATATGTTTTCAATACCCATAGCCCTTTTCCCACTAAACTGGACTGAACCTTATTGCCATTACAATGTTTTTTCAGAGAAGAGTGTTAATGCAATAAAGAAAAGTTAAATTCCTTTTTTCTGAGTTCTGAGTAGGCTACTGAAACTTCTAGTTGGTTTAATGGTTTTGACACCCAAGATAGTGTATTTCAAGCAGCTGAGCTATATGAGATAGAAAAGGGTTTTGAGTTTTTAAAACAAAGCTCTGAAGATATCAGTGCATAAATTTATTTTTATTTTAACAACAGATTGGAAAGAAATTAGCCAGAGAGTGAGATGATCTCATCACATTATTAAGTAAGTGTTGCCTTGGTTAGAAGGGGAGTTGAAATAAGATTCAGTAGACATGGCAGCCCTGTGTTCTGCTGTCTTTCCTCTACAGCCAGGGATAATGATAGAAGCTCCCTTTAATAGAAGATTTGAGCATTGGAGATTTGTGCTTCACTCTCTAGGTGAAAGCCAGGGGATGTCAAGCCTTATATAAAGCCCCTGTCTGATGACAGTGTGCTGGTGGCAGAGTTGGAATGGCCGCACAGCCCTCTTCTTCTGGAATTTTGTGAAGCAACAATCTCATGACTGTGTCCCATATTGAATGACATGGGATCAATTAGATGGAGATGGTTAACCATATGAGAAGAGTCTGCAGATAAAGCAGGTGGAAGATAGCAGGCTCCTATGTGCCCAGAAAGGCAGTTGAGACTTCTTACACTTTTGGGTAGAACAAGGGAGCTGGATGCAAGACCAGTGCTTTAAAGGACCTCACAGTAATGATGAAAAGAAGAAGCCAGGAATGGTAGTATGGAATACATGATGAGAGACTACTAAGACTCCTACAGGTAGTTCACTGAAAACCGGGTTACACAAATGCTGTTGACTAGAGACTTGACAGGTGCCAAAGCAGAATGCTACAGATCCAGTGCCTCTCACCAATACCATGCGGCGGCTGTGTGAACTTCCCTCACCATGTAACCCTCACCTTCGGGAAGAGAAAGATGAGGAATCATGAATTCTTAAAATGAGAATATGCAGAAATTACTGAGGAAAACCAGAATGATGTAAGTATATCTAGTAATGACTAGATGATGTCTTCTGATACTTGGTGCTACAGAAGCAAGAGAGAGAGGAGGTAAGTTCCATTGTAGAAAACAATATGACCAGGCACAGTGGCTCATGCCTATAATCTCAGTACTTTGGGAGGTTGAGGCACAATGATCACTCGAGGCCAGGAGTTTTAGATCAGCCTGGTCAACACAGTGATACCCCATCTCTATTAAAAAAAAAAAAAAAAAAAAAAAAGGTTGGATGGGCATGGTGACATGTACCTGCATTCCCCAGCTACTTGGGAGGCAAAGCCAGGGTGATCGCTTGAACCCCAGGAGTTCAGGGCTGCAGTGGGCTATAATTGTGTCTTTGTCATCTTTGTGCTATGCTTATAAGGTTTTCTTAAAAAATGCTTCTCCCGTATCCTGTCAAGCATTACCATTCATATAGGTTTTATAATGCTTCTGGTGTTTGTGTCCATGATTCCAAACATCTGGCTAATTGACTGCATTTATACCTTTGACTCATATGTCTTGGTGTTATGTATATATTTGTTGTCTTAATGGGAAGCATACTGATACAAAATGCAACTGGAAAAAGTAGTACAGAAAAAGGAAATATTCTCTGTCAAGTGTCATTCTGTTGAAATAAAACTGATGTTTAAGTAGATGAACATCTTTTCACTGAGAAGTTGTGACCTAATCAGATTCAACTGCATATTAATGTATCAAACAGGAAATATTAAAGTACTATGTAGCAGCTGTCTTGAAATAGGCAGGTTGAGAAAATTTAAAGTGATATACTTTGGATATATGATACAACATTTATGAAATTGAGACGGACAATATGTCTGCACTTATCTTACTTAAAATACATTGCTTGAAGTTTAACAGAATGATCATGTAATTACATAATAAAGTACAGTTAGTGGATGCCTTTTGTTTTTGGAATCACTTTATAGCCAGTTATTTAACAATTTTTATCTGTAGCACTCATTTGAAATTTACATGTGTCAGAAAGGAATAGGTTTCATCAGATATGAGAGAACTTGATAAAATGATATTGATGATGAATTGCTCCTGTAGCTGGCTATCATCAGGAATTGGGAGTTATCTATAGTGCAGTGTAAGTAGAAAAGATAGGTCAGGCACGGTGGCTCACACCTGTAATCCCAGAACTTTGGGAGGCTGAGGTGGGCAGATAACGAGGTCAGGAGTTCGAGACCAGCCTGGCCAACATGGTGAAACCCCGTCTGTACTAAAAATACAAAAATTAGCTGGGTGCAGTGGTACATGTCTGTAATCCCAGCTACTCGAGAGTCTGAGGCAGGAGAATTGCTTGAACCCAGGAGGCGGAGGTTATAGTGAGCAGAGATTGCGCCACTGTACTCCAGCCTGGGTGACAGAGCAAGACTCTGTTTCAAAAAAAAAAAAAAAGAAAAAAAAATGCCCCCCTCGTTCATTTTGATTTAACAAGCTGGTATAGAATGCAAGATATTTTCCCCAGTGTACATGCAATAGTGAATTGAGCAAAAAATGTATTAAGTAGGCTTTTTACTTTCACATCAAAATCAATACCAGCCTGTTGTTGAAAATTTTAAGATTATGATTTCCTCATCAATTTGCGTTGTACTTTCATCTCTTACAATGTAATAGTTGGCCATCTACCATAATAATATTAAATGCGGTGATTGAAAATGCATAGTCTATTTTTCATCTAATTCATCACCCCCAACAATTACAGTATTCACCATTTTGGTCTAAGTGGAAACTCTATAAGTAAATTAGGGTAATGTGGCCTCTAAGACAATTAAAAATAGATTTAAAAGATGAGAGGTGAAAGTCCTCATGGTGACTATGAATAAACTATTAAACGTTATGGATTATTTTTGGAAGAGATGTTAGAGTCTGTTTTCCTATAGTATAAAATACTCTATAGAAAGGAAGTGAAAAGTTGATATTCTATGGTGAGGTCAAGCTGAAACCTTCTCCTAATCAATACACAACTTCAGATAAAAGCTGCTATTGTAGCTATGATTATTTATGCAGAATGATCATATAAAATGCAGATAATTAGTATACTCCTAGACCCCCCTCTCTGAGGAAGGAATATTGTAGCACTACAGTGTGTTGAACACCTAGTGTATACTGCTTTAGGATCTGGGGACACTAAGATGGCCTTGTTCAATGAGTTCATAGCCGAACAATTTATAATAATACACATTAATAATTAAAAAATAAAGATAAGTCCAACAATAAAACTATATATGCAAGCTTGATGATATGTAATGTAGTTTATTATTTTAATAGTTAACATCAGGATTCCTTTTAAGAAGGGAACATCTGGGCCAGGTGTGGTGGCTCACGCCTATAATCCCAGCGCTTTGGGAGTTTGAAGCAGGTGGATCACAAGGCCAGGAGTTCGAGACCAGCCTGGCCAACATGGTGAAACCCCCTGTCTACTAAATGTACAAAAATTAGCCCGGCATGGTGGCATGCACCTGTAATCCCAGCTACTTGGGAGGGTGAGGCAGGAGAATCGCTTGAAGCTGGAAGACAGAGGTTGCAGTGAGCCGAGGTCGTGCCACAGCACTCCAGTCTAGGCAATAAGAGCTAAGCTTCATCTCAAAAAAAAAGAAAAAAGAAAAAAAGGAACATCTTTGTTTTGATAAATAAAGTAATGAGCTCACATGCAGTAGATGAGAGCCATGATATCGGGTGTGGGTCGGGGACTCTTATTCTTCTACATCAGAGAAGAGACATTTATTTTGACTAGAACAGGGAGCGGGCTCCTGAGAGACAAGAGGAGAGGAAGTCAAGGTAGAAGGCTGGATTGGGCCTCATGATTTGGCCCTACCAAGAGAAGGCCATGTATTTTCTTTGGCCTCCCCTTCCTTTCCGTTCTTTCAGTCACTGTTTCATCCAGCTCTTGTCTCTCTTCAAAGCAGGGACTCCATTCTACTCCCCTTGCTGGTACCACCTGACTACCCTTCCTCCTCTACAGACATTCTTAGTGAATGAACTGTTGCATAGTTAAGGCTCCTAGGGCTTCATGAAAGCCAAGAAATATTTATTTGCCTTATTAAAGTTTAGAGGGAGAAGCTGACTTTTATCATTTGAAATTTAAAGGGAAAGGCAACTGAAGTAAGTTAACTGGGTTGCATTTGGTTAAACTTTGCTCAAAATTTTAAAACTATTTTTCGCTGTCTCATTTTTTTTCCATAGTGAGGTATATTGCATCCCACTTACCTGTGAAATTCTTGGGAGGTAGAAACAATGTTTCCTGCATTTTGGTTACTATCCCAATGCCTTACATAGCAGCTGCTCAACATAGGTGCTTCTTCATGTTTGTTAAATAATTTATTGTTATTAACATTAGCAATAATTTTATTTAATTTGTTATTCTGGCAATATTTTAGAGAAAAATAGAATTGAAGTAGCAATCCTATGTTCTGATTCTGGTAATTAGAGCTCTGGGAGCCTCCTCGTAGATAATGTAGTTTGAGCTCTGAAATCAGTTTTTTCCTCATGGAAAACAATTAAAATTGCAGGAAAACTATGTCTGGAAATAAAACAGCCTCTGATGTGTTCTGCATGCAAGCTCAAGCTTATAAAGTATTAACCAGGACACACAGAACTCAGTCTGCTTGGGAAGGAAATAAATACTTGAAAGGATTTTTGATGAAGAAAATATTTCTTTGCTAGTCTAAAATCTTTCCAGGAAAGTCCTTAGGAGTTTATGAGATACACATAAGAAGGATAGAAGAAGTCGTATTCATTGCTTTCAGATACCAGAACCCTTGGATGTCAGAGTCAGCTAGTATGTAAGTGGCACAGGTTCATTTTCTACCAGGAGATCATCTAGGGACCTATGAGACATATTTTAATGCTATCTTAACAGTTTCTAAAGACTATCAGACAAGTCTAGTTCTATAAATGATACTAATAATGCCATTGGGGGTATTTTAAAAACCTTTGGAAGCAATGACCTTATTCGTAGGGCAGACTTAGGTTAACTGTTTGCTATTAGGACAATTTTGCAAGTTTTACTTATTTGTTATTCTCAAAAACTGCATCATTTGGTTTCTAACATAATGAAATGAAGAAGGAAGTGTATTAGAGTATAGTTAGATGAACCAATAACTGGCTCAGTCTTTTTAAGAAAACACGAACACCTACTGTGTTTTAGGGAGTGGCTGAGAATTTAACATTAAACAAAATGATCTAGTTGGAGAGACATATTTATGAAGATAAAACCTTTTTATATAAAGATTTTATATAAACACTTAGAAGTATTTCATCTTCATAAATACTCTGATAGAGCTTTTTTAAAAATTATGCTTTAAGTTCTAGGGTACACGTGCACAACGTGCAGGTTTGTTACATATGTATACATGTGCCATGTTGGTGTGCTGCACCCATTAATGTAAAGCATTTACATTAGGTATATCTCCTAATGCTATCCCTCCCCCCTCCCCCCACCCCACGATAGGCCCCAGTGTGTGATGTTCTCCACCCTGTGTCCAAGTGTTTTCATTGTTCAATTCCCACCTATGAGTGAGAACATGTGTTTGGTTTTCTGTCCTTGCGATAGTTTGCTCAGAATGGTGGTTTCCAGCTTCATCCATGTTCCTACAAGGGACATGAACTCATCCTTTTTTATGGCTGCATAGTATTCCATGGTGTATATGTGCCACATTTTCTTAATCCCGTCTTGATAGAACTTTTTAAAATAAAATTTTCTGTGAGAGATACGTTTCACTTACGAGAGAGGAAAGATGGGGAAATATGTCACAGATGACAGACAATGGAACTGGGCTGTGAAAGATGAGTAGAAGCTCATTGCAGGAATGCCTTTTCTTTGTCCCTGTCTCTTCCATTTTTTTTCATGTATTCTAAATCTGATAATCATACTCAAGCCTGACCCCCTATTCCCCAGTCTCCTTGGAGCTGATCTCAGGTGACTGGGAAATATGAACACTGGAGAGAGGCTTCCTCTCTGTAGCCATCCTTCCCTCTTTCCTACTGTGTCTCTTAGTCCTGCTTGAAGCGTATTCTTGTACTTTGGTCCTATTTCTCTGGTTGTCCATTCTCTCTTCTGCTCTGGTTTGGTATCTACTGAAGTAGTCAGGTCAGGAGTTAGGGTATAGGCTTTGGAGTAAAACATGAGTTTAATTCCTGACCTTGTCCCCTGGAGACTGGTTTCATCCACTTCTTAATCGTGTTTACCTTCAATCCCTCCCTGTCTTCTGGTGTTTCTCTTTCAAACTGTAACTTGCTTGTGCACCCATACAAATAAGTCACTTCCCTCCTCTGGCCCTTACATCCTCTCTGCTCTCCTTCTTAACCAAGCTTCTTTAAAAGGCTAGACTACACTGCTGACACTCCATATTCTTCAATCTATTGCAATCTGTATGCTTCTCATATACCTCAAGCTCATCACATTCAGAACAAAACTCTTCTTCCTCAAGCCAGCCTTTCTGCCTCTGTTCCCTCTCTGAGTGTATTCATTCACCTAAGCAGAGACTTGGCAGTCATTCTAGGCTGCCTTTTCTCACCTCTCTTCTTTTTCTTCCTTCTTCTCCTTATCAGTCACATTAGTGATTAGTGAACATTTCTTATGAGACAGAGACTTTTTAAACTCTCTGCCATCTATTATCACAGCTAATTTTGCCAGCATCTCTATGAGTTAGGTGCTCTTATGCCTATGTTACAGTCGCAGAAACCAAAGTATAGTTTCATTCACACAAATTGAAGTGGTGTAGCTGGAATTTAAAGCCCAGAGTCTGACCAGAGCCACATTCTAAAGTCACTGCTATACTACAGCTTACAAATCTAAAGCATCACCAAGTACTGTCAGTTCTGCTTTTAAAAATCTCTCTTGAATTCATAAATATTGTTCCATCCACACACCTGTAATCTAGTCAGCTTCTTGTCTTGGCTCACCTCAGAGCTATAAAGTCTCAGTCTCCAGTTTGGCTTTCTGTTTATCTGTCCATGTATACGTTCAGGGGGATCTTTTAAAATACCATAGTGAAAGTGTAAGTTTTATCATTAAAAAAGCACAGTGGGCCTATAAGTCTGAGGTAAGTTCACACTTTTTCCTGTATCATTTGGAAGGCTCCATCCAAACTACTTGGAGAAAAATGCAGTTGGTATGTTGATTGCATAGATAGTTTGAATATATGAATCAGCTTACATATTAAATAACAGATTCTGGATCTAACAGATGCTCAGTAGTCTCTCTTACCCCCACTCTCTCCTCAGCTTTCGTTAGGTCTCTCCTGAAATAGCCCAGGACAGGGGTTGGGCATAGGCTTTGGAATCAACATGGATTCAATTCCTGACTTTGTTACTCCCAATATAGCTTCTAGCAAGTATTTCTATTTCTGTAATCTTCAGTATCTTCATTATAAGTTGGTGATTATAATGTCTTCCATATTAGGCTTTACTGAAATAAGACATACAAAGCATTTACTACATGTGATAGTTCTTATTGTTGACTTATTGAATTTGTCTTTGATCATTGAAATATGGCAATGACAACATATTTAGAAGAGAGTAGTTAGGTAATTGAAATAACCCAATGCTATGTCTTGCAGTAATGGTTGAAATTGAATAAGCTATAGCTATTTAATCTGAAGACAAGAAAACTGAGGCAAGAGGGTGTGTAATAGCTGCTTCCAAGTGTTTGTGGAGATGTGGAAGATAAATTCAGTTTATTCTCTTGACTCTAAGGAGCATAGCCAAATGGGTGTATACTAAAGAGTTTAGGTAGATTTTCACTCAATATAAATAATTCCATAACAGAGCGGCCTTAAAATGACCTGGACAGTATAGCAGCTGTTTCGGTGGAGGCCTGATGTTCACCAGTCAGAATTGTCAAATGGGACATTAGTGCTTTGAATAGAGAGCTAGGCTTGCTAACCACTAGCCAGAATCCCACTAGATAATCTCCATGGCACTAGCCTCCTCTGATGTTCTATGAGTCAACTCAGTTTTTGCACATCCTGTTATTTTCAAGCATATTCCACCTGGAGCATTTACAGATAACAGTTTTTGTGGTAACCAATTCCTGTAATATGTTGCCGTTCTCAAATAATCAAATACCATGCATTATTTCCTCTTCTGTACTTGTATGCTGTCTTTTATATTTCCCCAAAGTTAAATCTGGCCTTTAGGAATCAACATCCTGTAAACCCCAGGAGACAGTCCAATGTGTGCAACATAGGGCTTATTGCAAACAGCTGCTTATTGCAGAGTGGTGGGTAGCAAATTGTGCCTCAGGTGACCAAGAGGAAATGAACCTGATCATGTTGAGCTTTCTAATGAAGCACAACTAAAACAGTTTGATGTAAAAGTCTGTCTACTGGGCCGGGCGCGGTGGCTCACGCCTGTAATCCCAGCACCTTGGGAGGCCGAGGCGGGCGGATCACAAGGTCAGGAGATGGAGACCATCCTGGCTAATAGAGTGAAACCCTGTCTCTACTAAATACAAAAAATTAGCCGGGCGTGGTCGCGGGCGCCTGTAGTCCCAGCTACTCGGGAGGCTGAGGCAGGGGAATGGTGTGAACCCGGGAGGCGGAAGTTGCAGTGAGCCGAGATCGCGCCACTGCACTCCAGCCTGGGCAACAGAGCGAGACTCTGTCTCAACGAAAAAAAAAAAAAAATCTGTCTACTTGGAATTTCTACTTGACCTCAAATTGGTAGTATTACACATTTAGTAATATTAGACTTGCCCAGGAGTGATAAAGGAATTTATTGAATCTTAAAATGTGGATAACATTATATGTGATACTATATGAAATTTTCAGTTGTCATTCTTAATAAATCTGTTCCATAAAACTCGAAGGAAAACTGTATGTGAGTTAATCAGGGTTTATCTTTACTACCACCTCTGCCCTGTCAGTTTCACTACTGTTATACCTCTGAGTTGAGTCCCTGGGTTTCTGGGACTTAAATGTTGTTTTGCCTCATATTCTCCTCCAGAGCTTTATCACTGTGGCCTCTTCCTGGTGCCTTTAGGCACCACTTCATTTTCAGAACTTTGTCGACTTGTTCTCTCTAATTAAAATTTTCCAGTGTTTTATTTTCTTTTCCTCCATTCTCCTGTTTGTCCTTCCTAAGGTAACAACGATCTACTTTCAAAAACTCAACTATATTGATACATGTTAATACATGAGTTAATCTCAGGTAACTTACATATGAACGGTAATGTTCAAAACAGAAGACATTTATCCATCTCCAGTGATGTGTGTTAGGTGATTGAAGGTGAAATTTAGAGAAAATAAGAACTTTGTGTTCACATCAAAATAGTCTGCATATATTATACCTATAGACAGCTTCCCTGCCTTTTTGCTTCCTTCCTAAATTATTTTCAGTCTTTCTACTGTATGCCAGATATGGCTCTATCTATTGGGGATATGCTGAAGAGCAAAGAAGGAAAGATCAGTGAATGGGTAATAGAGAAAAACAGGAATACAGATTGAGTGTTCAGTTTAGATATGGTGTCCAAGGAAAGTCAATTTCAAGAGGTATTACATTGAAACCCAAGGAAGAAAAGGAAGCAGCCATACACAAAGTGAAGGGAAGAGTGTGCTAGCCAGAATGGGCGGCATGTATAAAGGTTCTGAGGTGGAAAAAAACTTGGCATGTTGCAAGATCTGGAGGAGGCTGTGTGGCTGGAGCTTTACTAGGACAAAGCTGGAAGAGGTATGTTTGGAGAGGTCAGCAGAAATCAGAACATTAATAGGATGGTAGGAAGTCATTGAGAGAGATTTTAAGTAAAGTGACTTCTATTTATAGTCTGACAGCTCTATATTAAATTGGATGGGGCAAGAATGGAAATAATGCATTAAGAGGTCTAAGAGAGGGGAAGTGGATTACTGTGAGTATAGAAAAAAATGAAGATAAGTGGTCAGATTGAAATATCCCTTTGGAGGTTCATACCTAGACTTTTTGGGTTGTATTGGAAATAGCATTTCAGGGAGAGAGAAGAAACAATGACCACAATCAGTTTTCTGTTTTGATCAGTAAATGATGGTTGTACCACAGAATGAGGTGGTGAAGGCTCCTCACTTTACAGAAGAGGAAAATAAGGCTTGAAGAGGTTATGGTGACTACAAGATTACCTTCTCTTTCACCCTGCCTTTTTAAATTTAAATGAACACCCAGACCATCAAATTCTCTGTGCTGGAAATATATTTTTATTCTATATTATGTCTCAAGGACTCAGCATGGGGGCTGGCATTGATATCATTCACTCATGTATCAAAAAGATACTGAGTTCACTAAGTGCTATTGTATATGGAACACGGACACAGAGAAATGGTCCCTCTGTTGCTGATAGTGGAGAAGACAGGACATTTACACACTATGTGGTTGCTGAAGGAGCGAAGCACCAGGTGCGCAGGGAGCCAGGAAAGGATTCTGGGTGAATGTCATGTCTCAGCTGAATAGTGAAGGCTGAGTAGAAGTTAGAAAGGACAGGATATAGTGTGGTAGCCAGAGGTGATAGCTTGTAATTAGAGCCAGAATCTGAAAAGCTCAGACAGAGTACATGAAGTTGGATCCCTATAGTTGAAGAGTTTAGTTCAGAGAGACTAGAGAAAGGACAAGTCACAGAAGTGAGCAGGGCATGTTATAATACTCCAAGAGCCATTTTAAGAACTTAGATATAATGTTGTGGTAGACAGGGGGCCATTTATGATTTTTAGAAGAGGCATGACTTGATACAATTAACATTTAACAAAGACTCTTGTAACTGTGGTGTGAATAATAGATTGGAAAGGGATACAGCCACTCAATAAATATTTGTTGATAATATTCTGCAAAAGTCTAGTGTGTATAATGGGTAGTTGCAAGGATTTTCAGCTTGGTTAGGCTTAATCAATGAGACTATTTGAAACCACCAGGGAATGGTACAAACAGGTCCTCACTGAATCTTATTGCTATTTTATTCTGTTATTTAAATTTTTTGGCAATTTGAGTTTAGCATATACATGGTTTGTTTTGGTAGTTTGCTGGGGTTTTGCATAACTTTTGTGTTACAAGGGTGTTACATTTAAAAGAAATCATATAACTTTTTAGAGATTTGTGTGTTTTTTTCTCTTTGAAATAGTGAATACTTAGTGCTACAAAAATTTTAAGGTAGCTAGAATTACAGTGAAAGTTGACATATTTAAAATACTTCTAGACAGAAATCTCAGTGAAAAAGGAACAGAAAATTATATATAATTATATTTGCATAATTATAATAGCATTTTTAAGATCAATAAGATAATACAGGGAAATTCAAATGTCAGTTTATTACGAATGTAAGATTGTGTATGACCTTTATTCTTTTTTTTTTTTTTTTTTGAGATGGAGTCTCGCTCTGTCGCCAGGCTGGAGTGCAGTGGCGAGATCTCGGCTCACTGCAACCTCCAACTCCCTGGTTCAGGTGATTCTCCTACCTCACCCTCCCGAGTAGCTGGGATTACAGGTACATGCCACCATGCCCAGCTAATTTTTGTATTTTTAGTAGAGACAGGGTTTCACCATGTTGGCCAGGGTGGTCTCCATCTCCTGACCTCGTGATCTGCTCACCTCGGCCTCCCAAAGTGCTGGGATTACAGGCGTAAGCCACTGTGCTTGCCCAACCTTTATTCTTTGTATTGTTGTATATATGCAAAAAAGATTTTTTAAAAATATAATATTTTAGTATATATTTAAAACTCCCAGTTGATAAATTTAACTTCTGGAAGTTTTCTATAAGTCAAATCTAACCTTCTTCCAAAGTACAAAAGTTATTTCTCCCTACAATTCAGTATCAAATCTCTCTTTTAATATTTTCTTTTAAAATATTTCGGTCACTTAAAGTTCTTTCTTAATACCTGTCTTGGTCTATTTTGTGCTGCTATAACATCCTACCTGAGACTGGGTAATTTATAATGAATAGACATTTATTGGCTCATGGTTCTAGAGTCTGGGTGTCCAAGATTGAGCAGCTGGCATCTGGTGAAGTCCATCTTGCTATTTCATCTTGTGGTGGAAGAGCTAAAAGAAGTCAAAAGAGGGTGAGAGATCAAACACACAGCCTCAAACTCTTTTGTAATCAGTATGAATCTATGCATAAAGGTGGAGCCTCCATGACCTAAGCATACCTCCCATTAGGCCTCACCTTTTAACCCTGTTGCATTGGGATCAAGTTTCTAAAACTTGCTTTTTGGAAGACACGTTCAAACCATAGCAATATTGAACTAATCTCTTCCTTTGAAAAATCTGCCTTTTTGGTTCCAGCTCTATCCTCTGTGGTTTCAAGGATATGTTTAAATATTTCATATGTTATGGAGGCTTATTATTTATGAAGACTTATGCAGGAGCATTTACCATGGGAATGGTTTTACTTTAGATCATAATGAAATAGTTATTTCAAGCCAGTTTCTTTCCTGTACTTATATGTGTTTAGGTGTGTTAAGACTGGATTGAAAGTCTCATTTGGTGTATATATACACATATATAGTCATAGGTATGTAGCTATATATGTCTTTTTAAACATCAATTGCAGTTTACATCATTTATTCATATATTCATTCACTATGTTTGCTGAGTATTTTCTATTTCCCTCCATTAGAATGCAAGAGACAGGTGCCTAGAACAGTGGCTCACAATAAATATTTGTTAAATGAATAAAATTGATTTAATATATTGAGAACTTTTCTGTGTGATGTATTGGCTACTAGAATTATCACTGAGAGGTTAAGTTATATTAAAGATTACACAGCTGATTAGTAGAAGAATTATTACTAGAATCTAATTATTCTCAATGTTGCTCTGCTGAATTCATTGCTGTTCTAACATATACTTAATGTTTTTGGTGAAAATTAAAAATTGAAGTATATCATGCAAACAGAAATGTGCACACATCTTGAAAGTACAGCTTGATGAACTTTTCCAAAGTATTGGTCCATGTAATTATCACACTGATCAATATCGATAAAGAACATTTCCTCCCTCATGTGACCTTCCTGTCTTTACCCAGATGACTTTTGTCTCCATAGGTTAGATTTGCCAAAAGTGTGTGTTAATCAAAAGCATACTTATAGTAAGTGCTCTTTTGTGCCTGACTTCTTTCAGTAACCATTATGCAGGTGAGGTTCACTCCTGCTTTTATAACAGAAGTTCAGTGTTGTTTTGCTATGTAGTATTCCTTTGTAAGACTGTTCTACAATTTATGTTTCCATCCTCTTGTTAATAGACATTTGGATTGTTTCCAGTTTTGGGGTACTACAAATGCTTGAACTTTCCTGTACATTTGTGAATTTCTCTTTGGTATAAATCTAGGAGTGCGATTTCTGGGACCTAGGATATGTACATATTCTGCTCTAGGAGATACAGCTAAAGAGTTCTCTAAAGTGGTTCTATTATGTTCTATATTTGAAAATATGGTGGACATTAGAGATGTGTTTTGAGGAAATAGGGATCATATTGGCTGAAAACATACACAGTCTTAATTCTTAAAGAATCTAAATAGGATATAATTACTTGTTTTTTTTAAGAACAACTAGAATAATATCTTTTATATTTTTCTGTTTATCCCAGCTTTTCCTTTGACCTAGGAAAAAGTCGAATGGATATATTATCAGGCTGTCATCTCTTTGAAGTACAAAGAAGTCTGTAATAGAACAAAAAATTTCAAATATTCAGGGATCATACTGAATTTCTATAGATGTATTTGCTGCCCAATAGTAATGATTCTTTTTGCCCTGTGTATACCACAAAACTTGAAGTCAGGAAAAAGAAACTTTCAGATTTCAGTTCATTTGATATCCAGTAACTTTTTTTTTCTATTTTTTTCCCCAGGTACTAGAGTTTCCTGGTTATGTTTAATATTTTACAATGAATTGTTTCTAGAGTATTCTGTATATAGAATGGTAGTATCAGTGATCTACAAGGAATTGATATTTCTTTGATGATTATAATTGCCTGAGAATCCCAACTAGCACTCTGGGGGACTATGTGCAGTTCTTAAACCATGTGTTTTGGAACGTAGCATCCTGATTTGATATGGCTTTTGAGGCTATTTTAGCCTCAGTTCCTTTCAGTATGGTGTTTGGAAGGAATTTGGATATATTACAGAAGGCTAACTACTCAATTTTCACCAAAATTCTTTTACTGTGCAAGTACAGGTCCAGAATAAAAAGTTGAGTTGAAGTCTTTAAATTAGATAGAGGAATGAAAACATCACTAGCTTTTACATCTTTGTTTCATGTTCAGTTGTACTGAACAGTTTTTATCTAATTGAGAGGAGTGGTATAGTTTGTTTAATGACTCCTCCTTACTTCCAGTTTTTTTAGTCACTATTTCTGCAATTTTGATTGGCTAAACTCTTTACTTCACTGTGTCTTAGTTGCTTCATCTGTAAAATGCAGTGTAGGGCTAAGCTGGTTCTTCCTAAAGCTAATGTCATGGTGTATGTTCTGTATATTTATGTAGGGTATTAGGTATATATTAATAAAGAACAATTTACGTGGGCCTCTCTTTTTTTTTTTTTTTTTTTTTTACTTCTTCTTCATTGCAAGTGGAAGGAATTATTTCAGAGAGAAGTACTCTCTTTTTAGAGAGAATAACTGTCTTCCCTTTACTTATCTTCATGACTGGTGCTAAATGAACCAGGGAGGAAAGAGATCTGCTGAATCATGGCATTGAACTGGGTGTTCTAAGCATTATAATTTCTGATGAATAGTCTCAAGAGGCTTCTGCAAAATGATATATTCTGACATCCAGTGACCTTTTAAACTAATATTTCTATTATATAATTCAGTTGCTTCTGTTTCCTGAAAGTAATAACATTAGTTTGTACTGAAGTAGATAATGATTTTGTTAGCAATTTCCTTTGTGGTAAGTGTTTTTACAGTAATTTAGTTTGAAGGAAGAATCGTTTGTACAAATAAAATCCAGAGGAGCTCACTTGTAGTGTACTGGGATCAAGAGAAAATGTAGTTATTGACTCCTGGGACAATATTCTTGAGACTCAGGATAAATAGTTATATTGACAGAATTTATTTTTGGTGAAGCTTATTGCCAACTGCAAATCTTTCTTAAGCATGTGCACATGCATGCAATATTGAGGCAAAGGGATAAGAATGTGGAATTCCTGATAGTTCTTTCTATTGCTAGTTCTTTCTCATTAATGGATAAAAATTACAAACCTAGATTTCTTTATTCACCAGACCATAATACCTCACAGAGTATACAGTAAGTATTAGTGAAATGATAATCAGAGGCATATACTACAGTGTCTGGCTAAATGATGCTAGATAAGGATCACCAATTTTTCTTTCCTTCATGTGTGCCATAAGATCCTAAAATAACTCCCAAGTAGGTAAATATAATTTATTTTTCACAAACTTTTACTATTAAGTGTACTTATTATATATGATTGTTTGATTTGTTGCATATCCATTAATTCTTTTTACCAATGTAAATTATTATTGAGAATACCTAGTCCCTATTTATGCAATAACAATTTACTATAACTAGAATGACAAGGGTGGGGATAGATGGTTGAACTTTAGTTTTATATTCTTATCTAAAATACTGAGATTCATAGCAAAAAAAAAAAAAAAGGAAGAGTGGAAACGTGCTAAGGAGAAAAAAAATAGCAATAGAATTTCTTTCCTTCACAGTTTGCTTCTATTCTTTAATCACACATAACTTCTACACATCTTTCCTACAAACCCTCTCCTCTGCTAAATGGATCTCATCTTTGCCCTACAGTTATCATCTCTGCAACTGTGCATTTGATTGTAGAACTTTCTCTTCTCTACCATAGTTGAGGTCCTGCCTCCTCCATGAAGTGCTTTCACCGTGCTTCTGCGCTTGCTTTATTCCTTTGTCTCTCTCTGTTCTCTGTCTCACCTACTTGCCACCTAGAACAAGTTGCCCTGGATTGTAATATATCCTTTTATGTATGTTTTAACTCTCCAGCTGGATTATGTGCAGAGGCAGTCCTTTTTATTTCTTTGTATCTCTGGTAAACCTCATAGAGGCCTTCACATGACAGATTTTTAGTGAATGTTTATTGATGCTGTTGCTGCTTTTGCTTCTGCTAATGTTGATGAAAAAGAATGAAGATCTACTCCTGAATGTATGGTACTTAGTTTTTCCATTTCTCTGTTTACCTTGGGTAACTAAGACACTCTAGGTTTAACTAATTTGAGGTCAGACTTGGTTCTTCCTGCTGAATGGTTGATTCATTTATTTGTCAGCTTACCTGCCCATTCAACTGTCCATCCATCTGCCCATTCATTGGTCTAATTCATCCATCCATCCATCCATCCATCCATCCAAATAATTTAATTAATACCTTCATTTAGATAGTTCAAAACGTGCCAGGAGCCATGGACGATAGAAAAAAATTAATAGGGGATGATTATAGTATTATTTCTGTTATTGGCTATTCCTAAATAATTTTTATATCTTCAAATAACTTTAAAAGACAGGCAAATAAATATCTATGTTTCTAAATTAAAATAAACTACTGAATGTATTACTTTTTATAATTCTCTGCTTTTTTAAAAAAAGAAAACCTAGATATTTCATTTAGCTGACAGCTGTGGATGTTTGTTGCATTACATAGATTTTTTCATCCTAGGGTAGAAATCTTACTGAACCAAGAAAGTACTGCAGAATTTCTGAAGGCCAAATATTCAAACTTAAATAATAATAATGTAGGCTTGCTTTACATTAACTTGACTAAAATTTAAAGTTGGCATTGAGAAGAGATTGGAAGAACTGACATTAAATATATATGATGCTTGTGAATCGGTGTTTGGCACTATTTTCACTTATTTGGTTTACCTTATCAAGACTAGTTTCTGTTAAGCCACTTTACCTTATTCAGTATAAATAAGACTAAGTACCAAAATTCTAAAAAAAAAAAAAAAAAAAAAAAACTACTTCTGAGAAAGGCAACTTGATTAATCAATAATGTAAACATGAATTCATTTTGGGTAAAATTACTTTAGCAGAAAGATCTGACCAATACCATAAAATAAGTATGCTTTATTATGAAGATAAGTGAAGAGAGAACTTTCATTGAGAAAGAGCAAGAAATTATATAACAAATTAGGCAGAATGAAATATGAATGCATGGATGTGAAAAAGAACTTATTAGAAATTGTGGAACTGAAAAATGTTGTGATTGAAATTAAAATACTACTGTAGACAAGATAAACTCTAGAAAAATTACTGTTAGAATTTTTAAGCTGAAAGATAGTATTGAGAGATCCACCCCACATCAAAGATAGATAAAACATATAAAAATATTGTTGAGACTACAAGTTAGGTTGAGAAGTGTCATTATAACGAAAAGTATCTAAAACATTTTAAACACATAATATCTTTATTTCTTTATCTCCCATTCACTTTAAAATAAGGCCTGGTGTGGTGGCTTACACCTGTAATCCCAGCACTTTGGGAGGCTGAGGTGTGTGGGTTGCTTGAGCTCAGGAGTTCAAGACCAGCCTGGGCAACATAGTGGGACCCTGTCTCTACAAAAAACTTAAAAAAAATTAGCCGGGCATGGTGGCACACACCTGTAGTCCCAGCTACTTGAGTAGCTGAGGCAGGAGGATTTCTTGAGTCTGGGAGGTTGAGGCTGCAGTGCGCCAACATTGTGCCTCTGCACTCCAGCCTGGATGAGACAGTGAGATCCCATCTCAAAACAAACGAACACCACCACAGACTTAAGATGAAATTAAGTATGCATGAAATCGTTTTTTTGACAAAACAATTTAAACATCAAGTAAGTTTCTATTGATGTACAAAGTACGATAACCTCTTTACCCTTTTTAGCCAATCGCAGTTCTCACCCCATAGGTAATTATTATTCATTTGATGTATATCATCCCAGATAACTTTATTCCTGTGTATTTCCATGAAATTATATACATACATGTAGAAATATATGCTTTCGTGCTGTTTTATAAGAGGGATCAAATTTGTGCATATTATACACCTTTAAACGATTTACAATAAATGTCATCATGTCACAATAAATGTTAGAGAACTTTACATATTGTTTATGTAGCTCAAACTCATTCTTTTAAACTGTCCTGTTGTGTTCTTTGGTATGTGTATTTCCTAGTCTTTTTAGTAATTTTCTTATTGATGGACATTCAGGCTCTTTCTATTTATTGCTGCTACAAACAGCATTTCAATAAACTTTCTTATATATCTTAAGTTACTAGTGATCTTGGATATCTCTTCATGTTCTCATGTGTATTTCGCCTGTAAATTTCATGTTGATAACTTTTACTTATTTTGAGCTGTTCTATATAATAAATATTAACATTTCATCTTTGTGCTGTAGATATTTCCTCCCTGTCCATTTGCCATTTAGCTTTGTTATATTTCCACTCTGTATACATTTTACATTTCATGTTGTCTGGCTAACCTTTTTGGTACTCTCCAGGCTTGTAATAACAGAGATGTTTGGTACTCATCCTCATATTTGTTATTATTTAAAGGGATGCATCCATTTCATCAAATATGCTTTAAAATATATAAGATCTGTTTCAAAGAGAAGGTGAGGGAGGCTGAAACCTAGCTCTTGTTTGTATCTTTTTTATAAAGAAAAGTTTTTTAGGTCTCGTTTTCTGCCTCCTCTACTTCTTGTGCCAATGTTAAGGTTTAGATTCCAGAGGAGCATTAGTAAGTGTGAATCTCAGCTGAGCTTATGGGACTTGGCCTATAAACTGCTCCTGCTACAGAGTCAAAGACCAATAAAAGCTTCTTGTTTGAGCTCTCTGTGGGATGATTAACAGTATAAGAGTGATATGCCTCAAGAAAGAAGAGATGTGTCTCAAATTTCGGAATTCCATCGTTACCTGACTGATATTACCCCAAATCAGCCTTTCTCTTCTGTTTTTTTCTGTGTACTGAGATACAATAGGAAAAGTGAGGGAACTGGAAGAAATACAAGTGAAGGTTTAAAAAGCAATACATTTCGTAGTCTGGTATTATCTTACATACTTGGGCAATCAGTGCCATAAATCTCTAGGGAGCTAAATTCCCCGGAAGTCTTTTTGCACCGTCAGGACCAAGTTGAAAAAACGATGAGAGCCTAGAGCGTACCTGGGCACTGTTTCTTTATAGTCATGCATGTATGAAATGCCATGTTATACAAATTAGTTTATTACCCTGAATGCATTTATGAGTTGGGAATTTAATTCATTTCTTTTTTATTTTTAAAATTTCATTGATAGAAATGTTAAGGCTATGAATTTTCCTCTGACCATTGCTTTAAAAACGCTTGATTAACCTAAGGGCCAATCAACAGATGCATGTATAAAAAAATGTCGTATATATACCCAGTGGAATAGTATTCAGCCATAAAAAAGAGTGACATCTATCACGTGCAGCAACATGGATGAAACAGAAGGCCGTTTTGTTAAGTGAAATAAGCCTGGCACAGAAAGACAAATATCACATGTTCTCATTCATGTGGGAGCTAAAAAAGTGAATGTCATGAAGACAGAGAGTATATTTGTAGCTACCAGAGGCTGGGAAGTGGAGGAGGGGAGGAGGCGATGAAGGGGGGAAATATATATATGTATTTATTACCACCAAACTGTACACTTAAAAATGGTATAGATGATAAATTATATATGTATATTTTACATCAATAAAAATAAAAAATATTTTGATATGTAGTGCATTTATAATTTTTTAAAAATGCATTTTCTACTTTTAGCTTGTATTTACCCCTTCACCTAAGACTTGTTTAAGAAAAGGTTTTTTCTAAAAGAAGATATACAGGTTGAATAGTGTATCAGTCAGGGTCTTCTAGAGGGAGAGAACTAATAAGTTAGATGTATATATAAAGGGGAATATATTAAGGCGAATTGACTCACATGATCACAAGGTGAGGTCCCACAATGGGCCATCTGCAAGCTGTGGAGCAAGGAAGTCAGTCCACGTCACAAAAGTGAAGAACTTGGAGTCCAATGTTCAAGGGCAGGAAGGACCCAGCACGGGAGAAAGATGTAGGCTGGGAGACTAAGCCAGTCTAGTCTTTTCATGTTCTGCCTGCTTTTATTCTGGCTACACTGTCAGCTGATTGATTAGATGGTGCCCACCCAGATTGAGGGTGGGTCTGTCTCTCCCAGTCCATTAACTCAAATGTTAATCTCCTTTGGTAGCACTCTCACAGACACACCTAGGGAACTTTGCATCCTTCAATCCAATCAAGCTGACATACAATATTAACCATCACAAGTCCACCCCTTGTCAACTTGAACCCATACACATCTCCTGAAATCATAGTTTTCAAATAAAGACAATAATAAGATCATAATTATGCCTAACATAATAAAACTATCCTTCATACAACTAGAAATGCACCAATCCCCAACCCAAATGCTGTTACGTAAGGTTAACAACACTTAAATGCTGATAGTAAATCAATGAATCTTATGTCACATTTAAAGGAAAAAGGATAAAATGAAGATATTTTCTTGTACTAATATGTACATGCACAAACATGTTCTTAACAAAAGAAGGAGGGAATACTCATTACAGTTACAGTCCTTGTTTGTACAACTGGTCACGTGGTTGTAGCTGGTATTGATGACTACCTTCTTCTACTAGCCATTCTGTATTCCCTTTGCCTTCAGCAAGCACTTCAGCAGGTCATGTTTTTTTTTCCTTTGGAGTGACACAAACCTTCATTCCTGAAGGGTCTGGGCTATTTGTAGTCCTGACTGGACTGGGCTGTTGTAGTTTCCCATTGACCTTAATCAGAGGGCATGGTAATACTAAGAGACACCCTAAGGGATCTCCTGTATTCCAGACATCCCTTACCTGCATTGTGGAGTAGTAGACTGATTTCATTTAATCCAATCAAGTTGACAATATTAACCATTGAAAGGAACCTTTTTAAAAAAGTGCTTAAATAATTTCTAGTTTTATTTTATTTTTGGTTAGAAAATATTTCTTAGAGTATTTCTATTTTATAGAATGTACTGATGTTTTCCTTACCACCTAATGTATGATTAGGTTTTGTGATGCTCTGCATGTATTTGAGAGAAAAGTTTATTTTTAGGGTGTAAAGTTTGACATGTATTCATAAAATCTAACTTATTAATATTTGTAGGTGTTTTTATATTTTCATTTTACATGTTTATTGATCTGCCTTGTTCTAAGTAGTATGTTAAAATCTTCTATTATTAGTGTTCTTTTTGTGACTTCTGGCATCTCATAGTTTTTGTTTTACAAAATGATACTATATTATTTGGTGCGTAGATATTTATATTTAATATGTCCTTATTGTGATTTTGGCTTTAGCATTAAAATATGTTCTTCTTTGTTACATTTAATGCTTTTTGGCTTCCATTTGATTTTGTATGATTTTCTTTCAATTGGTAGTTTAAGTGCATGCACAATTATTGAAAAGACTGATACTGTGATTTTAATTTTGTCATATTGTAATTATTATGCATGCTATATTATATTTGCTTGGCTTCTTTCTTTAGTAACCCTTTTTTACTATTTAATTTTTGAAGTTTTTTTTTCTAGGAAGGTTTTATTTTGGTCTAGATGTCATGTTTGTGCCTCTTTGTTTACTAATGTCCTTATTCCCCATTTAAACATCATGACCTTTTAACGTCTGGTTATTCAGCTGTTATTGATATTCTTTAGTTCCTACCTCATGCCTATAAAACAGCCTTTTTGTCTTATTGTTTTTGCAGCATTATTTCTACTTTGAGAAAATAGCACATAATATATAGCATATAGCATATAATGTATTTTCCCATGTGTCTTATACCTACAATAAATATATAAATGTATACTATTAGTTTTTTTGCTTAACTTTCCTAGTTAATAACAAGTTGGGTTAAGTTCATCTTCTAATAGATTCTTTAAGAACTCATGGATACAGAATTCCTTGAATTCTTGCATGTTAAAAACTTTTTCTATAGCTTTGATACTCGAAGGCAGCTTGGCTGTTTAGATTTCCCTTTATTTCCTGGAGCCTTATGAAAATTCTGCTCCATTGTTATCTTGCTTTGAATCTTTTTAAAAATTGTAAATTGATAATTTATAATTGTATAAATTTATAGAGTGTAAAGTGATATATGACCCATGAATACAATATGGAATAATTAAATCAAGTTAGTTAACAACATATTCGTCACCTCAAATACCTAACATTTTTTGTGGTGAGAGCATTTGAAAGTTACTATCTTAGCAATTTTAAGATGTACAGTACTCTATTATTGACTATAATCATCATGCTGTACAATAGAACTAAAAAAAAGCATATTCCTCCTAAGATTTTATACTCTTTGATTATCATTTCCCCATTCCTTACTGCCCCAGCTTCTTTAACCACTATTCTACTGTCTGCTTCTATGAGTTAGATTATTGTAGATTTCATATGTAAGTGAGAACATGTGATATTTGTCTTTGTTTGCCTTATTGATTTCACTTAGCATAATGTTTTCCATTTTCATGCATGCTACTGCAAATGACAGAATCCTTCTTTTTAAAGGCTGTATAGAATTTTACTGTGTATATTTACCACATTTTTTTTTATCCATTCATCCCCTGATGGGCACTTAGGTTGACTCCATAACTTAGCTATGGTGAATAGTGCTGCAGTAAACACGGAATACAGACATTTCTTCAACAAACTGATTTCAAATCTTTTAGGTAAACACCCAGAAGTGGGATTGCTGGATCATATGCTAATTCTATTTTTAGTTTTTTGAAGAACTTCCATACAGTTTTCATAATCGATATACTAATGTATATTCGCACCAACAGTATACAAGGATTCCCTTTTCTCCACATCCTTGTCAATATTTGTTAACTTTTGTCTTTTCATAATAGCCATTCTGATAAGTGTAAGATAATATCTCATTGTGGTTTTTAATTTGCATTTCTCTAATAATTAGCGATGTTGAACATTTTTGCGTATGTCTGCTGGACATTTGTATGTCTTCTTTTGAGAAATTTTTATTCAGATATCTTGACCATTTTTAAACTGGATTTTTGGTTTTCTTGCTATTGAGTTGTTTGAACTTTCTGTACGTTTTGGATACTAATCTCTTGTTGGATATGAATCTTATTTTTGATAAATCTATTGCCAGTCTAATTCTTTTACTTGTGTATATTGTTTGAATTCATTTGCCTGGATTCCCTGAGGATTTTTCCTTTATCTTGAATGTCTACTACTTTTACTCAAATATGTCTCTGAGTTGATTGTTACAAGTTTCCCCCACCCACTGTGGTTAGTGGGCCCTTTCAGTGTATAAGTTCTGGTCGTTTGTGTTTGAATACTTTCTTGGTTAGAGTTTCATTATTAGTCATATTTTATTTTAAAAAGTCTTCTTCAGAAATTCCATTTATATATAAACTGTATCTTCTTTTTCCTGTCTTCCATTTCAACCACTTTCTCTTTGATCCTTTTTGGTTTTTTCTCTATTTGATTTTATTCATTTAGTTGATTTTCCGCTGTTTTTCAGTATCTCCTATTGCATTTTCTTTCAAATCTGTTTTTCCTCAGGCATCTTGTAATTTACTTTCCATTTCTGATGTGATTTTGTATTTCTCTTCTTTTAAAATTTTCTGGTCATTCATTTCTCTACTTAGTTTTTAGTTCTTGTTTCAAGGTTGTTTTTTAAATCGACCTAATTGCAGAATTTATGAATATTTATCAGTTTTGAGTGTTATGATTTTCTTCTGTCTTGCCACTGTCTTGCCATTTGTTTGTGTGAGAGGGTGGAATTTTTTATCACCTGAATCGTTTGGGTACTTATTTTCAATTTTCTTTTTATGCTAGTTTTTTGTTTATCTATATGCTGGGATGGTTTAACATTGCTAGTTTCAGAGCACCCTCTCCTGTCATTGTAAGCAAAATATTGTTTCTTTACTGGATGGCATGGCTTTCAAATGGCATATGCCCTTCAATTTTTAATTTTTCTTTAGTTTTATATAATTCGAAATGTTCTCCCTTTTTTCTCTCTCTAATGTATAATTTCCAAAGAAATCTCTCCTTTTGTTTTAGCTCTCTTTTCTCTCCAAAGTGACGCTTTTACAAGGTGGCTTTGTCATGTCCCATGTGCCTTTTCAAGTCTCCTCTCAGTTTTCAGTGTTATGAGCTAACTGTTCACTTTTCAGTACATGCAGGGCCGAGGGCTGAGTTTCTGTTTCTAGCAGTGGTTTTAAATCATGGTTCAACCTGCCCTTCACTCCTCTCTGCTCTCGTCTGTGTAGTTTCTCCTGAACTGCTCTTGGTCTCCACGAAGGCTACTGGCAGGAGCACATGAGAGAGGTAGGTAGGTTTAAGTACTTCGAAGTTTGGAGTTTCCTTGTTTTCTAGTTATGTTGAAATAGTGAGTTTTGTATAGTTTTAATTCTTCTCCTTCTCTTCTTTTTCCTCTTCCTCTGTTTCTTTTTAGGATATTTTGGTATTTTCAAATTTATACCTCTGCCACAGCTTCAGCTGCCTAGAATCCTCTCTATTAATGCATTCTTGATGGCTTTCAACATCCTGCAGCAACTTAAATGTTTCCTGTCTTGTTTTTTATGAATTTAAATACGGAATAACATGATTGTACATGAAAGCTTTTCAAAAGTTGAGAAGATCTTTTAAATTATTGTAGGCTTTATGAGACACCCAGTCTGAGCAGGTTAGGAAAAAGTAGATTCTGAGGTCTTACCAAGGTCTTGCTAATGTAAAAATCAATGGCTTTTTTTTTCCTCTCTGTTATTAGTGGTTAGAGTTCTAGTGTTTTTTTGTGAGGCTAAATAATAAAATAATGATCTTTTTAAGTGTGATGCATCATTGACTGCTTTTTGCAAAGATTATCTGAGAAAACTCTGTATGTTTAGTAAGTCCAAGGGCACGTTGAAGTTTCATGTGGAATAGTTACATGGGAATTTGCTGCAGCAATTACTCTGCTGTTTAATGACAAGTAATTATCCACATCACTTCCCAAGCCATACATCTCTCTCTTGCCCTTCAGCATTATGAACATCCCACCCATGGGCATGAACGTCTATCCTACACAGTATCCAGCTGTTACCTACTCTAAGACGTAACACACCTCTCGTCTTTATAACTAATTCTAAGCCTTGCTGTACTGAGGCTTGTAAAATATAAACCCTTACCTTTTATAATTGCCATTTACTTTATATACTTCAAACTTTGTAATGCTTTGTGCACCCTGAAATAATTTTTGTACCAATAAGGAGCAAGAAGAGATGGTTGCTTTCCTACTGGGGAAAACTCAGTAATCATGTAAATGCATTTCTAAGTATCATTCTGTGGGCTCCTATGTATTTCTAGCTGCCATGTGTTTCATTGTAATATGTCATCATTGCAGTCATATTGTTTAAATTATTTTTTCTGAATTATATCAATTTTTGAAACATCTTTAATATTCCTTTGTAACCTGCCACTGGGTGGAAAAGAATCCCAGCTGTATTGACAATTTTCAAAGTAACTTTTAAGAGCTTATAGGAGAGTACTCTGAGAGAGCTGTTTTAATGGTGCTATTTTTAAAAATCATACAAGTTCTCTGAGTAAGATTGGATCTTTGTAGTTTCATTAGTTCTATTATGACTGAGAGGTCATGTGGTTTTTTAAAAATATTATTTAGCTTAATGATGAAAAGACGGTGAAATGTGGGTGGTTATGCTGCTTTATAATACTTTATTCTTATATGTATTCTTATATCTACTCTATTTGCCTATTTCCCAAACAGGTGATTCAGGTATGTAGTTAAAACCCTCATTTCCACGCTGAAATCAGGAGCTTTTTGATACATAGAAATCTGGAAAATTAAGAATTTCTCGTACTATGTACTCTGTGTTTTCAGCTTGCATTTCTGACCTTAAGCAATTTATGGCTCTCTTTCTTTCTACTTCTGCATTTATTTTGGCCAAATCACAGGATTTGATTATGACTTTTAAATTATTAAGATACCATAAGATTACTTTCTGGCCTCTAACTTATTTCTGAAAATAGTTAAAAATATTTTTCCTTTTCATACAGAATAGCACATTTGTGAGCTGAATTTTCCTATGTTTATTTTTTTTTTTTTTTTTTTTTTTTTTTTATATTCCACCTCAATTATACTTCTTTTTTTTTTTTTTTTTTTTTTTTTTTTTTTTATTTTTTATTTTTTATTATACTTTAAGTTCTAGGTACATGTGCATGACGTTATATCATGTATAACTCCCCAATGCAATCCCTCCCTCCTCCCCCCTCCCCATGATAGGCCCCATGTGTGATGTTCCCCTTCCCGAGTCCAAGTGATCTCATTGTTCAGTTCCCACCTATGAGTGAGAACATGCGGTGTTTGGTTTTCTCTTCTGTGATAGTTTGCTAAGAATGATGGTTTCCAGCTGCATCCATGTCCCTACAAAGGACGCAAACTCATCCTTTTTGATGGCTGCATAGTATTCCATGGTGTATATGTGCCACATTTTCTTAATCCAGTCTGTCACAGATGGACATTTGGGTTGATTCCAAGTCTTTGCTATTGTGAATAGTGCCGCAATAAACATACGTGTGCATGTGTCTTTGTAGTAGAGTAATTTATAATCCTTTGGGTATATACCCAGTAGTGGGATGGCTGGGTCATATGGTACATCTAGTTCTAGATCCTTGAGGAATCGCCATACTGTTTTCCATAATGGTTGAACTAGTTACACAATCCCACCAACAGTGTAAAAGTGTTCCTATTTCTCCACATCCTCTCCAACACCTTTGTTTCCTGACTTCTTAATGATTGCCATTCTAACTGTGTGAGATGGTATCTCATTGTGGTTTTGATTTGCATTTCTCTGATGGCCAGTGATGATGAGCATTTTTTCATGTGTCTGTTGGCTGTATGGATGTCTTCTTTTGAGAAATGTCTGTTCATATCCTTTCCCCACTTTTTGATGGGGTTGTTTGCTTTTTTCTTGTATATTTGTTTGAGTTCTTGTAGATTCTGGATATTAGCCCTTTGTCAGATGAGTAGGTTGCAAAAATTTTTTCCCATTCTGTAGGTTGCCTGTTCACTCTGATGGTAGTTTCTTTGGCTGTGCAAAAGCTCTTTAGTTTAATTAGATCCCATGTGTCAATTTTTGCTTTTGCTGCCGTTGCTTTTGGTGTTTTAGACATGAAGTCCTTGCCCATGCCTATGTCCTGAATGGTACTACCTAGATTTTCTTCTAGGGTTTTTATGGTATTAGGTCTAACATTTAAGTCTCTAATCCATCTTGAATTAATTTTCGTATAAGGGGTAAGGAAAGGATCCAGTTTCAGCTTTCTACTTATGGCTAGCCAATTTTCCCAGCACCATTTATTAAATAGGGAATCCTTTCCCCATTTCTTGTTTCTCTCAGGTTTGTCAAAGATCATGATGTAGATGTGTGGTATTATTTCTGAGGACTCTGTTCTGTTCCATTGGTCTATATCTCTGTTGTGGTACCAGTACCATGCTGTTTTGGTTACTGTAGCCTTGTAGTATAGTTTGAAGTCAGTAGCGTGACGCCTCCAGCTTTGTTCTTTTGACTTAGGATTGTCTTGGCAATGCGGGCTCTTTTTTGGTTCCATATGAACTTTAAAGCCGTTTTTTCCAATTCTGTGAAGAAAGTCATTGGTAGCTTGATGGGGATGGCATTGAATCTATAAATCACCTTGGGCAGTATGGCCATTTTCACGATATTGATTCTTCCTATCCATGAGCATGGTATGTTCTTCCATTTGTTTGTGTCCTCTTTGATTTCACTGAGCAGTGTTTGTAGTTCTCCTTGAAGAGGTCCTTTACATCCCTTGTAAGCTGGATTCCTAGGTATTTGATTCTCTTTGAAGCAATTGTGAATGGAAGTTGATTCCTGATTTGGCTCTCTGCTTGTCTGTTACTGGTGTATAGAATGCTTGTGATTTTTGCACATTAATTTTGTATCCTGAGACTTTGCTGAAGTTGCTTATCAGCTTAAGCAGATTTTGGGCTGAGACAATGGGGTTTTCTAAATATACAATCATGTCATCTGCAAACAGGGACAATTTGACTTCTTCTTTTCCTAACTGGATACCCTTGATTTCTTTCTCTTGCCTGATTGCCCTAGCCAGAACTTCCAACACTATGTTGAATAGGAGTGGTGAGAGAGGGCATCCCTGTCTTGTGCCAGTTTTCAAAGGAATTTTTCCAGTTTTTGCCCATTCAGTATGATATTAGCTGTGGGTTTGTCATAAATAGCTCTTATTATTTTGAGGTACGTTCCATCAATACCAAATTTATTGAGCGTTTTTAGCATAAAGGGCTGTTGAATTTTGTCAAAAGCCTTTTCTGCATCTATTGAGATAATCATGTGGTTCTTGTCTTTGGTTCTGTTTATATGCTGGATTACGTTTATTGATTTGCGAATGTTGAACCAGCCTTGCATCCCAGGGATGAAGCCCACTTGATCATGGTGGATAAGCTTTTTGATGTGCTGCTGAATCCGGTTTGCCAGTATTTTATTGAGGATTTTTGCATCGATGTTCATCAGGGATATTGGTCTAAAATTCTCTCTTTTTGTGTGTCTCTGCCAGGCTTTGGTATCAGGATGATGTTGGCCTCATAAAAAGAGTTAGGGAGGATTCCCTCTTTTTCTATTGATTGAAATAGTTTCAGAAGGAATGGTACCAGCTCCACCTTGTACCTCTGGTAGAATTCAGCTGTGAATCCATCTGGTCCTGGACTTTTTTGGTGGGTAGGCTATAATTGTTGCCTCAATTTCAGAGCCTGCTATTGGTCTATTCAGGGATTCAACTTCTTCCTGGTTTAGTCTTGGAGAGTGTAAGTGTCCAGGAAATTATCCATTTCTTCTAGATTTTCTAGTTGATTTGCGTAGAGGTGTTTATAGTATTCTCTGATGGTAGTTTGTATTTCTGTGGGGTCGGTGGTGATATCCCCTTTATCATTTTTATTGCGTCTATTTGATTCCTCTCTCTTTTCTTCTTTATTAGTCTAGCTAGCGGTCTGTCAATTTTGTTGATCTTTTCAAAAAACCACTCCTGGATTCATTGATTTTTTGGAGGGTTTTTTGTGTCTCTATCTCCTTCAGTTCTGCTCTGATCTTAGTTATTTCTTGCCTTCTGCTAGCTTTTGAATGTGTTTGCTCTTGCCTCTCTAGTTCTTTTAATTGTGATGTTAGAGTGTCATTTTAGATCTCTCCTGCTTTCTCTTGTGGGCATTTAGTGCTATAAATTTCCCTCTACACACTGCTTTAAATGTGTCCCAGAGATTCTGGTATGTTGTATCTTTGTTCTCATTGGTTTCAAAGAACATCTTTATTTCTGCTTTCATTTCGTTATGTACCCAGTAGTCATTCAGGAGCAGGTTGTTCAGTTTCCATGTAGTTGAGCGGTTTGGATTGAGTTTCTTAGTCCTGAGTTCTAGTTTGATTGCACTGTGGTCTGAGAGACAGTTTGTTATAATTTCTGTTCTTGTACATTTGCTGAGGAGTGCTTTACTTCCAATTATGTGGTCAATTTTGGAATAAGTGCGATGTGGTGCTGAGAAGAATGTATATTCTGTTGATTTGGGGTGGAGAGTTCTATAGATGTCTATTAGGTCCGCTTGGTGCAGAGATGAGTTCAATTCCTGGATATCCTTGTTAACTTTCTGTCTCGTTGATCTGTCTAATGTTGACAGTGGAGTGTTGAAGTCTCCCATTATTATGTATGGGAGTCTAAGTCTCTTTGTAGGTCTCTAAGGACTTGCTTTATGAATCTGGTGCTCCTGTATTGGGTGCATATATATTTAGGAGAGTTAGCTCTTCCTGTTGAATTGATCCCTTTACCATGATGTAATGGCCTTCTTTGTCTCTTTTGATCTTTGATGGTTTAAAGTCTGTTTTATCAGAGACTAGGATTGCAACCCCTGCTTTTTTTTGTTCTCCATTTGCTTGGTAGATCTTCCTCCATCCCTTTATTTTGAGCCTATGTATGTCTCTGCATGTGAGATGGGTCTCCTGAATACAGCAGACTGATGGGTCTTGACTCTTTATCCAGTTTGCCAGTCTGTGTCTTTTAATTGGAGCATTTAGTCCATTGACATTTAAGGTTAATATTGTTATGTGTGAACTTGATCCTGTCATTATGATATTAACTGGTTATTTTGCTCGTTAGTTGATGCAGTTTCTTCCTAGCCTCGATGGTCTTTACATTTTGGCATGTTTTTGCAATGGCTGGTACCACTTGTTCCTTTCCATGTTTAGGGCTTCCTTCAGGGTCTCTTGTAAGGCAGGCCTGGTGGTGACAAAATCTCTAAGCATTTGCTTATCTGTAAAGGATTTTATTTCTCCTTCACTGATGAAGCTTAGTTTGGCTGGATATGAAATTCTGGGTTGAAAATTCTTTTCTTTAAGAACGTTGAATATTGGCCCCCACTCTCTTCTGGCTTGTAGAGTTTCTGCCGAGAGGTCTGCTGTTATTCTGATGGGCTTCCCTTTGTGGGTAACCCGACCTTTCTCTCTGGCTGCCCTTAAGATTTTTTCCTTCATTTCAACTTTGGTGAATCTGGCAATTATGTGTCTTGGAGTTGCTCTTCTCGAGGAGTATCTTTGTGGCGTTCTCTGTATTTCCTGAATTTGAATGTTGGCCTGCCCTACTAGGTTGGGGAAGTTCTCCTGGATGATATCCTGAAGAGTGTTTTCCAACTTGGTTCCATTTTCCCCCTCACTTTCAGGCACCCCAATCAGACGTAGATTTGGTCTTTTTACATAATCCCATACTTCTTGCAGGCTTTGTTCATTTCTTTTTCTTCTTTTTCTTTTGGTTTCTCTTCTCGCTTCATTTCATTCATTTGATCCTCAATCGCTGATACTCTTTCTTCCAGTTGATCGAGTCGGTTACCGAAGCTTGTGCATTTGTCACGTATTTCTCGTGTCATGGTTTTCATCTCTGTCATTTCGTTTATGATCTTCTCTGCATTAATTAATCTAGCTGTCAATTCTTCCACTTTTTTTTCAAGACTTTTAGTTTCTTTGCGCTGGGTACGTAATTCCTCCTTTAGCTCTGAGAGGTTTGATGGAGTGAAGCCTTCTTCTCTCATCTCGTCAAAGTCATTCTCTGACCAGCTTTGATCCGTTGCTGGCGATGGGCTGCGCTCCTTTGCAGGGGGAGATGCGCTCTTATTTTTTGAATTTCCAGCTTTTCTGCCCTGCTTCTTCCCCATCTTTGTGGTTTTATCTGTCTCTGGACTTTGATGATGGTGACGTACGGATGGGGTTTTGGTATAGGTGTCCTTCCTGTTTGATAGTTTTCCGTCTGACAGTCAGAAGGACTGTCTGTTGGTCTGTTGGAGATTGCTTGAGGTCCACTCCAGACCCTGTTTGCCTGGGTATCAGCAGCAGAGGTTGCCGAAGATAGAATATTGCTGAACAGCGAGTGTACCTGTCTGATTCTTTCTTTGGAAGTTTCCTCTCAGGGGTGACGCCACCCTGTGAGGTGTGGGGTGTCAGACTGCCCCTAGTGGGGGATGTCTCCCAGCTAGGCTACTCAGGGGTCAGGGACCCACCTGAGCAGGCAGTCTGTCCGTTCTCGGATCTCAACCTCCGCGTTAGGAGATCCACGGGACTCCCCAAAGCTGTCAGACAGAGTCGTTCGCGTCTGCACCGCCCCCGCTCTTTCCCCTAATGGCTGCAGCTGTGCGCTGCCCGCAGAGGTAGAGTCTACAGAGACAGGCAGGCTTCCTTGAGCTGCTGTGAGCTCCACCCAGTTCGAGCTTCCCAGCGGCTTTGTTTACCTACTTAAGCCTCAGCAATGGCGGGCGCCCCTCCCCCAGCCTCGCTGCTGCCTTGCGGATAGATCGCCGCAGACGGCTGTGTTAGCAGTGAGGGAGGCTCCGTGGGCGTGGGACCCTCCCGGCCAGGTGTGGGATATATTCTCCTGGTGTGCCTGTTTCCTTAAAGCGCAGTATTGGGGTGGGAGTTACCCGATTTTCCAGGTGTTGTGTGTCTCAGTTCCCCTGGCTAGGAAAAAGGGATTCCTTTTCCCCTTGCGCTTCCAGGTGAGGCGATGCCTCGCCCTGCTTCAGCTCACGCTGGTCAGGCTGCAGCAGCTGACCAGCACCGATTGTCCGGCACTCCCTAGCGAGATGACCCCAGTACCTCAGTTGAAAACGCAGAAATCACCGGTCTTCTGTGTCGCTGGCACTGGGAGTTGGAGACTGGAGCTGCTCCTATTCAGCCATCTTGCTCCGCCCCCCCGTTTATTTTTATTTATTAACATATTATATATTTTCTCTGTGCCAAGTGCCACAAAAGAAATAGTTCAGTCTTTTGAAGTGCAGTGAAGTACATGGATGAATGAATGGTGGGTTACGATACCTCACAGGAACAGCTCTAATAGAGATATGCAGCAAGGGGAGTGGAGTACATGCTAATGAAATTGTAGAAATTATTTAGTTACAGTGACATTTTTATACATAGTGATCTGTGTGCATGAACACTTATAAAGCAAGTTAAATGAGGCATTCTATTTTGATAATATTTTCTCTTACATGAATTTTAAGAATTATTATCTTGCTTAACTGAAACTTTATACCAGTTGGACAGCAACTTCCCATTTTTCCCTCTCCCAAGCCCCTGACCACCACCATTCCCTTTTGGCTTTTATGAACTAAATTATTTTAGATACTTCATGTAAGTAGAATTTATGTAGTATTTGCGCTTCTGTGACTGGCCTATTTCATGTAGCATAGTGTTTTCCAGGTTTATCTATGCTGGCAGGATTCCCCTTTTTCCCCATCCATATGCCAGGATTCCCTTCTTTTTAAAAGCTGAGTAATATTCTAGAGTATGTAAACATACTACATTTTCCTTATCCTTTCATCTATTGATGGACACTTAGGTTGATTCTGTATCTTGGCTATTGTGAATAGTGCTGCAGTGAACATAGGAATGCAAATACTTCTTTGAGATCCTGATTTCAATTATTTTGAAATACCAAATACCAAAATTTATTTTGGATAAATATCTGAAAATGGGATTACTACAATAAATGGTAGTTCTTTTTATAATTTTGGGTAGAACCTCCATACTGCTTCCATAGCTGTTACATTCCCACCAACAGTGCATAAGGGTTCCAATTTTTCCAGTGTTCCCTGTACTTGTATTTTTTTGTTGTTTGTTTGATAATAGCCATCCTAGCAGGTGTGAATTGATATCTCCTTGCGGTTTTCATTGCATATTTCTGATGACTAGTGATCTTGAGCATCTTTGCATATTCCTATTGGCCATTTTTATGTCTTCTTTGGAGAAACGTTTATGACAAATAGGAATCTTAAGGAGGAATATGTTATCAGCAGCTGAAGAAGATTTCTGAATGGAGTTGAGTAAGAGACAACTGAGAATTGAGGCATTGTAAAACTTTCACTTATGGAGGGAGAATGCATGCCCATAATTTTGGAATTATTGTAACTTTAATATCTGAGATAGAAAGATAGTTTAATTATAATCTTTGGTAGTGAACAAAAACTCTTTTTTGTAGTTTTGAGAAAATTTAAAAAACATTTAATCAAATTCATTTTTGCTAAGCATCTTAATTTTTATTTGGCAGTCTCAGTCTTATAAATACATACTTTATATCTTACTTGAGGTACTATGATGAACTAATTGCTTTCAACATACCTAAAATAAATAAAATTTGATTAAGTGTAATTTTCTTTGTATCTTTATAGACCTGAAAGTAATAGCAAGTGAAGAGAGAAGAAATTTACTCAGGTTTGGTTTAGGAGATTTTATGAAATCTAACTATAAAAAAATACTGTACATGATTTAAGCACAGCATGTTTTACCGTATGCAATTTCAAGCAATAATAAATTATAAATAGCAATGTTGCTTACAATTCAGTTATAGGCAAAACTACATTATAATTTAAATTAAAATTCCAGAACATTATTAATACAGCAAAATTTCATGAGGAATTCAACCTCTCTAATAAAGAAATGCAAATGAATCAACTGTGAGATGCCAGTTTGATCTACCACACTGACAATGCTAAAAGATAGAATGTAGTATGGACAATGGGTCAAGGGAATAGAAGTTATATACTTGTGGTGGGAATGTAAAAAGTTTCAATAGTTTTGAAAGGTATTTAGATGATATATATTAAAATTTACATCCTTTGATTCAGGAATTTCACTTCAAGGATTTTTTTGGTTAAGGAAATAGAGATACAAATAATTATATGAAGGGCTCGGTTATGGAAGGATTTATATTATTAAAACACTAAAAAAACCTAAACTCCAAAAAATAATAGAAAGATTAAAAATATTTTGGTAGGTCCACATGATTATCTTAGTATACATTCATTTAAAATTATATTTTGGAATTCATTTCCTAATATGGTAAAATATCTATAGCAATATTAAGTGAAAAAAAATGGAATTAAAACATGTTTATTTTGCATGCTTTCACATTTGTATTTTTAAAAAAATTATCTGCATACAAGAAGATTGAAACAAAATATACCAAATACTGTTGTTATTTATAATTTAAAGATAGGTAATCTTTAAAATGTTCTCATTTTATATACCTTTTTGAACTTTCTAAGATCGCTACCATTAATCAGTGTTATTTTAAAAGTTAAACATTATTTTAAAAAGCTCTTAGAATTAGCTCAAAGAATATACAGCTCTGAAAATATACATTATTTTGTAACTAAAATCTTATATTTCTTTTTTTGTGCATTAACCTATTATTGGGTTTTGTGCTAGTAAGCTAACATTCACTGAACATTGCATTCTCTATGAGATGGCATTTGCAAATCTCATAAATTTAGAGAACACAATTATGTCAGTGAATTGAAATTAATGAAATGGCATCCCACACAGGCACCATAATTTGCATATTAATTTCAGTTAATGTTTTTATGGATGTGACAGACTTATCTTAGTCATATTTGATAAAAAAATTAACAGATTGTGAAGCAACCAAATGTTGAGCACTTGTCCCCTAGATTTTCAGTATTCAAAAAAAATCTTTGGTATGTTATTGTTTGACACTTTGAATTTTAGTTTATTTACCTTTTATTGCTTTAAAAAATAAAAATAAATTTTGTCAATAACAGATTGTTGTTGATATCAAATATTTATTTCTTAGCTGTAATAAATTATTTATTTTCCTTTGTTAGGGAATGTAGTATTGGAATTTCTCATATAAATATATTACACTTAAACATTATATTACACATGATTTTGAATGAATTTTTTATTTGGCTCTAGGAACTATTGTTAAAAATATTTACTGGTCTTCTCAAACATGCCTTCATGTTTTATAGCATCTTTTCTCAACTTGAAAAAGAGTGACTTGGCCGGGCGCGGTGGCTCAAGACTGTAATCCCAGCACTTTGGGAGGCCGAGACGGGCGGATCACGAGGTCAGGAGATCGAGACCATCCTGGCTAACACGGTGAAACCCCGTCTCTACTAAAAATACAAAAACTAGCCGGGCGAGGTGGCGGGCGCCTGTAGTCCCAGCTACTCGGGAGGCTGAGGCAGGAGAATGGCGTAAACCTGGGAGACGGAGCTTGCAGTGAGCTGAGATCCGGCCACTGCACTCCAGTCCGGGCGACAGAGCGAGACTCCGCCTCAAAAAAAAAAAAAAAGAAAAAGAGTGACTTGCCTCAACTTAATTTAAGGAACCTCTGATGAATTATGGTTTGTAGTTGACTAATTAGTTTTACCTCCTTTTTTAGGCATTTCCTTAATGCATTCTCTCTCTATTATGGTCAGTTTTGCCAAATGAAATTTTATTTTACCTGTTTCAAATTTATTTGCATGTACAATAGACTTCTTTTCCTCTTTGTGCTTCATTTTCTCTTTCAATTCATCTCTTTTGATGACTGTTTCTTTGTTATTTTTCACTTTGTGTGTTTGGGCTCTCATCCTAATCTCCCCACCTTTTTATTTATTAGGTTGGCTACTAATTTGCCTATTTTGTTGAATGTTTCAAAGAACCAGCTTTTTGATCTGTTTATTAATTTTGCTGTTTTTCTGACTTCATTTTTATTTTTATTAATTTCCTTCTGCTTTTGTTTTCTGTTGTCAGTCTTTTTCTAGTTTTTCACATTAAATGTTTATGTCATTTTATATACTTTCTTTTTTTCGTTTTGAAGAAAGAGAGTTTATTACAGTGAAGGGTTTGCAAACGTGGGAGATGCGGCCTTCAGTGTAAAACAAAGGTGCATTCACCATTTTATTTACTTTTGTTAAAAAAAAAAGCTATATAAGTATTTAATGCTGTGAACAGAGCTGGGAGGCATAGGCTTTGATATAAAATAAAGGTGCATTCCTCATTTTATTTCTTTAAAAAATATGTGAGTATTTAATGCGGTGGATTTTCTTTGGAGAAGTGCTTTTACCGTGACCCATAAATGTTAGCCTGCTTTTTAATTTGTAGGTGAAAAGGTCTTTTTCTCATGTAAATTATTATTCATTATTAGTAGGTTTCTTGGGGGAGATTTTGCATTGTGATCTGAGAACAACACTATTAAATGTATTTCTATATTAGTATTAATATTACTAATATTAGTATATTTCTAATTGTTTTAAAAAATTCAGTTCCTTCTACAACCCAGACATTGAATTTCTTTTTCATTTTTCGGGACCTGGAGATTTCTCTACTATTGTTTCAAACATAGCTACATAACTGAGAATTCTTATGCTGTTCTTTCTACTTCAACATTTCATCGATTTGGAGCAGAAAGTGACTCATGGTTCTGTCTGTACAATTTAGTATAATATTATGCTGATATTATGCTTGTGTTAAATTCAGTTTCAGAATGTCTATATGATGTGAACTAAAATTCTACATCTAACCAGTCATGGGGTCTCTTTGACCTCAATAAATATTTATTGAGAATCTATTTATCTGGCACATACTATTTCCATGGGTCAGGCATTAAATAATTTGGGTGTCAGCCTTTCATTTATTAATAATTGTCCAGTAGTTATCATATCTTACAGTGGCCATATTCAAGACTAATTAAATTGCCAATAACTACAAATTGACAGCTGTTATCTTACATTAATTCCTATAGGGATGTCTCTTGGCATTGTTTTCTTTGGCAGAAATTATAAAAGTTCACAAATGAAAGTACTTTAAGTACTGTGAGTGTGGTAGATCATATTATACACAGGTTTTTAACATAGTTATGGGCTTTAACATAATTTGAGTTTTAACATACGGCATTTTAGGTTTAAGGATTTGTACCATACCTCAAGGTATTTTAATGTCCATAACTAAGTCACAAGGACAAGAATATAAAGTCTTAGAAGTTTTTTTTTTACAGTCCTTTGAAAAGACATGCTGAACTTTTCTATACTTATCACTCTATAGTTCCATGCCTTTTAATTAAATAAACTGCTGAGCATATAATTTTTCTTTCATTTTGGACTTTGAAGAGTGAGTCTGCTAAGAGAGTACTTACATTGAAACCACATTCAAGTGTCTATGTTACAGGATTTCTAATTTGGTGATTAGAATTTGAATTTGGTGATTTGGAGCATAGCTATATAGTAAAGCAAGCTTTGGATTTAAGGCTAAAATTTTGATTTGCAGTTAAGGACTCCTTTTATATCACTCCCATGATGTACTGCAAAAACCTGAGAATCTCAGCCTCAAAGATAAATATTAATAACTTAGAAAAAAAAAGATTGTTGTTTTTTTCCATGAGAATATTTGCATTTAATTTAAGATATTGAGAACATTACCTTAAATCAGAGATCTGAGTAGTCTCTAGCTTCCCAGGAGCACTCAAAATGGATGGAGATTTTTCTTTATAATTAGTGTCATTTATTTAATCAGTGTGCAATGATTAAATCATATACGGAAGCAGGATTTTGATTATAATCCTTTTATTTCAATAGAGTTATAGTCTGCTTACTCTGAACCAATTGTGTGTTGACTTTCACTCTCACTGGATGGACAGATGCTTTTTTGGTATTATCATAGGGGCAAATAAGGGTAAGTCAAATCAAAAGGTCATGATGTAGCCTCTTGATCAATTAACTTTCCTAGATTCATTAGGATTGCCCTGGGATTTCTGACAAACTCTTAGCTGTTATTTATTTATTTTTCCATTGGGCAGATTGAAGAATACTTAGTTCATACCCATTTTGGTGGCCATATTTTCTTGAAGAAAACACAGAACACATACCGCCTTTCATTTATATCTTTCTTCATTAATTCAGGAAACATTTAGTGAGAGTCTCCTTTGTTCCAAGTACTGTTCTAATCATTATGATACAAATATGAATAAGTTGCTTGTACTTTAGGAATCTCATAATCAGTGATTGGGAGAGGAAGAAAAAAGTAAACAGCATAGAATAGTATGATAACTATAAGCATAGGGTGCTTTCAGAGCACACAGATGTGTCACCTGGAAAAACTGGAGAGGTCTAACAATGTTTTCTTGAGGATTACACCTGAATCAAACTCGATTGCTTTAGTCTTGGGGATGAGGAATGGTGGTGCCTAGTGCTGAGAGAATATGAGCAATTGAGTAATTGCAAATCCTTTGGCATTGTTGGGTACCAAAGTGGGAGTGGTAAGAGTTCAATGTGAGCAGCAACCAGTCAGATTATCAAGGGCCTGGTAAACAGTGTTAAAGAGTTTGGACTTGATCTGAAGGTGGTGGGTTGCTCCTAATGTTTTAGAAAGATTATTCAGATTGTGTTTTAGAATTTATGGGTTGTAGGCCAGCGAAAGGGAAACCAGTTAGGAAACTGATAAAATAACCTAGGTCAGAAATGATATGGGCTGAAGCAAATGCTGAGAAAGTGAGAGAGAAATGAATAGTTGCATGAGTGAACAAGAATTTGGACTGTGAGAATGGGAAGAGGCAGAGTCGCTCCTAAGCTTCTGATCTGAGTAAGAAGGTGGATGATGGTGGTGAAGCCATTGACTGAGGTGAATGGAGAAACACAAGAAGGCATAGTCTGGGGATTTTACAGAATTAGCTTCTGTCCTGGTAGGACAGTGTGACCACATGTTCTCTATGACCTAACAGTGTACAACCTGGGTATGATCTATTGTTGAAGCCTCACATGACTTATGGCTGGAGATCAATGACTTTTCCTCTCTTTCTGAGTATATATATCTTCCCACAATGGAGGCTGATGTGGGGGTGAAGGTATACTTTTTTTTAAAAAAAGAAGTCTAAATGCACAGAAATATACAGTAGTGAATAGTTAACAAGGGAGGAAAGAGCTCCAGTTAATAGTACTAAGTTAAAAATAAAAGAGAAAAGTAGAAATAATTTTTATATAAAGTCATTGTTATGACCTCTTATGGAATGTGGCAGCCGAAATATTAGCTATTAGTTAACCCCTAGGAGGCTTTGGGCATTACCTGGAAATGGCCCTGAAGGTATATTTTCAGCCAATGTTCTGGTCTTCCTTTAATCTGTTTGTTTCCTGTTTTATACTGTATGTTATACTAGCATTCTAAAAATAACTTAGGTTTAAATTGCTTCTTTCCTAAAAGAGAACTTATTCCTATAGAATATAGCCTTCTGTATTAAAACAGATTATAGGGTTGTTATTGAGGGCTGATCTTTGAAACAATCAAACATATAAAATTGGTGAATGATGAACATTTTGATAGTTTACTGATTACTATTCTGTTATATCTTTGCTTCTTCCACTTTCTACCCTAATCTCTTCCCACCATCTCACCAGCCATAAGGAGTTCTGCTTAGATCTGCTAGACTATGAATTTTTTTTGACTGTTTTAGAAGTAACATTATATTATACTTGGAACATACTGGAGAAATCTATAATATGTAGCACATTAGTGTAGAAGGATATTCTACTTCCTGTGCAGAGATGACTTTTAGTGCTTATGAGGACTTTAACTATGGTCTTTAAGCTATATAGAACATCAGGGTCACAGCTTTATATTGCTGAACAGTCTCTGGATGATGTGAGGGTGAAAAAAGAATGCTCTCAGCACTTTTTTTTGAGTGTGACAAGATTACAAATGATTCCTCACAAAGTCTTGAAAGTGTATTCATGCCCTCAGACTTGCCCTCCTACAGACATATTTGGTAGCAGTTACTTAGCCTAACAAAGTCTAAAATAGTCTTACATTAAAACCACATGGTGATTTTCTGATTACCAGGATGGTAGGACAGGGATGTTTTCTTATTGGTTATTGTGACGTGTGGACAACATTTAAGTTAATGATAGCAAAATAGTTCACTTATCTATGTAGTTGACTGACTTGTGGCTGAATGGCAGGCTAATCTTAGAATTATTCAGCAAAGTCTGGCTAATGACCGAATCATGATGAATAGACAGTATACTAGCTCGTTAATTGAAATGAAGAACTGTTACTTCTATACTTGAAATGTAGATAATACCAATTACGTAATAGTCCTAATTTAGTAACTAAAATATTTTTAAAAGAATCTATTAAGTACTAGAAATTTCTCTTAATTATGGTATAGTTATTCACTCTTCAAGTGGCTTGGTAAGGCACTGACTTTAAAAAGTGCCGTCTTCTATGATATCTTTTGACTTACAAATTTGCCATTGTACCTCAGAACTAGAAAATCAATTTCTCATTTGAATTGATCCATACCACTGTTTTGCAATTAATTACTTCGGTCTAGGGTTTAGTCATGTTCAGATCTGCTATAGGTTACATCTGACCTGAGGCTTCTTAATGATGATGATTTCTATGGTTAAATCTTTTCATGGGGAGTTGCTTCCCAGATCTTCCTTTTGCTGTTTCCTTTAGACATCTGTATATATCTGCAATCTATTACTACCGGATTTCACCACCAGCCCTTGAACTTACCTTGAATTATTTGTGTGCTCAACCCCTTTGCTGTTGTTTGTAAGGAACCTGAGTTCTCCGTTAGCTTCCACATCTGTATTAACCGGGCATCTGGGGAAAGGACGCCATCTGCTTTGAGGAGAGAATCAATCACCCTTTCATTTACACTGATTTTTGGGCTCCTTAAAGGCCCTGTGGCCCTCCTTCACTCTTTAACTTTTTAGATTCTGACCTATATTGGAAAATAAAACTGCTAAATCATAAGCTAGTGTAGTTTTTACTTCCATAATCCTTCATGGCTTGGATAAATAAAATATTACAAGGATTGCATCATAAGTAAGTGGTTATATTCTGTTAATATTTATGTACCATAATTGGTGCTCATTAAAGGGCAGGTTGAAAAAATATGGACTTCAAAATATAACAGCCTATTTGATATTTTTCTTAAGTAAAGGAAAATGAGACCATGTAGAACCTATAACAAACTTTTATTCAACCTTTCCTGGAATTTTCAAAGTTTCACTTAACTCTGACAGGTTCAAGGAAATAATGAAATATTAAATTCACGTACTTTAAAAAGCTTAATATCAATATGTTTAAAGAACTTTCTTTAAGCATCTTAAATATTTCTTAAGCAATTCAACAACAAAATAAACACCCTTACTAACCAAGTGAAATCAGACTGACAGGTTGTCTGTAGCAGCCTTACAATGGTCTCCTTGGGTTTATGATCTGGGGAATGAAGACAAATTGTTGATTTTTAAATAGAATCCCACATACGCTTTGCTAAGAAAATTTGCCTGTAACTTTTAGACCTTTGAATATTTTATTACTAGTTTTTTTTCTGTCTCTGATTCAGTATTATTATGTCTCCAAAATACTGAATATCTAGGAAGTCTGATTGATAAACCTCAATTTTCAGAGAGTCATGTAGTATTTCTTTGCCCATATAATGTTGGATCTTAATATATAAATCTTGCATTCAGCCAACCATATAAAGCTTGGCAAAATCCTTTGTTTCTACATTAGATCTGAATAATGATATACTGACAATTAGAATCTTCATTTATTTCTAGTTCAGAATGGCTTCAGATGTTGTTGAGCTTTGTGTTGTATGTATATCTTGAATGAAATGAGGTAGGCTGGAGTGGGTACAGGATTTAAGGTCAGAGGCCTGGATAATAATCTGGCTCTTCCAAAGTCACTTAACCCCTTTGAGCCACTTTTCATGTCTGTACAAAGGAGCCAACAATCACGCCTGTAATCCCAGTACTTTGGGAGGCCGAGGTGGGTGGATCACGAGGTCAGGATGTCGAGACCATCCTGGCCAACATGGTGAAACCCTGTTTCTACTAAAAATACAACACTTAGCTGGGCATGGTGGCGCGTGCCTCTAATCCCAGCTACTCAAGAGGCTAAGGCAGGAGAATCACTTGAACCCGGGAGGCGGAGCTTGCAGTGAGCCGAGATCTCACCACTGCACTCCAGCCTCACGACATAGCGAGACTCTGTCTCAAAGAAAAAAAAAAAAAAAAAAAGGAGCCAATAATCTCTCTCTCATTGGGTTGTTGTGAGATTTGAAAGAGATAATGTATGTGAGATTCTTTACAAATGGCCTTTTATGATTGTAAATATGAGAATTTTTTTTTGCTGAAGCATATAAATTTATGAGATAATACATTTTGACTATCAGATGCCCTTGCATATTTCTTTATTTTCCCTTTTCTCCCGTTACTTTTTAAAAATTTGTTTATTCTCTCTATTCCTTCATAAAGAAATGTGTGTGTTAAATTGAAGGCCCTGGTAACTTGAGTGTTCCTAAGTGGTAGCCCTCTACAAAATGGAATCTTGATGAATAAGAACCTGGATTAATCTGTTCATGGCCAAGTAATTTTTCTTTTCTCCCTATGTATTCATGCCTAAATTATACATTTAGATCATAACTAAGAATTTTACTTTGTTGGCTTTTAGCATAATGAAATACATTCTGGTTTTCAGGCCCTTTTTTCTACTTTTTTTGCTGCATGTTCTTTCTTTGTCTATGTATCTTTAACTTGGGGTGGCTGGCTTGTGTTTTGAATATATCCAACATCCTCCACTCTTTATGCTTCTTATGCCTTTCTTTATACCATCCACCCAGTTGTAATTCCCATCTACTCTCTGAGATACAGCCATGTGCCAATGCATAATGTCAATAATAGACTGTGTTTTTGATGGTCTTCCCATAAGAGGATAGTACCATATTTTTACTGTACCTTTTTATGTTTAGATGTGTTTAGATACACAAATACTTACCATTGTGTTACAGTTGCCTGTGGTATTCAGTGCAGTTACATGCTGTAGGTTTGTAGGCTAGGAGTCATAAGCTAGGGGTAGTCGACCATACCATCTATGTTTGTGTAAGTACACTCTGTGATGTTCGCACAATGATGAAATTGCCTATGTGCTTTTCTCAGAACATGTTTCAGTCATTAAGTGATGTATAACTGTGTTTTCTTGTTGTTCAGGTGTGGTTTAAGCCTTATCTCTTACCTGAAGTCTTTTCAGACTTCTGTAGCCAGAGTAAGCCTTTTTTTTTTACATTCCTATGTAGTTATTATCTGTAATACTCATCTTTTTATTACTTGAAAAATGAAGGCTTTCTTTCTTTCTTTCTTTTTTTTTTAGAAGCCACTAGGAAATGTTTCCTTGTGTGTTGTTTGCTTAAATGGACTTAGTCTCATTCATTACTGAAAGACTACTTGGCAGTGAGGAAGGTATTACTATGATTGGTTTACATTAAACAGAGCTTAACTCTGAAGCTGTGGTAGAAAGGATTTGGAAGAGCAAATTGCATTGTGGGCACAGATAATTGTCCATCCTAGAAAATATCCGTATAAATTTTTAAGAAATGCAGAAGCATCAGAAATATTTTTAGAAATCCATTTCATTTCTGTCTTCATTTTATTTATTTGTTTTGTTTTTTCAGTCATTTCCTGCCATTACGGGACTCATAGGCTACTGCAGGATTCAGATAAATACTTTTTAGCAAAGTATCATAAGTACCGTATGTATAAGCAAGATCCTAAGGAAATATTAGTTTCTTCCTATTGTTTTACCACCTGTCAGGGCTAGTTTCCTGTTATTTGGACCTCTCTCTGCATGACTGCCCAAGTTTTTCATATCAATAAAAGAAGCTTAACACAAAATTACTGATTGTGATTAAAGAGGTCTTTTTCCTGGTTGGTTGTATAAGATGGACTGTGATAGCATCACAAATGTTTGCCTTATGATATGTTTTAAAAAGTCAATGATATTCTGGGGGAGGGCAACCTTTAAAGAAGTGAGAATTAAATCGGAGTTTTTCTTTGGGTGAGATATGCAAGTATACTCTTAAAATATTTCCCTCCTAATTTACTTTGGTTAACTTCTAGTTCTCCTAATTAATATGTGTGAATTTGGCATATTAAGAGGGTAGATTTTCTGTAAAACAATCATGACAAAATAGCAGACAAAAAATAGAGTATATTTAGCAGCTTAATTTAAGTTACATTTTTACTAGTTACTCTTGCAATTATGTTCCATACGTCTCCACTATTTGTTTAGAATAATCTATAGGATAATTTTATTTCTTTAATCTTAGTAGAAAATATGGTTATTAAAATGGACATTGAAAACATATGAATAGTTATTAAAGTGGGCTTAACTGATAGATTGATTAGAAGCTGGGGAACTTGCATAGAGAAGGAGGAGGAGAGCTAGCTTTTTCCTAGACAAGTGGGAATTACTTCACTTTATTGTATTACTTCAGTAGTTATTGCATTACTTCAGTTTTATTATCCTATACTAGAATAGCTTTCTAAATGATCTTATTTTCCTTGTCTTACTCACTCTAATCAATCCTTCATTCCCCTGGCAGTTATCTTTCTACAATTTAAATTTAAAAATTTAAAATGCAACATCATTCAATCAATTGTATGAGCAATGTATTAATAGAATCATACTTTGCTCACCTTTTGCCTGTCTAACCTTTTCTTCAGCGTATTCCTGATAATCTCCTCATTTGCTATATTTTAAATTGTATACAATTCTACTTTCCAGGACATCTTGTGCTTTGTCAGGTCTGTAGGCCTCCACACATGCTGTTTTTCTGATCTGAAATATTGTTTTTTCTTGTATTCTCGAGAAGCCCTAATTTTTTCCCCAAGTCACTTCCCTGAAGCCACCTGTGTTAGGCTATTCTCACATTACTATAAAGAAATACCTGAAACTGGGCAATTTATAAGGTGAGAGGTTTAATTGGCTCACAGTTCTGCAGGCTATACAGGAAGCATAGCAGCATCTGTTTCTAGGGAGGCCTCAGGGAGCTTTTACTCATGGTGGAAGGCAAAGCGGGAGCAGGCACTTCACATAGCAAAAGCAGGAGCTAGACAGAGAATGGAGGGCGGAAAGTGCCACAGTCTTTCAAATGCCCGGATCTTGCGAGAACTCACTATCACAAAGGCAGCACCAAGCCATGAGGATCCACCCCCGTGATCCAAACACCTCCCACCAGGCCCCACCTCCAGTGCTGGGGGTTGCAGTTCAATATGAAATTTGGACTGGACAAATAATCCAAATTATATCACCATCTGTGACCCTTCTTGGCTGTTGTAGTTGGCTCTCCTGTATACCTGATACACATAGCCTCATTATTATTTACTGTATTTTCTTTCTTCTGATTCTATTTCCCGACTATAGTAAAAACTCCTATAGTTGATTTTACATCTGTAACTCTGGGATTTGGCACAATGTCAGGAACATAGACACAGTCAGTATTTGTTGATTATTGAGGAAGTTAAGATTAGATTGAGAATGGCATTTTGAGTGCTTGTGTAGTATTTGGTTTTCTTTACAGTTATTATTATACCATAGAACATATATTTAATTTATTTTATAAATGGTTAGACGATAAATGCATCACATTCTATTTTTCCATTATTGTTTGGTTTTGTGACAGTTAGTGCTGTTATCTCTTCTCTATGTATCTGCCCTTCCACACTCTACTGCAGAGATATAAAATCTGTGAACCACTCATGCCAGATTCCATTGCTAGCAAGTTTTCTGTTAGGTACAGCCAAAGCAAGGCAATCTTGAAAGATTATAAGGTAAGAGAGAAGCAGCAGCTATTTATTTCCTTTTATTGGATGGTGTACTTCAGCATGCAGAAGAGGATACTGAAGGTGACCACAGGTGGCTGTGAGTTCCAGAAGCATTAGTGTTGGCATCTTGAATAGCAGTAGCAGTACTCCTGCTTCTGTACAGTATAGGCTCTGTTGAGCAATAACAGAGTAGTCCCAGTGGCACCTGTAGCAGTTTTTCCAGGAGCTGGGTAATGATTGCAGGCTTGTGGGCTCCAGCCTAGTGGAGTAGCACACTCACTTTGGTTTGAAACCCCGTTTTTGTTTTTTGCCTTCAAGTATTTATTTCTTCCTTTTTTTCTAACACCTTCAACAACTGTATAATTGATTTCTGGCATTAAATTTCCTATTCTGGAAATGTCTATAGTAGTTTCTGCGTTCTTTAGTGAACAATAACCAGGAGTGGTTTTAGGAGACAGAATTTCAAAGATGAGAATTTGAGATTGATTATCTGGCCATATTGCAGTTGAATACAACAGTATATCATTGCCAGTGGAAAATTTCCATTCCATGCAGGATCAGCTCAATTACTTAATGTATCAACTTTCTTATCAGAAACGAAGTGTTTACTAAAGTCAAAGTTTTGGGAAATCAAATGGAAGTTGTAATCGACTGTTATGGTTTGAATAATGATTCCTCTTGGCTGTTTTTGACTACACTAGAAGGTTTATAGAAAGGAAATTATGGGTTCAGGACTTCTCTCAGTTCAAGGATAGTCAGATGAACAGAGATCCATGATCCCCTCTCCACTCTCATTGCCAACACAAATTGTCTTATCTTTTATCATTGCAGTAATGATGCAGCTGAAAATAAGAACAAAACTTCAGTCCTGAGAATTACAGAATCACAGTACAAGTTGAATTCACAGCCTCCCTAGCTTTCTTACATGGAAGATAAGACATCAATGGTAGACATGGGTCATGAGAATTGAAATGAATATATGTATGTGAGTGAACTCACCGAAATCTGAGAGCCTTGAACCCCAGTTTCCTCTATGCTTCATTTGCAGTTTCCCCAATGCTTTATTGTGATACCAACCTCTTCTTCTTTCTCTAAGGAGATTAAATTCCCTCTTGTTGAAGAGCCTGTAATGGCCATAGCGAGCTCAGTCTTGCATGGAAATATCCTAAAGCCTTAGGGAGATAGGAATGTTGCAGTGGCTTTATCATGTGTGACCCACAAATGCTTTCCTCATGGAAATATTGAGAAATGCATTGGTGAAGGGAACATCACTGTCGTTGAAGAAATCTGGGAAGGCTGTATTCTGATTGCCTTGGATGTGATATTAAGTGCCACTTTCAAAGTAGACTCTCTCATTTTAATGGAATGATGGAATCCTCGAGTGGCAGAGGCTGAGTGTCCCAGTGTGATCACTGGAAGAAAAGTGAGTACAATTGCAATAATGGGTGGAAAAGCCAGAGTGACAAACAGACTGTTGTGACACCAAACTTTTAATTTTTGATGGTGGCTGAAATATCACTAACTGTCACAAAACCAAACAATAATGGAAAAATAGAATGTGATGCATTTATCTTCTAACCATTCATAAAATAAATTAAATATATGTTCTATGGTATAATAATAATTGCAAAGAAAACCAAATACAGACTCTAGGGTACAGAAACATACTTGATGTTGTGAGCAGAAAACTCATTTCCTCACCCTGATACAACATCATAGCTTCTCACTCAGTTTCTAGCTCAGAGCCAGTTCACAGAGCCACAGCCCTTAAATGAAATGAGGACAACTGTATCCCTCTGAAGATAAAGCATGACTATTGCTCATACCAAAAATCTTTCTTCAAGTTGTCCAATGTGATCTCAGTCATTTACCAGGATGATTGTACATTGTGGAAAGGGAAATTCTTAGTTATTTCAGGAATTACCTTACATGGCTCTTACTTGACACTAATCCTTGGCAGGGAGGGGAGACCCAAAATATTTGACCATTGTTCTTGTCAAAATGTGAGTTTATGGTGACCAAATGATCCCTCCCTGCCTGCCTGCCTGCCTTTCTCCCTTCCTTCTTTCCTTCCTTCCTTCCTTCTTTCCCTTCTCTCATTTTCTTTTCCTTTTTCTTTCTTTTTAACTTTAATTACTCTTACTGTAGTTCCAGGGAGTCTGTGTATCTACATTGTGATCATTGTGCAGTTCTTGAATGCTTACCTTGACTTGATATCCTCTGTAGCTTGCAGAACGTCCATATTGGCTTTCTGAACCATGGAGTGAAGGATATTGTGATAGAAGGAGCCAAGTGGAAAGCCCTGGAACCGTTCTCTCATCCAGGAAAGCAAACCAAAAGCAGTAAATTCATTACAGCAATTTCAGAGATTACCGCTGCTATTAAATACTTAAAAATTTTAAAACAGAGATTTTTAGTACATACTCATTTTACTCACCTGCTTGCCTTGCACAAAGGAGAATAGACCTTAGAAACCATGATGCTTTGTTTTAAATTTAATCAGGTTGCAATTCTGATTGGAGATACACTTCTAGATGTGATCTTTTTACTAGAGCCAGTCATTCTTGTCTCTGGCACTTGGTATACGGCTATTGATCTTGCAGATCCTTCCCCCGTTCCTATATCAATTAGCCAGGATTACAAGAAGCTGATTACATTTGTCTGACCAAGAATGCATTATACTTTACTGTCAGGGCGATATAAAATCTGCTTTGTCATAATCTAGTACATATTGGAGTTAATTTTAAAATGGTTAAATAAGGATAAGAAATTTCATACTTTTTCCATTATTAGTGGAAATTTGTAAACCAAAGAACATTTCTTAGAACTAATAAAGGGTAGAAGAAGAAGGTGTTACTTAGTGCTTAAAGCAGTATATATTTGATTGGCTTAATTTAGGATGATTGTTCTACCAGAATTAAAAATAAAGACCAACAGAAACAAAACTTTAACATAAAAGTTAATTTTAAGCTATAGAGTTTCTTGTCTCCTTACCTTTCCCTTGTCTTAATATGCTAAATTAAAAATCAGAGGTTCTTAATACTTTTTGTGCCATGGACCCCTTTTCCAATCTGGGGAAGTTTGTGGATCCAGTCTTAGAATTAAAAAACAAACAAAAAAAATTAAGCGTGTGAACTCAAGAGTCTTAGTTTTTTTTTTTTTTTTTTTTGAGATGAGGTCTCACTCTGTTTCCCAGGCTTGAGTGCAGTGGTGATCTGGACTCTTGACTCACTGCAACCTCCGCCTCCCGGGTTCAAGCGATTCTCCTGCCCTAGTCCCTTGAGTATCTGGGATTACAGGCACGCACCACCATGTCCGGCTAGTTTTTGTATTTTTGGTAGAGACGGGGTTTCACTGTGCTGGCCAGGATGGTCTCGAACTCCTAACCTCAGGTGAACCACCGGCCTCGGCCTCCCAAATTGCTGCGATTACAGGTGTGAGCCACCCTGCCTGCCCAGAATGTTTTTAATGCACAAAATAAATGCAGAAAACTCATTTCCTCACCCTGATACAACATCATAGCCTCTCACTCAGTTTCTAGATCAGAGCCAGTTCACAGAGCCACAGCCCTTAAATGAAATGAGGACAACTGTATCCCTCTGAAGATAAAGCATGACTATTGCTCATACCAAAAATCTTTCTTCAAGTTGTCCAATGTGATCTCAGTCATTTACCAGGATGATTGTACATTGTGGAAGGAAATAAACTAAATTGAAATAGTGCCATCAAAATATTTAAAAATCGTCCAGGGGCGGTGGCTCACGCTTGTAATCCCAGCACTTTGGGAGGCCCAGGCAGGCGGATCATGAGGTCAGGAGATCGAGACCATCCTGGCTAAGACAGTGAAACCCTGTCTGTACTAAAAATACAAAAAAAAATTAGCTGGGTGTGGTGGCGGGCGCCTGTAGTCCCAGCTACTCGGGGAGGCTGAGGCAGGAGAATGGAGTGAACCCGTGGGCGGAGCTTGCGGAGAGCCGAGATTGCGCCACTGCACTCCAGCCTGGGCGACAGAGCGAGACTCCATCTCAAGACAAAACAAAACAAAAAACAAAACAAAACAAAACCAACAAACAAAAAACAACCAAAAAAACCCAAAACCAAAATATTTAAAAATATCTGAAATAGTAATATATGAATAGTAACAGTAATAGGATGCAGCATTACTTCTAACAGGTACTATAATTTTGGAGTTAGTGATGAGTGTAACAATATTTCAAAATATATATTATTTCTCTTGGTCACAGGTACAACAAATAGTACTGCGATTTGTTGTCTGCATTCTTAAAGGGAAATTAAAGCTTTTAGCTAACTGTTAATGAAAATAAGCATATGATCTTTTTTTCATCCAAATACATGAATCATATTCCCTAAATTGTATCTATTGAACTTTTTGGTGGGGTTTAAAACCTCTAACATGGTGCAAAGACAAGACTGAGTAAATCTATGTGAAAAAGTATCAATTCTTTGACCAGTGAGATACCACATAGTCAATGAATACTTCTGATATACTAAATGGTTCCTTGTGGACCTTTAGGAGCAAAATTATTTTGAGCACACACTCTGTTTTCTTCCATTTTGTTAACTGTTTTGAGCTCATTTACTTATAATACTCATCCAAACTGGCCACATAAGATTTTAAAATTTTGTTTATTTCCAAAAAATTGACTTTTTGCTATCATCTTCACTAATTGCCTGGCATAGAATTCTTACTAGGGTGTTTACACATGTACTATTTGTTGTATATTTGTCAGCTCACTCAAATAAAACTGCAAATAAGGAAAACCATTGTATTTTGTCCACATCTATGAAATAATCTTTTAATTTTTTCTTCTTTCTCTCAAATCTCAATCCCAAATTATGACAATTTCACAACCATTTGAAAAATTATTGTGTTTATTGGATTATATACAGGTGGAGTTCTGTACTTTATTCTACAAATCAGTGGTTAAGTTAATGATGCACTAGTTTAAATTTAGCAAAATGAAGCATTACAAGCTCAGCTGAAAAATGATTCTTGTTTTAACCAGTATCTTCACACAGCTGTTTAAATACCATATTGTACTTTTTTCCCTTTCCTTATTTAAGATGGCACATGGTACTTGTGTAATCTTTGCTTATTTTAAGCTGGCATAAAAGAATGGTTCTCAGCAAATTGAAGGCAATTTGCAAAACTGAAGGATATTCTTATGAATTTAGGCCAAGTTAAATTATTATTGAAGAATACATCTTTTTTCTCCAAAATTTCTCCTGAGAATTTTTTTATTATAATGTTATATTTGAAAGTTTATGACAAAGGTACTTTTTTTTCCCATTTGTTCCATGTAATTTTCTTTCTTTTGTATGATGATACCATTAAAGTAAGATTGGCCAGAAAGAGTCCGATGTTTTTAAATTGTAGTAGTTCACTGTCTGTACTATCAATTTTATAATATTTTTCTGCCTAGAAACTTTTTGTTCTGCATACATAGAAATAAAGGCTGACTCAAAGCATATTACATTAAGATGGCAAGTTTAAATAATTTTTTGTAACTGCTTGTTTTTTCACTCCTACCCTATCCCCACTGCCTACATCTTCAATCTCCAGATTCCTACATCACCAATAAGACCCAAAGTTTCCTTTTCTCTTGTATTTTTCTTAAATGTACGAAATAAAACTTTACTTTTAGATTTTATTATTTGCTTGCCCTTATATATTTATTTAGCTTTCACATTTTCATGAAAGGTATATAATATTTACAGATATTAATAGTAATATTTTGTCATACTATATCTGTGAGATAGGGTACTGCCAGTGTAGACATTATGTTTACTTTTTAGCATGGGACTCTTTATGTTGGTTAATTTAAGCAAATAATCTTGTAGGCCAGAAATACATTTGAATTTGGAAAGATAAGGAATAGATATGCACAAGCATAGTTGTAACTTAAGAGACTGAGTTGAACTATATCACTGTAATTGTTTTACTTTGTGAAAAAACTCTGCATCTCTGTTTCTTAAAATTTGTAGAATTGCTTAAAGTGTTCAATTATATTCTGTATATGTATTCAAATCCCCTTAATATCAGGCCTGATTTTGCTTGAATTTTATTGTTTTGTATTTATAGAACTTTTTTTATTATTATTGGATTTACATCTAACAACAAGATATAATGACCCGTGAGCTTTTATATTAATAAAAATTGTATTGCTATGGTCTTTTCTAAGGAAGTTAGAAACACAATTGGAACAAATAGGAAATAGTTCCGAGTAAGAAAAAAAAACTCAAAGAATAAAAACTGTGTAAATTATGAATATGGTAAAACCTATGGGGAATATAGTAACTTGAAAATATTTTTTGATTTAATAAATATTATTGTATATATAAAAAGTATGTAATTACATTTGATAATGGTATATTGCTTTTATGTAAAGTTATGTTATATATAGCATATATAATTTTGGGAAGTATCACTCTGGAACCTTCTATATTTTTACCTACTGGGAGATAGATAATCATAGTTTTTGCCCAGTTATATTTTATTATAGAATATGGTACATACAAGTATGTTTAGTGCAGAGATCAGGACTAAAATGCATAAGGGAAACTAGAAGGGTGGAACCAAAAATCAAAACTTAGTGACTTGACAGTATTGGTAAATACTGTTAAAATAAGAATAACAACATAAATAGTAACTTTCGTGTAATATTGGCCAAATATTAATCACTGTTTAGTTTCTTATTTCAAGTGCCATTTAGAGTAAATATATAAGAAAATTAAGAGCTTAAATTGTGGAGTAGTATATCAATAAAATATGTTTTAGAATCCAAAATAAGGAACTTAGTTTTCTAACACAATTTAAGATTGTATAATAGATGTGCTTATTTCCTTTTTGAGATTCCTGTCTTATTTGTGTAGAAAATAGAAATGATAAACTAAGGACTATATATAGAAAATAGAAACAAAAAGATATATATATATATATATATATATATATATATATATATAGAATATAATTAGAATATAATATATATAGAATATAGTTAACTAGTTCTTTAAACATCAGAGAAGCTCTTAATAATGAGAGATAATTTCCATAAATATAAATTTAAAATATATAATGCTGCTATATACTGACAATCAATATAGTCTTCTTCCCTGCCTCCCCCATGTGCTGTGGGTAGCACACTCTTAGTTGTGTTATTTTATTTTTCTTGATTCAGCCCAAGGGATAAAAGTCAGAAAACATCATCAAATTGAAAGAGTCTCTAAAGATTGCTTACACCACATTACTTTATCAAGAGAGCTCCTCATTACAGCTTCCCAGCCAGTAACCCCTTTTCTGGTTTAAAACTACACACACACACACACACACACACACACACACACACATATACAGAGTCCAGTGATAATCAATGTGATCTCATATAAAAATGAAAGGCCTTTAAATATTTCTGAAAATTTGCCGACATAGATATCAAATAAATACAGACAGATTTATGCTAGAATTTTTTAAATAGACATAATTTTTTAGAGAAGTTTTAGTTTCACAGGGAAATTAAACAGAACATACAGAGATTTTCCATGTACCTACCCCTGTTCCCATACATTCATAGACTTCCCCATTTATCAGTATCCCCCACCAAACTGGTACATTTGTTACAGTTGAATTGACATTGACACATCACCCAAATTCCACATTTGATGTTAGCATTCACTGTTGATGTTGTACATTCTATGGCTTTGGACAAGTTTATAATAACATATATCCTCTGCTAGAGTATATAGAGTGGTTTCACTGCTCTAAAAATCTGTGAATTTATAAATGTTTTTTGATGATTAAAATTATATATATGTACTTTGGAAAATTTAGAAATGTAAAACGGAAGAAGAAGAGGAAAAGATGGTCATTGCACACATTTTGATATAAATTTTATTTAAACAGATATCAAAGTGATCTCTGCAAACTTGGGCCATCTTTTTTACATCTCTTGATATTTAGAGATTTATTATAAAAATTTGTGATAGTTTCTAGATAGTATCTAGATAGATAGGTATCGACCTATTCTTGCCTCCACCACTTTTCCTCAGAAGCTCGTTTACCTAATTATCAACCACCTTTTGTGTAAAGCACTGAAGATAGAGAACAACAGAATGGAGACCTCATCCAGGTTAGTGACATTCTCGCAGGGAAGATATTGGTTCTAAGACCAGGTTCTAGGATATGGTTCTTAGCTTCACAGGACCTGAAAGCTGATTCTTCATTGTTTTAAAGTTTATTAGCCTTTCCAGGATACACTCACCAAACAAATTCATAAATATATGTTATCTGGTATTACTGATATGTAAATCAGAGTGCTAATTTATTAATTTGCCATTTTGTCCCAGCTACTCGAGAGGTTGAGGTAGGAGAATCACATGAACCTGGGAGGCGGAGGTTACAGTGAGCTGAGATCACGCCACTGCACTCCAGCCTAGGCGAAAAAGTGAGACTCTACCTCAAAAAAAAAAAAAAAAAAATTAGCACTCAGGAAAATGGATTTCTTTGTAAAGCCCTGAAGCCAACTGATCCCACTGAGCTTCACACTACTGTTATTCTGGGTTGCTAACCAAAATACCCCTTTTCTAATAATTTAGCCCTCTCTCCAACTCTGCTTGTACTCTTCTTGGATTCTGTTTTCCTGCACAGCTTCCCACTCTTCTTAACCCTTGCAAGCCTCTGAAGATGCCATTTCATAGCAAATCAAAAGAAAACAACCTCCCTCATCAAAAAAACAAGACAAAGTTTCTGAAATCTAGAGCCACTTTCTCCAACAAAGAGCCCTGTCTCTTAGGTAGATTATATTTTAAAATTCTTATTTCTGAGACTTCCCTTTGATCAGTGTCAAGGAGATCATTTTTTTGAGTGTGTTGGCTGTTGTTTGTTTTTGTTTGTTGAGGAAAATAGGAAAGGTAAGGTTTAAACTTTCTTAAATTTCCCTTCTAATTATATATTTTTAAAGTAACATGTGGGTCATCTTGATTTTGGACACTGATGTTCAGATGGTTTAATTTCCTCTTTACAGGATACACCATACACACAGACACACACACACATTATATATGTGTATGTATAAGCACCCATACATTATATATGTATATATACCCATACATTATATATGTGTTATATATACACACTATACATATGCACACACACATATATACACACATTATATATGTATATACACACATTATATCTGTGTATATATACACACATACTGGCTCACAATATTCTGCAAATGACTGAACATTTATTTTTACTCTTCTCAATTCATTCTGAGGGTGCTAATTTCATTTCCATTTGGGGCATGATATTTACTGTTGTCCTCTTTCTCCACCTTACCTCCATTAGTATATTTTTGCTGAGAAACAGGAAAAACCTATCTCTATAGATTCTGTGGCACTTATTTCCTGTAAAAGCTTTATGTGCACATTTTATTTGGACATTGATTTCTCATCTGATGACAGAAATGGCAAGGTTAGCCTTTCAGAACTTCTCTTCTGTTAACAATATCTTCATCCTCTCCTTAGTTTAATTCATGATAATAGTTCAGACAAACTTTGACCATTAAATCCTTTTAGGCAGCAGTGTTTCCCAAAGGCCAATATTTGTTATGAATAATTAGTTTCTTCAATTCATTTTAGTGTATGAAATTAACAGTATATGGAAATTCATTTTCTTTCTGATGCAATAAACTTTTCATTAATGTATGAGATTAACTTTTCAGTTTTTTTCTTTTCCTATACAACTGATGGTTAGAGTATTCAATAGGGTATTTTATTCTCTTCAGAGTAAAGTTCTTTTGGGAGGTTTGTGGTTTTAGTAGTTGTTCCCTCAACTCTGTTCCTTCCATCATACCTTTTTTCTTTTATTGCACAGGAAATGATGAGGTCTCACCAAAAGCATACATGAAATCCCTGAAGAACCCTAGTAAAGGTGCTGAGATTGATTTTTGTGTTTCCTTTTTAAAGAATGCACAGAGCAACGTGTGAATCCCATATCTTTAGGAAGCTTAATATTCAAAAACTGTCAACTTCAGTTTTGAAAAATTGCCTTGTTTTTGCCATTATCATTTCTGACAAATGGATCAGGTGTAGTTTTAAAGAACGGGAGAATCAACCTTAAGTTATTTCTTCACAAATATGAAAGGAGTCCCACAAAACAAAATATAGTATGCCCTGACTTTGCATAGTCATGATCATAGAAATCAAATCCCAAAGCACTTATAGAGGTAAGTAAAAGCATTGCAGAAATAAATAATCAAGATGGATTGCTTCCATATTGTGAGTGTATATAAATAAACAAAAAATTTGCTTTAAGAGATTGAACTTTTAAATTTTTTCAGCCAGAGATTCATTGTTCTGATGTCTGTGTGATTTTCTCTTTAAGGAAAGAGTGAGAACATATTCATACTTTATAAATTGCTAGTAGGTTGATAAATTATATCAACCTACTAGTTGATATAATGATGAAATGATCTGTAAAGAATACATGCTATTTTAACTTTTCAGGTTTCTATAGCTCCCTTAGAGAAAAAAAATCAAAGCACTTTGAGGGTACTTAGAGCAGAACAAGGCAATCTAAGGGGGAAAATGTACACTTAGAAATGCACTTGGGTTTTTAAACATTTGAGTCCTGGGTATCTTTGCAGTTTCAGAATTCCAAATGATATTTGTATGAGGCCATATTTTGCTTTCTAAAATTTCAAGGATGGGGGCAAAGTGGCAGTGAAATGTGCTATCTTGATGCCAGTAGGATACAGTTATTTTGTGAAGAAAATTTAGTGACTTCAATATTGGAGGTTCAGGTCACTGGACTCTAGTGTAAAGCCAGGGATGTGGTAGCCCCAGAAATTATCTCACAAATGAGTCATATTAAGAAAACTCTCTTTAAGATGTATTCTATGACATACTCTTTCCTTTTATGGCAATATTTTTCCTTGGAACTAAAACTAGAAGTCACCAAATAAAAGATTCTAGGTAATAAAGATTTTGGTAATTGTCATAATCTCCATAAGAGAAGCCAAAGAGAAAAACAAATTATTTATTTCACTACTTTTTTTGTGTGATGACTAATCCTCTTTTAGTAGATGTATAACCTTGATTTGGTTATTTAACCTCTCTGTGCTTCAATTTCTTTTATTTATATAGTGGGAACAGTAATAGCACCTCCTAGGGTTATCATGAAGACTAAATGAGCCCGTGCATGCACGCATACACACACACACAAACACGCGCGCACACACACACACACACACACACACACACACAGAGTTATCGAAAGAGAGAGAGAGCTTTTAGACAAGTGCTATGTATAGATGTGTTTTTGCTATTGCTGATTCATGCCACACTTCATAAATAGGGATGTCAAGCACTAGTCTATGTGCTGGTCATATAATGAGGAACAAAGCAGACAAGAATCTTGTTCATATGAAACTTGTATTTTGGTTCAGGAGGTCAGGGAGACAATACAACAGGTAAATAAATGGTAAAAATTTCAGGTAGTGGTAACTGCTATGTAGGGGATTAAACTTGGGTGTCTATATAGCTTGAAGTATTTTTTAAGGAGGTAACATTTGAGTTGAGAACTGATGACCGAGAACTAACCTTGTAGAAATCTGGGGAAGGACATTCCAGTGAAGTTACTAAGATGTGCTAAGAGAACAAAAAGACTGGTGATGCTAATGGGTACTGACCTGGGCCTGTGCAGTGTTAGGTGTGACTTGAGAGGCTGGCGAATCTGGTCTTGTACAGCTCTGTGAGCCTGGATAAGGAGTTGGGATATCATTCTAATTGCGGCAGGGAACTCTTAAGGTTTTTTTTTTTTTTTTTTTTTTTTTTAGCATGAAATTGACATGGCATAATTTACATTTAAAAAACCATTTTGATAAGACCTACTGTATAGCTACAGTACTCCAGACAATGTGGTATTGGTGGAGGGATAGACACATAGATCAATGGCATAGTATATGACACACAGAAATAGCCTACACAGATATGGCCAACTTAATTTTTGATGAAGGTGCCAAAGCAGTTCAATGGAGGAAGATTAGAAATTTCAACAAATGATGCTGGAGAACCTGGACATTCACAGGTAAAATAATGAACCTTGATCTAAACCTCATACCTTCTACAAAAATTAGCTCAAAATGGACCATTGACTTAAATGCAAAATATGGCACATGTCTTGTACTTTTAGAAAGATCTTCAGGTAAGTCTGCTGTGCGAACAGAATTGAGGACCTCAGCAAAACTGCAAACAAATCTCTGCACTTAAAAGTACAGGATGTTATCCAGGAGTGTTTTAGGTTGTGTGTGATACTTGTTACAGGCATTTGATTCTGCAAGTCTGTGACCTGATCCCAGAGGACCAGTATCACTTCCTCAACTGAGAACCTCTTAACTGAGAATGTCAGAGATATTTATATGTCTATAGATGTCTTAGTATTTTTTCCTTCAAAATAAGTTTTACTCTAATTCCACTCCACTTCCCTAGGGTCTGTCCAGCTTTTATTTCAGATACCTGTTGAAATAATTACCTTCCTTACTTGTAGTTACTGCAACTTTGTCAGCAAGGATGCAGCCACTGTTTATTTGTGCTTGCAGATTGCTGTTAGTCCTTTTGTTCACTTTTCTTTTTAAAATGAGCCCTGGCTAGGCAATAAGTTCTTTGTGTAAACAGACCACATAAAATGAGCCCTGGCTAGGCAATAAATTCTTTGTGTAAACAGACCACATGCAAGTATCTTTGCATGGTAGCTGTAGAATCCTGCCTATTAAAAAAAAAAAAAAAAAAGACAACAGATTCACACATGAGATTCCTCTTTTGTGTGCATGTTGCTTATGATCAGGAACTACAGTAAACTGTTACCTCATTAATAAGTTTAATATTTGTTTTTCAAAAGACCCACTTTGTATCCTTTTTAAGTAGATAATCACACATTTCTTTTTTCTTTTTTTTTTTCTGCTTCAGCTACCTTGAATGAATTATCTGGGAAAACTCCACTAATAATGGTTTTGTATTTGCTTCTGAAAATGATAAACTCTTGTTTGATTTTTCTAATGGCCACTGAATTCTGTGTTGCATTTTGAAGATTGTTTATTTGACAAGCTCACTAGAACACCTAGCGTACAGTAGGCATTTAATAATGGTTATTGAATGAGATTAACCGCTATTTAGTGATAACTGGTGTGTACCACCACTGTTTGGTATTCTGGCAAGTTCTATGTTCCTGTAGCTTTCAATTTTGTGGTACATTATTTATGCATAATGACAGCTGTCCAAGACTTGTTATAATATCCCACTTATGAACATGATGGAAGCTCTTTCTCAAATATATTTGGTATTTGTCTCTGTGTGTGTTTAACTGTACCCTGACCCGGTTCCTTCTGTCTTTGCCTTTGTCTCTTTTTCTCTTTCTTAAGTCTCAATGACATTGTACACCAGTTATTTATGGTTCTGGTAATTCAAGACAAGTAGGGAGGTGTATAGGCTGGTCCTTAAATAAAGTTCTTCCTGATAATTGTGCCTCTTGACTATACTTTCTCCTGTTTATGACCTCAAGTGCATATAATTTGTTTACTTATTATTGATCAATATTAACCCCTTTATTTTAGTTTATTACTTTTTTTCATACTGCCTGTGTTCTTCTTCCTGCATTGAATATGTATGTAAAGTAATATATGTCCTTACAGTTTCCTCTCCATCAGCTTATTTAGGTATATGTATATCCTTGGAAAAAGATTGGCTGCTTTTTTTTTTTTTAATGCAGAGCCTCACTCTGTCACCCAGGCTGCTGGAGTTCTGTGGCACGATCTTGGCTCACTGTAACCTATGCCTCCCTGGTTCAAGCGATTCTCTTGCCTCAGCCTCCTGAGTAGCTGGAACTACAGGCACCTGCCACCACGTCCAGCTAATTTTTTTTTTTTTTGTATTTTTAGTAGAGACGAGGTTTCACTGTGTTGACCAGGTTGGTCTTGAACTCCTGACCTTAGGTGATCCACCCACTTTGGCTTCCCAAGTGCTGGGATTACAGGCGAGAGCCACTGCACCTGGCCTGGCTGTTTTGTTTTATTATATATTTTTAACAAATACTTACATTGCATTTTTCAAATCCCAGACACTGTTTTAAGCTTTTAGCAACATTAATTCATTGAATCCTCACAACAGCCCTGTGTGGCAAGTACTCCTATCCCTCTTGGCACAGAAAGATTAAGTAATTTGCACAAGGGTATGTAACTTGTAAGTGTGGAGCTAGGATTTCAAGCTGAGGCTGTCTGGTTCTAGAGTCCATACCTCTTTGACCAGTATAATAAGCTTCCTCTCTATTAATGCTGAAGTATTGTGCTATAAAGCCTGCTTGATTCTTTCCTCCTTTTACATGTTGCTATGTGTACATCAAATTCATAATCTTTAATTGCTACTTGATATTCTGTTTCAAGCATATGCCGCATTTTCAACTTTATTAAGTTATATATAATAAGATAATGTCATTTTAAGTGCACAGTTTAGTGAGTTTTGACAAATGAATACATTTTTGTAACCAACTTCACAATCAATATAGAGAACATTCCCTTCACCCCAAGATGTGAAGGAGTACCCCAGTACCCCTTCCCAGTAAATCCTGCTTCTGGCTGCATGAAATCACTGATCTTTTTGTCACATTGGATTCGGTTTTCCTAAACTAGGTTTTGTATAAATGGACTTATAGAGTATACACTTTTGAGTTTGGTTTCTTTTGTTCCGCTTGTTTTTGAGACTCATTTATGCTGTTGTTTGAATGACTAGTTCATTTCTTTTGCAATTTTTCAGTGTGGGAATATATCACAATTTGTTTATCCGTTCACCTGTTTGTGGATATTTTGGTTATTTCCAGTTTTTGACTAGTATCATTAAAGCTGGTATATACATTTATGCACAAGTTATTGTGTTGTCATGTTTTCTTTTCTCTTGGTAAATATATAGGAATGGAATTCCTGGGTCTTATGATAAGTATATAATAACTTTATTTTTAAAACTGCCAAAATGTTTTACAGAGTGATCGTGTGACAGTCTCATCAGTATCAAATAAGAGTTTGAGTTCCTTCACATTCTTGACAACACTTGGAATATTGTCTGTCTTTTATTTTTAAGCTTTTTATTTTGAAATAGAGTCATAGTTGCAAAAATAATGCCGAGAGGTCCTGTGTTTCCATCACCTAGTTTTCCCCAGTGATAACATCTTGTGTAATTTTAGAACTGTATCAAAAGCAGGGATGTGATGTTGGTACAATCCACAGACCTTATTCAGATTTCACTAGTTTTATATGGATTCATTTCAGTGTACATGTATATATAGTCCTGTGGAATTTGTCACATTTGTAGATTCATGCAAACACCACCATAATCAAGATGCAGAACTTTCCTATTATCCCAAAGATTCCTCATGCTAGCCATTTATATTCTTACACATCCCTCTTGGCTCCCTTTTCTCCATTTCCTCTCCATTTTTGTGGGCCCTTGGCAACCACTAATCTGTTCTTCATCTTCATAATTTTTCCATTTAGAGAATATTATGTAAGTGAAATCATATAGAATATAACCTTTTGAAGTTGGCTTTTTCACTCAGTGCAATGCCTTTGATATCCATCCAAGGTGTTGTGTAACATGTATTGATAGTTCTAGTTTTTTGCATTTCATTGCTGAGTAGTATGGATATAACACAGTTTATATAACCATTCAGCCAGTGAAAGACATTTGGATTGTTTTTAACTTTTGATTACTACATAAAATGTCTGTTATGAATATCTATGGGCATGCTTTCTTGTGGACAGTTCCCATTTCTCTGTGATACATGCCTAGTATTGTGAGTGCAAAGTCTATACTAAGTGTCTGTTAAATTTTGTTTTCTTTCTTTTTTTTAGAAGAAAATTTCAAACTATTCTCTGGAGTGGCTGTACCATTTTATATTCCACCAGCAAATGTGTGATTTATGTAATTTCTTCATATCCTTACTCGCATTGGGATTACCATTTTTTAAAGCTCTTCTAACAGTTGTGTAAAAATACCTCATTTTAGTTTTAATTTGAATTTCCTAATTACCTAATGATGTTGAACATCTTTGTGTGTGCTTATTTGCCACTTTTATATCCTCTCTGGTGAAATATCTGTGTCTAGGATTATCAGTTTTTAATTTTAGTCTTTTTAGTTTCATGTATTGGTATTTCACTGTGGATTCAGTTTTTGCTTTTCAGATGAATTAGGATGTGGGCATCTTTTCAAATGCTTATTGATCATCTTCTTTTTTGAAGTATCTGTTCAGATTTTTTTTGCCCATTTTAATTATGGTTTATTGGTCTTACAAAGTTATGAGTTCTTCACATCTTGCTATTACTCCCTTGTCAGATATGCATATTGCAAGTATTTTCTCTTATTATATAGATGGCCTTTTTTATTTTTAAGTGATGTATTTTTAAGAGTAGAAGCTTTTCATTTTCATGAATTTCAATTTAGCAATCTGTCTCTATCATTTTTAGTGCTTTTTTTGTTAACATTCTTTCTAATAAATCTTTCCTACTCAGAGTTCATGAAAATTTTCTTCTACATGTTCTAAAAGTTTTGTAGTTGTAGGTTTTATGTTTGGGTATAAAATCCATTTAGAGTTAATTTTTGTTCATATGCCACATTTTTATTATCCAACCTCCTAGTGACTGTTACTTTGGATTACGATCGTAAATAACACTGACAAAATATCATTATACATAGCTCCATGTGAATATGTGGAAAAGTATCTCTAGGTGGTTTTTTATATATATATAGTATATATATGTATACAAATATATATAATTTATATATGTATATATACATATATGTGCATATATACATATATGTGTGTATATATACACATACAACACACATTTTTTTATTTGTGTATGTAAAATGGTATCCACAATGGTTGCACACATTTATACTCTTTTTCCTTCTTTTTCACTGGCTTCTAAACCCATATTTCATGTGTTCTGTTTGCTGCATGCTTCTCTGAAAGTCTTGTGACTCTTTTCCGTTTTACTTATTCTAATATTTTGTAGAAACTCTTAACCTGTTCAACTTGTGTCTAAACTATGAGTATATAGTCTATGTGTGAAGCCCTTAGGGCTGTACCACAATTTCAGTACTTACGCTTTGTCATATGTGTTTTGCCAACTTACCACCCTTTTATCTCCTTTTTGGTTCTTATCTGTGGTCCTTGTCTATCATGATACTGCATTGGGGACCTCAGGTAATATATTAACACATAAAATTAAGTGCCAAATTGTGTGAAGACAATTTTCAAAATAGTTATGAATGCTATGTAATTTTAGATGAAAATACGTATGAGCAGATGGTGAAGTAAGTAGTAACTTCAGTACCTTGTTACAGGTCACACCTTGAAAGTCTCCTGTCTAGTAAAGGACAAAACCATCATGTTACAAATATGCTGCAAAATGCTGTAATATGCAGTTTGAAACTTCACATACTATCAGAAAAACTTGTATTGAACAGATGTTTGAAGTCATAAGGTCTGCAGTATAAGCCAGTTAAATTTACATAATGATTTCATAGGCTAAAATATTAGTTATCTTCTCACTTATTGAAAAGTCCATTTATTGCTACATTACACTTAGCTGCGGTAAGAAATACTCATACTAATCTTCACTCTGAAATACTGACTGAGAAAATTACATATGAAAATAAAATATTTCTTTTTTTAGTTTTTGCTAAGTCGTTTGAAAATTAATATTAGTTATGAATTATATTTATAGAAACTGTCACTTGCATTAAATGGCGCTTGCATCTGGTGAGCATTATTTCACAGTATCAGCAATTTAGTTTGAATCTGTACTTGCCAGTTTTGGTATCAACACTGGAAAATACTAGGAAATCATTGTGAATCATTGACAAGGTCCTGATGGTTTAGTTGCCATGGTTGCTCAAAATGTATAATCTTTTCTTCTTGTTTCACTGATAGATCGTGTTTAAATTATGTAAACATTAAAACACAGAAAAAGAATTAGAGCATAGATATAAGGGTTATTTTTACTTATAGCTTTATATGTAAATTAAAACTACATTGTTTTTAAAAAACTTCCATTGAACAAACATTTTTCTCACCATGTTTACTTTTGATTGACAAATTTTGGTTAATTTCTAGAGCCATATACTGCTCATTCTGGTTTTCCTGGGACAGGTTAGGTTTATGCCCATGTTCCTGGTGTAATTATTGAGAACAATCTATTTAACTCAAAGTAAAATATACCTTATAATACATTTCTCAAATCAATATACTTTTGTTAGCCCTGGGCTGTCTGATTTTGCCACAAACTAGCCGTATGACCATGGGTAAAGAAAATAACCCCAAATTTCTGTAAGTTTCTTCATCTGTAAAGTGAAATGGTAAGGGTAAATGATCTCTGAATATTCGTGAATGCTTTTAAGATTAATGTTTCTCTGATGTTTAGTTGCTTCTAATATAGCAGTGGTTTAGAGCAGTGATTTTCAAAGAAGTTTGTTCTGTTTTACTATTTATGGTCTTTCTCTGTTCTATCCTATTATATCCTATTAAAATAAATGCTAGTGATGACCTAATAACTTGATTGCATGATCAAAATAGGGTTAGGTTGAAATCTATATCTTGATTTACATATTCCTGAGTATCATTTTTAATTTTTTACAGTGAACAGTTAGTTACCTTCTCTAAGCTTCAATTTCCCCATTCACTTGTGGTTAAGTGTTCTGAGATTAAATGAGGTAAGCTATATAAAGTGCATAGCAAAGCACCTGTTGTATGGAAGAAATTGCATGTTAGCTGTCCTCTTATTTATTCACATTATAAATGTGACTTTCCTCTGCTAAGATTACCTTACATAGAATCTAATACATGGAAAGCTTTTTTTTTTTTTTTTTTTACCACATTGTTAAACATATTTTAAAACTACAGATAATATTATATCCTTGTCGGTCAGCAGTTTTGAAGCATATCCATAAGTGCTTTGTCAAACAGTAGTTATATTTTTACAGTAGTTTTGTGAAGGAAGTACCTCTTTGGTTTGCTAGCTTAGTAGACTCCCCACCAAGAGGTCAAATGTCAGGAAATTCATTGAAGAAAATACATTATTAATTTTCTGCCCTGTTCTACTTAGGATGTTCCATCTTGTTTTTCATTTGAAATAATATATAGCTTCTTTATATTGAAATTATATGCCTTTTAAAAATGTTAGAATCAAAAATTGCTCTCACAAACAGTGAAAAGGATTAATATTTTGATTATCTTTGAAGCAATAAGCTATTTGTTTCTAAAATAAAATACTAAATTTATATCTGATCAGTCTTTTGGTCTAATGCTCAGTCAATACACTGGGGAAAGAATCGAATTCAGGGGTTTGACTTTTAAGTTTATTTTGCTCATACTGGGTTATCATTTTCTGAGTTTCCCTCCACTTCTTAGGTGTATACCATTGCTTATATCCCATGTCCTTGCTGCTGCTCTGACTGAAAAGCAGGATAATGAGGTATATGCTAAGAGTTAAGTCTTTTGACCTAATATTTTGACCAGTCTTCTATCCTTCATATTGAGTTTCATTCTACAGAGGAATGAGCTTTATTGGCCTTTACCATTGTGCTGCGAAAGTAGTTCAAAGTGGTTATAATGGTTGTTCCATAAAGAAGATAAAATAATGAATATATATAGTATTATGCAGAGCACATATCACTCTGCCATATTCTTTCCATTATTAACTCAATTCATTTTTCATGATAACCCTGGGAAGTAGGCATTATTATTCTCCAAAAAGTGTTCAATATTTGCCACAGTCCTGAAACTAGTAAATGGCAGAGTTGAAATCTAAACCCACCTGGCCCACCCTGGGAAGTTTGTGGAAGTGGATTCTGGAAAATACACTCAAGATCGCAGTCTTTAGCCTGATGTTTTTCATTTTTATTAGCGACACATAATATGTCAGTTTCTTTGAACCAGGCTAGGATGCCAGTACTCTGGAAAACAAAAAGAGGATATCAATTAAAAAAAAAAAAATCATGGCAAGTTGGAAGAACTAGTAAATGTAAACTGAGTACATTTACATCTACTGGATATAGCTCTATAGAAATGTATGCAGGGTAATTCACACAGGGAGGAAAAAACAAACTGTACAAATGTAAGAGGATAACATTAAGAGGCTACCAGGCAATTCCCTTTTTCTCCTGAAGCCCTGGTCATGATTTTATTATGTAGAATTTGGAGAGAATCCAGAGGAATCTAACAAAAATTATTAAAAGGTTTGAGAAATCTGCTATGTGATGAAAGTCTAAAGGATTAGGTTTATTTAGCCTACAGAAGTGAAGTCTGAATAGGGACTTAATTAGTCTTCAAGTTCAGTGAAATCATAGACACAGAGGCCGTGAGTGGTTCTTAGGAGAATTGTCTTCTGACAGGCATTCTTCAACATGGTTGTTTTTTTGGTTTCACTGTGTGTGAAAGGATATTATATGAGTGATGATGAGCAGCTCTTCTTTCTTCACTGCAGGGGGACAGGCAGGAAAGAGCTTAAATCACCACAGTAGTGATTTAGGTAGAACTTTTCAAATATCCTTGGAAGCTTGTGGAGATTCCTTCCTCAAAGCCTTTTTGTTTTGTTTTAGTTTTATTTTCAATGGACAGATAATAACTGTACATATTTATGGATACAATATGATGTTTTGATGCATGTTTACAATGTGGAATGATGAAATCTGTTAATTAACAAATCCATCCTCTAATATACTTGTCCTTTTTGTGGTGAAAACACTTAAAATCTACCTTTTTAGCAGTTTTGAAATATGCAATGCATCATTATTTATTATAGTCACCATTTTGCATCAAATCACTAAGGCTTATTCCCTCTAACTGAAATTTTGTACCCTTTAATCACTATTTTTCTCATCCCTTTCCCCTGGCCCCTGATAACCATCATTATATTTTGTGTGTAGACTGCCAGGTTTTGGTGGAGTGGATTTTAAACTGATGGAAGAAAAAGGGTACATTATTCTTTATACCTGGTTAAAGGTAAACATTTTTTTAGATCCTTTTACTCTAAGCTCTGTAAAAGTACGAGGACATCTGTCAAAAGTAAGACTGGATGATAGATATTTTAATGTTGTAATCAGGAGCCTCATTCAGTTTGTAGAACTCCTTAGGGACTCTCTGAGATGTTTGTGGGCCATCGTACAGGAGGGCCCTGCCCTTTGAAAAAGAAGACATTTAGATGATGCGAGCGGCTGCTGCTACCACTGGTCTTCTGCAAAGGCTTCTTGGTGTTTCTCATTGAACTTTTTTTTTTCCCTCCAAGGATCTTTTCTGATTGAATCACCCCAAATTGCAAGATACTATCTGTGTCTTTCCATTGCCTCTTTTTATTTAGAAATGATAGCCATTTCTTTAGCAGCTGGCCTCATTTGGATTTTAAGGGAGGGAGTGGTTTCTATTTAAAGTCACATAGTAAGGTATGAAATGCACATAAAGAACTTCTATAGGATCTTTATTTGAACAGACTTCCTTCTGTCCTCCCACAAATATTTACAGAAATCCTGCTAGGTGCCAGGCATTATTCTAGGTACAGTGAATATAAAGCAGACAAAAATCTCTACTGTTTTGGAGCTTGCATTCTAGTTGGGAGGTGGATAGAAAATTGTGTGTGTGTGTGTGTGTGTGTAGTGAGAGAGAGAGAAAGAGAGACAGAGAGTATTACATAGTGATAAGTGCCATCAGAAAACATGAAGCACAAAAGGAGATTTATACAGGATCAAAAGTTCAATTTGCAATCGATTTGTCAGAAAGGCCTCATATATCTATGTATCACAGATATTTCTCAGTTGCCTATTTTGGGCTTCTGCATCTTTTCTCCCTTGCTTGCCAAAAGCAGGAACTGGCAGCCTGGCACGCACTACTTCTACAAGGTTGCTGACCTCTGACATAACTAGGGTCTGTAGGATTTAAATCATTCATTTTATTTTTTAAAAAGAAGTCAATCATGCTTTAATAAACACAGATTATATTTTAAAATTACCTCTGAAGGTATTTAAAACATTCCAACAAATATACAAGTATGACCAGAATTTACCAAGTATATAGGTAGTCTATTTACTTTCTTCTATATATTTAGAATATTTCTCCTGATTTTTCTTATTCCGCATCTTCTGTGTTGCACATTGAGGGATTTTTGTAAAGGGTGATAGGCAATGGAGTATGAAATAATTCAACAGCCCCACTCCCAGAAAACCCACTTAATGCACATGATCCCTAATGGTGGGTCAGCAGCATGATGGTTGTATTTGAAGAAAACTCTTATAAAACAAAATTTAGAATCATGTGGACTTACTGTTGTGAGCATGGGAAGCGACTGAACTATGTCCTTGTTTTCTTTGTGCAGTGGCAGACTGGGGAGAAGATACTAACAGATAATATGTAGGTTTGAAATTTGCAATAAAAATGTGAGTGATCTGAATCTGAATACAGTGAGACTCAATTCAAGGCTTTGCTTTTGTGGTGGGGATATTAAGAGAGTGTTGGGGCGGAGCAAGATGGTCGAATAGGAACAGCTCCAGTCTCCAACTCCCAGCGCGAGCGACACAGAAGACCGGTGATTTCTGCATTTTCAACTGAGGTACTGGGGTCATCTCACTAGGGAGTGCCGGACAATCGGTGCTGGTCAGCTGCTGCAGGCCGACCAGCGAGAGCTGAAGCAGGGCGAGGCATCGCCTCACCTGGGAAGCGCAAGGGGGAAGGGAATCCCTTTTCCTAGCCAGGGGAACTGAGACACACAACACCTGGAAAATCGGGTGACTCCCACCCCAATACTGTGCTTTAAGCAAAGGGGCACACCAGGAGAATATATCCCACACCTGGCCGGGAGGGTCCCACGGCCACGGAGCCTCCCTCATTGCTAACACAGCAGTCTATGATCTAACCGCAAGGCAGCAGCGAGGCTGGGGGAGGGGCACCCGCCATTACTGAGGCTTAAGTAGGTAAACAAAGCCGCTGGGAAGCTCGAACTGGGTGGAGCTCACAGCAGCTCAAGGAAACCTGCCTGTCTCTGTAGACTCCACCTCTGGGGACAGGGCACAGTTAACAACAACAACAACAAAAGCAGCAGGAACCTCTGCAGATGCAAACGACTATGACAGCTTTGAAGAGAGCAGTGGATCTCCCAACACTGAGGTTGAGATCTGAGAAGGGACAGACTGCCTGCTCAAGTGGGTCCCTGACCCCTGAGTAGCCTAACTGGGAGACATCCCCCACTAGGGGCAGTCTGACACCCCACACCTCACAGGGTGGAGTACACCCTGAGAGGAAGCTTCCAAATAGAATCAGACAGGTACACTTGCTGTTCAGCATATTATTCTTCTTCTGCAACCTCTGCTGCTGATACCCAGGCAAACAGGGTCTGGAGTGGACATCAAGCAAACTCCAACAGACCTACAGCTGAGGGTCCTGACTGTCAGAAGGAAAACTATCAAACAGGAAGGACACCTATACCAAAACCCCATCAGTACGTCACCATCATCAAAGACCAGAGGCAGATAAAACCACAAAGATGGGGAAAAAGCAGGGCAGAAAAGCTGGAAATTCAAAAAATAAGAGCGCATCTCCCCCTGCAAAGGAGTGCAGCCCATCGCCAGCAACGGATCAAAGCTGGTCAGAGAATGACTTTGACGAGATGAGAGAAGAAGGCGTCAGTCCATCAAACTTCTCAGAGCTAAAGGAGGAATTACGTACCCAGTGCAAAGAACTAAAAATCTTGAAAAAAGAGTGGAAGAATTGACAGCTAGACTAATTAATGCAGAGAAGGTCGTAAACGAAATGACAGAGATGAAAACCATGACACGAGAAATACGTGACAAATGCACAAGCTTCAGTAACCGACTCGATCAACTGGAAGAAAGAGTATCAGCGATTGAGGATCAAATGAATGAAATGAAGCGAGAAGAGAAACCAAAAGAAAAAAGAAAAAAAGAAATGAACAAAGCCTGCAAGAAGTATGGGATTATGTAAAAAGACCAAATCTACGTCTGATTGGGGTGCCTGAAAGTGAGGGGGAAAATGGAACCAAGTTGGAAAACACTCTTCGGGATATCATCCAGGAGAACTTCCCCAACCTAGTAGGGCAGGCCAACATTCAAATTCAGGAAATACAGAGAACGCCACAAAGATACTCCTCCAGAAGAGCAACTCCAAGACACATAATTGCCAGATTCACCAAAGTTGAAATGAAGGAAAAAATCTTAAGGGCAGCCAGAGAGAAAGGTCGGGTTACCCACAAAGGGAAGCCCATCAGACTAACAGCAGATCTCTCGGCAGAAACTCTACAAGCCAGAAGAGAGTGGGGGCCAATATTCAACATCCTTAAAGAAAAGAACTTTAAACCCAGAATTTCATATCCAGCCAAACTAAGTTTCATCAGTGAAGGAGAAATAAAATCCTTTACAGATAAGCAAATGCTTAGAGATTTTGTCACTACTGGGCCTGCCTTACAAGAGACCCTGAAGGAAGCCCTAAACATGGAAAGGAACAACCGGTACCAGCCATTGCCAAAACACACCAAAATGTAAAGACCATCGAGGCTAGGAAGAAACTGCATCAACTAACGAGCAAAAAAACCAGTTAATATCTTAATGGCAGGATCAAGTTCACACATAACAATATTAACCTTAAATGTAATGGACTAAATGCTCCAATTAAAAGACACAGACTGGCAAACTGGATGAAGAGTCAAGACCCATCAGTCTGCTGTATTCAGGAGACCCATCTCACATGTGAGACATACATAGGCTCAAAATAAAGGGATGGAGAAAGATCTACCAAGCAAATGGAGAACAAAAAAAAGCAGGGGTTGCAATCCTAGTCTCTGATAAAACAGACTTTAAACCATCAAAGATCAAAAGAGACAAAGAAGGCCATTACATAATGATAAAGGGATCAATTCAACAGGAAGAGCTAACTCTCCTAAATATATATGCACCCAATACAGGAGCAACCAGATTCATAAAGCAAGTCCTTAGAGACTTACAAAGAGACTTAGACTCCCATGCAATAATAACGGGAGACTTCAACACTCCACTGTCAACATTAGACAGATCAACGAGACAGAAAGTTAACAAGGATATCCAGGAATTGAACTCATCTCTGCACCAAGTGGACTTAATAGACATCTATAGAACTCTCCACCCCAAATCAACAGAATATACATTCTTCTCAGCACCACATTCGCACTTATTCCAAAATTGACCACATAATTGGAAGTAAAGCACTCCTCAGCAAATGTAAAAGAACAGAAATTATAACAACTGTCTCTCAGACCACAGTGCAATCAAACTAGAACTCAGACTAAGAAACTCAATCAAAACCGCTCAACTACATGAAAACTGAACAACCTGCTCCTGAATGACTACTGGGTACATAACAAATGAAGGCAGAAATAAAGATGTTCTTTGAAACCAATGAGAACAAAGATACAACATACCAGAATCTCTGGGACACATTTAAAGCAGTGTGTAGAGGGAAATTTATAGCACTAAATGCCCACAAGAAAAGCAGGAAAGATCTAAAATTGACACTCTAACATCACAATTAAAAGAACTGGAGAAGCGACAGCAAACACATTCAAAAGCTAGCAGAAGGCAAGAAATAACTAAGATCAGAGCAGAACTGAAGGAGATAGAGACACAAAAAACCCCAAAAAATCAATGAATCCAGGAGTTGGTTTTTTGAAAAGATCAACAAAATTGACAGACTGCTAGCAAGACTAATAAAGAAGAAAAGAGAGAGGAATCAATAGACGCAATAAAAAATGATAAAGGGGATATCACCACCGACCCCACAGAAATACAAACTACCATCAGAGAATACTATAAACACCTCTATGCAAATCAACTAGAAAATCTAGAAGAAATGGATAATTTCCTGGACACTTACACTCTCCCAAGACTAAACCAGGAAGAAGTTGAATCCCTGAATAGATCAATAGCAGGCTCTGAAATTGAGGCAGTAATTAATAGCCTACCCACCAAAAAAAGTCCAGGACCAGATGGATTCACAGCTGAATTCTACCAGAGGTACAAGGAGGAGCTGGTACCATTCCTTCTGAAACTATTCCAATCAATAGAAAAAGAGGGAATCCTCCCTAACTCATTTTATGAGGCCAACATCATCCTGATACCAAAGCCTGGCAGAGACACAACAAAAAGACAATTTTAGACCAATATCCCTGATGAACATCGATGCAAAATCCTCAATAAAATACTGGCAAACCGGATCAGCAGCACATCAAAAAGCTTATCCACCATGATCAAGTGGGCTTCATCCCTGGATGCAAGGCTGGTTCAATATTCGCAAATCAATAAACATAATCCAGCATATAACAGAACCAAAGACAAAACCACATGATTATCTCAATAGATGCAGAAAAGGCTTTTGACAAAATTCAACAGCCCTTCATGCTAAAAACGCTCAATAAATTCGGTATTGATGGAACGTACCTCAAAATAATAAGAGCTATTTATGAGAAACCCACAGCTAATATCATACTGATTGGGCAAAAACTGGAAAAATTCCCTTTGAAAACTGGCACAAGACAGGGATGCCCTCTCTCACCACTCCTATTCAACATAGTGTTGGAAGTTCTGGCTAGGGCAATCAGGAAGAGAAAGAAAAAGAAATAAAGGGTATCCAGTTAGGAAAAGAAGAAGTCAAATTGTCCCTGTTTGCAGATGACATGATTGTATATTTAGAAAACCCCATTGTCTCAGCCCAAAATCTCCTGAAGCTGATAAGCAACTTCAGCAAAGTCTCAGGATACACAATAATGTGCAAAATCACAAGCATTCTTATACACCAGTACAGACAACAGAGAGCCAAATCAGAATGAACTTCCATTCACAGTTGCTTCAAAGGAATCAAATACCTAGGAATCCAACTTACAGGGATGTAAGGACCTCTTCAAGGAGAACTACAAACCACTGCTCAGTGAAATCAAAGAGGACACAAACAAATGGAAGAACATACCATGCTCATGGATAGGAAGAATCATATCGTGCAAATGGCCATACTGCCCAAGGTTATTTATAGATTCAATGCTATCCCCATCAAGCTACCAATGAGTTTCTTCACAGAATTTGGAAAAAACTGCTTTAAAGTTCATATGGAACCAAAAAAGAGCCCGCATTGCCAAGACAATCCTAAGTCAAAAGGACAAAGCTGGAGGCGTCACACTATCTGACTTCAAACTATACTACAATGGTACAGTAACCAAAACAGCATGGTACTGGTACCAAAACAGAGATAGAGACCAATGTAACAGAACAGAGTCCTCAGAAATAATACCACACATCTACAGCCATCTGATCTTTGACAAACCTGAGAGAAACAAGAAAGGGGAAAGGATTCCCTATTTAATAAATGGTGCTGGGAAAATTGGCTAGCCATAAGTAGAAAGCTGAAACTGAATCCTTTCCTTACTCCTTATACGAAGATTAATTCAAGATGGATTAGAGACTTAAATGTTAGACCTAATACCATAAAAACCCTAGAAGAAAATCTAGGTAGTACCATTCAGGACATAGGCATGGGCAAGGACTTCATGTCTAAAACACCAAAAGCAACGGCAGCAAAAGCCAAAATTGACAAATGGGATCTAATTAAACTAAAGATTCTCTGCACAGCAAAAGAAACTACCATCAGAGTGAACAGGCAACCTACAGAATGGGAGAAAATTTTTGCAATCTACTCTTCTGACAAAGGACTAATATCCAGAATCTACAAGGAACTCAAACAAATATACAAGAAAAAAACAACCCCATCAAAAAGTGGGCAAAGGATATGAACAGACATTTCTCAAAAGAAGACATCCATACCGCCAACAGACACATGAAAAAATGCTCATCATCACTCGCCATCAGAGAAATGCAAATCAAAACCACAATGAGATACCATCTCACACCAGTTAGAATGGCAATCATTAAAAAGTCAGGAAACAACAGGTGCTGTGGAGGATGTGGAGAAATAGGAACACTTTTACACTATTGGTGGGATTGTAAACTAGTTCAACCATTATGGAAAACAGTATGGCGATTCCTCAAGGATCTAGAATTAGATGTACCATATGACCCAGCCATCCCACTACTGGGTATATACCCAAAGGATTATAAATCATGCTGCTATAAAGACACATGCACACGTATGTTTATTGCGGCACTATTCACAATAGCAAAGACTTGGAATCAACCCAAATGTCCATCTGTGACAGACTGGATTAAGAAAATGTGGCACATATACACCATGGAATATTATGCAGCCATAAAAAAGGATGAGTTTGCGTCTTTTGTAGGGACATGGATGAAGCTGGAAACCATCATTCTTAGCAAACTATCACAAGAACAGAAGACCAAACACCGCATGTTCTCACTCATTGGTGAAACTGAACAATGAGATCACTTGGACTCGGGAAGGGGAACATCACACAGTGGAGCCTATCATGGGGAGGGGGGGGAGGGGGGAGGGGGGAGGGATTGCATTGGGAGTTATACCTGATAGAAATGATGAATTGATGGGTGCTGATGAGTTGATGGGTGCAGCCCACCAACATGGCACAAGTATACATATGTAACAAACCTGCACGTTATGCACATGTACCGTAGAACTTAAAGCATAATAAAAAAAATTAAAAAAATTAATTCCACAGATATTATATAATTTCCCCAATAAATATTCTACCAAACAATAAAAAAAAAAGAGTGTTAACTTCACTAATAGATTTTATATTCATTAATCAAATTCCAATTCAAATGGTCTTTAATTTATATAAAACCTGGAGCTGTGTCAACATCAAAATTTCCGCGAGGTCATAGAAGGCTTAAAACACAACAACCAAGCATAAGAACAGTAGGTATATTGAGTGTGGAGAAACGTTTGAGCCGGGGAGGCAGAGCTGAGATCATGCCACTGCACTCTAGCCTGGGTGGCAGAGTGAGACTCTATCTCAAAAAACAAAACAAAACAAAACAAAATAGAACAGTAGGTATAAAGTTTCTTTCTGGGACTACAAAATAGCTTAGATCTCTTTCCTAAAATTTTCAGAATTGGTCTTTTGATTTATATATCCCTTTGAAGGGAGAGACAGAATAACTTGAGTTAATTTGCTCATTATAATTTCAGGTCCAAGTTCAGATGCAAGTGCAGATTTGTTACCTAGGTATACACGTACCATGTTGGTTTGCTGCACCCATCAACCCATCATCTACATTAGGTATTTATCCTAATGCTATCCCTTCCCTAGCTCCCTAAACCCCTGACAGGCCCCTGTGTGTGATGTTCCCCTTCCTGTGTCCATGTGTTCTCATTGTTCAACTCTCACTTATGTGTGAGAACATGCGGTGTTTTGTTTTCTGTTCTTGTGTTAGTTTGCTGAGAATGATGGTTTCCAGTGTCATCCATGTCCTTGCGAAGGACACGAACTCATCCTTTTTTTATGACTGCATAGTATTCCTGGTGTATATGTGCCACATTTTCTTTATCCAGTCTATCATTGATGGGCATTTTGGTTGGTTCCAAGTCTTTTTTTTTTTTTTTATACTTCAAGTTCTAGGGTACCTGTGCACAATGTGCAGGTTTGTTACATATGTATACATGTGCCATGTTGGTGTGCTGCTCCCATTAACTCGTCATTTACATTAAGTATATCTCCTAATGCTATCCCTCCCCCCTCCCCCCACCCCACAACAGGCCCCAGTGTGTGATGTTCCCTTCCTGTGTCCAAGTGTTCTCATTGTGTTCAATTCCCACCTATGTGTGAGAACATGCGGTGTTTGGTTTTCTGTTCTTGTGATAGTTTGCTGAGAATGATGGTTTCCAGCTGCATCCATGTCCCTACAAAGGGCATGAACTCATCCTTTTTTAGGGCTGCATAGTATTCCATGGTGTATATGTGCCACATTTTCTTAATTCAGTCTGTCATTGATGGACATTTGGGTTGGTTCCAAGTCTTTGCTATTGTGAATAGTGCCGCAATAAACATACATATGCAGGTGTCTTTATGGTAGAATGATTTAAAATCTTTTGGATATGTAACCAGTAATGGGATTGCTGGGTCAAATGGTATTTCTCGTTCTAGATCCTTGAGGAGTCGCCACACTGTCTTCCACAATGGTTGAACTAATTTACACTCCCACCAACAGTTTAAAAGCATTCCTATTTCTGTACTCCCTCTCCAGCATCTGTTGTTTCCTGACTTTTTAAATGATCGCCATTCTAACTGGCATGAGATGGCATCTCATTGTGGTTTTGATTTGCACTTCTCCAATGACCAGTGATGATGAACTTTTTTTCACGATTGTTGGCTGCATCAGTGTCTTCTTTTGCGAATTGTCTGTTTGTATCCTTTGCCTAGTTTTTGATGGGGTTGTTTTTTTCTTGTAAGTTTAAGTGCTTTGTAGATTCTGGATATGAGCTCATTGTCAGATGGATAGATTGCAAAAATTTTCTCCCATTCTGTAGGTTGCCTGTTCACTCTGATAGTTTATTTTTCTGGGCAGAAGCTCTTTAGTTTAATCAGATCCCATTTGTCAGTTTTGGCTTTTGTTGCCATTTCTTTTGGTGTTTTAGTCATGAAGTCTTTGCCTATGCTTATGTCCTGAATGGTATTGCCTAGGTTTTCTTCTAGGGTTTTTATGGTTTTAGGTCTTACATTTAAGTCTTTAATGCATCTTGAGTTAATTTTATTAACAAATAACCTAAATCCACTCAAACAGGAATTTCTCTCATGGAATATCTTTTCCCTTTGACCACATCTTTAGTCCTACTTATGGCTGCATATCTGCAATTGAATGTGACCTCTGTTGTCTTTGAAACTCTCATAGTATTTTGTTTAACATATACCTTAGTGCATTGGAAACAAGTAAGAACGAAAACCAGCCAAAAAAATCTGATAAATTACAAGAGAATCTTCGTGTGACTCTTAGAAATGTAATGTGGGTAATTTTTGATGTTTACCTATGCAAGGCATTTCATTATTAAGCTTATGGAAACCCAGATTCTCTTTGATTTGAATTTGGATAGATTACAGTTCCCAGCTATATGAAGCAAGATTAAATGCTGCAAACTTTGTAGATCCCACTATTTCTTTCCATTGATCTAACTATCCATCACATAGGAGGGAGTCCGCGGAAGTTCTCCTGTCTGTGAAACTGCTTGAGGGCTATTTCAAAGGGTTGTCTTTTTGGCTCTACATTTCTAGTTCTCTGTAATTAGACTTATATACAGTTTATTTATTTATTTATTTATTTTTTACAGGATAATCATCAATTCCCTCCAACTCTGGGCCTGAATCAGAATGTGTGGCAGTTTTTAAGTTCATAACAACTTTGAACAAAACTAACAAGTAGACTTAGCCATTTTCATACTCAATTCCTTGAGAAAAATACCACCAATTTAATGTATATTTTGTTTGTTTATTATTTTTTTGGTGTGGATTCTTGATTTTGTGGAACAAAAGACCGTAAGTTACATCTGTATCCATGATATTAGTGCCATCCTTTGCCCTCCATCCATGTGCCTTTACAAATCAGTTACGGTGTTTATACAAAAGCCTTTATGGTGCCTTTACGAAGCAGTTATGGTGCTTAATACCACAGTCAAAATCAGGGTCTGCATATGTTTTCCTGATGGCTTAGTAAATATTTCTGAGCAGGTAAAGCAGGAATATGTATGTTTAGAGATTCATTCTGTATCTTAATGGCTTGGCACTCTTAAGTGAGCAGGATATGTGCTCCTTCTTGTTTTTCTTCCTACGTAGAGAAAAGTAAGGTTTTTCGTATGCTGGTATCATTAATTATTACCACAGACAGGATTGGGGTGGGCTTTAAAGAACATTGTTTCTGATAGCTATTTATTGGCTGTAAGAATGGTTTCATAGCACCTTCTCTAAAATCAATTGCAGAGATCCTCTAACATTTTATTGGTCCATAGTAACAACCCTATGAAGCAAGTCATCTCACTTATCTAGGAGAGCACATTCTGCAGCCAGTTTATCTTGAAACATTGCCTCATTTGAATTATTCTAAGGGTATCTTATCAAATGTTTTCTTTTACAGCATGGTGATTGGGAATGCCTGCCTTGGAAATTGTGTATCCTCAAATCATGCTGACCAGGCTCCGCATCTCTGGGAAATCAGTCACCCTCTGACGGGTGTGTTAAAGAGGATCCATGACCATCTTCTGAGAGAAATCATGGTCTTCCTTTGCTTAGGAGTGGGGTGCTCTCCACATGCTGCTGTTTTGTTTTCATAAAGTAATGCAAACCTGGTTGTTAATCTGTGAATTCTCTAAGTTCAATATGCCCTTCATTGACACAGAGAATATTTATATTCCTGTTTTTTCTCAGATACCACAGTCTCAAACTCTATGCCACTTGTCCTTATCAAAACTGTCTCTATGATAATATTTGTGTAATATTTCTGAGGAATATGTAATCTGTTCATTCTGCTAGGGAGTAGACCTTTTCTTTTAATTCAAGCCAGACCATCAGAGAGTTTTGGCCCTTTGAGAATGGCTTTTACTGAGTGGTAGTGTGGTGTTATCATTGACAGATTGAGGGTCATTAGTAAGCAGTCTCCGTTAAGTCATTATTGTGTTCATCATGTTGGAATGCATAAGGAGATGGTCCACATATTACACAGTCTTTGTCTTATGAACAACCATAGGAGAAAGTTCTTAACTGTCCTGTCCCAGTGTCAGGAAAACCTAAACTTCTCCTGAGCCACTGTTGCTGAGAATCTTCTGTTGGTTTTGATTCCCAGTGCATCTCTAACTGTACTTCTGTTAAACTTTTCATGAACTATCCTGACTCCATCTTCTTCTCTTATTATTTTTTCTTTATGTGTGTCTTCTCGATAATTAGTCTTTTTAGTGTTATACTGTATGTACTTCATAAGCTATCAAAAATCCTTTTGGAATGCTGTAGTTAATGAATGAAAAACAACAACCCACAAATATAAGCTTTGATTGAACTTTCTTCCTTGGTTTTGTATTATAGTGACTGGTTTTCATACATAACCCCCTATCAGATATGAGGACTTTCAGGGTGATTGTTGTCTCTCATTCTTTATCATGCAGAAGTGTCAAGCACAGTACTTTGTATTTAATAGTATCCCTGTGAATATTTTGCATTACATAAATTTGCATTTATTGAATCTAGATACTGTTGGGTATACAAATATGAATTAAGTGTGGTCTCTAGCCTCAGGAAATTGATTTACATTTGGAGAGATACAAGAAAGACTGTGTTAAGTGCTGTCATATGCTGTGGAAGTCTTGAGGAGGGAGAAATGAATTCTGACTGGTGAGGGTCTAGAGGATTTGACCAGGGGAATACTTCTTTGGGGAAGTCTGTTCTTAGCACTGAAAATTGAATTGCATGAGCGTTTATGTAGTTCTTGTATGATTCTGAATTGCTTTTTTTCTCCCTTAAGTTTCAATGATTCCCCTTTAAGCTAGTGTTTGAAATTTAGAGAATACACCTTTAATGATACCATGATTTCATAGACTTCAGTCCACTCCAGTCCAGACTTGAAAACTTTAGTGTTGCCTCTTCCCTTCATTTTCTGATAATTTTAAAGACTTTTCTCTGTCCAATCAGATCTTTCCCAAGGAAACATTGCTAATGATTTTGTAAATGATGATTTCTGATTATTTTTGTTTTTGTTTTCCTCACAGGGTGTCCTGTTTAGATGATCATATGATTTTGAGGTCATTCATTAGGCTGTGACGTTGTACTAAAGGCCCTCTGTAATTTGCATCCTGATGGCCCTTCCTGCCTTGTGTTCCTTCATTTCCTCCTCATATGCCACACTATTTCATGTCATAGGGTAAGCTGCATCCTCTCTTTGCAAGGCCTTTATTATGTGATACTGTCTGTGCAAACTCCTTTCCATTCTCCATGATCCTCTCATTCACCTGAGAATCCCTTCCTTACTCTCAGCACAGTCACTCCACCCTGTGGCTCATGGCTGTAGACAAACAGCCTCATCAGTCCTTGTTTCACTGACAGCAGATATTAATTTGCATTTCTCCCTTTTCATTAGATTTGAGCTCCTAGGTGGCCAGATCTGCATTTTGTTCTACTTTCTCCAGTGACTGGTAGAGTAAGTGTGTTTTCCTGTATTTGCAACTTTTTGTCCAGCTATAAAGATGGATAGTTTTGTAGTATACCAAAAACCCCTTGAACTTGCATCGCTCACAGAGTACATTGTCGTGGCTGAGCTAGAGATTTCACTCTGGATTTCTTTCCTCCATGGCAACACTTCATTCAGTTTTCTTTTTGCTCTCAGTGCCTGCAACCTTTCTTATTTGGGAAATTTTTAAAGCCCCGGGCTTATAGTTGTTCTCAACTCTACTGACTTTTCTTTCCTCTTCACTCTTGCTACCCTTAAGCAAAGTCATTGTCAGCACTATGGTTTTCCCAAACATTCCTCCCCAAACTCTTCCACTTCTAAGAATCATGAATTTCCCTTCAAGTTTCCTTTCCATGAACTACATACTTTTTTTTTTTTGCCAATTTCTCAGTCCTACTTCCTCTTTCCAAATGCTGGCTTAATTTGTCCAGTTGCCACAATGAGTGGCTGTAGTAATGAAGAAGGAGAAGAGGATGTTAAGGCTTCTTTCAGTGACATTAAAGGCTATGGAAACACAAGTTATAATTTTTTCAGTTATATTCAATGTCAGCAAGACTAACTGAATTTACAAAATAAAAGAAGAATTCTCCAGTTTACGAGCAAAATATCTCTAGAAGTTTTCTACTATGGGTGCAGTGAAAAAGTAACTGCTTTTTTAGATGGCTGCAGTGTTCCCAGCATTGTGCCCATAACTGTGGCAGAGGCATAAGAAGTACAGGGTATTTTACCTGTGTTGAAAAACTTGTGTTATATACTGAGGAGAAAATGGTAATATACATGAGTACTGTGACATAGAATAGGATATGAAATGCAAATCTGATCATGTCTGTTTTTACAACTTTAATGATGTCCTGTTACCCAGAGTAAATAAAGCCCAGGCCCCTTGGAGTGGTTTCCTTGATCATTAACAATCTGACCGTAACCTCCTTTTGCAGCTTGTCTTCCTCCACTGCCATTCTCCTACCACATACCCTGTATGCTAGCCACTCCAAACTGCTCATCATTTTAGATTTTATCATTCACTTCAAAACCTCCTTGCTTTGGAAATCTGCCTCTATGTTTTTCATTTTCTTTCTCCCTGTCTTTGCCACATAAATTTATATTCATCTTTCAAGACCTGCCTAAATGTTACTTCCTCTGTTCTGTAGTGTCATTCTTTCCTGCATTTTCCTAGGTAGAATTAGTGTCAACTCTGTATGCACTTTTAGCTCCTTGCTAGCTTCCATTCTTGCATTTACCACAATGTTCTGTAATTGTTTTTTTCTGATTTCCCTTTTGATTTCTTCTTTGACCCATTGATTATTTAGGAGTAGGTTAATTTCCACCTACTTACGATTTTTCCAAATTTTGCCGGTTATTGATGTTTAATTTTTTTCTATTGTAATCAGAGAACATATATTATTTTTATCCTTTTAATACATTGAGGTTTTTTTTATGGCCTAGAATATGGTCTGTTCTGGAGAATGTTCCACATGTGCTTGAAAATAACGTATATTCAATTGTTATGGATGGAGTATTCTATTGATGTCTGTTAAATTAGTTGTTTATAGTGCTGCTCAAGTCTCCTGTTTCCTTGTTCGTCTTCTGTCTCGTTGTTCTATGCAATATTGAAAGTGAGTTATTGGCCAGGCCATGGTGTCTTACGCCTATAATGCCAGCACTTTTGGAGGCTAAGCGGTGTGGATCACATTAGCCCAAGAACTTGAGACCAGCCTGGTCAACATGGTGAAACCCAGTCTCTATAAAAAACACAACTAGCATTGTGGCTCACACCTGTAGTCCCAGCTACTTGGGAGGTTGAGGTGGGAGGATTGCCTGAGCCTGGAAGGTTGAGGTTGCAGTGAGCTGAGATCATACCACTGCTCTCTAGCCTGGGGGACAGAGAGAGACCCTGTCTCAAAAAGAAAAAAAAAAAAATCAAAAAAAGACTTATTTAAATTTCCAACTATTATTGTTGAATCATCTGTTTCTCCCTTCACTTCTGTCAGTTTTTATTTCAAATATTTGAGTGTATCATTATGGACTGCATATCTTTTATGATTACAAAAGTTCCCTCTTTATTTCTGAAATGGGAGTGGGGAATAAGGGAGCAGTCTTGGTTCAAACACAATAGACTCTTCCCTTTCTTACTGAAATTCCATTTTTGTAAGAACAGATATTTCTTCATTTGCTGTCTGCTCTGAAGATGATTTACCTTAAAAAATTTGTTTAACCAGTTTCACTGGAGACCACAGCAGTGGAGATCCTCAAGCTGTCATGCCAAAAGTTGATCTGTCATGCTTCTTTCTATAATTGTTTTAATGTGTATGCTTCTTTTCCATCATAGCCAATTAATCTTATAAACTTTATGAGGCTATGTTTTATTCATGTTTATTTGTTCACTACCTAGCACAATGCTTGAAATATTGAAGGTCAGCAATTCTCAATTATTTTCTCTTTTGCACACAGTTTTGAATACTGAAATTTTTCATGATATGTTTGAGTGTATTTTAAAAAACAAAATAATATTAAATAACTTAGCAACAATTATGAAATATTTATTGCTATAGCTTAACAACATTTCATGACTTCTATAAAAACAACCTTAGTTGTCCTACCATTCCTATGGTCTCTTTCCAGTACCCTGTTGCCTTTAGAGAAGAGCTGTTTACTGCTGTGACTGATTTGTGTCTTCACTGTATGAAATCAAATTTGTTTGTTTTTCGTGCCACTTGATGTCATTTCCTATCTTTGACTTGTAGCAGAGTACCCCCATTTATGTAATGCTGGTGTACAGTATGTTTGTACACTTTTCTGATAAACATGGATATAATAATATGTCTGCTTAGTTTTGACAAAAATAACTGGTTAGTTTTTGGGTCAGCTTGGGTGGTGGCACCTCTGTGAAGTTTACTATGCCTCCCAAGTGTCTCTGTTGCCTACTTAGTCCGTGTTTGGTCACTGTCGGATAAAATAAAGGTTAAATTATGAAGTATATAAAGTGTAGACTTCAAATGCTATGGAAGTCTTCTATGTAACCTAAGCTGTGAGGTTTGTGACAGTTTCTTGACTTGCCACATTTTTTAGTCTCTATCCTATGAATTTAAGGGGTTACTAAATTTTATTGCCTTTATCTTCTACAGGTTTCCAAATTGCCCTTCCTCCTTCCTTCCTTCCTTCTTCCTTCCTTCCTTCCTTCCTCCCTCCCTCCCTCCCTCCTCCCTCCCTCCCTCTCTCCCTCCCTTCCTCCCTTCCTCCCTTCCTCCCTTCCTTCCTACCTTCCCACCTTCCCACCTTCCCAGAGTTTCGCTCTGTCACCTAGGCTGGAGTGCAGTGGCACGATCTCCACTCACTGCAAGCTCCACCTCCCGGATTCACTCCATTCTCCTGCCTCAGCCTCCTGAGCAGTTGGGACTACAGGTGCCTGCCACCACACCTGGCTAATTTTTTATATTTTTAGTAGAGACAGGGTTTCACATTGTTAGACAGGATGGTCTCAATCTCTTGACCTCGTGATCCGCCCCACCTCGACCTCCCAAAGTGCTGGGATTACAGGCGTGAGCCACTGTGCCTGGCCAATTTTACTCCTTTCTTTGTTGTTCTTACGTGTTCAGTTCTTATCCAAGCCTTTAAACACTTATGCTAAGTTTTTAGTAAGAGCTGCTTAATTTGTTTGTTTTTTTTTTTTTTTTTTTTTGAGACGGAGTCTCGCTCTGCCGCCCAGGCTGGAGTGCAGTGGCCGGATCTCAGCTCACTGCAAGCTCCGCCTCCCGGGTTCACGCCATTCTCCTGCCTCAGCCTCCCGAGTAGCTGGGACTACAGGCGCCCGCCACGTCGCCCGGCTAGTTTTTTGTATTTTTAGTAGAGACGGGGTTTCACCATGTTAGCCAGGATGGTCTCGATTTCCTGACCTCGTGATCCGCCCGTCTCGGCCTCCCAAAGTGCTGGGATTACAGGCTTGAGCCACCGCGCCCGGCCTCTTTTTTTTTCTTTTTTAAATTATTATTATACTTTAAATTCTAGGGTACATGTGCATAACGTGCAGGTTTGTTACATATGTATACTTGTGCCATGTTGGTGTGCTGCACCCATCAACCCATCAGCACCCATCAACTCGTCATTTACATCAGGTATAACTCCCAATGCAGTCCCTCCTCCCACCCCCCTCCCCATGATAGGCCCCAGTGTGTGATGTTCTCCTTAGTCTGTGCTTTTGGGAAGTCACCTTGTACTTCTAGGGTACATGTGCATAACGTGCAGGTTTGTTACATATGTATACTTGTGCCATGTTGGTGTGCTGCACCCATCAACTCATCAGCACCCATCAACTCGTCATTTACATCAGGTATAACTCCCAATGCAATCCCTCCTCCCACCCCCCTCCCCATGATAGGCCCCAGTGTGTGATGTTCTCCTTAGTCTGTGCTTTTGGGAAGTCACCTTGTACTTTACTACCTAGACCACGTTTCTCAGAAGACCAGTTCATCATGACATTTCCTTTTTTTGCTTGCCACTGATGTTTTCTAAATGTTTGATGTGTACCAGCCACTGTTTTAGGTACAGTGGTTCCGTAGTGAACAAGCTGGACAAAGTTTCTGCCTCCTTGGACCTTCTGTTCTGTGTTGTGATAGGCAGTAAACAAGTACATAAAGGAGATTCTCACACTGTGATAAAGGCTATGGTAGTAAAAAATACTATGATGGGATAACTTAAAAGAGCACCTTAGGTAGGTGAAGAGTGAAGACATCTGAGGAGATGTCATGTGAGCTGAGACTTGAAGGATGTGGATGAGCCATACAGGAACTGGGAAAAGAGGACTTCATGCAGAGGGAATAACAAACATAAGGTCCCAGGAATAGGGAAGAGCTTGGCATGCTTATAAAACAGAAAGGAGGCTGTGACAGCTAAAACATAATGAAGGGTGAGAATAATGAGATGATGTGGAAGGGAAAACCAGATCATTTAGGGCCTTGCTAAAGTATGGCAAGGAGTTTTATTCTGTTTGAAGAGCCCTGTAAAGTCATTGATGATGTTAAGAGGAGTCAGGTGCCTTGTTTTTAACAGATAAATCCTGGAGAATAGTTTGAATAGGCAAGAGTAGAAGTAGGAGACTACTAAGAAGGTTGATACTTGTTCTAGATAAGTGACACTAGTGGCTTAGCATTAAAGATGGAGAAAGCTGGGTAGGTCAAGATAGAGGTTGGAGCTGGAGTCAATGGAATGAACTGGGCAATGCGTTAAAAGCCGGAAATGTTTGTTCTCTATATGCTGCATCATGGACAAACTCCTTTGTACTTTGAGGTCTCTGTAACCTGGCGTCTTTGTATGTCTGTTTATTTTCATTTACACCCTAAGGTCCACTTTGTTCTTCAAGCAAAAGAGGATATAATATAGTAGTTAAAAGCACATGTTTTTGCACCTGACTTCCTGAGTTCAGATCTTAGCTTTGTCCCTTCCTGTGTGATATCAAGTCAGAGAAATCTTGTGCCTTAGTTTCCTCATCTGTAAAATTGAGACAATGATATTTAGAAAAAGGGTTTTTGTAATTAACTTAGGATCTCAAGATGGCATCCTTTGGCTGGTAGAAATAGCTCTTCAGTTGCTGCCTCAGTCTTCACATGGCCTTCTCTTACGTCTTTCTGTTTGTTTCTCCTTCTCTTCATCGGACTTATCTTTGGATTAGGGCCCATCTTAATTCACAGTACTCTCATCTCAGGATCCTAAGTTAATCACAAAAAACCTTTTTCCAAATCAGGTCATATTTACAGTTTCTGGAAGTTGGCACATTGGCATATCATTTTGGGGGTTCACTGTTCAACCCATTGTAGTGAAGTCTTTGTATCTGGCTAAGACCACATTAGTTCCAACTTTGCTTTTATTTTTCTGTTTTATACATTTTACCCAATTTTGAAAATCTGGCGTAAAGCTTATGACTTCCATAAAATAGCCTCTGCTGTGTAAGATTTGTTATTGGGAGATAACAAGTAAAATCAAATACAATAATGTTTTTGAATGTCTGTGATTATCAAAACTGCACAGAGGGCTTGCTCTCAATAGACTACTTAGGTTAATTGCTTTTTATGGATTATTTGGGTAGTTGAAATTCTTGTTTTCATGTTCCATGTCTTACGAATTAGGAAAAATATTTCATTCTCATAGAAATTTGTTTTGATGACTTAGAAATCATTAAAATGAATATTTCTAATTCTGTTAAGAAGAACAAGATATCTTAAAAGTTGGGTTAGAGAGAGAGTTTTAAATCTAGTTTCTGGGTACAAGTTGGGTGTAGATTTCAAGGAAATGGTTGTGATCACACAAAGCTAGATCACTTGTGTATGTGGGGAAGGTAGAGCTAGAACAATGTATATGAGCTAGAAAATGATAAAACATATTATTAACAAAAGATCATACTTTTTTAGGTTTTCCTTTCTCACTTTCAGGGCTTAAAGTTTAAAAATTCTTCAGTTGGAGTGTTAATACAAGTATGTATAAATCATGCCTTGTTACTGAGCTTCACACCTGAGGTGTACAACTCATGTGTCTATGTATATGTTTAGAGAGAAACTGGAATGATGTTTTAGTGAAGGATTGACAATGGTTATCACTAAATGGTGACATTCATTTTTAAAACTGTCTGGTCTGACTGAGGTTTTTTTGGCACTAAAAGTGTGTCATTTTACAAAAGCAATTGTTGGAAGTGGAGAAGAGATGAAGAGTTTGAGAGTGGCTGGAGCCCCCCAGGCTAGTTACCTCTGGCTGCACATACAAGCCATGTTTACTCATGTCTCATATAAAGAGTATAATTTTCTCTATATACCATAGGGCAGAAATTGTTGAGAAGCACTATATAATGTATATGTTCCAACTTCTCAAAGAAATTATTTATCTGTATATTTGGGGATACAAGTGCAAGTTTCTTACATGTATGTATTGTGTAGTGGTGAAGTCTGGGCTTTTAGTGTACCCATCACCGTAATATTGAGTATTGTACTCAACAGGTAGCTTTTCAGCCCTCACCCCTCTCTCACCCTCTCCCCTTTCATAGTCTTCAGTGTCTTTTATTCCACAGTCTATACGTACCCATTGTTTAACTCCCACTTATAAGTAAGAACGTGTGGTATTTGACTTTCTGAGTTATTTCACTAAGGATATTGGCCTTCAGTTCCATCCTTGTTTCTGCAAAAGACATGATTTTATTCTTTTTTATGGCCGAGTAGTATAATGTAGTGTTACATATACCACATTTTCTTTATCCAATCTTCTGCTGATGGGCACTTAGGTTGATTCCGTATCTTTGCTATTGTGAATAGTGCTGCAGTAAACACATAAATTACAGTTACGATTTTTATGTAATGATTTCTTTATCTTTGGGTAGATACCCAGTAGTGGGATTGGTGGATGGAATAGTAGTTCTATTTTTAGTTCTTTAAGTAATCTCCATACTGTTTTCCATAAAGGTCATACTGAAATTCCTACCAATAGTATGTAAGCATTCCCTTTTCTGCGGCATCTTTGCCAACATCTGTTGTTTTTCTTTTTCTTTTTTTTTTTTTTTTGAGACAAGGTCCCTGTCTCTCTTAGGCTGGAGTGCATTGGAGTAATCTCAGCTCACTGCAACCTCCACCTCTTGGGTTCAAACAATTCTTGAGCCTCAGCCACCTGAATACCCGGGATTACAGTGTTCTTAGACTTTTTAATAGTCATTCTGACTGGTGTAAGATGGTATCTCATTGAGGGTTTAATTTGCATTTCTCTGATGATTAGTGATGTTGAGCATTTTTTTGTGTGTGTGTGTTTGTTGGCTGCTTGTACGTCTTTTGGAAAATGTTCATTGCTTTGCTCACTTTTTAATGGTCTTTTTTTTTTTTTCTTGTAGAGTTGTTTGAGTTCCTTGTAGATTCTGGATATTAGCCCTTTGTCAAATGCAAATATTTTTCCCATTCTATAGACTCTGTTTACTCTGTTGGTTGTTCTTTTTGTTGTGCAGAAGCTTTTTAGTTTAAGTAAGTCCTGTTTGTCTATTTTTGGTTTTGTTGCTTTTGCTTGTGAGAACTTGATCATAAGGTGTTTGCCTAGACCGATGTCCAGAAGAGTTTTTCCCAAGTTTTCTTCTAGGATTTTCATAGTTTCAGATCTTACATTTAGGTGTTTAATCCATCTTAAGTTAATTTTTGTGGATGGTGAAAGGAGGTGTGGGTCCAGTCATTCTTCTGCATATGGCTGTTCAGTTTTTCCAGCACCATTTATTAAACAAGGTGGCATTTCCCCAGTGTATATATTTTTGTTGACTTTGTTGAAAATCAGCTGGTTGTAGGTATGTGGCTTTATTTCTGGGTTCTGTATTCTGTTCCGTTCATCTTGGTATCTGTTTTAATATCAGTCCATACTCTGTTGGTTGCTATAGCCTTGTAATAATAATTTGAAGTTGGATAGTGTGATGCTGCCATCCTTTTTCCCCCTTAGGATTACTTTGGTTATTCAGGCCCCCCCTTTTTATTTTTGGTTCCATATGAATATTAGGATTGCTTTTTTCTAATTCTGTGAAAAATGACTTTGGTAAAAGCCCAGGATCAGGTGGGATCATAGCTGAATTCTACCAAATATACAAAGAAGAACTAATACCAATCCTCTTGGAACTATTTCAAAAAATTGAGGAGGAGGGAATTCTTCCTGACTTACTCTGTGAGGCCAGCATCAACCTCATCTGAAAGCCAGATAAGGAGACAACAATAAAAGAAAACTGCAGACCAAAATCTCTGATGACCATAGACACAAAATCCTCAACAAAATATTAGCAAATAGAACTCAACAGCACATCAGAGAGATAATAAACCATGATCATGTGGGATTTATCTCAAGGATGCAAGGATGCTTCAATGTATGTAAATTGATAAATCTGGTACATTAGATACACAGAATTAAGGACAAAATCCATATGATCATCTCAATAGATGCAAAAATTTCCTTCAGTAAAATTCAGCACCCCTTCATGATAAATATTCTCAAAAGACTAGGCCTTAGAAGGACATATCTCAACATAATAAAGAAAATATACGACAGACCCACAGCTGACATCATACTTAATGGGGAAAAGTTGAAAATATTCCCTCTAATAACTGGAACAAGACAAGGATGCCCACTTTGGCCACTCTTATCCAACATATTACTGGAAGTCCTAGTCAGAATGATTAAGCAAGAAAAAGACATAAGAGGCATCTAAATTGGAAATGAGGTAGTCAAATTATCCCTGTTTGCTGATGATATGATCTTATACCTGGAAAACCCGACAGACTCCACTAAACAACTCTTAGAATTGATCAATGAATTCAGTAAAGTTTCAGGATACAAAAATAATGTACAGGAATCAGTAGTGTTTCTTTATACCAATAACAGTCTAGCTGAGGACCAAGCCAAGAAGGCAATCCCATTTACAATAGCTATTAAAACATACTTAGGAATATATTTAATCAAGGAATTGAAAGATCTCTATAAGGAGAACTACAAAACACTGATGAAAGAAATTGTAGATAATACAAACAAATGGAAAAACATTCCATTCTCACAGATTGGAAGAAACATTGTCATTAAATCTACAGATTCAATGCAATCCCTATAAAATTGTATGTTAAAACTTAATTGTGTCACCTTGTGAATAATTCATACACCCCCACCAGACTGAATAAGTTGTATCAGATTTGTTAAAAGTGAATTTTTTATTATTACATTTTCAGTGTAATTACTGTCTGTCCTTCACCAGTCCCCCACAGCTGTCTTTGGAGTGTGAAATACTTATAGGAAGTAGCCCAAGTATAGAAATGCTAGTGGGGGGAACAATAATTCTGGTTCAAAACCATTAGAAATTCAATTCAGAACATAAACTTTCTTTTTAACAAGCTAATTCTCCTCGGAAATATTTGAGTTTGTTGGTAGAAATGTTTATGTGAGAGTGCTTTCCTGTTATTTGTAGAGAAGCATTTGGGCCATGTCTCTTACCTCATTAGCATCCACCGACCTCTTATTAGTGAACAATGTGGTCTTATTGACTTACAGGCACTGAACTGTATTCCTTGTATCTGTGAGCAGATCCTCTGGGAACCTCCATGGGATTCCTATGAATATGCACAGTGCAATTGCATTTTTCCCAATATGAAAGAATTCAAATAGTCTGGAATCTTACCAACTTTAATTCTGACACATCTCAAGATTAGAATGTCAATGCAAATGAAGAGGCAGAGTTGCGCCTTGGTGCTACTGCTTTGGGATCAGAGACTGGAAGATGTCAAGCAGACAGAGCTGTAAATGATCAAGCGTGAGTGCTTTACGTACTGATGGGGAATGCTGGTATCTTTTCATGTCTGCACTCTGTTAATTCTCTAAACCATTATGCTATTACTCTTTCTGTTGGGAATAACAAGAAAAAATATTCTATTGGTGTTGCCTGCTCCTGGGACATGTGCCTGTTTGCTTAAATACGGGTCTTTGAATTTAGGATTACAAAACAGTTGTTCAGAAAACAACCACAGCAGTATACTTCAGAAAACCCTTCTCTCTTTTGAGATATAACTGGATTGGTGATTCGTGTCTGTTTGTTAATTGCAATAAAGCTGCTATTGTAATTTAGTATGCTTGTTAAGAACAGTCCAACAGTCCTCTGAGGGACAATAGATAACCTGCTATGTGTCTTGCTTAGGGAGCTGGTAATTATTTTACTGTAAATGAATCTAACAATAGCCTATCAGAAAACCACAAGAGGGACAGGCTTTGAGGGAGAAGTGTTAAAATTGAGGCTCTTCTTTATTGACTACATTCATCAGCCCAAATTACTGGCAATAAGGTTTTTAGAGAGGTTCAAGTAAAGTAAAATAATTAAGATTCTCTTCAGTTACTGTAAAAAAATTCTTAATATGAGTGCATCTTATTTAAGATTCATTTTAACCTTCCTTTTAATGGAAGTTTTAATGTTTCATATTATGTAATGATGACTTTCCATTTTGAAAAGGTGATCCTACCAGATCAGAGACTTATAAATTTTTCCTGTAGGAATTGCTTGATTATTATCACTAATTACATTTTAGAATACCTACTATATTTTATTTTGATTTACATTGATTTTTCCCCCCTGGGAAAAACAGGTGTAATTAAAACCCAGATGGAGGTAATAATTTTGGGTGTCATTGGCAGAGTAAATAAAGGATAGGTTAGGGAAGCACATTTTCTTCCCATGAAAGACTTTCAAAATTATATGTTGACTGGGGAAACTGTAGGCAAGTTATTAGTTTCCAAAAAATTTAAGAAGTATATATAGTTCTTAATAAAAAATGGAGTTTGTTATAAATCAAACTGATGACTTTGATATTTGCATCCTCTCGGCATTAAGATCAAACCTACTTTTATTTATATCATTTTCATTACTTCCCTCTGTGCCACTGTGTTCCAACCAAACATAATTATTAATTCCAGATATATTCCATGTAATATTTGTGGTTTTGGCTATGATTTTCCTTGAACCTTGTATGTTCCTAACCCTAACCTGTGTATATCCAGAACTTGAGACCCCTTCAGACCCTGCTCCCTCGAGAAGTGTTCCCTCAGCAGGTGGAATGAATGTCCCGTATTTCTGATTCCCACAATATTGCACCTGTACCTCCCTGCATCCTCAAGGCAGAAGTTTATATACTCTGTTCATAATGACCCCATACCCATGGCAAGATAATTGTTGTTCTGTCCACTGCCATTTCCTTTAATTTAGAGTTTGTTATTATTTGTTATGTCTAGTTTTCCATATTTTTCCTGTTAGGCTATTAGCTCATGTTAACCTCCTTATTGTATCAAATAAGGCTACCCATGATCTGATCCCTGTCTTTCTCATGCAGCCCAAAATTTCCACTGCTTCGGGCTTTATGCCTCAATGTTCCAATAATGTTTCAGAATTGCTGAGGTATTTTTTTTTTTTTTTTTTTTGAGATGGAGTCTCATTCTGTCACCCAGGCTGGAGTACATTGGTGCGATCTCAGCTCAATGCAATCTCCGCCTCCTGGGTACAAGCGATTTCCCTCCATCAACCTCCCAAGTAGCTGGGATTACGGGCACCCGCCACCACGCCCAGCAAATTTTTGTATTTTAGTAGAGATGCGGTTTCACCATGTTGGCCAGGGTGGTCTTGAACTCCTGACCTCACGTGGTTTGCCCGCCTCGGACTCCCAAAGTGTTGGGATTACAGGCAGGAGCCACCACGCCATGACTCTGGGCTATTTTTAATTTCTGGACTTTCATCTAGGCGTTTCTTCTGTTTGTAATATACTTCATACTCTATCAAGACTCCATTATCACCTCCTCCAACATCTAGATCAGTTAGCTAGTTTCTGTATTCTTGCTACGTACTTGTGTATTATAATCTGAGGCAATGTTACTGGGTAAATGAGAAGCTCACTTTGAAATCTCTATCTTCCTGCCAATTGCCAGTTTGGGTCCTGGAGTCTGAGGTGTGTGGGCCCAAAGAAAAGGGCTAGGTGAGCTCAATTGAAAAGGTTGGAGATGTCCTGTGGGAATAAGTTCCTGGCTGGATATTTCTGTGAACTTGGTCAGCCCTTTTCTACTTTTGTTCACTCCTCCTCTCTATTAACACATCAAAAATTTTATAATAGTCTATGTATCAGACAATCAGTGCTGAGTTTGGGACACTTACTGTGTGTGAAGCACTGTACAGGCCTTGAGATTAAAATGTTGAACAAGACAGAATGGTTTCTTGTGGAGCTTAGCTAGTGAGGTAAATAGTTGTAGCATGACCAAGTCATTTTCAGTGTGTTTAATCATACTGAAGTAGCAGTGTACAGGGCCTTTTGGGAATATAGTAGTGATTTATTCATTCTGGGGAATCAGGAAAGGTTTGTATTAGACATGCCATTTAAGCTGAGATCCAAGAAATGAGGTGTTTGCTAAAAAAGCAAGGTGGAGACTCTTTAGAAACATTAGTATAAGCAAAATCCCTGAGGTAGGATAAAATGAGATGTGGTTGAAGGCCAGCATAGTTAGCTGGAAGAGTTTAGACAAGATAGTCCTGAAGAGATAGGGTAAGGGCTTTATCTTGGAGGTTATGGGAAGCCACATTAAGGATTTTAAACTTTGTCTAAAAGATATAGGAAGTCATTGGAGAATTTTAACGTCATCGTGTTTATGTTTTATAACAGTTATTCTGTCTGCCTTACAGAAAACAGATTGGGTAGGGCAAAAGTAGAAATGGAGTGTTTGCCTATATCTGATTAGGAGGCTGTTGCTGTGGTCCAAGCATGAGATTACTCTGGGCTAGATTAGTGTGGTAATAGAGATGAAGTAGACAGATTGGAAACATGTGTAGGAATAGAATGTGGTCGGAGAGAGAAAGTAGTTAAGAATGACTTCTCAGCATGAACAACTTGAGCAACTTGCTTCATGGTGGTGTCATTTTTTTCCGAGATAGGTTTTAGGTAATGTAGGGCCTTCGTACTCAGGGACTCCCCAACATATCCAGATGGTCAATTGGATAGATAAGCCTGATCCTGAGAGGTGGATTTGGAGTCATGGCAGGCATCTGTGAGGATGCAGTTACCTGGGCCAGTGATTGTCAAAATGTGGTCCCTAGACCAGCAACATCAGCATCACTTGGATTTAGACATGGACTTTCTTAGGCCCCAACCTTGACCTACTCTATATCAGAAACTCTGAAGGTAAGGCCCAACAATCTGTGTTAATAAGCCTTCCCTATGGTTCTGATGTACACTGAAGCTTGAGAACCACTGGCCAAAGCAGTGAAATGTAGCATGAGGACATAAGTGTAATTTGTGTTATTTTACTCCAAAAGTAGTCTTAATTTGTGATGAATTTTATGTCGTTCAGCTTTTGTCCATTATTCCATTGGACATGTATATTAGTCCATTCTCACAGTACTATAAAGGACTGCCCAAGACTGGGTCATTTATAAAGGAAAGAGGTTTAATTGATTCACCATTCAGCATGGCTGGGGAGGCCTCAGGAAACTTACAGTCATGATGGAAAGGGAAGCAAATACGTCCTTCCTCATATGGAGGCAGGAAGGAGAAGTGTCAAGCAAAAGGGGGAAAGCACCTTATAAAACCATTAGCTCTCATGAGAACTCACTCACTATCATAAGAACAGCATGAGGGTAACTGCCCCCATGATTAAATTTCCTCCCACTGGGTCCCTCTCATGGCATGTGGTGATTGTGGGAACTACAATTCAAGATGAGATTTGGGTGGGGAACACAGCCAAACCATATCAGTATGTTAATGGAGTATGTAATAGTCTCAGCAGGAGTTATATAGTCCTGAGACTGTACTTTACACTAAGATTTTGAAAAATTATTCATGTAAGATAAGTGCTCATTTTAGAGATGCCATGTTAGTAGGCATAAACAAAATCCAATTGTTATATATTGATAAAGGAATGAAGAAAAAACTCTATGAGTAAGAAAATAAAAACAAATTAATACTTGTGTTTTTATTAGGTGGAGGTCTTTTCAGTTCAAACGTACCGTTCATAAATTATTGAAATATAGGTGTCATGTAGAAATTACTTCAATTAAACTCTTTACCTTGGAAACTACTTTCCAAAGGGTAGGATGCTATTTGGTAAGCCTTTTAAAGTTGGTTTTGACAGCTAATTTGCTCACATAATAGCATAAAGTTTCTTCTCTTCTGCATCGTATTTTTAAAGAAATTTTTTTCTTTATAGTGAACTCTGATAAATATATGAGATAATTGATGGACTACATCTACATAAAAAAGAATTCAAGTCACTAAATACAATACTCATGACAAATAGAATACATTTAAACTCTTCGGTCCTAGGATTGCATTCTGTCACTATGCTCAAGAATAATACTGAACATTATTAAAAAATGAAAAGCAGGTCAGTAGAAAAGGTTTCTTTAAGGCACTTCTGAAGTTTATCATAATGGGAGACAGGTAATGATAACTTTCAAGTAATGGCATCTATGCTATAGTACATTCATTTGACACATTTTATTTGAATGAAATAGTTTTTCAGTTTTTTAAATAAAAGGCAAGCCAACTTTCTCTGCCCCCATTTAATTAGGGCAGCTACATTGTAGGCACTAGGAAAAGAAAATGGGTGATTTTCAAATCAGTGGGGAAGATACACACACACACACACACACACACACACACACACACACATACACATGCATGCACACACACAAGGTACAGCAGGAATAGGGTTCATATAGGTTAATATAATAACATGCAGTACTAAAGAGTGATGCCTGCACTGAATCTTGAAAGACAAGAGTTAACCAATCTTGAGAGAGGTATTCTCAAATCAGAACATGATAAGTGCTTTTCCTTAGAGCAGGTATAGGTAGCCAAAAATGGTGCAACTCCAGGAAAATTTCTGAGTGGATTTTGATTATATACTTTAGGATAGCATTTCTTTGTGGTGAGTTTGTATTTGATAGGTCTTCTTTTAGATAGGATACTGGGGCTTAACTGGATTTAAACATGTAATTCCATATTTTGATAATATAATTTCATAATTTGTTACATCTTCTTTCATGATGTGAACATTAGTTGTTTTTTTTAAAAAACTGTGATACATACTACCATTAATTAAAACTTGCTTTTAACATTGTATACATACAGATGAAAATACTGTATTCATAGTATGTTTAATAATACTTGTCAGTGAATATGTCTTTTCATTTTTAAATTATAAGATGAAATAAGTGGTGCTGTTTCTGAAGAGAGAGGCCATAGTATATAGCAAACACATAATTTTTGTACTTGCCACTTTATTTTACAGTTATTTGGATACTTGCATGTTTTCAAGATGATATATACTTGATATGGCTTAAAAATTCTATCATTTGTTCAGTCTTTCCATATGAATAATGTCTTTCTATATGGATTGCATTGCTTAACGCTTATTTATATAGTGTCTTAGCATGATGAGACAATAGAATAATATGAAAAATAACTAGTATTTGTTGGGACAAGGAAATGAATCACATCAAAGTGTTTCTTAAATGAGCAGATGCTGCTTTTGATCAAAAATTTTACAGTGAAACCTCTTACTATCTCCACAAACTCTGCCCTGCCAGTGCCCTGCCAACTCATGACTAGGTATGGATCTCAGACACTGGCAGTTGTAGGCAGAAGTAGCATAGGCGGAGCCTGAGGCCCTCTCTCCCCGTATGATCCTTACTTTTGTGCCCTATGCAGTAACTGGACCTTGCTCCACCTACTTTAGAAGTAATAAAAAGTGGGCAATATTTGCAGATGCCTCCAATTTACCAAGGACCAGAAAAGATAATAATTCATATAGAAATCTGAAGTTTGGCCAGATGCAGTGGCTCATACCTGTAATCCCAGGTATTGGAAGGCTGAAACAGGAGGATGGATTGAGCCCAGGGGTTTTAGACCAGCCAGGGCAACAAGGTGTGGTCCCATTTCTATATAAAATAGAAAAATTAAAATTAGCCAGGCATGGTGGTGCTCGCCTGTGGTCCCAGCTACTGGAAAGGCTGATGGGAGGAGGATCATTTGAGCACAGGAGGTTGAGGCTTTAGTGAGCCATGTTCATACCACTGCATTCCAGTCTGGGCAACAGAGCAAGACTCGGTCTCAAAAAAAAAAAAAAAAAAGGAAATGTCAAGTTTAACTCATATCTCTACCCTGGGAATGCAGTTTTCACTTCTGGCTCCCTTTTGTTTGAAACCAGCAAGTTTATCTCTTTGGCATTGTTTTCCTGTTGCTGCCACCACATAGCTGAAGCCTGTACCTGGAATCCTGCTTTGGGCAAAACCATGAGCTAGGTGAAGTTTGTCTTAAGACAACTCCTGCCTCCCTCTTCTATGTCTGCTATCCACCAAATATCTAATACTCTTGAGTTCCTTCTACCCTGTGGGACTTCACACAATGTTATTGATTGGTTGCATCCTAATATCCTACTCCTTTTACGGATATCTGCTTTTTATAAGAGAATGTCTTGGGGGGAATAATATATAACACATAGGGATAAATCTCTAATGGTAGAATTTAAAACATCTTGGTGGTGGGGTGTTGATGAGTGAGAAAATTGGGGACGGAGACTTTTGTCTAATCCTAAAGGAAATGAGTCAGTGACTACTTCCTCTGTTTTGTAAAGCTGGGGTTATTATTCATAATTAGTGCCAATTAAAAAATGTCTTGAATTACCATACTTAAATAGATAGCATACAGGCATGAATGGGCCAGAATTTACTACTACTACTTTGAAAAAGATACTCTGTAATGATACAGAGAATGAACTGAGACTATTTTTATACAATGACTCATGACCTCATAGACATAAAGGAATGATCGTTGTTCCACATTTCAACTTGTGGTCTATCCTGAAATCATATTTTAATTAACCTAGCAAACACCTTTGTGGATGATAAGTAATATTATCCCTGGAGAATAGTATATAGAAAAAACCGTTAATATAATCTGAAAGCTCGAAAAAGAAAAATAAAAATATTACCCCATTAAGTCTATTAAAGATTGGGTCAAAAGATAGTTCAAGGTTAAGAATGTCCTGCTAAGAAGTTGCCCAGTAAATCAGTGAGAGAATTGGGAGAAGAACATCTGAGCTTCTGGCCTCTTAGGGCATGGAGTCACTGTTTCCTTTGAGGCCATGTTTATAATCACAGCAAGTGACCTGGGGAGACCAGTGCTCCTAGCAATGAAACAGATGGCATGATGTTCCCATCACCCTGCAACTCATGAGCCATAATGCTGACCAACTGGGAGACAAATGTTAAATAATAACAAATTAGGGTATGTTTAAATAATGACATTGAATAAATCTTAGTAATTTTATATTTTCAAAGGACTTTACAATTGTTTTTTATCACCCATTCAAATTACCTAAAATTCCTCTAATTCACTATGCTCTTTTTAATGCCTCAAGAAAGGTCTGTTTGAAAACATACATATTCTGATGATGCGTTTGTATTAAGAAGAAAGATTATCAACCTCATAACTTGGTAAGATTCTATACAAATTTATAGAAATATAGCACATTAGCACTAAAGGGAATTTTGGACATGTGGGGGAATTGAATTTGTAACTGTGGTCTTCACACCAAACTTATGATCAAAATCATCCAGAAAATATGGTATTGAATCAGTTAAGGGTGGCCTTTGGGGTTTCAAAACAAACTTTCTGGATCATTGGAAAGCTAGGTTAGAGAAATTGATCAAAGACCACCCGGACCTTAACTTTGCTTTCTTCATCTGGATGAGGCTGTGACCTTGCTTATGCTGAGCTTGATTCAAGAAATAGGAGAGATGCTGTTTGTAAACATTCCTTTCAATGGAAGCATGTCTATTGCATCATAAGTTCTTTCTGGCTAAGCGACTTTAACCACATTGTATAAGAGGGCAGTGGCATGACAAAAATGTGGCAATTTCATATGTCTGGCAGGAAAATGCCATAGTCTTGGCTATTTAACTGGGGTCTTAGACTAATTTTAAAGTGGGTATATGTAAGTTCAATTAAACCCCAATTTTATAGATGAGGAAAATGCACTTCATGGAAGAAAAACGACTTGCCTAAACTGATGTTCTTAGTGCCAGAGCTAGAGATAGAACCTAGTTCCTTTTTTTTTTTTGAGATGGAGTCTCCCTCTGTCGCCAAGGCTGGAGTGCAATGGAGCGATCTTGGCTCACTGCAACCTCTGTCTCCTGGGTTCAAGTGATTCTCCTGTCTCAGCCGCTCCAGTAGCTGGGATTACCAGTGTATGCCACCACACCTGGCTAATTATTGTATTTTTAACAGGGACAGGGTTTCACCATGTTGGCCATGCTGGTCTTCAACTCCTAACCTTAAGTGATCCGCCCACCTCAGCCTCCTAAAGTGCTGGGATTACACGTGTGAGCCACCGTGCCTGGCTGCCTGGTTTCTTTTAATGACAGCATTAGATTTCTGTCATTTTTACGTTCATTCATGTATTTATGCATTTAGTGAATTATTACCTGTGTTTGTAGAGATACAGCAGTCACTGTCCTCATAAATATTATATTATATTTAAGGAAGACAGACAATAAACTAAATAAGTAAAATATGCTTTAATATATGTTTCAACATGTTTAAAGTATGTTAGGTTGTGGTAAGTGCTATTTAAAATACCAACTCAAAACGAGGCTTGAGGGGTATATGTGAGAGCAGGCTGCTGTGATTTTAGGATAGGTTGGTCAGGGAAGGCCTCAGTGAGTTGGGTAATCAGTCATTAACCCAGTCATGTAGACTCTAATCTTGTAATGCCTACAAAAATCTATTTTCCTTTAAATTTCCCTGAATAAAAACAGAAACCCCCTGTCATGTCTTTTCTTAACCACAAATTCTTGTTTTCTTTCTCTCTCTTTCTCATGTTTTTAGAGCTTTCATTATCCTGCCCCTAGTCTGATTTTCAAAAAATTCAAACCTGGATCATCTCACTCTGCTACTGAAATCTTGAGCAATTTCTGAGCCAGCTTTTCTTGGGCCTGTGCAGACTCAATGCTTCTGCCCTTCTGGGTCTTTGCACATTGTGTTTTCTTTTAGGAATGTTCTTCCACCCTTTGAAACCCTAGCCATGTTTCATAGTCCATGTCAAATAATGTCCCTTCCATGACATTTTTTTCTGATTCCTTTGTCTCTGCTCACCTCATCCTTGAATCCTTGATGATAAGAAGTAGTCTCTAAATCATATTTTCATTAGCGCAGCTCCTGACAAATTATCACTGCTCCAAAATGGTTTGTTAAATCAAATTGATATTTATCAGATTTCGTTGAGAATCAGAGATCTCAACACAAAGTTGAGATTTTGATTTGGGTTCAATATACTGCTCATGAAAGTGCAGCTGAGGCCTAGGAGAAAAAGTGTTTAATAGAATACATTTCCAACAGAAAAAGGCTTTTAGTAATATAGCCTATTCTATGTTCAGAAACAGTTGGGGAGAATGTACTCACGTGAATTTATGTGGGCAGCTGGCTGTCAGCTGAACCATGTGGAAAGGAATCTGCCTTAAACTGTTTTCTGCTAAAATAAGCAACATTTTAGAAATGTTGTCTATCTCTTTAGATTAGTACTAAATTATCCCACAGCTCTTTGAAGCTCATCAAGTTGATAATTGTTTCCAGTGATGTGTAAACAAACTTGCTTGCTTTAAACAGTTAACTCTTGCTTATTTGTGTAAAAGATGCAGGTAACAAAGGGTTGGAATTTAATAGGGGGAATTCAGTATATCAGCGTCCTTTCCCATTGGTTCCTGCCCTACAGCATATCATCCTGCACAACTGTGGGTACGAAAGCTTCACTTCTGGGAGATTTAGCCCTTTCTCCATCTTGAGCCACATTTACCAATATGAGAAAACTGCTTCTTCAACAGAGTCTGGAAATGGATGGTTATTTCCATATCTAGTATCCCTGGCATTAACGTAGTGAGGCAGCCTCCCAACTGGCCATGCATTTTCCTTCGATGCCAATCTCACCGTCTAATCTTCCCTGTAACTAGCCAGTCAGTACCTGGTCTTCTTGGTTTCTGCTTTGTAATCAAGTCAAAAATAGTGCTGGTATCCAGCCTTAAATTCTCTATTCACAGATTTGATTCCTGTTGGGCGAAAACCTAAAAAAAAAAAAAAAAAAAAAAAAAAAAAAAAAAAAAAAAAAAAAATCTTGCTTAGACAATTAGTTTCTGCAGGGCAAGTTTTTCAGAGATATATTTGCCAAGAGGGTATGTATAAAATAAAACAAAATTTCCATCTGCTGTTTCCAGCAGAAATGTCTGATTTGGAAATATCTTCTCTACCCAGAGGATTTGACACTATTGGGCAAGCTTGTAGACCTAAATCTGAATCTCTCCTCTTAAACAGAGGAGGCCCTTTAATCTAAGATAGTTTTGTTTGTAAATAAGCCTGTGCCCTTGTCAGTGATGGTCATTATCTCATTTTAAGAAGAGACAGGTAAAAAATAGTAAACTGTATGATGTGAGACTTTGTTCCCTGATTTTCTGTGTTAATGTGTTTAAATTTCATTTTAAGTGTTAACACTGTATTAGTTAGAAATGCAATTGGGAGTTTTTCCTTATACTTTGAAGCTGCGTATGGATTATTATAACTGTACTCACTACGTCCATCTGTAGCCTATCACCTACCCATTCATCCTAGACAGAACCTTAGGAATTATTTTTAGATATCTAAAATGGGGATGTTTTTTGCTTTTTAAATATATCTTCTTATTAAGGTCACCAGTGACCAGCATGTTGGGAAATCTAATGGACAAATTTTAATCCTCATTTTTCTTTACTGTTAAGGCACAAATGCATTCTTTCTTCCTCGAAATGCTTTCTTCCCCTGCCTTCCAGTAAAGCCATGCTCTCCTAGTGTTTCCCTAATTTTCCTAGTCACTATTCAGTCATCTTTGCTTGCTCCTCTTCCTTTTACTGATCTCTAAAAATTAGAGCACCCCGGGTATCAGTTCATGGACCTCTTCCCTAGTAACAGTGACTGTCTAGTTATTTCATCCAGGCTTGTAGTTTAAAAATACTATTGATATGCTGATGACTCCTAAATTTATCTGTCTGTCCCCGACTTCTTTCTTATACATCCAGACTCATAGATCCAATGATCCCCTTCTCATCTGCATTTAGATGTTTACTTAGATTTGAAACCCATATATCCAGAGAAGAACTCCTCCTCATTCCTATTTAAGCTGTTTCCCATGGTTCTCTTCATTTCAACAAATAGCTGTTTTCTCCTTCCACATGCTCAGGGCATAAAACTTGAGGTTATCCTTGAGTCCTCTTTCTTTTGTTGTTTTCGTATTTTACATCCAATCTGTTGGGAAATTCTTTTGGTTATTTCTTCAAAATATATGCAGAATACAGGTACTTCTCACTACCTGTACCTCTCCCAGCCATCAACATCTTTCACCTACTTGTTACAGCTTCCTAGCTAGTCTCCTTGTTTCTGTCCTTGGCACATTATTTCCTGAAGACACCAGTAACAATTACCATGTCACTTATCTACTCCAGACCCTTCAATGTTTTCCCGCCTCTCTCAGAGCAGAAGTCAAAGGCCTTACAATGGCTTACAAGGGACTATATTATCTGACTACTCGTTAACCCTCTGAAATCATTTTTTTATGACTCTCCTCCCATTCACAATATAGCAGCCACAGTGGACCCTTCCTCCCTGAGCAAACATACAGGACCCAGACTGTCAAATCAGATAAACATGCATTAGAGATCTTGCCCAGTATCAAACTCTATTGATTAATGTCAAAGATACAGGCCTTTTAAAAGCTTAGTCAAGTGAGAGAGAGAGGTCCAGGATATCAAGGGCAGCTTCCAGGGTCCTTTCCACATTGGACAGAATTCTCTGGCTCAGAGCAGATGAAGTCTCCATATGATGTTCATGGGATTACCTCACATAGCAGGAATATTTAAATTGTGAAACATCTCCATTTAATACTCTAGACAGTTCTATCTGTTGAAGATATTAGCTACGAAGATATACCTCATAAATCTCACGTTCTATTTACTATAGGTAATCTAGTTAGGCACATCTTGCTACAGGTATTTCAGAGATTATTTCTGCCTCTTGATTAAATATTGTTGGTGTATTTACTTAGAACTCCAGAGGACAAGAACTCCAGAGGACAGAGCCCTGCTGCAGGGCTGTTGTACTTGCTCTTCCCTATTATGGAAATGCTCTGGACTTAGATCTTCTCATAGCCTACTCCTTCACTTCATTCAGGCCTTTACTAGCATTCAGGCCTCTATTAACCCTCCCTGGCTGCTCTGTATAAGATTTCAGTCCCACTCCCAGATACATCCTCTTCCTCTTTCCAGTGTTTTTCTCTTTTATACTTATCTCTATCTGAAATACTATTATTTTATTTATCTTGTGCCATTAGAATATAAATTCCTGTAGGCTGAGGTTTTTGTTCATTGTTTTATTCTTAGTGCCTTGAATGATCCCAACCATAGTAGGTTCTACGCTGTATTTATTGATTGAATTCTTGTTTTTACATCCCTACTACCACTGTCTTGGCCGAGGACCTCATCATTTCTCACTTAAATTACCACCGTCATCTCCTAACAGACTACTGGTATATTGTTTCCAACATGATTTTTTTAAAAGTCAAATCTGGTCATATCTCTCTCTCCAGCTTAATATTCTTCAGTCTCTCCCCATGACCTTCAGGGTAAAATCATATTTCTTAGCACGACACTCAAGTCCTTGCTTACCTTTCTGACCGCAGTGCAGTCCCTTTCTCAGTCATACGTATATGTCGTTCCCCCGAAGGTCTTAATGCATTTTGTTCCTGAATTTTTGTGCCTAAAATGGCCTATCTGAATCATGTGAATAACTAGCTCCTTGATGATGTAGTCTAAAACTATTTCCTGATGTTTCACTTTATTTTCTTTAGTCTGGATTAAGAATTCTCCTATAGAAACCAGTACTTTTGTCTGCTATATCATTTACATGTTATGTTATACTTACTATAGAAAGTATATGTCTTATTCACTAGACTCCAACCTTCCTGAGTTCTGTTCAAGACATTTGGTAATTTAATTCATAGTAGATCTTCACAATGTGCTGAATGAATGAAGCCCTGAATCAGAAAATAAAGGGAATTTAGATTGGTAATAGCTTTTTAAAAATAGTTCTCTGACTTGGTCACATAAGACAAAGAAGAATAATTCCTTAATTAGTTTTCATTAATTTCATTTGTACTATACGCAAAGAACAACTAAGTCAGTATTTCAGTGAGATCCGGTCAGGGAGGGAAATCATGTTGTGGGGAGGTGTTGGTGAATATACAGGGAATATTATGAGGTTCAGTTACCTTAGAGAGCTAAACTATGATGAGAGGACTTTCAGGAGGCTTGTTCATCTTTATCCTATACTTAACTGTGGAGAAATTAACCATAATTAAATGCTTGTCATGTTATTAAATAGATCAACTTAAATAACTTAATGGAAGTTTCTTGACCTACGAACTTGTTACATTATACTGAGAGTTATGTGTTAACTAGAGAAGGGCATCTTTTTTTTTACTGAGATTCATAGTACTTGGCTTTCTGGAATTTTCATTCCTGATTCTAAATATCCCTCATTTCAAACATCATGTTTTTTAAAAAAAATTATTATTATACTTTAAGTTCTAGGGTACATGTGCACAACGTGCAGGTTTGTTACATATGTATACATATGCTATGTTGGTGTGCTGCACCCATTAACTCGTCATTTACATTAGGTATGTCTCCTAATGCTATCCCTCCCACCTCCCCTCTCCCCACAATAGGCCCCAGTGTGTGATGTTCCCCTTCCTGTGTCCAGGTGATCTCATTGTTCAATTCCCATCTATGAGTGAGAACATGCGGTGTTTGGTTTTCTGTTCTTGTGATAGTTTGCTGAGAATGATGGTTTCCAGCTGCATCCATGTCCCTACAAAGGGCATGAACTCATCCTTTTTTAGGGCTGCATAGTATTCCATGGTGTATATGTGCCACATTTTCTTAATCCGGTCTGTCACTGAGGGACATTTGGGTTGATTCCAAGTCTTTGCTATTGTGAATAGTGCTGCAATAAACATATGTGTGCATGTGTCTTTATAGCAGCATCAAACATAATTTTTTTATCCCTGTGTATTTACACTGTAATCAAGAATAGTAAGAATTGCCATTTTAAAAGTATTTATCTACTGATTTAATTTAAGCTGGTCTGTTTTTATTAAATTCACAAATGGGAAACTTGATAGGACAATCAAAAAATTCTCTATTGTCATGTATTTGTAGCATAATTTTACGTCTGCAATTTTTAATACCTGTTTTTATTGTATACTCCTTCAGAGAAACAGTCTCTTCCTCATATTTCATGTGAAAATGACTTATTCTTACATATTTTCTAAAGTACCACAACCCATTATGATTAAATTGTTTTGCAAAATAGAATTCTGAGGTGTATAAGAATGTTGTCAGGAAAATATCTTTATAGATAGAGACCTTTACATTACCTTATAGGTGCCATCCCAAAATTTTGAATCCAGTTTGTTCTTTTAGTTAGCATAATCTCTCTTGATTGGGCCTGAAAATGAATTACCTTATACCATATTCTGCTCTATAGTGAACTGGCCAAGGGACAATGTAGCTTAATCCCAGTTTTGTAGAATTCAAGTTACAATTTACATACAGTCATGAGCCACATAATGACATTTCAGGTAACAATGAGCTGCATATATGATGGTGGACCCATAAGATTATAATGGACCTGAAATATTCCTATTGCCTAGTGAAGTCATAGCTGTCATAACATTGTAGCACAGTGCACTACTTGTGTGTTTGTGGCAATGCTGGCGTTAACAAACCTACTGTGCTGCCAGTTGTATAAAAGTGTAGCCCATACAATTATATACATTACATAATACTTGATCATGATAACAAATAACTGCTACTGGCTTATGTATTTACTGTGCTGTATTTTTAATCATTTTAGAGTGTAGTTCTTCTACTTAAACAACAACAAAAGTTAATAGTAAAACAGCCTTAGGCAGGTCCTTCAGTAGGTATTCCAGAAGAGGAATTTTTTATGATAGGAGATGACAGCTCCATGCATGTTACTGCCCCTGAAGACCTTTCAGTGGGACAAGATGTGGAGGTAGAAGACAGTGATATTGATCATCCTGACCCCGTGCAGACCTAGCCTGATTTGTGTGTTTGTGTCTTAGTTTTTAAGGAAAATATTTAAAATATTTTTTAAAAAAGAAAATAATTTTTTAAAATAGAAAATGACTTATAGAGGTTTAAAGAAAAGTATTTCTCTACAGCTATATAATGTGCTTGTTTTAAGCTGTGTTATTACAAAAAGCAAAAAAATTTAAGATTTTAAAAGTTATAAAAATATTAGTGAATTAAGCTTAATTTATTATTATTATTATTGTAAAATTATTTTTTAGAGACAGGGTCACTCTGTCTCCCAGGCTGGAGTGTAGTGGTGTCATTATAGCTTACTGCATCCTTGAACTCCTGGCCTCAAGAGATCCCTTTACCTCAGTGTCCTGAGTAGCTAGGACTACAGGCATGTGCCACCACTCTTGGCTAATTTTAATACATTTTTTAATTAAAATTAAACTTAAGCTATGTTGCCCAGGCTGGTCTAAAATTCCTGACCTCGAGTTATTCTTCTGCCTTGGCTTCCCAAAGTTTGGGGATTACAGGCACGAGCCACCATGCCCAGCCTAATTTGAAGAAAAAATTTAAAATAAATTTTGTGTAGCCTAAATGTACTATAAAGTCTACAGTAGTGCAGTAATGTCCTAGGCCTTCACGTTCACTCACTACTCACTCACTGATTCACCTAGAGCAGCTTCCAGGCCTGTAAGCTCCATTCTTGGAGCTTATACACTTTATACAGGGGTGCCATTTTAAATCTTCTATACTAGATTTTTACTTTACCTTTTCTATGTTTAGACATGTTAGGTATGTTTAGCTATGCAAATACTTATCATTGTGTCACAGGTGCCTACAGTATTCAGTACAGTCACATGTTGTACAGGTTTGTAGCCTAGGAGCAATAGGCTAGACCATAGAGCCTAGGTGTGTACTGGGCTGTACCATCTAGCTTTGTGTAAGTACACTTCCCATAATGATTAAATTGCCAAAGTTATGCATGGCTATAATTAATTATTTCATTTCCTCATTTAATGATGTCCTAGTGTCCATTCAGTACTTAAGTATAAGTGCTGAAAAGTGTAGTTTTAACGTATTTATTTCAAAAAGATGTTTTTCTAGCTAGGCACGGTGACTCACACCTGTAAGTCCAGCACTTTAGGAGGTCCAGGCGGGCAGATCACTTGAGGTCCGGAGTTTGAGACCAGCCTGGCCAATATGGCACAACCCCATCTCTACTAAAAATACAAATGTAGCCAGGTGTGGTTACAGGCACCTGTAATTCCACTTACTTGGGAGGCTGAGGTATGAGAATCGCTTGAACCTGGAAGATGGAGGTTGCCAGGAGCCGAGATCATGCCGTTGCATTCTAACCTGGGCGACAGAGCAAGACTCTTTTTCAGAAAAATAAAAAAATTAAAACTAACAATTAAAAAATGCTTTTCTTCATAAAACCAGTATTTTAAATGGTATTAATATATATGAGCTATCATGTAGAAGATTTATAAATATGAATGAACAATATAGATGGTAATTAGTGACTAAGGCCCTACTATCTTGTGAACGTATTTTATATTTTACCATTGATCTTCTTGTTTTCAATCAGTTCACCTATTTGTCTTCTCAAGTATGTACATTGTACTCTGTGATCACCCACATATGAGGGGTGATATGTTAACTAATCTTTTAATGTATTTCTCCAAATATCTGCATCATTGAGATTTGTGGTAGCAGGAAGCATAAAGGAACAACTCTCAGTTATCATTATTTTATTGATGTTCCAAGAGTTTCCTTATTAACCTTTATTAGGTTTTGGGGTTTAGTAATTACATATTATTGTGCTAGGAAAACATGCCTTGCTTAATTATTAAATCAAATATCCTTTAGAAAAAGGTATTTTAACCACATGTTTTCACTCATAAGTGGGAGCTGAACAATGAGAACACGTGGACACAGGGAGGGGAACATCACACACCGAGGCCTGTTGTGTGGTGGGAGACTGGGGGAGGGATAGTGTTAGGAGAAATACCTCATGTAAATGACAAGTTGTTGGGTGCAGCAAACCAACATTGCACATGTATACTTATGTAACAAACCTGCACGTTAGGCACATGTACCCTAGAACTTAAAGTATAATAATAAAGAAAAAAGAAAAAGAAAAAGGCGTTTTAAGGATGTATAGACCATATATTTTGTACCAGTGCAATCATTTACTGTGTTGTTTAAGCAAATAAGCTAGCTTAAGCTTATAATGAGTTTTTAATTTATAGAGAAATGAATCAGTAGGGCAAAGAAAGGTGCAAAATCTTAGAAGAATTTGCTTTGTATAATAATGGAAGACTCACATGAGTAAAATCCCTACTGAACTAGCTTTTGTTAGACTAAAGAATGCAATTATATTAAAAATTAATACTTCAGTGTAATATGAATCCAATGCTGCCTGAATTATTATGTGCCAAATTAGGTTGCTGTAAACAATAACAAAATGGATGATTGTGTAAATGAAGGCATGGAGTTATTTAAACTTGCAATAGCATGTTTAATGAGATGCAGGGAAAGCAGAAAATGTTTAATGTTGTAACGGGTGACCTGAATCAGTCTGTCCTACAGAACGATAGGCTTTTGGACTAATTTTCATTTAAAACACAATAATTGAATAACACCCCTATTAATATATGGATGATTTCATATTATTCATTTTTAGTAAGATGGCTCTTGTAGTGTGACAGCCGTCAGTGGGAATTATTATGAGTTGTGTGTGAAACACTGCCATCCGAGTTAAGCCTTTGCTGGATTTTTCCCTTATAGAATCTGAGAAAACTGTTTGTTATCTTCTGGTTAGATTATATTAAGATCATAATCTGATAAATGTCTTGAGAGAAACACTTACACTGTGACATTTGGCTGGAATATAATTGTGTAGGCTCGTCTACTTTTATCTATTGTAGGTAGTTTAAGGTGCTTACTTAGAAAAATGATGGACTCCTCATCTTTAGAAAGATCTCTGGAGTTGATGATCTACGCAGATATTGTTTAGTCAAATACCTGAAACTGCTTCTTACCTTTGCGTTTTTTGTCTTTTAGAGTCAATACAACTCAGGTATTTTGAAAATGTTTTTTCTCAGAGGGTGTGAATTCACAGTATATGACAATTTAATGTGGCAATTCAGGGCAGAGAGTTAAATTATTGAAGAGTCACCTTGATTCCCTTTAGGGGTACTCTATCTTATGATTTTCCTGTGGTACAGAAAAACCCTTTTACTCGATTTAGAAGAACTTTTCTCTTTAGGCAGCATGGTCCTCTATGAACAATGGACATATAGTGAAAATCTGTGGTGAGAATGAGAAGCTGCAAGCATAGTTTAACAATGAAACTGCGTATTTGTAAATGTGTAGTGCAGTTTACTGTGTGAATCCTTCTTCAGTGGGGTATTTCATTGACATATTGTATTCGTTTGCAGTTGGTTTCCAAAAGGAATTAGAAGAAGAAAATATATTATCTTACACAGTGAACCACAGTTATCAAAGTGTTATATGTAGAAAATAATATTTGATTTAAACATTATTTTTCAAATAAATTGTTACAGTTCATATGTACATCATTTGCAGATCTAGAACTTGAAATCTGTTTGGTTTAAAAGCAAAACAAAGTTTAACTTTTATGTATGCCATTTTGTAACTATGTAACTTGGGTAAATAAATGTTTTTGTATGAATAAACCTAAATAGCATAGTACTTTAAAACAAGGAAAAAGAACATTTGTTTAAATGGACTTGCTAGAATACTATCTAAAGCAACTAATCTTTTGTTTTAAATAAAAATACTTCCTAAAGAAATAATATACAACGTATAATATAAATCTCTATGCTTCATTTTAATTTTTTGAGAAATAGTTATGATTTATTGTTTGGAATATGCTGCTCATTGAATATCTTTGAAAAGTTTTTTAAAAAGCATTTATTGTTTCCAGAAACATTCCTTGGTAATTACAGCTTTGAACAATAGAATACAGACAAAACTAGTATGTGGGAGTTATTATCTTGTTAGAAGCATTGTATAGATATATAACCTTTTCTTGGAAAGAATTCTGAAGCTTTTGGTTTGGACAATAGTTATTAAAGTACACTGTCTCTATTCTGAGACAACAAGAAAGCTTGTGTTAACCGAAGCATGAGATTTGGAAAGGGTAGACCTCAGTTCAAGTCCTGACTCATCTATCCCTAGCTCTTTCATCTTTCAGATCCTGGATGGGTCAGTCACCTTTCCTGAACTTCATTTTCTTCTTCTGTAAACTTGTGACATAATGTGTAACTTACAGGATTTTATTAGGGTAAAATGGTACATGCATATGAAAATTTAAAATTATATACTATAATAATTATAGTGTAATTAATTCCCTTATTATAGTGTATAATTAACAAAAACTTTCACTTGTTATTAGATGGAGCTTCTCTGTAAAAAAAAAAAATGCTATAATGAATCATTTTAAGTGGAGCATGTTTTTGTAAAATGGATGATCATCACCCTCCTTTCTCTCACTCCCTCTCCCACCATTCTTTTGTTTCACTCATTTTATACTGTGAAATTTTCAAATTGCAGCTGTCAGTGTTGTGCCTGTGCTATATCTGAGAATGCATTCTATCCTCATGGAAAAGAACACATTCAGTTTGAACTTGAGGTTTGTTAGTTTTCTTTAATTATGATATGTGCAGTCATGCTTAGAAGACATATTTGTCTTCAAGGATTGGTGCCCAGTTTGATTGCTGTGGGAAGATATGCTTTAAAACTTGTATTGGTGGTGGTTGTTACAATAGTGGAATTGGGGTGGAGGTGGAATTGCTATTTAACTGGCAGTTTCATCTGTATGGAAAACCTTGATGTATTCTTGTAGATTGTAGATTAAAAATGTAAAGTAGTTATATTTGGGTATAGGATCGTGGATAATTAAAATTTTTTCTGCATTATGTTAATTACATTTGAGAGTTACATATATGTTTGCTATGCAAAAATTAATGTTGATAAAGAGCTGAAGATTTTTCTGAGAAACAATACACAACTGGCCTTTGAACAACACAGGTTGGAACTGCACAGTTATATGTGGCTTTGTTTTCAACCAGACATGGATTTGAGGTATACGAAACTTGTGTTACAGAGGGCTGGCTTTTTTAATATGAGGATTCTGCAGGATGACTCTGGGACTTACGTTGTGCAGATTTAGTTATATGTGGGTGATCCTGGAACCAATCCCTCATATATACAGAGGGACAACTATACATGCTAAATGAGCACGTATATGTAACTTGATTTTTTTCTTTTTGCTAATAAAATGTTAATACATTGGGTTCATCAGTTATGCAATAAACTAGGTATTAGGTATTCTGACAGTCTGTCCTAGATTTAAAATAGCACTTTGAGTACAATATTAGGTAGTGAAATATCCTATTTCAGAGAGTTTTCATCCATGAAATAGCATTTTTGTGTTCATTTCTGTTTACCAGAAGAGAGATTGATAGGTGAAAACAAAAATGTTCCATATTTGTTATGGCTCATATTTGTAAACTTTACCCTTTGCAAGTTTGCATATATTCAAAGACTTTTAGGATCATTCCAGAGTGCTTAGGACCATTCATTTTATTTTGAAATCAATAAAACAAAACAAAAGACCAGAAACAGACAAGAAACTTTACATTTTAAGTCTTTTCTGTATCATTCATAGCCACCAAAGCAGAGGTTTAAAGGCCTTTATCACTCAGAAATCTCATTCAACGAGGGTGATTTGGGGGAAAAAATGCTTAGCTCAAATAACAGGTAACTTGATGCACAAATTTTATTTCTTAGTGAATTGGTTTTAAATGGCCTTGCAATCTGTTGAGTTAGATAATTTCCACAAATATTATGTTTGGCACTTCAGTGCTTTGAAAAAGGTTTGTAAAAAATTTAGATGGTTGTAGATGTGCAGTCTTATTTGTGAGTTCCCTATTCTGTTCCATTGGTCTATGTGTCTGTTTTTGTACCAGCATCATGCCATTTTGGTTACTATAGCCTTGTATAGTTTGAAGTCAGGTAGTGTGATACCTCTAGCTTTGTTCTTTCTGCTTAGGATTGTTGTGGCTATTCAGGCTCTTTTTGGGTTTCATATGAATTTTACAATAGTTTCTTCTAATTCTGTGAAGAATGTCAATGGTAGTTTAATGGGAACAACATTAAATCTATAAATTACTTGGGGAGATGGCCATTTTCTTGGTATTGATTTTTCCTGTCCATGAACATGGAATGTTTTTCCATTTGTTTGTGTCCTCTGATTTCTTGGAGCAGTGGTTTGTAGTTCTCCTTGAAGACGTCCTTCACTTTTCTTGTTAGCTGTATTCCTAGGTATTTTATTCTCTTTGTAGGAATTGTGAATGGGAGTTCACTCATAATTTGCCCCTCTGCTTTTCTGTTGTTGGTGTATAGGAACGTTAGTAATTTTTGCACATAGATTTTGTATCCTGAGACTTTGCTGAAGTTGTTTATCAGCTTAAGGAGCTTTTGGGCTGAGACGGTGGGATTTTCTAAATATAGGATTATGTCATCTGCAAACAAAGATAATTTAACTTCTTCTCTTCCTATTTGAATATGCTTTATTTATTTCTCTTGCCTGATTGCCCTGGCCAGAACTTCCAATACTGTGTTGAATAGGAGTGGTGAAAGAGGGCATCCTCGTCTTATTTTCAAAGGGAATGCTTCCAGCTTTTGCCCATTCAGTATCATATTGGCTGTGGGTTTATCATATATGGCTCTTACTATTTTGAGATATGCTCCTTCAATACCTAGTTTATTGAGAGTTTTTAACATAAAGGGATGTTGAATTTTATCAAAGGCCTTTTCTGAGTCTATTAAGATAATCATGTGTTTTTTGCCTTTAGTTCTGTTTATGTGATGAATTATAAATATGACTTTCTCTTTTAAATGTATAGTTTTCTTTCCTTATAAGCAGTTTGTAAATATTTAGTTAAAGCAACAAGAAATATAGAGTTGAACACTTTAATTCTATAAGCATATAACTTTTAAAATTATATATGTAACACATGAAGGACTGGAAAACCTATTGTTGTGGAAAGTACTAGTCCATGCAAGAATATAAAACTTTAACAACTTGGGAATTTACTAGTACTGTGTACATTCCTGTCAACATGCCTCAGTTATATCATAGCTTTTAATTCTACAAGAGTTTAGATGGAGGATTAGTATTACAGAGAACTCTTTTAGCATAATAAATATTTTATAATTCAATATATAATACATATTTCACATTCAGAATATGTATCTTGGGAATGATTGAATGGCTGGTGACCAAGGCAATGTCATGACATACATTTTTAAATTCCTGTTGTTTCTTCTCAAAACAACTACTCTTTAGTTGGTGTAAGATTAATAAGAATTTTTTTTTAGTAACAATATTTTTCACCTTCAGATATCTGGTTTACAAGAAAAGTACACAAAAAGAGATTTGTGATATGACAGAAATAAATATATTAAGATCTCCTTTTTCTTCCCTGGTAAAATACAACTTAGTAAATGTAACAAATTAAGAAATACCAGTTAGAGAACACTGGGCAATAGATTGTTTCTAAATAGAGTCATTATGAAAGAAAATAGTATGTCAGAGTCCAAAATCTTAATTAGTTGAGGAATAGTTATAAATTTGTAGACGAATTCTAGCTTGTTCCTGTTTTTAGCCTCCCAGAATTTCTCTTTTTTAATCATTATCATGATCTAGTTGTGCCATAGGCTTTGGTTGAATTGTAGGAGTGTTTAGAGTGGTCATCTGAGATGTCCAGCATTCAGTGATGCACGACTCCCAGCAAGCTCATTTGTATGCTATGAATAGCTCACTAGGTGAAATACAGCCAATGCAAAAAGTAAATGGGGGGTTCAGGTCAATGAATTGTATTTTGTAGCTCACTGGATTTTTTTGCCCACTCCAAAAACTGCTTTCCCACTGTTCCTTTAGCTGGGCCCATGGATCGTGAAGTGCTGTGATGTAGTTCTCTTTTGTTTTCTTTTGTACTCCTGAGTTGGAGCTATGAAAGGCAGATTCATTTATTGTTTAGTTGAATCAGAATGACTGCAATTCCACAAACAAATTGGACTTCAGTTAGGAGTGCTTTGTCATAAATAATGTTGGAAGAGATTGGATTTTCTCCTAGCTGATATACTTCTGCTGTACATTAAAATCGGTGTCTAAAAGGGACTGATTTATTACTGAACTGACTGATCACTGAGCAACATACACCTGTCCTTGTTCTGCTTTGTTTTTGCTATCTCTATTTTCCTAAAGCATATTCAGGAAAAGTTTATGGTAAGGGAAACTAATATTTGATTTTCTGAATTATTGTTTTCATTTTAGCCTTCATTAAAAATATCACTTCTATAATGCAAAACTCTCTCAGTGAATAATTCTTCATGATCTAGAAAGACAACCTATTTCACAGATTGGTTAAAGGCATTTTCCATGGTTGGGTCAGGTGAGTCATATTTTTCACATATAATGTTAGGACATTTTAAACTTTAACAACATGTTTTTGCTAGAGGCTACAAATACCGTAGCAATACCTGCAAATACCTCTTTTCATTGACTGTAAAAAAGTTTTTTTTCCCACTGAAGTATGTTTACTTCCTGTTGTTTCAAGTTACTCAGTTCTATAAATCATCCAGAGACATAGAAAATCTGGTAATTTCTTCCTTGGTAGAAAAGTATATATATAAATATATATATATGCACACTTTAAACTTATATATTTACACACTTTATACTTATGTATAAAAGTTACAGCACAATATACATTTGGCTAGACCCTTGGTACTTAACTACAAATGCCATAACAAGTCGCATTTTGTTTTCTTGAATCAAATGCTTCTGTGTGGCAGTTACATTGTATCAGTAAGAATCATTTCATGTGTAGGGCTGTCCTTGCCAAGTAGGTTAGATGGGCATTAGTTTTGTTAAGCATTTTTTTGGTCTTGTTTTTGCAAGCTCTAGAGCCAGAATTTGCATCTATCTCTGTCTAGTTCCAAAGATTATGTATTTTAATCTTTGCATATTACTTGTTGTTGTACAAGAATAAAATTTTTACAAAGCAAATCATACTTTATATTCAATACATAGAAGACAGTGGTCAATGTGTTTTTAAAGTGGCCGTTTTTTGGTAAAGACCTATTTTAACTTCAAATTATTTTATATTATATATTCCTCAAATGGGTCACATCCATAGTGACCTGGAGTGTATTTACAGATGCTTTAAATATATATAATCTTATTGATGATATTCAGAAGCATATTAATAGTTTTTTGAAAGTAATACTTAAATGTAAATTAAGCACAATTCAAACATAATACAATATTTACCATTCAAACAGTAACTTAAGTTACTGTTATCTTAAAGGTTTTCCAAGAAGCATATGGTCATGACAGTGTAGCATTTACATGTATTCTGAGTGTTCATTTATTGTAACTGTACCACATGTAGTTTTAGATGCTCTATGCTTTACATTTTAAAAGCATTTGGTGTTTATAGCACCTCTGTCTTTCTAAGACATGGCCTGACTAGGTTTGATGTCTAATGTGATTTTAAAAGAATCACATTAAGTGTGACTTAAGTATGGGGGTTGGAGTGAGAATGAAAATGAAAATGTTTAATTTTTCTGACATCAGACTAGTATGCTTCAGGGAGAAATTTAGCAAAGGTAATTAGACAGACTACCAATATAAATTAGGTCAATAGCCTGAACCTACAAGTGCTAGCCTTTATAACATACTTGACAGCAACACAAATCTGTTAAAATGGGACTGTCCCTGACATGAAATAATGGGATTGTCAAAGATACAACACATGGTATACTTTTTCCTTTTAATTACCATATGAGAACAAAATCAGTTTTTGCAGCTGGTTCTTCTTCATTTTATTTGCCTTGACTACATCTCACACCTAAGGGGTTTGAAACATGACAGACAACAGGTGTGAATATCTAATAATTGACTGCAGTTTCTGTTCTTCCTTTAAAAATTGACTGTGTTGTAAACGTCTCTAACACTAATAAAGACAGCCTGTTTTTTCTTATGTGTAAAATGCTTTCTAAGCCATGGTTAGATTATATGTCTGAATCAAACGTAAATAAGTCAAGTTATTAAATTACTCTTTCTAGAAGAACAAATTTTAAAGGAATGATGAGTTTCAGTCAGTTTAAGTGCAGCTGGCAAGCAGCCATTCATTGTAGCATAGTGTGACATTGATTTTTGACTAGAAGAAATGGAAACATAGCAGTAGCTATACATCCTTAAGGAAACATTCTATATTATTGATACCCTTTGTTTCCTTAAGAGCTACTCCTAAAATTCTATTCAAATTGAATTTTGATTGTACTAATGAGGAAATCTATTGTCAATGTCAAAACATCTATTATTGTGAAAATAAGATGGTAATGCCAAATTATTACCTTAGCATCTATTTCTACCTTATTCCTTATGGACAAAAGCTGTTTCCCTGAGGACAAAAAGTGTTTCATTATAGAACACCTTTAAGACACTTTTAAAACAAGACCTTTAAAAAAAAACAGGAATTACAAAATACCACTTAATTACCTTTAGCAAGAACACTTAGGCTTGCTCATTGGGCAGATTAATAGACGATTGAAACAAAGTCCGTTGACTTGGCTCATTTTTCCCCCTACATTTTCTCCAGTGATTACTGCTCTCATCTTTTTGCCAAATCGATGGGAGTTGGCAGTAAAACAGTTGAAAATGTGGGAGAAGGTGGAGTTTTCTGGATTGCATAAAGGATCATCAGAGATAAAGAGATTGCAAAGAATTGGTCTTATCAGGTTGATATTCTGCATCATGTGTTTGTTTTCTCTCATAATCAACTAGACCTAAATTAAGAGCCCTTGCCTTAAGAGAGTGTTATTTTTGTTTTCCAAATTTTGGTAAATATGATAGATTCAACCAAGGCGGTGTTTATAATTCTTGTGTATTTTATCTTTGTCTTGTCATTAAGTGTGAGAGCATTAAATTCAAATTTTTTTGAAAGTTGGTGAAAATTAACAATGGTGTGTTGTTAATTCATATGAATAGACTTTGTTGAAATTAGGGCCTAGGAGAGTGAATGCTGGCTTTTGAGGCCTGATCATAAAGAATATTATATGTGACATTTGTGTAAGGGAAATAAGTGAAGGAGGTGATTTCAGGGAAAGTAAAGTAGTATTTACTCAGCGATAGTTTGGATAACAAACGAACTAGGCTAATGTTGAACATGATGTGGATTCGAACTCATTATTCAGATTGACAGAGACTTGGAATTAGTTCAGATTTACCTATGAGAAAGATGGTCTGTTCCAACAAAAACAATGGTCCATTCAGAGTGGGGCAGAGATATTGGAAAGTTGCTGTTTCTTTGGGAATGGTTTTCCACTATTGGTGAAATAGTGAAAGTGAAAGCTACTATTATGGCAGTTATGGCACGAACACTACATACTTTATCATTTAATTTTCAGGGTCATTCTGAAAGGCAGTTGTTGTTATGCCTGTCTTACAATTACGGACATTAGGGTTCAGAGGATATAATGAACTTATTCAAGGTCAAACAACTACTAAGTGGCAAAATTGAACTCAAGCTACTCAAGCTAGGTCTGTCTGATTGCAAAACTTTTACTTTTCCACACACTATTCCAAATTATCAAAAAATATTAGAACTATTTTTCCATGTAACAAGTCTATGTTAGGTCAGCTTTCACTTCAGCTTATATCATAACAGCTATCCTCATGTGTGGATATTTTACCTTTTGATGGGTCTTTTATCACTCTAAAACCTTTCTTTTTCATTATTTGTTATTGGGTCTTAAAAGAGAGACAGTAGCTAGAATTATATTAGATTGACCCTGGAATCTACTCCTTCGTTTAATAAAAAATCCATCTCTATAACCTTGAATTTGATGCTTTTCTAACTCTCCAATCTTCCTGGCTTTTATAATATTAACAGTTAGTGAGTGAGTGATACATGGTATTGTCAATGAAACTTAACAATATATGTGGTAATTATTACTGTTGTCTTCACTTTACAGATAGGGTCAAGTAACTTGCCCAAAGTCAAACATAAATAAACTAGTGGAGCCGAGATTTAAAACCTTACAGGTTCCATAGGGTGAATCCTTGGCCTTTCAACTTCTCTTCCCTGTAATACATCATCTTTTTCCAGACTTCCAGTCTGTCTTCTTCCTCATGGTACAGGATTGCTTTCTAATTACTCCAACTTTATGTGTCCTTACTTGGTCTTATGTTTCCACAAGCAATACTAATGGCAGCGCCAGAAATTACAGCTTGACATTCCAGAAGACTAGCCTTAACGTTTGAGAATAGGATATAAGACAATGCAGCTTTGGAGTTCATCTTCTTCATATAAGGCCTTTACTTCTAGGCAAAATAACATTAAACTAATAAAATAATAGTCAGCTTAGTGCCAAATACTATGTTTCGTGCTCTTCATGCATTCTTTTATTATTGCAACTACTTTATTGGATAGATACCATTATCATCATTTTACAGATCAGGAAGGTAAAGCTTAGGGAGCATAAGTAATTCGCAGAGATGTTATCTATCTTGAAGTCTATTTTACTTTAGAGCTCATGAGCTAAGGTGACTGATCTTGCATATTCTCTGAATAAAGCCTCTAGATCTTAAACAGCAGACTGGACTAATTGAACCCTTTGAATGATGGTGGAAATTATCCTAATTTTTTTTTTTTTAAGAAACAGATTTGGCCGGGCGCGGTGGCTCAAGCCTGTAATCCCAACACTTTGGGAGGCCGAGACAGGCAGATCACGAGGTCAGGACATCGAGACCATCCTGGCTAACACGGTGAAACCCCGTCTCTACTAAAAATTACAAAAAACTAGCCGGGCGAGGTGGCGGGCGCCTGTAGTCCCAGCTACTCGGGAGGCTGAGGCAGGAGAATGGCGTGAACCCGAAAGGCGGAGATTGCAGTGAGCTGAGATTCGGCCACTGCACTCCAGCCCGGGTGACAGAGCGAGACTCCGTCTCAAAATCAAACAAACAAACAAACAAACAGATTAATACATTTATAAGGTGTAATTTCTATGATTATAGGTAAATATTATAGTCATATTAATGCTTTGTTTTAAATTATGTTTGCTTAATTTCTTCTATTTCATAGTTTTTAAATCTTGCCTAAATATGCTTATTAAAATTAATATTAACATTAATATTAACCATTAATATTAATAAGGTAATATATAGTTTATCCTAGTTATGTTAAATATTGCCAAAATAAAAGCTTTTTTAAAGAAACAAATTATAAAATCGTTCTTATTTAACTTATTTCAGATGAAGGTAAAATACATGTGAATATGGCATGCTAGTTTGTAATTTCCCAGTAAATCAAAACAAAACACAATACACAATTTTACGAATTATTCTTATAGCACATCCAATTGAATTAATTATTCAGTATCTAAGGCACAGGATAGCATTGTTTTCTTCTTCCTTTTACTGAATTATCTATTCTAAATTAGCTTCAAACGAATTATGAATTTAGTATTTATTTTGAGCCTTCTATTTGTCAGACATTATGTCTGGGTGTAGAAATATTTATTCCATCAACTAGGATATTTAGGTTTCTTCTTTTGGGTATTATTTGTTCTTTTTTGTCCATTTAAAAATTATTATACATTCTGAGTTATGGAAACATCAGTGTTGTAGGTTCTTACTTTCTGTTCCCAGAGAATGGCCATTTAATTGTTTCAGCCTAGATGGAGTTACAGGGACTGGACTTGCCTTCCTTCCAGAAACAAATAAAAAAGACCAGATACACCGTATGAAAGGGAGTCTTCAGACATTCAATATCAGACAGTTCAGGACAACGATCCTTTAAGAATGGCAACAAATGAGGTAAACCCTTTGACTGTACCAGCTGATTGCCTTAAGAGATTTTTTCCAGGGCCCAGCAGGGGGGAGAACCCAGGTGAATGTTGGTAGTCCAGGGTTGATGAGACAGAGTTGGGAGAGTGGGGAGGTCCAGGTGGCTAGAGTTTGCAGGACAGAGTACTGACTGGAGAGAAGATGCACAGAGAGAAAACTACATAGATATGCAGAAGGTCCTCGTACAGCCCTTAGCTGAGGACCCATCAGCATGTGGGGAACCTACAAAAAGCTGGAGAAATAATCATCTCAAAAGAACACAGGGAATAATTTTCAGAATTTATACAGGGCTGGGAATTATTCATGTTCCCTTATCAGCCAGAAAGTGGAAAACCTCATAACTCACGAAGCATCAGATAGAATAAACAGAAGAATATTGCCTAGTAGTGGAGCATATTCACCCTAGATTAAAGGCTGTGCCAATTTTGCCTAACAAAGTTTAAAAGCCAACTTCTGTAGGATTTGCTGTTCCCAAGTAACTTAACTGTTTTCCAAAACAAAGCTCAAAGATGTTCATTGGAACACAAGAATATTCCAAAAGGTGAAAATCATGTTTGGGAGCTAGTAAAAATATTACTTTTTATGCAAAGACACAGGAAACCATGACACAAAATGAGGAGAACGTCAATCAGTTAAAAAAAAACACACACACACAGAAATGAGAGAAATAGTAGACAAAGGATTAAGATAGTTATTGTCACATTTCATGAGTTCAAAAGAGAGGAAAGATTGAACACATGAAGCACAGAAATGGAAGCTATGAAAAAGACTTAAATCTATTTTCTAGAGATGAATATTATAGGACCTAAGATGAAAAATTTGCTGGATGGGTATGTGACAGTTTAGACTCTACAAAGAAAGACATTAATGAGGTGACATCATAGCAATGGAACACAAAATGAACCACAAAGAGGTTCATTCATAATGACTAACTTAAAAAAGAGAATCAGTGAACTGTAGGACAATTTCAAGTGCTTTAATATTCATGTAATTCAAGTTGATGAAGAGGAGAGAGTTTTAGACTGAGATATTTGAAAAAATGGTGGGAAAGAAAATTAATAAAAACTGCAAACTCAGGTAGAATAAACTAAAACAACTCCAAGCACAAGAAAATGATACAAAGGCATATCATAATCAAACTGATTAATACCAATGATAATGAGAAAATCTTAAAAGAAGGTCAAAAAGAAAGAGATATATCAGGTACAGAGTAACAAAGATGTTTAAGAGTCTTTGCTTTGGAAACAGTGAAACACAGAGGCAGTGGAATAACATTTTTAAACTATAGAAAGAGAGAAAGTATCAATGTGGAATTTTTTTGTTTTAAAGACGGAGTTTCACTCTTGTTGCCCAGGCTGGAATGCAATGGCATGATCTCAGCTCACCGCGACCTCCGCTTCCCGGGTTCAAATGATTCTCCTGTCTCAGCCCCGAGTAGCTGGGATTACAGGCACCCACCACCATACCTGGCTAATTTTGTATTTTTAGTAGAGACTTGGGTTTCCCCATGTTGGCCAGACTGGCCTTGAACTCCTGACCTCAGGTGATCTGCCTGCCTTGGCCTCCCAAAGTGCTGGCATTACAGGTGTGAGCCACCATCTCCAGCCATCAATGTGGAATTTTATACCTAGTGAAAATATCTTACAAAAGTAAAGATGAAATAAAAACTTATTTAGATAAAGTAAAGATGAAAAAATTAATCACTAGTAGATCTGTACTGAAAGATACACTAAAGAAAGTTCTTCAGGCAGAAGAAAAATGTTATATACCTGGACTATATAAAGGAATAAATAACACTGAAAATGGTAATTTTCTCCCCTTAGAGTCTCTTTTAAAGTTATTTAACTAAGTAAAAAATAATAAAAATATATTGTGAACTTCATGACATATATAGAAGTAAAATTATAATAGTAATAGTGCAAAGGCTAGGAGAGGGGGAAATGTTAAGAATACTGATGTAAATTTCTTATACTATATATGATGTGGTATAATATTACCTGAATGAAGACAGTTCATGATAAATTAAAGGTATAAACTGTGAACCAACCACAACAAAATGACAGTCAAAAGAATTATAGCTACGAAGTCAAGAAAGCAGATAAAATGGAATAATATAAAATATACAGTTAATCCAAGGGAAGTAGAAAAAGAGTAAAAAGAGGCTGGGGCAGATAAAAGCAATAGAAAACAAGTAGCAAAAGGGTAGATTCAAATCCAGTCATGATTGTATATATCCAGGGGAAAAGGAGATTATCTTATAATGATAGAAGGCTTAGTTCATTAAGAAGTCCATAAAATACAACATTTATGTACCTAATAACAGCATCAAAATACTTGAAGCAAAATATGGCAGAACTTCAAGGAGCAAGGCACAAATCCAATTTTTGTTGGAGATTTAAATATTCCTTCTTAATAACTGATGGACAGAGTAGACAGAAATAGGTATAGACATAGAAGACCTGAACAACCCTATTCATCTGGTGTAACTGATATCTGTATCTATATCATACAAGAATATTATCTGCGTTTAATGAAATTAAATTAGGTATCTATAATGAAGGACTTGTAGAAAATCTCTACATATTTGTCAATTAAATGACTGTCCTCTAAATAACCCAGAGGTTAAGAAAGAGAAAAAGAATTAAGGAAATATTTTTAACTGTATGAAAATGAAAATGGAAACACATCAAAATTTGTGGGATGTAGCTAAAACAATACTTAAAGGGAAATTTATAGCACCATTTGTATTATAATGACCATCCAACTACATTACTTAAAGTTACTTGTTAATGGGTTGTCTTCTTGTATATTGCAAACAAGTTGCTTGTGGGGAGAAATCTTAGCTACAGAATAAACATAATATTTACTTTGTAAGATGGTGCTACAAAACAATTTGTGTGTAAAAATTATATTCTATAATTTGAATTTTTAAATTTTTACATTTGGACTTTCATTAGACATTGTTTGGTAAAGATATTTAATCATTAGAATATTGTTGGTAAGTTTTTAAGTTATTTCATGTAAGTTGAATATTGATTTCATAAGAATTATCTTCTGTTGCTCAGTTCACATTATAAGTGCTGGCACTAAATACCACTAAACCAATAAAAGGCCAATCCTATACTGTTCAAACAAATATATACTTATAAATCTTTACTTCTCAAATTTAAAATTCGTATTTTGACAATTAATAACTTTTACTCCCTGAATAAAATAATTATTGGTGACTTTTTTCTTAGTCAAGTTTTTGAATAACCTTTTTGTGTTACGATTATCTTTTTTATCTATTTAATACTAGAAATCATCTCAGTGAAATTATTATATAGTCAGTTTGTCAAATACCACTGACTTTGTATGGGTATTTCCTCAAATTCTGATTTCCTTTTAAATGTTAGAGAGTATTTTGAACCTAACATTATTACAAAAAGCAATTTAAGGTATTTATTTCAGGGAGTGAACTGTGACATTTTAAAAATGAGATCACATTTATTTATATACAAAGGTATTTAACCACCAATTATATAAGGTAATTTTTACTAATAACCTATTTTTTTAAATATTAGAGATTGTATTTATTAATCGTGCTGTAAAGGGATTAATCATTTTAAAAAGTGGCTAACTTAGGTGCATGCATTGAATGTAATCTACATTCATTGGATAAAGTGGACATTCATCTAGCAGACATTTATTGAGCATCTAAGATGAGTTAGGTTCAATGTTTTCATTGGGAATACGGAGAAATTCTGACCTGAAGCAGTTTGTAGTCTAGTAGGGGTAGGTGGCAGCCTGGCAAAGCAGAAATTGCAATACAATGAGATAGAAGCAAGATGCGTTGGGAGAACATTGTACCAGCATTAATGCAGCCTGAGGAGGAAGGTAACTCCTTTCCAGAGGAGTTGACTCAGAAGAGGATTGCAGACACAGAGAATGGGTAAATTTTCAGAATTGTTGACTTACAGTGTGTATGAATTAGAATGGTAGGTGGGGAGGTAAAGGTAGCAGAGATAAGCTATAGGGTTAATATTTATCCTGTAAACAAGGAGAAACTATAGAGTGAGTGATCTAATCACATTTTCATTTTAGTACTGTCATTCTGAAAACATTCTATGAGATGGAATGGAGAAGGAATTGATGACTTGGAGTGTGAAGAGTGAAGAGTTCTTAGTATTTGTTATTGGTTAATTTTCTTTTGATTTCAGGGGTGAAAAATCTAATGTAACTTGGGCTAACAAGAAAGAAGTCAAAAAAAGAATTTATTGGTTCAGAAAATTGAAAATTTCCATGTCAGATCTAGCTGACCTCAGGACTGGCCTTTACAGTCCATCTCTGGTATCTGTGTTGCATTACAGAGTTGGGTTCATTGCAGGTTATGACTCCTGAGTTCACATATACCTAAATGTTTTTCTTTAAAAAAACCCTCCAAAATGAATCAATATAGTGAACTAATTATTAATTTCTGTGGGATTTGTTGGCTATTGGTGTTTGTGAATTCTTTACTGTCCTAACTGAAGAGTCTTTGTTCTATACATGAGTCTAAGCTGCTTCTAGGAGAATGTTATAAATTTTTTGGGAAAAATTCTATATCCTTACTTTTCTTTAAAGTTCATAAGAATAATAATTATGTCGAAGAATCATAAGTAAATTCATGTTACTTTTCTACAATTTAAATTGTGAAGAAAATACAGAAATACTAAATATTAATCTAGTCCACATTTATTAAACATTTCTTTTGTATTGTGTGTGATATTAAGTCTCTATGTGTGAAAGTAATTTTGTTTAATAGGGCTTTTATAATTGAGAACTCCTTTCCTGTTTTCCATTTTGAATTGTCTTAAGATTCAAATTGACTTCCTAGATAGTGCACTGAAATTTGGCAGTGTTTTTTATAGAAAAAATATTATACTTGAGAGTTGTATCATATGGTATTCCTTGAGAAAATCTCAGAAGTTTTTCAGTTATATTCGAATTGCCTACACTTACAGAGCTTTTTAATGAAGATTATAATACATATTTATTCATAGTTCTCTGACTTTGTTTTACTTCAGTACTCAGTCATCATTTATTTATTCACTTTCAGTCAAAAAATATTTACTAAGCCCTTAACATATGTATTGCTCTCGGTAGATAAAATAGTCATGAATATTTTCTCTCATGGGATTTATGTTGTGAAAGACAGATTAAACAAATAAACACACTAAGTTGACAACTGGTATGAGAGGGGAAAAGAAAAAAAACAGACAACAACCTACTTTAGAATGAGTAAGCAGGGAGGGCCTAATTGGAGAAGTAATATTAAGCTGATCCGGTGGGTGATTAGGAGTTATTTTTTCTTCTTAAAAATTTGAGAGAAAGTCTAGGTAAATACTTTTAGGAGGGATAGAGCTTGCCTTTTTGGGAAAATCAAAGAAGACCTGTGACTGTTAAGAGTGAAGGCTACAGCAAGCCTGTAATCCCAGCACTTTGGGAGGCCGAGACGGGCGGATCACGAGGTCAGGAGATCGAGACCATCCTGGCTAACACGGTGAAACCCCGTCTCTACTAAAAAAATACAAAAAATTAGCCGGGCGAGATGGCGGGCGCCTGTAGTCCCAGCTACTCGGGAGGCTGAGGCGAGAGAATGGCGTAAACCCGGGAGGCGGAGCTTGCAGTGAGCTGAGATCCGGCCACTGCACTCCAGCCTGGGCGACAGAGCGAGACTCCGTCTCAAAAAAAAAAAAAAAAAAAAAAAAAAGAGTGAAGGCTACAGTTATGAAAGATGGGGTTTTGATATTATGATTTTCATTTCACAAAAAGTATTAAGTTTGTTAAGCACTAATGCATTAATTATAGTAGCAGGAAATAGATGATGGTGTAAAATATCATAATAATTTACCTCCTGCATTTGAGAAATGGAGACAGATCCATGTTTCACTTTGTTGTCAGTTATTAAGTACTTGCAAAGGCAGACAGATTAAGTAATCTGGTTGCTAATAGGACATCTGAAAAATTATTTTTTTCAGTATTATAAAAGCTTTCTTTTTGTTTATATTTACACACACACACACACACACACACTACTTATTTACCTACATCATAGGACTTCTGTACATTTTGTTGCCTTTGTCAGATGTCACCCCCTTCGCATTAATTTGCCCCCATTCATTAGTTATCAATTTCAGCATTTCTTCTTCAAATAAGTTTTTCTTGATCCCCCTTCCTCAGTAACCCTAAGCCTAAGACATGTACCTTTGTTACAAATATTCCCAGACCTGTGCTTCCTTTCTTTAGATTGTATCTCAGTTTGTAATTGCGCACTCATTAGTGTTTGATTACTGTTTCTTACTCTCATACACACTCAGTATACTGAAAGCTCCATGAGAGCAGCTTTCAGTTTAAAATCTGCATAGCTTGGCACTGAGCCTGGCACCTCTATGGTAGTCAATAAATATTTGGTGGAAAAATTTTTGGTGGAATGAATAAACAAATATATACCACCACCTCAGCCTAAAGTTTTTCTGTCAGACAAAGCTGACATTTTCCCATGTTTATTTTCTTTCAGGATAAACTGAGGTTTGATTATTTAATTTTTTTTTTTGAAATTACATATAAAATACTTTTATGAGCATAGTAACTGTCTTAAAATTAGGGGTAAACTAAATATTTCATCTTGTTGCACTTCTTGGCATTTCTTCCCTTTTGAATCTCTTTATTCCTCAAATTCCTGTGTGATCTAAAGTATGGAAGACCTTGCCAATGTTTGAATTGGTATCAGACCTCAGTAGATACTTGCGAAGTGAAGAAATGAATTATTTACAAGACAAGAAGCTGTTCTTCACATTAATTAATTGGCTGTAAGAATGATCCAGCAATGAAGAATGCTGAGCACTAGTTTCCCCATTTTCATGATTAAAACAAATGCCCTAGGCATACATTTCTTTTTTTGTGCCATCATAACAAATAAAGACCCTGTCACCTCAGCAGCTCATTATTGTTTGTTTTCTATTTGGTGAAATCCAAAGAGATCTTCTGTGGTTATAGTTGGGAATTTATTAAAGCTTGCAAATCCCTGTTGTTCCATAAAGCTGAAAATAAACCATATGCTAGCCCATACCACACTGTCCAGGGTCTTTTTTGGAATTACATTTAAGAGCTGAGAAAATGTAACACAGAGATTTTTACCAAAGCTTACATAATCTTCCGTTCTTTACACTTGGGCTTTTTTTCTGAGCATTTCTCCAATGTAACATCCCCACATATTTGGGCAGAGTTTAGAATCATTTTCCATACTAAGTGAAAAAATGATTCTAATTGAACTTTATCAAACGTTTGCCTCTGAAATGGAAAAGTTTGTTGTGTACTAATGATACAAATTATTTTAATATATGCGATAATTCCTTTTCTCTTTTAGTCAAATGTCCTGGAAATTCTTCACTAAATCTTATTTTATCCATTGTTGAGGTTTCTCCCAATGATAAGCACTTAAACCACACAATCAACCCTAGAAAGATGGAAGGAGATGGTGGGAATGTGAGTAGGGTGAGTTGGTGTGGCAACCTTTGGAACCACTTTACCACATTCCACGGTACTTTTCCTATCAGAAAACCAGGGACGATTTCAACCATAAGGAAAAACAATTACCTTGATCACCTGATTGTGATTTGCATGCCTGAAACTGATAAAATCATTTCACATGCTTCTATCATGTATCATGATACAGATTGTATCAGTGGGTACATATGTATCACTTACTATGCTACGTTTCTGTTTCATGGTCAGGATACTTTAAATACTCTTAGTATTTCCTTTCAAAGGGAAATTGAGGGTTATTAAATCAATAGTTTTTAAAAAGTGTTATAAAAATAGTAAGAATTAATTTCCGTTTCTATTGGATTATATCTGTCATCAGTGTGGAAAGAAGTTACTTTGTAATAAAGGCAACCTCGTAGAAGAACTGAATGTTTTGTAAACTGTTAGTGTGTCGGTAAATTGTTGGTATGAAAAATCAGGGTTAAGTATGATATTAATAGTAGGTAGTTAAAAAAACTAGCAATTCTGAGGTTTCGGGCTGTATACACACACACACACACACACACACACACACACACACAAGCATTGCTAGTGATTATTGAATTACCTCTTTGCACCATGTTTAACTGTTACTTCTTGGTCATTTTTGAAAGGTATAAATTATTTTACCTTTGTTTTTACATGTATCCGTTACTTTTTTTTTACATCACAGTAAAATACCTTTCACCTAAGATGGCAGAGGTCCTTTGTTAACTCAAGAAGATGAATCTCCATAGGATATGCTATATTTAAATGTAGTTCTTTTGCAAAAAACTATAGAATATTTATGCATTTTTGACAAAGTTTCGGTGGCATAAATGCTGCCATTGCCCAACAGAGGAAATTTCATACAGAACTCACCAAACTTTGTGTACGGTCAGTTTCTGGGAATGGATACTTCTGCAGACTTGTTCCCCAGTCTTCTTGTACTTCAAACACACACTTGAAAGATGTGACCTGTAGGCCTGTACTGGTCTTGGCCATCTGGTCTCAAGGACCAGATGAATCAAGGAAGCTATCTTGATTCTTGTGCTTAGAATTCAGTGTTTACTGGCTTTTGGGAGGTATTTCCAGATTTGACACCTTTGATTTTAAAAAATAAAAAATAAAAGTTTTTCTTTTTGAGTCTTTTTTTTTTTATGAGAACCTATTCATCTCCTGATACAAACTGATAGAAATAGACTTGACTTTATCAAGTTAAGTACTTGAGCCAGACATGTGTTGTATTCCAGCCTGTGTTCCAAGTGCTCCTTTCCCCACCTTGACAGCCTTTCAGGTTTGTGGCTGATAGGGATGGAAGTATGTGGCTTTTATTTATATGCTGTTGTCTTGTGGTTAGTATGTTTTCTTGAATATAGAGGAATAGAATTATTTTGTGTTTCAGAATTGTTTGTTTTAAACATGAACATAAAAATATTTCAACAGCAGGTAATCTCTTAATCAGGGGATTCCTGGTTAGCCCATCTGAAGTCAATGGGTGGATTCAAGATATGAATCCACCAATCACTTCCCCTTTTTACTGGCATTTCCAGTCTCGTCTTCTCCACTGATTATTATCTTGACCAATAAATTTACTCATGTATTTTCAATGTAACTCTCTCCATTCTACTCCATCACATTATTGCTATATTACTTCCATCTAGCCAGTTTACCAAAAAGCATGTTACAATTATTGTAGACTCAATGATACTGTACCTGATAATGCCCTTTTGGAGAAATGAATCAAAGATCATAATTAACATTTGTTTTTTGTTGTTATTGTTGGCAGAGTTAAACTTTCTTATTCCACTTCACAATTAGCTGTAATTGTGTTGCTATAAAAAGAAATTTTACCTTGTCTCTCCTATTACTGTGGTAGTCAAATTGATCATCATTTAGCTGAAAATCAAAGAGCACAATGATTAAGCAGTAGAATGACCTGTTGCTAGCTCTCAGAGGTTTAATTCCCCAGAAGCAGACATTGAGATGAAGATTTGTTTGCAAATAATTTATTAAGACAGTGAGAAACAGCTAGGCATGGTGGCTCACACCTATAATCCCGGTACTTTGGGAGGCTGAGGCAGGAAGATCGTTTGAGCCTAGAAGTTCAAGATCAGCCTGGGCAACATGGTGAGACCTTATCTGTAAAATAAAATAATAAAATAATAAAATAAAATATAGCTGGGCATGGTGGCATATGGTGGTAGTCCAAGCTACCCAGAAGGCTGGGGAGGGAGGATTGCTTGAATCTGGGAGATCGAGGCTGCAGTGAGCTGTGACTGTGCCATACTTCAGCCTTGGCAACAAAGCAAAACCCATCTCAAAAAACAAAACAAAACAAAAAAAGGAGCAATCAGTTAGGGAGTGACAGAATGGGGATAAAAAGGGAATGGGGAAGAAGAGGTATGATTTTAGACAAAGTCTCTTCCAGGATAGCTTTAGTCTAAACCTTCGTGAAAGCTCTGGAGTATGAATTATTTGTCTGTTCAAACCCAAATTAAATGAGCTGTATATGCATACTTCCATCCCTATCAGCCATTGCCTAAGGATGATAAAGGGGTACAGGAGGGGGATGCTTATCCCCAGTTAGGGACAAAGTGCCAAAGTAGCCTGAGGGCATAAGAACACTTAACAAGTCTTATCTTTTAGAAGCAAAATCACACTGAAACCTGTGAGTCACAATATGTATTGTAATGTGCACAAGTCATCTTAAGGAACCATGTGATGGAACTGAATAATTTACTTTCCACTCCATCACTCCACTTCACTTAACCAACCACTCCATTCTTTTTTTTTTTTTTGGCTTTAACTCACCATTTTGACTGGAAAAGGGATGAATATCCTATAGCACTTTTGATGGATAATTGTGCACATTCTTCTTTGATACTATATTGATATTCTACCAAAACTCAACAAGTAGTACTTTCCTATAGGCTAGTTACAGTGTGGAATCTGAGGCAATATCAATGAACTTTTTGTATATTCTCTGTCAAAAATCCATTGGTTTATGTTGCACTTTTGAATAAATCTTTTACCAATGCATGTATTGGTCATTTGGAAAATATTGATTCATTGGGTTGTATATATCTTCCAAATGTTTACGCATTTTATTATACAGCATAAACAAATCCCATTTATTAATATTACTACTGCTGTCATCAGAAAAGTCATGATATTAGTAAGCTCTTACAGTGACAATATAAGGCTTTCTTACAACTGTCACAGTGACAGATGTTAAGTTTTTCAAACTTCTGTTTTGTGCTTGAAAGCTTTAATGTTATCATTGGTAAGGAATACTGTCTGTTGTTTTCCTTGAAGTGACAGATTAACTGAGTCCATTTTTGTGAAAATATCTACCAAAAATCCAAGTCTAAATAGTAATAGTTTATCTGTCAGTTGTCCCTTCAAGTAAAAAGTGTTTGATGGAAAAAAGTGGCTAGTTCAGCTTGCAACTGAAACAACCAGGAGTGCTGTTCCTTAAACAACCATTGTACTCTAGTGTGCAGTGAGTGATTTATGTGTATTTGCCATTTCACCACACAGAATAAGACACATTTAATTTGAGATATAATGGAACTAAGATTTTTACTACTTCATCAAAGACATTCTTAAATAAAACAGACTTTGCTTGCTTTAATGACAGTGCATGGCAGTGAAGAGTACAATGACTCAGTAAAGTTTGGTGCCAAGGCTTTGATTTGTGTTAAGCTACTAGCAATTCTCCCACCAGTGCTTTCATATCATCTGTGAAAATATTAACATAGAAAATGGGTAAATAACATCTTAATATCATTATGAAAATAATTTTGCCCTCATGAACTCCTGAAAGGTTCTCGTAGATCTCAGGAGTCCACTGAGTTCACTTTAAGAGCCACTGCTTTAAAGAAAGCAGCAACACACCGTATTCTGCATCTTGCCACCCTGTGTCACCAAGTATCTACCTTAGTCTTTGCATACAAATTGCAATAATCATTTAATTTACTCCTTGAATAATTTTGGAAGATGATATTTAAAACACCTTTCTTCAACTTCCTTGGATACTTTTAACAGTGTTCCCCTCTAAAATGTCATTAGCAGGTGTTTATATTTTCATGGAAATTTTCCTGTGACTGACAGACTCACACATTTACAAACCATCGTTTGCTGAGGCCATCAAGTTAATTTTCCTTAATCTATTTATTTCAAAGAATTTTAGTATATCCATTTTACTAGTATACTCTTTAGTTTTGAAAGGGTCAGAATAATGGCAGTCCCGCTTGTCGTTCTGAAATGCTTTTCAGTTCACAAAGCACTTCCTCCTGCATCATCTCTTTCAGCCATCACACCAATCCTTTGAGATTTGCAGGGCAGTGTCATTATCTCCACACGAGTAAACCCAGATTGAGAGATGGGGAAGTGGGTTGCCTAAGGTCTAAGGCCACACAGTGAGTGGCAGAACAGAATTGAGATGCTCTGTTTTCTATATTCAGTTTCCTCCTGTGTATAGTGTTCTTTCTTTTCTTGTAACAATTTAAAAGGCATTCTATATTTTTTCCCTAGTCTATGTAGCTGGTTTCTCTTATCATTTCATATCATAAGATGCCTGCACAGGCTGTTGACTTAGATAAAAATACTGTATAACTGAAGAAATGGAAGCTACACATAGGTGCTGTGATCTCAGCAAAGGCCTGATACTGCTCACAATTCTGTTGTAACCATGAAGATTACTTCCTTTTAAACTTAATAAGTATCAGCCAACCCAGATATGAAATTTTCAGCTACGAGAAGAACTGCAGAAAACAAGTAAACCCTATAGCCAATATAAGGCAAAGCAATACAGAGAATGGAGATTTGCTGGGTAATTAAGCATGTTAGAAAGTAAACTGACTAATCTATAATCATATGCTGGGATTAGTAATACAAAAGGCTGACATACGTGGTGTGAATTAGTGAAAAAGGGTTTTGAGGAGAGTTTACAATAGCAAAGATGGTTGCATATTATACAAATTAATTAAACATTATTTCTTTGTGGTATTCCTCTTTGGCCAAGAGGATTGAACTGAGCTTCCTAGAGTTCACTGTGCTTAATTAGACTTTAAAAAATAATTTTTCTTAATTTGTTAGAAAATAATTTTAGAACACTGCAAGTGATAAAGAATAATAACATATATCCATGTATGCACCATCCAGTTTTGTCATATTTTAACTTTTTTCTAGCTCTGCTTTTCTTAAAGAAAAAATATTACAAAGATAATTAAAACTTACTGTATACCTTGTTGTGAGGCTGTGTCCACCACTACCAAGAGTTAATTATAATTCTGAATTTACTGCTCATTTTTGCATGATGTATGTTTTTATATTTTTATACATATATTTGTATTGATAAATATATATAGGTTTTTTCATGTTTTAATAGTTTATAAAATTTGGTATCATTCTATGTCTTTTTGCAGCAGTTTTTTTATTCAATATTGCTTTTGAGATGATTCATATTTATATATGTAACTCTGATGTAAGTATACAATGTGTTGTATTCTTTAGTGAGTATGCCATAATTCATGTATATGTTGTGCTCTTGATGGCTCTGTAGGTTCTTTTCAATTCTTCCTATGTGGAGCGATATCAGGACATTGTTATGTATACTTCCCTACCTACATGGACAACAGTTTTTTTAGGGTGTATACCTAGAAATGGAATTGCCAGGTCTGTGGTATATATTTCTTTAATTTATTAAATATTGTCAGCTTATTTTAAAAGTAGTTTTGCTATTTTATACACTTCTGCATTCCTTACTCACTTATGTTCTTATATAAGAATGTTTCATTTTCAGCTCACCTCATAAAACTTGATATTGTTAGATTATAAATTTTAATATATCCAAATATCATCTCCTTAAAGTTTTATTGCACATCTCCCTGATTACTACTGAGGCTGAACATCTTTTCATATGCGTATTGACATTTCCCCTCTGTGAAATGTTTGCTTCTATCCTACTTTCATTTTTCTGTTTGGTCGTTAAGCTTTAAAAAAATTACTGTTGATGTGTAGGTGTCCTTTTATATTTTGGATAATAATCATCTGTTAGTCATAAGTCTTGAAAATATCTCAAGTCTGTGGCTTATCTTAGTTTTGCTCATGTGTTTTTTTTTTGCGCAAAAATTTTTATTTCTACGTGGCAGAGTTTTTTTGTTGTTGTTAGGCATAGGTATTTTTCTTGTTTGGGAATTTTCTTACTCTTGTGTTATAAAGATATGTTTTTCTATATTTTAATTTTCACATTTAGGTCTAATCAACCAGGAACCGAGATGGGATTACAGATCAGGAACCTGGAGGCAGCATTATACCTCTAATATATCTACATATCTTGCTTTTCACATTTAGGTCTCACCTGTCAGAAGTTGAGGTAGCATTATAATTAGGAATTAGTGGTGGCGTTATACATCAGTGGGGGAAGACAAGAAAAAAGTAAATCCCCTTTTACTTTGTAGCTAGTCTTGGGTAGGGATTTACTTTTCCCCTATCATCCCCTCGCCAGTTGTGATGCCATCTCTTTGATATTTCATGTCCATGCTGGCATGGATCTTTCTCTGCCCTTTGTTCTGTCGTTTTAGTCTAGCTGTGTGTCTCTGTCCTAATGCTATGCTGTTCTAATCATGATAGTTTCAGTATCTGGCAGGAGACTTTTTCCTACCTTGTACTACCTTTTCATAATTATCATTGTTATTCTTGGCTCTTTGGCCTTCTATATGAATTTTGGGATTACACTGTCAACTTCTATGAAAAACTCTATGGAATGACTTCAAATTGATATATTAGTTGCCACAAATTTGCTGTATTTATGTTTTTTTTCCCACATGTGAACATGGAATTACTTTTCATTACATAGAGCTAAGGTTTTATAATTTTCCCCAAAATGTGATTATACACATTTTCCCCTGTGTACCGTATGTTTTTATTGTTGCTAGTATGCATAGGCTCACATACTCTCTCTCTCTGTTTCAGTATTGAAATGCTTGTTACTTGTATATAGAAAGTCTGTAGTTTTTGTTTGCTAGTCTTAAAACAAATTTACTTTTGAAGTCTTCTAATAATTTGCTATAGAATCCATTAAAATTTTCTATTTTGGTGGTCATAACATACAGATGTGGATAATTTTCTAATACTTATTTTTTAAATTTTTCAAATAGTCTTGAGGCATTGACTATTATCTCTAGTGCAGTATGAGAGAAGCAGTTTTGTTTTTATGTTAATGATAATGTGACTAAAATTTCAGTTTGTGATATTTGTTGTAAGCTCTTAAGAGATACTCTACATTACTCTGTATTTGGGTAGAGATGCTTCCTTTACTCCTTGTTTGTGAAGGTGTGGTGGTTAATTTTATGTGTCAGCTTGACTAGGCAACAGGATGCTCAGATATCTGGTTCAACATTATTTTAGGTTGTGTCTGTGAAGGTGTTTCTCGAAGAGATAAGCATTTAAAATGGTGAACTTAGTAAGCAAATGGCCCTTTCCAATGTGGGTGAACATCAAACCATCTGTTGAGGGTCTAAGTAGAACAAAAAAGTAGAGGAAGGCTGAATTCATTCTTTGCCTGACTGTTGAACTGTAGCACCCATCTCTTGCCCTCGGTTACCCTGGTTCTTAGGCCTTCAGACTCATACTGGAATCTATACCACTGACTCTCTGGTTCTCAGGTCTTCAAACTACATCACTGTCTTTCCTGAGTCTCCAGCTTGCAGATGGAAAATTATAGGACTTTACTTCCATGATCACATGAGCCAATACCTTATAGTAAATGTCTGTGTGTCTGTATATCTATCAGTCTCTGTCTCTCTTCTCTCTCTCCCTCTGTATCCATCCATCCATCCATCCATCCATCCATCCAGCCATCATGTTTCTCTAGAGAAGCCTGAGTAATACAGAAGACTTTTTATCTCAAATGAATATTTAATTTAACAATTATTTTTCCTGCATTTAATATAATAAATTTTCTGATGTTAAACCATCTTTGCAAATCTGCAATTAAATCTAGCTTTTATGCCTCCAAATCATTTAAAGAAATTTATTTTACATATTCAGAAATACCATCAGATTTGTTTCAAAATCTGCACTTGTTTTAAAAAGGATTTATTTTTTATCTGGTAACCAAACAATATTTTACTCTTCATTTTTTATGTCTTATGATACCTATAAAATATTTTACTTTATAATACATATGAAGGAATTATAAGTAGAAGCTCAGTTCTGCCTTTGAAATTGATTTCATATTTTTCCTTTGTGAGCTTATGCTGCTTTAATATGGTGAGAATAGGGTCAGTGGTTTGTTCTTTAACACTAACTGGAAAAATGTAGTATTAGGTTTCAAATGGCAAAAACCGCAATTACTTTTGCACCAACCTGGCAGATAAGTGACATAAAATATAAGTGACATAATTCTATAGTGGAGCTTGGAGAAATAGTGCGAGCATAAATTTGTAGTCAGAGAATTAGGTTCCAAATTTATTTTGTGAAATTTCTTTTTCCACTAGCTGTTTATTGGCTTCTGATAAAAGAAGTTAAAATAATATTCCCATTGCTTGAATCATTCTTTCACTACTCTAAGATCACCTTGTTGCTTATGGATACCTCATTTACTTCCATTAATTTATTGAGAAAGCTTTTCAGATTAAACATAATAGAAACAGGTTAAGAAAGGTTAAAAAAATGATTAATTTCCTGTTTTATAGAGCAAAAAAATTAGTGGTACTGTTTAATTATTGTAGTTGAATTTGATTTCACCAAACAGTGATTTGAGATCATAGAATACTGACAGCTCAGGTAAAAAGACAGCCATATTAAATTAGATGTGATTTCATTCTTTCATAAGATAATGCATCCTATGAAATCATAATAAAATATGTAAGTAAGAATACAGACTCACTTAATTTGAATAATATGTGAATTAATTTTATGATATCAGTAGAGTTAATTTTCATGTTTAGCTAGCCCTATTTACTTAAAATGTATGCACTGGCAAATACAATAGCTCAAACCAATGCAGAAATATTAATACCTGCAATATTCATTTAAAATCTAAGGTCCTAGGCCTTACTTCCAGAGATTCTGGTTTATTAGGTCTTGGTCAGCATATTGATGATCACGGGTGGTCTTAGGATTACACTTTTAGAAATAGTGCCTCAAACAAAGAAAAAAAAGGTTATGATTTTACTGTAATTGGGTCATTATTCTAGATTTCAGAAAGAGGCTTTTAAAATTTTTTAGTAGTTTGGCATTTCAAAGTAGAGTAAGTTAGAAATTTCCATGTAAAAATAACTTGTGATGTTTAACAGCTAAACAGCTAAACCCAAATAGTGTAACGTACATCAGTAGTTGATTTAGTTAGCCATGTAGTCTTTTTCTTTCTATCTTAATACCTCTATTTCATGCCCTCTTTCACTCCTTCATAAATTTTAGTGGCTCAACATAGATGACTTTTGATCTTGTATAGATATTCTAAGTTGTGGATGTATTTGTTATTTCGTATTTTAAGCAGAACTCTGGGATTTTAAGAAAAATATTTATTATTTTGTATTAGAAGAGGCAGGTCCTCGATTTCCAAGATTTATTATACTTTTGTAATAACTGGCTTTAGTCAGGGGCTCAGATTTCAGAACTGTTCATGGGAAAGTAATATCCATTGGTGTCATTGCTAACCAAGTGAGTGACATTGATGTACGTAGCCCTGGCTTATAACTGGTCAGCCTGAAATAATTAATCAGAAAAAACAACTATTTTAGTACCTGACTGAATTAAAGCCTTATTCATTATGAACTAGGTTAATTGGAGATCTCCCATCTCCAGACTTTCACAGCTGTGGTTAGGTTAATGAAAATATTTTAGATCTAGCTGAGTGTATAGCCTTGGATATTTCTGTGATTTAGCTTAAGACTATATGGGGAACATTTTATTTATATTGCCTGGGGTTTATTGGTGCATTTCTCTTTAACATTGTAATGGAAAAAAACTGATAACACTTTTGAAAATATGTTGGAAGTTTACACTTTTGTTTTATTAAATGTGGGCAATACAACATAATAGTATAGGTACATGCATTATTTATTTGCAGCTCTTTCAGGAGGAAGACATTAATTTTCATAAGAAATATGACATTTATAAGAATTGAAAAGTTTAAAAGGAAGTGCACAGAAATTGGTAAGACTTGTAAAACCTTGGTTTACCAGGTCTGGTGATGCCTTGCATAAGAAAACTTTAGAACAAGAGCAGATACTTGGGATACTTGTTTATATTTTGCTATTTGTTTACAAAGACCATAAATGCTAAGCTAAACAATTCATATATAGGGAAAGAGTCAATAAAGAGAGAAGATTTTATTATTGTCCCTAGGATACAAATTTTCTGTCCATCATAGAATCTTTTGATGTTTACTGCTTATGAAAGCACAAAGAGGCAATAGCCTTTTCCATAGCTCGTGATTTTGAAAAGAAAAGTGAAGAACATGAAAAATACTGCTCCTGTTGATTCGAATACCCACCTTCAGAGAGATATCGAAGACTTTCAGTTCATAGTAAAGATCTAATCTTGCCAAAAATATTAAACTTAATTTTTATATTAAAAATAAGATTTATAGAATATATAGGGAAGATTGATAGTTACTTCATATCAAGCAGTTTTTCTTCCTTGTATTAGAATTTCATTCATATTGATTATTCTTTAGCATCATAATTTTGAGGTAAATGCTTACCTGGAACTATTGTTATTTGCTTCTAATCAGAATATAAAATATACTAGTTTTGTTATTGTTTATATAAAAGATAAAGTAAAGGAGATTGGATAATTCTGTCACAATTCTCATTCTGACTCAATGGACATTTTTAGTTGTACTCAGCATTGATATCCCCTTTATTCCTTTACTTAGAGTATATCCTAGTTTCTTCATGTAGCTACTCTGCTCTACTCTGCTGTAGGCTAAATGCTTCAGGAGAAGCTGAGCCTAATACAAGCTCCATGAGTGGGCTTTAGTCTAAGGTGAACACCACCTTTCTTACCACTTCTTGTTTCATGTGAAAAGGGTCAGGTACCCACTTAAGTGGACTGATATTAGGAGTAGTGCTGGTACCTCCCTGGACAGGTCTTCCTTTATTCTCACTGGGAGAGTTTATTGAATTGATTCTCTTTCTGTTCTGCTGGGCTCCTGGCCACCATTCTAACACCAAAAGGAGAACTACCTTTAAGATAAAGAATTACTACAGATTGCAGAACAGAGAAAAATATTCCTAACCAGGAACATTTTAACTCCACTGCATATTGTTGGGGGGTGGGGGGGGGAGAGGGGGAAGAGAGAGAGAGAGAGAGAGAGAGAGAGAGAGAGAGAGAGAGAGAGAGAGAGAGAGAAAGATCAGAATATGAGGAATATATTTGATAAGAATTTACACTGGCATTTTTTTCCCCAGAAAATTACAAAGGGAAAATTAAAATGTGTCATTTAGGGTTTTATTTCAAGTATTGATATGGGCAAAATCACTTGCATGCATTTGATAAAATGTCTTTTCTTCTTTTCCCCTACCTTTCAAAGGTGTTATTTTATCCACTGCAAGACTTCAAAATGGTTATGTGGTTGACTGAACATAGTCATAAAGCCAAGCCTTCTGAAGTTGAAGGGCTTATTGCCTTAAATGATATTCTTTTGATTATATGGTTAGTCTATTTGCATTTGTTAGTACCTCATATGATATAATTGGATGTCTCATCTTTTGCCAAAAGATGTTAGAATCTGAGAAACCATTTCCTTGAAAATTCCACTTTAAGGGTACAAAATTCAGGTAGACAGGAGGAATATGGTATTTCTTTTTAGTTCTATTGCACAGTGTGGTGAATATAGTTAATAATAGAGTATTGTACATTTTTAAAATGCTGAGAATAAATTTCAGATGTTCTCACCACAAAAGAGTGGTAAGTATTTGAGGTGATGGATGTGTTAACAAGCTTGATTTTATTATTCTTCATTGTATCCATAAATCATAACATCACTTCGTACACCATAAATTTATGCAGTCATAAATTAACAATTGGTGATAAAAATACATTCCAAAAACTAAAATTCAAAGCAAGTTTAAACTGTGGAATATATCTTGAATCATTCCCTCTTTTTCTAGGGAAGAAATGAAATACTCATATAGTTAATCCTTCATCTATTTTCTTGTTATCCAGCTTGATAGGCAACATTTTAAAACAGTGCTCTTGAAAATAGACTATTTCAATGAATATCTACTTGGGACCTCCTCAAAGGAAAGTGAGATGACAGATTGTTGACATGTGTGACTTCATACTCTAGTGACAGAGAAGACAATTACAGTGAGGTACCTGGAATGATCTGAAGGCAAATTGGAATTTTCCAAGAGAGAATGGAGATGCATTTGTGAAGAGAAAGACAGTTGGAAGGAGATGTTATTTTAGCTATATATTCTGGCCGTACATGACTTAACAAGTATGAATTTCAAGAGGACAATAAAAAAGAAATTATAGTAATCAAGATAGGAAATGATTAAAGAATGGGAGAAAATTTTAGCTGAGAGGGAATGTGAAGATTAAATACAAATTCTAACAGCCTGGTTGACAAGTTGATGAGCACATTTACAGATGAGAAATGTAGAAGGAACAAAAGAATGACTTCAACAGTTTTGTGTAAGAGCCAGCCTCAGGTTTGTATTAGAAAGAATGAAAGTAGAATTTGAGCAAAGAAGTTTCTGAAAGAGGAGAAAATTAATGTTTTGCCACAGTTTCCTTCTGAGGCTTACCCAATGATTGACATACTTTTCTTTTTTAAGTGCCTATTTGTGGGCGATCTGATACTTTTTGTATCTAACCTTTCTTTTATTGTTGAAAGAAGTAAGATGAAATTCAGGAAGGAGAGAATGTATATCTTTTTTTGAAATTAGACTAAATGGGTGCCTTCCATGTTTTGCCTGTTATGTGTAGTAAGTTTGATCTTGTAATATAAAAGTAGCTATATTCAAATAGGCTAGAATATCTTCATGATTCTTGTTTGGGAAAAATAATTGTTACTTATTTGCTAGCAGTATTTGTGCAGAAGCTGCAAAAACATTGGATTTTGGGTCAGATTCAGATTTGAGTCTAATACGGTTACTTAGCAACTTTTTGATTCTGAGTAAGACACTTAACTTCTTTAGGCAGAAGGGTATGATCATAAGTATGCATGGGAGTCTCACCAGTGAACAGAATGGCTCATGTAGATGATCTGGAAAGTACTTATAATGCTTAGGAAATAGTACTTCTTGTACCTATATAATGTCTCTGTGTGGTTACAACCACTGACACTTTTAACCAATGGTAAATATAAGGACTGATGGGTACTATGGCAAACTGTATCTGAATTCACAGTTTAAAGAATGTAGATTGCAGTAATTGTTGATATGTGGGAATGAGGGCATAGTTTTGCCAGAACTTCTGGTTTTTGGTTTTAGTTTTTATTTCTAAGGAGGAGACTTAAGTTTGGATTTTTTCTGTGAAGTTTTCATTTATACATGTAAGCATTTCATCAGAAAACAGTTTTGCTGCACTGGTATGTGTCAAACAAAACAAGTCTTCAAGCCAGATCTGGCCTGTGGCTGTGTTCTACTTTAATCTCTATCTCTATTTTTTTTTTTTTTTACATGGTTATTGAGCTCTGGATAATCTGCACAGTATGTACTAGAGTTTGTTTAAATGTTGAGCAAGATGCTGAACATTCTTAATATCCTATATTTTATTTAGGCAAGATTTAACATAAATTTGAAAAAAAATTGTCCAGGCGCAGTGGCTCACACCTGTAATCCCACCACTTCGGGAGGCTGAGGCAGGCAGATCACTTGAAGTCAAAAGTTTGAGACCAGCCTGGCCAACATGTTGAAACCCTGTCCCTACTAAATAAAAAAGAAATTGGATTTAGTGGCAGGTGCCTGTAATTCCAGCTACTTGGGAGGCTGAGGCAGGAAAATCGCTTGAACACAGGAGGCGGAGGTTGTAGTGAGCAGAGATCATGCCACTGCACTCCAGCCTGGGTGACAGAGTGAGACCCTGTCTCAAAAAAAAAAGGAGAAGAAAAATTACTTTATCATTCATTGGATTAAAAACAAAGTTGCTAAGAGGATACATTTAATTAAGCATAGAAAGACTTGAAAGAAAGTGATTGATTTTATTTCTCTAATTTTAGTAAGATATAACCATGAAATTTGTTTTGAGTGTTTCACACAGATTTTCTAAATTAGCAAGAAAAGATATCCTTGGAAGGGACTGTGGAGAGTAAAAGGGGACAGATGATGAATTTTTATAATTTTTTTCAAAATGAAATCATTACCTGCCTATTTAATTGATTTATTGTGTATTAAAAATATGTTTCTACCCCCAAGGTTACCAAAGTTAACCATTATATATTTTATATTAGAAATGTATGAAAGCTTATAGCTCTTCACTATTCATGTGACTTGGGTCTTTTTTTTTTTAATCAGCTTTTATCTTAGATACAGGGGATGCATTTGCAGGATTGTCACATGGATATACTGAACCCAGGTACTGAGCAGAGTACCCAATAGGTAGTTTTCCAACCCATGGTTCCCTTCCTTTTTTTCCCCTTTAGTTGTCCCCAGTGTCTGTTGTTCCCATGTTTATGTCCGTGAATGCTCAATGTTTAGTTCCTACTTATAAGTGAGAGCATGTGGTATTTTGCTTTCTATTCCTACATTAATTCACTTGAGATAATGGCCACCAGCTCCATTTGTGTTGCTGCAAAGGACATGATTTCATTTGTTTTTTTGGCTGCTTTTTTCTATTCCTTTATTTTTTGGCATAGAATTTCAAATTAATAATAATAATTTAATATTGGCCATGTGGTAACTTTTTGGTTTTAGGGAAAACTAGAAACAGAAGAAGCAGTCGTGGTTTGAATGGAATTACCCTTACAGATGATTAGTTTGGGGGTGGGCACGTGATCCACAAATTGTGAAGCTATAGGTCACCAGTACTATGAACTGGCCTGACTCAAAATTAGGAGTGGGTTAGTCAGTTCAAGAGAAGGAGTTAATTAGTTAGCGATTCAAGTAAAGTTAAAAGAATACCACAAACTAGCAGATGACCCTAAGGTGACGGGGGTGATTATGGCAAGACAAAATTATGATGAAACAAACTATGAGTAAGATGACAGAAAAGAAATTATGAGATATACATGGAAATCTGCAGGCTTTGAAGGGTGGGGTGTGTTGGAGTAAGTCATGGCAAAATAAAATTACTGCTCCAAGGAGCAGGCACATGAAGAATAGCTAAGTATCATTAATGGGAGAGCACCAGAATAAAGATGTGGGAACACCTGCGGCTGAGGCCTCTGATCTCCCTTACATCCCTTCCCTCCTTGAACCAATTTTCAGCTTTTATTTAGCCTCTGTCTTGATTTTTCTATCACAAAATATTATCTTGTAGCTAGGTCTTTGCATATCTAGTCCTTCTTGAATTACTCCAATTTCCCCATTCTCTCTCTCCTCTCTACTACCTCCCACTTCCTTCATAGCCAGCTCTCACCCAGTTAGCAAATTTCACTCTCGTTTCTTTTCCTCCAAGAAGCCTTTGCTGACTCCTTTCTTTTTGGTGGTGGTGTTTTCTTAAACCACGAAACCCTTCCTGGAATACATTACATCTCTTTTTTGCCCCTGCTCTTCTTATGATCTCTCAATTTCTCCCTCCCCCGACTATGTCAAATGTTTTTACAGCCTCCAATTCCTTCCTATTTTCTATTCTAGCTGAGACAGTGTTGAGCCTTCATTATCTCACTTGGAACATGATTAGCCACAAAGTCACGTTCTTACTATGGCCTTCCTCCAGAATTTCAGATTCTTTTTCCTAAATTACAGGAGAAAATCATATCACTCTGTCCCAAAATCATGAGTAAATCTCCAAGTCCTACTAAATTAACTGTAATTTATCAAGCCAATATTGCAAATGTTTCAAAATGAGGTTCCATTGGCCTGTCCAGCTCCTCACTACTTGATCACTGACTGTGAGGTCTCTATGAGGACACCCCATCAAACTGCTTGCTGCTTCTCATTTTCTTCACAGTACCCCATTCATGCCATTCTCACCTACTGTATTTCCTCCCCATTTCCCATCCCCAACTAGTTTTTTTTTTCTAGCTTTCATTTAGAAAATGCTACTTCTGGCCGGGTGCGGTGGCTCACGCCTGTAATCCCAGCACTTTGGGAGGCCAAGGTGGGCAGATCTCCTGAGGTCGGGAGTTCGAGATCAGCCTGACCAACATGGAGAAACCCCGTCTCTACTAAAAATACAAAATTAGCTGGGCGTGATGGCGCATGCCTATAATCCCAGCTACTCAGGAGGCTGAGGCAGGAGAATTGTTTGAACCCGGGAGGTGGAGGTTGCCGTGAACTGAGATTGTGCCATTGCACTCCAGTCTAGGCAACAAGAGCAAAACTCCGTCTAAAAATTAAAAAATAAAAAAAAAAGAGAGAAAATGCTACTTCTTCCATTCTGCCATGATTTACTTGTTTTTGTTTTTTTTTCTTTCTTTGTCATGCAGACAGCCTAATATACAAAAAGAAATACAGTAGCGTTTTATCTATTCTAAAGCCCAATGATTAGGAACACTAGTGCTGCAACCAAACTACTTTAGTTCCAACCTGTTTTTGCTTTTTATTCTGTGGCCTCAGACATGTTAAGTAACCTTTCTTTGCTTTAGTTTTCTCATCTGTAAAAAAGAAATAACTAGTGCTTCCCCAAAAGTGTCATTGACTAGATTGAATGAAGGATAACATGTAAAGTGTTAAGGACAGTATCTGGCACTGAGTGCTTCATAAGTATTATTGTTACTGTTATAAGTTATCAAAGTGATAAACATTTTGTTATAATTGAAGTGACTTTTTTCACTTGTCAACATATATTCCAAGAAAGAAATAAATTCATCACCAATGTACACTAATTGACTAAAGATATTGAACTGGTAAATCAAGGCATTCTTTACTTCATTTTGGGCTTATTTATTGAGCCAATAAACATGGAGTCTTATTTTGAGTAGTTTTCTCTGTGGTTTAAAGAATTTCATTAAACAAATCTCAGTGTAAAGATAGCTGCTTTTTCTCAACACTGAATTTTCAAGCTCCTTAGAGGTAAGGTCTGCACTTACATTTTCCCATTGTATCTTTTGATGTCTTTTCCTTCTTATATCAGTTCCATTAATGAGAATGCCTTCTACATCATGGTTTAGCCTGCCTACTTAATGGTATTTCTCAGGAATAATGGGCTGTTTTGTAATAATTGCCTGAATAACTAGATTCAAAAACAAAGTTGAAAAGAACTTGAAGAGTTCGCTTCATTTCTTTTTTTTTTTTTTTTTTTTTTTTTTTTTTTTTTTGAGACGGAGTCTTGCTCTGCCACCCAGGCTGGAGTGCAGTGGCCGGATCTCAGCTCACTGCAAGCTCCGCCTCCTGGGTTTACGCCATTCTCCTGCCTCAGCCTCCCGAGTAGCTGGGACTACAGGCGCCCGCCTCGTCGCCCGGCTAGTTTTTTGTATTTTTAAGTAGAGACAGGGTTTCACCGTATTAGCCAGGATGGTCTCGATCTCTGACCTCGTGATCCGCCCGTCTCGGCCTCCCAAAGTGCTGGGATTACAGGCTTGAGCCACCGCGCCCGGCTAGTTCGCTTCATTTCTAAAATGTGACTTTCAGTTAACCATTGAGAAATATGCTCTAGAATATGTTTGCTTAGACAAAAGCAGTGGTCAGTCTTCAGTTGTATAATTAAATGTTACAGGCATGCCTGTGGGGAGGTAATACAGGCAGCTCTAATTTTATCCAATTTTCTGATGGATTTAGAACAGTGACATCATCTTGAAGCAGAGACTGTGGACACCATAATAGATACCAGATTTTTTCCTTCTCTGGTGAAGCTTGACTTAGTCTTTCCCCTTCCTCCTTCCTGCACCTCTGAAGTACTCGGCACCTTGGAGTTCATTCATGCTGCTTAGCTGCACAGACCACTGTTCTAGGCTGGGCATCATAACATATTTGTTTTGTTGTTGTTGTTGTTTTTGAGACAATCTTGTTCAGTCACTCAGGCTGGAGTGCAGTGGTACAATCTTGGCTCACTACAACCTCCGCCTACCCGGTTCAAGCAGTTCTCCTGCCTCAGCCTCCTAAGTAACTGGGATTACAGGTGCCCGCCACCACACCCGGCTAATTTTTTTTATTTTTAGTAGAGATGGGGTTTCACCAGGTTGACCAGGCTGGTCTCAAACTCCTGACCTCGTGATCCACCTGCCTTGGGTTCTCAAAGTGCTGGGATTACAGGCGTGAGCCACTGCGCCTGGCCCATAACACATTTGTATATCAGGGATTTGGGGATTAGAAATGACAGAAATCCAAATCAAAGCTTACATAAACATTTCATGGGCTAGATTAGTGAATTTGGAGGATAGTTTATTGATTCGTGAAACTGGGAAGTCCTGGGGTATAACTGACCTCAGAAAACTCCTGGAACTCCAATGGTGGTATGACATTTACGTCTCTCTCTTTGTCTCATCTTTGTTTCTCAGTTATGCTTCTTTGTGTATTTGTTTCATCTTATCCTATATAAGGCAAGATTCACACAGGCCCATGGTGGCAGGTGTCTCCAGATGTACATTATTGTAGCTCATATCCCCAGAATGAGGGAGATACGTACCTTCTTATAAAAATAATATATTCAGTTCAGTTGCTCTGTCCAATTCATTTAACAAATATTTATTGAGTCTCTAGAGGACTTTGTGAAATCCCATGACATGAAAAAATACAAGAAAACTATAAGTACTTTGAGGAAATACCAGAGAGAGTGCTACTAGAATAGAACTCTGTCTCTCAGTGAACACTTATAAAATCCCAGGAAACAAATCTAATTGACATTGCTTTGGTCTTCTGGCCAACATTTGTATCCAGCCACTGTGCATGGAGGTTCAATGTAAGTGGCCAGGCCCTTGGCAAAATTTGAGTATGAGTGTTACAGGATCCTTGGAATGTTACTTTGCCAATCGGAAACCTCTGTGGCCAGTGGCGCATTTGCTGGAGTTTTGCTTAGGCCCTCTGGGCTTGTTCTGCTCACTCGACCTGGAAGGCTGCACTTGGCTTATGCTACCAGCCTGGATCCTATGCCTGCCAAGGGTGAGCCAGGCACGGAGTGGTGAGAGGTGTGCAAGCGAGCATGGGGTCCGACCATTATGCACAGCCAGGCATGCTGGCTGCAGCAGGGCAGGCAGTTCCAGGCACTGGCATGGGTGCTAGTGTTGGGGTGATCAGTCCCAACCCCGGCCGTGGGTACCTGAAGTCCGGTGGCGACAAAGGAATGAGAAAAGACAAGAGTAAAAGCAGGTCCATGGGGCCATTTGCTAGAGTGAAGGTTGCAGAAGGCCCAGAGCTGTGGTTTCCTGACAATTTATTGAGTACAATCTTTTGATCTAAGAAGGGGATGGTATGGGGTAAAATGGTGAAGGAGTGGGAGCATACATCTCTGGAAAGATTTATAGCAGTGGCGGTTATGTGAATTTCCTTTAAGCTAAAAGCATATGTCTAACTACTAAGATAATCTTGAACTTGGGGCTGCAGGTGGTGGGAGCTGGTTTTACAAGGAGCCAGGATATCTGGTCACATTCCAATGCTTTCAGCCCTGAGCATTCTTTGTAAAGCTGCAGAACAGGTCATGCTCACTGGTCTGGGGACACAATAGCAATAAGGAGATGTTTCTCTTCAGAGGCCCCCTATGATGTTCCATAGGTGTCCTATACAGGGGTGACTGACTAAACTGGCACCCCATAAACCCTTCCACCAGCATGCCAGCTCCCTGAGAGCTACCGGACCAGGCATACCGCAAGCAGCTTCCATGGTTGGCATTGGGAATGTGGTGGTGCACAGAAGCTTGGAGATTCGAGGAATAGGAAGAGCCCCAAAGAAGATGTCACAGCCCAGGTTCAAGGAGCTCCTAGGTCTGGGGTCTCTGAAGGACCATAGCTCGTCTCTCCTTCTCTTTCTCTCCTTCTTATCACCTGCAATGTGGCAAGCAAGGGATGTGTTTCAGCCCTGTTTTTGTTACAGCTCTTTTAGCCCTCCCATTTGGTGGGTCCCGAGTTCTTGTCCTGAGTTCAGGAAGAATGAGGTATGTGGACAGGTGGAGAGTGAACAAGGCAAAGAGGAACTTTATTGAGCAACAGAACAACTCAGGGACCCACATTGGATAGTTCCTCTCCACAGGCAGGTCATCCCTTCAAATGTTCAGCTCTCATCAGAGAGAAGATCCTGGTGTGGGTAGCTCCTCTCCACAACTGGTCATGCTGTCATCTCTTTAGCTCTCAGCAGAGAGGAGAGCCTGGAGTGGGTAACTCCTCTCTGCAGTTGGTGGTTCCAACAATTTCTTGAGTCTGGCTGAGTCTGGGGCTCTTGTGGGCCTCAGAGGGGAGGAAGTGTGCACCAATTGGTCCATGAGTGGCCATGGGCAGGGCTGGAAAGTACCACAAGTTCCCACTCTGGTTTGCACGACCAGCAGCCTGGCCCCTGGAGGGCTTCAGGTCCTCTGCAGCTTGAAGGTGGGGCTTCACTATGGACCCATCTCCTTCCACTCAGGAGCCTGTCTGCCTCCTGCCACAGTTCATGGCACCCAGGTTCTTTGTGCTGTGGGATGTCTGCAGGCCAGCACCAAGCTGCCTTCAGGCTCCACTCAGCCTCCCTCCCATGCTCATTGGCACCCAAATCCTGGAGGGGGCTGAGGCAGCAGGATCGCTGGTATGTCAGTGCTGCCCTTAGTGTGTGTACACCCAGCCTGATTGTGACAGCACCTGGGCTAGGCCTCAACTCTACTCCAAGATCAGAGCAAGTACAGGGAACAAGGAGAGGCCAGGCAGTGAGAGCAGACACCTCTGAGCCTGAAGAGACAGGGGGCTTTTCCTGGCCTCCAAGAGTACAGAAATGCCTGGGTTTGGAGCCGCCACTGCAGCTGTGCCTGGGAGGGTGGGGCTTCTGGCTGCTTCCAGCCGCTGGCAGTTCTGTGGAGAGCGTAGTCGTGGAAACACATCCTCCACTAAAGCTGTGTCATGGCAGCCTCTGCTCTAGATGGGTTGCCGTCATGAGGATTAGGAACTCCACCAGAGCACATGGAATGAGACGGGTAGTCCACCCAAGGACAGAGCAGGAGATGGGAAATGCACTGGGCAGACATAAATAAATAGCCCATGCCCCATGGAATCCACAAATCTAACATGTTGTTATCCTTTACCTTTAGAATTGCTCTCCTTTTTCAAGCAGACCCCACTGTGTGTAACAATTATTTTTTAAAATCATTTTATTCACGCATTGTATATATGAAAACATTTATATTTTTGTGATGGTAGGAATAATTATTGTTTGCCACCCCCCCCCCCCCCCCCCCCCGCTTTTTTTGGGTAGTAGGGGACAGGGTCCCACTCTGTTGCCTAGGCTAGAGTGCAGTGGTGTGATCTCAGCTCACTGCAGCCTCCACCTCCCGGGCCTGGATGATCCTGTCACCTCAGCCTCCTGAACAGCTGGGAACACAGGTGTGTATCACCACACCTCGCATTTTTTTTTTTTTTTTTTTTTTGTATTTTTTATAGAGACAGGCTTTTGCCACATTGCCCAGGCTGGTCATGAACTCCTGGACTCTAGAGATCCACCTGCCTCGGCCTTCCAAAGTGCCGGGATTACAGGCATGAGGCACTGCATCTGGCCGTAATGATTGTTTGCTCTTTGAAAGAAAAAGTTGTTTGCTCTTTGAAGGAAAAAGTTGTTTGCTCTTTAAAGGAAAATTTATGAACTATTATTTTATAAAACAAAATTAACCTTCTAGATGAGGGTTCCCTGACTCATCCTTATAATTCCCCCAGAAAGTTGAGAGAGAGAGAGAGAGAGAGAGAGAGAGAGAGAGAGAGAGATCTGGTTTAGTAGATCAAGATGAAGACTGTCAAAATGGCAGTACAAATGCTTAGGATGATTTAATGATTACCTTAGTTTCATCTATAGTATAGAAAGACAAGAGCAACATTAAGCAGGATTTCAGTCTTCTAATCTGAAGTTTTGAATATTCCAACCTCTCTGCACAGTCTTCTGCCTTGTTTTCTGTCTTTTTCCAGGTGATAGTTTGTGTTCGAATAATCCCCAAATTGTTCATAGTATGGCTTTACAAGTATACTACATTTATCTGTCAAGCTTCTGATCATATACCCTTGGTCATAATCTTTCTCAGGGTCCTTGTTTCTTACAGATTAAATACATTGGGTCTAATATTCAACAACATTTTGACCTGGTTCAGTTCTGATTCCAACCCTGTTTCCTACTCCTCCCATTGAATTGCGGCATGCTTTAAACTCAAAGTGTCTTTCTTATGTCTTTCCTTTTTTTCTTCATTTTTGTCTCTCTTTCTCTGAATAGCCCATTGCTTTCTTCTTTCCACACTTTTGCTTTTGTAGTTCCACATAGAGTCATTTCCTCCCAGTTATTCAGGATGCCCTCCACCTTAACTCCTTTGGTGAAAATCCAATTTATGTTTTGGGGCCTATCTGAAAGGGATCCACATCTATGCAGGCTAATCATATGAAGTTTCCCTCCGCTGAACTCTTGTAGCACTTTCTGTAGTATTTCCTTGAAGTATTTAGTTTTCTTGTATTTCTTTTTGTAGTTTATGGGATTTTATAAAGTTTTATATACTGACTCAATAAATATTTATTAAATGAATTGGTGGATAGAGCAACTGACTGAATATAATATTTTTTAGGAAGAAGAAGAACATTTTTGCTTAAATTAAATTTCTTATTCTATTTCTCTTTCCCCTTTTATCCAAGGTCGATCCAGGTAAAGCCAAAGGCCTTATTCTTATCTGCACTGTTGGGGGACACAACACAAGAATTTCAAGTTCTAGTATTATTTCTCATTTTGAGTAATTTTGTTCTCATTTTGTTCCAGTTCTCACTTTCAGAAAAAGATTACTCTTTGTATATTAATATTTCTTAATCGTGGTTCTTATTTCAGTACACTAATATCATGGTATTAAGAGCAGTTTTTGTTTTTTGTTGAATACCTTACCTTAGAGGGCAGTCTTATGATTAAGAACATAAGTGTAGGCAGATGTAGTATTTTTTGTTGTTGTTTTTGTATATTAACCAGGTAGTAAAACTAGAAAAGGAAACACACTTAAAAATGTGTGATACTTAAAAATATATCAAGCATAAGAAAAGAGAAATACTTCTTTCCAATGGTAGTGAGAAGATACCTTAATTGGGTTATAAAATAAGTGCAGGTAGTCCTTAGAGTTTTCTAAGAATAATGAGACACCTAACTGCCTGGTTGAAGAGACTTCTACCTAGACATAACAAGAGTAGTTTCAAGGAATTTTGTTAGTTTTTGCACTTCTGAGTTTACATGTGAAATAAACCCAGCTTGAAAACTTTAAGCTGATGAATAAAGATAGCCACATAATTATGTTGGATGTGTGCTCTATCTTTAAAACAGATGTACTTTCTAATTATTAAGACAAATATCCTAACTAATCAACTAATTCTCTACTAATCTTCCTATCAGGAGTCTCTTCCTAGAGAATTGCTGAAGCTGGGGTAATTGTAATTAAGGTGAGGCAGAGAGTCAAGAAAGCAAAAAACAAAGTCTCCTACCAAATGGAGCTATTTGGAAAGGAGTTACTCAACCAAAAGGAGATACAAGGAGCTGCTCTGAAGCAAAGGCTCCACTAAAAGGCGAGGACAAGGAGAAGAGATTGATTGTTCACTCTTGGCAAAGAATACCTTGCTTGGACTCTGAGGGGACGGGAAGGGTACTGTACTTCCCTCCCATGAACTGGAACAGGGCTAATAGGCATATAGCATAGGTAGGCCTAGAAGTAGGCACGATGAGGCCTAGAGATCAAGAATATCTGAGTCATTTTTCTCTTCTTGACCCGAACCTTCAGGCCCACCTGTAAGTGTCCTGCCCACCTATTTCTGGGTAGTTTCTTGATGTTATACTTGTGTATATAATAAAGAGTAACAAAGAAGAGTTATTTTATAGTTCAAATACTGTTCTGTGTTGTTGCTAATCAGTCTCTTTAGAGATTCATTTAACACAATTATGTCTTTGAAAAAGTCATTTGTTCCTAAAGGCTGATTATTATAGGAGGGCATCTTATTCTGATAAAGGTGGTAATTATTTATCTGGCTAAGCAATTTTATTGATTGAATATAGCTAAATGTTTGGCATTTAGACTAGAGAAATACTGTATTGGTATGTGAATAAATTAAAAGTAAATATGAGTTTTACCACCTTTATTAGCTGAAACTACATATTCCTTTTTGAGTTTAATCTGTAATTAGTGAGTTTTTACTTTTTTTTTTTTTTTGAGAAGGAGTCTCGCTCTGTCGCCCAGGCGGAGTACAGTGGTGTGATCTCAGCTCACTGCAACCTTTGCCTCCCGAGTTCAAGCCATTCTCCTGCTTCAGCCTCCCAAGTAGCTGGAACTACAGGTGCATGCCACCATGCCTGGCTAATTTTTTGTATTTTTAGTAGAGATGGAGTTTCATCGTGTTAGCCAGAATGGTCTCGATCTCCCGACCTTGTGATCGCTCGCCTTGGCCTCCCAAAGTGCTGGGACTACAGGCGTGAGCCACCGCGCCCAGCCATGAGTTCTTACTTTCTGAACATTACTTTCAGTTTTCTGAAGAAATAAACAAACTGTGCTCTCTAAGTTCTCATCACGGATTCTTATAATGCCATCAGTTTTAAACTATAAACATGGAGGCAGCACCCATGGAAGTAAGAGAGTGAATGTTTACAGCATGTGTACATAAGTTGCCTCAAAGGATAATTAGATGATTATAAAAACACTTTCTCTGAGATAGCCAATTTTAAAAATCTGTTGCTCCCAAGTCTTACTTATTTGAGTAATGGTAACATATTAGCAACCATGAAACTTCAGTTGCAGCCAACCCCATTGAAGAAAGAAAGTAAATAATAGCATTTTCTGTAAAGACCTAAAGGATGGCACCAGACCAATCTTTGCATTTTCTGCTGTGTATTCTATGCCCAGCTTCCCATCCAAGTGTTCTCTGAACTACCTACATATGTATCATTTGTCTGATTTCACTCTATTTGTTTTCATTTGTTTTATAACTCTTCCTTTGGCACCAGGGAGATAATTTTCTAGCTCTTCTCCATCCTTTGTGAGCCTCTGAAAGAAGGCTTTTATAATTAGACTTCATAGCTTTAACAAACATTTCATAACCTGCCAGTAAAAATGTCAGTTCTGTGGGCTAGGCAATAATTAAATGAGTAAGTATCAGTGTGGTAATTCAGCCACAAAATAAAATAATTGAAAGGGGTTATTAATTAAGGACTTGATTTGATTTTGGAATTCTAATCAACAATAAGCTGTGTATGTTATGGGTAAAAATCTTCTTGCTTTCACGGTTCCCTTTTCTTGGCCTATTACAAATAGTAAATAAAATTGTATCAATGAAATTTTCACTTTATTCTTTTTTTTTGAATGATTATGCACCTGAGAGAATGTTGTTAAAATATCAACAAATTGTATATGCTCAAAATGAACGTTTTGCTATGAACCTTTAAAACCAAACCTGAGTAATACAAGCAATATGTAAACCTTGTAGTAGACTCTGTTTGAGTCCATTAGGTCCTGATGGAAGGCTGAAAAAACAGTAAAAATGGAATCCTGGAAGCTAATAATAGTTTGTTTGGTAAGGGGTCTTTTGAACTGAGAGCAGTAGGAGGACGACAAATGTGTAAAATGTTGGGCACTATAATGATAAGATACAGCAAGGATGGATTAACTATTGGTAACTCTTGTAATAAATAAAAACTAATTTTGAGGATAGACAAAAAGTCTGGTAGAGTAAAATTAATATTTTAGAATAGAAAACCTCTATCTTTGAGCCAGGCGTGGTGGTTCATGCCCATAATCCCAGCACTTTGGGAGGCCGAGGAGGGCGGATCACGAGGTCAGGAGATTGAGACCATCCTGGCCAACATGGTGAAACCTTGTCTCTACTGAAAATACAAAAATTAGGTGGACATGGTGGCGTGTGCCTGTAGTCCCAGCTACTTGGAAGGCTGAGGCAGTAGAATCGCTTGACCCCGGGAGGCTGAAGTTGCAGTGAGGGATTGCGCCACTGCACTCCAGCCTGATGACAGAGTGAGATTCTGTCTCAAAAAAAAAAAAAAAAAAAAAAAAGAAAGAAATCCTCTGTCTTCGCTATCTTTGCTAGGAATTAATTGGTTGTTTTTACATTTTTAAAGATATATTTGAAGTCTGGGAATGAAAGAGTAAGCAATTACTTAGAAGTCAGCATAATAATGACTAACATTAATTGAGCTCTTACATTGTTCTAGGAATTGCAGTAAGTGCTTTATGGCTATAATCTCAAATCTTCTCATGAACCCATGAAATAGGTTAGTTTCTATGAGGAAACTGAGGCACAAAGATTCTTAGTGGCTGAGCTGAGATATTTAACCAGGACAGCCTATTTCCAAAAGTCAAATGCTTGGCTATCACTCTGTATCCTTTCCAAGGTATATTCTATTGATGATGATGCTTTAAGTACATTTCTAACCAGGGCAGTATCTTAATGCTGTTTTTAAAATGGAGACTCTGTGGAAAGTTTTCCATTATATGATATATTCCAAAAGGAGAGACACTTCCAAGGTTAAATCATTGAATAAATTTCCTTAAAAATCTTACAAATGTTTTTTGTAAAAATTATTTTTTATTCAGAAAGACTTGAAGCGTGATAAATGGCAATTTCTGGTATTTTTTTTATCTACTTACTTGAAATGTATGCTGGGTGTGCTCATCTGTAGCCTAAGAGTAATACACCTAAGGAAAATCATCTCCCCTGATGAGACTTATTATTTGTTATTAATTTTGTTCTGTTTGGTTTTATTGTTCTCTTGCTTGGGATATGAAAATAAGCTTCCAAGTATATATTCTCACTTTAAAAATCTTAAGAAAGAATGAATAAGATCTAGTTGTTGATAGCACAGTAGAGTGACTATAGTCAATAATAATTTAATTGTATATTTAAAAATAACTAAAAGAGTATAATTGGATTGTTTTTAACACAAATGATAAATGCTTGAGGTAATTCCATTTATCCTTATGTTGTTATTTTGATACATTGTATGTTGTATGTCTGTATCAAAATATCTCATGTACCCCACAAATATGTACACCTACTATGTACTCACAAAAATTAAGAATTAAAAAAAAATCTGAAGAGTACAGTCACTTACTGGGTCGCTATACACCAAAATGAATATAAACATAAACTTGAAATGTAGTTCGAGATGCTGATTTGGGGAAACTAATCAAAAGGCTTGAAAATTGCTTAGCAACTCTGGACTTAATGTATCTTAGTGCTGGAAAGCTAAAGGGGACTTACTTGCATAAAGGGATATTAAAAGAAACATGTTTTTGTTTCCTCTGGGTGGATAGAGAGGAAACAGGCTTAAGTTAAAGCAAGCACTATCTAGTGTTATAAAAGAGATGTAATGAAAAACCTCTGGTCTTAACAATAGGGAGATCTGAAGGAGGTTATAGATTCTTTAAAATAACAACTGTGTAAGAATAAGGTAGTGTTTGAGGTGTTTTAAAGCAGTCGTGTGTGCCATTAGAAAAACAGATTTAGTGTCACTGGGATGTCTTTAGAGATTTAACACTGTGTTTTGTGGCATGTTTTAATTGTGTGCACTTGAGTTTGGAGCTGTGCAGGCAGTCCTTTACTTAAAGTGATTTTACTTGTAGATGATGCATAAAGGCTTCCCGCCAGTTTCTTCTATATTATTATGTAATGGTACTTAACGCAAGCAGATCACAAATGAACTCGCCCCAGCTCGTCTGACTCCTGATGTGAACCAAATAAGACCCCCTCATCAACAGCCTCAGCTTGTTCCCATGGGCTACTCTGTGGAACTCAGATTAGACTCAGTGCTAGAGCAGCAGCTGGGAGAGAGCAGAATGGGAGCAAGATGGCATGGCCTATAGTTCGTGATTTAATCTTTTTTTTTTTTTTAAGTGTATAAATCTCCTGTATTTTTTGTTATTATTTATTTTTATTTAATTTTTTTTTTTTTTTACTGATATGGATAGTTTGCAAATTTAATTCTTGAATTCAAAGAGGTAAAGATGGAAGGTGGGAGAAAAATATATATTTAGTTATCAGGAGAACTTTAATCTATGTAAGGTCCTGTGATGTTCAATGGAGCTGATTTTCCTGAGGAGTTAGGAAATTGGCTCTGTGACAATCCCCATAGAGAAGTTCTGTAGACAACTGTAGCAATGATAATGCCCTTGAAATAAATACACAACAAACCAAGTAAAAACACTGTGAAGGGCTACACTTGATGATGTATGTGATGGGCTGAATGTGTTCCCCAAAATTCATATGTTGAAACTTAATCACCAATGTGATAGTATTGAGAGGTAGAGCCTTTAGGAAGTGATTAAGTCATGAGGCTGGAGCTCTCATGAATGGGATTAGTGACCTTATAAAAGAGGTTGAAAGGAGGGTCCTAGGCCTGTTTTGTTTTGTTTTTGGCTTTCCACCCTGCCATGTGAAGATGCAGTGTTGTGCCTTGTGTACTTTTTGCCCCTCCTGCAATGTGAGGAGGCAGCAAGAAGGCCCTCACCAGATGCTGAATGCTGGCACCTTGGTCTTGGACTTCTCAGCCTCCTGAACTGTAAGAAGTAAATTTCTGTTCCTTGTAAATTACCCAGTCTGATATTTTGTTATAGCAGGAGGAATGGACTAAGATAGTGTATGAAGTTTGATATATTGGTGAAAAAGAATTCATTCTGATTACTATATTGTCACACTTTACATCCCGATATACTCTCCAACAATGTTTAAGTAATGACTACATCAATAAAAGGAGTTTGAATTGCAGACACTTACTCTGTGATCTTTAGTAGGTTAGTTAAATTCTCTAAGCCTTAGTTTCTTTATCTTTAAAAGGGGGATAGTAAAACATAAGCTCTTGTAAAGATTAAATCATTTATTATATGAAAGTACTCAACATGATATTTAAATGTGAAAGTACCTCAAGTATATAGGTATGTAAGTATATAGGTGGTAGCCAAGAAGTTTTATTTTTAAAAAAAATTATTTTTAATCAAAATCACAAAGTAGAGTACAGAATTTTCATAGAAAAAGAGAGCTGGTAGATCATTGTAATATATATAGCTACTTTATGCTTATATACTAATACACATAATGTAGATCAATTGTCATTATTTAATACTTAGTATGCTTGGAAAACTGTACAACAGATTAAATTTTGATCAGATATTTTTTCATGTATGTTGCCTTGCAGAGGTGATGATATGCTCTGGGTTTTATTATAAACTAAAATGAGGCTTTCCTTTTGTTGTTTTATGTCCTTGTAGTTCATACTGTCATTTATTTTTAACAGAAGCAGATCCCAAATTGCATTTTAAAGGGAAATGCCTCTCATGAGACATTTGCATCAGTGAGCAGTGTGGGCTTGTGAAAGTACTTTCAAAACTACTCACAGCAGGATTTGTCTCAGTCGTTGAAAAGTTCTTGGACAGCATAAGATAATTTCTTATCCACTATAGGAATGATATTATTTTAGAATAATATTTTTAAAATGTAGATCCTATAAAAGGTAAGAGATTATTTTTTGAATGTCAGATTTATTTCCTTTCTGAGTGTACGTTGGGATGGTTAGATTAGACTTTAGGAGTTTAAGTGATTTGTGAGTCCATTCAGCAGTTCTATAGTGTGAGATCTTTTGTATTATAAAGTAACCATTTTAAACTATTCCTGAGAAAGTTCTTACAAGGGTAACCAATGTAATGGTCTTGAGACATGGAAATTGTTTCCAAGAGAAGTTTTAGGATTTAGTGATTTTTTTTCAAATATTTGAGAGCTATCTTTTTGGAATTACATTGCTCTGCTCTTTATTATACTGCATAATGCCCTAAGGATCTTTTTCATTTTTTTGATTCATTGTATCAAACCTATGTCCCTTCCTCCAGAAAATGGAAAGGTGAAGGCAAAGATAAATTATTTTACCTAATGTTTGATGGTGATAGAAGCAGAACAAGTAGCATCATGAATCTAATTCCTTGGGTTTCTTTGGTCCTTCAGTTTTAATTGGAAAAAAAAAAAAAGAACCAATATAATAATGTAATATTACCCTGGTCTGCTATTTCCCAAACATTACTTCTTTTTTATTTTTTAAAAAACTTATGCCTTATATTTTCTGACTACTTTATTTAAAATAACACCTTCCGCAATAATCTGTATCTATCTTGCCTTCATTTTCTTCAAAACACTTGTTGCCATCTGACATACTATATATTTTTCTTGATTTTTTTTTTTTTTTTTTACTGTTTGTTTCATTCATTAGAATCAAAACTCCACTAGAGCGGGGACTGGTATCTGTTTTGTTTATTGCTGTATCCCAGTACCAAGATCAGTGCCTGGTATATAGGAGGCCCTTAATAAATGTTTATTGAATGAATATGATAAAACAACAACAACAAAAAACCATCTTGCCTATTAAGGTGACTGACTTCTTTTTATGTTAGCATTTGTTTCAAGAATTAATTCATCTCAAATGAACTATCATCCCTTTGACTATCACCCTTCTTTTTTACTTGCATCTGTGTCTGAATAGATAGTCCTAGTTTGGGAAGTTGTAATAGTCACTTCTCATTTTTAGATGGCCAATGGCCTATTTAAAGAGGGTAGATTACTTACCCATAACCATTAATGTTTATAGTTTAGGGCAAGAGATCAATACTCAAGCCATCTGTATTAAACTTGGTCTTTCAATATGGTGGTCACCTATGGATTTCTTTATTTGCTTGATTGTTTCTATCCATTTTCCAAAATGGATTTCAAGAGGCTAACTGTCTACAAATTCCTAACATCCCATTCACACTCATCTCTGTTTCTAATCTACTAATCAATCATTATTGGGTCAACTAGATAGAGTTCCTAGCAGAAGATTGCTTATTATCTCTTTATCTCATTTCTAAAGAGAATTAGTTCATTTCCCCAAACTCCTTTTTTGCTTGGATAATGTTTTCCTTTGATGTTATATTTTAGCACTGTTTCAGCCAGTCTCTGTGAAGAGTCAATTCTACATATCCTCTTTACTGTCGATCATTAGAGTGCAGCAACCTAGAACAAAGTGGAGGCACTTGAATTGCTGGCTGGGTTCACGAGTGAAACTAACTGTGAGGACACTCATCTTTGCCCCGTTGGGTTTATTTGGAGTAGATCAGTTTAAATGATACGCCTCCATGGGAGAAAGAAGACGCTTCCATAACAATGAATTCTGCATGACAGGAAGCTGTGAGTGTGTGAGAAGTACAGTTATTTTTGATTCTTGAAACTTGTTATCAGAGAATTGTTAGCATGGTGGACTTAGGGGCCAGCATTCCAGTTAACAGCTTCCTTTTCCAGACAAATTTAAGTTCCATTAATGGATTTTAGTTAACACTGACTTTTCCTGCCAAGAGCGGGTGTCATGGAAATTTATGACCCAATATCAAAGGAAACAGAAATTCTTCATTTGACTTTTAATTGTCTCTCGAGTGACAATTATGCTCTGAGTGATGGGTCAAATGATGTTATTTATCACAACACTAGGAACCTGTTTAGTCAAGTAGAGAAGCTAGTTTTCAAAAGATGTACTTTGAAATTAATATCTAGTTTTGCATGTGGATTGATTAGTAGCTTATCTATTTGGGCTGCTTTACAAGAACTGGGTAGCTTAAAAACAACAGAACTTTATTTCTCATTGTTCTGGAGACTGGGAAGTCCAAGATCAAGATGCCAGCATATTCAGTTTCTGGTTTGGGCTTATTCCACATAGCCAGTGTTTTCTTGCTGTGTTACCACATGATGGAAAGGGCAAACAAGCTCTTTAGCCTCTTTTATAAGGACACTAATCTCATTCATGGGGGTGGAGCCCTCACAACCTAATCATCTCTTAGAAGCCCCATCTCTCTCTCTCTCTCTCTCTCTCTCTCTCTCTTTTTTTTTTTTTGAGACAGGGTCTTGCTCTGTTGCCCAGGTTGGAGTGCAGTGGCACAATCTCACTTTACTGCAACCTCTGCCTCCCAGCTCAGGCGATCGCCTTCCCACCTCAGCCTACTGAGTAGCTGGGACTACAGGTATGCATCACCATGCCTAGCAAATTTTTTTGTATTTTTTGTAGAGATGAGTTTTCACCAGATTGCCAAGGCTGGTCTTGAACTCCTGGGCTCAAGCAATCTGCCACACTCAGCCTCCCAAAGTGTTGGGACTACAGACAGGTGTGAGCCACTGTACCCAGAGGCTCCACCTCTTAATACTATTACAGTGGGGATTAGGTTTCAACACAGGAATTTTGGGTGGACACCAACATTCAGACCATAGCAGTTATATTATAATTCTCAAAAAATTTTTATAAAGATTACATTCCTGAAATTGACGCAATTGTTTTTGGACTTGATACATTAAATGTTGGTTGGTGATAACACATCTATTTTCATTTTATAGTAGTAGGATGTAGGCATGCTCTGCATTTCCATTTAATGAATTGTTTGTGTTTAAAAGATGTCTTCAGACCCTCTAAGCATATGTGTTTGATACTAGCTTTTTCATATGTGTTTCTTAGAACAGATAAGAATTGTTTCCAAACATCTAAACAAGCCAAGATGGGAATCAGGATTGTATGAGTAGGATCTCATTTTGTCTTGGTAGAAGACTTAATCTAAAAGAATTTTACACAAGGAAAAGCTCTTTTTTTTTTTCACTATAGTACTATAATTTTGTTCAAATTGTTATTGAATAAAATAACAATGAAAATATTAATTATTGCAGGAGTACTACATTTTATTGGCAGTTATGTTAATGGGTTCTTCCTATTGTTTGTAATGCCTTTTTATCTTTTATCTGTTTGTTGAATTCCTTTTATTCCTCAAGTTCTGGGTGAACTATTATCTTCATGAAGTGTTTCTTTCTCTTCCAGGGCAGAGTTGATTACTTTTCCTCAGTCGTCCCATTATTGCTTTAAATTATCTATTACGGATATAGATATTTGGTATGTCTATTATTTATTACAGCCATATAATAGTGTATTATAATGGTTTATGTGTCTGTTTCTTCCTTTTTTTTTTCCCAGCAGATGGTGAGTTCTTCATGGGCAGAAATAAGGCCTTTGTCACTTTTTAAATATAAGCTCCCAAAATAGAACCCAGTATATACCAGGTTCTTTAGTTGGTAGAGTAAACAAACAAAATACAGACAAAATGTCCTGTCATTCATTTGTAATAATCCCTACTGTTGGGCAAACTTTGATGGTGTGAATAAAGCCAGTATGTTTGAAAATTTTATATAGTTCCACTAGATGTAATAAAGAGATTCATTAAAGATCCAACAAGTTAAATTAAACAGTATTACACTTTCCACAGTACCAGTAAGACGTTTTTAAAAGTTTAGATTATGCTTTATTCTGAGAAAAGGCAGTATCATGAATCCTGCTTTATTAATACCTAAATATGTTATATCACCATTGGTTAGTTTTGTATGGCAGAAAGGATATAGAAAAAGTAAGAATAGAAAGAAATTTTAATATGCTATACTTTTCCCTGTAATTTTGTAAACTCACATTCCATACCTACCAATAAAAATAACTCTATACCTTTATTAAAACTTCAATATCTTCATTTATATTTAGAGTGGTAGCAACATAAAATTGAAACCGGAGAGTTGTGAAGGATATAAAGTCATATTTTAATAGAGAAACTAAATTGCTCCTTCAAAGAGCCTATAAAACTGAAAAGCATTCATTATAAATGTAATAAAAACTTATGAGTTCCATTTTATTAAAACTACACCCAGTTTCCTGGAGGGACTGGATCATTTAGAGGTAAACCACTGACGCTTTATGTCTAGCAGCATACTTTATGTGAGATAAGACATCTACTGAAATGAGGTTGGTGGTTTTAACATGATCCCTAATGCACATGCACTCATAAGATTGTAATTTTAACTTCAGCAGAGTTTGCTGCTTTTGATAGTAAATTATTTACTGCTCAAAGCTCCTTCACCAAAAAACAGAATGATAGTGAAAGATAAAGCTTATGCTTCTTCTAATTGACTTGTTATATCAGACTAACATTCTGTAAACGTCTTACTCAAATCAAATTATATAGGTTAGCATCGTTACAGGATAATAACTTTAGTGATTACCATTGGCTTTTCTTTTTCTATTCAGATATAATACTGTTTTTAATGTGTTAAAGATAATCATTTTTAGTTTTGGCTTCTTTTAGTGTTTTCAACTTTTACATATTTCATATTTGGTACTATTTTACATATTCAACATACAGATTTTAATTAATTGTGGTTGTATTGCTGACAGTGTGTGAAGGTGCAAGAGGAAATTACAGGGAACTGACAAGTTGTCCAGTTACTCTTAGTTTTAGAATCAAGTAACTTTAAATAGAAATACTCACATACTTAAATGAGAGAATTGAAATATTTGAGTTAATATACATTATATGTAGGCTGTATTGATTTATTCAGAAATGAGGTAGGTTGTTTTTTGTAAAATGGTGGCAGAGTAAAAATGTATTTATTTCAATCCCTTTCTTGAAATCTACTTCACAAATAAATGTCAATTAATGAAAAAAAAATGGACACAAATCATAACAGCCCAACTAGGAAACACAATTCCAAAATGTAGTGACTGACATAGCTATCAAGTTCAGTGGAATTCAGTCCATATTGAGGGAGGACACTGGGAGCTGAAACATAGTTTTCCAGATCTCTACTTGTTTGTATATATCTCTGAAAATGCATATATTCTCCACTCAAACATTCAATTCAATTGGTAGTTTTTGGTAAATATTGAAGAAGTTTATATTCTTTTCAGGAACTTACAATCTAAAGAAAGAGAAAGGTATGACAAGGACATTATAACTCTAAGGCCAGATACAAGTATTATGGAAAAACAAAGTCCCAGAATGAATTAGTTCTAATAACAGAGGAGAACTGGGGAAAATGCTTCATAAAGGAAGTAGGATTTGCAAAAGTGTGGAAAGAAGGATACGATTTCAGTAGGCAGTAATGGAGGAAAAAGGCATCATTTGTAGAAGTAGCATGAATCAAGGCAGAAATTATCAGGGCATGTTTGGGGAATAGTTATGGATTCCAGTTTGATTGCAGCATGGGATACCTGCTGGAAAGTATGAATCACTGCTTCACAAGGAGCTGTGGTTAACCAGAGTGACCTGGCACACCCATGGTAGTAGGAACTTTGAGTTCATTATATCAGTTAATCCACACAGCAGCCCATGGGGTAATAATAACTGCTTGTACAGGTTAGGAAAGTAAGACTCAGAACTTGCCTAAAGTCACTCTGCTATTGAGTAGTTGAGCCAGGAGTATGACCCAGAGCTGTTCTGACCCATGTTGTTACTCACAGTATCATATGATTCTAAGGGCAGACCTGGAGCCATATTTAGAGGAATTGTCACATCAGGTCAAAACTTCAGCCAGGTTATACAGAACAGAGAGAGCATTTTTTTTTTTCTTTTTTCAAAATGAGTAAAAGAAAGTCTGTCTTCATTTTCCCATTAGTAATTGCATTCTTGTGTCCTGAAAAACAGGAAAAGAATACATGGCTTCAAAATGCCATCTTTGAAATCCTTGGTGAAAAAGTATAATTAAAACCCAGATGTCACTAAATTTAGATTATCTATGTACTCTTCATTCTTCTGTGCAATATTATCTGTCTACTGATTTCTAAATTATATTTAGTCAATGTTTTTTCCTCCTCCTTTGTTATTGTTGTTTACTGTAAGGTAGATCTTGCTTTAAATCCCTACTAATGTGTGACAATTCTAAAGTCTGAAGGAACTTTTAATTTCAAAGTAATTGCCTGGCATCAAGAGTAATTTTCAAAGGAGCTAAATTATTTTAAACATTTTAAACTGCAATTTTAGTCTTTAGAATTAGATGGATTTGTCATTTGATAGAATGTAGTTGTATTGAGTGAACACACTGAAAGCTATCACACTGTATAGCAGTTCTGCTGAGTTTTAAAATATAGTTATTTTTGCCATCCTTCCAGCTGATACTTCCTTAACTGATGACAGATGGTACTTTGGTTTGCTGAAGCCCAATTCTATGATTATGTTATCTTTGATTGCCTTTTTAAAGATGTATGGAGATATCTTCATCAAATAATTAGCTATATTACCTTGAGAATTATTTTACTAGAAATACTTGGTTCATTTTTGTTTTGTTTTGTTTTGTTTTGTTTGTTTGTTTTTGAGACGGAGTCTCGCTCTGTCGCCCAGGCTGGAGTGCAGTGGCACGATCTCGGCTCACTGCAAGCTCCGCCTCCCTGGTTCACGCCGTTCTCCTGCCTCAGGCTCCTGAGTAGCTGGGACTACAGGCGCCCGCCACCTCGCGCAGTTAAGTTTTTGCATTTTTAGTAGAGATGGGGTTTCACTGTGTTAGCCAGGATGGCCTCGATCTCCTGACCTCGTGATCCACCCGCCTCGGCCTCCCAAAGTGCTGGGATTACAGGCGTGAGCCACCGCGCCCGGCCAATACTTGGTTCATTTTTAAAGGAATTTTTTGGCTTATGTGATGATCATTGTGAGAGTGGGTGTACTTCCTCAGCCTTTTCAGTATTTTCTGGGCCTCCGATTATGTAAAATAACATAGCATTAATTCATGATGACTGTGAATATAAGAGGATTCAAGAGAGTTCATGGAAGTTTGGGGAAACTTCGTAAAGGAAAAACTAGAAGTAGCTCAAGTCAGCCTCAGTAAGGGCAAAATAAATGGATATACCTGTTCAGTGAAATACTGCATAGCTCTGAGAACCAGTGAGTCAATTTTGTATGCCCTGTTAAAGAGTGGTGCCTAAGACTTATTTTTAAGTTAAAAAACTGTAAAACTGCAAATAGTATGAGAGCATTTATGTAAAGATAAAGCTATATGGATATATAAGAAACAAACGTGCAGTGAAAAATTTTGAAAGAACCATAACAATAATTATTTCTGGGGGAAGAAGCGAGGAAAAATGATCATTTAAATTTAAATCATCATTTAAATTCTCATATTTTCATTTCCTGTTTCATGAAAGTGCTTTATTTTTTCTTCCTGTTTCTCCCATACTCACAATGGGCATGTATTGCTTTTATTAACTAAATAGTTTTTTTAAAAAAAGTCTGTATTTACTTAGAAAATAGCGTGTAGGAGACTCTTAGTGTCCTCCATAATCTTTCTGAATGAGACTTCATCATCTCCTAATTTACAATGATTGTAGGATGCTCTAGAGAAAATCCCACACAGTTCTAGTTTAACACTCCTAGTGATGAATGGGTCACTTCATGGAATTATTTTCTTTTCTAGTTTGATTTTTATTGTTTGATTCTGGAAATGATGACCAGATCTGAATCTTAGCTGGCATGACCAGCATGGTATAAAAGGTTAGCACCATAAAGCATTTTGTTCCTTTTAGGAAACAATATAATCTTTCACATTATTCTAAGAGATTATTTTTATTGTGTTTTTAAGGCCACAATCTTGGTTTAAAAATTAAATTTGTGGGTGTGGCCCCTCATGCCTATAATCCCACACTTTGGGAGGCTAATGTGGGAGGATTGTGTGATCGGAGTAATTCAAGACCAGCCTGGGCAACACAGAGAGATACTGTCTCTACCAAAACAAACAAACAAAAATAATAAAAAAAAAGGTGGATGTGGTGGCATACACCACCTATGGTAGTAGCCGCTTGGAGGCTGAGGTGGGAGAATCGCTTGAGCCCAGGAGTTTGAGGGCGCAGTGAGCCGTGATTGTATTAATGAAGTCCTGCCTTAGTGATAGAGCAAAAATAAAATAAAATAGAATAAAGTAAAATAAATAAAATAAAATAGACAATAAAAATTAAATCTGATTACATAGTCTAGCATTCTATTCATATTGATGAAAAATACGAAATTCATTAAAACCAATGCAAAAAGTTTATCTGGAATATTTTCAGGTTTAAAGAGATTTCAGATAAATTTTTGTGTTGGTTTTAATAAATTTCATATTTTTCTGATAATTTATAAAAGTTAAATTTATCATGTTCTGGAAAACGCATGGATTTTAGAATCATCCACACTCATAAAAAGGAACTCATAGGATAGTAAATGGAAATAAATGAGCTCACATACATAAAGCATCCTGAAGACAGACTCAGTCCATAATTAGACTTTCAATAAAAATATATGTACATATTTGCTTTTAAAAATAAAAATTCCTTTACAATAAAGTTTCTACACAATTAAAAGATAATGTGGCAATTGATAAAGAGACATGATTGAAATTTTACACTTTACTTTGACTTCTAGTAGTGTTACCTCCTATATTCTTCCAGTCTGTCTCATTTTTATTCCTTGCAACTTTATGTTTTCAACTTTGTCTTTAGAAGCAGCTGATAATGTCAGTCCAGTTTGTATTGAGATCATAGAAATTGGTATCCATTGAAACAGAATAGATAAGTTTTGAAAAAGATTGTTTCTAGCCTCTCATCTAATCTTCCAAAAATCAAAAATATTAATGGGATTTGGGGTTCCACTGTCCTTACTACTTTAAATTTAAATTAGTTTAAATTGAAATGGTATTAATAATCCAGTAAACTTAAAATCTTTGTAATTTTATGTAAGTATAAATGGAAGCCAAATATCTATTACTTCATGCCTCTTTCATATACTTTACAATGTAAGTTTTATGTAGTGCATATTATTTCATTAAGACCTAACATATTAAATAAATATACTAAATGGTGACAGTTTTAATTGTTATTTTTCAGTAGTTTGGTTTTTTAAAGACAATTCACTGAAACACATTTCTGCTTATGGAAAATAATCTATGAAAATGATAAGTAAAATTGTTTTGTTGTAATATTTAGTGTCTACATGCTAAATATGATTATAGAAGTTGATACTGGGTGGAGCTAAGTAGTTATGGTCTTGGTAGGTAATTTTACGATTTCTAATATAAGGTTAGACATAATGCCTACCTCACAGACTTGGTGAAAATTATAAAGGAAGTTTTATAAAAGAAATACTGTTTTAGGTGTTTATCTTTTATTTAGAAAAAATACTGATTATTGTTTTTATCAGCTCTCTATATATTTGTGAAGACATACATACTATCCATTCACAACATCTATGAGTACTTGTTGTGGACTCGGGATTGTGGCAGGTAGTGGCTTTTGTGATAAATAAGATGAGGTTATTAACACTGTTGAAACTCATAGTTATTGAAGGAGAGGAAACATTGAAAGCAAATAATTATGGTACAAAATTACAAATGTTATGAACAGGTGTAATGGTACAAAGGAGGGGTGTATTCTGCTGCGATCTCCAGAATCTTTCTCAGAGACTGCTCCTTAAGCAAGATAAATGAGTGTTGATGTGACCAAATGGTAGACTGTCATAGATAGATTGAACATTAAGTAAACATCTACTCCACTATTAAAAGAATACTAAATGTAGGATGAATACTCAGTTCATCAAATGTTTATTGAAAAGCCACAGTAGACAAGTTCCTGTACTAGCTACCGAAGAACTAGAACCCTGAAAAGATCTGATTCTTGCTCTTCAGTGGCTCACAGTCCTACAAGAGACAGACGTGTGTTCCCAGAGGGCTGTGCCCCAAGGCAGAAGTTGAGTAAAGGTGCTGTAGAAACTTTGTGCCACATGACCTGGCCATGGTATCACTGCCAAATCCCAAAGAGACAGCTGTGACTTTATAAGTAGTTTGGCCTCTGGAATACTGAGTTAAAAGTGGACTGGCCTAAAAGAGCAGAGAAATTTTAAGAAATCAATAATATTTTACAAGCCCATATATGATATAGTCTTGAGATGTAAAGCCAATTAATGGGTAGGACACAGATTAAATAATTGGAAGTTGACCCATAGCCTGGTCAAAATACGTGTAAATAATAGGTAAAGTAAGTAATATTAAAAGGGAATATAAATTATATCACTAAAAATACTATTAGCTAACCCAGCTAAAATCAATTAGGTATATCAATTACAATGTGTACTGAAAGATCTCCTATTGATCTTTTAGTTTTTCCCACTTAAATGAAGAGGCTCTTTCTGATTGGCCTCTGTTCTCTCTGGTAGCACACCCTCCTCCAACAGACACCTACAACCCACATCTCTCCCTCAGTCCCAGAGACCAAGTATACATAAAAGATATCCAAGCCAAAGACTTACAGCCCAGGTGGAAAGGCCCATATACTGTCCTCCTGTCTACACATAGAGCAGCAAAACTCCTAGGACACATGCATTGGATTCATATTTCCCAGCTAAAAAGGGCCCCCACCGAGAACAATCAGTGGACATCGGTTCAACTTTCCCCCACTCGCCTCAAACTTACAAAACTTCCTTGACTATCTCATGATCCCCGACCCCTGGCGCTTAGCTTTTTTTTCTCACCATCCTCTACATAAACCTATCAGACTTTCAATACATAACCCCAGACCCATATCTACCTCCAGACAATAGTCCAGAGCAGTGGTTCTCCCGTCTCCTAACCTTCATCGAACATCTTCAGTGGCAAGGGACACTCTGTGACTACACTGAAAATGAACTCTCATTTTATACTTATATTGCTGTCTCACTCATACACTCAGACCTTTGCTAGTCCGCCTACTGTATGGCAATTTTTTTTTTTTCATCACCGAAACTTGGTCACAAGACAGCCGAACACACTCAGTAGTACATAGTTCTGCCAGTTGTCTTCCTTAAGGCTGTCAAACTTCTCTCCAGACAATAGAGACCCCTTCTCATGGCTCACACTTATCCGCCAAGGGCTAAACTTAACCTACACTGTGAATATAACCAATCTTTCCCATTGCTTCCTCTGTGAGGCTTTAGAAGGCCCCCCGCCTAGTGGCAGCCCCCTGCCCATGGCCTTCAACACAACTGGTCAAACTTCCCACAATTCACTCACACTCCAGGCGCCACTATACCAAAATCCAAATAGCCCAATCCTTCCTTTTTGTTATTCAACCCCAAATTCATCCTGGGGTAATCATACTCAGGTACCCAATGGAGGCCAAACAGCCCCCATTGGAGGCTATTTCTGGTGCAAGGGGTCCCTTTCTAAAACCTTTAACCAAACTGTCACAACTCAATCTCAATCTCTCTGTGTCCCAGTATCCTTAGTGCCCAGCCTCACCCTGTGTAGCAAGGCTGAACTAGTCGAACTGACACTGCAGCCGCACCCTCCTGCTAATCGCTTACAAAAATGGGCTGTTTTCCTCCCTCTAGTTATTGGAATCAGCTGAAAGCCTGGCCTCCCTGCAGCGCCGAACTACCTCAATAGCCCAAGTAGCTGCCCAAAACACGCGAGCCCTAGACTTGCTTACAGCTGAAAAAGGAGGCAGTTGTCTCTTCCTTGGAGAAGAGTGCTGCTATTATGTTAGCGAGTCAGGCCTAGTAGACACTAACATTCAAACCTTCAATAAAATAAAAACTGAAATACAGAACCTTAATACCTCAACCTTGCTGGGACCTTCCTTCTGGGTTTTGCCCATATTCCAACAAATGCTTCCATTCCTCATTCCTATACTAATACTGTGCCTTATTTTATTCTTCATCCGTACGTCTAAATACCAACCATAGGCCCCAACCTTAACAACGCCCCTTAACAGCGGGAAGTAGCCAGACAGACCACGGCGCCCCTTTATCACTATTATCAATAAAAGGTTGGACTGTTTGGACGAACAGAGGCAAGATGGCGCACTTCCGGATTCTTCATCACCAACTTTTCCCACGCGTGCGAAAATGCAGCCGGCACCTGGGAAGGTGCAGACCAACCAGGCATGCGCCAGGTGACGTCAATCTGAAGAGACCAAGATTTACCTGGTCACACCTGCGGAACGCCCCCTTCCCCCCGCCGACATGCCTGTGCCCTGCCTATTGCCCTCCCACTCCTAGAAAAGCCGCTCCCGGCCAGTGCGCCTTGCGGACTTGCCAGCCTCCCCACTCCTGTTGGGACTGCAGGAACTCCGTCCAAGAGCTCCACGGGCGACTCTGTTGGCCTCCTTTGCCAGAGGCCGACAGACCTCTCCCCCCACACCTTAGATGACCAAAAATAAACTTGCAGTTTTGCTCCTACCCTTGCCTACTCGCTGGTTCTTTTGTGCCCGCTCTGGTGGTCTTTAGAAAAAAACAAATCACTTTTAGTTTTTCCCACTTAAATGAAGAGGCTCTTTCTGATTGGCCTCTGTTCTCTCTGGTCAGGATCTCTGGATATCGAGGATTTCCCATTCAGAGGACTACATTTAGCATCCCTTTTCTCCTTAATCCCAAATAATCAATCACTCTCGGGAATTATAAAACCTGAGTGAAAATAAGAACTATATTTTCTTGAAAAGTCGTTGGAGATGGATGCTTAATGTTTGACTCTGTTTTAAGGATTGTTTCTGGGTCTTTCTAAATCATTACCACACTTTCTCACCATCGGACACAAATTACCTCAATTTTATTTTTATTGTGCCTTTAAGTTTGTTTATCTGTTTATCCATTCTTACTTCCCTTATTCTTGGGGTGGGAAGAAGCAGCACCTGAACCCACTGTCAAGGGCACAGCTTCTACCATGCCCTTGTTCTGTCATTCCCTGCTTCCTGCAAGAGCTTGCACAGACACCCATCGACTTTCTTTTGTATTTTAATTTCTTCCCATTAGTCCTCAAAGAGGCTACATCTCCACATACTTCACAAAAGAGAAATAAACAAAAGAAGAAACCCCTCACATTAATCTCTCCTCAAGCTTTTTCCTTTCTCACTGTTCTTCCATGTTTGAACAGTTGTTTTTACTCAGTATCTCCATTTATGCATCTCTTAGTAATTCTCTATCCACTGAAGTCTGGCTTCTGCTGGAATCATCCAGAGCTCTCTCAGGTTGCCAAGGACTTCCCAATTGCCCAACTCAGACTCTCCTCAGGGACTTGATCACTGTACGGTCTATGTGATTAGCAATCACTTTTCTAAACTCCTTTACCTCATCAGCTACCACTCTCTTTTTGTCTCAGTAATTTGTTTTTAGTTTTATTGTATCTTCTGCCTTTATCCTGCTTAAAATCGTGGCTGTTTATTTTAGTTCTGCATTTGATCTTCTCTTTGTGTACTTTGTACTCTCTTGGGTAATCATCCCCTTTCTTTGATTAACCTGCCATGTGATGCCCAAATCTGGAGCTCTTATCTGGTTTCTCCTGAGCTCTATTCTCTTGCCTGCATCTGGATGGACAAGGCACTTCATAATTGGTATGTTCCAAACCTCTTACTGATTTATATCTGTTGTCAACTAGAATTGAGATTGCTATCTTTCAAAATAAATAAATTCACTTAATTTTATTAAGATTAAGTATTTTACATACTAAGTTTTGTTAGAAGCAGCAAAAAGAAAAGGAGTTATGATTGCTGGCAGTTTGAATTGCTCAGTTTGCAGACTAAATACAAATTTGGGACTTTAGAATAGCAGGAAATAAAAATACATTTTTTTGAAATGAATTGACACATGATATTTTTGAAAGTCAAAGGAAATAGATGACTTTATTGGAGTTCCTTATACTTATATCGTGGTGTAGTATTTTTATTTTAAATATTTGGCCTTGACATTAAATAATACATGGGAATATGAGCTCTCATAATCTCATAATCTTTTCAGGGCATAAAATAATCTGATCAAGGCTGATGAGGGTTTTAAAAATGTATTGTTGTATTCTGTCTTTGCTGGCTTCTGGGTGAGTCTGAGAGAAAATTCCTTCTTCCACTTGGGTACATAGTCGATCAGCCAAACTCCAAGTGATAACCTGATGAGTAAAGGTGTCAACCATAAGGTTGCTTTGTGCCAGTGCGACTTCTGTTTGCTTCCATTACCTTTCACCAGATCCTGCCTGATAACCACAGATTCCCATGTAGTCGCTTTCTGTTCCTGCTCCTGCTTGTCAACAAGCCCTCTCACCTGCTTCTACTACATAGTTCCTGGCTGTAGAAATGGAACCAAGCAGCTTTGTTTTGTAGAATAAATGGATTTACCCTTAACCAGCAATGGATGATTAGGATGGGAAGGTAGGGTGGAGGGATGTGTATAGAAAGAATGTGAAACTTGAAGTGCCCTTTTAAAAAATGTTTTCTTGTTTAGCTCAGAGTAGATCAACTTCTGTTTGGCCTGAGTTTATTTCCTAAAGACACTAACTGGTCTCAACCCATGTTTAAGATTAAAAAATGCTAGAATCTTCTTACCTTAGAAGCCAGTTTGTGCTACTACTGACCTGTCAGGAGGAATACTTCCATGTCCGGAGGAAGGAATATACCAGTATTTGCCTTTAGGGGATTTGCCTGTAAGAGCACGTTAAAAGTCATTCCCAGTCAAGGCAATTCGTTTAGATGTAAAAGCATACAAGTGGTGTGCATGTGTGTGTATTTGAGCAGCAGCATTTTACCTTGCTGCAGATTTTAACTATCTTTCTGGAAGTATTCTGTTATAGTGAATGTGACTGTAATGTAACAAACAGATTTTACATGCTTTAATGGAATGTAAATTGCTCTGTGAGGCTAAATGAAATAGTTAATCTAGACTTTTGCCTTGTTTTTTTAACCTGCATTTGAGGGGAGGAATGTTCAAAGAATATTTTTTTAAAAAAGAATGCCATTCAAAATACAAAATAATATGCTGCAAATGATATTAATAAAGGTCATATAACTACATTAGAATGAAGACTTGTAGGCCAGGCTGGCCTTGGAAATAGTTGTGAGTCAGGCAGTATGCTTTTGTTGCTTCTCACCCTTACTATCTCTTTGATGCCTTCTTATCTGCCACTGCAGTGGTCAGTTCCTTCCTATTCCGTTTGCCTGCTCAAAGCAAAAGGAAGAAGTATTATTGATGTTTGCTATGGGTCAGGTTTTGTATTGAATGTTTGACATATACTGTCATTTAGATGACTGTTAAATTTGTGGCACCAGCTCTCCTTCCCCAGCTGCGAACTTTGTTTACTCAAACTGCCTAGTTAAGATGCTGTAGAATTTATTTATATCACATGATGTTATACACAAATACCTGCTTACCAGCCTACCTTCGTACATACATATTAATAATCCTGTTTTATATAGATAAGCATATGCTCATGTCATGTCGGTGAAAAGTGTGGCTTTTGATGCTAGACTGCTTGAAGAAACAAAGGCTCCAGAGATTGTCACCTGCCCAAGATCACATATTGTTAGTGACATATTGTAGTAAATGGATTTGGACCTAAGTGTGGCAGACAGCAACTTTCATTCTTGCAAGTATTTTTAACCACTTTTCTCTACCTTACATTGCTATTGTTCTATTGGTGCGTAATGGAGTGAAATATTTCTCTTAATTGTGCATTTTTTGTTTTTTATATATACATATCATATATTTTATGCAAAATACAAATAGTTTTCCCTTTGTACAAATCTAAAAGTGTATTTGATAACAGAGGAAGAAACTCTGTAATCTACATTTAGCATGTTGGTAATGCTAGATTTATTTTTAAACTAAAGCCTGAAGGACGAGTAGAATCAGAGAAAACCTTTATTTTGCTTAGGTGTCATTGTTTACCTTGAGCATGAAAAATAGAGCAAGTAGTTAGAAAGCTTAGAGGAGTTAAAAATAATAACTGTCATGGTGCCCCAGAAATAAAAGGAAATGATAAAGCATATACCTACTAGCTCAGTGTTCAGTGATTTTAGCTATTGGTAAGACATTTAGTTTAGTGTAAAAAATGGTATGAGATGATGCTGTAAAATGTATATCTGCAGACAATTTTTGTGTCATTATTTATTTTGATATACTGTCAACTGGTCATGTTAATTTCCACTGATAATACAACTGAAATTATCGTTTCAACCTGTATTTCAGGGACTTTCTCCAAATACACTTAGAGTTGTCTTATAAACAAAACCTTATTATAGTCATGCAGAGTTTGAAATGTTAAGGCTAATTTATGAGAGCAGTTTGTCTGAATAAGCATTTAGATTAGGAAAGGAATCTTTCCTCTTGAAGATATAGTAAGTCTTCTCTTTCTACTCCTAAGCCCTCTATTTCCGATGCCTGGGGTGGGTTGAAGGTAGAGAAACACCTTAAGCTAAGTCAGTTCAAGATCGTAAAAGCTATGAAGAATGACAATCCTCTGAAGCTTTTCTGTATTAAAAATATCCCCCTTATTCTCTTACCTTCATCTTTGCCCTAGTTCTTTGCTGAAGAGTGCTATAGTTTCTTCAGAATTTGTAGGGTTTAGGAGAATGTGGACCAATATTTCTTTTTTTTTTTTTTTTTTTTTTTTTTGCAGCACTTAGGTTATCTATGATAGGAAAGTTAAAGTATAATCTATGAGTAGAGCATAAAAACATTAAAGAAAAAGCTCTAGAGAAATTAACTGCCCTATTTAGTAAGTGTTAGTGCTGTTCTTTTGGTCATTAATGTCAAGCTGATTTCCTTTCTGGCAGGCCCTTGTAGTATTTTTTTTTTTTTTTTTTTTCATTGAAAAAGGTGGGTTGCATGAAAGCACTGATGTATAATTGATACACAGGCCTCTCAGGCTTCTGACACCACAAAGGCAAAGTTTCTGCTTTTGAGACACATCTCTCTGCCCCTTTTATCTCCTCTAATTGATTTTGTTATTTTAATTAAAAACACTGGTTTTAAAGAATAGACTTCTATAGGGCCCTGGTTAGAGAATGGCCACAATAAAAAGTGTACATTAATTATCTCATTTTATCTGAGTGGTACTCTTTAGCTGTGGTGCCTCTAGACCATTCTCTACTGCTTACTCCAGTTTGCACTTGAGGGCAGTTCTCTCTCAACAGTACTCCTAGTAGGTGCAATAATGGAGCTGGCTGATGCTATTGGAATGGTGCTTGAACAGGAGGAACTTTTTTATTAGCCATATCTGTAGTTCTGATCTTCTAGGAAGTTAGTTGTAATAATTCCCTTGGCTTAAAAAGATCCTATTAGGTAGGAAATCTTCCTATTGAAAAAGATGTTATTCTGTAGGACTAATAGCTAAATAACAAGCTAATATGAGTAATGACATTATTTTGGAGAGTGTCAGTAATACCAAGTTTTTCAAGTGACCACTCTCTGGGTCCCCTCCCATTGTGTGCAGGTGCCTGATTAACAGTTTACCTGTGCTAGCTACCCACTCACTAGCGAGTACAAGAAATTATCTCCTCCCAGGACAAAACAAGTTCTTTCCTTCAACTGCCAGATGCAACTACTATGAGCAGAGCCCTCTAATGAGCTCTTATGGACTGAATGTCTACTCTCCAAATTCATATGTTGAAATCTTAACTTCAAATATGATGGTATTAGGAGGTGGAGCCTTTGGGAGGTAACTAGGTCACAAGGATGGAGCCCTCCTGTATGAGATTAGTGCCCTTATGAAAGGGGTGCCAGAACAGTGTCTTGCCCCCTTTCTGCCATGTGAAGACACAACGAGAAGAGGTCAGTCTGTAAACTGGAAGATAGCCCTCACCAGAACTTGACCATACTGACATTCTGAACTCAGCCTTCCAAAACTGTGAGAAGTAAATTCCTGTTGTTTATAAGCCACCTAATTTATGGCACTTTGTTAATTGCAGCCTGTACTAAGACAGGAGCACCATGAATTGACCTGAAACATGTGGGATGCAGTCTTTATTTAAGCTGTTACTGAAACAGCAAGAGAGAACTTAAGCCACACTGTGACAGAGACTGCCACAAGCTGTGGAGGGAGCAGGAGCAGTAGACTGGCAAGCTACAAGCACTGACATCTACTTTTCGTCTACAGAGGGTCTCTGCCAGGAAGGTCCCAACCCTTCCTACTAAAGCTTCTCCTTCTCTGACACATCCCAAATCAACTTGGCCTTCTCTGTCCCCATACCATCCTTTCAAACAAACAAACAAACAAACAAACAAACACTTCCATTTTCCCTTTTAGAATCAATAGCATCAATATGGATGTAAATCTCACTCTAACTTGGCAGTATTTTGACGTACTTAAGGCCTCAGATTCCAGAGTCAGGTTGCCTGGATTTGATTCCCAGATCTACAATTAATACATGAGTGATGTGGGCAGGTGATTCAAGGTCTCTGTGCTTCAGTTTCCTCTGTAAATAACCTGTATGCACTTTATATAGAGAAGTAGTTGAGTTGGTGTTTGTAAAGCACTTAAAACAATACCTGCCACCTGATAAGCTCCTTTTAAGTGTGTGCCATCATAATGATTATTATTACTTGAAATATAGTTCTAATGACAACGTTCATTCCTTCAACAAATATTTATTAAGAACATACTTTGTGCTAAGCATAGTATTCTGTCTCATTTCCAACAGGCTCTGTACTACAAGTAAGGCCAGACGCTAACTATAATAGAGTGGTTTGAGTTCTCGTTACAATACTATGTTTGAAATATAAGAGCACAATTGTCTTTTAGCTATATATTTTAAAAGGTTAGATACGTAACTTGGGCTTGGGTGGTATTGCCCTGAGTATCTGGGTACTCTTTCCAAGTGCCAGCATTGCATTTAGTTGGCCCTAAAAGAGAGAGCCTGGTGGCCCTCTCCTTGGGTGGCAGAACTTACATCTTGTCTACGCAGTTGCTCTGCTTCCTTGAGACCCGCTGATGGAAGGGTTAAGACCTCCTTGGCCAGAAAAGGAATGGCCTAATTTTCTTGCTATTAGAACACCACCAGCTTACTCCCATTCTCTTACACTGCTTTGCAACATACACTGTATGTTTGCAGTTGTCCTCGATGACATTAATACTTACTTTGATTTTATTTATGTATTTGGAGTCCTTTCCTCTGTGTAAAGGTGTATTCATTTATGGAAAAAAAAGTGCCTACTACTAATTCTATTCTCAGAACTAAGTAGACTAAGTTATACTGTACTGGGGAGACAAAAAGGTATTAAAACTGAAATAAATAAATAAATAAATAAAACAGGGGCAAGGGGGAAGTTACAGAAAATTGTAGGGAAAGAGTTTTCAAAAGTAAATGTGGCCTCTTCCCGGTGTTGCCTTTGTCTCATCCTATCCTTTATACATGAATTCCAGAGGTTCTTAAAGAACTAGGCCACAAGATTCATTCTTAGATTTTATATTGAAACTGATTACCTCATCAGCGTGCCTGATAAAAGTTGAAAGAGGCTGGGCATGGTGGCTCACACCTGTAATCCCAGTACTTTGGGAGGCCGAAGTGGGTGGATCACGTAAGGTCAGGAGTTTGAGACCAGCCTGTCTCACATGGTGAAACCCCGTTTCTACTAAAAATACAAAAAATTAGCCAGACGTGGTGGCACGTGCGTGTAATCCCAGCTACTCAGGAGGCTGAGGCAGGAGAATCGCCTGAACCCTTGAACCCTAGGAGGTGGAGGTTGCAGTGAGCTGAGATTGTGCCATTGCACTCCAGCTTGGGAAACAAGAGTGAATGTCCTTCTAAAAAAAAAGAAAAAAATGAAAGATATGGTTCTAGATGCTTAAAACAATTGAGTGGAATGATAGTCAGGCATATATTAGGCAGAAAAGAGGAACAATGAAGGCCAAAGTAGACATAAGGACATGAATAGTCCCATGGCTATAACTATAGTTGTGACAATCACATGCCAGCAGCATATACAGTGGTGTCACTGTCTGTCTGTGCGGTCTTTCCTTTAGAAAAGGTTAATTACAGCCTTTCTTTGCATCATGGACACCTTTGGTGGGAATCTGCTATACCCTATACAACTCTTCTCAGAATACTTTTTTAGATGCATAAAATAAAATATATAGTGCTTAAGAGGAAACCAGTTTTATTGAATTTATTTAGCAAAATATTTTAACATTTGTGATGTAGTATATATTTGTTTCTTTGTAATATATTTAAATGTATTAAGATGATCTAATAACACTGGGCCTATCAATAATTATAGTTTCAAAGTAGTGTAGTGTTGAAGGTAAAAAATATTTCAAGATATGTAAAACAGTTAGAATGTGATATGAAAATAAATCAGATTTCTGTTGGTGACCTAGTCGTAGAATTTAAAATAAAGCATATTTCACTACATGTCCAAAAACTAAGCAAGCTAATCACTCATCTCTGTTTGTACTTCTCATGTTATTTCATTTAAAATGCTGATATCCATTGAAACAAAGATTTAAATGAACGAAGAGGTTGGACAATAATTCAAAAGGATCTGGCAAAGAGTTTGCTCTAATCTCCTTGTTATTCTTTTCATTAGGTTACAAAAATTTTAGTTTTCTGTTACCATTCTAATCTACAAGAATACTTATAGGTTAAAGTGAGTTTTCAGATTCAGTAATTTCTGTTTACTTAATATATTTTTGTGGTTAATTGTTAGATTCTTTTAATCCTTTGAGGTAATACGCTCACAACCTCTAGATTTGCTTATTTTGCCAGCACTTTCAGATCTTTAGTCCTTATGCCTCCTGACATCTAGAATTTCTCCAGGCATATTTTATTTCTAATTTCTAAATGCAATGAACATATTCAGATATAGGAAGAAGGCCTATGAGTTATGGGTGATTGTTGTTATGTACTAATGGTGCCCATGGAGGGTCTCATTAACATGCACAGCATGAGGAATTTTTGCAGCTACCACGTAGAGCTGAAAAATCCAACCGCAGTGTAGATTTGATTGTTTATGTCTCAGTATTTTTATTTGGAGCTTTAAAGGACATTAACAAAACTTCTTGGGACAGGTGGAATGCCATATGGCATAGGGACTGGACCACTGCCATAGCTTTAGAGATTTATCAAAGCTTCTCCTTCTAGTGGGAATAATGTGAGTCTCTTGGACTGCTTCCATTCAGTGATGACATTCATGTACAGATCAGCAACAAAGGTACTTTAAAAACAAAACAGTAACTATCTCGAAAGAGATTTCTTGCTTTTGATAGGGCCTGAAGAAGAGCATCTTTATTAGCAGGATCTTTATTAGATTCAAAATTTTTTTATACTTACTAACTTATTACATAAAATGCATATAAATACTGTTGTGCAATAATTTGAGCATGGGTTGGGTGATATAGTGGTTTCTATGCATTGAATACTCCTAAATTCAGGTTTTATACCTTCTGAACACACGCATGTGCGTGCACACACACACACGTGCGCACACACACACTTTTTAAACATCTATGGGTAGTTCTGAATGGTGGCATTGCCTTTGAGTGGCCGTGTCGTCTGGGGTCTGATGTAGGTAACAACAGAAATCAGGTTTCTGTTGCACTTCTGACATTAGTATAGCAAACTTCTTTTCCACAGTGTTTTTTGGCCAACTTTGAGGTGGGGTGGGAAGAACTGCTTTCGTAGTACTGCTTGCTACAACTGCTTCTAATGATCTCTAAGCAGTAGTGAGACCAGAGAAGCTCTAGAGAGCAGAAAGACAAGGGAAGTTCCTTTCAATGCCTGAGAGAGAAAATGGATTGCATCCTTGTTTAATAGAATATGGAGAAATTGAATGTAATTATGTCACTAACTTCAGATTATCAATAGATATGTACTTTGGAATATTATATATAATTCATTCTGTACAACATGATTTTTGTAAATAATGATACCTTTCAGGGTGTCATTTTAGATAGAAATTGGCACCTTAAATATTTTAAGGTAAAGATTAAAGAATATGGAATAACATTTGCTTATTGACTCATTTCCATTATTTTCCCCCCTACTTCTCTTTGATTCTTATGATAGAATTATAATTTGTCTCAAGAACACCCTGGAGTAGTCTTTGATTCTTCATAGCTGCTCATATATCTCTAATAAAGTAGTGAACCATAGTATGAAAAAATTATATTGCATTGAATATAAAATATAATAACTACCACTTATGGATACTTTCTATTTCCATAAATGAGCTAGATACCTTATATTGTCCCTATTATTGTGACAACAGTGCAAACTAGGTGTTATTATTTCCAATTTATAAACGCAGAAAATGAGACCAAGAGAAATTAAGTAACTTCCCAAGTTCTTAAAATGTACTTAACAAGTGGCACAACTGGGTTTTAAAAAACCATTATCAGTTAAATTCCAGAGTGCATCTTCTTTCTTTTATGACTGAAATATTTGTCTTTTGTTTTATGTAAGACATTTCAAAGGGATTCATAGTTTCTTGATTGAGGCATTTTGCCCCTTTGAGTTAAAGGGCCTCCATGAACAACAAATGTGCCTTCTGGAAGACTAACAACAACAAATTGAGAGAAGTCACACTGTTAATGAGAAACAATGTATGATCTAGGAAAATGCCAACCCAACTTCTGACTGTAAGTCTGAGAGTGTAGCTTCTCCTTGTCCCACTTAAGCTTTGGATACATATGCAGTCATTTCCCTTTATAACTCTCTGTGGACAGAGCTTGCAATATAAGATCTGAAATGATACAAGTGACTCCCAGTAAAATGAAGCCGAGGAAGCTATGGCCTAAAATATAAACTCTTTTAAAAAGCTTGTTTCCTAACTGAGCTTGCCAGTTTCCATAATTAGTCAGAGGCAATTAAGTACCTTAATTAGTTTGATCTTTATGGAATTTCCAGCATATTTTTGTTTTGTAATCAGAACTACATTTGAATATATGACTAATATTCCTTATAAAGGCTTACATTAGCATACATCAAAATGGTTTACTTCCATTTCAGGATAGAGAGATTTTATTGACATAATTTTAACATGCATTTCATAAAAACACAGTGTTTATGCATTATTACTTACTTATTTGAAATACCACATCTTCAGTCTGCGGCATCATGGGGTTAAGCAGAACATAATGGCCTTTCTTCATTTTTTGGTTTAGACACAATCACAAACATTTAAGATACATTTGTAAATAGTTACTATGTCTTAACCACTTTATATAAATAATACTTTAAACTTTTAAAATGATCAATAATATAAAAGCTTATGCGATCTAACAAGGCACCAATTTAAGAGAAAACTGCCAGTCTGTGTCTGTAAGATTTAACATTCCAACGATAGTACAAATTAAGGGTTGATTTGATTAGTGAATTGCTGTCTTCCAGATTTCAATTTACGTAAGCACTTGAGAGAATCCAAACTATTTAGAAACTAGCCTGAGTTATCTTGTTTTCTTTTGCATGTCTCTGCTTCCTTTGTGTCATATATCTGCAGGATCAGATTTTTTTCTTATTTGCAACCAAATTTATTCTTGAAATCATGACTGCCTTAGATTTCACATCACATTCTTACCTCCATCTCAGAGGTATTTTCTCTGAGAAACACGATTGACTTTCTTTATGTTTTTAATACCACTTGAAAAAAAATCTCTGTGGGTACTTTGTACTCTCTTTTCTAATTCTCATTTTTCAATCTTTTTATCTTCCTTTTTGTCACTTTCAGTTGATAAATAAACTGAGAAACTCTATCTTGACCCCAAGCTGAGTGCTTTCTTGAGTTTTCCAAGGTCTGGGGATTCTTTTGAGTGGAATGCATCATGGAGTTGCTGGGGACTGAGCTCTGAGGCAACCTGGATCCTTTATAAGCAAATTCTATTGAGACCTTGGGACAGCTTCTGCTCTTCTCAGTTTTCATAGGACCAAAGAAGTGATAAATACCTGATGGTACTAGAAACTAGAAAACAGGCTATGGATTTAGTTTCATTAGCATTATTATTAACCTGGTAAGTGGGAATCCTGTTCCAGAGTTCCACTGAGCATACTGAACAATTGAGTCCTGAGGATGTTAAAGTGATGGATGGTTAGATCGATTTGATTATACTAAGAATGGCACTAGGAAGAAAAAGAGTGAGATTCTTCATTTTATATATCAACTCCTTTGACTTATTCCCTCTTCTGACACTTAGGAAAGATCATTTTAAAACCTTTTTTTAAGTTTTTTATTTCTTTTTATGCTTAATTCTTTTTATTAAAGAAGTGGCTGCATATATTGAAATGTTTATTCTTAAAACTTTTGAAGCCCAGTAATTTTATTCAACACTTGTTCTATAGGTAAGCAAGGTTTGAGCATATCTAAAGTGACAGATGAGCTAGCTACAAAATTTATAGCTATTTATTTTAGCTGTAAGAAGTAAGCAGAAATGTGGAAGCAATGATAAGAAACCCTTATTGTACTTTATTCTTGTGTTAGCTTTTATCATGCCATTGAAAATAGTTACGGTCAACTTTTTGTTATTGTTTGTGGCATAAAACTAGATTAAATAATGCTGGTCATTTGTTTAGGTTTACATAAAACCTGCACATTTATCTTAGTATCTACTTCCAAAATTGGAAAGTTCACGTTTTTGTGTTTTAGGGCAAGAGAGCCTTCATTTATTCCTCTTATTGATCATTTGAGTTTGTATTCATTGCTATGCTTCCAACTAGTAGCTGTCTATGTGGGGCCAGAGCTTCTCCATCAAGCTGGGTGCTCAAATACAGGATTTACCCATTTGTTAAATCTGTTTAATGAGCAGTTATGATTCATCTGACATTATTTAGAATATGGAGTATGTAATGATGAACAAGACAGGGAAGATCCCTATTCATGGACATTACTTACATTCTATTAAACGAATAAATAAGAAAATAGCAGAATAGTGATAAGTAAATTGCAGATATAGGATTATTCATTAGAAGCATGTTTCATGTTATATGTTTGGGGAAATATCCATTCCTATTTTGGAAAGTCACATGAAGATATTGCTATATTTATTCTCCAGCCAACCACAGCAGGGGAAATTAGGCTCAGTGATGTTCTTATTAAGTGGCTCCTAAACATATGTGCAAGTTGCCTACTGGCAACAAAAACAATATAGTAATAAGAACATCAGGTGATGTATACTCCTAATTACATTTAAATAGCCCTATGTATCGTGATAATAATGTAATAATGGTAAGATAATATAGTAATAATGGTATAGTAAGATAGTATAGAAATGTGGTATAATATTTGGTGGTTATAAAAATTAATATCATTTTCCTTGTTCCAATAGCATCAAGTAAACACTGTAATATATGTTATTTTAATATGCTAGATTTACTTTAAGGAATAACATTTTTGTATCCAGGAAACAGCATAGAAACCTAATATACAGTATGTCAAAATTTTTCTCAATTTATGAAATGAAACACATACTCCATAAACAGCCAAAATGAATTTTAAAAATAGGCTTTGTCAATATGTATGTGTAAATGAATGAAAAGTAATTATATAGTACAGTCACTTCAGCACAATTTTATTACAGACTTGTGTCGTTTTATTGTGCTTCACTGTATTGTGCATTAGGTTTGTGGTAACCCTGCATTGGGTAAGTCTGTCATCACCAGTTTTCCAACAGCATGTGCTCACTTCATGTCTTTGTGTCACATTTTGGTAATTCTTGCAGTGTTTCAAACTTTCCTTATTGTTACATATGTTGTAGTGATCTGTGATTAGTAATCTTTGCTGTCACTGTGGTAACTGTTTGACGGCACGACAAACCTCACCCATATAAGATGGCAAGTTGAATTAACAAATATGTGGTTCTGACTACTCCACTGACTGGCAGGTTCCAGATCTCTTTTCCTCTCCTCAGGCCTTCTTATTTGCTGAGACACAGCAATATTGAAATCAGACCAACTAATGACCCTACAATGGCCTCTAAGTGTCCAAGAGAAAGAACTAGTTATGAGTCTCTCACTTTAAATGAAAATCTAGAAATGATTAATTTTAGTGAGGAAAGCCTGTCAAAAATTGAGATGAGTCATAAGGTAGGCCTCTTGTATCAATTAGTGAAGTTGTAAATCCAAAGGATAAGTTCTTGAAGGAAATTAAAACTGCTACTCTGGTGAACACACAAATGATAAGAAACTAAAGCAGTCTTATTGCTGAGTTGGACTTCTGGATAGATCAAACCAGCCCCAACATTCTCTTAAGCCAAATCCTAATCCAGAGCAAAGCCCTAACTCTCTTCAATTCTGTGAAGGCTGAAAAGAGGTGAGGAAGTTTCAGAAGAAAAGTTGGAAGCTAGCAAAAATTGGTTCATTCCTGACAGCTTCAGGAAATAAGCTGTTTTCATAACATAAAAGTTTAAGGTAAAGCAGTAAGTATTGACATAGAAGTTACAGCAAGTTATTCAGAAGATCTAGCTAAAATAATTGATGAAGGTGTCTCCACTAAACAACAGATTTTCAAGACAGATGAAACAGCCTTGTTTTGGAAGAAGATGCCATGTAGGACTTTGATAGCAAGAGAGATGTCAATGCCTGACTTCAAAGCATCAAAGGACAGGCTCACTCTCTTGTTAGGAGCAAATGCAGCTGATAACTACAAGTTGAAGCCAGTGCTCGTTGCCCATTCCAAAAATCCTAGGGCCCTTAATAATGATGCTAAATCTTTTCTACTTGTGCTTGATAAAGGAAACAACAGAGTCTGGGTGACAGTACATCTCTTCATAGCAGAAGTGTCCAATCTTTTGGTTTCCCTAGGCCACATTGGAAGAAGAATGGTCTTGGGCCACACATAAGATACAGTAACACTACCAACAACTGATAAGCTAAAAAAAAAAAAATTGCAAAAAATCTCATAATGTTTTAAGAAAGTTTATGAATTTGTGTTGACCATATTCGAAGTTGTCCTGGACTCAGATAAAAAAAATTTTTTCAAGATACTACTACTCATTGAAAATGCACATGATCATCTAAGAGCTGTGATGGAGATGTATAAAGAGATTAATGTTATTTTCATGCCTGCTAACACAACATTTATTTTGTAGGCCACGGATCAAAGAGGAATTTTGACTTTCAAGTCTTATTTTTTAAGAAGTACATTTTGTAAGACTCTAGCTGTCATAAATAATGATTCTGCTGATGGGTCTGGGAAAAGTAAATTGAAAAGCTGGAAGGGAGTCACCATTCTAGATGCCATTAAGAACATTTGTGATGCATGAGAACAGATCAAAATATCAACATGAACATGAATTTGGAAGAACTTGATTCCAGTGCTCATGGATGACTTTGAGGGGTTCAAGACATAAGTGGAGTGAGTAACTACAGGTGTGGTAGAAATAGCAAGAGAACTAGAATTAGAAGTGAAACTTGAAGGTGTAACTGAATTGCCACAATCTCATGATAAAACTTGAACAGATAAGGAGTTGCTTTTTATGGATAAGGAAAGAAAGTGGTTTCTTGAGATTGAATCTTCTCCTAGTGAAGATGCTGTGAACACTGCTGAAGTGACAACAAAGTAGTGACAGAGTTTGAGAGCATTGACCTCAATTTCAAAAGCTCTACTGTGGGTGAAATGCTATCAAACAGTATCACGTGCTGCAGAAAAATCTTTCATGAAAGGAAGAGTTAATTAATAGGGCAGACTTTATGGTTTTCTTAAGAAAATTGTTACAGCCACCCCAACCTTCAGCAACCATCACCCTGATTAGTCAGCAGCCGTCAACATAGAGGCAAGACCCCCTAGTAGCTAAAGGATTACAACTGGCTGAACGCTCAGATGATTGTTAGCATTTTTTTTTTTTTAGCAATGTGGTACTTTTAAATTAAGGTATATATATTTTTTAGACATAATGCTATTACACACTTAATAAAGTGTAGTATAGTGTAAACACAACCTTTATAAGCACTTGGAAAACAAAAAAAATCTATGTAACTTGCTTTATTGCTATATTCATTTTATTCTGGTGGTCTATAACAAAACCTGTAATATCTCCAAGGTACGCCTGTATTTGGTTCTGCGATTCGGTAGAAAAATGCTTGCTGGTTCTTAAGAGTACATATATGTCCCCTAGCTAGTAAGAAATAGTAATGCAAAAAGTAATTAGCATATCTGATATTTGATATTTTGATATTTTCTTATTTCACATGTCAAGTTAATCCCATTTTTACAATAAAACAAAAAATGAATACCCAGGAAAAGGCACACAGGGAATGTGGAAGCCAGGATTTAACTTCCTGCTCTCTGACAACAAGTACCTTGTAAGCTGTTCCCACTCTTTATGACATAAAGCCGCCAACCCCATCTTTCTGCCATATTTGATGTTTCTATATGTGAATAAAAGAAATGTCACGTGTACCCAACTCCAAGGGAACATTTTAGGGCAAAGGCTCATCTTGGTAAATTAAACTTGTGTGTTATCTTCCAGGGCCTTAATAACAATGGTTCTAGTTGCTTCATGGACTAAAAGATCTATAAATGTAGGTAAATATCAAAGCTGACTGTTCTTTAATTTTATATTCTATTATTCTAGTTGACACACTTTTTAAATTTGGAGATGTTTAAAGGACAGAGTTTAATCATTGTAAGAGAGAAGGTCAAAGGAAAGGGAATAGATTTTTTAAAAATAGGGAAGGCTGGGCACAGTGGCTAATGCCTGTAATCATAACACTTTTGGAGCCCGAGGCAGAAGGATTGTTTGAGGCCAGCAGTTCCAGACCACCCTGAGCAACATAACAAGACCTCATCTCTACAAAAAAAATTAAAAAAAAATTAGCTGGCATGGTAGTATGCATCTCTGGTCTCAGTTACCCAGGAGGGTGAGGTAGGAGGATCACTTGAGCCTGGGAGGTCAAGGCTGCAGTGAACTGCAATAGCATCACTGCACTCTCGCTTGGATGACAGAGCAAGACCCAGTCTCCAAAAATAAAAACAAAAATGAAAAAGTAAAAGGGCAGTGTGAAACTCCCTAATCAAGTCAACTGTATGTTGTGCTGATTTTAAACATTGACCATTTTGTTAAGAATATTTTTGTGCAGTACTTTTTCAAGATTCAGGTTTTTCCTATCCTTTTTTTCAACATTTACCAGTAAACTTAAGAATTGGTATTCATCCAATGAAGTGCATATTCAGGAAGGAAATAATTATGCAGAAAGAATGGTATTAAGGGACACAGATTTTCCTTTCTTTCTTATACTACGTGTAGAAAATAAACTAGATTAAGTAAATGGTGTTTCATACCAAGAAGATCATTGAGAAGCTATAGGTAATAAGAGAGTCCACACTATGCACCATTTATTTTTGTTTATGGTTTGAATGGGTTTAAATGATTTTTACTCTTTCAATTATTTTGAAATGTAAAATTAATTATTGTTGATGGTAGTTACCCTTTTGTGCTATCAAATACTAGATTTTAGTCATTCTGTCAAACTATATTTTTGTATCCATTAACCATCCTCACACTCACAGCTTCCACTATCCTTCCCAGTCTCTGATAACCATCATTCTTCTCTCTGAGTCCATGAGTTCATTTGTTTTAATTTTTTTAGCTTCCACAAATAAGTGAAAACATGAGATTTGTCTTTTGGTGCCTGGCTTATTTCACTTAACATAGTGACCTCGGCCGGGCGTGATGGCTCAAGCCTGTAATCCCAGCACTTTGGGAGGCCGAGGCGGGTGGATCACGAGGTCAGGAGATCAAGACCATCCTGGCTAACATGGTGAAACCCCGTCTCTATTAAAAATACAAAAAACTAGACTGACGTGGTGGCGGGCGCCTGTAGTCCCAGCTACTCGGAGGCTGAGGCGGGAGAATGGCGTGAACCCGGGAGGCAGAGCTTGCAGTGAGCCGAGATCGCGCCACTGCACTCCAGCCTGGGCGACACAGCAAGACTCTGTCTCAAAAAAAAAAACAAAACATAGTGACCTCTACGTTCATCCATGTGGTTGCAAATGACAGGATCTAATTCGTTTTTATAGTCCAATAGTACTTCATTGTGTATATGTACATTTTCTTTATTCATTCTTCTGTTGATAGAAATCTAGGTTGCTTCCAAATGTTGATTATTGTGAATAATGTTGCAGTAAACATGGGCTTGCAGATATCTCTTTGAATACTGATTTTCTTTCTTTTGGGTGTATACCCAGTAGTGGGAGTGCTGGGTCATATGGTAGTTCTATTTTTAGTTTTATGATGGGCCTCCAAACTGTTCTCGTAGTGGCAATACTAATTTACATTCCCACCAACAGTTCACAAGGGTTCCCTTTTCTTCACATCCTTACTAGCATTGTTGTCTTTCAGATAAAAGTCATTTGAACTGGAGTGAGATGTTATCTCATTGTAGTTTTGATTTGCATATCTCTGTTGATCAGTGATGTTGAGCACCTTTTCTTTTTTTTTTTTTTTTGAGGCGGAGTCTCGCTCTGTTGCCCAGGCTGGAGTGCAGTGGCCGGATCTCAGTTCACTGCAATCTCCTCCTCCCGGGTTCACGCCATTCTCCTGCCTCAGCCTCCCGAGTAGCTGGGACTACAGGTGCCTGCCACCTCACCCGGCTAGTTTTTTGTATTTTTAGTAGAGACGGGGTTTCACCATGTTTGCCAGGATGGTCTCGATCTCCTGACCTCGTGATCCGCCCGTCTCGGCCTCCCAAAGTGCTGGGATTACAGGCTTGAGCCACCGCGCCCGGCGAGCACCTTTTCATCTACCTGTATGCCATTTGTATGTCTTCTTTTGAGAAATATCTATTCAGATCTTTTGCCCATTTTTAATCAGATTATTGGATTTTTTCCTATTTTTGATCGCCTTATATATCTTTTTATTAATCCCTTCTCAGGTGGACACTTAGCAAATATTTTCTCCCATTCTGTGGGGTATCTGTTCACTTTGTTGATTGTTTTCTTTGCTGTGCAGGAACCTTTTAACTTGATGTGACCCCATTTGTCCATTTTCGCATGGGTTGTCTGCTGTTGTAGGATATTACTCTAGAAACCTTTGCCCATTCCAATGTCCTGGAGAGTTTCCCCAGTGTTTTCTTGTAATAATTTCGTAGTTTGAGGTCTTAGATTTAAGTCTTTAATCCATTTTGATTTGATTTTTGTATATGATGAGAAATAGGGGTCTGGTTTCATTCTTCTACTATTTTTTTTTTTTAAACCTCCAAATTGTAGACAAAATTTATATTTCTTGAAGTAATTTCTGATGTTGTGAATCCTGTTATTTCTAATGGAATGTGCATTTTTGCATAAACATTATAGATTTCTCTTGATAACAAACCTACAATGGACTGCATTTATTTCTCTCCTATCCCCATATTACATTATTACTAAAAAGTGTACATGTTGTATTACTTAGGAATTAAAAGAATAGACAGTATCATTGAACTGCAGTGAGCTTATAGTTTGTAGTTAGGAATAAAGGAGGTACTTGTGTTTTTTTCTTGAATGTGAGTAAGCTAAGATGGGGAAAACGCTGCCTGTTATTGTAAGACCTTTTCCTTGGCCATCTGCTTGCCCACATTCTAAATGAGTCAGAAATGGAAGCAAGACAGTAATTAGGATGCTGTATAGTTAATCCTAATCTTCTTGCATAAAGCCGGAATACATAATGCAACGAGAACTCTGAAAATAGTAGTTTTTTTCTGATTTTCCACTTAATTTCTGTATACTTCAAAAGAAATCATTTTCAGTTTAATAGAGTTCAGTATGTGCTTTAATAAAATGTAAAGGTTTTTAATGGTAGTAAGAAATTATTAAGTGCCTGTTGTAAGCCTAGTATTCCACCAGGGACTTATTTATGTTTGATTTATTGGCTTTATATTCTTTATTGGAAAATCTAGCCCACTTAAAGGGATTCCTTTAATGCTGAGTGTTATATGTATATCTCTTCTGCCTTGCATATTTTTCTTTGACCATTTACTGCACAAGTATTGATTTCAGAATATCTTTCAGATTCTTTCTCAGCAATTTGAGTTTGTGCATCTCTGCCAAGAAGGGATTATATTTGTTTCCATGCACATGCTTTATGGGGCTCTATTCCTTTTTTCAATAATTGTTTTACTAGAGTCAATAGAAGGCCGGTTAATAGTTTTTCATACGGTAATAGAATTTTTTGAAGCAGGGAGAATGTAATCATGAAATTTAAAAATATGCAAACAAGGGCCAAAAGATTTAGGCTGTATATTTCCTGTAACCACTCTGAACTTTGAAATTCGGTAATATTTTTTTGACATTGAGTGAAGTAGGAGCTGCAAATATAAAACATACAATAAAAATATAGACTGTGGCTCTAGGCAGAAGGCGTGTAAATATGCTTGTGTGTATGCATGGTAATATGCATTGAATTAGGAGTCAGAAGACTAGATTTTGCCACTCACCAGCTGTAGGAAGTCATTAAACCTCTATCTGCGTCAGCTTTCTGATTTGTATTACCTGCCTTGCTTGTCTTATTTGTAAGTATGCACTGAGATTAACTATGTTAAAGGACTGAAACTTTTAGCGTTGTTCAGTTGTTAAATAGTGTAAGTCTCTGTGTTTATAGCCAGTTCACTGTTGATTGTAGTGTTATTCTAGTGAAACTGAGACCAGGGTCCCATGGTTTTAAAAATATATTCTTACATGAGTATGTGTATGTGTATAATTTTCCTTTATGATATGGGGCGGGTAGTGAAAATTGAAGTATGCTATTCCATACAAATAGATGCCCATGGGGTGGCTCATATTTATAAAAAGAGCTGATGCTGATAATCCTTTGAAAGAGAAACTCAGTAAGCATTGTTAATGTATTTAACTTCACTGTATGTACTTTTAGAACAATAGTTTGAAATTTTAGAACAGAACAGTGAACGGCAGATATTTGCTTGTGATTTTCTTAAATGTTACAACGATGGTAAGCTTCTTTCCTATATTTTATTTGCATTTTCTAGATATGTCCTGTGACTGATTAGTCTTCAGTTACAGGACTGTTATTAGTCCTGGTGTGTTTTTCTTGATTACTTAAGAAACACCCCAAGAGGAAGGTTGTATCTGCTGTTTTACTAGGGATTGGAAATGGCACTGTTACTCCAGAAATGCATTCACTGTTGCTCTTTGAGTCTGGACATACAAATTATAGTTAACTGTTTACCAAACTTGAGAAAAAGAATGAATGTATGGCCTCCAAACCACTGTGGTTGTAACCAGTAGATTCAGGCAATTTATAAAATTCATACACTCTCATTACAGTGTTTCTCCTTTATTGGGTAGACACTAAGTTAACGTTCTCAGCATCTTCAGAAAGTTTACTAAGTAGCTCACAGAATGGCTGTGAGAGGCCAAGTGTGCACAAGTGATTCAGTGATTCAAGCCATTAAAATTGTGTATTGTTAACTAATTTTTTTCAGGTAGAAAGTTGTTTTAGAAATGATTTTTTAAAGAAATAACTTTTTAGGAAATTAATTTATCAGAAAAATAGAATAATAATTTTATTTTATCTAAAGAGAGCCTGAGGTTTTAGATGTCATCATCTAATAATGTTAAATTTTGCAAAGGAAAATTTAAGTTATTAAAAATCTTCCAATGACTGCAACACTTTGGTAGTAATACTAACGCTTTGAGAGAAAGCCCTACTTCTAGGAAATTAGAATCTCCGGGGGCTTTTATGACCTAAACTCTCAGTTTTTCTTTGCTGGAATTCTTATTGACTTCATGTATTGTTCATTTGTCTATAGCATGTGGTGCAATAGCAGTCCCTCAGCAGGTTATAGTTCTCTCTTTGCCATGTAGAAAATAGTAGTTCTATTACATAGATTATCAGCACCGTGGTTTTTCCACCATTATACCATGAGTTCTCTGCCATTTTGTCAATTTCAAGTTGATTTTAATTAATTTAATGGTAGGTTGCCTTTTAATAATGCTTTTATAATATGACATGTAAAACTCCACATGAGCTTGGAACACATTAGGTTAAATGAAATAAACCAGGCACAGTAAGATAAATACTGCATGTTCTCACTCATATGGGAAAGCTTAAAAGTTGATCTCATAGAAGTAGAGAGTAGAATAGTGGTTACTCTAGGAGAGGAAGGAAAGGGGAAGAAGGAGATAGCCAAAGGCTGGTTAATGGATTTAAAAGTACAGCTAGATAGGAGGAATAAGTTCTAGTGTTCCCTAGCGCTATAGGGTGACTATAATTAGCAACAATGTATTATATATTTTAAAATAGCTAGAAAAACAGATTTTGAAAGTTCCCAACACAAAGGAACAGTAAATGTTTGAAGTGATAGATATGCTGAATACCCTGTTTGATCATTACACATTGTATACATGTATGAAAATATAACATTGTACTCCATGAATATATAAAATTATTATGTGTCAATTAAAATAATAATAAAAGCAAAGAAGAAATCATAGTGTTCCAGTCTGTAAATTTAATAATGAATATAATATCACTAATAAATAAAGCTGCTAAGTTTCCTTTCTTATGTCTCTAAAGTACTCAGTGTTGAGTGCAGTCTGCTTAGGAACCAGCACTGTGATGCACATTTATATTATGAAAGTCCCTATATTTTATACCATTTAGCAAACAGGCTTAGCAACTGACATATGTGATTTATTTATCTTCACAATGTAGTCTTGACTATACATAGATTCACTATTGAAGAAATTCTTCTGGACATATACTACTTTTTTGATTTGAGATTAATGCTGTTTTCTGTTAAATCAGAATAAATTACTAAATGCCTGCACCCTATATTTCACCAAACCCATAATGTTCCACTCATTCTTTTCTTCAAGTTATTGCTTTCTTATTCCTTTCTCCACCGCTAACCATACCTTATTACTTAGCCCCCGCATTTTTTAATTCTTTATTTTTTATTTTATTTTTTACCTATTATACACCTACTTATTTTACATATATGTAGATAGTTACAGTTCTATCTGCTTTTAGTGTAAGCTACCTGCAGTTTTTTTAAGCAGCAGAGTTATAATTTAAAAGAAATGTTCTTCACATTGTTTCTTGTCTAAGGAGCACCCTCAGGTGTGTTCTAAACAAATCCTAGTCTCGTTAGGATGTTGGTAAATTTTCTTCAGGATATTAATCTTTTTTCCCTCCAGATTATTTTATTCTACACATAAACATTATGGCTATAATCTTTAAATATCCAACTTTATGTAATACATTTTTCATAAATGTTCAATTTGCCATGTTTTCTTTTGAGGCAGAAGAAACATCATGGAGGTGAGAAAGCTTTAAATGATTTATATTATACAAGTTGTTCCCTAATGCTTCTTTCTCTCTCTTTGGGCTTTTATGGTAAATATTTAAATAGTTATTGTGATATTAATAAAACTAGGAGGCTCAAATATTATTTCCCTTGTGGTCAATGATTCAAAACATTGATTTTATGCTACCTTAGTGATTTTCTGATATTTTCAATGTAGTACAATATTGAGGCCTCATGGGAAAATTTAATTCATGATAATTTAAAATGTAAGTGTATGCCACATGGTGTGCACCACATATCCTCTTTCTCTATGTGTGTCTCTGTGTGTGTGTGTGTGTGTGTGTGTGTGTGTGTATCTTGCATCCATACTTTTTCTTTTAGAAAAGGGCTCTAAGAGTGCTCATGAAGAAAAACTGATTGCCTTCATTGCTTTATACTTATACAGATTTTGGATTTTTATACTGATTTCTCAGAGGTAAAAGTAAACCAAGGAAATACAATCAAACACACAGTCTTCTCTTGCCTTCTGAGAAATTAGAGCTATTTAGTATAGCCTGATTATAAGATACAAACACTGTGTTCTTGTATACTATGACTACATATCTCAAGGTTCATATTTCTGTTTTAAGAATCTTTCTAAATACAGGGAGAGTGAGGGTTGAAAATTACCTTCTGGGTACAGTTGTTCACTAGTGGGGTAACGGATACACTAAAACCCCAGACTTGACTACTATGCAGTATCCTTGTAATGAAACTGCCCATGTTCCTCCTAAATCTATAAAATTTAAAAAATTTAAAAAAGAATCTTTCCAAGTATGGGGAAAACATGTAGATGATGTATACCTTAGGTAAACTGGCAGCTAGGGAGATGATGATAGGAACCCTCAGTCTTCATTATTTTGACATGCCAGGAGATGTGTAGATTTGTAGGATTGTCTTTTCTAGGGCTACCCTGTCCTTTTGGTCACATTCTCTACCTCTCTAAGTCCACTTCCTGTGCTATCAATTTCTTCTGGAAATGACTGCCACAGGCTTTATTTCTTAAGGGTATTGGCCTAAACTATTGTATTGTGGGCTCCTATTCTGGCTACAGCCATCTTTCAAACAACCGTATTTCTGGATTTTATGTTACTGCCAGTTGTTCTGGACTTTTCCCCCTGCTGTGGTGATCTAAGGTCACTGCAGAAGAAATTAATTCTGCTCTTAAATTGGCCTTTATCTTTTTGCCAATCTACCTGTTGTTTCCTGTACATCTAGATTCCCTGGTTTGAAGGTTGCCTTGATTTCCCAACATAGTTGTTGGATTTCCTTAGGGGAGAAAAAACAAGACTAACAAGACTAACAAGAGAGAGACCTTATATTCTTTTATAAGAAAGGATTCTTAGTATTGGTTTTTTCCTTCCAAATGGCAATTCATAATATGTGCCAAAATATAGTGATGTAGTTTCAGCAGTTTCAACTGTTACTTGAATGTATGCATATGTATAGACAAAACAGCTTATTGATGTATTTCATCAGCAATATAGATGTGCTATTACAAATCATTTTTATATCTACATCTCTTTTGTAAAACTGGATTAACTTGAGTGCTTTTAAAATCTAATATAGGAAGTTAAATAACAAAATGCCACCATGAAAAACAAACAAAAGGAGACAATAAAAGAAGAGAACCACTGGATCTGACAGAAATGTGGAAACACTGGTGTGCCAGTGTAGTCTGTGACATTTCTTCATGAATGAATTTTGTTATATGTTGAATTGTGTCTCCCCAAAACATGAAGTCCTAATTCTCAGTACCTGTGAATGTGACATTATTGGAAAGGTCTTTGCAGATGACCAAATGAAGATGAGGTCATTAAGATTTCCCCTAATTCAGTATGACTGTGTTCTTATAAAACAGGGTAATCTGGACAGAGAGAGAGAGTTACAGGGCAAATGCTATGGGAAGATTGGAGTTACAATACCACAAGCCAAGGAACACCAAAGATGGTCATTGTCAGCAAGCCACCAGGAAGACAGAGGCATGGGACATGTTCTCTGTCACAACCCTACATGTAACCAAACCTAGGTTCAGAAGAAAGCAACCCTGAATGTAACCCAAACTTAAGTTTGGTTGCTTACTACTCAAAAACCAAATGTGAGAGATAAGAATTGGTGGGAAGAGAAGCAGGTTATTCAGAGTCAGCCACCTGAGAAGATTTTGGACTAATGTCCTGAAGTACCATCTTAAGTGAGTACAAATTTCAGGTTCTTTTTATGTGAAGGGAAGGAGAAAGAGTTGGGAATTGGGATCAAGAGGTAACTGATGATTTCACTGCAGACATCTGGGCCCCAGGGAGGGTCCAAGGAGGTTGGGAATGTCTTTTTCTTTGGTCAAGTCACAATGCTCCTATAAATCTTTAATAAAATATATAGTTGTATACGTACTTCTCCTTTAATCTCAGTTACTTTTAAAAACTACGTGATTGCTGTTTTTGCAGATTACTTCACTGTTCTAAAATTATCCTTTCCTATATGCAGGAATCGGGTAAGGGCCCCTTAACAAAAATGAAGTTAGTTATAATATTAATACCTCTTTTGTTGTTTCACTGTTACATGAGGATACATTGTTTTTAGACTTCCAGCCTCCAGACTGAAACAAAAATTTTTGTTGTTTAAGGCACCCAGTTTGTAGTACTTTCTTATGGTACTCCTTGCAAACTGATACCAATTTAATTTGGTAACAGATGATCTAATATCCATTTGAAAAGCCATAGCATCTTTCCATTTAGTGTCAGTTTTAAAGGCTAGATTATTTACTCATGACAAATTATTTTTTACAGAAAGAATGTAGGGAAAGGATAGAATATATTATACAGCTTTGCTTGAAAAGTATGCAAGTAAAGCTTTAAGATTACCTTTAGATCTGTTTTTCAAATTAGGGAAGTCCTTGTTAAGTAAAATCTATATAGCAATATGGAAAGTGCTTCAAAGGCAGGGGTAAAAAAGCAAAATCAATATAGCATAGGTCAATAAATGTGTATATTTGCCCAAAAAGAAATATAAACTGGCTTAGCAGCAAGACACCTTTCTTCATTAATGATGTCTGGTTTAAAATGCACTGACCTACTCTCAACTTATAAGACTGGCTGACATCCAAACCTCCTGTTTACAGATGCTGCTAAATGGTTTGCTTAGCAACGTACATAATGGGACCGTGGGGAGAATGGTTTTCCAGCTAAATGAGTTTAGAATGCTCAAATAAAAGCAAAGGTTCAGGTCTGTAGGGGAAAAAAACAAAAAACAAAAAACAAAAAACAGAACTTAAAGCCCACAGGTAAAAACCAATCACAGATAATTGGATTATTTTTGCAAATCATTTTTCAAATTGTTAAAATAAATTCGTATTTATAAATGACTGTAACACTCAAAATTAAATCCATTTTTACGGACAACATATCCAACAGAAAAGTTTCAAATTTTGCCACAAAGCTACATAATTCCAGTGTTCTATAGACTTTAATGAAATGTATTAAGATTGAAAACTTTCTATGCAAAAATTTTACTGTTCAAATAAAGTAAGTAGAAATCTCTTAGTTTCTCTGAAGTGTAAAAACAATACCAACAACAAAACAACACCTAGATTGGTAGGCAGATATCTGCAAAATAGTTTAAAAAAATTAAGCGGAACAGTTAATGGAAAAGGTATTATTCCTGTTCGTGAAAGAATTCATATTGCATATACCCAATAGCTCAAAAGCCAAATCTTAGATGTTAACTTAAATCACTACAGCCATTCTTTCTTTCCACGTTATTTTACTGAGGATCCTGAGTAAACACAACAGACTCTTGTTGTGTTCTTAGGACCAGTTATTTTTCAGGTACATGATGTTAAATCCTTAGAAGGATATTAGAGAGTGAGCCTAATACTTTATTCTCCCTTTTACTATATCCTGGTGAAGATAATTTAGTCGTTGGGAAGCGTGTTCCTCAATACACTAAAGGTTAGAGAAACTGCAACAATCCACTTGTTTTTGGGAGTTTGGAGTAATATGATTTCGGTTGGTAACCTTCTGATATTATTTGGTTTGAAGCTGAAGGGTGCCTGAGTTAGGATGTCCATATAATCTTGAGCTTGAAGTATACTGAAAAATCAGGTAGACCAGCAAGGTTTTGTGCAAAATGGGATGTATGGTCATTTTTCGCAGAGCAGACCACTTCTTTACAGTGAAAAAAAATGTTTTGGATTTGTGGTTCATGAGTGGAGTGAGCAGGTAACCAATAAAAACAGTCTAGAACAGAGCATGGTGATAATAAGTTAGTTGAGAGCCAGTCAAAAGTAGCTGAAATTGTATGTTATTGGACGTAATCAGAGGAAAGATCTAAAGGCAGGCTTTGATGACAACAGGTGTAGTTCATGACATAGTCAGATCAAGCCCCCTCATATGGGAAAAGAGTAAAGTGGTAAATAAGAGATCAGACTAAATGGTAGAACATTCAGTGATATAAATCATAGCAGCTTCACATGGGCCTGTGACAGTGTTGGGTTTTTCTGTGGTGTAGTGGGTTGAATATGACCATACCAAATGATGTGTCCATTTCTCAGAACCTGTGAATTTCATCTTATTTGGAAAAGGAATATTTACAGATGAAATTTAAAGGACCTCAAGATGAGATTATCCTGGATTATCCAGGTGGGCCCTAAATCAAATGACAAGTATCTTTATGAAGGAGACACAGAAGAGACACGCAGAGAAGAGGTGAAAGCAGTGTATAGGCAAAATAAAGGCAAAGGTTGGAGTGATGCAGCCTCAAACCATGGAATGACTGGAACCACTAGAAATTAGACAAAATAAAGAAGAATTCTCCCCAGAGATCTTGGAGGAAATGTAGCCCGATGACACCTTGATTTCAGACCTCTGGCCTCTGTAACTGTGAGAGAGTAAATTTCTCTTGTAAGCTGCCCAGTTTGTAGTGCTTTCTTTTGGCAGCCCTAGGAAACTCATATAGTATGTGTGGGGCAGGAATGAGCCAAATCTAATGTTCTGCAGTTGGCACTGCCTTAGGGTAATGGAGGCCACTTCTAGAAAGGAAGCTCTGAAATCCTAGGTGCTCCTTGATTGGTAAAGTATATTTGCTTCTCTTTTTATGTAACCTAGGACATTATTTAAAAGGATAGGAGATAGTATAATAGAATAAATAATAAAGTTTACGTTCAAGCAGGCCAGGGTGGGAGGAATCCTAGTTTCTTAGGAAAATAATTATACTTCCGGATAAGAACTTCATAGATAATTTAAGGACTAGATTTTGATTGTCTAGAATTTAAATCTATGTCGAGACTATAGATTTCATTTATTGAATTTCCTGGATTAGAGTCAGGCTGTGTCACTAATTAGCTGGGCAAGATACCCATCTAAGCATCTATTTCTTTTACCCATCTAAGCATCAATTTCTTAATCTATGAAATGGAGATAATAATCCTTCCATTATTACTAACCTCACTCATGGGGTTTAAATGAAATAATTTAAAAATATGAATTGCTACTTTTTTCTTGTCATTTTAAGATTATAATTAGGAGACTAAATATTCTTAGAAATGATATGACACAATCCTATTTGGGTTATTGAGCTCTCTTTGGGGATGAGTATATCACTGTCTTATGAGAGAAATTTCAGTCTTAGTCTCTGCTGATTGGCTGAGAGCAATCATTAATATTAAAACCTATATTATTTGAGAATGCACTACAATCCTGATAACTTGTCAGGGGCTTGGCCTTCAAATGGTAGAAGGCAGAACTGCAGTTTTATCTTAAGATGCTGTCAGTCTTGTTCCTAGGAGCCAAGAAATCACCTAGAATGAGTATGGGAGATTTGTTTTGGTGCTGTGAAGGTGTTTGTAGAGTTAACCCCAGCTTTGGTCAAGGGCTTATCACAAGTCTATTATCCTTATCCTGATTGTTCCTTATTATCATTTGAAACAACTAAATCAAGTTTTTTAAAACTGAATTTTTAAATAAAATAAGTAGATAAAATTAGCAAAATACTAATGAAATCAGTTAAAATAGTAAAATAGCTTAAATGCGTTAAAAAATGCGTTGGGGGGAGTGTGGAATGTGGAATTATTGTTTAATGGGTACAGAGTTTCTGTTTTATATGATGAAAAAAGTTCTGGAGATGAATGGTGGTGATGGTAACACAGCAACATAAATGAATGCTACACTTAAATATAATTAAGATAGTAAATATTATGCTATGTGTATTTCTCTACAATAAAAAATAATTGAAAAAAAAAAAGCTACAAAACCACACCCAAAACAGTAAATAACCTAGCAAAAAAATTTTTTTAATCAGCTCACAACAAAATGAACAAAATGTCGTGTCCCTTCCAAGCTCTTTATTTGAATTAAGTGACTTGAAAACTTGACAGATGCTATGTATGTGAGCCTGGCCTGATTCCTATAATTAGTTATGCCCTTACTTTGCTTTTCTGACTCATCTGACAGTAAAGTTCATAGATTTAAACTGGATCGAGTTTTCTGGGCCTCAGCATTATTAGGTCACTGTGTACTGTTGTATTACTACCCTGTTCTTGATAACTGGGCTCTTTATGTCTTGCTGCGGCATCCCTCCACCCTTTCATCCCATTCCTGGTAAATCCATCTGGTGTCAATCTCTGAGCCTGTGGTGGCTTCCCTAGTGACCCAGTGCTTCCTCACAACATGTCCTGTGAATGGCGCCCATCCACTTAGTGACAGGACTCCCTCTACTGCTTACTTGTCTTTCTAGCTGGCTTTCTATCATCTTTAGATTTCCCAGAGCTCTTCCTTGTTGTCAGCACTCCCTGCAATAGGTTGGTGCAAAAGTAATTGCGCCAACCTAATACTGTGTCTGAAGTTGGCCAGTTGGCCTGCCTTCTTGGCTGCCTGCTTGCCTGCCTCCCTGCCTCCCTCCCTCCCTCCCCCACCCCTCTATCCCCTCCCATCCCCTCCTTCCCTTCCCTTCCTTTCTCCCTCCCCCTCTCCTACTTTCCCTCCCTTTTTTTAACTGCTGTCATACTATGCCTTTTCCAGTGGTCTGTTTTTAATCCTGTAAATGTTATGTTCTGCTTACTGCATGGTACTTTCTTCTTACAGCTATTTCAGATCTTTTGTGCTATAGCTTGTTCCAATATAGTAGGAAAAGCTCCTTCCTGGTCTGCTCCCCATCCATTCTAGTCTTTACATCTGTAGTTAAGGCCACAACAACCTTGTCTCCCCTGAGATATAGCAAAGCTGAGTTACTTTAGAACAAAGGCCATTCTCAATAAGAGATATCAGACTATTGGTTTATAGACCGAATTCCCTTATAGAACGTTCCCTTGGAGATTCCATGGTTCTGTTATTAGGTTGGGGCATCATCCACTGCATCTCAGGTCTATCTGGCAGCACTGCACACAAAATCTATAGAAAATCTATCAAGCCCCTTATCCCATCCTACCCTCATCTAAAGCTCACGAAACTCCACCAGCTAAGTTTCCCACTGATACCAATCCACACAAGCCACTTAGGGTTTAATTTAATGTTCTATGACAAGGCAGGAACATACACATAACAGAATTGAGACTACCAGAATATTGACAGTTAGGTGATTATCAACTTTTTTTCAGAGTTTCAAGGATAAACAAGGCTAGACGCTAGTTAAAGCACTGAGGAGAGATTTGATTCAGTAATAAATAGTTGCAGTAGGGAAGTGAGTCCAGCATGAATTGAACTCAACTTCACCAAAACAAAAAGCTGGAGACTGTTTAGAGGCCAGGGACTGGCACTGAGGGGTGTTAATAGGGGGTTGGTCCATGTGATGAAGCCACCTGGGTTTGTTAATTGACACTTCTCCAGAGGAGAAGCAATCTATCTTTATGACAGGAGGTAATGATATTAGAGCAAGGTGCCCACTGGAAATTGGGCCTTAACTCCCACAGGGTCTGGGAGTGAGAATGACAGTTGTCTCCCAGAATGTTTGCATCTCATAGAGAGAGCGTTCAGGTCCTTGAGGAAACAGTTTGGGATAGCAGATTGTCCCAAAGGGCAAAAAAGCATTTATAATTGCAAGCTTTCCAAAGCAACTGCTCTATAAGAGCAGGGTTCAGGGGCCTATCTGGTTTGGGACTGGAACAAACAGCAAGTTCTTCTGGCAGTATTGAGCTTTTTTCAGGCATGCACTTTAAGGTGGGATGGGGTCATCCTAGGACTGTGGCCTTGAGCAGTTAGAAACTATGTTAGTGTTTATTCAAGTCTCTTAGTGTTTATGTTGGTGGGGGTGGGGGTGTCTAGACAAAATCATTTGTGCCAAGAGTTTGCAATTTTTATCTGCCAAGGTTGAGGCTTAGTCAAGTGGAGGATCGGAGGATTCTGACAAAAGTTTGGTCAGGAGAAAGTCATTTGGCAAGAGCATACCTTCTAGCTGGAAATTTTATCTTACCTTGGGGCTTGGCAAACACAATGGGGAAAGAGCAGAAAACCCAAAACTACTCGCTCAAAACCTGGAATCTTCCTTGATTCACAAACATGCCTTCTGTAAAGTTAAAATCAACTTTAAAAATGGATAATGAATGCATCCCTGTGGAGGATGTGTCCTCCCTGAGCTGAGTAGATGACTACATTTGATGACTCTAATATATGTTTTTATAAACTTTAGTATATTTGTGTTGTACTTATTGTCATTTTAAAATGTCACATTTTCCCTTTTTAATGTTGCCAGACTTCTTTATCCCTTATGATTCTAAGAGAGGCTCCTTGAGATGATTTTAGAAATAAATTTTGTACAATTCTAATCAAATTTCAGTGTTTAATAAACTTCTTCAAGATTCTTTTAAATTTCTTCATGTCTTAGACATTTAAAAAACTCATTGGAAACACGTACATGTAATGCATTTAGGGAGATGTAAAAGACATAATTTTTAACAAAATCTTAGCGATCAATAATTTGTTTACCAACAGATATAAAAACTGGTGTGACCTTACTTTTGATTTGGTTTGCAGGCATTGATTTTGTGATTTTGAGATAAACAATTTTAGTGTGTTAACCAGAGCGACCATCCTTTGGACTAACATTAGCCATCTAACAGTTGTTAAAACAAAAGTGGTAACTCACACATACTCACATATTATGGAGTTCAACATCAAAATTCTATTTAAAGCAATATCCAAATATACATTTTTTTTAAATGTTGGGTCCTTTATTTGAAGTGGAGACGTTTTAGTTTGTCAGGTTGTCTTAAAAATTGTCCTGTCAATGAAACTATTTATAATGAAATGAATAAATTGCTTCTTTGCAGTAAGCATTTCATTCATTAGGATCAAAAACCTTGTGGATAATGAATGTCCTGAAGTCTTTTCACTACTATTTTGAGCAAATTGGTATTTAATACTGTTACTCCATACAATACACTTGTTTAGCATACTTAGTACCCACATCCTTGAATTCTGAGGATGTGCTCTGAAGCATTTGTGAAATTTGAATATACTATGATAGGATACCTAAAAAATTCATCATTACTAAAGGTTATTTTGGGTATCTTTTTCGTTTCCTGGTTTGCTATTTTTTTAACCATAACTGAGTAATCAGTTTTATTGATGCTTTTTTTTCTATCTATTGAGATAACTATAATTTTGTCTTATAGAATGTTGACATAGTAAATGACATTTGTAGTTCTTTTAATTATAATCCCCTTGTAATACTAAAAGTTGAACTTAGTCAAACAGTAGAAATGTTTTTACATATCACTGGATTTGATTTTTATAACATTTTGTTCAGGATATTTACGTATACACACATGAGTGAGAGGGCATATTATATTATATTTTGTTCTATTGTCATAATCTGTTTTTTCGTCAAAGCTGTATTGACTTCATAGAATTGGGAAATAAATCACTCCTCTCTTCCGTGCCCTTTCCCCCCATTCTCTAGAAAAGTGTAAGATTGAAATGCTTTGTTTATTGAAAGTCTGATAAAACTTCCATTTAAAAGTCTCGGAGTCTGTTGTATTTATGGAAAGATTTTAAGGAAATAATTCCATTTATTTAAAAGTTGTATATTTATTTGTATTTTTATTCTTTGTTGAGATCAACTGTATTTTATAAAGATATTTCTATTTAATGCAAGTTTTTTCAACTTATTGGCAGATGATTATTCACAGAACTCTTTTAAGATCTTTTAATTCTGTTAAATCTCTGATTATGTTACCTTTTTCATTTCTAATTATTTGGCCCTCTTTTACTAATTTTTCAAACTCGTCAGAAGTTTATCTGAATTATTAGTTTTTTCAAAGAATTAACTTTGCATTTTGTTTAGTCTTATATTTTATATGTCTTTATTTTATATATATTTTTTAATTTTTTTATATTTTATTTTATTTTATATTTCTTTAATTTTTGTTCATACTTTTGTTATTACTTTCAATTACCTTTATTTTTACTTTATTTCTCATTGTCTAGCTTCATAAATACATACTTAGCTCATGAATTTATAGCCTTCTATCTTAATAAAAATTTAAGTCATTAAACTTTTAACAGAGTACTCAACATATATGTGATAAAGAGTAAAGAGCCAGATGAGTCATAGATGTTAATTCATTTACTCACTTACATGCAAAATGACTTACTCACCATACCAGCCTTAAAACATATATGATTTAAATTTTAGTGTCCGTACAAGCTTTTTGTAAACCACAACTGTGATATATAGAAATTGCAGTAGACTACTCTAATATGTATAAACCTAGGCAAAAACACTGCTCAAAGGTTTGTTAGTGGGATTTATCATTTTTCCTATATATAGCAGTTCTCTGAAGCATTTATTATAGCTTTTTAATATTTTCAGATAACTTATTTATGATAATACAAACATACTTATGGCATACTTTCATAAATTACATAAGTGAAATTTGCCTATATTTCGCTGTTGCATTTTTTGGATATATTTAATACTGATTTATTCTGTTTGCTCATATTTATAAGATGAAGAAGAATTTAGCATCTATCATCACTGATCAGTTTTAACCATGATTAGAATTTTACTAAAATACCCCTTATAAATCATATCATTTAGTAAGTGAAGAACCAAAAGTGTGAAGCTGCTCTGTGCAAGTTGATACCGTTAGCTTTGGAGCACTTGAAATGCAGCTAGTCTGAATTGAGATGTGCCCTAGGATAAAATCCAGACTGGATTTTGAAGACATAGTAATAAAAAAAAATGTAAGATGCCTTATTAATAATTTTTATGTTGATTGTATGTTTAAGTAATAATATTTGAGGTATATTATATTAAATAAATGTATTATCAAAAGTTCACCTTTTTTCCTTTTTAAATGTGTCTATTAGAAAACTTAATATTGCATATATGATTCACCTTGTATTTCTGTTGGACAGTGATTGCCTAGGAGTTCATTTCTTCATGTAAGCCTTCATGAGAAATTGGTAAAAAATATAGAAACAAAACACAGGCCTTCTATTCCCCATTTAAGGCATTTAGCTCATTTCAAAGTTCATTTATTTTGTTTTCTTCCTTTTGTTTAGTGAATTTATTTTTGCTGGCTTAATTTGGAGAAGTTAAAAATTATTACAGAAAAGGTTGTTGTTTTTTCAAGCAAAATACATCAACCAGGTAAATGTTTTAAAGTATAAATATCGTCAGCATCAACCTGAGGACAGGAGTGGTAGCTCACACCTGTAATCCCAGCATTTTGGGAGTCCAAGGTGGGCAGATCATGAGGTCAGGAGTTCAAGACCAGCCTGTCCAACATGGTGAAACCCCATCTCTACTAAAAATGCAAAAGTTAGCTAGGCGTGGTGACACGTGCCTGTAGTCCCAGCTACTCGGGAGCCTGAGGCGGGAGAATCGCTTGAACCCAGGAGGTGGAGGTTGCAGTGAGCCGAGATCATGCCATTGCACTGTAGCCTGGGCGACAGAGCGAGACTCCGTCTCAAAATAAATAAACAAATAAAATAATCAGCACCAATCTGAACAGAAAATGCCCTTTCTTAGTAGAATGCTGCCAGAAACATTTTAAATTTCAAAACATAATTTTATGTGACCTAGTTTAGAACTTCTAAAGGTACATTATGACATTTGGTGGAATAAGTGTCTGAATATTAAGCATATGCTTATAAAAGAAGAGAAGACGCTCCATTTAATTCTGGTCATGTTTATTTCATTGATACTTTAAATTTAGGTGTGATCATAAAGCATCTATTGTAGAAAGTTTAGACCAGTCCTTGATTTCCAGTTGGATTTTGTATTAAGCTTGGGCTGAATAGCTTGGAAAGGAAACTTAGATATTACTCACAGAACAAATTATTTGTTCTTCAGTTTGATAATTCAAGAAAACTGAAATAAAGAACCCCATTTGTTATCTGCATTATTCAGCAGAATATGTATTTGTGGATCTTTGAAAAACGTATACACAATATAACTTCTTACCTGTTTAGAAACAATATCATAGACAGTTGTGTAGCACCCATGAGTATGGGAGTGTCCTAAAAGAACTGAAAACTGTGATTCGAAAAACTAGAGGTTTGGATGAAAGTTAAATTTGCGTCTTATAACAGTTTTACATTTAGAAATTACTCTTAGCAATTGTAAAATCACATAATTACCTCGAGGCATAGTTGCTACTACTTTCTTTATGTAGTGAACAGTGTTTAGTTGCAAGTGCTATAATGGATTATATTATACAATTTAAAAATCTCACCCTTGTGAATTATGTTTTTACTGTCATTAGTGTTGAGTTTATTTGGTATGCAACAGTCTTTGATGATTCTCTCTATATGTGTATCTATAGCTACCTATATCTATCTATAATCAGAGTACTTTGAAGAGTTGAAAATATTGGAATGTATTTTCTTTGACATGTAAAAAATACTGTAATCTTATTTTACATTTTTCTGAGTTTTTGCCAAAATGTGTTTTTGCTTCTGGAATAATAAAAACATATATTAAGGTATTATTTTTGTATATAGAGTGTGGGATGAGAGAATGCTCACAAGCTAGAAAACTAATAAAAATTCTGACAGTAATGTAGTACAAATAGTAATATATTTTAATGATGTCATCGGGGCCAGATTTGTGTTGCTTATGCAGACAACTAGAGTAAGTTAATATAGTTGTGTAATCACCAATAATATCCAGAAAACGTGTTTACTGTTTGATTATAGTTTTCTTTTTTTAATATTTATTATTTTATTTTATTTTTAAAATTTTTGTGCTTAGATAGTAGGAATGTATATTTAGGGGGTACATGAGATATTTTGATATGGGTATACAATGTGTAATAATCACATCAGGGTAAATGGGATATCTGTTACCTCAAGCATTTATTCTTTATTTGTGTTACAAATGCTCCAATGACACTCTTTTAGTTTTTAAATGCACAATAAATTATTGTTGACTGTAGTCACAGTGTTGTGCTATCAAATACTAAATCTTATTCTATCTAACCATATTTTTGTATCAATTAACCATCCCCACTCCTCCTCCACTATGCTTTCTATTCTGGTAACCATCATTCTACTCTCTACCTCTGTGAGTTCCATTGTTTTTTAGTTCCCACAAATAAGTAAGAACATGTGAAATTTGTCTTTTCATGCCTATTTTATTTCGTTTAACATAATGACCTCCAGAACCATCCATGTGGTTGCAAATGTCAAGATTTTATTATTTGTTATGGCTGAATAGAACTCCACTGTGTATATGCACCACATTTTCTTTATTCATTCATCCATTGTTGGACACTTAGGTTGCTTCCAAATCTTGGCTATTGTGAATAATGCTGCAACAAACATGGGAGTACAGATATCTCTTTGATATACTGATTCCATTTCTGTGGGTATATACCCAGCAGTGGGAGTGCTGGATCATATGGTAGTTCTATTTTTAGTTTTATGAGGAGCCTCCAAACTGTTCGTTGTAGTGGCGGTACTAATTTACATTCTCACCAGCAGTGCACAGGGAGTCTGTTTTCTCCGCATCCTTACAGCATTTGTTAATGCCTTATGCTTTACATGAAAGCCATTTGAACTGGAATGCGATGTTACCTCATTGTAGTTTTGATTTTCATTTCTCTGTTGATCTGTGATGTTGAGCACCTTTTAGGTGAAATTGACGGATTTTTTGAAAATCACCTCTTCTCATCACTGAAACATGGAGTAGTAGAACATTTGAATTGTCATATATGTTAAGAAAATAAACTCTGTAAATAGAAACCTCCTCACAGAAAAAAATGTCAGGCCCAGAAGACTTCACCAGTCTGGTGTTCCAAACATGTAGGAAATACTAGATACAAGGTCTGCACACAAAGCCATTTGTATTTCTCTGTGCTAGCTTGAAAGACTTAGAAAATGAAAATTTTAAAAGATGACATTAATACTAGCATCAAAATCATCAAATACCTAGTGAAAAATAAAAGATTTGTAAAACCTGTGCACACATTTCAAAAGTAAAAGAAACCTAAATTAATGAAAAGATATACCATGAGTTTATGAATTGTGTCAATGTCGACTCAGGAAACTGAGTATAGATTTAATGTAATCCCAATTAAATATTCAACAGGATTTTGTGGGAGAAATGCAAAGGCCCAAGAGTAACCAGGTCAGTCTTGAAAAACAAGAATGAAGTTGGAGGACTAACATTACCAGAAAACAAAATGCATTAATATTGAAATTTAATATTTAGAAAATAAAGTAACTTAAAATATCAAATATTGGAGAGGGAAGATGTGGAGCAGCTAGAACTTTTAAGGTGCTGGTAGCAATGGAAGTTGGTATAACCACTCTGGAAAACTGTTGACAGCCTAGTCTAAAGCTGAACTTGAACATTTCCTGTGACCCACCTATTCTAATCCTAAATACATACCAAACCAAAAAATGTGTGTCACTATACCAAAAAATCTATACAAGAGTATTACTTTAAATAAACTGTAAACAATGGAAATGTCTGTCAAGAATAGAAATAATAAAAATCCTGTAGATATAAAATTAAATTCTATAGAGCAATGAAATGGCATAAACTATGACAACACAAAGAACACGGGTAAATCTCACAGGTATAATCTGGAGCAAAGAAGTCAAACACAAAATAGTACATATTCTATATTTTCATATCTATAGGTTCCAAGACAGGCAAAGTTAAAATGGCAGTTTAAAATTTTTGTTACCTTTAAAGAGGCAAAATCCCTGGGATGGAGCACAAGGGAAGCTTCCTGGAATGGCTGACGTAAATGAGTTCACTTCATGAAAATACATCCAAGCTAGGCCTAAAATTTTTACATTTTACAGTATCTATGTTATGTAACAATGAAAAGTTTTTGAAAGTATATATTATTTTTGTTCAGTAGAAAACATGATTGTGTGTATGTGTAATTGCATATACATTTCCATGACAATGCACACAAGTTTCCATTGTCATGGAAATGTATGTGCAGTTATACATATACACAGACAGGGAGACAGAGGAATATAAATGCAAGGCTTTCTAGTGAAAAAATTTTTATTGACCACATTGGCATTTCAGATGGCTTAGAGATTGGTTAGAAGAGAGCTTAGTTTACCTGTTCTAATGTTCTAATGTTCCAATTTATGTGTTCCAAGAAGGAAAATGCCTACACAGAGAAGATCTAAATAGTTTATTTAGAGTGACTATTTCTCAGTTTCTCTGTTTTCTAGTGGATAAGCAGTTGCTGGTGACATTCTCCCCAGAAGTAGAGTCAGCCAGAGTTGAATGTTATTGTCCAGCTTTGTTGCTGCTCTGGTATTCTCAAGGCTTGCATCACCAGCCCCAAAGTAACGACACACACTACTGCAATGATATCTGCATTCCACCTAAGGAAGTTTTGGAAACTTTGGATTCTTCTGTTTCTTACAACAAATGCAGAAACAGAAAAACCATATTCATCCTGATCCTAGGAAAGAAGGCAGAATTACTACCCGTACATCTTTGAATATATCTCTCCTCCCCAGCAGAGTTTTAATAGTAACTCATGATCTGGATGTGGTAGCTCATGCCTGTAATGTCAATTTTTGGGAAGCCAAGATGTAGGAGATCATGTGAGCCCAGGAGTTCAAGACCAACCTGGGCAACATAGTGGGACCCTGTCTCTACAAAAAATTAAAAAATTACCTGAGCATGGTGGGGCACGGCTCTAGTCCCAGCTACTTGGGAGGCTGACACAAGGGGATCACTTGAACCTGGGAGGTCAAGGCTGCAGTGAACCATGGTCACACCACTGTACGCCAGCTTGGGTGACTGACAAGAGTGAGATCTTGTGTCAAAAAACAACAACAACAACGAAAGAAAACTGAACTAATGTACAGTGATTTTTAGATTGCAGCCATCTCGTGTGTTAAATGTAAACTCAAACTGCTATTAAGAGTTTATTGATTATCCCTAGTTCACAGCAAGTAAGATTTGGAGCAATGAGGCTCTTACATTCCAAGTAAAATTCCTTCTTGTAGTTTAACCAGTATTGGTTTACCATCACCATTTTCTTTTTACTGAAATTAATTTGAAAGTCAGATATAACAATAGTAGTGATAAAAAGGGATGTTCTTTTCATGGTGAAGTTTGGGTTTTCTTGGTGTTATTTTTCTTATTGTATTTCAAATATAACATTCTATTTGCTGACAAGATGCTTATAATTCTCACTGGGAAGATCCTAAAAATATATATGTATATGGTGGATAATAATGCTAATGCCTGTCTACCATTGTTATGTTTCTAGCAGGACTTTAGAAATCTAAGAAATAAATAGCCAGTTAGTAAAGATAAGGCAGTCGGGTGTTAGAAATATCTATTAAAGGTACTTTAAAGTAGTTTTAATTTTATTTTTAACATTTTAAGCTATTAAATATAATAGTGTGGTATATAATAGAGCATATGCATCTTTAATTTCAATAGTCTAAGAAACAAGATTGAGTAATAAATGAATCATTGTACTGTGAAATTAGTGGGGATCCTTTCCTGTTTCATAAAAAGAGAAAAGCAATGATACATGAGAGCCTTGTTAGTAAGAAACTTACTGGGAGAATAATTTGATAAAACGTGAAGACTCTCAGCAGTGCAGTTTCTAGTCCAAGAAATTTGAATAAGTGTTAGGAAATATGAATTTGTTTCTGCTTCATCTAACTAGATTTGGTACAATGGGGTGTTCAGTTAGGGAGAAAAAGTCTCTGGTACTTAATAAGGCAATAATTCATGCTGCATGGATATGAGCAGTCATTGAATGAAAAATTGATTTTTATAATGTTCCAGACTTGGTAACTTTGGAGATTTGTGTGCTTATTGTACAACTACCGTAAAGAAAATGTATAGTTCTCATTAAAAGGTGAGTACTTTTTTTCCTGTGTTGTATATATGTTTGTTAAGAGTTTAATCATTTTTCGTCTGCAATTTTAGACACTCTTACTGTGTTTCCAAGTACAGTGTAAGTAAAGAAAAATAACATGGCCTCATAGTTTACTGATTTCTGTTAGTCAAGAGTAGGTCAATCCATAAACTCGTCAATTTCCATCCTTACCATGAAGAGATAGGCACAGTTTAGTTTATATTGTAAATCAAAACATCCTTTAACAATCCAGAAGGCTGCAAAGTTAAGATTACCCCTCTTAACTAACAGAAAGTTATACTATTTACTGATTATGTTGTAAGTCAAACTACTGCACTGTTCTGATTCTGTGTGGTAGCATAGTGTTAAAAATATATAAAACAAAAAGAATAACTTTAATAGGTGTAAGTCCTTGCGTTGACATTTTATTGACAATGAAGTTAGAATACCTATAAATCTTCTTTAAAATTCCCAAAGTCATGATGACTTTTAAATACTGTTCCGTTAAGAACTTGTTTTAAAAAAGAAAAATTGAGTAACTAGCTGTTTGCCATAAGGCAGTACTCCTAAACATATAAAATGCTATCTTAAAGAGATATGCTTCCTTTCCCCTCATGTATAATATATTCTATTTTGGCATACCTAAAGGCCTTTAGAATTGTTTATAGTTAAACTGCAGGTTTTTGCATTTATATTTAACTCTGAAAAATCAACAAAAATATTACTTTGAGGTTTGATATTTATCCAGCTATTCATTCATCATTCATCTATATATATTTATGTATAGCTATCCACTATTTACCTGGCACTGTCCTAAGTTCTGGAATACTAAGAAGAATGACATTTACTTCTTGTTAGCTCATAATTCAGTAGAGATAGATAATAATTTAAAAAGAGAAAGTAAGAAGATGGGATTAGAAGAAAGTAAATAGAGATTATTTTTGTAGTAAAACTTTGGAGAAGATGAAATAATGACCCTTTTGTCTATTAATGAGGAGGAGCCGAGTTGAGGATAGAGTACATAGAACATCTTGCTAGCATCTGCTTGTGTTCTGGTAGAGTTTTATGAACTGAGCTGAAACTTCAGCAAGTAATCTCACTTATTAGGGAGGATGACAAAGGAATAACTTTGGGTATATGTAACTGTTTTTCTATTATACTGTGCTTAATAAATTAAGATTTTCTTTCTCAAAATTCTACTAAGAATTTGCTAGTGTGAGAAATAAACAAATGCAGTGCTAAAATGTGATGGGTGCAGTAACAGAGATGTTTGCAGGATTCAGTGGGAAGAGGGAGTACTATACTTTTGCTGAATTGAGGAAGAGTCTAAGGAAAAGTTATACATAAGAGGCAAGGTGGTTTAAATAACGGTAGTACAGTGGTAACATTAAGTGCTCAAAGGGAAGGCGATGTGTAGATTTTTAAGCATTTAAAACTTTAATTATGATTATGTAATAGCAATTAATATTACATGTTAAAACTTTGAACATATACTAAATTATAGTGAAAAGTCTAGTAAAATACCATGTATTTTACCCCACCAACTTTCTCCCTTCCAAGATTATTTTAAAGCAAATCCCAACACCATAGTATTTTTATCTGTAAGTATTTCCATCAATATCTATGGATAAGGTCATTCATACATAGTTATTATTACTATTATCACATCTAAAACTTTGAGAATAATCTCTTAATCTCAAATATTGTTTTCAGATTTTGTTTGTTTGTTTGAGACAGAGTGAAACTCTGTCACCCAGGCTGGAATGCAGTGGTGCGATCTCGACTCACTGCAACCTCCGCCTCCCAGGTTCAAGCGATTCTCCTGCCTCAGCCTCCTGAGTAGCTGGGATTACAGGCATGTACCACCACACGCAGCTAATTTTTGTACTTTTAATAGAGATGGGGTTTCACCATGTTGGCCAGACTGGTTCTGAACTCCTGATCTCAGGAAATCTGCCCTCCTCAAGTGGTGGTATTACAGGCGTGAGCCACCGCGTCTGGCCCTGTGTTCAGATTTTCGTGATTGACTTATAATTGTTATGTTTATTTTTTACATTTGGTTTGTTCAAAGTAGGAGGCCCACATGTTATGTTTTGGTAAAATTAGGAGCTCCACATTTTACATTTTGGTTATGTCCCTTAAATATAGTTTAAATTCCATAGGTCAGTTATGTCTCTGTCTCTTTCTGTATCTTTCTTCCTCCCCCTCTCTCATTACAATTTATTTGTTGAAATCTGTTGAAGAAACCAGGTTAGTTTTGCTGTAGATAGTTTCCCACATGTTGAATTTTGGTGATTATATCCTTGTATTTTCATTGAACCTATTTCTCTGTGTCCTATATTTCATGTAAGCTGGTTGTTAGATCTTTCTAGACATTTTAAAGATGTGGAAAAAGAATGAAAAATAAACTGTATGATCCCAAATGGCTATCAGTAGAACTGAGACCTTCCCTTTCTCAATTACTATTTAAGTTCAACAAATGCTGATTGAACCTTCTTTATGCTCAGGTACACTGGCAGGTGGCCTAGATGTTATACAGATCAGTAGAATTCAAAGTCTGTTTTCAAGTGCTTATAATAGTTCACTGTTACACAGGAGTCACACTGGCCAGCTTGCTCAAGAATCCAAGGACAGTATTCTCTAGAATATCCTGACCCTAACACAGGCAGACAGAGCAGTTCTCTGGTGGGAAACAGCTTTTCCTATGGAATAAAAGCCACCAGTGCTTGTAATCTCTCCAGGCCTCAGGAATGGACTGTGGCTAATGAAATGGCACAGTTGGTTATATGGAAGCCATGCAGAAGAGCAGGTAACCTGAAGTAATCTGCTAGGAGACCAAAGAGAAAATTAAGCTCAAAAAAGATTAGTAGGGCATGCTTATTTCTCTGAGAAAAGAATAGCCAATAAGGCTTGCATTTTCCACCATAAGGTGAATATATACATATGTATATCTATAGACACACATATATGTTCATGTAAGTACTGTTTTTACTTCGAGAGTGTAAAATTCCATAGTAATGAGTATTTTGAGTGCTTGAAGGAAAAACAAAGGACAAAACACATCTCAACCTTGCTTCGCCTTAGTTGGCTTTGTTTCATGTTTGAATTGTGAAGCCAGCTCAGTGGCAGAGCCAATTATAGCAAAGGTCTGTCAGACTGTATCCCAGGGACTCAGTTGGTGGTTTGGTGCAAGTTCGTACTGTCAAGATGAGTGGTTTTGTTCACGATTTTTAATATAATAGCAGGTAATGTACTCTTTAATACCAGGAGGTTCATTTGCCTGTAGTGGAAAGGGAGCAGCTATTGAGGGAAGTTTGTCAGGGAGGCAGAACCAGGACCCCCTTAGCTGAAAGCCTAGGAATGAGAGTAAACCCTGTGTCTTGGAGATGCTTGAGGAATAAAGATTTGAACATATGATGACAAGACTTATTTAAAAATTAAAAATAGAGAGCATGTATCTTTGGTGGGTTATGTCAACCCCTATGTCAAATTACAATACATTGTCAAACCCGCAAAGAGATCATGATATTCTATTTGGTTTTCATGTCATGGTTGAGATTTTAAGTTTCTTGCAAGTCACTGCATAATAAAGGCAGGCATGACAAAGTCAAATAAAACAAAGTAGTACTGGAAATAAAATAAAAGGTGAAATGGAATTTTGTTAAGGTTTGGCTTCCTGACATACCCAAATTTATTGGTGAACTGTCAGTGTATTACTTCATGGGGTATAAGAATAGCCAGCAGTTGTTTTTTGGATGTTTTAAATAAAAATTTGACGAGTTGCTTCTTTCTTCAAAGAAAGATAATCTTGAACATAAAGTGATCCTCCCGTTTTTTCATGTACATCATTGTAGATGACTCAAATAGCTATTTAACATTTTATTTTATTAATTTTGTTATATTGGTTATGTAAATCACATATACTTATTTCAATAAACAGCTGACACTTGAACAATGTGGATTTGAACTGTGGGGTCTGTGTGTACGTGGATTTTTTTCCTATACATGTTGGAAAATTTTTTGGACATTTGCAACAATCTGAATAAACTCACAGCTGAACCAATTAGTCTAACAATATCAAAAAAGTTAAGAAAAGTTACATATGTCATGAATATATAAAATATATGTAAGTACTGGTTTATGTGTTAATTGACTGTTTATGTTATCTGTAAGACTTCCAGTCAACAGTAGGCTATTAGTAGTTAATTTTTGAGGGAGTCAAAAGTTAAATGCAGATTTTCAACTGCATGGGGGTTGACACCCCTAAACCCTGCGTTGTTATAGGGCCAACCATATTACTTTTTTCCGCTCTTACGTTTCATGAAGAATCTGTCAGTGTTTTACATGCATCTTCAATATCAGTGTTTTTCATTATTAGAACCACTTTCTGAGTCACTTAACAGTTTCAAAACATATCTTCTCCTTTCTTTTGACTTCTGACCTGATGTTATCACTGAAATTATATCCCAAGCTGTAATAACTTATTGTAAAACATGAAGGGATTGGTTTTCGTTGTTTTATTTCATCTTCTCTGTGGTTTATATTTGTGATGTCTTCAACATAACTACTTATTGTATTACTTTTAACGTACTCTTTGAATTTTTTTATTACACCAGCAGCATAGCAAGTGGATAAAAGCACAGACTCTGGAGTCAGCCTGTCTAGATTCAAATTTTATTTACTCTATCTGTGACCTTGGCCTCATTAAGTTATCTCTGTTTTAGTTTTTTTCCTATGGTTAATAATAGTCCCAACCTCATAGAATAGCTTTGAACATACAGTGAGTTATTCCACATGAAGCACTTAGAGGAACTATTACTATTTAAATGTTTCATAACAAAGTATAATCATTTGACATTAAATAAACCAATATACTCATTTGGTAACACACACAGACACACACACACGCGGACGCACACACATACACGTATGTCATCCACTACTTGCAATTGTGAGATTATACTCCCAGAAATAATTTTAGAATGAATAAAGGTAGAAGCAAATAAATCTGTCAAGTGTCCTCTGTAAAGCTTAAAAGGCAGAAATTATTGCAGTAATCTCACCTTAATATGTCTTTTTAAAATAGTATTTTTGCCCCAGGTAAAAACTGTCATCTACTGAAATGTTTTTACGACAACTTTATTGAGATATAATTCATATACTGTAGGTTTCACACTTTTAATGTACATAATTCCATGAATGTTAATATATTTACAGAGTTGTACAGTTATTACCACGATGGAATTTCAGAACATTTTTCCTTATCCCCAAAAGAAACCCATGCACTCTAGCAATCATTCCCTATTCCTTCCTCTACCCTAGCACTAGCAAGCACTATCTACTACTTTCTGTTTGTGTAGATTTACCTGTTTTCACTATTTCATGTAATTGGAATCATATAATATTTAATCAAAACCGCTCAACTACATGGAAACTGAACAACCTGCTCCTGAATGACTACTGGGTACATAACGAAATGAAAGCAGAAATAAAGATGTTCTTTGAAACCAATGAGAACAAAGATACAACATACCAGAATCTCTGGGACACATTTAAAGCAGTGTGTAGAGGGAAATTTATAGCACTAAATGCCCACAAGAGAAAGCAGGAGAGATCTAAAATTGACACTCTAACATCACAATTAAAAGAACTAGAGAGGCAAGAGCAAACACGTTCAAAAGCTAGCAGAAGGCAAGAAATAACTAAGATCAGAGCAGAACTGAAGGAGATAGAGACACAAAAAACCCTCCAAAAAATCAATGAATCCAGGAGTTGGTTTTTTGAAAAGATCAACAAAATTGACAGACCGCTAGCTAGACTAATAAAGAAGAAAAGAGAGAGGAATCAAATAGACGCAATAAAAAATGATAAAGGGGATATCACCACCGACCCCACAGAAATACAAACTACCATCAGAGAATACTATAAATGCCTCTACGCAAATCAACTAGAAAATCTAGAAGAAATGGATACTTTCCTGGACACTTACACTCTCCCAAGACTAAACCAGGAAGAAGTTGAATCCCTGAATAGACCAATAGCAGGCTCTGAAATTGAGGCAACAATTAATAGCCTACCCACCAAAAAAAGTCCAGGACCAGATGGATTCACAGCTGAATTCTACCAGAGGTACAAGGAGGAGCTGGTACCATTCCTTCTGAAACTATTTCAATCAATAGAAAAAGAGGGAATCCTCCCTAACTCTTTTTATGAGGCCAACATCATCCTGATACCAAAGCCTGGCAGAAGCACAACAAAAAAAGAGAATTTTAGACCAATATCCCTGATGAACATCGATGCAAAAATTCTCAATAAAATACTGGCAAACCGGATTCAGCAGCACATCAAAAAGCTTATCCACCATTATCAAGTGGGCTTCATCCCTGGGATGCAAGGCTGGTTCAACATTCGCAAATCAATAAACGTAATCCAGCATATAAACAGAACCAAAGACAAGAACCACATGATTATCTCAATAGATGCAGAAAAGGCTTTTGACAAAATTCAACAGCCCTTCATGCTAAAAATGCTCAATAAATTCGGTATTGATGGAACGTACCTCAAAATAATAAGAGCTATTTATGACAAACCCACAGCCAATATCAGACTGAATGGGCAAAAACTGGAAAAATTCCCTTTGAAAACTGGCACAAGACAGGGATGCCCTCTCTCACCACTCCTATTCAACATAGTGTTGGAAGTTCTGGCTAGGGCAATCAGGCAAGAGAAAGAAATCAAGGGTATCCAGTTAGGAAAAGAAGAAGTCAAATTGTCCCTGTTTGCACATGACCTGATTGTATATTTAGAAAACCCCATGGTCTCAGCCCAAAATCTCCTGAAGCTGATAAGCAACTTCAGCAAAGTCTCAGGATACAAAATTAATGTGCAAAAATCCCAAGCATTCTTATACACCAGTAACAGACAAGCAGAGAGCCAAATCAGGAATGAACTTCCATTCACAATTGCTTCAAAGAGAATAAAATACCTAGGAATCCAGCTTACAAGGGATGTAAAGGACCTCTTCAAGGAGAACTACAAACCACTGCTCAGTGAAATCAAAGAGGACACAAACAAATGGAAGAACATACCATGCTCATGGATAGGAAGAATCAATATCGTGAAAATGGCCATACTGCCCAAGGTGATTTATAGATTCAATGCCATCCCCATCAAGCTACCAATGAGTTTCTTCACAGAATTGGAAAAAACGGCTTTAAAGTTCATATGGAACCAAAAAAGAGCCCGCATTGCCAAGACAATCCTAGGTCAAAAGGACAAAGCTGGAGGCGTCACGCTACCTGACTTCAAACTATACTACAAGGCTACAGTAACCAAAACAGCATGGTACTGGTACCACAACAGAGATATAGACCAATGGAACAGAACAGAGTCCTCAGAAATAATACCACACATCTACAGCCATCTGATCTTTGACAAACCTGAGAGAAACAAGAAATGGGGAAAGGATTCCCTATTTAATAAATGGTGCTGGGAAAATTGGCTAGCCATAAGTAGAAAGCTGAAACTGGATCCTTTCCTTACCCCTTATACGAAAATTAATTCAAGATGGATTAGAGACTTAAATGTTAGACCTAATACCATAAAAACCCTAGAAGAAAATCTAGGTAGTACCATTCAGGACATAGGCATGGGCAAGGACTTCATGTCTAAAACACCAAAAGCAACGGCAGCAAAAGCAAAAATTGACACATGGGATCTCATTAAACTAAAGAGCTTTTGCACAGCTAAAGAAACTACCATCAGAGTGAACAGGCAACCTACAGAATGGGAGAAAATTTTTGCAACCTACTCATCTGACAAAGGGCTAATATCCAGAATCTACAAAGAACTCAAACAAATATACAAGAAAAAAACAAACAACCCCATCAAAAAGTGGGGAAAGGATATGAACAGACATTTCTCAAAAGAAGACATCCATACCGCCAACAGACACATGAAAAAATGCTCATCATCACTGGCCATCAGAGAAATGCAAATCAAAACCACAATGAGATACCATCTCACACCAGTTAGAATGGCAATCATTAAGAAGTCAGGAAACAACAGGTGTTGGAGAGGATGTGGAGAAATAGGAACACTTTTACACTGTTGGTGGGATTGTAAACTAGTTCAACCATTATGGAAAACAGTATGGCGATTCCTCAAGGATCTAGAACTAGATGTAGCATATGACCCAGCCATCCCACTACTGGGTATATACCCAAAGGATTATAAATTACTCTACTACAAAGACACATGCACACGTATGTTTATTGCGGCACTATTCACAATAGCAAAGACTTGGAATCAACCCAAATGTCCATCTGTGACAGACTGGATTAAGAAAATGTGGCACATATACACCATGGAATACTATGCAGCCATAAAAAAGGATGAGTTTGCGTCCTTTGTAGGGACATGGATGCAGCTGGAAACCATCATTCTTAGCAAACTATCACAAGAAGAGAAAACCAAACACCGCATGTTCTCACTCATAGGTGGGAACTGAACAATGAGATCACTTGGACTCGGGAAGGGGAACATCACACACTGGGGCCTATCATGGGGAGGGGGGAGGAGAGAGGGATTGCATTGGGGAGTTATACATGATATAAACGTCATGCACATGTACCCTAGAACTTAAAAAAGTATAATAATAAAAAAAAAAAAAAGCCTATTGTGAATGGAGTCTTTCAGTTAGCATAATGTTTTCAAGATTCCTCAATATTTTAGCATATATCAGAACCTCTTTTGTTTTTATTGCCAAATAAATTACATTGTATAGATGTACCACATTTTATTATCCATTCAACAGATGACGAAAACTTGGGCTGCTTCTATTTTTCGCCTGATATGAATAATGTTACTATGAACACTGGTGTAGAGGGTTTAGCATAGACATATGTTTTCAGTACTCTTGGGGTATATACCTAGGAGTAGAAATGCTGGGTCATATGGTAAGTGTATTTTTAACATTTTCAGGAACTGCCTACTGTTTCCCAAAGCAGCAATTTAAAACCATAGAAAGCTCACTGTTCTTAGCAAGATTCAGCTCTTTTTCTTGAGTAAATGCTTCTTGGAACATTGCAAGCATTTGTTCAACTTCTGGAATTCTGAAAAAGTTTATTTGGATAACTGCATTTTGGTTGCTTTTATAGAGGAGCAGATTTTTGGAGGTCCTTACTTCACCATTCCAGAAGTGGTCGCTCCTGCCTCCCAACCACTAAAATTAAAACAATCTGACTATGGAGGACTAGAGCCACTAATGTGCTTTCAGGCCCAGAGAGGGAAGCAGAGGATTAAGCCTAAGGAGTCTGAGTCTCCATGGTGGAAAAGTACTAAGAGGAGAAAGAAGCTATGCCTCAGAGAAGAGTGCACTGAAGTGACCCACTGGATCCCTTTTTATGTGGATACTTAGAGATATTGCCAACATGTGTTTTCATATTTTTCCATGTATGTTGATGTAATCCTTCCAGTTTACAAGGCTCTCTTGCCTACAGATAACTTTCAGTCAATGCTCTCATTTTGGAGGGAAACCATTGGGAAAGATAAACAATTGCATGAAAGTCCCATGCAAGACCTTTATATTAATTAAACCAATTTCTTATTCATTTATGTGAACCATCATTCACAAGATATTTGAGGATGATTCAAAACAATTAATGTATAGGACTGAATTTAAAACAACAACAACAACAACAGCAACAACAGCAGCCCCCTGGCCTGAGAGGAAACAAAATTTAGTTAGGGAATATTGGAAAACTTATAGACATTATAAATTCTTCCAAATAATTTGAGAGAATATTGTGTCTCTAAAACAAGATTAGCATCTAAGAAAAAGGAACGGATAATAAGAAATAGTTTTTACAATTAAAGTGTGATTGTGAAAGTGGAAAACTAAATAGAAGAGCTATAAAATAGAATGGAGCCACAGGAAGAACAAATTAATTATTATGAATATAAAACCAAAACCTTAGCCAAGAAATATAGGACACAAAGATGGAGCCAATAAAATAAATGTTAGGCGATGGAGGATACATTTAGTAGCAGCAGCATCTGTCGAACTCAGTGTTACCTCTGGCATCCAGTTAAGGCTTCTACCTCCAGAACATGTCTAATTCAATTGCAGATAAAACAGTATCGATTTTTTTTTTTTTCAAAACGTTTCTTTCTTAATTCCCTTCTTCATCCATTAACTTAATAAATATTTTTTAAGTTCTTTTTACATTCCTGTTACTGTGTTGACCCTGGGCATAGAGCAGACTTGATTCTTGCCCTCGTGGAGTTTACAATTTAGATGATAGAGCAGGATGTAGGGGCTCTTGCCTTCTGTGCTGTGTTTAATATTAACTCTGCCTAGGCTGCTGGAAATGCACTTCTAACATATTTAACTGTTATTCTATTAATTTTTGAGGTCTGATTCTAAGCTAAACAAACATGCTATCATTTGGGCTCTAGTGGCAATTTCTCTACTTCCTATAAGTATGCTTCTTTTTCTTTAGTGTTTTTCTTGGATTAGAGGAAGGATTTGAGAAGGCATTCTTGATCCAGATAAGTGAAAGGGAATTTAATATTTATAAAAAAAGAAAAATATTTAGCTATTTTTAAAGCCAGCAAGAAATCAGAGAAACAAGATAATCTTCTCTCCCTCCCTCCCTCCCTTTCTCCCTTCTTCTCTTCCTTTCCTTCCTTCCTCCCTTCCTTCCCTCCCCCACTTCTTTCCTTCCTCATAAAAAAGGCATCTTATATTGACAAGAAAAGCACAGATCCATCTATTTTGAATTATAAGTTTTTAGTTAGCATTTTTAGTTACCTGAAAGATATTTTAGCTATTGCACTCTTTTGTGGGTGTATTACATTACAACTTCTCTTCACTTATTTTTTATATTCCTCTGATTTCATTTTTTTTTTTTTGAGACGGAGTCTCGCTCTGTCACCCAGGCTGGAGTGCAGTGGCCGGATCTCAGCTCACTGCAAGCTCCGCCTCCCGGGTTCCCGCCATTCTCCTGCCTCAGCCTCCGAGTAGCTGGGACTACAGGCGCCCGCCACCTCGCCCGGCTAGTTTTTTGTATTTTTTAGTAGAGACGGGGTTTCACCGTGTTAGCCAGGATGGTCTCGATCTCCTGACCTCGTGATCCGCCCGCCTCGGCCTCCCAAAGTGCTGGGATTACAGGCTTGAGCCACCGCGCCCGGCCCTCTGATTTCATTTTTAACCATTAGACAAAATTTAGTTTTTGTTGTCATTCCTTTAATCTCTCCTAAGTCTGTATATGTGCATTCTAGCTTCTGTACTTTTCAATGATTACTCTGAATGGGCGTTGAATGATGAATGGAGCCAACATATCCAGAGAATATCTGACTTTTAGCATTTGCCTTTAACAGCACAATTTTCCAAATGCATCCTTTGGAATAATGTTTTTATTTGTTTATTTATTTTTAACTGCTCTAAGTTATATACATTGTTTTTCTCCCAAGTTTTTGCTTCATAGAATTGTGCTTCTTAGTAAGAAGTGGCTCATGATTCTAATAGTCCCTTAGTATTACTTAAGTCTTTGCAACCACCAGACTCAGCATTCACCCTGATGTGATGCTCAGTTGACACTTGAGAGCAAGTGGGAAGAGTTCACCTAATGCCTCATCTAGGGTACATACTGTTCCTATTGTATCTTCTTACTTACTTGGCAGTCCATTAGAACAAATTGTTGATTTTATTATCAAAACCATCATCATTCTGAACTTCTTACTATCTGTAGTGCTACTTGGCCTACCCATACCAGAGCAATGACCTTTGTTTGGTCTCTGACAATCAATTCTTCCTAATAGAGCCAGTGAGTTAAATATCTAGATGACATTGTTTTCATTTAAATAGGTAATAGATATACAAAGATAAAATTGAAAATGCACAACAGCCTATACAGTGACAAGTCTCCTTCCTGCTTCCGTCCTCCAGCCACAGTTCCTCTCTACAGAGGCAACTACACATACTCCCTTTTGACATATGTGCATATGCTCACAAAGCTGCTTCTTGCTAGATGAAGATCCAAATCCTTAATATATTTCATATGCTTGCATGAGTATATGTCTTCAGTTGTATTTCTCAGCATATTCTCTAGTTTCCTCTCCTCCGGCCACACTGTACCTAAACATCTTCTTTTGTTGTAGATCCTACCTTGCTTTTTCTAAACTCTATACAACATATGCACATTTCTACCCTGAAGGTTCTTCCTCCTTCTCTGCACCTCTTTAGCTCAACTCTTCCAGGTTAGACAATATCTTCTCAGAGAAATCCTCCCTGAACCTACAGTTCAGATCAGGCCCTTCTAAGACAAGATTCCTGTTTTACTTTCATAGTATTTATCATAGTTTGTATTTATATATCTAATGATCATTTGCTTAATGTCTTTTTCCTTCGCAAGACTTTTAGTACCATTAGGGCCTGTATGTTGCTCAACGTTGTTTACTCAGTACTGGCACATAAATAGTTAAGAAACATCTATTGAATAAATGCTCAAGAATCCTCATTTGCTTGTGGGAGGTATCTCTTTCATTGTAATCCATTCATTTATTTCTTGTCTACTGTTTTTATATGGCCAGTCTCCCAGAACTTCTATCCCCCCTGGATTTAATATGTTTTAACTCAGCAACTCTTAAATAAGCATAAATATTTTGGATAGTAAGAAAGGGGAAAATGAAGTGAAAACTATAGGAACACAAAGGAAAAGATGATCCTGGCGCTTCTGAGATAGACACGCTGTATTTGAGCTACGTACCAATGAGCATTACAATCAGCTTCTCTATGGAAGGTATAATTTCTCCCTTAAACTCTCCAAATATATCTGACTCCCAGCTTATGTGACTTTTGAACTCTAAGATCCACAAGGGCAGAAATTATGATCTATCTTGCTCACTGCTGCATTCCTAGAACTTACCACTATTCCTGTGAAGTAGGCATTGACTAGATATTGTCTGACTGGAAGTTTAAATTGAATGTGGCCATATTGTGTATTTACAGAAGTATTTTAGGAAGAGGAACTTGCAGTTATTCAGGGAAACTGTGGCACATTATGTTACTAATGTCAAATACTGGGGAGACATAGAGAAGTATTATTTGTGCTCATAGTTTTGGCTCTGCTTTTCTCTAGTAAATGTAGTAGGTTTTGTCATAACATGATGGGTTTGCCTTGTAAGAAAAATAATCTTACAACACAGAGATTTTGTTAGTCCAGAAACAATCCTTTTATTTGACAGTGTTGCAGTGTATTATCTGTGACATTGAGATGGAAATAATAATTTTTAAAAAAGTTTTCCAAACAGAGTAGGGTAATAAATGAATAAACAGAAAACTAACCATTTTAAAGCTTTGGTTAGATCATTGATTAGTTCATGTGGGTTACGTTGAATATACAGTATCTGCATTGGTTTCTTTCTAATGGGCAAAGAGATTACTAGTGTTATCATTTAAAATGAGAATGCATTTTCTCACGTAGATAGCACAATAAATGTCCTGAGATTTATATGGCCCTGATGAAGGATCTGTCACTGGCTGTGGTTTATATTTACTTTCTGTGCCCTTCCTCAGTTAGAGTGATCTTCATTAAAGGTATTATTCCATTTCTTGGCTTCAGTAAGAAGTGCCTGTAAAAGAATTCTTTCATTTGAAATCAGTGAAACAGGAAATTTATAAGCAAAGGAAAATGAATTGCTAAGAAATAAATATTTGTGAAATGACCCAAGGTGGGTTTTAAAAAATGTGTATGGATAGAGCATTTCTACTTTATTTTCTTAAAAATCCAAAATTGTTGGTCTTTCACGGGGAACGTACTGTACTTTTAGGATAACACCTGTTGTTATGGATTTATTTTTGGAATTTTTGACCTCAAGTGTGAATGCTGATAGCCTTGTGTCATGAGTGTTTACCTCACTTATTTAGCGTGGTGCAGGGGTTGGGGGTTGGCGGTAGGATTCCTCAAATATGTATTCAGAAAATTAAATTACTTCTTAATGGTTATAACATCACAATTGCATTTAATATTTATACAGTATCATAATTACACAATCTGTCACCTCTTTTTGAAGTCCATGCTTTTGTTTTCTTCTCATTGTGTAATAAAAATGGCAGTTTCCAAAGATGGGTATCTTTAGTTTTTAAATGACACGTTGATTTTTTTCATGATATCAGCAAACATTTTTGTCTTTTTTGATCTCAGAACAAATGTAAAGCATTGATTGGCACACACGCACAAGTTAGGGAATATGCTGCTTGGCAACTGAGTAAAAGTAACTAAAAAAAGTCTCTTAAACCTCCAAAAAGGTATACAATAGTACAGGATGGGTTCTGTGCCCAAGCTTTCTGTCTGTAACATAAAAGACGGCCGGGCGCGGTGGCTCAAGCCTGTAATCCCAGCACTGTGGGAGGCCGAGACGGGCGGATCACGAGGTCAGGAGATCGAGACCATGCTGGCTAATACGGTGAAACCCTGTCTCTACTAAAAAATACAAAAAACTAGCCGGGCGACGAGGCTGGCGCCTGTAGTCCCAGCTACTCGGGAGGCTGAGACAGGAGAATGGCGTGAACCCGGGAGGCGGAGCTTGCAGTGAGCTGAGATCCGGCCACTGCACTCCAGCCTGGGCGGCAGAGCAAGACTCCGTCTCAAAAAAAAAAAAAAAAAAAACATAAAAGACATCACAAACTAAAAATAAAATCAGAATGATGAATTTCAGTGACAACAATAAAAGTTTTGGGACCGTGAGAGTTGTTCACCTAATTGAGGGCACTGCCTTTTCTTGTCCTCAGGTACAGGATATTGCTCCATTTTAAGCCATTGAGGGAGAAGGGCTTTATATTTAAATTACAAGCTAATAAATAGTCTTTTTCTCATTAACACACATGACCTTTATGATTTGTGCTCTCATGCATACTGGCCCAGTTTCTCAGTCTCTGTTAATGATGTTTGGAACCTCTGTTTAACATGGATTATTTTCTACCTGAATCCCTGTAAATTCACAATAGGTGTTAATTGTAGTGATCTGCTTGTTCTGTTCAGGAAAGAAAAATATCAAAATGAACCCTACTTGTTGCGCTTTTTCTGATTACTTCAATATGTGTATGAAATGATACTATTTATGAAAGTTATGCAGGCAGCTTTATAATACTTCTGTTATTATGATATTATATATAATACATGGGTTTCTTACTTCAAATAAGCTCTTTTCTATTCTTTTTTTTTTTTGAGGCAGAGTCTAACCTGGTTGCCCAGGCTGGAGTGCAGTGGCGTAATCTTAGCTCACTGCAACCCCCACCTCCTGAGTTCAAGCTATTCTTGTGCCTTAGCCTCCTGAGTAGCTGGATTACAGGCATGTGCCTCCACACCCAGCTAATTTTTGTATTTTTAGTAGAGACGGGGTTTCACCATGTTTGCCAGGCTGGTCTCAAACTCCTGATCTCAGGTCATCTGCCCAACTCGGCCTCCTAAAGTGGTGGTATTAGAGGCATGAGCCACTGTGCCTGACCCTGTGTTCAGATTTTGATGTATGCAATATTGAATACTGATCTTTAGGCACAGTGGTTCATGCCTGTAATCCTAGCACTTTGGGAGGCTAAGGCAGGAGGATCTCTTGAGGCCAGGAGTTCGATACCATCCTGGGCAACATAGTGAGACCCTGTCTCTACAAAAACAAAATTAAAAATTGGCCAGGCATGATGGTGCACATATGTAGTCCTAGCTTTTTGGAGTCTGAGTCAGAAAGATCGCTTTAGCCCAGGAGTTTGAGACCAGCCTGGGCAACATAGTGAGACCTTGTCTCTACAAAAATAAATTTAAAAATTAGCCAAGCATAGTGGTGCACACCTGTAGCCCTAGCTTTTTGGGAGCCTGAGGCAGAAGGATCACTTTAGCTCAGGAGTTTGAGACCGGCCTGGACAACTTAGCGAGACCCCATTTCTTAAACAAACAAATAAACAGATGGACATCTCTAGCTCCTGGTTAAATATGATTGATTGAGCACATGTTTATCTGTTCTCATTGAAATGTCACTAAAATGCCAGTGAGGAATAAAAACCCCCATTAACCCACAATGATACAGAGAATGGGAAGGATACTATAGTAGACAAGAGATGTTTGCAGATTTGTAGTTGTTTAGAGAGTTTGGGAATAAATTGTTGTAGGTAGATAGAAAATTAAGCAAGCTAAAAATAGATGAAGCTAAGGCAGTGATTATCTGTAGCGAATACAAAATTATACAAAAAAATAAAAGAAAAGAAATGTAACCCTGGCATTTTATGTGACTCAAGTCTAATAATTTGTAATAATGCATATATTAATGTTGATTTAACAAAAAGTTGTGATAAAATTATAATTTGAAGAAAGATTGGGAAGGGAAATGTGGAGGGGTTTAAGGGAGCCAAATTCTCATTCTTTATAGTATTATTTCAAAGGAAGTAAATTATATCAAATACTTTAAATGTTAGTAGTATAGGTATGGAATTTGGTGCTAATACCAGAAAAAAAAAAATCAGAGTTAATGTTACTTGATTCTCTTTTACTTTCTCCCTCCCCAGTCACACCAGAGCCTACAGACACTAATGCATAGGGTAGAGACCATTGCAGCTGGAAGATCCGAGTGCTAGTCCTGACTTTCACCAACTAGCCATTGATTTTTCAATTTAAAAAGTCATATTGTTCCATAATTCTTAAACCACTTCATCACCCAAGTTCTGTACTATGTCTCATAGATATTTTCCTCTATTATAAGCAGAGTACGTAAGAAGAAACTATTTCCAGAAGCTCTCTCAAATGTGTTAATTTCTTATTTGCTTTGTCACTCAGTCATTTACCTAAGTGGCTTTAGAATTACCCTTTCAGTGGAAGAATAGACTATTTTTCTTCTTAAATGGCCAAACAGTCTTAATAACTTGTAGTATAGCATGGAATTATCATTTGCATGAATAAAGAGCAATAGTTTCTTTGGTTGGGGCAGATGGAAATATTTTCAGTTCTTACATCCTGTGACATTTGTGAGAAGTTCAGATATTTCCAAAATTGCAAAAAGCCATCTGGCCAAAATGGCTTGGCCCTGTTAACTTATTTAGCCCTCCCCAATTACATTTCTTAGCTTTCTCATGTATTATGCTCTTAGTTTTTACAAAGTTTTTTCAACAGTGAATATGGTATTAAATGATCACAGTGTTTTGAAAGGCACCCAGCTATTACTTTGAATTTTGTTTAGGTTTCAGAACCCTGGAGATTGAATGGGCATGCGGAAAATATCCAGTATTGATGCACCTGGGCTCAGAAAGACATGATCTTGTCCAAAGGTTCATATTAGCCAGGTCATTGCTACTTCATGTCATATCTGCCTTTGCCAACCAGTTTTTTGTTGTTGTTGTTGTTTTACAGGGCACTGAAGAGCAGATGATAATAGACACAGGCCAACATTTAATGAGGCCAAATAAGCTAACACTTAAAGTAGACAGAAGGCTTTGTCCTCTGAAATCCCCCCTGAGTCTTGTTCTCCCTCTTTCCTGCTTACCCCAATTCTGTCTTTTCTCTGTCCCTTTTTTCTTCCCTTGCCTTAAAAGGGAGGAAAGTTCTTATGTCTCACTGTTTTTAGTTGGTTTCCTTAGTTTGAGTCTCTCCTCTTTCTTTTCTGATCTTTATTTTCAGTCCTATTCATTGAACTCCAAGAAAATAACATATGTAGGAAATGTAATTCTAACTGTGGTTTAGTAGATGAGACCATGGAAGGCTAGGAGGTAACTGTAGAATTAAAAATTAGGGTTTCAGTTTTTGAAGAGTGTTGCCAATAGCACAAGCAATCTTGTCAGAGAAAGAATTATCCTAGTTTTTCCTTTTGCTGGGAAATTGTGAGTTGAACCAGATTTCCAGCAGGCAAAATACATTTTAATAGGTGTTCTCTTTTCCTAGCTCAAAATAGGTTTTTATATTCAGAGAAAAATGTGTTTTGTTTCTACTTGAGGAATTTGAGGTTTATTGCTAGTTTTATAAAATGAATAGACACGATTTTATGTGTCTTCTGTTACAAAAAGAACAACTTTCTAGATGGGGGAGATGATTAACTTGCATATCAGGATTAGGCTAATTACTACTATCTGTAATTTTCCCAAAATATATCTGGAAGCTGCTTAATTGGTATAGCATTTACAAAAAAATCTCTTTACTTTCTCATAGTTTTTCCCACCATAGGTAATTCTCTAAATTATTTCAGGGAAGTTGCCTATCCCCTGAAGCTTCTAACATTTTAGTTTCTTAGTGAATACTTACTGAACAAAAAGAAATATCAATCTAGTCCAGTCTCTGGCCCTTGTTACCTGTTTTTTGTGGTTTGTTACCTGTTCATAGAATCATTTAGGATTTTTGCTTCTGGGTAATAGTGCCACTGTAATTCCCAAAGGTTTAAAATTGTGTCTTAATTTAGATCTTTTATTAGCTCTGTTCCAAAATTTTTTTCCCCATTGTACAATGTAAATAGGGCAAAGATAAAAAATCCAGGCTTATTCCTTTTTTTTTTTTTTTTTTTTTTTTTGGTGAAATACTAGATATCAAATGGATATCACATTCATTTATTTGTTCATTATTCTCACAGTAGCCAAATTGAATCTTAAAGAGATCAATAGAGATGATTTAAAAAATCATGTCAACTAAAAAACATTTAGCAGTATGGTATTTCCTCCTATAGTTGTGGTCTCTGAATACATCATAATTTTCAATATTTTTCCTTCCTAGAAAATAAATGCAGGCAATCTCTGTTGCCTTGAAGGGTTTTACAAGTAAGTTTTATTACTTGAGGGTGCAGAAATGCCAAGCTATTCCAGGCAAGTGAAAAAATAATGTCTGGGACTCTTTTTTGGCAAAACAACTAACTATACTTTCAGGTTCATGAGAACCAAATAGGACTTCAGCTGAGTTTTTTTCTTTTAAAATAGAAGTATCTATTGGCAGGACCTTATCTCTAATCTTTTTCTAGCTTTCTGTTTTCTTGTAGGACTACTTTGATTTATTGTGAGTCATTTTGCAGAGTTTTATTTACAAGTATACCTAACTTGGAACAAGTAATAACATTTGTTTGTTTGCAGATGCCTAGTACAATTTAAAATGGCTTAAGCAGTTATATAAGAAACAACGAATTATATTGCCCATGTAATACAAAGTAGCTACCACAACTAAGCAGAAAGACACGCTACTTCCTTCTTACTTTGATCTTATGGCCCTCAGAGTTAATTTAGGGCAGGAAATGCCAGTGCTGGAGGGCTGCCATGTCATTGGACAAAGTGAGAGCCTTTGGTTATTTTCTTTATGAGACTGTCACCCTAGTTTTGCTAGTGCTGAAGTGACAACAGCAGAAGAAAACCTGTAGCTAAAGGGCCCTTGTTGTTTTCCAGTGGAACAAAAACATCACGATTACTCTAGGCAATATGACATTATTCACATTCACTAAATATTTTGAAAATAATGAATGTAATACCTTTTTGTATTTTAAAGTAGGTTTATGCAAAGGTATAGCACAAGGCTGGTCTTGGTGGCTCAGACCTGTAATCCCAGCCTTTTGGGAAGCCGAGGGGGGCAGATACCTTTGAGCTCAGGAGCTCGAGACCAGCCTGCACAACATGGGGAAACCGCATTTACACAAAAATTAGCTGGGTGTGGTGGCTTATGCCAGGAATCCCAGCTCCTCAGGAAGCTGAGGCTGGAGAATCACTTGAGCTTGAGAAGCAGAGGTTGCAGGGAGCTGAGATCATGCCACTGCACTCCAGTCTGGGAAACAGAGTGAGACCCTGTCTAAAAACAAAAAACCAAAACCAAAAGGTGTAGCATATACATCTGTACTTTAACTGAATGAGATTTTAAAAGTATAATTTCTTTTTTTTTTTTTTTTGAGACGGAGTCTTGCTCTGTCCCCCAGGGCTGGAGTGCAGTGGCCAGATCTCAGCTCACTGCAAGCTCCGCCTCCCAGGTTTACGCCATTCTCCTGCCTCAGCCTCCCCAGTAGCTGGGACTACAGGCGCCTGCCAGCTCACCCGGCTAGTTTTTTTGTATTTTTTGAGTAGAGACGGGGTTTCACCGGGTTAGCCAGGATGGTCTCGATCTCCTGACCTCGTGATCCGCCCGTCTCGGCCTCCCAAAGTGCTGGGATTATAGGCTTGAGCCACCGCGCCCGGCCTAAAAGTATAATTTCTTAAATCATTCATATTAAAGTTCTCATAAAAATCCAACACTAATTTCTGTTCTCCTTTGTTAGAGCTGTTGAAATACAACTTAGTTTTAAGAAAGAGACTGCTTCTGACTCCGCTTTTGTCATTCAGAGCATTGAAGTAGTAATTTAATATTTTTATTTCTCAAATCAAATTATTTTTTTCCTATCATTTGCTCTGCTTCTTGGCTTATAAAGCTTGATTATATTTGCCTTTTCTTATTTTGAGCAATGTGGTCTAAGTGTATGAAATAGAAAAAAATGATCTTACTAAGTAGATAAAACAATATGGCAGTGTTTTTGCATAGTGGAAAATTGTGAATTCTGGCTTAAAATATTTTTTTGCCATGATTAGGAAATGGTGAAATGAATAATCAGCAACTAACACTGATTAAAATTCTTTACTTCCAATAGAAAAGACCATTTTTATAAGGTATCTAGATGGATATTCCAGCATGCCTATCATTATAAATTGAATATAGAATGAGTCTTCTCATAAATAAAGCTTACTTTATTTTTGCTATACCACTATAAATGCTATCAAATAGCTGAGGTGGAGGAAGTTTACCACATTTCCACTAAACCTTATTGCTACTAGAAAGTGAACCAACCCACGATCTTTTTGCAGCATTTCAACATGACAAAGACCATATGTAGTTAGCTTCTAGATTTATGCATTTCTATTTGTTTGTAGTGAGATTCTTAATTCTATGCTGTTAGGATAATTGCTGATGCTAATAAGTTATGCTAAGACCTACCCTTGCTACCTGCTTAATGACATTTGTCTAAGAGATTATAGTAGTGTACATGAGAAATTCCAAGGACTATAGTAGGTGTTAGCAAGCTAACCACCGTTCAATCTTTCAATTTGTTTAACATGGAGAACAAATCCCTGTCACTAGCACCTATAAAAACTTGCTAGTGATGTTACTAAAAGTTCCTTACCTGAATTTTCTTACCTATAATATAAAATATGGTTGCTGAAAGAATCTTTCTCATAGAGGTTAAATGAGTTTATACGTCTGTTCATGCTTAGCATTTCCTAAGTGCTGATGATGATGATATTGATGATGCTGTGAACCACATCATTTGGGATCAAGTGGAATTATCCTTGTCCATTTATAGCCGGCTTTGCTTCCATTTGAAAATAGTGCAGGAATTTGGTTAATACTACTCTAGCCACATAAAGAGATTAGAGATTAGCACACCTGGAGGATTGCTTCCAATTTCCGGTACTACATTTGAAGAGAGACTTTAATGACTTGAATCATATCCAGAGAAGAGTGACCTGAATTGCTTTAAGCACGTGGGTTTCTTCAGTATGGAACAAACAAAACTTACAGAAAGGCTAGCATAATCAGTAACTTGCCGGACTGCCCTATGGGATGTAGATTAGATTTATTATTTTTTGTTTTCTAAAATAGAATTGGTAAAGATTAGAAAGAAACAAATATATCAGGCTACCATGAGAGGAAAAAATCTATTTACTCCTAGGACTTTTAAAGAGTATAATAAGGTGGCTGTGCACGATGGCTCATGCCTGTAATCTCAACACTTTGGAGGCCAAGGCGGGTGGATCATGAGGTCAGGAGTTCAAGACCAGCCTGACCAAGATGGTGAAACCCCATCTCTACTAAAAACACAAAAATTAGCCAGGCATGTTGGTGGGCACCTGTAATCCCAGCTACTTGGGAGGCTGAGGCAGAGAATTACACGAACCCGGGAGACAGAGCTTGCAGTGAGCTGAGATCATGCCACTACATTCCAGCCTGGGCGACAGAGCAAGACTCCGCCTCAAAAAAAAAAAAAAAAGGGAAAATTAGTAGGGTGACATATAAGCAACTGACCTATTTACTTTAAAATGGTAATGTTTGTTGGTCACATCATTGGGAGATTTGAGGGCTGTAGGGGGATAACAGGGTGGGCACTGAGGTCATCTTTTATTCTGAGATAAGAGGTCTTTGATGATACCTTGAAAGTGTGGGCATCTCTAGTCTGGATTAAGAGTGAAATAGTGGAGTCAAGAGATAATATTATAAAGTTTGTCAAAGGCAGAATGACAGGCTTTTTAAGAGTGTATTTGGGAGACAGGGAGAATGTGAGGCCCTCTTTTTTGTATGTTCTTGATTTTGTATAAAAAGCATATGTTATTTCTATAATAAAAGATACTAAGTTATTAACATGTAAAAATTATTTAGTATTTTGAAATAGTATATTTTGAAAGAATAATGTGGCATCATGATGGTAATGTTGGGATTTCAAGTCAAGAACTTTGGAAGAGGTTTAATATGAAAATTCCTTTCTGAAGCCAGAGTATTTAAAGATCACAGGGTTAGCTTTTCCCAATACAGTAAAAATCTTTATTGATAAGGCCCATCACTTCTAAGAAAGACTCTCACAGCTCTTTGACAGTGCTCACTTTGGAGGAGTGGAAAGACTCAATGGGATTCCAGATTCATCTGAAAATACTTTTATTCAATTTCTCCTTCCTCGTGACCAACCAATAATTCATCAAGGTAGGTTAGCATCACTTTTTTGACATCACAGAGTAGATATGGATAATAAATCAAATCCCAGTCATAATATGTATGAGAATATCTTATATCTTAAAAAGTACTTTATAGATATGTAATCAGAGTGTTATCATATTTAATTTTAGTTTCAAAATCAGGGGCCATTGGTCTCATAGATATTATGGTGTTTTATATCTTCTGGTTTCTGTAAAGTTAAAACTGGATTCATTTTTTTCCAGAATAAGATGACAATTTGTGCTGAGTTACTTACATATTCTCCCTGATAGTCTGAGTATTCACACTGAAACAGCTGGCCTGAGTAGTATAGCCTAGTATCCGGGTAGAATTCCCTTATCAGTAAAATGAAAATCACTCTGTTATATATATTTATTAAAATTTTGTTTAAGAGGCTACCTGGCCCTTTTCTATTACTGATACCATAGTGAAATTGAAAAGATACATCTGTGGTGAGATGGAGTCCTCTCCACTAAATTAGTAGCTAGCATCAGGATATTAAAGAGGTCTTTTTAGAGTATACTCAGGTATGAGTATTTTAAATGTCACAGGAAGATGGATGTGATGTGCTTTTATCCTATTTATTTTTTGTTTAGAATTTTCTCCTTGGTTTCAGGTGAAAATCTCCGAAAAATTTTTTAACAAAACATTATTGAAGGATTGAAAAATAACTATTTTCATAATATATGTATCAGAGTTCCCCAAAACACTTTTGAGAAAATGTCATAGCAAAAATATCTCCAAATTTTATGTTTTTATAATGGAAGAGATAAGTTAATACTATAAAAATGCATCCTCAAAATTGAGCTTTCAAAAATGCTGTTGACATAGTGCAGTTTTTACTCTAATAATCCAAATTAGACTATCTTATATTAGATAATATTAATAAAACTTTGCTTCTTAGGAGAGCACAGTGATAAGAAACTATAGAAAATCTAGAATGGATATCTGATTTATGTGGATCAGTACATCTACAAATACTCTTTCTTAAAGTTGTTTTGAGTTCAGCGTCCCAGTTGGAAACATAATAGAGAACATTTACAAAATATTACCTGAAGAAAAGGATATAAAATCTAGGTAGTTAGAAGTATGTCTATACAAAAGTATAGTCTATACAGAAGTATACAAAATACAGTTTAAAGAAATAAGGCACAGTACTTTTTTTGGTTGTCCTATGTCTGTTTCTCTTTATATACTCGTTAAACTCTATGTTAACATATTTATGAAATTTCTGAAAAAGAAATACAATTGACACAGTGGAAGTAGAACTAGGTCAATCTTAAAGACATCAACCACAATTTCACATTACATTTGGACTTCTATGTACAAAATTACCCAGAATACTTAGGCTGTGTTTCATTTATTTGTCCTTTGGGGAGACAGTGGAAAGCTGGAGTGACATTTTGACCATCTACTAATTTCATGGGAGGTGTATTTTTAAAATATCTGAAACTAGATATCCATCAAATACTGGACTGTAATAACTGTGAAGATAAAGGGTGTTTGTTTCTGAGAGTACACTTGTGAGGCTTTTTACTATGTGTAATTTCAAATTAGGGAAAGTTTAAGAGGGAGTATAGAGTGTGCCTATGTCTATTTTCTTTTCTCTTTTATTTCCCACATCTTCTCATATTTCTAACTCTGGAGGAAGCTGGGTGCTAGACTATATAGGGAGATAGGATTGAAATATGACAAATGTATCTTTGTACCCTTATAAGTTAATTCTGGTCTTTTAAATTTGGCATAGTCATTTTTTTTCTCTAGGATACTGGTTTCTAACATGGTTAGCACAAAATAAAGTTTGATTTTTACCCACCTCCTGATTTTTCTTTCTGAAGCCAGCTCCTGCTTTGTCCTTCAGAACTGTCTCCCAATTGCCTAGCACTCTTGTCATTACTAAGAATTTTCAGCTTATTAGTCTCTTCATGCCATTCCTAGTCTACCCTTAACATTTCTCTGCCCTCTAATTGGGATATTGTGTAAAGATTATCTTAACTCTGAGTTAGAAGCCTTTCTGGACTATCTTACAATAACTGATAATGTTGTAACCCCCCAAATATGTATAATCTGTCCCCCTGCCTATCATGCTTTTATTTCCCTGAATTGTAATTGCCAGATTCATTTGTTGGTATTCGCCTTTTCACTCTAAGTTTTAAGATGTCAGGAGATTTGTCTATTGCTGTCAATATTGAATATCTAGTGGCTAATATTTTGTCTGGTACACAGTAGATCTTCAATAAATGGTGTGTGAATAAAGCATGGGCCACTCCTTGCTTCCCTGCTTAGAAACCTTGCTACTATTAGACCTGACCCTTGGAAGGAGCATTAACATACAATGACTCATTAAAATAACAACAACAGTAACAACAACTAAGCTCACCATATCATTTGGGATGAGAACATAGGTCAACATAGTGACTTTAGTACTCGTTGAATACTGAGGAGCTTCTTTATACATAAAAATATTTCTGCATGTCAGTTTAATTCCATAGAATTTCATTAACCTAAGAAAGTCTTTTAAAGAACCACCTTCTTTCTTTCACTCGGACATATAGATGATCAGCTTCCTCTATGGGTAGCTATAGATTTTAATCACACAGATAAGTTTGATGGTGTCCAGTTTTTATTTAGACTCTTTGCTACCTCTTTTATCAATATGCAATCCATGTCACCTAAACTATATTAAATAATTTTGTTCTCTTGAACTACATTATACAATTTATAAAGTAGAACTCCTAAGAACCCAAGATTTGCAATAGATTACATGTCAGTCAACAAAGCTAAGCATTATCAGCTCACAATGACATCTGACTCTCTAAGCTGTTGGTGTTGATGTGGTGTTCTGAGTTTCCAGTGCCTATAGTGTCAGTAATCACAAGGATAGAAATGTTGAAGACAAGTTTCTGTCTCCTCAAACTTCACTTTTTATGCAGATGTACCTGCTAAGATTGAGTTACTGTGCATGATAAGTGTAATCGGAGAGTTGGCAAGCAGGTTAAATATGATTGACCATTCTATATTTTCCTATAATGGGACTGAGAAAGAGAAGAGCTTTGTAGATTGGGAATGTGAAGTAGATGCATGGAAATAATTGCAGAAAAATTCTTTTAAAAGTCCCTAGCCTTACATCTACTTGGAACTTGATGTATATTCTTATTTTAAAGGTTTTATTTATAAGAATGTGCATAGGGTTTCCTTTTTTGATAAACTAGTGTTCTTTGTCTTTGGCAAATAAGTAGTAACTGCAATTTGACAAATAAAGACTCTGTATTCCCATTTTCTGATGCAAAACTGAGATAGGAATATTATAAAAGAACATACTGATGGGGAGAGTTAGAATATAATAGGATCAATTAATGAATCTAATGTACTATTGATGGATTTTTCCCTCTCCAGAAAATCACCTATTAGTTATTGTTGTGAGTTATGGCATGCTTATAAAGTTCCTGTTATTATTTCTCTTGGTATTGAGTCATTTGTTTTTTTTTTCTCTATGTTATTATTTTTGTTATAGTTAATATGCATTCATATGAACTATATGAATATATATTCATATATATTCATTCATATATTCGTTCATATATATATATTCATATAGTTCATATGTTTTCTTGGGGAAAAATACTGAAATACTTCTCTGAGACTCCAAATATATAAAATTGGAATGTTAACGCTGAACTCAAAAAGAAATTTCATGAGGATCACATAAATTGGGTTGTAATTATGTAATATACACATTTATATGTAATATATATTACATTATACTACAGAAAGAGATGTGTAGGCCTGCCTATCAGCATACCTGTCATATTGTAAGATAGCAAATGTTCATTTTCCCACACCCCTTCTTTAGATCTGAAGTAGATTTCCTAAGAGCACAGCAAATTGTTAATCTGGCACATATTCACAGTTTAGTGAATGTTTCCTTCTTTTCTTCCTTTCCTTTTTCCTTCCTTCCTAATCTGTAATCTTTCTACTCAAGTAAATATAAATGCATGTTTATCCAAATATAATATGTTAATAATATGTTTATTATTTTCTATGCATGCATGTGTCAACAAAATGTCTCAAGAGTTGCATTGTCACTTTAGGACCGACCCCGGACTGTGGCACACATAATCCACTGGAAGGAAACCCTCATTCCCTTTAGCCTCACACAGTTATTTTTGTTGTGTTTTTTTTTGTTGTTGTTTTTTCATTGCAGTCACTTAATTCCTCTTGATTTGTGTGGAAAAGATGTTGTTTGTAGAAAGAAATGAATATTTTGTTTTCTACTTTTTATATACATTTTCTATATGCCATATCCGTGGTTAGAAGAAATTTTTTTACACTCAATGATTTGAATTGACTTGTTAGCATGATATATTTATATTAATTCATACATTTTATATGTAAATTTTTAAAAAATCTTGATAAAGTAAGTGATTTAATATGAAATTTCTATACTAGAATTTTGTTTCATTGATTGATTTACTAAGACATACGGATAGGAAGGTAAGAACTTTAAAGTTATTTTGGAGACATGATTTCTTGTTTTTTATTGAATAGATGATTCTTCTCTGCAACCATTATTAAAGAGATGTTTACTAGAGGTATCTGACCTGAATCCCAGTTCTGATAATGAATTTCAATTTTGTATCGTATTCTTTTGAAAGACCATTTGGGTATGCTTAGCTATATTGCTTTAATAATGATACCTCTATTGGTTTAAGAACTATTTCTGTCTTTACCAGCTTTGAGTCTAGTACCACAAATGACAGGGAGGTTATTTTATTACACCCTGAATCTCTCAATGTAAGGATTAGGAGGGTTAATTTATGTCCCAAGCTCACTCCATTATTTGTTCCAGAGGCTGGTAAACATTACAAAGGAGTATCACAATTGGATTTTGAATCAATAACTTCAGACACTGAACCATATATTTTAATGGGAAGCTGCATTTTCCTTACAATGGTCAAGTAATACTATTAGTTTCTTGGCGATATAGTAGAGTTAGAAAAGATAAATATAAACATACAAAGTACTGTGAGGTCTCCAAATGTTATAGTTCATCCTTCTAAAAGGCTTACTAAGGTCAACCACAATTCTTTTTGCTATGCTTTGTTACTCTGGGCCACTTCACAATAATTTCAAAATTATGTATGATACTAGCTTTGAATGTATTACTTATTTGAACTCTTCAGTTTGCTCCTAGAAAAAGTCCTATTGACATATCTGTGAGGTATTTACACCCTTAGTTGGTATTTGCTCTCTGACACATTTCAAAAACGAGCTAGGAGCCTTCTGAGATGTATATACAGTGAACTAGAATAGGTAAATTCAAATCTCTGTAGGCTTGTCTATTTTTAGTATGAACAAAAAGGAATCATGTTCTATTTCATATGATGTCTTCTCACTTGAGAATTCTAAATGCATACTACTCAATTCATGCGCCTCCTGTGTATATTGTAAATGAAATGTTTAGGCCAAATTTTGGAAATAACCTATATTCTGCTGTAATATTCTTTTTAAAAGTTTTTTCTCTTAATAATTTTTCTTAGAATTTGATATATGTTTTATGACTACTAATATTAACTCTGGTTTTGCACTTTGCTCCTCTGTAAAAATAATATTTTTATTTTCCTTTAGAGGAATAACATAAAACTAGGCCATGGACACTCTTAACACTCAAGTCCTTACTTTTCAAATGAACAGATAAAAGCAGTCACTATTGTGTGGCAACTGGAGTCAGTTCTGTCTTTTCCCAGAACTCCATGATACTCATTGTAGCCGTTTCTAGACATGGCATTCCAATACAATGCTGTAGCTCTCCCAAGCAGCGACCTAGTTATCTGTGCATTCGTTAGAGTAAAATGATATAGAAGCGAAGCTGTAGTGAAAATATTAGCATTTGAAAAAGAAGATCATTGTAGTCTTTTCTGTTTAATTGATTGCAAAATATCCTTTTGGGATCCTTAAATATAGTAATATATAATGGTAGTAATATATAATATATATAATATATAATAGAGTAAATATAATGGTGACAACCATATTCTTCACAAACATTTTTACTTATTTGCTATAATGTCTTGGGAAATTTGAGGAAAAAGATTGGATAAAAGAAAATATAGCCACAATTTAGTTACTATTCATTACTCCCTATTTCCTAGAAAATCAGCATTGTGATGAAGCCCAAGATACTATGAATGGCGACATATATAATTAGAATTATTTCCTCATATTTTTGATGGCGGTGAGATATGTTGTTGAGATTTTTTTCACTCCTTAATACATGTATACTTTTAAACATTTTAGTTGTTTTTATTGTTTGCTTTATTAGTTTCTGGCACATTTTGGATTTTTCATCTAAAACGTTAATCTCTAAAATTTTAAGATTATCCTTTATAGTTATTGGAACATCTTGTAAGAGTTAATGTGGATAGTTCATTAAGTTGGTTCTCCTCCTTGTAAAGATATATAGACATTTTGTCGGTGCTAGATAAACCTTTTTGAAATTCACTTCTCGTTTTCTCTTTGAGTTTGAAATAGGGGTCACATAACAGTTATCCATGTTTTATGCATAGAAATAATTTATGGTAACTAAATATGCCTTTTTTTGTTTGTTTGTTTGTTTGTTTTGTTTTGTTTTGAGATGGAGTCTCGCTCTGTTGCCAGGGTGGCATGCAGTGGTGTGATCTTGGCTCACTGCAACCTCCGCCTCCCAGGTTCAAGCGATTCTCCTGCCTCAGGCTTTCGAGTAGCTGGGACTACAGGCATGCGCCACCACACCCAGCTAATTTTTGTATATTTAGTAGAGACGGAGTTTCGCTATGTTGGCCTGGATGATCTCCATCTCTTGACTTTGTGATCCGCCCACCTTAACCTCCCAAAGTGTTGGGATTACAGGCTTGAGCCACCACACCCAGCCTAAATATGCCTCTTAATTTAGCCAGTCTAAGGATAGTATTAGGCTATTTTCTGCAGATATAGTGAATAAGATCAATATTATACTTGAAGCAAGCTTTTACATCAAAGTTGTGATAAGCATTTTAGACCAAGAAAAAAACCTTGTAGTTTTTCTAAGCATTATCATTTTGTGAAAATGTGAATGATTAGGACTGGTACTTTACCAAATCACACAGTAAACATGTATTTGTGAAAACATTGATAAAGAAAGTAAACCAGAATACAATCTAGTAGAATATAAGTTTTAGATGGTAGAGAATTTGTCCTATTTCTCTTTTTCTCATGACTAATAGCCATACAATAAATGTTTATTGAATATAAACAAAAGATAATTAAATGAATAAACTAAGGAATTATTTTAAACTTATGCTTGTTTGTGTGTAGTTTTACTGAAAATTTTTTTGTCTAATTAGAATAAAAACTTTAGCACTAAAATAAGTATGAAATGGCTAGTATATGTACCATAAATCTATTTCATTTCTTTCTTGGTGAAATGGTTAGCATATGTCTGCCAACCTGTTGCTGCTTAGCGTTACTGACAATTATATACATTATAAATTATATATTTGGTCTCGCACTGTTTTTATATATTTTTGTATTCAATTGGGCATGCTTATTGTTAGAAAATCTTAATTTTGTTTTGTAGTATAAATTATAAAGTATGTAATTCTTCAAAAATTATTTTTGTGCCAAAGTGTTTTTCTCCATACAAGGTGAACAGATTAGGTGGCATTCATACAGCTATAAACTTTAGAGTTGTATTTGTTATAGGTAAAGTTCTGTTTTGCAACAAGAGCATTCAAATCGTATCACAAAATCGTAAGTTAAATGCTTTGAGTACTTTGACCAATACTTAGTTTTATGTGAGGATTAAGAGGTAACAGAGAGTATGAAACACCCTTCTCATTGAAGCAGGTGTCTTTTCTCTCTCACTGGAAATTTATATTAAAATTTAATCAGAAAAGTAAGTTCATGATTTGCCTTGAGCATCTGTATATTTTTGGTTGTAACAAAAATACTTCATTTTAGTGCTCACTGCTAGATGTCTATTGAGAATGCATATTTCATACCAAATTTTAAAAGAAATATGTAGATTAAAATGAATTCTCAGTGCTATGATATGTTTGTGATACTTCTTCAGGCACATAGGTTTCAAAGAAACATACAAGGTACATGCTTAAGTTGTTGCTGACCTACACTATGCCTGCGTCCTAATAGGTTGTATTTCAGCTCCTATATTTTTGACAAATAGCTGAGCTCTGTAAAGCTCTGTTTGTGGTGCTGAAACCTCTCATGATATATGAGCATGTCTGGCTGATAAATTCTAATGTCAGCCTCTGTGTGATAGTGATTCATCAGGTTGTAAAATTTGTGTTTGGGAAACACGTTGAATTAGCAAGTTTCATGTTTTGGTTGTGTTAAAATTAACTCAATTTGTCCTTTTGTTTTAAGAAGTTCATAACAATTGCCTTCTACACTGTCAAAAACAGCTAGGATTTAATTGGAAACTGTCAATGCTATCACAAAAGAAATGTCTAATATTAAGAAATAAATTGATATGACTACAGTGCTGGAAATGTTTATAGGCCAGTGCGATGTTGATATTATGCAGAAAGCCATTGTAAGAAAAGTTAAAAGTTGCTTATGAGCAGACACAATAGCAATTAACATGAAAGCTTTGTAACTTTGAGAGATAAACAATTTGCCTATAAAAACTGTGATATTGTCTCAGAATGTTTGCTTTGTACAAAAATACTTCTGTTTTTTCAGGACTGTGGGAGTTTGTTTGTAAAAATGATTGAAATCCTCAAAAATCTTAATTCTCTTTTTTTAAGTGAAATCCTTATATTCCCTATATAAGATTTTTAAATAACTACCAATGTACTTGGCACTTCAATTGAACGATTTGTAATCTTTTAAGCTGTGGGTTTCAGATGCCTTAAATATATTCTTAGAGGACTGGACTAAAAAATTAAATTGTCAATTTTTTCTTTTACTTTAAAATAGTTTTAGAAGCTTTTCCTTTAGTTAACATCATTCCTCTTAAATTTTTGGCAAACTCTGGAAGTATCTGAATTATGTCATTTTTATATTGGGGTGAGCTAAATAAAAGAAATTTCAGAAAGTTGAACCTGTTAAACTTCTACTACTAATCCTATATGTTTTAGGGTGTAATTCTAAAATCTTAGTCTTGGACTGAAACATGCTGTTTCCTTGCCATGTTTCAATATAGTAAATTATTAAGTTATTTGCTTGTTATTTCAGTGAATCTCCTTAACTGTTTTGAATCAGAGAGAGATTTGAAAATTATACCTAGAGCATAAGTCATAATGAAATTTGGCAATAGTTTCTGCAAAGTAAGCAGCCTAGACCAGGCATGGTGGGTCATGCCTGTAATCCCAATACTTTGGGACACTGAGGTGGGTGGATCATAAGGCCAGGAGTTCAAGACCAGCTTGGCCAGTGTGGCAAAACTTTGTCTCTACTAAAAATACAAAAATTAGCCGGAGATTAAGTCGCATGCCTATAATGCCAGCTACTTGGGAGGTTGAGGCAGGAGAATTGCTTGAACCTGGGAAGTGGATGCTGCAGTGAGTCGAGGTTTTGCCACTGCACTCCTGCCTGAGCAACAGAGGGAGACTCCGTCTCAAAAAAAAAAGAAAAAAAAGAAGCAAGCAGCCTAAAACTAAGCTACTGCTAATAATTAAAATAAGACTTTAGGTTGCTCAGATACTGAATTTATATTGTCTCAACCTAATAATTTAATCTACTCCAAAAGCTACTTGTTAAAATCCTTAAGTGAATACATAATTTCCTAGAGTTTCTATCAATAGTTAAAGGGTTAAATACAAATTATGATTGCCATTTGATATTGATTAAATGCTTTCTGAAATCCATATTTGAGACTTTATAAAAATGTAGGCAGTCCCATCACCCAAGAAAAATGCCTTACTCTTAGCATTCCAAATTTCATTATAGAAAAACACCTTTTAAAAACTTCATCATTTAAATGATATCTGATCAGATGATATTTCCCAGAAATTACTCTTTATTTAGAAACAAAACAAGACAAAAGCAATTGATTTTAATCCAAAATGTATTTTTCCTTATAAAAGAGGTCCACATACTCACTGTGTCTACTCTACAGAATTTGTCCATTTTATTACACCACGTGTCAAGTTTATCTGGTCACTGCAAAAACTCGTGGCTAATATGTGTAATACAACACAGGAGGAAGTATTGCTCAGTTCAACTACTCTTATATACTTAAAAAAAATACAGAAATGTTTTTGTCCACTTTAACTGTAGTCCAGACATAAAAGTTACATGAAAGTTTTAGAAAATGGAGTTATTTTATTTGGTTGCCACAGTACCCCTTGAAGCCAGTTACTTAAAATGCTGACGTTGTACATATTTCCACTGGTCAGGAGCAGCATTGGTGAAGCTTAAACTTTTCTCTCGAAAGTAATCTTTCTTTACGTTGTTTTTTGTTTGTTTTGTTTGTTTTGTTTTTAGCACAGCTGAAGTCTTTAGCTTTTTTTTGTTCGTTTTTGGAGTAGGTTTAGTTGGTGGTTTTTACGACATTTGTTGGTAAACCTATAACAGTTGCTTTTACTTTCAGTGATGTACTTTTTTCTTTTCCTGCTTCCCAGAGATTTATCAGAGGAGGATAAAGCTCACCTAATGCAAAAGTTGGTTTCTGTAAGTAATTCCTCACATAGCTATGTCCACCATGACAGTTCATTTCTTGAGAGAGGCAGCTGATAAGACATATCACACCAATAATCCCCAGAAGGCCTCCAAGACAGGCCATAAGTGTTGTGGTATTACTCTTTTCATACTGTTTTTGATCAGGGTCCAAACCTTTGGTGGTGACATTTACACATTTTTTTCTGTTTTTCTGATAGATGGTGGGAATATCAATACAAATTTTATACTCAGTTGATGGGTTCAGATGAGTAAGATTATATACCTTGACATCAGATGGTATTCGAGCACTTTGTGCAGCATAAGAATTTTCAGTCTTGACAAAGGCTGTCCATTTAACACTAGATTTAAGAATTTTAGAACTTGCTTTCCAGGACACCAAAACTGAATTGGCCTGAATCTCTCTTATTTTAATATTCAAAGAGCCATTGTTATCCTGTGGAAAAGATCCATCCACTTTGATCATAACAGACTTCAAGTCAGCGCCAACTAGGTTAGTTGCTATACAAGTATATAAACCCCCTTCTTTGGGAGTTATGCCATTTATTTCTAGTGTTCCTTCAGAATGGACATAGAAATTTTCTGTTAGGGTATTAGGCAAGAGTTTTTGACCAGAAGGTGTTATCCAGTAGATTTCAGGCTGTGGTTCTGCAGTAGCTCTACAGTGTAAGGAAACATAACTCCCAGCTTCTACATTTAGATTAGAAGGAAAGCTCTCAGGAGCTATAAGAGGGAGACAAATTTCCATCATGTCCCTGAAATGCACTTGCCGAACATTCTGACCTTGGAATTCAGGTGGGTCCACACAAAACAGTGAATCTGGCTCCATAAATCGAATGTTGGTTTTGTTCATATTAATCCAACGGATGACACAGTCACACCTGATGGGGTTACTGTGTATGCTGATTTCCTTGAGGTTTGGCAGAGACTCAATGGTACCATGGTACAGGGCACTGAGGGCATTGCTGTTCAGCATGAGTGATTCCAGCTTGGGGAGTCTGAAAAATGCATTGGGGTGAATGTAAGACAATCTGGGGTTGTTAGTAGCTTCTATTTTTCTTAAATCTGGCAGGTTATCCACAGCAAGACTATCGATGGAAATCAACTCAGGCATATTGTTTATCCCCAACTCTTTTAAGTGTAGCATATTGCTAAAATCACCCCTTCGTATTCTATTAATAGGATTTTTATTTAGATCCAAAAATTTGAGATTTACAACTTTTTGAAGAGCAACATGGGGTACTTTAATAAGCCTGTTGTCATAAAAGGAGATGCTTTCTAAGTTTTCAAGTCCAACCAAGGCATTATCTGGTATTTCTGTGAGGTTTATACCAGCTATGACCAGGCTGCGAAGATTGATAAGAGGCTTAAAGTTCATGTCTTTGATTCTGATAATTGGATTTTCCCCAATCATCAGAATCTCTAGATTTGGAAGAGCATCGAACCACTTACTGTTGATCATCTGCAATCTATTTGAATTGAGATGAAGTCGAAGAAGATTATGTAGGCCAATAAAGGCTCCAGGTGAAATTGCAGAAAGCAAGTTGTGATTAATATAGAGTTCTTGTAAGTTGCTCAGTTCTGACAGACATTTTTCAGGCAGTTCAGTAAGTTTGTTTTCCTCTAGGTACACAGAAAGGAGCTGAGGCATCTTTTTTACATTAATATTGGTGACTGAAGATAAATTGTTTTGAGATAAATCCAGGCCAGTAAGGTTTACTGGAAAGTCTGTGGAGTATTCAATTTTTGCAATATTGTTAGTCTGCAGGAGCAGAATCTGTGTGTTAGCAGGCAATCTGGCTGGGAAAGTTGAAAGACCTAAATCATTACAGTCCACTGTAGATGCTTCCATATAAATGGATCTGGGTGTAAACCAAGGCCTGATTTCACACGTACATAACTGTGGACAATCCACTTTTTTATCTACAGCTTTTACTAGTGTAGTGATAGCTAGGCCAAGTAGCACATGAATTTGGAGTGGCATGTCCTTCATCTTAGCTTTCTTCTTCAGAAATGTAATGGGCCCTTAAGGATTCCACAGTCAGTACTAGTAAGTTCAATAGGAGCTGATTGATAAGGAAGATACTTGCATTTGTCAAATGATGAATGCCATAGAACCACAAAGTTTTTCTTCACTGAAATAAGTGCCAGTGCCACAACTGCATTGTCCAAAAATGTCATGCATATTGGAGAAGAGAAGGTTACTATTTTCTTAATGATATAATATTGATGTACTTTTTGAAGGTGGAGTATGTATAGATGGTCATAGGAGATTGAGTAATTCATTTATTTAGAAGTATAATATTCAAATCCCATGCTTGTTCAGTATTTGCAGGAATAGCAGCATGATGCTAAATGTAATAAAATGAAATATGAAAGAAAAAAGAGAACAATAATTAGTACAAATGAAAAATATCATAATTAATATCTATTAACTAATTATAATTATTTCATGTATAAATTATATTTTTAGAGTTTAAGTACTTCAGTATGTCTTGGTGACTTTATCATTTTCATGACTGTCCTTGATAATTCTTGGCCCAGACATTGGGCAGGCTGAGAAACTTAATCTTTAAAAGGCTAAAGATTTATTATTTTAATGAATATGTTTCCAGAAGTTTTCTGTTATTTCAAATATTTACTTATTTATACCTTGTAATTTTATTCATTATATTTTCATTAGCTTTGAAATTTAGTTATAGGGAAAAAAGGAAAATAACTTTTAAGTTTTTTAACTATTGATGGCTTTATTTTTTTTGCTTGTTAGAGAGGCAAAATAAAAAGCCAATAAATAAGTAATACTGTTCACTTACAACCTAATGAGTTAGACTGTGATTCAACAGGCTCCCAGGAGACAGGATTTAGAGACAAAAATTATAAAATGTTAAGTAAGCTAGATGTAGTGGTATTAGCTGTTTCCCATTTTCATTCATACTCCTCTCCATAGTCTCCTTTGCATAAAGTGACTTGAGTTTTGCAGTCTTCAGAGAAGATTAAGTTTAACTTGCTGTAGATATACCTGTATGTTATCATTCTTAACTAAAGTTCAGAAGATTAACATGTGGCTGTTTTATTTTTCCCTGAGAATAACTTACCTTCCATTACTAACAATGAAAAAACAGTATTATTACATCACTGATATGGTTTGGCTGTGTCCCCGCCCAAATCTCATCTTGAATTGTAGCTCCGATAATTCCCATGTGTTGTGGGAGGGACCTGGTGGGACATAATTAAATCGTGGGGGCAGTTTCCCCCATGCTTGTGATAGTGAAATAAGTGTCACGAGATCTGATGTTTTTATAGGGGAAACCCCTTTTGCTTGAGTCTCATTCTCTCTTGCCTGCCTCCATGTAAGATGTGCCTTTTGCCACCTGCCATGATTGTGAGGCCTTCCCAGCCAGGTGGAGCTGTGAGTCCATTAAACATGTTTTTCTTTGTATTACTCAGTCTTGGATATATCTCTATTAGTAGCATTAGAATGGACTAATGCAATCAGTAACACAAAGACCTAGATATTTTTCTTTTAAATGGATACCAGTGTCTTTGAAATATAATCATTTCCAACACCAAGTTGCAAATTTGATATGTGGGGATCCTTCTTTTTCTCTATGTTTACCTCACCATCTGCCATTTTCCTGCAGGGAACCTTCTTCCTATTGATAGAGCTATGGTTGCATTACTCTGCCTGGAATAGTTCTTTCTTTGTTTTAAATTACTTTTTACTGTCTTTTCAAACCTTAGGTCAAGAATCTCCCCTCTGGGAAGTCTTTCATACAAGACTTTCATATAACGCCTCCCTCCAGATGTACTTAGCTGCCCCTCCACAGTGGTCCCATGGCTGCAGCACTTGCCTCTGTCAAGCATTTCCTTGATCCTTTCTTTCAACAGTCACTAATCTCCTTGAGAGCATGAGGCCTGCCTGACTTTGCATCCCATCTTCTGGGCATTATCATTATAATATAGTATATGTTCAAGAAATGTTTCGAATGAAACAATAAATTAATTTTATTAATAGAATCATTTATGCATCCTTTTACATATTAAGCAATTCAATCTGCTTAATTTCTAATTTCAGTAAATCTGTCTGTTTTAATGTGTGTAAGTATATACTAACATCATATTTGTGTTACATATATTACTAAAATCCAGAGATTAAAATTCAGGCTACTACAAAGGAATGTTAGACTTTAAGAGAAAAGTTAATCTATTATATCTGTGCTTTATTCTTTAATTTATCTGGTCAACATTTATTGAGCACTTTCTACATGCTGATTATTGTGTTAATAGCTAGAGTGAAAAAAGATGATTTAGATATGGTTGATTCCTTTAGTAAACTTTCAGTCTGGAGGGGAAACAGAAGTAAACAGATGGTTACAATTCCATATGCATGCTCATTTGGAAGCATATACCCCTCCGAATAAAACGAAAATAGAAAATAGAAATCTATTGCCGCTTTATGTCCAGAATGAAAGAAAAACCTAGGTACAAAGTCCAGTTGTATTGCTGTATGTTTCCATAAATCACTTAGCTGAGAATGGAGAAGCCATTACTTCTATCAATTAATTGGTTAGGTCTGCTTTCTTCAGCAGAGCAGAGAGGTACCTATATTCTTCTTTAGGTTAACTAGAGGTTCGGAAATATTAAAGATGAAGCATTCTTTCTGGGGGAGTCTTAATATAATATCTCTTTTTGTTTTGAAATTATCCTGGTGAGTGTCTTAGAATCAACTCAAATGTCTATCAATGACAGACTCGATTAAGAAAATGTGGCACATATACACCATGGAATACTATGCAGCCATAAAAAAGGATGAGTTTGTGTCCTTTGTAGGGACATGGATGCAGCTGGAAACCATCATTCTCAGCAAACTATCGCAAGAACAGAAAACCAAACACTGCATGTTCTCACTCATAGGTGGGAATTGAACAATGAGAACACTTGGACACAGGAAGGGGAACATCACACACCGGGGCCTGTCGTGGGGTGGGGGGACAGGGGAGGGATAGCATTAGGAGAGATACCTAATGTAAATGATGAGTTAATGGGGGCAGCACACCAACATGGCACATGTATACATATGTAACAAACCTGCACGTTGTGCACATATACCCTAGAACTTAAAGCATAATAAAAAAAAATTATGTTTGCGTTTAATTAGAAAGTATTTTCTTACTTCATCATTTACATGGCCATATGCTAGAAACAACCACATTTTGAATTAGATTTATTCTGAAAGCTGTTGAAAGTGAGGGTGTTTATAGTGGTGAGCATATTCAAATGTTGTTTCTCCTGGTCTGTAGGAAGCGATAGTATGGGAAACACAATAGAGAATATAGAAATTTATCCTTTCTTTAGCATAATATTGACTTTTTCTTTTGTCTGTGGAAATGAATATGATATTTCACTAATATGCTATTTAGTATGGGTTATTTGCAGGATAATAAGTAAGTAATAATTGTATCTTCTTAGTGCTTTATAGTTTTCAAAGCCTTTTCTTATTCATTATTAATTTAATATTAATGAACTTGTGAGATAGGTTGGTGACGTACTTTAATCTCCATTTTTTAATGTAAGGTTATTGAGACCCATCTGCCTGATATCACACAACAAATAAATGGTGGGGTGGGATTAAAACGTAGTTTAGGCCGTTAAAATCAAACAATTGTAATAATTCTCATATCTTATATATCCAATTCCTGTGGACACTTACAATTTGAGATTTCTTTACTGTGAAAATACCAGTTGTTTCTTGGTATAATTATATGTGGACGCTTTTATAAATAAAGCTACTTTTCCTTAGTAAGGAGATCTTCATTATCTGTTTTTCATCATTTATGAAATAGTGATTCAACACCTACCTTTTGGCAGGCATTATCGTAGACACTGGAAAGTCAGCAATAAATAAGATAAAATATCTGCTCACCAAGTTTTCAGTGATCAAAGGAGTAAATAGCTAAGGACAATGATGCATAGTAGATTTGATTTACAATAAAAACATGTGCAATGCTCTGTGGATGTACAAAGGAGAGAATGCTTAATTCTGTTCCTCCAAAAGGAGCAACATGAATGTTCTATGGCCTTTTGTGATACTTATACAAAATCAACCGGGGTATAATGAGGATATGTGGATAAGAAGATTTAAAATCCACTGTCTTTTAGATGAGTTTTTTATAATGCTAAAGCTTAAGAACGAAGTGTGCCTTCTTCTTTGCACCTCATTATGTGTATTACAAAGACTACAGAATCTGAGGAAAAGAAACATTTTGATACTTAAGTTGAAAAATTGGTGAAGACAAAAATTGCCATGGGTACATTAAAACCTAGTTTTTCCTTTTCTTTTATAGCAAATTACTAGCTAAGTTCCTTTGTATAAAGAACTTAAATTCTGTTCTCCCATTATCTGACTTCATATTCCCTTGTAAGACTTGATCTTTCTTCAGTTTTAATTGAAAGTTCCATATCCCGAAGGTATTGTTGAATTATACTAACTGCATCCCTATAAAAGACTGTTCTATTTTCCTTGGGAAATATTTCTCTTCCAGTTTTTCGAAATGAATTATTTGAATTTATATGACAACTTTCAGGAAATGGATAATGGTAACTATTTAGAATAGTTTAATGAATGCTATCCTTAAAAACTGATGTTAATGAGAAATTGATTTAAGGAAAGAAAATTTGTTTTGCATTAAGAAACGTGGGCCAGGTTTACTGGATGATTTTGTAACTGGGGACAGGATACCTCACTTTCTGGTACCTCAGATTATTGATCTCTATAATTTAGAAATTTGGCTGCATGAGCTCTAAGATTCTTTCACATTCCGAACTTATGTGATACTATTCTGTGAACATCAAAGATTTTTTTCCAAAGGTGTCTAACAATTGAATGTGTGTAAACTCACTTATCTGAATTTAACCTTTGTTTTTTAAATTTATTACAAGTTTATATTCAATACTTTAGTTCCATGCCATTAACAAATTATAATCAGTGAATTTTAGTCATTATGGGGCTTTTAATAAAGACTATCAAATTAGTTACCTGCCATTATTTCTATTTTATCTTTTTATCTACACAGTAGTAAACAAACGAGAGAGTTACTTTAGTCATTAGATTAAGGCAAACTGGAAGTAAATTGCCTCGATTAGAGCACTTGATCTAAATTCAGATGTGAATTCAAATTCCTTCATTTTGCCTCTAAAGCTCAGTCTTAACCACTAAGTTCTACTTTCTGTCAAATGTTTCTTTTTAAAATAGCACTACACATCTTGGTATCTTTTCAGAAAGGTGTTTCCTCCAACTGTATGGGTGTACTGCCTTTTCTGTTATTGTCGTCGGGTGTTTCTCTTCCTTTGGTCATAAAGTTTTACTCAGACAAAATTATAAAGCAGTTGAATATTGTGGAAGGAATAAAATAAAAACTGTTTTCTAAGCCTAGTTTTGCTATGTGAGAGTAATCATATTGCTCTCTGAATCTTAGTTTCTCACAAAATGTGCACTAAATTTTCACTGTTGTTTTCAAGTTGATGTTAATGTCCTGTGAAATTGTAGAGATTTTGCATGGGGTTGCCATTAAGAGAATTTGTTTATTAGAGAAAAATTATTTTTGTTATTGTTCAAAATTTATGTAGTAAAATGTATGTCATGTCCACCCATATATTTAATGGATGCTATCTTTTAGAGTGTTTTTAGAGTGGATTCTGATGTTTTCAGATTCTCAAATCTGATATTTTGAGATTTTCAAACTGGCAAAGATCCTCATTATTATTATTATTATTGAAATAGCTATAGGTTTTTTTTAACGGAGGGGCAATTTGATATTATTTTATGTCCTTGTCATGTTTAAGAACTTTTATTTTTACCCAGCAAGCATTAATGCAGATCATAAACAAATCATGTGCTGTTTCAATATCCAGCCCATGATATAGGGCTCAGATGGTCCTTTAGATGACAATAAAGGCCTTGTAATAAAGTTCTCTCAGAGAAACCAATAGTAACTTAAATAGCACAATTTTCTCTCCTAAGTCTCAAGATATGCTTTGGGCAGATTTGAGAGAATCTTGGATGTTTTATCTTTTTTCTTCTCTTGTTTTTAGAATTTGAGGCTTGTGCTACATGGGGATAGTTTTCTTTAAACAATAATTCCAGCCAGGTGTGGTGGCTCATGCCTGTAAGCCCAGCATTTTGGGAGGCTGAGGTGGGTGGGTCACCTAAGGCCAGGAGTTTGAAACCAGCCTGGCCAACATAGTGAAACCCAGTCTCTAGTAAAAATACAAAAATTAGCCAGGTGTGGTGGTGCACATCTCTAGTCCCAGATACTTGGGAGGCTGAGGCATGAGAACTGCTTGAACCTGGAAGGCGGCGGCTGCAGTGAGCCCAGATCGCGCCAGCTACACTCTAGCCTGAGCAACAGAGTGTGAGTCTGTCTAAAATACATATATATATATATATAAAAATAATTGCAAATGTGTCATCCTAATACATCAAATTTATGGAATCTAGTTATAGTACAGCTATAATTTAGAAAGGGTAGTTTACAGTATAGAAATCTCTCTTTATAATTTTCTTTTACAGAGCGGGGAATGAAATCTTAATCACAGGAGTATTTCACATTTGGGTAGTCATTTCTGTGTACTCATAAATTACCAGCTTGTCATGATACTGTCATTTTTTATTATGAAAATTCTGATATGTTATTCTTAATTATTGATTTTGCTCAACTGAGTACTTCATTAATAGCATTATTTGTGAAGTTAACTTTTGTACATGATTAGTTAAACAAATGATAATTTTAAGCCATAACTTGTCTCTTGATGCTTATAAGTTTTCTTATAAGCATCACTCCATATACTGAGGAATTCTAATTTACAATATGGCATAACAGTACATTATTCAATATTGTTTGAAAGCCAATGGATTTTGATTGCCTGATTTGCTTTTTTAACTTTTCTTCTATGAATACCTTGTTATTTAGCATTTATGCAGTCCCAAGTGTAGGTCTCTCTGGGAAAAGCACTCATTTATTCACTATCCTTAATAATCACTCATCTTAGATTGAAGCATAATCATCTTGTTTTCCAAGTTGGGAAATAGTAAATAGGAAAGTTTGCTTCAGGTTATGATTAAACTAGAGATCTCAATTTGGGTGATGCCTCTCTGTTAAGTTATCAGCACTTCAACAGTAGGGTATTGTGTAAGTATGCAGACCTGGGAGTTAGGAGGAGACCTTGTGACCTTTACTGACTTCGTTTCTAAAATAAAAATTATCTTCAAATTCTATCATTATATAATTTTTGTAGTAACCTTAAATATTCTCAAAACAGTTTCAATATATTTATTTTCTTTTTTGGTGGCGGGGAGATTGAGATGGAGTCTCGCCCTGTTGCCCAGGCTGGAGTGCAATGGCGCCATCTCGGCTCATTCACCGCACCCTCCACCTCCCGGGTTCAAATGATTCTCCTGCCTCAGCCTCCCGAGTAGCTGGGATTACAGGCACCTGCCACCACACCCAGCAAATTTTTATATTTTTAGTAGAGATGGGGTTTTACAGTGTTGGCCAGGCTGGTCTCCAACTCCTGACCTCGTGATCTGCCGTCCTTGAACTCCCAAAGTGCTGGGAATACAGATGTGAGCCACTGCACCCAGCCAATATATTTCTTTGTACAAACTTAATACTGTGTACTTGGATGGATACTGATAGAATTTACTCAGATATTTTATGATATTTTTAGGTTTTCATGTTTATTCACGTTTTATGTGTCTCAAACTAGGGCATAGAGATAGACAAGTGCTAATTTCACTCGCATCAGAAATAGTCTATAAAAAGATTCTTAGGACCTGTACAAATTCATGAAAATTTTGAAGAATTTGAAAAATTTCTATGTCAGGAGTAATTTATTTATGCTTGTAAGAGAAATCATTGTTTTCCTGGCAAAAATGTGTGTGTATGTGTGTGTGTGTGTAGATTTGTGTGTATGTGTACGCTGAGAGACTTCAGTTCTGTTCAGAAAATTTTGAATGTGATTGACTAAATTTATGCATTAAATTTTCCCATTTTGTCCAATCTTTATTTCTATCAATAGATGTTTTGAGGGATTTAATTAGACCTTAATTTGTATTTTACAATTTCACATAAATTGAGAGGAAAAGTCTGCCCAATTGAGAGGAAAAGTCTGCCCAAATATGCTTTCCTTATTCTCTTGACAGTTTTGGTCTCTAAAAGCTCATTCCTGTCATTTAGTTACAGTTTATTTGAGAAGCTAGTGCAGAGTATGACTGGTAAATGATGTCATCCTTTTATCTTCAAAGGAATTTCCAAAGATTTGGAAATTTCCCTGCTTGAATGACAGAAGAAAGACTTATATTGTGCCTCACCGTACAGTGGTTTGGGAAATGTGTGTCTCAGGTAGACCCACTTTCAATTATCCTGCATTTCAGATGAAAACATTTGGGGTAATTATCCAGATAATTTAAACAATTTTTAAGTCATGTTTTTAATTGGAAGATAGCCAAATATCCTGTCTTTGAAGTCTCCATTCTTTATGTCACATGAAGACTGTCCATCTCCTTGGTATAGTTAAAATAAAAGAAAGAAATGAAGTGATTGCAGCTTGAGTTGATTTTATGAACAGACACGAGTATGCTGCCTTATGCTCTCTGATCTTGCAAGCACTACTCTCTAGGGCCTTTTACATGGGAGGACATGATAGGCATGTATGCCAAAAAGAAAGGACTATTCTATATTGATTGCCACAAGTAAATGCTTTTATCAGTCTCAGGAGGGATGGTTTCTGAAGCATAGATATGCTGAAAAAGGATGGCAGCAAAAAGGTTTTCATCTCATTTGTATTCCTTGATTAACTAAGTTTGACAGAATAGAAAGTCATTGGGTTGTAAAGAAGATAAGGAAACCTGTGGACAAGAGTCCAATGACGTAGTATAGATAGAGAATGAAGAACATTTTAGTTACAATATTATTACAGAAATCTTAAAATTATATTTTGGAGAGGACCATTCCTCTGAAGGAACTCAGAGTAGAATCTTTCTGGGTAGTTCACTTTCTATTCTGCATATAATAAAATATTGGTTCTCATTGTTATTAAATAAAACAACACTAATATCAGTGTTTTACGTTTTTACTAAGAATCGGGAAGATAAAACATATGTCAGAAGAAAGGAAATAAAATGAGCTCCTTCAGTTTGAAAGAATTTTTTCAAATGCAGTAAACAAGAGACTAAATTATAGCACCACATTTTCGGGTGTGCTGGTGTCAGCTGATGCCTGCCATGAGTTCAGAGATGGATGGTGCTTTTCTGTGACTATACCTAAGGGAGATGATAATAGCAATGTGGTCTGTATTTTTAGTTCCTTATTATAAGCATGATATTGTCTATTTTCTTTTTAAAAGTGTGTCAGATTTCCCTCATGCTCTATGGTTTGTTTCCTGCTTAACTTCTTGACAATCTGCTTAAAACAACATTGGTTTATTTGTGTCCAGAGGATACAAAAATGTTTTAAAAATAGAACAACAAACATTCCACCATAAGCTTTGAAAAAACTTCCTGAATTATGGCTTTGAGTTTCAACCAAGAGATGGAGGCTATATTTATGGCTGTGTGCATGTTTGTGCATCTTTTTGTGAGTGGAAATTCATTACTGTACGGGACATGAGCTCTTTCCCTAACACTTGTGTTGAACGGTTAATGTGAGATGGTGGTACTCTGAAGTACAAAGTAACAGACAGAATTAAAGTTCTTGATGCATGCTAGGTCAGTGAAGCTTTGTTATTTATTTCCTGTGTGGAAATAAAAGGCACTATATGCAGGTTAAGGTTTTGCAGTTCCAGGGCCAGGAGTGGTGGCTCACGCCTGTAATCCCAGCACTTTGGGAGGCCAAGTCAGGCGGATTACCTGAGGTCAGGAGTTTGAGACCAGCCAACATGGCGAAACCCAGTCTCTGCTAAAAATACCCCATCTCTACTAAAAATACAAAAATTAGCTGGGCGTGGTGGCGTGCGCCTGTAAACCCAGCTACTCGGAAGGCTGAGACAGGAGAATCTCTGGAACCCAGGAGGCAAAGGTTGCAGTGAGCCAAGATTGCACCTTTGCACTCCAGCCTGGGCGACAGAGCAAGACTCCATCTCAAAAATAAATAAACAAACAAACAAATAAATAAATAAATATTTACATTTCCTTTTTCCTGTCACCTAACTTAAAGGCATGTATTTTTTCTTTTTCAGAGAAAAGGCCTCCTTTTGTCACCCAGGATGGAGTGCAATCATTTAACTTTATAGAAGCCTCACAATAGCTCTCTACTTGAAGTTAATTATGTAGGACTACTTTATGTAGATGACCTTGCAAAATTTTATTGCCTACAACCCCCTGGAATTCATTTAAAATTACTATTGATGCAGGCGGACATGAGTTGATTCACATTATTTCTGTGCATAATGGGCTTTATGGTAAATTCTTCTTTAATGTGTTTACAATATTTGACTACTGTATCATTTAAGAACTATATCAGGTTATGAACATTTGGGAAATATGAGATCCCCCAAAAAAGTGACATGATAAAAGAAATACATTTTGCCTTATGTGTTGAATAGAGAGGGCTAAAGTTAAGGGGGGAAGTAAAAATACTAACGGGCTATTTTTTTTTTTTTTTTAATGGAAAGCAGTACAATTTGTGATGCATACCAAATTTTAATTTTGTGTTAATGGACAATATAGGCCCTTGGTAACATTACCTTTCTTTTTTTTTTTTTTTTTTACAACTGCTACCCATGAAGAGCATAGGCAGTATGCCCACTTAAGTGTCTTTTTGCAAGATTGTACATGACTAGAGCCCCAAAGGGAGTTCTAAATCTTAATGGAGAAAAAGAGTTCTTTAAAAACAAGGTTGTAAATTTGCATTCATTTCCCTCTTAGAAGTCTGGTGTTCATCTCATATATGGATTAGGTGAAAGCTAAGTGACAAATCACCTGTTTGGGAAAATTTCTTAGTAGATAAGCTCTCTCCAGATAATTTAGGATTATGTTTCAGACTATCAATTTAGGCTCAGAAAAGCGAATGGTTTTATATTATGTTATAGCAATTTCACAGGGTAGGATTTAATACATTTTTATGGATAAAATGAATAGTGTTTGATTATTGGATCTGAGTTAGGAGAAGAAATTTTCCCTTCACAGTTACATGGTTTAAGATCTGGAATCCCTTAAATTTGATCTGTGGCATTCACCTAACTTTACTGTTCCAATATGCCAAGACAAAATTATTTTGTGAAGGAAAGTTATTTAATTTACAAGTTAATGTCTGTTGCAGAAATATTTCACATTGCTCAATCAAGAATTGCTCAACATTAATTTCATATATGTAGAAACATTCTTTGAACTTTAAGTTATTTGTATTCTATACTTATATTTTGATATTTATACTTACGTTTTTGTATATTTTCCTTAAGATAGTTATGTAGTAAAGTTTATACTAAACCATTTTGGGCTTGGAGCTCAACATCCAAACCAAGAAAGGAATAAAACTTTTTCATGATTTCTGTTAATTATAATTCATGACACTGGTTAGTAAGATATAATCTATATTTGTGATCATTCCTGGTATTGTTTATGTTTTCTTGGAAGATAAGATATTATTTCAGTGAATAAAAGCTATTCTAAATATATGAGAAAAATAATTAAACTGTCACAATAATGGATATGGACTTGAAAAATATTAGTTTTGAGGTTTTCTTTAATGACTGATTCCTTTCAATTGTATGGAAAACAGAGATTTGAAAAAGAATATCATTTTCCCTAATGATGTCTTTATGTCTAATATCCATGAACAGATAGGATCTTTGATGCTTTACTTATCTTTGCATATTTTAGTATAGTTCAGATCCTAAATACTTTTAGGAGTCTCGGTCTGTCACCTAGGCTAGAGTGCAGTGGCATGTTCTCAGCTCACTGCAGCCTCCACCTCCCGGGTTCAAGCGATTCTCCTGCCTCAGCCTCCTGAGTAGCTTGGACTACAGCTGTTCATCATTATGCTCTGCTAATTTTTGTAATTTTAATAGACACAGGGTTTCACCATATTGGTCAGGCTAGTTTTGAACTCCTGACCTTGTGATTCGCCCACCTTGGCCTCCCAAAGTGCTAGAATTACAGGCACGAGCCACTGCACCTGTCCCCTGAAGACTTTTTAAGGGCCCTTTCCATTAACTTCAGTTTTTCATCATATAACAATAGCAACAAACAATAAAAACAGCAATAGTAGTCACAGTCATAATGTACTATAATGTACAAATTTAGTTCAGTTTTCACATATGATCTTACTTGATTCCCCTAACAATCCTCTCAGCATGTTCAGTTATACCCACTTTACAGGTGGTGAGTCAGAGAGATTTCATGAGGTGGTCAAAGTTGGAGGGCCATATCAGTGATGGCTCCTGAACTCTGTCCCAGGTCCCTGACTCCATTTTCAGGCCTCTTCCTATGAGCTCTGTGTAATAAAGCTTTGTGTTATAGAGATATATGTACTTGATTGCCCCCTTACTAGTTGTTAATGAAGCATCTTCATGTTTGGACCTATGTCTTACTCACTGCGTAAGCCTATACAATGCTGACTTGTCTTCTTTGCACAGTGAAATTAAATGATACTTTCTTTTAAAACTTAATTAAGATGCTTTTGTAGTTCATAAGCATGAGGATTGGGTTTTCTTGCTCTTGTATGAGATGTGCCTCCCTCAAACCTTGGAAACCTGACTTGAAAAAAAAAAACTTTAATTATGGAAGAAAAGTTAATGGTTAATCATGTAGCTGGCAATGAACATGTTAAATTGTACTGAAAATGTTTTACACATTTTAGATGTTTGTTCTTTAATTTGGTCTTTAATTCTTCTTGGTAATACCTTATTTATGAACTACCTTACTTGAAATACCCCCTAAAGTCACTCTCACCATGGTGTTTTCTTTATAGATCATTTAAGACTGCTAGAAATTATTTGCATTTTTTTTTGGTTACTTCCCATCACCTCCACTAGAATGTTAGCTTTATTGAAGTTGTTTCCTGTTTTGTTCAGAGCTATATATCTCCAGTGCCTAGCTAGAATATTGCCTGGCATTGTAGTTCAATAAATATCTACTGAATGAATGAATATCAGTTGCTTTTAATTATAAATTTCCATCTTCTTATACATTTAAACAAATTTGCTGTACAGGGTACTCATATGTGACCCTTATTTTGCTGGAGAATGCTGAATTGACTCATGTGGTTGTATGCATGAACTATTTAGTGACGATATAAGCTTGGCAAACAGAAATAAATATGTGGTTTTTTTTTAAATTCAGGAGATTACAAAAGTGTAACAAAACCCACTTGAAAATACTAGTATGTTTAGAAGGGTATAATTAAATCTGTGATTGTTTAAAAAGAATCATAAAAGTTCTTCTAATCCAATGTCTACTCTTATTATATCTTGAAGAAATCTGTTGTGAGGAAACTAATAGAGATACGTATGTTTTGTTTGTATATCTTTTTGTACTTGAGATATGGTTTTCAATTGATTTTTATACATCATATCTCTAGTAATAGCACAGTGTAGTGGGGGTATAAGATATACAGATTAGTTTCTTAAAATTTGTGACATTTGTATGTGGAGAATATAGAAAATCATGTAATTTAGGTTATAATATATTCTTAATGATTGGAAGTGCCACAGACTTCCAGAATTAATGTAAAAACCTGTATCAACAACAAAAAGAGCAATAATAAACATTAATATAATTGAGTGTTAAGTACTGAGAAAAGTCCTCTAGAAAATTGGTTTGGTGTGGCTGCAGGCCAGACCATGCTTGTTGCCAGCTGATAGTGATCAAATGGAATACATCAACAATCTGTGAGGTTTGTGTCTCCAAACCTAGACTGGGGTTAAGAATCTGCACTAGGAAGTGACACTTACAGAAGACAGTGTACTGTATTATGTAAATAAAAATAAAAAACAGTATTGTAAAGAAAGCCATTATACTTTGTTAAGGAAAAGTTGATGCAAATCAAGACAATATTTGCTGCAAATTGGGACTGGGAAATATTTTTGGTGCAAAATTTCAGCAGAAGAACTCAAAGTCTATTCAGCACACATGAAACTAGTAAAATTTACTTAAAAGTTTAAGCTTTGCATGCTAGATTCTATAATATTATCTGCAGAATTGGAAATACTACAGCATGACCCAGAGCTTTGAAATGGACAGCCAAATGTTGCAAATAAATCTTTGGGAGTTTATTATTAGCCAACAAAATTATTGCTCACTAGATTTGAAATAACAAATCTGTGGCCTTGACATTTAATCAGAGCATGAAGCGCATCTATTGAATTTCATATTTGAGATTTTACTTTACTAGAGCCCTAAGTAAAGCATGTAGATTCTAAAAATCTGTTCAGATAAGGTAAAATACAGAATGCTTGGTATACATGCACAGAATCTTTTTATTCATTGCTTCATGTTCCATTGCCCCTTCTTCAACATGCTTCTTTTGAGTTTTTTCTGAACAGAAATGACTTTAATATAAGTATACAAAGAACTACCCAGAATTTCTTTTTAGAGACAAAGGAGGTAGGAGGTTGAATCTGCCCATATTCCCCTGTGACTGATCAGTTGAGTATAAACTATTTACAATAGAATGTTGAAAGGAATTTTCTACCTGCTGCAGGGCTGGCATTGTAATATAGGGCAATTTTACATGCCCATATAATTTAAATTATTAGACTTATAAACTTTTCTTCAAAGTCTGTCTAAAAAGAAAGAAAAAATGGGAGAGGAAAGAGAGAAGGAAGAAGGGAGGGGAGGAGAGACAGAGGGAAAGGGGAAAGAATGAAGTTTCTGAATCTCTCCCATCTATCTTTTTCACATTCTAGTGAGAGAAATTCTAAGTATTGTCTATTCATGAGCATCTGCAAATCACATTGCAGCTTAACTGTCTCTTCTCTGATTTAATAGAAACTTTGATTGTTTTCTAGGATTTATATCCAGAGTAATTGTTTTTGCATTTTAATATAGAAAGAAGTAGATTGAATAAATGCATAACATATTAGAAATGCTATTAAGCAAATGATTCTATGTGGTACTATCGAATGAATGTTTTTCTTTACTCTTCTAAACAAAACGCACATTTCTCCAATTATTTTTAAATTGAGAACAGTGGAAAAGAAATCTATTTGTGTGTTGATTCATTTTTTTTTTTTTTTAGTATGATTAAATGGTACAGCAGAAGTCTTATACAGTATAGTCAGGTACTTTTCTCTGCAAGATCTGTAAGGGCAGTTTTTATCTGCATCCTAGATACACAGTATTTTCACACACCGAGACTTTAATTCCTGTTATCTTAATGTTATTTATAAGTCCCTCGCATCTCTTAGCAGCTGTACTTCACCAACTCTTCCCATATTTGAGTCTCTGCCTCAAAATAGCGAGCCTTTATCTCAAGCCTCGGATGGTGAGAAGTTCATGAGAAGTTTTCACGTGGCAAAAATGGTGATGGTAGAAGACATATCTGTTTTTCATTTTATTTGTGTGTTTTTAATTGGACTGTTTTTCTTAGAGAGTTTCTCAAAACAAGTGAATTTCTAGAGAGAAGAAAGAGATTTCTATTATTTCAAGGGATGATAGTTAAGATGCTTCAAAAAAGTTGACCTTCCCACATCAGACCAATATCTGTAGAGTTTGAAAAGTTGTCAAACTTGCCCTTAAATAAGGAGAACAATGACTTGAGCTTTAATTGTTCCACATTCAGGGCTTTCAATGTTCCAGATACTTTGCCTCTTCTCTTAGTTCCCAATTGAGAAGTAAGTCGGTAAAGGATGAGTATTCCTTCCATTTTATGTAGCATGTAGGTGCTAATTTGTCTGCTCTAATGTGCACCAATGTTGGTATTATATGTTCTAAGGTCCTCTGCTGTATCCTTGGAAACAGACTATGTTATGTGTTACTGTGAGATTACAAATATGTTTCTAAGAAAATTAGCTGCCTATTATTTGTACTTGCTCTTGTTTCTGATTCAGAAAAATAAGCTTGGCCTTGCTGGTGCTTTCAGAATTGAGGTGTTGTGTATTCCTGGGAGTGTCACTCATAGATTTAATACATGCATCAGTGGAGTTAAACTGGCTGAAAGGGCTGTCAATGATAAAAAGTGGGGATGCTATAAAAGACAATGGCCCTATCCCATTCATGTGACTCAGGCAGTCTTCATCTATTTCTTTTATATTTTTATGGATTTTTTTCTTTTCACCATTTGCATAAATTGGTAGTACATGTAATATAAATGCAAAGAACAGAGAGCATGCCCATTTTTAAAGCTATGAGAAAATAGACCTGTCAGGAGATTTGTTCAGTTTAGAGTGGGAGGAACAATAAAAATCCATGCTGTATTTGTTTCTTAGAAAGTACTCTAAGGGTGTTTTCCCCCCAGCCAGCTAAATTGCATGTGGCAGTTGCTACAGCAACCCATTTTTGTGATTTGCAGAATAAGGGAGCAAACCAGATGTAAATTGTCAGTAAGTTTCTGTTGTCATGGAAGACGGGAATGTATGCAGTCTCATTTGGTCAATTTATGTACTGTTGTGGTGTATTGTTCTCATCCACTCTTTTCAACATGCTATCATGAATTAGTATTCCATTCTTTGGATGCATAATTTCTGAGTTTCTGAGTTTTATACATGATGTTAACTGAAATAACTAGATGTCAGTTTCATAGAATGTTGTTTCTGCAAAATGAAGGTTATTTGACATCTGTTTTGTAATTTTTCAGCCTATTGACATAAGAATTCTTTAGTTTATTTCATGAAGAAGACTCAAATTACTTTTTAAAGGGCACTTCAAAGATTTTGTGTTATTTTATTTGAAAATACATATTTGCAATCTACAGAGTTAAGAATATATTATTGTCTCAATGAGATCTTTAGTAAGAAAGTAGGAAATAGCTCTGGACTGGGAGCTTCTGAAAGTCTGTGGTCATGCCTCTGCTGTCTGTATTTTGGCAAGTAGATTCACATTTTAGACCCAAATCACTTGTAAGAGCTATTATATCTGGAACTCCCCATCTCTTCTTTTTATTTTTCTTCCTCTTTTGTGTGAGGGACTGTCCTCTTTTCTCTGCTTTTCCTGTCTTCCCCACTGTTCTAGAAGCCATGACCCTCTCGTTCTAAATAGATTTTACCCTCCTTCCAATGGGATGAGAGCCTGGGTATTTGTATGCGTATTTTTAATTTGATAAGAAGTGTAGCTTACAGCTTATTGTGAATACATTAACATCTCATCACTTGTGGCAAGTCCGCCACACTTTTCATCCCTACTATTAATTTTCCTTTTCTTCACATTTAAAAATTTTTCTTTAGCATTTGTTTTAAAAAGCCCCGAATCAAAAAGACTAGATAGGGGGATTAATGATGAGACTTTTCTATTATTTAGCACGATTTAAAACTATTGCTGGCAACCATACTAAGTAGTTTCACATACAATATCCCCTCAGCCTTTTAAAAAATTGATATCAGCTTCAATAGAAGTGATGGTATTAGTTATTAAAGTGACATCGTATCAAAGTATATAAACATGGAACATTAACAACAGAAGTGAGAACAATTTCCAGAACAAAATGTAGAGTTTGGTAAATCTAAAGCAGATAACAAAAGAAATTGTTTCATTCTCTACAATAAATTTGAACTGTGGATTACAGAACTAAACATTTACAGGAAAATAGGACACAGAGGGAGTGGGAGAAAGAAAATCATATGACTTTTGTCTTTCCCGTACCTGGAGTTTCATCATTTCCAACTCTGCAAAATTGGCTCAAGATGTGAATAGTAAAGGCGTATGTGTGTGCATGCATGAATGAAGGAAGGCATCCTCCAGCAAATTTGCCTTTCAAAAAAGTTGCCTGAATATGGGCCCAAACTCAGAGATATGAAGAATGTTAACCTGGGGAAGTGAAAATGAAAATGTAGCCTTCCCCCACACGCATATTACAGGAGTATCACTTTTCAGTGTTCTCATTTTGTTCCACACTTAACCCCAAGATTTCTTGAATTGAGAATACAAATGCCTTATTTTGCTCTCTGGTACTCTCAAAATGGTGTTCAGTAGAAGCAGCCTAGTCATTAAGGGATCAGGCATGGACTCTAGTCTTTCTCTGCTGCTGCCATGTCATTGTTTCCTCATCTACTGAAAGGTGAGTGATGATAGTACCTACTTCAAAGGGATGTTGTAAAAATTAAATAAAATAATGCATTAAAAGTTCATAGTATAAAAAAGTTCTTCTGCACCAGACACATACAGAGTGGTTACTTAAATGTTAATCACGATCATATTAAGAAGCCATCATACGGATAAGAACTCATTAGAATTTGCTGTAACTTAAACTTATAAGTGAAAATATTGGAACAGGAGAAATGGCAGAGCAAAATAGAACTACTTAAATGGCATTTGGCTCTGATTATCATAAAAGGTTGTAGAATTTTACTTGCCTAGTAGATATTTTTCTGTTTATTTATGTGAAAATAATTCTAAAAATGCATCACGCTATTTACCATGTTAGTTATATGACATGTCTTAGAAGAAGAAAAAGTCCTTAGAAAGCAGATGCAAATCAGTGTGGCTAGACTTAGTTAAATATTTATAAACTGGTAAAAACTATTAGCAGTTGTCAAATATTAAAAAAAATCCAATATTGGTCTGTGTGTGAAAGTATAAACATATGCATGTATGCTTGTTGGCAATGGAATAGAGATAAAGAAGTACCATTATAACTATAAATCTGCAGAAATGCTAATACAGGTTTTTTGAGATGATGGAGTAATGCAGTTGTTATTACTTGAGATATGGTTACATTTTGTAGGAAACAAAGTCTAATAGATACTGTTAAAATTTAACAACATTCATTAGTACTCACACACAGTGCTAATTAGAGTAAAAATAAGAGAGAAACTAGGCCGGGCGCGGTGGCTCAAGCCTGTAATCCCAGCACTTTGGGAGGCCGAGATGGGCGGACCACGAGGTCAGGAGATCGAGACCATCCTGGCTAACACGGTGAAACCCCATCTCTACTAAAAATACAAAAACGAGCCGGGCGAGGTGGCGGGCGCCTGTAGTCCCAGCTACTCGGGAGGCTGAGGCAGGAGAATGGCGTAAACCCGGGAGGCGGAGCTTGCAGTGAGCTGAGATCTGGCCACTGCACTCCAGTCCGGGCGACAGAGCGAGACTCCGCCTCAAAAAACAAAAAAAAAAAAAAAAAAAAGGGAGAGAAACGAAAACTGTGAAGTCACTATGATAAATGGACACTATAGTCTTAAAAAAGACCATGTTATTGTCAGCAATGTTTAAATTTTAGCAACTCGGGGACTTGAGTGCTCGTTGTCCTATACTATATGGTCTACAACGGGGTTTTAATTAACATTAAAAAAAATAAGTTTACAATGAGATTTATGATTTCAATGATTGTAATTATTTTATACATGTTATAAAGTCTTTTATGACCCTAGCAAAGAGAATTAGTGAAGAATGGTTTCAGAACTTTTTAAATTTGAGATGAAATGTCCCAGAGTAGTGGAAGTTTCTAATAGAATAGCACGAAGAAGCTGGATTATTCTATTTATTTTTTAGGTAGGTATGAAACTTCAAACTTGCTATTACTATGGTTTCCATTCTTTTATTATACTTGTGGACTTCCACTTGGTAATTTTTCTGTCTCTCTTTTATTTGAACTGATTTAAACAAAACAAAACAACTCTTCAGCTAAAATCACTTTAGGTCACAAATTCAAAACTACAGACTCGAGTAATTAACATGCTTGATGCAAAGCAGCAGCAACACATTACTGTCAATAAAATGACAATCTAAAGAGACATCTTGAAAACTGACTGGATGACAGTGAATTGTGCTTCTGCTAAACTCCAGCAGCTAAGAAGTTCCACAAATATGGGCCCTTCACAGAGAAGGCACTGCAGAGTTTCTCTATAGGGTTGAGTTTGGGAACTTTTGGTCATCATGATGCATTAAAAAAAAGAATGATTTGACAGGAGCATATGGTCCAAACTTTTTAAAACTGTGACTATAGCCAATGTGCTATGAAATACCCACTGGGCAAGGATTGAGTCACCTGGTTTGGGTTCTAATTATGTCTTTAAGTCACTTTTAACAAGTGACCTAAAATCTGTAAAATCTGTCCCAATATAGGGATTCTGTTATATTCTGACTCATTTTGTTTTAAAAGAAATTGACGGGCAGTGTAGAGTTTACTCATTAATCATATTGGTGGCAGTTTCTGGGTGACCCTCATTTGAGTTCCATATGGAATGACATATAGTGAGATATAGTGTATGAAAATTGGAGTTCATGAACATGTGGGCAGAAGAGGTTTGTCCACTTTTGGTAGATGTTTCTCCTAAGGATACATAACCTAGTACCCTAGAGATATCACCTGACTGCCAAGAAATGACTGTGGATGGTATACTTTTTTAGATTGGGGACAGTAGAGATAGGAACTATGTTTACCACAGCCTTACATTATTACATATTAACTGAGGTCATTTACTAAGGAAGTCAGATCCCTTAAAATCAAACCCCTAACTCACTTAGCTATACCCTCTTCTCAGTCTTCTCAGGAAAGATACAAGACAATATACCTATTTAACCTGTTATTTTTCTTGTATATTTCTCAGGAATTATACAAGACAGTATACCTATTGTACCCGTTGTACCTATATGTATATTCTGTATTAATTCAAGCAATTGATTGTCTCAAGTAATTTTTTTTTTTTTTTACTAAATCTAAAACAAAAATGGTAGACAGTGGACAAAGAAAAAAGACTTGAATCTTTACCCAATAATTCTGTAACTTTGTGCAGAAAATAAATATTGATTCTGATTCTTAGGTGTTATTCTTATAGATTCTGAGATCACACATTAAAAGTACCCAAGTGAGTTTGGTAGTACATCATCACAGATACAAATATATGATTCTACTTGCTGTATCATATAGACATTATTCCTTATCAGTATGCCAAGGTTCTGTTCAATGACTAGGGATGTATCTATATCATGGTCGTTGATTACATGACCATGAGATGAAATGTCTAAATGAATAAGTGGTAAGATATTATCTTAGAATATTTCTTCTTTCAAAGACATAAAAGTCTCTATCAAGTAAAATCCAGAGCAGCACATTGTTTAAAAACTAAATATGATGATGTGAAAAGAAAGCATCATGCTTAAATGGGGTTGAGAATTTGGTATACTACTAGCAGGGGTGGAGGCAGAATGTGGTGATCAAGGAGGAGGAGTTACCATTCCACACAGGAAAAACTCTTCATGGGGGAATTTTAAACTTATAAATGTTCATCATCTTTATAAAATATAGAAAGATATTTAAAAGTTTTCAAATATTTTCAAATCTGGTGAGCAACATTCAGAAAGAATAAGGTTAAAACATTGTTCTACTTGTTCAATTTGCAAGATATTTATGATCAAGAAAATTTTCCTTATTTCATTAGTGATTTCCATTCCCTAAGAAATGATAAAGATCTTAGATGTTCATAAATTCTCCAGGAATTCAACCATGATATTTTTACATACCTTACACTTCTAAACTTACACAGATTAATAAGAATGTTTAAGTAGAAAATCCACAAGTAATACTTCTAGATTAGTTGAATTATATTGTGTTCATTATCATTATATTATTTATGAAATAATATTATACTAATCAGGTTGCACCATGTGGTAAAACTGTAAAGTTTGATGCATTTATTATGTTTATTTTAAATCTATATGTTATAAATATTTTAATATATATATATATTTTTATTATATATAAAGTTTGAGCATATTATTATATATATACCCCTGATCTTGGCTGAGAAGTTTCAAACTGTAGAAAGAGCCTGTTGTTCGATGCTTCTGCATAAAAAGTCAAATGCTTCTCTAAGGATTAATATATTATGCTTATTCTAAGAAATACGTGATAAGGCATTGGATACAGTGTACACTGCTTGGGTGATGGGTGCACCAAAACCTCAGAAATCACCTCTAAATAATTTATTCATGTAACCAGACACCATCTGTTTCCCAAAGACCTATTGAAATTTAAAAAAAGAGAGAGAAATATATGCTAAGGAAGACATAATAACATGGGCTTCAGAGTCAGACATTCAGGATTCCAATCAGGACCTTTCCACTGAGCGAAGGTGGGCAAATGCTTCTTCATTTCAAGCCTCAGTTCCCTCGTGGAACCAAAGTGAAATGAGAGGAGGTGAACAAAGAGCTTACCCAGGTTCCAGGCTGTAGAGCATGTTAAATAAATGTTGCCCAACATCTTCCTCTTCTTTCTCTTTCTCCTCCTCTTCCTTGTCTTTGTTGTATATAAGAAGTAGCAGGAAAAAAACCCCAGAAGTTTAATTTAAAATTATACATGTCCTTCTTTATTTCTTATTTGTTAGGTTATTCATGATTCACAGTACTTTAACCTTTTATCACCTCAAAATTGAATTTATTTTTTCAGTTGTCTAATTGCTTATAATTTTCAAAAAAATCTTCATTTTGAACAGAAAATATATGTTGATGTGAGCTCTCTAAACTCCATTTTTAATCACTGGAGGAATCCTCAACAACATTTTTGCTTTAATTTTACATTCAGATTTTGTTTCGTAGGACAGTCAAGTCGAAGGACTCCCCTGATAGTCCTTTCAGGAGGTGACACAGCAAGAAATGCTGAAGTTTTACAAACAGCTAGTATAGAACGCTTCTACTAAAGTTTTAGGTTTGGCTCAGCATCCTCAGTTTGAAAAGCAAGTTACAGCTTTCATCAATTAACCTTGCAGGGCTAGAAGCTTATGCATACTGAGGAAGACTGATGAATTTCATTGAAAATTGATGCTCATAGTAGCAATGAAATTGTATTCAGACTATTTTCATGTTCTTCATTTAAAAGAGAATGCATGAGGGGGAAAAGTGTCCAAAATTTGGAACTAGATACAAGGAAACCTTATTATAAATAATGAAATTTGAGGCCAACAAGCTAAGTTTTGCATTTTTCTTTCGTGTCATTTATACTGCATGACCTCAGGTAAAGAAGTATGTTGACTTCCACTTGATGGAAAAATGATGAAAGAAGAAGCTATAAGCTGCCGGTTCACAGATCTGGCTGTGAATTGAACTGCAAAAAATCATTTTAGTTAATCTAGTGGATCGCGAAACTCAAATACAAATAAGTAAAGCTTCACTCCTTTCTCAGAAACAAAAGAAAAATCCTACAAAGATATAATATTCTAGTATGAGCAGAATGTATGATATGAAACTATAAACGGAGTTTTTGTATTTTGATAGAGAATCTGACTCTTGGAAGGCGATATAAACTAGCTATATTTAGGCAGTACCAACGGGAGGCAGTGTTGCCTCATGCACAGAGGCATGTTCTTGAGAGCTAACTGACCTAGGTTCCTTTTTCTGTTCTTCATTAGTTATGGCAAGTTACTTTTCTTCTCTAAGCCTTATTTTTCACGTTGGTAAAATGGGTTAAACATAGTGCTTACATAGTACGGTTGTTATGACGATTAAATGAGAAAATGTGTGTTAAGTGCTTAGCACAATGTTTGGCACGGAAAATGCTTGTATGTTGTAAACGAGATCTGCCAGTATTACTACCATTCCTTTAGCCAGTGAAGGACTGTCTAAGATAGATGATGTGGTTTGAATGTATAAGGTCTCTGCTTACATTAATTTATGTCATCACATTTGTTTTAATTCTTCCTTACTTTGATTATTTTGCCCAACAGCAGCATATTATGGTATAATTTATAGCCTAAATATAAAAATGAGACTTTGATATTTATAAATTTTGCTTCCTCATTAAAAAGTAATTGATTAAGGAAATGGTGGTTTGGAAAATGCCTCACTGATTTTAAAAAGTTAGCTGAACATCACCTTATGACACTCTTTAAACAACTGTAGTGTTTGTGTAAAAAATATGTGGGTAATAAATGACAATATGAGGAACAAATATAAACTATGTGTTTGGTAAGTGAGTCAGTTCAGCTAGTCACACAACAAATTGACTTGGATGAAGTTTATATCTTATAATGGCATTTTATATATTTTTCATTCAAGAATGACTATGAATAGAGCTTTCAAAGTTTATATGATCTTAGAGTATGTTTATCTTTCATATATGGCAGTCACCTTGTTTTGCTCTTTCCATTCTATTCTGTTGCACTTTCTTTTCAATGCTATAGCATTGTGACCTAGACTCATTCTCTTTTCACTTGCTGTATCTTTTTTGTTCTCAATGCCTTGGGCACCTGCAGTGTAAGGCCATTAACCCCTTGGCCTTTGTAGAAATCAAAATATCTGTGTAGATATATATGGAAATTATTTCCTGCAACTATTGAAATTTCAATAAAGGTCATTGTGGTTCCACGTATTCTATAGATGTTGAATACTTTTTGTAGAACATGTTCAGTGTTTGGTATTTCTGAGTGACTGAGCTTTGATAAAAATAGAATTAAACTTAGGCCCCATTAAAACTCCATATTTCGGAGGCATATAAATATAGCAATACAGTAAACAGTCTAATGACATAAAAGTCAACATAAATTGTATGTTTGAAAAATACGTCTGTTTTTAACTTTGTTTTGTTTTGTTTTGTTTTCCTTAAGAAAGGTAAGCTGCAAGTTAGTTGACAATGTTATTTAAATGCTTTGATCTCTCAACATTATGAGACTGTAAATTATAGAACAAATGTTACCCCAGGGAATGAATCCACTAAAATATTTGCCTTTATTTCATTGTAGTCGTTATTAATTTGATAATTTTCGAAAAATGTTATAAGTCCAAATCAAGCCTGTTTACCACAGTGAAAACGAAGTCTCTTAAATGTCTTCTATAGTTAAAATATCTACTATTATTCATGTCACTTGTAAGTGTTGTGAGTCCCGAGCTTCACCTTCAGGGGCTTAATCCCGGGAGAACACATTCTGCCATTCCTCAAGTCCTGTTTTGTACCAACTGGGAAACAGTGCCTCTTCCATTGTTCCTTAGGGAATGAGATCCCAGGAGCTTCAGGCCTTTGGAAATAGAGAATGTTGCCTATTGATGCTAACCTTTAACTGATTCAGTGGGCCTTTTTTATGCAGACATGCAAAAAGTGGTGATGTTTAAATTCCTTCCCTGAGTAGCGTAGCTGATTATCTGTGGATGCTTTACCTCCTGGAGGTAAAGCGTGAAATGACAAACTTTAGAACATGTTTTAAAGGGATTTTTATTCATTTCAAGGTCTGTATGACTTTTGACAGACAAAATCTCCCCTAGAAAGGGCGCGCAGAGTAATGTATGTAAGTTTACTGACATTTTGACTTTAGTAGTTTACAAATATACCAGTTTACTTTCAAATTAACTAGTATTTTTATCTTATTTAGTGTGTCATTTTCTCCCCAAGACAAACCAGAAAGGAGATGCTAAAGAAGTTGCTTTTATGTTGACACTTGATCCATTGGGGGTTCTTAAGTGACTTTGGAGACTTTGTTTGTAATTTTTAGTAACCTGGAAAATCCCTAAATAATTTACTCATCTCATTTTATCCAGTTTTTGAGACCTTTGCCAAGTATCTGTTTATCAAAGTGCTAATGCTGTCAGACAAACATATGGATGAGTAGGTAGAACAACATACAGTCTTTTTCTCCAAGAATAGATGTGGGTTGTGGGTTTTTGTTTTGTTTTTTTTTAATTTAACTCAGGCAGAGCAATAGCTGTGATTTAAGAAATAAATATTTTAATTTGCAAAAATCTATCCAGATATGGTGTGGTATGGTACAAAAACATAGTTGTTGGAAGGGTAAGATCTAGAGTGGAAGTTCAATAAAAAGGGAACTGACATTTATTACTAACTTCAGAAATGCCAGGGACCAGTGCTGCACCCATATTTTCTTCTACTCTCTGGAGTCAGAGACCCTTGCACCTCAACATGTTAGCAAGTCTCTAACCTCACAGAACCTCATTCTCCTGTCTTAAAGATGTTCATCATCATCATATCTACCCTACTTCACCTGATCGTTTTGAGGAGCAAAGTAATTGTTGAAAAATTGCTCTGTAAATGGTAGAGCTTTAAACAAATATTCACAATTATTGTGTTTATATTTTGTATCCTTCTCACAAGTTGAGTCAATTAATTACTATTATGTGAAGCAAAATTTGGAGAGCACATTTAAAAACAGAGAGAAATTTGCCCAAAAGAAAAGAAGAGGATTGTGATACTAAGGAGATGTCATTGCCTACTGGAGCTCCCACTCTGACTCTAGAAATCAGAAAGTAAGTTGGGATGGGGTAGGGAAGGGAGAGAAGGAGAAGGATTGCTATCCTGATAATATATTTATTGTTTTCCAATGAGATGTATAAGCAAAGCATGGATCCTGAGAATGGACACTGTATATAAAAAAATAAGGCACATGTTAAGTGCTTTAAATTATTTATAGTGAACCCAAGTAAAAACAGATGTGGAGAGGCTCTTCAGAATTCTTGGAAAACCTTAAAACTTATAGTGGATGATCAATAGCTGAGTCTCTGTAAGTGAAGGATAGCGGCATTATTATTATTAACATGTTTTAAAAACTGGGCAAAACTCTAGTTTTTATGACTCTTTACAGAATATAGTAAACCACATTCAAAAGATGAATTACGGTTTTGAAATATTTGGGTGTTATATACTTAATAAATCATTGCTGCTTCTGTTATTGAATATTGGCTTTTACTTTTAGAATGCTTGATTATCTGAATAAACATTTCTCTTTTTTGCACATATCTGTGAGTCTGGGGGGATTTTTTTTCAGATAGTTTTTTGAGAAAACATTATATTTGAAAGACTAAGGAGGCAGAATTTTAATGGAATGCTGGAGGAAGTATTGTAAGGAGTTCTAACCTGGGCCTCTCCAATCAATAGCTGGGTGAATACAAAGTACAGTATATTACATTATAATGATTTCAAACCCTTTCAGCCTCAGTTTTTTTCACCTATCAAATGAACATATTAGACTAGCTACTAATGTCTCTTTCAATTCAAAAATTCTGTTCTATGAAAGCATGTCTCCCTTCTTTATTCCCGTATACTGAAACTGTGTAATGTGTTTTTATTAATGGCACCATAGATAATTCTTCCCTTATTATGGCCTAAAGATGAATTAACATAATAGAAAGCAGATGTATACAAACTTGACAATTATGCAAATATAGTAGATAGCCCTGTAGGTACTGTACTTCTTCGGAAAGGTTTGAGATGGGCATTAAGTCTTCCTTGTTAATCCTGTATTTAATGACCTCTAAATAGCATCTATTGAGACCTTCGATTCCTTTCAACAAGTTAGAAAAACATTCTGATTTATCCCTCTTCCTTTTTCCCATCCTCTGGCACCAGCTACTGTCTTTATATTAGAATTTGACTTCCTTTCCTTTCACATTGTGGCTAAAGAAATAATTGTTATCATGTTTTACTAGTGACTTCGTAGATGTCTAACAAGACATCACTTTTTCAGAAGGAGAGGGGAGGAATTCCCTGAGCAGGAGCTATGTTCAGTTGTTACACAGTGAAGCTTTCCTAAGTACTCATTGCATAGCCAATATCAGACAGCTTTACCTTTGACAGCACAGACAAGATGTACTGATGTTTTGCCTAGAGTTTACCTGATTATTTAGTTTCATGTGCCAAACAATGATAAATAAGTAGTTAAACTCTCAGAACCAGGTCTACATGGAACATTTTAGTGGGCTGTACACATGTCTAGTGTTTCTTCAGACTGGCTGGAGCCACATTATTTTAAATCATTTTGGAGGAGCATCCTTATTGAGACTAGAAGAACTCATTTTTTAGCCTGCTATTAGCTTTCTTTTAATGATCTCCTTCAGATTTGCCAACAGATACCTCGCCTATGCTCATTTTCAGGGGCTGCTAATTAAGTAATAACCTTTAACTTAGATAAGTGTTTTTTTTTTTTTTTAAACTCAGTTTATAAAGCTTTCTGATCAACTTAGTTTGTAATAAATATCAAGTGCCATGTTACATAGGAATGTTACACCCAAAAAAATTCAGACTGGGGTGGAGGAGTGAAACATCAAACCCATCATATGGCAAAAGCAAAAGATGTTAAAAAAAAAAAAAAAACAAAGAAACAGTGAAATATAGTTAGTGCATCATAAGTTGATCACCTTTTTCGTAGATCACTAAATTGCTGGCCTAGAAGTCTGGTAGCACTGTTTATTCAGCCATTAATAACAAGAACAACCACCTCCAAATAAAAAATTCCACCTACTCATCAGCATTCTAACTCAGCATGTTGCCTGTGACAAGCGACACCCTAAAAAAAATGGTCCTTTGAAACTTGTCTTGCCAGGAAGCTGCTATTTCTGGTATAGTTACATGATTTGGGGAGACTATGGTTAAGTCTTCCAGGCATACACATATGTCCATCATCTGGCATTCGTAGGTGCTGATCAAATCACCAAACTCACTGGCACACACTGAGTGACAACACTGGGGGCCTGGAGTGTTGGTATTTCTCAGACTCAAGTGGGCACATTACTGATCTCTGTAATCCACAAAATATGTATGTGAGCTTTACTATGGTTAAACAGTGAATCCACTGTTCTTAGGTGTCATCGATTGCAATTTTAAAATAAGGCGGGTTAGATTTAAGAATGTGTGTCTGGCATGCAAACTTTCCCTGGAAAAGGTCTAAGAAAAACAGAAATCAATACTGCAATGCTACATTATATGGGAGTTTGAAATCAGAGGGTTGAGTATCTACTTCTTTTCCTCTTGGTTAGGAACTTAGGAGGTACCTCAGAATATCAGATCTGGTCTGTTTCAAAAGCAACACTTTTAATAAATAGCAGAAAAGCAAATAAAACACCTTTTCCTTTTTGTAATAAATCATTTTGTTTTTTTATAGATTGCATGTGGCGTTTGAGGCAGAGCGAGCAAAGCTGCCAATATTGCAGGCTGATGCTTCAGCACCTTTCATTTTTCTCTCTGAGCAGGAACCCTCTTCTTAAACTTGTTCATTTTACAGAGAGAAAATCGAAGCCACTGGTATATTGTCAGAGCTGCTTTATTGTCATCATTTACAGAGGTCACTGGAATTAATTGACTTCTTATATTACATATTGTAAACTGACTCATTTTTTGACACATTTATGGGAAAGTGGCAGGATCTAAGTGACTGGTTATTGTCTTTTTGCTTTGGCTTATATTACAAACTAGAAAACCAATAATAGCTCTGAAATCACAGTTGTGGAAAAAAATAACCCATAGTTTCAAAGAAGCTGACTCTGTTAACTATGTGGTTAGTTGAACTAAAAGAAGGCAGGAGAGAGCTCCGGAAGATGAAATACAAATACTAGGTTTCTTTTACTGTCTTTCGAGGACCCAGTAAAGAGGGCAGTGAATGTTTCCATGAATATCCTCAATTGGTGGTGTCTGTTTGAAAGCATATTCTAAGTAGCTGGCTTCCCTTTACAAGATTGGAAGTAAAAATTAACCCACAATGAATTCCATGAATCATCGATACATGGATGCTCATAGAGTTTACTGAGAGTAATTCTGTCTCAGAGGCATTGCTTCTGAAACTAAAGATGAGAAATATATCAGTATTATTTATGGTACCAGAGCACAGTATATTCTAGGTAGATATTTTGAACCTTTACTTCTCTTTTTGTTTTCACATTATCCCCTTTTCACTAAATTAGGAAGGTTCTACTCATATTCATAGCCTGCTTTCACTGAAATTAGAGGCACAGAAACAAGGACATATTGTTAAAAATGAATAAATTAGAGCCGAATTAAGCCATCCAGCTCAATAACAGCAAAGGGAATATAGCAGTTGGTTAGAACAAACAATCTTCTTAAATAGGAAATGTACTTTAAAGCCATCCTGCTGTGATCCTGTTAATTACCAAAGAAGATTAGAACTCTTCTGGTTCATGGGATCCTTTTACCTAGTGTGTGGCAATTCCAGCTGCATTAGCAATCAGACATTTGCACTGTCCCTTCAGACCAGTGAGGGGATGTTATTAAAGGGAAGTCATTTACCCCGGTCCGTAAGATGTAGCCTGGCAGAAATTCAATAACTGTTTGTGATATGCTCAATCTGCTACTCTGCTTAGTGGTTTTAGCTCTTAACATACAACAGCATTTGCCTTAATTTGCATCCACTGGGTGAGAGAGAATAAAAATGCCCCATTTGGTGGGTTGATTTCAAAACACAGAATAATGTGTGATCTGTTTTTCACTACAAATAATGTGAAGAAAAAGGAAAATTGCACCCCCTCACCCGTGTCTCTCCTCTCCTCTCTCTGTCTCCTTCTCTCTTCCTCATCTCCTTCTCTCTCCCTCTCCTCCTCTCTTCTCCCCCAGTATTCCCTTTTCTTCTGTCTCCCTCCTTTTTCTCCTCCCCCCAACACTGCTTTTTCTCTCCCACTCACATCCTCTGATGGGCATTCAAGCTAGTAAAATGCATGTTGGAGAATCTCACAAACACAGCTAGGCACACACAGAGCCAGCTGGGTTTTACATGTGCATTTCTTCTCAAAAGTGCAATAAAAGAAAAATGCTCTTAGAATTCAGACAAGAGGAAGACATCAAAGGAGGATTTAGGTGTAAAAACGTGATCATCGAGGTGACAAGAAATAGAACGTATTTTAAAAGATATGTGTATTTTAAACTTACCTCGAAAAGCAGTTTCAGTGCTAGCCCACCTCCGATGTCCCTGCGTGCTGGATTCCTCAGTTCCTTGGTTGAGATAATCACATGGTTGTGTTCTTGCCCGGTGTAAATAGGTGCATTTGCGTGTCTATGTAACAAAGTGTACACAAATATGTACTATAGATATGCACACATGCACGTAATCTTATCTCTGTATTTCAAAATATAAAGGAAGGCAGGAGGCTGCAGCCGGGATTCCTTCTTTTTCCCGGAACTCTTTTTCTCAGTCGGCAGGCTGAGGCTTTCAATCCAGTGAAGAGAGATCCTGTGAGCTGGCTTTATTTTTCCTTGTTTCCACGGTGGTTAGTGGTGCATCGTTCACCCGATCAGTTGTCACACTGACATGGTGCTGCCTGCTCAGCGGTCATTAATAACTGAACACCCTCCACTCCCCAGAGAGGAGCCAATCGCTTCAGACTGCCAAGATGTAGCACTCGCAGCTGCTCCAGTCTGGTTGGCTGAAACAAACTGTCTGTTCTATGACACTGCTGCTTAGGATACAAATAAATGAAACAGGCTTGCATATTTTCCTAGGTATCATTTTCCTTATTTTTTTTCCCCTTTCTGGAGGAATGTTGGGAATTTTTTGACAAGTTTTCTCAATTTGAGGTTATCAGTCATTCAGAGAAACAATGTTTCAGTCTGCAAATAGGCAGGACACACTACTGATAAGGATTTCCCAAATATTAAAAACACCTCGTAGAGACTTACACCTCCAACTCTGTCTCTGCGAAGTTCAGCAATGACTGTATTATTTAAGAAGAGAAGCTTGCAACTGTTCTGAGTGGCATTTGGTTCTCTATAGATCCTACTTAATTTAGCATATGTGCTTGGTGTTCAATAACACTTTTTTTTTTAGCAATGACATTTCTTGTCTGGATTGACCAGATTTTTAAAATAAAACGTATATTTGCCTCTCTGTAATTCACAACATTGGCATTTGAGGGGGTACTTTTTAAAAATATGTATTTCTAATTATACTCACTGACTTCTTATATGATGTAATCAATCTAGGAGCTACATATGAATGGGTACATGTGTAGGTGTGTTTGTATATCTGTGAGTGTGTGTGTGTGTGTGTGTGTGTATTTAGGATATATTTTTTTACCACTCTGAGTAAATAATTCAATTGTAATAAGTTAAATCATAAAAAAAACTATTTATCTTTGTTCTTAGGCCTATTAACTCTGAGAGGATATTTCCTAGGAAAATATACTATACAAACCATGTATAGTATATGTAAAACATTTTTATTAATTACCAGAAATTTGGAAAACACAGAAACACATAGCAGTGCTTATTTCTCGAAGAACATCTATGAAAAAATCAAAAAGCAGTTTTAAAAATGCATGTTTTACAACCTTAATTAGTATATTAAAGAAACATCTTGTTGAGGAGAATGGAACATGAGGATTAATGTATCAACAGGTCAGAAGCAGGCTAGTCATAACTCCAACCCCAGTTTTGAGAGACTACCCTCTAGTGGAGTAAAAAGAAATGGCACTTATTAGATTTAGGGAAAAAAAAAAAAAAAAGTCTTCACATCTAATTGCTCCTTAAGTATTTATTGACATGACATAGACCAATAGTTTTCAGTTACAATAATAATAATAATAATACCAGGAAAAATTTTAAACAATAGGCTTATCTTTAAATACTAAATATTTTCACTCTGTAGTTTTCTAGAAACAGTTCCCAAATGCTTTTTCTCTATAAGAATTTATTCAAATGAATCAAAATAAGTTCAAGATAAAAGTAGCATCTCATTTAACTTAGTATTTATTTCAGAATGTTATTGTAAAGTTTCATTCTTTACTAGATACTCTAGTATTTACTCAGAAAGCCCTGAGTCAATTCTGTATGTTAGGGATCATGGTTGAGTGTTGGGATGTTGTGTTAAGAGTATGTTTACATATAATTTAATGTACTTTTAATAATAGTAATAATCATCCTTTTTACCCCTTAATTTTAATCTAGGAAATCTTAATGTCTTTAAATTTCCAAATTATTTCAATATTTGCAGAATTTATTGCCACATATGGAAGAATAATCTTAAAATTGTGATAATTATTTGAAAAAGGAATTTTTATTTATGTCATGATATCTAAGTGATTAATTTTCATCGATTGGTATTGACTGTATAATTGACAAATCCAGTAATCAAACCAATTATAATGCACTCCCATAATGAAGGTAAGTTGTGATAGTCAAACAAATACATGATTAAACTACTTTCTTGGTTTTTAAACAATCATACCTAATATTTTAAATTTCAGTCTCTCAGAAATCAAGAAAAAATCTTTTCAGTTTTGATTCAGTTAGAATTGTTAAAGGTAGCCATTTATATGTTATCTTACATTATTTCATAGGAAGTTGTTTTAACTAAATGATCACTTTTTTGAAAGTGGGAGATGACAGTGCTCTTCCTGCAATTGTCCTTTTAATGTAGGTACATGATAAATTTAAAATATTTTATACTCATTTTTATAAATTTAATATCATGGAGCACTAGAAATGAGATTTTAATGTGAAAGAGAAAATGATTCTCGCTGTGGATGAAAAGGATGACGATTCTGTTCTTTGGCTGGAATTTCTATTTTGTTCCAAGAGCATCAGCAGGTTTGTAGAATCAGTGTGTGTTTTGCGTGTTTTTTTCACTTATCAGGGACTTCAGTCCTTAACTGTAAATGTGAAATGTGGCTCTCTCAAAAGATACATGAAAAAATTATTTTGGTATCACATCTATATAATGAAGTACCATATGAAGACATTACATTGTAATATAGTAAGGATTTTAGGGTTTTTGAATTAATATAATTGTGAGTGATCATCAAATGAGAACCATGGAAGCTTAACACACAGTTGGCACCTTAAAAACAGGATAGCACCCCTCAGGTATTCCAGATTTTTTCCACCATATTATCCTATCATCTACTGGATGATTGACAGTCCTCTGCTAATTCTTCTTGTCCTCCTTCTTCTTTTCCTCCTTCTTACTCTCCCTCCTTCTCTCCCTTCATTTTTTTTTCTTTCTTAAGTTTCTTCCTTTAGAAGGCACTAAAGCTTCAGAGAAATTTCACATTGTAAACCACAGTATTACATGGTTGTACGTGTTGCCTACATTGTAGGAAATGTCTACAGGGTTTCCTAGATGAATACTGAGTTTTAATGGAAAGGTATAGAAATGATTTTCAAACATAAATGAATAATTACAACCCTTAAATTATACTGAAAGTTTTGCTTTCATCATCAAATAAGAAAATATTGGGGTACAGTAGATCGGTATTCATTGACTTAGTCATTGGGATTTTTTTTTTTTTTTTTTTTTTTTTTTTTGAGATGGAGTCTTGCTCTGTCTCCCAGGCTGGAGTGCAATGGCACGATCTCCGCTCACTGTAACCTCTGCCTCCCGGGTTCAAGCAATTCTCCTGCCTCGGCCTCCTGAGTAGCTGGAATTACAGGAGCGTGCCACCAGGCCTGGCTAATTTTTTTTTTTTTTTCTGTACTTTTAGTAGAAATGGGGTTTCACCATGTTGGTCAGGCTAGTCTCGAACTCCTGACCTCATGATCCGCCCACCTCTGCCTCCCAAAGTGCTGGGATTATAGGCATGAGCCACCAAGCCTGGCCAGTGGTTGGGATTTTTAACTTGTTTATTGCTATTTCATCAAATCCTGGGCTTTATTTGCTGTGTGCTTTTCTTAGAAAAGTAGCCTGGGCAGTTGGTAGAATGTGAGTTGTAGAACCACAACGCCTGGGTTTGGATCCTTACCTTGCCACTTCCTAGATACTCTGAGCATCATGTTAAGTATCATCTCTGTTAAGTGTCATTTGTGCATCTCGGTTTAAGTATCATCTCTGCGTCTCATTTTTCTCCCAGAATTGTTAAGAGCATTAAAACAGTTAATATGTATACCGAGTTTAGAAAAGTGCTCAAATATAGTAGTCTTGAACAAATGTTTGACATTATTATTGGCATTATTATGGTAGTGGTCATTGTTATCATGGTCATTGTTTTCCTCCTTTAACAAGATATACTCTCTCATTTGATCCACAATAGTACTCTTTATCTATCTTGTTTTGGTATTACAATTGTTTCTGTAATTTTACCTGTTTCCCCTTTTAGCATGTAAGATTCCCCTAGAGGGAGTATATGTCTTATTACATTTTTAAGCTCCACAATGCATATAAAATGGATAAAATAACATCTGTCGAGCATTAACACTAACATATGTTTGTGTATTATATACATTAACTTCAAAAATATTCTATTCAAATTGGGATTTTTTTTTAAGACGGAGTCTCGCTGTGTCGTCCATACTGGAGGGCAGTGGCGTGATCTCGGCTCACTGCAACCAACGCCTTCCAGGTTCAAGCAATTCTCCTGCCTCAGCCTCCCTAGCAGCCGGGACTATTGGTGCGTGCCACCACGCCCAGCTAATTTTGTGTATTTTTACTAGAGATGGGGTTTCACCATGTTATCCAGGATGGCGTCGATCTTCTGACCTTGTGATCAGCCCGCCACAGCCTCCCAAAATGCTGGGATCACAGGCGTGAGCCACGGCGCCTGGCCAAGATAGATATTTTTATGTTCAACTGACAGTGTAGAAACATTGGCTGAAAGAAGCTAGCTTACTTGCCCAGTGTCCCAAAACTATTAAATAATGGGGCTAAAATTTGAACTCAGTTCTGTCTGCTTACAGAGCCAGAGCACTTTCTACTGCACAAGGTACTCAACATTCACTTGTCAAATAAATGAATACTTGAAGGATGGCTGAACCAACCAATTCAATGTAGTCAGCAACACGGGATGCCAAAAATAAAATACTATTTTTAAAAAAGGAATGAGTTTTATGCACTAGACAGTGGATGCTTTTATACAGTAGTGTTTGTTCAGGGTTGATGACAGAATTTTTATTGCTGTCATGATTTGAGAAGTAGAGCTCTGAAGAAATGCAGTGCCTAGTGGAAAAAATGAGTTGATATGCTCAGAAAGCTAAATACAAATGAATGAGTCACTGATGGTGAGGGGCTGACATTGTGCTAAGAAGGTCTTCAGTGATTTTGTCCTTTGTGGTCTAATTCTAATAACAGATTAGTTCTCAATTCAGTTAGAAACATGATGTAAGGTGAGTAGTAACACTGGTTGTTTGTTAGAATGTTGAACTAAAGCAAGTTGGGTCAGGGTTCTCATTTTCTTTTTCAAAGGAGTTTTGGAAAGTAAAATTGGAGAAAAACAGAGATTCTTATTTACCTATAGGTTTTGTTTTAATTTTAATTTTTTTCTTTATTTTTGAGACAGTTCTTGCTCTGTTGCCCAGACTGGCGTGCAATGACACGATCATTGTTCACTGCAACAACCCTAAACTCCAGGGCTCAAATATTCCTCCTACCTCAGCTTCCAGAGTAGCTAGGACCACGGGCACAAGCCACCATATGCTGCTATTTTTTCTTTTAATTTTTCTCTTCTTTTTTTTTTTTTTTTTTCCTTTGAGTAGAGATGGGATCTCTCTGTGCTTCCCAGCCTGATCTCAAGCGACCCTTCCACCTCTTCCTTCTATATGGCTGGGATTACAGATGTGAGCCACAGCACCAAGCCGTGTCTTTTTTATTTATTTATTTATTTATTTATTTATTTATTTATTTATTTAAGTTCAGGAGTATATGTACAGGTTTGTTACAAAGGTAGACATGGGTCATGGGGCGGGGAGATTGTGCATATTATTTCATCACACATGTATTGAACCTAGCACTCATTAGTTGTTTTTTCTGATCCTCCCCCTCCTTCCACTCTTCACCCTCCAGCAGATACCGGTGTCTGTTGATTTTTCATCATTTAGCCCCGACTTGTGAGTGAGAACATGTAGTATTTGGTTTTCTGTTCCTGCATTAGTTTGCTAAGGATGGTAGCTTCCAGCTGCATCCAGGTCCCTACAACAGACATGATCTTGTTCTTTTTTTTAATGGCTGCACAGTATTTATTCCTTGGTGTTTATGTGCCACATTTTCTTTATCCAGTCTATCACTGATGGGCATTTAGGTTGATTCCATATCTTTGCTATTGTGAATAGTGCTGCAGTGAACATGCATGTGCATGTGTCTTTATAAAAAGTGGGCAAAGGATATGAACAGATACTTCTCAAAAAAAGAAATACGTGCGGCCAACAATCATGTGAAAAATAGCTCAACATCACTGGTCATTAGAGAAATGGAAATAAAAACCACAATGTGATACCATCCCACATCAGTCAGAATGGCTACTATTAAAAAAGTCAAAAAACACCTTACTAAGTCCTAACTAGATTAATGGGACGCAAACCCACGAAAATTTAGCTAACAACTAAATACCCTAATCAACTAGCTTCAATCTACTGGCAAGGTTGTGGAGGAAAAGGAACACTTTTACACTGTTGATGGGAGTATAAATTAGTTCAACTGCTTTGGACACTGATTCCACAAAGACCTAAAGGCAGAAATACCATTCAAACCAGCAATCCCATTACTGGGTATATACCCAAAGGTCTTATTTTTAATGAAAGATACAAATCATTTGAAGAACAAAAGTAATCTTACTATGCCAAGAAATTCACAATCAAGGATGACGTCAGAAATCAATGAGACAAATTTTTTTCTATATCTCTTCCTCAGATTCCTTTATTCTTCCCAATGTTTCTCCTTGTATTTCTCTGTAGATCCAAAAGGTCTGTCATCTTGGCTTTTCTCTGTGTCTCTCTCCATTCTTTTCACTCAGGGAATTGACTTTTATTCCTTTTCTAGCCGTGTGAAAAAATATCTAGCAATATTTCCACAAAATCGGTAGATATGTTTAATTGTTACTCATACTACAATGACAGCAACAATCATCCCTTTAATCCTGCACCCTAGTCTGTTATTCCATCTCTGTCCTCCTCGTATTAAGTTTCTCAAAAGAGCTATCAATATTTGCTACAATCATATCATCACTTTCTACCTACTTTTTCAGTTGACCTTTCTCTGGTTTCTAATCCAACCTTGCTACTGAAATTCTGCTTTGGAATCTCAACCAGTGCCCTCCCAATTTGGTTCTTGCACATCAAAGCCTCCTAAGTCATGCTCATGCTTGTCTGAACATTCTGTCTCTTGTCATTGTGGGTTCATCTACCTCTTAAGTATTTGTCCTAGGTTTGTTCTTTTGCCTACTGTTCTTCATATACTATCTTAGATAATATCATCTCTTCTACTGTGTACTTACTACTTTCAAACCTATATCTCTGCTCTTGCAAATAAAATAATCAATCAATCAGTCTCTTCATCCATTCATCCATCCATCCATCCATCCACCCATCCATCTGCCTATCAATCCATCCCTCCAATTGTCTGGTAAATGTCTCTACTTGCATGATCCCCAGGCACTCTGTACTCTATGTGTCTAAAGCTGACCTCTTAAGCTCTCCCCTAAACTGGCTTTCTTTTTTTTCTTTTCTTTTCTTTTTTTAATTTCTGCTGTTACCTAGTTACCTAGAGAACTGCAGGAACTTTGGACCTTGTGCCTCATATCTTGCATTTCACCATATGCAACTTGATTTTACTCTGAAATTTTCTTAAATTATCTTCTCCGTCTGCTAGGTGTTCATCCTGTCTTACCTTGGCTGCTGCAATTGCTCCTAATTTCCCTGCTTCCAGTCTCATCTTTTCTAGTTCATCTTTCTTGCTTCTAATTTCAACTTGTAGTCCATTCTTCCCTTCTTCCACAACACAGTCAGGCACACACTTGTGTTTAGCAAGCCTGCTTCTCACTGTTCACTCTTCATTCCTCAGTTCAATTATTTCTTGACAGCAAATTTAGTGTTTTTGTTGTTACATTTATTATTGGTATTATTAAAAAAATAGAAATGATTTTCCTTGAGTTATCCAGAAACCACAATGAAATAGATCAGATTTTAAAATATACATTGCAAATGCAGAAATTATGTATGCTGAAATGAAAGTACCTAGAATAATAATAAATAACATTTGTTGAGTTTAACTATATGCAAGACACTGAAACTTGGTAGACCCTGCACACATATGGTTTCATTCTTACAGTACTGTGAGGCAGTCAGGGACTTTACCCTTTTCACAGAAGAGGAAACTGGGGTTGGTGAACTTCTACAGTTATCACGCTAGTGAGGGAGGAAAGCTAGAATGCAAGTCAGACTCCCAAGCCAACAGTCTTCAAACTGTATTTTCTTCTCTTCAGTGATCTTTTGAAGCCCTTGTTCTCCTCTTCTTTGCATGTTTTATAGCTTAACTTTTGCTCCCTGTGTTTGCTTATTTGTAACCAGATTGAAACAAAATATTCATGGTAGAAGACTAACAACTTAGCTGTACCTCATGTTTCTCATCCCCAAAATGTTTGACAATATTTTTATTCTCCTAATTGATTAACATAGTGTGAAGGTATCTATAAATCATTATTCCTCAAAGGCAAACATTATATCAGCTGACATAATTTTTTATTATTTTCATGTTGGTTTTTATTTTGGATAGTTGTTGTTATTTGTCTGCCTTTAAGAGTCAATATTTAAGATGAATGACAATTGTATTACCCAGAGAAACCAGCTCTTTTTCTAATTATTGTGTCGTCCTGAAACTAAATAACAAAATGGATCGATACACGTACATAATAAAACTTCAACATTGGTATACATGAAACTACTTTACTATATTTTAAATATATTTGAGACTACAAAAGACAACATTTGCACCCTGTTTTAATAGCAAAGTTTCAAAGCCTTATTGAAGATGATTGTTATGCAGAAAACTGGAAAATCAGAAGTAGTAGTCTTTAGGCATAGACAGAACACGAATACGACAGGCTTAGGTTTTTAAGGTAAGGAAATGTAAAATACAATCAAACAAAAGAACAGCACATGTCTTTTTTTGCAAAATCGCTTATCCTTCTTTCCATTCCATAGACATGATGCAGAAAATGAGCAAATTAACCCTCACCATTAAGAGCACTTCTTACATCCTTAACCTTTTATAAAGGGTACACTTGATTAGAAATGCAATGAATATTCAGTGCTTTGGTCAGTTTAGACTTTGGGGGTGCTCCCCAGCTGTCTAATGCTCACTGAGAGCCTATGTGTGAACCACAAGCCTGGGAGAAGCCTGGCTGGCTGAAGGGGCTGTGCTGAAGGCTTTCACATAGTTCCCATTACTAAGGAAACCACTCGTTTTGTCTGAACACTCTCTGAATAGATGTCTCATTTGAAGTCTAGTGCTCAAACCATGAGGATTGCATTATGGAGCTGAGAAAGAAATGAGGAGACCAAAAAATGCTTGAAAATGCCAACAAGCATTCACAAAGCGTTGTACTGTAATAGCATTCCATGAGACAGAAGGTGCGTTTATTTTTGCTGCATTCCAAGCTATTTTGGTGTTATAAAAGCAAATTCCTTTGCTTGCCCACGTAATCAAAATAAGAAAAGCAGATGTTCTTCTGACCTATTCTTAATTCCTGCTCTTGTTAGGGTCTCACTGAGAAGTGTGACATACAGCAAAAGAAGGACAAGATATGGATTCTCATATTAATGTAGATTTGCTCCATTGTGCTTTATAACTAAATGGTGTAGTGCTGCCCCTGTGCCAATAAACAAACACATGTTCAGAGTCAGACCTCAGGATTTGTAGCCTCCAAATCGTTACTGTTAAATTCAGAATGGCTACTGCAAACTGGTGCTCAGTGCTCTTTAATAAGCATCCAGTTCAGATTTGGAGTGAGAAAACACTGCTCCTAGGAGACTCCTGCTCCACTCTCCAGCTTCTACCAACCTACAGCAAAGAAAGCAGCTCCTACTTAAAGTATCAGGCAATCATTCTTTCTTCCTCACCCTAGAAAGTAGGGTTTACAGGACTTTGATCATAGTAAGTTCTTTATCACCCCTCTCCCCATTTTTGATATGGTCAATTACATTATTTTAAAAGTATACACATTGCTATGCAGACACCCAGTCAGAAGTTGCCACCTCTACACCCATGTAGAAAGTCGGGGAGGAAGTCATTCTTACCTCTGTGTTGAGCTCCTCTAATCCTTTCAGCAAACGAGATGTATCAACACAGTTAATCCACAAATGCAGAAATTAATAAATATGTATAGATTACTTGTCGTTTTACTTTTTGCTGACTGTCATAGCAGTTAGTGTCTTACCTGCACAAGAGTCCATGACTAAATGAGATATTTGGACTCATAGCCCAGAGCTTTAGCACTGCACTAAGGACAGTCCCTATATGCACAGTTTGGTCAAGTCTCTCTTTGGAAGACCACTGTTAACAAAGAGGTGCTAGCATGTCTAAAATCTAGAAACAGGCACAACAAGCAAGTCCAAGTGTATTTCTTTCATGGATTCTTAAAGATTAATACTAAAAAATTATAAATGTGAAACGCTAACACAGCATTGTCAGAAGAAAGTCTTGGGTTTGTTTTTACGTTTTCTTTTTTCCTTAAATATATTGGCAGTCTCGCATTTTTAATAAACATAAATTTCAAGTAATTGTCTTTTGCAGATTTCTTCCTCAACCAAATTTAAGAAATGCCAAATTCAGTAGAATTGACTAAGGATAAACTAAATGGTTTTCTAGCATTTAATGGGGCATCCTAACACCACTAAAAAGGCCCTAAATTTGAAAGCATGAAAGAAGAAAGTTTATTCTTGTGGAAGTACAAAAATACTTATCCTATCAATAATATCCTCACTAGGCAGATTACAGGTCTTCAATTCATTTTGAAATGAACAGCCTGAAGCTGCCAGCTGTTTCTGATCTGATGTGGTTATAGAATATTTACTTAGAGTATATATTTAGCAGTTTACATATCATGGCTACTGACAAGAAAATTCTTCTAATACTGAAACTTACTATGAAGTTTCTGTTTTTAAAATGGATATATATTTGGTCCCAGATATGTTACCTTGTCAAAATTTGGCAGTGAACAGGATGTCTGCATCTTTGTATTCCTGGTCCTCAGCACAATACCTAGCATATAGTAATCATTCAGTAAGAAGAGATTGAACTGAATTGTTTGATATGAGAAAAATCTAACAAACTCAGCATTTATAAGATGATCCTTAGCCTGGCTTAACTGAGTGTAGAATGATGGAAACAGCAAATGTTTAACTGTCTTTGACAATTAGCTAACAAAGTCTAATTTTTCCATGTCCTTTCAATCACTTATAATCTTTTTTGAAATATTCTGTGTGTATACATACACACATATATAATATATATTATACACACACATATAATACACATGTATATAAGAATATACGTATGTGTATATAAGTATATACATATATGTGTGTGTATGTTTACATATATATGTGATAAAATTGCATTGAAAGGATTGAGTCAAATCTAACAGCCCTTATTTCATTTCAAGTACAGTGGTTATGTTTGTATTTCATTCTCTCAATGGGAGAGTTTTCAAAATGTCTCCAAGTACCATGAAACATCAGATATTCATTATAATTCTGTTTCTGCCTGCAGCAATAAGATCTGCAGTCCACTGTAACAGTCCTACATTTCAATTAACATCAAGCATCACCTTATTTGGAGAAGTAAGTCCTGTTTAGAAGACTTAAATTTGTTCATAGAAAGAAATTGTGTCTTAGTCCATTTTCTGTTGCTATAACAGAATACCATAGGCTGGGTAATTTATAAATAAATGACATTTATTTTCTATAGTTCTGGAGGCTGTGAAGTTCAAGGTAAGGGGCTGTATCTAATAAGGACTTTATGACATCACACGTGGCAGAGGGCATCACATGGTGAAAGAGCAAGAGCATGTCTGCTCAGGCCTTTCTCTTCTTATAAAGCTACCAGTCTCATTATGGGAGCTCAACTCTAATGACTTGATCTAAACCTAATTGCCTCCAAAATACCCACCTCCAAGTGTCATCAGTATATGAATTTGGGGATCAGGTTTTCAACACATGAGATTTGGGGACACATTCAAGCCATAAGAGATTATAATTTGAAGACAAATGGAGAATTTAGTTATTATCCAAATTATTAGTATATATGTATAATCATAAAGTTAGGAGCTCATTTACTAATTTAAAAAATGTTATGGCCTCTACTATACATGTGCAAGCATACATGTGCTTTGAATTACGAAGTCCCTCCTGTGCGATTTGGGACATTGTCTTAAGGCCCAGGTCAAAACTTATCTTCCTAGGGTAGATAAAATTCTAAGAATGACTAAAATATAGTGAACTTAAATATAAGTAAATGCCAATTTGTGTAGTATTAGATTTAGTGGATTTAGAAAAAAATTAATATCATATTCAATTCAATGAAACATGTATTGATTTTGATTCCTTCTATATTATTTAACTAAATTAATGTTGGATTCTAAAATGATTATTTAAAAAATACCACAATGTAATCCCAGCACTTTGGGAGGCCAAGGCAGGCGGATCACCTCAGGTCAGGAGTTTGAGACCATCCTGGCCAACATGGTAAAACCCTATCTCTACTAACAACACAAGAATTAGCCACGTGTGGTGGTTCATGCCTGCAGTCCCAGCTACTCGGAGGCTGAGGCAGGAGAATCACTTAAACCTGGTAGGCGGAGGTTGCAGTGTGCTGAGATCATGCCATTGCACTTCAGCCTCGGTGACAGAGCAAGATTCCATCTTAAATAAATAAATAAAAATAAAAAAGACCACAGCTTTATTGTAAAAAATTTTGAAAACTAAAAAAGGATAAAGAAATGGGGAAGAAAGCCTTTGCATATCAAAGGATATATTTTATATACCGCTTTGGTATACTTTGGTACATTTTTTGCCCTTGCATAGTAGAAAATATTCCATATTTTAAAAGTTACATCATAAAAATAAAAGAATCTTTATTATTTTAGTGCCCATATTAATACTATATAGATACTCCATTTCCCAAATATTGGATGTTTGTTTCCTAATTTTTCTATGTTGTGAATAATGCAGATAATGCAGTAGCAAGAATCAGTAGACCGGATTGCTTTAAGTGACTTTCTAGACCAAAAGATTGAGGCATTCCAAGACTCCTGATATTATTATACAGATTGCTTTCCTGAAAGTACATACCAAGTTCACATAGCAGGTATGAGTCTCATTTCTATCATGCCCTTGCCAGCATTTCTTTTTTCATTCATTCCTTCAGGAAATATACTGGAACACCTGTCCAGGTTTTGTCCTAGATGCTTGGGATATAAAGGTGAAAAATAAAGTCACTGTTTTCAGAAATGTTACTTGGGGTGATGTAAGAGGTAGATGAAAAATAGGCAATGATAAACGTGCAAGTAAATAATGAGTCCAGACATTAGTAAATATCATTCAAAAATTAAAGTAATAATATAGTGAATAGCAAAGAGGGATTATTAACATGCAGTATTAAACAGGTTCACCCTTAGAAGGTAACATTTGAGCACAGACATGAATGTTGAAAGAAGAGTCAGGCCAGGAAACAAAGGCAAAGTGTAATGGGCAGAAGAACAGTGTGACAGAAGTCCGAAGGCAACAATGAGCTTGGCATATCCCAGGGACAGAAAAAGGCCAGTGCGCATGAGTCACGAACAAAGAGGAAGTGTTAGGACGCGAGGCCTGAATGGTGACCAGGGATGAGATCTCCTATAGTCTTGCAAACCGTGGAAAGGAATTATATTTTAATTGTAATGGGCAGCCATTAGACAGTTTTAAGTAGGGTAGAGATATTATTACACTTACAATTTTTACTCACTGTTTCAAAAGTCACTAGGCTGCTACATGGAGAATTAGTTAGAGGTGGGTAGGAGTTCAGGGGAGCAACAGATGCTGAATACTAGACTTCCCTGATAGCTGAAGAGATGTTGAGAGATGGTAGTATTCCAGAGATATTTTAAACCTAGACCTAAAAAGACTGTTAATGGATTGTGTATAAGGGATATGACAAAAGAGGATTTAAGTCAGACTTCTACATTGTGGTAGACTGTGGTGCTGCTATGTGGATAGTGGTGCTATAAAGTGAGAGGTGGGATTCTGAGAGAAGAGCAAGTTGCGCTCATCCCCAAACAGAATTCTCTCTTTCTCGTGTAATGGAAGGGTAATGTTTTAAAATGTTTAAAATGCTTTTATCTGTTGCTTAACCATATAAAACAAAAACAAACAAACAAACAAAAAACAACCAAACAAAAAACTTTGCCCTCATCAGCCCTAGTCATTTATTTCCCTGAAGGGAGATTCAAATTTTAACAGAAGAAATTCCAAGAAGTAGTCAGTATAAGATGCAGGTTTGTTTTACAAAAATATAATTATGCAACCAGCAGAAGAAACAACTAGCACAATGGCCTTAAGGTGTGAATTTCTGGACCAAATACAGCAAGCCAGGCTTTCATCTTGAGATAAGATTTTCCTGATTCCACCTGAGCCTGAGACTCAGCTCATGCAATTTTTCCCTAGTTGGAGGCGAGACCCCATTCACTATTAAGGTCTAGCTAGAGTCAGAAAGAAGAAAAATAAAATATAGTGAAGGAAACTAAAAGCCTTTTATTTTGCCCTGAGGATTTTTAGGGAGAAAAGAGAGGAGAGAGATGAGAGTAAGGTAGTTAGAGAGGTGTGTTCTGAGGTACCCTTGTGACTTTAGCTTGGAGATGGGTAGGTGCATTAAGTAAACAATAATATTGCCCCCATCTCTGGTAAAATATCACCTCTTTGTTCTCCCATCACTTTTATACTGTGCCACAGCAAATTGACCACACTATTATGTGGACAGAGGGATTCCCTGTGATTTAACTTTCCTGAGCCACAGATGCTGGTTTGAGAGACAGAAGGCTAATGGACAAAGGGTCCCAACAGCAGAGGCTGGGCTGATTCCTGAGCTATATACTGAATGGAAGAGAAATGGGTCATTCAGGAGGTTGCTGCCAGTGGAAGCTGAGGTGAGGCTGATTCAGCTACAAAGAACTATCAGGCTCTCAGCAAACCAATGGGGACAAAAAAAAAAAAATCCCCACACTAAGGCAATCAACCATCCAAACCTCCATAAAAATGTTACCAACCATAGATCACAGCTTTTAATGTCAGCAGAGCAAGTAGTACTCAGGGGCACATTGAATACATACCAGATCTTCAGTGCTTCTCAGACTTATGAATCACCTAAGGATTTTGTTAAAATGCAGATTCTCATTCAATAGGGCTGGAGTTTAGCCTGCATCTCCAGCAGCCTGACGGGAGACGTTGGTGGTGCTGGTCCACAGACCACACTTTGAGTAGCAAAGAGCTAGTACACACACAGGATCATCTTGAAGGCCAATGGACTCCTCTCCTCCAATATCATGAGGGGGGCTATTTGAAGAACCAAACTTTTTTTTTTTTTTTTCCTAGAGAGAAATGAAGTATGATTGGAAGGATCTGTGAAACTATTATACTAGACCAAATTTTAACTAGATAAGATATTTAGTTCATTTGATTTTCTGGTAGCTGGCAAGGAGAAGGATGAGGTGAACAATTAAATTGGCTGCAAACAAAAGTAAAACATTGTGTTTTTTTAATAATTCAGAATAGTGAGTTAAGCCTGGGCGACCTTTTAGCCAAATAATGGACACATCACATTTTAAATATAAAAACATGGAGCTCAGAGGAGAGATTGGAGTTTAAGGTGTAAATTTAGAAGTCATCAGCATATCTATCTTTAGATGCAACAACATGGGGAAAAAGGGTACACAGAGACAAGAAGTCCTGAGAATCTGACCTGGGGCACTCTATTATCTAATGTGAAATAAAAATGGAAAAGCCAGCAGAGGACAGTGAGAAAGAGCAACCAGCAAAAAGAAAGTCAAAAGAGCTTCATGTTACGGAGGCTCAGAGAAAAAAACATTCTCAAGAAGACAGGAGGGACTGTTCTAAATGTTCCTGCAATTTCGAGTATCATGAAAACAGAATATTCACCATCAGATTTGGCAACTAATATTCATTTATGATAGATACAATAAAACTTCAGTGTCTGAAAACAAGGCCAGGTGCCGTGGTTCACACTTGTAATCCCAGCACTTTGGGAGGCCAAGGCAGTTGGGTCAATCGAGTTTAGGAGTTCAAGTCCAGCCTGGCCAACATGGTGAAACCCCATCTCTACTAAAAACACAAAAAATTAGCAGGGCATGGTAGTGCATGCCTGTGGTCCCAGCTACTCAGGAGGCTGAGACAGGAGAATCACTTGAATCCAGGAGGTGGAGGTTGCAGGATCCGAGATTGCACCACTGTACTCCATCCTGGGTGACAGAGCGCGATTCCATCTCAAAAAAGAGAGTCTGAAAACAAGCTATTTAAAATATAACAGCCAAACTTTTTTGCTCCCATTACAATCACAGTTCTTGAACCCCACTGCCTCATAGCCCTTCACTCCACTTCCTTCCCATGATCTCTTCTGTCCACACTAATTAGCCTTTGATCTCTGTCATTGTGTTGAACAGTTCTTATCAGTCACTTGCATGTTGCCAAAGTCTCAAAGTCTTAAAGATTCTGTGTACAAATAGACATTCTCTTGATAATTTCAGCATTTCTGTTTTTTGATCATAGCCAAAAGTACTGCAAAAGTATCTTTATTCCTGAAACCTGATATGTGATTGCAGTCTTGGCCAAAACCAGAAATGAAAGGAAAAACAGGTATTGGGATGTGGAAGTTAAAAACGCATTCGAAAAAAATTGGGACTCTGTCACCCTTTTCTATTGTAATCAATCCCCATTAGCAAGAACATTAGAATTTTGATTCCCAGCCGTGTCTGTGTAGATGAAAACTCTGTGAGCCAACTTCCCTTTTCCAAAGTGATCTAAATATTGTTCAGAGAGTTATAGTTAGTTGGCAGAGAAACAAGTATTTAGGCAGAAATATGTCCAAAAATGAGAAGACTAAAGATATGCATCATGTGTCCATGTATTTTACATGGGACCAAGATTAACTGGGTTTTGCTCCGAACCTTAAGAAAGAAGACTTTTTCAGCATTGCTAGAAATAAATCTTGCTTTAAAAGTTTATTGCAAGGGTGGTGTTTATGAAAAGCAAATTAGTATTCTATAAATTCTCTCAAACACTTAAAGTGATAATCAGCTAAAAGACAGTTGATGAGTCATCATGGTAGGTGGAAAGATGACAGGCAGGTCAGGAAGTGAATAAATCAGGTTTCTTTTTTTTTTTTTATTTTTTATTTTTTATTTTTATTTTTTTATTATACTTTAAGTTCTAGGGTACATGTGCATAACGTTTATATCATGTATAACTCCCCAATGCAATCCCTCCCTCCTCCCCCCTCCCCCTGATAGGCCCCAGTGTGTGATGTTCCCCTTCCCGAGTCCAAGTGATCTCATTGTTCAGTTCCCACCTATGAGTGAGAACATGCGGTGTTTGGTTTTCTCTTCTTGTGATAGTTTGCTAAGAATGATGGTTTCCAGCTGCATCCATGTCCCTACAAAGGACGCAAACTCATCCTTTTTTATGGCTGCATAGTATTCCATGGTGTATATGTGCCACATTTTCTTAATCCAGTCTGTCACAGATGGACATTTGGGTTGATTCCAAGTCTTTGCTATTGTGAATAGTGCCGCAATAAACATAGGTGTGCATGTGTCTTTGTAGTAGAGTAATTTATAATCCTTTGGGTATATACCCAGTAGTGGGATGGCTGGGTCATATGCTACATCTAGTTCTAGATCCTTGAGGAATCGCCATACTGTTTTCCATAATGGTTGAACTAGTTTACAGTCCCACCAACAGTGTAAAAGTGTTCCTATTTCTCCACATCCTCTCCAACATCTATTGTTTCCTGACTTCTTAATGATTGCCATTCTAACTGGTGTGAGATGGTATCTCATTGTGGTTTTGATTTGCATTTCTCTGATGGCGAGTGATGACGAGCATTTTTTCATGTGTCTGTTGGCTGTATGGATGTCTTCTTTTGAGAAATGTCTGTTCATATCCTTTCCCCACTTTTTGATGGGGTTGTTTGTTTTTTTCTTGTATATTTGTTTGAGTTCTTTGTAGATTCTGGATATTAGCCCTTTGTCAGATGAGTAGGTTGCAAAAATTTTCTCCCATTCTGTGAGTTGCCTGTTCACTCTGATGGTAGTTTCTTTAGCTGTGCAAAAGCTCTTTAGTTTAATGAGATCCCATGTGTCAATTTTTGCTTTTGCTGCCGTTGCTTTTGGTGTTTTAGACATGAAGTCCTTGCCCATGCCTATGTCCTGAATGGTACTACCTAGATTTTCTTCTAGGGTTTTTATGGTATTAGGTCTAACATTTAAGTCTCTAATCCATCTTGAATTAATTTTCGTATAAGGGGTAAGGAAAGGATCCAGTTTCAGCTTTCTACTTAGGGCTAGCCAATTTTCCCAGCACCATTTATTAAATAGGGAATCCTTTCCCCATTTCTTGTTTTTGTCAGGTTTGTCAAAGATCAGATGGCTGTAGATGTGTGGTATTATTTCTGAGGACTCTGTTCTGTTCCATTGGTCTACTTCTCTGTTGTGGTACCAGTACCATGCTGTTTTGGTTACTGTAGCCTTGTAGTATAGTTTGAAGTCAGGTAGCGTGACGCCTCCAGCTTTGTCCTTTTGACTTAGGATTGTCTTGGCAATGCGGGCTCTTTTTTGGTTCCATATGAACTTTAAAGCAGTTTTTTCCAATTCTGTGAAGAAAGTCATTGGTAGCTTGATGGGGATGGCATTGAATCTATAAATAACCTTGGGCAGTATGGCCATTTTCACGATATTGACTCTTCCTATCCATGAGCATGGTATGTTCTTCCATTTGTTTGTGTCCTCTTTGATTTCACTGAGCAGTGGTTTGTAGTTCTCCTTGAAGAGGTCCTTTACATCCCTTGTAAGCTGGATTCCTAGGTATTTGATTCTCTTTGAAGCAATTGTGAATGGAAGTTCATTCCTGATTTGGCTCTCTGCTTGTCTGTTACTGGTGTATAAGAATGCTTGTGATTTTTGCACATTAATTTTGTATCCTGAGACTTTGCTGAAGTTGCTTATCAGCTTAAGGAGATTTTGGGCTGAGATGATGGGGTTTTCTAAATATACAATTATGTCATCTGCAAACAGGGACAATTTGACTTCTTCTTTTCCTAACTGGATACCCTTGATTTCTTTCTCTTGCCTGATTGCCCTAACCAGAACTTCCAAGACTATGTTGAATAGGAGTGGTGAGAGAGGGCATCCCTGTCTTGTGCCAGTTTTCAAAGGGAATTTTTCCAGTTTTTGCCCATTCAGTATGATATTAGCTGTGGGTTTGTCATAAATAGCTCTTATTATTTTGAGGTACGTTCCATTAATACCGAATTTATTGAGCGTTTTTAGCATGAAGGGCTGTTGAATTTTGTCAAAAGCCTTTTCTGCATCTATTGAGATAATCATGTGGTTCTTGTCTTTGGTTCTGTTTATATGCTGAATTACATTTATTGATTTGCGAATGTTGAACCAGCCTTGCATCCCAGGGATGAAGCCCACTTGATCATGGTGGATAAGCTTTTTGATGTGCTGCTGAATCCGTTTTGCCAGTATTTTATTGAGAATTTTTGCATCGATGTTCATCAGGGATATTGGTCTAAAATTCTCTTTTTTTGTTGTGTCTCTGCCAGGCTTTGGTATCAGGATGATGTTGGCCTCATAAAATGAGTTAGGGAGGATTCCCTCTTTTTCTATTGATTGGAATAGTTTCAGAAGGAATGGTACCAGCTCCTCCTTGTACCTCTGGTAGAATTCAGCTGTGAATCCATCTGGTCCTGGACTTTTTTTGGTGGGTAGGCTATTAATTGTTGCCTCAATTTCAGAGCCTGTTATTGGTCTATTCAGGGATTCAACTTCTTCCTGATAAACCAGGTTTCTTATTTTTGCTCTGACTTCAATTTAATGTATTAGTTTGGGTAGGTCATTTAACCTGTCTTGACCTTATTTCTTTATAAAATGAGGGTATTAAACCTGGTTGTCTCTGGTGTCCCTTCCAGCTTTGATGTTTTGTGAGCCTGTAGTTCAATAGTCAAAATTACTGAATAACAAAGCAGAGTTCAGCAAGTGTTATCTATGCAAAAGTGATTTCCATTTGAATGGTCAGATATCAGAGCTTGGACATTGTCCTGGGTTCTGTGGACAGACCAAGGGATAGAGAGGAACAGAAACTGACCAATAAGCACATGCATACTTATCAACAATTTATCCCAAATACAGCATTTCTCAAATTTCCCTACAAGGAAGCCAAAGGTTAATAATTAAAGAACATTAGTGTACAGACCATTAGAAATAAGTAGTCTCTTCCTGAGTGGCAGAGTTCTGCTACATAACTGGTAACACAACTAAGGAAACATTTAAGGGTGATCTCTATGTCAGGAAAAGAGAGTTAACAGAAGATACCTCTCAAGGGAAATGGTGGAATTCCACACATTTGAGACTCCTAAAAATGGACTCAAAATTGCGGTAAAAATGATGCCACAGGGAATAATCTGGCACTGGCAAGCAGATAGACTTGATAAGCAAATGGGATTTTTCATTTCTATTTGCCATGTTTCTAAGAGGAAAATGGCCAGCAAGAGAGAATATGGCTGAGAACATAGTCTCAGATCTATACAAGCTTGCAGGCTTCAATGAAAAAAACCCTCTCAGGGATACAACTTTTTAAATTTGTAACTTTCAATTTTGGGAAAAAAATAAACTTGTAAAAAATTTGCAAGAATAGCACAATGAATCCCCCAATATTCAGCAATTTATAACATTTTGGTACATTTACACACTTTCTCTGTCTCTCATTCCCACTCTCACTCTTGCTCTCTCTTCCCCTTCTCTCTCTGTTTCCCCCACCACACACATACAGCTATATGGGTGTATATGAGTGTGTTTATATATATGTGTGTATATATACATATATGTGTACACTCATTGTCATTTTTATTACTATCATTTTTGTTGACCTATTTCAAAGTACATTGCAGATATAATGACCCTTTAACCCGAAATCCTTTCTAGAAGTTTTTCTCTTACATAGCCACAGTACAGTTATCAAATTCAGTATATTTAACATCAGTACAATGCTATTATCTAATACATATTCCGTATTCAAATTTCACCAGTTGTTCCTAGAATGTTACTTATAGCCATTTCTATGCCCTTACCAAGGATCTAATCCAGGATCATGCATTGCTTTCAGATGTCATGTATCTTTAGACTCCTTTTTCTTTTTTTTTTGAGACACTCTCACTCTGTCGCCTAGGCTGGAGTGCGGTGGTACAATCTCAGCTCACTGCAAGCTCCGCCTCCTGGGTTCACGCCATTCCCCTGCCTCAGCCTTCCGAGTAGCTGGGACTACAGGCGCCCGCCACCACACCCGGCTAATTTTTTGTATTTTTAGTAGAGATGGGGTTTTGCTGTGTTAGCCAGGATGATCTTGATCTCCTGACCTCATGATCCGCCCGCCTAGGCCTCTCAAAGTGCTGGGATTACAGGCTTGAGCCACCACACCTGGCCTAGACTGCTTTTATCTGAAAGTTTTCAGGTTTTCTTTGTCTTTTGTCATGCTGACTTTTTTTTTTTTTTTTTTTTGAGTTTTGTGGAATGTCTTTTATTTTTGGGTTTTCCTGATATTTCTTCATGCATGGATTGAGGTTTGCAGTCACTGATGTTTCTTGCCTGAGTCAAGTACTATTATGATGTTGTAAAATGATTGTTTCTAACTCTGTCATTCCTTTTCTATTTACTAGTTGGAATTCTGTTGTAAGGAAGAGCTTTCTCTTCTCCCTTTTTGTTTAGTGCCAGTAAGGACTAACGGATTTTTTTCCCCAACAATGAGTTGTAAGCTATTAGTATCATTATTTATTGTGATTCTTAAATTGCCCTATATTTGACTGGTGGGTAATATTTCCTTTTAACATTTTCACTCATTTGTCATGACCCCTCATTTTTTTAGTGGACGTATCATCAACAGAGTCTTGGGAACTTTATGAAAATTTGTATTAAACTTTAAAAAATTGAAGTGAAATTCACATAACATAAACATAATCATTTATAAATGTACAATGTATAAATTTGGTGGCATTTAATACATTCACAGTGTTGTACAACCACCACCTCTATCAAGTTACAAAAGCATTTTCACCTCATCAAAAGAAAACTCTGTACCCATTAAGCAGTTACTTCCTGTTCTCCCTTTCCCCTTGCTCTTGGCAACTACCTGTCTGCTTTTTGTCTCAGTGAATTTACCTATTCTAAAAATTTCATATAGTTGGAATTATATAATATGTGACCCATTATGTCTGGATTCTTTCACTTAGTATAATGTTTTTGAGATACATCCACACTGTAGCATGAATCAGTACTTTACTTCTTTTTATGGCTGAATAATATTGTATTATATATATATCACATTTTGTTTCTCCATTTATCTATCGAAAGATATTTGTTTTCATGTTCTGGCTATTATAAATAGTGCTGCTGTGAACATTCATGTGCATGTATTTGCTTGCGTACCTATTTTTAGTTTTGAGGTATACATAGGAATGGAATTACTGGCTTATATGATAATCCTATGTCTACCTTTTTGAAGCACCATCAAACTCTTTTCCAAATTGGCTGCACCAGTTTACATTCCCACCAGCTACGTATGAGGGTTACATTTCTTCTCCACATTCTTACCGGTACTCTTTATTGTTTATTTTTGTATGTGTGGGGATTTAAAAATTCTTATAATTTTAGTGTGTGTGAAGTAGCATCTGATAGTTTTGATTTGCATTTCTCTAATGACTAATTATGTTGAAAATTTTTTCATGTACTTGTTGGCCATTTATTTATCTTCCTTCGATAAATTTCTGTTCAAGTCCTTTACCCATTTTTAAAGTGGGTTATTTGTCTTTTTATTATTGATTTATACAAGTTCTTTTTAAGTTATAAACTTTTTAGTAATATATAACATCATATAACTTAAAAAGTACAAATGTTTTTAAAGTCATGGTTTTTTTCCTGATCCGAAATTTAAGTGAGAGACTTGAACTAATAATAGTACCAAGGAAAATATCAAATAGATAATTCTTTGAAATTACTCAATTACAACTTGAAGATATGTCTACTCATATATAAGAAGTGTAGGTTTGTTGTATTTTAACGTATCTAAGGTTCAGTTAAAATACCATATACTGTACCTACTGTCCAAGGTACCTTCCATATTGTCCAAATATGGCCACTATGGTACAACAGAGCATTTTGGAGTTTCTCAGTGAATTAGTAATTTCAACTCACTAGGGAAAATCCTTTTAAACTGAATTAGTATTTCTTGAATGAAGCTCAATTTGGCAAACTTATAAAGTCTCTTTTGCAAAAACAACTTACTCTAAGTTTTTATCAATCTTCCTTATTTTCTTAGTCAAAAATATCCAATCGTAAGTTTCTTTCTAGACAGGTAACATTTTTATTTAACCTAAAAATATCCTAAGTTTTTTCTAGCTATTGCCTTTCTCTGTAATTTTTTCTCTGTATACCGTTAATAGAATTCATGGACCAAACACTGATCATCATTTGCCATGACAGTTAGAAGCAGTGCAGCCATACAGTATGCTACTTGAAACATTGTGGAGTGTTTTGCAGCATGTTAGATTGCTGATATTTTCAGATGCAAAGGCTGCCTTGTGAGGTGAAGCCTGCAACCCTTTACAGTTTTGTGGTGCTCAGTATTTTTTCCAATTGAATATATAACTTTCTTTTAATTATTCAAAGCTTCTTTGGACTTTATATTTTATGCTTTACATAGTTTTTTCACTATCAATTTACATCTAGTCCTACATTCCTGACAAAGATGTGAACTACTTTAGCTAAAAACTGTTTTCCTTCCAACCTATAAATCTGTGTTATGAAGTTCCGGATAATATTTATCACCTTTCTTCTGTTACTTATGGACTGTCTTTGAAGGAGGGCACCCTGGATGTGAAACTGTAGGGATGCCAGTACCCAAGGCTCAAATGTGGCTTCTTTCATGATATGTTTGCAAATAGTGGAAGAACTTTTTAGTGGAACATTGTCATGTCTTTGGCCCTGGAAACTTGTTCAATAACATATTCTGGAAAGATCTAATGAGATCCTGGGGGTCAATTTTTTGTGTGAGTTGTGTAGCTGTCATTCTACCTTAGCTTTCTCTCCAGGAAGGAGACCAGTTCCAGGTTACCCCATCTCGCCTCCTCATGTGAACCCTAAATGGTAATTGGGTGAGCAATATTATGAGAAATATTGCAGAGGGTCTCAGGAGACTCATTGCTGGTCTCATTGCTCATTGGAATCCAAATGCTACTAAACATTTGTCAGTATAATAATCAGTCTTCATTATAATAATCTCTAGATAGCAATAGTGAAGTATATTAAATTTTTTTTACCTAGAAACATAGAATGTTTTACTTTTCAGAGACCCTAGATAGTACCCACTGTAAGTTTCTAATTTGATGGATAAAAAACTCACTCAGTTTCAGTTCTCTTTATGTCCTGTTGTTATAGATTAGTTCATTACTATTCCTCATTTTACCAAATGTTTGAGCTCAAAGGACAGCTAACAATCATCTAGCCCAGATATGTCAAATAAACAACATTTCTACTGCAGCTTGCCCATGGAAGCCATTGCTCATTGATCAAAATGCTCCTTCTTACTGAGCACAAAGCATCCTTTTTCATGCCCAGCAGTCATCACCAGTAAAACAAGTTGTTACAAAGGAAGGAATCCGTTTGCTTTAATAGACCTAGTCTCATACCCTCAATTTAAAGATGGGAACATTAAAAGAAAAATAATAATGAAGTTATTTGCTTAAGTTGCAAAAGGAATGATTTACCAAGCAAGCCTCTTGGCTCGATATAGTGTCCATTCTACATTACCAGAAAGTATCCGTGTGCATAGCTAAGGAGACTGAGTACTGAGTAAAAAGCTACTCTCTCAAAGAACTATTACTTTATTTTATTGGCAAAGAGATAGCTGGCTTCATCCGTGATAGCCCACTAACTTAGTGGACAGAACAACAAACGGGATTTGAGTTAGACTTCTGAGATGTCGTTTCTAAAATTATTAGAATGATCTCATGGTTTTTTCTGGGAAGTTTAAAGTTCAGAGACTAGACAGGGTCTTTTAATGGTGCTGTTTTCTATATTTACATTTTAGTTGGAAATTGAAGGAGGCTTTTTAATTGGCTTATGATTATCACTGAGAGGTTTCTCTGTTGCTAAAAGCTGATACTTGTGCTGTTATAAATATTAAAAACAATAAGTACTTGGAATGATTATAATTTATTATTTAATAGTCTTCCTTGAAAGCATTTCTTTTGTTTGATTGAAGAATGTTTGCTAAATTTTAAACCCCACATCTTGAGCTTTTTGCCACTTTCCCCCACAGAACTGTGAAGCAGTACTGTTTTGCAAAATATTCATAAAATGACAACTTATAAGCTACATATTGTTTTCATGAAAATATGAAGACCAATCACTTGTTTCTTGGTGGTTTTGCATATTAATTTATAGCAGCCTGGAAATGTAAGAAATTATTCTATACAAAATATACTTTTCTCTGTCAAAGTTTACTATGAAATATTTATTTATCACAATGAAAAATGCTGCCCATCAGTCACAAATATTTTTGCAAAATTACTAGTGATACACAAAATAAATGTAGCCATCTGTCTTCTCACACTGTTTCCTTCTCTTAGTCTGTATTCTCTGTGGTCTCTTGTTGTATGTATGTATGTATGTAGATGAGTGTGTGTACATTTGCTGATACACACGTGCATATACTCTTCTTTACCATGGTTAATTCATCTACAGTGCATAATGGTTATATGATTTTATTTGTTTCTTTTTCTTTTTTTATATTTAATGCTTCACACTTCAAATATCCTAGTAGCACACTGGTTTCCTTGAAGGATTACTAAGTGTTAAGTCTTCTTTGAAGGATTTTATATCTATCATATTTCTCCTCACATCCTTAATCTGTTGCTGCGACTCTCTTATCTGTTAGAGACTATGACCGTGCATATTCCTGGTTCATTCCCTATTTCTCTTGCTGTTCTTTATCTCCTTTGTCAGTTTTTCTTTGGCCTGAAGTAATGGAAAGAGCATATACTTGGCCATTAGACAAACTTGGGTTTGAATGTCACTTTTACCACTTCCTAACCATGTAGCTTTAAACAAGTCTTTTTTTCTTTTTCCTCATAGTCTATTTGAGCATCAGTTTTCATATGAAATAGTGCTTTACTGTATCAGTGACCTTACCAACAGGAAAATAAATAATCCACTCAGATTAAGAGAAGTTGAGAAATATTTATTTTTAAAGGAACTAATCTAATTACAAATGTCCTTATCCAAAGGGAGAAGGGAAGGGGCAGTGACTTGGTATCAAAAGATGACACAGCCAATGTAAGGCAGTTCCACTGGGGGAGAAGCACATTAATAAATGCTAGGTTCTCCCTCCTGTCTCCCTCTTGCCTTCATCCAGGCTCCCCATTGGTCACACCCAACCTTAAGGCAGAGGTTACACCTATTTATGCCATCCATATGGGTCAGCTTCCCAGGTCAGAGACTGTGGTACATATGAGAGTGTAAGCCAACTACAGAGTTAGAGAGAACAATTCCCAACATTGATCTCTCCTTTGATATTGAGTTCATCTGAGTAGAGGTTCCCATAACAACATTCCAATTTGATAATTTGCTTAAGGGACTCACATAACTTACTGAAAGCTGCTATACTCATGGTTGTGGTTTATGATAGGGAAAGGATACAAACTAAAATCAGACAGTGAAAGAAGCACATAGAGCAGGTCCGGGAAAGTACCAGACATGAAGTTTCCACTGTCTTTTCCCTGTGGAATCAGGACACATCCCTTTCCTAGAATAAACGTATGACAATATGGATAGAGTATTGCTAGCCAGGGGAGCTTACCTAAGCCTTGGGGTTTACGGTTTTTACTGAGGCTCCATATATAAACATAGACATGATGGATTGCCTATGTGGTTGATCTCAGTCTCTAGGTTGACTGATACCATGTAACCCCAAACCCCCACATTAAATTGAATTACTGGTTTTACTAATGTGACCAGGCCCTACCATAATTCATATTGGTAGACTCTTTAGCATGACCCAAGGCCTCCAGGCAATCAGACACTCCTGACATTTCAGGGGCCTAGAGATTACCCATCGGAAGCCAAGGACAAAGACCAGATCCCATGTGAAAAAAGGTTAAATTCTGTACCACACAGTGGAAAACAATACAGAGAGTGAGTCTGGGGGTGCAAAAGTTAGCTATTTGGCCATTGCCTTTGAGAATTACTTAATTCTTAACATTAAGAGATAACCGATGTAAAGCATCTAGTGCGGTACCTGGAACACGGTTCCCATGTATTTTAAATGTTATTTTCCGAAGCGATTTATTTCATTCATCTCCTGTTTTTCCTTCAGAAATATCTTTTTTTCCAATATTTTCTGCTTTGTTTTTATTGTTAATATTTTCGTATTTTAAAAATTCATTCCTTTAATTATTCTTTGTTCATTAAATTATTCACTTGATAGTATTTATTGAAGGCTTATTTTTTCCTAGTACAGATGTGGTTTCTGTCCTCAGAATTTATAGCCTTACAGCAAGGCACAGTGGCTCACACCTGTAATCCCAGCACTTTGGTAAGCCGAGTCGGACAGATCACAAGGTCAGGAGTTCGAGACCAGCCTGGCCAATATGGTGAAACCCCATCTCTACTTTAAAAAAATACGAAAATTAGCCAGATGTGGTGACGTGTACCTGTAGTCCCAGCTACTTGGGAGGCTGAGGCAGGAGAATTGCTTGAACCCAGGAGGCGGAGATTGCAGTGAGCCAAGATTGCACCACTGCACTCCAGCCTGGGAGACTTCATCTCAAAAAAAAATAAAAGTTATAGCCTAGTATGGGAGACAAACAAAAGCCAAGTCAACCAACCAAGTGCACACATGTGCGTGCACACACACACACACACACACACATTGTATTAGGGTTCTCTAGAGAAACAGAACTAACAGGATAGATATGTATATAAAAGGGAGTTTATTAAATAGTATGATCTCACAAGGTCCCACAATAGGCTGTATGCAAGCTGAGGAGCAAGGAAGCCAGTCCAAGTCCCAAAGCTGAAGAACTTGGAGTCTGATGTTCGAGAACAGGAAGCATCCAGCACGGGAGAAACACGTAGGCTGGGAGGCTAAGCCAGTCTAGCCTTTTCATGTTTTTCTGCCTCCTTTATACCCTGGCCACACAGGCAGCTGATTAGATGGTGCCCATCCAGATTAAGGGTGGGTCTGCCTTTCCTAGCCCACTGACTCAAATGTTAATCTCCTTTGGCATCACCCTGATAGACACACCCAGGATCAATACCTTGCATCCTTCAATGCAATCAAGTTGACACTCAGTATTAAGCATCACAAGTCTACCCCTTGTCAACGTGAACCCGTACACATCTCCTGAGATCATACCTAATCTTCAAATAAAGACAATAATAAGGTCATAATTACATCTAACATAATACAACTATCCTTTCTACAACCAGAAACACACCAATCCCCACACCAAAAGCTATTATATAAACTTAGAAATACTTAAATGCTGATAAGAAGTCAATAAATTTTATGTCACGTGATAAAGGAAAAAGGAAATAAAATGAAGATATTTTCTTAGTACAAGTGTATACATGCACAAACATGTTTTTAACAGAAGGAGGAAATACTCATGATTGTTACAGTCCTCATTTCTGCAACTGGTCATGTGGTCATAGCTGATATTGATGACTCCCTTCTTCTACTACCCATTCTGTATTCCCTTAGCCTTCAGCAAGCACCTCAGCATGCTTGGTTTTTTTTCCTCATGGAGTGACCTAAACCTTCATTTCTTAAGGGTCTGGGCCATTTGTAGTCCGGCCTGGATTGGGCTGTTGTAGTTTCCTATTCAACTTAATCACAGGGCATGGTAATACTAAGTGATGCCCTAATTGATCTCCTGTATTCCATGCCTACTCTTACCTGCTTGCATTGTGGAGTAGTAGACTGCTTTCATCTTGATAGTCCAGGTCAATCACCCCAGCCAACACTGTAACCCCCTTCTTAGCCTGTTGACTTAAAGGTAGCAGGAGCCTAAAGTGTCCAGATGGCAACCTTAATTTCCAGTTTAATGGAATCATTGTTGTGTCTCCTGGTGACAGCATTTCTACCTCTGGAATTAAGAGCTCTAGGGCAGAAGAATGTAATATTGTGGGAATAGGAAGCAAAAATTTTGATAATGGATCACTAGGGATAATGGTGAGTGGTGTCACTTCTACTTCCACACCTTGATTCCTGGACCCGTGAATCCTGGATATGGGAGAAGCAGTACCATATATTGCATGCTGATTCAGAGAATACACAGCCTTCTGGAGAACTTTTCCCCAGCCCTGCAAAGTATTGTCACCTAGTTGGCATTGTAATTGTGACTTGAGAAAGCCATTCCACCATTCTATCAATCCAGCTGCTTCAGGATGGTATAGTTTGGCCCTGTGTCCTCACCCAAATCTCATTTTGTAACTCACACAATTCCCATGTATTGTGGAATGTGATTGAATTATGGGGGTGGGTTTTTCCTGAGCTGTTCTCATGATAGTGAAAGCATCCCATGAGATCTGATGGTTTTAAAAATAGGAGTTTCCCTGCACAAGCTCTCTTCTCGTCTGCCGCCGTGTGAGATGTGCCTTTTACCTTCCACCCTGATTGTATGGAGCTATGAGTCCAATAAACCCCTTTCTTTTATAAACTTCCCAGTCTCAGGTATGTCTTCATCAGTAGCATGGAAACTGATGAATATAGTAAATTGGTACCAGTAGAGTGGGGTGCTGCTGAAAAGATACTAGAAAATGTGGAAGCAACTTTGGAACTGGGAAACAGTCAGAGGTTGGAACAGGTTGGAGGGTTTAGAAGAAGACAGAGAAATGTGGGAAAGTTTGGAAGTTCCTAGAGACTTGTAGAATGGCTTTGACAAAAATCCTGATAGTGATATGAACAATAAGGTCCAGGCTGAGGTGGTCTCAGATGGAGATGTGGAACTTGTTGGGAACTGAAGCAGAAGTCACTCTTGTTATCTTTTAGCAAAATGACTGGTGGCATTTTGCCTCTGCCCTAGAGATTTGTGGAACTACAAACTTGAGAGAGATGATTTAAGGTATCTGGAGGAAGAAATTTCTAAGCAGCAAAGCATTCAAGAGATGACTTGGGTGCTGTTAAAGGCATTCAGTTTTATAAGGGGAGCAGAGCATAAAAGTTTGGAAAATTTGCAGCCTGACAGTGCAGTAGAAAGAAAATTCCATTTTCTGAGAAGAAATTCAAGCCTGCTGCAGAAATTTGCATAAGTAGCAAGGAGCCAAATGTTAATATCCAAGAAAATAGGGAAAATATCTCCAGGGCATGTCAGAAGTCTTCACAGCACCAGCCTGTCCCATCACAGGCCCAGCAACCTAGGAGGAAAAAATGATTTTGTGGGCTAGGTCTAGAGTCACTGTGCTGTGTGCAGTCTAGGGACTTGGTGCCCTGCATCCCAGCCACTCTAGCCATGAATAAAAAGGGCCAAAGTACAGCTTGGGCTATGGCTTCAGAGGGCACAAGCCCAAACCTTGGCAGCTTGCACATGGTTTTGAGCCTGTAGGTGCATAGAAGTCAAGAATTGAAGTTTGGGAACCTCCGCTTAGATTTCAGAGGATTTATGGAAATGCCTGGATGGCCAGGCAGAAGTTTGCTGTAGGGGTGGGGCTCTCATGGAGAATCTCTGCAAGGGCAGTGCAGAAGGGAAATGTGGGGTTGGAGTCCCCACAGAGTCCCTACTGGGGCACTGCCTAGTGGAGCTATGAGAAGAATACCACCGCCCCCCAGACCTCTAGAATGGTAGCACCACTGACAACTTGCACCACGTGCCTGGAGAAGCCACAGTCACTCAACACCAGCCCATGAAAGCAGCCAAGAAGAGGACTGTACTCTGCAGAGCCAGTGGAGCTGTCCAAGACCATGGGAACCCATATCTTGCATCAGTGTGACCTGGTTGTGAGACATGGAGTCAAAGGAGATTATTTTGGAGCTTTAAGATTTCACTGCCCTGCTGGATTTTGGACTTGCATGGGGCCTGTATCTCCTTTGTTTTGGCCAGTTTTCCCCATTTTCTGTATTTGCCCAATGCCTCTACCACCATTCTGTATAGGAAGTAACAAACTTGCTTTTGATTTTACAGGCTCATAGGCTGAAGGGACTTGCCTTGTCTCAGATGAGACATTAGACTATGGACTGTTAAGTTAGTGTTGAAATGAGTTAAGACTTTAGGGGACTGTTGGGAAGGCATGATTGGTTTTGAAATGTGAAGACATGAGAATTGGGAGGGGTCAAGGGCAGAATGATATGGTTGGCTCTGTGTCCCCACCGAAATCTCCTCTTGTAACTCCCATAGTTCCCATGTCATGAGAGGAACTTGGTGAGAGGTGATTGAATTGTAGGGCGGGTCTTTCCTGTGCTGTTCTTATGATAATGAATGAGTCTCATGAAATCTGATGGTTTTAAAAATGGGAGTTTCCCTGCACAAGCTCTCTTCTCTTGTCTGCCACCATGTGAGATATGCCTTTCACCTTCCACCATGATTGTGAGGCCTCCCCAGCCATGTGGAACTGTGAGTCCAATAAACCCCTTTCTTTTTTAAATTGCCCAATCTCAGGTATGTCTTTATCAGCAGCATTAAAATGGACTAATACACATGTACACAATAGAATAGCTCTAAATTACAGAAAATACTTTAAGGAAAAGAAAGGATGCTAAGTGAGTGGGGAAGGAGATAACCTTAAATCTGAGATGCTAAAGGTGGAAATGACCCAGCTCTGAAATGATGTTGTCGTGGTGGGAGAGCATTCTGTAAAGAAGGAATAATATTTCCTGAAGCAGGAGGAAGCTTGGTTTGAAGAGTAAATGGAAGAATATTCATGCGGCTAGACTGCTATAAGTAAAGGGCAATGAAGAAGAACATAGATTTTAATGGAAGAATCGTAAGAAAATCATTGAAAGGTCTTTATGTAAATCAATGAAATCATTGAGTTTACACTTTCAAATATTACTTTGGCTGAACTGTGTAGAATTGATGTGTTTTGGAAACTGTGTGGGAGCAGTGCAAAGTGGAGCCCAAAAGACCTCTTAGAAGTTTGTTAAAGCAGTCAAAGACCTGAGCCTTACATGGACGACTGAGGTGGCAGTGCTTATGGTGAAGTACCTGTGGACTTGAGATGTATTTGTGGGTAGCTTTGATAGGAGGTGCAGATGAGGAATGTGAGAGAGAGAGAGGAATGGAGTATTAATTACCCCTGGCTACCCTTTAAGTCCCCCACTTTGAGCAACTGATACCAGTCTCTGAATTCATAAATTCACCCCTTTGTCATTTTCAGCTCCTTCAAGCAGTGCTACCTGCAAACTATTGAAAACAAATCCTCCTTGCCAAGAAAACAAAGTCCAGGCTCAGCCAGTTAGTCAAGGCCCTCTGTGGTTTGGTCCTAGTCTTTCCTGCTTCATTGATCACCTTCTTACTAGTATATATGGCTCACTAGCCGGTCTGATTAATCTCTGTGCTCTTAATAATGTGCGCACTTATCTTCAGTCTGTTAATCTTACTTAGCCCAGCCTGTATTCCATGTACACTGCTGAAATTTTTACTTGGTTTTGAAAACTAGCTGATATTCTATCTATCTCCAGCCTGAAACTCCTCCATCTCAGGTGATGAAAGAGCCAGACTTCACACGTAGACATTTGTTTTAGAATGCAACCATGAAAATAAACATTGTTCTATTCCAAGTCTATGTTTTATATTTTATTATAAAAGATTATAGAAATGTTGAGATGTTTTAAAAAGGAGCATTGGGTCCTAACTTTGTCTAAATCCCAGAACCTTAATATGTAGGTTTCTTATAGTTTGTGAGGATGAAATTTTTCTAAGTAAGTGAAATAGCTAAAGTTTTAGGACAGTATCTGAATCAAAACAGGGAAAGAAAGCTTTGAAAATATACACAGTATCCATTTTCCCAAGCAGCTTATTTTTAAACAAGTATCCATATTGATGCATAATAATAATTGTTATTGAGTTCTGTTGAGTTTTCAGCTGCCCTAACCACTTTACATGAATTAATGCATTTAGATCTTTTCCAAAAACACTAAGATGGATACTGAATTATCACCATCTTGTAGATTTAAGACTGATGCTTAGAAAGCTGAGATAACTTGCCTCAAAGTCTTAACAACCAGTAAGTCCTGGAGCCAGAACTCAAACACTTTTAACTGTGGACACGCCTGGTTCTGAGCCCCACTGTGGTGCTTATTTGTAGAATTCCCATAAAACACAGTGAATTTAAAGCTGAAGGTTATGTGCAGGCACTGCTAAGGGAGAAAAGTGGAATTCTTGAGTATTATTTCATTTTGTAGATTTGTATTATTGAGTTTTCCTGAAAGGTCAGAACATAATTAGGTACATGTATAAAATAATGTGGTTTCTTGTATAAAAGCCAAAGGATTGCAAACTTGAGGGCATTTTAAAACTTGAGTGGTGGTAGTACCTGTAAATATAGTTAATATAAATGAGTGACTAGTTCACATAGTCTTTCTGAATTGTCAGTAATAGGCGTGAGTAAAAAGGTCATATCCATCTTGATAACAAATGAATATTTTTTAAAAATTGTCTTTTTTGGCTTCTTCGGGTTTATTACACTGCTGCTTACAAAAATAAATCAGTGAAGACTTGGCACATTGCACACTCTGTTTTCTAGACACTGAAAGAAATGCTGGCAACATTTCCATTAGCTTACTAACTAATGAGACAGCATTGGCTACTTTCACGGGACTGGGATTCTGGCAAGAAGAGTTCTTTTTTTTTTTTTTTTCCACAATTAGGCATATAATTTTCAAGTTATTACCATATGCTGTAAAGTCAAAGATATATTTATATATTCATACCCTGAATGAAAAGGCACTACATTCTTATGGCATGTAGACTGCCATATTTTTAGACACTTGAAGTCATCATCATGAAAAGGCAAGGATATTAAGTTTATCCTTGGGGAGAATTTACTTTGTGGTCTTCTGTTAACATTTTGAGCTGTAACTTATTGCCTATCCCATTTGGTCAGCAGAATATGTAAATGACAAATACTCATGCTAAAATATATAAAATTAAGTGAACATTTATTGAGTGCCTTATATGTTCTAGCCACAATTTTAGTCTCTGGAAGAAGAGAGGTGATAATAAGATAGACTCCTCCCCTCATGAAATGTCTAGTCTAGCAGGGGAGATAGGTCTGTAATAAATAAATATTTTAGAGAACTACGGGCTTTTGTCACATGCTATAGAGGGAAAAATGCTTACTTTTCCCTAGAACAATCAGAAAATGTTTATGTTTTCCACTATCCTATATGTGAATAGAAAAGTTCAAATCTTTTAAACATATACTTAATTTCATTTTAGTTTATGGTCCTATGCTACATGGCGAAGGTACTGCCTACTTATCTACCACTGATAAGATGTGAAAGGGCCAGGCGCAGTGGCTCACGCCTGTAATCCCAGTGCTTTGAGAGACTGAGGTGGGCAGATCACAAGGTCAGGAGTTTGAGGCCAGCCTGGTCTACATAGTGAAACCCTGTCTCTACTAAAAATACAAAAAATTAGCTGGATGTGGTGGTGGGTGCCTGAAATCCCAGCTACTGCGGGAGGCTGAGGCAGGAGAATCGCTTGTACCCAGGAGGCGAAAGTTACAGTGAGCCGAGATCGTACCACTGCACTCCAGCCGCAGCGACAGTGCGAGACTACATCTCAAAAAAATAAATACATAAATAAATAAAAAGTAGAAAAAAAAAAAGATGTGAGAAAGGAGGCATAAGGAAGGAAAAAACACAGTAAGAAACTCTCAAAGTGAGAAAATGTAATGAATGTTTTAAAGAAAAATCAAGATAATGATTTTAGTTTTCAGCTCAATTTTCAATGGTTTTGTTTTTCAAAAGCATTAGTGGGATAGGACTCAAGTTGGTAAACTCTGGGTCATTTGTTGGGGGTGGGTGTTTTCCTAAGACTTCTGCTAATTTCTCTACGGGTAGAGTAGGCGGCAATAATTTGTATAAGTATTCTTGGGTTTCTATATGCTGATATAATTTGTGAGTTCTTAAAGCCTTGTGTTTAAGATGAATTAGAAGGTAGTGGGGCACACTGAGCTGTATAAGATTTATCTTTTATCTCTAATCATCTCAATTCTATAAATGCCAAATTCATTTTAAAATAATAATATAAGGAACCATGTTCTCTTTAATTGTATTATTATTTGTGATTCTATCCTGAGTTCTTATTTAATGAGAACAGACTGTGTCCAACAAACACCAAGAACTCTTTTTAGTTTGAGCTTGTTTTTTATAAGAATTGTTTGCTCTTTTAAATCTAAAGTTTGAATTATTCCAAATAGGCTAGCCAAGACATTTTAGAAATAAGTGTAAAATACACATTATAATTTTGTAATAGCAGTACAGTCTTGGTGTACATTTTTTGTAGATAATATTTTTATTAGTTGTCTTTTGTTTGAACTCATAATAATAGATTGTCTTGGAGTGGGATGACAGCCTGAGTTAGAAAAAGGATGTGGCTTATTTTCTCTCTTTGGGGTGCCTGCATCTATGTTTATATGGGTTTGTAAAAGAAAAATAGATGAATTCATGTGTTTGTGGAAATTTAAGGCATTATAATTTTTAATTGAACAAAATCTGCCTTTTGCAGAAATGGAAATGTTAGTTACCTCAGGTCTTTCTGTTGTGATGGGAAGAGAGCTGCTGAAGAGCCTAAAGAACAAAATTTGGATAAACTTTCATTTAATATATATAATACAGACATTTATACATATGCTGTATATATGTGCAGATATGTATATATAAATACGTACGTACAGTTGAAGAAATTCCTCATGAATAGGAATGATTTATAATGGCCACATGTTTTATGTTAAAGAAGGAAGTTTTTACAGTGATTATTTGATTATTTTCTTTCGATTGCCAAATAATTAGAGGTTGCATTTCGTCAGGCTTGAAAGCACCACGTAATACTTAATGAGCATCCAGTTGATTAGAATTTTGACAGAAGGGTTAGGCCTATTCCTCATAGTATGAAAGGATGTATTTATTAGATTTGAGAATACTAGTGTCACTGATAGGTGTGATTTCACTGGCAGTTTTAACATAGGTTCCCATTTATTCAGTTGCATTTAATATGTAAGCTGCTTTCTATGAATGGTAAATATTGTTAAACCTTCTGTACAATAAATGCCCATGGCATATTAACGAAGGGATAATTTTTATTTGTCATCTTATTTTTAAAAATTCTTACATATCTGTTCTGTAAGATTTGCAAAAGATATGTGTGTGTGTGTGTGTGTGTGTGTATGTGTGTTAGACTATAATGAATAAGAATTACACTAGAAAAAGACTGTTGTTTTAAAAACCAACTTAATATCATCTTCTTTTTTCTGAGATGACTAGCTCAAAGCAGTCTGAGTCCCTTTCATATTCTGGAGGAATGAAGGAGGCAGATGGCTGGTGCCTACCTTATGGAAGTCATCAGCCTGCACTATGGGTGAATGCACCATGCCAGTGAATCAAATGTAGGAAGCAGGCTCTAAAAAATGCAGAGAAGGAGAGAGTATGATTCGTGAAAGCATCTTAAAATTAGTTATTATCATTGGCAGCCAAAGTGTCGTGTCCTTTATGAACTCAAAAAAGAATTTTATTAATAATTTGGAAAAATCATGTCTGTGAGTAAAAATGAAAGTTTTCAGGGTAATTACATCTACAAGTGAAATCCAACTTAATATGTTAAACTCCATTAAGTATATTTGGGGTACTTGTATACTGTCGACCCTTGAGCAATATAGGGTTGAACTGCATTTATATGTGGATTTTCCTCTGTCTCTGCCACCCCTGAGATAGCAAGACCAAGCCCTCCTCTTCCTCAGCCTACTCAAGGTGAAGATGACTGAGGATGAAGACCTTTATGATTAATTACTTTCACTTAATGACTAGTAAATATATTTTCTTTTCCTTATGATTTTCTTAACATTTTCTTTTCTCCAGCTTACTTTATTGTAAGAGTACAATATATAATACATGCACAAAATATTTATCAGTAAGGCTTCAGGTCAACAGTAGGCTGTTGGTAGTTTAAATTTAAACTTTAGGGGGAGTCTAAATTTTAGGGAGAGTCAAAAGTTATACGTGAATTTCTGATAGTGCAGAGAGTCAGCAACTCTAGCCCTGTGATGTTCAAGGGTCAACTATAATGATTCTGAAAGGGCTTTACTCAAATATTTTAAATATCTAACATAGCTACTTGAAACGATGTTGATGATGTTGATATATCAATATATTTAGAGGGATTTAATCTGATGAATGTCTTTCCAAGTCACTATTGTGTGAAAATATAAGGGCTTTCTTTCTGTCTGGTTTTACATCTCAGGCTTCATCCTAACTCCAGGCCTCTGAGACAGGAGGAAGGCATCACTGAGCAAAATTGCCATGTTCTGCTCTATGGTGGATAGAAGGTCATTAGTGTAGTGTTTTATGCAACTGATTATGTTGTAAATGATAAAGACTGCATTTGTATTATTTGCTTTATTTTTACTAGATTTTCATTAATAACAATCTATTAAATGCTATGCCATGCTAAATAGATATGAATATAGTCAAGAGATACATTAGTTGTTTAAGTAAACAGCTTATCCTTAAATGTATCTGTAAATATAAAAGTAGAGATGAATTTAAAGTAACATAGCTTACTGTTATTAGGCTTTAATTGATAAAATATACAGAATATTAAAAAATAATTAAATGTCATGAGTTTTCATTACATATGCCAGTTCTAAAAGCACTAGCTTAAGTATGTCATTGCCACGCATACATCAACAGGATAAATATCTGGTATTGGCATGGCACGTACTAGCCACTAGAATTTATCACATCAGATCTCATGATTATAAGAAGGTATGTTCAAATATATGCATATTTACCGGTTAGGCTGATGCTTATAGGCTTACAAGTCATTCTGCTCCTTCCCCTGAATTTCCTCATCCCTCTACCCATTATGTCCTTTGAAGCCTAATGGATTATTTTTCAGTCAGTTATCATTATATATTCTTAACCAAGAATAGCAATTAAGCTTCTGCAGAGTGGCAAAGAAGTGTGGCCCAAGGATCCAGTCTACAAAAGCAGTTTGACAACAGATAGGGGTCAAAGAAAATTAGAAACCAGCACCCAGCAGAAAGGTAGATAGTGCGGAAGAGAACAGAGGCCTGAGCAAAGGTTTGCAAATGGGTGAGGAAGAGAATCCCTGTCAGGTATCTTCGCAATGGAAACAGGCTTCCAAAGAGGAAGTAGGGGCAGTCAGGCTATGAGAGCTCTGCCTTCTGAGGTACAGGCTTCCTGCATCAGTGTGCCAGGGGTAGAACCACGTTCAGAAACTTGCCAACTCAGCCGAGCGTGGTGGCTCACGCCTGTAATCTTAGCACTTTGGGAGGCTGAGCGAGGCAGGAACATTGCATAAAGTCAGGAGTTTGAGACCAGCCTGGTGAACATTGCGGGACCCTGTGTCTACAAAAGAAGTGGATATGGTGGCTCACACCTGTAGTTCCTGCTACTCGGAGGCTGAGATGGGAAGCTTGCCTGGGCCCAAGACTGCAGTGAGATGTGATTGCGCCACTGCACTCCAGCCTGGGTGACAGAGTGACACCCTGTTTTTGGGGGGGGGGCGGGGAGAAACGTGTCAAATCCATGACTAGTGAAAGGGATGGGGTGGGGTCAGTGCTACTAGTGGTGGTCACTTTTGAGCCAGCCCAACTATTTTGTTTCCTAATTTATTGCTATATTTTGGTTTTCTAGTGACGAATATATAGATTGCGCCTATAACTTTACTAGCAATTCTCTTCTATCGTTTACTATTGTTCTTCAAATTTATCACATCGAGAAGACATGTCCTGAACTGTCGAAGACTTTCCCAGTGAAGAAAGGAAGAAGTATAGAGGTTTTCCTCCTGAGACTGATTTTAGAGCAACTGATTTTTAGAACCTGGTGTGGGGAATACACTTTGCAACAGAGGGAGGTGCTGACAGAGTTTCATGTTCCTCTGACCATATTTTCCCTCTTTAAGAAGGCATTTCTGATCGTTGTGTTCAGCTTGAAAACTCCTTCTCTTCTGTGGTAACTAACATGCTGCGGTGTGTGTCTGAGACAAACGGTACCTCATGGGTTTCTGCAGGGATTTATGTGCTAGTTCCTGGGACATAGCTCATTGGTAAAGATAATTCTGCATGAGGAACCATTTGACATTTCTTGGGTACATTTAAATCGTATCTTGTGAAGGCTGCAAATGGTTTAATTGGGCCATTTGGTGTGCCCTGATGCCAAGCATATGTGCCAGTTGATGTCCCTTTGATAGTTTCTTCAAAATGAAGTATTTTTAAATGTCTTCAAGATAGGAAAGCTCTTATGGTTAAAAAATAGCTGAGGAGAGAAAAGGACATTTAAAAAGTCAAAACAACAGAATGATTCAAAAATCTTCTGTCTCAATGGCATACATAGATTTTTTTTTGAAAATTGAGATACCAATGTATAGGTGAATTTTAAATTCCTGTATATTAAAATATATCAAATAGAAATATTTTAAGTATACTCTTAAAAATATGTTTTCATATATTGTGGTGGTTTTAAAGATTTTAGTCCACTGATTTGCTTCTTTCCCTAGTGACCTTTTTTTTTTATTTTCCTGTCATTACAAATTACCACTTCATTGATTCTTCTCATAGTAATGATTCATATAAATCTAATTTCCCTTTGAAAATGAATTGTTTTTTTATTAGCTTACCTCACTACCATAAAGAACTTGGTTAATTTGAATTAAAATAATAAATATAAAATGCTTAATTTGTTTAGCAATTATGGGTTTTATTATTCTGTAATCTGATATAGTTCCTTCTTGTTAAGTCTTGTGGAATTGACACAGCAGAGATATACTTATTTATAGCACATTAGTTGGTGCATTTGGCACTGAATAGAGTTTCCTATCTGTGATGTATTTCTTGGAATTTTTTCTCTACTATAATGTATGTCTTCTTGTTACAGTAGGTAGCTAATCAGGCATGAACAAAGCAGGAGAGGACTCTTCCCTCAGCCCCCACCACCAGGAATGTCAGGCAACCATCAGGTGATGGTCAGGCAGGTGTCACCCTGTCTCTCTGAAATAATAATTGGTCACAGCTGACAGTAGGGAAAGGCTGTCTCACTATAGATATAAACACCTGAAACTGGTGATCAGCAGCTCCCCGATAAGATCTCAGGAGCTGGGTGAATGAGCTCAAGCATGTACATTAAGAGGCAAAATGGTGGCGTTTAACTGGTATATGACCACCTAGGGACATTTGACTGGTAAGGAAAGAACGCCTCAAGTGAGCTTGCCTGCAACTCTAGTAAACACACTGCGCATGCTCCCCTCTCAAGCGCTAGCAGGTCACTGCACATGTGGACAGCCCACCCCAAGGGAAGCATCAGAAGGGAAGGGATGCAACACCCTGGAGGCATGCCAACATATAAAACCCCAAGTCAAAAGGTCAAATCATGCACATATCTTTCAAGCTGCTTGTTTGGCCCTTTTCCAAGTGTACTTTCCTTCCTTTTGTTCCTGCTCTATAGCTTTTTAACAAACTTTTATTCATGCTCAAAACTTGCCTTGGTCTCTGCTTCTGCCTTATGGCCCTCAGTCGAATTCATTCTTCTGAGAAGGCAAGAATTGAGGTTCCTGCAGACCTGTATGGATTCGCTGCCGCTGACACTCTCATATAGATACAGCTAAGCTTGTATGGTGCTGAATTTTGGTGGGGAAAAAAGAAACCTATTAGGGGAGGAAAGAACAGAGGAATGACCCAACAAAGCAGCTAGTTATTAGTTTAGATAGTAGAGGCAAAGAAGCACCTGTTCTGAAGGGGAAAACCATCCTATAAAGTCTCTGTCTTCTTTCTTGGCAGGCTATTGATATTACTATTGATACTAGTGACCAAAAAAAAAGTCAAACTCTATAAAATATTTGCAGATATTTATTCTGAGCCAAATATGAGTGACTGTGGCCAGGAACACAGTCTCAAGAAGTCCTGAGAACATATGCCCAAGGTGGTTGGGTTGCAGCTTGGCTTTATACACTTTAGGGAGATAGAAGTTGTAGGCAAAGACATAAATCAATACAGTAAGGTATACATTGGTTCAGCCTGGAAAAGCGGCACATCTGGAATATTGAGGGGGGAGCTTGCACGACATAGATGGATTCAAACATTTTCTGATTGGCAATTGGTTGAAAAAGTTAAGCTTTGCCTAAAGAGTTGAAGTTAATAGAAATAAATGCTTGAATTAAGTAAGGTAAAAGTGGTGGCGGAAGTGAAGATTCTTGTTATGTATTGATAGATCAAGGCTCCAGGCAGCAGGCTTCAAAGAGGATAGATGGTAAAAGTCTCTTATCAGAACTTAAAAGATGTCAGACTCCTAGTTACTCTCTCCTGGGTCAGGAAAAGATCTGGAAAGGGAAAGGGATTCTCTACAGAATGCATATTTCCTCTACAAGAGATGGCTTTGGAAGGCCATTTCAAAATACGTCAAAGAAATATATTTTGGGATAAAATACTTTGATTCCTTTCAGGGCCTGCCATCTTTCCTGTGATGCTATACCAGAGACAGTTGGGAGGTGGGTATTGCTTCAAATAATCTGTTTTGTCATTCTGATGACTTCTATTTTAATGTTAATGATGGTCATTTGTGCTTAAACTCCAAAGGGAGCATGGATAAGTAGGCATATCCCTCCTCCATTCCTGTCAAGGCCTAAGCTACATTTTCAGATTTCTTTGGGATCCCCTTGACGGAAAGGAGAGGTCCATTGAGTCAGTTGGAGGCTTAAAATTTCATTTTTGGTTTACAGTGGCACCAATATTCTTGTCACCTATTCTAAAAGATAGGCTGCTTATTGATATAATCAATCATGATTCTTCAAACATGACAACCTAAGATTTACCAAAAAAAACAATGTTTCAATGTCTAAATGCTTTGACTTTTTAAAATGGTGCCTTCCAGGAATAGCCACAGTTAGAGTGAATCCACTTTTGTTTGTTTGTTTGTTTTAGACAACTTATATCTCAAAAGGTAGACATTTGTCAAATATTTTTCCCCAGGAGATTTTCAAATACGAAAGCTTGAGTTATAGTGAATTTCAGAATTTTTGAACTGACATAAGCAGCCTTCTATTTATAAAGAGTTTTTATTAAAAGGCTTCGAAACACTTCAGAAATATATTCTGATGATAATAAGAATAGATGTGACTCTTCAGAGGACACAGAACCAAGACTGGTATTCTCCTGTTTCTTTGTCCTGTGTAGTGTTCACTAGATGCATTCACTCAGGACAGTTTCCTGAAGCCTTTCCTATGTTCCCCAGGGAAAATATTCAGTGATCTCAGAAACAAAATAACTCAGTGACATAAGAGAAAAACTATGCATAGTTTTATTTAAAATGCTGACAATATAGAAATAAGCAGTCATACGCTAGTCTCCCTTTGCCTTTGTTTTTGGACTCAGGGAGATGCATAAAAATACTTAGACCATAAGAAAATTATTTATGCATTTATTTTTAAATTTTGAGACAGAGTCTTACTCTTTTGACCAGGCTGGAGTGCAGTGGCGCACTCATGGCTCACTGCAGCCTTAACCTTCTGGACTCAAGCAACAAGAAAACTTAAACCACACCCTACTTATGTAGGATGCTGAATATTTTCTTTTATCCATTGTTTCCCAACAACTCTTAAGTCAGCTTTCTTGTTTGTTAATTCCTTTTCCTGTAATTAGCTCATTCAACTCTCACTGAAGTTTTCTAGACAAGAGGCCTGATGACTAAAACAGTTTGAATATAGCCTGTGCTTTCAACTGACCCAGTTCTGATTTCTTTTCCACAGCTCATGGATACCACAGATGTGTGTTTTTAAGGGCATAAATAAATAAATAACTTTTGAAAGGATGTGGTACGTATTAGGCACAAATGTAGTTGAACCCAAAATGATATATTTTTTAGGCTGGTATTGATAAATAGACAGCAATTAGACTTGCATTGAGTCACCCCAAAACTGAGACTTTAACTACTAAAGTCCACGCACAGTAGATAATTCACATATTGTAAGATTGGTTTAAAAAGACTGTCAATCTGCCAGGTAAAAAGCAGCAAAGAAGATGTCCCCTTTAAACAAGACCATTTAACATTAACATGCCTAAAGAAACAGGGTGAGAGAGAGTGGGCTAATATGTTGAGAACTTTTCCGTATTGTGCCGATACTTTACGGTTGTTGTTTTCCTTATTCATCACAACCCTCTAACTAGGTTTGATTACCTGTGTGTCACAGATGGAAGAACTGAGCTCCTAGAGATTGATACAGTTTCTCCCAAGTTTCAGAAAGGGGAAGTGACAGAGTTATAATTTAAATCTGGTCAATTTGGCTTCAGAATCTGTAAGATTCTTTACTATATTGCTCCCAGTGGGCATCAATTTCTATGGATTAAAACCACTTGATTGCATTAGAAAAGGTTTTCATGAATGGACAGTATGCGATTATCCAATGAGTGCTTATTGAATGCCTATTAGTGCTTCATTTTGGAGCACAATCATTTTACTTTAATAGTACTATTCCACTGGAATAAATTTTGATATTTGAGATTGTGCGTCCTCAAAACTGAAACCTTTGACGAGGGAGAGGAGAGTTCCCTCACAGTCCTCTTCAGCCAGGCTGTCTTTCTTAGATTCCTTTGGTGAAGATCAGACCAGTCTGTCCACTGTGCTCTCAAATGGCATCTCCCAGTGGCTCCTTTCATGCCTCACACTTCCCTATGGGAGCGGTAGGACTCACGGAACAGCAGTTAATTTCCCCTAAATATTTACTCTCTTCAGTCCCTTTATGGTCTCAGTATGGGTGCTGAACTGCAAAACTGTTTTGACTACTTCCTTTGCAAATCCTGCAGAAATGGTCTTGCATTTTGTCTTTGTTTTGGAATTTGTTTTGGAAGTATTTGACAAACAGTGTTTTGTTCTTAACCAGTATTTCAGATGAACTAGGACAAAGAGAACCAATTTAATATTCTGTTGCTACATACACTTTTAAGAAAAAAGAAAATTCTCTAAGTATATAGAATTTAAGGGGTGGATCAAAGGGAATAGACATTCCGAAGTAATGACCAACTTCCTACAAAGGGTGATCAATTACCTGGAATTTTAAAGAAACTAAAAGGTCACTTAGCTGTAGGCTGAAGTTTTAATATCCCTTAATACTTTTTAGATGTATCATAAAAATCAATGCTCTAAGCTTAAACAGAGCAATTTCTTTAGCATTTTAATTTTAAAATATGGCTGGAGGTATTTGGCTATCAGATAAAATGGTATATATTTAAGTTGGTCTCTACTAATAGTTGATAGCATGCCAGTGTAACAACTCTGGGTCCACTTAATGCACACTTTTTCTTAGATTTCAAACTCATGTATGTAGAATTTGGATATGTCAGAATCTCTTCTGAGGACAGTGACCAGTTTCGTGTCCCTGCAGTACATGAGCATCTATCTTTGCGGAAGATAGATGCTCAGGAAATATAAGTTATTTAAATGAATTTATTTATGGTCACTTCTTTTTTTTTTTTTTTTTTTTTTTGTTTTTGAGGCGGAGTCTCGCTCTGTCGCCCGGACTGGAGTGCAGTGGCCAGATCTCAGCTCACTGCAAGCTCCGCCTCCTGGGTTTCCGCCATTCTCCTGCCTCAGCCTCCCGAGTAGCTGGGACTACAGGCGCCCGCCACCTCGCCCGGCTAGTTTTTGTATTTTTAGTAGAGACGGGGTTTCACGGTATTAGCCAGGATGGTCTCGATCTCCTGACCTCGTGATCCGCCCGTCTCGGCCTCCCAAAGTGCTGGGATTACAGGCTTGAGCCACCGCGCCCGGCCTTATGGTCACTTCTTCCTAATATCCTGCTGTGAGCAAGTTGTCTTTTTATAGTCTTTATGAAACACAAATATGATATTCCTCAGAGTTCACGTTAATAATCACAACTTCTTGACAATGTAGATAGCATTATAGTATATGTTTTAAAATGTTGTTTTGTCTGTTGACTTATTCAACAAATATTTATTGATGATGGTGTTATTACAGGCCTCCTTCCCCCAAAATAGCATCCAACAATAACCAGTGTTAGTATGTTAAGTACTATAATTAAGGTGAAATATGTACCTCAGTGGGAAAACAGAATAAAAGCAACTAGGGTGACTGATGGTGGTGGTCAGCAAAGACTTTACAAAGGTGATATTTGAATCAGTTCCAGAAGGATTGTAACTGAGCAAAGCAGGCCCAGATGCTCATTGCTTGCAGAGTCCAATTAACAAGAGCAAGATCTGGTAGAAAGAAAGTGAATTTATTAACCAAAACTAGTAAAGGAGGAAGTAACCAGATTTCTATCCAAAGTAACTGCTTCAGTTTTTGCAGGGATGGCAGGCATTGAAAAAGGGAAAACTTGATAAGGAAGGCGTGCAAGAATTGGGCTGAGTACAATGCACGTGTACCTTGTTTTGGTGGCTGGCTGTCTTGGGTCCCAGTCCACCTGGACCTCAGACTGATGTCTCAACAATGGTTGGGTTGCTAACTAGCCACTGCCTTAAAGTAATCTCTGGGACTTTGCAGCTGGGTCTCTAGACCAAGTCTGTCTCTCTCAATATTAGCCCCTGGAATTTCTAAGAAGACACATAATTAGATATTGGCATACAGTTAGATGAGTGTGAAGGGAGTACATACAGTGAGAAAAGGAGGGCCACAGAATCTATTTTAAGACTAAGGAAAAAGGCTTCTACAGTTTGCTTCAAGGTTGTATCTTGAAATCCAAGAGAAAGAAAAAAACTTTAAAATACATTTTGAAGGGCCGGGCGCGGTGGCTCATACCTGTATTCCCAGCACATTGGGAGGCCAAGGTGGGTGGATCACCTGAGGTCAGGAGTTCAAGACCAGCCTGACCAACATGGAGAAACTCCTTCTCTACTAAAAATACAAAAATTAGCCATGAGTGGTGGTACATGTCTGTGATCCCAGCTACTTGGGACATTGAAGCAGGAGAATCCCTTGAACCTGGGAGGCAAGGTTGCAGTGAGCCAAGATCACGCCATTGCATTCCAGCTTGGGCAATAAGAGCAAAACTCTGTCTCAAAAAACAAAAAACAAAAAACAAAACAAAACAAAAAAACATTTTGAAGTTAAACTGCCTGGTTAGGGGAGGAGAAAAGACATTCCCAGCAGAGGTAACAACATGTTTCCAGCACAGAGATAGGAAACAACAAAAGTGTTAAGCAAATGATTCCCTGCCACTTAGTAGCTGAGAAGCCTTACGAAAGTAGCAAGGGAGATACATGATCTTGCTTTAGCAAGATCTGCTTTAGCTTTAGCTTCCCTGGGGCCCTAGTTTTTATTTTTAATATATTGCCTATCTGATAAGTGCTTGAAGGATTAGCTTGTGATAGATGTACACTTTTGGCCCAATACCGAGTAGTGTCATTGCTCCATAAATGAAAGTGATGAATGTAGAGTCCCTAACACCAGGCTTGGCCAGTGGTAAACACCTCGAAATGTAAAATATTGTTATCATTTCATCCTTTGTTCCCTTTCTTTGGTCTATAAGGACATAATTTCATTATTAAGATAAAATAGACCATGAATGATGTTCATCTTTAATTTGGCCCATTCTTGACTAATAGTTTAGCTGATGTAGAGTTCTAATTCCTTCATATTTTGAACATAATATTTAATAGTCTTCTGTAATCTATTGCTAATGAGAAAAACTTTCCTTTTTATCTTCATTTATTATAGACTCCCTATCATGGTTCTACAGGTGGATTTAAATTTTTTTTTACTTCTTGACTTTCAGTGTATACTTTTCCATATTTCTTTATTCAGTTCTGGAAACTTCTTTTTCATTATTTCTCCTAATTTTGTTTCCCTTTCTCTCTTTTGTGTGACACCTACTAGATATATGTTGGAGCTTCTCAATATCTCCTTCATGTCCTTTAACTGCTCCTTTATTTATTTATTTATTTATTTATTATTTGAGATGGAGTCTCGCTCTGTCCCCCAGGCTGGAGTGCAGTGGTGCCCGGGTTCACGCCATTCTCCTGCCTCAGCCTCCTGAGTAGCTGGGACTATAGGCGCCCGCCACCGCGGCTAATTTTTTGTATTTTTAGTAGAGACGGGGTTTCACCGTGATCTCGATCTCCTGACCTTGTGATCCGCCCGCCTCGGCCTCCCAAAGTGCTGGGATTACAGGCATGAGCCAACATGCTCGGCCTTTTTTTTTTTTTTTTTTTTAATTGCATTATCTTTTTGGGACACATTGTGTGCCTTTTAATGCTCTTTGAAAATTTCTACTTCTTTCTTTTACTATGGTAAGTCTACAGTTTATTTAATCTATTGGTTCTTTTTAAAATTTTAATGACTGTACATATTTTATTGTGGTGTTTCTAACTGGTTCTTTTTCATTTGTACTTGGTATTGTTTAATTTGTCTGTTTTAAATTATGTTTTATTTTATGGACATGTCTTCTTTCATCTTTTTGAGTTTGTAAATTATCCTTTTTTCAAATTCTTTAGATTATATTAAGATTTGTGTTTTTATCTAGTGAGTACTTCTCCTAAATTTTATTTTATTGACCTTCCCTTACTGTTATTCTTTTAAAAGATGTTTCATAATTTTGTTCTGTATTTTTATCTTGGGTGGGAGGTTTTTATTCCAATCTGTGTTTGTTTCCAATTGCTGTTTTAGAAAATTAACACAAACTTAATGGTTTACAACAACACAAATTTATTACCTTACAATTCTGTAGGTCAGAAGTCTGATGTGTTTCACTGGACTAAAATCAAGGCATCAGCAAGGCTGCGTTCCTTTTGGAGGCCCTAGGGGAGAAGTAGTTTTCCTGCCTTTTCCAGCCTCTACAGCCTGCCTGTATCCTTGGCTCATGGCTTCCTTCCACCTTCAAAACCAGCAATGGTTCATAGAATCTTATATTGTATCACTCTGACCCTGACTGTTCTCCTGCTTCCTGTTTTTACTTTTAAGGATCCTAGAGAAGTGAGTAGAGTGATGCCAAGGTCTGGATCACAAAGATCATGGGAAAGAGCTTGGATTTTGGTGAAAGTACAGTAGAAAGCCACAGGTAGTTGTATACAGTGGAGTGACAAGATTTGATTTGTGTTTTTAGATGATCCTGCTGGTTACTATGTAGGGAATAAATTGTGCAGAGACCAGATAAGAGGCTTTTGGAATAATCCAGATGAGAAAGGGTAGTATATTGGACTAGGGTTGTGGCATTAGAAATGAAGAATGGGCATATTTTGAGGATATATTTTGGAAGTAAAGCCCATAGAATTTAGTAATCAATTGAGTCTGTCTGAGAGGTGAGGGAAAGGGAAAAAATATCAAGGATTTCTTTTGTTGTTTTGGCTGAGTAGGCTAACTAGCAAGCCAAATAGGTGTTCTTCTACACAGACAGATTTTGTTTTACCTTATAACTGTTGTAATCTTTGTATCTGAAATCTGAAAGTGGAATCTGTGAGTGCTTTTAGCAGTTTTTCCTAGCAGGGCTATATTGACTGCAATTTATATGTTAATCTATTATCTCTTTATTACTTTTCCATCTTTATATTCTCTCTGGTTTATCTTTTTCATTTTAAAGTTATTTTTTTCATTATATTATCACACCTCTGTTAGCTGCCTTAAGTCAAGGCAGTATATAAATACATTATAAATAAATGTAAATAAATTATAATCAAATAGTCTCCAGAGTTGTCAACCACCCACTGTCTATGTATGTCAACTTTAAAAAGATTGTTGTTCATTAGTTCACTTAAAGCACACATACATGTATCATAATTTGTTGATGGGATTAAAAAAAGTATCAAATTGGTTCCTTTGTTTCCATTGGTCATGCCATTTTTGCGTTAGTGCTGTGTATCTGTCACTCATCAACCAATTCTGAATAGTTAAGAAATATGACAGGAGATTGACAAATGGCTTATCTGATTTTTTCATAAAGTTATCCAGAATTATAGTGTGTACAATTTTATTTTTATTTTTATTTTTTTGAGACAGAGTTTTGCTCTTGTCGCCCAGGCTGGAGTGCAGTGATGCAATCTCAGCTCACTGCAATCTCTGCCTCCTGGGGTCAAGTGATTCTCCTGCCTCAGCCTCCCAAGTAGCTGGAATTACAGGTGCTCGCCACCATGCTCGGCTAATTTTTGTATTTTTTAGTAGAGTTGGGGTTTCACCATGTTGGCCAGGCTGGTCTTGAACTCCTGACCTCAGGTGATCCACTGGCCTTGGCCTCCCAAAGCGCTGGGATTATGGGCATGAGCCATCGCACCCAGCCTGGTATGTACAATTTTAGATTCTAGGTCCTTAGAGATCAAGGCAATGTTGACTTAATTCTCTTCGTTTGGCATTTTATCCTATTCCATGATATATGAGGGTGAGACTCTGTATGTTTTTGATGATGCTGGTGAAGAATCATCTAAATAGATCAGAAGGCATTCAGTGAACAGTTAAGTTGACTCTACTAAAAATGGTTCGGAGAATATATTTGCTTGACATAATATCTTTTGATTGATACTGAAATGGCAAGAATTAATTTGGCAAATGCCTCAGTGTTTTTATTATTTTTATTAAAGGATCACTATCTTTTGGACTATGAACTTTCTTACATACCCCTATCAAATCCCTTTACTGACAAAAGAGCTGACAAAATTATTAGTCATTCTCTTATATTTGAAGGTCAAGTGATGATCTCTATTTAATATTCCTGTCCACAACTGTTTTTTGCTTCCTGGTTAGGAATTAAAAGCATTGTCTTCTAAACTACTTTCTTGTCTAGTACATATTAACTAAGATTTCTTCATTACACCTCTGTAGAGATGGCAGGAAGCAGGCCACTGATATAATTATTTCTGGTGTTACACTAAAAATCTATTATATCAAAGATCACACAGTGATATTTGCATTTTCCAGTATTGAAACATAGCTTTTTACTATTCTGTTTGTTCTTTTTGTATTTTATTTTTAACCCATAATATTTAGAAGGAAATGAATATGTACCTAAAGAAAACTCTCAAATTCAGCTAAGATGGAGAAGATAAAACTGTGCAAGACTGAACTGGCAGATGTCAAATTTGCATCTCATTTAAAGTTTATGTATTTTCCTATAGGCATTTTTGGGTACTGTATAAATAAACTGTTAAGATGTTAATGTTGAGAGGAGAAGGGGAGGGAGGTGGGACATTAAGTAACCATGAAATTCCAGGCTTCCCGGCTGAGTTAATTATAATACCTTATCACTATATTATATTAACACTTTTAAAAATCAATTTTTTGCCACCTAAAAAAATATCAAATCATAGATTGTGATTAATTCAAGAGAGGCCTTTAGAAAAGGATCTTATGCAAGTATTTATTTTCATATTTCAAAAGTTAAGGGAGGATATAGCAGATTGTCTTTGAGACTTACTACAGGTTGGGCCATTAGCAGCTACTATTAGGAATTACAGGAGTGTGTGTGGATTGGGTGAGGTGGAATGGGAGTGTAGTATATGGCTGTTTCTGAGGCACGTTGAGTCAGCAGGATCAGCTGTAGAAATAGGAATTTGACTTCTTTTGCCCCATCTGCTTTTGATATTTATTGTTTTATTCAAGAAATATTTATCGAATTTCAATTATAAGCCAGGCACTCTGCTAGGTGCTGGCTTAGAGTGAACAAGACATGATCTCTGCCCTTTCAAGATATATAGCCGTCTTACATTTCTTTATTATTTTCCCTAGCCTCAGAATACCAGAGAGTGGGTCAAGAAAAGAGTATCCTGGATTTGAAGGAATGGAGAAAGGTTGAAAGTTGTAAGCTTCCTTAAAATCCTGAAATCCCAATTTAGATGTTATTCATCTATGTGGCACAGCAGACCATGCTATTCACTAAGCTCTTAGGCAGAACTAAGATTTTAGGCAGAGTATTAAATAGATCAAGCATGGCCTGTTCTATATCCCTGTTTCTCTTTGCCTAACCAGGAGCCCTTTGACTTCTGCGAGCATCTAGCTTGAGCCTGAGCTTGTTGTTTCTCCAAGTGCCTCAAGCTTAGGTATCACCAAGTTAACCCTTGCAAGATAAAATCTTTAAATGGTAGCTGGGCATGGTGGCTCAAGCCAGTAATCCCAACACTTTGGGAGGCTGAGGCAAGTGGATCTCTTGAGGTCAGGAGTTTGAGACCAGCCTGGCCAACATGGTGAAACCCCTTCTCTAATAAAAATACAAAAATTAGCTGGGCGTGGTGGTGTGCACTTGGAATCCCAGCTACTCAAAAGGCTGAGGCAAGAGAATCACTGGAACCTGGGAGGTGGAGATTTCAGTGATCAGGACATGCAGCTTTACAAATATGTGCATGAGGGGGATTATAAGGAATATTTTAAGAATCATAAATTATAGTGTTACTTATTTAATACACACTATGTAGCACTTACTATATGCCAATCTCCGTTCAAAGTTCATTTCACCCTTATAAAAGCCCTCTAATATAGATTATTGTTTTTACTTCCATTTCATAGATAAGGAAACTGAGCTACAGAAGGGTTAAATAACTTAAGTTCACACAACTGGTAGACTTAGCATTCAAACTGAGGTATTCTGGCTTCAGAGCCTATGCTCTTGACACTAACTACACTAGATTGCCTCATATCCCTATGTACTATATGCGGGACACCTGAGGTCTATGCCCTAGTAGGAAGTATGAGTCAGAAATTCAAAGGAAAACCCTGGGCTGAAAACAAATCAGAATCATGTGCACCTAGTAATTTTAAGCCATTAGAATAGAAGAGTACAAATAGAAAAGGAAAGGGGATTCTTAAGGATAGGGCCTTGGGATCTAGCAACACTTAAGTGACTGGTGACAAACACACATCAGAAATGTAGACTGAGAGTGAACAGATTCAGGAAAATGCTATCTCCGAAGCCAAGGAAAGACAGAATATCAACAAGAGTTCAACTTTACCTGTGCCCCTGAGTGGTTAAAAGAATGCAAACTAGAAAAGCCACTCTATCTGGCAGTTGAGAGATTGTTGCTGCTTTTTTCTAGATATTTCTTAGAATTGGATTTTTGTAGTGAAGAAGATAGAATGAGCTGCCACAAAGACACATTTTAAGAAAACATAAGTACATGCTTAGACTTTTTATTTACACATATTTTTACTCATTTTGTGAAACAAATTTAGTTGATTTCAAGGCCTTTTTTTCTGTAAATTTACTCTTTAGACCACACCTCAGCTAAGTTTAGTTTCATATTATTTTACCTTGTAGGCACTTACACATTTTTTTAATGATGATATTTCAAAAATTTGTAAGCCCCAGGAAAACAATAATTTAAATTTCTTTAGGTGGTACATGGTCATAAGAATTAACCACTAATCCCTAAGCAGGATTATCTTCTAGAAGATTATCATACCAAAATACTAGCTGCGAATGATAATTCAGAACAGCTAGAATTATATGTTAACATTGTACGTTTGTAAGTGAATGCAAGCTAAAGTTGAGTATTTTACCTCAGTGCAATATTTGAGCCAAGTAATAGCATCAATATTAATTTATAAACATAAATGTTTATAAATGTATAAATGACGTAACTAAAACTTATCATCCCATGCTTTATTGCCCTAGTTAAAATCTTATACATCTTTTGTTATGCATCAGTTTTAAATAGCTTTAGGATTAAATATTAGATTTAATATTAGATTTTATATAATTTTATAAGGTTTTATAAGATTTTATATTATATAATATTAAATATTAGATTTATATATTTAAATCAAATTCTTTCTTTCTTTGCCTTTTTAATTCTGTCAGTACTTTTAGGTGACCACAGGCTCTCCGCTTAAGTTAGGATATGCTGCTGTACCTACTATTTAAATCTAATATTTAATATTAGATTTAAATATCTTTTAGATTAAAAGATTTTCGGGATATACAATCAAATGTTAGATAAATTTGATTAAACACTCTCTTTGCTGTAACTGTTTGGCAGAATACATTTTATTAAACTCAGGGTAGAACATCCCCTAAAACTGGGTATTTGCTTCAGTAAGAATAAAAATCCAAGTTGTGTAAGTTTTCAATATCACTACTGCTATCAGTCTAGGTGACCTAACATTTCTCCACCTGTTAAAAATTATTGGTCATTTTGGCAACTCCATATCTATTTAAGGAATTTAGTTAGTTATTAGCAACATAAAATTCTTTTCAAATAAATAATTTTTGGAAACTTTGGTTTAATTTTTTAATCATGGAAATAATTATGTAGTGTAGTGGTCAGACCCTTTTTTTTGAGATAGAGTTTTGCTCTTGTCACCCAGGCTGGAGTGCAGTGGCACAATCTTGGCTCACTGCAACCTCTGCCTCCCAGCTTCAAGTGATTCTCCTGCCTCAGCCTCCTGAGTAGCTGGGATTACAGGCATGTGCCACCATGCCCCGCTAATTTTTGTATTTTTAGTGGAGATGGGTTTCACTATGTTGGCCAGGTTGGCCTTGAACTCCTGACCTCAGGTGATCCTCCCACTTCGGCCTCCCAAAGTGCTGGGATTACAGGTGTGAACCACCCTGCCCAGCCCAGACCCTTTTATAGATGGGTCTGCATGTATGGAGTTGGGCTAATGTGCTGCTGAAATGCAGTGGTAGCCAATTAAAGGCATAGGAAGATGGGAAGATATTTCTTAGGTAAAATTTGCACACAATTAAGAGAGGAATGGAAATGCTGGAATTACTTCTTGATTTTCATATTTTTGTGAACTTTTGATTAATGCAATAAAAATGGACAGTTTTTGTTGTGATTTTTTTTTTTTAAAAACTACCATGTTAATACTTTATTATATGGACTAACATATAAACAGGGAATGCAAAGCAGGGAGAGCTCACTGACCTGAATTAATGAAAATTTTTTTGAATTGTGCTATCTATACTTGATGCTAAATTTAGTTTTTTATTTTCCAGGTGCTGTCTGCCTACACATAAGCTTTACCAAACATGGCATCTGAGCATATCTTCCTTAAAGTGTCATGAGTGTAATATTTGTTAGTTTAAGGGTTAATAGAGATTTGCTTATGTTTAGAAAAATATATTGTTTTTATTAAAAATAAACTAGATGTTTTGAACATGTTTATGACTCCCTAAATAAAACACACTATATTTTTTATGCCAGTTGTCATTTGAATAACTGAGTTTTAATAAATACGTTCTGAAACTTAAGCTTTTAAATTTGAGATTTTACATTTTCCAAAATTAAAATCAAAATACATGTTTTGAACTGATGGTTGGAACAGATGCAATGAGATCATATATAAAAAATGATGAAAGATATGAGATTAGTCTATCTTTATACCTCCAAAGCAGACCATTCTGTTCTATACATTGCGCTTATCAAAGTTTGAAATAGAAGTTATGTACAAAAAAAAAAAAAAGACCCCGTTCCCCAAAGTTTGAAGTCTGAGATATAAAAGAAAAAAAATTCCCTGAATTCCAAGGCTTAGAAATATATTTCTATCACCTTCTTATTTATATTAGGTCACAAGTAGAAACCTTGATTTTGATTAGTGAGTTATCATCCCCAAGTTTGATTACTTATACTTTGAGAGAATTTCCAATATTCAATTCCCTGGATTTTTAAATCTGTTTTCTACTAATAACTTGATTTACAAAGATTGTCCCGTTTAATTTTTAACTATGCTTCATTTCAACTCATGCCAGATTAAAAATTGGCTTGAGAAATACTGAAAATGGTACTCTTCTCCATAGATTATTTAATGTATGAAACAATATACCCCCTTTTCTATTCATTATATTTTCACTGAATGCTAGAAGTTGTATAGTTTTATGCCCAAGAATCTGTTTTACTGAACAAACCAGAACTCCTTTTCACCTCTTTACATTTTAGTTAGATGCTGGTGCCTAGGTTATTGTGACTGCTCAGTACATACCGTTCGGGATCATAGCTGATTTTAGTGAGTTTGCTAACCTAGTTCAGGGTCTTTGAATCTTGTAGGCTTTAGCAGGTTTGAAAAGAGGACAACTTTTACTACTTCCTCTGCCCTATCTTTCATGTATTTCTAGTCATTGATGAGGATAGGATCCTCAACAGTAACTAAGTAGGCAGTGCTGTGGGTTTACTCCTTTTCCGCTGTGCTTCCAATTTACTAGCCACCAACGTATTGCTTTTCCTTTCATTTTTACCACCCACAAATTGTGAATAACTGCGTTTAGATTTTATAAAAATAGGGGGCCGGGCGCGGTGGCTCACTCCTGTAATCCCAGCACTTTGGAAGGCCGAGGCGGGCGGATCACGAGGTCGGGAGATCGAGACCATCCTCGCTAACACGGTGAAACCCCGTCTGTATTAAAAATACAAAAAATTAGCCGGGCGTGGTGGCGGGCGCCTGTATAGTCCCAGCTCCTCGGGGGCTGAGGCAGGAGAATGGCGTGAACCCGGGAGGCGGAGCTTGCGGTGAGCCAAGATAGCGCCACTGCACTACAGCCTGGGCGACCAAAAAAAAAGATTTTATAAAAATTACTCTCTTTCTTTGCCTTTTAAATTCTATCAGTACTTTTAGGTAGTCACAGGCTCTCCTCTTAAGTTAGGATATGCTGCTGTACCTGCTATTGATGATGAGAAAATATTTTAACTTCAAATTACGGTTCTTCATTGTAACATTTGCTAGTTATGGTGTGGTCAATATTTTACTATAATAGTATCTGTCAAACACACACTGGCCTATGGGACAGAGTTTTTCTGTGATGGATAGATTATTTAGACACAGATAGGATGAGCACTTTAAGGTATCACCACGACTTTTTTACCTGTAATAAAATACAGTACATTTAAACTGTCATCTAGAAGCAGAATGGGAACTTTCCCATCTCTTCATCTTATTTTTGATATTTTCTGCACATACTTTTTCCTTTTTCATTACCCCTTTTATTAGCAGCAATTGTACATAATTAATTACTGTAAATTGTTTTAGTACAGTTTGCTTTCTGTCCAGTGTTAACAAAGCCAATATCTATTATGTATATCTAAATCTGTGAGATAAGCCAGAAAGTAAATGCTTGAATAATAACTACCTTCTTTGAAGCAAAGACAACTGAGTTTATTTATATTGTGAATGTCATTTCACAGTTCAGTCAGTTACCTTGCTGGGCAATAAAAGACCCTGAAATTAAAATGACCCCTTTTCACAAAATATAGCTGGATGATTCATTTACTACAAAGAAGCTTGGCTTGAGAGTACTCCTTCTGAAATATAAAATGATGCTACTAATGCATCTGAAGTGTGCTTTAAACCTATCCAAGGAGACTCATGAAATTAATGACTCCATTACATATTGTGATTCTCTTATATTATGTTTACTTTTCCACTGTTTCTCCTCTGATTTTGTATCTTATCAGTTGCATTCCCAATCTTTGGAAACCTCTACTTCAGAAAGAGTATATGTTTACAGCTGCCTTGAAAACCTTTAGACCTCTACAAATTTGAAAATATAAATCTTAAGATTAATGCTCCATACTATGTATATGTTAGTTTGGTTTAAGAATTTTAGCATTTTGAGTATTGAAGCACCTGCCAGCTTGTTGAAGAAAATAAGCTTATAGCACAACAGTGTAATGATGACAAAATGTTAAATTTTTCCTTGTAAAAAATTTCATTTTCAGCCTGAGTGATCCTATACAACAGTGTTACTAGCTAAGAAGGAGGGATCTGCTCAGCAGTTCTGACTGCTCATTATTGGTCCTTGACATTTCATTCATATGCCTATTTTTTCTGTTGCAAAACATGATATCACTTGAAAACATGAATAAACAAAAATGTTTCTTTTTAATTGCAAAACTCCTACATGGTGATTTCTTATGATATCATGAATAAATTTATAATCTTAATGGATTCATTAGAAAAATAAGTGACCCTGGTTTTGAACATGTTAAGCTACTTATTTACCTATCCAAAACTACAGAAACTATAAAGTTATCTGGTTTGTAAAAATACACTTTTACAAGAATATATGATAGAATTCAACAGCTTGTTAATCAAGTAATAGTATTTTAAAAAGAGATGTGTAACAGCAATAAAATTCCAGTTTGCTTCTGGAAGCACTGATGACTTTATTAATACTTTATTTGTGAGACTTTTTTTTTGGCTTAACTATCTAACTTTTGAATGAAAGAGAATGAAGATCCTGCCCTAGAGGATCCTGATGCTTATAATCTAGTGAAGTGTCTAGAGATAAATTCTAAAGTGTCAAATTCTAAAGTGTCAAATTTATAATGTCATATTTATACATTAAAGAACCTGAAGGATTTATTGAATCAGAGTATTAGGACTCAAAGGGACCTTAATAATCCTCAAATGCGAACACTTTATTTTAAGAATGAGACAGCTGAGGCCCCAAAGTGGAGATGACTTACCTGAGGCTTGCTGGGAGGCCCAGGTAGAGCTGGGACCAGAATTTTATTCACGGTGCGTCTCTTGTCGTTAAGGGGTCCAGTTTATAGAGGAAGGTTTCAGAGGACAGGTAAATCTTTCACTTAAAGGAAATGGTATTATAAGCAGCAGTGAACTAGATCTAGAGATTTGTGTTTCTTATGTTAGTTCTAAGTTTTTACTAGTTCTAAAATGCCATATTTATTGATGCAGTTTGGTAGCAAAGAAGGAATAATATGAACAATAATAATGAAAAATAGTAATAATAATGACTAAAAGTTATAGAACTTTCTATGTGCGAGGCTCTGTTTTAAGCACTTTGCATTCATTAGCTCATCTAATCCTCACAATAACCTTGTAAGGTAAGTACTGTCGTCATTCCCATTTTACAGATGAGGAAAGTGAGGCACAGGGAAGTAACTTGCTCAAGATCAAATGTGGAATGTTATACAGTGTATAAATGGAATGACCAGGTCAGTCCATATCAAATGATTCCATTTAGGAAACGGATTACTATGTTTGAAGAATATAGATAGTTAAGAAGGACTCCTCCAATGATAATTTTTTAAAAATAAATCTAGTAATTTCTTAGTGTTATCTAACATGATGATGTGCAACATTTCTGGAACTTTCTTCTTATTGACAGGAGGAAATTGTCAATAATTTGAAAGTATCTAGCCATAGCTTGTGTCCATAATTCTTCAGGATGTTATTGCTAGCGTTGGTATATGTCAGCATGTATACAATGATGCAAAAATTATGGCTGCATAATCACCTGTGTGTTTGACCCTTTTCACTTGTGGTTGGTCACGTATGTAGAAGTAATCACTGTTCATTGCAGTATTCTTTGGTTCGAGGTCTCATTCCAACCAAGTAACCTCATCTCTGAAAGCATCTGTACTTGACTACTAGGTTATGTTGTCCATATTTGTGTTTAAGTTATCTTCTATTTCTTGCTTGTTTTAGAAAATGCTATTTTGCTTTTATACTTTAGTTACCCAAACATCAGATTATGTGGAAGGGTGTAAACAGGGTTGATAGATGATACCTTTTTATTCCTGTCATTGTCTTTGCATGTTGGCCATCTACCAGTGTTATTGGTCAAAGTTTTATAGCAAGTACAGAATGAAGTAGTAATAGTAGGTCTAAATAAAACTACCTACTTTTGTAGGATTGGAGAAGCAGATACAGTTTTGAAGCAGGGCTTTATTTGATCCTGTCTCAAAGCAGTATTGGATTCTTTAATATTCTGTTTTCTTTTAACATCCTATTATTGACTCGACTGAAAAAATGATTTAAAAAACTAACTGTACAGGGTCTGTAATAGAAGTACAGTTTGGTTATATGTGGAGTTTTCCTCTGTGAAGTTCAATAAAGTTGAATTAACTATCTGTCTGTTTTGGTTTTATTCAACAATATTTACTCAGCTCTTATTAAGTATTAAGTATTGTCGTAGGTGCTGGACCGAGTCTGGTGCTGTTACAGTCATTAGCCTCTTTTAGCTCTAGGCTACCCTTTGAAGTAGATAAGTTTCTGAGAGGATCAGATTTAAGTTTCTGCTGCTAAGGTAAACTAAATATGCAGTTCTATACAGCATACATTTATTCTAACTGCTGTGCAGAAATTATTAGACTTAAAATACGAAATAACAAATTCTTATGTTACAAACTAAGCCCTGGATATTGCTATATACTACAATATCGAATTTTCTCTACATCCCTTCCTTTCCCGAGGCATAGATGGGTGGATGGATAGATGGAGGGAAGGATAGATGGATGGATGACTAGATAGATATAGAAGAAAATAACTATGAAATATACCTTATGATTTGTTATTCTGAAATTCTAATCACTTCTTAAGATGCAACTCATTCGTAATCCTTTGCAATGTTTCTCTGAATCTTGTATAATTAATGCCTTGCCCCTATGCCTATAAAATTCTGTTTATAACTCCATTGTTATACTTACCATAGTTACACTGGTTGTGTACATGTCTGTCTTTTCTACTAGACTGTAAATTCATTGCAGGGTAAGAATTTTATCTTAATTCGTCTTTGTACTTCAATTCCTTTATACAACCTTGTGTCAAGGAAGAATTGAATACGTGATTGCTGCATTCCCCCTCCTCATTTTGTAATTACTTTATTTTTAATAATCATTATTGAAATATAATTTACCTACAATAAAATTCATCAATTTTATGTGTACATTTCAATGTATTATAACAAATTCAACATAAAAAGCGTTCCCATCATTCCCCATACTCCTTCTAGTCCTTTTTGCAGTTATTCTTCTCCCATCACACCTAGCACCTGGCAACTACTGATGTGCTTTATGTCACTATAGTTTATTGTCAGTAATTTATTTTATTGCTGAGCAATGTTCCATAATATGGATATTACCACAATTTATTTATCCGTTAATCTGTTGATGGGCCTTTGGGTTTTTATAGTTTGGGGCTATTGTAAATAACACTGGTATGAATATTAACAGACAAATTTTTGTATTGATATGTTTTCGTGTCTCGTGTAAATATCAGAATGTTATATAGTTGGAATTGCATAGTATGTAGCTTCTTCAGATTGCCTTCTTCTTCTTCAGATTGCCTACTTCTTCAGTATTTCACTAAGCAATATGCATTAATGGTTCTTCCATGATTTTTCATGACTTAATTGCTTACTTCTTTTTATTGCTGAGTAATATTCTATTGTACGGATATACCACAGTTTGTTTACTGTTGAAGGATATCTTAGTTGTTTACAAGTTTTGGCAATTATGAATAAAGCTCTATAAACAGTCCTGTGAGGGTTGTTGTAATGACATAAATTTTTAACTCATTTGAGTAAATAGCAAGGAGTACAATTGATGGATCATATGATAAGAGTCTATTTAGTTCTGTTAGAAACTGCCAAACTGTCTTTCAAAGTGGCTGTGCCACTTTGCATTCCCACCAGCAATGAGTGAGAGTTCCTGTTGTTCCACATCTTTGTCAGCATTTGGTGTAGTCAGTGTTTTGGGTTTTAGTCATGGTTGAATGTGTAATAGTATCTAATTGTTTTAGTTAGCAATTATCGAGTGACATATGATATTGAACATTTCATATACTTATTTGTCGTATGTATTCATTTTAGATAGGGTGTCCACATCTTTTGCCCATTTTTATTTTATTTATTTACTTATTTTTATTTTATTTATTTGTTATTTGAGACAGAGTTTCACTCTGTCACCCAGGCTGGAGTGCAGTGGCACAATCTCGGCTCACTGCACCCTCTGCCTCCCAGGTTCAAGCGATTCTCATGCCTCAGCCTCCTGAGTAGCTGGGATTACAGGCACACGCCACCATGCCCAGCTAATTTTTGTATTTGTGGTGGAGATGGGGTTTCACCATGTTGGCTAGACTAGTCTCAAACTCCAGACCTCAGGTGATCTGCCCACCTCAGCTTCCCAAAGTGCTGGGATTACAGGCATGAGCTACCACACCTGGCCTATTTATTTATTTTTTGAGATGGAATATTGCTCTGTCACCCAGGCTGGAGTGCAGTGGAGCAATCTCGGCTCACTGCAACCTCCACCTCCTGGATTCAAGCAATTCTTCTGCCTCAGCCTCCTGAGTAGCTAGGATTACAGGCATCCACCACCATGCCTGGCTAATTTTTGTAGTTTTAGTAGGGAAGGGGTTTCACCGTACTGGCCAGGTTGATGTCAAAGTCGTGACTTCAAGTAATCTGCCCACCTTGGCCACCTAAAGTGCTGGGATTGCAGGTGTAAGCCACTGCACTCTGCCCTGTTTTACCCATTTTTTTAACTGGATTGTTCATTTCCTTATTGTTACATTTTAACAGCTCTTTTTATATTTTAAATAGAAGTCATTTGTCAGATATGTGCTTTGAAAATATTTTCTCCCAGGCTGTGGCTTGGTTTTTCATTTTCTTAACAGTGCTTTTCATAGAGCAGAAGTTTTTAATTTTAATGAAGTCATTTGTCAGGGATCAGTCGATCATATTTATGTAGGTCTACACATAATTCTAGGCTTTCCATTCTATTCTATTGATCTGTTTTTCCATTCTTCTGCCAATATGAATGGTCCAGGTCAGATGTGGTGGCTCATGCCTGTAATCCCAGCACTGTAGGAGGCCAAGATAGGTGGATAGCTTGAGCTCAGAAGTTTGAGACCAGCCTAGGCAACATAGCAAAACCTTGTCTCTACTAAAAATACAAAAAAATTAGCCAGGTGTGGTCATGTCCACTTGTAGTCCCAACTACTCAGGAGGCTGAGGTGGGATGACTGCTTCAGCCCAGGAGGCGGAGGTTGCAGTGCACTGAAGTTGCACCACTGCACTCCAGCCTGGGTGACAGAGTGAGACCCTGTCTTAAAAAAAAAAAAAAAAAAAAAATTCTCTGGTGTTTTTCATGGTCATAGTGGCGTTACAGATTTTTTCTGGAGTAAGACCACAGAGGTCAAGTGCCTTTTCATTATATATCAAGGGTACATACTGTCAACATGATTTATCACCATTTATCACCTTGATCACCTGGCTGAAATAATGTTTGCCAGGTTTCTGCACTGTAAAGTTATTCTTTTTCTCTTCTTTCTATACTACAATTTTCGGAAGATAGTCACAATGAGCAGCCCACACTCAAGGAGTGGAGAGGTATTCTCTTCCTCTTTGAGGGCAGAATATTGACATAAATTATTGGATTTCTTCCGTTGGATATACTTGCCTCTTTATCTTCATTCATTTATATATTCAATCATTTATTTATATCTGTGTAGGCTTGTGGATATTTATTTTACACTTTTTGTTATAATCCAATATTTTTTTTTAATTTTGGTGATTAAATTATTTCAGCTTTGGCCATTGGGAGCTGTTTTAGTTGGCTTTGGTGTCCCTTTGACGTATCCACATCAATATAGGCTTTCTCTTTCCCTCTTACACATACACACACACACACCCCTACACCCCTCCTTATTTTCTAGCACTACAAAATGCTCCAGGCTCACTTTTTGTATTTCCTGTTCTTGTCCTAGAAGCATCTATTTTCTCAAGGAGCATGGATGCCTTTTATTGGGGAGTGATATTAGAAACCAAAGTCTGGACCCTAGGTATGATCATTGCTACTGGTATGTGATTGCTTCTAGGCCCTCTCAGCTGACAGAACAAAGAAATACATGCATCGATTACTAACCTGTGTGTATACACATAACTATAAACATTACTAGATGTAATTATCTGTATCTATATTAAGCTAAACATGTGTTCATACTGTGTCTCCTACCAGAATTCATCACCATATGAATGATTCTAATCACTCTCCCTTGCTTACCTCTAACCTCCCACTCTAACAGTGAGGAATCTGGCTCCCGTCCTATGGCATCCATTTACTTGTTTAATTCTCATATATAATATATATATAACACATATGTATATACACACATACACATATACGTATACACAGACACATACACACACATATATATACACATACATACGTATACACATATATATACTTTTGCTTTTATTTATTGTTCCTACTGTATGCATTTTTGCTCTAAAGTATAGTAAATACAGTGGGTAACTACGTAGTTAATCCTGTTTTACTAATATAAATAAAGTGAATACATTTGTATTAGCCTCTCATAGTTGAGAACTTCATAGCTCACCTCTACTCCAAAGGAACCTCTGGAGTCTTAGTGACAGCAACTCAGTGCGATTTCTTTAGGGGCTCCATAGCTAAATCTTTAATCACAGTCAAATTGGCATCTTCTCTGACGTTCTCATGTTGTGTAGATCTTTTAACTATACAGATCCCATGTGAAGGAAGACAAAGGAATAAAAAATACTTCATAATAATAAAACTAAGTATATCTTCTATTGGCATTCATTACGTGCGCATATGTTTTCACATTAAATGGAAAAATGAGGAAAGAAGAGTTTGTTTAATGAAAGGAAAACAGTTTTTTTAAGTGGCATCAATTTTTAGCACATATTATAGGCTTTTTTTCACTTTTTAAAAATTTCAGATGATGGGGAAAGAGTAGGAAATGACTAATATTTAAAATAATTGCTTCAGTGGTCTGATTTTCTGCTAGTGATTGGATGCAATAGGTTCAATCCTGAACTCTGCAAATCTTTCTCACTGCGATTTGGCTCTTGAGATTGAGTCTCTCCTGGGGCAGAATCCAATATTCCTTTTGTGGTAGTGAGCTGGAATGAGCTACAGTCTGGCTTTCTGGAAAGAATTAGGAACTTGGGAGAAGGAACTGTTGTGACCACTGGGTTTTGGGATTCCATGATTCGTGATTCTCTCACTGTCCCATTTAAGTGACTGCCTTTTCGTTCCCTTTTTACATTGCCCATGAAGCATGACCTGGATTCCTGCCAGAAGCCACATGATGCTGTCAGATGTTTTTAAAGCTGTTCTTCCCTTTGACTAGCAATAATTGTCTTAAAAATCAGGAATATGAGGTTGACTCTTTCAGTAGTTTCAGAAATGTGTTGCTGAATTGAAGTGGCTGAAATTATAGCTGGTATGGAAAGTGATGAGCAATACATTGAAATACCCCAGTACTTTGTTTTCTAACTATAACGGTCGTTTCATTTTCTTCTAACTTGGTGGGCTTACTATTTTTAGATTCATGACAAAAAAGCCAGAAGACATTTGACCGTCACTAATGGACTCTAGGCATGGAGAGGATAATTTAGGTAGTCTGCATGCCTTCAATGAAAACCTTTGGGTCTTAGGTTAAAAAAAGTCTTTGAAAGTTGATTCCTGCCTGGTCAGAGCCACCTGATGCAAAGAAATAGCTACCTGTATTTCTTCAGCTGCTTATTAATAGTTTGATCTAAATATGTCACTTGAGCTTTTTATGTTTCCATTTTTCACCTCCAGTATGGAGAGAGTACATCCCTAGAGGGCCCCACTGCCCACAAGAGCACTTTGAAAAGTGTGAAGACATTCCCGGCTCTCATCTCTGTTGCTCCCAGTGAGCTAAAACCAGATCCTTCCCTGATGTAATTCTCTGTTTGACCATCCTTGAACTATGTCCCACGAAAGTTGTTAAACTCTGTGTTGTACCTAGGTTATGCACTGGTTTATGGAAATTGGATCAATGTCCATGAGTTTTAAATCTATTGAGAACTCAAGCAATAAGTGACTATTTTATCATGACAGCTGATTTGTAACTACTTAGAAAAATCATATTTGCTCCCTTTACATTAGCCGTGTCTGGATAGTTTCTGCAATATTTTTAAAACAGTGTTTTTTTTAGAAGACTAATAGATATTTTATGTAAAAATGTATAATTTTAATTGATGCACTATATATTCTAATCCATTAGGTGGATTTCAGATTTTCTTGAAGGTTCAGAGTCCAGTGACATTTGAAGAAAATCTTATTTTACAGCTTACGTTTCACATTCTTCCTTATAAGATTTTTTCCTTATGTCAAATCCAATCATTTTATATGCAGATATATGTCATTTATTCTTTTAAAATGCATAACCTTTTCTTTAACAACATAGTGTGATATTAAGAGAAAAGAAAGAATGCAAGGAAAACCATGGAATACTAACTAAAAGTTTGGTATGTTAGCATCATCTAATAACTGTTAGGGAAATGATTTCTTAAATAATGAGGCCCGTCTTGAAATTCAGCATAGTTTATTTTTTTAGAGAATCTCCTTTTGATGATATATTTAATAACCTGTTACACAGACAGTTGTACCATCTTCATTACAAATAAACTACATAGTTTTTCTTTGCATAAAAATTTCCTCAGAGCTATTTGCTGTTATCTTTGTTTAGAAAGAAGATGATTATTAAGTATATTCAGCAGTAATGAGATTTCCCTATGCTGATTGCAAGATCTAATTTGTATAATGTGTAGACTGAAGAGAGGAAGAGAGAGAATGTGGGAGAGTCGGAGGGAAAAGCTGCATGCCAAATGATATACAGTATTTGCTGTTTATCACTGACCCTGTGCTCAGTATGAGTGTGCTTAATCTCATAAAATATGACAGATTTACCAAGTTAATGATTATTAGACTTGTCAATGTAAGTCTACTTTACCAAGCTTTGGCTAATGTTGAAAAAATCTCATTTAAACTGTCGAATTTGTGTAAGAAGTTTGATTAACAATTGTTACGCTATTATTCTTTTTTGTTTAAATTTATTTCTTCCATTTGTTTTTGAACTTCTTAAACTTTTAACCATATGAATCTTTAAACTATACACTTTAAGAAAATTTATCTTAAAAAAAAAGAAAATTTATCTTAAAATGAGTTTTCAGATAAAATATATGACTTATTTTTAAGCCATGAATTTAAATTTCCTTATTAAATGTTTCATTTACTTTTGCCTTTCATTTTTCAGGAATCATTTCTCCTACTCTATCTAAGTTGTCAAGCTTTTGTGATTATAAAAAATAATACTGCTTTAGTCTGTGAATTTACTTTTCTTCCTATTCTGAGACTTCTGCCCCATGAAATGTAAAGTTGAGATTTCTTTGTTCTTCTTTTAGATATATCAAGATATGTGCCTGAATATTGTGTAACGCATAGAGAAGCAGTATTAGACTTCCCTGAACATAGTAGATACTCAATAATCTCTACCATTTATCAGTTGAAAATGAAATTTACATAGTAGTCATTTTTGCAAGTACTTCACTGTGTCTGTAGACCAAGAGCATTTCTACCCTGTGTACCTCCAGAATCCCCTCCTAGAAGAAAACAAGAAGTTCCCACTAAATGACTTTAGCCATCCCAATGACAGAAAATTGTCTGCAGTTTCATTCACAGAAAATTACTGTTTCTTTTTCTCTCTTCCTTTTTCCCACAGCCACATCATTATTGAGTCATTTTAGTCATTTTAGATTGTGCCATTTTATCTGTGAAATTCAGTGAACTGAATATTTTTAGATATTCAAAGAACAAATAATTGTGATGTGTTTTGTAAAATATATAACATCACTAATATTATTACAATACATAAGCAACTCAAAATCAGCCTTCTTTTCTCTTGTATCTATCTAGACCCTCAAGAGAATTCAACAAATGAGAACTCAGCCCTTACCAGTGATACGCAGTATTGTTTGTTCTCAACCATACAGAGTTGTTTGTTTATACCATGTATCAAATCCATTTGAGAAACTGCAGTGGGTGTTGAAGTGGCTCTTTATAAGCAATAGATCAATAAACAGAGTGGTTAATCTATGTTGTTAGCAGTTAGAGACTGCTAATGAAGATACACTCATTCCAAAATGTCTTACAGTGGGAGAGAATGTGACAAGGACAGAAAACTTAAACTGGATTATCCAGAGAGATAAAAGCAAGTTATGTTGAAATAGTGTATCTGGTTTTATTTACGTCTTTTCTAAGGCCCCAGCAAGCTCAAGAGGCATCTCTGACTTATACAGAAAAAAAGAGGAAATAAAAAAACAGCATTATCTACCCTCACGTTACACTACAACTGTGTACAATTACTTAATCCTTTCTTCCCCAGCAAAAGAAACTAATAGCATGCTAAAAGAAATCTTGACGGGTTTAAGAGCAGTGTGGGGATAATTTCAATAATTTAAAAAGATGTTGCTTTCTGTAATAAAAATTGATTCCATTTCTTTTATTTACTTGAATGCATGCTTGTTGTAAACACCTTAAATTGAAATGCATCTAATTTATGTTTTTCTGAACTACTTGATTCAGTGTTTTCAAGTACATTGGTGTTGGAATTTCCGAGCTATTTATATGTAAATGGAAAGTCGTTTGTAATTGGCACAGGGAGAGCCTGCTAGAAGCCCAATAATCTAATCTAAGTTGCACATTTTCCCCTCTCTGTTATACATTCATAATGGCATTTGAGGGCAAATAGTTTGATCCTTATGTCAACATCACTTTCCTCTGCAATAAGGGGAAGAAAAGGGAAACTTTGTTGTAAGGATTAAATGGCGAAAGTTTTGTGACACGCCATCTTAGACAGAGCTTCCAGGTTTTATAGGGAGCAAAAAGATATCATTAACTTCTAACTACTTGCAATAGGAACTTAAATTATTTGCTTCAGGTAGTGGAATGAAGGTAAAATTAACACAATGGTTGTAACTGTTATAGACTTAGTTTTGCCAAATTTTATTTTATTTTTAAAAATGTATCCTACTTGAGACTTTGGTAACAATGACACTAAAACAATTCTTCTGTTTTCACGTTTTTCCTAATTTGTGTGTGTGTGTGTGTGTGTGTGTGTGTGTGTTTTAATATTAGCAAAAGGATCTATCAGATAGAAAAGAACATTTAATGATGTTAAACACCCAGGGAACTTGTTATATGCCTATTTATAAATCATGGACTGCATAAACTTCAAGTAATCTGAGAAAAAGGCACCTGAATTCCAAACTCCATGCCTGAGGAAACAATGTTAAAACAGATTTAATATGAATTAGTTAAAATGAGATTCGTTATTCATGCCATTCATCCCACATATCTAGCTGTCTATCCATTCATATATTTCTTCAATAAATATCATGCCCAACTAGGCTTACACCCTGGGCTGGATGCAGAGAGTACAGTAATAAGTGGAAACTCATATCACCCGCCCAGAGAGGACTGCCTTGTAACAGGAGGTGTAAGCCAGGTTACATGGTGGAATGAAAACTACATTAAATTTTACCTATTTTTTATTTTCAGGGGCTTCATTCCTCTGCCTTTTCTAGATGTTTCAGAATTAACCATTTAGGCACAACCTGTTTTATTTAGATGGAAATATTTCTAATATATGACCTCTAAATAGATAGTATTAGATGTAATCTTTATGCTTCCAGGTTCGTGGTTTTGGATATTACAGTGCTGGTTTGATTCTGATCATTCTTATTGGTAAAAATGACTTTTATTGGTATAAAACTCTAGGATTTACCAAGATTAAACTTATTCTCATTTAATCTTCACAACAGCGCTAGGAAGTGGATGACATGGCTAACCGCATCTTATGGTTAATGAAACTGAATCTCAGAGAGATTAAGTGGTGAGCCACTTTACTTGTTTACATCATCTGCCTGGTGCCTACAGGCCCCTGAGTTTCTGGTTTGTTCAGAGTTCAAAGTGGTGTGTTAGAAGTTAAGAACTGGTATAACTGACATATTTCAGGTGATATGGGGGATGAGTATGGTGGGAGGATGGGAGTAGGTGAAGGAAGGAATGAAGGAGATAGATGAACCATTTCCATTCCTATTTGGAGAATTTGATACTTTGGTAATGGTTATTTGTAGGTAACGAAAATTTCAGAAGTTTTTCTCTAAAATATGTGGATTTCAATACCCCCTTAATTAAGCCTCTTAATTAGTTTCTTTTTGGTGAAAACCAATCATAAACCCTAAAAATGTCTGATATGATTAAGGAAAATTTGAAAGATAAGTAAAAATATGCAAGTTAAAGTCAGGGGTATCTTCTCTCTGCTATTTTTCTTTCTGCACAGGTAAATGGTGCTAAAGTTGTTTATGGATTATATGTTCTAGTTATTTGGTCAGTATTAAAGAGTAAAGGGACTTCTAGATATGTGACAGTTATTAAAAGGGTAAAGGCCAGGGAGGAGTAACAGGGTCAGGATTTACCCTTCTACAAAAGCAACAACAACAATAAAAAAGGGCGAAATATATGAAACAAGACTGTGAACATCAGGCACTTTATGAATATGTTCCCTGGAAGATGGGAAACAAGGTGAGCCTCACCATTGTCCCAGCTTACTTTCAAGATGCAGCATAGAAAGGAGGAACCAGACAGAGCCCAGAGGACTACATGGGTTGAGATGATGGGGCTGAGAATCTGGGAAGACCAAGGCATTTGGAGTTCCTAGGATAAAGTAGGAGAGAGAAGAGAGAAGAGGGCTGCCCAGAGAGCCTCCTCTAGAGATCCGCCCCCTCAATTAGTAGGCTGAGTCCTGATCAGCTGATGTGCCTGAGGAAACTAGTCAACTCTGGAAGGAAAGAACTATCTGAAAGGATTAGAGATAACAGTGCCCAGTGTTCACACAAGGCTGGAAATAGTGCTGGTTCCTATCACCTGACTGGACAGCTCAAGATTCACAATTCAGAAGGGCCTTGCCTTAAGAGTGGACGGTAATTAGCCCATATTGAACCCTGCTCCTAGAAAACAGTTTGGCAGTTTCTTAGGAAGGTAACATACACTTACTTACAGCCATTCCACAGCTAGGTATTTACCCAAAAGAACTGAAAGTGTATGTCCAAACAGTGACAGCCACAAACCTTCATAGCGTTGATTTGTCATAGCACCAAACTGGAAACAACTCAGATGTTCATCAGCAGATGAATGGATAAACAAACTGTGGTGTATTCAGACAATTAAACACAATTTAGAAATAAAAAGGAATGAACTGTTCATACATGATGCAACATGGATAAATTTCAAAATATTTATGCTGAGTTTGAAAACCTAGACAAAAAGGAATATGTATTAATTTCCTATTGCTGCCATAACAAATTAGCACAGAGTTGGTGGCCAGAAACAACTAAAATTTATTCCTACACAATTCTGGAGGCTGGAAGTTCAAAATCAAAGTATTGACAAGGTTGCATTCTTTTCAAGACTCTAAGGGAGAATCGTTAATTTCCTTTTCCAGCATCTGGTGGCTGTTGGCATTACTGGCTTGTGGTTTACAACTGCATCACTCTGCTCTGCCTCCATCCTCACACTGCTTTTCTCTCTTTATTTCCTCCTCTCTATGTCCTTAGGAGGACACTTCTCATCGATTTAAGGTGTATATCTCTTATGAGGATACTTCTCATCAATTTAAGGTCCATCCAGATAATCTAGGATGATCTCCTCATCTCAAAATCCTTAATCTGAAAAGACTCTTGTACCAAATAAGGTCCAGTTCCTAGGATCCAGAAATTAGTATGTAGACATATCATTTGGGGAGTCACCATTCAACCATCTGCACTGTGTCATCCCACTGATATAAAGTTCTAGGACGTGCAAACTAATCTGTCATGACAGGGCCTGGAAGAGTACTGGATTTGAGGAAGAGATTACCAGGAGATTCCTAGGAAACTTTTGAGAATGGTGAATCCATTTTGATTATCTTGATGTAATGATGGTTATACAGGTGTTTACGTAAGTCAAAACTTATCCAGTTGTACACTTTAAATATATCCTGTTTATTTCATATTATAGCTTAATAAAGCTATATTTTTAAAGGGTAAAAAGATGCATTGCTAAAATTTTGCCCCAGAATTTTACCTATCTTTGCTTCAACCTGCATTCTCTATTTCAGTTTCTTCATATGATAAATTCTTGACTCATAATTGAATGGTAGAACTCACATGGCCAGTATTTTAGATCTGTTCATTTGTGGGTTTAATATGGTCATCTACAAATTACTGATATAGTTTGCTTTTTCTTACTTGTGTCATGAGATTACAGTTGAATATATCCTGGACTATTCACCCATTTCTCTAAATTAGTGGTTCTTAACCTTTCTGAAGTCATTTTACCTCTTAAAAATTTGATGAAAGTTATGGACTCTTCACCCATAGCAATGCATATGTGATTCTAAATGGTTTCATAATTCTCTAAAGCCCATACATTAACCATTACATCCCCATCATTCATGAAGTTTAAGAATCCATAATTTGAATAAACTTAACAATTTTTTTGTTTTTGTTTTTGAGACGGAGTTTTGCTTTAGTTGCCCAGGCTAGAGTGCAATGGCATGATCTCAGCTCACTGCAACCTCCATCTCCCGGGTTCCAGTGATTCTCCTGTTTCAGCCTCCTGAGTAGCTGGGATTACGGGCACCTGCCACCATGCCCGGCTAATTTTTTTTTATTTTATTTTTTATTTTTAGTAGACAGGGTTTCACCATTTGGTCACCATTCGAAACTCCTGATCTCAGGTGATTCACCCACCTCAGCCTCCCAAAGTTCTGGGACTACAGGCATGAACCACCGCTCCCAGCCCATAAACTTACAAATTTATATTTGTTTGAAAAGGAGCATTTGCAGCCACACTAGTCTAGATGATTTGTTTATCTGTTTACCAAGATCATGAACAATTGAATAAGTATTATTTAACAAGGAAATTATGGCATTTTGTGAGTGCATGTGTGTTTAGCTGATACAGAAAATGTGTGAAATCGAAAGCTTACTTTCAATCGCCCTTACATTACTGCAGATGTTAAGCAAGCACCAGAACTTGCCTTCAGGACACTGTTAAGAGAAATGCGAAATCTCATCAGGCCCTGCTTCACACATCACATCCTCATGTCCACAGCAGCAAATTCGCGGGGTCTTCTGTGACCATGTAACGCTGTCAACAGTTTCACTGCTACATTATGTATGACTTTTTTCTACTGAGGGTATGAGCAGTTGGTATAGAGCTGCAAGGGTGAATTTGTATTGTGTCCGGTTCATGGCTCAGAAATGAGTTGCATCTGCTTTGTGTATTTGCTGTCTTTCTCATTCAATTTCACAACATTTTCCATAACAAAGAAAGGGTAGCATTAATAATGAATTAAACTTATTTCTGATCAGAGTTCTAGGATTTTTTTAAGGCCATCTAACGTCTGTTATGCAGTGGGTTGGTGAAAGGATCAGCAGATTGGTGACAGAGCAATTGGACGTGATGACATGAATTAGTGACCTCCCTGCTTCTGTTTTTAGTCCTGAAGCTATAGGATATAGATCATCCTTGAGAAGAGCCAAGATTTTTTGTAAGGGTAGATCAGTGTTTCTCATTTTTGTTTTTATTCCAACATTTACAAAGGGGTATTACACATTTCCATCATAACCACAGTTACTCACTAAGATTCTTGAGGGAGCAGGGTATCTCTGAACATTTGATGGGGAGTAGAGTTTCAAAAGTCTTCTCCTCTCCTAACACCTCTTGGGGTCTTGTTTATTTTCTTGCCCCCAGGCTGAAAAACGCACTTGTAAAGATTAAATTGTAGCACTGAGTCTGTAGGAAAATCATGGCAACTTAAAGCAAACACTAAGCTGGGGTTTTGTTTCTTTTGTTAGATTGATGGAGGCACTTCATTCTAAGGATGTCACTGGTTCTGCAATTATGATGCCAGAGCTACATTTCTGCTATGCCCAGCTTGCATGCACTCCTACCACCCTAGTCTTCTTAGGAATTTTTTATAGCTAAGCACATCACTCACCCTTACTTAGGCAGGAAATATGAGATTTAGAAGATGACTCTGGCTTCAAACTAGGATTTGTTGGCAGAACAGGGCCAGTTTTGGTTCACTTGGAAGAAGGGTGGCATACTGCTCAGCATAGGTGATTCTACTTAAGAATGTTGATTGATTAGGGAGAGTGATATGGTTTGGCTGTGTCCCCACCCAAATCTTATCTTAAATTGTAGCATCCATAATTCCCACTTGTCATGGGAGGGACCCAGTGGGAAGTAATTGAACATGGGGACAGGTCTTTCCCATGCTGTCTCAGGAGATCAGATGTTTTATTTGTTTGTTTTTATATGGAGTCTTACTCAGTCACTCAGGCTGGAGTGCAGTGGTGTAATCTTGGCTCACTGCAACCTCTGCCTTCTGGATTCAAGCAATTCTCCTGCCTCAGCCTCCTGAGTAGCTGGGATTACAGGTGCCTGCCACTGCCCCCAGCTAGTTTTTGTATTTTTAGTAGAGACAGTGTTTCGCCATGTTGGCCTGGCTAGCCTTGAACTCCTGACCTCAGATGATCCTCTCATCTCGGCCTCCAACATTGCTGGGATTACCGGCGTCAGCCACTGTGCCCTTATGATCTGATGGTTTTATAAAGAAGTGTTCCCCTGCACAAGCTGTCTTGCCTGCTGCCATATAAGAGGTGACTTTGCTACTCCTTCGTCTTCTGTCATAATTATGAGGCCTCCCCAGCCATGTAGAACTGTGAGTCCATTAAACTTCTTTCCTTTATAAATTACCCAGTCTCGGATACGCCTTTATTAGCAGGCTGAGAACAGACTAATACAGTGAGTGAGGAGTCAGATTATGAAGAATGTTTATGATTTATACCTGCTTTCAGATAGGATTTTCTGAGGCTTATGAAAATATAAATATTTGCTAAATATAAGAGAAAAGGCATGAGAAGAGGGAGTAAGGGAGGAAAGATGAGCTGGATAATGGAAATTGTTTCATCTCCCATGATACAACTTAAGTCTCTTTTTTGGGAGTTTCCTGGTATAAAGAATAGTGTATTGTTCACCCACTCTCTATATTGTGCAGTTTTATTCTGAATAGTATGGTCACTATTTAGTAATTCATTAATTATGTTGTAGCTTCATCATTACATGTTATCATTTGGCAATTTAAAGTCAAATGAGGAAGTACTTGATCTATTTTACTTATTACTAATTGTTATATTTTGTTAAAAATGAGCAGGAATTTAAGAAATACCTCATGACATACTTTTTCTAGATCCCTTTGAAAACAATTTGCGTATATTAGTCACTGATATTTGAAACAAAAACTGACAGAAATGAAGGGAGAAACAGACAATTCAACAATTATATTTGGAGACTCCAATATAACTCACTTTCATTTTCTTTCATTCTTTTTTCTTTTTCTTTTTCTTTTGAGACAGGATCTTACTCTGTTGCCCAGGCTGAAGTGCAGTAGTGCCATCTCAGCTCACTACAACCTTCACTTTCTGGGCTCCAGTGATTCTCCCACCTCAGACTCCTAAGTAGCTGGAACTACAGGCGCATGCCACCACACCCTACTAAATTTTGTGTTTTTGGTGGAGACAGGGTTTTACCATGTTGTCCAGGCTGGTCTCAAATTCCTATGCTCAAGCAATCCACCTATCTCAGCATCCCAAAGTGCTGGGATGACAGGCGTGAGCCAGCCTGCCTGGCCAACAACTCCAATTTAATGTGCAGTAAGCTATAGTAGAATGTAAGTTCCCTGAATGTAGGAATTTGCATCTTGTTTTTTTTTGTTTGCTTGTTTGTTTGTTTGAGATGGAGTCCCGCTCTGTCACCCAGGCTGGAGTGCAATGGTGCGATTTCAGCTCACTGCAACCTTCGCCTCCTGAGTTCAAGTAATTCTCCTGTCTCAGCCTCCCAAGTAGCTGGGATTACAGGCATGAGCCACCATACCTGGCTAATTTTTGTATTTGTAGTAGAGACAAGGTTTCACTATGTTGTCCAAGCTGATCTCGAACTCCTGACCTCAGATGATCCACCCGCCTCAGCCTCCTAAGGTGCTGGGATTACAGGCGTGAGCCACTGCACCAGGCCTGTTTTTTTTTTTTTTTTAATTGTTGTACCCCTAGTGTCTAGAAAGATACCTAGCACATAGGAGACATACAATACATGTCTGTTGAGTAAGTGAATATACTATACAAGTGACATCTAAGAGAAAGTATCCTTCTGGTGATCAGGAAATGCTTCATGGAAGAGATGGCATTTTGGCATGACATGGAGATGTTACTGTATTCCAGAAAAATTGAAAGGTATGAATATGGAAAGCAGAGGGAAGGAGGGTCATTGAGTTGCCTTTCAATGTATACCCTTACTTTCAATAGTTTTTTTCAGGGGATAATAAGCAGTGTCACCAGGCCAGGCTCCAGAACCCCTGGTAGTGGGTCCTTTCCAAAGGCACTGGCATTAGCTGCTGATTTATGCTGGCTCTTCCAACGTGTTTTTAACTCTCTAGGCAGGAGTCTGACTTTCTTTTGTGTTCCTTTTCAACCTTGTCTTTTCTTTTCTAAAGTCATTTTCAAAGGAAGACAGAAGACCTTGTGTAAGAGGAGGCTAAATCCTTTTTTCTTTCAGTGTGACTTCTTGATTCTTTGAAAAGTAGGTGGAGGCCCCCTTGCTGGCTACCTCCCCCTCTGTCTGCTTCCTGGGCACCTCACTCCTGCCAGTGCTCCCAGGAGGGTGGGGTTGTGACTCTAAGCCACTGCAGTTTCCCTGCTGTGGGGCTGCTCTGATTTCTGACTTCCCACTTTGCTCTCCCTGCCCCTTGCCCTGCTGCCTGAACTCCCTTCAAGCACAGCAAGGATACAGATCCTGGAGCTTTGCAAAAAGTAAGGAAGCCCTGGAACACTGGAGCAAAGGCAGCAAAGAGCTCACAGTCACCTTTAGTTCCCCATCCTCCTCCCTCATCATTGTTTTTTCCTCTCAATGCCACCAGATTTTACCTTCATGTAGTGTTGATTTATTTACCCTCCATCCTTATTCAGCACATTTATTGACTGTTTACACTATGCTAGGTGCTCAGAATATAAAGACAGTAATGTCTGCTTTCAAGGAGCAGAATTATCTGCACAGAATCTAGGTATGGAACAACTAGTCATTACAGTGGATCCTCTCATTTAGAAGTTATCTACACCCCTAGCTAGCTTGAATATGTTCACTAACTCAGTCGACAATTTGTCTCAATTAACTGATTTAGTTTATTAGAAAGATTGAGCCATTGCAAATGTAGGTGTAGCATTTTTTTTAAAATCAGTGCCATTGTGAAATGAGTCTTCATAAAAAATACTGATGCTTGTAATAATACTAATAAAAAGACACACAATTTCCATTGGTTTAAGGTATGGACTCTAGCCAAAGTATGTGGTCCAAATTTTGGTTTATCCTTTTATTACCCATTTGGTTTTGGGCAAATCATTTAATTCTGAGCTTCAGTTTCTTTATATGAGAAATGGGAACAATGATGTTAGCTGTCTGTTGGCATTGTAGGGTTTGAGTATTGAATGAGTTTATGCAAAATACTTAGAACAGTGGCTGGTACACACAAAACGCTACATTACCCTGTTACTGTTGAAGTGTTTCTACTTTTTAGGTCTTACCCATAGAGCAGCGGAGAGTTAAATTCCAGTTTGAACAAGGAAAATGTTTCTTTTCTTTAGAAACTGTCCTGCGTTTTAGGGCCTTACTTTTCATCCACCATTTCATGCTATTTACAATTGAAGGATCCAGAGATTCCTATGTATATCATCAAGCACAATTTGCAGTCAGTATCAACACTTGCGCAACAGAACCGCTAACACTGTGTCCCATTGATACTAAGTTCCATTAACACAGTGTCCCACCATGCTGCCAGGTGATTTTAATGAACATCTGGGGTGACTCTGCCTCATCGAAACTTGTCTTGCTACCTTTCAGGACAATATATGTATAGGAAATTGTTAGATTTCTCCTACTTCTGAAAAATAACCTGGTTCAAATAATAGTAAAATAATGATGCTGCCTTAGAACTGAAAAATAGAAAAGCAAACACAGTTTAAGAATAGCTGGAACTTGCAAGTGATTGATAATGTATATTAGAACCCAAATGCACTAAAGATATCCATTGTTTTCATTTTCCAAGATGACTAACAGTTTGTCCAAAAAGTATTGTTAAGTAGGTTTATTGCTTTGGGAAAGTAAGCCTACGTATGTAATTCAAAATGATTTATTTTTATAAAGTCAGGAGTCTTTCTTTCTGTTGAATGGGTATTTTCTCTGACATTGTCTCTGTAGTTTCTCTTCTTCTAGTGGCTTCTACCATGTTCATCTGCCTTTTAGGAGAGTTGTCTGGAGCTTCCTGAGCTTGGCTAAATAATGAGGGCTGGGCCCTTAGCTGGGTTTCTTAGGGGGAGAGAATGACAATGAACATAGCACAAAGGGTCAAAATCAAGGAACCCTCTACCTGCCTCATATGACTGGTAAAGAAGGGATTGTGTCCATTAAGATAAAGACAAGTTAAAAGTAAACTGAAGGGCAATGAAGAGGATGTAAAACAATTTCCATATCTGGGAGTGGGATGTCTAAGCCTCCTGTTTTTCAGTCACTGATACTGTGGTAGTTGGCTTTCAAGGCACAAGATTGTGTTACAGTATACATTACCCTTCTTCCAGCTAACGCACATAATAATCTATTATATTATCCTAGACTTTTGACATTACTGCAAAATAAGTAATGGCCATGTAGTTAAAAACAACAAGGCTGGGTGCATTGGCTCACATCGTTAATCCCAGCACTTTGGGAAGCCCAGGTAAGAGGATCACTTGAGTGTGAGAACAGCCTGGGCAACATGATGAGACCCCATTTCTAAAAAAACAATAAGAACCAGGCATGGTGGTATGTTCCTGTGGTCCCAGCTACTCAGGCAGCTGAGGCAGGAGGATTGATTCAGCCCAGGAGGTTGAGGCTGCAGTGAGCCATGGCCACACCACTGCACTCCAGCAACAGAGCGAGACTCTGTCTCAGTAAATAAATAAATAAATAAAGGCACATATATTTAAAAATTACAATATGAAGTTCTGTTGACTATAACGACTACAGTGATTATATATATAAATTACTGAACTTTTTTTTTTTTCAAGTTTGACAGGGAAGGAAGACAACATTCAAGTAACATCCTTGTAGCTAATCTCCTTCATTCTAAATTCTTATCTGAGTTTAACCTAGATGAAACACAAGGCTTTTAGTGCAAATTGAAGATGTAGTTTTAATTTTAGATGTTGAGATAGGATGTCAAAACATCTTACTCAAGCTGGCTGATACATATAGTTGTTTTTGCAATGCACACTAAATCTCAGGCAAGGGAATTTCATATTTTTATCCTTGAAAATTTCTGGCATTATGCCATTGTTCTTAGCATAACATTATTAATACTATATTTTAGTTTGTTGTCTGAGGATTCCTAGGGAGTTGAATGCATTCGATCTAAGAAAATAATTGTTAAGATATCTGAAGTAACTACTTTATAATATTTCTTAAGAGTGTTTGAAGTGAGGAATGTTGTGGAATTGCTTAAGAGTCTTTGGTGTTTGAGAGAGGCTATATAAAAGGCAACACAAGTGTGTCAATCACTAGCATCAAAAAGCTTTTTTTTTTTTAATCGTTCAATTCAGTGGTCTTAATATATTCACAGAGTTCTGGACCTGTCCGCAATATTTAATACAAGAATATTTTTATTACCCCCTAAAGAAACTCTCTACCTATTAGCATTCACTCCCCATTTACCGCCAGCACCCCCAGCCCTAAGCAACTGCCAATCTACTTTCTGTCTCCACGGATTTGCCTATCTTGGACATTTCATGTAGATAGACTCAAACAATAAGTGGCCCTATTTTCTATTTCTATTTCTATTGTGAAAAACACAACAAAATTTACCCTCTTAACTATTTGCAAGTGTACTTTTTAGTAGTGTTAAGTATATTCACATTGTTGTGAAACAGATCTGTAGAACTTTTTCATTTTGCAAATCTAAAATTCTATGCTCATTATAAAAAAGCTCCCTCTTTCCTCTTCTCTCTCGCCCCTGATAACCACCACTCTACTTGCTGTATCTATGATTTTGACTACTTTAGATACCTCATTTAAGTGGAATCATACACTATTTGTCTTCTTGTGACTGACTTATTTCACTCAGCGTAATGTTTTCAAAGTCCATCTATGTTGTATTATGTGATAGGCTATCCTTCCTTCTAAAACTGAGGAAGATTTCATTGTATGTACATATCACATTTGTTTGTCCATTCTTCTGGTAATGGATATTAAGGTTGCTTCCATCTCTTGAGTGTTGTGACTGTTGCTGCTGTGAACATGGGTGTGAAAATATCTCTTTAAGACTTTGCTTTTCATTCCTTTGTGTATATACCCAGAGATGGCATTGCTGAATCATACAGTAATTCTAATCTTAATTTTTTGAGGAATCTCCTTACTGTATTTCTTAGAGGCTGAGCCATTTTACTGTGCCACCAACAGGGCACCAGGGCTCCAATTCTCCACATCTTTGACAACACTTACTATTTTTATGTTTTGTTTTGTGTGATCATAATGGGTGGGTGTGGGATGATATCTCACTGTGGTTTTGATTTGCATTTTCACAAGCTTGTTGGCCATTTGTATGTCATCTTTGCAGAAATACCTGTTCAAGTCCTTTGCCCATTTTTAGATGGGTTATTTGCTTTTTTGGTGGTGGTGTTGCATATAAGAGGTTTTTGAATATTCTTTATGTTAGCCCCTTATCAAATATACGATTTGCAAATATTTTCTCCCATTCCATAGATTACCTTTCACTCTGTAGACTGCATCCTTTGATGCACAAAAGTTTTAAAGTTTGATGTAGTTCCATTTGTTTATTTTTGCTTTTGTTGTCTGTGCTTTTCATGTCATATCCAATAAATCATTCCAAAAGCCCTTTAAATAGTCAACTTGTGATAAAACAGATTTCAGTAATTCAAAGATTAAGCCAGGAGTCATTTATATTTGCATTTAAAATGTAATTTGCACATACATATATATGTGTGTGTGTGTATATATAAAATTTTTTTTTTCTTTTGAAATGGAGTCTCACTCTCCTGACAAGGCTGGAGTGCAATGATGCAATGTCGGCTCACTGAAACTTCTGCCTCCCAGGTTCAAGCTATTTTTGTGCCTCAGCCTCCTGAGTAGCTGTGATTACAGGCGTGCACCACAATGCCTGGCTAATTTCTGTATTTTGGGGGTTTCGCCATGTTGTCCAGACTGGTCTCAAACTCCTGGCCTCAAGTGATCTGCCTGCCTCGGCCTCCCAAAGTGTTGGGATTATAGGCGTGAGGCACCACACCTGGCCTATTTGTACTTATATTTGATTATGGGTATGCCTACTTTTCTGAAAAGTAATTGCCAGTAAAATAATGAAGTTTTGCTGTGAATATATGACTCGAGAAGGTGAAAATATGTCCAGTTTTCCTGACTCGACCCCTAGGTCAAGACCTCCTTGACATGAGGGAACTTTTTACATGTCTGTCTTCCAAAGAATTTTCTTGGTAAGATGAAAGCTATATGAGGTGGTAAACCAGACTTGTTTCTTAAAAAAGAAAAAGATATATAAGCAGTCTACTTAATGTTTAATCAGGATAATCCACAGATAAACTAAACTTGAATAAAAGATATACATAATTAAGATTTTATTCTATAGTATTGCCTCAGTTACAGGGAATCATTCTACTTCACTGTAAAATGAAGATTTTTTCCACTTGTAGGCAAGGGGCATATATGGGAGTTTGTATGTGGGAGGAGTTAGTTTGGAGTGATGCCTGTGAACATAACCTGCTTGCACTCAGATCCTCCTCTTCTCCTCCTTCTCTGTTCCTTTTTATGTTGAATGGCTTCCTGTTCACCCACTTACTAAAACAGAAACTTGCACACCCGCCTTCCGTTTTCATCTCCCTCACACCTCCATCCAGGCAGTCACCCAATTCTTTCAGTCTTACCTCTGAAAAGTAAGCCTGTTTCTTTCTGTCCTTATTGCTACTTTCCTTGTGCAAGACTTCATGTTCTGCCTTAAAGTGTTGTAGAAGCCTTTTCATTGGCCGGCCTGTCTGCCTTGACTTGCTTCCTTCAGTCAGAAGTCATATTTATAAAATATGATTTGCTCATGTCTACCTCTTACATAAAACCCTTAAGTGGTTCTCAATTGCTCTTAGTACTAATACTGAAGTTATTAGCATGGCTCATAAGGTCTTTTGCAGTCTCACACATGTTTACCACAACAACCTCATCTGTCCTTATGTACTTTTCCCTTGTATAACCTTTATCTAGGGATCTTCTAACGCCCTCGCTCCTTGTCTGTATCTCTCAGTGGATTGTGGGGTTCATGAATATAGGAATCTTACCTATCTAGCTCACTGCTATAGTTCTTGTACCTAGTGCAATGTACAATACATCAGGTATGCAGTACAATTGTGTTGAATGAATGAAAGCTGCAGTGCACATAAGCTATATGGAAGCCCTTCCACTTTCTAATTGCAAATTTTCTTACAATAATTTAGGATGTTCGTTATTTTCTGCCTCCCAACAAGCTTGAGCAAGTTCTGAATAAATAAGATACAGTGAACCCTCTAAGCTTTCATTTCCTCATCGGCAAGATAGGGGCTAAAGTCTTTACAAATAAATCTGTAAGCTGAAGTGATTGGACCCATTCATCTCTGAAACTTCTGTTCTGTGGTCCTATAAATATGTATCCACCCTAACTTACCTAAAACTCCAGAGTAGCTACCACATATGTAATATATAAATAGTCACTCTAAATCTATATTTATTGGCCTTCTAAAACATACTTTCTGTTAAGGTTGGTTTACATTTTTTTTAAAGTCAGGATTGTGTCTTTCTCAACCATGTTTCATTTGCCCCATTTTAATATCATATATAAATATTACTGTAGGTGAATTATTTCATTGTAAATGGAAAAAGTATAATGTAGAGGAAATGAATGCATTCATGTTTATTTGCCTAGGTGAAATTTATATTTGTTTTTATTTTATTGGCTGCATTATTATGAAATACTGTTTGCATTGTAGTGAGGCATTTCTGAAAGTAATTGCAACATTGTATGAGGTACCCAAACTCCTTAAAGGAAGAACAACAATATAAATTCAAAATGATAATGGAAATAATTGCACTGTGACTCTGAAAACTCATACTTGGACATCTCATCAGAAATGGTGCATATGAAAATTAGCTAGATCAAATTTTACCTGAAATGGCCATAGAAATTTCTTTTATCCTTGTACCTTTGATCTACATTACATTTCAGCTCCTCAACTAATAGAATTCCCTCTTCCTATACCTTTTTTCCCACTGGAACTCAATAAATATCTGTTACTCAACATAGACAGGGGGCTGAAGATGAACATACTTACCTTCTCTTGCCTTCCACACATGAGTGGAAATTGTTCTGGAAAAGTGGGCTCCAGTCATATGCTGCCCAGCTGTGAAGTCCCATTGAGAAATACAGGATGGCAGGAAATGGCAGTGTCGTAAGAATTTTGTGCTTGCTCTCCTACCAGAGCCATAGCAATTTCTAACTTATGGCATACCTTTCCCCACCCAAGGCACATTATCTTCCTGGTGAGAATTGATTCATAGCCTATCAAAATCACACAAGTAAATGAGTAATTTATTTGTTTTCATTTGTTTATTCACTCATATAGAGAAAATACTCACTGACATTCTTGCCAGTTGTTGCCGTCTTCAGTGCAGCATGGTTTCAGAATTCATTCCTTGCCCAGTAGCAAAGCTGGAAACTATCACATCGTATCACAGAGATGTCTTGGCTAAGGGTATAATTACTCAACTATAAGAAATGATCCTGGTCCAGAAAAGAAGGCCACAGGCTCTCCATTTATTGCTTCCCTCCCCTTAGACTTCATTTCAGAGTAATGACATAGTAAGGGGACTCTTTTCTTAAGAAAATTGTTTAAATGCACTGCGTTCCTGAAGGAAAATGTCCCTTGTGTGTGCATGTTTTGTGTACTTTTTTCTTTAATGATAACACAGCTACCTGTCCAGTTTGGGTGCATGTGGCTTTAGAAGGATACGAGCAATGCTTCTCTAGGTATACAGACTGACCACTTAGTTATAAGTTTTACTGAGTCAGATACTAATGAATACTGCTCTCAGCAAATGGCAGTCTGTCTACAATTTAGTCTTGATAATTCAACATGATTAATCTAGCACACGATTTTCTTACTTTCCATTGGCAACTAGAACCATATATTTGAAAATTTAGTGGGTACTCTTTTTCTTTCCATAATCATTGCCTGTTATCACATCTCTACCCACTCGCCAGTGCCACTGACTTCTACAGCTCTTTGTCTAGGATTACTCTCATCTTCTGATCCCTGGAGTACTCTCTTGTTTCCACAGTGATACTGCACCTGACTTATGCTGGGGAACACTTTCAACACCTAGGTCTGTATCTTGACATTTTTTTTTTTTTTTTTTGTCCAGCTCTGATGTCCTCATTAAGCAGTAAACTTTGAGGCTATACCTCAAACTTGTCTTCAGTTGAAACTTTGCCACACACCCCAGTTTCTTTCTGTGCAAAATAATTGTTTGGCCTGTATCTATGCACTCCCTGTAGCTCAAAAATTTCATAAACTATGGTCAGTAGTAAGAGGCTTTTTGAGATAAGCATGCTAATGAGTCAAATTATAAAATCTCCATAGTTTTAATCGAAACTATCCATTTTTGCCCGCTTATACCTGTTAGGATGTGCTGCTTGATTACTTGTCTTTATCTAGTCTGAAGGCATCCAAATAAATACACTAATCTGTGAATGAAGAAAGCCATTAAAATGATTAAACATAATGTTAAGATCTATCTCCATGCAAATAATTGTTAAACTAAAATTTTAGTTACATTACTAAAGATGTAAGACTCTGTGACTTCTCTAAAACTTACTTGATTTCCTAATGTTTGTTAATGAAAACATTTATATTTTAAATAGCAAGTCTTTGAAAATATGTATCAGAAATGAGATATAACTAAGAAAGTAAGCAGAATGATATGCCAAGTAGTCTACAAAATGTTACCTGCTCTAGGTTTCTCTTTACTTTGCCTGTAAAATCTGTGGGAAATGCTTGGCATATTTATCTAAGGAACTTGCAGATATGCTGATACAGTTGAAACCATAACTGTTCAATTAGGACTCAATTGTAAATCAGCCTATGGCTAGATTGTTTAGTAGCAGAGACACTGACATGGCGAGTTTGTTTCTTAATTTCCTGTGTAAATGAGGGCATACATTTAAAAATTAAAATGTTGCCTTGAAGCAGTGTTATAGAACACAAATATGGTTCAGAGCCTTTGTTGAATTTCTCTTCAGTGCGTTTGTTCTGTTCTCAAAACCACAGCATTTATTTTTCAGCTTCTACTCAGAGAACCCTAAATCCATTTTCCAAAGTAGAATATGAAAATAAGTGGGAGTGGCTTTGTGAGCCTTTGAACTGTGCTATTGGTGTTGCCAAAGATTAACTTTCTTTTTTTAATTCGTTTTGTTGAAGGCAGACTGAAAACACAAAAACAAAACAAAACAAAAAAAGATGAAAGCCACATATAACATGTAAATTTTCAGTATGTCAAAATTTAAAATTTTCTCATATTAACAACTTAAAATGGGAATATTTCAACTGCAAGGTGTTCTTGTATACCTATGCTTCATGCCATGGGTCATCATTATCAGCATTTTTTTACGTGCCTGTTATGTATGAGGGGCTGTTAGGTGACCTGAGCAATACAATTTCTGCCCCCACAGAATTTATAGTGTCTTAGGAACCTTGTTAAGATCAAAGCTAAAATGAAAAATACACTCAGAAAAAAATGCATATATATTCTGAACTGAATCTACAATTAATTTGACTTACAAATATAGTGTTGAGTGAAATCATTGCAATTATAGCTTTTAGCAAATAATAGGGACATTTTGGCTTAACTGAGGATATGGTTTGCAACAGTGAAGTTAGATGTGGGCAATATCTTCTTTTCTGGAACAATCTGATAAGGCCAGATAACCAAGTTTTTAAATTGCTTTTAGAGCGAATATAATACCAGCATATCATTGTGGCAGCACATAGTAGAAAAACAATACATACATATTGATTGTATTAAAAGAACAGCCCCCAAAATTGTAAAATGATGTGAAGCAAATACTGAGTGTGACCTGTGGACCATATATGACACGGAATTTAAATATGAAAACAATCAACGTAAGTTAGTCAGGGGTTGTCTTCATGAATAACTGACACTGAGATGACTCTGTGCATATTCCTGCTTTTGTTTAGAATTTCCTATTCAATTGGAAATATCTAATTCATTCTTTGTAACTCAAGACTAGCCCATATTGTATCTTTCCATTGTAACTTTGCTGAACCTTCTCACACAATTACTTCCCCCTCCCTACTCATACAACAAATAGTTTTGAGTGTCGACTATGTGCCACGTACTATTCTAGGCACTGAGGATACAGCAGTGAATCCATTTGACTAAGGTTCCTGTCAGCATGAAAATTACAGGTTTTGTTTGTTTGTTTGTTTTATAGGGGGTAGGTAAGAGAGGAGCCACAAGAATAAACATTAGTAACGTTGTGTGTGTGTGTGTGTCCGTGTGTGTGTGCACGTGCATGTGTGTGGCCATATATATAAGTATCATGGAGAAAGATAAGGTTTAAGAGGGATAAGAAGTGGCTAGGAGCTTAGGAATAGTTTCTTTTATGTAATTGTCAGGGAAGATTTTTCTAAGATAACATTTGACCAGAGACTTGAAGGTAATGAGGGAGGAAACCATGAAGCTATCTGGAGGAAGAGCAATCTTAGGCAGAGCAGTCTTAGTACAGAGTCCCTGAGGCAGTAGCATTCTTGGTATGCTCAAAGAATAGCAAGGCAGTCACTGTGATCAAGAGTAGAGCAGTTGAGGTAGGTGGTAGGACTTTACCTCAGAGAAGTATTGGGGGAGTCAGAGTATGTAGGGTCTTACATCCCTTGGTGGATGTGAGCAAAGGAATATAACAATTTGGCATGGCGGAGAACTCACACTGGCATTATGTTGAGAATAGAGGATGGGGAGGGGCAAGACATAAAATAGGAAAAAGAATTTGGAGGCTATTGCAGTAGTAGAAGGTATATTGTTATAGCTCAGACCAGTAGTGGTGGAAATGGTGAGAAGTAGTTGGATTCTAGATGTATTTTGATGGAAGAACTAACAAGACTTGATGATAAATTAGATGTGGGTAAGAGATAAAGAGAAGAGTCAATAATGTTTTAATGTTTTTAACTTGGAAGGATGGAGATACTATTAACTGCAGTTGGGAAGAGTTAGAAGACTGAGAAATGGCAGAAAGTGGGGAATCAGGCTTTTGGTTTGGCACGTTGTTTTAGATGCTTATGACACAGCCAAGTGGCAATAACAGGTAGGCAGTAGGATGTTAGTTTGAAATTTAGAGAAGTTTGGATTGAATATACACACACACATACACATGCATATATGTATGTATGCACAGACATACATACATGTCTATATGTTTACATACATGTCTATATCTGTACATACATACATGTCAATGGCATTCAAACACATGTGAATGGAAGAGATTTACTAAGGAATGAGTGTATATGAAAAGAAGTATGAGGTCTGAGCCCTGGGGAGTTTCAACATTTAGATGTTTGGGAGAGGCAGAAAAATCAGTAAAGGAGACTGAGAAGGTACAGCTGATGAGGCAAGAGAATTAAGAAAGTTTTGTGTTTCCGAAGTCTGGTGACATGCACGTATCAAGGAGAGAGTGATCAGCTGGGTCAAATGGTGCTGACCCTAGCAATTCTGATGGAATGGTAGGAACAAAAACCAAAGTGGAGTGGTTTGGCTCTGTGTCCCCACCTAAATCTCATCTTGAATTGTAATCCTGACATACCAGGAAGGAAGGCGATTGGGTCATGGGGGTGGTTTCCCCCATGCTGTTCTCATGATAATGAGTGAGTTCTCACAAGTTCTAATGGTTTTATAAGTGTTTGGAAGTTTCTCCTTCGCTATTCTCTCTCCTGCTGCCATGTGAAGAAGGTGCGTGCTTCCCTTTCTGCCATGATTATAAGCTTCCTGAGACCTCCCCAGCCATGTGGAACTGTGAGTCAATTAAACTCCTTCCCTTGATAAATTAGTCTCAGGGAAGTTCTTTATAGCAGTGTGAAAAATGACTAATACAAGTAGGTTCAAGAAAAAAATGGGAGGAGGGAAAGTGGGGAAGTCAGAAATACAATAGAGATACTCTCAAGAGAGCATATTTTTGTGCTGATATATCCAGCAGATATATGAATATATGTGAATGATTCAGCAGCGGGAAAGAAACTGATGAAGTCAGTGATGGAAAGGGAATTCCTGGAGTGGTTTGCTTGGCTAGGTAAAAGGAGGGGGACCTTCGAGTGCTTACATGATTATAATGGAGTTTTAGAAAGAGAGAGATAAGTGGGCACAAAACGTGAGAGCCTGTTAGCAGTGGTTCAGAGAATGAGGCAGCTGAAACAATCAGATACTGAGATCCTAGAAGCAATTGGCAACAGCAGCTTGATGTCAGCAAGGACTATGGAATTTGGTACATTAGATAAAATTGTTGCTCTTGAAAGAAATAGGAAAGCAGGGAAATGTGCTTTTCCCAGTACAGTGTCTATCAAAAGATTTCAGCTTAATAGATGCTTCATGAGTGAATGAATGTTAAAATAAATAGCTATTATGGGAAAATGCTTTTGCCTCAAGGGATTAAACTAGCTGTTTCCTGGAATCACTTTTAGTGTTAAAAGTCTATGAGTCTATGAAAACAAAGCCCAATAATGCATTATGAAATACAGAGGCCAAATAATATGATATAAACGTCATCCTTTTCCCTCTCCTATATCCTTGACAGTCAGTGTACATCAATCACCTTACACTTTTTCACACTGAGTCAAAAGTTGTCTTCAGAATCTTTTCTGAGTCAGTCAGTCACTATCTTTGGATTGGCTTTGGCATTTAAGATCATATCTATGTATCGTCACTGATATATATTTATAAGATGACAGTGACAATTAAGTCTTTCCTAAACTGCATGGGAGATGTAAGCATAATTTACCCTAAAATGTGAAAATGCTTCTAGGCGCAGACTCAGATGAGCCCCTTGAGAACTGGCAGAGTGATAGGTCTGTGTGGAGGGACTAGGGGTCCCTTGACCAAGGGGTCCATGGCTTAATAAAAAACAAAAACAAAAAAAACCCTGGCCTTTCTGAAATTAGTTTCTGTTCTTTGCCTCATATTCCTTTGTTCACCAAACATTACTCCAGCCACTAATTCTGTTTCTTTACATTCTGAAGCTAGAAAGAATGATTGATTATAGAGAGCAATCTTCAGCATTTAGTCTGAATCGAAGACCCATTTATAATGGAAGATGCTCTTTTCAAAGAAAAAACTTACGTTCTTTACTCTCTCCTGAAGGGACAATTGTCATCAAAATCAAACCCTCATAAAAGGAATCAGATTTCTTCAGTAACTGTTAAATTATAGGAGACTAGACTTCCCCAGAATAGAAACTAATCTGGTCATTTATGATTGTGACACCTTTATAGGAACATGGTAAGTGACAAACTATGTAGATTTATTATCTGCTTAATTGAGGCAGATGCAAATTCTGATTGCATGGGATCAACAGATGTTGGACTAGTTCTTACATAGATTGGTGATATATACGCTAGATTTAAGTAGTTTCCCAAACTGGCGTCCTTGCAAGGTATGCTTGTGTTTGTTCTCTCTGTGTAATAAATTTGGACCTTATGTTTACATATAGGTCAACACAAACTCCTTAATAATTTCCAAGAGCTACTTTATGTAACAATAGGAGATGTATGATTGCTAATAACAAACACTGTATATGGTTTTCTTCTATTTTTTTCTCCTATAGGAAAGATAGCATAAGGATGAAATAATTCTTACTGGGTGTCTGTCAGCCAGCCATTCTGGGTGGACCAATTTGCAGACCTACAATAAGGCAGAGGGGAATCTTAATGGAACCACCATCTTGGAAAGCAACAGGGTGAACCACTAAAGTGATGGCCTCCAAAATAGGAATATAGGCACAAGCTCTTTGAATCTGGAGCAGTAAATTCACATACTCCAATCCTTCTGATGATAAAAGTGATTGCCTTTTGGGTGGGCTCCTGAGTAGTTCATAACTTAGTCGCTGTACCATATATTGGATCTTATGGCAACCTGGGACAGTCTGAATTAGATTTAGCTACATTTATGTAATAGCTTTGATGTGATAAGTGAGAGTAGTTTTGTTTTTCTTTGTACATCTACCCTGATATTTCAAAATCTACCTTTTATTTTTATTCCCAAATGCTGAGTTATTTTATTAGTGGATTTATTTCTAAAAGTTAAATAAATAAACCTTCCACATAGCATACAGTAACAGAAAAATCATGCCCAGATAGGGTGGGCCACTAGGTACACAACCAGAAGCACAAGCTTCATATAGAAATTGGACAGCTTTGCCTTCCTTCAAGGAGTTGGGTGACTGAAGACGCTAATTTATTTACCTGTGGTCAAATTTTTGGGCCACAGTATTGCTTTAATTCTAGGGATAATGGTGAGTTTCTCAGAAGATCTATTTTGCAAGGAGGTGGGAGTGAACTTGGGACCACAGCAATCATTGACTGACATTTATCAAGTCTTTACTCAATGATAGGCAATGACCTAAGTGCTTTATGAGAATTAAACAGGTTAGGTATGTTGTCTCAGGCCTTTAATCCCAGCACTTTGGGAGGCCAAGACAGGAGGATCATTTGAGTCCAGGAGTTTCAGACCAGCCTGGGAAACATAGAAAAACCCTATTTCTACAAAACTATAAAAAATAAAAATTAGCCAGGTATGATGGTACATGCCTGTAGTCACAGCTACTCAGGAGGCTGAGGTGGGAGAATCACTTGAGCTCAGGAGTTCAAGGCTGCAGTGAGCTATGATTATGCCACCGCACTCCAAAAGAGAATTAAATAATTCTCATGGCAACCCTATGAATTTAGGATATTATTTTCTCTTTTATAGAAGCTTATGTGACATGTGCAAGATCACTAAGATAATACATGGTGAAACTAAGCATTCAAATCTAGACAGTGTATCTCTAGTCTCCACTGAGCTATATTGGGATGCATCATTCTCTCTGTTTCTTGTCCTTTCATTCAGAGAATCCATGATCTTTGGCAATGATTCATTGCTTTCTTTATAAAACTTATCAATATGTACTAGGTGAGAATATACAAAGTGGTATATCTGTCTGTTAAATAACTGCTTTTTAAAAAATTTGTTTTAAGTGAAATGTCCTGTGATAAAATTAGAGGTACATTCAGTGGGGTGGAGAAAGAACACTGGATTTGGAATTAATGACATTAAATCAGCCAGGCACAGTGTCTCATGTCTATAATTCCAGCACTTTGGGAGGCCGAGGTAGGAGGATTAATTGAGCCCAGGAGTTCTAGAGCAGCCTGGGCAGCATAGTGAGATCCCATCTCTACAAAAAATTTAAAAATTAAGTGGGTGTGGTGACACACAACTGTAGTCCCAGCTACTCAGGAGGATGAGGTGGGAAGGTCGTGTGAGCCCAGGAGATCGAGGCTGCAGTGAGCTGTGATCACACCACTACACTCTAGCCTGGGCAACAGAGTGAGACCCTTTCTCAAAAAAAAAAAAAAAAAAGAAATCTATCTGAAATTTATAATATGAAGAACACTAAAATTTTAATGGCAATTACAATTTTTATTCATGTAGTACTTTGTAGTTTAGATAATCAAAAGATTTTTGTGTGACTCTTGGCTTTATGTAGAAGGGATATTTTGATGACACTTTGATTACATAAATATGTATATAAGTCATAAATAGATAGCTTTATAATTTGTATACTATTTGATAAGAAATACATTATTTGACCATTGTATAGCACAAATCTCTAAAATTGAGAGGATATGGGTTAATATTATCTCCACTTAACAGTTAAGAAAAGTCAGGCCAAGCAAATTATTAGTAATAACAGTTTTACAGCCAGACCAAAACCAAGTTACTTTGATTAAGTGAACAATGAACTAAATGCTAACATAAACTAAGAACAGTAGCAAAATAACAATAATGACATGCTAGCAGAAAAATCCTCCCAAAGGGCATTTATGGCTTGAGGGTTCCAGTGGCAGTATCTATGTCAACAGGAGGAGGTTCTGGATTCTCAGAGAACATATAAGGAAGCGTTACCTGCGTGACAGCATTACCATGGTCCCAGGATGTACAGTTTGAGAATCTGGATTTACCCACATTACCCAAGATATTCAGTCTCATGGACACTGGCTCATCCCCACCAGACTCACAAGAGCCAATTTAAACAAAACAGAGTTCAAGTGTGGTAATTCCAAAAGAAATCTTGCTTTCAAGTGACTTAAATTTTTAAGACTGCTCATCAGGATAATTTCCAGAGTCAGGATGCAGTGGAAACTGACTTAATATCTGGAACATGTGTGGTGAAGCTGTGATCAGAGTGGTGGAAACATTTCAAATAAGTCGGTAAATTTTCCATTTTAAAAATGACCCCTTGATTTAAGTATATAACAAATGAAAGCAAAACTACTCTTAGTCTCTTCATATCCCATCCCAAAACTCCCCTTCTCATTACAGCCTCTGACAGGGCTTCAAGAACTCAAAGCTTAAGATTTGAAGCACTCATCTAAGCTCTAGAGAATTCTGAAGAACCTCTGCCTTAAAACAGACAGATCTGTAGTGAAAGGTGGTAGGTAGCCAAACTCTCCCAGATTCCTCATCTCTTTCCTTGAGGAATTCATTGGATAAAACTCTGGCAAACTTGGTCAGTCTGATTCTTTTCTTCGCTTGGTCAGTCTGATTCTTATCTTCGCTCTTTTTTCTGACCATCCTCATCAGTTAACACTTTCCTTCTCCTGGGATCTTTATACCTTTGATTGGGTAATAGGCAGGCTTACTTTTCCCTCTGGGCCTGAGAGGCTTTCTATTACCTTAGGGTAATTTCTACCCATACCTTGTATCTTCTACTCTGTACTGATTTTATTAAACTTATTTTCAGAATTCTGCTGATACCTCACAAGGTCTCTTCATTTATACTCCCTGCACTTGACTCTCATAGTATCAGGAAGTTCAGTTAATCTCATCAAATGAGGAAAAAGGCTATAATTATTATAATATTATTGATGTGTTCTGTTACAGTGGGTGCCAAAGTTTAATTTTAGTTTGCTCAGTTTCCTTGTAATTTTTTGACCACATGCCTAGATAGTGTGTGTATTTTGGAGGAATTTGAATGTGATCAATTTTGCAGCCTTTAACTACCTAGCTGTAGGGAGTTCTCTATCTCTAATTGTTCCTTCCATCTCACAAACATTGCAGTGGATTGTATGTCTATTTTTCTTGATGACTGCTTTTGAGGATAATATCAGATGAAATATTTTGGTAAGAGTCCCAGCTCATTACAAATTGCAAATTATAGTTTGACCTTAGTGTACCGCTAATGCTCATGATTAACTTTGTGTTTGAACTTTGCCTGACATTTAAATATCATATTAATCGTGTTTTAACAGTGAAGGATTTTGACAGATTATGAATAGTGAGATTCTAGTAAATATTTCTTTAATTGATTTGTGTAAGGTGTAATGAACTGTTTTCCAAATTTCGTATTAGTAATCATTCAAATATTTAGTTGAAATGGAACTAGTTCTCTTTTGATATAAAAACAGCTGATTTTAACTTGCCCTCTCAAAGTTTTAAAAATATCTTCAAAACTAATCTGTTCAAACATTTATGTGTGAACGTACTATATTTATTTAATAATTTCATGTTTTTATCACACTTTCATACATGATTGAATACAATAATGTAAGGTATTAAAATATGTAAGTTGAAGTTATGCTTCAGTGGATTTTATTTATATTGGGACCCTCTTAGAAGATTAGCTTAAAGAAAAATGTTTGTAATAATTAAACATTATGTTATTTTATAAGAGTAAAATAGTGTTTTAAAAGTACAATAACAACAGACAGATGTTTTAGCACCTGTATAGGAGATTTAAAAAGGATGTTTTCTCAAATCCTGTGTGACACTAAAGCCCTTACACCAGGATTCTACATGCAGAGGTTTACCTGTGTTCCATTGATAATGCCGTGTCTACACGTTACCAAAAACTTGACACATGTGGATGAATTGGCCAGTCAATATCATTGTTTGCATAGAGCATCCATATGCAGTTTTGGTTCAGTGCTCTTGCTGCTAACTGTGGCTTTTCTAGCTCTTTTGTTATCATTCTGGTACGTTTGCAAAACAAACAAGAATGTCAAAATATTGGTGAGAATTTCCATATTTTCAGCCTACCACAGGGAATCATTCATCTGTTTTTGTTTGTTTGTCAGAGGAGTCTGACTCTGTTGCCCAGGCTGGAGGGCAATGGCACTATCTCAGCTCACTGCAACCTCCACCTCCCAGGTTCAAGTGATTCTTCTTTCTCAGCCTCCCGTGTAGCTGGGATTATAGGCATCCACCACCATGCCAGGCTAATTTTTGTAGTTTTAATAGAGATGACTTTTCACCATGTTGGCCAGGCTGGTCTCGAGCTCCTGAACTCAAGTGATCTGCCTGCCTTGGTCTCCCAAAGCCCTGGGATTATAGGCATGAGCCACTGTGCCTCTTCCATCCATCTGTTGTTTTTAATGTGCAAAATAAAAAATAAGTTATAAATGCTATATGAGAAAATATATTTTCAAAATGAAGCCCCCCCCCACCGCACCGACACCCAAATATATTATCACCTTATTGTCATTTCTATTACATCACATTATCTTCTGATGAAGATCCTTTGACATTTGTAGCTGTGAAAGCAAGGGGTGTTATCATGTCTAAGTTGAGGGTAAATATGGAAGATTATCAAGAACTTTTAGTTAAGAGATAGTATACTTGGAATATGTGCTTACCTTGCATCCCTCATGAGATATTTTAAATGGATAAATCTTTAACAGAGGAGAGAAATTCTGGGCTGATAGTCAGCAGGGTCCATAGAGGTTTGAGTAAGAAATGTGGATGTAAACAGGGATTAATTGAGAGTACCTCTATTCCTCTCCCCAATTTCTGTTCCCAGATTAGACTTATCTGACAGATGCCTAGGAAAATAACAACAAATAACAACAACAAACACAACAACAAAATGGCTCTTCCATACAAAAACAGAATGGATCCACTTGGGAAAACTGAGGCTTTTAGTGTGGATATTGATATTCCAGAGAAAAGGGAGTAGAGCTCTTGTTACTCTGCCAATTGAGGGAGTTTCTCGCTCTCTCATCTTAACTTGCAAGGTTTCATCCTTCACCTTTGATTCCCTCCACCGTGCTTTAGTATCCCACATAAATATCCCAGTCAAAATTCCCACTCAAGGAAAAGACTTGGTGAGGAATAAGTCCTTCTTACCCAGCAGCAGAGGAAGCCCACAACAGCAACCCTACCCTCCTTTTGTAACTATGAATGGACCACCAGTGATTGCCAGGTCTATGGGGAGACCCAGTAACAAGAAAGTTAAAAGATCAAATAAACGAAGAAGAAACCTGATCCCAGCAGAAAGAGTGACTATTCAGAGAACATAGTATCTTGGTTTTTTTATTCATCGAAAATATTTAGAAGTGCTTGAGAACCTATTGTATCCATAAAACAAGAATTAGGAAAACTATGATAAAGAAACCATTAGTGAGCTAGAGAGTACTACTAGAGAATACAAATATGATTGTTGAAATTAAATCAGTAATGCTAAAAAACAACATTGAGAAAATCTTGCAGAAATCAGAGCAAGAAGACAAATAGAAAAAAATACGGGGGAGAAAAGCTATAAGGAAGAGATGCCAATAAAAGAGGTACAATCCAGGAATCTCAAAAAAAAAAAAAGAAAAAAAAAATGAAAAAAGAAATAACAAGAGAATAGTAGCAGACCATATCCAGACCTGAAGAAGGATATTTGTCATTTGATGGTTCCCATAAAATAATCTAAACCCAGACACATATTTAATTTTTAGAACACCAAGGATAAAGATGAAATTATAAAACCTTCAAGAGAAGAAAAAAATGTCTTAACAAAAGAACAAAGATCTGATTTACATGGGGGCAGCACAGGGCACCAAAAGAGCATTATTTTTGAGGTTATGAGAGAAAATCTCTTTTCCAATTTAAAATGGTATGTTTGCCTCCATTATGTAATAGCAGACTGAAGACATTTTCAAATATGGAAGAATTCAGAATATTTCTCTCCTAATCCACCACCAAATTGTGTGGTGGAATGAAGATTGCTGTAAGTTAGTTAACATTTCTCCTATTGAGAGCTGTGGTCCTATATCCTCTCCCCTTGAATCTGAGTGGGCTGTACAACTGCTTTCACCAGTTGTGTACAGTGAAATTACATTGTGCCCATTTTCTAGCCCAGGCTTTAAGAAACAATCATCATTTATTTCCTATCACTTGGAACATTCCTTCCTTGAATTGGCCCCATTTGGCACTCTAGTTGACAATCCCAGTTGAGTCCAACTTTCCAGTCATTCCCTCCAAGGGGATGTGAGTGATGCCATCTTTGAATCCACAAAATTTTCCTAAGAAACAATTTAACCACACAAAATTCAAGAGCAGAGTACATATTGCCAACTTAGCAAACTTTTATTCACTTAAAGTGTTTACTGATTTGCAGTGATTAATTGATAGTTGCTAGAACGAGAGAGGCATTCAATTTCATAGCAAGAGAATCATGTGCCTTGTGCTAGAAAACTCTGTCTTCTCTTCATTCTGGTAACAACCCCAACCTCGGAGAGCGAGTATGGTCCTCATTACAGGGAAACACAAGCCTTTTTGGAGGCACATTGTAGGGTATAATAGAAATAGAAATTTTAGAACACAGAAAGTAAGAATAGAAAGGTCACTTGAATTACCCTGTCATAACCCTAAATTACTAGATTTTAAAATTCATGCTTTTTGTAGGCATTGGGAACTACTGGGTTTGGGATGTAGAAGTAAAGACCCCTTTCAGGTCATATTGGGACAGGGCAAAAGCCTAGTGATCTGGGAACCATCCAGCCAGATATCCTGAGAAAGGACAGTTTGGGCATGAGATATATTGTCAACTGTATTGATTCGCTAGTAATTAATAATGATCCATTATGGAAGGAAAGAGTCCACATAAACTGTAGGCAGATATGGGAAGGGAAAGCAAAGGTTTAAGTACAATGAAGCTTCCATGTTCTATTTCTATAGCATCTCAGAAACTAGTTTTATTCTCAGCATCCTGTATTAGAAGAACTTGGCAAGTTCTGAATTTTCCACATATATATTTTTTATTTCCCGAATTCTTCATACTGATCATTATTTATAATCACTAATAAGACAAGCTGCAGACTGGGAGAAAGTATTTGCAAACCACATATCTGAGGAAGAATTTGTGTCTAGAATATATAAAGAACTCTCAAAACTCAGCAGTAAAGAAGCAAACAGTTAGAAAATGGGCAAAAGACAGGAACAGAGGGAGCAAGATGGCCGAATAGGAGCAGCTCCAGTCTCCAACTCCCAGCGCGAGCGACACAGAAGACCGGTGATTTCTGCGTTTTCAACTGAGGTACTGGGGTCATCTCGCTAGGGAGTGCCGGACAATCGGTGCTGGTCAGCTGCTGCAGCCTGACCAGCGTGAGCTGAAGCAGGGCGAGGCATCGCCTCACCTGGAAGTGCAAGGGGGAAAGGAATCCCTTTTTCCTAGCCAGGGGAACTGAGACACACAACACCTGGAAAATCGGGTAACTCCCACCCCAATACTGCGCTTTAAGGAAACAGGCACACCAGGAGAATATATCCCACACCTGGCCGGGAGGGTCCCATGCCCACGGAGCCTCCCTCACTGCTAACACAGCCGTCTGCGGCGATCTATCCGCAAGGCAGCAGCGAGGCTGGGGGAGGGGCGCCCGCCATTGCTGAGGCTTAAGTAGGTAAACAAAGCCGCTGGGAAGCTCGAACTGGGTGGAGCTCACAGCAGCTCAAGGAAGCCTGCCTGTCTCTGTAGACTCTACCGCTGCGGACAGCGCACAGCTGCAGCCCATTAGGGGAAAGAGCAGGGGCGGTGCAGACGCGAACGACTCTGTCTGACAGCTTTGGGGAGAGCCGTGGATCTCCTAACGCGGAGGTTGAGATCCGAGAACGGACAGACTGCCTGCTCAGGTGGGTCCCTGACCCCTGAGTAGCCTAGCTGGGAGACATCCCCCACTAGGGGCAGTCTGACACCCCACACCTCACAGGGTGGCGTCACCCCTGAGAGGAAACTTCCAAAGAAAGAATCAGACAGGTACACTCGCTGTTCAGCAATATTCTATCTTCGGAAACCTCTGCTGCTGATACCCAGGCAAACAGGGTCTGGAGTGGACCTCAAGCAATCTCCAACAGACCAACAGACAGTCCTTCTGACTGTCAGACGGAAAACTATCAAACAGGAAGGACACCTATACCAAAACCCCGTCCGTACGTCACCATCATCAAAGTCCAGAGACAGATAAAACCACAAAGATGGGGAAGAAGCAGGGCAAAAAAGCTGGAAATTCAAAAAATAAGAGCGCATCTCCCCCTGCAAAGGAGCGCAGCCCATCGCCAGCAACGGATCAAAGCTGGTCAGAGAATGACTTTGACGAGATGAGAGAAGAAGGCTTCACTCCATCAAACCTCTCAGAGCTAAAGGAGGAATTACGTACCCAGCGCAAAGAAACTAAAAATCTTGAAAAAAAAGTGGAAGAATTGACAGCTAGATTAATTAATGCAGAGAAGATCATAAACGAAATGACAGAGATGAAAACCATGACACGAGAAATACGTGACAAATGCACAAGCTTCAGTAACCGACTCGATCAACTGGAAGAAAGAGTATCAGCGATTGAGGATCAAATGAATGAAATGAAGCGAGAAGAGAAACCAAAAGAAAAAAGAAGAAAAAGAAATGAACAAAGCCTGCAAGAAGTATGGGATTATGTAAAAAGACCAAATCTACGTCTGATTGGGGTGCCTGAAAGTGAGGGGGAAAATGGAACCAAGTTGGAAAACACTCTTCAGGATATCATCCAGGAGAACTTCCCCAACCTAGTAGGGCAGGCCAACATTCAAATTCAGGAAATACAGAGAACGCCACAAAGATACTCCTCCAGAAGAGCAACTCCAAGACACATAATTGCCAGATTCACCAAAGTTGAAATGAAGGAAAAAATCTTAAGGGCAGCCAGAGAGAAAGGTCGGGTTACCCACAAAGGGAAGCCCATCAGAATAACAGCAGACCTCTCGGCAGAAACTCTACAAGCCAGAAGAGAGTGGGGGCCAATATTCAACGTTCTTAAAGAAAAGAATTTTCAACCGAGAATTTCATATCCAGCCAAACTAAGCTTCATCAGTGAAGGAGAAATAAAATCCTTTACAGATAAGCAAATGCTTAGAGATTTTGTCACCACCAGGCCTGCCTTACAAGAGACCCTGAAGGAAGCCCTAAACATGGAAAGGAACAAGCGGTACCAGCCATTGCAAAAACATGCCAAAATGTAAAGACCATCGAGGCTAGGAAGAAACTGCATCAACTAACGAGCAAAATAACCAGTTAATATCATAATGACAGGATCAAGTTCACACATAACAATATTAACCTTAAATGTCAATGGACTAAATGCTCCAATTAAAAGACACAGACTGGCAAACTGGATCAAGTGTCAAGACCCATCAGTCTGCTGTATTCAGGAGACCCATCTCACATGCAGAGACATACATAGGCTCAAAATAAAGGGATGGAGGAAGATCTACCAAGCAAATGGAGAACAAAAAAAAGCAGGGGTTGCAATCCTAGTCTCTGATAAAACAGACTTTAAACCATCAAAGATCAAAAGAGACAAAGAAGGCCATTACATCATGGTAAAGGGATCAATTCAACAGGAAGAGCTAACTCTCCTAAATATCTATGCACCCAATACAGGAGCACCCAGATTCATAAAGCAAGTCCTTAGAGACCTACAAAGAGACTTAGACTCCCATACAATAATAATGGGAGACTTCAACACTCCACTGTCAACATTAGACAGATCAACGAGACAGAAAGTGAACAAGGATATCCAGGAATTGAACTCATCTCTGCACCAAGCGGACCTAATAGACATCTATAGAACTCTCCACCCCAAATCAACAGAATATACATTCTTCTCAGCACCACATCGCACTTATTCCAAAATTGACCACATAATTGGAAGTAAAGCACTCCTCAGCAAATGTACAAGAACAGAAATTATAACAAACTGTCTCTCAGACCACAGTGCAATCAAACTAGAACTCAGGACTAAGAAACTCAATCCAAACCGCTCAACTACATGGAAACTGAACAACCTGCTCCTGAATGACTACTGGGTACATAACGAAATGAAAGCAGAAATAAAGATGTTCTTTGAAACCAATGAGAACAAAGATACAACATACCAGAATCTCTGGGACACATTTAAAGCAGTGTGTAGAGGGAAATTTATAGCACTAAATGCCCACAAGAGAAAGCAGGAGAGATCTAAAATTGACACTCTAACATCACAATTAAAAGAACTAGAGAGGCAAGAGCAAACACATTCAAAAGCTAGCAGAAGGCAAGAAATAACTAAGATCAGAGCAGAACTGAAGGAGATAGAGACACAAAAAACCCTCCAAAAAATCAATGAATCCAGGAGTTGGTTTTTTGAAAAGATCAACAAAATTGACAGACCGCTAGCTAGACTAATAAAGAAGAAAAGAGAGAGGAATCAAATAGACGCAATAAAAAATGATAAAGGGGATATCACCACCGACCCCACAGAAATACAAACTACCATCAGAGAATACTATAAACACCTCTACGCAAATCAACTAGAAAATCTAGAAGAAATGGATAATTTCCTGGACACTTACACTCTCCCAAGACTAAACCAGGAAGAAGTTGAATCCCTGAATAGACCAATAGCAGGCTCTGAAATTGAGGCAACAATTAATAGCCTACCCACCAAAAAAAGTCCAGGACCAGATGGATTCACAGCTGAATTCTACCAGAGGTACAAGGAGGAGCTGGTACCATTCCTTCTGAAACTATTTCAATCAATAGAAAAAGAGGGAATCCTCCCTAACTCTTTTTATGAGGCCAACATCATCCTGATACCAAAGCCTGGCAGAGACACAACAAAAAGAGAGAATTTTAGACCAATATCCCTGATGAACATCGATGCAAAAATCCTCAATAAAATACTGGCAAACCGGATTCAGCAGCACATCAAAAAGCTTATCCACCATGATCAAGTGGGCTTCATCCCTGGGATGCAAGGCTGGTTCAACATTCGCAAATCAATAAACGTAATCCAGCATATAAACAGAACCAAAGACAGAACCACATGATTATCTCAATAGATGCAGAAAAGGCTTTTGACAAAATTCAACAGCCCTTTATGCTAAAAACGCTCAATAAATTGGTATTGATGGAACGTACCTCAAAATAATAAGAGCTATTTATGACAAACCCACAGCTAATATCATACTGAATGGGCAAAAACTGGAAAAATTCCCTTTGAAAACTGGCACAAGACAGGGATGCCCTCTCTCACCACTCCTATTCAACATAGTGTTGGAAGTTCTGGCTAGGGCAATCAGGCAAGAGAAAGAAATCAAGGGTATCCAGTTAGGAAAAGAAGAAGTCAAATTGTCCCTGTTTGCAGATGACATGATTGTATATTTAGAAAACCCCATGTCTCAGCCCAAAATCTGCTTAAGCTGATAAGCAACTTCAGCAAAGTCTCAGGATACAAAATTAATGTGCAAAAATCACAAGCATTCTTATACACCAGTAACAGACAAGCAGAGAGCCAAATCAGGAATCAACTTCCATTCACAATTGCTTCAAAGAGAATCAAATACCTAGGAATCCAGCTTACAAGGGATGTAAAGGACCTCTTCAAGGAGAACTACAAAGCACTGCTCAGTGAAATCAAAGAGGACACAAACAAATGGAAGAACATACCATGCTCATGGATAGGAAGAATCAATATCGTGAAAATGGCCATACTGCCCAAGGTGATTTATAGATTCAATGCCATCCCCATCAAGCTACCAATGACTTTCTTCACAGAATTGGAAAAAAAAACGGCTTTAAAGTTCATATGGAACCAAAAAAGAGCCCGCATTGCCAAGACAATCCTAAGTCAAAAGGACAAAGCTGGAGGCGTCACGCTACCTGACTTCAAACTATACTACAAGGCTACAGTAACCAAAACAGCATGGTACTGGTACCACAACAGAGATATAGACCAATGGAACAGAACAGAGTCCTCAGAAATAATACCACACATCTACAGCCATCTGATCTTTGACAAACCTGAGAGAAACAAGAAATGGGGAAAGGATTCCCTATTTAATAAATGGTGCTGGGAAAATTGGCTAGCCATAAGTAGAAAGCTGAAACTGGATCCTTTCCTTACCCCTTATACGAAAATTAATTCAAGATGGATTAGAGACTTAAATGTTAGACCTAATACCATAAAAACCCTAGAAGAAAATCTAGGTAGTACCATTCAGGACATAGGCATGGGCAAGGACTTCATGTCTAAAACACCAAAAGCAACGGCAGCAAAAGCAAAAATTGACACATGGGATCTAATTAAACTAAAGAGCTTTTGCACAGCCAAAGAAACTACCATCAGAGTGAACAGGCAACCTACAGAATGGGAAAAAATTTTTGCAACCTACTCATCTGACAAAGGGCTAATATCCAGAATCTACCAAGAACTCAAACAAATATACAAGAAAAAAGCAAACAACCCCATCAAAAAGTGGGGAAAGGATATGAACAGACATTTCTCAAAAGAAGACATCCATACAGCCAACAGACACATGAAAAAATGCTCATCATCACTGGCCATCAGAGAAATGCAAATCAAAACCACAATGAGATACCATCTCACACCAGTTAGAATGGCAATCATTAAGAAGTCAGGAAACAACAGGTGTTGGAGAGGATGTGGAGAAATAGGAACACTTTTACACTGTTGGTGGGATTGTAAACTAGTTCAACCATTATGGAAAACAGTATGGCGATTCCTCAAGGATCTAGAACTAGATGTACCATATGACCCAGCCATCCCACTACTGGGTATATACCCAAAGGATTATAAATTACTCTACTACAAAGACACATGCACACGTTTGTTTATTGCGGCACTATTCACAATAGCAAAGACTTGGAATCAACCCAAATGTCCATCTGTGACAGACTGGATTAAGAAAATGTGGCACATATACACCATGGAATACTATGCAGCCATCAAAAAGGATGAGTTTGCGTCCTTTGTAGGGACATGGATGCAGCTGGAAACCATCATTCTTAGCAAACTATCACAAGAAGAGAAAACCAAACACCGCATGTTCTCACTCATAGGTGGGAACTGAACAATGAGATCACTTGGACTCGGGAAGGGGAACATCACACACTGGGGCCTATCATGGGGAGGGGGGAGGAGGGAGGGATTGCATTGGGGAGTTATACATGATATAAACGTCATGCACATGTACCTAGAACTTAAAGTATAATAAAAAAAAAAAAAAAAAAAAAAAAAAAAAAAAAAAAAGACAGGAACAGAAAAAAATCACTGAAAAGTATATGCAGATGGCAAATAAGCACATGAAAAGATGTTAAATATCATTAGTCATTAAGAAAATGCAAATTCAAAACAATGAGATATCACTACACAGCTATCAGAAACTAAAATACACAGCTATTAGAATACTAAAATAAATAATAGTGACAACACCAAATGCTTGCGAGGATTTAGAGACTGGATTATCCCCTGGTGGAGATGTAAATGGTACTGCTGCTCTGGAAAACAATTTGACAATTTCTTATGAAACTAAACTTACACCTACCATATGACCCAGCAATTATCACTTGGACATTTATCCCAGAGAAATGGAAACTTACATTGATACAAACACCTGAATATTAATGTCTATAGGATCTTTATGTGTAATAGCCTAAAACTGGAAACAATCCAAATATCCATCAACAGGTGAGTGGTTAAACATACTCTGGTACATCCATACCATGAAATACAACTCAGCAATAAAAAGGAATGAACTATTGATACATGCAACAACCTGGATGGCTCTTAAAGGGATCCTGCTGAGTAAAAATTTTTTGTAAGTACATTTCATATGATGTCACATTCTTGAAATGACAACATTATAGAGATAGAGAACAGATTAGTGGTTTCCAAGGTTAATGGAGGTGGGGGAGAGGGAAGGAAGTGGGTGTGGCTATTAAAGGGTAACATGTATGCCCTTTGTGATTGACTCTGGTGGTACATGAATCTACATGTGTAATAAAATTGCACATTAGTGGTACATGAATCTACATGTGTAATAAAATTGCATAGAACTCAGCATACACGCCAGTGCATACATATACACACACACACTCACAAATAAGTTCATGTAAACCTGGTATAATCTGAATAAGTTCAGTGGATCTTATCAGTGTCAGTATTCTGGGTGTGATGTTGTACTACAGCTAGGCAAGATGTCACCATTGAGGGAAACTGAGTGAAGGGTATATGGAATCTCTGTATCATTTCTTACAATTGCATGTGAATTTACAGTCTTAAAATAAAAAAGTTGAAAAAAAATAAGAAAAAGGCCTATGTATTTTTGTAGCCCACTCAGAAAAAAAAACAAAAAAAACAAAAAATGGGATTTGAAATATCCTATTCTATCAGGAGGGACTGCTAATCTGGTTCTCTCTCATATGGTCCCTGAGTCAATGATCACAAGGCAGGGTCAACCCAGCCCAGATGTTATTTCTCAGCAGTGACGATAAAGCTAACATTTCTTAAGCCTTGCTGCATGTCATCCTACAACTTCTTCATTGGAATGATGGCTCGTGCTGTTCTGCATTGTCTGACATAAGCATATACCTACAGCTTCGTTCTATGCCAACCCCCTCTCTCATTCTCTCTGCTCCCGCCACAGTTGCCTTCTTTCATCTCCTGAAATGTGTTGTAGTTTTTCCCTCCACAGGCCACTTTCCCATTTGCCTACAGCACTTTTTGCTGTTTAAGCCTTCTTATTCTTCATATCTTAGTTATAATATCATTTCTTCAGAGAAGACTTCCCTGATTTTCCAAACTAGGTCAGATGCCCTGTAACACACTCCAGTGGTATTTTGACTTGTCATAGCACTTATGGGTGCAATTGCATACTTGTCTGTGTTGTCATTTGATCTTAAATTTGCAGTGGAATAAACTGAAGCTTAGAGAGATGTTTTACAAGTTGCCCAAACTTAAAGTGGTAAAGCTGGGATTTAACCCAGGTCTGTTTGGCACTAAGTCTCATGCATTTATTGGTATTTCCCCAGGCATCTTATGTGTATTACATGGTGAGATATCTTATGTCAGGATATTATGAATACCACAAAAGGATTTGTTGATAATGTCCTAACCTGTAGAATTATATTTCTTTACTATACTATTCTAGTGTCCCAAGTAGATTACAGACAGGTACAAACTATACACATGCAACTCGTGATCCTTTGGCCAAGGACACAGAGACTAGTGGAAACTCGGGGAGAGATGTAGCATATCTTAGCCTGATTTTCCCTGGTCCAGGGTTCCTAATGGGTTTCATGGCTACTTATGATGCTGCCTGCGTTTGTAAGGTCCTGCCAGATCTGGGAAACCACATGATTCTCAGAAGCTGGAACTGAAATACAAAGTCTGTGTACCAAACATTTTAGCAACTGTTTATGGATGTTGAAACCTCCTTGTCATTAAATCTCCTGTCATTGAACCAAGCTCCATAAAAATAATGTACTACTTATCCCCTGGAAGAAGCAGAATAATTCTACTGTGTCTCTTATCACTTCAGTACCCTCTTGCTGATTAGCATCTGAGGAAAACAGTTTTCTTACAACTACTCTTAAATATAAACACAAATATGATCAATAAATAACTATAAATATGCTTTAGTGGGGCTCAGGTATTAACTCAAGATTTCTCCTTACTGCAGAAATCATCGTAACTTTTAGCCTAAGATCTAGCATGTGGTCTGACCCATTGTAAGTTTCCCTTCTTGTGTTCTTCCGGTTCTATTTCTTCTCTTTAACGGAGCCTATAAGGTTCTTACTTCATGCCAGTCTGCACTGGGATTATAGCTTCTGTTTTTCCTGATCCTTATGTCTGAGTTCTTGGTCTTGGTGTGAGCAAATGACTGACATTCATGTTACTTTTACTTCTATGGTGCTCTTCAGATGTCTCTTTTTCTTTCTAACAGAAATGGAGATTGCAACAGCTCTCTAATTTTCAGCGTGCCTTGAATGTACTATAGCTGTGGGCCTTTTCCGGGAAGACTTATTTTCTTATTAGGTCCAGAACTCAAAATATGTTTCTTTATTTCTTGCCACCATGTTCCTTTCTGTGTAATATCAATTGAATCTTTCTTCTATCATTAGAAGCTCAGAAGTGTTACAGCTTAACTCCTTCTTGCTGTACAATATCCTGTGATTCATACCTTATCACTGTCAGCCAGTAAGAGAGGTGCTGAAGAGATTGTGTCTCTTTAGTATTTAGACGGTTGCATTGGTTACTTTAACAGAAACCAAAATAACAAAGGCTTAGACAAGGTAGAAATGTATTTCTCTCACACATAGACATATAAGTCATAGGTGGTTGTAAGAGGGGACATGGGGGAGAATGCGCTGTTCCAAAAGGTTGTTTAGAAACCAGTTTCCTTTTTGTTGTTCCCCATCCCATTGGGTGTTTCTGGCATCAGTATGGTCAAAGAGAGAAAATGAGGAAGAAGCAGAGGGCATACTCCTTTTAAAGGCATGATCTAGAAGTGCTACGTATGGGTTCTGCTTATAGCCCATTGGCCAAACTATAATCATATGGTCATACTTCGCAATAAGGGAGGCTAAAACACGTAGTCGTTAGCTGGGGGCTAAATTTTTTATGTTGCTAAAAAGAACACAAGAGCAGACACTCAAGAACAACATCTGATTTTTGTATCCAGGCTTGAAGGGAAGAAAAGAACCCCAGGAACAGTTCAGAGTAAGCCACGTTCCTATGGCTTGTGTGAAATCAAAAGAAAGCAAAGGAGTCTGGCACAGTGGCTCACACCTGTAATCCCAGCACTTTGGGAGGCCGAGGTGGGCGGATCGCGAGGTCAGGAGATCGAGACCATCCTGGCTAACATGGTGAAACCCTATCTCTACGAAAAATACGAAAAAATAGCGGGGGGGACGGGGGAGAGAAAGCAAAGGAAACAGGTTTGGGCCTAAGCAGAGATCAACCAGGGTTTGTCAATACAAAGCCAAGTGTGTGGTTTCTCCAGTTAAGAAAAAAAAAAAGAGAGAGAGAGAGTAGTGAATACTTAAGGAATCAATAAATGATCAATGCTATTTCCCAACACATTAATTGGATGCTGTCATTAGAGACAGCGCAGAGAGAGAGACAAATAGAGACTTTTTTTTCCCAAGTAAGAGACAATACGATTTAACATGGAAGTGTGGAGAGAACAAAGGGCAGAGACAAGACAGGCTTGAGAGACACTAGAGAGGCAGACTCCCTCAGATGGGCAGAGAGGACCTGGAAGAAGTGAACCTCACTCTGCAGTGTCCAGCATGTTTCCCTAGGAGAGTGTGTTCATCAAGAGCGATAGGGAAGTCAGGAGGGGCTGATTTTGTTTTGTGGCCCGTCTTGTTTAGTTGTGTGGGGGTTTTGGCAGTAGGGGAGCAGGGAGAGAGGTGAATTATTTGGTTTTTGAGCATTTGACTTTGAGATATGAATGCAAGATCCAGTTGGACATTGACAGAAAGTCAGACTGTTGGAGGGCACATAAGGAGAGTTTTAGAACTTTAAATAAAACAGGTTTGAGGTCTGTGTCTTTTTCATGAAATCTAATAGGTAAAGGCATGAGAATGTCATAGCAAAGAGAGAAAAGGATTAGCTTTGGGGAGGACTTCTGTTTATTGAGGGATAGCAAGAAGAGCTAGAAAAGCAACTACATAAAAGAAATCCTCATTGGTGTTCACAAGAATTTCAAGGAGGGGAGCAGCCATCAGGGTAACCTTTCTAGAAAAAACAAGAACAAGGAAAGAAGCCAATCGATCTGTTCATTGGACAATCAATGTAACTTCTGTGAGACCTGTTTAGAGCAGAGACACAGGAACCACGATTGTACAGTTAACTTATGTACGAACAGGGCAGCAAGGAGGAAGGAGAGGCGGGTGTGGTGATGTTACCTTTTCCTTTTCATTTCAGTCATTCAAATGGCATATGTCTCTCTGTTATTGTGGGCTGTGAGGAACTGGCATAGGTTGAAAGGCAGGGAGCCTTAGGGAAACCTGGCCTGTTTTTTTGTTTTTTGTTTTTTTTTAATTTGATACGGTACTACTTCTCTCAATTAGTTGTTTTAGTCTCCTGTGATTTTAAAATAAGTGCAATGTACATTTTGTTTTCATGAAACAAGATTAGGTTGAGAGCTCAGTAAGTTTAAGTAGGTTATTATCTTTTACCTCTTTTGATGCAATGAATTCCCACTAAAGAAATGATCTTTTTCCCCATTAAGTGATTTGTACTTGGAGTCAAGCCAAGTTGTTTTATCTCCAGGGACGGAATACAAGTGGCCTACAAGGACAAGATGAATTTATTTGCCAAGAAGTTGGCAATTTGAATAAACATTAATTATGGTATTATTTCTGAATATATTCTTAATTATAGTTACATTGATATTGGCTAAGAGTTTTGATACATTTGGACGAACTTTCCATATCAACAAATGCTTGAGTGATCTGATTAATCTTCCTAGTGAATGTTTTGTATATTATGAAGCTCTTGCCAAGACATTTAGGAACTCAGTTAAGGTGTTTTTTAAAAAAGTAATACATCTTTATTTGAATTTCAAATATGCCTTAAATTCTGTTCAGAAAATAAAATTAGATTGTGATTATGATTTATCTTATTTTTAAGGACTGATAGCATTATTGATGCATTATTATTATACCTATTTCTTTGTTAATATTTATGAACTACGTACTTTATGCCTAGTATGCTTGAAATTTGTATCAAATCTAGTTATGTTATGCAAATCTAGTTATCTAGCATGTTATTTAATGTTAAATAAATAGTTGAGTGTATAAGTTATTGAAACCATAGGAAATATTTACTTTAGTAAGCATGTTGCCAAAATCTGTAACTGTTGCAATTTATAATTAATAAATATTTGTTAAATGTTTGTTGTATATAATGCATTACACTAAGGGGGCACAGAAAATGTAGAGCAATACAAGATTTTTTATACCTTCAGTGGACTTATAATCTCTCAAAGAAATAAAGAAATGCACATATAATTGTAGCATGTATTATAATTGATGCAATGAAAAACATGAAATACAGTCAAAGTTCAAATAAAAGTAAAACAGTCAGGTACAATCAGTTTCTTTTTAAAGAGAGGATGCTTAAGAAAAATCTTGGCCAGTGGATATGATATGAGTGGCAGAAATGAGTAGCCTTTTCCAGGTAGAGAAAACATCCTAAGTGAAAGCAAAGAGAAGGAGAGCATGATCTAAATTTGGAGTTGAGTAGGTCAACCAGGTGCAGAAGGTAAGCCTGAAGAGTAATAGTGTCAGGGGTGGAGGGTTATTGTGGAAACCATGTGTGTCAGAAGAAGGTGTTTTTAAGTATTTTGATTCATAGATAATAGGAAGTCATTGTAGTAGTAGTAGTAGTAACCACCACTGGGTTACTATGATTATAGTTGTGAGAGCTGTATATTTCCTAAGCAACTAGCAGAGTCTATTAGTAGTGTGTCTTTCAAAAAGTAGATTAGTTCGTTGGTCTGTGTCTGGAGACAAGAGCCATACCCTTCAGAAGGAGGGCCAGCATCGCCCTGTGGAATTAGGTTTCCCATTTAGAAAAGGCCTAAAATGAGAGTTCTTAATGTTATCATGGAGTGACAAAGACACACTGACCAGATTGAAACAAATGATGGCGTTTTGCTCCTGTTACTAGACCACACCAGCATTAGTAAATTGTAAAATATTCATTATGATTTTAATAAATTCTAATTATTTTGTGAATGGTAGAATTATATTGCATTGTATTTTTCAGTGTTGAACATGTTAATCGGTTAAATGTAAACATTTAGAACAAGCCACACTATATGTAGCCCTGTTTTGACCTTCTTCATTTTTTAACATGGTGGGAGCCTCAAGAAATGAAGTCACATGGGCCATGTTTGACCTCAGATGCTTTGTCAAGACTATAACATTTTCTTATATGTACAGAGCATTATCATTTATTAATCTTCTGTAGACTTTGCATTGATCATCCTAAATGATGTGGTTTGAAATATCAGTACTATGTAAACAGCTCATAGGATTTATGCTAATCCAGTGTAACTCATGAAATTTACTTTTAATTATGAAACACACATTTTCATATTATTGCATGAAAATTAGAAAAGTTTTCTTTCCAAGAGAGGACAAAGAAAGGGCATTAAAATGTGCTGTTAATAAAAGGTGCCAATATGAATATGAGGTTTGTTCTTGGCCAGCAGCACTTCAGATTTTGCCATTGTTGAGAGTGTGTAGCCCAGGACAGTAGAGTTAGGCCTAATGAGTCTAACTTTCTGTATCACACAACTGGAAAACCAAGATAGATTTTTAAGTAAGAAATGGTGTTCCCAGGTTTGTGTTTTAAAAGCCAGTCCTGGTGGTGTAAGTTAAGTTAAGAGTAGATTGGCACTGGCATTAGGAAGCCTGGTTAGGAGGCTTATGCAGCAACCCAGCTACCAGATAATAAAGGCTTGGATTTGGAAAGTGACCAGGAAAAGGAAAGTTTCTGAGTCAAAAATCAAAACCAGTCAGTCTCACCCCAATGCCTATGATCGTTCTACAATTTCAGCTTCCTCATGAAAAAGAAGTATGGCAAGGGCTCTATCCTCTTGGTACTTACAATCTGGTTAGGCTATAACAAATAATTGAGATTAAATATGTAGAAGAATGGTGCTATCTCTTGAGTACAGCAGGGGTGATAAATGTTGGTATAAAAATATGTCCTTCTATGATCTTAAATGTGGCCCATGTAGATTTCTTATGAATCTATTAGAATATTTAAATTTGAATCTTTGGCTAGGATTATTTGTGAAGGCAGCAGCCATGCATTTTAAGATATTCTTAAAGAAATTCACAAAGATAGTTATTTAAATGATACTTAATGTTTTCATTGGGAGGAAATTATAAATGTATAGTTACAAACCATTAAGGATATTGTCACAGTATGTATATAATTAAATTCCTTATTTGTGTGGCGGTGCAGTCATATATGTCATATATATTTATGTGAATCACTGATTTATACATCCTTATTTGCTGTTGCTGCTTTGTGCTTCTTGTTCTGATCCATACACAGAAAATAATGTATGGGCTTTTATTGAGCAAATCTCTTGATGGAAAGTAATTCCTGATGCATCAGTCAACAGAGAATTGGTGGGACAAAATAGCATTGGTTTTTGTCTACATAGGTTCATAGTGAATACTCAGAAATTTTTTCTTTATGGAAATTATTAAATAAAAAATATATTCCAATAAAAGTAGATGTTATTAACTTTTTCCTGGCCAAGATTTCTTGAAAACTTTTTTTCTAATGTCTTAAAAAGCATTTGCCCATTAGATATGTGAAGGAAAGAGATAAAGTACATATTTTTCATTTTGTTTTTATCCTTTATTATAAAATAGCTTTAGAATTTCATCATTGATATATATTTAGTTATATATTAATATTTTTACTTAGAAATACTTTATTATAAGTATGATAAATATTTTCAAAAATGAGAATTGCACATAAAATAAAAAATTAAACTTATAGTCCCAATACTGAAATATAGCTGCCAGAAATACCTTTTTTTTCTTGTTTTTTTTTTGGAGACAGAGTCTTCCTCTGTTGACCGGGCTGGAGTGCTCCCTATATCCTGGACCTCTTAGGCTCAATTGATCCTCCCATCTCAGCCTCCCGAGTTGCTGGGACCACCAGTGTATGCCACTGCACCCAGCTAATTTTCATTTTTTAAAATTTTTTGTAGAGGTGGGATCTTGCCATATTGCCCAGGCTGGTCTCATACTTCTGGGCTTAAGGAATCCTCCCACCTCGGTCTCCTATAAATGTTGAGATTATAGGCATAAGTCACCACAACTGGCCAGAAATAACTTTATTTATTTATTTATTTATTCTGAGATGGAGTCTCGCTGTGTCGCCCAGGCTGAAGTGCAGTGGCACGATCTGGGCTCACTGAAAGCTCCACCTCCCAGGTTCATGCCATTCTCCTGCCTCAGCCTCCTGAGTAGCTGGGACTACAGGCACCCGCCACCACTCCCAGCTAAATTTTTGTGTTTTTTTAATAGAGACGGAGTTTCACCATGTTAGCCAGGATGGTCTCGATCTCCTGATCTCGTGATCCACCCGCCTCGGCCTCCCAAAGTGCTGGAATTAGAGGTGTGAGCCACCGCACCCGGCCAACATCTTTTTTTTTTTTTTTTTTTTTTTTTTTTTGAGACGGAGTTTCACTCTTGTTGCCCAGGCTGAAGTGCAATGGCACGATCTCGGCTCACCGCAACCTCCGCCTCCCAGGTTCAAGCGATTCTCCTGCTTCAACCTCTCAAGTAGCTGAGAGTACAGGCATGCGCTAATTTTGTATGTTTAGTAGAGATGAGGGTTCTCCATGTTTGTCAGGCTCATCTCAAACTCCCAGCCTCTGGTGATCCGCCTGCCTCGGCCTTCCAAAGTGCTGGGATTACAGGCGTGAGCCACTGCGCCTGGCAAAATAACGTCTTAATGTCTGTCTTTCCAGACTCTTTCTCCCACATGATCATTTTTATCGTTTTTGTAAAAATGAGATTATATTGAACGTACTATATTTATGTGTCTTAATAGAATATGAAAATCCTTCCAAATTATCAGACATTATTCTACAACATCATGTTTTTTGAATACATACTATTCCTTTTTAGGAATACAATAATTCACTTAACTCCTCCCTTATTTTTAATGTTTGGATTATTTTTAATCTTTTCTAAAATAGTTCCTTTTATTTTTTAATGGTACACACAAATCGAATCTGGGCGTGTATATAGACCAGGTTTGTTTTTGCTGCCTTACTGTGTTTTGTGACCTATTGCTATAACCTCATTTTTACCTCTTTATCCCTATACACATGTAGCAAAGGTTGCTATCTACTAGAGTCAGTGCTTTCCTGTTCTTCCTGTGCATCAACTGGACCACATTTCACAGCTTCTCTTGCAGTTATTGTGGCCACGTGACTATATTCTAGCCAAAGAAATGTGACTGGAAGTCATATGCACCAATTATAGGCCTGCTTCCAAGATATCTCCCATGCTTGCACCTCTACTGTCTGTTTCTTTCCTACTGACAGGGATGGAGGCAACTCCTAGGCTAACCTTGGAAGCTGTGTGTTGATGATGGAAGAGCCATTGACAACCCAGCTCCTGCGTAATAAAGAGGCCTTGCCCCTATGGCTCCTACCAAACTGAAGCACTTTGGACTGTTATTTCAGCTATAAGTGAACTTTGATTGGATTTGAGCTATTGTACATTTTTAGTACACTTTGTTAGAGCAGGTAGCCTAGGATGCTTTGTCACATAACCCTAAATCTTACCTCAATCCTGTAAACACTGAGAATTAAGGCTCTACTTGGTTCTCCATAGTCAGCTTCCCATACTATTTAGTTACCTTTTTCCTTTCCCCATTTGTTTTTCTGACATTCTGTCTTTCACTGATGTAGAACTAAGCTGTTAAAAATTGATAATGGGATAATGAGCCATCCCTCAAGGGTATTTTTATTTTAGTAGAATATTTGGGGGAGATTCAAGACCTTAAGCCAAGACAGTAACAAATGCAATTTTCATTAATATTTTTAAATGAATGTAATAGTTCTTAACTAAATCATAGAGCCATGTTGCCCATACCATCTATGAGATGTTAACAGGTTTTAGGCCAAAAAGATATCCTGTTCTTAAAGACATTTTGGACACCTGCACGCCGTACCCATCTGTTGGCAATGTACAGTTCATATGAACATGTGAAAGGCTGTGAGAAACCTTTCAGTAAATAAACCCATCTCCTTTCTCTAACCTAGTGTTTCCAAAGTTTAATTTCCCATAGAAGTCTTCTTAAGGTTCTACCATTAACATCTTGGAAAACTAGCGTTCCTAAAACTAGTGTTCCATGGAACACAGTTGGGAAATGCTATCCCAGAATATTAGAGTCCAAGGAAACTTTGACATAATTGACTGAGAAAAATAAATGAGAAGGACCATTTTAAATGTTGCCTATAGTTCAAAAGAGATAAGTGGTTCTGATTCAGATAAAAGTTGTCATTGCATTTTCAGAAACAGGTTTACTGAGTGGAATGCAGTGCCTTGCCAATTGCTGTCAACTCTGATTACCCTTTCCCCTGTCAAGAGTTTAAAAATAACAAGAACACTTGCATTTGTGAGAATTCAACTATTACTTTCTTCCTTGACATCTTTATAAGTATTATATGTTATTTAATTCAGTCAGGTAATTTGTTCAGCCTGTTTCTTTCTTGAATTTTAAGTTATTACCTGTCCATATACTACAGGTAAATAGAAAAGTGATGAATTCTTGGAAATTAACATTTATTCTAAGTTTATCCTCTCTACCCACTAGATTGATATATATTTTTCTTACTCTACTGTTGTCCATCAATAAAGAATTTTTTACTATTTCAGTGAGAGTTAACTGGAGATTCTAATCATAACATTATATAGGACTTTATCTTACCTCAGGAAAAATAGGTGACCCAAGAAGAAAAATATTTAAAAGATAAAATATGTGGAGCCTTATAGCCAGTGTTTGGGTGTTTTCTTGAAGTAGAGTTTTTTTTTTTTTTTTTTTTTTTACTATCTAAGAAGGTATATTTCAACCCATCCTAGTGATAGTGTCACAACACTGGAGGGGGTGTTAAACATCTTGTTTTACAAATAAACCAGCTGAGGCCAAGAGAAGCTATGAGATTTGACCAGCAATCAAAACTAAATTTCCCAACTCTGGAGTTTGTGTTCTCTCCTCCATTTTATGCTGTTTCTCATTTATCTTTTAAAAATTCTATTAGTTGGAAGAAGCTTCACGCTGGGGATGGTAGGTGACAGTCTCTAAGGCAAGGTTTGTAATAGACCTGGGAAGCCTCAAAACTGAGATTATTCCCCACATCCTGTCCTGTTTGATACAGTAGAGATAGACTCGTTCATGTCTTAAAGGTTTTTCCATTTTTAGCTCTTTTAAAAATGTAAATATGCCTGGAGGAATCTCTCCTAAACTCATGCTGACTTAAAATTTTATCTCAGATTAGGTGATCAAATTCGTTCCTAATCACAAGAGCTGAGAACAACACCCTAGGTGAGGAGGGAGCATCATGGGCCCGGGGTAGGAAGTTGGTGTAACTTTGCCTAACCAAGTGTAACCAGGAAAAGCTCAAACTTTTTTTTTTTTTAAGCTCAGCATATTTTAAATGAAATTAATTCTGAGCACATAGATGGAATCACCGATACTGTATGACAGAAGTTAGAGCCAGGTGGCAACAACTTGGATTTGCCAATGCACATCTTTGTTGAAAGCTTAAATTTCCCTCAAAGAGTTAGTAAACTAATTTTATCTGGTATTTCCTAATTTTTCAAAGTTCTGCCTTCCACTTAGTATTATAGCTGGTTATACTTGGAATAATTTTATTTTGTATTTCTAGTGAGCTTCCTATGTTTGCTCAAGTTTATAAGCTGTATTCTTATTAAATTATCATTAGGCTGGTAAATGTGAGCAGTCACTTTTTGTTTTCACTTTTAAAACTTGCATTCTAAAATAATTCTTCTTTAGAGATAGTATTGTTTTCAGTTTTATTAATGACATTCAATTTCTGTCAATGGATATCAAATGTAATACAACTTTGTCGGCTTTGAGAGAAAGTACATTCTGATTTTGATGCTCAAACTCAGTTGAGGGGGAAAAAACATAAGAACTTCAGTATTTCATGTTGTAAATGTTTTATTATTTCGTTCTTAAATACGGAGTTTATTTCCAAAAAAATTAAAAACTTCACACACTTTTAAAAGTAGTTTTAAGCTTAACTAACATCTTCATTTATATTGTCATAGTAATATCATCAACTATGACTATGTTAAACAAAGAAAACTTGAATAGTGAAAATCTGTATTTTTGTTCCTGATTTGTGACACCAACTTACTATTTTTTAAGAACTTTTCAAATAATGTTTCTTAAATTTCATAGCAATAATCCTCATGATTTGTTGTAGTATAGATTCTTGAGCCTTAGAGTTCTGAGGAAAGGCCAAAGAGTCTGCATTTTTAACAAGCAAGTTACAGAAACCAATTTGAGAAAACTGGCCTATATTAGTTTTCCATTGCTGCTACAATAAACTACTACAGACTTAGTGGCTTAAAACAACAAATGTTTATTATGTTATACTTCTGTATAAGGTCTCACTGGGCTAAATTAAAGTGTCAGTAAGGTTGAGTTCCTTTCTGAAGGCTCTAGTGGGGAATTTGTTTTCTTGCCTTTTCTAACTTCTTGTCTGCATTTCGTGGTTCATGGTCTTTCTCCTCCATCTTTAAAGTTGACAACAGAGCATCTCTCTAACATTGTGTTGCCATCTCATCTTTTTCTTGGACTCTTTTTTTTCTGCCACCTCTTTCCCCTTTTAAAGACCTTGTGATTACATTGAACCCACCTGAATAATTGAATTACCTCTCTATTTTAAAATAGGGACCCAAAGGTCCATTGATTAGCAAACTTAATTTCTCTTTGCTATGAAAGCTCATATATTCACAGGTTCTGGGAATTTGGACGTGGCCATCTTTGAAGGCCCATCATTTTGCCTGCCATACTAGCTTTACAAATTTAAGATGCAAGATCATACCTGAAAATAATATTAATTTTTGTTTCCTAAGTGTTTTTACTAAAATTAGGTTAAGCCCCTACTAAGAAGAAAATATTAGTAGTCTTTTATCAACAAAACATTTTTATTAAAAAAGCCTAAACATTGACTATCACTCACCACAAATTTTTGACAAGATAAAATATCACTAGTAAAAGATTTAAAGAAATATGAATACCTAAGTCAAATTATTACTATGTTTTTCAAATTTAGTCCCTATTACAACTCTGCTTAAGTACTGGTTTTACCTCTTATGTAATGTAAATTATTAGCTCTTGTGTACTATATTCACACTTTTAGTGTTTTGAGACTGAATCTAAAGCACTGTATTTAAAATATTCATGTATTTAGTTTGATAATACTAAATATTTTCTTGAATTTGATCTACAAACAGGTAGGAGTATGCTTTTACAGATTTCCTGTCTCCTTTAAGAATCTAGGTGGGGTTTTTTTTTGTTTTTTGTTTCTTGTTTTTTTTTTTTTTTTTTTTTTTTTTTTGGTGACAAGTAACATATCACTCAACTAGCTTAAGCAAAAAGTGAATATTTAAAATAATCTGATATCTAACATGGCCCATTTTTGTCTCTGTTTCTTTCTAAAGTAGATTTCATTGTGTCAGAGTATATGGGACCGTACATGACTAACCCATGTGTCTGCGTTAACATGTCCTCTGTTAAACAGTAAGAGATTAAATCATATCTGAGTCCTCTGTCAATTTAAGAGATTGAATCATATCCAGATCCCTTTGGGAGTGAATCTGCTTGGTCTAGTTTGTATCAGGCTTTTGACCTTTACTCAGACATTCAATGACTGGCTGAGATAGGGCTATAGACTATAAATGTGGCATCTGGAACCCATACATGTGCTATTTTGGGGGAGATAGTGGGTGATCATGAACTAGGAAGATGTAGGAAGATGAAAATCTGCAGAGGTTAAATACTAAAATCTTAGTGACTAAATAAATAGCAAGGGAGGAATAGTCCTTTTCCCATTATCTTCCCTTGGTACTACTGAATGTATGTGGACAGAGGGTCCTTAGAAGGGCTAATATTCAGTAATTTCTAGCCCGCTTTTCTTCTAATTGGACAGTGCTTCATCCTAACACTTGTTAAATACTTTGAATTTCACATCCTATTACTTTCTATGATTTTAGCAAAACAGGTAGAATCCAATAAATATTTAAGTATCATGTAGGCATGTAAGAACGAAGAGTGATTGCAATGATACATATTAAAAGCATTTCTTATGTGACTCTTGGTGATGGTGTTACAATTTTAGATTCTGGCAACTAAATATCTATATGATGATGAGAAGGGAAGAAATATGAGGAGGCAGTGATTTCTCAAGTGAACTTTGAGAAGATTCCTGTTTTATAAAAGTGACATTACAGAAGCAATGTTTATTATCAATCTGTCAAGTTACAGCATTAAGACTATATGAAGTATTACTTTTAGAAAAGAGGAAAAATATTTTGTTTTATTTATATCCATGTTACCTTGAAAATTATATTATTAGGCTTCCTTGAAGTCTAGGATCTAATAATTTACTTACTCCAATTCTTCTCAGTATTTTGTTAGTTTTTGTTTGTTGTATAGAGAATAATAGTCAATAACTTCTTTTTAATAACAGAACTCTTCAATTTATTTATATTTCTTTGTAAAAATTATTTACATGGAATCCATTCAGTGTTTTCATTTCAGGATTTATTTGTAGATAATTGCATGACTATAAATAGAATACAAATTATAAGTGGGATGTTTAATGACGATAAGCATTTGGCCCTTAATTGAGGGGAGGTGTGATATTAAGGGAGTTATAATTAACGATCTTTAACCTATGACTTTCTGTTTTGGGAAACTAAGAGATACAGTTAATGGTTCTATCATGTGATTTTTCGAAATCAGATAAGAATTATGTGACTTAAGGAAATTTACAAGCCGCCATTTCCACACTAGACTTGAATTGCAAAGATCCTACTTACAAAAAATACCTTTATCCATTTGTTGTAGTTGAAACTAGATTATTTAATTTATGATAATCAAGAAAACCTTAAGCTATAAGAAAAAATAAATATGTGGTTGATATATACTGTTGATGTCTTTTCAAATATACATTAGTGGTCACAAAGTATACTTGTATAGTCACAGTGGAGTCTTTTTAGGTAGTTCATGAACCCCATTGTGTTAGCTCCTTCATAATGCCTACCAATTTGCTTCATTTGTGACCTAGTATGACCACCTCCAGGGATCAGAAAGTTGTTAGGTCTTCATGCCTATTCAATCCCAGGATTTTCTACTGAGACTGCCAACAAAGGTGCAAATTTTGATGTTCTGTATGTCTTTTTCTCCTTAATATGAGCACTTACTTAACATGGACTCAGCTAAAACTACTTGACTTTGAGTAACTAGTGATCTAGCTAAGGTCAAACCGCTGCCTTAAATAGAGAGTTCTCAATCAATGGAAGCGTCTTCCTGGAGGTGTGTACTTGGATACGTGACCTGATTCAGGTTTATATCTTTGGCTCAATGACGCAGCAGGGCCGAGCTTTTGGAGGACAGTAGCTCAAAGGTATCTATGTTTTTTTTGAAAACATGAGAATTATACAGGGAAAATCACTATGTTACCTCAGGTTTTCTAATAGAACCCGAAATAAGATGCATGTATTAATAAATCTGCACAGTTAATACCTAACCAGTTCTCATTAGAACATTTAAAAATGTCTTTGAAAAAGATCTTGTAATGTATGCTTCACCTTACATGTCCTAATAAAAGGCCCTACTGTCAGTGTTTAAATTAATCCCTTCATATGTAGTTCCTTATTCCTCTTTCCAAGAAATGGCAGAATGAAGGATAAGGGAAGGTGCTTATAATTCCAGGTGTTTGAAGACACTTGTCTTGACTCTTCAAAATGAGAAACTGGCAAGTGTTGCTTTTTTGTGTCGGGCATGGCTCTGCGGAGCAAAAATAAGGAAGGCAGCAGAAGTGGAAGAGGACCAGATTTGGAGAAAAAAGTTCCATTCCCATTGTAAGAGCGTGAATAACTTAGAAAAGGTTTCTGCTTAAGTGTGCTGAAAAGATAGATATCTTTCCTCAGTCCTGGAAATGAATCAGCCCTCTAATGAATACATTTTTGAAGTATTTCAAAATGTTAAAAAGGAATCACTTCAACTCTCAAACCCTACTTATCACTTCAGCCTTTTTTTTTTTTTCAAATAAAAAGTGCTAGTTTTTTTTTCTTTAAGTGAGAAGTTAGTGCTAACCACTCAACACATAAATTTTATTTGAAACATTTTGTCATGCTCCAGGAGTATAGTTATAATTATTTCATCAGGCCCACTCTTACTATAAAGTTTTAGCACGGTTTTCCTATATGCTATATAAGGCATGACCAAATTTGTTTAATTTGCCCTGTATAAACCTAACTGTAGGCAAGAATTGTTAATTATGCAAATAATATTAACAGTGTGACTATTGCCACACCCAATAATTTTCTGAAAGCCCTAATTTGAGTAACTTGTTGACCATCAGTACTGATAGAATTCTTTAGATAATTGTAATATTCTGTCACTTCTAATAAGCATTGGTCCTACCTGGAAGTTCTCATTCTATTGGGAGTTAAGAATAGGAAAAACTAGTAATGATAGACTATTAATTAAAAAAACAAAAAGATGACAAAATATCATCTGTAATTCTATTTTTTAAAAATGTGTGTGGTTAGAAAACAATAAGAAAATAGAAATACTAAAATGCTACTAACCATTATAAATGAATCAAGGGGGATTTGAGAAAAAAATTAGACAGAAATACTAAGAAAATAAAAGTACTAGGAATGTCTTCAGACAAATTTGTAGCATAGCCAGACAACATGGTACACTCTCCCCCAGAGAAAATTAGCATATACTGTGTAAATTCATGTGGATATCCATGTTGTACATATATTCCAGAAAAGTTGTATGTAAAATATATGAAGTTCAAGAAGAACACCTTATGGAACATGGTTGGTTCAAATCATGATTATCTCTAACTGTAATACCAAGTGTCAACCTTAAAATGTTAACAATTAAACCCAAACCTCCTTAATTTTCTATCTAGTTCATCCCATAAATAATGTAAATTTCTAATAAGATTTACTAAAAAGTATATTTGTATATTTCTAATATTTTAAAGGTCACACAAAACATGAATTGAGCAGGATTATAGCTTTTTCTATTTTTATTAAACAGGGCTTCGTGTTTTTGGTATACAACTCTGAAAGGTTTATGAAAGAATTTTAGAGGTCAAAGGGTTAGAAAATTAACTGGAGGTTCTATTAGGGACTTTATGTTAATCATTAATCTCTTCAAACTGGGGTTAAATACTCTTTTCTTTCTCAGATAAAAATTCAGAATGTTTAGTGTAGATGATAAACTTATTTTAACAGGATTTATTTTTTAAGCAATTAATTGTTTGATCTTTTTATCTCATTTTAAAATGTATTGTGGATACACAGCCTTTTAGAAGGTGAAAATAATTTTAAAATGTCACCATCAGTTTTTCTTTCCTGTTACTTACCTGTTTCTTTGTATTGATTTTTCTTTAAGTGAAACCACATTGCAAATAGTAATGGGCACCACAAGGAATTACAATGTATTATTGTGATTAATAGATGGATAGATTCCCAATCATAGTCCTGGTCTCAGTCCCAACAATCCAATTTATGCCTTTTTGAGAAATATTCATTTGTTTATGGCATACCTTTCTTATTGTAAAATATAGCAAAATTGTTTCACGCTTTTAAAATATTAACATAATTAAGTCAGAGTTAAAGTATTCGGAATAAAAGACTACAAATATACTAACAAGTGGCACGGTCCATCATCCTAAAAAGAAAACACTGAAACAGTGAATATGAGACGAAAAAGTGGACTAATATTGTTATTTTTCAGCTTTCTAGTGCCTTATTCTGAATGCCTGTTATGCCTCAGACTTTTTAAAATTGTGCTTGCTTTCAAGGAAATTCTGTGAATTATTTGTGGAATTTCCTGGGCATTTTGAATAAAATATTATTGCTTTCATTTTGTTACCTAGTTTTACGTGAGGAGCAATTAAAATACACAACAGACGAAACAATTAGATTTCCTTTACTTTCCACACAAAATTGCTTTATGTAACTTTCACATTTTACTGGAACAATTAAATTTCCCAGTATGAATACATTTAGCTATGCATTTAACAGCTCGTAAACTAATGCAAAAAGTTGTTAAATTACTGGGCCTAAAAGTGGCTTAATCTATCTGTACTATCTTTAACTATTTAAATATTCTTATGAAGAAGGTTCTAAGGAAGAAAGCAAGGTAGAAGGAAAAAGAAAGGAAAGGGAAAGAGGAAGAGAAGGAAAAAGAGAGAGAGAGAAAGAAAGGAAGGGAAGGAAGGAGGGTAAGAGAAAAGTCATTTGGCATTTATTTGAAAGTAGAGTCAAGCTTGCTATTTGGTGGCAGAATTGCTAACTGGATGTAATAAACCACAACACAGACTTCACAGAAATGTTATGTAGTCATCTTAGTAGCGAGAAGTTCATTTTGTGGTTTTAGTTTGAGACTAAAGCTGCTTTCCTACTTAAAGTAGGAATTGGACCCATGGAACTCTCTGTTATAATTTATTATCTCATTCTGAGACTCATTCTGTCTAAAGCAAGTGCTTGGCCGCTTATGTTTAGTAGCTCATGGGGTCTCTACAGTAATATTGGGGATCAGCAGTAACATTTGCTGTCATCCTTTTATACTCATGAAAAAATAGATGTTAAGATAGCTAAATGACTTGCTCAAGGTGATATAGCTAGTATTTGGGCCTGAACCCTAAAAAACATGCATGCCATTGATTGTAATAAGATGTGCTTTGTAGGCTAGTACCATATAGAGTACCTGGCACCTGCTTGTCATTCAGCATGTATTTGCTGAATGAATTAATGACCATAAGAAATAAATTCTTCTGTACCCTAACACCACAGCCTTTCTGTTAAATCATAGTTTGCCTGTCATTTTGCCTGATCGGAGGAGATTTTTATATTCTTTAAAAAAATCTCGGAAATGGGGTGTCTTACTCTTTCTTATTTGAGTTATGATGCTTCATATTAGTTATAGATTCAATTCCAGGTTTATATGAAATATGGAATTAGAATATTGAGTTTGTTCCCTGATAGGAAATTTTAGATTTTTGTACATGTTTTAAAATCGGTATTGTCATGGTCATTTTAGAAATCTATTATGGCTTTTCTTTAAGGCTATATCTTTATTGAACATGTAGGGAGCCAGTATGCTGAATTTCATAGAATTTTCATGTGAGCATTTCCAGCTGTACCTGTCAAAGGTGGACTAGGCTTCCTGCATCAGAATCACCTAGATGCTTGTTCAAATTCAGATTCTAGATTTCCAGGGCCTAACCCTCTAGACTTTAAATTAGTTTCAGAACCACTGATCTATAAACTGAGATCTGAGGACTATAGACACATTTATTTTCATGCCAGTATGAATATTCTTGAAAAGAAATGAGGAGTTATAAATTTTTTTAAAATCTCAGTTGCCATTTTTATTAGATTTTAAGAAACTCAGACTGAAATGATAAATCAATTTGGATATTCATAAAATAATGACTAGTGTAAGTCATGAAAATGGTAACTGAGGAATGAAACTTTGATACATGCTACAACATGGGTGAGTCTTGAAGACATTATGCTAAATGAAATAAGCCAGGCACAAAAGGACAAATATTGTATTATTTCACTTTTATGAAATACTGAATAGCAATATCTTCGTGTATGTATTATGATCTAATTATCACCAAATACTTGTTATTTATAAGTGCAGGTAACTGACTTAGAACTCAATATAATGAGAAGGGTAACACTACCTTCATATCATCTTATGGTCTACTTATAGAGTCCGAATTAATATATAAATAGATAAGCAAATAGGTAGCAAATCAGAATTTTAAAAATGTTACAATGTATCAGGGCTAAAGAAATTCAAAAGATATGAGATAATCCTTGATGAATTCCAGACTCTGTTTTGGTGTTGTGGTTAGTTTTTCACATTTAGGTAATCATTGGTATCAGTTCTACTCTGCCCATACATTAAAAAAAAGAAAAATCCACTTTCACATTTACTTCAAAGCTGTTTTCTACTTCTAGTTTAATGTTCCAGTATTTGAATGCGAAATTATATTACTGAGTTTAATGTGACTAAAAGTAAGTTGCGAAAACTGATACACCGTTAGTTTATATACTTTTAATTAATACTGAAAACATTCATTTTTTATGTGTGGTAAGATTTCTAAACTGTGACTATGACACTATAATCCATTGCAGTGCTCGTGTGTCTCTTGACTCATATGAAGGGAATAGCTTAGCACCAAAGCCACCATTCAGAACAAAGAGACTGTCTTGGAAGATGATATGGCACTGGGTCAATATGTTACTTCAGCTGACTCTAGTACTAAGACAGCTAGAAGCTGTGTTCCTGAAAATTAGCTTTCTGGATCAAGATAGTTTATTAGTTGGCAGTTAAGACATTCTGCATGCATTCTCCAAAGCTAAGGTTAAGGTGATAAAGCAATTGAGCCTTTCAACACTTAAAGAAAGGTGGAGGTGAAATGAAATAGCCATTCAAAACAGCAAATAATTAATTGAGTCTCTTTGTTAACAGGCAGGAGGTCAAGTATACATAGCCACAGCCATGATACAGTCTGCATTCTAAACAGCTGAGTCTTTGACTTGAAAGTGACTAGACTGAAATTTTGGGAACTATTTCAAATGAGATATTAATTTAGAAGGGTAGTAAAATAACTTGAAAGAGACTGTTAAGAGATTCAAATGGTCATTTACCATACCTTTTGTCTTATTATCTCTGTAGAGTTATAACTTTGACTTTCCTTTCTTTTCCTTTTATTATTTAAACTCATGTTATATATCTGTTTTTAAACTATAACTAAGAATTATACGGTAGGATAATGTTCATGTTATTAGATCAGTGTAACTATGAATAGATAGGCTCATATATATTAAAAGTTAACAAAAATGAAATAGGATGCTTCTGGAAACATTTGAATTATCTACATATTTATCATAGGACTTCACTGGACGTTGCATTTACATTTTTAAAAACTGGAATTACAAGGACTTAAGGAATTATAATTGTAAAAGATGAGATGTTTACAAAATTTTTCTCCTGTGTGTAACATAAAACAAGATAGCAGTAAATAATTGTGTTTAAAATAGAAGGCCAAAAGCAAACTTGCATATTTTCTAATTGACAAATAATATCTGAGAAGAAGTGTCCAAAATACACAGAGGGTGGTGCCGAATAAAATCTTTGGGAGGAAGAATAGGAAAAGACCTGGAACATTTCTTGGATGGGGATGTAAAGAATTAGAGGAAGACATCTGAGTGCCAGTGAACAGCCTGGAGGGATGGGCATTGTGCTGGAAAAAGCAAGGCAAACAGATGGCAGCGGTGAGAAAGAACTGATAAAGGGTGGGAGAGACATAGTATGCATCAGTAAGGCTTTGGGGCTCTATATTTTAAAACGAAACTGAATCAGAGGATTTTGTGAGAAGTATTTACTTGATTTCATATCTTTTTCAGAAAGGCATTTTATTTGAGGTAATACGGTTAGACTATTTAAAAGTTTTAAATGGAATTTAACACTGTTACATAAATCAAAATATCCATGTGGTCATTCCAAAGTATGGTGCTCTTGCCTACAAACCCACTCTAATGCGGATTAGATCCCACATATTTCATACTGGAGATCTTTCTTAATCACTGATGTTTGTGCCCATGTCTCTTGGCAAAGCTCCCATGTTAGAGTGAGACGAAATTCCGAGTTTGTGCCATTCAGATGAAGAATGGTGGGTGGTGAGCATATGTTTCTGAGAAGTTACTTTTATTTAAATCAAAGCCTCCTTCTTACATTTAACCCAAAGGCATTTAAGACCAGTTAAAGATTATTTCCATTAATTCTACTTGGCCTTATTTTACTCAATTGTAGAGGTATTTGAGGACTATTAATTGTTCTTATACCTGTGTCTGGGAGAGACTTATTAAGCTTCAGCTGTGGGAACCACATAGCTATCAGGACCCATTTAAATTTCGTCCACACATGAAGATGAGGGTTTGGTCCCATTTTGACTTAATAATCTCTCCCACTCTTTCTTTGAAGAAAGCTGTTGGTCATGTTTGAGCTGTGGAATGATGGGTTCAGAGTCTGTGAAATGTACAACTCACAAGGAGCATCAATATGACAGCTGTAGAGATTAGAGTCCATTTTGTGTGTGTACAGAATTAGGGGACCGATGCTCTGAAAAGCAGGCGAGCCTTCTCACATTAATCAATGTCTTTCAACCTAGAATCAAAGCAGCTTCCTGCAAGGAACAACACATATGGGCAGACATGGTCTGTTTCCATTTTAAACGGGTACCTAATTATTCGGAGTAAGATTTTATGAACTAGAAAAAAAGTGGCTACAGGATGTGTGTACTAAAGAATAATAGAAAAAGATAAATCTTCGAAGAAATTGCAGCCTCAACATACTCAGTGTTTTTATGAAAAACACATGCCTCAATAAATTTTATAGTTATTGCTGACTGTGTACACTCAACTAAAAATAGCAGGTCAGAATCTTTAGCTTCTTGAAAGGATGCATTACAGGTTGAGATATGGTTGTGATTTTTGGAAAGTGATTTCTTTGGTGTTCTATGTGTAGAACATGGGCAACTAGGAATTCTTCCCCAGATTTATTAAGATATGACTGACAAATAAAAATTGTATGTATTTACAGTATAAAATGTGATTTGACATATGCACACCTTGTGAGATGATTAAATCTAGCTAATTAACATAGCCATGTCCTCATATATTTATCTTTTTGTGTGTGTATGGTGAGAACATTGAAGATCTACTTTCTTAGCAATTTTCAAGGACATAATACATTATTATTGACTAGAGTCACCACACTGTACAATAGATCTATCCTTTGACCAGCCACTCCCCATTTCTGTCCCCAACCTCCACCAACAATCTCTGGCAACCATCATTCTATTCTATTGACTGGGAATATTTTGACCTCTGCATTTTCTTACAAACATTAAAAGTTTTTCAGGCTAACCTAACAAGGGAAAGGACAAACATAGGAAGAGTGAATAACAGCATTATAACCAAACTTTCCCTCATTGTGAGGCGTCTGTTAAATGAGTAGAACCCTAATGTAGCAGCTTTGAAGATCTGTCTTCTCCAAGTCAGTGCTTCTGCGCTCTCTTTGTGGAATCCATAGGCAGCACTCTCTCTTCTTACTCGCCTGGCTGTGTTTTTCTGTCTGCTCACTGCTCTGTACCTCTCTGGCTTGGTTTACCCTAATGAGGTAACTTCTGTTCGTCCTTGGAAATAAATCTCCCCTTTTTTTCCTCTATTGTTGCCAAAGTTCCCTTACGATCTCTCACAGTCTTTTTTCACCCCTGACCTAAATGTTGCCTTTCTTAACTTGCCTCCTTTCTCCAAAAGACACTTATTCTCAGCTACCAAAAATCCTTTCCAAATTAAGCCTTTTCTCTAGCTCTTTCCCCACCTCTATAGCTCCATGTAATTTATCCAGCAGAAAGGAAAAAGGTAATACTGGAAGACCTAGAAACATATGCATAACATTAAGAATAGGAGTTAGACATTTAATTTAATTTTAGTATTATTTAACTTAAAGCATTGACAAACTATCATAGTACAAGTTATTGCAATATAAATAGCAGAAAATGAAATAAATAGAAACATTTTCTGATAATAGAGCAACTGGAGCTAGCTGAATAAGTGGCTGTCAAGCTGAGCAAATACATGATAATGCTGTTTTTAGAGGTGGTCAGTTGAGTTGATTTTGTAAAATCCCAAGCATCATGTATTTTTTTTTCTGGAAACAATTTGCTAATACTATTACAGTCTACAATTGGGGGCATAAAGTTGACCTTTTCAAAGGAGTGAATTGTATGTAGTTACTGGTGCCTGAGAGCTCTTCTGCAAAACAATAGCATTGTATTTCAAAAATTAATAAGTTCAACAAGGTTAGAACAGAAATGTGTCAGGATACTTCATATTCTACTTGTGTTCTAACCTCCACACTGTCAACATTCTCCAGCAGAGTGAGCATTTTTGAGAAATTAGAATAGTATCATTGATTATGTGGCATCTCACCTCTTCCCACACATACACCTAACTCAGTTTTACTAGGAAATTTTGAATCCAGTAGCACAGTTTAAACATTAATAATGCATATCTCAATTGTCACTAGAAAGCATATTAATCAAAAGATATATGCAATAGAGTAAAGACAATGGAATGGATACAAATTTTCAGACCATAAAAATCAGGTATGCAAAAATATATAACTTTATTTTGCCATTGCTGATTTTAAGTGTCCTATTGCAAGCAAGTCTTAAGTGTCCTATTGCAAACAATGCTTTTCAATTCAGAGTAAACGTAAGAGCTTTCTGAGGCAATTCGAGACAAATTAAGTCTGTTTATAGTTCTTCATCTTGTCAGAACAACATCTAAGCTCCAGAAATGTATAGTGTGATGGCATCAGGGGAGGGACCCTGCACCTTGATGGACACCTTTCCTTGCTGGCATCCATGGGATGGCATGTCAGCCTGTCTAGTTCTCGGCTGTAAAGGTTCCTTTACTTACAATCCCCAGTGCTGGCAACCACTGAAGTGTCTCCATTCACATCTGTGTCTTTCCTGTCCCTGAAAAAGTATCATAGGGTAACCATAAAATGCTCTAGGTGAAATGCTCAAGACTAGCTTTGTGCTCACTTTCTTCACTTTTACCAAGATGCTTTCTACCCTAAGCTAGGCATCTCATACCCTACAATATCACCAACATCATGGGAAACTGGCGAGTAAGCTGTGTTGGGCACAAGCTGACCCTTGTGCCATTCTTCCAATAATATTCTCCAGGTGGCTACAGGTACTTCTAATATTTTGCATGGACAATGACTTAAAGATCCTAACCTCAGTCCTTGTAGACTAGTATTCATTCTGCAATTCAGTTGGTTTGCCTTCTCTGTGTCATATTGATGGCAATGGATATGGTCTGATGTAGAAAATACAAATAGCTTGCTCTTTCAGGGTGTTTTGTGGTGTGAATATCCTTCAAACCTACCAAAAATGTGTGATACTATTTCCCAACCTGATGGAAACCAAACGTCTAAAGCTGGTTAGCTTAACTGAAGTGTCAGGGTTATGAGTCTAGATTGATGGATGTATTCCATTGAAGAGCAGTTAATTTTGTTTGATTCCATGACCTTAAGGGGTATTCCATGCAAAGCCATACTCAGTGAGATAGTTTGGATAGGGGGTTAAAACCTAGCTTGACTAAGGGGGAAGAATGTTTCTGAGTGCATGTCCATCTTTGGGAACAGAACGGTGGTGGTTCTATATGAAGGTCTGCATTTGGGAATCTGTATTGAAAGAATAGTCAGTATGTAAATTTATGTTAGCATTCATGTCCTTCATTTCCACAGATATGTTCTACTTTAAGCATATTCAATATATTAAAATCAAGGTTTACAAAATAGGGAATGTAATTTTCATGACCAGAAGTTTCTTTATAGATCAAAATTCCTTTAAAAGCCATAACTCCATATTACACAGTAGAATACATGGGCGCGCACACACACACACACACATTTTACATATGTGCTATATATTGTTTCTGTGCTGTATATATTCATTTACATATAAATTATTCTAGACAGCGAGGTAAATTGTAATTATATTAAATACCTGAAGATTGCACGATCTGTGTTTTGAAATGCTTTAGTTAACAAACATTGTTGGAAATTAATTTATTGTTATGATTATACTAAATTCCTTAAATTTTTCATAGTTAAATGAAGGCATTTGTTTTTCAGGATCAAAAATACTCAATTACACAGCTCTTTTCAATTATAGAAGTTAGAGTCATAAATACAAATGTAATTGATTTTACATAATCAAGGCTGATTCACTAATAAGACCAGTTGTCACTATTTGCTTATTAAATTTTTCCTAATCACATTTGGTGAAAGTGAAATAACTCTTACATTTAACCAAGAACACTTTTTATCAATAAACAACAGTTCAATTCTTTAAAGTTCATTCTTTTTTTGTTTCATCAGTACTGTTAAAATACATTTTCCTGCATAAGGAATCGGTAGAAGATAAATCTGAAACATAAAGGTGATGTTTCTGCTGCTGCATTCCTAGGTCACTAGAAACCCAACTGGAATCTCTCCAGTGTCCTGAAAGATTCTATTGCTGCTTAGCAGCCTGAGTCAGGTAGGGTATGCTCTGAGAGAATGGCCAATGTAGATAAACCATCCTTTCTTATTCCATCCCCACCCCACAAAATGAGACTGTGTAAGTCGCATAGCTTGAAATTTGACTCTATTTTTATTGAAGTTTTCTATACACATAAAAATCTTCTTCCCCTGCCTGAGGGTTCCCTTCCCACGATCTTTCCTTCCCCTTCTAGAAAGTAAGACAAATTCGAAACATTAACATGGGTTCTTGCCACCTCATCTGTACATCATTTTGCCAGTAATGAGGCTCTTGGTTGGGAGCATTCTCTGGGATATCAGGGTAAAAGTGATTGTTAGGAATTGTATATACATATATCATTTTCTGAAACTACATCTGAAGTTATAAGCTCTGTGCTTGAGAGGATTTCATGAATCCAAAGAACAACTAAAGTCTATAGTTTCTATTTTTAATTTTAGAAGATTTACATGATACAAAGAGAAGTCAACAAGGGGATAAAGGTAGCTGAAGTACTACTGACTTACATAAAAATTTTGAGAGTACTAACTAATGAAACTATTGAATTTAGAAATGAATCATTAAAAATGGGGCAATATGTACAAAGTTCACACTACTGATAGTGAAGCAAGTGTACAGAATCCAAAACTAAAAATTATTCATTTCTATCTTGATTTTACAGATAATACCTACCTAATTTAAAATAAACCTGTGCTTTTCAATATGGATTCAGTTATATTTAGTTTTGGTGTTTCTTTAGCTAACTATGTAATAAAATTTGACCAAACCTTTACAATGCTTTTCTTGTTCTCCAATGCAACAGAACCTGAAAATTGTTTTATTAGAGGGTTTAAAAAATAGTCTATCCATGTAAGTCTTCAAAAAAGATTGGAACTCTTGTCTTAGACCCACTTAATTGATCTCCTTTATGAATTTATTATAGGAAGGGATGTCTAAAATTTACTGAGTACCTACAATATGCTAGAATTCCTGCTAGAGCTTTTATGCGTTTTCTCTCACTATTTATATGATGCTCTAGCTAGGAAAATTTTTCAAGATTTCTAGACTCATGCCCTTAGGTACTACACGTTTGTGAAACAAGCTGGCGGGACTGGCAAATCATCTGCTTCTCAGTTCCAATGGGCTTTTTTTGGAGACAGGGTCTCACTCTGTTGCTCAAGCTGGAGTGCATTGGCGTCAACATGGCTCACTGCAGCCTCCACTCTCTGGACTCAAACAATCCACCTAACTCAGCCTCCTCAGTAACTGGGACTACAGACGCATGTCAGCATGCCTGGGTAATTTTGTATTTTTTGCAGAGACAGGGTTTCACCATGTTGCCCAAGGCTGGTCTCGAACTTCTTGGCTCAAGCCATCCATCCTCCTTATTCTTCCAAACTGCTGGGATTACAGGCATGTGCCACTGCACCCAGCCTCCAGTGGACTTTTCTCGTGCAAGAATGTGCTACTTGGGTTGCCAGATCTACCTATTTTTTTCAAGAGAAATAAATTTATATGACGTCTCCTATTTGCTTAGCTAGCTCAAGATTTTTTTTTTAAATGCATGAATCAAATAAAATATTTCTATAAGCCAGATTTGATGGTCTGACTACTGGTTTAGGATTTCTGATCTAATCTTATCTTCCTGAAAAATGAGACCCAGATAGGTTATGTAGCTTGCCTAGAGGGAGCAGTTCACTTACAGCAGAGAGGACTAGTAACAGCAAGACTGTGTTTCCATTGTTCTCCAATCCATGGATTTGCAGGGCACAGGAGGACCATCACATGGTCACCAAGTGGAAAATTTGGGTAATAGAGAATGAGAAAGATTAAACGTAGCAGAGGAAGAGCTAGATATACTCCAAAGCCTTTTAGTTTTAGCCACTGTGGAAACCACGCTAAACTCTGGCAACATTTTTCAAATGTAACAGGGAAAGGAAGTGATAAGGTATCATTTGATAATACTTTTTATCATTGTGTTGAGTGGACTTTTCGTTCTACTTATTTTCATGATAAAAGAATAGAAAAACATAGACTTTTAAAATTATAATGATGTAAAGTTATGTGGCTTAATGCATACTTTGTCCTTTAGGATAGTGAAAAACATCCTCTTGTAATAGGAGGCATCCCTAGAATATTAGTTTTTCCTTTCATCTCAATAATAAAGCATTAGATTTAGACCTCCCTGGGATATATGCAATGCAAATAGAGTCCAGTACCTGGGGGTATTTTTAAGGGGTCAGTGATTGCATTAGATTGTGGCTAAGGTTACTTCTAATTCTGTGATAATCTGGGCCAATTCTGAACGGTGTGAATATAAAAATCTACCCAAGTCACAGAGGGAGGTTTTACAATTTTATCATAAATGGGAGAAGAGAATGCTTAGACCCAGGGTTAAGGTATCTGTGTGACACCAGGATCAGGGTGGGGGTGGTCAGGAAAAGAGAAGGTGGGACATATGCTAATCTCTCCATCCCCACAATGCAAGAGGGGTCTGTTGAGTATGCCAAAGTAGCTTTCAAGTGCTCCCAACAGGGTGAAAATCATAACCTTTTGGGAACATAAAAGAACACAAAATTAGTGAGAGAGACTGGAAATTTTATTATATCTACATTAGACCCCACTCCTTGACCTGCAACCATTCTGGTTAGAGACATTCTCTGCCATAGCACACAGAGCTGCTAAGACTCATGCAGTAAAGAAACAATTTTAGGCTCCTCGTCCAAGTCTCTGGAGAAATCTTGCCCAATGGATTCATAAGCATAAAACAGAATGTTTAAAATCCACATCCCAGAAATAAATATTGTAAAACATTGCTTATTATGAAAACACTAAACTTACAAATTTAAATGTAAATTTTAGCATTTATTGGGGAGCATACATTGTATTCCTCAAGTAAAGCATAATCCTTCACTTGTTATTCTTCACATTTTCTAGGAGATAGGCAAGTGGCCAAGAAAATTAAGACAAAGAGAAGTTTAATAAGTTTCAGGATGTAAATCTGTAATAACTCTCTGACCACTTCTACTTACATCAAAGTAATGCATTCAACAGCCTAATGATTAAAATATAGATATAGATTTTAAGCAGTAATGGAATTAATGTTAATAATAGCTTTTTTCATTTTGAAATTATTTGATTAGATTCATGAGTTTAATATTACATTAAAATTTATAGACTTTTTTTTTTTTTTTTTTTTTTTTTGAGATGGAGTCTCGCTCTGTCACCCAGGCTGGAGTGCAGTGGCTGGATCTCAGCTCACTGTAAGCTCCGCCTCCCAGGTTCACGCTATTCTCCTACCTCAGCCTCCCCAGTAGCTGGGGCTACAGGCGCCCGCCACCTCGCCCGGCTAGTTTTTTTTTTTTTTTTTTTAGTAGAGACGGGGTTTCACCGTGTTAGCCAGGATGGTCTCGATCTCCTGACCTCGTGATCCACCCGTCTCGGCCTCCCAAAGTGCTGGGATTACAGGCTTGAGCCACCGCGCCTGGCCCTATAGACATATTTGAAGTAGTAATTCGTAAGACTTTAATTATATAGATAGCTCCCTTTGCATACTCTATTTTGCCTCATGATCTTAAAATATAGATTATTTTAAAATATAGAATACCTTTCAAGAATCTCAAAAGCTTAAACATTGTTGGCATAAAATATTTTTTACGATGATACGGGTTGCTTTTTATATTATTTCATTAATGCTAATCTCACCTCAATATTAGGCAGTAAATTTGATAATTAGTTCAGGTCTTATCCTCTATCTTGGAGCATTTCTTCTTGGGTAATGTCATATAACACAAATAGTTGTCATCCACTAAAGGATATCCCAATAATCTGGACCAAAAATCTGGGTATGAAAGCTTTTATCCACACAGAACTTTTCCTTTTCCTTTTGTTTTAGAATCTTCTTGATCAATTCCCAGTAAAAATGAATGCATATTTCTCTTTCTGCTATTACAGATGTGAAGTCATGCCACAAAAAATATTTTCTAACATACAGTTTCAATCCATGCATTCTGTTGATAGTTCCATATCACTAAATATTCTTCTCTAACATTATTTTTAATGACTCTAAAGTATTTTATTATGTGAGTGGACTATGGTTTATTTAACCTGACTGCTCTTGTTGAATTTTTCTCTTTTTTAAAATAGACAGTAATGCTTTAACTATCCATGTAGCCAAAATTTTGCATACATTCATAATCATCTCGTTAGGGTAAATTTCCAGAAGTATCATTATTATGTTTAAAAGAATATAAAATCTTGATATTGTCTTATAGAAAGGCACGTTACGTGACCAAATAGTTTATATGTAGAATATCAATGTCCCTAATCCCCCAACAACAATTTATTTTTATTAGTAGTAGTACATCTTTGTCAACATAGTAAGGAAGTGTTTTAATATCCCGTTATTATAATATGCAATTATTTGATGACCACTGAGGCTGAATAATATTTTATGCTTTCCTAGTTTTTAGAATAGGAGATATGGGAGGGGCACTTTTCTAAAAGGTCTATAAGTAACCCTGCAGAGAGTACCTTAATTTCATTAGCTTGAATGTGCACATAACCCTCACTTCAGCTGTACATTAATGACATAAACATTGTAGAAACATAATATTTACTTGATTTAATAAAGGGACGAGGCCAATCAAAACCCTGATCAAATTTCATTTTAAAATAAAAAAATTAAGTTAGTGAAAAACTGTGAAACTAATTGTTACATATAAATGCAACTAGCTTACATGATTTCATGTTCTCTGCAAGACATTGTGAAATATAAATCTTATTGAAAGTGCACATTTCCTTTGATGAAATGTACAGTTTGAATATGTTTGATCTTTTCAGCTTTTGTGTATTTACATTCCTTTTAAAAAGTACTTCAATTCAAAATGTGACTTGAATTTAAAATATTTTTATCTATGCATGATTTTGAAACACATATTAAATGATCATTTATGTGATATATAAGATGTTTCTTGAACTGGGTCTGTTAAAAGCCTTAAAATGATATTGGCAGGAAATTGACCATATTAAGATAGAGTTACCCATTGCTGCATGACTAATTACCCCAATGTCTAGCATCTTAAAACAACAAACGTTTGTTGTATCACATATTTTCTGAGGGTGAGGAAACCAGAAGCATCTTAGCTGTGTGGTTCTGACTCAGGGTCTCTCACAAATTTGCAGTCAAGCTGTTGACCAGAGCCACAGTCTCTGAAGACTTAAGTATCTGCTTTGAAGCTCACTAATGTGACTGTTAGCCGACCTTCCTTCTTCACCACATGAGTCTCTCCTTAGGCTGCTCAGTACAGACCAGACTTCTAGAGTGATCTATGAAGGAGACTTGAGAGGAAAAAATAGAAAGAGGAAGGAAGGAGGGGAGAGGGAGAAGGAGAGAAAGAGGGAGAGCCTGTAAGTCTGTTTTATAACATAATCTCAAAAGTGATGCACCATCAGTTTTACCATAAACTATTGACCTCATAGATGAATCCTATCACAGTGTGGAAAGGAAGTGCATAGGGTATATATACCAGGAGAGACAGAGATTTATTTAGAGTAAATAGTATTACTGTAAGTGAAAATTTACCATAATCAAGTAGCTTGAAATAAATGATGTCTGTATTAAGTATATCAAAACCTGTCTGTTTATTTTAATTGTCAGTAGCCCTGTTTTAGCACTCTGAATTCCATAATCATCAAATGGCTAAACCCAAATGTAGTTTCAAAGAGTTCTCTAATTCTTTATTTTTTAAAGAAAATGCCTCGCATCTTCAGTGTTTTTATGGGATTTAAATAAAACTCCTTTCTTAATTTTAAATGCAATTTAAAAAAAAACTAAAGTATGTTATCGTTTTAAAGAAATATGTAAGCATTTTCTTATGTACTAATCCTCTTTCCTCTAAGTACTTGTGTTAGTCAGTTCTCACACTGCTATAAAGATACTACCTGAGACTGGATAATTTATTTAAAAAAGAGGTTTAATTGACTCAGTTCCACATGGCTGCGAAGGCTTCAGAAAACTTGCAATCATAGCAGAAGAATACGGGGAAGTGAGGCACATCTTCTCATGACAGCAGGAGAGAGAGCGAGCAAAGCGAAGCGAAAGTGCCACACTCATAAACCATTGAGGGAAACCAATCCCATAATCCAGTCACCTCCCACCAGGTCCCCTCCCTCTACACATGGGGATTCCCATTCAAAATTAGACTTGGGTGGGGACACAGAGCCAAACCCTAAGTGAGACTGATGTCATGTCATGGAGTGCAATGGAATCTGTAAAGACTTTAATATAGCCTATTTTGTTGTAGAATTTCTTTTCATCTTCCTAAAACAACATAGACATAACTGATTATATAACATTATCTTCTTGTTCTAGGTCACCTAAAAACCCAGAACAGAAGATCATTAAGAGAGTGATTGCTCTTGAAGGCGATATTGTCAGGTAAGTATTTACCATTGTTTCTGAGTTCAAGTTTTAAATATCTAGAGTTCTGTTATCTACATAACTTGGGAAATACATCTGAAGTCAAAGAGGACCAAAGTTTTGGAGACATTCCAAATGAGCTGGTACATCTTTAGTGAGCATCATTAACCTTTCAGGTTGTAAGGAATACATAAACTTACTGATCATATTGTTATTCTTTAATTGTGAAGTATAGGATAAATATTAATTTAAATTAACAGTATATTCTAAAATGATCATTAAATCATTATTGATCAGATATTAAAATTAGCATGACTATTTTAAGATTATGATATTAAGATTCATTTTAAAAAATTCAAGAACATTTAATTATTTTAGAAGCAAATGCAGAAACTAAGAGGACTCTTTTGTACTCATAGAGATGGGAGAAAACTGAAAAGGATATGAAACAGAAACTTCTGAATCGGTGACAAGAATGAAAGCTTTAGATGATAAGATTGTAACAATCAAGTGTACTAAAGCAACCTTTAGTATTGTTGTATTTATTGTACTTGCTGATAAATCAAGAAAAATTGTTGACATTCAGCAAGTAAATACTGTGTGGCATGATATGTCTCATTATGATCATTTTCTTTAAACAAGTTGTAGCCAGGCCTATACAATGTGGTAACCAAAATGCTTTGAGTACTACATTCAGGAAGTTTTCTGACCCTGTTTTCTTAAAAAAAAAAAAAACTTGATCCTAAAGTATTTGTATTAATAATAGTATGTTTTAATTAATCTCACTACAATGAACCTCAATCAGTTTTAGAGCAGATTTTAGGCCAGCACTTCTCACAGCATGGCCAGAGGATCCCAGGGGATCCCCAAGACCCTTTGGGGGTCTATGAGATTAAAACTACTTTCCTAATAATACTAAAGTGTTACTTGCCTTTTTTCACTCTCATTCTCTTGTGAGTGTACGGTGGAGTTTTCCAGATGCGTAATATTGGAATTGATTGAATGCAGGAGCAGATATGAGAATTCAGCTTTTTTCTATTAAGCCAGAAACTAAAAATATTTGCAAAAATATTTTAAAAAATCATTATTTTTACTATTTATTGTTTGCTTTTGGAAAAGAACTGTAATTTTTATTTAAATTCTATTCTTTTTGTTAACATAAGGGTTTATTATTGGTATTTTAAATTGAATCAATACATGAAATTTTAAAATAATTTTCTATTTTAATTTCTAATGTGGTAATTACTGGTAAATAGTAGTCACATAAATAAAAGTGTTTTGAGATTCTCAATTATTTTCTAAAATGTGAAGGAGTCCTGATACCAAACAATTTGAGAACTTATTGATGTAGAAATTCATAGCAACAATTTCCACGTCAGGACTGAGTGCTCATTAGTAGCCTACATGATATCAATGAAGCTCTTTTAAAAATGTATTGAGGTATAATTTATTTACCATACAATTCACCCATTTAAAATATACAGTTCAATGAGTTCTAGTATAAATTTATACAATTGTACAACCCCCACAACAATCTAGTTTTTAACACATCTCTTACCTGTTACCCTCAAAAGTTCTCTTTTGTCCATTTGCACTAAACTCCTGCTTTAACTCCCAACCCCAGACAGCCACAGGTCTGATTTCAGTCTCTAGAGTTTAGCCTTCTCCAGAAATTTTATTTAAATGGAATTATACAATATACAGTCTTTGGTGTCTGTGTTTTTTTTGTTGTTGTTGCTAACAATGATTTTTAGGTTTCTCTATATTGTGCATGTTATTAGAGTTTATTTTTATTCCTGAGTAGAATCTATTTTATATATTTACCACATTTTGTTTATCCATTCACAACTTGATGCATATTAGGATTGTTTCCAGTGTAGGGATATTATGAGTAATTCTATAGGTATTGATATAACATCTGGTTATACCAGATGTTACACATATTGTATGAACATCTGGGTCTTTCGGTGGAAATATATTCTCATTTCTACTGGGTATACAGTTGGCCCTCTGTATCCATGGGTTCTGCATCCCTGGTTTCAACCAGCTGAAGATGGAAAATATCCAGAGAGAGAAAAAACAAAGGATCGTTGTGTCTGTACTGAAAAAAAAAAAAAAAAAATACAGACTTTCTTATCATTGTTCCCTGAACAATGTGGTAAAACAAATATTTACATAGTATTTATATTGTATTAGGAATAAGTAACCTACAGATAATTTAAAGGATATGGGAGCTGTGCATAGTTATATGCAAATACTACATCATTTTATGTAAGAAACTTGAGCATCTGTGGATTTTGGTATCTGTGGGGGGATTTTGGTATCTATATTTGTGGGAACGAATCTCCCACAAATACAGAGGGACAACTGTATCTGTGGGATGCTGAGTGTTATGGTAGGTTCATGTTTAACATTTTAAGAAACTGCCAAACTATTTCAGAAAGTGACTATATCATTTCATGTTCTGCCAGCAATGCATAAGGAATCTAGTTTTTTTTACATCCTTGCCAGCACTTGGTATTGTGAATATTTTTTTATTATAGCCATTCTAGTGGGTGAGAAATAGAATCTCATTGTGATTTTGAATTGCATTTCTCTGAAGGCTAGTGATATTGAGTATCTGTTCATGTGCATACTTTCCATTCATGTCTCTTTTTGGGTGAAATAACTATTCAGATTATTTGCACATTTTGTATTGGGTTGTTTATAATTTGAGTTATAAGAGGTTCTTTGATTTTGATTATTTTAATGGAGTGAGCATTTGGGGGAGGATATGTAATGCTATGATTTAGTCAGGGCTAAGTCTGTTAGTATAAAATAACTTAGTTATCATTTCTTATAGAATGTATGTTCTAAACTAGAAGAACTTGGTGACTTTTTTTTTTTTTTCAAGAGCCTATCCAGCCTTTTGCTTTGTGGCAGAAACTGGGAAGAGCAGTACATATAGAAAGCCATTTGATATACATCACAAATATCCAAAATACACTTTTAGAATTTGAAAAACAGTGTATAGATATGATGCAAATCCCATTCAAAGAATGTCAGCAACCCTTGAAAACATTATCCTAAGCGAAGGAAGCCAGTCACAGAAGACCACACATGTATGATTCCATTTATATGAAAGGTCCAGAATAGGCAGATTCCTAGAAACAGAAATAGATTAGTGATTCCCAGAGGCATGGAAGAGGGGGAGTGAGAGTTACTGCTAATGAGTGTAAGGTTTTTATTGTTTTGGGGGAGTATGAAAATGTCCTAAAATTAGAGTGTGGTGATGATTACACAACTCTGTGAATATACTATACTAAAAACATTGAGTTGTACATTTTAAATGTATAAATTCTATGTTATATGAATTGTATCTTAATAAAGCTATTTTTAAAACCCAAAAGAATGTGGCACCAAAGCAGGCAAAAATTTCATCTACATAAAGCAATCTAACAGGATTAGGAATACCAAGGGATCCATTTTATATTATAATCCAAAGACAACACAGCTTTTAACTCAGATGGGTCATTATTGGTCACTAGCTGAACAGTCAACAATGTGAAACTGCAAAGCTTAATCAGACATAAAAAGCTTTGTGTAATCAGAAATCCTACAACAGACCTTTCTGAGGAAAAAGTATAAGTTGCTTTCCTCAGCACATGTAAATATTGGGTTTACAGCAGAACCAGAGTCAGAGCAAGGGTTAATGATGCAAGGCTGGGAGTCGAGGGAACAGGAGTTGGATCATGTAAAAGGTCTACACCCTCTCTCTCCACTGCTGCAGTCCACGTGCCAAGCCTGCGAACTGACAGGAGGGTCATATGGCTCTCTCTGTCCCCCTGTGGTACGCCTCTATCATGGAACAATGAAAACCATAAATAAAGGACCTTCCAACTGTGTGGGCTCTAAATCTATTTGATAATTGATTCAAAATATAATCACTTTTCGGTGTTTGATGTTTTTAAAGAAAATTAAAAACTTCTTTCCCTTTGAAACTTTGGCATCTGAAGATCCTTGGCTTCCTGGATTTTACATTAATAATTGAATACATATATTCCTATAATGATTTTCTAACAGTGTCAAATGTTAAGGGGTATTTAGGGAATAGAATATTATTTACTGATGCACGTACTTCTTTTCTCTGTGACTCATTTTTTAAAAATGCCAGAGTATATTAAAAAATTATAAAAATATGCTGTCGACTACTAAAAGCCATTAGTCTACTGGTCCCCTGACTTGCGGCAGGCAAGGTGCTCTGGTCTGTGATGTGGATTTTTTAGTCCCATCTTTCCTCTGGATATTACTGGATTACCTAGTTGGTGAGCTAAACTAAAATATTTTCTTGGAAAGAATTTGATATTTCATAAAATGATTAAGGAAACAGTCTTATTTTTTAGGACTTATTTATACTTACCGTAGGTTTCAGTAGTATTTGAGGTTAGACCCATTGAAGGATTAATCGAAGGATTAATAGAATCTTCCATTTAATATTCTGGTAAAGGTAGCAAAAGCAGCTATGTAGTGAAATATAGCTTAAAGAGCACTTAAGGGTATCTGGGGAAGTAGGGCAGTAGGAGCCAAGGCTCAGCCTCTTTACTGCAGAATGGGAATGACAGTGTTGCAGGACTTCCATTTTCTGTCACTTGCATCCCCCTTTTCACATTGCCTTTGCCTATCTGTGTTTTGGCTGGCTTTTGCCCCACCACCAATTGCTGACTTCTTGGATGTGCCTCATCTCTAAATTACCTGAGAGAAGTCTGAGTGTTGCCTTTTGAGATATAGATCTGGGACCTGTCCACCTGACAGACGGCTGGTCAACCAGTTGATCGACTGCTTTTGGGGTAGGCATCCTTCCCTGGTCCTGTCAGCTGTGTGTAGGTAGAGCAGTCATCTGCTGCATACCTTGTACTTATAAGGAACCTGTTGGTAAGGGCTTGTTGGTATGACAGATATGATGAGACATCCCAGAATGGGGCATTACAATTAGCAGTCACTTTGTTCAGCATTACCTTTTAAAACGTTTCAATAAAACTGTAATCTGCTCTCCCTAGAGTTGCTTTGACATTACTGTCTGGGGAAAATCAACTTCTTCTAAAGATTTGTTTTAAATTACAGAAATAACACAAGCTTATAAAACTCAAAATGCCTTGATGAACATCCTTGCACACATACCTTTGTATACTTGTGTATTTATTTTTGTAGAATAGATACCTAAAAGTGGAAATATTGGATCAAGTTTGTTGTTGTTGTTGTTACTGTGGTTGTTATTTTTAGTTCCAGTATATGCTGCCAAATTTTCCTCTCAAGCGGTTTGTGTACACTTATACTCTCATCAACACAGCATGAAAAACCGTTTTAGAGAAAATTGGTTTAAAGGTCATGTGCAATGGGGAAATTTTGGACTTCAGATTTACAGGGTAAAACATTTTAACACAAATTTTGAAATTACTTTTGGGTGATCAGGTTAAATTTCATTTAATCAGTTCACTGACCATAGACCTTAGTGCCATTCATTTAATAAGCACGTGGTCTAGATACTGGAGAGACATAAATGAACACAAGAGACAGTGTCCCTGCCCTCATGATGCTTACATTCTAGTGGTTAGAAGGAGACAATAAACAAATATATAAGACATAATGCAATGTCATGGGTAAGACGTGCTATGAAGAAAAATAAAGCAGAAAAGGGCTTAGAGAGAGATAGTAAAGGTCTGGGGCTGTAAGATGTTCACTGAAAACTTCCGTAACAAAAAGATGTTTGAAGAGACTCATAAATTAAGGATGACAGGGAAAGAGTCATACTAATGTCTGAGGAAGGGAGAGTTCAAACCAAAGGAATAACAAATGCAAACCTAAGATGGATATGTGAGTTCAAGGAAGTACAAGAAGCCAGCATGGTTGGGACTTTACCGAAGGAGGGAAACTGAAGTAAGATTATATCTGAGAGGTTTTCAGAGCCTTGTGGGTCCTAGAAAGGACTTTGGATTCATTTTAGAAGGATGATGAGCATGGAGCAGTATGATCTGATTGGCATTTTTGAAGAATCACTCTTTCTACTGCTTGGAGAATAGACTAAAGGGGGATAATCTGACTCAAACCACTGGTCAAAGTGTTTTTTTCTTGAGAAAATAATATCTAGCTTCTTGTAGAAAGAGTTGTATCCTTGTTTATGACATGCATGATACTTTTATTTGTTATTTTAAATGACTCAGATAAAAGTAGTTGTGTTATTTATACTCACAGTCATTATGATTATATAGACAAGACAAAAAGTAGCCTGGAAGTACTTTTTCAGAGAATTCAGCTGAATTTACAAATAAATGTTGTAAAAATTGAGACTCAGGGGCAGGGGGAGGGTAAACTTTCTACCTTGATGTCAGCGTTGATTAAAATCACAAGGCAATTGCTTGATTCTCTGGATCTCTTAGCTAGGAATGCAGTCATTTTCATAATGTTGACCCAAATGGGTGTGCTTATCTATAACATCCAACAGTAAAAATAAGCTGATTCTACTAATACTTAGACCCATTAGTTCCACCGAAATATTGTTTTTAGTTAATTGCTTTTTCTTACTAATTTGTTATGACTCAAATAGAAGCATTGTTTTAGAAAAACATGAAATGAACGCAAAGCACTAAACTCCAGCAAGTCAATGTGAGGCGGCCACAACTGAAATTGTTAAGGCATCAGTGTTTTTGTTGGGACACTTGTATTTCTGTTCCATGGATCTTCTCTGCCCAGTCAGAAATGAAGTCTAGCATCATTTTTCCTCTCTCTTGGTGAAATACCACTTTATAGGATTTTGGAATCTCGGGCTTCATGCGGTTAGCAACCTCGATGAAGTAAGGGAATGGACTCTTTTTAATCCCTAGTGAAGAAGATGACCATATAACTTATCATCTAAACTAGGACACTTGAGAGTGAGAAAAGATGAATTCATTATTACATGAGGGAGTTAACGTAAACTGGGACTGCCAAGACAAACTGAGACAAATGGTTACCCTGCTAAAGAAATGTAATCTACTTCATAAATCACTTCACATAATTGGATTTTGTTTAGTTCATGGACCTGACTGTTCAGGAAAATTCCAAGAAGTGTTCATAGAAAACAGAATCACTTCTTGGCTCCAGGGAGGAATCAGGCAGGGGAGGATCAATGCTGTTGTCAAGAAGTGTGTCCTGCTCATGACGCAGTCATTTTGTGCTGGTGAGTACAGCACAAGGTTTTCTTTAACTAGTATTGATATTGCAGAGTAATCTGAGATAGAGAATCATGAGTCTTCTCTCACTGCAAAATATTTAAATGATAATTTGTCTTTGAGTCTAAAGACTGTATGGTAAAATGTCAAAACACCCTAATTTATTGAAAACAACTTTCTGGTATTAGCAAAAAAATCCATTTGTCACTAGAAATTAAACATTTCAAAGCCTGTTGATTTTAAACGTACTATTGAAGATGTGGAAATCAATATTAGCCTATCATAGCTGGTTGAATCATATTGGGTTCCAGCAAACGATGAATCTTTATAAGAAGAAAAACAGAACTAAATTGAGTTTACCCCAGTAAAACTACAAATGATGCTTGTTTAATAACTTCTTTTTTTTTTAATGATTGGTGCAGTAGCTCTGAATAATAGAAGCCAATGTATCCGTATGGCTCTCTTCTTGAAGATCATGCAGTCATTTATGTCATTTTTGGTAGATTAATAATTAGAGATGGTTTCTGTCCTGAAAGGAGGGAGATATGAAAAGAAACTCATGTCCAGGACCCTGTTAAAGATTTGGTGAGTAAAATGTTTTAGAGCATGGAAGCTAAGAGTTTTATTTTATAGTTCTCAAATGGGAGCCGAGTAAGCAGTTCTTTTGAGGACAGAGGATATTTGTACACTGTTTCTTAGTTGTTGGTAGCTTCAGCAGAAGGTGTTCAGAAATCTTTGAGGCCCTATAGCCTGGTTTAATTTGAACACTGAATTTTTCCAAATCAAAATAGCATTGCATACCTGTCTTTAATGCTTAGGGTCTGACCAATGCTGCCATTTAATAGACAAGGGATTGAGCAGTACAGTTAAATGTCTTAGGCTCTGTCTCAGGGTTTAGTTGCCACCAAATAAGAGGCATTTGTGAAAAATCATCAGTATCCCTCTGATGTTACCCCTAGAAATTATTAGTATATTGTGGATATTCTTACCTTTTTCTTGTTAAAGAATTATAATTTTTCCTTACTGAAGAATCATAGATTGGTAGACAATCTATACCTTTATGGAAATATTTCTTTCTTTTCTAAAGTTGTAGGTGGATTATTTTTCATACTATTGCTGTATCAGTGAATAAAAATTGAATCGTTAATAAAAACTGTATGTCTTAGCAATAGGTATTTGTTTCTAATCACCAGAGAGATAGTCAACTTAAGTTTATATATAGACTCTTTACATATATTTAAGTTTATGTATAGAATTTTGATTTTATATCAAGATTAATAAATGTGAAAAATGTCCATTTTAAAAAAATACATATTATTTGTGTAATCAGTTTAGCCGTATAGGGAGGTTTCTGGAGGCAGTACCTCATAGGGCATATGCTTTCATGTGTGACAGCTGCATTTAGATTGAATTGCTTTTTCCAATAATGGTAACACCTATTTTGTGATACTCTCCCCACCCCTGTCAGTGATTTCCTTAAATGGTTTTATTTTCTACCTTAGTCCACCTATCTCTCGTGAATAGAGTTCATCTTTAGATATGAAAATCTTGCATATTTATTCATTTGTGCCTAGTTATTTATTTGGTATGATGTAGAAGCCGTGAGCACAAACTATGAACTCAAACTGCCTTGGTTCAGATGCCAGCTTTGCCACTTTGGCAAATTACTTAACTCTGTAAATGAAATCTTTCTCATCGATAAAATGGAAATTGTAATAGTGTATATTCCATAGTGCTTTCTTGAGAATTATATGAAGTAATGGATATAATTTGGTTAGCACAGTGCCTGGCTCTTAAAGGTGTTCAGTAAATATCAGATAGCAGTAGTTGTTGTGATTTAATCATGATTTACTGAGTGCCTTGAATATTTCCTGTGTGTTAAATACTGTTCCTGTCTCTGGGGTTATAAATTTTAAAAGCCAAAGATTCTTGCCCTTTTAAAGTTTATAGTCTGGTGGAAAGAGAACAAAGGCAACAAAAGAAATGGAATATAACAAGAGAATTACCACTATGAAGATGCGCTAAAACCCCTGGAGCTTAGCAGGAACATCTGGTGGGCCTGAGTAGCCCGGCTGTGTTGGAGACAAATTTTGGGTTGAAGTTTGAGATGAGAAGGAGATCTGTAGCCTCCTTCTTAGTTGCAAAAATAATGTGTGCTTAGTATGGAAAATTCAAACAATACTGGAGCATAAAATGTAAAAAGAAAAGGTTCTCATTTCTCTCCCTCTAATCACACCCCCAGACATATGTCTGGTGTGTATTCTTCTAATCTATGTCATATTAAAAAGATTAGACAAACAGCACCATCAAAAATTGGGCAAAGGATATGAACAGACATTTCTCAAAAGAAGACATTTATGCAGCCAACAAACATATGAAAAACGTTCATCATCACTAGTCATCAGAGAAATGGAAATCAAAACCACAATGAGATACCATCTCACGCCAGTTAGAATGGCAGTCATTAAAAAGTCAGGAAACAACAGATGCTGGAGAGGATGTGGAGAAATAGGAACACTTTACACTGTTGATGAGAGTGTAAATTAGTTCAACCATTGTGGTAGACAGTGTGGCGATTCCTCAAGGATCTGGAACCAGAATACCATTTGACCCAGCCATCCCATTACTGGATATATATCCAAAAGATTATAAATCATTCTACTATAAAGACACATGCACGTATATGTTTATTGTGACACTGTTTACAATAGCAAAGACTTGGAACCAACCCAAATGCCCATCAATGATAGACTGGATAAAGAAAATGTGGCACATATACACCATGGAATACTATGGAGCCATAAAAAAGGATGAGTTCATGTCCTTTTGCAGGAACATGGATGAAGCTGGAAAGCATCATTCTCAGCAAACTAACACAAGAACAGAAAACCAAACACCGCATGTTCTCACTCATAAGTGGGAGCTGAACAATGAGAACACATGGATACAGGGGAGGGGAACATCACACACTGGGGCCTGTCGGGGGGTGGGGGACTAGGAGAGGGACTAGCACTAGGAGAAATACCTAATGTAGGTGACGGGCTGATGGGTGCAGCAAACCACCATGGTATGTGTATACCTATGTAACAAAACTGCATGTTCAGCACGTGTACCCCAGAACTTAATGTGTATAAAAAAAATTAGAAAAATGTTTATTTTATACCAGATTTTATCTTGAATATTCCAAAATAAAAATATGCACTTGAAATATATCTCTAAGGAATCAGATGTGTATCTGTGGGGAGTTCCCCATACATGTTATAGTAGCATACCTTTGCTAGGTAGGTATTGGAAGACATGACAATTCCAGAATTGCCTACTTAGTAAGTCTTGGAATCGTCCTAGCAGTGGCATACACCAAGATATCATGACTATATTATTGGGTAGCAATGATATTTGATCTAGACAAATGTATAGAAAAGTAAGGGAAAGAGAAGGAATATTGAATAATGTCCTCATTATTCAATGTTTTTCATATTAGACTCACTATATCTAAAATGAAATATTAGAACCATCATGTCCTCTCTAGGTAGTCCATGGGCTAAAATAACTGAGGTACTTAAGATGGGAAACACATTGGCTTAGCTTCATTAGGAAGAATCTCTTCACACAGGGCCTAGCCAGATGATCTGATCTGACTGTATCCTCAACCACACCTCCATGCCTCTATCTGAAGATGGTAATCAGTTTCTAACTTGTGATAACTTTTCACAAAACTTCTTTCCCACTTCTTGGACTAGCTTTGGAACATTGCTCCTTAGTTCTACCATGAGCCTCAGCTTTTCCCCCAATACAGATGGACATCATGAAGTTCTCCTTCAGAGTCTGGTATTTCCTAGCAGGAAGCACTTGCCACTTGAAGCTGGTTAGTGCATTTGTGTATTAATCCACTTAGGCCTAGTGTTCCATTATTGGAATGCTAAACATGTGGGAGTTTTTTATGTCCTACTGCTGAAGATTATTGCTAAGGTCTGATTTTTCACTCGTGCAAAAATTCAAAATCGCAAACTCTAGCATAAATGGGTTAATTAGCCTTCTTTACTGCTGACTCAATTACATTTCTTAGTAGTATAACTTTCTAAAGGTATGAACTCCAAGTAAAGATGTAGAGAAATAGTAACTTTTGTACCTTCTTTTGAACTAAATATTAATTTATGTTGTTTTCTCTGTCAATGGTAATGTAAGTCCGTCACATATTTGGAAGGGATATATAAGTATAATTATCTCAGTAGGAAGCTTAAAAATTGTCTTTTAAAATAACCCCTGTTTTTAGCTGAGCTTCAGAAGTATGTCAGAAAGAGTCTAGAATATTTCAGCCGGAACAATTACTTAATATTAAGAAACAGCTCCTCTATTTTTGTGCAATTTCAGTTAACCTTGTTTAACTTAACGTTGACCAGGGTTTCTCTTTTAAGATGTTGGGAGGAAGAATTTTATGTAGGGAACAGATATATTCAAGTTATTGATTTAATTAGTTATGGATGCTTTTACGATTTTATTTAAAAAATGTATGAAAGATTTTTTAGGTGTTTATGTATAATGAAGAGTAGCATGATATAGTAGATGGTGTTATTACACTCGAATTAAGAAAATAGAAAGTTCAGTCCCAGCTCTGTTCCATACAAAGCTGTGTAACCTTGGCAAAGTTACTGATTTCTGAATTTGATGTATTTGTATCTATTTTCTGGATTATTTTGAAGACCAAATAAGATTAAATATAAATACACACACACACACACACACACACACACACACACACACAGACACGCCATATATACATGCAGCAATACTTTGTGAGCTTTAACACATGATGGACATTTAATTTATTATTGACTCATTTTCTGTTTGGCTTCTTCAGAGCTTAACAGAATGCCTTGCCCATTTTAGATTATCAAATTTTTGTTATGATTGTTGAAATAATATGAATGTTCTCCTAGGTTAATAATAGCTCTGTATTTTGTAAATTGTAAAGTTGGAAGAAACAAACAAATTAAAAGTTTTTTAATTTAAATTTTTATTTTATTGTGATGTCAACACTTTATATGAGATCTACCCTCTTAAAAGACTTTTAAATGTGCAATACAGTATTGTTTACTGTAGGCTCAATGTTGTACAGAGATCTCTAGAACTTATTCATCTTGCTTAACCTAATTTTATACTCCTTGATTACCAACTCCCCATCACCACCTCCCCCAGCTCCTGGTAACCCCCTTCTACTCTCTGTTTCTATGAGTTTGAGTGTTTTAGATACTTCATGTAAGTGGGATCACGCAGTGTTTGTCCCTCTGTAACTAGCTTAACTCACTTAGCATAATACTCTCAAGGTTCATTCATGTTGTTGCATGTGGTAGGATTCCCTTCTTTTAATACTTGAAAAATATTTCAAGTTCAAATATATATGTATATAAATTTATAAAGTATAAATTATATGTATTTATATATTTATAAATTATATATTTATATATAAATATATATATTGGGCATATATATACATGAACTTTGTGCATATATATATATATATGTGTGCCACATTTTGTGTATCCATTCATCTGTCTATGGAAATGGTTAAAAATGCATCAGACTCATAGAACTCAACAAATCTGTAAGGAACAGAGCTGGGACTGCACTTCCTGTCATACTACTCCAAGTGTCACACACCATTACTATATCATTCTACCCCTCATTGTCAGTAGGTTGATTCTATATCTTGGCTATTGTGAGCAATGTTGGAAAGAACATGGGAAGGCTAATATCTCTTTGATATTCTCATTTTAATTTTTTTAGATATATATCCAAAAGTAGATTTGCTGGATCATATATGTTCTAGTTTTAATTTTTGAGGACGCTCTATACTGTTTTCCATAGAAGCTGAACCACTTTGCATTCTCACCAACAGTGTATCCTGAATAACCCAAACAACAGTATATCCTGTTCTTGACAAAGAATAACAAAATTGGAGGCATCAGGTTTTCTGAGTTCAAAATGTGTTACAGATCTACAGTAATTACAACAATGTGGTACTGGCATAGAGACATACCTACAGACCAATGAAACAGAATAGAGACACTGACAGAAACCCATACATATACAGTCAATTGATCTTTGACAAGGATGCCAAGAATACACAATGGGGAAAAGTCAGCCTGTTTAACAAATGATGTTGAAAAAAACTGGATATCCAGATGCAGAAGAATGAAATTGTACCTTTGTCTTACACCACACAAAAAATCAGCTCAAAGTGGTTTAGATTAAAAAGTAAGACCTGAAAATGTGCAACATCTGGAAAAGAACATAGTGGAAATAGCTTCATGACAGTGGTTTTTGCAATGATTTCATGCAACATGCAACATAAGCCAAAGTATATGAAAACACATTTTTCCCTCGTTATTCAGGGGATTTTAAAATTTTTATTTTAGATTCATAGGGTATATGTGTTGTTTCTTACATGAGTATATTGCATAATGGTGGGTGTTGGACTTATAGTGCAAATACTTTTAAAACTTTCCATGGAAGTACTCAAATGCTGTCTACTGTATCTTTCTAATTTTAACCTGCTTCTTCCTGCATATTGTGACCTGTTGGCAAGAAATTGCACTTACTGTTTTTCTAATTTTTTTTTTCTTGTCTGTGTAGCAGAGATCAACATACTTTTTCTTTAAAAAGACAGACACTATATAGGCTTGGTTTTGCAGGCCATACTGTCTGAGAAATTTATTCAACTCTGATATTGTAGCATGAAAACAACCATAGGCAACACATAAAATAAATAAATTCCCAATAAAACTTTATGTACAAAAACAGATGTTGGACTAGATTTGGTCCATAGGATGTAGCTTGCTGACCTGTGGGCTATATATATATTATCTACTTGCATTTCCTTAACTTGGAAATCAGTAGAAAATACAAAACTTATTTTTAGTCTTGGCCAATAGTTTAAATAGAGAGAAGAATTAGCCTAAAAGCCATGGATTTGTTAGTTATATAGTGATTGAGGCAGAGCGCAACAAAAGAGAAAATATTGAGTTGTTACTTTAAGTGAGATTTTCCTGAATTGCTAGAAAGCACATGGGTACAATGAAGACATATGTCTTGAGTTGGATGGATATATTAGGGTTCTTCAGAGAGACAAAACCAATACACATATATGATGTATTGATATATGAGAGGGCATTTATTAGGGGAATTGGCTCATGTGATCATGGAGACAGAACTGCCATAACAGGCCACCTGCAAGCTGGAGACCGTGAAGTGCCCATAGCATGGCTCAGTCTAAGCCCAAATGCATCAAGACAAGGGAAGCCAATGGTGTAATTCTCAATCTGAGGGCAGAGGCTTGAGAACCTGGTGGGGGCGGGGGAGCAGTGGTGTAAGTTGTGGGGTACAAACGCCAAAGAGCCTGGAGTTCTGTTGTTTAAGGACGAGATAATAGTATATCCTAGCTCTAGGAGAGAGAGGAAATTGCATTTGTGTTATATCCAAGCTGATTGGATGATGCCCGCCCATGTTGAGGGTGGATTCACCCCACTTAGTTCACTGACTCAAAGCCAATCTCTTCTGGAAACACCCTCAGAGACACACTCAGAAATAACCATTTACCAGTTCTCTAAGCAATTTTTAATCCAGTTAAATTGGCACCTAAAATTAATATCACAAGGGGGAAGAGCTATTATACTACAAGAACACTGTGTAGCACCTTAACTGGAGAGCAGTGACAAAACTCGCAAAAAAAGAATACTAAATTTCATTGCCCAAACAGTTTCTTCTTAACACAAAAGGAATAGCGGCAGTTGAGAAAATTCTGTATCTGAAATACTGTTCCATGTTATTTATAGCTTCTTTTTTAAGCCCAGCCCAACTCTATTTATCTTTCGGTGGCTATCTTAGCTTACTCTGACTGTGCTGGACCAAACCAATAGTAGAAAACGGAGCTAATAACTTTGAAAAAAGCGATTTAGTTCCTCAATTCATTCATTGTTATAGAAAATATTCAAATATTACCTAACACATTGTGAGTGATACCTAGGTATGTAATAGTGTCTTAGAAACAAGCAGTAATTATTTCCATATTTAAATGTTGATTTGAAACTAAAATCTGCTGTTTATTATAGAGTTGGAAAATGTTTATTGAAAGAAATATTAATGGTAAATTGCTATTTGTTTTGGAAGTGTCTCTAGTTTTCTTTTGCAAAGTAATCTTGCATGAGTGTCGGAATTGTTCTCCTCAGCAGAACTAATCAGATTTTGAAATTGATCATCCTCCTGGTTGGGATTCAAATGAGAATTTGAGTGAAAATGATTACATGTTTTTCCTTATTGGGGGCTGACAGTTGTTGATATTTTCTTTCAGAAGAGTAAATTGTGCCGTGAAACCAGTGTATTTGGGGTATGGAGACCAGCAAGTCATCAACTTTGGGCTCTGCAACTGGACACCTGGGAATCAAAGAGATTTTCTACTTTGTTTATTACACAAATAAATTATATGCCCTGACCACTATGCAATACCTGATTTTAATATGCAGCCAGGAGCAGACAGTGAAAATTGCTGCATCCCACGCTGCTTCAGCTGTAGGTGTACTGATACTTCCAAAGAATTTTTCTGCAGCCTAGATTTCAATTTTACGTACATCAAAAAGTAAACAACTATTTAATCTTTTACTGTAACATGAAGAGGAGCAAGTAATACATACTGGAATGGAGTTTAGTAGGATGGAAACCCAAAATGGAAAGATTTTCTATTTGAGATGAAAGTATAATCAGCAGTAAGCTTTACAAAAGCCTGGAATATGCTTTTGAGGAGACGAATGAACAGATTAGAATTTGGTTTATGTATGGGAAAGTAAGGTGACCTTTAATGGATTTCTGGGGCCGTCTTTGGACGATTATGTAAATGAAGCTTGAATTCTAAATCTGATACAAGTATCATTAAAATCAAGAGAATGTTTACTGCATGATGGAAATTGAAATAACTCCTAGCTTTATAATGTTCCTGAGCCCCAGTATTCTCACATGACTTTCAAAAAAATAATGCTTATTTTTTATTAAAACCTACAACATCCTTAGCAATAAAGTGGAAGGAAATCAAGGAGGTTATGATAATGAAACTTCTCCAGCAATGTATGAAAATTTCACTGTAGAGTAAGCCACTAATGAGTATTCAAATCATTTTAATCTTTGCTAATATGAACGGTGAAAGAAATTCTTGTTGTTTTAATTTGTATTATTTTCCTTGCTAATAAGAATGAATATGTATATCAATGCAGTTAAGGACATTATAGTACATTCATAAGATAGAATTTCTCTAGGACAATTAAGAAGAAGAGGATCTACATGTACACACATACATATACACACACACAAACACACATACACTTGTATATGAATAAACTGTCCCTGGAATTAGTTAACATAAAGTGTCAGATTCGGACTGCCACATCCATCCCAATCATTTTTCGAAGAGTCTACTTCCACTTTCTTTGTAATGTAAACTAGTAACTAACTAGTATTTAGTAGTAAATGAGTAACTTTTCCTTTAGAGAAGGAACTGGAGGGTCACGAGAGTGAAGATTTTTCAATGTATACTTTTTAATCCTCAGGATCCTATCTACATTCTCATTCTCTCTCTCTCTCTCTCTCTCTCTCTCTCTCTCTCACACACACACACACACACAACACACACACACTATGTGCTTGAGCTATAGTATTACAGATTTTAAAAATACTTTCATATCTTATCTTCTTATGTTCATGTTGTATCCTGAATGTGGCAGATCCTTCTCCATCCCCATCCATCTAACAACATCCTGTATCCTTACCCTGATCAGAATGATTGTCCTCTTCTCTGATTCCGTAATACTTTATTGATCTGACAGACGTAAAATACATCTGATTATATTAGAGCCAGTAGTACATTTTCTCTGTCTTTGAGTTCCCTGAGGTCAGGAGCAATGACTTATTTTTGGAGCCCAGAACAATCCTGCCTTATGAAATCTAGCTTATCAAGGGTGGGCTCACTAAGTATTTGTCACATTTAATGACTGCAGAAAGCTCTCTGCAATATTTATAAAACTTCAATCCTGAGTATCACTCTGTGAAATGATTCTATTTATTTTGGAAATATTTCAACTTAGTCCAATTAGTAGCAATCCCAACTCCTTATCCTTAAAAATGTAAACTCTCTAATTTGCTGAACATTAGTTTTTCATGTTGCTGAAGGTTAAGGAAAGCAAGTGGTAAAGAACATGAGTCTCAGCCATCTGTTTTCATTTTTATCTCTCTAGCAGCATAAATGCTGCAGGGATTGTCCCTGCATAGCAAAGGGGATGAGGATATGCTTGTTTATTATTGAAAAGGCTTAAATAGGCCCCGTGTCAGTCAGCTTAGACTAACTTCTTCTGTGGTAACACCCTACTCCCACATCTGAATAGCCTGCAGTTAATAGAAGCTTGTTTCTTGCTCCATTATATGATCCCCCTGGGTTGCATGAGGCTCTGCTCCGTATTTTTTTCCTGTAGGGAATAAGGCTATCAAGGTATTAATAGTCTCAGGGGAGATGGAGAACAAAAGCATGGTGGAATGATGGGGTGGATCTTAAGACTTCTACTTAAAAGTGGCATGTATTATTTCCACATACATGTCATTGGCCAAAAGAAGCTGCCACATAGCCAAGTCGAAATCAACAGGGTGGGCATGTACTCACCTATCCCTCTGCCAGGGATAGGAAACAAATATTTTGAGCAAGAATACACTCTACCAAAGTCTTTTGTAGAGTTCTCTTAAAAATGAATTGGTTTTGCACTTGCATCAGTGTGCATATTCAGCACACATCAAATGAGCATGTACCACAAACAGAGGACAGTAGGGAATGTGAGGCTAAGTCAGACACTCTCTTTTCAAGGGGCTGACTGTCAAAAGGGCCTAAAAATACCTGTGATACTTTCCTGCACAGTAGTCATGTCAGTATTGTTGGAGAAAGCCCTTGGAGGAGAGAAAGCTGGAGTTGGGAGAGCGTGAAACTGTATGCCTTAGCTAGTGATCCCTGAACTAAATTTCTACTAGTATTACTTTTTAGTCCAGAAGTAAAGATAAGCTGTTCAGGGCTTCGTCACATTTATCTGTCCTTTAATTGCTGTCATCATTTCAGAAATTGTGTGGTCAATATATGTCATTATTTTAAAACTATTTGCATGTTTGATAATAAAGTATTACAGTGACTTTACAAGTCACTGATCAAAATAGCTGGCATTGCCTTGTTTATCATATTCCTTGGATGCTGGATATCTATAGCAGTATATGGAGAAGTCTTACAAAAACCATTAAGTATAGTATTTCTATAGTATTTTGTAGCCTTCTTTCTACTTAATTTTCTATTTACTCATTTGTTGTTTTCTGTATCGGACATTTTATTTTTGAAGAACAAACATCTGCTCATGCCACATGTTGGTTTTGGATTTCTTGGTGGCCTGGGAGACAATTTTCAGTCTACCCATCAATACATGGTACTGATGAGCTAAGCTGTCAGTGTTTGTCTGTTGGAAGATTATTCATTCCTCACCCCTTGCCTTTTAAATATATATTCAGAAGGATCATATTTTGAGAAAGGACTAAGTATTTCAAGGGAGAAAACTCATTCTGCTGTTTCTAAAGCGTACACAGCTGTTAAACTTTAATTAAACAGGTTTTTAGGAAAGGGGACTGGAGACCAAGTTTGTAAAACTAGACAGATATGCTTTGTAAATGAAGAAGAAAGCTAATTAAGCCAAGCATAGCAGCCTAATATTAATTTTTAAAACACTTCCAGTGTATTTGTTGTAAATCTTGACACTGCTATTGCGTATTTCCTATTGAGTTATTCTTCAATTTAAGTTCAGTGTTTGGTTGTCAAAGATTCCTAGTCAGTTGGAAAATTATAAAATCTTCCCACATTATGTTAATATTTATTGCAAGAAACTTAACTCTTGAATGAAATGTAATGAGTTGATGAAAATAAGTGGTGAGCTTATACTTTGGAAGTAGAATTTATTAAGCAAGGCACTAAATAACCTAGAGCAACCAGTCAATTAACAAATTGTTTTATTACCAACAGATTCTGTACACTAAAACAAAACTGACAAAACAGATATAATATTCACTTATGTTTTTAAAGCTTATTTTTCAGTCCTTTAACTAGGGTATGATTTTTTTTTTAAATGTACTAAAGGATAGCTGTTTCATTTTAACAAAAATTGAGCTCCACAGTACACCCATAATTCTGTGGAGCAAGAACAAAAAAGCCTAATGAATTAGAATTTGTTACTACGCTGTCACAAGCTAAGAAACTTGCAGATGAACTCAGTTATTGAATTGAGTTCATGATTTTCATTTGTGTTCTTTTGTGCATGAACTCTGTGAAGGAACATTACTTAATATTAGATTTCACCTTCTCAATAGGGAAGACATACAGGAAAAACTTGAAAAGCATAAAGGTATTTCAATTAAGTCTGCTGAGAATGACTGCAGTAAATAAAACCAAATTGTGATTTATTTATATTACTCACAAGTTTAAACCCCTTGTCTCTCATTCGACAATAAATGTCCTGTGTTATTCTCTAAATAGAACTATGAAGCATAAAGTAAGCATTGACTGTATGCTGAAATGCATTAATATAAGAATTTCAAACCATTACTTAATAACTGAAAAGATCTCTTTTGTTTGTGTAAAGCAAAAGGATCACAGATACTGTTCATTCAGAAGACCTCCAAAGAATAGGAAGATGTTTGAGACCATCTGTAGTTTTCCCAGACAGTCACAATAGCTGCAGATAAATGAAGATTTAAAAAGAAATTATGCTGAGCAACAGAAATTAGATGGCACGTTAGTTTGTGGTGCTCCAGCTGATATACTGAATAGCCATAATACTGCCATCAGCAGAATATCCCTGAATATGGGATGTTTCTCCCAGTAGGTTTCTGGATAAAAACTTGTTTTACTTATGCTGAAGATGCAAAATGCACAAATCACTCTTCTGAGAGATGCATTTAACCTAAAGAGGTATTGTTACTCTAGGTCCTTACTTCCATTTTCAAGAGAGTATTATCACTGATTATGCTGAGCATAACTCTGCATAGTAGTGATTTCTTCTGTCATGCTGGATGAATGTCAACAGTGATGATTGGTCCCCAAGAATTTTATCAGGCTATCTTCCTTCATGCAGCACACTATCAGCAAGTGATGTGGCTGTGATTAAACCACCACTTATAAGCATATTAATCATAAAGACTTTGTAAGTTCTTTCATTTTTTTTCCCCAGCCCACCTAGTGAATAACACAGAATCTTGTGGTTTTTCTTTCCCATGACACCTCAGGTATTTCCTGATAGCCAGGTAAATTATTTCAGGTTGTTGTTTGTTGTGTTTGTTTCATTATTGATTTACAAAGAAGGAGAGTGACATACGGTTGCATACCTTGATGACAGAACATCAAAGCTGAGTTCAGTTCATTTGCACTCACATTATAGATGAGGAGATTAAGGCCTGAAAAATTATGTGACTTCCCAAGTTTCTATAGCTGCCTAATGAAGTCAAACTCAGATCCCTTAACCCTTAGTCTATCGTGATGTGCCAGTGTTTATTGGAAATCTATAAACTTCAGCGCAGTTATCGTTCATTGTGTTGGGTGGGTGAGTGGCTGAATGAGATCTGTAAAGATCCTTTTATTTCCGAGATTTTATAATTTTGTGATTACTAATGAATAACCATCAAATATGCATATTTGGAATTGTTTTTATTTGTCCATGTTATTGTATAAATGTTTACTTTAACTTTTTTTTTTTTTTTTTTTGAGATGGCGTCTCGCTCTGTCGCCCAGGCTGGAGTGCAGTGGCACAATCTTGGCTCACTGCAAGCTCCACCTCCCGGGTTCAAGGGATTCTCCTGCCTTACCCTCCCAAGTAGCTGGGATTACAGGTGCCTGCCACCACGCCCGGCTAATTTTTTGTATTTTTAGTAGAGACGGGGTTTCACTTTGTTGGCCAGGCTGGTCTGAAACTCCTGACCTCATGATCTGCCCACCCGGCCTCCGAAAGTGCTGGGATTACAGGTATGGTCCACATTATTTTAACTTTTTAAATGGTTACCCGACTGTGATATCTCTAGAATTAGATCTCCCTTATTTCCTGATAAGGAGACTCTCTCAGTCAATGGTGTAGTAATGTAGTACTACAGTTTTGCCCACATGAGTATATAATGTCAGAATGTGTTCTACCTTTGAGCAAAATACAGCAGAGGGTTCCCTTCTGTTGCATGTCTGTGTCAGAACTTCAAGTCTTTTCTGTGTAAGGCTTCTTTTGCTGCACTTGGGAGCTTTTCTAACAGCCTACTGTGTTCTATTGTTGATGCAATGAATACAGCGAGATACTCACATTTTGTTTAAAGATAGTCACTGAGCTGTACTCTACTGCCAGCTAAGATGACTGCTTAATTATAGGCATGCTTTTCTAAGGGAGATATATTTGTTATCTTCCATAAACAGGGAGACAGTAAAAGTCATTTGGCTTACATTCCTAGGGATGAAGGTTCAGGAAGGGGAGCTTCATTCAGTGCTTCATACTGTTGTCAACACTAACTTTACAGGTGGTCCAGGAAATTGTGAAGTCATTGGGTCCATAGGACAGACTTTGTGCGACAGCACGAAAAATCTTATTACTTTATTTTTTTTTTATTCCCTGTGTACTAGCTTTACAATTTTAGAAACAACTGTTTTTTATTGTTTGCTTGTTTGTTTGTTTGCAATTTTGCATTAGATCAATGGTTTTAAAAATCTGGCCAAACATGGAAGCTCTTGGGACACTTAAAAATACAGATTTCTGGAAGTCACTTCAGAACAACTTAATTGGAAACACCCAGGAATGCAGCCCAGGGATCTGTAATTTGTAAAAGCTTCCCCGGGACACAAAAAGTCTTGGTCCCTGGCCGGGCGCGGTGGCTCAAGCCTGTAATCCCAGCACTTTGGGAGGCCGAGACGGGCGGATCACGAGGTCAGGAGATCGAGACCATCCTGGCTAATACGCTGAAACCCCGTCTCTACTAAAAATACAAAAACTAGCCGGGCGAGGTGGCTGGCGCCTGTAGTCCCAGCTACTCGGGAGGCTGAGGCAGGAGAATGGCGTAAACCCAGGAGGCAGAGCTTGCAGTGAGCTGAGATCTGGCCACTGCACTCCAGTCCGGGCGACAGAGCGAGACTCCGTCTCAAAAAAAAAAAAAAAAAAAAAAGTCTTGGTCCCATTTCAGACCAATTAAATCAGAGTCCCTGGTGATGACGCCCTGGAGTCAGGCATTTAAAAACTCTCCCAGTGATTCTCATTTATAACCATGGTTGAAAACTACTTCTCTATACTTTCTTCTACCTTTAGGAGTCAGGTTTGGGAGCTCTATTTTCTGCTTTAGAGGATTTGGCAATGTAAACTTAGCTTCTCAGGGGCAAATAGAATCTGCCTATCATTTGTATGTTCATATGTGAAGTGGTCTGGAAGTCAGTTGCAGAATCTGTACTATTAGAAGCTTAAATTTTTGGTATATTCAAACTTCATGATAGAGTCAAGAAAAATTATTTGCATATAAAAGGATCTAACATTAATATCTTCATTCTATCTCACTCCCTGCTAGCTCATCTTCTGGTAAGAGCTGCATATTACATTTAACGATATTCTTCCCCTTAGGTGACCATGAGAAAAAGATCAACTATTTTTGTATTGTTTTGTAAATTTAGGGAGTAAAAGTGTAGTTTTGTTACATGGATATATTGCATGGCAGTGAAGTCTGGGCTTTTACTGTACCCATTGCCCAAATATTGAATATTGTGCACAAGATCAGTTATCTTTTTAATCAGAAACTCCAGCAGGGCTTACCTTACTCAAATGCATAAGCTGTAATTGGCATACATAGATGAATTAGTTTTGGAGGGTATGTTTGGAGTTCTTGTTGTTTCATTTGGAGAAAGGGTGGTTATTGGAAACATATTTTCAGTAAAGAAATGTGTTTCCTGTCCAGTCTAGCTCAGAAAAAGCTGTCACACTGCACTTTTCCACCATCCCTCATGAGGCCTCAGCTCTACTTTTATGTATCCCTTAGCTGTATAGCTTTTATTATGAAATGCTTGCCTCTCAACTAGACTGAATTTCTCAGCCAGGAGGCATTTAGGGACATTGTTTGATACCCCTCCCTCCCTACTAGAACCTAACATAATGCTGAACACAGATTAGAATGCCATAAATGTGTATTGAATCATTTATTGATAACCCTGACTGCCTTTTAAGGATGGTAGATCCTAGTAACTCATTTTACCATGTACCTGACAGAGGATAACATAAAAATTGGGAGTTTAGAAGCCAGGAAGAGCTGAACTGATATGCATACTGGGAGAGGAACTTAGAGTGAGGCCTGGGAGGGAGGTGTGAGGAGCAGGAATGGGAGAGAGAAAGGGTTAGGGGGACCAAGGAGATAAAGAAGGCCACTCAGGGTACAGAGGCCACTTCATATGACTTTCCAATGTTTCAATAAGTCTTTGAAGTTCTGTTGCTTGGTGTATGTGAAGTTCTTGTAGAAATTGGCAGTGGTTTTGTATGCATCCTTGTTGGCACAGTTGAAACTGAGACGAGATTCACTGAAGGAAGATCCAGCAGAGGCTGCGATACTACTGTGAAAGCATAACATGCCTCTTCTGCCAGGACATAGGATAAAGTATAAAATGGGTTTTATGTCTTTACAAACAAAAACTTGGTGATATAAGCCAAGCTGAACTGGCTTTGCAAAATATAATGAGTCCAAAAGTGAACTTTCTCCTACTCCCATTCTTATTCCCAGTTGTATGGGGTTGAACTATATAATTTTGCCATCTTCTAACTAAAAAATCGTGAAATATAGGCAATTATGTGACATCCGGGTTAGAATGACTGGAGTCATCCCATAGAAACTGTTGGCATTAAGTCTTAGACGTGTGAACCCCTCCTAAGCTTGGAGTACCCTGAAACTGCCTTCAGATACATAAGGTGTCTGAACTGGAGTCACCTACTTTGTAAGCATCTTCACCCCCAAACTGTGCTGCCCAAACTGGGTGTACATAAGCCCAGTGGCCCACTCCCACTCCTCTTAATGCCACATTCACAGCCTGAGAAGGGATCTTCACATCTATTTACATCACACCCTACCTTTATCTCTAGTCACATGACACTGTATGCCAATTTTTTGGGGGGTTTTTCACTTAGCATAATGTTTTCTTTTTTTTATTAATTTCTGGGATACATGTGCAGAACATGCAGGTTTGTTACATAGAAATACACATGCCATGTGGTTTGCTGCACCCATCGACCTGTCATCTACATTAGGTATTTCTTCTAATGCTCGCCCCCGCTGGCTACAGGCCCCAGTGTGTGAAGTTGTTCCCCTCCCTGTGTTCATGTGTTCTCATTGTTCAGCTCCCACTTATGAGTGAGAACTTGCAGTTTTCTGTTTGACTTTCTGTTCCTGTGTTAGTTTGTTGAGAATGATGGTATCCAGCTTCATCCATGTCCCTGCAAAAGACATGAACTCATCTTTTTCATGACTGCATAGTATTCCATAGTCTATATGTACCAATTTTCTTTATCCAGTCTATCATTGAGGGGCATTTGGGTTGGTTTCAAGTCTTTGCTATTGTGAACAGTGCTGCAGTAAACATATGTGTGCATGTGTCTTTATAGTAGAATGATCTATAATCCTTTGGGTACATACCCAGTAATGGGATTGCTGGGTCAAATGGCATTTCTGGTTCTAGATACTTGAGGAATCGCCACACTGTCTGCCACAATAGTTGAATTAATTTGCAGTCCCACCAACAGCGTACAAGTGTTCCTATTTCTCCACATCCTCTTCAGCATCTGTTGTTTCCTGACTTTCTAATGATCGCCATTCTAACTGGCATGAGATGGTATCTCATTGTGGTTTTGATTTGCATGTCTCTAATGACCAGTGATGATGAGCTTTTTTCCATATGTTTGTTGGCCGCATAAATGTCTTCTTTTGGGAAGTGTCTATTCATATCCTTCACCCACTTTTTGATGGAGTTGTTTGGTTTTTTCCTAATTTAGTTAAGTTTCTTGTAGATTCTAGATATTAGCCCTTTGTCAGATGGATAGACTGCAAAAGTTTTCTCCCATTCTGTAGGTTGCCTGTTCACTCTGATGATAGTTTATTTTGCAGAAGCTCTTTAGTTTAATTAGATCCCATTTGTCAATTTTGGCTTTTGTTGCCATTGCTTTTGGGGTTTTAATCATGAAGTCTTTGCCCATGCCTATGTCCTGAATAGTGTTGCCTAGGCTTTCTTCTAGGGTTTTTATGGTTTTAGGTCTTAGGTCTAAGTCTTTAATCCATCTTGAGTTAATTTTTGTATAAGGTATAAGGAAGGGGTCCAGTTTCAGTTTTCTGCTTATGGCTAGCCAGTTTTCCCAACACCATTTATTAAATAGGGAATCCTTTCCCCATTGCTTGTTTTAGTTAGGTTTGTCAAAGATCAGATGGTTGCAGATGTGTGGCGTTATTTCTGAGGCCTTGGTTATGTTCCTTTGGTCTATATATCTGTTTTGGTACCAGTACCATGCTGTTTTGGTTACTGTAACCTTATAGTATAGTTTGAACTCAGGTAGCATGATGCCTCCAGCTTTGTTCTTTTTGCTTATGATTTTCTTGGTTATATGGGCCCTTTTTGGTTCCATATGAAATTTAAAGTCGTTTTTTCTAATTCTGTGAACAAAGTCAATGGTAGCTTGATGGGAATAGCATTTGTTTGGTGTACCTGAAAGTGATTGGGAGAATGGAACCAAGTTGGAAAACACTCTTCAGGATATTATTCAGGAAAACTTCCCCAACCTAGCAAGACATGCCAACATTCAAATTCAGGAAATACAGACAACACCACAAAGATACTCCTCGAGAAGAGCAACCCCAAGACACATACTTGTCAGATTCACCAAGGTTGAAATCAAGGAAAAAATGTTAAGGGCAGCTAGAGAGAAAGGACGGGTACTACCCACAAAGGGAAGCCCATCAGACTAACAACGGATCTCTCTGCAGAAACCCTACAAGACAGAAGAGAGTGTCGGCTAATATTCAATATTCTTAAAGAAACTAATTTTCAACCCAGAATTTCATATTCAGCCAAACTAAGTTTCATAAGCAAAGGAGAACTAAAATCCTTTACAGACAAGCAAATGCTGGGAGATTTTGTCACTACCAGGCCTGCCTTACAAGAGCTCCTGAAGGAAGCACTGAACATGGAAAGGAGAAACCAGTACCAGCCACTGAAAAAACATAACAAATTGTAAAGACCATCAACACTATGAAGAAACTGCATCAACTAATGGCAAAATAACCAGCTATCATTATAATGACAGGCTCAAATTCACACATAACAATATTAACCTTAAATGTAAATGGGCTAAATGCCCCAGTTAAAAGACACAGACTGGCAAATGGATAATGAGTCAAGACTTATCTGTGTGCTATATTTAGGAGACCTATCCTACGTGAAAAGACACACATAGGCTCAAAATAAATGTATGGAAGAATATTTACTAAGCAAATGGAAAGCAAAAAAAGCAGTGGTTGCAATCCTAGTCTCTGATAAAACAGACTTTAAGCCAACAAAGATCAAAAAAGACAAAGAAGGTCATTACATAATGGTAAAGGGATCAATGCAACAAGAAGAGCTAACTATCCTAAATATATATGTACCCAATACAGGAGCACCAGATTCGTAAAGCAAGTTCTTAGAGACCTACCAAGAGACTTAGACTCCCACACAATAATAGTGGAAGACTTTAGTGTTAAAATCTTCATCATTAATTAGGAAAGTAAGTCTGAAGAGGGAAAACCTGTACTTTCTCCTTATGTACAAAGAGTCTCTGGGATCAGATCCAGCCTTCTAAAAAGTTAGAGCCCACAGGCATTATCCATGGAGTAAAATTTGAGAGAAAATTGGAAACATCTCCCACTGTCAATATTAGATCAACGAAACGGAAAATTGGCAAGGATATTCAAGACTTGAACTCAGTTCTGGACAAAGCAGACCTTATAGACATCTACAGAACTCTCCACCCCAAATCAACAAAATGTACATTCTTCTCAGCATCACATCGCACTTATTCTAAAATTGACCACATAATTGCAAGTAAATCACTCCTCAGCAAATGCAGAAGATTGGAAATCATAACAAACAGTCTCTCAGACCACAGTGCAATCAAATTAGAACTCAGGATTAAGAAACTCACTCAAAGCCACCCAACTACATGGAAACTGAACAACCTGCTTCTGTGTGACTACTGGGTAAATAATGAAATTATGGCAGAAATAAATAAATTCTTTGAAACCAATAAGAACAAAGACACAACTTACCAGAATCTCTGGGACACAGCTAAAGCAGTGTTTAGAGGGAAATTTATAGCACTAAATGCCCACAGGAGAAAGCAGGAAAGATCTAAAAGTAACACCCTAACATCACAATTAAAAGAACTAGAGAAGCGAGAGCAAACAAATTCAAAAGCTAGCAGAAGACAAGAAGTAACTAAGATCAGTGTATTCCATTTTTTATTGTCTTTCTTTTTTTGTGTTTGTTTTCATCATTAATTAGGAAAATAAATCTGAAGAGGGAAAAGCTGTACTTTCTCCTTATATAGAATGAGTCTTTGGGATCAGAGCCAGCTTTCTAAAAAGTCAGAGCCCACAGGTATTATCCATGGATTCAGATTTGAGAGAAAATTGGAAATATCTCCTAAACCAACAGTCTATACAGCCTGAACAGTCTGAGCATCAATGATGAAACACATAGAGCAAGGCCAAAGAGTTTAAAGAAAATCTTCATGAGCCCTGTGTTAAAAGAGCACATACCTTTCACAAAAGCATCATATAATTTTTCTTGTTTAATATTATAAGAGGGCTTACTTTAATGCCTTCTCTGTTGTGTGCGTAGGATATTCAGAGTGAAGTTCCTGAGAGCAGGGAGAAAGAAATAGGTGAGGAGCAGGGAGGGTTTCTTTAAAGGAAGTGGAAAAACAAACCTCACAAACTTAATTGGACCTTCCCTCAAGTTCTATCTGCCTGGGGCAGTTCTAGATCACATATCTCTGTTCAAGGTGGTGTTCAAGGAGCCAGAGAACCCAGTATTTAATCACTGCCTCATTACCCCCGCTCCAGTATTTGGACATCTGGTAATTACCTTGTTCACGTTCAGTCCAGCTGTGTCTCCACCAGGCTCTTCCTCTAGGTCTGTTTCTCTGTGTAGCACACTATGAAAATGAAGGAACAGTGCTTTCAAGTGTGTTGAATACTTAACTGTACATGATAAAGTTAATATAGCTGTCGTTTCCACACACTTCTTATTTGTGATTATGTTTCAAGTAAGCACAGTAACAGCAATCTTAAAAACCCTGTGGCAAAACTAAAGAGAGTTAGAGCTCTTCACTGATGTAATATTCTGAAATCACATTTTTGCAGGTTCACCCTCTTACTGCGGGCATGTATAGTCATCTATCATGCTAGCAAATTCTATTGCTTTCTCCAGAAAGGGAACATGGAATTGTTTACCCTATTCTTTCAATTATCTCTCTCATCCCCATGTTGTAATTCTGAGGTTAGATTCCACAGGGAGTACCTCAGTATTAAAACAGTGTGTACAAGGAAAATGTAGGTGACATATTTTCCCCTTTTTTTTGCAAAGGCAAAAATATCAAATATTTTCTCAAATGTCACTGGAGAATGTAAAAACTGCATTCTCGGGCCAGGCACAGTTGCTCACACCTGTAATCCCAGCACTTTGGGAGGCCGAGACGGGCAGATCACGAGGTCAGGAGATCAAGACCATCCTGGCTAACACAGTGAAACCCCGTCTCTACTAAAAAATACAAAAAAAATCACCGGGCGTGGTATTGGGCGCCTGTAGTCCCAGCGACTCAGAAGGCTGAGGCCAGAGAATGGCGTGAACCCCGGGAGGTGGAGCTTGCAGTGAGCTGACATCTTGCCACTGCATTCCAGCCTGAGTGACAGAATGAGACTCCATCTCAAAAAAAGAAAAGGAAAAAAAAACAGCATTCTTAGTAAATATACACTAGGAAAGTAGATTCTGAAGCAGCAATTTCAGAAAGGGCTTAAGCCTCTAAGACTTTTGTTGGGATTTATTCAATCTAGAAATAGTTATTCAGCTCTTACTGTGTAACTGGTGTTGTTCTAGGCAATGTGGATATTGATAAGAATCCCTACTGTCATACACCTGTATGCAACAATAGTGTAGGGATGTGGAGGCCAAACATAGGACATAAAGGCAGGCCACACACATAAATGAATGGTAGTGGCAAGTACTCTGAAAAAAATAGAAGGGGGTATAGGGCTAGCCATTGACTAGTTTCAGTGGGGTAGGTATGCATGAGGGTTCAGGTAGTCAGGGAAGGTGATCCAGGCTAGAAGAAAGGAGTAGAAGAAAGATGTGGTCCTGTGAGAACATAGGGTCTCTGTGTTTAAGGTAGCGAGAGGAGCAGGACCCTAAGGTGCTAATGAGATTGGTCTGTCTGAGGAAGGGAAAGAAGGGTCCTCTGGTGGATATGAAGTGGAGTGTAATGGGAGATGAGGCCAGAGAAGGTACTAGGATCAGACTGTGTAAATCCTAGACCATGGCAGAGCTTAGATTTTACTCTAAGTAAGATAGGAAGCCACAAGAGGGTTTAAAACAGGCAGTTGACATGATCTGATTAATATGTTTAGGTGATGATTGGCACCAGTGTGGGGGTTCTATAGTAACCCAGGCGAGCAATGATGGTAACTTGGGCCCAGGAGATAGAATGGAAATGGAAAGAAACTACAGTAGATGGAGTCTGGGTATGTTTTGAAGAACACATGAAGATTTGCTGAGGATTGGATATAGAGGCTGAAGTAAAGAGAGGAATCAGAGGTGGCTCCTTGGATTTCAGTCTGAACAACTGAAAAATGTATGGTGAAAAATGTTTGTGGAGATGAGGAATATGAGGTAGCGAGGAGAACAAGTTAGGCAGGAAAAAGGGTCATTGAGTGTGAGGGATAAACTACCTGAACACTATACTCAATGAAGGAGAGTTCCTTTTGCTGCTGCCAATAGCATCCCTTCCCATCTCAGGGTTTAATGACATCCCTTTGTTTACGGGAGAGCCTTATATGTTTTGGGCCAGGGAAATCTCTGATTCTCTGCTTTGTTCTCATAAAAATATTTGGAACTTTCCTGCAAAACATGTAGAATGAGGTAAAGTGTATCTTTTAGGTATCTCCAACCCAGGGTGCTTATCCTCACCCTCATATGTTCTCCTTTCCACCATCCATAGTTACCGCCTCTCATCCCCCACTTCAATCACTGTCAGGGCCATTGTAACTCTCACTCCTGTCCTCAGCCCCCAGAAAAATTACAATTTCACATTCACTAGATTTTAGGTACATTTTCAGGCCCAAATGGGGTATTTTAAGATCATACAATTTATAAATGATTCAACCATTGTATATTGATAATTTTTGTGAATAGCACTTTGCTGGGTACTAAAGGATAAATTTTAAATTTGTATAAACATAGCTGTTGCTTTTAATGAACTTAGGGTATAATTGAAGCTATAGAACACATTCACATGAAATAACTACATAATAACGTTAAGTAGTTAAACTTTGTGGAAACCACAGGGCTAAGTTTCTTATCCAGCTTGGTAAAACTCCAGTATGGTTACAGTATGATGGCAGTTCTACCATCCTCTGTAACTTCAAACTTCACTAGCAATGCAAATTATTAATGTGATGATTAAGTCGTTTGGGTTTTATGTTATAGTTTATACCATGACTGGGCCACTTTCTGTGACCCAGGGCAAGTTCTTAACTATTCCAAACCTCACTATCTGTCCTCCTTAGTAAAGTGGGAATAATATAACCTACCTATATAGCTATTATAATAAATATGTGAAAAATTACCTGATATACAGTAAGAACCTGGTAAACATTTGCCCTCCTCTTTTTCCTCCTTCCTACTATCACTATCATTTGCTTGTGTGGGTGGTGTAAACAATGAGAGTTTACAGGTACAAGGCTGTCTGCTCCTTGGAGAAGTTCAAGTTAGGGAAAAACAAACAAATAAACATGGTAACGAAAGGTTTACTATTGTCCAAAACCACAGGACAAAACAGAGGATAACCTTGGTGGAATAAGTTGGTGGAGGAGCTGATCACTATCTTTCCAAATAATTGCACCAAAGGAGGTATGAAAAGGAAGTAAAGGCTTCAGCAGTATAATGAAGTTTCATTGTTGTGTCATGTTAATGCACCATGTAACTGTGTATTGACTTAACAAGGTTTCTGATTTATGCTGCTCAGTCTTATACGTGATGAAATGATTAAGCGCAGTATACTCATTCGTTGCAGAACTGATTACTTCTCCTGAGCTAAGACTAAATCTACCTCCAAGACTCTGATAAATTTGTCTCTTGACAAACGAGTATTTAATGGCAGTTATCTTCCCCCATCTACCACCTCCCTTTGTGGTCATTTGCTTATTATTGGGAACTTGATAAAATTCACAACTCAATCATTTCATGACATTTCTCTTTGCAAATGGCACCTTCTCTGTCACTTCTTGATCAGAGAAGAATTAGTCAGTAAGTGACTCATTCCTGATTTGTTAATGCAAAACCTTTTTGTTATTTAATCATTTTGAGACAGTCATGGATAGTTATTTAGCTTTGCAGATTCTTATAAGTCATGAGCTTGCTTAGGCAGAAGATGTTGAGTAGCTTGTTGAATTATGCAAAGTTAGGTTCAAAAAGTCAATCTTGATTTACAGCTGTTGCGTGAACAGTTCAGTGCAGGTTCAGTGAAGCACATTATCTACAAATAATGCTCAGTACTTGTGTAGAAACAGCCTGAACAGAAAGCAACTTCATTCTATATGATTAATGCACAAGTGCTTTATAAACTATAAAGCAGTCTACTGATATAAAATGGAATTCACATGCAACATTTGTGTGACAGTGGGTGGAACTATCCCAAGGACAATGAGTTTCTATTGATGCCCAAGATCATAGGAGACCTTACTTTCTCAAATGGAGGGAAATATCTGAGTGTTACTTAATTCTGTGTACTGTTTGTTGATTATGACGAAAGCAACTTCTCATGAGCATTAAATGCCAACCATTCTAGAGATACAAACTAATTATAAGATACAGAACTTAAGAATTTCCAAGATTTTGTCCTACTACATTTATTCCCAATAAACAAATAGCTTGCAAATTTGAAGGGGCCACATGTACACTTAAGTCTCATCTTCACTCCCTTTTTTTTTCTGACTTTCAGTTGACAAACAGAATGATTTGCTTCTCCCCTTACATGAGGAAAATTTTCTGCTACTTCTTTTACCACCAAAATAATAAAGTAAAACACAGAGATGGGCTAGTGATTTCAATAAGGTGTCCAATAGTACAAATTATAATATTGAAAGAGAGTGGAAAACTGGCCAGGTGGAGATCAGCACCAGGAATCTGTGGCTAGGTCACTACATTTTGTGGCTTTGCTTAATACATAGATTTTGGAGCAGGATCCCAGCCAGTAGCACTGGGTATGTGGAAGAGACAGATGTACACATTTAATCGGTTGTTCATTCCATAAGTTGAATGGGGTTTTAGGACAGGTCTCCCAGCCTAACAGAACTGAGGCACAGGCCTTGGTTACATGGATGTGGTCCACACCAACGGTTGCAGCCAAGTGGCAGCTAGGTGGGCAGGCAAGTTTACAAGAGTCACCTGAAGCAACAGCAAGGATTCTAGTCGTCAGGTAGTTGCCTCTACTATGCACCCTCTACTGTGGCTACCTCTGCTTAGGAACCTGGAGAGGCTGAGCTGCCTTCAGGGGATTTGGTTTCTGAAGCTTAGAAGACCTGAGAAAGGAAGGATTCATGAAGTTTATAGAGCAGTTGGTGAGGGATAGATTATATTCCTATTAGTGTGTTTAGAATGTTAAAATCTAGTGTAATAACAGAAATCTCAAGTAGGAATGTCTCCAAAAGGCATGTGCTGCAAGTGTTATGTCATGAAAGTATCTTTGTTTTCTTTCTATGTGTGCCTGTTTCTGGATGTATTTTATGTGTATTCCTGTGTAATTCTCTATCTCCTGTGTGTCTCTGTGAGATTCTGTTATTCTCTGTGTGTATATACACTGAACTTTTAAAAATCATCGTTTTTCTTTTATTTCTGTGTTTTTCTCTCCTAACCTCTGGTTTTCATTTGCTTTCTACTCCCTTACTTAACCAAATGTAATAGGAAGCTGAAACAATGTGTGTATGTGTGTGCGTGTGTGTAGGTACATATACACATATGTACCTACACATAAACATTTTTAATTATATTTTGGATAAGACGTTTTTCTTTATTGTTCTTAAATTGAAAAACAGAAGAGCTAATATTTCCATATTTTTAGAAAATATCAAACTAAATTAAATGTATTTTTGCTTCTGTCTTCAGTTGATGCCCTCCATAGTGATTTATCTGTTTTAGGGGTTCGTTGTGTTTTTAATAGAGACAAGAGAAGAAACTCTTTTTTCCTTCTACTTCATTCGTTCCGGTGGTTCATGGCATATATATTGTTTTAGCTAATCTTATTTATTTCTGGCCCTGCTCTAAAATAGATTTGAGGTAGTATACAAAAATAACCCTAACACAGGAGAGGAAACATATCAAGAAAAAAGGAACAGAGTGGAGATAAGAGATGCTGCAAAGTGAGTTCCTATTGGCCAAAACTGAAATTAAGCAAGGTCACTGTTTCATTTGTAAAATAATGTGTAAGAAAACCTTCTTACATTAGAGACTTAAAACAAGGGTATATAGTTTTCTATTGCTGCTGCAACAAATAATCACAAATTTAATGACTTAATACAAATTTATTATCTTACTCTTCTGAAGGTCAGAAATCCAGCATAGACATTATCAGGCTTCGGTGTTAGCAAAGCTGCATTCTTTTCTGGAAGTTTAGGAGAGAACCTGTTTCCTTGCCTTTCCCGGAATCTAGAAGCTTCCCACCTTCCTTGACTCATGGCCCCTTTCCTCCATATATAAAACCAGTGACATTCCATCTCCTTGACCATTCTTCTATAGTCATATCTCTCTCCTACTCTCTTTTTCCTCCTTCTTCCTTTTTTAAGGATTTGTGTGATTTCCTCGGAACCACCTGCATAATCTTGAGGGCAATCTTGAGGGCAACTAATTAGCGAACTTAATTCCATCTCCAACCCTAATTTCCCTTTGCCGTGTAATGTAACCTATTCACTGGCTCTAGGAATCAGGGCATGGACAGCTTTGGGGAGCCATTATTATGCCTTTCACACAAGAATAACAAGTAATCTGAATATTCCTAGAGCATCTCTCTCTCTGTCTATATGGCTCAGGTAGTTGAAGTTTAACTTCTTATATATGTTGGGTAAGGTCTCCAAGGCATCTTGGACAGGAGAGAGAGAGAAAAGAGATAGAGAGGGGGGAAGGAAGAAAAGAATGGGCGGGAGAATAGAGGTGAAGTAGAGGCAGGAGGAGGAGAAGGGAAATCAATAGGCAGAAATAAGTAGAATCTGTGTTGTTTCTTATATCCCAGCCTCCAAACATTCTGCAACACCACTTGTATCACTTTCTGTTCATTAAAACTGAGTCACTAAAGTGAGACCATATTCAAGGGTGATGAATTATATTGAAAGAGTGTCAAAGAATTTGCAGACATGTTCTAAAACCACACAGTCACTTAAAAGATTTACAGTGTCCCCCAAACAGCTTTTCTTGGGGATAACAAGTAAATAAGACGTTTTTCATGGGTCTCATAAAAGGACACTGTGTGTGATATAAAAGATGATGGCCTCACCAATATCTGTACAAAAAAAATTGCAATGATAAAATTCATAGAGATGTTTATTATAGCAATTCTAGGTGCTAGCCCCAAAGTATGTTTTAGGAAAAAAATCATCCTACAAGTTGCAAAAGACTTTCTTCAAAGGTTTCGAATAGACTAAAGAGAAGCTAAGCAAAAACTTAAAAATGAGAATAATTAATGGACTATATATACATCCTTCAATTGATGCTCCATGAATATTGTATATTATAATAAAAATTTAAAAAGACTTAGGCATGAAAGAGATGAGGATTATATTTCTTGACAAGAATAATGAATAAAAGTAAATTGCATGGCCATTTCAGGGCAGATCTGTAGGTTTTTAAACCTAGTTTGGTATTTTACTTCTTAAATGAAAAAAATTCAGACATAAATATACACAAACCATTTTTCTTGGTTAAATAGAGGATGAAAAGTATCAACTTAAAAATTGTTGTTTTCCAACTTGTTATATGGTCACTTCAACCAATGTAGAAAGAACATCTGATAAAATTAAATGTGAATCCTTCCTATTTTAAAAAGAACACCTTTATAAATAGGGATAAAGGAACTGTCTCATCTTAATATAGGTAATATATCAGTACAATTATATACTTAAACAATTTAAATCTTTTTATTATAGAATATGAATACTGAAAATTTTAAAAAAATAGATGTTTTAATGTTTCAGTATCATAGACTCTTAGAAAATATACAGAGGCTACTCTAGGGCTCCCATCCTTGCATTAATTGACTTTTCATCTTTAGTATTTTTTTTTGCAGATATTTAAATCTGATGTAATATATTTTTTTAAAAACTTGGAGCATGAATATAGTAAGATCAAGTATGGGATTATCTAAATTAGGTCTTATACGATGTGTTCATAACCATGTTTTACTAAGAGGGTAGTAAACAATTTTGTTGATTATTTCCTCCTATTTTGGCCTTCTTTGTATTCTCTTTATTAATATTTTCTTTTCTCGTGGATTGAGAACAGGATCATTCATTCATTTGCTTACACATTTAGCAATTAGTGTACACATGAGCAGTCTACTCTTTTCTTTGTAATTAAGCAATATAGGACACAGACTGTGAAATGAATGAATAAAAGATAATTACATGGAATACTTAATAGCCACATTCACCAGCTTTTTAATGTTCTTTCATTTAATGTTCTTTCATTTTCATTGTTGGTATGTTTTTTCATACCTTATAAAATCGGAGTTTATAAAGAAATTCTGAATGACTGTCAAGTAGTCTCATATCTTTTCATCGCAGATAGAATGTCAGTAGATCTACATGCAAATTGAATGCAGCATCGATCTAAAAAGTATAATTTTAAAAAAGTTTTTTTAAGTTATAAAAAAAGCGTATGTCCTAGTACAGCTATGAGAGTATCTGGGGGATGGGCTCTTTGAAGTGTTTGTTTTCATTTTTAAAGATAGTTCCTCCTACATGCTTTATGCCTAGAAGGACTTTGGTGTCTGTTTGTAAGGCCATACTCGTGAAGTTAGAGTTAACTTTTTAAGACCAAATATCCAAATATATGTTCAACTGTTTATTTTCTGTTCACTCAACAGTATATCCATATAGAAAAATAAAAGCTAATCTTCCTTGGTTCTTCCATTTTAGTGCTAATATCTTTGCTATTATCTTTTTCCCTCCACATCTTATGTCACGATTCCATTTTTCACCCCAGCAATACAAGTTTCAAAAGAACACCTTTCTTCAGCATACTCCTTTTTATTCCCTTATCATGCATAGCTGTGAATGGTTAGATGTAGTTGAAAGTTTTTAATAGCTCCTTTTGTTATCTTTCTCTTACAGAAAACAACTTTTTCTTGAATATACCATGTTCTTGAAATATAAGGCTCTAGGGCAGTGTAGTAGGAGAGGCGTGAACCAGAACATTTTTTAAAATTGTTTAATCAGCTGTGTATACCAGTCCTACTTTGGAGCAATAACTAGAACACATAGATGGGATAAAAGGTGGGAAATGCTGTTCCTGTCCCTTCCAAAGCACTGAAAAAAGAAATGGGGCCATTTAAATTGTTGAATCTCAGCACTGGTGTTTAAGTATTAAAAAGAAGATACTTGAAGAAAAAAAAATTAGATATCCAATTATCTACTTATTTTTGCTCTAACTTGAGAATCCTGTTTCCTAGTGAGGACATTATTATCTGCCCTTTATTTACATTATTAGAATATAAAAATATTAAAACTGACCTGCCCAGTTCCTCATAGTGAGAGAACTGTAGGATAAACCTGGTACCTGCAAAAGAGGACCTTGTGACTGGCCAGAAGGATGGGGCCCCTGTAATGAGTCTGGTATGTCATTGCAGGACTCCCTTGGCAAAGGTACTGCTGAAATGGAACCTCCAGAGGACTTCTTAGAAGAAAAACAAAAATAAATCCTGATCCCTATCCACACCCTTTTATCTGCCTGCAGAACTACAAATGTTTTCACCAGAAACCTCTTCTCAATTTTGCTTTAATAAAGGAAATTGAAGACACCCTGGGGAGAAACAGTACTGCCTATGTTCTCATTGGCCCAAACCTGGCTTCATGCTGATAAAGGTGGCCTATTCAAATGAATCAGTGCTCTATGTGAAATCACAAAGTGAGGAAAAGGGCATTTTAGATAGAAGTCAGACTTCTCATTAATCATGGGAATTGTTCCTTTGTCATACATTAGACTCAGGTAAACTTGAGACTGAGCTACAAGGTGAGCTGAATGCTACCTTAAAGGCCAAGGAAGGAGATAGGCTTTTAATTCACCTGTACATCAGTGGGGGGGCTATTCCTGGGCTTCTGTTGTCAATCATTAGCAATCAGGCTATAATGTGAGATAACCTGTAGGGCATTACGATATAATAACTCTCAAAAAGGTAAGTTCTGAGAAATCAGTTTTAGTCTACCTTGAAGGAAAGCCTAAATAAAGAATAATGTCATAATTATAGAGGAGTAATACTCTAATTTAAAAGTGAGATCTTTTGAGTCAATTTAGATCAAATTAAAAGTGTGTTGGCAATATATTTTAATTAAGTAATAATGAACTGTGACCAGAATATTTATGTATAAAGCATATTTGATAGATTTTGTTTTATGAAAAAGTAATGCTTAAATATAAAAGGCTTAGTGAATTCTTTTGAAATATTCTACTAATAAAAGGTTAGAACCTCCCTTAAAAGTAAAATGTGTGTAGACATATAATAAAGCCTCCTTTCAGGGAAAATCCAATATATTTAAGAGTTCACCTTTTATGCTTTTATGAGTTCACTCTATTTTATTTTTCTTTTAAGACTTAACTTTCTGTTTTGTTTTTTTTATGCTATTAATGACACCAAATGCATATATGCATTGTCTTTATATTGCTGGTTAAGTCCCTATCAAATGCTTTATTTTAATTTATTCTCAAAACAATGCTTTTTACTGGAGTTTCTCTTTTTCCTGTGTTTATGGTCAAGCCATACAAGTTTTCTTGATAGTGTAAGAGTTACTTTTCTTAAGAATGATATTAATAATGATAGTTGTATTCATTGTTTCTTCATCACTGAAAGTTGATTCATGAGTGGTAAATGACTCACTGTTTACATGTTCTTTTTCTTTTTTGTAGTAAAAGGACTAAAATTTGAAACTTGTAGTTATTGGTGCATCAGGACAGTGTGTGTTTGCTTATGCCTGGGGGTCTAGCCATAGGCACGATCACCATAGCAACTGCCCTAGGCTTGTTTCTTTACAGGTAGAAATTTGTAATGGTGAAATGAAAGGCTTTGAGACAACCAATCTAATTGTTGACTGTGCCATGCAGTGGGGCAAATCAGAAAATCAATCAGAGTCCACCACTTTCCAGGTTTTATCTTGTTACACATCAAATGAAGGTCTTGACAATCAATCTGATGAGAAAAACATTACATCCAGACTTTAGCAAGAAACCAGTTTGCTCATGATAGACATTTGAAGCAATATCAGCCTCATATTCTTATAATCAGTGGTTGCAGAATTTTTCATGATTCTAAGTTCATCTTCATGTGTATAAAACAGGATGGTGGCATTGAATCAGAGTCTTTCTAATCTCTGTGGTTCCTTGAGCCTAACCCAATCCGTATATTAAATGAAAAGAAGAAAAACAATATTTTAAGGCTTTAAACATTTATCATGGAGTTTGAATCACTTAATTTTTAAAATCCATTCATGAGGAAATGATTATGCCAAGTGGATTTAGATGGTTCCAAACGAAAACCCTGTTAAAATACTATATCAAAGTATATCAAGACTAGATTGGGAGTTTTATATTTTGCATATATGTTTCCACTAGGTTTACTGAGATGTAACTAATGATTTTTTCATTTATTATCTATCAGGATCCTTTGGACAGAACATAATAGACAATTGACAAACATCTTAGTATTGTTACATGCAAGCATTTGTGGAAGATATAAAGAAGTAGAATTGCACTTAAGCCTGATGTGTGCATAATTCTTTACCGTTTACAAACATTGCCGTATACATTTTCTCTAGACCTCTGGTCTTTCCAATGACCTCTTAAATAGGTAACAGCTATTTCTACAGTTCTTTAAATGCTTCTATTTTCAAAGCAAAGTGAAATTTTTGTTTTTGTAGCATCTTGGCACTCTGTCATATGAGAGTTGTGAAACACACTAGCTGAAGCTTATTCTTAATGGAAAGAAATACTGTGGCTGTTAATGTTTTTTTCTAGCTAATGAACCAAATCTATAATAAGGATACGAGTTCTAGCAGTGGTGCAAGCTCTTTGCAGTACACTGACATTAGACATGACACTGCAAGAAAAGATAATTTCTGACTAATGCCAAGGACTCTAGAGAATTATTAAAATACAGTGCTCTGACAAGTTATGTTGGAGTAGTCTGCTGTTAACTTTTAGGAGAGATAGAGTATCCTCCTTGTGCCAGAGCAATTTATATTTCCAGTTTTCATATATATGTCAAAATAATGTTCTTTGTGGTATGCCATGGGTAGTTAAGCACATTTGTTATTCCAAGATCCAAGCTTTCACATCACTGAATCGATGAAAACATAATATGATCCCAGCCAATGCTTCCAGTCTGAATAGGAGAACAGAAGAAACAAGCAGGGGAGTGTTATCTCAGGCATTTCTCTCCTTGGCCTGGTTTCCTAGAATTCGTATGTGCACTTTACAGTGAAATCCCTCAAAGGGAGGGTAATTTGAATAAAACACCTTGTCTCTATTGGCTAATTAGATAAGAAATAATGCGGAGGAATAATGACGTACGTCCAGTGATCCCTATGACACATCACCTCTTGCTTTGATGTTAGATGGTGGAAGAGCTTCTGTTTCTAGCAGATGAGCATCTCAATATAAGTGCCTGCAGCTACCACTCTCCCACTAGAGAAGGGAATTTATAGGTGCCACTGTCTTGAGAAACCTCATAGATGGAATTGACCCTTCCATCCCCAAGGTAAAGAACCACCTTCAGTTTTAAAACAGTGAAGTGTAGAGAACTGAATCATGAAAAAATGTATTTTTGTGTAGCTACTATTTGTCAGAGTTCAGCCAATGTTATACAATGAGTAGCATATAAAATAATATTGAACAAAGCTTATCTCATTTAAATGCTTCAAAACATAAACAAAAATAAATATTAGTCAACATGACTGTCTCATTTAAGAAGCTGGCAGTTCTAATTCTTATTCTTTTTTCTCTGTTAAATAACTGGTCATTCAGTAAATTATTATTTTTTTTAAAGTCATGATCTCGGTAAAGAAAAAGGACTTCACAGAAAAACTGACAAAATCTAAATAAAGTCTGTAGTGTTAAGCTAATGTTAATTTCTTAGTTTTGACAATTGTGCTATGGTTATATAAGATGTTAACATTAGGGAAAGCTGGGTGAAAGGTGCATGCGAACTCAGCTATTTTTGTAACTCCTCTGTAAATCTAAAATTATCTCAAAATAATGTTTTAAAAAATTCCTGCCAGTTATTGGGACAAAGAAGTATCATGAATAAGAACTCTAATTATTAGTGGGACATACCCCATGGTGATCATTGCTTTCTTAAAATGTACAAAGATAATGATACACAGAAACTTGGTGAAGCATATAAATATATTACTTCAAAAATGTAGAAACACATAAGATCAATTCCTAGCATAGAACTTTCACATTAACAGAAGCCTCACAATAATGTCAAAAATACAGAGCATACTAAGGGAAACTCCTTCTGAAAAAAGCAAAAAGCCAAATCACTTTCAAAAACTTGAAAGCATTAGCTCTTCAATGACCTTGTATCTTAAAGACATCTGTGAAATGTTTTCTAATTCCCCAGAATAAATCAGTAACCCTGTTCTCCATAGGCACCTGGTACATCACGTTTCACTGTCACTTACCACATCTCTCTGTGTCCCTACCTAGGGTGCATACATCTGGAAAGGAGAAACCTACTGTATTAGGGTTCCCTAAAGGGACAGAACTAATAGGATACATGTATATATAAATGGGGAGTTTATTAAGGAGTATTGACTCACATAATCACAAGGTGTGATGGACACAATAGGCCACAATAGGCTGTCTGCAAGCCGAGGAGCAAGGAAGCCAGTCTGAGTCCCAAAACCTCAAAAGTAGGGAAGCCAACAGTGCAGCCTTCAGTCTATAGCCAAAGGCCCGAGAGCCCCTGGCAATACACTGATATAAGTCCAAGAGTCCAAGAACTGAAGAACTTGGAGTCTGATGTCGAGGGCAGGAAGCATCCAGCACAGAAGATGAAGGCCAGAACACTCAGCAAGCCAAGTCTTCAGAACTTCTGCTTGCTTTATTCTAGCCAAGCTGGCAGTTCACTACGTAGTGCTCAGCCAGTTTGAGGATGGGCCTGCCGCTCCCAGTCCACTGACTCAAATGTTAATCTCCTGCGGCACCTCATAGACACACCCAGGAACACTATTTTGCATCCTTCAATCCAATCAAGTTGACACTTGGTTAATACAACAACCACACTTTATGTTTATCTTCCCTAATGCCTTAGCTCACAGTAGTACTCTTTGAATATTTTTTTCAAGAAATCAGTGAATTTGATTGAAGAAAATGTGCACATTTCAAAACCCTTTTTTAAAGAGAATTTCTGGTTCAGTCTCCTCTCCAGTGTGCAAATGAGGAACAAACAATGAGGAAAATATTTCGCAGAAGCACTTGTCAACTTTAGGGTGCTTGAAAGCATACCCTCATTGCTACATAGAATTAAATGTAAATGATCCTGAAAACAAGTAGAGTATAAGAAAGGTCTTGGTTGGCATAGGCTCAGTATAATTTGCTGATCTGCTCTAAGTTTCTTTGGTGATTTCTACTATTGAAATCCTGGTTATTTGAAAGTTTCAGTTCGTTGTACCTTAACCACAAGTTTCTATCTCTGCCAATTTCTGTCTCTTATGGCTTAATTTGGTGAGTCATATTAGGAAAAGTCAATCAGAAATTTATTACCAAGATTCCACTTGTCATTTTAAACACTTTACTTAAAGTAGTGAAATAAAAGTTACATTTGAAAGTAAATATACTGAAAAGGGAAAGTCATGCAAAAGTCAGCATATGGAAATGGATCATCCTCAGGCGGCCCTGAATTGGTTTTGACTTCATCAAAACGTCTAGTTCATGGTTGGTACATTTAGTATGCACTGTGGCTGCTGCTGTTTGAAGGTTATTAAGTTTGACCTAGATTTTATTGGTGTTCACTCTAATCTACTCAATTATCTTTTGGGGTTTGTGTGTGTCTCTGGCAAAGATGAACCATCAATTTCTATTGACATATAGAATAGTTGTGAAGATTTGATAAAATGCTAATTGATAACAATGAAAACTGAGTCACTATTTTTGTAAAGACTTATTTTCTTAATCTTTTTTAAATTATTAGAGAAATTACTTTTAATGACAAGAGTGATGTAAAGAAGAGTAATATAACAATGAAATCCTGTTTCTGGGGTCAGGTGCAGTGGCTCACGCCTTTAATCCCACCACTTTGAGAGGCCGAGGTGGGCAGATCACGAGGTCAGGAGTTCAAGACCAGCCTGGCCAACATGGTGAAACCCTGTCTCTACTAAAAATACGAAAATTAGCCAGGCGTAGTGGTGCACACTTGTAATCCCAGCTTCTTGGGAGGCTGAGGCAGAAGAATCGCTTGAACCCGGGAGGCGGAGGTTGCAGTGAGCCAATATCATGCCATTGTACTCCAGCCTGGGCAACAAGAGTAAAACTCCATTTCAAAAAAAAAAAGAAAAGAAAATCCTATTTCTTTTGGTATTTTTGTAGGTCACACATCTTAAATAAGAGGATTATGATGAAAGACACTAAAGTTTTAGAGCTGTAAGTTCAGGAATGTCATCAGAGATCATAATTACTTCATTCTCTTAACTCAATCTAAATGCAAATCGCTTGAAACAAAAAAAATTCTTCATTTTCTTAAATATCATCAATAAATAAGAATTTATAGCTCGCTTGGTACTAATTTCACAATCTGTGTTTTAAGACATCTAATAGTCTACACTATCTTTGGCTATATTATCAAACTTTGAATAACTACAACAAATAGGAAAGGAAAGAAATTCCTGAAGGAGAGACTTGTACATTGAACCTTGGGATATTTCGTTAATTTTGTCTACTCTTGGCCTGTTGTCAGTGGTATAGTGGATGCTTCTAAGTGAAGTAGAAGGTGGGAGACTTAGGAAATATTATAAGAAGGGACTGACTTTTATTTGAGCAGCAGTCTAGTAGTTACCTAATAATTTCTTGACATATTTTTCTAAGCCTGATATAATTTTAGCAGTATTCTCAAAATGGTTCATTCTGCCCATAAATTTATAATATTTTCACTAATTTCTTATTATCCAATTGGGAATTTATAAGCTTCTTTTTACCAGGCAACTGATGTTTTTCTTTTGTAATTTCTTTTTGAGTAGAAAATACATGAACATGGTTCAGAAATTTTAAAAACTGTAGTACAGCAGAAGAGATCTGTCCCCCTTGTTTCCCATCTCCCTATCCTTTGCCTTCCTTCCAGGGACTTTTAGAATGTACACGCAAGCAAAGAAGGATTTATTTACTTTATATTCTTCATTCCTTCCTATTTTTACTGGAGGCGCATGGACTGGAGTCAAATCTACTTGGGACTGAATCCTAGTTCTCAGTTTCTTTATCAACAAATATGAGTTAATAATAATGTCATCTTCACAGAGTCCTTAAAAAGATTGAATAAGAAGACTGTAAGACGGGAGGCTGAGGCAGGAGAATGGTGTGAACCCAGGAGGCGGAGCTTGCCGTGAGCTGAGATCTGGCCAGTGCACTCCAGCTTGGGTGACAGAGCCAGACTCCGTCTCAAAAAAAAAAAAAAAAAGGAAGACTGTAAGAAATGTATCACTATTTTGACATGCAGATGGTGTTCAGTGGGTGTGATTATTGTTATTATTTTTAACCTTTCAATGATAGGAAAGGCATGAAAAGAAAAAAAAAATGTAGTATTGGTGTTCTGAGGCTGCATAACAAATTACCACAGACTTGTTGGCTTAAAACACCAGTTGTAGGCCAGGCGCGGTGGCTCAAGCCTGTAATCCCAGCACTTTGGGAGGCCGAGACGGGCGGATCACGAGGTCAGGAGTTCGAGACCATCCTGGCTAACACGGTGAAACCCCGTCTCTACTAAAAAATACAAAAAAAAAGCTAGCCGGGCGAGGTGGCGGGCGCCTATAGTCCCAGCTACTCGGGAGGCTGAGGCAGGAGAATGGCGTAAACCCGGGAGGCGGAGCTTGCCGTGAGCTGAGATCCGGCCACTGCACTCCAGCCTGGGCGACAGAGCGAGACTCCGTCTCAAAAAAAAAAAACTAGTTGTTTATTCTCTCACAGTTCTAGAGGCGAGAAGTCTGGTATTGAAAGGGCTGTGCTCCCTCCAGAGATTCCCTTCCTTGCCTCTTCCAGCTTCTTGTGGCCATCAGCATTCTTGAGCTTGAGGATGTATCACTCATTCTCTGTGTCCATCTTTATGCGACTTCTCTTTGCTACTTGTCTTTCCCATGTGTGTTTTTTTGTCACATAGATACTAATCATTGAATGTAGGGCCCACCCAGATAATCCAGGATGATCTCTTCTTGAAATCTTTAATTTAGTTATACCTATAGAGGCCCTTTTTCCAAATAACATCACCTTCATAGGTTCTAGGGATTAGAATGTGGATTTATCTTTTAGGGGGGCCACTATATGAACTGCAAACATCTTTTTTTGTGATTCATTTTGTGATGACTAATCTATTAACAGAAAATATGTTTTTGAGAACCATTAATGTATTACCAACTATAATATTTCAAATATAGAAACATTGATTGACATTTTGTTTTAGATCAGCCTTACACATAGTAAAAGTTTACCAGTAAACTATGAAATATAAAATTAGCAAGTTGATGGTAATAAAACTGCCACAAGCAAAGAAAGCATACATTATTTTTGCTCATACAATTATTTGGCATTCCTGCCAGACTTTGGTTCTATATGTGCATCTGTAGGGAAATGGAGGAAGGAAGTAGTGTAGGAGAGTTAAAAAATAAGAGGGTGTATTAACGGTTTTGGTCCCATTTTATAACAGAACTTGAATTGGCTTGTCACATCTTCAAGTATTCACTTTTACTCTCTGTTGTAAATTTTTTATCCCAATGATGTCCCACCTCTTTTATATAATAGTAGAATGGCTTATCCATTCTGTAATAGCACAAAAGAGTTAGAAGACATAGAAACACCAGATGCATTTTCTCTATATCTTTTGGAACAGAAAAAGTAGACAAAATGTTAAAATTTTTCTTTGAAATCCATATGAGTCTACTTCAAAGAATCACCATTTCCAAGAGAGAAAATTCATGATTGCATTACAAGCATTGAGACAGAAACACTTTATGTTGTCAAAAGCTGCTTTTCAACTACGTGTCATCACAGTGACTGCAGTGTCCTGTTACTTTTGCATGACTAAATCATACAACAAAGCAATGATTTTTGATTCTTTTAATTCTTTTTATTTTTTGCAATTGATTAGCCTAAAAACTCCACATAACCACATCAAGGATGTAGATATGGCCATTGAATGTGATGTGAACCTTTTAATAAACATGTTTGCAGAATTAGAAAAGTATTGGCTGTGTTAAACACTTAACCTTACACTAGCTAGGAAATGCCTTATTAGTCTTTAATTTACTACTCAGATTAGCTGATAGGATGTCTCAGGAGATGGCATGATTTTCACAAATAGCCTCCAATGTGTTAAATTTTTCATCCTTAAAGCTTTTCTAAAGTCTGTCAACAGTTTTCTCTCTCTCTTTTTTGCCGTATTATATTTTTAAATTTTAAAACATTTGAAATAAAAGTTATGTACATTCAAAGTGTATAGTGTGATGATTTGACATACATACATGTTGTATATTGATTACCAGTCAAATTAATTAATATATATGTCACTATAGTTAGTGTATGTGGGGAGAGGATCCTCAGTGATTACACTTAAAATCTATTATCTGAATAAGTTTCAAGTAAGCAATACAAGTATTAATAACTGTAGTTGCCATGCTGTGCATAAGATCTTCAGAACTTGTTCATCTTACAACTGCGACTTTGTACCCTTAGACCAACATCTCCCCATTTCCTCCACTCTCCCAGCCCTGGCATCCACGATTCTACTCTCTTCTTCTATGAATTTGACTATTTTAGATTCCACATATAAGTGATATTATGCAGTATTTGTCTTTCTGTGTCAGACTTATTTCATGTAGCATAATGTCTTTCAGATTCATTCATGTTGTCACAAATAGCAGGATTTCCTCCTTTTTTATGGCTGAATAATATTTGTGTGTGTGTGTGTGTGTGCGCGCGCGCACACAAATGCATCACATTTTGTTTATCTGATAATCTATAGATGGACGCTTAAGTTGTTTCTGTATCTTGGCTATTAGGAATAATGCTACAGTGAACACGGGGGTGCAGATATCTCTTAAGATACTGATTTCATTTCCTTTGGATATATACCCAGGAATAGGATGGCTGGGTTGTATGATAGTTCTGTTTTTAATTTTTTTCAGAAACCGCCATACTGTTCTCCATAATACCAGTACTAATTTACATTCCCACCAAGTGTACAAGGGTTCCCTTTCCTCCTCACCATCACCAACACTTGTTATCTTTTGTCTTTGATAAGTCATCCTAATAGGTATGAGGTGCTATCTTGTGGTTATTATTAGCATTTTCTTGATGATTAGTGATTTTGATTGTGTTTTCATATACAAGATCTTCAAAGAGTTCATGGAATGTATGTATTATTAAAAAATGCACAGATTTGAAAAACTTTTGTACCAAATTAAACTCATACTAAATTTGCTGTAATGTGTCTGATAGAACTTGGTTTGAGGCATTGAGAAGAATAAGACATCACTTTGAAAAGAGCAACATGAATTTTGCTAAAATTGAAGCAGGAACAAACATCACATTTATGGTAAAGGCTGGGTGGAAGAATGGTGAAATCATTGGTGCTTTATGAAAAGTTTGTGGGGACAGTGTCCCAAAGAAATCAGCAATTTACAAATGGGTAACTCATTTTAAGACAGGACAAGACAACGTTGAAAGTGAAACCCACAGCAGCAGGCCATCCACATCAATTTGTGAAGAAAAATTAACTTCGTTTATGCCCTGAATGAAGAGGACTGATGATTAACAGTAGAAACAGTAGTCAGCATCATAGATGTCACATGCAATTGGTTGAGCTCACTCAATTCTGACCGAAAATTAAAGTTGAGCAAACTTTCCATGTGATGGATGCCAAAACCATTGCTCCCAGATCAGCTGCAGACAACAGCAGAGCTTTCAATGGAAATTTTAAACGAGTGAGATCAGGATCCCGAAGCATTTCTTCAAAGAATTGTAACAGAAGATGAAACATCGCTTTACCAGCGTGATCCTGAAGACAAAGCACAGTCAAAGCAATGGCTACCAACTGTGTACATGGTCCAGGAGGAGCAAAAGCAGGCTGGTCAAGAGCAAAGGTCATGGCAACTGTTTTTTCAAATGCTCAAGACATTTTGCTGTTTGACTTTCTGGAGGGTCAAAACAATGATAATATCTGTTTATTATGAAAATGTGTTGAGAAAGTTTGCCAAAGTATTAGCAAAAAAAAACCTGAGAAAATTTTACCTGAGATCCCTTCTCCACTACAACAGTGCTTCTGCTTTCCTCAAACAAGGGCAATTTTGTGAGTTTCAATGGGAGGTCATTAAGCATCTACTTTACAGTCCTCATTTTGCTCCCTCTGACTTCTTTTCATTTCCTAATGTTAAAAAATGTTAAAGGACCCCAATTTTTCTTCAGCTAATAATGTAAAAAAGGCTTCATGGGCATGGTTAAATTCCCAGGACCCTCAGATCTTTAGGGATCAAGTAAATGGCTGGTATCATTACTTGGAAAGTTGCCTTGACCTTGATGGAGCTTATGTTGAAAAATAAGTTTGTATATTTTTAAATTTTTATCTTTTAATTCATATTTTCCATGAACTTTTTGAAGTTTCCTCATATACCTGTTGCTCATCTGTGTATCTTCTTTGGAAAAATGTCTATGCAGGTCCTTCGTTCATTTATTAATCAGATTTTTTTCTTTTTTTTTTTTTTTTTTGCTATTGAGTTGTATGAGTTCCTTCTATGTTTTCGATTTTAACCCCTTTCTGCTCTTACATAGCCGAATGTCTTCATCGATGCCAATTACTTTGTGAATTCTTGAGAAAGGTCACATTTAGCTCCTTGGCATTTGCTAACCAACAAAGTATTAGTTTGCTTTCGATCCCTTGGTGTGCATCAAATCTCATTCTCATATCTTAAGGGCAGGGTATGTATGTAGCCTCTTACCTATTGTCCAATACACAGTGGTTATTAGTCTACTGGTACCTTCCTGGGCGGAAGGGAGAAAACTGCTCCTATTTTCCTCTTAACTAGTTATAAGAAAGACTAAAAGTGTCCTAGTAAACCTAAGTCAGACTTTATATTTTATTTGACAACAAAGCATGGAAACTACAACCTCCAAAGTTTAATGTTCCCAGGGTTCTTCTTGACTACTCTTCACTCATCTGTCTTTATCATGAGATGATCTCCACCTTCCACAATGTCATTTGCCACTGTCCATTCCCTCTCTAGCTATATCTGTCATTTCTGCCATTCTGCATACTGGGAGTTGTAGTTGCTGAGGAGATGCAAAATCACGAGTTCTCATAGTGTGGGTTGGGAGGGGATCCAGCTTTGGTATCTCAGGAGTCACTTCCTGATCAGTAAGAGAGGTTGCTACTTTACTTTCAGGCTAGATGTAGATCTTGATTATCAACCTAGGAGCAAGTAGCAACTACTTTTCAAAAGCCACTGGCATTTAGTCAAACTTTGTGTTTGCTTTCTTGTTTTTACATGGGCATTGTAAATAAAAACCCAAATACTGAATTTTATAAAGATCAGGGTTTCTCTTTGTAAAATTGCCCCATTATCCTACCCCCGTGAAGTAAAAAAAAAACTTTAAATGTGTGTGTCTCCTTCTATAATTTTTAATGCTCACAGAAACATACATGTACCTGGATGCTTATTTGTGTGTGTGTGTGTGTGTGTGTGTGTGTGTGTGTGTGTGTGTGTGTTTTAATCTAGAGCTTGGATTTTCTTTAATGTGTTATTTCCAGTCTGAGATCCATCACAAACATTTTCACCACAATTTAACTAATTATTTATTATCTCTGCCCAGCATCCCACAGCTTGAATGTATTATAATTTTTAAGTTACTTACCTGAACACTTACATTGTGTTTACATTTTTGGCTGTTACAAACAATGCTGTAGGGATCATTCTCATACACATGTTCTTATGTGTTTTGCAATTATTTTTGCGAATAAAATTCTAAATTTACTGGCCATAAGATTCTGATAGGTACAGCCAAATTGCCTACTAAAAAAAGGGCAAGGGGGAGATAGAGATAGATAACTTGCCTTCTTCCATTTACAACGTGTCTGAGAGGTTTTTTGTTTTGTTTTGTTTTCTGTCTTTGGTTTGTTTGTTTGTTTCTCTTTTGCCATTGTAACCGGATACTGGAAAGAAGTGTCTCACTTCAGGCAAGACAGACACCTTTGGAATGTATATGCCTAATCAATATTTTCTTAAACACTGCATGTACTATAGGAAGTATCTTCCTCTAGGAACTCCTTCTACCTTTTAGAAGGAGAAAATGCTCAATGTATTTCCTGCAATCTCCATAGAGGAAATTATTTTGATGCATATTTACTGTCCCGTCAAAAGCTTGAAATACATACATGAATTTTCCAGGAAATCTTGAATAGGAATTGAAAGATTAGACAGGTTAAAGTAGATAGCAGTAATAGTTGTCTCTTTCTTCCTTGATAAATGTGGGTAAAGCTAGAGAAAATATGTTGTTTGTGTTGCCAGAAGCAGAGAATAGGTATATTGCTGTCAAGATGGGAAAGGAAAAACATTTGCAATTCTGTTCAATGCCATGAGTTTCATACCTGACCCCCAGATGATTTTTCAAAACTCCTGTTTCAGCCTCTTTTTAGCCAACTTGGTTTGTTAGGAGTTCTTAGCATTTACACGTTTGAGTATGAATCCTTTTATCTGTACTGTTTTGATTTACTATTTAAACAAAGACAAGTCATTTAATATTTATTCTTCTGTTTTCATGTTCATGAAGACAGAATAATTTCTACATTATTGAAATTAGCTAAAATAAAGTTTGCTGAGTATTTAAAAGCCCTGGGAGGGAAAGGCAATTTTAGCATAAATTAATGCCTTTTAATTTACATTTTGCAATGTATTTTTAATTTCACTTTTAAAGCTGAATTTGAATGCATGCATTTTTGTAACTTTTGTCTTTTAGTTGTAAACTTCTTACTATACAAGATAGCTTAGATAAATGACTATGAGAATGCACATAATTTTTGGTTATGTAATTTCCTTTTTTTAGCTGTCTATGTATTCTCATTTTAATGTCTGGTTGTTCATCTTTATCATTTGTTTAAAAACTAAAAAAGTATTCAAAAATTCCTTCTAAATTTATATGTGGAATGATCAGTGGTTTGCTTGCACAATGTTTTAATAAATGCATGTGTGTCTTCTACTTCTTGATTCTGAGAACTCCATTATCCACATTTCTGTAAGAAGAACTATGCATACACACTTCTGTATATATGTTTTTATATGTGTATGTGTATATATAAACACATTTATTTATATACATACATATATGTGATTATATATATTTGTAAACATGCTTCACATATATTGAAGAGTAAATTATAATATCTTGTTTTATCCCACATCCTGCAACCCTCCCATTTGCTACCTTCTCTGTTCAATCACAATAACGTTAACGTACAGGGAGAATATTTATATGCAGGCTTCTCCTATATAAAAGTATCTTCTCCAATGGCTGAGCATAGTATTATGTGTCACAAATACCAGGGTTTTAGAATTATGAGTTGTCAACTAAAAATAATGAGTGAGAAGAGAGAATTATCAGATCTCACATATGAACTTCATCTGTCCATGGTACCTTTCCACTTGACGAAATCACTTACTTCAAACTCAACATTTCATAGATAAGTGTCATCACCTTCCCCCCAAATGCAACCCAATTTTTTCATCCTGCAGACTTCAAACTGTGGAGTCAGCTTTGATTCCCTTCTTTTGACTCAGTGACTAATATATAATAATATGATAACAATGTCAAAGTTTCTCTGATTCTTCCCTTCTTTTCACACTGTTGCCATCCTACATCAAAATTCAACATTTATATTAATGAAAATTTCCCTTCCTGGTTTTGTCTACAATCCTAGCATCTAGCACTACATTTCACCACATGGTAGGAATTGAATCAATATTCATTGAATGAGTACATAAGCACTACAAGATTCATTTTATTAATTTGATTAAAATGCAACTCTCATGAAGTTACTTTGCTGAATGCAGATTTCTAGTTCATCTCAGCTATCAAGAGAGGAAAAATGAAACTTCTCACCTTAGTTTTTAGGGCTCTTTAAGATCTTGCTCTCTTAATTTTACTTTTATCACTGCTCTCACTGTGAATGCTCTTTGTTGCACTTATGCTACTTTAAAATTCCCCTTAGTGTTTCATGGCTCATCCCAAGCCTAGCATGCATCATTCCTGTATCCTGTGTTTTCATGCCTGGTTTGCTTACTCCGAAATGACCTATCATGTCTAGCCTCCCTGCCTAAGCCTACCCTAAGGCTTAACTGAAGTTTCTGTACTTAAAAGTTCTCTCTCTCTCTCTCCTCTGTTTGACACTGATGCTTTTCTAACTCACAGAAGTAAGAATCCCTTCCCTTCTCTTGGAGAGTACAGATATACTTTAACGAATGGTGGGAATGGTAGGTAGAGTTTATGAGCCCATTGCAGGTAGAGGATAGAGATGGATGAAATGGCTAGATGAATGAAGTGAGAGGGTTGTTGGATAGGGAGGTGCTCAACTCAAGAGGGCCTGAAAGTGGAGAGAGTTTTTGTTAAGCCCAGAGAGTAGCTTCTGAGAGAGGGAAGTAAGTTCACAAAAAAAAAGCCTGTAAACATGAATGTTACCTTCCTCAAAATTTGACCTTAATATAGCCTAGCCTGATGTTTCCTGGGCAGCAAAAATCGAATAATCTTACAGTACTGTTCTCTTGCTTTCAATGCATTAGAAGTTTTCTCAAGTACCTTTAGGTGAAAGTCATGTAACTTCATTACATCCTGCCATGCTACATTGTCTGGCTTATAAGGTATTTATTTTAGGACCATCAGTCACTGAATTTCTCTGTAAAATGAACTCATGTCTCTTGTGGCGCAATAAGCAATTGTTTGAATTATCTTGACTAAACTGTTTATTTAGGCACCTAACCAGTTGATTAAATAATACCGCTGGACTGAGATCCTTTGTTCTTCCAGAAAGGTGCAGTACAGTTTGGTCCCAGCTCACCACTCCTGCCTCATTTCATACTGCGTTCCTACTGCCTTTGCCTTTGCCTTTCTGCCACTCTGGCCTTTTGGTTTCTCAAATGTGCTAGGTTTCTTCTGAACATGGGATCTTTACATATGCTCTCAATCTGCCTGAAACTTTGCTTTCCTTGCCTGTGTAGCTCTCTCCACTCTCTCTGACTAGGTCAGATTCCCCTAGTATAAGCATTTTTTGCTGCTTGTGCCTTTTTTTCGTGGTCTTTAGCACAGCTATGATATTACATTTTTGAATGATTACTTGATTAACGTTCATCTTTCCTACTAAATTTGAAGTTCCTTGAGAGTGTATCGGTTTTTGCATATTTTTGCGTCCCAGTGCATGGCACCTGCAAGGCACTCAATAAATAACTATTAAATTAAGTGAACTGGGAATTTAAATTTCATTTGTGAACTCAGTTATTTATTTCATAGATACAACTTTATTCTATTACATTGTTATCCTTGTTATTTAAACCTTCTAAAACACAAAAGAAACCAAACACATCTGAAAGGACTTCTAAGCATAAATAGTTGAAAGCATAAATATAGTTATCTATTTAATCAAAAATTGATGTTTGTCTTTTGTCTTTTGTACTGTAGAGACAGTTCTTTAAAGATATAGTAACTTTCTCACACTGCATGATTTGGGGAAACTTTAAATACATTTTTAGTATCAATATATTCCCACTTCCAAGCAAGATTATACACAGAAAAGTCTGAAACATCCTCAAAGCCTTTTACATTTCAACAGAGGGAGCCTAATGATTTTACTAGGCAACTTTGTTATACAGAGTTTTCTCAGTAGAGTGAATGCTAAATCAGTTATCCAGAAAGTTCATGTTAAAGGAAAGATGTTCAAAGAATTATTCCACAAGACTTCTCATGCCTAGATCTTCAAAGTATACCTGCGTGGTTTAGTGATACTAAACTATAAATAATTTTGAAGGAGAGAGAGAAGTTTGATGGTTTAATAAGAAAGGGGTCGGTTTTTTTCTGGACACTGAGTTTGCTGGATGCAGAGATACTGTTTATAAAGATAAGTCTTTTCCTCCCTTTGTAGCTGCTTTTGTGAATTTTTTAGAAATATCTGCTCTAAATTTCTTGCTTCTTTCCTGAGTTTACCCATAAACCAAAAACTACATAATACTTGAGTGCAACCAAGAGAAAAATCTATCCATGATGAATGTCTTTAACTCCTCCCTCTTGCTCATGAGCCATATCCAGCCAAGCAGCAAGTACTGACCATTCTGTCACATGAGTAAGGCTTGGCTCCTACTTTTCTTCTATCTATCCACCCTGGGAATATCCTAGCTTAGCACCAATAACTTCTGAAGCATTCCACCCCACCACTAATTCCCCCACTCACTGTTGGCATGGTTGCTTCTGAACTGCAAATCTGAGTACTCCTTCATTTAAAACATTTAAATTGCTCATGATAACAACAACAAATGAATACAAAATTTTTACTATATACCAAGTACTGGTCCAAGTATTTTATATATATGAACTCATGATTATGCCTTGGAACAGTAAATCTAGAAACTATTGATAGGGACAGGAGGCAGGTAAATTCTGGGCAGAAGAGAGTAGGTCCCTAGTGAGGGCCCCACCCTCAAGTCAAACAGCCTGATACCACAGCCTAAAGTGAGAACTTATGTCCCTGTTTTCCCACTTGAATGTTGCCTTTTCCAAAACCACCCATGGCCCGCCCCACCCCCCATCATGTGCCCATAAAAACCCCAGACTCAACCAGGAGAAAGGAGGAGACGCAGTTGGACATTGGAGACGACAGTTTGACATTGAAGAGAAGCAACTTGACTTGAGAGGGGCAGCTTGATGGCATAGCTTCGGAGAGGACTCCGGTCAGGCACAGCTGGACTTCAGGAAAAGATTACTTTCCTGTTCTTCCTCCTTTCAGCTCCCCTTCACACTGACAGCCCCTACATTTACCAAATTCAGTTCATTCATGTGACCTCATTCCTCCTGGATGCTAGACAAAAACTCAGGTGCCACAAGTGTGGACGCAAAAAACTGTCACATTGACCCTCCACTGATCTGTTACCACTTAAGCCATCCACAAATGGCAAAACTAAAGTGTTACTATATGTAACACTCCTTCTGGGGCTTCAGGAGTCATGGGCACCCCCGCCCCACCCTTGCCTAATGCTGCTGCAGGGCCCTCACGGAGTTTTGCTCCTGCCAGCACCCGTAAGTGCTCAACCCAGCTCCTGCACCCGCTCACCTGTGCTCCCCCTCCTGCAAGTGGTGGAGAGCTGTGGACTGAGTAAGCAAGGCACCCCTGTTGCAAGGCTCGCAAAGGGATCAGGGAAGTATCTGGCTTCACTATCAGTCATCACATTAGTATAATCATAAAACTGACATTAATTGAGTGTTTATTTTGACCAGGCACTGTCCTAAGCACTTCACAATATTAACTCATATATCCCAAAAGCAGATAAGTCTGGTTATTTTGGTATGGTCTTTCTTTTTCACAATTATAAATTAATTAAATCATTAAGTAGTGGTTAAATAACTTGCCCACCATCATATGGCCAAGCGGAGAGGTGGCTTTCAAACCTAGACAGTTTACCTCCATCCAGAGTCCGTGTTCTGAAGCACTGCTCATACTGATTTTCCAAATAACCCCCCTAATTTTGTAGCCTGGCACACAGTGCTCATTTGGTTCTCTTTTCCAACCTCGTTTTCACTAGGGTTGCATTTGCCTATCTTGCATTTTATTCTGTCACATGGAACTAAACAAATGCTGTCGTAAATGGATTCTTCACCTAGACCAGCTTGATTAATTCAAACACTCTCTTTATTCTTCTGTACAACATTTGTCTGAGGTCTGTGACCTAGAATGCTCACAGCTAAAAGATTACTCTGTAGTCATACTATGTTCTTTTGTTTCCACCAGCTAAAATGTTTGCATTAAAAAATCAGTGTGGTGATTATTCTCAAACATGCCAGTTGTACCTATTATTGTAGCAATCTAATGTAATTAAATATATGAAACACGAGTAAGAAAAAAACAGTCAAATGTTTTGAAAGACTAACTTTTAATGAGTTTTCTTTTTTTAAATGGCTGTCAAATGTGGTGAGATAACTGTGAAAGGCTGGGGAAAAATTTGTAAAAATCTAGAATCATTCTGTACTCAGATTTTGTCACAAATATCTTTTTCATTCCAATGTAAAGAAACTGAAACTGGCAGTTGTAAATAGTATAGTATGGTGTGGTATGTGACAGAAAGATTTTTCAGAACTTCAGCTTATGGATTCGTACACAAAGAGAATGACTTCTTATCTCAAAAGATTAGTAAATAAATTGTGTATTACATGCTTTATAATTCAGTGTTATGATTAAGAAGTGAGAGTATGATAAATTCCATGCCTTTGCCAACTTTAAAAATATCAAGCTGACAACTCTCAGTTTGGATTGTATTGGATGGAAGGATTTCTAATTGTTGAGGTATGGTACCATATGTGCCATCACACCTACAGTCCAGTCAAACTACAGAATTCAGGGTTCTTCTAACATTAATCCACGATGTACTTTATGATCTCTCATCTTTTGCCATTGAACGTGCTTTCCTTCTGCCCAAAATGCCTTTTCCTAAACTCCTTTACCTGATAAGTTCTATTTATCCTTTAGTTTTGAATATTACCTGCTCCAAAATCTTTACAGACCTCCCATGACCAGCTAGATCATCTTATATATATTCGAAACGACTACCCAGGAAAAAAAAAATGTAACTAAAAATTAAAGGGAAAGACTGAGTGTATTCATCCATTTTATTTTTTTCTTTAATGGGGATAAGACAGTTTTCAAAAATCTAATTTTAAGGATAGTAAAAACTTAAACTTTCCTAATCCTAGTATGTTATTCTTAATAAATCTCTAAGGCAATCACAGACGTGACAATGATTTAACGATTAATGATAATATTGTGGTGCTGAGGATGGAAGTCATATGACAAGGGAATCATGCAAAATTTTGACTTGGAAATGATTTGACCCCAAAACTTGTTATTTTTTACATGTTATGGTCAGGTCGATCATTTGTAGGAGAGAAGTCCTGTCAGTAATAGATACACAACTGCAAGGCAGGTCCCTAAATGTGAACACATAACTAAGTGAGACAGCAGATGGTAAGTAGGGTTTAGGTGATTGTAGAGGTTTCTATGGTAAGCATATTTTATCTAATCAAAGTGGTATTTTGTAACCATGAAAAGAATATAATTGTAAGCATTTATTATCTAAGTGGGATGATTTTTGATAAGGGTGAAGCAGGATTGCTTTTGTTCAAATGAGATAGACATCCAATCAGAAGATATAGAGATTATGTTAATTATGTGGTTATGGTGCTTAAGAAGTAAGACAGGCGTCTCTTGGACTCACTTTCACTGACAAATCACAGTTTAACCTAAGACACACTCGAACTGTAAAGCTGAAGTCCTTACATACTTTGCTTTCCTAGTGATCCTTCTATGGCAAACCCGTAAAACAAGGGTGTGAGTTGCATGTAATTAAGTCTCAGTAAGAAGCAAGCTATAGTAATATGTTTTGTTTAAGGTACTGAAATAAAAACAAGCATATAGACAGGGAATAGAACAAAACAGAACACAAACCCTGGGAATAAATCCATGCATATAACTGATCTTTGAAAAGGATGCCAAGAATACACAATGGGGAAAGGTATTCTCTTCAAAAAATGGTGTTGGGAAAACTGGATATCCACATGCAAAAGAATGAATTGGGCCCTTATCTTGTACCATACACAAAAGTCAACTCAGAGTGGATTAAAAACTTCAATGTAAAACCCCAAACAGTAAAGTTCCTAGAAGAAAACATAGGGAAAACCTTCATGATATTGGTCTTGGCAGTGATCTCATGGATATGACACTAAAAGTACAGTCAACAAAACAAAAATAAACAAGTGGCACTATATCAACTAAAAATCTTCTACAGAGCAAAGGAAACAATCAACGGAATGAAAAGACAACCTGTAGAATGGGAGAAAATATTTGCAAACTATATATCTGGGCTTAATCCATATACAAACCGCAAATGTGGTTTTAGTCTCTAAAATATATAAGGAATTGTAGTCTCTAAAATATATAAGGAACTCCTACAACTCTATAATAAAACAAACCAAAAAATTAATAACCTGATCAGAAAATGGACTAAGGACTTGAGTAGATGTTTCTCCAAAGTAGACATACACATGGCAGACCGCTTACATGAAAAAAATGCTTAATGTCACAAATTATCAGAGAAATACAAATCAAAACCACAAAGAGATATCACCTCACACTTGTGAAGATGGCTATTGAATAAACAAAGGCAATGAATATTGGTGAAGGCGTGGAGAAATTGGAACCCTTGAACATTGTCGGTGGGAATCAAAAATAGTATAGCCACTATAGAAAACAGTATGGAGGTTCCTACACAAAAGTAAAAATAGAGCTACCATATGATCCAGCATCAGCATCTTAAAGAAATATGTGCACCCCTGTGCTCATTTTAGCACTTTTCACATCAGACAGCATATGGAAACAACCCACATGTCAGTCAGCAGGTGAATGGATAAAGAAAATGTGGTGTAGACATACAATGGAATACGATTCTTAAAAAGAAGGAAATCCTGCAATATGCAACAACATGGATGAACTTGAGGACATTATGCCAAGTGAAATAAGCTTGTCACAAAAAGATGAACCAACATTACATGATTTCATTTATATTAGGTATCTAAAATAGTCAAATCAATAGAATCAAAGGGTAGAATGGTGGTTGCCAGGAGTTTACGGAGGGGAAAATGATCTGCAGGCATAAAGTTTCAGATAAGCAAGATGAATAAGACCTAGAGATTGAGAAATCTGACATATAACATTGTACCTATACTCAACAATGTTGTGTCCTACACTTAAAAATCTGTTGAGAGAGTATATCTCATGGTAAGTGCTGTTACCACAATAAAATTTACCCAGAAGAAATACACGGCCACATACCACGTATACTCAAATATTGTCCCTGTAATCAGTGTTAGCCTGGTATGTGTAGCAAGCAAGGGCGCCACACTGGGAGAGCCTAATTGTATTGAATTTATTGAAGAATGGCTTTCACCGGTAGCTGGCTGTTCAGCTGAGTCCATTTGGCCCTCAGGCTGCTAGTCTTAGGAGGATAATTAAGTATAATCTTGTCACCTTTTTTATTAACACCCTTCAGATGTTCCCCATTGCCTACAAAATAGAGTCTGTATTTTTAGATTGATATTAAAGTCTCTCTACGGTCCATCCCCAACCTACAACCTACATTTGGTGGTTTCCATTAAACCACATTTCAGACAAACCAAAGAACTTAGGGTTTTTCTAACATGAACCCTTGATACTATATATATATCTTTTTATAATTCACGACATATTTATATTTTATATTTCTAATTTTCCAGATCAGGATCAGCCCAATCAGAATTAATCTTTTTTTTTTTTTTAAAGGAGTGTGGACCATCAGTTAAGTGTACAGGCTTTTAGGTATCTGGGTTTAAATACTTTATTTTTTGTTTGTTTGTTTGTTTCACAAAATCTAATTTACTGTCATTTATTAGATGATTTTTTCTATAATTAATAGATAGTAGGCTGTTAATATCATCATTATATTTTGAATCTACCATTTATCACATTTTGCTTTGTGGTATTTTTTCTTTACTTATCTCTTATACATAAGGTTTTTGAGGTTGGAAGCTTTGTCATACTTAAAATTTTAATCTGCCTTAACCCTCCAAAATCATGTACATTTTAGATATTTTTAAAAAATAAATGTAGACTGAGTTGAGTTGATAGGATTGTACCTTACTAATCATGTTAAAACTTACCATAACTTGTGGCAAATCCAAATACTGTGTCTTTCAATAATATTTATCCTTCATGTAGTCTTGTAGCTTTGATGCAAATCAGTCTATAAAGTCTGTAAAATGAATCCATTCAGATAGTGCTTCTGCCATATATCTAAGTCTGCCAAATATCTGTACTTTATATCTACTTCAGATATATCTAAAATGTCTTTGAAATATTTTAGTTTGTAATCAGAATCTAAGCCATCATTTAAAAAAATCTGATATGTTACTGATTGAATTTTCTACTAAGTATGCAAGACAAAATAGTCTTCACTTAATCAGGATAGCAACAAATAGCCTTCTTAAATAGTATTACTTATATGCAATATCTATATCCAGATTGAATTCCGCTTTTTCTAAAAATGTAATTGTAAAAGAAGCTTCCATCAGTATGGGTAAAATGTCCACAAGGGAGAATATAAAAAGAAGTCCTGAAATGTGTTAGTCCTACCGGTTTGGCATTTAGACTCAATTTTCACAAACTAAGTCTAGCGCTGTTGACAAACTAACCTCTCCAAGCCTCAATTTTTTTATCTGTAAAATGACTGTGTTACCCGAAGATACCTGAAATCCTTTTCAATTTAAGATAGTATATGATGCTATTACCAAAATGAGGGAAATGGCAACCCTAAATTGTTTATGGTATTCTAGAGGACTACTACCAGGATCCATACTCATTCATCCATTTAGTCAGTATATATTTATTGAGTATGTATTGAAAATACAGACGGGCACAGTTTTAGGTATCAGGAAGACGGTGCTAAAATCTCTACCTCCATGGAATTTGCAGTTAAGTGAGGAAGACAGACAAAAAAATCAAATAAACAGTCGATAGATTATAAACCCAGAAGTAGTTAAGTACTATGAAGGAAAGTATGCTGAGGAGTAGAGTGTGACAGGAGGAGCTATTTTAAATAGAGAGAAGGCATTTAAAAAGGAATACAGAACATAAATTAGGTTAGAAAATAAATCTGAAGAGAGAGCATTCCAAGCAGAGAACAGCAAGTGAAGCGACAGCCACAGTTAGAAGGGTCCTTGGTATGCTTGGAGGAACATTGAAAAGGCCCATGTGGTTTCAGTGGAGTGAGCAAGAGGCAATGAGGCCAAAAGTATAGCCATGGCCAGACGGTATAAGACAGTAATTCCTAGAAGGAACAATCCACACATACCGCCCCCCACCACCCTGGCCCACCCTCCGGACATTTGGCAATGTTTGCTGACATTTTTAGTTGTCACATTAGCAAAATGGATGCTACCAGCTCTAGTTTCTGGAAGCCAGCGATACTACTAAACATCCTAAAATGCACAGAAGCACCTCCTGACTCATTGTTTGACTCAAAATGTCCATAATGTTAAGGTTGGGAATCTCAGATACAGGACTTGTAAGCCAAAGTAAGAAGTTTGTATTTTAACTGTGATGGGAATCCACTGGAAATGTTCAGTAGGGCAGAAGGATGACATGGTTGGATCTGTTGTGTGGAGAATGACTAAAGATAGAAGAGAGGAGAGACATGAAAACTAGTGAGGAGGTGACTGCAAGAGTCCGGGAAGGAGATGCTGGTGGCTTGGATGAGCATGGACGCTAAGGAGGAAAGGAGAGAGATTTTTGTTCTCCAGATTTAAGTAAATTGAATCCTGAATTTTTTTCCCCTTTTGCTATGGTTTTCTATCTGGCTTTAAAGTTTCATGAAGTGATTTAGATAATTTGACAATTTACATTTGGAGGGTAACAATTGGCCTACATGGCAGGGTGTTAAGGGGATGTATTTATGGAGGATTGACTCTTCAGTTGAGATCTTCACAAAAAAAAGGAGAAATTACATCTTTTAAAGATTCACTTTATCCTCTTGAATCCAGTTTCTTAAGGGTCAGACATATACCATACCAACCCAGTGGAGATAGAAGTCAATTTTATGCTGTTTATTATTATTTGGGGTTACATTTAAAGTTTAAAAATCTTATTAAAAATGATTTCCTGCTCTTCCTATCTGAATTGAACATTTCCTGATTTTTCTCTTTCATAAAGAAAAAGTCAGGCTTATAATCGAGCATATTTCTTGGAAGTTGAGAACTTTGTTCTCTAATTATTGTGGCTTAGGTCATTGATAGCAAATACTCAAAGATATACAAAGACATACAAAAATATTCAAAGTTATACAAGGCACAAAATAGCCTAGAACATTTTATGTGAGCTTTATGTTTAATAGCAAACATACACAGGTGCTCTGATCCATAGCTCCTTTCATGCTTTGTAGCCCAGAGAATTCATAGGTTAGCACCCTGCCACCCACCGTGTACTAGTAAAACAAAAATATCCTATATTGGGAAAGAAAAATAGATCTGACTTCTAAACAATTCACTGCCCTACATTCATATGAATGCTGGTAGTCTGGGCATTGTAATATGGGTTTGTAATGTAGGTTCATGTAGGCTGAAGCAATTTGGGCTTGAATTAGCAAGAGTCCTTATTTGATACTCTATAAAAACTATTTTATTCATATTTATATTTAATGAGTAATCTATAGCTGTCAAATATGGAATGTAATATGGCATTTCTTTTAAGAAGTCATTGTATTCTCTTTCTGTAGTACTATTGTTTGTATGAAACTGTTGAAATAATTCATATAAAGGAATATTCAGTTAGAAAAAGATATGATATTAGCAAACTAATCTTTGCTAACTTTGATTAGGTGGCTTTATTATTTTGCACCATTTGTCACGTAAAAAGAAAGATTCCGATTCAAATTTAGCCACATTCCAATGGGTTCTTGTAATGTATTTGTATATTAGTAGATATGTTATTAGTAGATAATTAAAACATAAAAAGAAGGATTAAAAAGCCAAATGCAAAGTTCATTCAAAAGATACTTTGAAGATCAAATAGTTTCATAATCATTGCAGGCAATAAATAATGAGTTGAGTTAACAGAGAAATTATTAAAAAATAAAATTATAAGCTCTATAAAGATCAAAGGAAAAGAAAGGAAATCAATCAGTTCATATATCTTGATTAAAGAGTTGTCTTTGTGGCTCCAAAGGCCTAAAAAGTTAAAAACGTTATTAACTCTGAAATAGGAGCACAAAGACAGGTTTGCTGAGCTTCCCACCTAGAAGAGGATAACAAACTTTATTGTAATGACTATGTAGAATGGTTGCTAAGTTTATTTAAAAAAAAAACTCAGGAAAAAGAGCTTATCTTCTAGCTAAAGAGTACCTTCTGATTCTTTATAAATTATATGGCAGGAAGAGCCAGTGTAGACTCAGCCCATCAGTACATGTCCCAACTCTTAAATCTTTCCCTCCTAATTTTACTCACAGATGGGGAGCAGTCTCTAGGGAAGTAGAGAATGTGTTTTATTTGTTCTGGCTTTGGGTTTTTGTTTTTGTTTTTGTTTTTTTCTTTTGCCTTCCCAATCTATGCAATCAATAGCAAACTTTTTAGAATTGTAGTATATTACTTAAACAAAAGTGACTATTTTAACAGGCATCCTGTTAGAACCAGCATTTGAGAAATCCTTGGCTTAGCATAGTGAGCAACTAGTTGAGAGCCCTTAGCAAAGGCAAAATGAAGGATATGTCCATGAACTTGATTTGTCCTCTGTTCTTGCCCTCTAACGTTTATTTACTGTTGCATTCAGTCTCAGAGGGAAGAACTAAATGGGAGGATTCCTGGACATATTGCCCTTAATTAATACTCCAACTTTTATAAATTACTGTTTGTTTCCTTCTTTTTTAATTTCTGCCTATTTCATTGCTATGACACAATTATTGGTCTTTAAATCTTTATGTATTGAATGTATATACGTATATATAAAATATTTTATGTCTATTATAATTACTTTTTTATATGAATCCACATATAATTTACCCAAAGGCATAAATATGGTAATATAATGCTTTGTTTGGAAGTGTTTTGTGATTGTTTCTTTTTTTTTTTGCCTATGCTCTTCCCTTTTTTTACTTTCTGTTATTATTACTAAGTTCTCTCATCCTCCACCCATGTCAACAACCCCTTGTGTATCTTCAATATAAGTTTCTTTATGCTAGTGTAATGCTTCCTATATTCACATTCACATTTGCATATAGTGACTTTTAAACCTTTTCTTTTTACAAAGGATAAATCATATTTGTGTGCTTTTCTGCTTTTCTATTCGATAATTTTTGAAACGTCTCTGAAGTTAATTGATGGCTCTAATTTGTTCTTTTTATGGATTATATAACATACCATGGTATGCACATACTATCATTTATTAAACCTTCCTGTTTTAAGTGTTATCTTTACATCCAGATTTTTTGCCACTCTGAACAGTGTTATGAAAAAATTATTGTACCTGTGTCCTTACATAGTTATGTTATGTCTGTATCCCAGGAGTAGAACTGCTAGATCACAAGGCAAATAAATTTTTTAAATATTTTGGATGCTGCCAGATTGCTTCCAAAAAGATTATAGCTCTTCCTATTTCACCAGCAATGTGAGAGTACATGTTTCCTATACCTGTGCTAGCGGTGTGTTTCAGCATTGACTATAAAGTCATGTTTACTCTAGTTCGTATTTTCCTGACTACTAGTGAAGTTAAGCAGTTTTTCCTGTCTCATCTGTCACTTGCCTATTTGTATCTTTTATCCATTTTCAATTGAATTGTCTTTTTTAAACATAATTTCATTATATATGCAACATCTGTACAACATTTTTCCTCCATAGATACTGTTAATCGGTTGACTTATGTATTTATAGTACCTTTTGTCTTTCAAAAGTTTTTAATTTCAAAATACTCGGATATTTTTGTATATTATTTCACAGCATACCTTTTGCTTTTTAATTTTACTTAAAAAGGCTTTCCCCAATCCTACTTTATACAGGTAGCTTCCAGATTCTTTATTTAAAATCAGCAAGAGGATCACTTGAGGCCAGGAGTTGGATGCCAGCCTTGGTAATATAGTGAGACCCTGTCAGTACAAAAAAATAAAAAATAAAAATGAGGTGGCACATGCCTGCAGTCCTAGCAACTCGGGAGGCTGAGGTGGGAAAATTTGAGACTACAGCTGCAGTGAGCTATAGTCATGCCACTGCACTCTAGCCTGGGCAACAAAGCGAGACCTTGTCTCTAAAAAAAAAGCAGAATGCATTGAAATGTATTTTTTCCCTATATAACTAGCACACTAGCATATGGAAAAGACCTACAGACTAAATGATGATGATGCGAACACCCAGGAAATTATTTTGAGAGAAGATTTTCTAAACAAATGCAACAATACCAATTATATTAAATATTGATTTTTCTGAAAAATAAAATTATACATTACAAGTTCACTATTTTATTTAAATTGGTTTGCCAGAAGTCATCCATAGAATAATGATATGATTCACTATTTTTATCCGTGACAAAGTCCAATTTAACAATAGGTAAACTAATTATGGTATTTACACCTTTAACATTTTATGCAATCTATCATCATTTTAGCAAAAACTAATTTTAAATATATTTTCGTTACAGTGTGGAGTTATCTTTTCTATATTCAGTCAACTTACATAATGTCTGTAATTACGCTATAATTACAATAGTATTTTTGCTGTTTTACTAGGTTGGTGCAAAAGTAATTGTGGTTTTTGTCATTACTTTTAAAAATGTCAAAAACCACAATTACTTTTACACACAAATTTCATCTAGTCAGGAGGCTGAGGTGGGAGGATAGCTTGAGGCTAGGAGTTCAAGAGTAGCCTGGGCAACATAGCAAGGCCCCATCTCTAAAATTTTTTTTTTAATTAGCGGAGCATGGTGGCACACACCTGTAGTCCCAGCAAAACATGATTGTGTTCACAGAAAATTCTGAGAACTCTACAAAATGAAACTAGAATAAGAGAGTTTAGTAAGGCTGCAGGATACAAAATCAATAGAGAAAAATCAACTGCATTCCTATGTAGTACAATGAAAAACTGGGAGTTACAATTTTAAAATATCTTTTAAAATAACACTAAAACAGTAAATGCTTAGATATTAATTTAGGAAAATATGTGCAAGACTGTTACGCTATCAATCTCACAACAGAACAGAAACATTTTCAAAGACCTTTAAAATTGGAAAGATATGCTATGTTCATTAATCAGAACACTCAATGTTGTTAAGATGTCATTTCTACCTAAATTGCTCTATAGATTCAGTGCAATTCCAGTCAAACTCCCAGCAGGCTCCTTTGCATAGACATGGACAGGGGATTCTAACATCGTTTGGAAATGCAGAGGACTTAGAACAGCCAAAGGGGTTTGGAAAGGAGTATAACAAAATTGGGGGAATCATCGCACCTGATTTCAAGACCTATAAAGCCACAATTATCATGGCAGTATGATATTGGTATAAACATCAATGAAACAAAATAGAGTCCAGAAAAAGACTCATCCATATAGGGTGATATGGTTTGACTGTGTTCCCACCCATATCTCATCTTGAATTGCAACTCCCACAATTCCCACATGTCATGGGAGGAAGCCAGTGGAAAGTGATTGGATTATGGAGGCAGGTCTTTCCTGTGCTGTTCTCATGATAGTGAGTGAGTCTCATGAGATCTGACGGTTTTAAAAAACGGGAGTTTCCCTGCAAAAGCTCTCTTCTCTTGTCTGCCGCCATATGAGACATGCCTTTCAGCTTCCTCCATGTTTGTGAGGCCTCCCAAACCACGTGGAAATGTAAGTCCAATAAACCTCTTCCTTTTGTAAATTGCCCAGTCTTGGATGTGTCTTTATCAGCAATGTGAAAATGGACGAATAGTAGGGTAAATTAATGTTAACAAAGTTAATAAGGGTAAGTCAAGGTAGAAAGAATAGTTTTTTCAAAACAATGGAGAAATTGGATAACCATATATATAAAAAATTGAAATTTGAACCATACCTCAGACTGCATAAAAATTATTATAAGTAGCCTAAAAGTATAAAACCAGAAGAAGAAAACACAGGAGAAAATCTTTGTGATTTTTGGGTTCAGCAATAATTTCTTCTGAAAAACATGTACTTTAAAAGAAAAATGTTTTAAATAGACTTCAACAGAATTTAAAATGTATATTCTTTATAGAAAAAAACTGTTAAGAAAAATTTAAAAGCACACAGATTAGGAGAAAATAGTTACAAAACATATCTAATACAAAATTTATATCCAGACTATATAAAGAATTCTTACAACTCAGTAATAAGACAAATCACTGAATTTAATTTTTAAAAGTTGAATAGATAATTCACCAAAGAAGATATGCAAATGACAGATACATGAAAAGATGCTCAAATCATTAGTCATTAGGAAAATGCAAATTAAAACCATTCTATGCCCTTACAGTGGCTAAAATGGAAAGAATGATAGTATCAAGTGCTGGTGAGATGTAGAATAACTGAAACGCTTAAACATTGCTAGTCCTACTGCTTTGGAAAACAGTTCTGTAACCAAACGCAGGTCCCATCCCTCACCTCTTGCAGTGTCTAATTAACAATAATGAGATCTGACAGAAAGGAACTTGATTCCAGAGGTTGCTTGGGGAGGCATTACAAGCTCTTGCCTTGAAGGTACCACTTCAGTCTTCAGGACAAGAAAGCACAGGCTTTTAAAGGGGACTTGGCATGAACAACATGTAGAGGAGGGGGTGAGAGGTATGGGGTCTTCGGATGTCTTACCTGTCGGGTGGTCTGGTTGGTGCCAATGTGGGCAGAGGCAGGTTGTAAATTGAGGCTACCTCCTGGTGGAAGAGAGTTCTGGAGGCACCTGGTTTGCTTCAAGGTAGGGTCTCTGGGACATCTAAGTAAACTCATAGATAAGCTTGCCATGCCTGGTGGAGAGAAGGTAAAGGCTATTATTTGCCTTCATTAAGAGCTAAGTAGGAGGTGGGGGAAAAAGAAAAAGAAAAAAATCATTTTTTTCCTTTTAAAAATAGGATATTTGACCACAGTTTGACAGTTTAAACATTCACTTAGCAGGTGAGCCAACCATTTCATTTGTAGAAGAGAAATGAAAATGTGTCGTACTTATACTGCAATGTTCATAGCTGCTTTAGTGTTCCTATTCAAGAATATGGGGTACTGTGCTCACTATCTGGGTAATGGGATCATTCAAATCTCAAACCTCAGCATCATGTAATATACCCATGTAAAAAACCTGCACATGTACCCCCTGAATCTTAAATATAATTTGAAATTATTTGTGTAAAAAGTCAAAGATCAGAAACAGCTGAAGTGTTCATGAACTATTGATTGATAAATTCTGGTACATTCATATAATAGTATACTATTTTTTTTAAAAAGTAACAAACTACTTTTGTTTGAACAATGTCAATTGATCTCAAAAGCATTAAACTAAAGTGAGAAACCAGAAATAAAAGAATACATATTGTATTTTCCCATTTACAGTCATACCTTGTTTTATTGTGCTTCCCTTGATTGCACTTTGTAGATGTTACATTTTTTATAAATGTAAGGTTTGTGACAACCTTGCATCCAGCAAGTCAATTGGCACAATTTTCCTGAAAGAATATGCTTATTTTGGGTGTCTGTCAGCATTTTTTAGCAGTAAAATATTTTTAAATTAAGGTGTGTATTTTTAGACATAATGTTATGGCACACTTAATAAACTACAGTATAATATAAACATAACTTTTGTAAGCACTAGGAAACCAAAAAAGTTCTGTGACTTTGTTGCAATATTGCTTTATTTATTTATTTATTGAGGTGATCTGGAACTGAACCGACAATATCTTCAAGGTATGCCTGTATGTAAAATTCTAGAAAAGGCAAAACCATAGTGACAGAAAGCAGCATAACAGGGATTGCCTGAAGCCAAGGATGAGGGTGGGGCAGATTTGCTCGCAGAGAGACATGAAGAATCTTTTTTTTGAGTAACTCAAGTGTTTCGTATCTTGATATAGATAGGGATTATGTGACCGTTGATTAACAACTTCTTAGATGATGCTGCTGGTGTGGGGAACACACTTTAAGAACCACTGTCTTAGATTTAAGAATCTCTTGGAGACAAGGAAGTAATGTTTGGTATTCTAGTACAACTTTTATAAAATATGTATACTATAAATAAACATCTTTAAAATAACATATCCGGCCGGGCGCGGTGGCTCAAGCCTGTAATCCCAGCACTTTGGGAGGCCGAGACGGGCGGATCACGAGGTCAGGAGATCGAGACCATCCTGGCTAACACGGTGAAACCCCGTCTCTACTAAAAATACAAAAACTAGCCGGGCGAGGTGGCGGGCGCCTGTAGTCCCAGCTACTCAGGAGGCTGAGGCAGGAGAATGGCGTAAACCTGGGAGACGGAGCTTGCAGTGAGCTGAGATCCGGCCACTGCACTCCAGTCCGGGCGACAGAGCGAGACTCCGCCTCAAAAAAAAAAAAAAAAAAAAAAAAAAAATACATATCCAAGTATTAAAGAAGATGCAATTATAAGAAAAACTACAAATTTTGCAAAAAGACACAATAGAAAAAGCCACATCTTGGAGGTATTAAATAGAAACATCTTATTTAATAAAGAAGTTGCTGTGCCATTGAAAATAAAAAATAAATAAATAAATAAATTCATTGAGTTGTATACTTAAGATTGCTGAATTATCTATTTCATGCAAATTATACCCCAGTAAGGGAATTCTACTGTCAATTTAATTTTCCTTTTTTTTTTTTTAAGGTAGTCCATGTTTTTTCTGTGGAAGCTTTTCAGAATTTGAGGTTGGGAGTAGTGAGACTTCAGTGTTCTACAATTTCATTACAACATATGATAGTGTGATTTTTACTTGTTATTTGCACTGATTCCGGAATCTGCATTTGTAGCAGTCAAAGGAAAACTTCCCCTTCGCCCTCTGAAAACTGATTGAAAAGTAACTGACAGGCCGGGCGCGGTGGCTCAAGCCTGTAATCCCAGCACTTTGGGAGGCCGAGATGGGCGGATCACGAGGTCAGGAGATCAAGACCATCCTGGCTAACACGGTGAAACCCCGTCTCTACTAAAAATACAAAAACTAGCCGGGCGAGGTGGCGGGCGCCTGTAGTCCCAGCTACTCGGAGGCTGAGGCAGGAGAATGGCGTAAACCGGGAGGCGGAGCTTGCAGTGAGCTGAGATCTGGCCACTGCACTCCAGTCCGGCGACAGAGCGAGACTCCGCCTCAAAAAAAAAAAAAAAAAGAAAAGTAACTGACAAAAGGCAGATTAATAGGAGTGAAGTCATACAAAGTGCAGTGGAGGCTTCAGTCACAGAGCGAGTATACCAGGCAATGGAGTATAGATCATTTTATACCCTTCTTTTTAGGGGGAAGGGAGATGAGGAAGTGTGGAGAATTTTAGGGTGGTAGTAAATGGTTTTTATGGGAATTCAATGGGGTTGAACATACAATGGCCTGAGACAAGTTGGACCCACAAAGCAGATGATGGTTTGTGACCAAAGTTTATTCAGGTATGTTGAGACTTCAGACTTTCTTCCTGCAATATGAGTTGAGTTAATGAAAACTCAGGGAATGTACCAGAGGTAACCATTTTCTTCTGAGTCAGTCTGGACTTCAGGGAGATAAGGGAACTTCAGGGAACAGCTTCATCATGAGCTTTATTTAGGAGAGACAATGGGTTGAGAAACAGGAGGTGGAAGGAGGTCAGAGAGACCTTGAGGCTTCTTCAGTTTAACACGTCAAAGTGCCATATTTTGGGGTATCAGTTTCTAAGGCCCAGCACATTTATTCATTCGTCAATTCGGGAAAATCCTCTACCACCATCTCTTCAAATATTATCTCTTCCTTGTTTCTTTTTATTCTCTTTCTTTAGAACTTTGATTACGCTGATGTTACATTTTCTTACAATGCTTCCCATACGTTTCTAATGTCTCTAATATTTTCCATTTCTTTAGCGCTCTGTATTGAATTCTACTCCAGTTCATTACTTCTTTCTTTAACTCAGAGTAATTTGCTTTTTAACCCACTTCTTTAGTTATATATTTTAATTTTTAGAATTTCTATTTGATTCTTTTTCAAGTGTCTATCTTTCCAATATTATATTCTTCTTTACTCATGTATTTAATTCCCTTTATACTTTTAAAAGTATTTAAATATAGCATGTTTATTCATAAATCCAGTATTTGAAGTTTGCAGGAGTCTAATTTTGCTACTTATTGTTTGTCCTGACTCACTAAGGTGGGTATTTCCAAAGGAGATTTTTAATTTTGGATTGTGAGTTCCTGTTGGCTGGGATTTATCTATAGAAAACCTGAAAGCCACATTTAAGGGATTATTCTCTGCCAGATGCCTAGGGTCGATTAAAGTTGATTCTTAACTGTGTGAGACTACCCAAGTAGTGTGAATTTGAACCTTAGTTTCACTTGAGAGCAGAAGATAGATTCTCAAAAGAGAGTTTTTTTCTCTTTCAGAGGCCAACACTACAAAGGCAAGTGTTCTTTTTATTTTTCTTTCCTGATGGTGGATTTTTTTTTTTTTTCTGGTTCTATCTGTTAACAGTGATAAAGAGACCTAGTTCTAACTGCTGCTGATCTTTCTGAGTCCAGAGCCCCTGACTTCTGGTCCTTCAAGACAATGAAAACCATGGATCTAGTATCCAGGGAGCAGTAAATATCCTCAGGGCAGCCACTACTTTGGACAATGAGAAAAACTAAGAGAATAATTTGAAAAATAGATAAGAATATCTTAAATCAATTATGAATTATTAATATAAATAAATGACCTACTTAAGAGGGAGAGAAGGAAAGAGAGAGAGAGAGAGAGTGTGTGTGTGTGTGTGTGTATTTGGGAAATACTTTTAATAAGAAGTTCTCCCTTTCTTTCTTGTGGTAACAAGAATTACCTAGACAATACTTTTGTATTCACCCGATGACACTCAAAAGATTCAGAGACTTAAAAACATTGTTTTCAAGGTCAAATCAAATTGGAGGCAATGATTCTTTATTCCATTTATAAGACCTTGTCTTGGTAAAGGTAGTACTAAAAATGCCTTTTCTTTTAGACAGGTAGTTAGAATACCATACAGAGCTCATTTTTGACTGTCAAAACCAAAATTATTTGCAAGCCATAGATACATACAACCTTGTAGGCTGACACCTCACTTAACTGTTAAATCACCTAAAAGATTATCTTGTCTTTCTTTTATGTGAATTCAGGAGCACAAAGCTATTTAAAATTCTTTCTCTAGAGAAATTCTATTAGGAGTATTATATTTCTTTGGCAGTCCTAAAAGGAACCAGCCCAATATTTTAACATCATATTTTTTAAAGCTACTTTGGATTATTCTTTAAAAAGTTAGACTGAAACCCAAGAAACAGAATATGCACTAGGATACAGTATGAATTTTACCAGGGTTCTTCTATAGCTCTAAGTGTTCTTTCACATCTGTCTGGTATCTAGGAAACCACTCTGTATTAGCATAGCAATATTCAAATATACAAGAGACTAGTAGGTAAAAACACAAATAGATTGTACTTTCCCCTACTACTCCCTGCATATTTGAATATGCAGAACACAAATAGTGTTTTTACATGTAAGTTTTAGAGTGTCCCAGAAGGACATAAGAGCAAAAGAAAAAAAAGATTGATTGTACCATTAAAAATAGTCTGTAGTCACAGTGCAGTCGTCAGGAGAGGAAATTACTGAAGCGTAGTTCAGGTAATTTTAAAAACTGATGCTAATAGATGGCAGAGGCTGAACACATTCTGACTTATAAAATGAAAGAAAATAATGGACAAAGGAAGACAAGAGCAATAATAACTACCACTTACTGGGTTCTAACTATACATCGGAAGTATATTCAGTGCTTTACTTAAATTAAAAACAGTCTCAACTACAAGAGAAGCCACTTATCAAGTGTTTAATGTATGCCACTTTTATCTATAGAATAATTTTTTGAGTTAGGTATTGTTACTTGCCCAGTTGTGTATCTGAGGAAACTGACACAGAGTTTCATCAACTTGTGCAGATCATGTAAGCTTAAAAATGTTAAATAAGATACAAAAGCCAAGACAGGCTGGCTCCAGAGTGTATGCTGTATAACAATCTTTCCATTTTATTTTCATCTAACTACTAACCTTCATTTCAGCCCAGTTAGGGCAGGAGTTCCTAATCTCCAGGCCACAGACTGGTCCTGGTCTGTGGCCTATTAGGAACTGGGCCGCACAGCAGGAGGTGAGCAGCAAGGGAAGCTTCATCTGTACTAACAGCCACTCCTCATTGTGCCCATTACTGCCTGAGCCCCACCTCCTACCAAATCAGCTGTGTCATTAAATTCTTACAGGAGTGTGAACCCTATTGTGAAATGCGCATGTGAGGGATCTAGGTTGCATGTTCCTTATGAGACGCTTATACCTGATGATCTGTCACTATCTCCCATCACCCCCAGAGGGGACCATCTAGTTGCAGGAAAACAAGCTCAGGACTCCCACTGATGATTCTACATTATAGTGAGTTGTATAATTTATTCATTATATATTACAATGTAATAATAATATAAATAAAATGCACAATAAATGTAATGTGCTTGAATCGTGCCAAAACCTTCCCCCACCCACCCTGGTCCATGAAAAAAAAAATGTCTTCCATGAAATCAGTCCCTACTGCCAAAAAGGATGGGGACTACTAAGTTAGGGTATGTCTTCTCCCATTTTAAAGATAGGGAAATAGAGGTAGAAACTCTAAGTAACTTGCAAAAGATTACTTGTGAGTAATAGTATCAAGATCCAAACTGGTCTACTCTGTTTCCAGAACCTATATACTTTCCACTCTATTATTCTGCCTTTATGGCGGTATTTTTTATTCTTCAGTTATTCATTCATTTGGTCATTCATTTAACAAATGTTTATTGAGTACTCTGTGCAGTCTGTTCTGAGCTCTGGGGATACTCTTATGAACAAGAAAGGCAAAGTCCCAAATATTGCATTCTAGTGGAGGGAAATAAAAAATAAACAAACAAACCCATAAATGTATATCAAGTGTTAGCAGGCTCAAAAAAGAAAAATAAAGCACTGTAAGCAACTAGAAAATAATAGGATAAAGGCTATATTTAAATTTTTCAGATAAGATGGTCAGTGCAAGGAAACGTGTAACTGTCACTGGTCTTTTAGGATGCTGTTGCTTTCTATCACAAGTATCTTGGCTTATATGACATTAAAACTCAATCTTGGTTTCATATCACTCTTCTGGTTTCTGGAAGAATATGCTTGATTTAAAACTCACCATGTCATTGCAGAAATAATTTTATGCTGGTTTTCCTTTGTACTTCTTGAATGGTTATTTGAAGAGGCAAAATTGGTAATTGTTTTCTTTCTGAGCATTTATCCAAAATACCCAGCGTAATAAGGTGAAGAAACGTTTGGACTAATTTGGAGAGTATGCCTTGTCAACAATTAAGTAAAAGGATATTCTCTTTGGTCATTAACATTTCATGTAGAATATTAGTTCTTAGAGGCAGTCTAATAATAAAAGCTGTAGTGATGTCAGGAACTAATTGATTTTAATTGAAGAACACTTACATTACAGAGTATATGATGGTAAGATGTGTTCAACTTGTTTTTCACTTTTCTTTAAAAAGCTGAAAACTTTCTTCCCAATAGTAATTAAAAATAAACAGCAGTCATTAACTTACTGTGGGCTTCTAATAGCCACAATATTGCTTCCTTGCATGAATGATTTACTGATCTAAAGTAAAGTAATTCAACACTGAAATTATCTTGAAAATTAAAAACCATCCTAGGTAATGAATAGTTTCAGTTTCTGTATCACCAATTTATGTTTAGTTTTTTTTTTTTAAATGTATTCTTCTGCACATATACAACTTGCTAATTAATAAAAATAGTCTCAAAGGGACACCACCTCAAAGAACAGTATGTATGCCAAGCTCAGTTTCTGAACTCTGCAGGCTTGGAGGTGATATTTATGCATTCCTTCATTCAGCCAACACCGAGAAGCTTCTTTAGGCCATGCATTTTCCTAATGGGGATAAAAGGGGATAAAAGAAAAAAAATGCAGTCTCTGCCCCCAAAATAACTTCTTATTATGCGATTAGGATAATATTTTATTGTAAGCCTGTCTCTTTCATTTAGTTGGTTGTATCATAATTTATTGAACCAATTCTGTGTTGTTGAATATTTAGGTAAATTATTATTATTTTTTGCTATAAAAAGCCTTGTTTGAACACCCCTTGTAATGAATAAATGTGTCTGTATTTCTGATTTTATTTTTCAAATGGATTTCTACAAGTAGAATAACTAAGTCAAAAGACACAAACATTTTAGTATCTTAAAAATGTACCAAAAAGTTGCCTAAAATGGAAATACAGGGAAAAACATTATACCATCATACATTGCTACAAAAACTGTGTGAGATAGCCTTTTCTTAGTCCATTTCCTTGCCAGCATTAAGAATATAGAATGTTTTAGGCCGGGCGCGGTGGCTCAAGCCTGTAATCCCAGCACTTTGGGAGGCCGAGACGGGCGGATCACGAGGTCAGGAGATCGAGACCATCCTGGCTAACACTGTGAAACCCCGTCTCTACTAAAAAAATACAAAAAAACTAGCCGGGCGAGGTGGCGGGCGCCTGTAGTCCCAGCTACTCGGGAGGCTGAGGCAGGAGAATGGCGTAAACCCGGAGGCGGAGCTTGCAGTGAGCTGAGATCCGGCCACTGCACTCCAGCCTGGGCGACAGAGCCAGACTCCCTCTCAAAAAAAAAAAAAAAAAAAAAAAAAAAAAGAATGTTTTGCAACATGTGTGTCATTTATCTTTAGTCTTCACAATTGTTAAAATACTTTCATTTTTAGGAATACTTTAGTGCTGGTTAAAAATTTTCAACTGGTATTGATAGTTTTTATCTAATAAGAAGTTGTCCCGATTATGTTCTTCCTTTATTTCTTATGCTGAAATTTAGAGTATTAAGAGGTTATGAAAAGTGTTGTCCATTGGTTTGAGAAGTTTGACTGCAAAAAATGAAGATTGTAGTTGTGCATGAGTCTGTTGGAAAAGTTGAATATTAACTTAAAAGTAAATGTTAAAAAACCAAGTTAGATCTGTATTTTGTTGGGGTTTATTGGATTTCATAAATACATATTTAGAATATTGTGAATTATATTAAATAACAACACATTATATTTAGTGTCAATACATTTTTTCTAAGCACAAAATTCTTACCTATAGAAATAGAAAAAGAAAAAAAAATACTGTGAATAGATTCAAAGGGCTCTAACCACATCTTCCTTAAAAATGAAATTATGGAGAAGCTTCATGGTTAACCTGTCTGTAACATCTATCTAATATTTTTGCCATTCCTGAGTTTGTATGCTCAACAGTTTGATCTCTTTTCTATTCATATCTCAGTGGTTACACTGTTTATTTCCAGAACCATCGGACACAAAAACCGGTATGTCAAAGTCCCCCGTGGTCACATCTGGGTTGAAGGTGATCATCATGGACACAGTTTTGACAGTAATTCTTTTGGGCCGGTAAGTCATCTTTTATCTTATTGTTGATATAATTGGATTTCAAAGGTGAGAACAAAAGTATGTCAGATAGGGTTATTCGGGTAACTCAGCCAAGACTGATCATGAATTTTATAGTGGAATAGTTTATGTTTGAAAATTTCCTTTTAAGTATCAGAGATAAAAGTACACTATCAGTGTGTATGTAGGTATGTGTGTGCACATGTGTTTCTTAGGAAAAAAAAACTCATACACTTCAAGAAAGTACCAAAAAATGCTTTTGGCCAACTACCTTATTCCAAATTGGAAGATCTTTTTTTCTCCCACGGGAATACTTTGTACCTTATATTTTCAGTTGATGTTTAGGTCTTGTATATAATGTGTACAAGACCTGTAGGCATCAGTTTTCTAAATCATTAGTTTAAAATGCAAGTGTAATGGAAATCATATTAGTATGTACAGGAAGCCAATTTTACCTGTACACTCTTAGGGTCCCCACGGGGCCTGAGAATTAAATTGACATAAGACAGAGTCATAGGAGAAAAGCCAACAAATTTAAGATAAGTTTTAGGTGGCACAGGAGCCCTCATAAAGAAATGAAGACCCAACAGGTGGAAAAACGTACATATTTTTATGTTAGATTGAACAAAGAGACCTAATTATGGAAAAGTAACTAAATTACATGGTGAGGCTAAAGGAAGATAATTATTTTAACACATTTTAACAAGGTCTGTTGGTACAGAATCCCCTCTGCGCCCCCTGCCATGACTTCCCATGAAACAATGTTTTTTTTTCTCCTGGTACAGGAAGGGCATCTTTCACATGAAAAATTGTGTCTCCTGCTTTCAGGAAGAAAAGGCAAAGATTAGAATGCCCTTCTTGCATCTGCTGTTTGTCAAGTGCCTTTAGCTTAAAGTTATCCTCATGTCAAAGTGGCATATTTTGGAATGGCGTAATCTGTCACCCTTTATAAGTAGAATGTTAGAATTATTGAGTTTATATAGTAGAAATGCAGACATTCCTTATTCCATGCTTGCACTCCATAAAATTGAGACTAAACTGGTATTTTGGGAGTTTTTTCATGTTGAATGTATACAGAAATTCTGCATTTACGAATCCCTGCAGTAGCTCATAATAGAAAGTGAAGAATCTTTTAGTTAACCGGCACTACACCTGCTTCTCATTATCTAGTGTGTTTAAAAGCTTGGATCTTCACTCATTAGATTTTCCTAAAGGTAGATATATCTATACTTGTTAACATATATATAAGTTGAGCATCCCTAATCCAAAAGTCTGAAATCTGAAATGCTCCAAAATTCTCATATTACTGAGCACCGATATGATCCTCAAAGGAAATGTTCATTGGAGCATTTTGGATTTCAAATTTTGGGATTAGATATGCTCATCCAGTAAGTATAGTGCAAATCTCCAAAATAAAAATAAAAAAAAATCCAAAATTTGAAATACTTCTGGTTTCAAGTATTTTGGATAAGGGATATTCAACTTGTATAAGTTAATATTGAATACCTTTAGATATGTTTATGAAAAAGATTTTATCCATATAGTTTTTTCTAAAATTTAATGTTGGTGGTCTCTAATAAAACAATTTCTTTCACATAGTATGAGGGCTGTCACTCCTGCTGTCACCAATGGAGCAGCCACTTGGACTCGTCTTTGGCTGACAGTACAGTAATAGAGCTAGAGTTGGATAAGCATATATGGCTGTGTGGAAGATAACTTTAGGAAACTACTCCTATTTATTTTTTTCTAGTTGCAGTGATGATAATAAATACTACTAAGACATTTTCTTGCCTTTGAATAGTAATTATTACAAAAATATAATATAATTTTTGTAAGGTATACTAAAGTGAAATAAACAGAATGGAAATGTTTTAGGTCACTTACAGTGTAGAAATGACTCTTGTGACAAAATTTTGTAGCAACTCGCAAGTGAAAAAGATTACTTAAAAGCCATTTTATGTCTCTCTCATCACAGATGTGATTGGGTATGAAATATTTCCATTATGTATGATGTCTCTGTGAAATATCTTTATGCTAACCCTCTTGAGTTTATGATCATTGCACAATGATAGAAAATGTCCTATCGCCTCATGATACGGATTTGCCAGTTTATGACTTTAGTTTGCATTTCTAGTGTGATAAATATCTTTCATAAGTTTACTTTAAAATTTTGATAATTGTCTGGAAGTGTTGTTCAGTGCATATTACTACTTGATTTTAATGGATTATATCATAAAGACTTGGTGATTGTAATGTGTTGCTTTATAATTGCTCAGAATATTTTCTAAGCATTTCTCTCAGTAATTTCTTTCTCTGTAAAAGAAATTAGTGTCTTTCCCTTTACAACACCTACTTCTATGTAGATGAATACATTTTCTATTGTAGCCATGATGTTCTTCAGCAGCACACAAAATAACTGATTATCATAGATAGTGACAAATTTTCTGTTTGCTTTAAAATGGAAGCACATAAAAAGTAAAGTTTGTATTTGTATTTGTATGTATACATAGCTGTGACATTTCTAATAGTGATTTTTAACTACTCCACATTGACAGACTCTTCCATTAAAAATGCATGCAGCAATTATTTCATTTATTATAAATATTAATTTTAGTAATTATATTTGAACTGTTCTCCTAGATAATATGTTCCATTTACTGAAAACACAAATGTGATTCTTTCCATGACCTCCAGTTAGCTTGTACATTTTCCACTTTGAAGTTTTTCTATCATTTTTATCTAGGTTTAAATTGAGAGCAACCAAGAGACTTTCACTCCTTCCTGCATGGTGATTTGTGAAATTCTAGTATCTAAAAATAAACCTAAAGTAAATTATTTATTTATTTAGCACCTAAATTATATAATTTATTTTAGCTACTTTGACCAAAGGACATTAGAAGAAAAACTTTTGGCTTATACATTTCAAGGCAAACATAACTTTTCTAAGATGTATAAATGTATTTTGATTTTTAGGTTTATGATCATAGTGTGACCTTGTGAACAATTTGTGTGCCGGGACTATGAAGCATAACTGAATAATTCAGATTCAGAAGCTATTTATGACAGAATGCCTCTTTCTGAGAATGGAAACTTCGAGTTATACTAAATATGAATTCTTTTTAGTTCCAAGTCATTTGGAAAAGAGCAAATTCAATCACTTATTTCATTGATACCGTATTAGATAAAATATTAGCCCCCAGAGTGTTTTGTGAAGGAAATATGCCTAATAGGAGATGATAGTTTTAGAAATAAATGAACATTAGAACTATTATTTATTAATGAAATGAACTGTTGGTTTGAAAGTGATGATATATAGAATATTAAAATTCCATAGAATTCCTTTTTTAAGTTTATGAAGTACAAAAATCTTTTCACTCTTTAAAAACTAGTGAAAAGTAAAGGAGAAAAAGTAAAGGTTATGTTTGTAGAAAAGTGCGGAAAATGAATATTAAAATTCCATAGAATTCTTTTTGAAGTTTATGAAATGCAAAAAATTTTCCATTTTTTAAAAGCCAATGAAAAGTAAAGGATTAGAAGTAAAGTTTATGTTTTTATATCATGCAAAGCTTTTTATTTATGCCTTCAAGACACATTTTTGAGCACCTGCGGTTTGTCCACTTTGATTTAGGCTTGTGGATCCTGATGGGTGGGATGGCTCAGGAGAAATAAGAGTTACATTTAACCAGGCAGAGATTTTAGATTCTGTAATATATGTGGGAAATGGACATTTTAAGCAATTTAATATCTAATCATACCTGTTTTGATTTTTTTCCCCCTATATAATGCTTCTTTGGTTAAAAAAAAAAAAAAAAAAAAAATAGATTCTTGGAGTTGCAGGAAGGATGAAAGAATGGGACCTTTTCTTTTAAGAGCACTTGACAGCCGGGTGTGGTGGCTCATGCCTGTAATCCCAGCACTTTGGGAGGCCAGGGCGGGTGGATCACCTGAGGTCAGGAGTTTCAGACCAGCTTGACCAACATGGTGAAACCCCGTCTCTACTAAAAATACAAAAATCAGCTGAGTGTGGTGGCACATGCCTGTAATCCTAGCTACTCGGGAGGCAGAGGCAGGAGAATCACTTGAACCTGGGAGGCAGAGGTTGCAGTGAGCTGAGATTGCACCATTGCACTCCAGCCTGGGCAACAAGAGAGAAACTCTGTCCAAAAAAAAAAAAGAGGTGGGGGGAAGAGGGAGGGAGGGAGGGAGGGAGGAAGGAAAGCACTTGACAAAGACAGGAATTGGGACTGAGTCTTGGGAAATGTTTAAAATAGAGATTATAAAGACAGAGATTCAGGTCGTAGATGATAAGGAGTGCACTGAACCTGTGAGCCTTCTGAATTCTTTTGCCACTATCACTAAACATTAAAACATACCCTGATGCCCAGAAGGAGCAGGTAAGAGGATCAATAGATTCTACCAGTACTAAGGTATAATCCCCACTCTCAAGGAAAGATGGAAGGGAGGGAGACAATCAGTCCTTCACAGCACATTGTAACAAATACTCTAGATGGGGGTATGACAGGGCCTTTTAGAGAAGCAGAGCATTTGTGTATGAAAACCCATGAAATCTCCCAGGAGGATTTGGTAGAACAGAGTGTTCTGAAATCAGTGAAAATAACTATTTGGTAAAAATCCTGCATTACATAAAGCACTCTAGATGCTATATGTTTTGTGAATGAAGTAATTTATGCCTGGAGTGGTTAATGGGTTTTAGCTGCATTGAAAATATTCTGCCTATGCAATACAGAATAATCTTGTGATACACAAGAATGAATTTTCATTGCATTTATTTATTGTCGAATTGTAGCATTTTCCTTGTGAAACTTCTCTAGAGCAGCTAGAATAGCTTTTATTTAAAATCAGCCATTTCAAAATTTAAAAAGGTCATTAGACAGTGTTGACAGGATCCAAATGAAGTATTCTCTTCACACTTTCTTTGAAAAAATGGTGCTTAGACTTTAATTGGTTATATTTTCTTGTGGCTTGTAGTACATGCTTGTTCTTTAGAAAATTTTGATAGGAACTAAAATAATATATATTTTATAGAAAAATACTGGTAACAATAGTTTTCTAGTTTTTGTTAATAAGTCATAAAGCCTTACCTTGTGGTTTTTCATCAAATGTTTCTCATGGTTCCCATAAACAGTGCTGGAACCTGGCAACCTCACATGCTTTACCTAGATATAATTTTCATTTGACTGGTATAGACAAAGGCATACATCTTATAAAAAGATCAAAGCCACTTAAAGGAGATATCATTATAATGAAAATATTTGTATAACCAAAGATAACTAAGTCTTGGAAGAGAGCCCATTCTCAGAAGCTGTGTTCAACACCAAGAAATGTTCATGCAGTAAAATGAAACAGAAAGTCCCTCAGGATTAGCTTCGCTGTTCATTGGATTTGTTGCTGTAATTAAGACATGAAAAAATGTATATGATTTTAAAAAGAAAGCTTGGAAACATATGCTGGTGAAATAAATAATGTCACCGGTCTTCCCAAGAGAAGAGGCAATCTTAGCTTCCATTCCTACCAAATCAAATTTTGTCTTATGCCTTAATTATTCTGCTAGTGTAGAAATTATTTTCCACATGATTTCATTTTTAGATAGAAGAATGTCAGCAGAATTGTCATTAGACTTTATTGCTATGGCAGATACTGTTCCTTTGGGCCATTTAGTTACAGAATTAAACACATTCATTTTATTAGAAATATATATTTACTGATAATAGGTCAGGAGCCAAGATTTAGTGAAACATATGCAGGGGTTATTAATTTAGTGATTTTATAAGCACTTAGAATTTTTTTAAAAGTGAGGTTGAAGCCGCTATTTTACTTGTTGGTACCTACATAACTGAGTATACATAGAAAAATAAAATGAAAATATGAGGCACCCATAAGACAAAAAAAGTCTTCTATTGAATGTATTGAGATTCAAAGTTTGAGATTAAATTGCCTCATTTACATGGATATGTACTTATAAAATATTTGGTGGGTAGTTTTGCTGTCCACTTCTTTTAATAAATAGCAAACTATGTGAATAACTTTGTAAATAGCAAACTATGTAAATAACATTCTTTTGACTGAGCTGGGAAACAGCTTTTTTTGGAAATTTTTAATTTTCTGAAAACTTGTTGGGTAATCTTAAAAAGACTTTGCTCTGTGTCAGTATCTTATTGGTTGTATTTGAAAAAGATCAGTTTGATTTTGAGTGTCTTGGGTGATCTTTTTTGTATAATGGAGCCATAAATGGACCCTGTAGTGAATCATGATAACTACGCTTTTAGACATTATTCATAGTAAGACCCATGTGAGTTTTTGGTACGTTAAGATTTGTCTAACTTGGTGAATCAAGCAAGTGAAAATGCAGTTTTTTACTATAGTCGTCAGAATCAGAGCCATAACGTGTATTCTACTGATAAGGTCATCACAGGCCCCGTGGCTTTTGCATTAAATAGAAGTTATTTTTGTAATATGACTCCTAAATAATTCTGCTCCAACTGGTATTCCTGTCACTAACAATTTTTCTGAAAAGAATCCTGATCACATCATTTTGCTTCCTAACAACAATATTATCAACCTACAGTACCTACTATATTCAATAAAGAAACAAGGCAAGAAAGTCCTCTCTTACCACTTATATTTGATGTTATGCTAAAGGTCATTATCAGTGCAGATTAAGTCAAGAAAGAGAAATAAAAGATATAGGGATGGGAAATGAAGATTCCAAACTGTTATTTTTCATAAGTATGATATTGTCTCCTTAGAAAACCCAAGAGGAATCTGCAGAACTATTAAGACAATTATGCAAACTTAGTAGTATAATAGCAATTATATACATGATGAAACATGGCTAGATATCATCAAGAATTAGAAAACATATTGTTAAAGAATTTGCCATTTAAAATAGCAGTAAAAAATTCAGGATTGGTTACCTCTGGAAAGGATGGGAATGAATGTTATTGGGGAGGAGTGAGTGTACAAAGACACCAAGTTACAGTACTTATGTCTGAAGCAGAGTGGTGAGCATACAGATGTTCATGACATTATGCTTTATGCTTTTTATGTCTAAAACATAAAAGAATACTTCCTGGTTTTTTTTTTTTTTTTTTTTTTTTTGAGATGGAGTCTTGCTCTTTCACCCAGGCTGGAGTGTGGTGACCCAATCTCAGCTCACTGCAACCTCCGCCTCCTGGATTCAAGCGATTCTCCTGCCTCAGCCTCCCAAGTAGCTGGGATTACAGGTGCACACCACCACGGCAGGCTAATTTTTGCATTTTTAGTAGAGACAGGGTTTCACCATGTTGACCAGGCTGGTCTCAAACTCCTGGCCTCAATTGATCCATCTGCCTCGGCCTCTCAGAGTCCTGGGATTATAGGCATGAGCCACTACGCCTGCTATAATAGACTATTTCTAACAACTACATAAGTTAAAATATTAAAAGTTGACATCAGTGACTCCACATTACTTATAAATATTTGATCGTCCCCTAATATATGTGAGGCCTAAGGCATGGAGGTCTAAATACTACATGTCTAAATATTTAATGTGTAACTATAAATTAAGTTAGCAAGCTGTTAAATGAAATATGTTACTTTTCCTAACTCGAGAAATATATTTCCATATGGCTAAAACCAGCAAACAAAGATGACTGAATTTAATTATTATTACACATTTGAGTATTCTGTTGTACATTTTTTTCTGGCCTCCATTTCAGCAAAATCACTATGTTGTTGCAATCAAGATTTTCACATGATATGCATTCTGTTGACAACAATGAATGGGATGAAGGATTAAAATAATATTTAATTGTATTTAGTGTCAATAATTTAAATATATGTTTATGAAAATGTAGATGAAAATAAATGTAAAAGAATTTAAAAGTAAATTTTTTCAAGTCTTTCCAAAAGATTTTTTTTGTAAAATGTCAAAATGTATCTTTTCAAACCAAAAGCCAATTACTAATTGTTAATAAACAATAACTATTAACATAAAATTACATCAAAATTATTTAAATAGAACTGAATTTTTAAGTATTTAAAGAATTAATTACATTTTATTACATATTTTTATAAAAGGAAATCTATTTACAGGTTTGAGGGTTCAATTTATACGTGCTTGTCAATGTAAAAAGTATCATGCTCCATGCATGTCATACCCTCAACTACATACATATAAATTTAAGAGCAATATGAATTGTTTAGTAGTCACAAGTGTTTCCTTTGTCACCACGCACAACTGTGGTGAATACTGTGTTTTCCTGAGTACCTCTAGAATTCTAGACTCACAAGTTGAAACATGAATAGCAGAAAGAACAGGGACACTCAGCTACTGGCAAATGATACTGAGTATACACGAATCTGTGGCCTCCATGCTGAGAAGGCTTGTCACGTCATTTAATTTCCTTCTTCTAAGCACTTCTAAGCTAAGCACTTGGATGGCTGAAGTCCTGTGATCAACTGGTGAAGTTTCATGGCATTTGGAATCAGTCCATTTTTTTTTAAATATAAAATATATGGAAAAACATGTGCCTGGGTCCTTAATGGTGTTAGTTTGTTGTGAGTAAATCCTGGTGAATAATGGGGGTTAGAATGTCACACTTTGCTAGTGCTGAATGCCAGATCTTGAATAACATAGGGACCCATGTGTTCTTTAATAAGTTTAATTTTTGTAAAACTTGTGATGTGCAGGTTCCTCAAAAACACAGGCACCAAAAAAGCAGGGCCTCTTGCCGAGGCCTGAGTGAAGTCTGACTCAAAAAAGTTAGTGTAAAATCATTAGCAGGGCATTCAAATCCTTTTGATTCTGTCTCACGCCAAATTTTCCAGATCCATCTTACCTGCCTATGCCTTGATCATTCCATAAATTCACCATTTGGTTTTGCATTTTTCTATGTTGGCACAGGCTGTCATTTCTTCTCCCTTTCATTATCTTGTGCCTGCCCACCTTAATCTGGACAACGACTACTTCCAGACCTACTCTAACATGAAGTTTTGCTTCTGACTAAGCCAGTGACTCCACACAGCGTTTGCAGTATAATTGCACAGTGATTCTGTGTGTGTAAAGACTGTGAACATTGCCAAGGCAGCTATGGGAGCTAACTCATCCTTGTATCACTGTAGCCCAGAACTAGGAACAGAGTTTAACAGCTGTTTCATGACACAGTTAATGGCCAATTTCTGCACAGTAAAGGTTCATCTAGAACAGGGTGCAGTGAAATATGGCCCTTGAACCAAATCTGGCTCATTCCTATTTCTGTACAAAAGAAGTTATGTTGGAACACAGCCACACTCTGGCTTTCATATAGACTATGGCTGCTTTCCCACTGTAACGGCTGAGTTAAGTACTTGCAAGAGAGACTATATCCCACAAATCCTAAAATATTTATTATCTGCTCTTTATAGAAAAAGCTTGCCAACCTCTGATCCTAGTGAATTAGTAATAGATAACTTTAGAAAGATTGGTTTAGGACTGATTATGTCTGGCTGTTAATAGGAAAGTCAGAAATTTGAACATTAGAAGGAACTAAAAAGCCCTTTACATTATGGAACAGGAGAGTAATAACTTATTAGTCTTATTAGTTATGAGAGGTGTCTGGCAAGACTGGTTTGGGAAAATTATGAATGAAAGATTAGATTGGAAATAGGATATAGGTAGAAAATGCAATCATTTGATAATACTATTAGTTCAAATGGGATATGATTAGGCATTAGCCAAAGGTGGTAATAATAAAAATATGAAGTAGATTGACTTATAAGAGTCCTTAGGAGCTAATAATTGGTTTGATGTCTGTTGTATTCTGCTTCCTCGTATTAACTCACCACATCTGTTAGAGAAATTCACCAGTTGGAATACTGAACTAACTCCATGCTCATCTCTGATGGGTCAAACCTTAAAATTAGGCATGAGCAGCAGTCTTGGCTACGTGATGAGAATTGTGCTACCTGGTAAGTATTAGATTTTTGTCCCTGAACTTGGGAGTGGCAATCAAGTCTTGTTCATGACTCCTTAAATTATAGGCAAATATTATTCCCTCAAAGTATCAAAGTTCCATTCTGTAACACTTAGCATCTATGTCAACTAACCCCCCACTTATTTCACCAGCCTTTTCTACTCTTTTTGGTAAGGTTCTCACTTGTTTCAAAAGGTATAGACAATTCCCAGAATGTAGAGGCTAAAAGAAGGAAACATAGAATGGCGAATATTTTGGTAAACCAGCTGATAGAAAAGCATGTTATAAAAATTTACTTGCCATTATTATTTAAAACATACCCAAATATATATTTTTCAAAATTAAAGTATTTTCAATACATCAATGCATTGTGGGAAGTTGTAAATAAATTTTTTAATTAAAAAATATTTTCAAAAAGAAATGTATCAATTTTTGTGAAGAAATGATGTAGAATGTTCACACTACTTTCAAGTTACATTAATCTCCCCTTTATATTGTTACTGTATTAAAATAAGTATATTGATATTGTGAATTGAAATTAGGATGTAATCAGTGGAAGGAAAGGGGAAACTGTAAGGCTTCATCAAGTTGTGGAATATTGAACTTTTTTGATTACTAGGCCTGATTTTCATAAAGATAATAGTCATTAACTAGGACCTACTTAGACTAACAGCTACATTAGGCTGAAGTTTTACTCAAACCTCCAGTAATTTTATTTACAGTTAAAGAGCTTCAACCAAACCATTTTCAAAGCTGCTTAAATCTCCCTTGTTGTAAAATGCATCTACCTATTCCCCACTAAGGCTTTAAACTCTGTCTGCCTAGTATTTGCTGGGAAGGCAAATGAAACATTCCTCTCGAATTAGCCATGATTATATATGGATTGTTCATATAAATTAAGTTTCACTTCACAAAAACCTAATGAGATTATAAATTATGTCATTTCTACGAGTCATTATGGAATTATCTAGACTCTAGTCAAGGAGAACTTACAATCTTCACAGAATATTTGGTACAGAGTCTTTTAAAACAAACTGTATTGCATTCTTCTTCTGTCATTAAAAAAAAACACAAACACACAGCATAGTCTTTCAAACAAAGAAAATATATGTGCTAAACAGGGAATGATAATTACCATTAAATTAATGGATTCGTTAAATCTACTGGCATGGTTTCACTGGGCCGTTGTTTTTAGATTTAATGTGTTATCCTGCACTGACTGAAAAGTAATAGTATAAAATGAGGAAGGCTATTTTAAAGGTCATTCATCAAAGTGCATGGTACTTAAATAGCTTTTTTGCCCAGATGGGCATTACTGGTTAAACTGTTATATTTTTTCAAGTAGTATTTGTGACTGTTTGAATGTTTATCCTCTCCAAAATTCATGTTAAAATTTAATTGCCATTGTAACAGTATTACCAGGTCAAATGTTTAAGAGGTCATTAGGCCGTGAGGGTTCCACCCTCATGGCTGGGATTAATGCTTTATAAAAGGATGACTTCAGTCCCCTTTTCCCTCTTTGCCCTTCTGCCTCCTGTTATGTGTGGAAAAAGTATTCTTCCCCTCCAGAGGATACAGTATTCAAGGTGCCATCTTGAAATCAGAATAACCAAGCCTGCTGGTTCCTTATATATTGGACTTCCCAGTCTCCAAAACTATGACTCAATGCATTTTTTATTAAAAATTACCCAATATGTGGCATTCTGTTATAGCAGCACAAGCAGACTAAGACAGTATTATAGTGTTGAGTCACAATAGTATATTTTGTAAAGAACTTCAGGTACATTTTACAGACTAAGTTCTGGTTTTATTATAGTCCCATAATATTTCTTTATATTTTAATTTAAAGAAACCAACCACCTTGCCTTAAGAAGAAGTATCTTTTTTAGATGGAAGAACATTATTTAAACTACTGTTTTATTACAGGAAAATCTTCCTACTATTATATGTTTGGTATAATAATATTATATTAATTTGAAATTTCATTATATGCTTCTCTACCCTATCATTACCCCTAACCATCTCACTGCTCATTCTTTTGAAGTTCACTATTCACAAAACCTTTTTCTGTCACATCAAAGTAAATTTGGTATTTGATATAAGAAGGATTATGAAGAGGTTGCCCCTTTATGGAAAGAATTTAAGTAGGATATGCCTGTGTATGTAGAGACTACCCAAAATTGATATATCCCCATCCTTTAGGTTCAGGAAGACTGCCCTCTTCATAAAGTTATTTACAACATTCTCTGTTTTTAATTCCTGGAAGTCTCCCAAATGACCACGAGAATACTACCATGATCCTTTGCGTAGTATGTCTGCTTTAATGTGCTTTTGTCTTACTCCACTCCTATTTAAAAGCAAGCCAGCCAAAAACATCACAAATCATGCAAAACAAAATCATTCATAGATGCACAAAAAAATACCCTATATATTCTTTCCACTCGGTTGAAAGTGAAGTAGGCTTAGAGTAAAATATATTGTCTTCAAAACTCATACATTCTGTGTTCTCAGCCCCAGATGTTTTACCCTACTAAGTAGTAGCTCCTCCTTAAGAGGGGAGATTTCTCCTGCTCTCAAAATTATTTTTTCTACTCCTCCCCAAAAGGAGGAAATATAGTAACCTTTCACAGAAAAAGACAGAGAGATGAATGTCATCTCTTGCAAATGCTGCTTTCTTTCTTTCTTTTTTCTTTCTTTGTGTGTGTGTGTGTTGTTTTTTGTTTGTTTGTTTGTTTGTTTCTGAGACAGAGTTTCACTCTTGTTGCCCACGCTGGAGTGCAATGGCACCATCTCGTCTAACTGCAACCTCTGCCTTCTGGGTTCAAGGGATTCTCCTGCCTCAGCCTCCTGAGTAGCAGGGATTACAGGTGCATGCCACTATGCCTGGCTTTTTTTTTTTTTTTTTTTTTTTTTTTTTTTTTTGTATTTTTAGTAGAGATGTGGTTTCACCATATTGGCCAGGCTGGTGTCGAACTCCTGACCTCAGGTAATCCACCCGCCTTGGCCTCCCAAAGTGCTGGGATTAAAGGCATGAGCCACCGTGCCCGGCCAACAAATGCTGCTTTCTTTTAACCTTTTTTGTTTTGTTTTGTTTTGTTTTGAGACAGAGTCTTGCTGTGTCGCCCAGGCTTGAGTGCAAATTCAAATTCAGTGCAATTAAAATGACAAAGGGAGATTTGCACTATTTAACAAACGGCAGATTGATATTAATCGTCAGGTGTTTGGAGTCTTTGCCGTGAGAGAGGGAGGAGAGACAAGTGGTTCTAGAGGCAGTATATAGGAGCAGTGTATTTGTAGACTTTGCTTCACTATTCTTTGTTAAATACTTAAATATAAGTCTTTTTAAAAATCCACTATGCCTCCTCAATCAGGAGCAAGAAGTAGGTTATCCTGTGCTACTAAATTCTGAGATCTTTGTTTAGATAAATTTAGTATGTGTACCAGATAGTATTAAATACTTAAAAAATTAGATTGTATGTCATACTTTTGCAACATATATGTCTCACTGTAGTTTATCTTAGATTAAGAACTATTAAAGTTCTGAATCTGTGGGAGAATTTTCTTTGCATCCCCTTCTTTTTTCTTTTCACCTTTCTACCTTCCATAATATTTCTTTTGCAGGTCAGTTAAACACCTGGGCTTTGAAAGATTACTCATTTATTTAGTTCAGGATTTGTCAGGATGTTGCCAAAACCTGTGATCTCTTCCAAATATCCATCTTAGTCTTTCAACAGTATTCGATATCGTTGGCCACTTCCTTTTTAAAACATTTTGAGAATTTTCTTCTTTTAGCTTCCTTGAACCCATATAACCAGTCACTTTTTCTAGGCCTCATTTACATTTTCATCCTTCTCTGCCAGATTTCTAAATTTTGGCATGCCCCTGATCTTGGTCCTGATTGTTCATCCATACTTAAACCGTCCCTAAGAAAATGGATCCTGTGTTTTTAAATGCTGTCTTCATGCATCGGTGCTCAGATTCACATCTCCAGATCGTATCACACTTGGATATTCAAGACACATCTTAAATTTAGCATGTCTAAATGGAAATTCTTCATTCCCTTCCTTCCCACTTCCATCTTCTTTCCTCAGATTTCTTCCATTTCAGTAGATGGCACTATCCACCCGGTTACTCAAGACAAAAAGTTATGAGGCATCCTTGGGGTCTCACTTTTTATTGCCCTCAACTGCCTGGTAAGGCCTGTTACTCTTCCACCAATGTCCCAGAGTCATGTGCTTTCTTCCATCTCTGCTGCTGCCTCACTGATTCAGGTCATCATCTATGTCACTACAAGAGCCTCCTAACTGGGCTGCATGCTTCCCCTCTGCATCTTCTAAACGTCAACGTCTGTGTGGCAGCTGCAGTTATCTTAGTTATCCTCAAAGCCAATCTCTAGCCTACATGAAACACTTCAGTGGCTTCCTGTTGCTATCAGAATTAAAAGCGTTAAGTTTTCTCTGATACCCTTGACCATGGCCTTCAGGGCCCTCACATTGTATGGCCTCTCCATCTCTCCCCTTTCCATGCTTGCACCTCTCTCATCTTTCAATTCTTTGAACAGGTGAAAGGCCTTTTGTCCTAGCTAGATCCTCTTCCTTGAATTCTCTTCCTTTAGGTCTTTGTGTGGTTGGCTCTTTATTTTCCCCACTTCAGGGAAGATTTCTATCTGTGCATCTAACAAAATGGAACACACACACACACACACCTGTAGCTACTATCACTATTTTATTTTCTTTCTTTATTCATGTTTATATTTTTATCTCCTCCAATAGAAAATTGAGCTTCATGAGGTCAGGAACCTTGTCCTTTTGGTTCACTGCTGTAGCACGGTACCCGGCTGGCTCATAATAGGCACCTACTGCATCTTGTTAAATAAACAAATTTTTGTTCTGTGAGTGAGTTTAGCACTCGCGATGCCTTCTGGTTCAGAAATAAGAAGTCAATGGAAAGTATACAAGAAGGACATGTGACGTCTTTGGAAAAAAGAAACTAAAATGTGCTTAAAATGGTTAGTGGAGATTGGAAGAAGGCTCCTGACATGATGCACTTTTCAGAAAGAGGATGAGATGGATATCACCTTAAAAATAGATGGTGATTCAAGCAAAGTAAACAGAACAAGGAGAAACAGGACCAAATAAAAGGTTTCTTTTAGGTAGAACACAGAGCTTTTGTGATAGGTCAGCTGAACAGGCTGGCTGAAACTAGGAGGAGAGGCAGAGTGGTAGAAATATCTGGGGACACGAAAAGAAATGATTGTCTTATCTATAGGGCAATAGCAGGACTGCAAGATATTTGTCAAGATATCAGGGGGATATTAAACAGGCAAAGTCCAATTTAGTACAGGATGGCCTGAAATCTAGTAGTAAAACTATCTCCATGGGAAGAGAGAAATCTTAGGACAGTAGAAAGAAGGATGCAGCCAAAGCTTCTTATCCCATTCTGAGTCTCTAAATAGAAATTTTGTTATACATGACTAAAATGTTATAGCACTGTTCCCCAAATTTTCATGTGTATTAGAATCACCTTAGGAGCTTATGAAAAATAGAGATTTTCTGGCTTCCTTGAGATTCTGATTTAGTAGAACTTGTGTGGGTTTGAGGAAGCTGTACTTTAGCAAGTATTCCCCAAATGAAACTGATACAGTTCTAACGCAAGGCCAGGCCATGCCTCAAGAAACACTGGCTTGTAGGGGCCTATAGTTTTGTCTGTGTTCACATACTGTTTAAACACAGTTTAATCATGTTGTGAATGCCTGAGGAAGTGCTTTGTATGTGTATGTAAGTGCATGTATGTTTGTAATTGTTGATGAGGTAGATAGTGGAACTAACTAAAAAGACATTTCATTCTAAAGATTAGACGTTCTTGTTTCTATTGACGTTATTTACAAGTATTGCACTTATGTATAATCTGCCCTTTTATTGGTTGAGTTTTAAAAATGTAATTAGTTTGAGATGATTTTCAAATAATCTCAGTTTGCAGAATCAGATTTTTAATTAGAAATTGGATGGTAGAAATGAAAGAGTGTGTTAATTAAATATGTATTTTATTTTACTAGAAAGTTGCAATAGCCTCACCTGACGCTGATTCTACCCAGTTGATTTTAGTGAACTCTGGGAACAAATAATTCCTGTTTCTGTTGTGTGTGACTGAGTAAAGACTGAAGAAACTATTTATATAGTAAAAATGACCACCCTGGTAAAAGTGATAGCATTCCCTAGAAAGAAATAGTCTTGTGTTAGAAAAACTTACCACTTCCTTTTCCAAGAGAATATAAAAATAATTGGCATCCCCCTCTTTTTATTTTTTTAATTTTTTTCAAGAAATTTTGTTCCTTTTTCAGAGGTTTCTTTTTGCATTCAGTTCAGGAACTGTTAAAACTTGGCTGTTTTCCAGAACAAAAAATTGATTCGATTGTAGAAAGAATAATGGAGACAGGCTAATGGATTCAAGGAAAATTGTATGTATAAAAAGCACCAAATACAATGCTTAGTGGAGTGTTCTTCCCATTGGAATTATTCATTTAAAGACAGTTGCTGGCAGACTGCTTGTGTAAACAGCAATGCCTGCCCAATGCCAGTTAATGTTTTCGATGTTAGAGATTTTCTAAAGATAGAAAATGTTTTAGTAATCTTTGTGTATGTCTCCTTTGCCTAGCCCAGGGCCTGACACTCAAAAGTTTAATGAATGTCTAGATTAGACTGGAGCAGGTTGGAATAAAATATGTGATAAATTTGCTATAATTTGAACCCCACCGCCTCTGGGCCTGGATTTGATGATCACAATTATAAAAATATAACCTACTGTGCCACTGTTATACTTGGAGTGATTGATTTTGGTTCTTATGACTAAACTAGCTCAAATTGTTGTCTTCATCCAACATAGTTACTATTCCTGTAATTACTGCATCTATAAATTTCATGCCTCTTTTGTTTCGAACAGAAAAATGGGCTTGAGGAATAAGAAAAATGAAGAAATCCTTAGCCAAAATAATATACACCAGGTGTTCTTTGTCTCGGCTTGATTTAGTTAGTCTTGCTCATCCAATACCTCATGCTTATCTCTCCATATCACTGAATTTTCAACTTGGTTACACACACACACACACACACACACACGCGGAAAAAAAAAAAAAAAAAAAAAAACCTCCCAAGAACCTTGTATTCAGAATAAAAAGAGCTACAGATAGAAACTTTTTAAAGTTTGAGTTTGTGTCTCTCTGAAGGTCAGCTGCCTTCAGTTAATTGCTCTGTTTTGTTGCTCCCTATGTTGATTACTTTTATCTGGAACCCTAAAGACATGTGGGGACCTCTCAGGGTGACAGCACCATGACTGAACAGTGCATGGAGGGGCCAAGAAATGTCAGCATCAGAAACCTCCATGTGAGGATAATGAGTTCAGGCATTTCAGAAATCAACCAGCTTCAGAGAATGGCATTTGAGTGTAGTCATGCTTATTTTTGAAATATAAGAGCTTGAGGCTCCCCTACTGAAATAAAGAGTTTTCAAACAAAGGCCTGGAGGAGCTGCATTGGCAGTTGCTTTCATATCTAAGGGAACGGTACTGCTGTTCAACCTGATCCAAGGTGAAATCTAGAGATGAGGGCAAATAAGAGAGATGCTCAAGGGTAGTTAAATTCACAGAAACTTATCAAAAATAAAATACATGCGAAGTTTTCTTGGTAATAGTCATGTTATTTATCATCTTTCAGCTCCCCACATACATAAAGACATTTTATTGTTCATACATTTAGTTGTTTAATTTTAAAAATTTTCTTGCTCATACATTTTATTGTAGAATTGTCTTAAGGACTTGGGACAGCATTTTCTCACTGCTATGCACTGAATTATGTCCTTCTCAAATCCATATGTTGAAGCCCTAACCCCCAATGTAATGATATTTGGAAATGAGAACTTTGAGGGGTAATGAGATCATGAGGGTGGGGCCCCTCATGATGAGATTAGTGCCCTTATAAGATGAGGAAGAGACCCCAGAACTCTGTGCCATATGAGGACATAGCAAGAAGTCAGCCATCAGCCAGTCAGTAAGAGAGCCCTCACCAGCACCTAACCATGCAGGCACTCTGATCTGGGACTTCCAGGATTCAGAACTGTGAGAAAATGAATTTCTGTTGTTTAAGTCACCCAGTCTGTGGTATTTCGTTATGGTAGCCCAAGCAGACTAATACACTTGCATAGTGATAATTATATGGATAGGTTATTGAGTGAAGATGGTGTGAATAAAAAAGATCTCATCTGTGTAAAATTCCCTTTAACCAATAGTGTATATAGAGATATATATATATATTGTATATGAAAATCTGCCACTGTGTTTGCAATTGGTAATTATAGCTTAAGTTTCTTTTAATGTACTTTGTGTTCTCTGAACATTTTGTGAAATACAACTATGGCTGGTATACAACAGAACTGAAGCTATGTGTATATGGTTAGATTTAGGAAACACTGGAATCTCCTACAACAGATCACTAAATAACAAACACCCAAGATTTGGGATTTACTCCTTTGGGTTCAAGGCTTTGTGTCTCTTGGAAACCTTTGGTAAAATATAAATATCCTTAAAAGAGTAATCAATTGAAACTTTACTATTATTTTTCCAAGCATGGAATAATTTTTAAGATTTACAAATTGTCATTTTAGGGAGGAGAGTTAAGACTCTGAGGAAGAGCAGATGAAAATAGGGAGATTTCACAGTGGGGAGGATGGGCCCTGACGTGCTCACAAGGGTGAAGCATTAGAGGGAAGATCACACCTGAGAGAGCTCAGGTGGTGCAGGGAAGCCAGTTGGCACTGAGTTCCTGGAATATGCCAAGAGGAGATACCCTGTCCTCTCTGATCTCTGTGGCTTAAAAATCTTCCTTCTGCCTGCCTCTGCCCTCTTATCTGAATGTTCTCAAACCATCGCCTTTGTGCTGTTTTAAAACTCACTCCCATCTCCATAACCAACTACCAGATTTGATGCGACTATTCCTATCTCCATTTATCTTTCTGTCACTGAGGCTTCGTGCTGAAATTAGTAGTTCTTTTAATCTTTTCTTCTCTTTACCCCAATTAGAAATTTCCTAAAGTAGAGTAACAGCAAAGAACGGGAAACCTGAGCCAAAACAACAAATGTAATAGATACTCAAGGATAAGATTTATGATCAGGCTTTGCTATGGAAAAAAAAAAAAAACATGTCAGTCATGTCTTTAAATTATTACTCAAAGGTCATAGAAATCTGCTTGCTAGACAGAATCCTTTAATTAATGTTATTCAGAGATACTTTTGCCTTATCTCTATCCTTTTACTCCTGTAGCTCCTGATACCTGGATGTACTTTGACATGCCTAGAGAATTTCTGAAGAAATTCTGCTTTGTATCAATTTTTAGCCTATACTTAAGTATACTGATGCCCATGTTCTTCTCGAAAAAAAAAAAAATTAGTTTGGAGAATAAAAGTAGGGTTCTTACATAATTTTCCTCATTAAAAATGGAGCTGAAATCAGGTTAAATACTAAAAATGAAAAGCTGTTTTAAATGCTGCTTAATTAATGAATAGAGAAAAATACACAAGGGGCTATATCTAAAGTGACTTTTTTTCCTCTGGGTTCATCGGTGCTGCCTACCTGATTGTTTTTTGAAGGAGGGTGTCTTTTGTGATTAAGTCACTTGTCAGATTTGTATTGATATGCAAAGTTTCATTCTATTTAATATATCTCTAGAAGCTCCACCATCTGTTACTAAGATTCTTCCAGCAGGAAGTTCAAGAGAATAGCATTTGTAAGGTAAAAATACATCAGCCATAGCTAGAGCTTCAATGTTTTATAATTAAGATGTAGAACTCAGAGTAAATGTTGATGGAATGTGGTTAGTAAGAGTGAAATGAAGGCTAACACTGGAGAGTAGGCAAGGTGGGAAAAACTGAAAGGCAGGAAACATATTTACATTTCTTTTTGAACATTTTCAGAAAAGTCCGTCTTAATTTTATTTACTTTTAGAAGATGTTTAAAATTTAGTGTTTGTCAGAATTCATCTTTTCACCCATTCAATTAATACTTATTAAACCCAACAATGAATGAATAAGCATGGTTACAGTGTGTGTGTGCACAAATGTATGCACTTCCTGACATGTATAATCTTTTATGAATAATACAGGAAATAGATAAAGTTTATCTTTAAATATACAAATTTTAAATACTGAATTAAAAACATGTTAAAGTGGGGGTAAGAATAGTTAAATATTTGAATATCCTAAATAATATTAGATAGGTAGCTAGCATGACAGTGGGGAAATATTTAGATATTTAGATAAATATCTATGTAATGTAGCAAAGCCACTTAAAAAAGGAAGGATGTAGTCAATGGATCACAGCACATGGGATTGTTAAACTGAAGAGAAAATCAGGGGAAAAAGACTTGGTAGAATGGCTAACTGATTATCATAGTTTTTAGAATCCTGAAATTATGACTTCTGATTTGAAATTAGGAATATAGCATTAGTAGACAATTTTAATTGGTTCAGTGGCCTCAAAGTAAAGCATGTTTATTTCATGCAGAGTCTCTAGCATATGGCAATACACAGGTAAGAAGTTCAAAGAGATTATTTGATGAAAAGATGGCTCAAAGGATGATTACATCTGAAACAATTCAAAAGAAAAATAAGAAATAACCCTTTTTGCATTCTGTGTTTCTTCAGGGTGATTTTGATAACAACAACAGAAAACTTCAAAAGGGAGCACGAGAGATGCTAAGCATACTCTTTAAATAATTCTTGGAATGTTGGTTGTGATTATTAAATGATGGCTTGGTCAAACCTTTGCATTATAAATATATTTTTCTATTAATAGCAGCGGCAATATTTCTCTTTATTACTCTTAAAAATATTCTTTTCATGCTCATGTGTCCCTGTGCATATTTGAACACATTCATACCAACTGTAGTACTACCTTTATTTCCATTTATATGTCATCTCATTGAACCCATTTCTACTGTTGTTTAAAAAAAAACATTACTACTACCTTTATTTCAATTTATATGTCATCTCATTGAACCCATTTCTACTGTTGTTTAAAAAAAAACATTACTACTACCTTTATTTCAATTTATATGTCATCTCATTGAACCCATTTCTACTGTTGTTTAAAAAAAAGTCATTACTACTACCTTTATTTCCATTTATATGTCATCTCATCGAATGCATTTCTACTGCTGTTTTAAAAAATAATCGTTGAACTTTGGTATTTTCCTGTTTATCATAAGTATAATGCAAGACATTAGAAAGTATTTTGAAACATGGAAAGGGTCTTTCAAATTTTTGATTTTGTACTAATATAATAATAATAGTTATATTATTGACTAACATAACAGATCCTAACATAACTATCTTTTTCTAAGTATCTGTTATGTGTGATAGAATGTATTATTTCTATTATTCACTCCTCTGCTTTGTAAGTATGTTATGCATCCTTACCTTTTCCTATTTGGGGTGATACCAAATAGGTGATTCACTTCTCCCTGTGGGAAGAGAGTACTTCTACATCCCATTGATATCGGGCTTCTCAAGGTGACTTGCTTTGACCTGTAGAGTACAGATGCTCCTCAACTTGTGATGGAGTTACGTCCCAATAAAACCATCATAAGCTGAAACTATCATAAATTGAAATACATTCAATACACCTGACCTACCAAACGCTGAGCTTAGCATTTAATATTTAAATGTTCAGAACATTTACATTAGTTGGGCAAAAATCATCTGGCCACACAGTACACTGTCGAGTACCAGTTGTTAACCTCACGATCATGCGGTTGCCTGGGAGCTGTGCCTCACTGCCAATATTGAGAGACAGTGCCACTATCTTGAGAGAGTATTGATACAGCATATTGCTAGCCAGAGGAAGATCAAAATTCAAAGTATAGTTTCTACTGAATACATATTGCTTTCTCACCATCAGAAAGTGGAAAAATCCTGAGTCAAACCATTGTAAGTTGGACCTTCCATGTAAGTCTGCCAGTAGGCCATGACCAAGCCAAAATGTTGAAAAATCATAGTGTGATCTTTTCCATTGCTCTTTTCTTTGTGTTATGAGAACAAACATGTCCCAGGTGGGGGCTGCTCTTTTAGCCCAAATCCGCAAAAGAAGGAGATGTGTGGAGCAGAGCTAAGCTGATCTCCCATGACTCGTGGCCAACATGTAAAGTGAGCAAAATGTAAGGAAACAAGAAATAAACGGGTGTTATTATAAACCCATGAGATTTGGAGGTTGACAAGAGCTGTGGAGGGTCTGAAATATTACCCTACTTGCAAGCTAATGTGTAAGCCAGCCATTGGATGGTGGATTCTAACAGAGGATTTAAGATTCAGGTCAGAGGAAAAGGTCAGTTTATTACTCATAGCAACAGCAGTAGCCAGAGTATCAGAATTTTTGTTCATTCTCTGATCCCCCAGTTTATACAGGACAATGTGTGTGGAGGGCCAGGCATTACAGGAGATGGGCCTTGAACTTCAGGAATCTGAATTTTTTATATAAGGAGGTAAGTAGGCCAGCTCTCTGCTTTTTAGGGAGAGACCTTTATTTTCTAAGATGATACGCAAACTTGCTCTTTGTGCTAGAGAAAGATATCTTTGTCTTCCAAGGCTATTCACTGTACAAATGTCCTTGAAAGATAGTCTAAAATAAAGTAATAGGTTCACAAAAGACCTGAAGGTCTTTTCAGAGGTCTTTATAGGCATTGAAATAGTGGGGAAGATTTATTTCGAGAATGCTAAAGTAAATTTATTTTTTTAATTAAATTTTACTTTCAGCACAGTGGCTCACACCTATAATCCTAATACTTTGGGAGGCTGAGGCAGGAAGATCACTTGAGGCCAGGAGTTTGAGGCCAGCCTGTGCAATATACTGAAACCCTGTCTCTACAAAAAATTTAAAAAAAAAAAAATAGCCAGGCCTGGGAGCACCTATCTGTAGACCCAACTACTTGGAGGCTGATGTGGGAGGATGACTTGAGCCCAGGAGTTTGAGGCTGCAGTGAACTATGATTGTACCACTGCACTCCAGCCTGAGTGACAGAGTGAGACCCTGTTTCTAAAAAAAAATAAAAAATATATAAACAAATACAACTTTAAACATCTCCTCTAAAGGCATTCTGGATCCCCACTGGGGGATTTTATAAAAGTATAAAAAATTCACATGTATTTCTATATGAGTGTAGTATGTGTTGTTTATCCATACATGCACACAGTCTATTTAAGAAAATACATGTATACTAGAGCTGTCAAAAACTTCTAATATACAAATTACTGTTGTACGTATTAGTCACTGAAAATATCTATTTTATAAATAAACCATGCTGGTCAAGTGGACATAATTTATACTTGTAATATAATAGTGTTAATTGGAATTAATATGTTTTCCCATATTTTCTGAATCTGCTATAGGCATTTGGATATTATAATAGACACATATTTGGTAAAGAGAATAACAAATTTTATACCTTCTGAATTATCCTTAAAATATTTTAAAATTAGAAATATGTTTGTAGTTTGGTTAAACTTTTCAGAATTAGTTGATACATGAGAAATGAATATTTCAGTTCTTTTTCTTTCTGGCCTATGGTCATTAACAGGCTTTTGGGGCCTTTCAGTTGTATGTTCAGGAAAATAGAAATTCAGATTCTTAGTGATTACAGTGAGAGAACTGTCTTCTGGAGGTAAGGACCTCTCCAAAGGCTTGCCAATGTTAAAGGGAAATTCAGATTCTTAGTGATTACAGTGAGAGAACTGTCTTTTGGAGGTAAGGCCCCTCTCCAAAGGCTTGCCAAAGTTTTGGTGTGTTAAACCTTTCCGGATTAAAACAATTTTTAAAAGGCCAGATGCGGCGGCTCACACCTATAAACCCAGCACTTTGGGAGGCTGAGGCCAGATCACTTGAGTCTAGGAGTCCGAGACCAGCCTGGGCAACATGGTGAAACTGCATCTCTACAAAAAATATAAATATTAGCTGGGCGTGCCTGTGCATGCCTGTAGTCCCTCCTACTCAGGAGGATTACCTGAGACTGGGGAGTTTGAGGATGCAGTGAACCAACATTGCAACACTGCACTCTAGCCTGACCGACAGAGCAAGACCTGTCTCCAAAAAAAGAAGTTTGTCCTCTTTAGTCAAAATCACCTAAAAGCATTATATTAATGGAAAAATATTTCATTTTCTCCTTCTAATGGAAATTAAATTAGCAAAAATGATTTTAGCTTATTTTTCTTCTCTCTGTCTTATAGTAGATCTCTCTCTCTCACTCTCTCTCTCTCTGTCACACACACACACACACACACACACACACACACAGACTGCTGGTGGTAGTCATTCTTTTACCTCTTGGCTTTGAGATAAAACGAATACCTTTGAGGAATGTTTAAATTTTGTCATAATCAGTAAATAATGACTTTAGTATTTTTGAGTAGTTGGATTCATTACATACATTTTTATCCATTATTATTTGACTAGTTCCATCTAATTCTGACTATTTTGCTTTCAAAATTTAAAGGATTGCCCCGACTTTATTTTTAAACGAAGGAAATTTAGTTATCCTTTGTTTTGGTTTTCTTAGGTTTTCTTTTTTCCGAAGTGGCTTTAACACAAAAAATGTACGTGGATTCAACTGCAAACCTTGTGATTTGGGAGCTGTTGATGACAGATGTAAAGGGAGCTATAAATTTAAGCTCTATAATTAGTGAACTATCAGTATACTTGTAGCATCAATGCAGTATACATTCTTGTTCTCCAATTGTATAGAGTATCAGATGAGCAGTAATCTAGTCATATGAATCTTAAGGCTAAGATTCTGATAATACCTTTATTGCACTAACTATACAGTATGGACAAACATGCTTGCAGAGAATAAGATATTTTTTTCTTCAGCTTCCTGAAAGTGTAGAATTTAAGATATACTTAAGTTCTGTAATTGTATCTGTCAGCATTCAATTGGCCAATCAACATGACATGCCTTTTAAGTAATCTTAAGGGCTCTAAGAATGTACTATATACACAAATACCTCTCAATAGGAGGTAATATTTTCTATGAAATGTGTTACTCTAGTCATAGCATATTCACATGACCGAAATATTTTTTAAATCTTAGTATAAATGAAAAATTTGCTATTTATTAAATTTTTAATTATCTTGTATTTTCCTCTTTTTTCCAATTCAGTTTCTTGGCTCTATATGTTCCACAAAATGGAACACAATGCTGCCCCACAGTTGATTTGTTTATTCTAACCATGTAACCATTGATATTGATTTCTACTTAATCAGTTCAGAATGAGGCAAAGCTTTGATTATGACAACATCAAAACTAAACAATGACGCATGTGGCAGGTTTGTTCATGAATTCCTCATATTAATGTTTTAGGCTAAAAAATATAACATCAGTTTAAGTCCAGAGTAGATGAGATCAAGTTTTAAAAGTATAATTCATGATTTTTTATGAGTATGACTATGAAGGATGGTCTGTAATAACTTGAACACTTTTCCTATTCTAAGTTTAGAACTAAAAAAATTACACTTTACTCCTGACAGAAGACACAGATTTTAAATTTTTATTTGTACGACAGTTTACTCCTAAATGTCGTCGTCGTTGTTGTTGTTGTTGTTGTTGTTGTTGTTGTTGTTTTGAAACAGGGTCTCATTCTGTCACCCATTGCCACAGTCTCAGCTCACTATAACCTCTGCCACCCAGACTCAAGTGATCCTCCCACCTCAGCCTCCTGAGTGGCTGCAACTGCAGGTACACACCACCACGCCTGGCTATTTTTGTATTTTTTTGTAGAGATGGGATTTCGCCATGTTGCCCAGGCTGGTCTTGAACTCCTGAGCTCAAGCAGTCTGCCTGCCTCAGCCTCCCAAAATTCTGGGATTACAGACGTGAGCCATCACACCCAGCCCATACTAGATTTTTATTTAACAAAAAAAATCAATATTTGTACTGAACTTTTTAGTCTCAAATTTTGCTCTGAAGTATTTTCTAAAAACTGTCTTTATCTGAATTCCTAACATTTTTGCATTTAGGTTTTCTGGTATGGCCAAAGATATCAGACAGCACTCAAGTCAGACTTGAGTCAGACTCAAAAAAATGCTTCTGAAAAGCTCTAAATTATCTAGTAATACAGATCTCTGAGTCAAAAGCTTCATAGAAACATTGGAATCCTCAGAATTTTGATGAGCACTCTCACTTTTTCTCACAAAAGTTTTGCTTGGACCTACAGAATTCCGAATCTACCTTTCGTGTCAATCAAAACAACAAACCCAACTCTCCATTTTCAGTGAAAAAGAAAAGAAACAATAAGGAAGGAAGTCAACCAGTTGCTTATCTGTTTGAGGTTATCTGCAAACCAAAATGATTGATCCAATAATTTCAGAAAGACATGATTAGAAAGTAGAAAGAAGTGATTTGAAAGTTCTTTAAAACTGATATTGTCTTCCAGCAGACCTACTTCAACTAATGCTATAGGTTCTGGATATTTCTAGTCTGCAATGCTAAAATCTAAGTTATCTGTCCAGATTGATAGTAGACTGTAGATTTCAAACTGGTACATGGTTAGTTTTGAATCTCCCTGTCCCCCTCCCCCTCTGCTAGTCTGAGGGGTCTGATTAAATTAGAGTGTTCCAAAAGCTTTAGTCTGGAAACAGTAACCATCTCCCTGCAGTTTTTAGTGATTAAGAGGATACCTTGTTACTAATCTAGACCTACTATATTTCTGCAAGTGTATGAGGGAAAAATAGAACAAGCCCAAATCCAAATGGATATGGATGATGACTTTAAATCAAAGAGAATAAAACTGAGAAAACCACTGTAATTACTAGTTGAGATTTTCTTTTCACACTCTGCTTCTTTCCAAGAGAACTTTGAAAGTTTGTTTTCTTGTTTAACCTACAAAAAAGGATTAATACAAATGTAATTGAAAGGAAGAAAGAAGTCAAAGAGAAGGGCAGAAACAAATATCTTACTATGAGACGAGTTCAGGTGATTGCTGTAGTTAAGCTATCAGTTTGGTTATGAGCTTCCTGGCAGCCTAGTAGAAAGTGGAGTTATTATGAATAACAGAGTTTTTATATCAGAAAAGAGAATGTATGTCATCTCTTACAAGGAGATGGAGTGAATGCTGAGTGGTGTACTAGCAGTCTTTTTAACATTTTTTAACAGAAGCAGAAATCACATAGTTGTTTTGTGATAGTTATCAAAATGAAATAGGACTTTAAACATTGAAACACATCTTAATCAAGCAGAGTCTTCAAATAGTGAACGTCTACAGAGGCTAAATGCTACCCAAACATAGAGGAGCCTCACATGCCTCAGGACTGACTGGATTTTGAGTCCCTTAAACTAATATTTGAGTACTTGTAAGACTAATAAAGTTCTTGTTAAAAGTACAGATTGTTGAGCTCTATTCCTGGAATTTCTGATTTAGTCAGTTTGAGATGAGATCCAAGAATCTCTATTTTTAACAGGTACCTAATATGATTCTAATGCAACTAGTCTGAGTAGTATTTTGAAAATCAGTGGCTTGGGCTCTCTTTTTTCATATCTTTCATGTTAGTCAAATTTTTCTTAGGAATCAGATAGAATAGTGTAATAATATACAATCTGAAGACAGCCTACAGGGCAGGTATTTTATAATGCTGATTAGGGGAGAACTATACAGGATCACACAAATGGTAGGATTTTTATTCTATGTATGCAAATTATAGAGCCAGACTGGTATGCTAGGCTAGACAAAAGGCCAGCCCTCCCCATAGGTTTCCCCTGCTCGAGATAGTCCCCAAGAAAGAGTTTTGAGTTTGCTCCAATGCTTGGATTACTGATGAATTCAAACATCAAGTTAGGACAAATCAGACATAGTTTTGTGTTTGAAAATCCTTAGAGAAAGTATTACCTATGGCACACAAATAGCTATCCAAAAAGCCTTAATGATGACCCTTTGCAGGTCTCCAGATATGTCTGCCAGGATAAGTGAGCTGCTAGACGTTCCCCAGACAATTGAACACATTGACCTGTTATGTGGTGCTATTTAATATCGATCAGATGAATGTCAGAGAATGTCTGACAGAGACAGTGGTTTTTGTTTCATCAAGGTTAATGATGAGTCATGCATCCAAATAGCTGGCGGCTCCCAGGAATCCCTGTCTCTTAAGACCACTGCTGTTTAATGAACACCAAGCCATCTCATCAGCATTTAGGAAGCCTAAACTACTGAGTTGTTATTTCTTATTAATTAAAGTCCACTGATTTCAGCCTCTGTTGGTTAATTGGTAACAATTCAAAGCATATCTTGATGTAAATGTTCATTAAATATAACTATTGGTTTTGTAACAAAAAGATAAAGTGGATATTCTCCCTTTTCCAAATCTATTTCCCTTATGTGCCATATTGATTTGAGCATGTCAGATCTTGCTAGCTGCTCCAGATGCTTATATAAATTTTGATCTTTTATAAGAAAATAGCCTGATTTTCCTTTTTCATGAATTTGTGTCAGATAAAATAATGTCACTTCTATTATACATCACCAGGATATGAAAGGCTGCTTTTGTCTTGCCTTAATTTCTAGGTAGCATGTTCGAGGAGATTGGTTTACCTTCTAGAAATTAACATTGCTTTCCTACTTATCTTGGCAGTGGCATTATTCTGCCCTTAACTAAGTACATTTACAAGCGTTGGTAATCCATATATGCCTTTAGCTGAGGATATTTTTTTTTAAGTTTGACACAAAATGGACCCCTTGTCTTAAAAAAGAATAAACTAAGACCTTTAAACTGCCTTTCCCTTTCAACCTTATTTTAACACACCAGACTTGATGATGAGTGTCTTTAGTAATTTCGATATAATTCTTACTGTTTTTTACTGGAAGTTTTGTAAATTTGGTGGTTTTGGAAGAAAGTGCATTTAGTCAAAAGAATGATTGCTGTAGTAGATGAACAGTTCAAACATTATAAGAATTATGTGAAAAAAAGCAAATTGAAGATTTCCATATTTTCAAAACTTTTAGTTAAACTTGTTTTACTGTTAGCATACAGTTTTCTATCGTTGGGTCTATCACATTATTTTTTGAGCACTGAGTAGATTGATTAGTAGTGTTCCTATATTAAGTATAATTTGTAAGGAGATTTACCCAGCTAGGTGTCCATATATAAATTAAGATATAGATTGACAAGTACTTTTCTAAGTTTAAGGAGTGGCATATCTAATTGAAGTATTGTGGGACTGATTATAGTGATCAAATAAAGGTGAGATATGTTTGGCAAGGGATCTTGAAGAAGGTGAATTTTGGCAGAGTTTTAAAAGAAAGAGAAGGGACAAATTTGGATTTGGAAAATATAAATATCATCGCATTTAATAAACTGACAGATGGCTAAGGGTATAAGGGATATTAAACATTCTCTGCTAGGATAGTGAGGAATTAGCTCTCTTTCTTTGTTGGGTGTGCTTCTGCCCAGAATGGTTTCTAGCTTAGAATCAGAGAAATTTGGAAGATCGTTGAATACATCCTGCATGTCAACCTTGTGAAATGAAGTCCTGAGAAGTGAGATGACTTCTCCAGGGCCAAACAATTGTCAGTGGTACAAGTGGAGCCAAAATGCACACATTTCCAGTATAGAACTTCTTACATATTAGACGACACTGTAATATCACCCCATAGGCATTAGATCTCTTTATCCTGAACATTTTAGTCATACAGAAAAGATAAAAATGTCTAACATGTAGGACTTTAGGTTGTATAACTTTGATTATCCATTCATTGTTTTTTTCTATTAGCAGCAGTTTCTTCTTGGTCAGAAAGCTTAGCAATCATTTAAGATAAATTTTTCCCCGTATATTTTGTTTTCATTGATTCTTCACAGGCCTAGGTCTATCTTTTTAATGCATATTTTTAAATTGACTGATCAGTTTTGGACTGTTATGTTGGTGTGTTGTCTTAAATTGTGATAGAACTGGCCTTTAAAATGTGTAGTATAACTGTCCTTTCGTGAGTTAATTGTTAACATGGGTTTTGGAATAGGACACATCTAGAAGGAAAGACGGTTCTAGAAACCTCATTTTCTTTTCTCTTTATTCAACAGCAAATATTTATTTTATACTTGCTGTATATTAGATATAGTCTAGGCACTAGGCCTGTAAGGCTGCATGTGGACAGTCACTGAATTCCAGAATATTATAGTCTAGTATGAGGCGGAGATGAGTACACAAGCAGTTATTAGAAACTCAAGCAAACTATTTTATTTCAAGATGGTGATGTCTGATTTGAGGTCTGATTATTGAATGAAAACCTCTTTGTATGTATTTATTTTCAGAGTACATTAGTTACATATGTTTCAAGTGTTATTAATCTTGGAATATTAGTGCGCTCACATATCAATTATCTGTTAATGTTATCTCATCTGGCTAGACTGACTATTTTCATGGGATTTGAGGTCAATATGGAGTTATTCAGTCATGTTTTAAGTGCATGTTCCAAGCTACATTATTATTACGATGGAAGAGCAAAAGCACCGTTTTGTTTTTTTGACAGAGTGAAACTTACTTAATGTGAAACACTTTAAAAGGCCAGAATTTTATATTAATAAAAGAAGAATACATATTTTCTACTGTGGATTTTCCAAAATGATTCAGTGTCTGTTCAGTGTTACTATTCCATAGGATTCATTTCAGAGGGATTAAGGCATAGTGGATGTAATATATAAACATATTTTTTATGTAAGTTTTCCACTGATATATAAAACAATAGTCCAAAAAATTTAAATGGAAAATACAAATATGTTAAGTGGCAAAGTAGGCAGTGTTATTTCTTTCTAAAATTTATGGTAGTATTATATACATGTAGAATATTAGAATGCCTATATTTAAAATATATATGTACCTACCTAATTAATACTAATTCGTTTCAAGAATCTGGGACTATTTATTGGTGATTGTAAGACATACGTGCTTTTGTTTTCATTTTGATTTAATTATATTCTTAGTCCATACTTTAAACAGAAAAAATGATTCTTTGTAAATTGAGAACAGTATTTATAATGTGTTACATTTCATAGATTGTGTGTTTATCATGTACTATGGCAACTATCATTTCTTTGGTTATCACATATTAAAGTACATAGTCCAATGAACTATAGGTTTTCCAGATACCTACATGACTAGTTATTATTGACTGTTTTGCCTTGAAAATCTCTTTGATTGATTTCATGAAGAAAGCTACATAAAAATTATGTTTACCATTTATCTTTAACAATTGTAATTCAAAATCATGCGTTTTCAGAATTTTCTTAAATCTTGTTTTCAGCAAATGCTTCTAGAGAGAAAAATAGAATTATAGTCAATATCAAGTTTCAAAATAATAATAGAAGAAGCATTATCTGTCTTCATGTATAGGAAAATACTTTTTTCTTTAAAAGATATCTAAAAGTTCTATCATCTCACAAGGTAACTAAGACTATAGAAAAATGGCCTCACATTTCTATTTAAAGGAAACCAGTTTCTACTGTCTGGAACCATTCCCACTGCTATCCTAATTGCTATCCTAATTACTTCACATCACAACATATGCACTCAGTGCCTACTCTCTATAGACAGTTGGTGGAAGAGTAAAAGCTCATGAACACATAATCCAGAGATTAAGGTGTATACACATGATTTTACAAAAGCTAAGTTTTTTTTTCTGATAAAACTAATACATGTCTTTGTTTACAGAACAATACCAATACATATGTGTATAAAGTACAAATTTCAAGTCCCACCAGAACAAACCATTTTGGCCTAACATCATGATTTTTTGTGTGTTTGTGTATGTTTGTGTTTGTCTTATTTCTATGCCTGTATAAATGTGTGTGTGTGTGCGTGTATGTGTGTGTGCGCGCGCGTGTGTGTGTATGTATATATATATAATATATATATATATATATCTGCAAATGTAATCAAGTTATACATTTTGTTCAGGAACTGCTTATGTAATTTATTATGGACATGTTCACATGTTGTTCTAGTAATCTCTTGCTGCATAACCAACTCAAGATGTAGTTGTTTAAAACAGCAGTATCTTCAGTCTTTGACAGGGATCACCAGGGACAGAGCAACTCTGCTCCACTTTTGTATCATCTGGGATGGTTCAAAGTCTGGGAGCTGGAACCATGAAAAGACCTCTTCACTCATGTATCTGACAAATGATGCTGGCTGTGGGCTTAGACCTTAGCTTAGCCGATCAATTGGAATGCCTCCACCTGGGCTCTCTATGTGGCCGGGGTTTCTATTGGAAGACAATTCTCCATGAATATTTCATGGTTCTACATGATCCAGACCCTCTGAACAAAGGCATTTACAAGAACGTTTTTATAAGGAGACATTCCAGGATAGTAAAGCTTAGAGACATCTCCCTTCCTGGAGACAGTCCAGGGTAGTAAAGATAAAAACCTGTCCTCTTCCCCAGAATTGCTTGCATTCCAGAATGAGGATAATGTTTCTCTTTCTCCTGAAGGGAGGACTGACACATCATCAACAACCCATAGAAGATCAAAGATTTTCTAATTTGGGGATTTCTGTTTTATAATGCACCCCATTGCATGTGCAGGTACCATCTCATCATCATGTTGCCCTGCAAGGACTTGGGCTTAGAAAACTCATGCAAGATGTTGTTGTTCTTGCTGTGAGTAATAAACTGTATTTATCTGTGACTCAGAGGCCTCATGTTTCCTGTGTGTATGTATGTGTGTGTGTGTTTGTATGTGTGTGTATCAAGCAATATTCATATTAATATGGATGTATACAGCTATATATGTGTATACAACTATCCATACATCCATCCATCCTCCCATCCATCCATCCTCCATCCATCCATCCATCCATCCTGTGGCAGTCTAATTGTTCACTTGCAAGAAAGATAAAATCTCAGACCCTTCACAGTTTCTGATACAATAGTTTCCTCAACAAATGGTGGCTGTATTCCAAAGGCAAGTCTTTTGTGAAAGAGTCAGAGCAAAGTGGAAGCTGTATCACCTTTTATATTACAGCCTCAGCAGTCATGCAGTGTCGATTTTGCTGGATTTCATTAGTTGATCACTCACAAAGGCCTGCCCATGTTCAAGGGTAGGGATGTAGACTCCAGCTCTTAGAAGAGAAATAGAATGACTCTGGAATAAAATGTGAAACCAGAAATATTGCTAGACCACTGTTAGAAAATTCAATCTGCCACATATATCAATACAAATAAATGTATCTTATTTTTAATTTCTGCATCAATTCCTATTGATGGACATTTAGAATTTCTGCATTGCTTTTAGCTTAGAATTTTTCAGATAACAATGTGTAAGGTAAAGACTTTCATGTCATAATTTTATGAGTTAGTTCAATCCTAGAGGGTAAGTGGCATTCTTGCCTTATTTCCTTTCTCCTTTAGGAAAATGGCTTCACATTTAGGAAAAAGAAAATAAGGTAAGGATGGCAGGAAAGCAAAAATGAGAATGATTTACTGAGCTGCTCAGTGTCAAGCATGATAGATTGCTCAGTCTTTCAGAATTGTATCCTCAAAGACAACATAAACAATGTCTCAGGACAAGGAAGGAAGGGAGAGTAATTTATCTGCTATCTCCTGTCTCCCATTGGCCAAAGTTTGCTTATGGGGAATTAATTCCTCTGTGCATTATGCACCTGCTTGAATGGTACAACTTCTACATTAGACTTAGTAAATACGAATTGGCTTACAAGAGGTGTCTAGTGTGTTTGTATATCCTGAGTTTTTGTGTAAAGATGACCTATTTATATAAATCTTTGTGTACCTGTGAACTTACACCACTAAGTTTTAGAATTGAAGTCTCAGAATTTTTGAATATATACATTTAAAATTTTGTCCATTAACAAATATTACTAATTGTCCTCCATAAAATTTATATACATTTATACTCCTGCAAGTGATCAGAAGGAATTTAACCTCATACATTAGATTTAATCAATGTCCTAATTACTGCCAATCTAATCAACATAAGTCTTTTGTTTTTCTAGTTTGTTTCTTTGAGTTTTTTTATCATGCTGAACAAATTTTTACATGGTTATTAATTTTTTTTTTCTTTAGCAAATTGTTTTTTCATGTCCTTGTTGGCTTTTTAATTGAAGCATATTTTCTTTTTCTTATTGATATTCTAACTTGCGATCTAGATTATGAATAGCAAGTCTGTCTACATTTATAAATATATGTTCCAGTTTTAATTTTTTATATTACTGTTGTTTGTCATCTTTTCTGTCAAACAACACATAAAAATATATCAGTCTTTTGCTTTATAGTTCCTAACTTTTGAGTGTCTTTTTATTTTTATTATTTACTAAGAAGTTTGATTTTTTACCATATTTCCTAATTTGTTATAGCATTAGTGTTACAGCACAAGTGAGCCCTAAAATTGGGGCTTAGCCCAGGAGGGTTCTTGGCTTGAGGGTGAGTCAGTGGTGTTAGATAGCAGTCTTTAATTGAATGATACCATTCCTTGCATTGCAAGGCTAACTCATAGGCAGTGCTGCCAGAGTCAATGTATGGGCTCTTGGCAACTTATATTTACATAGGCAAACCCACTTTCAATTATATGTAAATCAAGGGGCAGGTTGATGCAAATTGAGAGGCAGGTCATTTCAAACTTTTGAAGAAAGGGGTAGTAACTTCCAGGTCTTTGTCATGGAGAAAGGTGGTAACTTCTGGGTCATTGTCATGGCATCTAAACTGTCATGGCATTGGTGGGAGTGTCTTATGCCAGTGAGCAATGAAGGCAGCTAGGGATCGCTGGTTCCTACTGAGATATTTTGCTTTATTTTGTATGGACCAGATCCTGCTTTGATAGCAGAAAACAAGTCCTACCAGTCTCCTACCCCAGTTGCTGATATATCTCTTTTTCTTATTTATTTTCTGATTATACATTATATTTTCTGACTTTAGTAGTTTTCCCATTGATTCTCTTTGAATTTCTAGGTAGATAAATATATCATTTTAAAATTTCGTTATCTTCTACATACTTTCCCTATGTGCATCTTGAATTTTTCTTTATAAGAAAATATTTTTCTAAATATTGTATTATGAACATTCTCTAAGACCATTTGAAACCTATTTTAGTTACTGAACTATTTTCTGCTTATATGACATAATCTAATTTGGTTTGTAATTTTTAAATTTATAAATAATTCTATGAGAATTATCTTAATAAATGAATCTTTTCTACCTTTCTGATAACTACCATGAAGCAGATTTCTAGAGGTAGAATTAGAGGGTTAAAAGTAGGAACATCTTCAGGGCTATTGTCATATTGTCAAATTGCTTTCCAGAAAATGTTTACTGCAGCAAAATCCCAACAGCAATGTCAGAGAGCATCTATTTCACTTTTACCTTTTTAGCACTGACTTCTATCACTTATTCTAATTTTTATTAATTTGATAAGTGATAAACATCATTATTTTAATTGACATTTTGCTTTGATTACAAGGACAATTAACATTTTATTGTATGCTCAGTGATTTGTGTATTTCGTCTGTGAATTTTTCTTTCATGAACTTAGTCTTTTTTAATTGAAATGTTTCAAATTGATTTATATAATATTAAGGGATTATGAGTGATATTTGGGGCAAATATTTTTCCTATATTGTAATATGACTTTTGATTTCATAGACGTGTATTGTTTCAAAATTACAGACACATCTCTTGATTATTTTATGTCTTATGATTTCTGTTCATTTCTTTAAGTTACTCTTCATCAGAAAATCAGATAAATATGTACACTGAGGTTTTTTTACAATTAGTAAACTTTTTTTTTTTTAGAGCATTTTTAGGCACACAGCAAAATCGAGCAGAAAGTACAGAGTTCTCATATATCCTCTCTCCTCACAAACACATACCCCAGCTTCTCCCACTGTTTACATCCTGAACCAGAATAGTGCATTTGTTACAATGATGAGCATACATTGACACATCATTATTAAAGCCCATAGTTCACATAGAGTTCATTCTTGGTTGTGTACATTCTACGGGTTTCACAAATGCATATGACATATATCCCTCATTGTAGTATCATACAGAATAGTTTCACTGCCCTCAAAATCCCCTGTGTTCTGACTTTTTATCCTTTCCTCCCAACTACTGGCAACCACTGATCTTTTTACTGTCACAATAGGGTTTTTTTTGGTGTTGTTTTTCTTCCTCAGAATATCATATATTTGAAATCATATAGTATGTAGTCTCTTCAGATTTGCTTCTTTCACTTAGTAATTTGCATATAAGTTTCCTACATGTCTTTTGAAAGTTTGATACTTTGTTCCTTTTTAGCAGTGAATAATATTCCATTGTGTGGATATACCGCAGTTTACTTACCCATTTACCTACTGAAAGACATCTTGATTGCTTCCAAGTTTTGGAAGTTATGAATAAAGCTACTATAAATGTTCATGTGTAGATTTTTGTGTGCACATAAGTTTTCAATTTATTTAGGTAGGTAACAAGAAGTATGATTGCTAGATCCTATGTTAAGAGTATTTTTAGTTTGTAAGAAACTGCCACACTGTATTCTAAAGTGACTATCATTTTACATTCCCATCAGTGAACAGTGAGACTTATCGTTGCTCCACACCCTCATCAGAATTTGGAGTTGTCAGCATTTCAGATTTTGGCCCTCCTAATAGGTGTGTGGTGGTATCATATTGTTGTTTTAATTTGAAATTCCCTAATGCTATATTATGTTGAACATCTTTTCATATGCTTGCTTACCATCTGATTTTTTCTTTGGTGAGTTGTCTGTTCAGGCTTTTTGCTCATTCTTAAAGGTGATTTATATTCTTATTGTTGAGTTTTAATTGGTCTTTGTATATTCTAGATAATAGTCCTCTATCAGACATTTCTTTTACAAATACTTTCTCAAAGTCTGTGGCTTACTGTCTGATTTTCTTGGCATTTTGTTTCACAGAACACAAGTTTTAAATTTTAATGAAGCCTAGCCTATCAATTAACTATTTCATGGGTTGCACCTTTGATGTTGTATCTAAAAGATCATCACCATACCCAAGGTCATTTATTTTTTTCCACGTTATCATCTAGGGGTTTTATAACTTTGTGTTTTACATTTAGACCTATGATTGATTTTGAGTTAATTTTTGTAAAGGACATAAGGTATGTGTCTAGATTTATTATTATTATTATTATTATTATTATTATTTTGCAAGAGGATGTCCTGTTGTTCCAGCACTATTTTTTGAAAAGTCTATCCTTTCTCCATTGACTTACCTTCATTTCTTTGTCAAAGATCAGTTGACTATATCTGTGTGGCCCTATTTCTGGGCTCACTAGTTTGTTCTGTTGATCTCTTTGTCTATTCTTTCACTAATAACATACTGTTTTGATTACTGTAGCTTTAAAGTCAGCTAATGTCAGTCCTCTGATGTTCTTCTCCTTCAGTATTGAGTGGCTATTCCAGGCTTTTTCCTTCTCCAGATACACTTTAGAGTCAGTTTGTTAATATCTACAAAACAACTTGCTTTTGATTGGGATTACGTTGAACCTACAGCTCAAGTTAGGATCAGTAATTAGCTAGACAAAGTAATGCTATTTTACTTTTCACTTCATATTTTCTGTATTATCTGACTTTTTCAGATGTGCATGTATTAAATCGATTATAATCAGGCTAAAAGAAATGTATTTAAGATAAAATGTGTTTTATGGTAGTACAAAAGTACAAGCAGAAAATCAGGTGCTTTCCATGTATTACACTACTTTTTTTTCCTTATCCATGTTGTACATCTTAAAAAGCTTTTCAACAAAGCTTTTCAATGTATTATGGTCTAAGAACTCCTAAACCTTATTGAAACAGTCCTGTAACTTTAATTTATTACACCATGTCTAGCTTGATTTTTTTAATCAGCATAATTTAACAAACGTTGCTTGAATATTTGACATACAACATTTTTTGTGCCCATGTTGTTAGAGATAGACAAATGTAATATTTGCAAATGTGACATAACCAAATATTTCTTGAACTGTGATATTGATGAAAGGTTGAATAAAAAGGACATCTGGAAAACACTGAAGGAAACCTTCGTTCTAGACAGTAGTTTGAGGAGACCTTTGGCTCCAGTAATAGCAATAATAGGATAGAGGACAAGATAGATGTCAAAGATCAACAGGGCTTGGTGACAGAAGGTTTTTAATTAGATTTGTGTATTTAAGATGGTAATTGAGGAAGTTGAGTCAATGACAGAAATGGAGTAATGCTAAACATAGGGATTTGAATAACAGCTAATATATTAAGAATGTCTATGTCCTTATTTATTTTCAAGTGAAAAAAGGAAATCCAGGTAAAATTTTCCCATGACCAGTTGGAAGCATTCAAGGTTGAATTAGAAATCAGGGTTTGAGTTACGTGCAGTGACTTGCACCTATAATATCAGCACTTTGGAAGGCTGAGGCAGGTGGATCATCTGAGGTCAGGAGTTCGAGACCAGCCTGAACAACAAGGTAAAATCCCATCTGTACTAAAAATACAAAAATTAGCCAGGTGTGGTGGCAGGCACCAGTAGTCCCAGCTACTCAGGGGGCTAAGACAGGAGAATTGCTTGAACCCAGGAGGCGGAGTTTGCAGTGAGCCAAGATTCCATCACTGCACTCCAGCCTGGGCAATGAAGCGAGACTCTGTCTTAAAAAAAAAAAAAAGAAAAGAAAAAAGAGAAATCAGGGTTTGAGAGAGGCTGTGAAGCAAGATAGGCAGGATCCTGACCTTAGCTAAAGAAACTTGGTGTTCTTGGAAGTAACCACCCATGTTACCTTGGCCAAGGCACTTCGCTGTTCAGGTTCTCCGTTTTCTTGTGGGTTAAATGATCAGAATGAAAGACTGTATATTTTCTAACATTACTACTAGATTATTAAGAGCTGAAGCTGTGATTAAAAACTCACCTGATTGTGATGATAATTAGAAGAGGGCTTACCCAGAGCAATGTGTGTCTCAGTTCCTTTGGGCTGCTATAACAAAATACCATAAACTAGGAAACTTAGAATCAACAGAAACTTATTTCTCCACAGTTCTGCAGGCTGGGAAGTACAAGATTAGTGTTCTGGCCGATTCAGTGTCTGCTGAGGGCCTGTTTCCTGATTTATAGTTGGCACCTTTTCTCTGTCCTCACATGGCGGGGAAAGGGCAAGGAAATTCTCTCTGGCACCTCTTTTATAAGGACACTAGTCTCATTCATGAGGTCTCCACTCTCATGACCTAATTACCTCCTAAATACCTCATCTCCTGATATAATCGTATTGGTGCTTAAACTTCATCATATTTAATTTTGGGGGAACACAAACACTTAGACCATAGCAATGTGGAATCATGAAGTTAAGGGAGAAGACAGTTTGTGATGAAGTGTTAGACAGTCTGATCAAGCACTGCAAAGAACTCAAGGAAAATTAAAGAGTACATATGATCTACTAAGAAAAATCAGTTGGAAATAAGTTTAGTAAAGTGGTATGGATGAATGCCCAGAGAGAAACTAGTGTAAATATAGCTGATAAAAATACAAAAATTTGATAAAGATAAAAGTTTATTTTATCCCAGGCCCTTAAGTCATTAACAGTCAGGAGATTATAGAGCAGGAGTTCTTAATCTGGCTGCAGAGACAACTCAGCTGGGAGCTTTTTAAAAATACAGATGAGCAGGCTCTATCCTGCTCCCTTTGTCAGAATCTGGGATGTGGAGAATGGAGCTGATACTTTTCAAAAGCTCTCTCAGACAGGAACAAAAATAAATTAACATATATTTTCATTCATCAATTACTGTCTTTATAAATAAACATTAACCTAATGTTAATTCAGCATGCACTGTCTGCTAAGCACTGTACTAGATGCTGAGGGAGACAGGTATACACATAAATACAGAACACAGTGAACGAAGGGGAAAGGGGAAAGGAAAGGTGAGAGGGAAAGCTCTGAGCATGTTCTTGCAAGGAAGAGCTGCTTTTTTGGATTTTAGGTTGAAATATTGGAGTTATGACACATGCTACTTTTTAAATCGTTCCCAGCTGCTGAGAGTTTGGAAATAAAAGAGCCATCCAATTTCCTAGATAAAATGAAGAAGTAGGAAACTTTGTGCCTAGGGGTCTCCCTTCAATCCTCTTCATTGCACTTTGACTCCACAGACTTTTACCTTGTTCTTGGTGTACATGTAATGGAACCCTGTGACCAGTAAATTTCCTGGCCATAGGTAGTTGTGGGAGAAGCAGAGATGGAAATGTGGAGTTGGGAGAGAAACTGTCCATCCCTGCCATTTCCATACTCTGTTTTAGGTTGTAGCTTTACTGTGTCTCCTTCTGGACTGCTATAGTAGTTTCTTAACTGTCTTCCCTGCCACTAAGTGCTTTATCTCCCACTCTGTCTTCTGCATAGGACTAGATTTATCTTTCTCAACTACAACATCATCTGGCTTGAATACATCTGAAAGCTCCCCTATTGATTAACCATAGAATGAAGGGCAAATACCTTAGCATATAAAATACCCCCATCCATTTGTCACAAGCTTACCCTTCTCTGTGTCCTTTTTTTCTGGGTGCAAAACTGCTGAACTATTTTTGGTTTCCATTTCATACTGAACTCTTTTATGACTCCATTAATTTGCAGTTGTTGCTATCTGAAACATTTTCTCTCTTAAGTCCTTACTAGATCTAATTCAACATTTATCTCTTTTATGAAGTTTTCTGCTAGTCTCACTTAGCATTTTGGACATGCCTCTAAATACACATTTACCTCTGATAAACCATATTTATTTAATAATTTGTTACATTTCTTGAAAGAAAACTCTGAGCTTTATTGATCTTTGCATTTCTCTCCTCCTCAGTGGAACTGGCAAACAATAGATATTGAAAAATGTTTCTCCAATGAATACACTAACCAGAGCACACTGGGAATCCAGAGGCTTCTCTTTTACAGCACTGTTGGCTCAGCAATGACAGTGATCTTTTAAAAATGCAAATCCTGTCATGTCACTCTTCTGCTCAAATCCATCCAAAGGCTCCAGACTTCACTTAGATCCTAAGTGTTAGCACGAAACCCAGTCTTTAACAGTCTGCAGGACCCAGCCTCTTGCTCCTATCCCAGGCATCTCTCCTGCCCTTTCACTCATGTACCCTGCCTTAGCCACCCTGGCCACCCTCTCTGCCTCCCATCCCGACACATGGACCACTTCCTTAGTCCAGAATAATCTTCCCTTGGCACTGGTTAGCCAAGGGAAGTTCCTTCCTCAGCCTTCAGGTCTCAGCTTGGGTATGACTTCCTCAGGAAGGCCCTTACCCACATCACATTTTCCTGCTATCATGTCACATTGATGGCTTTATATTTTTGTGGTGTTTATTACAATGTGTAATTTACATTTATGTTATCTCTGTTTAATGTCCATCCTGTTCACTGAGTTTTATTCTCCATTATAGCAGTGACCTTGTATATTTTGTTCTAAGATGAATCTTCAGCATGGTGTCTGAGAAATATTTACCCAATAATATAACTGAATGAGTGACAACTTTATCCAAATACCTTTGGATATTTTTCTCTTCCTGTCTACTTCCTTTATTTTTAACTCCAGTGCTCCATGTTTATCTAGTAAATATACTACTTTGTTGACTGACTAGCCCCCTCCATACCCATACTATCATATCACCATCAAACCACAATAGTTTTATTCAAATGTCTAAATCTCAAATAAGTAATAAATTGCAGTATTTAGTTTGTTTCTTCATCTTTTTTTGCCAACAAAGTTGAAATTAAGCTTCTATTTGCGTATCATTTTTATTTATTTCTTCAAGATAATTGGCATTGGGCAGTTATTAAAGCATCTTCTTAAACATTTACTATAAGGCTTTCAATAAATTCAATACCATTAAAAGTTCATGTTCACTGTCTTCTTTGTCTTTTTTGTTGTTGTTGTTACTCCTCATAAAGATTGAGTTTTAGAATTACCAGCACAAAGCTATACAGACTATCTTGAGTAATCCAATAATAACCATGCATTTTATCTCAGATTTTTTTTTATCTGATTCGTTATAGCTAATTTAGTTTTTCTAGGCTCTGGTTTTAAATCTAATTAAGACATCTTAAATTGCCCAATTTCCATTCGGGTAGCCTGCTTTGCCCATAATTTTCAGATTTCAAGACTTCTCTAATGAATTTCTTCCATTGCTTTCCTGCAATTAAGCTTCTCTTCGATTAAGCTCCGTCAGGCTTAGTCATAAGGCAGATTACTAACCAATCAGTCTTATTAATTAAGAACAAAAAACAGATTCCTAAGAAAATTCCTTTGTATACAAGATAATTTAGGGGAACAGCCTATCCTTTTGCAAATGCCATCATACCCTTTCTCAGCACAGCAGGTAATAGGTATTTTGGAAACTGATTAACTTTTCCTTCTTCTTTACCTATTTTGTCTTCCTGACCTCTCACAATGTCCCCTCCTTCTGCCTCCCCAAAAGGTTAAAAACACAATAAGCAGCCACATACAACAATAGCGCCTGAGGCTTGAGGAAGATGGCATTTGGTTTGCCTTTTGGCAAAGAGCAAAGTAGCGCTTGCCAGCCCCAGGCCTTCAGAGTTGAATATATCACTTCCAGGGTGCAATCTGCCTCTGTTGTCCTGTGGCCTGTGGACCTGAACTCAAGCCTCTGTTTCAAAGGCATTATGTTACAGCACACCATCTGGTCAGCTGGCCCAGCATCCAAAGAGATTTGGAATCACAGTGCAGAGGAGCTAATTATGTTCAGTGAGTGTTTCATGATTTGCTATTTCAGACAAATAAACAAAAATAAATTATTGAAAGATTTTCTTTCTGTTCTCCCTGTTCAGCAGATTCAAAAGTGGAGAGGAAAAAAAATCCCCAAATAGTTAGGAAATGTTTGGAGAAGCTATTGAGTCCATTTTGAATAACTGAACTGCATATGTTCTAAATTGTAATCCTTTTGGGCTTGAGATTGATAAGAATATTTAATGTGTTTCTGCCCCATTTTACAGTGGACAATTTTCATGCTAAGTGCTTTAATGTATGTCTGTACTGCTAATGTATCACTTGAGGCTGTACAGTTCAAAGCTTTGCGTGTACTTTATAAATTTGAGATTTATTGACCCAGTGTTTATTTTAACTTAGACATATTTATGTTTGTATCTTTTGAAACTCATGCCATTGGGACAGGGTGAAATATTTGAATTTTTAGACAATTTGATAATGTACTCATTGATCTTCACAGTTACTTCTGCAAATGTCTAAGCACTTTTTGTTTGCCAAGTCCAGATACAGTAGGTCTTCTCTGAAAATTGATTTTCCTCTATAAAGCTCCAGTTATTTAAAAAAAAAAAGCCTTCAAGCAATAGTATTTCAATATTTGTTAATTCTATAATATATATATTGAAGTCATATAAAATTTGATCTGAAATGCAGTGTGAATGACATATCTATTATGATAAAAGCGAGGAAGCTGTGAAGCAAGCATGAACATATTAATTTGAGAATATTTGTTAAACTCTAATTAAAGTAAATGATTCTGGATTAGACTTATTAGTTATCTAAAAATAAGCATCTATAGAGAAATGATTCTACTTTGTCATCTATCATTACTTTTCATGCATAGATTTTTCATTAAATATTTTAAAGACAAGAATCATGTCCTTTCTTTGGTCTCATCTGTTGTTTATATCCATCTGATATAGTATCCTTTTAAAAACAGAACCTTTACTTCAAAACATTTAATTGACATTAATGTATTAAATGTTTTGAAGGAAAGGTTCTGTTTTTAAAAGAATACTATGTGAGATGATAGATATGTTAAATTGCTTACCTATAGTAATCATTTCACTGTGGGTGTATATATCAAAACATAATGTTGTACACCTTAAATTTATACAATAAAAAAGGAAAAAAGAAAACTGTGTATTATACATTTGTTAATTCATCTGATATACCAGTAGGGCTTGAAAATCTAAATTTAGCTGTCCATGTGAAACTTGAAAAGTGCTTTTTCAAGTTTATTGAATGGACCCTTGAATTAAATAAATACCATTAACCAGTATCCTTTTATGAAAGCCTAGTGCCTTCTCACTATTAGAACCCAGCCCATGGTTTGTTATATTACTATCAAAATTGAGTTTATGCCTACCAAATTGCCAAAATATATAAAAACAGTTCCATTAAGAACAGAGAGCTTAAAATAGTCTATGAAATAACATTTTTGTACTTAAGAGTTTTATGTAGAAGTTAAAAAAAAATACTATATAGAAAAGAGATGAAAGTTTTTCATAAAATGACTATGTATATGATACAATCATTAGGAGCAAGGGCATGTAATTTTTAATTGCCCTTTCAAATATATTACATATACACAAATTATAGGAAGGTACATACTCTAAAATCTCTTTAAAATGTTTCTTTTATCTATCTTTTATCTATCTTTCATTCTATCATATGTAAATAAATTGTTTCCAGTCAGCATGTAGAGAACAAGTTATTCCATGTAATTTTCTACTTTTTTCTACCCCACGCTCTGCATTTACGTAACAGTACTATCACCTTCTCAATTTTAGCTAAGCAGACATTAAGCAGTGATATCAGTTCGACCATATTTATTTCCTTTTCCAGATTGTAAACTTTTTGAAAGCAGAATCAATTTCTTATTTATTTATTTATTTATTTATTTATTATACTTTAAGTTCTAGGGTACATGTACATAATGTGCAGGTTTGTTACATATGTATACTTGTGCCATGTTGGTGTGCTGCACCCATCAACTCGTCAGCACCCATCATTCATCATTTATATCAGTATAACTCCCAATGCAATCCCTCCCCCCTCCCCCCTCCCCATGATAGGCCCCAGTGTGTGATGTTCCCCTTCCGAGTCCAAGTGATCTCATTGTTCAGTTCCCACCTATGAGTGAGAACATGCGGTGTTTGGTTTTCTGTTCTTGTGATAGTTTGCTGAGAATGATGGTTTCCAGCTGCATCCATGTCCCTACAAAGGACGCAAACTCATCCTTTTTTATGGCTGCATAGTATTCCATGGTGTATATGTGCCACATTTTCTTAATCCAGTCTGTCACAGATGGACATTTGGGTTGATTCCAAGTCTTTGCTATTGTGAATAGTGCCGCAATAAACATATGTGTGCATGTGTCTTTGTAGTAGAATAATTTATAATCCTTTGGGTATATAGCCAGTAGTGGGATGGCTGGGTCATATGGTACATCTAGTTCTAGATCCTTGAGGAATGCCATACTGTTTTCCATAATGGTTGAACTAGTTTACAATCCCACCAACAGTGTAAAAGTGTTCCTATTTCTCCACATCCTCTCCAGCACCTGTTGTTTCCTGACTTTTTAATGATTGCCATTCTAACTGGTGTGAGATGGTATCTCATTGTGGTTTTGATTTGCATTTCTCTGATGGCGAGTGATGATGAGCATTTTTTCATGTGTCTGTTGGCTGTATGAATGTCTTCTTTTGAGAAATGTCTGTTCATATCCTTTGCCCACTTTTTGATGGGGTTGTTTGTTTTTTTCTTGTAAATTTGTTTGAGTTCTTTGTAGATTCTGGATATTAGCCCTTTGTCAGATGAGTAGATTGCAAAAATTTTCTCCCATTCTGTAGGTTGCCTGTTCACTCTGATGGTAGTTTCTTTTGCTGTGCAGAAGCTCTTTAGTTTAATGAGATCCCATTTGTCAATTTTGGCTTTTGCTGCCATTGCTTTTGGTGTTTTAGACATGAAGTCCTTGCCCATGCCTATGTCCTGAATGGTACTACCTAGGTTTTCTTCTAGGGTTTTTATGGTATTAGGTCTAACATTTAAGTCTCTAATCCACCTTGAATTAATCTTCGTATAAGGAGTAAGGAAAGGATCCAGTTTCAGCTTTCTACTTATGGCTAGCCAATTTTCCCAGCACCATTTATTAAATAGGGAATCCTTTCCCATTTCTTGTTTCTCTCAGGTTTGTCAAAGATCAGATGGCTGTAGATGTGTGGTATTATTTCTGAGGACTCTGTTCTGTTCCATTGGTCTATATCTCTGTTGTGGTACCAGTACCATGCTGTTTTGGTTACTGTAGCCTTGTAGTATAGTTTGAAGTCAGGTAGCGTGACGCCTCCAGCTTTGTCCTTTTGACTTAGGATTGTCTTGGCAATGCGGGCTCTTTTTTGGTTCCATATGAACTTTAAAGCCGTTTTTTCCAATTCTGTGAAGAAAGTCATTGGTAGCTTGATGGGGATGGCATTGAATCTATAAATCACCTTGGGCAGTATGGCCATTTTCACGATATTGATTCTTCCTATCCATGAGCATGGTATGTTCTTCCATTGTTTGTGTCCTCTTTGATTTCACTGAGCAGTGGTTTGTAGTTCTCTTTGAAGAGGTCCTTTACATCCCTTGTAAGTTGGATTCCTAGGTATTTTATTCTCTTTGAAGCAATTGTGAATGGAAGTTCATTCCTGATTTGGCTCTCTGTTTGTCTGTTACTGGAGTATAAGAATGCTTGTGATTTTTGCACATTAATTTGTATTCTGAGACTTTGCTGAAGTTGCTTATCAGCTTAACGAGATTTTGGGCTGAGACAATGGGGTTTTCTAAATATACAATCATGTCATCTGCAAACAGGGACAATTTGACTTCTTCTTTTCCGAACTGAATACCCTTGATTTCTTTCTCTTGCCTGATTGCCCTAGCCAGAACTTCCAACACTATGTTGAATAGGAGTGGTGAGAGAGGGCATCCCTGTCTTGTGCCAGTTTTCAAAGGGAATTTTTCCAGTTTTTGCCCATTCAGTATGATATTAGCTGTGGGTTTGTCATAAATAGCTCTTATTATTTTGAGGTACGTTCCATCAATACCGAATTTATTGAGCGTTTTTAGCATGAAGGGCTGTTGAATTTTGTCAAAAGCCTTTTCTGCATCTATTGAGATAATCATGTGGTTCTTGTCTTTGGTTCTGTTTATATGCTGGATTACGTTTATTGATTTGCGAATGTTGAACCAGCCTTGCATCCCAGGATGAAGCCCACTTGATCATGGTGGATAAGCTTTTTGATGTGCTGCTGAATCCGGTTTGCCAGTATTTTATTGAGGATTTTTGCATCGATGTTCATCAGGGATATTGGTCTAAAATTCTCTTTTTTTGTTGTGTCTCTGCCAGGCTTTGGTATCAGGATGATGTTGGCCTCATAAAATGAGTTAGGGAGGATTCCCTCTTTTTCTATTGATTGGAATAGTTTCAGAAGGAATGGTACCAGCTCCTCCTTGTACCTCTGGTAGAATTCAGCTGTGAATCCATCTGGTCCTGGACTTTTTTGGTTGGTAGGCTATTAATTATTGCCTCAATTTCAGAGCCTGCTATTGGTCTATTCAGGGATTCAACTTCTTCCTGGTTTAGTCTTGGGAGAGTGTAAGTGTCCAGGAAATTATCCATTTCTTCTAGATTTTCTAGTTGATTTGCATAGAGGTCTTTATAGTATGTCTGATGGTAGTTTGTATTTCTGTGGGGTCGGTGGTGATATCCCCTTTATCATTTTTTATTGCGTCTATTTGATTCCTCTCTCTTTTCTTCTTTATTAGTCTTGCTAGCGGTCTGTCAATTTTGGTGATCTTTTCAAAAAACCAACTCCTGGATTCATTGATTTTTTGGAGGGTTTTTTGTGTCTCTATCTCCTTCAGTTCTGCTCTGATCTTAGTTATTTCTTGCCTTCTGCTAGCTTTTGAATGTGTTTGCTCTTGCCTCTCTAGTTCTTTTAATTGTGATGTTAGAGTGTCAATTTTAGATCTTTCCAGCTTTCTCTTGTGGGCATTTAGTGCTATAAATTTCCCTCTACACACTGCTTTAAATGTGTCCCAGAGATTCTGGTATGTTGTATCTTTGTTCTCATTGGTTTCAAAGAACATCTTTATTTCTGCCTTCATTTCGTTATGTACCCAGTAGTCATTCAGGAGCAGGTTGTTCAGTTTCCATGTAGTTGAGCAGTTTTGATTGAGTTTCTTAGTCCTGAGTTCTAGTGTGATTGCACTGTGGTCTGAGAGAGAGTTTGTTATAATTTCTATTCTTGTACATTTGCTGAGGAGTGCTTTACTTCCAATTATGTGGTCAATTTTGGAATAAGTGCGATGTGGTGCTGAGAAGAATGTATATTCTTTTGATTTGGGGTGGAGAGTTCTATAGATGTCTATTAGGTCCGCTTGGTGCAGAGATGAGTTCAATTCCTGGATATCCTTGTTAACTTTCTGTCTCGTTGATCTGTCTAATGTTGACAGTGGAGTGTTGAAGTCTCCCATTATTATTGTATGGGAGTCTAAGTCTCTTTGTAAGTCTCTAAGGACTTGCTTTATGAATCTGGGTGCTCCTGTATTGGGTGCATATATTTAGGATAGTTAGCTCTTCCTGTTGAATTGATCCCTTTACCATTATGTAATGGCCTTCTTTGTCTCTTTTGATCTTTGATGGTTTAAAGTCTGTTTTATCAGAGACTAGGATTGCAACCCCTGCTTTTTTTTGTTCTCCATTTGCTTGGTAGATCTTCCTCCATCCCTTTATTTTGAGCCTATGTATGTCTCTGCATGTGAGATGGGTCTCCTGAATACAGCAGACTGATGGGTCTTGACTCTTTATCCAGTTTGCCAGTCTGTGTCTTTTAATTGGAGCATTTAGTCCATTTACATTTAAGGTTAATATTGTTATGTGTGAACTTGATCCTGCCATTATGATATTAACTGGTTATTTTGCTCGTTACTTGATGCAGTTTCTTCCTAGCCTCGATGGTCTTTACATTTTGGCATGTTTTTGCAATGGCTGGTACCAGTTGTTCCTTTCCATGTTTAGGGCTTCCTTCAGGGTCTCTTGTAAGGCAGGCCTGGTGGTGACAAAATCTCTAAGCATTTGCTTATCTGTAAAGGATTTTATTTCTCCTTCACTTGTGAAACTTACTTTGGCTGGATATGAAATTCTGGGTTTAAAATTCTTTTCTTTAAGAACGTTGAATATTGGCCCCCACTCTCTTCTGGCTTGTAGAGTTTCTGCCGAGAGATCTGCTGTTAGTCTGATGGGCTTCCCTTTCTGGGTAACCCGACCTTTCTCTCTGGCTGCCCTTCAGATTTTTTCCTTCATTTCAACTTTGGTGAATCTGGCAATTATGTGTCTTGGAGTTGCTCTTCTGGAGGAGTATCTTTGTGGCGTTCTCTGTATTTCCTGAATTTGAATGTTGGCCTGCCCTACTAGGTTGGGGAAGTTCTCCTGGATGATATCCTGAAGAGTGTTTTGCAACTTGGTTCCATTTTCCCCCTCACCTTCAGGCACCCCAATCAGACATAGATTTGGTCTTTTTACATAATCCCATACTTCTTGCAGGCTTTGTTCATTTCTTTTTCTTCTTTTTTCTTTTGGTTTCTCTTCTCGCTTCATTTCATTCATTTGATCCTCAATTGCTGATACTCTTTCTTCCAGTTGATCGAGTCAGTTACTGAAGCTTGTGCATTTGTCACGTATTTCTCGTGTCATGGTTTTCATCTCTGTCATTTCGTTTATGACCTTCTCTGCATTAATTAGTCTAGCTGTCAATTCTTCCTCTCTTTTTCAAGATTTTTAGTTTCTTTGCGCTGGGTACGTAATTCCTCCTTTAGCTCTGAGAAGTTTGATGGACTGAAGCCTTCTTCTCTCATCTCGTCAAAGTCATTCTCTGACCAGCTTTGATCCGTTGCTGGCGATGGGCTGCGCTCCTTTGCAGGGGGAGATGCGCTCTTATTTTTTGAATTTCCAGCTTTTCTGCCCTGCTTTTTCCCCATCTTTGTGGTTTTATCTGTCTCTGGTCTTTGATGATGGTGACGTACTGATGGGGTTTTGGTATAGGTGTCCTTCCTGTTTGATAGTTTCCCTTCTGACAGTCAGGACCCTGAGCTATAGGTCTGTTGGAGATTGCTTGAGGTCCACTCCAGACCCTGTTTGCCTGGGTATCAGCAGCAGAGGTTGCAGAAGGTAGAATATTGCTGAACAGCAAGTGTACCTGTCTGATTCTTACTTTGGAAGCTTCCTCTCAGGGTGTACTCCACCCTGTGAGGTGTGGGGTGTCAGACTGCCCCTAGTGGGGGATGTCTCCCAGTTAGGCTACTCAGGGGTCAGGGACCCACTTGAGCAGGCAGTCTGTCCGTTCTCAGATCTCAACCTCCGTGTTGGGAGATCCACTGCTCTCTTCAAAGCTGTCAGACAGTCGTTTGCGTCTGCAGAGGTTCTGCTGCCTTTTTGTTGTTGTTTTTTTTTTAGCTGTGCCCTGTTCCCAGAGGTGGAGTCTACAGGGACAGGCAGGTTTCCTTGAGCTGCTGTGAGCTCCACCCAGTTCGAGCTTCCCAGCAGCTTTGTTTACCTACTTAAGCCTCAGCAATGGCGGGTGCCCCTCCCCCAGCCTCACTGCTGCCTTGCGGTTAGATCCCCGCAGACTGCTGTGTTAGCAATGAGGGAGGCTCCGTGGGCGTGGGACCCTCCCGGCCAGGTGTGGGATATATTCTCCTGGTGTGCCTGTTTCCTTAAAGCGCAGTATTGGGGTGGGAGTTACCCGATTTTCCAGGTGTTTGTGTGTCTCAGTTCCCCTGGCTAGGAAAAGGGATTCCCTTCCTCCTTGCGCTTCCCAGGTGAGGCGATGCCTCGCGCTGCTTCAGCTCCCGCTGGTCGGGCTGCAGCAGCTGACCAGCACCGATTGTCCGGCACTCCCTAGTGAGATGACCCCAGTACCTCAGTTGAAAATGCAGAAATCACCGGTCTTCTGTGTCGCTTGCACTGGGAGTTGGAGACTGGAGCTGTTCCTATTCGGCCATCTTCAGTTCCACCCCATTTATTTATTTTTGTATGTTATAGAGCCTTAATAGGTTATGTGTGTATAAGCGTGTGGGTCAGGATTCCAGAAGGAAATTGATGACGCATTCAATATGATGGAATTGTAGATAGGAAACTTTTTACAAATGTGTGAAAAAAGGATAACAGAAAACAAGGATGGTGAAGCACTCTTGGGCTAGCAATAGTAGGCGCTATTACCACTCCTATGTCTGAGGGCGAAAGTGGGGATATACTACCAGGACCTACAAAGAGCTTCAATTGAGGTTGTAGCTATAGGAGGGAACTTCTGGCAGGAGCTGTGACCGTTCAAGGAACCTGGACTGCTGTCAAACCATAGCCCAACAGAAAGGGAATCTCATTCTCTATGTTCTGCCATTTTCTTCTCATTGGCCCTCTGCTGGCTAATTCCAAACAAAAGCCAGACACTAGAGAAGTCTGTCAGTGTAGCCCATCAAAGCCTCATCCAGGAGCACTGAGAAGGAAGGAGAAACAGTAGATAGAACCATGGGAGGGAGGGATGTGTGCAAGCAGAGTATATCACCTTAGTTGATGATATATGAATGCGACAATGATAAAGTCTTTAAATGTTCTAATTTACTAAATATATCTGCCTAATATAAGCAGATATTAATTAACTATTTCATTGATTATATGAATAGATAGATATCATATTTTATATATATATATCTGTTATCTATTCATAACAGGTATAGTTTGGTAGATATATCTGCTTAATATAGGAACACATACTAGCCCTCATTATTCAGTCATGTGTTTAATATTAAAATATATGTGAACACATTTAAGCATTTATGTGCTTAAATAAACTTCATTGCACTCTCTCAAATCAATACTCTGGAGTATTCGTATATGTATTTGAGTGCTTGGGGTAAAAGTACAGCTGTAGGAGGAGGCAGTTGTTGAGGACTACATACTCAACATTCTCTTGTAAGGACCTCTTTTGTGATAAAGATGATTTCTAATATATCTATACCTAGGTCAAGAAAGAATGGCGTTTGTATTAACCTAACTTGAAAATGAATTAGTCTTTTAGCACAGCCTGAATTAGCCTAATAGACTTTTTTTTTATTATCCAAGGAGTGTTTATAAATCCTAATGAATATCATTTGTTCATTTGATGTTTCTAATGTTCATTCGTATATTCATAATATATATTTGGCATAATTTTGCTAATAGCTAATTGAATTAGTTTTTTTTAAAGATATTCCAAGGTCTGTCCTTCATGTAACAATAGAAAATTTTCACTGTGAATCATCATCTAATTTTTTCTTAAGTCTGTATTTTCATATATTAAAATGGTTCAAATGAAGGAATTTAAGGTTCAAACAATAGCACGGAAATTTGTTGTTAAACTAACATATCCCTGATCTCTGGAGCATTAAGTATGCTGTTGTTATCATATTAATAAGAACATCTACTAGATCTAAAGTGTTGAATATTCATGGAAAATAAAATCACTAGATCTTAAAACATTTAATGCTACATTAAGATCAACAGCTGAATGGCAGTCAGAGATCATCCTTATGATATATTTTTCCTGACTCAAATAAATTAACTATTCCATGTATATATTAGAACATATAACTGGACTCAGTAAATAAAGTCTTAAGACTGTTTATTAATCTATTTTCTGTTGCTTATAGCAGAATACCTGAAACTGGGTAATTAATTTTTTAAAAGGGAATTTATTTATTATAGTTATGAAGGCTGAGAAGGCCAAGGTTGAGGTATCACATCTGGTGAGGGCCTTCTTGCTGGTCATATGACGTGGGGGTTGAGCATGCTCATGTCCTCATTCAGGTCTTTCTTTATCTTATAAAGCCACCAGTTCCACTTCTATAATACGCCATTAATCCATTAACCATGAATGGACCATTCATGAGAGCAGAGCCCTCACTATCCAGTTACCTTTTGAAGACCTCCACCTTTCGGTACTGCCATACTGGATTAAGTTTCCAACACATGAAATTTGGGGAACACATTCAAACCATAGCAACCTATTAAACTGGAGACCCCATATAAGAGTGCACACATCACAAGAAACACAAAGGATAAACCATTGAAAATGAGATGCATAAATAAAATACAATAATCTACTTTTATTTATGTTCATAAAGCATTAAGTCAAAATATTGCTTAATAGTAGAACTTGTATATTATTTGTAAGTAAATGTATATTTGTATGGTGTGCATGCTAAAAAATTCCTCAGGAATATAGGATCAAAGGCCCAGATAGCTACTGACTGAATATGATTATTTAGGAGGCTAAAAACTATTCTATTATAAATTCTAACGACCATTTCTACCTATGATATTAAATACATGTCTTAACCCAAGGCCTTTGCTGGAACAACAGTGAGATTTAGTTATTCCAGCTATTCATTTGACCAAAACAAATTGAGTGCCCTAGTCTAGGCCCAGAAACAATATGTTCTTACATAGTCTCTGGTTTCTCAATAGAGCCATCCCCAACATATAAATTGCAATTTACAGGTAGAAATTAAACACTCAATTGCCAGACCTTCTGGACATTTTCATGTCTAAATGATGCTGGGATTCCCGGTTAAGAAGGAAAGCACCTGTTGGTCTCCACTGTTACGCAGAAATACACTTTCAGTAAACATTACCCTTCCCACCTTCCTCCCAACCCCCATTCATCTTAAATTTTCATGAACTAAAAATCGTTTCCTTCTCAAATAGTTTGAGACCCCTGTATAGCTGACATCAACCTATCTTTTTCATTAAGCTATTTTTTTAAAAATAATGGTGGGCAACAATAGTAATTCATTCTCTCTGTACCAAATAAAACCCTACAGAAGTAAATAAAGAAAATTTAATAATAACTTCATCTTCCCTCCTTCAGCCTCATGTCTTTGTGTAACAGGTGTTAAAATCATCTGCAGCATAGTAGTTCTTCTTTATTTTCATATAAACATAGACACATAGATAGATTTTTGCGTATCCCCACCCTTAACCTCTTTCTTGCTCTTTATCCCTTTCTTTCTCTGTCTCTGTCTCTCTGCCTTTTGTTTCTTTCTCCTCTTTTCTCTCTCTTTCCTCCCCACCTCCTTCCCTCCCTTCTTTATTCTTTCTCCCTCCCTTTCTTCCCTCCTAAAGTGGAATACTATATACATATTCTGTAACTTGCTTCTTTTTATACAGTGTATTATAGACATTGCCCTGATGTCAATACCTGTAGATCTAATTCATTCTTTTTAATAGCTGTATAATATTCCATAATATGAATGTATCATGTTTTATTTAATCATTTCTCTATTGGTGAGCAGGTTGTTTTTAGTTTTGTGCCATTACTAACAGCAGTAAACAACTTTGTACATAAATCCTTAGGTATTCTGCCTTTAATTTTTACGAAAAATCCCTAAACCTGAGATTACTGATTCAAAAGATGTCTTCACCTTTAAATAGTAATGGACCTTGCCATACTACTTTTCAGAAAGGTTGTGGCAATTCACATGGCCATCAGCAGTGAAGCAGAATTTCTCTGCACCCTGGGGATCCTTATTAGTTCTGGATTTATCAGTCTTTAAAATTGTTTTCCAATTCAATTGACAAAAATATAAGAGAATTTCATTAATGCTTTATGTTTCATTTTACCACATCAGCCACCTAAAGCACAAGGCCAAACAACCAAAAGCCTAGGGCCACAGAGGTTTCTAAGGGGATTTTTTCATAGCTTATGATGCATGAGAGAATTTTGCCATGTGTGTTTATGAGGTGTATAATCGGTTTTCACACTGCTGATAAAGACATACCCAAGACTGGCAATTTACAAAAGAAAGAAATTTATTGGGCTTTCAGTTCCATGTCGCTGGGGAGGCCTCACAATCATGATGGAAGGTGAAAGGCATGTCTCACATGGCAGCAGACAAGACAAGAGAGCCTGTGCAGAGCAACTCCCCTTTTTAAAACCATCAGGTTCGAGAGACTTATTCACTATCACAAGAACAGCACAGGAAAGACCTGCCCCCATCATTCAGTTACCTCCTGCTGGGTCTCTTCCTCAACACATGGAAATTCAAGATGAGATTTGTGTGGGGACACAGCCAAATCATATCATGAGAGCCCCCCCACCCAAAATTTGTGACAATACTTGTAAATTCAGGTTTTACTCTCAGAGAAATTCTGGAATACAACCAGCTGGAATGTAGGAATTGAGTGGGTTGTTAGAACAGTGGGAATACAGGAACCAATATTAACCAAACCTTATCATTTCTGAATTGCTCTTACAGAGATTTCATTCCACCAGGTCACATGTTGACAAAGAACTCAGCTCCCCTCCACTCCCAATTTATGCAAGACTCACTGAGATTTGTTATCTTATTAACTCACCACAGGATCTGTCATTCATTAATATATGTCATTTGTAGGTGCTTACAGCTACAAATGACAGTGAACAATTGGGTGTTGCCCTGGGTCTAAATGTAATTACAATGTTCATTTCAGCATATGCCATGCTCTGCAAAGTCAGTGACCCATTAGGAGAAATAGGTCAAAAGTTTTCTGCCCTCAAAAAATGTGAAGCATGTGAAGAAAGATTTGTTGAATGAGAAGAACAAGAGAAAACAAACAATGAGAAAAACAGAATTATTAAAAGAGTTCTAATCTTCTGTTATTTAGCATTTATTGAATACAGTGTCATATATGCAAAAATCATAGCTCTCATTTCTACCCAGTGAATTCACAGAGAAAGAAAAAGAGATTTAGGAGGAGAAAAAAAAAATGCTACGGAGTTTGACACAAAACTACCTCTGGGAACAAAGGCAAGTATTTTAGCTCGGAGAAATGATTTGAAATTTACAACCAAACACTTTAATTGTCCTGTCTTTGCTACTTCTGGTTGTTTTCTCTGGTTTATAGTTGCCCTTGGTCCTAGGGCTCTCAGGATGTTTGGGGAGAGCAGGTTGATGAGCCAGAGACCTTCTTGGCAGCTTTCCAAAAGTCTTTGATAATCTGAGAGATCTGAGGACAAAAATTTCAGAGTCTATAAAAAGCTCCGCCATACCACATATTAGGTAAGTGGATCAGACCTTTGGCCTCAGATAATAAACACCTTTATTCTTTAGCATATAATGATAGTTAGAGTCATACTACCCTCTCTCCCAGCATGTTCTCTCCTATTGTTCCCCGAAATAAGCCCCTGGGCAAAATCTCTTTTGACCCTTTTGCAGCAAAGTCTTTATTTTGCTCTTACTGTTGTTCAGTGAGGCAAACATTTTTCCTGCTCTGAACACTAAAGATGATTTAGCTACCTGTTTTACATACTTATTCCTGCCTGAGGTGCTCTGGTGGTGAGATTGTGAGGCTAGGTGGCACAGGTGACAAGTCTTTCTCTGGGGGAAAAAAATTTTCAGGGGAATGCTTCCACCTGGCACCTGCCCTGGCTGATGGCTCTCTGTGTTTACCTGACATCCATTCCTCTGAGGGTGATTGCTTACATGGCAGGCAAGTGGGCCCTGGCAGGTGGGAAAAGGCACCTATATCATGAGAACCAGGTTGTGTTTTACTCCACCAAGGCCAGGGTGTTTGAGAAAATCACTACTGCCAACTGTAATCTATTCTTCCAATTCTTTCAGTTAAATTTGTCTTAATCCCTACAATTCTCTTTGTAGAAAAGACAGCTCCCAATTTTAGCCTACTTTCATACTTTGCACTGTCACATGCTATAGTTTTCTCTTCTTCAAACTGTTTGGAACTCAATAGTAAAGTTTTTGATTATATGATAAATACTAAACTCCAAAAGCTGTGAACTCAAACATTGAATTCTTTGTTCTAAGATGGTATAATGGTATAATACACACAAACATATATATACTTAGAAGGAGGGAGCACAAAGCTTTCTTCCTTCCAGGGGTTGTCTCCTATTTCTTCTGGTACCAGTCTCCCTGATGAATTGCTAGAACACTGATTAGCAACTTTCTTCAGGATTGAGTTGAGCTAATGTGTATATGTTATATATATTACATATGTTACATATTTCTGTGGAAATCCCAGTTTTAAAACTACATTTAAGATTTATTATTCACAAAGAATATTTGAAGAAGCTTTAAAAATAAATTACAATAAAAAAGTAGAGACTTCTAAATAAACTTAGAACAACCAATGAAATTATAAGGAGAAAGACTCTAGAAGCAACTTCAAATGAATTTATTAATGTAGATGAGCACTAAACTTAATTCTCAAGTTATTGGCATCTGAAGCAAAAAAAGAAAGTAACTTAGTTGATCTAGTTCTCGTTGTTTACCTGAAGAGAACTTTCATATTCATCTCAGAGGCCTTCATGAATCAGGCTGGTAAGTAAATGAGAGAATTGACTGGGCATGAACCAAAGAGAATGGTACAGCTTGTATTTGCCCCATTCAAAGGAATTTGAGCTAAAGCTAAGCAGAAACAAAAATCTTTTTCACTAACTAAATAAAACCAAAGGGCTGAGATGTGCTTAGACAGCCAAGTTAGCATTGAAATACAGCGGAAATTTATCCTGAATTTGTCATTTTAGGCCTTGTGTAACATGAAATGTAATGTTTAATATGCAAGTTATTTTATTTAAAAAAGCACATAAATGGTCATTTCTTTAAATGGTCCTCTAATATTGAACTTCTGAAAAAGGTGGAAGATTAAATTTATTGTTTTGCCTCAGTGAATGTACTATGAAATCTCTAAAAATCAGCCATCCCCTCAGATGGTCTAAGAATGCCCCTAGGTGGCAGGACACAATTAAAAATACTTTAATTTTGTGATTAAAGCTCTCTCTCTCTCTCTCTTTTTTTTTTTTTTTTTTTTTTTGAGACGGAGTTTCACTCTTGTCACCCAGGCTGGAGTGAAATGGCACAATCTTGGCTCATTACAACCTCTGCCTCCAAGGTTCAAGCGATTCTCCTGCCTCAGCTTCTTGAGTAGCTGGATTACAGGCACCCACAACCACACCCTGCTACTTTTTGTATTTTTAGTGGAGACGGGGTTTCACCATGTTGGCCAGACTAGTGTCGAACTCCTGACCTCAGATAATCTGCCCACCTTGGCCTCCCAAAGTGCTGGGATTGCAGGCATGAGCCACGGCGCCCGTCCTTGTGATTAAAGCTCTTTTAAGAGCTCCACTTTTTCTTGTTCTGGAATGAATATCTCCAGCAATGCAATAAATGTTCTCCCTTGCATTAAATAGGAAGCAAGGCCATAATATGACAATGAATTACATCTTACGTATGAGTAGAATATGGCAGGGGGGAGTGAGGCATTACTCACAGAGGAGTTCCCAGAGGAAGTAGGAACTCCCAGTAGAGTTTCCAGAGGAAAACATGTCAGGAGCTGTACAGGAGGGAGCAGGGAAACCTGCCCTAATCCTTTCTCCTACTGACCTGGTTACCTAAATCCATTCTCAGAATTAGAAAAAAGTCATCACAACTTCTGTGTCTATTTCTATATGTTTATGTTATTCATATGATCAGAGAAAACTGAATTCTCCCTCTGCATTCTCATACTCTTCAGTAATTTTTATCTCTGTGATCACAGAATTGCTATGAAGAATTCTAAGTTTCTTGGTGGTACTTGTGAACAAAAGAAACTTTTTATTATTATCACTATGTGCAAAATGCCTGTCCAGGGTTAAGTGGTGATCCCTGTGACATCAATTCAGTTCTGGGTGGGTGTGGGGAGGTACACAGCTCGAGACGTGGGCTTCACAACGTTCTGAGTTCACCAATGGCCACCAGGTCAAGTAAAGCTACAGAAAAGCTAGGAAGCCTGCAGGCCCCTTTTAGATTGTGAAAAATAGGGAAGGCAGGCTCATCAGCTGAAGACAGGGGTCTGTGATTACCGGCTAGAAGAGAAGGAATGTGTCACGTACTGGGAAGTCCTGAACTTTAGTATGGCTTACTTTGCTAAGATGTTACTTAGCAAAACCCATGCATATACCAGGATAAAGACAGTACAATGCAAAACCTGGCTAAAATCAGAATGACAGAGTGGGGCTTTTTTTTGTTTTTTGTTGTTGTTGTTGTGTTTTTTTTTTGAGACGGAGTCTTGCTCTGTCGCCCAGGCTGGAGTGCAGTGGCCAGATCTCAGCTCACTGCAAGCTCTGCCTCCCGGGTTTACGCCATTCTGCTGCCTCAGCCTCCGGAGTAGCTGGGACTACAGGCGCCCGCCACCTCGCCCTGCTAGTTTTTTGTATTTTTAGTAGAGACGGGGTTTCACCATGTTAGCCAGGATGGCCTCGATCTCCTGACCTCGTGATCCGCCCATCTCGGCCTCCCAAAGTGCTGTTATTACAGGCTTGAGCCACCGCGCCCGGCCTTTTTTTTTGTTTTTTGTTTGTTTGTTTTGAGACGGAGTCTTGCTCTGTCCCCAGGCTGGAGTGCAGTGGTGCACTCTCGGCTCACTGCAACCTCCACCTCCCAGTTTAAGCGATTCTCCTGCCTCAGCCTCCTGAGTAGCTGGGACTACAGGCACGCGCCACCATGCCCAGCTAATTTTTTGTCTTTTAGTAGAGATGGGGTTTCACCATGTTGGCCAGGATAGTCTGGATCTCCTGACCTCGTGATCCGCCCACCTTGAACTCCCAAAGTGTTGGGATTACAGGCGTGAGCCACCGCACCCAGCCCCACAGAGTGGTTTTAAAGTCAAATCAGTTTGGAAACAAGTTTTTAATAAAACCCTGCTGGGACCTTTAGCTTCAATTAGGGGCCTTCATCTGAGCCTCTCACAAGTCTGAGAGTACTGTTTGTTTTAAAGCACTAAACACTTTAGACTTCACCTGGAAAGAATACTTGGATACCTCTGAATAAATCAGTGACCCCAAATGTCTAGAGAACAAATGAAGATTCTGCAGATTCTTTCCCTCTAGTATTTTTGTCAGACCAGAGCATTCGTCTTTTAGTGCATGCTTATTTTTATACTTGCTATAGCAACCCTTTATGCTTTTATTGAAATATTTGTAACCTTTCATAACAGCCTCTTTTGTTAAGTTTCCATTTCAGTTTTCATGTTGCAAATGAGATGTTATTTACCAAGTTGGCTGCTTGTGTCTTTTGGCTAAATATGCAGCATATTTTAGGGGCTATAACAAGATATGTTTGAAAGGCCAATAATTTGTTATTACCATATGGTAGAAAGAATAAAGAAGTTTTCTCAAGATTCCCATTCCCAAATTGTGTAATCAAACACTCACCGAGGTATTTATGTGAAGGGACTTTGGAGACAGAATTAAGGTTAATAATCAGCTGACCTTAAATTAGATAAGGAAGCTGAATGTTTCTAGGGGAGGGGGCAATATTTAATGTAATCACACGAACGCTTAAAAGCAAAGCAGGAAAACAGAAAAGTTAGACAGAAGCTGTTGAAGACAACAGCGGAAGAAAGATGAGATAGAAGGGAAGGTAGAGAGGTATGAAACATGAGGACTTAACCCACTGTTGCCAACTTTAAGGGTCAAAGAATGCGGGTGGCCTCTAGAAACTGAGAACGACCCTGGTCCACAGGCAGCAAGGAAGCCACACCTCACTCCTTCAGCCACGTGGAGCTAAATTTGGCCAGCAATACAAATGAGCTTGGAAGTGAACTCTCCCCCAGGGCCGGGCCAGCAGACACTTTAATTTCAGCCTTAGGAAACCCAGAGCAGCCAATTCTGGCTTCCGACGTACTGAACTGTGAGGTAATAGACTTGTGTTGTTCTAAGCCTGTGTCTGATCTAAGCTGCTTTAAGTCTGTGGTGATTGTACGTGTACTGTAATGGTAGCAACAGAAAACTGATAAGGCTCAAAATGCCTTGGAGTATCTGAGTGTCCAGGTTTACTTGATTTTAACAACAGCTGCTCAGGAAAAGAGAGCAAGGGAGGAAGAGAGAGAAAATGAAAAGAAAAAAAGGAGAGAAGGTATCTGACATTATAAACAGTAGGGACAATTTGTTCTCCATTCCATACTATGACTCTCAAGTGGCTTCTTGCACGCCTTGTGGTATTAGCATCTCACATCACTGAGTGCATTTTTAACACTGAAATATTTTGATGGGTTTTTTTGGGGGGGGTACAAGATGGTCTTCTTTATCATAAACTGTGTCCTACTGAGTACATTATATTTATGAGTAGTTACAGTACAGGGTTGTATATGTAAAACTGTGTCCACTTTAAGGAAACTATAAGAGATCTTCAAGGGTATTTTGATTTCAGGTCACTTTTATCTTATAGACTGATTTTTTCCAGAAACAAACCCCCATGTGAAGTCCAACACCTTTGTTCTAAATACTGTCCCTCCCAGCCACAGCCTTTGGAGAACCTGAGCTTCTAGAAGGAAGCAGTCCACAGGAAAGTGAAGGAGCCTCACTTGCTATTGCTAAAAAGGCATGAGGCCCATGTATATGCTGTCAACCCATCAATTCCTTCAGCTTCTCTACACAAGATTAGAATGTCCGTTTTTCCTTTCTAAACACACTGCAAATCATTCCTTTTTTAACCTCTTTTCTCATACAAGGTAACCTGGGATGTTAGTGATAAATAATCTGATTTAACTTAAGAAAATTTGGCGGGTTGGGGAAGGGAATGACACTAAGCACGTATATATGACTTGCCCCAGCCCTGTTCCCTCATTAGTATCCTCAATGCCCAGGAAAAAAGCATTGATTGAGATTAATTTCTCAATGCATAATATCCTTTCTTTTTGGATACCTAGCTTCAATATTGCTTCTCTCTCAAATCTCTTTGTAATTTTCTATGTAGGAAACTTGGGAGGCCTCCCACACGTTGGCTCATTTTAACAAAAATACATTTCTTCTGCCCTCTACAACCTCCAGGAGCCTTCAAAGATGAAGTTAATTATACATATTTTAAAAAGAAACCAAATACAGAGTCTTGAGGATTTCAAGTTCTAAAACCAGATTTATTATGTTCAAAGTACTATCTGGATAAAAGAAAAGTATAACATTAAAATATTAATCTATTCATGCCATTTAGTACTTTGAATTATTCACAAATCCTTGGGGTTTTTCTCTTTTGTTTTTGTTTTTTGTTTGTTTATTTTGTTTTTTTCTAAGAATAAGGCATTTATCTGAGACCAATCAAATAGAAAGGAATATTTTTTGCTTTTAGAATTCTTCCTATTTGGAGTTGTCTTATTATAGAACACCACCCCTCGGACATTTTATGAACTATGTTCATAACGCATTTACATGTGATTGAAGCACTTAACAGAAAAATTAGGGAAATTGAACACTAACAGCTAAAGCAAAATGCTAGGCAACTATTTCCAAATGTAAAGTGCTTTGTAGCTGTTAAGCTGTTATATCCCACTCCCCCAAGCTCTCCTTCCTCTGAGAATTATAAAGGAGATGAGGTTCTGTAAAATATTTGGTGATGTCTGTTTTGGTCTTCCATCTACATTTTCTAAGCTGATTTGGGGGTTTAGCTTTAGCACCTCCCCATTTTATGTTGTTTGTTCAATGATCTTCTAGGTACAGCATAAACTTTTTGAATTTCTGCCCTCCTGTTTGTAAAAAGACAATAATAATACTCATCTTTGCCAATCTCATAGGATCAGGAAACTTGAACAATGTGATATACAAAGATATAAACTTTAGCCGTATATAAATGAAGTATTAGAAATGATGTGACTTCTAACATTGTTATTAGCAATAACTTTACAGACTCAAGATGCTACGAAGATTTAGAAGACCCAGAACTTATACTCATTATAGTTGAAGATTCAGAAATGTCATTTAGGCCTGGAATATTTTATTTAGGTTCTAATATTTGTTTAGTTACAAGCATTTTGAAAGATAATATTATGCCTGGAATACTTTATTTAGGTTCTAATATTTGTTTAGTTACAAGCATTTTGAAAGATAATATTATGCTCACTAAATTTTTGCTCCCCACTCTTGCCCAGGTTTTTCAACCGTATCTCATTTACCAAAACCTTCAGAATCTTTTAGATCCCTGGTTGTTTTCCTGTGGAGAGTCTTGTTAGTGTTTTACTCATAATTGAACTTTACATGTGCTATATCTTGGGTAGAGTAGACTAGACTTGCCCCATCTTCATTTGACATATACATTTCTTTTAGTATCACCTAAGGTCACATTTATTTTTTGCCAGTCTCCCATATAGTGTATTCCATGCTGGAATGAATTAGGAATATCAGGGAAGGAGACATACTCTGCAGTGATTCTTTGGAATTTAGGAAGGGCCATTATTGATTATATAATCCAAAGATCTTTGATTTGACACAAGAAACAGAGTGCCTGAATGATAAAGCAGTTTGCTTAAGGTCACACAGTTGGTTGTTAGCAAGGGTAGAATTAAAATTCTGATGATTCCAGATCTAATGCTCTTCCTACTATGCAGGAGAAGGAGGGAGAACACAAGAAGAAAGATGGCTCAGTGCAGGAGTCAGCAAACTATGGCCCGTGGGCCATATCTGGCCTACTGCCTATTTTTGAATATACAGTTTTTTTTGGAACACAGCGTGCCCATTCATTTACACATTATATATGGCTGTTTTCACACTACAAGGGCAGAGCAGAATAGTTTTCAGAGACCATCTGGCCTACAAAACCTAAAATGTTTAGTCTGGTCATTTACAGAAAAAATTTGCTGACCTCTGGCTTAGAGGAAAGATGACTAAAAAATCTGGATAGGAGCACTTTGTAAACAGTCTTTGTAGTTTGCACACTTGTTTCTAGTTCTTGTTTAGAACAAACTGCTTGGCTATTAGGTGAAATTGTCTAACTCTCTCATATTAACTACTACTGGTTGATTTAATAAATGTGCATATATCCTTGCAGAAGGATCAGTACATATTTTCAAGAGGTGTTTCTTATAATAATGTGATTTGTTTTCCATATTCATCTTCATAATATATTCTTGATGACATTAGTATGTCTAATTCAAAGTAGTGGAAACTTACATGGGATACACAATAGCTGTATTCAAGTATGTGAAGGACTCTTTTCCTGTGAATAAAGGGAGTAGATGTATTTATCCTTCAAGTCCAACCAAAATACACTTTTGTTGTTAAGCCCCTGATTCCAGCTACTCCCTTCTTTGGGCAGAATTAATCACCCTCTCTTCTGTGCTTCCAAAATTCTTTGTACAAAGTACTGTTACAGCATTTATCACACAACCTTATAGGTCATCGTTTGCACATTTGTCTCCCCAGTTGATTGTGAAATTCTTGAAAGTGAGGACAATATCTTATTCATTTTGGCATCCTCATCATGGGGCTCAGGCCCTGGCTCATAGTAGAAGCAACCTAATGCCTGGTGAGTGAAGGTATATTATAATCCCAGAGGGCAAAACAAGGACCATTGTGAAATCTCACTAAAAAGAACTTTGTGGTAGTGCTGGTAACCAATTGAAAAGTCTCCTAAGCAGTGTGCTTGGACATCAAAGACAAGAACTTAGGGTTACAATGCCTAGGTTTGCATTTTGACTGTGCTGTTTAATAACTGTTTTTGGGTGGGTTGCTTATCACTGAACCTCAGTTTCCTCAGCTTTGAAATGGAGAGGATATAGGGAAGCAGTTTTCTAAGTGGGGTCCATAAACCCCCAGGTATTCCCAAAACACTCTCAGGGGTATTTGAGGTCAAAACTATTTTTATTAGAATGCTAAGAAATGTGTCATTTTTACTCTGTCAATATTGGCACTGATGGTACAAAAGCAATGGTGGGACAACTCTTGGTGTCTTTCTACAAATCAAAGCAGTGGCACCAAGTTGAACTAATAGTCATTGTTTTCATCTCCATCATATACTGTCATGAAAAAAAATACATACCAGTTTCACTTAAGAATGCCTTCGATGAAGGAGTAAAATTATTAATTTTATTAAATGTCCATCTTTGAGTATAATATCCTTTTTAATACCTGATATGATCAAATGGGAAGTATATATAAATCACTTTTACATTTTGGAAGTACAGGGGCTGTCTTGAGGAAAAGTACTTGTGCTATTGAGTTGCCAGCTGAACAAGCCACTTGAAACTAGACATGATGTTTCAAAAGCATGCACATAGGTAAAGATCCATTGAAAGCGCAATACGGGCCGGGAGGGTGGCTCATCCCTGTAATATCAGCACTGTCAGAGGTCAGGGAGGGAGGATCTCTTGAGCCCAGGAGTTTGAGACCAGCCTGGGCAACATAGGGAGAACCCATCTCTACCAAAATTAAAAAATAATAAGCCAGGTGTGGTGGTGTGTGCCTGTGGTCCATCTAGTCGGGAGGCTGACATGGGAGGATCACTTGAACCTGGGTAATTCATATCTATTTTGCAAACATTAAAAATAGTTATTTATGTGGAACTATACAAAGAGTTCCAAGATATGTTAAGTATTAAAATAGCTGCAGAAAATTATTTTTAGACTATCTTATTTGTGTAAATAATTAACAGTTATCTGTTAATAGAGACAAATGCCTAGAAACTGGAGTTAATTGGAGAAAATGATTAGGGGCTAAAGAAGGGTGAAAACAGACATTCAGATCTCATTTCCTACCCTTTCATATTTTGTTATTTACATATCCATTTTTTGTCTTATTTAAAAAATTAATGTAGGGGATAATACCCATAATTGTAATGTAAACGAGTTGAGGAAGGTTAAATCTCCTGGCCTATAGAGAATGTTTGTAATGTAAGTATTGCATTATGTATATAATTATTACATATGCAGTGGCACTGTTGGTGGTACAAGTGGATGCCCACTTCATGTGTTAGTGTGATCCCATCAGTAGAGTGTTCTCTAAGCAATTACTGAATGATAAAGAAATATCATACATCAGATTTCTGCCTCTGAGTATATTCAACTGATCTCTCAGTTTAAATTCTGATTTTCTTTGATACCGTTATTTATGAATGAATAGCCATAATGTTTTGAGAGTAGTTCTATACCAAAGGTCCTCCATCAAAAACTTATCTCTGAGCAACTTTAAAATCTTCAGAATTTTTTTTCATCTGTTAGTTTTGATAGCATTCATTTTTCCCCTGTAATTTTGTTTTCAAAGTATGTTGGGGCTACTAGGACATATAAGTGAATATTCACTGAGTCTTTATTGCACCACAGTAGGAAGAACTCTGATCTTTCATAAAGTTATGAAAAGAACTTAGTACATTAATTTCACAATTGCCAGTTCCACAAACTGGAATTTATTTAGCAAAATGCCCCCATTCTTAGAATAAGCTTGTCTTTAGGATAAACTTTTCCTAAAAGATAAATGTTGCAATTTACCATCTTTAAATAAAGAACACTCCATATATTATGATATATATTTTTTTAAATTAGTGATTGCCACAACTGCTTTTTGAGTCGAGTAATATAATAATTTTGAGTCAAGAGTCAAGTAATATAATCACATCAACATATTCAGACAAACTTGTGTCTACTGTATATATATAACTATATTTTTATAATATAGGAGTTAGGTTGTGTGAAAATAGGTGGACCTTTCTGGAAGAACAGAAATAATTTACTCCTGGCATCTTATTGAAAGAAAAAAGCCAATTCAATTTGAATAATGTTGGGAGATAAAGCGTGCCAGTATTATTCTTTATTTCTTTTATTAATGAATTCGGATTCAAAAAAGTCAATAAAAATTACATTAAAAACTCATAAACATTGTTCAAATCCTCTTTCTCCATCAGTCATGTTTACAAAACTGGCATTTCCATTTAAATGGCAGTTAATAACAATAGGATTTTATTTAGTGAGTCAAACAACACACAGCCTCATTTATTTACTCATCAGACACTTGTTGAGTGCCTCCTCTATGCCAGACCCTGTGCCAGGTACTGGGGCCCCAGCCTTGAATAAGACATACTTCTTATATTCTATGAGTTTAGTGGCCCGTGGAGCAGAAAGATATGTAAGTAAATAATTAAGGAAGTAACACTGTGAAACAGGAAGGGCACGAGACTTGGGGAGTAAACAAATTGTAAACTTGGGCTTCCCCATTTCTGAATTATATAGACTTCTAACCTTTCTAAGTTTCAGGGACTTCATCTGTAAAACAGGGATAATAATTTTAGTGTGTGTCTTTTTTAAGGATTAGAGAACACATTAAAAGTACAGAGCCTGGAACTTAATCTAATCAAATGAGATTTATTTATTACCCTTAAACTATAATATGAAAGGTACTATGTTACAGGAATGTACAAGAAAGAACGACTAATTGGTTTGTGGATGGAGACAGGTAAGGAAAAATTTCTTAGTAGACAAGTGTTTAGGATAAGGAGATGTTTACAGTAAACAGGAATTCCAGGCAGAGAAATTTTCATTCACAGAAGCATGAATGGAACTCGTGCTAAAGTATGAGGAACTACAAGTCATTTGGTGAGACTGTAGTCTCAAAAGAAATGAAAGATGGTGAATTAATGGTTGTCAATCACAGAGGATCTTTTATGTCCTGCAAATGGTTCGAGACGTTAAGCAGCACAATGGGGATGAAGATAGAACTGAGCTGTATTTTGGAGGCAGAATTTATAGAATGAGTGACAATGTAAGATTGAAGGAAATTAAGAAAGAGTTTTCCAGATTTTTGGTTCAGGTAAGTAATTGTTGGTGTCATTGATCAGAAGAAAGAATTTAGGAGAAAACTTAGGTTTGGGGCAAAATGATGAATTTCATTTGGGTATATTAAATCTTACTTGTCAGGATCTCAGGCGGGAGACACACCTGGGTTGGAGGAAAGATTGGAGAGTGCTAAACATTCAGATGACTGACTAGAAGTTAGAAATCCCAAGTTTCTGACTATGTTGTTATATTCTTCATTGGCTTTGTGACTAGCGAATTTTACCTTTCCTTTTTCTTTTTTTTTTTTTTTTTCTTCTTTCTTTTTTGAGACGGAGTCTCGCTCTGTCGCCAGGCTGGAGTGCAGTGATGCAATCTCCGTTCACTGCAACCTCCGCGTACTGGGTTCAAGTGATTCTCGAGCGTCAGCCTCCCAAGTAGCTGGGACTACAGGCATGCGCCACCAGACCCAGGTAATTTTGTTTTGTTTTGTTTTGGTAATTTTTACTAGAGATGGCGTTTCACCATATTGGCCAGAATGTTCTCGATCTCCTGACCTCATGATCTGCCCACCTCGGCCTCCCAAAGTCCTGGGATTACAGGTGTGAGCCACCGTGCCCAGCCTACCTTTCCTTTTTCTATAAGGGATTTAAAGCAGCTTAACTTTGTAATTATGACATATCATAAATGTCTACGTCTCAGCCTATGTTTTCTCATGAGTGCAAATTTGGAAAAACTACCGAACATCTTTCACAGAGTTGTTTTAAGGAATAAAACAAGAGTTAAATGAGTCAGTGTATATAAGAGTTAAATGAGTTAGTGTATATAAAGCATACAGGTCAGTGGCCAATGCATAATTTAGGTCTCAGTGTATACTAGATATTTTTACAATCATCAGAGGCAGTAACATCACAAGCATTTGTCATTAACAAATGGCAACATTTTAGTAGAGGGAGATTGGAGATAATCATATTGGTTTTATAGATGAGGGAAAGGGAGCTCAGGAAAGTTGAAAAGATGTGTTCAAGGATGCATATATCTCTAGTGAAAGATGGCACTGAGGCCCAAACACTTCTTAGTTCAGTCTACTTCCTACCACCCTTTATTAGGTTAGGGTCTGTGCCTTCACAAGTAGGTTAACCAAAAATATAATTTGAGTTGAAAATTATATATGTCTTACAGACAATAACATTGCAGATGTTCTCCTTTATTAATATATTTGCTAAAGGTCGGAAGTTTCCTCTTTACAGATGTTAGTTCCAATTTAGCATGAACTGGTATGGGTGGGTGGGTGAGTGTGTGTGTGTCAGATAATACTCATAATATGAAACATATATGTTCAGATAATATTTACTAGTTACTCTGTAGCAGTTGCAGACCACCCAGTATTCAATGGGAAACAAAACACCAATATTCCATAAGCTACTTTATTGATATAGCTTATTTTATAATTTACTTTGTGATTTATTAGGTGAATTAAACACATAAGAAGAGATTTTCTTGTTTTGTAAGTTTATGATGAATATTAGACCTCAGGGTAAAGTTATTGAACATTAGCACATATGAACACAAAACACTGTGATAACATCACAGAATATTTAATGATACTTGAGTTTCACATAAAATATTTTCACCTGCAAAGCCCAGAGCATTTCATAAATATGAATGCTGTTAATCAAATATTTGAATAAATAGATGGATTTCGTATTGTACCCTGAAGATAAGTAGCTTTAGATTGTTATTGAATTTATGTCGTCTATTTTAGGAGTTAGGTGGAGGTGATAAAACTGAGCCTAGATTTTATCATCATTTATAATAAGTGGTTCCAAATAAAACATTTTAGAATGTTACCAGAAATAAAGAGTTGCTAGATTATCATACTCTAGGTGTGAAAAACAAGATAAAGATGGAAAATTAAATAAAACAAAATGAACAGTAAGTAAGTATTGTTTAAAAGGTATAGAGAAATTCAGAAAAAAGGTGTAGTCAATTTATAAAACACACGTTTGTATTGTCTTATTTAAGCACACCGTGGAAATCAATAGTTGTAGTTTCACTTGGAAGATATAGTTTATAATGATTATTTAACTAGGAATTTCACCTTCTTCTTCCTTTTAATTTGTGTTATAATCCATTTTCCCTGTTCTGAGCTCCCCTAGCTCTAAAATTCATATGATGTTCTACAGTGGGACATTTTGCTTAGTAAAATCATTGGGGCCTAATTTGCTAAAAAGATTCATACTGTGTGGTTTAAGAAATTCATAATGAGTACCTAACAATTACATGTTGCTGAGGTCACTGTTTTTGTTACTTTGTGATGGTGATGGTTTGGGTTTGCACAGAAAAGGAAGTGAAAGCAGCTCTCCACCAGCACACTTATGGGGTCACTTTTTTAAAACCCTTATCTCTACCCTATTTTAATTAGACATCCTGAGTGTTCTTCACAGTTTTCAAAATGGGGACATTTCTGCGCTTCAGCCAAAATATATGCATCACAGTTCATGTAGGGTACTGTTCATATCATACAGAAACTGCTTGGGCTTGAAAGCCTTTCTCAGTTCCAACACAGCCTCATTCCCTCCCAGCCTCCGAACGTCCCCAAACACTAAGCTGCTTCTCTTCCCCTGTAACCTATCTTTACCTTACCATGACTTCCAACAAGGTTCCACTCAAGTTCCAGTTCTTTCACAAATCCTTTGCTAACTTCTTCAGTCACAACTGATTTATTATATTGTACTCCTAGAGCACTCTCTCGGCATCTCACAGTTGAGCAGTTATAGTTCAGTGTGGTTTTAGGAGGCTTGCTATTGTCTCAATTGTATTTTGTTTCTAAAAGAAAACTACCACGTGTTTCATTTTTGAAACCTACATGGTCCCTGGAATAGTGAGGAGGAAATAGATTAAATATCATAATAAATTTCTATTAACAAGTTAAGTATTGTGATCACATCTGTCTTAAGTTTATTTTATACTTAAAATACCCATTTGTAATGAGGTTTCTTTCTGAGCAATCAATTATTAGAAATGACTTTCATACAGGTAAATTTTAATTTTATATATATATATATTTATCTGTACTTCACAAATTGTTTTTGTTGGAAAATAATTCTACTCTGAGTGATAGAGTAAGTCAATTTCTCTAAAAGTAAAATAAAAGAAATAGAAGAAAAAAAAGAAAAAGAAATCAGGCTGTCCTGGTAAATATGAAGCATATACTTAACAACCAAAACAGTTTATTGGTTTGTGATTTTTTTTAGATATAAATGCTCCCTCTTTTAATTTTTAGCCTATTATTAGTAATTCATACTCTGATAATGCTTTTTTACTATATAGTTTTTTTTTACTTTGATATTTCCTCAAAGTCATATACATTTTCATCTTAGGAGTAATTAGAGAGCAATGCTCTTCAGCTATTGTTTAGTCATAATAAAATTATGTAGTTTCCAAAATAGGAAAAACTGATAACTTCAAGTAGGCCCCAGTTAATGATTTTGCTATCTTAAAATGGCAATTGCTTATAAAAACATTATACACCATTCCTGTGACATAAGAAAACTTCTCTAGAGAGGAAAACTGGGGATGGAATTTGGAACGTTGCTTGACTATGTATTTATAACTGCTCTTGAAAAGAATACAGTAAAATGGTAATGTAGCAATTTCTAGCTTATGTTCACAAGCAGAGAGAGCCCAATCCTGCCAGTCAAATCAAGAGTGTTCTTTATTTCCTTGGGAATTGATGTCTTTAGTTAATACACTCAAGCATTAAAAAAATAGCCTATGTTCTGAATTAAGTATGGAAAATACGTTTCTGTCCAGGAAATTAGTTGAGATGAAATTATTTTATCTGAGGAAACAGTACAGTAAAATTTCTTTCCTTTTGGTGTAATTTTCAAGTGTTCTTTCTATTTTAAACTCAGGCAAAAAATGCATTTTATAAATTGGGTGATGGAACTACTTTAGTAGAGAGTTAATAAATGTTAAATTAGCCTAGAGCAGTATCTATAGAAAGTTAAAAAAAAAAAAAAATCCTGGTATGTTTACTTAGAAATTTCTGATCTGTCTATTCATAATTAAACTTCTTAGCTTTCTTATTTTTATCTACAGTTAACGTCCTTCCGCCATTCCCCCTGGTAGCTCGACTTTGATTAAACAATGTTTTAGGCCAGGCATGGTAGAAAAAATAGGCCAGGTGTGGTGGCATGCGCCTGTAGTCCCAGCTACTTGGGAGGCTGAGGTGGGAGGGTGTTTTGAGCCTGGGAGATCAGGGCCACTGTGGCCTATGATCACACCACTGCACTCTAGCCTAAGTGACAGAGCAAGACCCTGTCTCATAAAAAAGGAAAAGAAGGAAGGAAGGAAGGAAGGAAGGAAGGAAGGAAGGAGGGAGGGAGGGAGGGAGGGAGGGAGGGGAGAGGGAGAGAGAGAGAGAGAGAGAGGGAGGGAGGAAGGGAGGGAAGGAAGGAAGGAAAGAAAGAAATGTTGTAACTTTATGTTTTTAAGTAATTCTTAACCCACAGACAATTAAGAATTTTCATACCCAAAAGAGACCTGAAGTAACGTTGCGAAATGGTAATTTTTTTCTGTTAAAAGGACCAAATAAAAAAAAGGAAAAACAGTTTGACTTCACCTTGTGCTCAAATGAATTCAATGAGAGAGAGAGTTTCAGTTTAAAATGAGAATTCATTATTGAATAAAGTATAAAAATAAGATGATTTAGAAAGTTACAAAAACTCTTCATGTACCTCTTTCCATTCTGTGTCCTTTGATTTTAGGACAACTTTCTCACAATATCCTTAATCCTGAAAAAAGAGGTTAGTGGTAAAATATAGGGGAAAACATTTTACTGCAAAGTGATTCCTCATAACTCTAATTCGGCGTGAGGCTGTGTCAGGTCTTCTAGGAGTTTTTATTAAGCAAACTAGTTGCAATAAAAAATGTAGTACCACTTGAAAATACCAGTTATGTGAGTGTATGTATATTTTAATAAAAGTAGACTTGGCATTTGCTTGATATGCCTTTTTTTTCTTTTAAGAAGAGAGAAATACGTAAGGAAATATCATCTATACATGGAATTTTAGGTGAGGATAAAAGAAAAACGAAATGAATGTCTTGTTCTTAGTAACTTTGCATACAATAAGATCTCATTATGAGTTCTCATTATGAGTTAATGTTCATGATTTTGAAACACGTTTTCCCTTCTTCTCTGTCTTCATTTATCCCCAGGCTCCATCTTCTGTGAAACAATTGAGATTTCAATCCCAAACTCCCAATCCTGGTCCGGGATATGTAACTTAATTCCAAGTGTAGCCTGAGCCTGGTTTCATTAGAACCAACATATGCCTTGTCCTCCTGCTAAATAAAGAAAACCTTCTGATGCCAGCTCCTGGAAGATAGCAGTGAGATTTGGTTCAGATTACATTGTTTCTCTCTTCCAAATTATCCTGCATTTCTGTCTCCATTTTTCTTAAGCCCACTGCTTCCACAGGACTTTCTCCCCCTTTATCACTGTCTCCTTCTAACTTCTGTGTCACTCCTGAGGTGCCAAATAATGGTGCGGAGGGTGATCAGAAATGGAGCTGTTGCTTCAGCTAGGGTTTTTCTACCACCATAGTCTGCTATGGTATAAGACATCCTATTGGTTATATTGTAAATTATTTTCTCTATATGATAGAATACTTTGCAGTGAATAAGAATTTAGGGTAGATCTGTTGCTCTGAAATGGAAAGATGTAAATAATCTGAGTAAAATAGATTCATTTCCTATACTGTACCACTCTATTTAGAACCTACATATATATAAATACATACATAGGTACATTTATGTATATATACATATGTGGATGGATATATGTATATATAGGCTTATTCCATCACCAAATATATATGTCAGAGAAATAAGTTTGGATGAGTACATATGAAACAGGCTATCAGTGATTATCCCTGGAGAAGAATAGAGGTAGAAGTAGCAGCAAAGTTCTAACTTGAATCTTATCGAATGGCTTAGGTCATATGCCTGTCCCTGAGCCACTCACTGTGGCCAGAGGGTTAGAATGCTCTTATTAGGTGGGCCCCCCTTCATCCAGGGGTGGAGTCAATTCTACTTAAACCACATGGACTAACAACTAGGGAAGGGTGGCTGCATGAAGAAAAACCAGGACGCTGTTTCCAGAAGGGGTACTAGATACCAGGCAATAAATATAGCATATGTCCATGATAATACTCTCTTGGATGTCTTCATTTGTTTACAATATTTGCATAACACTTTACTGTATATAATAGCTCTAATTACTATAGCTTAAAAATTGAACAAAAAATACACAGACTTTCAATTTTAATTGAATTGCTATAGACACTGAACTAATACCTATGTCAAATATTGTAAGGATAAAAACAAAAAAAAAAAAAAGAAAAGGAAAAGTTGTTTGTATACTTACCTTCACCTGTTACAGCTGCTTTGATGAATAAGCCCAGAATGCTATTTATAATAAATTGCCACCCCTTATATTTGTTTATGAGTATATGACCCTTTATCACATTTCTCACCAGGCTAATGCTTGACATTAAGGCCTTTATAGATTTGATTTTTTGGATTTTCTGTGATATCTTCTTTATTAGTCACTAAAGTCATTCTAGAATTGGCAATTTTTAAACATTTATTAAGCCTTGTGCTTTTGAATTGTATGAGAAAAATATTTTACAGTGTTGTAAAAATAGAGAAGGATTGCTAAAAAGCAATAATATTTATTTTTTTCTTAAGAAAAATGACTGTCAAGCCAATAAAAAAAAAAGCTGGTAAGTTTCACTGGTTTCATTACCCGAGTACATGTCAAACAAATCAAAAATATGCAAGTATAGGGTCTGGTATCAGAAACCAGAGCCTGGGGAATCTTTCAGTCACCCCAGCCTTCATCTGTCCCCCATATCCTCAACACGACCTCTCCTGTCACCCCAGGGTAGGTACACAGGGTTCTATGTTGCTGGCCTGATAGAAATGGAAGTGGTTTCAGCTTTACCCATCTCAGCACATTTTCAGGGAAAAAAACTTTTTATGATGTTGAGTCATGGCACCCATAATTGAAGTTTCAAAGATTTAGTTCTATTAATTTGAAGAAAACCGTATATTCGAGGTTTAAATAACATATCAGTACAAACTACTTGACAAATTCAGGTATTGTTCATTATAATTAATCACTTTCAAACTGAATTAGGCAATGGGCTCTTTCTCCCCAAGCTTCAAACTGCCATTGAGGATATTTAAGACTCATTAATCCCATTTATGCCTAGTGTTCCATTACTGGAATGCTAAGCATGTGGGAGTTATTTATATCCTACTGGTCAAGGTCTGATGGCAAAAATTCAAAAAATTGCAACCTCAGGAATAAATGGGTTAAGGTTTTTACTGTGACCAGAGTACTGACAAGCAGCTTAAACATTCATTCCCATGTCAACAATTCAGCTCTTTTCTTAGGCTGTTTAATAACTGACATACCAGAAAGGGGTCTTATGTCCCCAGGATATTAAGATGTTTGGAGTGGGAAACATCATAGCTCCTTTAGCAACACACGCTATCTGATTATAACTGTTTCTTCAGTGACTTATAGCTGAATTTTTCTCACTGAAGAATTCGAAATGTTAAGAGTCTTTTTATTCAATGGGCCAGAAATGGTATCAGCAGCCATATGTGAATTCTCTTATAGTCCTTTTTAGCTGAATATTGATAAGTGAATTAAATGCAGCCGTTGTAATGTTTTACCAAGTTAAATGAAAGCAAGCAAGTGAGAAGAAAGAAATTAAGAGGACTAAACAAGGGATAAGCAAAACATTTCCAGCTGAGAGTTGGGAACGAGATGGAAGCTGGCAAGGCAGAATAGTGAGGACACCGGCTCCAGATGGCAGGCATTTAGGAAGGAAGCCTTTACACCAGCCACCAACCTCTTAGAGTTGGCGTTGGTGTGCTTTGTCTTTCGTTTTTTTCCTAATGCAAAGCTACTGCTGTTTCCAAAGTGTATGTAAAGCTTATGGAACTGAAGAATGGGGGAAAGGGTGAGCAGTGGCAAAGAGGAGTAAATTTTATTTTATATTTCTAGATTATTTGGGGTTTAGTGTCATTGGATAGTAGGGCTTCAGCATATATTTTGCCTAATGAATTGCTTTGTTGTTTAAAACTCATAAAGTATCCAACTGATGAAACAGATAGTTGCCCTATTAGAGAAATGTAGTAATTGTTTTTTTCAGGTTTTGAAGAACTTCATTTTAACAGTACTTTCTAGGAGATATGAGAAAACATAAATTATTATATTTATCTAGTTCATAATTTTACATAAAATAATATTACCTTTTGGTCTGACCCATTTGTTATTAATGAAGTATGTAACATAATCTTTTAGGTAATTTTTCTTTATGAAGATAATACAATATATGTTTATTTTGGACAAATCTGGATTGGCACTTGACCAAAAAAAGTTAAAGCAAGTTATCCATAAATACTAGTCATAAGCTTTTTCATAATCTTATTCATAATTAGAACTTAAAAGGCTAATATTTTGGTCTTCTTTCTTGCTCTATATGAAATAATGTATATATGTTGATAGGCATGACAGGTATTTTGTTACTACTGCAATCTAATGTCTAAGGTATTGTAGTGCACATTTTTGTAACATGATTTGTTTTTAGTATTAATATCTTAGTCTTCTTCAGTGAACCAAATACATTATTTTTTATTACCTACTGAATATTAACAGGCCAAATCCCTTCATTGATATGACTTTACTTTCTGCCGGTCCACCAACCAGGCTCTTATTTTATTTTATTTTTTTTCTGCCAGTATAGAAAAATGATATGAAGTTGAAAATGGTAATTGAGCTTCACTGTACATTTTTATTTGGAAAAGGTGACAGGGTATTGGGTTGCCACACTAAGGAGGAAGAATGAAGGTTAACGGTGATTTTCAAGTAACTCCTATAGGAAGGGTGATTTTAGCTTTATCCATTTCAGCATATTTTCAAGGAAACCTAAACTTTTTATGATGTCGAGGATTATGAATCATGACACCCATAACTGAAGTTTCAGAGAGATTTAATTATATTGTTGCTTTGAAGAAAACCACATAGAACCATATTTAGGTACAATTTCAAAATCATTTCATCCAGTTTTCATGCCTCTGTTTCCTTTAAACTATCTGGTAAACATCCAGAGATTCTGAATGCTTCCCTCTGATAGATGTAGAGAGCATTTAAGCTAACACTCAGCTGTTTGTTTATTATGTTTCCAAACTTTTTCCAGTTTCTGTTTAGTATTCAGTGAAATGGTGTAAAGAAAACCATCTGCACTGCAGCTGCAAAGGGATTACCTTCCGTTCTTCTTTTCAAAAAGAAGCCAAATGCCCTCTGTGCACAGCCCTGGACAGTTGCTTGGATCTTGTGCCATATGTTTTATACAGTACTCCTGGAGCTAAGTCAATTAATAGCTCAGAAGATACAATTAGCCTTTTAGTGACTGCATTCATTCATAAAGGGCTGCCCAAAATAAAGAAACTCTTGATTCCCTTCTCCTTTTATAATTGCAGACTGAAGATTTGAAATGTTGGATGACAGCAGATGTACTGAGATTGTTAGCCCACGGTGGCTGCTCTGCTTTGTACAGCCTACTACCACCAAGACAAATTCCTAGGTGTGGGCTAGGGAATTGGCACAAAATAAAAATGAAGTTATCCTCAACAGAATGCATTTAAGTTGAATTTTACAGTCCTTACCATGTCTTGAGATAGTTTTTGTCTTTATTTGAATACATATTTTAAGCAGACACTGAGTATTGAAATGTAATTATTGAAATGTGCTGAAATGTAATTACTAAATGTAATTATTAAAGTGAAAAACTATTGTTTTTCCATGTACTTTCCTTCCTTGGCAATCTTTTTTTAAGTTAAAATTTTATTAAAACTTTGAGAATATTTTAGCAAACTCACTGGTAACTTTTTCTTACAAACCTTCAGGCTGCCTGTAGCTCTAGAAACCATTGTAATCATAACACACAGATATTAAGCCAAGGCCTGTCGTCAACTAGGGCAGAAGTTATACTGATTTCTTCTGACTTATATCTGGTTCAAGGGACAGTCCAAGAGTCAGTGGTTTAGCTGGGGGCCAGTTTTTGTGAGGATGACAGGATTTGCATACAGAATTGAAAATTTTCTATTTCCTTGGTAGGATGCCTTAAGTAACTATACCATTACTGAAGTTGTATTTAAAAGAATTGATTTAAAGACTTCTATACAAAAAGTTGTAATCATTTTCTTCAAACCTGTTTGTACACAATTATATATGTCTTCACGTATATATGTTTAAATGCTTTTTAAAAATTAATGCTTTGGGAATATCAGTTGCTTTCATAAGAGTCTTAAGTAATTTATCTCAAATTATCAAATATCTATTTGGTTAAAATTTGACTTTGTGTTTGGGTAACTAGAGAAAAGGTACAAACAAAGGGAAGTGATTAGGAAGAGGGGTGATTTGTCACTTATTCAGGTTGGAGATGGATGCAAGCACAATGAGGTTTCTTGTTTGTGTTTTTTAACACACATCAGAAAATTCAGACACACTTTCACCCTAGGTTTTTTAATGGCCAAAGAAATGTCCTCCTGGGTTGAGAATAAGAATGAAGATACTGTATTTGACAGAAAGGAGCTAACTCTATCAGCTTTAAAAAGGGGTAGACTCCATAAGGACTAGAAGAATAGGCTTGAAGAATAAAGCTTCCCACAGAGGAGAAACCAGAGTAAGCACATACAAGGAATGAAGAAAATTAGAGCATATTAGGTTTTAACCTACCTTCTAGTAAGATTTTAAAACTAAGAGCCAGAACAAGTCTCCTAAACAGTGACCAAGAAATGATACAGAGATGGGGACTGACTACTTGAGCATAGATTGGTCATTATGGTCTAACATCCATGAATAATCAGAACAGACATATGCAAAGGTAATATTGAAGGATTTACACCTGTCTCGAAACATATTAAACCTTCTCCTCAAACCACAATTGAGTCATTTGGCTATTTCATCCTAAGGAAATATTTAACTGTTTTTCAAATGCTTTTTACTTTCTAAGACTCCTTTGTACTTTCTGACATGATTAAGATTTTTCTCATCTTTCATATCACCTTCTCTGACTATGCCAGAAAATTTCAAAGGGGAATTAAAAAAAAAAGAAAGCATTTGAATTGGATCATATTTCTAAATTGAAAAGTTGACCAGAAATTTGGCAGCCATAGATCTGAGCACAGAAATATTTTATCATTTTAATTGCTGTTTTAGTGTGTAGTATCCCTTTAATTGATTTCATTTATTTGAGACCAGCTATTTTTTGGTTTTTGTGGGGATTTTTCCCTTTGAAGATTGTTAAGAATTCTCATGCTTAACACCTAGGAAAGAAGACTATCCGTTCAAGTGCACAGATAACAGGGAATAAGGTATGGAATACTTTTGAAACTATGGATAAATCCTCTCAAATAATCAGTTTAATGCTATCTTGGATCCATAGCATATCTTCCTTCAATAGCCCTTACTTTATTTTAATACATTTTATCATGTTAATCTAGTAATGTTTCCATGAGTTAAATGGATGCCAAATAATATCTGCATTGAACATATTGAAAAATTATGGTACAATGAAGTCTAAAGTGAGTCACCCAAAATTATGCAGAAAAGAACTTAAGAGCCAGAACATGAACCAACTTGCTTGGACTTCCACTGACATTTGAGCTCGTTGCTTTAAACACATTCTATAAATAGGCTTTATACTGATTTTTCTAGTAATTTCATGGATTTAGCTATCCATCTTATTATCCACCAGGTTCCCTCTGTGATCAGTAACAAGGATTCCTAATTAAGAGTGCGGTCTTTGGCCTAAGAATGGAACAAAGATAACTGGTCCGCTTATTGATTTATTGAATTAATGGCTTCCCCCACTTTAGCAAGGGTTGGTCTAACTACAGGAGTTAACTCTTCACTGCAAATAGACTAGATAATGCCAAATATACATACACAAAAAAATATACTTTTTGATTTTTCTACCTTGTGTAAATTGTGTGCTCAGGGTATAGCATTATACCACGTCATTGGGTTTTAGAAAAGTTTCAAAATATCTCTAAAACACACTTATGCAAACTAAAGGCCACGTATAAGACAAGTCAAAATTGTAAGGCCAGTGTTACTCCATTGTTAGAAGAGGATTTACTGTGTTTATTTGGCTGTGATAGAATACAATTTTATAATTCTATTGCATTTTTCTTAATAGACCTGAGAGTTTATATTTTTTCCTTGACACAATTGCTCATAAATCTTGAATTTAATCAGTTAGTGTAATAGCAAAATTTTAATTATAGGATCATAGAATTTGTTAATGTTATTTAAAAGATGACTTAATTGTGGTTTGTTTTTAAGAAGATTTCACGTATTTAAAGATAGGTGTAAATCTTTCAATTCTATTTTAGTATATATACGTTCTGATTATGCATGGATGTTGGACCATAAAAGAGATTGTATTATTCATTCATTCTACAGTTTTACTCCATGCCCATTTTGTTCCAGGAATTTCTTCTAGGTTCTGTGAATTTAACAATAAATAAGTCATAATTCATTACCCTCCTGGAGCTTACCTTCTAGCACTGACTTGTACTGTGGAACACTAGTTACCATTTTCAGACTGGTAAAGTTTGTTCTTAAAAATTTAAGTTTCTATTAAATGTTAATTTATGTTATATCAGTAATAGATGAAACACTTCTAGAGCACCTTTATTTATTCAGTAGGACTTTTGAGTCACTCATCTGCCTTTTAAAACTGGTGTGACTTCTTTGTACTTTGTTCAAGATTAGGAAATAATTCAATGTAGCATCTATGGTAATATTAAAGTCAGTTTTTTCCAGGCAATTCAGTATCGTGAAGGACATCAGTGATGATTTTATTTCCTTATTTAATTTCAGGAGTTTTCCTGTAACCTAGCTGGCTATAAATGTTTAAGCTAATGTAAAGCAGCTGAAACAAAAATGTTAGAGATTTGTTTCTCTCTTACCTAACATTCTGGCCTAGACTGCAGGATAGCTCTGAACCTTTAGATCATTCAGAGACCCAAGTTCCTTACATGTTTTTCTTCCATCTTCTAAGTAGTCCTCATCTGCATGGCTGAAGCTGGATTGCTGCTACTTTGGCATTCCAGTCCCATCAGGGAGTGGGTTTGGGAGGAAGCCCAAGGAAAGCTGATTGTCTTTAAGTTGAAAATAACTGGAAATTGCACTCCTTACTTTTTGCACATCCCATTGACCCAAATTTAGGTGTCCTCATACTGCAAGGAAGTCTCGGAAATGTAATCCCTAGTTGAGCTGCTATGTGCCCACCAAGACTAGGAGAATGCTTTGAGGGGACAGCTAGTAGTGTGCCACAGGACTCAGTGTGCATTAGAAACCAGAGTTCTAGAACATCCTACCTTCTGATTGTTTTAGTCAATCCCACAAGTGATAGGCGAATCGCTACTCTTTTAGACTCCAAAGACTTCCATGTAATAAGGTTTTGCTTCAGGGACACAGAACGGCCTATAGACAAAAGTACATTATGATATGAACTTTTGCCATGCAAATATTTGGTGTATAGGAGGTTCTTTTAGGAATGCCACACAGAATTTTTCATCTGGAAATAGTAATTGGCATGAAAGAAGGATCTAGCATTTAAAATAAATACTGTGTTTCTAACAACAAGATCAGAAACACAGTGTTTACCACCCAAGTCCTGGGTGTTTAGAGATGATAATAAACAAGGAGGGCATCCCCTATTTCATTTGTTTTTAGAGAGTTTACATGTGTTTTTAAAGCAGTACAATTAAGAAGTTAGGTGTAGAGTATTGGCAAACAAGGCTTTTTGCACTTCCTTAATTTACTCACTGATCATAAACTCATGCTCATCTTTCAAGTACCCATTTTACCAGTTGTTCTTAAACTTCAGCTTATATCATAATCGCCAGGAAGACTAGGTAAACAGATTCCTGCATGGCCCCACCCCCAGACTTTGTAATTCACTAGGTCTTATGTGGGACAAGATAATTTGCTTGTCTAACAAGTGCCAAGGTGTTGAGATAATGATGGTTCCAGGACCATACTTTGAAAACTACTGGTAACTCTGACTTCCCAGGTGTTCCTTCAAGGAATGACTTCTCCCAATTGCTGGGAGTGCTCCCAGAGGATAGCCTGTCAGCCCATCAGGACTTGCCCTTGGCTACAGGGAGCTGCCTGGTCCAAGGTCACTCCTATTTCTGGAGGTCCCTCCATCCAATGACTAACCACAGCAGAGATAGGAAGACCCAACACAAGATACTCTTCCAGCCCCTTTCAGTGCCAGAGCTCCTAGTGGTGTCAACTGACTTCCCTCTCCACCTCATTCTACTTTCTCTTTCTCCCTGTGCATACATTGATCCCAAGGGTACTCTCTATAAACATCTTAAACACTAAATTCTGTTTCAGAGTCTGCCTTTCTAGAGACCCCATACTGAAACAGTAATGATTCCACACTCTGTGTGTCTGTGGCGGATCAAATTGAGTCCAGGTTCTGCAGTTTGATGATATTCAAAGTGGACATCAACAGGCTGTCTCTAAGCTCTGCAGCTTATACTTCACAGCTGCTTTCTAACCCTCTCTTCTTTGGTCTATCTGATCCTCACCATCCCCTACACAGCTCCTCCTATTCATTCCTATCTCAGAGATTATGTCCATTTTGTTCCCACTACCTAATATGCCCCTCCATTACTGCCCTTTTTACCTGTCCTAATCCTATACATCCTTCAAGGCTCAGACACAAACTCATCTATTTCAATAGGCATTCTCCATATAACCACTATGGAGCTGATCTGGACAGACTTCTAGTAATTGTGTTGATAATCTCGACTTCTTTTATGTGTTTCTATTATAACATCAAGTGGTATTGAAAATGGCCATTTACTTGTGTTTATCCTTCCAGACTGTGAGCTCCCTGAGGGCAGAGACCACACTTAGAGTTATCCTTAAACAGATAACTGGCCCAGAAATAAGTATTGAACCATTGCACTGATGTGCCCACAGTGCCTTGTAATTTCTCCACCAGCCTTCGATATGTATCTTGCTTCATCCTCTGTACAAGTTCCTCAGGTTCAGGACTTTGTTTTTTGGCTCTCTTATATTCTCATCATTCTTAGAGTTGTGCTTTAAAGAGAGCAGATGTTCAATAAATACTCACTGAATAAAAAAAACCTATTACAGTTAATGGTTTTTATGGCCCATAACAAGGAACACACTAATAATGTGTATTCTGAATAGAAGACCATATCTTATGATTTTATTATATATTTCTCAATATTTGAATGCTTATCTTTCCTAAAAACATGAGTTCTTCATAGTCTCAGTAATTTATAGTGCATTTATAAATAAAATTGCAAAATAATAATGGTATAGGATATTAATTTGAAGTAAACTAAAAAATGCCACCTAACAATATGGGGGAGAATATAATAAAAAAAGAATATAGAGCTGTACTTACCAACACACACACACACACACATGCACATACACACTGTCTTTAAAAGAAGAAATCCTTTTAAAATATAATCCATACCACCAGGTTAACCTCAGGACCTCTGATTTCATGAAAATTCAGAAGAGAATTTTTAATAATGTAAACTTCCTTTTAATCATCATATTTTCTATTTCTGCTAGGCTAGACCAAGGAGTCTTATCTATATTCAAAGATGACCAAGATCAATGACTTGGATTTAGTTAAAATTTGCTTCTATTCTGGTTATTCATAACACAGCAAAGAATATATGTTGTAAAGAGTACAGGTGTATGCTCTGAGCTCCATGTATTTCACAAAGCCATATCTAAGGTTTGTCAATCTTTGCTGTCATATGGAATGAGATATCTCTGTTAAGTAGGAGGATCCTAAAACTGTGGGTTTGCTGCCTCTCCCACCACCTACCTCCCATAGCTGTCAGCACAGAGGTAGGCATACAAGGCAATAATCCTACAACTCAGCAAGCCGTGTCACCCAGCCCAATATCTGTTTCCTCGTGTTCTAGACCTCGAAAATTCTGTTGTGTCAGCAATGGGAATTCATCCCTTATCAGTGCCTGTATACAGGACCTCAGTATTTTCCATTTATGTCCCTGTTAGGACTCTCTCTGTGAATGACTAACCATGACCTACTTCCTTTTTCAGTATCAGAGGGTTCACAACTGAAATGATTGAAGAGTGAAGTTGATCTCACATTCTTAAACCTATCAATTCCCAATTCTAGCTAAAATTGTAACAGCATAAATAGGAATGTCAATGCTTCTCTTACCCATCTTTTAGGATATGATTATATGGCATCACTGTTTATAGTTTTCTGGCAATCCTTATTGTTCAGAATCTCAGTCAACTGAGTTAGTTCTCATAAGAACAATGACCAAAGAAAAGTATAAGTCAAGCACATATTTGGAAAATCTAGTTTCAAGACAGAGGTCTAGAGAGCATACTTTTGTTTTTAATATGGGAAGTTCAAATAAAATTTAGACAAGCAGTATATAGGAAGGCTCAATTTGAGCAAAATATTAGATTCAAACAGCAACATGCCCCTAAAGGGGCAACCACAGCAGCTAAGTAAATAACAGACAGCAGGTGCAGGCTCTATATTAGAGTATATGAGTAGTTTTGGCTTTCCAGTCAGACCTAGAAATCTGGTGGAAACTGAGGTGTAGAAACATTTTCAACTATGTACAGCAGTCGTGAGTTAAAAACAGTCACAGATAAGATTGTGCTGCCATCCATGTATAAAAATGAATCTACTAAACCATGGGCTGTAAGTCATGTGGTTTGGTTTGTTTGATTTGATTAGGGTTTTTTATTTTTTTGTTTTTAGTGCCTGATCCACATTTCTGATGAAGGTACCCATTGTGAACAGTGGCCCCCATTTATGAGATATCTGACTAAGACTTGTGGAATAGAGTAGACTCATCTTGGAGCCACTTCTTAATCCTACATTATTGGCACTTGCCCTTACCAAATGTACCCTGTAAAGAAGTTATGGTTGTCTATTATATATCTAGATATATGAAACTTAAAATAGTAACATGGATAGGGTAAAATGATGCTGACCTGTCAACTGTTTCCAAGAAAATGTACAAATGTCCTTTGCCACAATGAATAAAAATGCTGTGATATTATATTTGTAAAACCATCATCGTAAGGAAAATTTGTTATAAGGAAAAACTGGTGTGTCTACATCCATATATTTTCATTCAAATCAGCATATACACTTTTTGCGAAGAAACTAGGATTCCTTCTTTTTACAACTTCTCAAAGAGTTGACAGGTGTGCACATAAGGGAAGCACTTCATGACTGTTCATTGATTTGATCCTTTTGTTGTTTAATGTATATCTGTGTATTTTCTGGTTTTGTTCTCTTTTCTTGGCCATTCAAAAATTATCTGCAGATTCATGTAAAACCCTGAAAATTAGCTTATAACAGAAGACATACGTCATTAAATCAGATGGACATGCCATTCAGCTTTGGGTGGGAGGGGAACTTGATAATTTGTTCTCTGTATTGTCATTCAGTCTCCCAGTACTTCTAATACTCCAATTGTTGTGTGTATTCCTGCAGGCTTCCCACTTGATACTTTCTCACACTTCCTAATGATCTTCTCTATTAGTTAAATGTTTTCTTTATAGAATGTACAGCCACAACAAACTAGAAATTTATAAATAAAAAAGAGATTTTAAAAAGCCATCAGTTCTTCTTTCAAGTGCATGAATTCTGTTTGAACAGATATGACTTTGAAATAATGAAGAAAAGATTAATAAATGTTTTACACATGCATTTAATATTTTAGCAAATCTTTAAGGTCAATTTTGTGTTAAAATTTATGGTACCACTTCAGGGAACATTTATGGAAATGAATTTCAGAATTCACCCTCATTGTCGTGGAATGATTTACAGTACAGGTCTACATCACTGCAGAGCTAGTTATGTTAGAGACGCTATGGGTGAACTGAACCAAAGCCTCAACCAGTGGAACTGGTAATTCAGACACAGCCATCAATATTGCCAGTGAATCACCCATCTCCTTGGCCTAGGCTTTCTTGACTTTGCCTGAAAAGGCTACCACTGAACATTTTCCATCTTTATTTGAGAAATAAAATGACTAGCTGTAAATAAAAATGATAAATTGTCATCTTTGATCTTTTCTTCCAGAAATTATATCCTGTAGTTCCTCGAGTAAATTTGACTCCAGTATGTTTCCCTTTACTAAAGTATTTGGGCAATCATGTATTAAATACAAATGATGTGGTAATCCATACATTACATGACATGCTTCCAAAAACAGATTCAATGATACAAAATAGTAGATAATTTTATCCTCTTTCTTTTAAAAATAACTTTACAATCTAAATTCATTTTATAATATACTCAGCAAAGTAGTCTACAAATATGACCTGACATGAGTTTCAGAAAAAAGGCACATCATTCACTTAATTTTTCTTCAGTTTGAAGTTCCCTTTCACTAGGTTTTCGTGAAAGAGTAACCCTTTCAAAAACTGGTTTTAACACCCTCAAATTTAGTTCTTCAGTTTTTAATTCTAAGCTTATAGATATACATGTGGTAAGCATGCAGTTAGCAAGCAGAGGAGTCCGTACTCTGGGCATTCTTTGTAAAGACCTCAATGTTAAATTGACTACTACCCAGCTCAGGCCAATAGTATCAAAGGGAGATAACTGGCATTTGAGATTGGCAGTGTTCACTTATTCCTTTACATGTTTTTCAAAATTTATTTATAATTCAGTAAATCACTAGAAAACAACAAGCTTAACTGACATAAAATGACTTGAGTCACAAATTATTACCATTGTTTCAGCTTTTATCAAAAGTCAGCAAAAGACCACATGAAAAGCCTTTTTATATTATCTGCAGGAGACTATTGACGTCACTGCTCATTAATCACAGAGTTCCTTATAGATAAATTTTTTATATGTATGTTTCTATATGTAAATTTCTCTTTTACTTCCAGGTAAAAAACATCTGTTTGTGGAGATGTTTCCCTTTAATCAGATAATAAGAACTGAAAAAGTAATTGCTTCTTTTTTTCCTGAACTAGTAGAAAACTCAGAAATAAATATAATATTCTATTGAAGTCATCATCTTTCCTCAGATCTTAGTATTCCTCTCCACCCCCGGTTTCTTCCTATTTGGCTTTAAATTTATTTTTCTAGCATTAATCTCAATTTTCTGTTACAAATTGGTATAGCATTTTTCTAGAAATAGAATGAATATGTTACTAATATAAATGCCAAAAGTTGGAGATACTGTCCTTCATTCATTTATTCAAACATTCATTCATCTAAGTTTATCACTTTAAAAATATTAGTTGATGATCTCCTATGAGTCAGGGTGTGTACTGGGCACTGTGGATATAATTGTGAATGAGGTATATTTTCTTCCTTCAAAAAGCTTCCCTTTTGATTTCTTCTTTGCACCGTTCATGATGCCAAGCACATAATAAATGTTCCTCAGCAATGTCTTGTGTGATTGCCTCTTCTCTTAGTTGATTATTTTTGGGACTTCATTTATTTGAATGTTTTGAAATAAGATGAATTTTATCTGTTTGAATTAGTTAATCACAGTGTCTAAGCTTTAACATTTTGTGCTTTTCTTTTTTTCCTGTAGTTGTGTCCTAGTGTGATTAGAATCACAAAGAAGAAAATATTTTATATTTTGATAAATAAAAGTTATATATAAACTCAATGACCTCTATAAGATTCTTATGGCTTTGTGATTAGTTGCACATCTCATACCTTTTCTTATACTTTGACATTTCTTTTGTGTTAATAACCATTGTTTGCCCTTCTGTCATTATGAGATAGAATAGTTATTCTTTAAATCCTTCGTCTACATCATTTAATTTTTCATGGACAAAATGCAAGATCCATTTCAAAACAAATGATGTTAGGTTATCACTTCTTGATGCTGACGTGACACTTTTTTTTATACTGTCATGCACTGCAATCATTCATGTGTTTTATTTCTGTTAGTAGATTTCAACTTCTAGGAGATCAGGGATTATTTTATAATTTTTCAACTCTCCTCTAGGAACTAGCAATGTCTTCCATATAGCAGGGAACCAATAAATAGCATGTGAATAAAGTAATCAGCTCCCAGTGAATAGTATAGGTATTTAGAATGGCAGATATTTTTATGCTAGTACCCAATGTGCTCACACTTACAAGCATGAACTTGCTGTGGCACAAGAGAAACATGTTGTCTAATTGCCTCTTCTCTTAGTTAATTATTTTTCAGGCTTCATTTAAATGTGTGTTTCAAAATAAGATGAATTTTATCTGCTGAATTGGTTAATTACAACAGAGAGAAGGGAAGATGATATTGAAAGCATGCTTTAATTCAACCTAAAAATTAAAACTTTTTCCATTAATAATTTATTCTTGAATAAAGGTAGATACTTAAAACCAATATTATTTCTCCCTCAAAGTTCCTCTGCTACACATATGTTCTACTGTGTAATTTTGATGAGGAGTCAAATTGGGTGATATGTTTCACTCAGGATTTTTATGTCACTCATACTTTCAGTTTGTGAAATAAGGTAATAATAATTTAAGTTTCATAGCAATTTTTTTTATTTTCTGAGACAGAAGTGAAGACAGAACCGTTGCTTCCTGAGGAAAAGGATCATGAAAGATCACCTTGCTCTTTACCTTTTAAATTGAGAATCAAAGCTCCATAGATCCTGCATTTTAGTACTTACATGGGAGGTGTTTACTCATAGGTAGTGAGGAAAATGAAACTGGCACTCTTCTTGGAAGTGGGGAGTTCTGATTTACTTTTTGCTGCCTTTGCTGTACAAACCAGAGGCTTACGAAGAATTAACTCAGTACTCGCTGAGGTCCCAATAAGCAATAAATGACTGGCTAATGTAGGCAAAGGCATTTAGCTATACTTTGTATGCATTGTAAATGTGATATTTTCTGGAGTGTTCTGCTAACACCTTGTAGATATCCTTGGTTAATTAACCAAATATTGAAAGAAGGAAGCCTGTCTTTCACCTGTGATCTTGCAGGTCTTGCTTTCTAGGTAAGCAGAGCTGTGGGTTGTAATACAAAGATTTTTGTTGGTATGTGAATTCTAAGTTCTTCCTTATCTAGCTTAAACTGTTTCCTCTTCCAAAAAGGAAAAACTATATTCCAGAAAAATAGTCTATGAAATAACATAATATAGTGTATATTTTTAGTGTTTGAAAGAAATTGAGATTGTCTTTTAAGTTACCATAGTATGATACTTGGTCCAATAATATTTCACTAGAGAGTTTTTGTTAGAAACTCTCTTTCTAAAAGCCAGAAACAAGGGTTTTGAATAATGAAGACAAGAAAAGATAGTAAAATAGCATACCATTTTGAATTGTAGTGTTGGAAAGGGCACTGGGTGAGGAAGCAGTAAGATAGAGTTCTATTTCTGCCTTGAACTCATTTCTTTACTTCTCTGCAGTGCTTTACCTCTCTGCAGCTTGGCATCCAGGTGGAGAACTGGATGAGTTCTAAGTCCATCTGTATTAGTTCGTTCTCATGCTGCTAATAAAGACATGCCCAAGACTGGATAATATATAAAGGAAAGAGGTTTAAATGACTCACAGTTTAGCATGGCTGGGGAGGCCTCAGGAAATTTACAGTCATGGTGGAAGGAGAAACAAACATATCCTTCTTCACATGGTGGCAGCAGGGAGAAATGCAGACTGAAGGGGGAAAGCTTCTGATAAAACCATCAGATTTCATGAGAACTCACTCACTATCACAAGAAGAGCATGAGGGTAACTACCCCCATGATTCAGTTACCTCCCACCAGATCCTTCCCACAACACATGGGGATTATGGGAACTACAATTCAAGATCAGATTTGGGTGGGGACAAAGCCAAACCATATCACCATTTATCTCTGTCCTACTGCAAGGTAAGCATTGCTTTGTATAATGCTGTCCTTGAGGGTAAGAAAGTGGCCTTCTCCTTCTCTGTATCCCAGAGCCTGGGATTTAGTAGCTGCTTTCTAAATGTTGGTTGATTTCTATTCAGTTCCCAGATGTATGACCAAAAACTTGTGCGATTCCCTGGTTCAGTGTACAGGACATCAGCTCTGGGGTTAAAAAGCAGGATATGGACCTGAATCCTAGATTGACCATGCATCCAGTGCCATCTTCTCTTTTCATCACAAATTTCGTGTGTCTCTACATTTCTGGTTCAGCAGATGTTTCTTTATGGCTGCTACGCCTATGCTTGAGTTGGTTGTCAGGGCTGTTAAGTAAAAAGCACTGTCAGCACAGTATCTTGCCCTCAAGAGAGGATGTAACTTCAATTTTATGACAATGTTTATTATTACTGATATGGGAAAGAAAGTCCCTTGCTTGTTTCTGGCCCACTTGCTCAATACTTTATATTTAAACCATGGTAGGATACTGATTTTTTTAAAAATATACCAATCTTGCTTTAGACTTTTAATCATCACTAAGTAAGAGAATCTGTAATCATGTGACAAATACTGTGTCAACAGCTAGGAAAACCATACTAGATTGGTTTGGTAGTGGCCAGTAAAAAAAGCAATGCTGGGGTGCAAATAGAAAGGAACTCGGCCATAATCTTAAAGCATATTTCATTTGGGGCTCCATCATAAAGTTTGCAATGTTTGTCTTCAGCATGTTCCAGCTACTTTTGTCCCTTTTCTTATTCTCTCTGTTTGGAAAGCACCTGGTGTCTTAAATCACCCTGACTGCCCAGAGTCTTCACTGCATCTCCCCATCTGTTTCTCTCCATGTATCTGAACCAGAGGAAAGAGCAGTGAGCCAGAAGTCAAAGACTGGACCAGGCCCAATTGCTAACTAAATGTAAAACTGTGGGCAAGTCATTTAACTATTCTTTATCTTAGTTTCCCTGTGTGTGTGTGTATATATATCTATTCATTATTTATTGATTCATTATTATTAATGAATATATGTATTCATTATTTATATTTAAAGAAGGAGTTGGAGCTAAAAGTTTCTTTTAACTCATATGTATGATTCTATGGGGTCTTCATCTCATAATGAAAACATTCTTATACTTTCCTTATTTTCTTCTAAGTAAACCTGGAAACTTTCTTCCAAGGTGACAATAGCAATAGTCATATACTGTGGTAGAATCCCTAGGAGGCTGGGGATTTTGTTTTGTGATGGTGTTTTGTCTTGTTGGTTTTTTACAAGCTTAATATCCTAAATGTCTTAACTCAAAAATAGGAATATATGATGATCGCATTTAAGTACCCTTTGAAAATAATGGAAGATATATTTTTTAAGGAATCTTCAATCAACACTAAAAAAAAAACTGTGTCTATAGTTTTGCATATATCCAGAAGGTCGTATAGTTGGAATCATACAGTAGATAGCCTCTTCAGATTGGCTTCCTTCACTTAGTAATATTAAGGTTTCTCTATGTCTTTCTATGGCTTGAAATTTCATTTCTCTTTAGTGCTGAGTAATGTTTCATTGTATGTATGTACCACAGTTTACTAAATCTATTCACCTGCTAAAGGACATCTTGGCTACTTTCATGTTTTAATAACTATAAATAAAGCTGCCATAAATAACTATGTGCTGGTTTTGGTGTGGACGTAAGTTTTCAGTTCATTTGGGTAGATACCAAGGAGCACCATTGCTAGATTATATAGCAAGAGTATGTTTGTTTTGAAAGAAACTGCCAAATTGTCTTCCAAAGTGGCCGTGCCCTTTTGCATTTCTACCAGCAATGAAAGAAACTTCCTATTGCTTTACATCCTTTCCAGCATTTGGAGTTGTCAGCGTTTTGCTATTCCAATAGTTATGTAGTGGTAACTTGTTTTCATTTGCAATTCCCTGATGACATATCGTGTTGGACACCTTTTCATATGCTTATTTGCCATCTGTATATATGCATTTAAATTTTTTATATGTAAGTTTTTTTATATTTAAGGTATAAAACATGATGTTTTGATATGCATATAAATAGTGAATGATAACTAATTAACATATCCATCTCCTTACATAGTAATTATTTTTAAGCATGTATGTGGTGAGAACACCTAAAATCTGCTCTCTTAGCAAATTTCCAGCATACAGCACTGGATTATTAACTGTATCATGCTATACATTGCATCTATAGACTTACTCATTCTATACAACTGCAGCTTTATACTTTTTTGGTTGTTCTAAAGAAGATATAAGTTCTAAATTACTATGGCATTGTGCATTTTTGTTGATCTTTTTTTTTTAGTTAAAACTAATTTTAAAATTTTATTATTTTTATTTCGATAGGTTTTTGGGGATGAGATGGTGTTTGGTTACATGGACAACTTCTTTAAGTTGTTTTGTTTATTTGTTTTATTTTTTTTTTTGAGACAGAGTCTTGCTCTGTCACTCAGACTGGAGTATAGTGGTATGGTCTCAGGTCACCGTAACCTCCACCTCCTAGATTCAAGCCATTCTCATGCCTCAGCCTCCCAGGTAGCTGGGATTACAGGTGCATGCCACCACACCAGGCTAATTTGGGGGTTTTTAGTAGAGATGGAGTTTCACCATGTTGGGCAGGCTGGTTTGTACCTCCCGACCTCAAGTGATCCACCCACTTTGGCCTCCCGAAGTGTGGGATTACAGGTGTGAACCATCATGCTCAGCTGGATAAGTTCTTCAGTGGTGATTTCTGGATACATTTTGACCAATATCTCCCCATTCTCCCCAACTGCCCACCCTAGTAACCACCATTCTTCTCTCTGTTTCTATGTGTTCAACTTTTTTAGATTCCATGTGTAAGTTAGAGCATGCAGTCTCCTTTTTTCTGTGTCTGGCTTATTGCGTATAGCACAGTGCCCCCCAGTTTTATCCATGTTGTTGCAAGTGGCAGTACATTCTTTTTTAAGGCTGAATAATATTTCATTGTATGGTTGCCAGGGGCTAGGGGAGGAGGAGATGACTAGGTGGAGCACAGAGGATCTTTAAGGCACCAAAACTCCTCTGTGATGCTATAATAATGAATACATGCCATTCATTGCATGTATGTCAATAGAATGTACCCCTAGAATGTACAACGTTAAGAGTGATCATTTTTTTTTTTTTTTTTGTAAACTATGGGCTTTGGGAGATAATGATGTGTCAATGAAGGTTCATGGAAGAATAATCAATGTACCACCCCAGTGCAGGCAGCATGCAAGACATTGTTAGTGGGAGAGAATGTACTGTGGGGGAGATTGAGGTATATGAGAATTCTCTGTGCTTTCTGTCCAATTCTACTGTGAACCCAAAGCTGCTCGAAAAAATAAAGTCCACTTAAAACTTTTTTTAAAGGCCAGAAAAGCCTGAGGTTTAGTCTCAGTGACTATCAAGAGGTCAACCAAGTGGCAGGATCTGGAAAAAACTTACAGGGTTGATTTGATACAGATTTTAATTTCTAAACTAGTACTGAATAAGACTTAGAGAAGGGAAGAAAATGATATCAGTTCAGCAACTGTATGCCAGTTCTTTCACATTTGTTTCCATTTAATTCTAACCCTAGCAGGTAAGTATGTATAATCCCTTTTCATATAAGAACATTAGATTCTGAGAAGTTAGTTTATTTGCTGAATTTGACAAGCTAAGGGTAAAGGGTGCAGGTGTCAAACCTGTCTGCCTCGCTCTGTGCCCAACAGCCACCAGCTACCTCATTCATGTATATGAGGAATAATGAAAAAATGAAGTACACATAGATGGTTGGTAGAAATCCAGTTCTCTGACTGTAGATAAAACTAGTTCCCTTGCCCAACTTTGAAGGGCAAGATGGAAGAATATTTATTCTGAACTCCATGTTCTCATAGAGGGAGATCATTTTTACTGTGCTCTCCAGAAGGGAAAAACATGTGAGGAAGACATGCCCCTGCTTCTCTCCACCTCATCATTTGCCCCTTCCAAGGCAGGAGGAGTGACTTCTCTGATAGTTGAGTTTCAGAGAAGGAAATGATGGTGCCCAGATCATCCTGGCTCCTGTCTGCTGGACACATTCTCTGCTTCTCTACTCAGTGAACTTTCAGGCTAGGGTCTCCTCTCAGACATCATCTGGCAATTGTTCAATTCAGGAGTATTAGAAGGTATTAGGGGGCTCACTGTGGTGGTACCTCTGAGTCATGCTCTCTGATCAACTTTATTAGTAATAAAGCTGACATTTTGATCTTTTATTTATTCATCACACAGTTGGTTCCAAATTAGGAGAGGAAGAGGAATATAGTTTTGTTTACTGGCCCCTGAAAACCTCAAAAAATGGGTAGGATAAAATCTAAAGGATTCATATGTTAAAATATATGTATGTCAGAATAATTATCATTAAAGATAACACAGTAATAGTTTTCATTTCCGCCCTTAGGGAAGAATCCCTGGCAAAATATTTTAAAGAGACTGAGTGGCAAATATGTTTAAAGGGTTATTAGCTTATGGAAGTGTAGAGTTGGTCAGGTAAGCTTGCTTTTTCTGCTTGGATAGCACCAAGCCAGTGGGACCCATTTTAATGGCTGCTCCCTAAGAGCTGTACTTACGATGTTTCATTATTTTATAGTCCTTATTGGTCCTAGTCATCAGCTATCTTACAAATTCTTTTTCTCTTATGTGCATGTTGGGAGAAAGGCATGCAAGTACTTCGTTCTTTACTTGAGTGCTGGTGTTTAGCCTTTCACTGTGGTTTTTAGTGTGATGTTTTCCTCCAGTATCTGTAAATGTTAGGAAGAGCTATGTTTTCATGGATAGAAGTTTGTGTTTATGGAATTTTCTTGATGGTTCACCTGCCAAATACCAAGTCTGTCAGTTTTCAGGGTGCCCAGTTAGGCCATCTGTGTGTGCAGGTGTCGGGGTGCTTCTCCAAGACAGTGGCACACATAGGTATTTCTTATGTGAGGTGTCATTACTGGTCTCTTTGCATATTTTTATTCAAATTCAGCTATTGTGTTGAGTGCCCAGACATTCTGAGAATCAAAGAATTTACTCACTGGATTTTAGAACTTTAGTTTGACTAAACCATAGTACAATTGAACATTGCTTTGGGACTTGCTTGCCGGCTCTGAACTCAGCATGCTAAAATAGGACCCTTGCTTAAAGTAAACCTACTTTGAAGTGGCCCCATTGTACCACTGTTTAACCATTTGCTCAGGCCAAAAATCTAGAACTCATCCTTGATTACTCTCATTGTCTTATAACCAAGCTATCGTGTCTGTTCAGCTCTACTTTGAAAAGCAGATACATCCTGTATCTGACCACCTTAGGTACCTCTGTCATTACCATTGCAGTTCAAGCCACCATGATATCTTGCTTGTTTGAATTATTGCAAGAGCCTCGGGACTGGTCCCCTTGATGCTTCATCCTCTCTTGCTCTTCATATAGATGGTTTTCCACAGACATCCAGAATAATCTTTTAAAAATGCTACTCAGCTCACATCAAATGCCCTTCAGTTTCTTTCCATCGGTCTTCTCCCTAGCCTCTGAAGACCTACATGATCCAACCTTTGGCTACCTCTGTGACCTTCTCACATACACTCTCCCCCATTTTCATTCTGTCCCAGTCATATTGTTTCTCAAGCAAGTCAAACTAGTTCCTGTTTCAGCCCTTTGTACTTATTGTCCCCTATGCTTGAATGGCCTTTAACAATAAGAAATATTTATTGAGCTATGCACTAGAGACTACTGTAGGCCCAGTGACTAGAGCTTTCAACAAGACAAAGTTTATATCGTTAGCAAGCTTTCATCCTACAGAAAGATGACAGAACATAAACAAATTAACAAATGTATAAGGGCTCAGGTAATGGTAAGTCAACAAAATTAGAAGAATAAGATCCATGGGCATAAGATGTGCTACTTTATGGAAAGTGTTTAGAGAATACCTAACAAAATGACTCATGAGTAGAAGTCTTGAGGAAATGAAAGAGTAGCCACATAAATATTTGGGGTAAGTATATTCCAGGGAGAAGGAATAGCAAATGCAAAGGCCCTGAGGCATGAGTGTGCCAGGTGTTTTTAGGGAAGAGCAATGGCAGCAGTATGCCTAGGATGTAACACGTCAGGCAGGAAGGACGGTAGGAAATAAGGTCAGTCTGGTGGTGGAGACTCAGATGATGAAGGGCCTTCTTCTAGGCCATTAAGGATTTAAGCTTTTAATCTATATCATAAAGGAAGCCAATAGACAGTTTTGAGCATTGACATGACGTAACTGTTTTATATTTTTAGAGAAGTACTCTTCCCATTGTGTTGAGAGTAGACAATAAGGGAGGAAAGGTAGAAACATGAAGATTAGAGGCTACTGCAATAGTCCAGATAAAAGATATGATGGTATGAAGAAAGAGCTGGACTTCACAGGGTTTGCTGACAGATTTAATGTGGGTATGAGAAAAAGGGAGAAGCTAAAGATGAATCCAAGTTGTCCTGAGCAACTGGTAAATCTCTTCCATTTACCATTATCTTAACAAACTTAGTGACATAAACCAGCCATGTTATTTTACTGACATATTTGATGGGTTAGCAATTCGAATGGGGCACAGCAGGGGCATCTTGTCTGTTCCCTGTATTCCACAATGTGTAAAGCTTTGGTTGGGAAGACTCAAAGCCTGGGGTTCACTCAGTGGTGAGAGCCTGGAATTATCTGGAAGTGTCTTCATGCACATGTCTGGCAATTGATGCTTGCTTTTGATTAGGACTTCAGCTGGTTTGCCAGCTGGAACACCTACTCACAGCTTCCCCAGGTAGTCTTTCCAGGCAAGTGAGTTTGGACTTCCACACAGCACAGCAGCTAAGTTCCAAGACTGACTGAACCAAGAAAGCCAATTAGGATTGCATTTTCATGATCTGGTCTTAGACATCACATAACCTCACTTCCACCATTCTCTATGGAATGCGACAATCACAAAGGTTCACAAAGAATCAACGATAGGAAACAGATATACTACCACTTATGGGAGACATGTCAAGGTCACATTGCAAGAAGAGCAAGCAAGATGGGAAATATTGTGGCAGCCCTCTTTGGAATACAAAATCCACCATCATGGGGAAGGCTGAGAATAGCAGGTGTGTATCAGAGTGCAAAATTAATTAGATTTTGGCAGTGTTGTATTTGTGATACCTATAAGACGACTAAGTGGAGATGTCAAATAAGTAATTGGATGTATGAATTTAAAGAGGGATCTGTGCTACAGATGTATTTGGAAGCCACTTGTCTGTTTGAAAGCATGGAGCTGGATGAGGCAGAGTGAGTATAAACAAAGAAAAGAAGGTCCAAGGACAGAGCCCTGGAACACTTCAATGTTCAGGCTTAGGAAGATGAAAAGGAGCCATCCAAAAAGACTGACATAAGTAGCCAATGCTACTAAGAGAGTGGTGTTCTAGAAGCCAAGAAAAGCAAGTATTTACATTAGTTTAAATCCACTGCATCAAGTGCCATTATACGATGTGGACTGAGAATTAATTCCATCAATCTGAAGGTCATTGATGACCCTTAGGAGATATTTCCTTGTTATGAAGCTCAAACCCAGCTTAGTGAGGGTTCAAGAACAAATGAAAGGAAAATAAGACTTTGAGTGTGAACATCTATTTCGAAGAGTTTGACTGTAAAGGGAAATATATGAAAGAGATGAGTTTTAGAGGAGATATCAGGTCAAAGGAGGGTGTTAGTTTTTTTTAGGCTGGAAGATTTTAGAGTGTATTTGTAAACTAGTGGGGAAAAAAAGCAGAAAGTGGAGTAAATAATGATTGGGGATATCGGCAGGAGCAAAGTCCTTGAGCAGGCAGGAGGAAAAGGCATGCAGTGTAAATGATGTATGCTGGGTTCCCTCCCTTTCCTCATGTAGACCTGTATTCTTCTCCTTGAAGAAACCTTCTCTAACTACTTATATAGAAGAACCTACTCCATTCTCTTAATCTGTTTTTGTTTTTTGTTTTTTGTCCTTCCTGGAACTTTACCATGTATTCCTTTATTTCTTATCACTGCATCAGAATGTGAACCCTATTAGGGCAAGGATTTTGCCATGTTGTTCCCTGACCTATTCCTAGTACCTAGGACCTGGCATATAAAGCATATTTAGAAAAATGTTTTCAGTGAATGGATGACTGTGGGATGAATTAAATCGGAATCTTTTTGTTTTGGCTTAGCATCCCTCAAAATTATTTTACAAATTTAATTCAAACGTGATTTTGACTTCACATTTTAATTAGTGTGTCACTTTGAGACTCCTGGGGATTAGCAGAAGACTTAATGGGAAAATAATTTGGGAGATTTTATATTTTCTAGTACCAAGATTGTCCTTGGCAACTTGATTATTTCTGAAGTGGATCCTCATTTGACAGACTCCCAAGATAAGAAATTTGGCATAAAGCAACTGCATAAGCCCTCCTCTACCCTCCATTGATCACATTGAGTAGCAGTTCAGTTGCTCAGGAGAGAGAACTGAAAATCAAGAGATAAAAGCTACAAGAAAAGCTTTGTAAAGTTCTTTATAAAATACCTGTCCATACACTAACTCATCTTACCTATTAGGAAAGGTTGCAATACAGCATGTTAATACTTCACTGGGGGTATATTGCAACATTATGAATTAAGGGGTGGGAAGCACTTTCAGATTCTCAAATAAAAGATGCTCTCTTAAGTTCACAGTATCATTATCATGGTAACTATGACAAATGAAAACATTCCCTTCACTTTCCTCCCTTATAAGTCACTTCTTATTGATTTGTCATGTCAGATAAAATTGTATTTTCTTACACTTTTTTTTTCTTTTTTCCTGCTTTAGAGTAAGAAAGTAATTTCTCAGCAAGAAAAGAATACTATCATGTGGAATATCATGCTATATATCCCAAGTTTCTTTTATTTGACAAGCACTCCAAATTCAACTATTGACTTACAAAGCTGTGTTATTTTTCATTATGTTATGTGTTTGGCTTTCAGTGTTATGGAGAAATGCCTGATTAAAAGGAAGCCTGCAAGTTAATTCCCAACATGCCCTTTGGCAGCTTTTTCATTTCACTTAGAGGTGGGAGCAGGTGGTGTCATTTAGAATTAAATACATCATGTCTCAGTTGGCAGGAAAACAACATTCAGTGATGAAACATCCCTGCAATGAATCTCATTAATTGTTCACCAATTTGTGGTAACTTTATTTGTATTTGCATACTGTAATACAAGTACAATGAGGTGTCGTACATTTAGATCATACTTAGTGTTAGGTTTAGCTATCAGCTGTAAAAGGCCTTTGGTGTAACAACTCTGAAGGGCTAGTACGTGAGTGCCAGTCCATCTCCTACGGGAGGCCCCCTAAAACAGTCTTGTTTCATTTCCACCATTTTCCAGTGAAGTGATAGCAATTTCACAAAACTGTAGTCCAAGCTTACGCCCATGCTATTTTTAGCATCTTTACTCTGTGAAAAGATAAAACAGATCCTGTTTGAACTCTCATGTGTTCTCAGAGACTTAATACCGCTGCAAATTATAATGTTTTTTCTAGCATTCAAATGTGTCTGGATGTCAAAGGGCAACTGAAAAACTCATCTGATATTTTCCATAGAAAGATATATATTGGGATTCAAGTAACTATGTATTATATTGATACAGCTTATTATAACAATAATTCTGGGAACATTAGACTAAACTAATTTCTTCTTATGAAGCTGTTTCTATCATAGACTGAGAAAACATGAAAACATGTTAGTTAAAAGACTTATTATAATATTTATTGTTAATATACAGAAAATGCGGCAATGTGGTAAGCATCCTTTTTCTGAATTCATCGTTTTCATTTATAAAAGGACTTATAGTACATCTGTTATGTGCCTGGTTTGGGACTGGCTTGCAGAAAATGTGAAACATCCTTAAGATAGACTCTCCCTTTCAAGGAATCAGAAGTATCTTTAAAAACTAGATATAGAAATATGAAAGACAGAGAAGAATACGTATCAATGTACAATTGACAAATTATGTGGAACAGTTAGTGTTGTAGATCAGAGTTTCTTGAAGTTTTATTACAGTATTTTCCATTATTAAAGGTTTTTACTTGTAATAATTATATGATGAAATAGCCTATTGATCAGATCAAACATCTCTGCAATAAAATTAAGTGGCTATGGTTTATAATGCTTTCTGTTGACAAATGTGCATTCCTGTCATTGGTGATGCAAGGCGTTATCCTGGAAAGACAACTATAGTAGAGGATGGAAACACTGATTCTATCTTTGCTTCCCCTCTTCCTAGATGTGTTGCCTTCAAGAAGTCACTATTTTCTAATCTAATAATAAAATGGGAAAATGTATGAAAAATCCAGTGCCTTAGGATTTATTTTTGCTCCCCAAGCTCATTGTATATAGTCCTAATACTGAAAAAGATCCTTGGGACTCTACCATCCTGGAGGATGAGAACATCTGATTTTCAAGGTCACCAGAACCATTTTTAAATCCAGCCACACTGATGTGGAATCACCACCAACAGAATTAGAGATATTTAATAAGAAGATATATTATTTAAAAATGACTGTTACTTAAAAGTGATAATAAGCAGAAGATTGTATTGATGCAAATTTTTAAAAGATGGCAAGCCTTGTTTCAGGGATATTTTTCTGGGCAAAACACATTTATTTTTCATCTATTTTTACCAATAGCTTTTGGTAAAAAGGACTTCAGACATAATTGAACATTCTGACTTCTGCCACCTCCTACTGTAATTTTAACACCAAAATTTACTTATCATATATGAATCTATTCTTCTAAAAAGAATGTCATTAAACTGATGAGAAGTTAAAATTAACCTTATTTCTGAGTAAAAGTAATTTCTAATCCCATGTTTTAGAAAATGTTTTACAAATGTTTCTTGTATCTTATTTTAAAATGACATCGTTTAACATGGAATTACAATTTTAAATTTTATGTCAGTGATTATAATCTCTGTGGTGAGTGGCTACCATGCTGGACAGTGCAGCTCTAGAGAACTGGTTGTCAACCCTGGTAGCAAAGGAGAGCTCTAAGTAGAGCTTTGAAAAATCTGCTGTCCAGCCCCACTCCAGACCAATTACATAAACATCTCCAGGGTGGGATCCAGCCATTAGGATTTTCAGAAGAACTTTCCAAGCGATTTCAATCTGCAGCTAAGATGAAGACCACTGCATGAATTGGAGACCTCACTGAGAGGTTTTGTTTTTATCCTAGAACCATGATACGTCTTTAAAGCTTTAAGCATGGATGAGGGGTGATCACATTTACATTTTTAAAAAATCACTCTGGTGAAAGCACAGAGATCAGATTCGAGGGAAATACAATAGATGTAAATGTTGGCAGATCCTTTTAGTGGCTTGGGCAGTAGCCCAGTTCATGGATGATGGCTTCATGGTAGATGAAGATGGAATCAAGAGTTATTTGGAAGATGAAAGGTCTTGATTACAGATTGAATGTAGAAGGGTAGGGGAGGAGATGCTGTTCAGTGTGAGGGAGGATACTGCAAGTAGATGCAGTTGTTACATGATTTTTTAAAGATCAAATATATGCAAAAACTTGTCGTGAGTTTTGAGCCCACGCAAACAGATGCATTAAAAGTAAAATAAGATATTTCCATTGCTGAAGAAGTCCATAGGTTTTGCTATCAAGTGTTTAAATTATTAACTGTAACACTGAAGGAGGTTAGGAATTGTACCAATGAAGGGGAATATTACTTATTGTATTCTTGTTATCTAGATGGTAAGTCATCCAAAGGAAGGGCAAATTAGAGTGTAATTCTTTTATTGTGGGTTCATGCGTGACCCACTAAGGTCCTTCTGAAGAAAATATTTACTTGTGCCATAAAAGACATAAAATTAATAGTACTTGATTTTTGATTTTAAATAGTTATAATGAACTTAAGGAGAGGCTAGTCCAACGTCTTGTTATGGAGGGACCAAAGCTCCATGGGGTTTAGGAATGTGCTCAGGTCACATGGTTTTCATTTCTCCACACTACAATGAACTTGTTGCATTGGGTGCTAACCTGTTCTATGTAAACCTTTGGCTCCTTAGAGAGCTTGCCTCTCCAAATTTACATACGTTTCTGCATTTTCTTAAACTTTATGTATTTTTCCTCTTCTTGTATTAAAAATACAATGTAATCTGAGACAGACTTCTTCCTCTTTCAATTGTTTGATATTGAATTTTTCACAGTACCCTGATATAGTAAAACGCTGTGAAAACCCTTTACTCAAACATCACATGTCCATTGAGTAAGACTGTCTATATATATACCAGGAGTAATTTTTTTACATATTTGTTCTAATTAGCAGACTGTTTACATTTTTTCAGTTCTTTAAAATCCTGTATTTCAACATGTGAACATTTGATAATGGCATTTACTGACATGATCTAGTCATATTGTAATAGAAACAACATCTAATTTGAGCTGGAAAGAACAGATTACTTAAGTTGTGACTTAAGAACCAGCTTTGTGACCTCAGAAAAGTAAATTATTTTTGCTGACCTTTAGTTTCCTCATTGTAATTGAGGATGTTGGTACCTACTTGATAAAGCTATTATAAAATTCACAGAGATAATATTAATAGTAATACTGGGCTTCAATCTCTATCAATAAGATATAGGACTCCACAATCACAAAACTCAGCTTATTAGTATGCTATCATTTTCCCTGTTCTATATGGTCCCTGATAGCTGAGTTTAAGCTAATTAGACCCAAGCTAGAGAACAGAAAACCTTGTTAACATTATACACCTCCCAGATCCACTGTTCCTGTTCTAACCTCAGTGTACTCAAGAGCGCACATCTCCTGCTCATATCCTTTCAGGAAAAATCATAATTATCCCTTACTTATTCCTCTTCCATTGCCTCAGTCTGCACACTAAAATTTATTTACTTAATTATTTTATTGGACTTCAGGATTTTATTGGTCTTTTCTGCAGTTTCATTTTCACGATCTTTTCTGATCTTTCTACATCCCTGTCCTTTGAATCTCTTTATTCTTATTCCAAGGACACAGTACTTTTTGTGCTCCTATGCCCATATTTTACCCAAGGCATGTGATAGTTTTGTACATAGCTGAAGATTTAACTGACCTCTAAGCAAAGAGTTTCTGAAGGATCTGGTGCTTTAGACAAATTTGTATGGAGATATGTAGCTGAGTGCCTAGCACACAGTAAGTACCTAGTAAGTGTTAGCTTAAGCTTTGGGTTATAAGCGTTCCTTGTGTATTTTTTTTTAAGGGACCTAATATATGCAAACAAACATGCCCTGAAGAGAATACTTTGTTGATTGCTTGACAGACCATCAAAAACAGTTTTAAAAAATGTTAAAAAGGACTAATGTGGTTCATAGAGGTGCCTTTCCATCTGTCCCTGCCTCTACCAATAAGGCTGCATTTATCACATTTAAGCAAACAACATATTGTCAGAAAATGAAACTGTCAAATTGACAATACTAAAGTAAGTACTAAAACTGTCAAAAACACATAGCAGGTTAGATTCTGATGCTGTTTGTTTATTTTTTCCTCTACTGTTATTTTTAATTTAAAATAGTCATGTGTATTGTCTCACTTTGACAATCTTTCTGAGGACTGGAACTGTACCATCTACCTTAGGCTTAAAATATGTTTGTCACAAGATATAAGCCTTGTGGATATCTCAGAATCTCATTTTTGTGTGTACATCTGGATTTAAATACTGGAGACATTGAAGTAAGGCTGAGAGGAGGCCAGATCTTCCTGCCAACTAGAACAGCCTATTCCAGGCATTTATTGAGCTAACTCAGCTAGTGGCTAAATTAATCTTCAGGTCTCAGCTCTTACAACCACTACTGGGTTAGAAAGAAACAATGATAAACTTCATATTTAAAGGGAAAGGCTTTAAATTAATTGAAGAAAGTGATCATTCTCTTTCTTGGAAAAAAAGAATTTGATTTCTATTGCCTATTAATTTTTCAAAGAAGTTTAAGGGCTATATAGCATATCACCTTAGGCATATAATTATAATGAAACTTTATATGTACTTTTTGTTATTAAAATAAGTATAATTAGGTAGGCTGACTTCCCTTATAATTATCTCCTTAAAGTTTTATTTCAGGCACAGTCTGTTGTTAATATTTTATATGGGTCTGTTTTAATTTGGATGAAGATTTTTGACAATTCATAACATATTGTCAGATAAGATCCATTTATATCTTGCCTAAATTATATCTGAATGTAGGAAAATGAATATTATAGTCCATTTTAGGAACATATTCTATGTATGGTTTTCTTGGAAAAATACAAAATATCTGTATCTCAGAAATAATATACTGACTCAATATTAAGTAGATATTTAATTGAAAAAATAAGAACACCATATGGCAAATTAGAATTTGGTAGTTTATTTTTTGCCATTTTGAAATTAGAGAATATATTGTAATATTCTTTAAAAAGCCGTGCATTTTATTCACCTTAAAAATTAATTCAAAAATCTGAATTGTGGAGTTTACATTTACAATATATAGACTGAAACATGTCACACTACGCTGGGAATTTGTACTCAGTATTGTATAGTGGATATAGATGTTTTACATTACTGGAGGAAAAATAGGAACACCTTTCTTCAACTCCCAGTTTAACAAATAGATGGTTTTTGTAGCACAAGATGAATTAATTACTGTTGAAAAATATGCATACTGCTTTGCCCCATATTGCTAACAAACGTAGTCTGTATAACTAAAAGCGTTTTCAGTGATCTATAAATTCTTATAAACTCGTGACCAATAATTATCCTTAAATGTTTCAAGGTTAGCAAATGGAACACATATGTAGAATGTTAACTTCTAGCATCTTCCCCATTTCCTTGAAAGATTCTATTCAAATCTCAATTAGTCCCCTAATGAAAAGCTTGCATCTGTACATAATAAGCCCACACTGGTGGAACTGCTCTCTCATGCAGCTGCTGAACTCACAAGACAGGGAGTGCAAATAATGAGACAGGCACTCTGAAGGAAAAAAGGCTGGCACTCTGAACCTGTTCTGCAGGGAAGTAGAGGGGTTTAGCAAAGGCACCCTCCTTTGTTAAATGAGATATACACTTTGAAGTTTGGGTAAGTAAAATGCATTTAAATACAGATAAGTTTGTAAGATAAGACTTCTGGTTTTTTGTTTTTGTTTTTGTTTTTGTTTTCTTTTAATCAGCTGATACTTTTCTGGAAATTAATCAGCTCCCAACTGAGAATAAGCCAGAATGGGAAGGGAACATAGAGGTGAGTTGGCAACCTGGAGAAGGGGTAATAGCAAGGGAGAGAGATCAGGCAAGCAGGGTTATGTGCTCGAAGAGTTGTGAGATGAGAGGTGAGAGGAGCCTGAAACAATAGAATCAATAGAATTTGAAAATTTACCTCTGAATATACTCTCAGTTTATATGTGGGAGTTAGCTCTAGAATATTTGCAGAAATATAGAGACTTTGAGAAAATATTTTCAAGTAATACTCTTGCCAGTGGGGAATTCTCAACTCTCTTTTCAGCACCAGTGTAAACCATAACAGTTTATTTTTTTTAACAACAAAGCCTTTTTCTATCTAGTGTATCGAGAACTAATCCAGAGAGTCAGCTTCTAATTCAATTACAGGAATTGAACAGTACACTTAATTTCCTGAATACCAATTTGGATCAACCTTGTTTTTGAAGCTTTGGTGCAAAGCACTCAAATCATAATGAAGTAGAAAAAGGAACAAGGAGATCTCAGCCCTTCCTCAAGAGATTCTTACCTAGGCGAGCCGCAACTCATGTGTCAAAGATGATTTTAAAGACACTACAAAAAATAGAAAAATAAAATATTTTATTTAATTAACATTAGAAGATATGTTCTTGACAGTACCCATGCTAAAAAGATTGTAGGCAATGGTTATTTCATTTATTTCTTTTATAGCCAAACTGTGTTTTCCTCTTTCTTTAAATCAAATTCAAAGTCCAGATCATTTACTAACTTCCTAGTTAGGCAATTCCCTAGGAACTTTACTCTTGTATTTTCCTTACTATTACAATAGTAACAATTCTTATCACCATGTCTCATGGATTTCTGAGTAAGATCCTGCCAGGAAAATAAATATTAATTCTTTTAATCTGGGTAATTTAAATTAATGCCTGGTAGAATATGCTGTGGTGTCCAAGGGCCCTGCAAGGTGATAACACCCCTCTTAAATAGTTTTTCCTTGCTTATCGTAAAAGTTGGGAAGTACTAGATAAGCCATCTGTCTGTTCCTAGAAATACAACAAATCTGTGCATTGTAGACTGTTTTGCTACACATACTGTTTAGAGTTTTAGAACTAGCTACACACAGTAGCACATCACCAAATATTCCCCTGAGTCAGAAATGCCTTTCTCCCCCTGCCATACCTCAGTTCAAGTCATGCTTTTCTCAATAACTAAACCTCCATTGTTCAAATTTAGTAAGAACAGTGCCTGTTGACCCGAATTTGCTTTACCTCCATCGGTATTTGTGATAACTTATTATATTTTTCAGATATAGAAAAAGTTTGAATGAAAAGATAATATTTACACTCACTGAATATAAAATAACTTTGATTTAGTTTTATTTGCTTATAACAAAACCTATAAGAATAACTAGTAGAATCTCTTCCTTTATTTATTACTTATATATCTGACTGTTGTAAAGTGGACAAAATAAAATGACTCATGACCAGTTTGTGCTGGGACTGGCTTGTATTGACTTCTGGGAGATGATTATTAAGTTTTCAGTTTTTTGATTGATTGTTAAAATGTAGCCATGATTAAAAGTTAAATTTTATAAAATTGTTACTTACAATTAAAGGTAATAAATCCTCAAGACCTCACTTTCTATTCATGTTACTGCATTTTACTACTATACATGGTGGACATAATGGTATACCACTGAGCACCACTTCCCAGCTGGATGTTCAATCATTTTAACCCGATGACTTGATTTTGGCCACGGTGAGAGAATTTACACCACAAAAATAGGCAGACACTACAACTTAGCTTCACCCCACTGAAACCAAATTGTTAAACATTTTCCAACACACCACTTATAGCTGAATAGCATTTGAAAAAAAAAATAGATGCTGTTACAGTTCTAGGGCCACATATCTAAAATGATGTTTCTTAAAGCACTTATGTTCCTAACCTCTGCTTACCTTATTCAAAAATGTAGTTTCTTTGGTTCCATCCTTATTCTTCTCAATAAGGTTCTTTTGTCCAAGTAATTATTGTATGCACTAAAATTTAAGAGCAACTGTCTTAGAGCTTTCTGAAATATGGAGGAATAAAAATAAGTTTGTGCTACTTTAGTTTATTTTTACATTGAGAAAGAAGCTAAATTCTGGTGGTAATAGTAATGCTACAGCAATGAGAATAAAATCATTCACTAACTTACAACAGAAGTAAATGATGATGAATATGTGCATCATAAGAGATTATCAGCATCTTTATATCCCCAGCACTTCTTCCAATATATGGCATAGATGCTAAATAGATGTTCCTTATGTTAAAGACAAAATTCTGAATTGTTTGATGTCTTCTATTTCCTATATTTTGTTTAATACACTCTTTTCTTTAAGGTTGACATTTGTTCACATATGTAAAAACATGAAATTTCAATTGTTTTTCTTATTAGATAGAAATATTAAATAGAATTGTTTAAAATATCTTAAAGCTTCTAGACTCTCTGTCCATTAGATTTCTTCACTGGAAAACTTTTGTATGACAAAATATTTTTTAGCTTCTACATTTTTGCCTTTATTTGGTGGCTCTAGAAGCCAGATGTTCATCTTAGTAAAGTTGACATATTCTCATCTTCTTCCTAACCCAGCACTGCCTTAAAAACTGCCAAGAAGTTTTAAGTGTGGGTGTTTCAGTAAAAAGGAATTCACTGCTGTCCATCAGTTAGAAAATGTTAGGTTTCCATTTTTAGACTAACAGAACAATAAATGGAAAACAAATCAAATCTTTAGAACAGGAAATACTTATTTTCAGTCTCTTAAAATTAAAATAATTAATTAGATTTAAAATAACACTGCATATATAACCACCAAACTATATCTTTTTTGCCAGTTTATTTGGCATTAAATTTTCTCCCTTGTTAACTGTCAATATGGAAATTTTAATATAGTGGATCTGTAAGCCACCACTATTGCAAATCCTCAGAATAACACATATTGTAGCAAAAATAATGCAGAATGACACTTCTGCCAAACGTATTTATAGAATGAAGCTTATATAACATAAGACATTCTAGAAGCAGTATTCATTCTCCAGCTCTGCAGCTTTCTCAGCAGTATTCCTCAATATTATTTTTGGTATAAGATATTCATATTAAATTAATGGACTAAAGAAACTTCAATGTAAGGGGTCTTATTGGAGCAGCAAGGTTAAAACTAGGTTGTGGGGGAAAATATTACTGTAGGAAATATGCATTAGTAGCAGGTTTGATTGCTCTCAAATTGTCCCAGATGACTACATCTTGCTTATTAACATTGCTACAAATCTATTTCTCCCCCATGGAAACAATGGCTTGTGGGGCTGTCATAGCTCAGAAGAGTTGTGTTCATATATTTATGAAGTTATTGCCTGTGTTTTCCAGATGTGGCCCAAGCAAGTGATTGTCAGGCACAGCTGCTAAGCTGGGCTACTATTATAGTTGCACGAGGATGCATTCTTAAGATGTATGCATCCCTGAATGGTGTGCCAATGAGAAGAAGGCCCATGGGAAAGGATTTGAGACATTCCCAGGAATTTCTAGTGATACTAATTTCTCACTACTTTTATCCTCCCCCACCTTCCTTATGTTTAACATAGAGCTGCTGTCAAATTCATAGCCACAAATATTAACAAACCCTGTCTTGGAAAGTTGCAGGAAGTTACCATGAAGTTTACATGGTCCCTAGTCTACACTTCAATGTGTAAAGAAACACAAAATCAGTGGGGAAGACAAACATTTTTTAAAAAATCAACCGTTTGCAGTAAGATAGAATAAACACAATACCAGATACAGTGGGAGGTATAAAGTAAGAAATAGTCTTTTCAACTTGAGGCATAAAGAGAAAGCTTGACCAAGAAAGTGACCCATGGGCTGAGTTGTATAGTCATCAGGCTTTCAAAAGAAATATTGGTACCTTCTAGAAATTGAGGATAAGTGGAAGATATAGATGTCTTCCCCATTTTAAAGAAAACAAGTTATAATCTGAATACTGCCATACATCTATTAGTGTGCAAGTGCAACGTTAGTCAAGAACTTGTTCATTCCTACTCAATTCAACAATTAGCTTTAAGGAAAAGCTACTCCAACAATTAGCTTTAAGGAAAAGCTACTCCAACAATTAGCTTTAAGGAAAACTTCACTCCCTAGAAGATGCAACAGTATATTATAGTGGTAGGATCAGAAAGCCTTCTGGTTTGCTCAGGTGATGGTGTCCTCAGTTAAGGGGCCACACAGCTAAAGCAAATGCTAGACCTGGTGTGCTATTTGACTGTTGGGCTGCTGGACTCTTGTTCATGGAAGGTAGAGATACCTGTATCATTTTTCTGGGAAACCACCTCTCTTAAATACCACTCATTTTTATCAAAGATTGTTTTTAACATTACTTAAGCCAATTAACTCACCCTGTAGTACAGACATAATGGTGGTATTTGAAGTGCATGACACAACCATCTCTGTAGTGTGGACTCTTGATTATGATCTTCTGATGCTAACTGCCCTGGAGTGTGAATTACTAATGACTTTGGTGTTCATTAAACATTCATAGGGTGTAAATTAGAGATAATTTACACATATATACAGTCACTGTTTATTATGAAGCATTTTATTCAGATTACAGATGATTTATTATTGGCAGGAGTACGATGTTTTAACTGTATTTTGAGGTTTATAAGTTCCTTCCTCAATAAGTTATTTTTTCATGGGTATTTTTTTGTACATGTGTGTATTTTTCTTATTTTGTGCATATATTTTTAAATAGCAAGTTGACTTTGTTGCCCCTGGAGTTCCACAGAACCAGGGTAATGCATGGGCATGGAATACTAACCAGGAGAAACAGCTTCCTGGCTAAGAACAACTCCCATGTTTTTCTTTTAGAGGAGAAAATTGAGAGCTGTTTGGTGGCTGCCATACTTTACATTTACTTTACATTTAATGTTTTGTTTTCCAAGTAAAGAAGAGTAACGTTAGATGCAGCAAAAAGAAAACATATTTTTATTCTTCAGAGCTTTCAATTATGAAAGAATGAAACTTGTAAAGTATTTTGAGGGTTCCTCTAGGTATGGCTTTGAACTAAAGACAAATGTGTATATTTGAAAGTTAAAACATTCAACATGTTTTTTGTGTCTGGGAATACCAAAATAAAACCTCCATGGGCTGCTCTCTAGTCATGGTTTTCTCTACTAGTTTAAGTTTCGAAAACACTTCATACAAATGCCCTCTTCTTTAAGTTTCCAATTGTTATCAGGTATTTACTTGGAATTTAAATAGAATTTTTCTGTTTCAGGTGACACTACCCATAGCAATTGACTCAACTTACTATCAGTTCTATGTTTTGTAAATGTACACACTTTAAGCTACACATACAAACTGTGTTAAATGAGAAACACACACGCGCACACACACACACACACACTGCTGACTTAAGCATTATGCACTAATTGTAAAATATTTGGAAAATGCAGAAAAGTAAAACATAACAGGCATGATCTCATCATCAAGAGTCAGTAAATGCTTGGGATGGTAATGTATTTCCTACCCATATTTTCTATATGCATAAATTTTATTCCAAATTTATTCCAAAATTGAAACAGCATATAAAGTTTTATATCTTCCATTTCACTTGCTACAAGCATTTTCCTATATCACTAAGTAATCATTGAAGGTGTGATTTTAATTGGCTGCATAGTATTCCATCCTATGGATTTGCCAGGATTTATTTATTTAACCACTTCGTTATTTTTTACACTAAGGAGTTTTGTTTACAATGTAAGGATGTGTATGTGTGTATTTCTATACATATGTACAGTCACGCATCACTAAATGAAGGGGATCATTATGAGAAATGAGTCCTTAAGCCTTTTCGTCATTGTGCAAACATTATATAGCACATGTACACAAACCTAGATGGTATACCTACTATACACCTAGGCTATATGGTATAGTATATTGCTCTTAGGCCACAAACCTGTGCAGCATGTTACTGTTCTAAATACTGTAGGTACTTGTAATACAATTGGAAGTACCTGTGCATCTAAACGTAGAAAAGGTACAGCAAAAATATGGTATTACAATCAATGAAAATGCTGTCATATATATGGTCCATTATTGACTAAAATGTCATTATGTGGCACATAACTATATTTAAATTGAACTTACTAAGGTTTTAAAGCAGATTTATATTATTTCATAATATAGTGAAGGGTTTTTTTGTTCCCTTGTAGATAAAAGTAGTAAAAAATACTGTTAGAGATAAAGCAATATTTTTATGGATGACTATTAGCCTCGGGGCCAGGAAAAGCATCTGAGGATATTCACTTAGTACCATTTTTACATACTAACTTTGCCCTTTCCATGCTTGCTTGATGAGGTTTGCAGCACTGAAGAACAGTTTCGATTACTAGCCAACCGGAGAGCATGATCAAACCAAGCATGTTGCCTGTTTCAGGAAAAAGAAGTTTTAGGTAACTGAAGGTTTACCAGTTACTGATTCCACAATCTTCTCTGTAAAATATTTTCTGCCTATTATGTAGACTGGTGGTTTTAAATGTGGTGAAACTATAAAATACCATACAGTATTTTAATGTGGCACCCTTATAAAGTTTTTCAGCCTTCCCCCTTCCCAAAGTATTGTTGGATACAAGCCGCCTTCAACGGCAACAGTTATCAAGGACAAAAAGAAAGTAATTTGATTTCTAGAGATACAGAAAGAAAATATGCCATTTCCAATACTACTTTCCCTTTAAATGGCTACTTATAAACATTTTTTTTATTATTTTACCCGATGTCATGATTTGGAACTCTGGCAGAAAATAGTTTAAAGAATAGTAGTGAAGAAACTAAAAACATAAAATAAAATAAAATAAAATAAAATACTAATAACTTCATTGAGCACTTGCCTAATTGCCCTCCTGGACAGATTAACCTCCAAGTGAAATGACCGATTTAATTCTGCCTGTCCTTTCTCACCTAGAACTCAATTTGGATGGCCAAGTTTAATTCTGTTTCTAAACATCAGGTTAAGTGGTTTAAAAGTTTCAGCACAGTTGTTTTGTTGTAGCTGGATTTTTGTTATGTTTATAACTCTTTGGGAAATATAGTCCTAGGAAAATTGTTCTTATAGCTATACTCATATGTTGCTAGACAGTGGTTGGCCAGTGTTCTAAATTGAATCTGTCCCTGCACCTGATACGTAATGACTGATTTTTTAATGTTCTAGACAGGACCCACTATATGAAGTATTTCAAAATATTAGATTGAGATGCTGTTTCAGGATGTCTTCAGATAAGAGTGATCTAATGATTCGTTTTTACTATTTTCTGACACCTGAGTTTTCTGTGGCTGCGTCTCAGCCAATTAGGAGGTAGATTTAGTGCTCTTTGCTTAAAGCAGTTGCAAGATTATAGCCCCAGGCAGGTTGTGAACATTTTGTCAGCATAGAGACCTTGAAACATTGAAAGGTTCAACATTTCATTTGTTTACACAGTTGAAAATCCTTGGTTTTCTAGCACACAGTGACTAAACTAATAATACCACTTTTTCTGCTTGACAGTATCTTGTGAAACTTTGCTCCAAGATGACCAGAACCCTTTTTTAGGTCGTGTTATGTGGAATTTATACACTGCCTTGGAAATATATCTCTCTCCAATGCTTTAAAGTTAAATTACTTTTTTAAAAATCCACGTTTGTAATTATTTTAAGGATAGTATCCATTTGAAAGCACAAAGGAAAAAAAAAGAAATGAATATAGCAGATAGTACTTCTCGTTCGAACTGGAGTGTTCCTGTGCACAGTTCTGAGTGCACGTAATTTACTGCACTTGGTCCTTAATATGCAGGCATAAGGCCTCCTGCCAGTAATACTGGGAAGATGGGAAGTCTGAGCTTTTCTGTCCAGTGCTCCACACCCAGGGGTTGCATAGTGCTTACAAATGACTTCAGTTGGGGAGTCAAGACCAACTAGGTCCTATCTCATTGCCGTCAAGGGGGCCTGGCTATTGAAGAGAAGTGGACCTTGTTAAGCTTTGTCTAAAGCCATGATTTCTGGACATTTTGATGGGGATAAGACAGTGCATGAAATGTAAAGATCTGAACTTTGGTGAAGAAGAAGTGTGACTGGGAGGGGGAAGGTATTTCATTGTTAATTTTAATTTATTCAGAAAAATTCATGAAATAAAATACATTTTCACTGATGTTTCCTAATCATAAACAAAGGCTAATTTCTCTTAAACCTTTTAATATATTCATAGAAATGTTTGTAATTTGCTAACGAGTGTCATTATATTGAGGGGCACATTGCACACGAAGGATTGCATTTATGCAGGAATGACCCTGCATAAATGCATATGGCTTCACATTTGTTGTAAGGGAATTAAGTATGAGCACTTCCATCCCCTGAGTTCTTCACAGAAAATAGTTTGCTATTGCTTTATTTAAGTGCCTGAGATTTTATAGCACTATTAGGTTTATCTTCTAGATTTTAAGAAAGAATTCAACTCTCTAAATCCCTTTGGGATCAGGAAACCTTTATAATCAGTAACATAATCGTTACTGTTTTATGTATGTGACTGTGTCTGTTTGTATGAGTGCATAGGGACTGGGGATTCTTCAGTGGCTTATATCTACTTGAACAAAGATGACCCATTATGAAACCCAACAGTTCAGATAGTCAACCCATTGGGTTTTTCAACTACGGTGTGCTAAGTCGGTCAGATGAGTGGTTATTTGTTCTAAGGTTTGGATTGTTTCCCCATCAGGAGACACAGTAGAAGAAATTGATTCAAATCTGGGGCTGACTTTACTCACTTATTGGTTCAGCAGTATAGTCATATAACGTCTGTCTTACTTTTGGCTCTCTTTTCTTTCTTTTTATTTATCACTAACTTTTATTTCTTTTTTCTTCTGTCCGTTTTCTTTCCACTTATCCATGTTAAGTGGTGATCAGAATAGCATGAATAAATGACACCCATAGACAGCTTACAATTCTCAATTGAGCCAATAATTTCAAACTTGTCTTCCATCAGATCTTTTTATGAGTGCTGCTCAAAATGATCAAAATTGATTCATTTGCATTTTATTTTCTCTCTTCATCTCTGCATATTATCTAGCAAAATACAAAAATGCTGTGGCCAAAAGACAGCAGAAGAAGGAATGAGGAGACCTAGATAATCTATTAACTGGACAATCAATACCAGCATAATGAGGAATTAGTTGACTACTAAATTACAAGCTTATATGCAAAGGAATGGTGGTATAAAGCAGCAGCATGTGTGTTCTCTGTACAAGAGGTCATTCCTGTTATGCCAGATGAATGCAAAATGGCATGGAAGTGAATGTGGAAGTTTAAGAGCTAAAGAGGCTGGACATAAAATGTAAGAAGTGACCAGGAAAGAACAAATATTAGTCTAGGCAGGTAACAAACATAACAAGGAAAGAGCACTAGCATTCAAGAAAATAATTTAGAAAAGCAGCAGAAGAAATGTGTTACGAGAATGAAAATGTATTCAAAAGACTGGACCAGAGGAATATATGAAATTGTGCTATCAGACAAAAAGGTACCAGAACATTTACATGGACTTTAGCAGCATACTCTGTTTATTTTCATTAAAAAAAATTTAAGCACACCTAATTCTGTGCATGTTTCCATTAAGCCATCTCTTCCCTGTAAGCAATCAATAGTCATTATTACTTTAAAAAAAAAAACTCCCTCATTTATTCAGTGAATATGTTTTGATTGCCTGCTGTACACTGGGGCTCTGAGCTAGTGCTGGGTAAACAGGAATCGACTAGGCAACATGGGTTTTGAAGAAGCTGATGATCCATTGAGAGAGATAGGAAAGTAAGCAATCACAACATGTTGCTATAAGGGCTATGATACTAAAGTTTAAAACCAGAAAGGAGGGATGTCTATTTCAGCTTGAGAGAATAAGTTTCCTTGCTGCAGTGATGTCTGCACTGAGAGGTCCATAGGATAAGCAGAAGCTGGCCTGGGAGGGAGGGAGGCAATGAAGATACTCCAAGCTGAAGGAATAACACGTATACAATCCTGGAAAAGGAGTATGGAAATTTGTGAGGTCAAAAGTAGTTCATTATGGCTAAAAAGCCTAGCATCAGGAGAGAGTGGGAAGTAGAGAAAGCTGAAGGAAGCTATTTTTTTTTTTTTTTGACACGGAGTCTCGCTCTGTCACCCAGGCTGGAGTGCAGTGGCGCAATCTTGGTTCACTGCAAGCTCCACCTCCCAGGTTCACTCCATTCTCCTGCCTCAACCTCCCGAGTAGCTGGGACTACAAGTGCCCGCCACCACGCCCAGCTAATTTTTTTTTTTTTTTTTTGTATTTTTCGTAGAGGCTGTCAGGCCTCTGAGCCCAAGCCAAGCCATCACATCCCCTGTGACTTGCACGTATACGCCCAGATGGCCTGAAGTAACTGAAGAATCACAAAAGAAGTAAAAATGCCCTGCCCTGCCTTAACTGATGACATTCCACCACAAAAGAAGTGAAAATGGCCAGTCCTTGCCTTAAGCAATGACACTACCTTGTGAAATTCCTTTTCCTGGCTCATCCTGGCTCAAAAAGCTCCCCCACTGAGCACCTTGTAACCCCCACTCCTGCCCACCAGAGAACAACCCCCCTTTGACTGTAATTTTCCTTTACCTACCCAAATCCTACAAAACGGCCCCACCCTTATCTCCCTTCGCTGACTCTCTTTTCAGACTCAGCCCGCCTGCACCCAGGTGATTAAAAAGCTTTATTGCTCACACAAGGCCTGTTTGGTGGTCTCTTCACACGGACGCGCATGACAGGGACGGGGTTGCACTGTGTTAGCCAGGATGGTCTCGATCTCCCCACCTCGTGATCTGGCCGCCTTGGCCTCCCAAAGTGCTGGGATTACAGGTGTGAGCCACTGCGCCTGGCCTGAAGGAAGCTTGTAATGTGAAAATCAGGTCACTCCTCTCTCTACTTAAAACCCTCCAGTAGTTTCCCATAGTGCACAGAATGGAACTGAAATGGTGTAGTGGCCTGCAGAGCCCTGTGCGTCTGGCTTCTTAACACTCTAGCCTTATATCCTTTACTGTGGTCATTCTTTTTTTTTTTTTTTTTTTCCTTTCTTTTCCCTTCCTTAAACATATCAAGGTCATTCTAGTCCCAGGCTCTTTAAAGGCAGGGTCTTTCCATTTTTCACGTGTTTCTGTTTATTATTCTAGATTCAGTCATATGTCACCCCTTCCTGGAGGCCCTCCCCAATCACTGCAGAATTAAAGCAGCATCCCAAGTCACTTTCTGTAAAGCTCTTATCTGTTTTAGTTATAGCACCTATTAGTCCTGAAACTCTCAAGTATGCATTTATCTGTTTGTTTTCTACTTTTCTCTATTAACAGACCTCATGGGCAGGGATTGTGCATACTAGTTTATTGCTAGTTTATTGCTATATTACCAGCATCTGGAACTGTGCTTGGCACATAATAGACAATCAATAAAATTCTCTTCAATCACTGATAAACAGATTAAGCAGAGGACAAGTTCCAAAAAAATGTCTTAAATGCCATGCCAGGGGCTTTATGACAAAAGCAATGGGTTTTAACAAGGTAGGGACATTACCAGGATTCTGTGCTTTAGAAAAACCATCCTGGCTGTAGCATGAAGCATGGATTTAGTATGGCTTGTTGGGAGCAGGAAGACTAGTTAGGAAACTATTGAGATTGCTCCAGTCCTTCCCCTGCTTAGTGCTGACTTGCATGAAGAGAATAACATTGGAAATAGAGGTAGAGACTGAATATATGGTAGGTGATGATTAATTGATAGGCATAAGATAGAGAATGAAGAGTCAAGATGATATCTAAGTATTGTTCTTGTATTAGTGAGTGTATGGGAGAAATGTGCGCAGGAGATGTGGATTTGCAAGTCAGCACCAAATAGTTTGGTAAAGGACATGATTATAGTGGATGAGCTTAGCCTGATGAAAGGGTGGAGAGTGACACTAGGAGAGAGTTAACATTAAAGCCCTAAAGTATACAGATCAATTCAAAATCAATTATTTAAAAATGAACCAGTTTAAACCCATACTGAAAGTAAATTAAAGTAATTAAAAACTTGGTTTAGGAACATTGTTTCTCCCATGTATGAAGTCTCTTTCTGGTTCTGTTTGCTTGTGTCTGCCATCAATCTTTTCCATTTTGCAAAAACACAAACTCGTTCTTTAGTAGGTAAGGTTATCTTTGGGCAAGTCTGTCCAACTCATAAGCAACCACAATATGGCTTAATAGGATAAATAAATTATATGACAGACTGAAAGGTCAGTTTGGCATCTTGCAAAATAAACACTAGAACAAGAAAAACAGATAACATTGTAATGAGTCTCAAGTTAATGCTTCCAGGTAATCATTAATGAAGTCATTTTAAATGCCAAACAAGGAGGACCTTGTTTTTCTCCCCTCACACAGACAGGATCCAGTGGCCCAATTAAGCATGAAAATTGCCATAAGTTTCATCAGAAGCCCTGGGAACCCAAACACCAGGTTCTACCCTTGAATACTTAATTGCCTGAAGTTTCTGATTACAACTGCTCTGAATACATCAGAATCTCTAATCAGTTATGTTTCTGCCTTCTGTACAGAGAGACCAAAAAGCAAGATATTAAGCATTTTCTCTTGAAGAAATAAAAAGGACAAATGTAAATTCTTAGTTTTCATAAAGGAAACAAGTCAAAAGGGATTAAAAATGGCAAATTAATGTGATTCCATTTCTTCCCTCACCTCCCACCATGAAAATTTCCTATTTGCAAAGAAGAAATGAAAATTCATTTTTTCTAGGTTATATACATTTATATATATAACATATTATATATATTATATATATGGCTTAATAGGATAAATAAATTATATGTATATTATATGTATATGTGTATATATACAATTATATGTATATAATATATATGTATATGTATACATATATATAATATATTTTAAATGGAGTCTCGCACTGTTGCCCAGGCTGGAATGCAGTGGTGGTACGATCTCAGCTCACTACACCCTCTGCCTCCCGGGTTCAAGCAATTTTTCTGCCTCAGCCTTCCAAGTAGCTGGGATTACAAGCACGCACCACCATGCCTGGCTAATACATGTATTTTTTAGTAGAGACAGGGTTTCCCCATGTGGGCCAGGCTGGTCTTCAACTCCTGACCTCAAGTGATTCGCCCACCTCAGACTCCCAAAGTGCTTGGATTACAGGAGTGAGCCACTGCGCCTGGCCACATTTATATTGTTTAATTTTTGACAAGTTAAAGCCCTTCCAGATTGGAATCAAATACAAGTTTATTAAGAGTCAGAAATTAGTTGGAAATAGTCTATCTTTAGATTGTATTTCACCAATTAAACTATTTAAATAAATCTCTCCTATGTTATTTGGAAATGTGTAATTTATTCTATTTGTAGATAACTCAATAACCAATACAGTCACAACAAATTCTATTTAATTAAATCATTAGAACTAATAATTATGTGGTCAATAAATTATATCCACATGATACAGAATTTCTGCTGTAATGTGATGTATGTGGTCCTGAAAACACCCACAATGTGCACAACCACACACTGAAAATAACCAAGTATATTTTTTAAAACTAGGATGAGGCACACCACTCAAAACTTACACAGCTTTGTAACCAGCACTAGCAAAAACAGTTTTTACAAATCTAATGAAAATACTAGCCTACTTTAAAAAAGATGTGTTAAATTCCTATTTAATAAATAGATGGCTATTATAGTAAATAAAGTATTAAAAGCTAAGTGTTTGAGGTTATTGATAAGCTACTCCAATTTGATCAATTCACAATGTATAGATGTATCTAAACAGACATCACACTGCACAATTTTTAGATGTCAATTAAAAATAAAATAAACTTTAAGATTTCCCAAATGAATGAATGATTTCCAGTAGTTATTACCTAGCCATGACTCCATCTACTAGCAGCATACCCTAACTATAGGCAAAATACTAAATTCTGAATATAGAATCCTCAATATCAAGTGGTTGTGATAATGTCATATCAAAGAAAAAAATGTTTTGAAAACATTGACGATTCTCTTCAGTCCATACTGTGTCCCCCAGTGTGATATTTAGTGAGCATATCTTGAGAGTCATAATAGCTTCTTCAGCCCACCCACAATTTTTGCAGAGTTGGAATCTCATTAGTAATCTTGTCTCCTCTTCTGGGATATAAATATGTCCATAACTTTCCTCTGTAAGTATTTAATTTCCTATGATAATGTTTATGGTTAGAAACTTCTATTCACCATTAACCTTAGCAATCTGATTTATTATAGTCGTAGAATATTTTATGAGGAGAAATGAAAACTGTTCCTCTTATACTACCTGCTTTTACATAGTAGATGTGTACTGTTCAAATCTACAAGATATCTTTTATCTTGATTTTGCTGTCTATTTTAGAGGTTAAGCTTTTCAGATTGCTAAATAAGAATACAGCAGCAAAATGTCTAGGTCAGCAGTATTTCTTCATTTTATAGATGTAAAAATTGAGGTTTGGGATTCCAGTTCAAGCCTGTTACTGGATCGGTATAGTTTTCAGTAGCTTTTCCCTTCATCATCTTGGATCAATACAAGAAACCACAAAGACATTAACTAGTTTTTAATGTTTTTAATAACATCTTGGTTGGCTAGAAGATTAGAAGTAAAAGAATAATAGTAACATGTATTTTGAACTTAATGGATTTATGAGTAATGCTTTCAGGAGTAATGATACTGCATTTAAATACTAATATTTTCTCCCCAAGTAATTTAGTAACAAAAAAGGAGCTACATATTCTTTTTCCCACTTTGAAGTCATAATTCTCTTTCACTGACATATTCATTCTCCTACACTTGGATTTTTATTATAATTAGGTGCTACTTTATGAGCAAATATTTCAAAATAGATGTTTGTTGATTTGTCAGTTTGCAATTTTTTAATACAGGATTTGTTGATATTAATTGTGCCTTATACAGAGAATTCTTAATACCACTGAGTTATTTAAAATCTTGATCGTGATATACTGTTGTAGAAAATATTACATGTGATGATATTCTTTCATCTACTTGCTTTATTTTTGGCTGAATAATGCAAATAGGAATATTTGGCTTTTTTGAGTGGGGGGGCTCATATATTGCTTTATGATTAAATGAATTAAAAAACTTGAAAATCAGAAACCCCTTTTGAGTTTATTGTTAATGCGCCATATGACTGTATGTATTTATGACATATTGTGAGACTCACTGCACCCAAGAAAGGATTATAAATACTTTTTTGTTCACCTTTAAGTAGTTATATAGTTGGCATTGTCAGTAGGTGTTCAGAGCCCTTTCATTTGCCAGAAGGCATACTTCGAAGATGATTTCAATGTTGGCAGGTAGTTATCCAGTTCTGTTACCGTGCATTCAAGTCAGTTTACATTTCTTTATTATTTTCATTAAATGGAAACAAGGAGGTATCGCTTCATTTAAGGCTTCTGTGAATTCAAGGCTTTGAGTAAAACCTCATTAATCTGCACCCCATTTGTTCAGAGAATGTAATAATTCAGCAAAGAGCTGGGCTGAATTTTATTCTCCTGCTATCTGTAAAGAAAAGATTACTAACCCATTAACCAAATTAATAGTGCAAACAAGATTGGAAGAACAAATGGCATTAAACACCCCTAAGCGCTTTAGAAACAGCCATATACCTACAGACAATCTAAGCTCCATATATAAAATATTCTCAGAGTTTTCTTTAAGGAGGATTTCTGTCCAACAACAATGATGAGAGTTTAAAATGACCCTTATTAGAAATACTTCCCTAATTTGGCCGGGCGCGGTGGCTCAAGCCTGTAATCCCAGCACTTTGGGAGGCCGAGACGGGCGGATCACAAGGTCAGGAGATAGAGACCATCCTGCCTAACACGGTGAAACCCCGTATCTACTAAAAAAAATACAAAAAAACTAGCTGGGCGAGGTGGCGGACGCTTGTAGTCCCAGCTACTCGGGAGGCTGAGGCAGGAGAATGGCGTGAACCCGGGTGGCGGAGCTTGCAGTGAGCTGAGATCTGGCCACTGCACTCCAGCCTGGGCGACAGAGCGAGACTCCGTCTCAAAAAAAAAGAAAAAAAAAAAAAAAAAAAGAAATACTTCCCTAATTTACTATTACCCTGCTTTAAATCAAGTTACTCCAATTTGTGAGGTTTGGCTGAACTGGGCAGGCAAATTATGAAGTTTTGATAAAGACTTAGGTGGTTTGTCAGTGTTATATGGTAACTATTAGAAAAGACCTTCCCATTTAGTAGTGTTCACGTGGGATTTTGATGTCTAAATTCTAGTACAGCCAGATATTTGGGATGGAAACATTTAATTTGTTGTGTATATAATACTCTTTCACAAAGATTTATCCTATTAAAAACTTATGAACCTGGACCCTAGTACACCACACACCATAGGACTTTGCTTGCTCAGAGTAGGCACTCAATGAATGTTAAATAAGTGAATGAATGAATCAAATTCAGTATATGCTGGAAAGTGTGTCGTCAGGGCCAAAAGTTCTTTTCTTCTCCATTGAATAGAAAGTGTATTTTTCATCTCTTCAGGGAACTAAAACAAAGGAAATTCCATAACTAGCTTATTGAAATGTTAAGCTTGTTCTATCACTTGACTCCATTTTCCTTCCCCCACTCTCAATAACCTCTCAAGATTGCTGATTTTTTTTTCTCAGGATGTTATCCCGAAGAAGGAAAGAAACCCAATGTGGATTTCATCATTTTCCTCCTGCTCCTTTGCTGAACTGTGATCACACACTAAAAGCTCCATCCTGTGCTGATGTTTGAGAATCTGTTACCATGGAGCTATTCCCCAGCTCAAAGGATGGTTTTATTGCATATAGTGTTACAGGAAAAGAGAATGGTTAAAATTAAACTGTAAAAAAAAAAACCTGATTAATAATAATAGAAAATGGGAAAAATGCTTTCAAAAACAAACGCAGGATGGAGTATATTTTTGTGGTTGCCCTTGCTCTTGCTCTCCAAACATTTTCTTTCATTTTTTGCTTTCTGTTTTTGGGAATTGTGTTGCTTATAAAAGACCCTGCTGTCCACTAGCTTCTGGGCATGTGTCCAAAATACAAGTGGACATTAAGTCAATTCAGCAGGTAAGATTTCCTTAGAGACCTCCATAGGATTTCACTGGTCCATTCCTAGCAGCCTGCCTCTGACCTCCGCCCTCCCAGACAAGTTACTTTAAAAAAAATAATAAGATTTGGTGCTTGTGAAGAGGTCAGGAAGGATACAAAAGAGTGAAGGATAAATACAAGATTTTGAAGCAAAGGTGACTTGGAGATTGATACCGAGGTAGGCCTAGAAGGGAGTTGATGTTCAGGCAATGTGATAAGCTCTTCAAATGAACACGTTCATTATACACAGAACGTGCCACTTTGCAGCCAGCAGTGATCTTACCATGAAGGCCATAACCTTGTTTTCTTACATAGATTGATTGATTAGGATTTATAGTTTTTATGGACCCACAATTTTAGAAATTCAAAATTTTATAGTTATAACTCTAGTATTTTATACATTTCTGAGCGCTCTGAAGCACCTTGCCGATGGGAAAAAAAAAATGATACATTTACCAGAAGTCTCTTTCCCAGATAAAACCTCTGAGAAGTTATTTTATATAACTTTTGGGAGAAATAAAATTTAGAAATACATTAGGAGGCAAACGTAATAAGTTGCAATTAAATCTTTTAAATGCCTTAAAATAGCTGTTAAAATATTTTCCAAGTTCCATGATTCTTTGGAAAGGAAAGGATTATGTCTGTTAGAGAAAGAATTCAAAGCATTCTCTGCTTTTAGGACCTCAGTCTAGGTAGAAGCTAGGAGTGGGCCAGGGGCAGAGGTATGGGCCCTGTGTTGACCAGGGAGCTATGTTGGCAGTGTTTAGCTTTGGTACAAACAGAACATTTAAGGTATGTTACGTAGGCCTGACAATTGTCATGATGACACTAGAGGTCAGAAGTTAGAGAAATGAAGAAGCTGTGATTTATACTTAGCATGGCATAGAGGTTAAGGGCTCAGGCTTCCAATTAATAGCTAAGTGTTTGTTTAAACTCTTTAAGCCTCAGGTTCCTCATCTGTGAAATTGGATTTGTAATCATATTTGCTTCACAAGATAGTTGTAAGGATTACGTTAGGCAATACATGTCAATGAGGTTAGCCTTTACACATAGTAAGTTCCCAGCCTACAGTAAGCATCTGATAAATATAAATGGTTATTTTTATAAAAATTTAAAATCTCCTGAGAGGTACTTGATGAATGCATATCTACTTCAATTTTATGGCACTGTGAATCCTTCCTGTAGAATATGTTGACTTTTGGAGATCATTAGGAAGGACTTCAGCATCGTGCTCTTGATATCTTATAACCAGCCTAAATGGAGATGGGTGTAATTCCACCCTAGTACTATATCTGAATCTAGGTTGAAGAGTTCAAGATTCTTCTGTCATGGAAAGGACATCATTGATCACTGGAAAGCTTTGCTTGCTAAACAGTCAGCAGGGCTTGATGTGAGCTAGATAAAGAGAAATGGCTATATTTTTGTTTTTTACCATCCCCATCATCAAGAAGTCATTATTTCTCATTTGTTTTTCCGTCAGAGTGCTCATATTCCACAGACTGAGAAACCACTTAGTCCCCTTCTGGAATCCCACTATGTTAGAAATGTTTGCTGACACCAAAAGTTTAAAATTTGACGGGCTGGAAGGTGGAGTAACTTTGAATCTCAGCCATCCATAGGAAATACTACTCTGATATACCAACAGCTCTCATTCTCCCTTACTTATCAGCAAGCTCTGTATTTGGTAGCAGATGCTTTTAAAATTCGCCAGTTTTCCCGGATATTGCTGCATTGCAATGTTTGCTTTCTCTATTCTCCAACCCACTTATGTCACTTAAACATCGGGTTTGACTTCTCTGGCTCCTGTGGCTTATTGGGCCATAATTTCCTCCAGGGTCTGCATGATCCTTGTGAGGTGCCTACTGTGATGATCCTATCTGGTGTTCTACACTTATAGTAAGAAATAGGTGTTTAGTCAGAGCTGTTAACAATAGTCAGCAAACCTTTTGAGATATTCAAGGTATTAAGTGCTATGGGGGATTTTGAAATAAATATATTGTAGAACAAAAAGAAAGCACAGACTAAAAAGATTCAATTCTGTGATATGTTGGAAGGAAAACATAACCAACACTTTGCTCCCTTTCAATATGGATTGGTGTCTTCTAGGCACTTCATTCCTTCCCAGCAGTTGCCCTCCTGGGAGTTGGGGCCAACAAAAACTCTTTTATAGAAGCTGAAAGCAGTGAGTAATAGACCACTTCTTAGTCTAGTTGTTGGTATGGGCATTTCATTTCTGGCCTTTAATGTAATTTACCTACACAAACAACTGATAATAGAAAACATCAGCTTCAGAGCCCTTCACAGTTTTAAAACATTTTCATCTATTGCTGAATTATTGTAGTTTCCTGAAGACTATACAGATTATCTCTATTAGAAAAAGACGTTTCCAATTTAAACTTAATGTGAAGGGTAGTCCAATATTGGATGTAAACAACTTTTCTAAGGCAGATGCAGATAAACACTAATAGAAAGGGAATGATATTCTCTTAGGCCTAGACGTGGAGAATTAAGACTGAATTCTCAAGGTGGCACAACAGCAAGTGAATTCTCAACCCAAGGCTGATAAGTAGATAATAATTAGAAAAATAAAACGGTTTTCTTTTGTGATGACAAAGCACAGATGTCTCCACTTGATTTCATATTAAATGGAAGACTTAACTGGCATTGTGGGGAGAAGAGGAAGCTTTTTTTCCCCTCAGAAAGTGCTGAAGCAGATTGTCTATTAAAAAGCTTAATAGAGAATTCAAAGACAGAGACCTCACAGCAGGGGAAAAAAAGAGTAACTAGGTTGGGAAGGAATGAATCTAATAATAATAAGCAACTTTGCTTCTGCCAGGAAGTTCAATTCTGAAAATTCACACAACATAAACTCAATTCATTTGTATCCTCTCTTATTTGAAATTATTGAAGCTATAACTTCAGTAGTTCATTGATGTCAAGATTCCCCTAAAAATGAAAGTTGAACAAGGGCATGTATATACTTTCTTAAGGAAACAAGTAAAAGCCTAGTTAATAATGTGTTCCCTGACTCTTTTTTTACCATAGCCATTTTTGAAAACAGGGCCTCTTTATAAAATACTTAGAATTAATAAGAATATGCATCATGATCGAGACCATCCTGGCTAACACGGTGAAACTCCATCTCTACTAAAAGTACAAAAGATTAGCCAGGCATGGTGGCAGGCACCTGTAGTCCCAGCTACTGGGGAGGCTGAGGCAGGAGAATGGCATGAACCCGAGAGGCGGAGCTTGCAGTGAGCCGAGATCGCACCATTGCACTCCAGCCAGGGTGACAGAGAGAGACTCCGTCTTAAAAAAAAAAAAAAAAAAAAAAGAATATGCATCGTGAACCTCCTTTTCTCATGAACACTTATACAAACCTTCTGCCTTAGTATCTGTTTACTACATTTCTTTCCTCATATATCATGCTATTTTATTTGACCAGCCTCCTTTCAGAAATTTATATTTAAATTCATTCATTTGCAAATATTTATCTCACATCTACTCTGTGCAAGTCACTGAGGACTCAGAGGAAGATAAGATAAGGTGCTCATGGTCTGGAAGAGATAGAAATGTAAACAGATCATTACAAGGCAGCCTGTTCAGTGTCATTGCACAGGTATGAACAGAGTACAATAGGAACAAGGAGATGTTCTCCCTGGGGGTGACTGAGGAATGTCTTCCAGTGGCAGTGACATTTGAGCTGTGTCTCCAAGGATGATGAATCTGTGGTCAAGTGTCACATGCAAGATTCTCATGGAAATAATGGCAAGTAGAATACTAAACATGCTGTTTTTATAAAACAGTTTTCTCAGAAATGAAAATTACAATGAGTATTAAGGCATAGAGACTAAATACCTTTAATTTGGAGGAAATTTAAGGTTAGCAAAATCGGGATAACAGACTGTGAAAAGATCTCCACTGGCTATTGCTAGTCTCTGTCTATAAGCACTTTTCATTTTTTTCTCTCTATGAAGTTCTGTAGCAGCAAGCATCAGAGAGATTTGGTGCCTGGGAAGGTTTACTTATATAACTCATTAATTTTCCAGGCACTGCAATGACCAGTAGTTACTACATTTTATAATTAAAGGCAAACTAAGTCTCACAAAGGTTGGATGTTTTGTCTGGGATCTTGGAGCTCATCAGTGACAAAACAGTTAGTTAAACTCCAAGATCTTGATTATATACTAACGTCCTAACTGCTCACAAAGTATGGGAAGGTTGTATTGTAGGAAGACTGAAAGTCAATATTGATTGATTATTATCTACTAAATAGCTCAATGTCACATGCCCTGAGACCTCTTCTTGCTCATAGGCAGGGCTGCACTCTACTTATTTACTAGACTCATCCCCTTTCACCTACAAGGACATGCCTTTAGCAATTCTTATGCTCTCTCCTGAGCCATCAATATTATCCTGTCTATAAGGTCTTTCCCAATAGCATACTAACGTGCTGTTTGTTATTCTATATATTTTTTTGAAATCTCTCTCTCTCTGCTTCTGCCTCCCATGACTTCCTATGTCTCTTCTTTTCTTCACTGTGAAACTCCTTCAAAAAGTTGTCATTACTCACAATTGTTGTTTTCTCTCCTCCCATTCTCTTAAGTCCACTCCAGTCAGATTTTCACACACACCACTATACAGAAACCAGTCTTCTCAATGTTAATAATGACCCCAAGATGCTAACTTCACTTATCCATTCTTCATCCTCATCTTATTAGACCTTCAGCTACATTGACACACTAGCTCCATCTTTCCTTCCTCCTTGAAACATTTTCTTCCCTAAATCCTAGGGCAACATATTCTTCTAGTTTTCTTCCTATCTCATATTTACTTGGTGGTTAGTAGAAATTTCAAGCTTTTAATGAATGAAACTGAACTCATTTACTACATCACTCCTACTTCTACCCCAGAATCCCCAATCCCACTTCCTTCTACCACCTTCTCCTCAGCTGTTTCCAGTGCCTGAAATGCTCTTCCTCCAAACAGCTGCATGGCTTCCCCTCCCCACTTTCAGGAGTCTACTCAAGTGCTACCTTCTTAATGAGGCTTTTTCCATCAGAATGCTGGCAAAACACAGATGGCATACTCAAAGTAGAAAAATTTAAGAAAGATTTAACAAAGGTATGGGCAGGAAGCAGAGGGAGTCCAGGAAGCATATGCATATCCCAGGCCTGATAAAGCAGAGCTGTTACCACTGCTGGACAAGGGCTGGGAGCACTTATAGAATCCAGTATATGGGATATGGGTAGACGGGCCTCCCTTGAGAAAAGCAGTGACCTTTGAACTTCAACTGGGGATCCTTATTATTTGTACCAAATCAGAAGCCAGAGGGCAAAGGAGCCCACTAATACAATCCACATAACCTCCTGGGACAAAGAGTTCAAGAGAAATGTGGAGAGCATATCTGGTGAGAAAATAAAAAACATCGCATACAGGCCTCCCTTGCCCACCATATTTAAAATTACAACCACAATCAACTGCATCATTTGAGGTGTATAGTGCAAAATGAAAATGCAGAATAACTTGTTAAAAAAATTATTAAGCTCTGGATGGTGATGATGAGTATTAAACCAAACATGAAGCCCTTCTGAATGTGGTGCCCTGTGTGACTACCCAGGTTGCACACCCGTGAAGCCAGCCCTGATTTCACCCCTTGCCTCCAACACTGGATTCCCTCCCTATGCCTCTTTCTGACTTTAGTTTTCTCCATTATGCCTATTTCAATCTAACTAACATGCTATATCATTTAACTTATTTATCTGGTTTATTTCTCTGACCCACTTGAATTTAAGCTCCCCAGGGCAGGAATTTTAGTATCTTTCATTATATGTTGCATATAATGCCTCAAACACTCCATGGCACATAGTCAACACAATAAATATGTATAAATACATACAAATAAAATGTATAAACCTTTCTCTTAAAAAAGGGAAGAAGAAAGGATACAGGAAGAGATCAAACTCTTACAGATTGGTTCCCTTTCAACAGCCTGACCTCCTCTCTTCATTAGCCATAACTGAAAGCTAAGTGCAAGCCAGTATCTTTCATTGGAAAGGATAATTTTTAAAACTCTCAGTATCTAAGATCATCTGTCTTAACAATTTTCTATATGAAGGCAGTAATCAAAACAAGTAAGTCCTGTAACTTAAATTAACAGTTGGCATGTAGAGCAGAAATGTATGCATGAATATAATTTTAAAGTTTTGTAAGGTTTATTTCCCTGACATGAACCTACCTAATATTCTTTATGGCCTGCCCATTCCAGAATCAGTCATTCTCAGAGTTCGGTGCTTGGCCTACTTCTTTTCTACTATTCAGACTCTGCAGTATACTCTAGCCATGGGTTCAAAATAACATCTTAAGCAGCTGAGGCACAAACACTATTTCCATCCTATATCTTCCATCTGGGCTTCAAAATATATATGCTACATTCCACTGCCTACTACATATCATCACTTGTAAATATAGGGATCTAGAGCTTACTCAGAATGGATGTAACTGCACCTCCTTCTCCTACTCCAGCCACTAGCCTGCTATTTCTGCTTTGTCTCTAAGGACAAGCCACTTTATTCTCCATGATCCAGCAGAGAACCTGGGCATCACTGGTGGCTTCTCTCTTTCCTCATGCACCATCTAATTAATCAGAGCAGACTCTTTGTTTTCCACCTCCGAAATATGTCTCATGTCTGCATCTTCCTTCTTATCTCCACATCTGCTATCCTAGTTCACGTGTTCATCATTTCTAATCTAGATTTTAACAGTGGTCCCTTCAGTAGTCTTCTTGCCTTTAACTGTGCTATTAAATCTGTCACCCACAAAGCTGCTAATAAGGTTATCTTACATGCAAATCTTACCACATTTTTTTGTGTGTAAAGTTTGTTAAATGGCTCTCGTCACCTGTAGCATGAATGGCCTCCTTTAAAATGGCAATATAGAATACCTCCAGATATTCTCTTCTTCTGTGTCTTTTCCAGTCTTGCTCCAGAAATACCAAACTACAGTACTAGTGCTTATTCAACCAAATCTTTTGCATGGCCTCTAATCCCTCCAGGCCATAGCCCCTAATGTTGTTTCCTACAGCACCTACCAGGTATGTTTTTCCCAGTCTTATCAACCCAGCAAACTTCTGCTTCTCTTCTAAGACCCATCTTCTTCTCCTCAGTTCCGCTACACCTTTTAACAACTTCACTGTAGCCTTCCATAGACCATTGTAAGGATCTGTTTAAATATCTTTCACACCACTCTACTCTAAAGCTCATTCAGAGAAGAGACATTTTTTTAAATCTCTATATCTCTATGCCTTGCACAGTGCTCAGCACAGATTAGGTGCTCTATGAATGTGTGATGCTGTATTTAGATTGTGGCTATCACACAATATGCATATCTGTATAAAAACTTAACCTACAGGTATAGAATTACATAACTATAACTGTAAATAAGTACTTAAGTTTTCAAAAGTATTTTAAACAGTATTTTAAATAACCAGTCTGTTAACTTTTCTCTGTTTTTGTCTAGAAATTACTAATGGCAGCTAGTTTTATTTTTCTACTGATTGTGAAAAAAGTTACTTTTAAATAAAAAAGTAGTAGTTTGTAATTGTTGTATTTGTTTAAAAGCTTTATAAAGAAAACTAAATAGCCGGGCGCGGTGGCTCAAGCCTGTAATCCCAGCACTTTGGGAGGCCAAGACGGGCGGATCACGAGGTCAGGAGATCGAGACCATCCTGGCTAACCCGGTGAAACCCCGTCTCTACTAAAAAATAAAAAAAATTAGCCGGGCGAGGTGGCGGGCGCCTGTAGTCCCAGCTACACGGGAGGCTGAGGCAGGAGAATGGCGTAAACCCAGGAGGCGGAGCTTGCAGTCAGCTGAGATCCGGCCACTGCACTCCAGCCTGGGCGACAGAGCCAGACTCCGTCTCAAAAAAAAAAAAAAAAAAAAAAAAAAAAACTAAATATACCTAAATGAATGTATACAAACATGCAGTAAACATATTTATGAACAAAATATTTAAGAGTTTCTTTAAAAACTATAGTTTTGTGGTCTAAACTGAGGATTAACCATATGTAATTAAAAGTTAATATTTTAGACCCATAGCTTATGTTGCAGATATTGTTATTTATGCCTTAATCTATTGCCTGTATCATTCTGCATCAAATAATAACCTCTTTCAGTTCAAGTGTGTACTAATTGGAGTATGTGTTATCAGAGTCTGATGGTCAGATTAAAATTTGTCATTTGAATTTAATTTCAAATTTAATATTTGAAAAAAAATAGAATGTGCTGTAACCCTGCTATATACCCTGGTTCTCTGAGGGCCACATTAAGAGCATAATGTTCTTGTTGGAGGAATATATAGGGCAATAAACAGTTTTGTGGGTGATTAAACAGTGAAGTAAAGCTGAATCTTCCAATTACCAGCAAAAGGCTCTTATGGCAAATATGTTATGGTACCATGAACATTTTCTTTTGTATATTAGTTTTTCTAACATTGTTTTATGAGTTTGAATATAATTAGATTTATACTAAGCAGTAAGCAGATATGTATCTGTTCACTTAAAAAATTCTAACAAGAATTTCCAAAATTCAAAATCCATGTTAATATCACTAGACCCAAAAATAACTTTTCATTTTCTATAAACTATTTCTGTACCCACAGAAAAGCAGGAAGAAGAGAAGAGAGGACTGACATTTAATCCAGAACAGATATGCCTTTAGGTAGAGATAGCTGCTGAGTAAAGCTAACAGATTTCTACAAAAAGTACAGTTCATAGATAGAAAAACTGTGTTCTACTTCTACAGGCTATTAAATCTGGACTTTCTGAACAAGGACCATTAGTTAACCCTGGTAGTCTATGAAATAAGGTATTATTCATCTTGTAGCATCCGTATTCACTGATTATCTTAATTGGGGCATCATTATTTTTACAATAGCAGTAAAACATAGAAAAAGAGCTGGTAAACCATTACCTTGCTTTTTCCTCCCATGGCACTATGACTTGAATGTTGATGTCTTTTACCTTTTGACCCCATTTTTAAGGACAGCCTCCCAAAATAGATTATTTGATGGAAATGTATAATCTTGAAAAGAGGATAGGAAAAATGATAGTTGAAGAATTTCTTTGATAGTGAAATAAATGTGATGATGGTTTCAAACTATGCAGATTTTGTAGAAAGAAACTTAAGACCTGTTTACTGGGATGCTTAGATGGGACTCCAAAACCTTTATAACAAGAAGTAAAGATAGCTGGGCCCCCATTTGTCCTTCTATTTTTATTGGAACAATGATTCCTGAACAAAGAATAAGTTAGTTATAGTGGTGTTTAGACATAATTTTCCTCCACTGTCTATATTCCCTCCCTATTTTGTCTTTCTGCCTCTTCTTCTAAACACACATACACACACTTCACACACTCACAAATATGCTCTCAAATGAAAGCCTCTTACCTTTTTGGTTATCTCTCTTTGGCTGCTTTTCTTTTGAAAAATCAAATATGATGTATTATCATGTGTTCTTGGTATCTACCAATATGAATGTCCACGTAAGGGCCACACGTAATGAATACATTTATAATTCCTGAATGTGGTTGTTAGAAAATTGAGGTATCGTGATATTGCTATAATAGTTTAGAATTCAACATTTCATTGAAATGTGAGCTTCTTTATACACAAATCCTTTGGTCATAAAAGTTACATGTCAGAAGGCATTATGCCCATTTGCAGGGATCAGTAATGAAAATAAACCTGGTATCCACTTCTTGGCTATGAATTATCAAATGAAAAGAAGTATTCTGATCAAAGCCACCATGGGTCATCCATGTTTTCCTCTATTCCCTTTTCCAATATCTAAGATCATGTTGAGTGGAGTCTTCTATTTAAATAGGTAGTTTGCGGCCGGGCGCGGTGGCTCAAGCCTGTAATCCTAGCACTTTGGGAGGCCGAGACGGGCGGATCGCGAGGTCAGGAGATCGAGACCATCCTGGCTAACACGGTGAAACCCCGTCTCTACTAAAAACTACAAAAAACTAGCCGGGCGAGGTGGCGGCGCCTGTAGTCCCAGCTACCTGGGAGGCTGAGGCAGGAGAATGGCGTGAACCCGGGAGGCGGAGCTTGCAGTGAGCTGAGATCCGGCCACTGCACTCCAGCCTGGGTGACAGAGCGAGACTCCGTCTCAAAAATAAATAAATAAATAAATAAATAGGTAGTTTGAAAGCACATTGGATGAACTAGATTATTGCGGTAGAAGGATTCCAGGTGATTTAAAAACTAATTGTTGATTTATAAAAAAGCAATGGAGTTTGGAAATGTTTGCAGTGATTTCTTTCATTCTCCTTACCTTCTGCTACCCCAGCATCAACCAAGCATTTCCCATAAAGTATAACTGCTGTGAAGGAAAAGCTTATATTCCATACTCTGTTATGAGTTAAAGCAACTTCATGGAAACTGTAATAAACAAGGGTTAGTGTGGTGACCTATGAGATTCTTTCCTTTAAAGGACTTAGCAATCACCTTAACCTCTTCCTGTATTTACTTCCTCTTTGGTAAAATGAAAGGCCTTATTTATTTGTTCCCTCAAATCTGTTCCAGCTGTAATATTCAATAATCTGTGATGTTTCTTTTACTACAAATTCAGGTTTCCTTCTATTTCCCACTGATGATCAAGATGTGTTGTCAACCCAACCTCTTCTTTTAGGCAAACTGTTTTCTCTTCTCTTCCCCACATCCCTTCAGAGTCTGGGGGTTTCTTTTTTGATTGGCTGAAAGTGGGCCTGTCTGCCTCTACCAGTTTGTCCCTGAAGCAGTAAGAAGATGTGTATCAGAGGATCTTCATGATGTCAGAACAACCCTGCTGCTGTAGTAATAGAGGGCCAGAGAACCCAAAGACCCTGGGATACTAGACTTGAAAACAATAGAGTGAGTGTCCCAGTCACTTTGTATTGTTTAATATAATCATCACCAGGATTTTTAAATACAGCAAGTAAAATCATTAGATATATAAATGTATATATGTAAATAGAAAAGTTGGTAATTATAGTGTCTCATAACCTAGGACACAGACATATTTTTAAAATACAGAACCAAAAATGCTATCATCATGGGTTAGACAGTTTAGGATCAAGGCAATAAAGGCATCAAAACATACTTTTACATTTTTTTCTACAGTAATGGCCAATTATGCATCCCAAGAAATCTATTGTAATTACCATCAGTAATAAGACTGAACCAGAAGAGATTATATATCCTATATAATGCTTTGTAGCTGACCATTTCTATAGCACTAAACCTCAAAATGCATCCCAGGAGCTATTTTCTTCATGCCTATTTCTAAAAGCCTAAGTTAAAACTCTATATTCAGCAGTGGTTCTCAAACTTGGACATACATGTAAGTATCACAGGGGTTTTTCCTAAAAGTGCCATTTATGAGGTGCTAACCCTAGAGATAAAGATTTAGAAAATCTTAGTGTGGGACTTAGGATCAGCAATTTCAATAATCTTTCCCACTAAGTGGAATGAGAATTTTGTGGGTTCTCAATTCTAGAACCACTCGAAAGTTAAAGGTTTTAGGATGCATGTGATCATATAAGGTCATAATCCATGTATTCTTTCATTTTATTTAAAGATATCATTAGGATTTTTTTAATCTTATGACATTTAATATGAATGAATATAAAATATTTTGATGTTGCACATGATCACAAAGCCATTAATTTAGAAGTATTTATTTTCATTCATAAAATGCAATCTAGGTTTAAACAAACCTGTCTTTAGTTCATTAAATATTAGAATTTCCTGGTTACTAACTTGCTGTGTTACAGCTGTGAGGCAGCTACCTTCTTTACCTTATTACAATTTGTTATGTTACAGCTAGATCTTGTTTCAGTGTTCCAAAGAAAATTTCCTAGAGCACTGACTGGTTATCAGGGTTATTCTTTTATTCTCTTTTTTTTTTTTTTTTTTTTTTTTTTTTTTTTGAGGCGGAGTCTCGCTCTGTCGCCCCGGCTGGAGTGCAGTGGCCGGATCTCAGCTCACTGCAAGCTCCGCCTCCCGGGTTTACGCCATTCTCCTGCCTCAGCCTCCCGAGTAGCTGGGACTACTGGCGCCCGCCACCTCGCCCGGCTAGTTTTTGTATTTTTAGTAGAGACGGGGTTTCACCGTGTTAGCCAGGAGGGTTTCGATCTCCTGACCTCATGATCCGCCCGTCTCGGCCTCCCAAAGTGCTGGGATTACAGGCTTGAGCCACCGCGCCCGGCCTCTTTTATTCTCTTTAGTACTCTTGCTTTTGTTTCTTATGAATGTTTCATCTTATTTTCTCAAGGCCTCTTAGAGTTGCTTAAATGTTGGCTTTCTAAGAGATTGTTTGTAAAAGGCTTAGAAAAACCAGTAGAAATATCTAGACAATGAAGAAAACAGGAAAACAGGATGTTAGCCAAATATTAAGTGTGTTTCTAAAGGAGTACTGTCATGATATTTTTCTTTTTAAAATTTTTTCCTGTTCTAACCATCTATCATATATAATGAGATTTGCTTTGTAAGTATCAGTGTGCTGTCTTTGCATAATGAATCTCTTCTAAAGATCCCCATGTCTTACATGTGATTTTTTTTTAAGTCTCTTAGTGAGGGACAAAGTGGAAAGATTCTGGATGTTGTTTTCCCATTATGTTCTCAAGAGAGTATTGTTTAAGGAAGACCCAAAAGTATTAAAAGGAAACAAGACATTCTACTGAAAAGGTTTATCTTCTTTTCACTTTGCAAACATTTTTAAATGTGAAATTGCTTTTACAATTTCCACTTGGACAAAGTAGTGTTTGGTATATGATTTCTGATAGATGTTTATTAAAATTTTAATATTTTGTTAATCATGGATTTTCTGCTTTTTTGTTTTAAAAATATTTCATAAAAATATTGTTTGTTTGGATTACTAAGGGGATTTTTGTTTGTATGTGCCTCCTTAAATTTGGTGCCCAAAGTAAACACCTCAGTAGTTTCAACCTTGTCCTGGCCTTGTTTCCTATTATTAATGTGGCCTGTATACAGAAAATACAGTATTTGGGAAGCATTAACAGTAATCGCAGCAACCTACAGTGTCTGGCATGGGGCAGGCCCTCATTAAATTGGATTACAATTTTGTCAGCATTTAATTGTTGTAAGTTTTTCTTATTTATCTTGATTTTCCAGAGTGAGTCACCATAATTGCTATTAATTTATTATTTTCTTGGTATTTATGTTCCTTTCCATTGCTTTGAAGTAAGGAGTAAAGGCATTTAGTTTGAAGTATATAAAGATAAATGCAGACAATTTTATTCAAATACACTCTTTGCTTCTATTTACAACGTAATCCAAGAATATCCCAATAGATACTCAGGGTTTTCCCAAAGCTGTCTGTTTTTCCATGGGTTTCAATGCTTCTCGGAATTATTCTTTTAGAATTTACCCTTGAACAATCCCTTTATGGAAGTGAAATAAACAGAGTGCTGAGTCTTTCTATAATGCAGTGACCTTGCTTTGTATTGACAAAAAAACTCTTACAACTGTTTCTTGTGTACTGTGTGTATTGATGTGTTTCTGAAGGCCCAGATCAGTGAGTAGAAGCTATAACTGTGCACTCTCTTTGTGGAAGTTTAAAAACATTCCTTTAGACCACAGAGATTTTTAGCTATATCATTTCAAATTGAATTTACACGTGAAAACTTAAACCAGGTAATCCTTACAGTGTTTGTCTATTGAAAAGTTTTTATTTTAGTGATATATTTATGCTGTTAGAGTTTAGTCCTGGCAGCTTGTCTAAGTAAAAGTATTACTTTCTGGGAGCTAAATGTTAGCTGCAAAAGGTTTGCTCTAATATGAAATTTAACATAATGGCAATTGTTTTTATTAGTAGTAGTATTGTTATTACCATTATTATTATACTTTAAGTTCTGAGGTACATGTGCAGAATGTGCAGGTTTGTTACATAGGTATACATGTGCCATGGTGATTTGCACCCAGCAACCCGTCATCTACATTAGGTATTTCTCCTAATGCTATCCCTCCCTTAGGCCCCCAACCCCCAACAGGCCCCAGTGTGTGATGTTCCTCTCCCTGTGTACATGTGTTCTCATTGTTCAACTCCCACTTGTGAGTGAGAACATGCGGTGTTGGGTTTTCTGTTCTTGTGTTAGTTTGCTGAGAATGTTGGTTTCAATATCATCCATGTCCCTGCAAAGGACAAGAACTCATCCTTTTTTATGGCTGCATAGTATTCCATGGTGTATATGTGCCACGTTTTCTTTATCCAGTATATCATTGATGGGCATTTGGGTTGGTTCCAACTCTTTGATATTTTGAACAGTGCCGCAATAAACACACGTGTGCATGTGTCTTTATAGGATAATGATTTATAATCCTTTGGGTATATTCCCAGTAATTGGATTGCTGGGTCAAATGGTATTTCTAGTTCTAGATCCTTGAGGAATCACCACACTGTCTTCCACAATGGTTGAATTAATTTTTACTCCCACCAACATTGTAAAAGTGTTCCTATTTCTCCACATCCTCTCCACCATCTGTTGTTCATGACTGTTTAATGATCGCCATTCTAACTGGCATGAGATTATATCTCATTGTGGTTTTGATTTGCATTTCTCTAATGACCAGTGATGATGAGCTTTGTTTCATATTTTTGTTGGTTGCATAAATGTCTTCTTTTGAGAAGTGTCCGTTCATATCCTTTGCCCACTTTTTGATGGGGTTATTTTTTTCTGGTAAATCTGTTTAAGTTCTTTTTAGATTCTGGATATTAGCCCTTTGTCAGATGGATAGATTGCAAAAATTTTCTCCCATTCTGTAGGTTGCCTGTTCATGCTGATGATAGTTTCTTTTGCTATGCAGAAGCTCTTTAGTTTAATCAGATCCCATTTGTCTATTTTGCCATTTGTTGCCATTGCTTTTGATGTTTCACTCATAAAGTCTTTGCCCATGCCAATGTCCTGAGTGGTATTGCCTAGGTGTTCTTCTAGAGTTTTTGTGGTTTTAGGTCTTAGTTAACTTAAGTTTTTATTCCATCTTGAGTTAGTTTTTGTATAAGGTGTAAGGAAAGGATCTAGTTTCAGTTTTCTGCATATGGCTAGCCAGTTTTCCCAACACCATTTTATTAAGTAGCGAATCCTTTCCCCATTGCTTGTTTTTGTCAAGTTTGTCAAAGATCAGATGATTGTGGATGTGTGGCGTTATTTCTGAGGTCTCTCCTCTGTTCCATTGGTCTATATCTCTGTTTTGGTGCCAGTACCATGCTCTTTTGTTACTGTAGCCTTGTAGTATAGTTTGAAATCAGGTAGCATGATGCCTCCAGCTTCGTTCTTTCGGCTTAGCATTGTCTTGGCTATGCGGGCTCTTTTTTGGTTCCATATGAAATTTAAAGTAGTTTTTTCCAGTTCTGTGAAGAAAGTCAACGGTAGCTTGATCAGGATAGCATTAAATCTATAAATTACTTAGTGCAGTATGGCCATTTTGATGATATTGATTCTTCCTTTCCACAAGCATGGAATGTTTCGTTTGTTTGTGTCCTCTCTTATTTCCTTGAGCAGTGGTTTATAGTTCTCCTTGAAGAAGACCTTCACATCCCTTGTAAGTTGTGTTCCTAGGTATTTTATTCTCTTTGTAGCAATTGTGAATGGGAGGTCACTCATGATTTGACTCTCTATTTGTCTGCTATTGGTGTATAGGAATGCTTGTGATTTTTGCACATTGGTTTTGTATCCTGAGACTTTGCTGAAGTTGCTTATCAGCTTAAGGAAATTTTGGGCTGAGACCGTGGAGTTTTCTAAATATACAATCATGTCATCTGCAAACAGAGACAATTTGACTTCCTCTTTTCCTAATTGAGTACCCTTTGTTTCTTTCTCTTGCCTGATTGCCCTGGCCAGAACTTCTAGTACTGTGTTGAATGGAGAGTGAGAGAGGGCATCCTTGTCTTGTGCTGATTTTCAAAGGGAATGCTTCCAGTTTTTGCTCATTCAGTATGATGTTGACTGTGGGTTTGTCATAAATAGTTTTTATTATTTTGAGATGCATTCCATCAATGCCTAGTTTATTGAGAGTTTTTGGCATGATGGACTGTTGAATTTTGTCAAAGGCTTTTTATGCATCTATTGATATAATCATGTGGTTATTGTCATTGGTTCTGTTTATGTAATGGATTACGTTTATTGATTTGCATATGTTGAACTAGCCTTGCATCCCAGGGATGAAGCCCACTTGATCATGGTGGATAAGCTTTTTGATGTGCTGCTGGATTCGGTTTGCCATTATTTTATTGAGGATTTTCACATCAATGTTCATCAGGGATATTGGCCTGAAATTTTCTTTTTTTGTTATGTCTCTGCCAGGTGTTGGTATCAGGATGGTGCTTGCCTCATAAAATGAGTTAGGAAAGATTCTCTCTCTTTCTATCGTTTGGAATAGTGTCAGGAGGAATGGCACCAGCTCCTCTTTGTACCTCTGTTAGAATTCGGCTGTGAATATGTCTGGTCCCGGACTTTTTGGTTGGTAGGCTATTAATTGTTGCCTCAGTTTCAGAACTTGTTATTGGTCTATTCAGGGATTCGACTTCTTCATGATTTAGTCTTAGGAGGGTGTATGTGTGCAGGAATTTACCTGTTTCTTCTAGATTTTTTAGTTTATTTGTGTAGAGGTGTTTATAGTATTCTCTGATGGTAGTTTGTATTTCTGTGGGATTGGTGGTATCCTCTTTATCATTTTTTATTGCATCTATTTGATTCTTCTCTCTTTTCTTCTTTATTAATCAGGTTAGTGGTGTATCTATTTTGTTGATCTTTTCAAAAAAAAAAAAGAAAAGAAAAAAACCAGCTCCTGGATTCATTGATTTTTTTGAAGGGTTTTTTGTGTCTCTGTCTCCTTGAGTTCTGCTCTGATCTTAGTTATTTGTCTTCTGCTAGCTTTTGAATTTGTTTGCTCTTGCTTCTCTAGTTCTTTCCATTGTGATGTTAGGGTGTCAATTTTAGATCTTTCCTGCTTTCTCTTGTGGGCATGTAGTGCTATATATAAATTTCCCTCTACACACTGCTTTACATGTGTCCCAGAGATTCTGGTACATTGTGTCTTTGTTCTTATTGGTTTCAAAGAACATGTTTATTTCTGCCTTCATTTCGTTATTTATCCAGTAGTTATTCAGGAGCAGGTTGTTCAGTTTCTATATAGTTGTGCAGTTTTGAGTGAGTTTCTTAATCCTGAGATCTAATTTGATTGCAGTGTGGTCTGAGAGACTGTTATGATTTGCATTCTTTTGCATTTGCTGTGGAGTGTTTTACTTCCAATTATGTGGTCAATTTTAGAATAAGTGTGATGTGGTGCTGAGAAGAATGTATATTCTGTTGATTTGAGGTGCAGAGTTCTGTAGATGTCTATTAGGACCACTTGGTCCAGAGCTGAGTTCAAGTCCTGAATATCCTTGTTAATTTTCTGTCTCATGGATCTGTCTAGTGTTGACAGTGGAGTATTAAAGTCTCCCACTACTATTATGTGGGAGTCTAAGTCTCCATGTAGGTCTCTAAGAACTTGCTTCATAAATCTGGGTGCTCCTGTATTGGGTGCATGTATATTTAGGATAGTTAGCTCTTCTTGTTGAATTGATCCCTTTACCATTATGTAATGGCCTTCTTTATCTCTTTTGATCTTTGTTGGTTTACAGTCTGTTTTATCAGAGACTAGGATTGCAACCCCTACTTTTTTTTTAATTTCCATTTGCTTTGTAAATATTTCTCCATCCCTTTATTTTGAGCCTGTGTGTGTCTTTGCGTGTGAGATGGGTCTCCTGAATACAGCACACCAATGGGTCTTGACTCTTCATCCAATTTGCCAGTCTGTGTCTTTTAATTGGGGCATTTAGCCCATTTACACTTAAGGTTAATATTCTTATGTGTGAATTTGATCCTGCCATTATGATGCTAGCTGGTCATTTTGCCCATTAGTTTATGCAGTTTCTTCATAGCGTCGATGATCTTTACAATTTAGTATGTTTTTTCAGTGGCTGGTGCTGGTTGTTCCTTTCCATGTTTAGTGCTTCCCTCAGGAGCTCTTGTAGGGCAGGCCTGGGGGTGACAAAATCTCTCAGCATTTACTTGTCTGTAAAGGATTTTATTTCTCCTTCACTTATGAAGCTTAGTTTGGCTGGATATGAAATTCTGGGTTGAAAATTCTTTTATTTAAGAATGTTAAATACTGGCCCCCACTCTCTTCTGGCTTGTAGGGTTTCTGCCAAGAGATCTGCTGTTTGTCTGATGGGCTTCCCTTTGTGGGTAACCTGACCTTTCTCTCTGACTTCTCTTAACATTTTTTCTTAATTTCAACCTTGCTAAATCTGACAATTATGTGTCTTGGGGTTGCCCTTTTCGAGGAGTATCTTTGTGGCATTCTCTGTATTTCTTGAATTTGAATGTTAGCCTGCCTTGCTAGGTTGGGGACGTTCTCTTGGATAATATCCTGAAGAGTGTTTTCCAACTTGGTTCCGTTCTCCCCATCACTTTCAGGTACACCAATCAAACATAGATTTGGTCTTTTCACATAGTCCCATATTTCTTTGAGGCTTTGTTCATTTCTTTTCACTCTTTTTTCTCTAATCTTGTTTTCTTGCTTTATTTCATTGAGTTGATCCTCAGTCTGATATTCTTTCTTCCTCTTGATCGATTTGGCTATTGATACTTGTGTATGCTTCATGAAGTTCTTGTGCTGTGTTTTTAGCTCCATCAGGTCATTTGTGTTCATCTCTAAACTGGTTATATTACCCACCTTCTGGAGCCTACGTCTGTCAATTCATCAAATTCATTCTCCATCCAGTTTTGTTCCCTTGCTGGCGAGGAGTTGTGATCCTTTGGACAAGAAGCAGCATTCTGGTTTTGGAATTTTCAGCCTTTTTGCACTGTTTTCGCCCCACCTTCGTGGATTTATCTACCTTTGGTCTTTGAAGTCAATGACCTTCAGATGGGGTCTCTGAGTGTACATCCTTTTTGTTGATGTTGATGCTATTCCTTTCTGTTTGTTAGTTTTCCTTCTAACTATCAGGCCTCTCTGCTGCAGGTCTGCTGTAGTTTGCTGGAGGTTCACTCCAGACCTGGTTTGCCTGGGTAGCACCAGCAGAGGCTGCAGATCAGCAAAGATTGCTACCTATTCTTTCCTCTGGAAGCTTTGACCCATAAGGGCACCCGCCAGATGCCAGCCAGAGCTCTCCTGTATGAGGTATCTGTTGGCTCCTACTGGGAGGTGTCTCCTAGTCTGGATACACAGGGGTCAGAGACCCACTTGAGGAGGCAGTCTGCCCCTTATCAGAGCTCAAACGCTGTGCTGGTAGATCTGCCGCTCTTTTCAACGCTGCCAGGTAGGGACGTTTAAGTCTGCTGAAGCTGCGCCCACAACCACCCCTTTCCCCAGGTGCTCTGTCCCAGGGAGGTGGGCGTTATATCTGTAAGTCCCTGACTGGGGCTGCAGCCTTTTTTTTAAGAGATGCCCTGCCCAGAGAGGAGACAGTCTGGCTGCAGCAGCCTTGCTGAGCTGGAGTGGGCTCCACCCAGTTCGAACGTCCTGGCGGCTTTGTTTACACTGTGAGGGTGAAACCACCTACTTAAGCCTTAGCAATGGTGGATGCCCGCCACCCACCAAGCTCCAGTGTCCCAGCTCGAGCTCAGACTGCTGCTGTGCTGGCCGCAAGAATTTCAAGCAAGTGGGTCTTAGATTGCTGGGCTCCCTGTGGGTGGGACCCGCCGAGACAGACTACTTGGCTCCCTGACTTCAGCCCCCTTTGCAGGGGGAATGAATGGTTCTGTCTCACTGGTGTTCCAGGCACCACTGGGATATGAAAAAAAAAAAAATTCCTGAGGCTAGCTCAGTGTCTGCCCAAACAGCTGCCCAGTTTTGTGCTGGAAACCCAGGGCTCTGGTGGTGTAGGCACTGGAAGGAATCTCTTGGTCTGTGGGTTGCAAAGACAGTGGGGAAAGCACAGTATCTGGGCCAGCACTCACAGTACAGTCCCTAATGGCTTCTCTTGGCTGGGAGAGGGAGTTCCCCGACTCCTTGCGCTTCCCTGGTGAGGTGATGCCCCAGCCTGGTTCAGCTCGCCCTCCTTCGGCTGTACCCACTGACAAACCAGTCTTGTTGAGAAGATCCGGGTACCTCAGCTGGAATTGCAGAAATCACCCACCTTCTGTGTCAGTCTTGCTGGGAACTGCAGACCAGAGCTGTTCCTATTTGGCCATCTTGCTAGCAACTGGAAATTGTTTGTTTGTTTGTTTTTTAATTTTAAATAGGACATCTTATTTTTATTAACTTTCATTTAATACTTGAGAGTTATATCTAAATCATGTCAATGTTAATTCTGCAAATTCAGATTCAAATGCATGATTTGATAATGCATTATTACTATAATGTGAATAATTACTATCTAAAATATAATATAGACATTTTCTGCCACATGAAGTCAAATTGACTATCTGAATTTCCTTCAGACTACCTTTTCTCAGACCTAGAGACCACATAGCTCTTCACTGCCCAACCCTAGACCTATAAAACTATTTAACATATTTTTGAATTTTGAGAACCTACATTAATATATTTTCTTTCAAGATGACTTTCAATAAGCTTTTCAGTAGCATTGAGTTCTAATTATATGAATGTTACCTGTATTTGTGCTAGGAAATTTGGAAAATACAGAAAACATTAAAGAATATTATAAAAATCGCCACTAATATAACTCCCTAGATAGCATTAAAATTCAGGTGTTTTTCCTTTTAGGAATTTATCAGTGTAATGTACATAGGAATGTCCATGTGTGTGAAAGAGGGGGAGAGAAAGGTTTGTAAGGGTATATGTGATTTAATTTGTTATGTTGCTTCCCCTACTTAATGTTGGGCATTTTATGATGTCTGCAAATAGTCTTTGAAAGTATAATTTTTATTTATTTTTATTTATTTATTTATTTATTTGAGAGGAAGTTTAGCTCTTCTTGCCCAGGCTGGAGTGCAGTGGCACAATCTCGGTGCACTGCAATCTCTGCCTCCCAGTTCAAGCAATTCCCCTGCCTCAGCCTCCTGAGTAGCTGAGATTACAGGTGGTCGCCACCATGCCCGGCCAATTTGTTTGTATTTTTAGTAGAGAGTGGGTTTCACCATGTTAGCCAGAATGGTCTTGATCTCCTGACTTCATGATCCACTCACCTCGGTTTCCCAAAGTGCTGGAATTACAAGCGTGATCCACCATGCCCAGCGGTCAAAAGTATAATTTTTAACAGTTGCAGAATGTTTCATTGCATGGCTACATTATAATTTGTTTAACCATTTTTGCCTACTTCTGATATAGACATTGTTTCTAAGTATTAAATTGTGTTATTATAAATTATCTGTAATGAATATCATTGGAATATCTTTATTTATAAAATTTTCATGATATCATAGTTTCTTTCTGTAGGCTCTTAGAAGTCTAAGAAGTTTACTTATGTTATATAAACATTTTTAAGGCTTTTGGATGTATTATTGCCATTGTGCTTTTCAGAAATGTTGCTATAAACACATTTTTAGAAAAAAGTTGCCATTTGAAGTAAATATACAAAAATAACCTCAAAGTCTTCATGTAACTAAACTAATTTATATAGTCACTCTGTTTTTCATGTTTTTATTTTATAATACCGTTGTTCTCACATGCTAATGTTGTAATTCTTGAGGCTACATTAAGCATCTAGCCTTGCCATTACCCAAATTAGTCCAGCTTTCTGAGTAGTAACCTGCCTAAGTGGAGATAAGACTTTTCCTCAATAGACTAGGGAATACCTCATACCCCTAAGACTTTCTAGATTCTATGATTATTTTCTTGCCAATTTGAAGAAGTAGAATCTAAATGTTTATACTGATTGCCTCCTAGAGCAGTAGTCTCCAAATTGATTTATACATTACAATCCACTGAGATTGGAAAGACAATATAAACATTTTATTTATGTTTAATTTTTATTTTATTCTTTAACAAAATTATTTGTTCATATTTTATAATTTCTATAAAATAATAGCATAATGGAGTATGTCTATAATTTATAAATAGATATATTGAGGTTTCATGCTGTCTTAATTGGTTCTGGCTGCTGCAGCAAAATACCTTATACTAGGTAATTTATAAACAATAGACATTTATTGCTCACAATTCGAGAGTCTGGCAAGTCCAAGATCAAGGCAGCAACAGATTCAGTGTCTGATGAGGGCTTGCTTTCTGCTCCAAAGATGGTACCTTCTTGCTGTGTGTCCTCACGTGAAAAAAGGACAAAAAGGACAAATAAATTCCCTTAGATATTTTACAAGGGCACTAATCACATTAATCACAATGAGGGCTCTGCCCTCGTGACATAATTACCTCCTAGAGGCCCACTTCTTACTACTATCACACTGGAAATTAAGCCTCAGTATGAATTGTATTTTGGTTTTTTTTTGTTTTTTAATTCACCAATTTATTTGTATTTTATTTTATTTTATAATTTTTTGATTTTTTTATTTCAATAGGTTTTTGGGGAACAGGTCATGTCTGTATATGAGTGAGAACATACAATGCTTGGTTTTCCATTCCTGAGTTACTTTACTTAGAATAATAGTCTTAAAGTTTATCCAGGTTGCTGCGAATGCCATTATTTCGATCCTTATTATGGCTGAGTAGTATTCCATGGTATATATAAACTACATTTTCTTTACCCACTCGTTGATTGATGGTCAACTGGGCTGGTTCCATATTTTTGTAACTGCAAATTGTGCTGCTGTAAACATGCATGTGCAAGTATCTTTTTCATATAATGACTTCTTTTCCCCTGAGTAGATACCTGGTGGTGGGATTGCTGGGTCAAAGGGTAGATCTACTTTTAGTTCTTTTTTTTTAGTATACAATAACTTTTTTATTATTATACTTTAAGTTCTGGGTTACATGTACAGAACGTGCAGTTCGTTAAGGAATCTCCACACTATTTTCCATAGTGTTTGTACTAGTTTACATTCCCACCAACAGCGTAAAAATGTTCCCTTTTCACAGTAGCCATGCCAACTCTATTATCTTTTGATTTTTTTTTTTAATTGTGGCCATTCTTGCAGGAGTGATATGGTATTGCATTGTGGTTTCGATTTGAATTTCTCTGATAATTAGTGTTAATAGGATTGACAACAATACTTCTTTGAATGTCTGACAGAATTCAGCTATGAATCCATCTGAGTCCTGGACTTTTTTTGTTGGCAGTTGTTTTATTACCATTTCAATCTCACTGCTTATTATTGGTCTGTTCAGATTTTATGCTTTCTTGGTTTAATCTAGGAGGGTTGTATATTTCCAGGAATTTATCTGTCTTCTCCAGGTTTTCTAGTTTATGCACGTAAAGGTATTCATAACAGCCTTGAGTAATCTTTTGTATTTTGTGGCATCAGTTGTAATATCTCTGATTTTGTTTCTGATTGGACTTACTTGGATCTCTCTCTTTTTGGTTAATCTCGCTAATGATCTATCAGTGTTATTTATCATTTCAAAGAACCAGCTTTTTGTTTCATTTATCTTTTGTGGGTTTTGTTTGTTTGTTTCAATTTCATTTAGTTCTGCTCAGATCTTTGTTATTTCTTTTCTTCTGATGGGCTTGGGTTTGGATTCTTTTGTTTCTACAGTTTTGTGAGGTGTGACCTTAGATTGTCTATTTGTGCTCTTTCAGACTTTTTGATGTAGGCATTTATTGCTATGAACTTTCCTCTTAGCAGTGCTTTTGCTGTATCCCAGAGGTTTTGATAGGTTGTGTGACTATTATCATTCAGTTCAAAGAACTTTTAAATTTCCATCTTGATTTCATTGTTAACCCAACAATCATTCTGGAGCAGGTTATTTAATTTCTTTGTGTTTGCATGATTTTGAGGGTTCCTTTTGGAGTTGATTTCCAATTTTATTCCACTGTGGTCTCAGAGAGTACTTGATATAATTTTGATTTTCTTAAATTTACTGAGACTTGTTCTGTAGTCTATGATATGGTCTATCTTGGAGAATGTTTCATTTGCTGATGAATAGAATGTATATTCTGCAGTTGTTGGGTAGAATGTTCTGTAAATATCTGTTAACTCCATTTATTGTAGGGAATAGTTTAAGTCCATTGTTTCTTTGTTGACTTTCTGTCTTAATGACCTGTCTAGTGCTATCAGTGGAGTATTAAAGTCCCCCATAATTATTGTGTTGCCATCTATCTCATTTCTTAGGTCTAGTAGTAATTGTTTTATAAATTTGGGAGCTCCAGTATTAGGTGCATATATATTTAGAACTGTAATATTTTCCTATGGGACTAGTTCTTTTTTCATTATGTAATGTCCCTCTTTGTCTTTTTTAACTACTGTTGCTTTAAAGTTTTTTTTTGTTTGTTTGTTTGATGTAAGAATAGCTACTCCTGCTTGCTTTGGGTGTCCATTTGCATGGAATATCTTTTTCCGCCCCTTTACCTTAAGTTTATGTGAATCCTTATGTGTTAGGTGAGTCTCCTGAAGACAGCAGAAACTTGGTTGGTGAATTCTTATACATTCTTCCATTCTGTATCTTTTAAGTGGAACATTTAGGCCATTTACATTCAATGTTAGTATTGAGATGTGAGGTACTATTCTACTCATCGTGCTATTTGTTGCCTGAATTTTAATTTTTTCATTGTCTTATTGTTATATAGATCCTGTGAGATTTATGTTTTAAGAAGATTCAATTTTGGTGTATTTCAAGGATTTGTTTCAAGATTTAGCGCTCCTATTAGCAATTCTTGTAGTGCTGGCTTGGTAGTGGTGAACTTTCTCAGCATTTGTCTGTCTGGAAAAGACTATCTATCCTTCATTTATGAAGCTTAGTTTCACTAGATACAAAATTCTTGACTGATAATTGTTTTGTTTAAGGAGGCTAAAAGGCCGGGCGCGGTGGCTCACGCCTGTAATCCCAGCACTTTGGGAGGCTGAGACGGGCGGATCACGAGGTCAGGAGATCGAGACCATCCTGGCTAACACGGTGAAACACCGTCTCTACTAAAAATACATTTTAAAAAATTAGCCAGGCATGGTGGCGGGCGCCTGTCGTCCCAGCTACACAGGAGGCTGAGGCAGGAGAATGGTGTGAACCCAGGAAGCGGAGCTTGCAGTGAGTGGAGATCGCGCCACTGCACTCCAGCCTGGGCAACAGAGCAAGACTCCATCTCAAAAAAAAAAAAAAAAAAAAGGAGGCTAAAAATAGGATCTCAATCAATCCCTTCTAGTTTATAGAGTTTCTGCTGAGAAGTCTGCTGTTAATCTGATAGATTTTCCATTATAGAACCTGATGCTTTTGACTCACAGATCTTACGATTCTTTCCTTTGTCTTTGGATAACCTGATGACTATGTGCCTAGGCAAGGATCTTTTTGTGATGAATTTCCCAGATGTTCTTTGAGCTTCTTGTATTTGGATCTCTAGATCTCTAGCAAGGCTGGGGAAGTTTTCTTTGACTATTTCCTCAAATGTGTTTTCCAAACTTTTAGACTTCCCTTCTTCCATGGCAACACCAATTAGTCTTAGGTTTGGATATTTAACATAGTCCCAAACTTCTTGGAGGCTTTGTTCATTTTTTTAAATTCTTTTTTCTTTGTATTTGACATATTGGGTAAATTCAAAAGTCTTGTCTCTGAGTTCTCAAGTTCTTTCTTCTGCTTGTTTGATGGTTGAGACTATTGCTGAGACTTTCCAGTGCATTTTGCATTTCTCTAAGTGTACCCTTGATTTCCAGAAGTTGTGATTGTTTTTTATTTATACTATCTATTTTGCTGAAGAATTTTACTTTCATATCCTGTGTCATGCATTTGATTTCTTTAATTTGGACTTCACCTTTCTCTGCTGCCTCTTTGATTAGCTTAATAATCAACATTTTGAATTCTTTTTCTAACAATTCAGAGATTTTTGTCTTGGTTTGGATCTATTGCTGGTGAGCTGGTGTGATCTTTTAGGCATGTTAAAGAACCTTGTTTTATCATATTAGCAGAATTGTTTTTCTGGTTTCTTCTCTTTGGGTGGACTATGTCAGAGGGAAGATCTGGGACTCAGGGGCTGCTGTGCAGATTCTTTTGTCCCACAGGGTGTTCCACAGATGGAGTGTTCTCCCCCTTCCCCTAGGAATGGGGATTCCTGAGAGCTGAACTCTAGTGGCTGTTTCTGCTCTTCCGGGTCTAGCCACCCAACAGAGCTACCAGGTTCCAGACTGGTACTGGAGAGGGTCTTCAAAGACTGCTGTGATGTGATCTGTCTTCAGGTCTTGCAGCCGTGGATACCCACGCCTGCTCTGGGGCAGTTCACAGGGGAATGAAGTGGACTCTGTGAGGCTCCTTGCTGTGTTTTCGTTTAGTGCACTGGTTTTGTGTTGCTTGGCCTCCAGCCAGTAGGTGATGCTTTCAAGAGCTCATTAGCTGTGGGTCTATATGGAGGATGCAAACTTGCCCTAGGGACATCTGGTTACGTATTCAGGTTTCCCAGGTGGTGGGCAGAGCCATAGAGCTCCCACGGGATTATGACCTTCTTCTTCACCTACCAGGGCAGGTAGAGAAAGACCACCAGGTAGGAGCAGAGATAAGCGTGTCTGAGCTCTGCCTCTTTTTGGGGTGGACTTGCTGTGACTGCTGTGGCAGTTGGGGGTATGGTTCCCAGTCCAATGGAGTAATATTCCCGGGGGGATTAAGGTTTCTTCTGCTGAGCTATACAAGTCACCAGGGAAGTGGGGGAAAGCCGGCAGTCACAGGTCTTACCCTGCTCCCATGCAGCCCGTAGTCCTAAAGGCTGGTCTCATTCCCACTGTGCCCCAACAACATCACTGAGTCTGTTTCCAGGCAGCCAGTGACCAGGGCTGAAAACTTGCCCCAGACCATAAACCTCCCCATTGAGAAAGTAAGCAGACTCACAGTTTTTTGGCATCTCAGGGAGCCTGCAGTGGTGATCCAGTTCCTTCAAAGGGTCTGTGGATTATCTTGGTTTTTTGGTATATTCCTGCTATAGTTCCTGGAGCCAAAGTTCACAATGTGAGTCTCCACAGGCTGCTCTGTCCATCCAAGTGGCAACTGCAAGCTAGTCCTGCCTCCTGTCTGCCATCCTAATCCCTCAATTTCTCAATATGAATTTTGGACTGCCACAAATATTCAAACTGTAGCATTCTGCCCCTGATCCTCTAAAATTCATAACCTTCTCATATGCAAATACATTCATTCCATTCTAAAATCCCCCAAATTTCTGATTTATTTCAGCACCAACTCAGAAGTTTGAAGTCCAGAGTCTCATCTAAATATCATTTAAATCAGATATGGATGAGACTCAAGGTATGATTTATCCAGAGACAAATTGCTCTCCCGCTGTGAATCTGTGAAATCAAACAAATTTTTGCTTCCAAAATGCAGTGGTAGGACAGGCATAGAATAGATATTCCCATTTCAAAAGGGAGAACTAGGAAAGAAGAAATGGAAACAGATGTCAAGTAAGTACAAAGCTCACCAAGGCAAAGAACATTAAATCTTGAGGCTTGAGAATGATCTTTGACTTTATGTCTGCTTTCTGGATATACTGGGGTGGAATTGGGTCTCCAAAGCTCAGAGCAGTCCTACCCCATAACTTTGCTGGGTACTGCCCACAGCAGCTTTCATGGCATTGCAGTGGTACTCCTGCAGTTCTGGACTGAAATTACATGCTGGTGGCTCTGCTGGTCCAGGGTCTTGGAAGTAGTCCTGCCCACACAGCTTTACTGGACATTTGCCCTAGTGAAGGTTCTCTTCGGCATCCCCAACCCTATAGCTTCCCCAAGAATTGCCCTAATGGGGACTCTATGGTGACCCTGGCCCTGACCCCATGGATCTGCTGGGTATTACCTTATCAGGGGCTTTCTGTGATAGCCCTGCCTGTGCCTGAGCCCTGAGGCTTTTGGGGTTATCCTTTGAAATCTAGGTGGAGGTAGCCAAGCCCGCATAGCTCTCGTACTCTGCAGGCCTGCAGAGTTGTCACTATGTTGATGCTACCAAGGTTTACTGCCTATGCCTTCCAGTAGGTTGGCCCCAGCTACACCTGGGCCCACTTGAGCCACAGCTGGTGCAGCTGAGGAGCACTGCACCGGAATTTGGGAAGCAGAGACATGAGATGGTGATGGACTGGAACCCCTGAGCCCGTTCTGAAATTTTTCACACAGGAGCCGTGGGCTTTTTTTTATTTGAAACTTTTCTGCCCTCAAGACTCTGGCAGTCTGGGCCTGTGATGAGAGTGGCAGCCCCAACAATCTCTGAAATGGTTTTGGGGTCATTATTTCTTTTTTCTTCTTTTGAGACTCTGTCACCCAGGCTGGAGTGCAGTAGTACGATCTTGGCTCACTGCAACCTTCATCTCCCAGGCTCAAGCTAGGACTACAGGCGCATGTCAGCGTGTCTGCCTAATTTTCATGTGTGTGTGTGTATATATATGTGTATATATATATTTGTCTATAAAAATATATATTTATAAATAAATTTATATAAAAATATATATTTATAAATAAATTTATATAAATATATAAATTTATAAATGTACTTATAAATTATATATATTTACCTACAAATATATATATCTGTAGACATAGGGTTTTGCCATGTTGCCCAGGCCGACCTCGAACTCCTCAGCTCAAACGATCCGCCCACCTCAGCCTCCCAAATTGCTGGGATTACAGGCACAAGCTACCGCACCCAGCCTCTTTCATTGTCTTGATGAATAGCATCTGACTTCCTTTTGAAGCGGCCTCATTGTCTGGAGTAACACCCAAAGTTGGTTGTCTCACGGCCACAGAGATCAACGATGTGAACACACAAAGAGTGACTTTAAGAGTGGAAGTTTAATAGGCAAAAGAAAGAGAATAGCTCTCCGCTACAGAGAGGGATCCTGGAAAAATGGGTTGCTGATCCGCAGTTTGGATACAGAGGTTTTTATAAGAAACTGATAAGAGGCTATGCATCTCATTTGCATAAGGCATGGGTTTCTGGTAGTTCCACCCCATATTCCTAGTGCACATGCAGGCTTAAGGCTTGAGTTACTCCATTTTGCTTTGTTCCCCTTACTGCGCATGTTTCTGGAGACGGGATTTTCCATTGCAGGCATGTTGGTTATTTCCATTCCAGGCATGATGGTTATTATTCCCAAGCTGGCTATGTCAGTGTCAGTTATCACGTGTAGAATTTATGCAGTAAGATGGATGAAGAATTGAGGAAAGAATGCCCTCTCCCTGTCAAGGGAACCTCTGCGAGTCTGTACGTAGTTCTGCTTACATTTTATTAGCCAAAATTTAGTCACAGCAGTCTACTTCACTGACAAGAGAGCCAAGGAGTATGTTGTTTTTAGATAGGTTGCAAAGAGCCCCAGTCTTCTATATAGCCTTTCTCATCTATGCAGCGGTGGGCATGTCTTAGGCAAGCCCCCTGGCAAGTTCCCTTATCTGTGCCTGCAATTTGATTTTTCAGTCTGTTTTTTGTTTGTTTGTTTGTTTGTTTGAAAGAATTTAACTGAGGACCCACCCTATCTGTCTGCCTGACTGGTTTCTTCCTTTCTCCTCTCTCACTTATATCCATCCTGATTTTCTAATCAAATGGTCATTTGGCCACACTGTTGGTGTTTTCTTCTGAACACACTTTTTTTCTTCTGAGAATTTTCCAAATCTTTAAGTTCTGCTTCCCTTTAGATTATAAATTCCATCTTTAATTTATTCTCTCTTCCTGCAGTTTACTAAAGCAGTCAAAAGAAGCCATGTCACATTCTCAAAACTTTGATTAGAGATTTCTTCTGCCAAATACCCTATTTCATTGCTCTTAAGATCTTCCTTGAACAAAATACTAGGACACAAACAGTTCAGCCAAGGTCTTTGCATGCTGTCACAAGAATGGCTGTTCCTCCAGTTTCCAATAAGTTGTTTCTCATTTCTGTCTAAGATGTCATCAGAATGGCCTTTACTGTCTATATTTCTACCAGCATTCTGTTAAAAACCACTTAGATAATCTCTAAGAAGATCAACACTCTCTTTACAGCTCTCTTCTTCTTTGAACTCTCACCAGTATTGCCCTCACTGCCCCTCTGTTCATGGCAATGTACTTTAAAATTCTTCCAGCTTCTACTCATTACCCAGTTCCAAAGCTGCTTCCACATTTTTAGGTATTTGCTTCAGCAGCACCCCATTTCTGGTGCCAATTTTTGTCTCTGTTCATGCTACTAAAACAAAATATTTTAGACTAGGTAATTTCTACCTAGTAGAAATTTAATTCTCATAGTTCAGGAGGCTGGAAAGTTAAAGGTCAGGGTGCTGGCAGAGTCAGTGTCTGATGAAGGCTTGCCCTCTTCTTTGTAGATGGTACCTGGATGCTGTATCCTCACATGATGGAATGGATGAATGCAGTGCCCTCAATAATAGAGGAAGGGCCAGAGGGGGAAAAAGGGCCAAACAGGCTTGTTCACCACATTTCTAAGGATGCTAATCCCCTTAATGTATAGAGCCCTTATGATTTAATAACCTATTAAAGGCCTTATCTCTTAATACTGTTGCATTGGAGATTAAGTTTCAACATGAAATTTGGAGGTACACAAACATACAAACCATAGCACACATTCACATTTTTAAGTTAATATGAATGTATGTTTATGGCAGAGATTGAGAATTGGCTTCTAAAATCTGTCCTTCCTTCTCTCTTTCTCTTTCTTCTTCTTTTCTTAAAAATACACACATTTTAACTGAGCTCTTCGCAACCTATCTAAAAAAAAACACTCCTTGGCTCTGTCAGTTAAGTAGCACGTTGCGACTAAATTTTGGCTAATAAAATGTAAGCAGAACTATGTACAGACTCGCAGAGGTTCCCTTGACAGGGAGAGGGCATGCTTTCCTCAATTCTTCATCCATCTTACTGCATAAATTCTACACGTGATAACTGACACTGACATAGCCAGCTTGGGAATAATAACCATCATAGTAGAAAGTTAAGATAGAAGGAGACCAGTCCCTGACAACCCTATAGAGCTGTTGTACTAGCACAAGACAGCATAACTATGACTTGTATCTTGTTTAAATCACTGTTTTAGGAGTCTATTTTTGCAACTAATCCAGTCTTAACTGATAAAGTATCAAAGCAATTGAAGGCCAGGTGCAGTGGCTCACACCTGTAATCTTAGCACTTTCAAAGGCTAAAGTATCACTTGAGGCCAGGAGTTTGAGATCAGCCTGAGAGTCATAGTGAGACCCCTCTCTACAGAATATTTTTAAAAATTAGCCAGATGTGGGGGTACGTGCCTGTAGTCCTAGCTGTTCGGGAAGCTGAGGTGGGAGGATCTCTTGAGCCCTGAAGTTTGAGACTGCAGTGAACTGTGAGCATGCCACTACACCCCAGCCTGAGTAACAGAGCCCCTATCTTAAAAAAAAAAAAAAAAAAATTCATTGTATTTGAGCCTTCATCTTTTCCATTCATCAACTTTTACCACGTATCTGGAGCATTTACTAAGCATATGTAGTAGCTTGTTCTGCACCTAGGAAATAACTTTCTATCAGAAAAATTGAAGACATTTTCCTAAAAAAAAAAAAAAAAGTTATTTTGCTTAGGGAGTATTAATTTTCCCATGAGTTCCAAGTGTTCGTGGACAAGGTATAAAATCCTTATAAAAGCAAACTGGTATAAGCCCAGAGGAAAAGACTTCCTGCTATCTGTGTCCATTCTTCCTCAGAGCAAACGAATTCAGTACCATATCTATTTCAAGTCCTCAAACCATAATGCACATGCCAAATTAGGGAGAGGCAGTTCCTAAGACCTCTTTATTTATCATTAGAAAATGATTATAGAGACTTATTTTAGGTCTTTGTATTCTTCCTGTTTTGATTAAATTCTGAAGCCTCTTTGAAAGCAGGTAGCTATTACTAATAATCAATGGAAGAAATAAAATGAATATGCTTGACTTTCAGGGAAATATTTTCATTCAGTGTTATTACCTGAGGAGTATTAGCTCTTAAGTCCTTTTATGAACTGTCCCTTGTTGCCTCTTCAGCTCCCTCTCTACCCACTACCCCCTTCCCTAGAATACTGAATTCTTCATACTCTCCAGCCCCTTGAACTTCACCGTAATAGGTGTTCTCCCAGTACAGTGTCTCCAGCCCCACCCTACCCAGTCTCAGCTTTGACATCACTGTGCCTGGAGAACTCTTCTGAAAAATCCCTCTTGTGTGCTCTTATAGTCTTCATTAATTTTCCATTTGTAGCAGACATGCTGTTTTCTAATTGCTGGTGAGTTGTTTGTGTCTCTAGTCTAAGAACTCTAAAAAGAGACTACTTTTTTTGTTCAGCACCTATTTCAGTACCTGCCACCTGGTAGGTGCTCAGTAAGTATGGAATGATGAATAGATTATGATAGTTAAGTCCCTTTTACCAACTTCATCCTGAAGTCAACAGAGAAAATAGGCTTTATGATCTCATACTTATGATATAAATAATTACCGTAAAATTTGAGCATGTCAAGAATTCTTCACCTAATTATTGCAAGGTATTATATTTAATGGCATTTTTTCATGGTTGTATTAGTATGTTTGCCTACATATTTAGGGGAACAAAAGCTACAAAAACAGAGACACCAGTTTGAATTCAGGATACAGGACCATTGCATGTATAGTGTGTCTTTGTGAGCTCCCTCTCCTGTGTCACCCACAAATTACAGAGGCTGCTGGTAGAGTTCATTATTGCAATGACAAACAGATAAGGGCCCTATCCCCCACTATTATTATGATGGGGGAATAATAACAATAATAAATACTAAATACATTCTTGCTGTTAGCAAGGAACTGAGAACATCTGTATTTATTCGTTTAATATTTATTGAGCATCTTCTATAGATCAAGCACTATACACAGTTGGGTAGCTAGATATTTATATTTTTTATGATATTCTGTATACTAAAATACAATAAGATTTCTTATAAGCATAATAAGTGTTAACATTTTATAGGTTTCTCTAGATTAAAAAAGTAGTTTTTACGTATGTATATATAATTTCCCTTAATTCTGATGGCAAATTTTTATTTTAGATACTAGGGATCTGAGTCTAGGAGAAGTTAAATGAAGATATAAAGTAAAATATGACATTCAGAAGGGTTCACCTGATTGGATATGGTGTTTTAAATTTATTTAAATGGATACTTCTTTCTAGTGACACCCATCAGCTGCAACATGTGTTTAATTATGATTTAGTTTTATATTGTATATACTCATATTAGTCAGGGTTCCCTAGAGGGACACAACTAATAGGATACATGTACATATAAAGGGGAGTTTATTACGGAGTATTGAGTCACACGATCACAAGGTGAAGTCCCATAATAGGCTGTCTGTACACTGAGGAGCAAGAAAGCTCTCCCACTCCCAAAACCTCAAAAGTCGGGAAGCTGGCAGTGCAGCCTTCAGTCTGTGGCTGAAAGCCTTTGAGTCCCCGGCAAACCACTGGTGTAAGTCCAAGGGTCCAAAAGCTGAAGAATGTGGAGTCTGATGTTTGAGGGCAAGAAACATCCAGCACAGGAGAAAGATGAAGGCCGGGAGACTCAGCAAGTCTGCTCTTTCCATTTTCTTCTGCCTGCGTTATTCTAGCCACGCTGGCTGCTGATTAGCTGGTGCCCACCCAGATTGAGGGTGGGTCTTCTTCTCCCAGTCCACTGACTCAAATGTTAGTTTCCTTTGGCAGCACCCTCACAGACATGACGAGGAACAATACTTTGCATCCTTCAATCCAATCAAGTTGACACTCACTATTAGCTATCACAATACTCTTAACATGAAAATCTTTCATGTTTAATCTTTCATGTTTTCATGTTTAATCTTTTTGAAATTAAAAGCCAGCCTCTTTGATTTTACCTCATAATGTTCAATAGATTCCCAAAACTGAAGAAGAATTGCTTCTTCAGAAAAGATGCATTGCTTTTTTTTTTTTAAATCATCTTTTGTTTTAAGTTCTGGGGTACATGTGCAGGATGTGCAGGTTTGTTACATAGGTAGATGTGTGCCATGGTGGTTTGTTGCACAGATCAACCCATCACCCAGGTATTAAGCCCAACACCCACTAGCTGTTCTTTCTGATGCTCTCCCTCCCCCTAACCCCCGACAGGCCCCAGTGTGTGTTGTTCCCCCCACCATGTGTCCATGTGTTTTCATCATTCAGCTCCCTATTCATGTCCCTATGACAGAGACTTCACCCCAAAATGAAAATAACTGATTATCATAAATTAGCAGGAATGTTGACAATGACTGTTGGTATGGTTTGACTCTGTGTCCCACCCAAATCCCATCTGGAATTCTTATCTCCATGTGTCGAGGGAGGAACCCAGTGGGAGGTGACTGAATTATGGGGGCAGTTTCCCCCATGCTATTCTCATGATAGTGAGTGAGTTCTCTTGCGATCTGATGGTTTTAAAAAGTGTTTGGCAGTTTCCCTATGCACTGTCTGTCTCCTGCCACCATCTAAGCTATGCCTTGATTCTCCTTTGCCTTCCACCAGGATTATAAGTTTCCTGAGGCCTCCCCCGCCATGCAGAACTGTGAGTCAGTTAGACTTCTTTTATTTATAAATTACCCAGTCTCCAGTAGTGTCTTTATGGCAGTGTAAAACAGACTAATACGGCCAGGCATGGTGGCTCACGCCTGTAATCCCAGCACTCTGGGAGGCCAAAGCGGGGAGATCACAAGGTCAGGAGTTGAGACCAGCCTGACCAACATGGTGAAACCTCATCTGTACTAAAAATACAAAAATTAGCCAGGCGTTGTGGCGCGTGCCTGTAATCACTCAGGGGGCTGAGGCTAGAGAATCTCTTGAACCCGGGAGGCGGAGGTTGCCGTGAACTGAGATCGCGCCATTGCACTCCAGCCTGGGTGAAAACAAAACAAAAATGGACTAATAAAACTGTCTATCCCCCCCCCCCAAAAAAAAAAAAAAAAACAAAAAAAAAACACAAAAAAACCTGTTTATCCCACTTCTACCATACACTATTTGTATGACGATGGACAAAGACCTTAAGTCCTAGTTTTTCATCAGTTAAGGGGGATAATGATTGTAGCCACCTCACAGAATGTGGTCAGGAACAAATGAGATAATATGCACAGAACCCATAGTACAGTGCATGGAGATAGACATTCAATACATAAAATACTTTTTTGAGACTGGACTTACTACTGTCCTTTGCATAGGAGGGGGATCAGTGGCAATATCTGGGTTTGTTGGTTTGAAAGTAGTTAGGAGGTGATTAGATAAAACATGTTAATGGTGAGCCTTCTGCCCTGATTATTCTTTGCAGGTAAGATGGGTCAAAAGGGGCCTTTAATATTGTTATTTTATTATTTTATTTTATTTATTTGTTTGAGACAGAGTCTCACTCTTTGCCCAGACTGGAGTACAGTGATGTGATAACGGCTCACTGCAACCTCCGCCTCCCAGGTTCAAGTGATTCTCATGCCTCAGCCTCCCGAGTAGCTGGGATTACAGGCACACACCACTATGCCCAGCTAACTTTTATATATGTTTTGTCGACACAGGGTTTTGCCATGTTGCCCGGGCTGGTTTCAAACCCCTGAGCTCAAGCCATCTGCCTGCCTTGGCTTCCCAACGTGCTGGGATTACAGGCGTGAACCACCACTCCTGGTCACCTTTAGGATTATTAATAATATTGATAACAATAATAACAAGCATGGCAGATATTATGTATGAATGCTTACTATTGGCCAAGCATTAAATTAAATGCCTTTGCATATTATTTAATTTAATCTTCCCATCAACATTATGAAGTATATATTAGTACTCCTGTTCTTCAGAAGAAGAAACTGAGGCAAGCTCAGACAAACTGGCTCCAGAGCCAGACTCAAGCTTCCCGTGCTGCCTTTACAATGTTAAGCGAAGTGAGCAGAATCACATGTGTGTGGGTATGCAATGCAGAGATTGTTGTGTATGTCCTTGTTATGTTGACTTAGTACAACTTGTTATATGTAATTATTTGTAAAAATTTACCTCATATCTGTTTAAATCCTCCCGGTGAAGCAGTTCTTTTCTTATCCCTTGGTATAAGTTCAGGCAAGTCCCATGACTTTTCCAGACACTCTTAGATAATAATACACTCTATAGTAGCTTTGGGGGTAAGAACACAGATTCAATTTAATTTAAATATCTAGCTCATGTTATATTTAATATTCTAATATTTTTAAAGTTAAAGCTTCTCTCCTTGAGCTATAAAACTCAAGCTCCTGTAGGCAGGAAACCTGCAGTGGGGAAAGGGATACTTGGTCTCCTCTCTCTTTCCCTACCTTGTCTTCTCCTCTAATTTGCTAACATCAGTTTCTGACCCTGCCTGGTTTGGAGCACTGGGAGGGAGAGGAGGAAACAGGGATAGGAAAGTTCTTCCTTGATAAGTTCCATAATGTTAGTCTAGCATTGGTGCTCTCTGAACTTGGAGGATTTTTAATATTTATTTATGTATTTATTAGAGACAGGGTCTCACTCTGTCATCCAGGCTGGAGTGCAGTGGCGCAGTCTTGGCTCACTGCAACTTCCACCTCCTGGGTTCTAATGATTCTCCTGCCTCAGCCTCCTGAGTAGCTGGGATTACAGGCATGCACCACCCTGCCCAGCTACATTTTTTTTAAAGTATTTTTAGTAGAGACGGGGTTTCACCATGTTGGTCAAGCGGGTCTCAAACTCTTGACCTCAGGTGATCCACCCACCTCAGCCTCTCAAAGTTCTAGAATTACAGGCGTGAGCCACTGCGCCCAACCTGGACTTGGAGGATTTTAAAGCTGACTTACTTCTGAATGCTTTTATTGACTCTGCCTCTGAAATTATTTAATGCCTAAGGAAGCATTTCCATTCTGGCTAAGAAAGCCAATGGTCCCTCCTGTGTTTTCTGTTGCGATCTTGACCCTTTCCAGATGATCTTCTTAGACATGACCAGAGGTGACCCCATTCTGACTCCTTCTTACAAAATGCCCACAACTGGTCCTTAGGAAACGCTCACATAGTATGAACCCCAGTGTACTTTGGGCATTAGTGATTCCCCACTCAGCAAATTTCTCTTTGCTCCAGCATAAGTAGAGCTAGACAGTCACTTGGCCTTTAGGTTTCTCATATACATGAGTCAGACACCAGTCTATATGCACATCCAAATGCAGGGGACACATATTAGGGTTTCTAAAGAGGTTCTGTTGAAGTGTCTTTCCCCATGCTAAGGTGAGGAAAGAGATATCCCATTCTTCAGAGCCAAAATCACAGCTTATCAGTAACTTTTTCCAAATAAGATCCCCGTTTTAATTTCAGCCATTAGGACCTTGATGTAGGTATGGTATTTTAGAATTGTGTAACTGGTTTCTCGGAATCCTCCTTTGGAAATTCAACATATGGCCTTACACCTCTTTGGGAATGTGTTAATTATTGTCTTGGTGCTACAGCCAAAACTTCCATTTTAATATTCCATTATATATAATTATTACTTCTGGATAAAGGAGATTTCCATGCTTTTGTATGCTTTATTTTCTTCTCTTTCTTTCCTATCAGAACAACTGAATTGGAGCCATATGGTGGGAAGACAGGAGTGCTATATATTTCACATACCTATTCAGATGGTGAGGGTGATATTCAAGGAGCCCAGTGTTTGAAGATAGCAGAATCATTTATCTCATAATTCTTGATATGCTACTATTCTCTCCATTTGGGTTGGCCTGTTAATGCTCTTCCTTGGTGAATTTCTATATGAGAGGCAGTTTGATATAGGAGATATGCACAGAGTCTGGGGCTAGACCATTTGGATCAAATTCCAGCCCCACAATTTATTAGTTGTGTGTCTTTGGGCAAGTTATTTAATCTCTATGGACCTCAGTTTTCTTGTCTGTAGAATGGGAGTAATAGTACCTGCCTCTTAGAGTTGTGAGAATTAAATGAGTTAATATATATAAGACTCTTAGAACAGTGCTTGGTGTATAGCAAGTGCTATGTTAAGTAGTAGCAGCAGTAGCAGTGCTTGTGATTACTAATATTGCTGGTATTCATTCTTTAAGTTTCAGTTTAAATATTACGTAGTTTATGAAGCCTTCTGCAATTGTCCCAATCAGAACAAACCAGCTTCTAATCCGTGGACTTAAATGAATGGTCTACCGCCACCCTTGTCACAGGGGACCAAGGTTAGTGTTAGCTATTTACCGTCTCCATTAGCAAGTGATTATTACAAGGTTATTGTGTTTCTTGCTGAACACGGTGCTTAAACATAGTAGACATGATCAGCAAAAGTTAGGTCTTTTCCTCTCTTATTTTTGTTGAATGGTTGACTCTAACTCTTCAAATCTAAAAATGAATATATAGTATTTTTACAATATTATAAAATAAGAATATTATTTTAAAAATTTGGATGTCGAAGGAAAATACCATGGAAATTAAATGAATTTTAAAATAATTATTAATAAAATCTTTCATCTATTTCCAATGGATATGAGACCAAGAAAATATATTTCATTTTGTACAGCTTGTAACAAAACCCAAAATTTGTCCAAAATACTGACTTATTTAAGTAAAAAGCAAAATATTTAGAACAAGAGTTTCTTTAGTAACTGAAATCATATTAATGCCAAATGAAAGCCTAGATTCCGCTTTTCATACAAATTGTCATTTCTGGTTTCCTCTCTGTAAAATCAAGATGGGCAAGTGTGATCCATGTCTGAAATACATTTGTGGCATCAGTGATAAGGTGAACTCTGGCATAATCAGTGTAGTTTCCAGAGTAAAGACTTTGAGGATACCATGACTAGTTATAACAAATCTGTTGTTTAGACAGGTACTGCCTCATTTTATCTGTCTATCCCAAGGGACTTAAAGCTTTGCTATTCTCATACTCCCACAGTCTCAGCCCTGTCATCCAGTATAATGGTGTAGTTAAATGAATTGTACTTGGAAATGTTTTTACTTTAGTCAAGGTCGTGCAGGTTTTAGCATCTCACAGCCAATTCTTGATAAGCCACTTACAGGTGTATGATACCCTTAATAGCAGCGATTCTTGGATGAAAAGGAGTTGACAGGTGATTATTGATGAGGGGAGATTTAGTTTAGTTCTTGTGAACTTTAATAGTCATTTTTGTTTTAAACTGAGGAGTTGAGGAGCTAAGAACCATATTTGTAAAAACAAATTTACGAAACTATTGGAGTTATTGGAATGCCATTTTCTTTACTAAATCTGAGTTTTAAAATATCTCTTTCCTGTCACACACACACACACACAAAAATCTGAAGACATTTTCTCTTATCCTTAGCGACCTTGGAGAATCCACCTGCAACACTCCTCAGAGAAGCTGCAACATTACTTTAAAAGAAGTTATAGCAATGCATACTATTGTTGCTTTCCGACAATGTAGCAAACAGAAACTTTGGTTCCAGAATGTTCCTGAATGTAACACAGTAAAATTTCTTGATAGGAATGCTTTACAAAAGATGTCACTGAAGATACCCAGTTTGGAAGTTAAGGCGTTGGCTCTGACATTACTTTGGACCCATCTAAGCTTAGTTTGCTAGAGTCGTATATAGGGCAGGATCAAGCTAATAATTGTCCTTAACTCAACAACATAATCTTATTTCAGGTAGAAAGCCACACCAGCTTAATTGCCAACCAGATAAATGGTGATCACTTGAAATCTGTTTTATACTTATAAATAAATCTTGAAATATTATCCATGCTTAAAAGATGAAATGATGTTTTGACAACAGGCACAACTTGGTTCAAGTGTCCCAAATGTTCTACAGTATTTTGAGGGGTTGTTGGTAAGCAGAATTACTTACGGAACAGAAAAGAGCTGGAAATGATATTGAAGCAACATAACAAAATTTAGCATAAACCTTTACTTTTATAATTCATATAAATTACTTATAAGCTCTTTCTATTAAGCATTTGCAAATTTTTCTGCTAACTATTTTCTTAGCAATATTTCCCTCCTAAGTTCCTTGTGATTACTGTTCCAAGATGTCTGTTCTTTTCTTTTCTCCCTTTGTCTCTAGATAAGTCAACCAGAGCAAAATATCTGTTCTTAAGTGTGGGGATCATTTGAGATTGTAGTTGAAGGTTACATGGCATATCTATATCATTACCTCTGTTTTCTATTCATTTGGCTCCATAGCCGTAACCAGAGGATATAAAATAAAGGTTCCAGTAAATATCTCTTGAAACTGTGGGTGTTTTTATTTTTTTTTACAAACAACATTTTATTAAGATATCTTGCCAGACATATGGACTGTGTCTTTTTTCCATCAATCCGTTTTTAGAACTACTACAATTGCTAATAAGTGAAGATTTATTTAGAGAATAAAAAAAAAAAAAATCAAGCCTAAAGAATGGATCACTACCAGTTAGCTACCTTTTATTCCCTTTAGTAGGAGAAAATTATATTGATTTCAAAAAATTAAAAACCAGACACTCACAGACATGTACATTTCTGTTTGCTTGTGAGCAAGATTGCCATGTGGCAGCTGCATCTCAACTATAGGATCAAAAGCTTGGGTCAGGATTTTGCATCAAACTGGTGGTAGTTTATTCTGTTAGCTGGTGTGACAGTGACTTCTAGTCATCATCTTTGCTTGGAGGGGAATGTTTACACACATGCATAACTTCTGTCCCTGTTGGAGAAGACTTCAAAATCCCAATCATAATACAATTTGGCATCCCCATTTATGGTCCAGTGACCAAAGTTTTAGACTATCGCTTGATGGCCATTTCATTATTCTTTATTACTTCCACGAATGTTTTTCATCTTATGGTTGGTATGTCTGTGTTTTATGAAATGCACTGCAATATCTTAGGTACAAGGGAATCTGCCTATTGAGGAAGACTTGACAATTGGTACATAGAACTGAAGACAAGTTTGCCATGGTTGCCTGCTTCGCAGCTTGAGTTTTTCCCTGCACAAATTGTAACCAAGTCCAGATCCTCATGGTCTGAGAAGCGTGATAATGAAGAATAAAGAGCTTTTATTTTCAGAAACTTGCTTCACCCACACATTTCTCTGCCCCACACCCCTACCCCATCTTTCTAGCATCTATATTCTCTGGTAATTATAGGAATGGTGGGGCTGAGTTATAATCCCTTGTTATTATAAGAAGGTCCTCTGAACTAGGGGTTGATTTCCTCACTGGAAATAATGGTATATGCTGTGTTTCAAGGATACCATTGAAACTCATAATAACATTTACCATAGAAACAAAAATCGGCATATATTTTCACATTGAGTACAATGTATGCTATCTATTTGCCAGAAAAAGAAAAACACTGGATCCAACTTTCATGTGGAGAAAATAGATTGTATTATTATTATTTTTTTTTTTTTTTTTGAGACGGAGTCTTGCTCTGTCGCCTAGGCTGGAGTGCAGTGGCCGGATCTCTGCTCACTGAAAGCTCCGCCTCCCAGGTTCAAGCCATTCTCCTGCCTCAGCCTCCCGAGTAGCTGGGACTACAGGCGCCCACCACCATGCCCAGCTAATTGTTTTTTGGTGGGTTTTTTTTTTTTTTTTTTTTGTATTTTTAGTAGAGACGGGGTTTCACCATGTTAGCCAGGGTGGTCTCAATCTCCTGACCTCGTGATCCGCCCACTTCGGCCTCCCAAAGTGCTGGGATTACAGGTGTGAGCCACCATGCCTGGCCAATAGATTGTATTATTTCTTAGTTTTCATATGAAAGAAATAATATTTATAGTAATATTAGCTATTGTGACAGTGACTTTTAGCTCTAGAAGTTGGATGGGTTTTGAATCCTGACTTTGTCTCTTACTACCTAGGTGTGCACTGACAACTTTTTTTTAACTTTCCTGTGCCTGGTTTCCCATTTTTAAAAAAGGCAGAGATGGTACATCTCTGAAAGAGTTGTGGTTTTTGAGAATTGAATGAGATAAAAGTACTAAATATGTATTAGCTACTTAATGAATTCTACTATTAGTAATATAACCCCCACTACTGTTCCCACTGCTATTACTATTATTATTGTTATTATTACATCTCATTACTCAACACCCTTCAGGTTTTTCATTGCCCCATCCCCACCCTATTCTGCTTTTTTGACTACTGTCCTTATGTTTTCCAAATATTCCAAAATATTTTGATCCTATAGTTCATCCTGGAAATGTCTTCTTTCACACCTATTGAAATCCTATTCATCTTTTAAATGCCAGCTCAAATGAGCCCTCTCACTAAATCTTTGCCAGTCTACCCAGTTAAAATCAATCCTTCACACAGCTGTGCTTTCAAATGCTTAGATTTTCACCTTTATTACAGCACTTCAATTCTGTCTTATCTTATGATTGTTTACAACTTTGTCTGTTCCTGTCTATCTCTCTTTCTTCTCTCTCTTGTTCTTATCCCTCCTCCTTATATTGCAAAGTATTTGAAACACTTTCTTACTTATCTTTATTCAGTCCCCCTACATATAATCATATCCGATAAACACACAAGTTTTCTATATAGTCACCATTCTGTCAATACGTGTTGAATTAAATTGTCGTTCAGCATTAATAGCAAAGATTTCCATTCTTTGCTAGAAAAATGAAAATTGATGGTTATACTGATAGTTCTGAGGTCATTGAAGAGACTGAACTGTTCTCTAAATAATCAAATCACAGTCAACATATTTTAGAATTTTTTTTTTTTTTTTTGTCATAGTCTGTTCTTTTGCTTTTGGTCACCCAAGAAAACCTATAAGATATTTTCATTTCCTTTAAATCTCCATAGTTCTTAGCTTGGATGTTTTCATTGGATAAACCATTTGCAAGGGAAAATTGCAATAAACAGTAATAAGAAAATAACAATAATATTTAAAATGTCAGATCTTAATTGAGCTCTTACTATTTGCCATACACTGGCCAAGCACTTCGCAACGCATTATTTCATTTTAGTCCTTGCAACAACCCTGAACAATGTGAGACTTAAGGAGGTTAAAAGTTTCCCAGAGTCTTACACATAAAAATGGTATCTGTCCCTTCCAGCTTGTGTCTGGAATGGGTCAGTGTCTATCTGTCCATGCATTTGGTCAGTGTACAAAGCTACCTCTCAGTAATGAAACTAAATGTAGGATGGGTGTAGAATGGTAATTTCATTGGAAGGGAAGCAAGATAACTCTTCCTGAAGCTGATTTTGTGTAACAAGTATATACTATTTTTATATATTGAATGTTAATCTTGATGCTGACTGGGGTGGGGGTAGGGAGAAGCTGAAAGAAAAATGGAGGGCTAAGCCCTCCCAAAGCACCACTTGGTACTGCAGTTGCTGTCAATCCAGAGGCATGAAGGAAAAATATGTGTTCCTAGATACCTGTGAATGAAAATTCACTTTTGAATTCTGCCTATCCTGGAAAAATAGGTTGGCAAGATTCCCAAAGTATTTCCTTGCTATTTTAAAAGCATAGGCAGAACCACTAAGACAAGTGCACTTAAACAATTTCAGAAATATTCGACATAGAATACTGAGTCTCCAAGGGTTATATTCCAATGAATAGAGACAGCTAATATAAGAACAGAAGGGCCCCAGCCAGTATCATATTCTCCAGCAATTAGTAGTAGAGCAAAGCCTACATTATATGTTGTTTTCCAAAATTTAAATTGTTTTATTGTATGTACATGAGACATCCTGTGGCTTCATTAAGTTATGTTAAGATAATAATACTGACATAGCCATTTTTACTTAAAACCTCACACAATTATGACAATATTCCCCTGTGGTGGTGAGCAGTTTCATTATTGTTTATATTGTTGCTTCAGCTCATCCCTTTAGTCCTCTTTTATTTCTTTCACTAATTGTTACAACAGCCTTGAAGAAGAGGGATTACTTCCTACATAAATGTTCTGTTAGAATATTTGCCAGGCTCGACTGGGGGCTCTGACTCTTTATCCTTTAGCTGACTTTCTAGAATAAAATAGAATTATACCCCTATGTGTTATCAGCCTTTTAATAGCTACACCTTAATTCCAACTTGGGTACCTCTTAAATTTTGTTGTTCATGATCTCTTGCTTTTGGCTTTGTAGTTAATGGCCCCTTACTGTGATTCTTGTGTAAGTTTCATCCAGTAACAATGATCTGTCCATGCTCCTCTCAGCTAGTTTCCCAGACATTATGAGATTTCCAGGATTTTAGTTGGAATACATCAAGTCATCCAAAATTGTGGTTTTTAGACTTCAAACACTAAGATGTAAAATAACTCTTGAGTTTTACAGCTGTCAGGAGCAAGAACATATTGGATCGGTTTAAGCCAAAAATATTTCATCTCCAATTTGATTTACTTGATATTTTGGCTAGAAGTACAGAAATGTTATAAATAGTGGGTGGTGATTTACAATGTAACTACATAAAAGAGTGCTATCATTCAGAACCACAGGATAAAGCATGTGATGAACTCTCATTATTGTAACAGGGCCTGAATTGACAGCTTCTTCTCATTTAAAGCTGTTTTTTTTTTTCTACGAAGATCACAGAGCAAGGTCATTTGACAATGCAGATGACATTTTGCTTCTTTGCTCGTTCCTTCAGAGATGTTCAAGCAGAATAAAGCATCTTATATTCTATTGAGACACGAAACTCTTACTTTATAAACATTTCAAACTTAAAAGAACTTCCTGTTAATTTGGACGATGCTAAATAGGAAAATATTAGGATATATTTTGAGAAGTAAATTTTTGTATTTTAATAATGGGGTATTTTTTTTGCAGAGCACAATAACTTCATTTGACTCTACAGCTTTTTAATTGCCTGTTAAAAAAAAAAAATCCTGATCAATTTTCTGTGGTACCTTTGGTTGTGTATTATATGGGTAACTAAATTAAAATTAGTGAAAAAGGTCTTTTCTCTTTTCGCCTTGAAATACCTTTTCCTGAAATTATGGACTCTAAATTTTACCTTCATGTTTGCTTCTGCATTGACTCATCCGTATACCACAAGGCGTATGTCAGATGGTGCATGAGACCAATTTGTAACAACAGTCGTTGACTTTTCCTTTATTCCTATCATTTCTGTTTTTGCTCGTGTTCAGTCCAGTGTTTGCCTGGATTCAGATCTGATTATCTTTGTTTTGAATCTCTCACCTTAACTTTCTGAGCTACATCACTGATCACTCGATGTTCCTTATTTCAACCCTCAGTGTTTCCTAAAAGCAAAGTTTTCCTAAGTTGTGTGTTCTGGTGCACAGTCAGGGAATAGGGTGGAGTGGGTTACAGGCCTGTCTGGAGTACTGTGTCATTCCAGCAGTAGGACCCCTTGATCTAGTCATTTACAGCTTTAGCCAGCCTCATTTGTGTATTCCAGTGTGCAAAACAAATATTAGCATTTTTAGTTTGTGCCCTGAGTGCTCAAAGGTATCTTCTAGCTCTTGCTGCTTCTGGCTATTTCAGGTAAGCACCTGAGCCAACCTCTGTCTGCACCTGAGGCTCCCACCACAGTTTGGAACCACACCCAACTAAATCTGCCTTTTATGATTCAAGACCATGATCTCTTATCCTTGAGGGCCCCATACTCCTTTGGTCCCTCTGATTCCCCTTGCTGTTCAAATGCTAAAGCACTTCAGTTACCTCCACCAACTTAAACTATTGCCAACCTCCCCCCTGGCTAGCTTGCAAGTGCTTTTAACTCCCTGCTTTTTATCCATTCTCTCATACTTCTCTGCCAACAGCTAGCCTTAGATTAAATCTGCTATTTATTTTTTTGTTTTTATACTAAGAACACTGAATGCCACCGAAGAAAACCCAACCATTGAGTAGATTTGTGCAAGCAACTAAAATTTATTATGTACTCTTCCTTTGGATAGCAGTAGTTCTTTTCACATATTCTTGTTAAACTCCATAATCTAGTGCCAGGGTTTGCTCCAAATACCTACCACTGTCTTCAGAATTCCTACTTCACTTCCAACCCTTCTAAAAAAAATAGCAGCATTGCTACACATTGAGAATAAGTGTTCTCAAAGTTTCTTCTTTTTCACCAGAAAGCATGCCTATATTTCCTCTTATTCTTAGCTCCATACAGATGTAAGAGAGAGAGATCACCACCTTATATCATAAATCTGGGGGCTATCATCGTCTCTTCATTTACCTTCACTGTCCCGATTTAACACTCTATAGATAGAGAAGTCCCATTTTTGGTTCTAAACTAATTCCTCCATTTTTGGTTTAGAACTCATCTCCTCCATGTCCCAGGGACCATACCTTATCAGTCATGCCCTTTTTTGCTGCTTTAATTTCTTCCTCCCATTGGCCTCTTTCCCTACATATAAACCTGCTTACATCTCTCTTAACTTACAAAAAGTGTTCTCAATAATATTTCCTCCTCTAGTTTTATCTATTAATAATTCCTGCTGTTTGACAGTATTTTTGAAGGTGAAAACAGTTTTCAACATCTCTACTGCTTCATTGTCCATTTGCTCCTCTATCCATCTCAATCTGGATTCTACCAACAAAACTCCACAGCAGCCATTTATGATGAGGTTTTTAGTGACTTTCTAATTGCATAATCCAAGGACATGTGAATGCCACTATAAGTGATTCCTTCTTCTTGAAACTCCCTTTGCATTTGGTTTTCGTAACATCACTATCTTGGTTTGTTTGTTCATTTATTTAACAAATGGCCATATACTGTGTTCCAAGTAGAGTAATAGATGCTATGGATATATACAATGGCAAGTAATACAAGTACCTTCCCTTTGGGTGCTTACACTTTGAGTTGTGTTTTAAACTGAGCCTTTGTAATCTACTTGGATGCTCTTGATTGTTCAAATAAACCCTTAGTTGTTGCCAGACAGTAATACTCTATCCCCTACCTTCTTCCTCATTCCAAGTTGTCTCCTAGATAGACTTACCCAAATCCTCTAATTATCTTATTCCTCATATTCTTAAGGCATTCAGATATTTCTTCATTCCAGACATCTATCATGAAATGTAATTCCACATTTCTAAATGCTTACTTCTTCTTTTAGGTTTCCAGTTTCAATGACTAACACCATCATTTTATATTAGAAATCTGAGAATTGCTTTGACTTTTTTTTCCCTTCTCACTTTCAATCACATGTAGGAAGTCCATATTTAATTAGTCAAACCCTTCAGCAGATTATATATCCCGTATCCTTAATATTTCTAACAACCATTCACTCTTTTCAGAGTTGACCATTCCTTTCTTTACCAGAAATATTGGGATTAAGCAGTGACTATCAGATCACATGCAAAGAGAACCTCATCAGGCTAACAGCAAACTTCTCAGCAGAAATCTTACAAGACAGGAGAGATTAATTGGCTATTTTCAGCATTCTTAAAGAAAAGAAATTCCAAACAAGAATTTCATATCCTGCCAAACTAAGCTTCGTAAGTGAAGAAGAAATAAAATTTTTTCCAGAAAAGCAACTGCTGAGGGAATTAGTTACTATTACACCAGTCTTACAAGAGATCCTTCAGCAGGTTGTAAACTTGGAAACAAAAGAAAGATACCTGCTACCACAAAAACACACTTACATACATAGCCCTCAGACCCTATAAAGCAACCACACGATAGAAACTACAAAGCAACCAACAAACAAACATCATGATAGGATCAAAACCTCACATATCAATATTACCCTTGAATGTAAACAGTTTACGCACCCCACTAAAAAGGCACAGAGTTGCAAGGTTTGATTAGAAAAAATTAAAAAAAAGACCATCCATCCCCTCTCTTCAAGAGACCCATCTCACCTCTAAGGATATCCATAGTCATTCCATTTGCACGACAGATCTTTTCCCAACCCTCAAAGTAAAGGGTTGGGAAAAGATCTGTCGTGCAAATGGAAAACAAAAAAAGAGCAGGGGTCACTATTCTTATATCAGATAAAACAGACTTTACATGAACAAAAGTAAAAAAGGAAAAAGAAGGGCAACATAATGATGAAGGGTTCGTTTCAGCAAGAAGACTTCACTATCCTAAATATATATAAGCACCTAACATTGGAGCACCCAGATTCATAAAACAATTACTTCTAGACTTAGGAAAAGACTTAGACAGCTACTCAATAATAGTGGGGGACTTTAACACCCCATTGACAGGTATTAGATCATTGAGGTTAGGTTAGAAAACTAACCAAGAAACTTTAGACTTAAGTTTGACACTTGACCAACTGGACCTAACAAACATCTACGGAGCACTCAACCCATCAATCACAGACTACACATTCTTCTCATCTGCACCCCAAACATGCCCAAAGATAGGCCACAAAAAAGTCTTAATAAATTCAAAAAAACTGAAATCATATGAACATACTCTTAGACCACAGTGGAATACAAATAGAAATCAGTACCAAGATCTCCCAAAATGACAAAATTACATGGAAATTAAACAGTTTGCTCCTGAATGACTTTTGGGGAAAGAATGAAATTAAGGCAGAAATCAAAATATTACTTAATAAATGAAAACCAGACACAACATACCAAAATCTCTGGGATGTATCAAAAGCAGTATTAAGAGGAAAGTTTATAGCACTAAATGCCTGTCTCAAAAAGTAAAAAATAATTTCAAATTAATGATATCACACCTATAGGAGCTAGAAAATCAGAACTAGAAAAATAAGAACAAACTAACCCCAAAGCTAGCAAAAGAAAAGAAATAACTAAAATCAGAGTGAAAGTGAACGCAATTGAAACCCCCAAATCCAAAGAATTCACAAAACCAAAAGTTGGTTCTTTAAAAGGATAAACAAGAGCAATACACTGTTAGCTAAATTGACAAGAAAAGAGAGAAGATCCAAATAGCACAATCGGAAACAACAAAAGTGCCATTGCAACACATCCCACAGAAACATAAAACATCCTCAGAGACAAATATGACACCTATTTGCACACAAACTAGAAAATCTATAGGAAATATATAAATTCCTGGAAACATACAACCTCCCAAAATTGAAAACTGGAAGAAATTGAAACCCTGAACAGACCAATATCAAGTTCCAAAATTGAATCAGTAACAAAAAATTGGCCAATTGAAAAAAGCTCCAGAGGCCAGGTGCAGTGGTTCACACCTGTAATCCCAGCACTTTGGGAGGCTGAGGTGGGCGGATCACTTAAGGTTGAGTTCAAGACCAGCCTGACCAACATGGTGAAACCCTGTCCCTACTAAAAATACAAAAATTAGCCAGGCGTGGTGGCAGGCACCTGTAATCCCAGCTATGTGGGAGGCTGAGGCGGAAGAATCACTTGAGCCTGGGAGGTGGAGGTTACAGTGAGCCAAGATTACACCGCTACACTCCAGCCTGAGTGACAGAGCAAGACTCTGTCTAAACAAACAAACAAACAAACAAAGCTCTGTACCAGATGAATTCACAGCCAAATTCTATCAATCATACAAGTAAGACCTGGTAACAACTGTACTGAAACTATTTTTAAAAAGTTGAGGAGGAGGGATTCTTCCCTAACTCATTCTATGAAACCAGCATCATCCTGATATCAAAACCTGGCAAAGACCCAATGAAAAAAGAAAACTTCAGGCCGTTATCCCTGAGAAACTCATTACTTGTGTTTATCTATGTTTTGTTAAGGTGGAAAATCCTCAACAAAATACTAGCAAACAAAATCCAACAGTGTATCAAAAAGTTAATTCACCGCAATCAAGTAGGCTTCATTCCTAGGATGCAAGTTTGGTTCAATATATACAAGTCAATAAGTGTGATTCACCACATCAACAGAATTAAAAATAACCATGTGATCATCTCAATAGATTTGGAAAAAGCCTTCAATAAAATCCAACATCTCTTCATGATGAAAACCCTGAAGAAACTAGGCATTAAAGGAACATACATCAAAATAATATGAGCCACTTATGACAGACCCACAGTCAGAATCACACTGAATGAGTAAAAACTGGAGGCATTCATTCCCCTTGAGAAATGGAACAAGACAAGGATGCCCATTCTCACTACTCCTATTCAACATGGTACTGGAATTCCTAGCTAGAGCCATCAGGCAAGAGAAAGAAATAGAAGTCATCCAAATAGGAAAAGAAGAAGTCAAACTTCTCTTTTCACTGATGATATGATGTATACCTAGAAATTCCTAAAGGCTCCTGGAACTGATAAATGACTTCCATAAAGTTTCAGAGTACAAAATCAATGTCCAAAAATCAGTAACATTTCTGTACACCAGTAATATTCAAGCTCAGAGCCCAAGCAAGAACACAATCCCATTTACAATAGCCACACAGCAAAACAAAAACAAAAACTAAAAATACACCTAACCAAGGTGATAGAAGATCTCTACAAGGAGAATTATAAAACACTGCTAAAAGAAATGAGAGATGACACAAACAAATGGAAAAACATCCCATGCTCATTGATTGGAAGAATTAATATCCTGAAAATATCTTACTGCCCAAAGCAATTTACAGATTCAGTGCTATTCCTATCAAACTACCAATATCATTTTTCACAGAATCAGAAGAAACTATTTTAAAATTCATATGGAAACAGAGAAAAGAGCCCGAAAAGTCAAAACAATCCCAAGCTGTAAGAACAAAGTTAGAGGCATCACATTACCTGACTTCAGACTAATAATATAAGTCCACAATAACCAAAAGAGCAAGGTACTAGTACAAAAACAGACATGTAGACCAATGGAACAGAATAGAGAACCCGGAAATAAAACTGTACACTTACAGCCATCTGATCTTTGACAAAGCCAACAAAAATAAGCAATGGGGAAAGGACTCCCTATTCAATAAATGGTGCTGGGATAACTGGCTAACCATATGCAAAAGAATGAAACTGAGCCCTTACCTTTCACCATATACAAAATCACTCAAGATGGATTAAAAATTTAAATGTAACACCTCAAACTGTAAAAATCCTAGAAGAAAGCCAAGGAAACATCATTCTGGGTATCAACCTTGGGAAAGAATTTATGACCAAGTCCTCAAAAAAATTACAACAAAAACAAAAATTGATGAATGGGACCTAATTAAACTAAAGAGCATCTGCACAGCAAAAGAAACTATCAACAGAGTAAACAGGCAACCTACAGAATGAGAGAAAATATTCACAATCTATGCATCTGACAAAGATCTAATATTCAGAATCTATAAGGAACTTAACAAGCAAAAACAACCCCATTAAAAAATGAGCAAAAGACATAAACGGACACATCTCAAAAGAAGTCATACAAGTAGCCAACAAGCATGAAAAAATGCTCAGCATCACCAGTCATCAGAGAAATGCACATCAAAACCACAGTGAGATATCATCTCACATCAGTCAAAATGGTTATTATTGAAAAGTCAAACAACAGATGCTGGTGAGGCTGCAGGGTAAAGGCAATGCTTATACACTGTTGGTGGTAATGTAAATGAGTTCAGCTACTGTGGAAAGCAATTTGGATATTTCTCAAAGAACTTAGAACTACTGCTGGACATGGTAGCTCATGCCTGTAATCCCAGCACTTTGGGAAACCAAGGTGAAAGGATTGCTGGGGCCCAGGAGTTCAAGACCAGCCTTGGCAAGATGGCTAGACCTCATCTCTACAACATAATACGGAAATTAGCTGGGCATGGCAGCACGTGCCTGTAGTCCCAGCTACTTGGGAGGCTGAGGCAGAAGGATCCCTTGAGTCCAGGGATTCAAAGCTGCAGTGAGCCAGGATTGCACCACTGCAGTCCAGCTTAAATGACAGAGTAAGACCCCATCTCTAAAATACAGAACTACTATTTGACCCAGTAATCCCTATTACTGGGTATATATCTAGAAGAAAAGAAATCATTCTACCAAAAAGACACGTGCACTTGTATATTCATCACAGCACTATTCACAATAGCAAAGAGAAGGAATCAACCTAGGTGCCCATCAATGGTGCATAGGATAAAGAAAATGTAGTACACATACACCATGGAATACTACACAGCCGTAATAAGAATAAAATCATGTCCTTTGCAGCAACATGGATGCAGCTGGAGGCCTTTATCCTAAGCAAATTAACACGGGAACAGAAAACCAAATATTGCCTGTTCTCACTTACAAGTGACATAAAAATGGCACCAGTAGACACTGGGGACTAATAGAAGGGGGAGAGGGACGGGGGAAGAAAGGTTGAAAAACTAACTTTTTGGTACTATGCACACTAGCTGGGTGACAGGTCATTCATATCCCAAACCTCAGCATTATGCAATACACCCGTGTAAGAAGCATTTACATGTACCACCTGAATCTAAAATAAAAGTTGCAATTATTTTAAAAAATGACTGCACTGACATAAAAGTTAAAACTTACGAGATGAAATATTTTGACCCGCTTCGTCCTTTGGATTAATTTCAAGACGTTTTATATAACCTTTTATAACGTTGGCAAAATTAATTACCTGGGAGACTACCTCTTAGGGGTTGGACAAATCAGTTCACAACAAGCAGATATGTTTCATAGTAAATAAGCAAAGTGCCATTCAGGAAATTTAAAGTTGCACTTTGTTTTTTGATCTGAGATATAATCATGTGTTTACTGTTTGTTCACTTAAAACATTCTAGTATACTAGAAACTATCAGTCTCTTTCCTCTAATATAACTGTTTGATGAGGTATCGGAGGTGTTTTAGCCAACTCTTGATTATCTTTGGTAATGGATCAGCATGGGTGAAAGACATTTATAGATCATTTTGAATTCTCTTCTTAGTCAGTAGCTATAAATTCCTCCATCACTAAATCTCTTATGACATTGATAGTAAGCTTCCAGTTTAATCTCCTTTTAGTTCTCTATGATTATTTCTGGTGGAAATAATAATAATGAGCTGATAATATATAAAAACGATGACTAACTTTTTATCATTCAATTATATAATAGGAATTGACTGCTTTTTCAAAAAGAGGTGATTTCATCTGGTCTGAGAAAATGCTTTGCTGGAAAGTTTTCTTAGATTGGTCATATGCTGTGGGATGAGGGTGAATAGCCAAGTGTAAAATGAGGGGTAACATTAGACAAACAGGATGAAGAAAGAGTCTCACTAAACTCCCAACTAGTTAATTAAGATGATTCTCACCAGTACTTAATTTTTCCCCCAAGAGACTTCTGAGTTTACTTTTCCTAATAGTCTTACTTTCTTCTCTTTTCTTTGGAAAAGGTAATTTCTTATTAGTCTAGCAAAACCAGATAAGTAGAAATTGACATTTAGAAAACAAACACTTGACAAACTGGGTCAGACAAAGTTAACAGTCTAATGAATAGCTTACCATGCAGTCTAATGTTCCATATTGTCACTGTTGTCACCTGACTTCTGGTAGGGCAGTTGGAGGCAGCACTGCCGCAGAAGTGCTTCTCCCTGATGTAGAATTCACCACATAACAAAATGGTTAGGATAGAGTCTCAGCAGTTAAGAAAAGAGAACTATAAATATTGTTCAGAATAGCTTATAGTTACACCATGCTTTGGAAAGTTGCATTGTTTAATAGGTGTGATAATATTGTAAGAGAAACTTGGAAATGTTAAAGAGCAATACTCCTAAGGGAAATTATTCAACCTAAAGTAACAGGCTCAATTTTTCTTATTCAGCAGTCTGGAGGTTGTTATTCACACATTAAATTGGCGATTTTTTCCCACTGCACATGGTTAACAAATATAGTTATGTTGACAGTTTTCCTTAGAAATTATAAAATCAATTGAGAATATTAGGAATTTGGTAAGTAACTCCTAAAGCCTTAAAAATCCCCTCTTGCCAGCACTTTGGGAGGCCGAGGCGGGCAGATCATGAGGTCAGGAGATCAAGACCATCCTGGCTAACACGGTGAAACCCCATCTCTATTAAAAATACAAAAAAAATATATAGCTGGGCGTGATGGCGGGTGCCTGTAGTCCCAGCTACTCAGGAGGCTGGAGCAGGAGAATGGCATGAACCCGGGAGGTGGAGCTTGCAGTGAGCTGAGATCACGCCACTGCACTCCAGGCTGGGCGACATAGCGAGACTCCACCTCAAAAAAAAATAAAAATTCCCCTCTTAATAGCAATTAGAAAACTATTATTTTCTATATAATTACAATTCCATAAGATTTTGAATATATTCCACATTTTATTTTGAAACCTAGTCATTATACAAGCAATATTCTTCATCACACAGAGACCTATTTGCAAACATCAATGTTTTGTTTTCTGAACACAGTATTCTTTTTCTAATGATATTGTGAGTTTCTTTGTTCTCACTGCTTTTCATAGCTCATATTTCTACGACATTATTTCTACAAGGCAAACTGATTTTGTATATTCATCTATTTTAAAATATGAATGAGCTACAAACTGAGATTTTGAAAAAGTAAAAGGAATTATCTCTGAGAGATTAGTATGCAGGGAAATAAAGTAGAAATTGTGGAGAACTCCCTAACTCATTTGATAAGCCAAGAATTGGCTTGACATTAGAATTAGACAAAAACAATACAAGAAAAAAATCTACATACAATACTCCAGTGAAAGTAGACACAAAGATCCATATGAAAATATTAGCAGATTGACTCCAAAAATACATTAAAAAAAGGATAATATGTTGTTACCTAATGGGAATTATCTCTGGAATGCAAGGGTGTTTAGCTTTCAAAAGTCAGTGTAACTTAACATAATGAGAAGGCAAAACCATAAGATCATTTCAACTGATGCGGAAAAAACATTTGAAAACACTCAACATCTATTCATAATAAAAATTCTGAGAAAACTGGGAATATAAGGGAACTTCCTCATTCTGAAAAAAAACCTATAAAAACCCACAGCAACATTATAGTTACCATGATGCTTTCATAAATTATAAAGGGTTTCATGGTTATAATGCATCATAAATGATTTCTTTCTGAAACAGAAAACAAGGTAAAGCTATCTGATCTCATTACTTTAATTCAGTGTTGTAGTGAAGGTTTTAGACAGTACAGTACAACAAGAAACAGAAATAAGAGAGACATACAGATCAGGAAGTGAAAAGTAAAAGTTTTAAAGACATGATTGTACATTTAGAAAATGTTAAGGAATTTATTTAAAAAACTACTAGAACTAATATGTAAGTTTAGTAAAGTTGAAGAGTACAAGGTCAATATGTAAAAAAAATTAATTTGTTTCTATATACTAGCAATAAACAATTGAAAATTGAAAATGTTAAATCATATTATTTACAATGGCATTAAAATCTTGAAAAACTAACGGATGAATTTAACAAAATATATGCAATACACTCTGAGAAGTATAAAACATTGTTGAAAGAAATTAAAGACCTAAATAAATTGGAAAATATACTGTGTTCTTGGATAGCAAAGCTCCATATTGTTAAGATGTCAATTATCCATGATTTGGTTTATAAACTCAGTGTAATTTCAGGCACTTAGATCTTAATATTAATATTCATGGTTAGTGTTAGCCATTGCCCTGAAAGTATTGTCTATTTTATATTTAATTTTTCTTTTTATTCATAAGTACCCACTTATTCAAAAATTTCTCTGAACATGTATATGTGTATATATTAAAGCCAAATAGTATACGAGCCAAAATAAAATCCAAATTTGTATCCCAAATTTGTCACAAGTGTGACCTTTTAATAAGATTTTAGAAACCATTCAGGGGCCAAGTGTAGTGGCCCACACTTATAATCCCAGCACTTTGGGAGGCCGAGGCAGGTGGATCACTTGAGTCTAGGAGTTCGAGATCAGCCTGGGCAACATGGTGAAAACCCGTCTCTACAAAACATACAAAAAAAAAAAAATTAGCTGGGCATGGTGGCATGCACCTGTAGTCCTACCTACTAGGGAGGCTGAGGTGGAAGGATTGCTTGAGCCTGGGAGGTCGAGGGTGCAGTGAGCATGTCACTGCACTATAGTCTAGATGACAGAGTGAGACCCTGCTCAAGGGAAAAAAAAAAAAAAGGAAACCATTCACCTACACAATTTATTTGACTATACACATATAGAAATCAAATTAGAGCTAATCTACCATAATAGGATACGAAATCTGGTTTTAGAACAGCCTGAGTTTAAATCCTGGTTTGCAATTTTGTGATCTTTAAAAATTTATCTAGTGTCTTTAATCTTCTAGTTTCTCATGTTTAAAATGGGATTAATAATTCTTTTGTCAGCTGGGCATGGTGGCTCACACTTGTAATCACAGCACTTTGGGAGGCTGAGGTTTGTGGATCACCTGAGGTCAGGAGTTTGAGACCAGCCTGGCCAACATGATGAAATCCTGTCTCTACGAATAAAATACAAAAAATGAAGGCCGGGCGCGGTGGCTCAAGCCTGTAATCCCAGCCCTTTGGGAGGCTGAGACGGGCGGATCACCAGGTCAGGAGATCGAGACCATCCTGGCTAACATGGTGAAACCCCGTCTCTACTAAAAATACAAAAAAACTAGCCGGGTGAGGTGGCGGGCGCCTGTAGTCCCAGCTACTGCGGAGGCTGAGGCAGGAGAATGGCGTAAACCCGGGAGGCGGAGCTTGCAGTGAGCTGAGATCTGGCCACTGCACTCCAGCCCGGGCGACAGAGCAAGACTCCGTCTCAAAACAAAAAACAAAAAACAAAAAAAAACAAAAAATGAGCTGGGTGTGGTGGTGCACACCTGTAATCCCAGCTACTTGGGAGGCTGAGGCAGAAGAATCACTTGAACCTGGGAGGCAGAGGTTGTAGTGAGCCAAGATTGCGCCATTGCACTCCAGCTTGGGCAACAAGAGTGAAACCATCTGAAAAAACAAAAATTTAAAAAAAATTCTTTTGTCATGTTTCCCCAGATTTAATGAGATAATGTATGTAAAGCATTTAAAATAATGCCTGACACTTAGTAAGCACTAAATAGTTGGTAGATGCTATTATTGCTAAAAGTGACAATAACTTGCTATTAGGGGCAGTAAATGCTATAATATATACTGCATTATATATGATATAGTAAATATTCCATTTTCACTGCAGTTCATTTCTAAAACCTACACTATGATAGGTTAGGGTGAATAATAATTTTTCTATATGAATTTTGTAATAAATGGTCATTTCAAAATGGCCTATTCAAGATTGCCTCATATATAACAGAAGTGTGATATGTGTAAAATATGTGTACAACATGTCATAAAACAAAACAGATTCCTTAACTGTAACCCTTCATAATAATTTAGGTCTGTTAAAAAATAATTTACATCTTTTTTGAAAAAGCTGTTGCAAAATCTATAAAATGGATATAAATGTACTGCAAATATTCATTGATGTTACAGTGCATTCCAGTTTCCCCAAAATTGAACACATGCAAAATTAAATTATACATACTATATCAGTACATACTAATACTAGTATCATGGCCACATTAATAAGCATTTAATACTGAATTTCTTTTTATTTCTTATAATTAATGGGTGGAGTTCTGTTTTGGTTTTGAAATGTATGAGAAAGGCAAAATTGAGGGAAATGACCAGGTAAGAAAGTCCAGTATCGAACAGATGCCAACCTCAAGTTAGAGTTCAGGTAAACCCATGAACACTGGAGAGTTTCTGATAAGGTGAGAGGTAGTGATGCAAAGCACTGGAGATACCAGAGTGTTTGGGGAAATATTTTGGGGAATCCAGGCTGGCAGGTGGTTATTGACCGGGAGACCTGGCTGTGGGTAATATCTGACTACTGGTCAAACAGTATTTGTGCCAATCTGTGTGAGGACTATGGGGATTGCAGTAGTTACGGCCTGAATATTTGGAAAAATGAGATTCACCAAAGAAGGTAAAATCTACAAGGCAGTGTATGGGGGTTTGGGATGGTGGCAAGTAGTGGTGCTTTGAAAGAAAAATGACCAAAGCTGAAGCTTCACTGCTGTGGACTAGAGCTTCTGAGATTCAGAATGGCTTCAATTAAGTGAAAAAACCAATGCTGGGGCATTGGGTCCCAGATGAGCTTGAAAGCAAGGGAGGCTTACGGGTGTGTTAGATTTTTTGTGATGCCTCACAAATTAACACAAATGTAGTGGCTTGAAACAAGCCATATTTACTATCTCACCATTCTGTGGGTCAGGAATCATGGCTGACTTAGTTGGGTCCTCTGCTCAATGTCTCACAAGGCTATAATCAAAGTGTCAACTGGGCTGTGTTGTTACCTGGAGGCTTGACTGGGGAAGAATCCATTTCCAAGCTCATTTAGGTTATTGGCAGAATTCATTTCTTTGGGGCTATGGGCTGTATAAGAGAGGGCCCTGACTTTTTACAGTCTGGGGACTTAGAGACTGCCTTTAGGTCTTTACCATTTGATGCTTTCTGTAGGCTGCTTATAACATGTTTTTTTTTAATTCTTCAAGGCCTTCACACTCAGTCTGTTATGACAGACTCACATAATGTAACAATATGATCATGGGAGGGATATTCTTTCACCCTTTTTTTGTTTTGTTTTGTTTGAGATGGAGTCTCGCTCTGTCACCCAGACTGAAGTGCAGTGGTGCAATCTCAGCTCACTGCAACCTCCGCCTCCTGGGTTCAGGTGATTCTCCTGCCTCAGCCTCCCCAGCTGGGATTACAGGTACACACCACCATGCCCAGCTAATTTTTGTATTTTTAGTAGAGACGGGGTTTCTCCATGTTGGCCAGGCTGGTCTGAAACTCCTGACCTCAGATGACCCACCCACCTCAGCCTCCCAAAGTGCTGGGATTACAGGCATGAGCCACTGCTCCCAGCCTCCTTCACCATTTCTATTTTCTGTTGGTTAGAGTCAAGTCCCAGGTTCTACCTGTACTCAAGGAGAGGGGAGCTATATTCAGTGGGTAGAAATCATAGAGGCCATCTCAGAATTCCTTCAACCACACTGAGCAAGCCCAGTAACTTACTAGGCATCACAGACTGTTTGTCCTAATATGTGACTTAATGTTCTGGGTGCCATTAAATGAGATATTAGAAAGGATAGGTACTTAAGAGATTCAGTTGAGGCTGTCACATAGTCTAGGGCAGCATTATTTTTAAACTGGGGCCATCTCTGAGCACAACTGAGAGAAGCTTGGGAAATCTGAGGCAGGGAAGAAAGAATAGGTAGAGGAGTTATGGGGAAGAATAACACTTTTCCTCAGTGGATGTCAAGTTTTAGCTGCTTAGTATCAGATGAAATTAAGGCCCCCAAGAATAAAGGCTTTTAAAACTCCTTACCTTTCACTGCCACGGTTTGTTTGACACTCTGCTGACAGCTGTCAAAGCACCTCACCCTTCATTGGAAATCTATAAAAACAATTACCATATCATTAGCATTTACTTAAAAAATAAGCATTCAAAATATTTCTTAAAGCATCCAGATGGACACAAGGCCATAGACTATCAAGGCATGTGTTGATGTCTTTCTGTACTTTGATATTTATGAAAACTTTTGAAAGACTTGCAAATGATGACTCAAATGATGTGGTGGAAAGATGAGAAGGTGAATACTGGACACATAGTGTGTATTGGTTTGGGCTAAATTTAACTGCATGTAACAAAATCCATTTGGCTTTCTCCCACTCTTAAGAGGCACAGAGCTCCTCCTGTCTTCCAGCCCTGCCATCCTTGGAGCATGAACTTTTAGTCTTAAAGGCTTCTAAAGTTTATATGCCAGTTTCTATGGCTGCTGCTGAGCTCCAGCCATCACTTCTGAATTCTACAAAGGATGAAAGAGGAAGGCAGGGGTGGGTAGAGGGGAGGGTATTCCCTCATAGTGCCATGCATCCATCCATCTGTCCTTTTACAATTCTGGATGCTACTGGTTGAATTACAATGAAATAAGACTCATATATTCAGGGGCAACTACTTAAGTATTATTAGTAAGGGATAATATTAAATTACATTGTATGTTGAGATATCATTAAGATCTGAATAATGACTAAGTAGGTAACAGTTATACACGATTGATTTCTCTTTTCAGAGAACACATTATCTTAGGCACTTCTCAAACACTGTAATTTCAGTGTATTATACAATTCCATATTGACTCTTTCTGCTAGTACATAGCCAGTGACTATGGTGGAGAGTTTGGGTAGAAACTCAGTCTGTGGCATCTTCTACTTTATTTAATTCCCAGGCCCTGTTGCCTCCCCATGAAATTTTAATGATAAATTCTTCAAATGGAAATCGATGATACCTTAAAATGTCAAAAGACAATTTTTTATAATGAATATTTTGACAGATATTAGCATTTAGTGACATGTATATTTAACCATAGTATTTTAGCAATAAAATATTTAAGTCTCCCAAATTATTAAATAGCAAATCTTACATGTATTCATTACACAAAGACAACATGCCATCTTTAGCCATTTCCTTCCAAATAATGTGCACAAGTAATTCTAGCTTATTATTTTGAGAAAATTTCCTAAGAATTCTTTTTGTATTTTTATTTCTTAGAGCCAGGGTCTCACTCTGTTGCCAAGGCTGAGGTGCAGTGGCATGATCACAGCTCACTGCTGCCTTGAACTTCTGGGCTCAAGTGCTCCTCCCAAATCAGCCTCCCAAATAACTGGGACTACAGCACGTACCACCATGCCCAGCTAATTTTTCTGTAGAGATAGGATCTCACTATGTTGTGCAGGCTGGTCTCAAACTCCTGGCTCAAGCAGCCCTCCCACCTCAGCCTCCCAAAGTGCTGGGATAACAGGCGTGTGCCACCATGACAAGCCAAGAATTCTTTCTGTGGTCACTGTTAGTTAAAATTCCAAACCATGAATAACACTTTAAACCAACAAAATAATTTGTTGTGATTCTGTTGGAGATTCCTTCATCTACTCAGTGAGGTAAATAAGCCATTCTTTTTGTTGTTGTTGTTGTTGTTGTTGTTGTTGTTGAGACGGAGTCTCGCTCTGTCGCCCAGGCTGGAGTGCAGTGGCCGGATCTCAGCTCACTGCAAGCTCCGCCTCCCGGGTTTACGCCATTCTCCTGCCTCAGCCTCTGGAGTAGCTGGGACTACAGGCACCCGCCACCTCGCCCGGCTAGTTTTTTTTTTTTTTGTATTGTTAGTAGAGACGGGGTTTCACCGTGTTAGCCAGGATGGTCTCGATCTCCTGACCTCGTGATCCGCCCGTCTCGGCCTCCCAAAGTGCTGGGATTACAGGCTTGAGCCACTGCGCCCGGCCAAGCCATTCTTTTTAAGGGTATAAACATTTGAGTATAAAGTTAATATTTTTTAGGTTCTCCTGTGTTTGTGTTCAGGTCAGCACTGCTGTAGTAATCAATGTGCTTCAGCTATGATTACTCAATTCACTCTGAGTCCATCTATATCTGTTTTTGTACCCAGCATGCTTCCATTGTAGTCATAAGGATATCATGAGAGACTGTCACATGTTCAGCTGAATTCAAGATATGTCATGTCTAAAACACTTCCCTGATTGTGAGTCTAGGTACCTCATCACAAAGGAATTGAGGTTAATTTGGCATAACTAGTTGGCAGCAAACTCAGGTTTGCTTCTGGTTGATTTCTCTCCATTTCCCCAAGTGCTTACACACCATCTGCATAACAAACTTGAATTGAATTTCAACCCTCATACCTAAGGATGTCTCCTTCACTTCTCATCTCTTTCCTCAGGTTTTATTGCTGTTTATTGAGCCCTCCACCTGGATTTTCCTGCACATTTCAAGCACAATACATGTCAAATGGAACTCATGTCTGTCCTACTTTTTTAAACTAATGACACAATTACCCATCCTGTCCCCCCTATCAAATTCTTATTCTCTTTGTCTTCTACTTCCAATCAGCTTTCTGATATACGTTTTATCTGTCCCTTTTCCCTCATACCACAGAAATGTCTCAATGCAAGGCTGGGTACAGTGGCTCATGCCTGTAACCCCAGCACTTTGGGAAGCTGAGGTTTGCAGATCACCTGAGGTCAGGAGTTTGAGACCAGCCTGGCCAACATGGTGAAACCTGTGTCTACTAAAAATACAAAAATTAGCCAGGCATGGTAGCAGATGCCTGTAATCCCAGCTACTCAGGAGGCTGAGGCAGGAGAATCGCTTGAACCTGGGAGGCAGAGATTGTGGTGGGCCGAAATCGTACCATTACATTCCAGCCTGGGTGACAAAGTGAGACTCTGTCTCAAAAAAAAAAAAAAAAAAAAAAAAAAAGGAATGTCTCAATGCAGATACTTATGATACTTATTCCCTCTTGCCTGGAATACTAGACTCTATTTCTAACTGCTCTCCCTGCTGGTAGTCCATTTTTCTTCTTACACATACCTGCCAGAATAATTTTCCCAAAGCAAAGCTCATGTCACTCACTACTTAGAAACCTCCATGGTTCCCCATTAGCTGATAAATATAGTCCAGATTTGTTAGCCTGGCATTCAGGTAGCAGTCTGGACAGAGTCCTCCTTGCCACCCTTACTGCTTATGGAACCCCTTCATGCATGTGACATGCCTTGTGTCTTCATGTGCTTTTCCCTCTTTTCATTCACCCCCCTCTGCAATCACTCAGTAAGAGATGGTGCAAATGTTTATAGAGCTTTTACTGTTTCTACTTTTGAAAAGTGGTTTCTCTTTCTTCTGAATGATCCTGACATGTACATTTACCTCTATCATGGCAAAAGGCCTTCCTCTGAAGTCACAGCTATATTAGAGTGTTAGCTTTTGGAGACAAAGACTTCAGTTTATTAACCTGTGCAGTTCCCACAGCATATGTCATCTGTGGAATCTGTCATTCATCTTTTGTCTCTGTGCTCTGCCTCCTTAATTGGAGACTATCATTCTTAATGGTCTGTCGGACTAGGCTGTCTGAGTCTTCTTTTCACAATTCTGTTGCTTTGGTGTCTCTCTACACTATTAGTCTCAGGAAGCACCCTACATTATGCTGCTACCCTGAGGTTTGGGCTGTTCTAGAAACAAAACCTTTTCTATCAGGGACTGCCGCTCCCTCCTCTACTCTCTTTCCTGCCCTCCCGCTTCTATCTTTTCAAAAATTTAATTAATTTTTTTAGCCTTTGAGACTATCTGTATTATTTTCATTATTGAGGGGAAATTCAAATAACATAAAATTATCCACTTTAAGTGAACATTTCTGTCTGGGCACAGTGGATTACATGCCTGTAATCCCAGTACTTTGGGAGACTGAGGTGGGAGGACTGCTTGAGCCCAGGAGTCTGAGACTAGCCTGGGAAACATGGCAAGACCCTGTCTCTACAAAAAATTTAAAAATTAGCTGGGGGTGGTGGCATTCACTTATGATCCCAGCCACTTGGGAGGCTAAGGTGAGGGAACTGCTTGAACCCAGAAGGTTGAGACTGCAGTGAGTCACAGTTGTGCCACTGCACTACAGGCTGGGTAACAGAGCAAGACTCTGTCTCAATAAACAAATGAACAAATAAAAAGTGAACAATTCTGTGTCATTGAACATTTTTATGATGCGATACAACCACTATCTCTATCTACTTCCAAAATGTTTTCATTACCCCAAGGGAAACCTCTTATCTATTAACAAATTACTCCCCATTTCCCTGTCCTCACAGCCCCTGGCAATGACCAATGTGCATTCTATCTCTGTGGATTTACCTATTATGGATATTTCATAGAAATGGAATCATACAATATATGACCTTTTGTGCCGAGCTTCTTTCACTTGACACAATGCTTTCAAGGTTTATCCATGTTCATTTATCAGTATTTCGTTTCTTTTTATAGATGAATAATCTTTTGCAGATATATAGATATATATCACATTTCAGTTACCCACCCATCCACTCACTTTTAACTATTGTAAACGGTGCTACTATGAACATGCAGGTTCAAGTATTTGTTTCAGTCTGTTTTCAATTCTTGATATAGACCTAGGAGTGAAATTGCTCTATCATATGTAAATTCTATGTTTAACTTTTTGAGGAACCACCAAATTCGCTCTCTCTCTCTCTCCTCCTCTTTCTCTTTCTCGCCCTCTGTTTCACTATGCCTCAGTCAATTGCATCTTCAGACCTGAGTACCTTCTCAGAAAGCCTTAATAATTGCCAAGAAATCACAATTACTCCTTTGTGTCAGAACTTAGACTGTGTCTCAAAGGCAATTAAGGACCTAAATATTGCTTTTTCTTTTCCTTAATTTTCCCCTGAGACTTACTGGACTCTATTAGAGTTCTTTTTCTGTATCATGTATATTGTTCTTTTTTTGCATCTGATTTCATCTGGGTTTACAACATCTTCATCCAGTGGGCACAGATGCCAAACACTTTCTTCCTCATCTCCTTAAGATTGTGCTCTATCCCTGTCAGGAACCAATTGTTCTAAGATCATAAGTCGTCACAGAAAAAATAAATTCTAGTCTATTCTTTTTTAGCCAACTATTCACTTGTATGTGATTTTTTTTCTTTTTTCAAAGACAAAAACTTTAATTGGAAAAAGAAATAAAAGACTTAATCTTATGTATCCCACAGTTTCACAGCTCTTTTTCACGGGGAGATCGCTTTATTTTTTACGACTTTATCATTCTTCCAAGTCATCAGAAATGGTAGTATCTGCAATCTCTTGTATTTGGGATACTCATTCCAAGTGGGAAACGTAACAACTCATTAAGATGAAGGTCGCCTCTGTTCCCCAAGAAGGGAAGCATCCATCACCAACACATGGCCTCCCACTTGCGAGGGTCTCTAGAGCCTCCCTTGCATTGTTGCTACCACAAGTACTCCAGAAAGACTAGCTTGACTTTGTATTAGGAACAACAGCAAAAACAAAACAAAACTGATTTCAGTGCAAGAGTTCCAGGGGCTTTGAAATTCCTTCTTTCTCTTTGTGTAAGGTTCTTCCCACATCAAACTCGTGACACTGATTTGGTTTGCCCTGTACTCAGAAGACATCTCATTTTCTGGTGTCTGGATTTTTTTCCTGTTCCCTTTAGGAAAGCTTCATCCTCTCTAATAATCCAGAAGGAGGAGAGGCTTTCCTTAAGCACCTTTACTTATTTATTCAGGAAGTGTTTGTTGAGCCTTTACAGGTGTAAGACAGTCCCTCTAGGCGCTCAGGATACAGCAGTTAACAAAGCAAAGTTCTGCTCTCAGTTTCATAGCCTAGTGACTAAATACAGATAGAGAACAAATGAATAAGTCTATACTGTGCAATGTGTCACCTGGAGAAAAGTGCTATAAAGACTAGATGGCACTATTTTAAATGTGGAGGACATAGAACGCTTTTCCATTGTGACATCTGAAACCAATTAGGGGACTAATGAAATAGTCTTGGTATAAGATGACGGTGTCTCAGACCAGAGTGATTGAGACAGATGTGATTTTCCTATGTTGTATTCTCTTATAGCTGGGAGATCACTCAGCATTAGAGCGCACAAAACCCCTGCCCTTCTTAAGAAGTAGACAATTTAGTATATATCCTGTAACTCATATAAGATGTACTTAATTTTCATTCTTTGTCTCAAATGGAATTTCAGTTCTTTGTTATATGATTTGTATTTTGTTACCAAAATGATTACTTTTATACACTTAACCAGTTGATCTCAAACTTGAACATGGAGATGCCTCACCAGGAAGAATTGTTTAAAATGAAGATTCAAAGGAGCACCCAGGGAGATTCATGTGCAGATGGCTTGGACTGCATTTTCACAAGCACTGCATTTAGCCCTCTACTTAAACTGCACTGGTTCCACCGTACCACATTGCTAAACTGTTGAAGATTTTTTGCAACTAATCAAGTGATTACTAGTGTTCTTCTAGTTAGCAGTCACATTGGGTCTAACAGTACCTAATAGAATCTCCTGCCTTTCATGAGAATAAACAATGTTTTGATTTCCTGCTTCTAGCAGTTTTCACACTGGTTCAGACTGCTCTGAGTAGTAATTCCTCATAGAAAGAGCTATTTTTCCCCACAGCTATACTCTATACCAAAAATAAATAACAAATCATAAATAATCAGCACAATTTGAAACTTATTTTCTTTAATAAAAAATTATTTTCAATGAAATCAAATGCAACTGTTATAGTTAACAATCTGTAGATTTGAATCTGAGATATTATATTTAGTAGAGCGCATTTTTACCAACGAAAGTTTTTTTTTTTTTTAATTTCAATAGCTTTAGGGGTACAAGTGGCTTTTGATTACATGAATGAATTATGTAGTTGCGAAGTCTGAGATTTTAGTGTACCTGTCACCCGAGTAGTGTATATTGTACCTAACATGTAGTTTTTTTATCCCTCATCCTCCTCCCACTTTTCCCCCTCCTGAGTCTCCAATGTACATTATACCACTCTATATGCGTTCGCATACCCATCGCTTAGTTCTCAGTTATGAGTGAGAACATACGGTATTTGGTTTTCTGTTCCTGAGTTACTGAGTTACTTTACTTCAAATAATGGCCTTCAGCTCCTTCCAAGTTGCTGCAAAAGACATTATTTTGTTCTTTTTTATGGCTGAGTAGTATTCCATGGTGTGCATGTTGCGGGGAGTGTGTATGTGTATACACACCACATTTTCTTTATCCACTCAGTGTTGAATGGGCATTTAGGTTGGTTCCATATCTTTGCAGTTGTAAGTTGTGTTGTGATAAACATTTGTATGCAGACGTCTTTTTGATATAATGACTTCTTTTCCTTCGAATAGATACCCAGTAATGGGACTGCTGGATTGAATGGTAAATCGACTTTTAATTTTTTTGAGAAATCTTCATACTGCTTTCCATAGAGATTGTACTAATTTACATTCCCACTATCAGTGTATAAACATTCTCTTTTACCACATCTATGCCAACATTTATTGTTTTTTGACTTTTTAATAATGGCAATTTTGGCTGGGTAAGGTGGTATCTCATTGTGGTTTTAATTTTCATTTCCCTGATGATTAGTGATGAGCATTCCTTCATATTTGTCAGCCATTTGTATATCTATTTTTGAGATATGTCTATCCATGTCATTTGCCCACTTTTTGGCTAGGATTTTTTATTTTTTCTTGCAAATTTGTTTGAGTTTCTTGTAGATTATGGATATTAGTCCTTTATCAGATGCATAGTTTGCAAATATTTTCTTATTCTGTGGGTTGTCTGTTTAATGATTATTTCTTTTGCTGTGCAGAAGCTATTTAATTAGGTTTCATTTATTAATTTTTGTTTTTGTTTTATCTCCTTTAGATGTCTTAGTCATAAATTCTTTGCCTAGGCCAATGTCCAGAGAGTTTTTCCTGGGTTTTCTTCTAGAATTTTCGTTGTTTCAGGTCTTAGACTAAGTCTTTAGTCCACCTTGAGTTGATTTTTATGTATGATGAGAGATAGGGATCCTGTTTCATTCTTCTACAGGTGACTGTCCAGTTTTCTTAGCACCACTTATGGCATAGGGTGTCTTTCCCCAATTTATGTTTTTCTATGCTTTGTCAAGGACCAGTTTGATGTGTGTATTTGGCTTTATTTCTGGGTTCTCTATTCTGATCCATTGGTCTGTGCATCTACTTTTATACAAGTACCTACTACAAGGTTACTATAGCCTTGTAGTATAATTTGAAGTTGGGTAATGTGATGCCTCCAGATTTATTCTTTTTGTTTAGGATTGTTATGGCGATTTGGGCTCCTTTTTGGTTCCATATTAACTTGGGGATTGTTTTTTCTAATTCTGTGAAAAATGATATTGGTATTTTGATATGAATTGCATTCAATCTGTAGATTGCTTTGGGCAGTACGGTCACTTTTACCATATTGATCGTTCCAATCCATGAGCATGAAATATAGTTCCATTTGTTTGTGTTGTCTATTATTTCTTTTAGCAGTATTATATAGTTCTCCTTGTAGAGATCTTTCACCTTCTTGGTAAAGTATATTCCTTGGTTTTTTATTTATTGGTCTGTTTTTGCAGCTATTATAAAAGGGATTGAGTTCTTCATTTGATTCTCGGCTGGGTCATTGTTGGTATATAACAGTGATCCCAATTTGTGTATATTAATTTTGTAACCTGAGACTTTTCCAAATTTATTTATCAAATCGAGGAGTCTTTTGGAGGAGTCTTTAGGATTTTCTAGGTATACGATCATATGATCAGCAAATAGAGATAGTCTGACTCTCTCTTTTTCAATTTGGATGCCCTTTTTTTTTTTTTTTTTTTTGAGATGGAGTCTCGCTCTGTCGCCCAGGCTGGAGTGCAGTGGCCGGATCTCAGCTCACTGCAAGCTCCACCTCCTGGGTTGACGCCATTCTCCTGCTTCAGCCTCCTGAGTAGCTGGGACTATAGGAGCCCGCCACCACGCCGGGCTAATTTTTTGTATTTTTAGTAGAGATGGGGTTTCACTGGGTTAGCCAGGATGGTCTCGATCTCCTGACCTTGTGATCCGCCCGCCTCGGCCTCCCACAGTGCAGGGATTACAGGCGTGAGCCACCGCACCCGGCCTGGATACCCTTTAGTTCTTTCTCTTGCCTGATTGCTCTGAGACTTCCAACAAGCAAGGCTTTTAAAAAAACTAATTGCAAGAGCAATATAACAACATTAAAGGAAATGTGGAGGTTCCATCAGTATGACAGACTGAACTAAAGTGAAATTTCCTCCTTCCATAAGGTCTTAAAAATGCTAAACAAAATACAAAGATGAACCTGAGGGAAAAAAAAATGTTCACCTGGAGGACACAAAAAGAAGACATGAAGCTAAGAACGATGAGCTCAAAATGTGAAGCTGTCATGGTTTGGGAGATTCTCCAACTGGATACAGGTCCCAGCATCACAGAACAGGAATTGTGGCATTGTCTGAGCTGGGGGGTGAGTGGGTACCACAATAGAAGCCTGGCCTGGACTCTGAAAGTCCTGACCCCTCAGTGAAAGGCTAACCAGCAAACTTTACCCAAGGTACAAGGAAACTTTATCCTATGTACAACAAAACTAGTTTTTTGTCTCAGGACTTTGAATGACAATAATACAAAAGCCTCCCACAAAAAAAAGATATATAATGTGAATTTACAATACATGCATGGTGCTTGAAGTTCTAAACCGAGAAATTAGAGTACAAACTGGCCTAGACCAGAGAAATTCCTGTTACCTGGCAAAAATAAGTACAAATCTGCTATGCTGAAATACTTCCACAACTTCTCTTGAGACATGTGCAGATAAAACAATTCTCTGAAGAACTGTTTAAAATAAAACACTGCAAACCAAATGATGAAAATGTCTATCATAAAACAGGGGCAGCAGATAAGACACGCATAACTATTAATTAGGATACAGAAAACTTGGGGTTCGAGGATGATCTCAAAGATACTAACTAAAAAGTGCATTTACAATTATCAAAGAGAAGGTATACATCCTACAGTAAAAAGAGGTAACTCTGAAAATAAAGTAGACTTGAAAAAGAACAAAGCTGACCTTTAGAAATGAAAAATATAGCAGTTTGAAATTAAAACTCAATGGACAGTTTAAACAGGCAGATTAGACAGAAGTAAAAAGACAATCTACAAACTGGGAACTAAGTACAGAGAGATAAAGAGTTTAAAAATATCTAATAGAAGCTAAAACATATGGAGAATAGAATAAAAAATGGAAAATAGGTGGAAAAATAACGTGCATACTACTCTAATCATCTTTTTCTTTGCTCTTTTTAAAAAATTGCCATTACAAATCTTTATAAAGGAAACACATTCACTTTTTTAACTGAGAGAATACCATATTTCCTTTTTAAAAACTGCAAAATATGGTGAAGCCATTGTTCGCAAGCTTTAGCATGCATCAGTATTGCCTTGGAGGCCTATTTGAACCACAGAATGCGGGGTTCCACACCTAGGGTTTCTGATCAGTAGGCCCAGGATGGCACCTACAAATTGGCATTTCTAGCAAGTTGTCGGGTGATGTTGATTGTGTTGGTTGCAGGACCACACTTTGAGAATCACTGCCATGTAAAGTCTTAAGAAGAAAACAGAGATGACCTGTAATCCCACCCCCTAAAGATAATGAAATGTTTATGTGCGTCCTTTCAGACCTCTTTTTGATAGAAAAAAATGTGTGTGTGTATATATACACGTTATGTGTATGTGTATATACATACATACAGAGAGAGAGACAGAGAGAAAGGACACATATATATCCTTTTAAAAACAGTCCCACATAAGCTTTTACTATTCACAGTTTTGTAATTGGCTCCTTACAGTTAATATACTTTATTGTCAGTATAACTACATCATCATTTTTAATGGTATGTAGAATTTCTGTATTAGAATACATCATAATTTATGTAAACTAATAATGGACATTACCAGAATATATTTTTGCAAACTTGTCCTAGTTTTTTGTATTTTTTAGCCTATGTTTCTTTGGTAGTTTTCAGCCTACTTTATAACTTAGTCTTTAGTATGCTTTTGTGGCAGAGGCTTGACTTGGAAAATATTAAATATATTTAATCCATTTTTATATTGATTAATTTTTTGCTAAGGAAAGAACTAAAGGAATTAGTAAATTGGCCAGTATTTGGTTTTGTTTAGAACATTTAAATCACAAACATAGCAGTTTGTTGTTCATAGCTGTCTCTTTTGTAGTCGTACCATTTTTATTTTTGTGTGAACATAGTTGTACAGGTTCAAATTGGTGATGAGTAGTGTTTCCATGATCTATTTCTGTGTAACAAGCTACACTAAACTTAGTGGTATAAAACAACGCTTTTATTTTGCTGACAATTTTACAAATCAGGAATTTCAGAAGGGCTCAGCTGGGCGATTTGTGTCTGATGCACTTGGCATAAGTTGGAGTGGCTCAGGATAGAGGATCTACTTCCAACATGGCTTCTTCACTCAGATGTTTGGTACCACAGTGTTCTTTCACCTTTCCCTCTCTCTATTTCCATGTGACATTTCATCTTCCAGGGACTCTCAGTGTGGCTTGGGCTTCTCACAGTATGATGATTTCATAGACACACTTCTTACATGATGGCTCTTTTCCACGAGGCCAAAAAGGAAAAGCTGCCAGGCCAGTTAAGTATTATGCCCAGAATTGGTCAAAGCAGTCACACCAACCCATCCCCAGCCAGATACAAGCAGATGAAGAAATAGACTCCACCTGTTGAGATGGATGGGTGGAAAGATTACATCACAGAAAGGTATGTGAGTAGGGATATATTTTTTTGACCCTCTTTGAAAAATGTAATCTGCCACAGATAGCTTGTTAGCATAAAGAAATAAGTAGAATTATTTACGTACACATGCTTTGGCTATTTCATCAAAAACTGTAATATTTTTAATTTATTCTTTTAAAAGTATATTTCTAATAATTAAGATGTAAATGTTAAAGTAATTTGTTATAAAATATATTTAATGCCAAAATTAATTCATAGGTCCTTTTTTGTCAGCCATGCACATTTTGAAGTTTCTTCCTGAACTTCCAAAGTATTGTCTAAGGGAATGTCGTTATTTATAACCTTTTATTTGTTTATGAATAAAGTATTCATTGAGTGCCTACTATGGATAATATGTTGAGTACTTTAAAAAACAAAAAAGATAAATTAGACATGAATTCTGCCTTTGAGGCCCTTATAGACATCTCAGGAAGATAGCACATATAAATAACAATAAATAAGCTGATGAGAGAGACATCAATAGAAGTAGGGGTAGAAGAGAGTCATTTTTTAAAAGCTTTCTGAAAAAGCTTTATGGAAAATGTTGCTGGATGTTGAGAGATGGGTAGAATGAGGATGTGGAGGTGGTGATGAGGAATAATACTTAACAGGAATAGTGGGCAAAATGTCGTGAATACAGAGTAACCATGCCAGTTACACTGTGACCATTTCAGTTTGTATTTTAGCAAAGAAGTTCTTAAGATTTGATGGGCACAGAATTCACCCTGAAGACCTTGTAAGGAACTTATTCAGGGTATGTGGTAGAGGAGTATCAAGAAAGAAGAATGAAAGAGTGGATAGGTGGGCATAATATTGTGATGGTTCCTGAATTCCAGGCTATGCATCTTTTCTTTATATTAGTAGAAAGTGAAGAATGATTGAAGTATGTTAATCGTGGGAACGATCTGATTGAAGCCAAACTTTAGAAAATTAATCTGCTACCACTGTGTATAGCAGTTGGGGAAAAACAAGGTTGAAATTGGAGAGTTTTGTATTGAGGTTACTGTGTTCATTCAGGGAAGAAGAAATCAGAACCTGTTCCTTGATAAGGGCAGTGAGGATGGAAGGAGCGGATGGATTCAAGCAAGAAAAAAATCTGTAAACTAATTAGAAACAAGGGTGGTGGAGCAACGAGAGAAGTCTAATTATGGCTGAAAGGTTACAGTTGAAGCAGGCAATAGGGAGATTCCAAAATCGAGACACCAGGGCATGACACTCAGTTGAGGCAACTCAATATGAACTGGTGTGGTACCTGCATTTTGTTTGTGTACTGAGGGGGATACCCTATTGGGGTTGTCCAGCTAGCCACTGAGAAGAGCATCAGGTCTGGAGATCAGGAGAAAGGATAGGACTGGAAATATGGATTTGAGGGTTATTGGCAGTGTGGTAGGTGTTCCAACTATAGTGTGGATGAGTTTACCAAGAGAAAGAATATAAAGAAAGCAAAAAAAAATAGAGAAGACAAACCTCAAGAAATAGGTACATTCAGGAAACGGGGATAATTATAAATCAGCAAAATTGTATAATGTGCTCAGAGTCCTGGGAAGGTAGCGTAGCTACTTACCTTTTGCAGAGAAGACTTTTTAGCAGGTAGTGATCAGCAGGGTTAGAGATTACAGAGGGAGATGGAGACTAAAGACAAGCCATGGAAGGTGTTGGTGACTTTTAAGAATGCAGTTCTGTCACATAGTGAAAACAGAAGCCAGCAGGGCTTAAGGAATGAGTCAGTGATCAGAAACTGGCAACATTTATAATGCAGTGTTATTTTGCTAGGAAAATTCATACTTCCAATGGACCTTTTAACTGCTATTGAAGAGCTGGGAGAAAACCAAGAAAATATTGCTCATTTAACTAAAAGCAATTTCTTTGCGATCTGTCACACATGTAATTTAAAGCAACAATGGAAGTCTTCCATTCTTCTGTTGTTCATTACTGTAACTGCCTCTACCAGAGGCAAAGGTCTCATAGGGATGTTACCTTAATCTAAAGGATTTTATTTTTATTGAGCTCATCTTAGTACATAGAAAAGTTCCTTCAAAGCCCAGCTTTGTGTAAAAAAAAAATGAAACATAACAGCAACCACATTTTATTGCTATTATAGATAGATTTTCTAAGAAGAAAATTGGTTGGGACAAAATTTTGCGATCATGTTATACTTATGATAAACCATCATAAACTAGTATCACCAGCTAACCAAATACAATTTTTCTCAAGGGCATAACTCCTACTTCAGCACCATTAACTGTTAACAATGGGATATGATATAATGCAGCTATTTTCAACATCTTACTTCTTGTTATTATTGTTGTGTAGTACATCAGGCTTAATCTGTACCTGGCTTTCTATGGGGCTGCCATAGCAGTTAGCATGCAGCAGAGCACTGGGCTAGTGCTTTGCAAATTATACAAATTTAATTCTTGTGGCAATCTTGCAGAGTTGATATTATTATTCCCATTGGACAGTAAGAGAAGGAAGAATGAAAGAAGTGAAGTTACTTACCAAAGATGATGCAACTATTAATTTTCTGGATCCTAACCTGGTTTTCTGACTCCAAAGCTTGTGCTCTTGTGCTCTGTGACTGATGCTCACTCCACTCCTGTTTCTTGAACTGTCTGTACGTTATGGTGCTCCAGGAGCATGGATGCTGCACTATTGATGCTGAACTATCAGGATTTTTTTTATGATTAGAGACAATATTCTCTATTTGACTGATGGATTAGTTTGGGTTGAGACATCCCTCTCCCCTCCAATCCTTAATGAAAATTTTTTTAAGATAATGAAGAAGTTGTCTTTTTGGCTTTAAGGAGATGTAGAAAAGCAAACTGGAAAAAAAGAATTAAAAATCACTTGAAGGAAAAGGAAAATTTGGAACTGTAGTTTCAAATGCCAGGTAGCACTGGATACAGTAGGTTGAGTGTGGCCAGAAGTTTTTGTGGAAAAGGCTTCATCCATAGGCAGGGCAGGTTCTACTCCTGTTGCTGCATGCATGTCTTGTTCCATTCTACTTTGGTAGGGAAATGGATTGATGACAGTTTCTTAATACTGGGAGAGGACACAGAACAGGAGGACAGGAGTGCCAAATACGGTGAGACCTTCATCACCAGCCCAAATCTCTCTTTCTCTGCACAAGGCAGTGAGCATTTCATTTACACAGGGGCTAACACACCTCTCTCTTCAACCCTTGACAATGCAACATTATCCCTAGGTCTATAAAGCATCAAGAGTTTTAACAGTCAACCTTGTCTGTTGGCCTGACCAAGATCAATCTAAATTATCACACAACGGAATTGTGTGATATATTGTAAATTAAGAAAATTTACAAATTAGAGCTAGCACTGAACTATCTGAGTCAGTGGAGTAAAGTTATATATAATCTATAGCAGTGGGTAATCTCAAGATAATTTGTAACATCACTCTAAAAAAATTAATTTGTCTCTGTCATTATACTTGCCTTAGGCTACCATTAAAATGATCAACCTTTTCTCTGGCATATACATAACGAACGTACAAAAAAGAATTAAGATTTATTGCTATTCAGTCTACTTTAGGAAATAACAGCTTGGAATATAAAAATTTTTGTAAATAAACTACACTCAAGTAGTCAGTCCATAGTTAGCCATGAGGAATTTCTTCTGGTTTATGGTAGCTCTACCAGTTTTATTTTATTGCTACTATGTTATATTTGACATGGCTCATCTGTCATTTTATAAATTTCAACTTTAAATAATCTGCTACTATTAATTTTCAGGCAATAACTGTTTACATTCAAAACCAAAAGACTACATGTTATTTACTCTTAGCAGTTTCAGTATATGGAAATTCGAGTATCTCACAAAGCATCCCAGCCATGGCCTTGTGCCAGCATGTTTATTGATTGAATGTTGAATGACCGTGAACAGATTTCTCTGAATTAACTACTGTAATCAAAGTACAAAAGCAAGATAACTATTATTTGTAGGAACTCGAATCTGAAAAAGAAAAAAAAAAAATCACAGAGTCAATAGAAAGCGTACAAAGCTGGAATGACTCCATTAACTTAATTTTTCCTAATGTAACAACAATATATTCAGGGAGTAAATATCAATACTAGGACTGACATTGGACCAATATGCCTTTAAGATGATCACAAACATTACTTTGTCAGTCATTCAAACTATGCTTTATTAACAAGATGATTTCTCCAGAGGACAGATTGAGTCTTTACAAAAAATAAAAGTAGCAAAAATCTGTATGATAGTTTAAATTTCTTGTTTTTTGCTTTAATTTGCTTCATAGTTGATCTGATAAAAAGTGAACAGATAGATCTTAATATTTAAAGTAAAAGATGTATAATTATTTCTCAGAAATGGTACATATTAGCCATTTTTGGTAGCATCTTTGTCTCACATAAACAAAAGTTTCCTTCTAACCAAAGTGGTATTAAAAGCTTGTGAAATTCATTTAAAAGTCAACTAAAAATTATATAAAGCATTGCATTTACCTTTCTGAAAGCAAAATGTTCATAAAGTAACATTTATTTCCATTAGAGGAGATATTTTAATTAAATTACTGAGAGGTTTTACATTATATATTTAATCTATATGAGTCATGTGCATATACACAGATGTATAACTGCACTACCTGAACATAATTTTAAGGATTTTAAGAGGCATTACCTAGATCTTTATATGTTCTATAGATTCAATAAGAAAAAAACCCAAATAGCTGCAGTTTTAAAGGTGATGTTAGAAGTATTTCCCCCACTCATCTTTAACTGCTGTATTCTGTTGTGCACTAATCTCAATGCCCTTTTTATAAGTAAAGCAATGCTTCTCTACTTGTGCATGTCTCATGAACTCCGGTTTAAGGGTGGATGTGTTACTCAAACAAGTTTATGAATTCTTGCATATAGTCGGTAGCTTTCTAGCATTACCTCCGAAATGCTGTGTTCCCCCAGGTGTCTGCCTTTAGCGCTCTTGCTTTCTTCTCCTTCCCTCTGTGAGCACTGTGTTCCCATGGGTGCAGTTGGGTAACTCCTGAATCTCTAAGTTCTGCTTCACACCCTCGCCTGAACTCTCACACAGAATTTTCAACCATATGCAAGATATCTTCTGTGGCATTCAATAGGAATCTCAGATTCAGTAATACAAAACTGAATACATCATTTCCCAAATCTGTGTCTTGTACTGTGATCCCACGACTGTTAATGGCATTACCATCTTTCCAGGCAGGTGAGAAATAATGGTCATCTCCCTACCTTGTTCTTTTCTCAGCTCCAATATCCAATCAGTTGCTGAGTTGTGTCTAATCTACATCCGCGTTTTCTCCAGTTTCATTTTTTCATTTAATCAATTGACAAACATTTTTTGAGCTTCTTTCTACTTTTATGTCATGTCTTTGGAATATGAGACAGTACCTGCTTCAAGAAGCTCACACCTAGTAAGAGAGAAAGAACTAAATAGACCATCACTGCCCAGTATGATAATTACTAGTTTGAATTAGTCACAAGCTGCTGAAACTGAGAAGAGGTCATGGAAGCCTTCCAGAAGGAGGTGGCATGTAGGCACTGTCTGGAAAGATGAAGAGGAGTTATCTAGGTAAAGAGCAAGAGAAAGCCTTCTGGGAGGCAGAAACAACAGCATGTACAAATGTGCAGAGCTGTGAGGGATCAGAGTGTGCTGTGAGAGATCTGAGTGTTTTCAAGGAGGCATAAGAGTGATTCAGGCTACAAGCTGATGAGGGCTGAGAAATGAAACAGAACGGAGGAACATTTATGAAGAGCCTGGATGCTAAACTAGGAAAGTTGGATTTCAATCTCAAAGTATTTTTCTTTCTTCTTTTCCTATGCATGGTCATATCTTTTGTCAGCAACATCACAAAAAAGTCCTGACTATTCTCTTGCTGACCACTCTCTTGCCATTTTTTTTTTCTTCAGATTGCAGTCAGAGGTCATTTCCCCAGTGAGAACCTGTCTCTCTTCCTGATCCTTCAATGGCTTGAATTACTCACTACATTACTCTCAGTTCCTACAGCCTCTTCTCCACTTCTGCCAAACACATTGCATGGGTCAAGCTTATGACAACTGTCCTCCTCGGTGAATTATAAGCCTTTTAAGGCCTGATTCTATGTCTCACACAGCTTGGTACATTTATGAAATAGAACACCTCGCTGTGTGCTTTGCATGTAGTAGGCCTGTGCATATCTGTTGTGTTGAGCAAAAGGAATCTTACCACATTTCTTTATGTTTCAGGGCCTTTTATGCACATTGATGTAAAGTTGCTGTAATAATCACTAGTTTTCTTGTTGCCCTCAGCAAGTATTCCTCACAGCGCAGTAGCTTGTAACATGCCCTGCTGCTATAAATCAGAACAATTCCCAAACAGAGTGGCATGGCTGTGTACAAACCTTCATGTGCAGTGTTTTGTTTTGTTTTTTTTTTCCTGCACAAAATGAAAGACCTCACTTTTCCCTAGGGTAAAAGCAGGCATAGAAAGCATGGATGCAGGTCCCTTAACAAACATTACAATTTCTAGAGTTCTTTCCTCATTTCACTGATTGGTATAGTGAAAAGGGCTTCAAATTAAGAGCCAGTAATAGGTTTTGAAGTCCCATCTCTAGCTAACTGAGTGACTCTGGGTAGCATTTCTGGGCCTCAGTTTTCCCACCCATGGAACTGGGAATTAGAGTTAATTTCTAATCTCCTTATAAACATTATTCTTTCACCAGTATTTCCACATCAGCCTACCAATCCGGCATCTCAGTTTCAAACAACCCAAACCCATTCTCAGTTTTGTTTTTTGTTTTGTTTTGTTTTTTTGTTTTTTTGTTTTTGAGTCCTTACTAATTTTAGCATACAAGATGTCATTAGAAGAATATTGACTAGCTTACAGAAAAATTGCAATGAAAACTAGGCTTGGGAATTTCACAGCTAGCAACACAGCACACCCCTATGCCACTCCACAGGAACAAGGCAGGGAGGATGGCAGTTGGTGTTTCTGGACACTTTCTGGCACTCATGTCTCTGCCAGTAATCTCTGCTTCTGTGTCTTCACATTACTCCCTCCATGTTCATGGTCCTAGATGTGGACATCTGATTGGCTGGGCCCAGGACAGGTGCTTCCACCTAACTGCTGGGAGTGGAGAAAAGGAATATCTGGATCATTTTCCTGGAGGAGTAGGCAATAGAAGAAGACATTTATTTTCACGGACACATGGACAGACATGCAGCCATCATTAAGACTGGTGTTGCCAATTGTGCCATGCCCACACCTGTAATGATCTCAGTGAGGTAAACTCTGCTTCACCATATGCACATTTAAAACTTCAAGTACATGCTAGATCTGTTTCTTCTTGAGAAGTCAGTTTTTCTCGGATTTAGACCACTTTTTCCATTACCTTTTATTATGCTTTATTTTGTCTTCAACAACACAATTTTCTGGATTTTCTGGTGTAAAGTAAGAACTGCAGTTATAGCTCTGACCACTCAAAGTGTCATTTTAGGGTGAGGAGACAGGCAGAGTGGAGTGGCTTACTTATCTGGCTCATCACTCACTTGCAGACATGTAGCAATAGTTTGGAATCAGGAATTCTCTCTGGCCATAAACAAAACAGATCTTATATATGAAAAACACAGTTGAGAAAAATAATTTTAAGGGTGTTCTACCTATCCAGGCCTCCACATAATCTAAGTTCTCATCATTGGAATAAATTAGGTGTCTAGAAGATTACATATAAGACCAAGTCACCTTAGTCTCATGCAAAATAATATTCACCAAATTGTCAGCAACTTGAACTCTGTTTCTGCCTTTTTTGGGGCAACCTAATGTGTGAATATTGTTCGTTATGATACTTAGAGTGTCCTGTACTAGTCCCTATGTTAGAAATGTGTTGCAAAAATTAAATCAGAGGAAAAGTTAGTCTCTCTTTAAAAACATGAAGTTTCCTCTCATATGAGAGCTGTGTAAGTTAACCTGTTGTCTTCTTCACGTGGCACCGGATGTGGTGCTAGTCACAGCGACTATCTTGGTCTTTGTAGTTGTTACTTTTATTTATATTCTTTCATTTCTGGTTGTTTATTTTCTAAGCCTCTCCCCTTTTATTTTGAAAGTGGAGACAAAGAGGGAAGGGAAGTAGAGAGAGATGTTTAGATAGAGGCCGGAAGCCAAATAGCCACCAGATGAACAGAGGTAACCCCAGCAGAGGAATGGCTGCATTCACCACAGCAGCGGGATTGGCAGTGGGTATCAGACACCTTGTCATCCCAAATCCTCTCTTAACCAATGGCAATCTAGTCTGTCTCGGTGGCTGCCTGCCTAGTTGGTCTAAATGTGGTTTAAAACAACATCATCAATATTAAAGCGTTTCACACCTCTCTACTCATGTATTTATATGAACTGTTTTATCTCCAACATAAAAATAACGTGTGGGACATCAACTACTGGAAAGAAAACAAGAAGACAATGAGACATCGGTCGGTAATGTCATCCATCCACCTTGGATTATTGTGAATACTGTGAACTGTTAACTATCCAAATTATATTCAAATATTTCATCACCTGCTTAATCAAGCTGCAAAATAAGGAGTTAGACCACTTCAACTCCACTGATTTGATTATGTGATAAAGAGACTGGTGCATAAACATCAATCCTGGGAAATTAATTCATGAAAATTAGCTGGAGATACCCCCAGAGGCCTGTTTTGTATCTATTTTTGCATAAAATGTTGAACTGACTACTTACTGAGGGTGTCTTGGGGGGACTATAATGATTATGCATGATTCTGTAGTTATCTAGAGAGAAGCATGAAGAGGCTATGAAGTGACCTGAAAATGCATTCTGATTAAAGCTAAGTCTTGAACAGGAAAATTGCTTTGAAATGATTAAAGTTAAAATTGTTGGTAATGAAGGAAACCACTTGTACTAGAATGAAGCCTTTGAAAGAGAGTCTCATTTTGAATCTCTTCCAAACCATAGGGTCTTGCTTTTAAATTGCAAAATATTACATTGTATAAACCTATCACATTATCTCACCTTTGAAATTAATGAAAGATTAGGAGAATGTTCTAGATAAAAATCTGGAAAGGGATGTCATAGGTGAAGATCTGTCCTTAGGGGAGTGAAGTCAGCAGCATCCTTTAGAGCTAACTTAGATGAATCTGCTCAGTGGAGCCTTTTCAAGGCTTGGCCACAACCTCTACTCTCAGGGTACTTGGCTCCTTTGTATGTCTAGCATGCCAGGTTGTAGTTCAAAACTTTGTTTAAACATCTGTCTTTCCCACCAGATCATGAGGTCCTAAGTGACAGGGATCACGTTTATTACCTTCTGTATATTTGCAGCATCTAGTAGGGTGCCAATCCCACCTAGGACTGAGCCTGTATCTCTGATTACATTTATTATCTTTGGTAAATATCCACCTTGCTTATATTTAAAGATGTTAATATCGCATCTGAAACTAGGAAACTTATACTACAGAATTCAGACTTTTCAGCTGTTGGAAAGGTGATATCAGTATCTATAAACAGCATATTTAAACTATGTCTATGCCATATGTAACATAATACCCCCAGCAGAGACTGGGGCAGCTTCTAGAATCAAGCACATTAATATTTCTGCAGCCAGAAGTATGAATTGGCATACTCTATGGGATAAATAGACTATAATTTTATAGCAGCTCACGTCAGGTCAGATTTTGCTACCAGAAGGTTACAAAAAACTTCATATTTTTGGAACTCTTTCGATTTTAGAATTGCTAGTAAGGTCTGTGGACCTGTATTATATCTTCAGGAAAGAAAGAGTTCTTTTCTACAGGAAATATTCCTAGGTGCAAGGGCCATTACTCTTCTGAGTTCAAGGAGGAGGAAGAAAATGATGCTGGGTCTTTCTGCACAGTGACATGCTTCCAGAACTATCACTACTGCTAGGGTCTCGCAGGATGGTGATACCAGAGGGGGCAATCTCAGTAGCTCATTTCCCACAAAGAAAGGTCACCCATTGTGCCACCCCTGACTCTGTGCCTTTTACTTTATCTGCTGCTCCTTCCTCCCTGTATTAACCTATCTATCCATTTTTTCCAGAGCCTCCCTTCTCACTCCTCCATTGCTTTCTATCTGTATTTTTTTTTCTTTTATCCTTTTTGGCTCACCAAAGCTTAGAGCTTAGGAGTTTTGAGGCTCTTCTTGTTTGCCTTCAGCATAATTCTTTGGCACATGATATTCACATACCTCATTCACCTAAACAACCAAAGCTTTGCTCTTACCAGGTTGTCTTTGAGTGAATATCAGTCAGTGCTTACATGGAATGGAAGCATTCTGTGTGCATGCCTTTGTTTATTAGGAGTTGTGTTTACCTGTTGTGTATGCTGTGTAGATAAGCATCATGGGGATATGTGAGTGAATAATAGGCTAATACTGTTCTCTGTATGAACCTAGTCTCCTGTATCCAAAAATGTTGGTGAAAAAATTCAAGTATGGATATGTTAATCCATGTTTAAAAATAAAGTAGGTAGCATGATTGATATGCTTTAGTCTTCTTAAAAAAATACCTTTTTGATCACTTTTAACAGTACAATTGCTCATTTTTCTATGTGACATTTGGTCTTGCCTGCCTTTATTTCTAATTCTGTTTGATTTACTTAAACTATGCATCTGTTTTGCTAGTATCTGCAAGAAATCTCAATGTTATGCTATTTATTAAAGGAATCATTTTGTTCTTCTCACTTTTTCTTAGTCTCTTAGATTGCTTTTAAAGTTGTGCCTTTATTATGGTTGTTATTGTTCATGTGTAATGTTGACATGAGCAAAAACTGGTGACTAGAGAGGTGGGATCAGGAAAGCAGTGTCTCTGTACAGTCAGGACATCCCCCTGCACTTGTGGCATCATATTGAATGCATGACATCACAGTAGAAGCTGCAAGTGAAGTCCTGTGCTTCTTGCTAGTGACCTTGCTCTCTCTTTGACACTCACAGCCCTGGTCTCAGCAGTGATTATAAGGGCAACATCCCCCTTTGTGGTACCCAATCCAGAAAGAATTGGGGCATGTTGTCAGTGCAGTACCAGGAAGTGTACTAGGGAATTCCATATTCTACCTTTCAAAAATACTTTTGAGACTGTCTCACAGTTCTTTGTAGGGATAGATTGCTGTCAGTCCGTTGTGGTATATCATCAGTGATTATGGAAGCCCTCCTGTTACTTCATACTGTTTTCTAAAGAACTATGGGTGTTTCCATTAATGTAGGTTAAGGAATTTCCTTGATGCCCAGATCATAAAATACAGCATTTACAAACAAGCTTTCCTCCTTAATTCACACATTCAGTAAATACTTATTGCTGACAGGTAGTTCCCAATCTTGTTCAAAACACCGTGCTAATTTATAATATAGAAAAGGTGAACTAGAACCTCTGCCTCTCCCATCAAAGACATTATAGGGTCTAGAGTAAAAATCAGGGATTGGTGAACAATGGCCCTCAGGCCAAATACAGCTTGTTGCCTGTTTTTGTAAATCAGGTTTCATTGAAACAAATGTTATATTCGCTTACATATTGTCCATGCCTGTTTTGTGCTGCAGGTACAGAGTTGAGCAGTTTCAACAGAGATCATATGGCCTGTAAGCCTAAACTATTTACTCTCTGACCCTTCAGAGAAAATGTTTGCTGACCCTTGCTATAGAGATGGAAACATAAATTATTACATAACATCACAGAAGAAGCAGTACCTTATAGTGGGAGCAGCATGAATTTTGAATCATGCCTATTTCAAATTTTGCTTCTATCATTTACTAGCCTTACAGCCATCAGCATGTTACTTAGTAATTCTGAGCTTTTTTTTTTTTTTTTGCAAAATGCAATTAGCAATATCTATACTGCAGCTTTAATTTTAGTAGTAAGAGAGATTATATATGTAAGGCCCTCAGAGTATAACAATAGTCGATAAATGTTCACTTGTCAAAATAATGGGATGACACATAAGGAGGATGACTGTATATCCTAGAGCCACCTTGGTTTACACCTACTGTCCCAGTTTAATTATTAATAACCCCCTTCACTCTTAAATGTCCTAATTTGGGTAATAAATTGCATGGTCACATTATGCTTAGGGAATTTCTTAAAGCTTCATTTGTGATTATCTTATTTTGATGAGGTACTAAATTTTTTTTAAAACTAAGTTTTATTTAAAACCTATTTTAAAGCTGTAAGTACTATGATAAGAAAGTAAATTACTTTGTATTGGGGCAAATGTTTTGGTTCCTATATTATTAAATGTTGTTCCTTTAAGCAAGAAACATTTATTAACCCAATAATAATGTTTTCAAAATCTCATTAAGAAGACTTAGAAATAACTAAACCAGTGAGAAGAAAATTGGTTTTTGGATGTGACAACCTTGTAGTAAGATGCCCAGGAGGAGTGGGTTCTGCCTTTGATGAAATACAGGTGCATTTGGGGAGAGAAAAACTATGGGAGAACTGAGCCTGTTTTTTTTTTTTTTTTTTTTTTTTTGAGACTAATGAAGGATGTAGCCACTACTGTGCTCATTTTGTTCATTTGAATTAAGTTGGGGCCCAAACCATTGGTTTCCCCTTTAAACAAGGACCTGAAGGTAGGGATCACTGGCAGATAAGTTATGGTCCAAAAGGGATCACCACTTTTAATGATACCTCACTAGCCTTATACTCACCACTAGCCTTAGACATGCTGAGAGAAAACACTGGATGATAGCTGTATAATCCTCTGGATCCAAAGGTGGGAGGTCAAGAAGATAAGAGATGTGCTACTTTATAAAAAAATCTATTTAACTCAAATATATTGATCTTCATATTGGGAAGAACTGGATATTGGGGAGATGCTGCACCAGGCTTCGATTCCTTGGTCAGGAACAAACGGATATGAATTGGAGTGGCTGGGATGGAAGAGTCAGGACTAAATTGGGTCTTGCAAGAGGGATCCAGGGATCTAAGGAAGAGGATTACAAACTGAAAGGACAATCAGAAGCAGGCAGATAGATATGGTATGTCCTGTTGTGGGTGCTCTGGAGAGGCCCTGAGAGTAGAGTACTTGTACTGAGAAATCATGAAGATGAGTTTGGAAGGATGTGACTGTGAAGGACCTTTGATGTCAGATTGGAGAGCTGACATTTCTTTAAGCATTAAGAAATCAGTACTTATGTTAGAACAACATTTCAAATTTTGGATATTGTTTCAGTTTGTTTTGACTTTCGAACATAATTATAGGTAATTTAATATTGTAGAATAAATATCATCTGACTGCTGCTTTGTTTATTTGGAAATTTCTCTCTCTTCTTATGCTGCTAAGTAAATTCATCAAAATATTTTGTTTGCTAAAAGTACAGATTGTTTTTCCTGCTTACAAAATATTTTAATCAAATGGATTTAAAAGTTTTGTGCTTCACCTCATTCCTCACACCTCACATTGATCATCTTCTGACCCTGGCTCTAGTTCTGACATGGTTTGGCTGTGTCCCCACCCAAATCATATCTTGAATTATAGTTCTCATAATCCCCATGTGTCATGGGAGGGACCTGGTGGGAGGTATTTGAATCATGGAGGTGGTTTCCTTCATGCTGTTCTCATGATAGTGACTGAGTTCTCATGAGATCTGGTGGTTTTATAAGGGGCTTTCCCCCTTTTGCTTGACCCTTCTCCTTGCTGTCACCATGTGAAGAAGGACATGCTTGCTTCCCCTTCTGCCATGATTGTAAGTTTCCTGAGGCCTCTCCAGTCATGCTGAACTGTGAGTCAATTAAACCTCTATCCTTTATAAATTACATAGTCTCAAGTAGGTCTTTATTTGCGGCATGAGAAGGGACTAATACAGTAAGTTGATACTGGGAGTGGGGTTCTGCTTAAAGATACCCCAAAAAGTAGAAGCAACTTTGGAACTAGGTAACAGGCAGAGGTTGGAATAGTTTGGAGGGCTCAGAAAAAGACAGAAAAGTGTGAGAAAGTTTGGCACTTCATAGAGACTTGGAGGGCTCAGAAGACAGGAAGATATGGGAAAGTTTGGAACTTCCTAGAGACTTGTTTAATAGCTTTGAGCAAAATACTGTTAGTGAGATGGACAATAAAATCTAGGCTGAGGTCGTCTCAGATGGAGATGAGGAACTTGTTGGGAACTGGAGCAAAGATGACTTTTGTTATGCTTTAGCAAAGAGACTGGTGGCATTTTCCCCCTGCCCTAGAGATCTGTGGAACTTTAAACTTGAGAGAGATGATTTAGGGTATCTGCTGGAAGAAATTTCTAAGCAGCAAAGCATTCAAGAGGTGACAGAGTATAAAGTTTGGAACACTTGCAGCCTGAAGATGCGATCGATAGAAAAGAAAAACTAATTTTCTTGGGAGAAATTCAACCCAGCTGCAGAAATTTGCATAAGTAATAAGAAGCCCAATGTTAATTGCCAAAACAATGAGGAAAATGTTTCCAGGGCATGTCAGAGACCATCATGGCAGTCCCTCCCATCACAGGCCTGGAGGCCTAGGAGGGAAAAATGGTTTCATGGGTTGGGCCCAGTGCCCACCTGCTCTAAGTAGCCTCAGGACATGGTGCCCTGAGTCCCAGCTGTTTTGGCTTCAATTGTGGCTGAAAGGGGCCAAGGCACAGCATTGCTTTGGAGGGAGCCCCAAGCCTTGGCAGCTACCATGTGGTTGGGCTTGCAGGTGCATAGACGTCAAGAACTGAGGTTTGGAAACCTCCATCTAGACTTCAGAGGATATATGGAAATACCTGGATGTCCAGGAAGAAGTCTGCTGCAGATGGGGAGCTCTCATGAAGAACCTCGGCTAGGGCAGTGTGGAAGGGAAATGTGGGGTTGGAGACCTCACAGAGTCCCCACTGGGGCACTGCCTAATGGAACTGTGAGAAGAGGGCCACCGTGCTCCAGACCCCAAAATGGTAGATCCACTGACAGCTTGCATTGTGCACCTGGAAAAGCTGCAGACAGTCAATACCACCCCATGAAAGCAGCCAGAAGGGGAGGTGTTCCCTGCAAAGCCACAGGGACAGAGCTGCCCAAGGCCATTGGAGCTCACCTCTTGCATCAGCATGACCTGGATATGAGACATGGAGTCAAAGGAGAATCATTTTGGAACTTTAAGGTTTAATGACTACCCCACTGGATTTCAGACTTGCATGGGACCTGTAGTCCCTTTGTATTCGCCAATTTCTCCCATTGGAATGGGTGTGTTTACCCAATGCCTGTACCCTCATTGTATCTAGGGTGTAACTAACTTGCTTATGATTTTACAAGCTCTTGGCAAAAGGGACTTGCCTTGTCTCAGATGAGACTTTGGGCTTACACTTTTGGGTTAATGGTGGAATGAGTTATGACTTTGGGGGACTGTTGGAAAGACATGATTGTGTCTTGAAATGAGAGGACATGAGATTTGGGAGGGGCTGGGTGTGGAATGATATGGTTTGGCTGTGTCCCCACTTAAATCTCATCTTGAATTGTAATTCCCACAATCCCCACATGTCATGGAAGGGACCTGGTAGGAGGTCATTGAATCATGGGGTCAGTTACCCTCATGTTGTTGTTGTGATCGTGAGTGAGTCTCATGATATCTGATGATTTTATAAAGGGCTTTTCCCCCTTTTGCTCAGCACTTCTGCTTGCTGCCACCATGTGAAGAAGGACATGTTTGCTTCCCCTTCTGCTATAATTGTAAGTTTCCTCACAGTAACTGCGAGTCAATAAAACCTCTTTCCTCTATAAATTACCCAGTCTTGGGTATGTCTTTATTAGTTATTAGCAGCTTGAGAATAGACTAAACAAGTTCTGAACATCTTTTTTTTTTTTTTTTTTTTTTTTAAGGGTCTAAACAGAAATGTATTGCTCACAGTTCTGGAGGTTAGGAAATCCAAGATTAAGGGGCTAGCAAATTCAGTGTCTGGTGAGGGCCCCTCACATAGTAGAAGTGCCTGAACATCTTTTTAAAAATGTCTTTCCTCCCACTACTGGTCTTGTTCTTATTTTCTTTCCTGTGTTTTTTCCTGTATCCCAACTCAAGGCTCTTTTGCATTTGCTTGTCCTTATCATGTCCTTGCAAGCCTTTCAGACCTCAAGAGAGGGTGAAACTACCTGAAGCCAAGAAATGAAAGAGTGTTCTGTAGACTGTAGGTTTGTGGAAAGGGAGGGGAGGGAACCAGAGCCACACACACCTGTCCCCCTGGCATCTAAAGGAAAGGCTGGGCTCATGAAGACTGTGTCTACCAGATGCCAAAATAACTTCTGAGTGGAGCCAACTCAATCAAAGACAGGCAATTCAGTGCAAATTTAGTCCATGTGGTTCATTGGCATTGTGTGGGCGAAACAACCCATTGACTGATATCCCTGATCACTTTCCAGCCAGTAATTTTGGTGTTTCCTAAAACAGAGATTGCTAAAGTGGGAAGAAGGAATATTCAAGTAGTGAATACAATGATCCATGGGAGGCAAGAAAAAAAATTAGAACTTCTATTTGTATCTAAATTAAGAATCTATGCCATATTAACATTTGATTTTATGGATTGTTAATAGTATATATGTAATTTTAACATAAATAATAGGGATGAATCCTCACATTTTTGGCTGATGCATAATCAAAACAGTTTGGTGACTACTGTTCTAGATTACAAATTCCCAATCTGTGGGCTCAGTGTCCTCCCACTCTACCATAGGGGCAACAGTTATTACAAGAGTTCTATTAAGACATGTAGGGGACTTGTCTTCACATTCAGTAGGTACTACAAATGCAATGATCTGCTCAAGGTTTTCAGGGTGCATTTAATATGCTTTTGCTATTGTGTTTTGAAATTGACTGTAAAAGTAACTTTCTTATACCTGAAAAATGTGAATACATTGAAGGAGACACAGTTACACATGGGACACAAATAAGTAAGGAGAGGGAAGAATCAAGTTCCAACAAGATGTTAGGTTAGTTGTTCAAAGTATTTAACTTATCGGAAGAGTTATATGTACTTAATCATCTCTCTCTTTTTCTTTAAAGCAAAAATTGTTTTGCTTTTCTCTCAACATATTTCTTTGTTCCCCTATTTTGAGGAGTAAGTATTAGGACATTTCATGGACCTGACTTCTAGCAGTGTTTTTTTTTGTTTGTTTGTTTGTTTTTGAGACAGAGCCTCCCTCTGTCACCGAAGCTGGAGTGCAGTGGCATGATCTCGGCTCACTGCAACCTCTGACTCCAGGATTCAAGCGATTCTTCTGCCTCGGCCTCGTGGGTAGCTGGGATTACAGGCAGGTGCCACTGCATCTGTCTAATTTTTGTATTTTTAATAGAGATGGGTTTTTGCCATGTTGACCAGGCTGGCCTCGAACTCCTGACCTGAGGTGATCTGCCCACCTCGGCCTCCCAAAGTGCTGGGATAATAGGTGTGAGCCACTGCACCCAGCTGCACAGTGTTATTTTAATTCATGTGTATATTAGCTTGCTAGGGCTCTCATAACAAAATACCACAGACTGTGTGGTTTAAACAACATAAATTTAATTTCTGACAATTCTGGAACTAGAAATCCAAGATCAAGGGTTCAGTATGTTTGGTTTTTTCTACAGTCCCCCTCCTTGACTGTTGATGGCCACCTTCTTACTATGTTCTCACATGACCTTCTCTGTGTTCACATGTGGTTCTGGTGTTTCTGTGTATGTCATAATCTCCTCTTCTCATATAATCACTAATCCAGTTGCCTTCTGGCCTCATTTTTACTTAGTCATCCCTTTAAAGTTTCTGTATCCAAATACAGTCACATTCTGGGGTATTACGAGTTAGGACTTCAACATATAAACTTGAGATAACACAATTTAGCACATAACAATGTACACTTACTTGTGATGAGTCTATTTTTTCAGGAAAGAATGTGGGACCTAGCAGTATTGAGAAGCAACTATATTAGGGTAACTATATTCTGATTTGTCAAGGACAGTCCTGATTTATTTTTATTGTCCTGACTTAATTAAACTAGCACCCCCTTGGACTGCCAGAAGTGTTTCATTTGGACGATAAATGATATGGTGATCCTGATAGAAAGCTTCTAGAAACAGAGTTTATGTATTTGAGTCTGGACTCAAAAAAATGCATTGCTGCACCTAGACTGCCTCGACTCTGAAATAGAGGCAGTAATAGTACTTACCCCATGGGTTATTGTGAGATTTAAATGAGTCAGTATGTGTAAGTCATTCAGAACACTGCCCTGCATAGAGTAAGCACTGAGTGTAGCACTGAGTAAGCAAAGAGCAGGGGGATTGTATTTGTCAGGTGTGATGGTGAATTTTATGTGTCAGGTTGGCTGAGCCAGTGTGCCCAGATCTTTGGTCAAACATTATTCTGGATGTTTCTGTGAGGGTGCTTTTGAATGAGATTTACATTTAAATTGATTGACTTTGAGTAAAGCAGGTTACTCTCTGTAATGTGGGTAAGCCTCTTCCAATCAGTTGAAGGCCTGAATAGAACAACAGGATGACTTCCCCTGAGTAAGAAGGAACACGCCAGCAGATTGTCTTCAGACCTTACCACAACATTGACTCTTCCTGGTTCACAAGCAGTCTGCCTTTGGACTCGAACTGCAACTTTTTCCTGGGTCTCCAGTCGGCTGACCTCCCTTGTCAGATTTTGGACTTGCCAAGGCTCCACAATCACATGTGCTAATTCCTTAAAAATAAATCTTTCTCTCTCTCTCTCTCTCTCTCTCTCTCTCTCCTCTCTCTCTCTCTCTATATATATATATATATATATATAATATATATATGTACACACACATCCTGTTGGTTCAGTTTCTCTGGAGAACCTACCTAATACAGCTAGTATGCAAGCCAAAACTGTACCTGAAGGATAACTTTTAATTTTTACAAAGTTCATATATTTCTGGATTTTTATCTCCTTCTATATTCACTATACTCTTTGCCTGCCTGTAGACATACCAATTTTTAAAAATGAAGATCCGTGACAAGACACTATGGAGGATGAATAGGCTCTCTCTCTCTCTATTATTCTCAGTATTAAAAAAATAAACCCTGAATTTTGCATTCCATACCATGTTTTGAAGGAATATTGATGTTATCTGATAGAATTATCATCATTCATCATTGTGAAGATGAATGTTTATCAGGAAGCAAGATTAGTAGCTTTAATAAATGTTTAAAATAAAAGAATTCTAAGATTGGTTTTGGTAAAATGAGTGTTAAAAAAATTGAATCAGTATGCCCAAAACTGAGTCCTAAGCTAAGCAAGCAGGCAGATATATTGGCAAGAGTTCAGCCAAGTTAGAAGCCTGGCAAATCACCCTTATGAAAAAAAGTTAAACATCTTGTAAAGCAAATAAAGGCTTGAGGTACATCTGAGGAGCAGCTATCAAATTTTAAAAAGGGTTATTGTAGAAGAGATGGAGACCAGCTGTTTTCCAACTCTGCTGAGCTCAGATAAGAACAAAACTGGATAAAACCTGCAATATGACAGATCATTTAGATCTAGGGAAGTATTTCCTGGAAGTTAACATAGTTGGAATGGTTATTTAGGATGTTCTGGAATACATTCAAGGGATTCTTTAAAGCTGATTAGGTTTACCTTTTCAGGATGTGAAACAAAGTGGAAACTACAGATTTAGGTTCCCCAATTGAGTAATCAGCAGAATCACTAGGGATAGACGGGGTGAGGAGACTTCAAAAAAACACAGACTTCATTTCTATGAAGTGATAGAGGTAGCTTCCAGGATATATTATTGAGAATAAAAGCAAGGTGCAAAACAGAATATAGCATGTTACCTTTGGTATAAGTCTAAAAGGGAAAAAGGAACACGTATGTATGCTTATTTGCTTTTTTTTCCTCTTCAAAAAGGAAACAGAAACAGCAAACCGGAAACTAATAAAATTAGTTACCTACTGGGAATGGGTGGAAGATGAGAATGGGATTTCTCTTTGTATACTTTTTGTTTTAGTTTCCTATTGCTGATAGAATACATTCCCATAAATGTAGCTCCTTACAACACAAATTTACTATTTTACAGTTCTGGAGGTCATAAGTCCAATATGGGTCTCACTGGCCTAAAGTTAAGGTGTCAACAGGACTGCATTCCTTCTGAAAGTTCCAGAGGATAATTCATCTCCTTCCTTTCTCTAGCTTCAAGAGGCTGCCTGCATTCCTTGGCTCATGGTCCTTTTCTCCAGCTTCAAAGCCAGCAGCACCACATTTTCAAACCTCTTTGAATCTGACCCTTCTGCCTCCTGCTTTCACTGTTTAGGACCCTTGTGATTACATTCAGGTCCATAAAATAATAGAGAATATTCTTGTTATCTTAAGGTCAACTGATTAGCACTCTTAATTCTTCTTTATTCTCTAACATATTCACAGCTTCTGGCAATTAAGATGTGGACATCTTTTGCCGGGACGGTGGCAGAGGAGGCATCATTCTACCTACCACATCTTTAAAAAATAATCTTAACTTTTGAATGATGTAAATTTTTATATATTTAAAAATAAAATGGAATCAAAAATGGGTAATAAAAGCAAACTCTAAAATTGAATATAAATAGAAACAAATGAGCCTAACTCTATATCAAATGGTAACATAACTATATGGGGGAGAAAATAAAGAATTTATTCCAGGCCAGGCACGGTGGCTCATGCCTGTAATCCCAGCACTTTGGGAGGCCGAGGCCGAGGCAGGCGGATCACTAGGTCAGGAGATCGAGACCATCCTGGCTGACACCGTGAAACCCCCTCTCTACTAAAAATACAAAATATTAGCTGGGTGTTGTGGCAGGTGCCTGTAGTCACAACTACTCAGGAGGCTGAGGCAGGAGAATGGCGTGAACCTGGGAGGCAGAGCTTGCAGTAAGCCAAGATTGCGCCACTGCACTCCAGCCTACGAGTACACCCTTAAAATGAGATATATTTTAAGGACTAAAATAGTTACATAGAAATCTTAATTTGTACTCAGCAAATTTGTTGTTGGTAATGGTTGTAGTGTAGTCACCTTGAAACTATTTTGAGTATATTTTAGGGAAGTATAAATAAGTAAATGTGCTAATGTTGTGGGGAGCCAGGATAATCACTGTGGAAGAAGGGACATAAAATATGGAGTACAGAAGGTGAGGGAAAACCTTGTGGTATTGGATTTTTTCTATGTATTCCCTGAAATGGCATAGAATATTGATACCCTAGGAGCACTGAGCACACCTAGTACCAAATCTTGGTTTCTAAATAGCATTCCTTGCTAAAAGAAACCAAGGCACTTTAAAGAAATGTCTGATCTCGGTGCAACAGGTATAAGGTAAAAGGTAAGCCTGTAACAACTAATAGTGTCAAAAAGTAAGGTAGTGCTAAAATACAGATGGAGATGTCTCCCAAGGACACATAGAGCTCCCACTGGCCAAACTTAAGACATTTGAGCATCAAACAGGTAAATAAAAAGTAGTCACAGATTTTGACTTAAAAAAGGACTTCTTGATATTACAGTAGAGGCAGGGTGAGAGGGAAAGCACCTTTTTTTAGAGAACAATGCCAACTAATAAATGCAAAAGAAAGAATAGATTTGGAAAATCATTATTTTTGTAATCCCTAATGTAATAAATGATTCAGCAGGGTCATCAATGAATGTTAAAACAATTAGATGAACTATAGCTGGCATATAGGATATTTACATTATTATAAAATATATCACAGAGTTATTCATTACAGAAGGAAAAAGATTTATTTGTGATGGAGAAATCTAGTCAATATTGCCTTAAGTGATCAAACTTGGCTTCATAACAATGAGACGCACCAACATTTTGTGCCTCCTGATTTGATGGAACTTGACTCTAGTCATGAGGGAAAAAAATCAAGCAATTCCAGATATAGGACATTTTACAAGGCAACTTGCCGGGACTCCAGATTAAAAGAAATTAAATGTAAATCGAAGCAAAGCAATGACCATCAAATGCAATCTGTGACCCTTGATTAGACCTTCAGTTTTTAAAATAATGGCTATGAAAGACTTCACTGGAACAATCGGAAAATTTTGAATATGGACTATGTAATAAGTAATATTGTATCTACATTAAATATCTTGTGTATAATAATGCTATTGTGTTCATATATGAAACGGTCTTAGTTCTCAGGAGATATATGTTGAAGTATTCAGGGATAAATTTAGTATGATGTCAACAACTATCAAACAGTTTAGAAGAAGTAGCTGTGTACATGTAACATATATGTACACACACATGAAATGAGGAAGAAATGAATGCAGCAAAATGTAAATGCTTACTTTTGATGGAGCTGTTTTTTGTGCCACACTTTCAAATTTTTTATAGGTCTGATTTTCAAAATAACAAGTAGAAGAAAAAACCCTTTATTGAGCCCACAGGCTTCTTGCTACCCTTCGTGCTTATTTAGTTTGTATTTCAAGTTGTTGTTAAAAGATTTTTCTTCTTCTTCTTCTTTGTAAACAATGTGTTTTTGATTATCTTTTTGGAAACCTTCCCTGACGTCCATCTCTGTCTTTGAGTCCCTAGACAATGTGAATTTTTTTGAATACGTACGATAGCAAATAGAAGAGATTTCTTGAATTCATGTAATAGCAAATAGAAGAGCTTCAGTGAAAGGAATGTTTTATGTTAATCTCTGTGGAAGTCCAATTTATAGGAAAAACATTTGAAAATGATAAATAAAGTGGACGTATAGTATTACTTTATAACTGGCACTCAGTAAATATGTGCTAAATATGAGTGTATTTTGTAAGCTTCTAAATACCATTAAAATATCATGTGATAATAACTATAACAACAACAATTTTTTTAAAAACACAGATTTCCAGGCCCTCCTTCAGACCTGTTGAAGGGTAATCTCTGAAGATAAGACCCTGATCTTCCTTTTAAACAAGTTTGCTGTGTTCTTCTGTTTGCTGAAATTGATGTCTTTAAGAAGATATAAGATGTTTAAGGGCTCCCTTCCTGTCTTTGGGCTCAGCCTTAAGTCCTCCCCCTCACCTCTTCCATCCTCGCCAATCTCTGCTCACCTCTGCTAATGGGGATTCTTTACCATCTGCCATGATCTGTATACTTTATTATTTTTCCTCACTACCCATCCCACCTTGTTTGCTTTCTCTTGGTTTTCCACCTCTCTCCATGAGTACTAGATCCGTGTTATGCAGTGTACTCTCCATGGAGACAGCCCACCCAGTCTCACACCTAACTCCTGCTGCTCATCTGGTAGGTGGGACAATGTTTTTTACAAAATATGCATATTTTTTAGGACTCTGTGATTTTTCCATAAAGAAAGTCTCTCTAGGATACCAATAACTCTGTGGGAAACTCTGAGAACATACACGAGATTTATGTTTCCTGTGTCTATGCAATCAGGTTCTTGAGGATAATGGTTAAGATGGTGGACTCTGGTGTCAAACTGCTTGGTTCTAAAGACAGACTAACACTTGGAGCTGTATGACTTTTGGCAAATTTTTTAACCTCTTTGAGCTTTGCTTTCTCGTCTGTAAAAGGGAAATATTAACAGAACCTACCTCAAATGGTTTTTGTGAGGATTAAAGGAGTTTACATATAATAGCACCTAGAAAAATGCTATATAAGTGCTTACTGCTTTTTTCTTTGTATTTCAATGGCTACAAAAGGTGTTTACTTTTTTTAAAAATTCATCTTCACCTTTCCATTGAATGTTAAACCTGGATTAAATTCTGCTTTCAATATATTAATAACTATTTTTATAAAATGATTTCTTTCTTGCTTTCTTTGTGTTTCTCACGAATTCAGGTTTCCCTAGGACTTCTGCATGCCCATGCCACACATATCCTGTGGCCCCCAGAGCGCTGGCAGAAATTAGAATCTGTTCTTCCTCCAGAGCGCTTACCAGTACAGAGAGAAGAGGAATGACTGCATGAATCTACCTGAGTTGCTGGCATTGGGATGCCAGTTACTGGAGAGGAATGGAAAAACGAAACCTCCAAAAGGGAAAAAATTCCAACACTATGATGCTGTGTGAGAAAAATGTACAGCACATTGGACGATCTGTATTATTAAATAAATAATTTTCAAATGTTAAACAGTATTAAATGGCACCTGATTTTGTGTTAAATTTTAGTTTCCTGTTGTTTAATGCCCCCAAAATATGCAGATCTTTGAGAATATAAAAATACTGCACCCACATGTCTTAATGGGGCTAAATTTCAGATTATTTGTTACATATACTTATTATATTGATTGTTGGGTTTTGATTTTGGTGCTTGCTGCTGAAATAAATTGAAAATTAATATTCAATAAAAATGATGTATTTGTCACTTACTGTTAAGGTAGAACAAGAAGGAACATATATTATACATATAATGATGGGAATTATATTGTGATTTGTAGTATCTACAAAGTAGTAAATGCCAGTTAGGAAGAACAGTAAACAGTGATGTTAAAATAAAACAATGATTTGTCAGGTCCTGTCTTGAGTGTTTAATTCTCATTGAGCACATCCGTTAATGAGGAATTTCTTACCTGTTCTGAAAATAAGGAATTAAAGTAATGGAGAACCCATTCTATTGATACTTGCATACAGTCAAGCCTTTCTTATTGGACCTTTTTAATCCTACATTTCTGAGTGATATCATGCCTATTCACAATGATAGGTAAACCCATTTATCAGCATTTGATCATACTATTTGTTTAAAAGTTCTGAGGGAAATATAAGAAAAAACAGTCCAGATCAGCCAAGTTTGATTTTCTTCCCCTAATTATTTCTCAGTATTCACGTCTGTAATACTGATATCACCAGTTGCAAAGTTATAGTAGAATAATAGTCTGTAATTTGTATGGATAAGGGAGTAAATTCCCTGCATCTAAGTCTGTGTTTATGAAAGCTTCTTTTTCATCATAGCATCATCATCATATTCAACAAATATTGATGAGCACTTATATACTAATGTTGGTCAGAATTATTTTTAAAGCAGATCGCTTAAAATTTTTCTCTGGCTCTTCATTGCCCTTCTCAATTCTTCAGTTCCATTTTCGCTTTTCCCCAACTTGAACTTCATACCCTGGCTTTTAACTGCAGTTGACCAAATACTGCTATTTCAAAGCTTGTAATTTTTTTTTTTTCTTTCTTGGCAAAGTGCCTCCCTTGCAATTATTTGTAAAATGTTTAGTGCATAAGGGTATTGACCCTTTACTTGCTGGAACACAGGAAGGTCTAAGGGTCGTATAAGAGAGGATTGGGAGTACTGAGGGGAGGTAGAGTAAAGAACAAATAGAGGAAACGAAGAATTTTTTGGGCAAAGCAAGATGGCCGAATAGGAACAGCTCCAGTCTCCAACTCCCAGTGCGAGCGACACAGAACACCGGTGATTTCTGCATTTTGAACTGAGGTACTGGGGTCATCTCACTAGGGAGTGCCGGACAATCGATGCTGGTCAGCTGCTGCAGCCCGACCAGCGAGAGCTGAAGCAGGGCGAGGCATCGCCTCACCTAGGAAGCGCAAGGGGGAAGGCAATCCTTTTTCCTAGCCAGGGGAACTGAGACACACAACACCTGGAAAATCGGGTAACTCCCACCCCAATACTGCGCTTTAAGCAAACGGGCACACCAGGAGAATATATCCCACACCTGGCCGGGAGGGTCCCACACCCACGGAGCCTCCCTCATTGCTAACACAGCAGTCTGCAATGTAACCGCAAGGCAGCAGCGAGGCTGGGGGAGGGGTGCCCGCCATTGCTGAGGCTTAAGTAGGTAAACAAAGCTGCTGGGAAGCTCGAACTGGGTGGAGCTCACAGCAGCTCAAGGAAGCCTGCCTGTCTCTGTAGACTCCACCTCTGGGGACAGGGCACAGATAAAAAACAACAGGAGAAGCAGCAGAGGCCTGTGCAGACGCGAACGACTCTGTCTGACAGCTTTGAAGAAAGCAGTGGATCTCCCGACACGGAGGTTGAGATCTGAGAAGGGACAGACTGCCTGCTCAAGTGGGTCCCTGACCCCTGAGTAGCCTAACTGGGAGACATCCCCCACTAGGGGCAGTCTGACACCCCACACCTCACAGGGTGGTGTACACCCCTGAGAGGAAGCTTCCAAAGTAAGAATCAGACAGGTACACTCGCTGTTCAGCAATATTCTATCTTCTGCAACCTCTGCTGCTGATACCCAGGCAAACAGGGTCTGGAGTGGACCTCAAGCAATCTCCAACAGACCTACAGCTGAGGGTCCTGACTGTCAGAAGGAAAACTATCAAACAGGAAGGACACCTATACCAAAACCCCATCAGTACGTCACCATCATCAAAGACCAGAGACAGATAAAACCACAAAGATGGGGAAAAAGCAGGGCAGAAAAGGTGGAAATTCAAAAAATAAGAGCGCATCTCCCCCTGCAAAGGAGCGCAGCTCATCGCCAGCAACGGATCAAAGCTGGTCAGAGAATGACTTTGACGAGATGAGAAAAGAAGGCTTCAGTCCATCAAACTTCTCAGAGCTAAAGGAGGAATTACGTACCCAGCGCAAAGAAACTAAAAATCTTGAAAAAAGAGTGGAAGAATTGACAGCTAGACTAATTAATGCAGAGAAGGTCATAAACGAAATGACAGAGATGAAAACCATGACATGAGAAATACGTGACAAATGCACAAGCTTCAGTAACTGACTCGATCAACTGGAAGAAAGAGTATCAGCAATTGAGGATCAAATGAATGAAATGAAGCGAGAAGAGAAACCAAAAGAAAAAAAAAGAAAAAGAAATGAACAAAGCCTGCAAGAAGTATGGGATTATGTAAAAAGACCAAATGGACAAACAAATGGAAGAACATACCATGCTCATGGATAGGAAGAATCAATATCGTGAAAATGGCCATACTGCCCAAGGTTATTTATAGATTCAATGCCATCCCCATCAAGCTACCAATGAGTTTCTTCACAGAATTGGAAAAAACTGCTTTAAAGTTCATATGGAACCAAAAAAGAGCCCGCACTGCCAAGACAATCCTAAGTCAAAAGGACAAAGCTGGAGGCGTCACGCTACCTGACTCCAAACTATACTACAAGGCTACAGTAACCAAAACAGCATGGTACTGGTACCAAAACAGAGATATAGACCAATGGCACAGAACAGAGTCCTCAGAAATAATACCACACATCTGCAGCCATCTGATCTTTGACAAACCTGAGAGAAACAAGAAATGGGGAAAGGATTCCCTATTTAATAAATGGTGCTGGGAAAATTGGCTAGCCATAAGTAGAAAGCTGAAACTGGATCCTTTCCTTACTCCTTATATGAAGATTAATTCAAGATGGATTAGAGACCTAAATGTTAGACCTAATTCCATAAAAACACTAGAAGAAAACCTAGGTAATACCATTCAGGACATAGGCATTGGCAAGGACTTCATGTCTAAAACACCAAAAGCAACGGCAGCAAAAGCCAAAATTGGCAAATGGGATCTCATTAAACTAAAGAGCTTCTGCACAGCAAAAGAAACTACCATCAGAGTGAACAGGCAACCTACAGAATGGGAGAAAATTTTTGCAATCTACCCATCTGACAAAGGACTAATATCCAGAATCTACAAAGAAACAAATTTATAAGAAAAAAATCAAACAACCCCATCAAAAAGTGGGCAAAGGATATGAACAGACATTTCTCAAAAGAAGACATTCATACAGCCAACAGACACATGAAAAAATGCTCATCATTACTCGCCATCAGAGAAATGCAAATCAAAACCACAATGAGGATACCATCTCACACCAGTTAGAATGGCAATCATTCAAAAGTCAGGAAACAACAGGTGTTGGAGAGGATGTGGAGAAATAGGAACACTTTTACACTATTGGTGGGATTGTAAACTAGTTCAACCATTATGGAAAACAGTATGGCAATTCCTCAAGGATCTAGAACTAGATGTACCATATGACCCAGCCATCCCACTACTGGCTATATACCCAAAGAATTATAAATCATGCTGCTATAAAGACACATGCACACGTATGTTTATTGTGGCACTATTCACAGTAGCAAAGACTTGGAATCAACCCAAATGTCCATCTGTGACAGACTGGATTAAGAAAATGTGGCACATATACACCATGGAATACTATGCAGCCATAAAAAAGGATGAGTTTGCATCCTTTGTAGGGACATGGATGAAGCTGGAAACCATCATTCTCAGCAAACTATCACAAGAACAGAAAACCAAACACCGCATGTTCTCACTCATAGGTGGGAACTGAACAATGAGATCACTTGGACTCGGGAAGGGGAACATCACACACCGGGGCCTATCATGGGGAGGGGGGAGGGGGGAGGGATTGCATTGGGAGTTATACCTGATATAAATGATGAATTGATGGGTGCTGATGAGTTGATGGGTGCAGCACACCAACATGGCACAAGTATACATATGTAACAAACCTGCACGTTATGCACATGTACCCTATAACTTAATGTATAATAAAAAAGAAAATTTTAAAAAAAAAAGAACAAATAGACAGGTGCTGGTAGTGGCTGCTATTTACCACTGGTATAGAAGAGTTCAATATTTTAACAGTTTAGCCCATTGGCTATCAGCTTTGCTACCTTATTGACTACCCATGCCATTGTTACTCGAACTATTCATTCAAGATTGTAAATCTTTGGAGGGAAGGTAAATGCTCTTCCTATTCAATTTTCTATTCACTAGCCATCCAGCACATCACCAGTAGAGTTAATGCCTAATGCTTGTTGAACAGCTCAGCTGACTAGTTGCTTCTTCAGGAATATGACCCCAGGCAGAGTCACTGCTCTACCTGGCATATACATTCATTAATGTGTCACTGTGCATGTTAATGATTCATGTACATATTTTCTCCCCTGCTGGACTGTGAGCTAGTAGTCTATTCTAGAGCAGGGTTTATCTTGCTCAACTTGGTCATATGATTGCTTATAATTGACAATAAAATTCTGTCCAATCAATGTATGAATCCTAGGCACTGTGTTAAGGACAGGAAAATCAAGGTAGATAAAACATAGGTTCTCATAGTCTACTGGTGGAGGAAGGAGGAACTGTAAAGAGGCAAACAGTTAACATACAATTCAGCAGCAGGTATAGAGCATGGAATAGGTGCAATGTGAGCAGAAAGGACTGTAAATCTGATTGTGTCTGGGGAAATAGGGATGAGGGAAACCATCACAGAAGGGGTGCCATAGGCTGAGCCTTCTAAGATGAATGGAGTTCCCCTCCTGTGAATTATAAATTTAATCTGTATAAATGATTTCAGTCACTTAAATAGTTTCCTCTCAAACATTATTGCCAGTTTACTGCTCAGGGTGTAGTGTGTATTTTGTGTTTTATACATTTAGTTTGTAAAATGTGAAATAATGATTGTACCTCAGGAAGATTGAGATTTGTATTTTTTTTTTCACTTTACAAAAGTCATTTCAAACAATTTTACCAAGTAATTTATAAAAATGTGTTGTATATCAGAGGTTCCAAGATGGCCAAATAGGAAGAGTTCCATTCTACAGCTCCCAGCATGAGCAATTCAGAAGATGGGTGATTTCTGCATTTCCAACTGAGGGTACCAGATTCATCTCCCTGGGGCTTGTCGGACAGTGGGTGCAGCCAACAGAGCAGGGCAGGGCATCGCCTCATCTGGGAAGCGCAAAGGGTCAGGAATTCCCTTTCCTAGCCAAGGGAAGCCGTGACAGATGGTACCTGGAAAATCGGGATATTCCCACCCTAATACTGCCCTTTTCCAAGGGTCTTAGCAAATGGCACACCAGGAGATTATATCCCGTGCCTGACTTAGAAGGTCCCACACCCACAGAGCCTCACTCACTACTAGCACAGCAGTCTGAGATCGAACTGCAAGGTGGCAGCAAGACTGGGGGAGGGGCATCCACCATTGCTGAGGCTTGAATAGGTAAACAAAGCAGCTGGGAAGCTTGAACTGGGTAGAACCCACCACCGCTCAAGGAGGCCAGCCTGCCTCTGTAGACTCCACCTCTGGGGTCAGGGCATAGCTGAACAAAAGGCAACAGAAACTTCTCCAAACTTAAACGTCCCTGTCTGACAGCTTTGAAGAGAGTTGTGGTTCTCCCAGCATGGAGTTTGAGATCTGAGATTGGACAGAATGCCTCCTCAAGTGGGTCCCTGACCCCTGAGTAGCTTAAGTGGGAGACACCTCCCAGTAGAGGCCAACTGACACCTCATACAGAAGGGTGCCCCTCTGAGATGAAGCATCCAGAGGAAGGATCAGGCAGCAACATTTGCCGTTCTGCAATATTTACTGTTCTGCAGCCTCCACTGGTGATATCCAGGCAAATAGGGGCTGGAGTGAACCTCCAGCAAACTCCAACAGACCTGCAGCTGAGGGTGTGACTGTTAGAAGGAAAACTAACAAACAGAAAGGACATCCACACCAAAACCCCATTAGTATGTCACCATCATCAAAGACCAAAGGTAGATAAAACCACAAAGATGGGGAGAAACCAGAGCAGAAAAGCTGAAAATTCTAAAACTCAGAGTGCCTCTTCTCCTCCAAAGGGATGCAGCTCCTCGCCAGCAACAGAACAAAGCTGGATGGAGAATGACTTTGATGAGCTGAGAGAAGAAGGCTTCAGACAATTGGTAATAACAAACTTCTCCGAGCTAAAAGAGGATGTTCGAACCCATCACAAAGAAGCTAAAAACCTTGAAAAAAGATTAGACGAATGGCTAACTAGAATAAACAGTGTGGAGAAGACCTTAAATGACCTGATGGAGCTGAAAACCATGGCACAAGAACTACATGATGCATGCACAAGCTTCAGTAGCCGATTTGATCAAGTGGAAGAAAGGATATCAGTGATTGAAGATTAAATGAATGAAATGAAGCAAGAAGAGAAGTTTAGAGAAAAAAGAGTAAGAAGAAATGAACAAAGCCTCCAAGAAATATGGGACTATGTGAAAAGACCAAATCTATGTCTGATTGGTGGACCTGAAAGTGATGGGGAGAATGGACCAAGTTGGAAAACACTGTGCAGGATATTATCCAGGAGAACTTCCCCAACATAGTAAGGCAGGCCAACATTCAAATTCAGGAAATACGGAGAGTGCCACAAATACAGAGAACTCAAGAAGAGCAACGCCAAGACACATAATTGTCAGATTCACCAACGTTGAAATGAAGGAAAAAATGTTAAGGACAGCCAGAGAGAAAGGTTGGGTTACCCAGAAAGGGAAGCCCATCAGACTAACAGCGGATCTCTCGGAAGAAACTCTACAACCCAGAAGAGAGTGGGGCCAATATTCAACATTCTTAAAGGAAAGAATTTTCAACCCAGAATTTCATATCCAGCCAAACTAAGCTTCATAAGTGAAGGAGAAATAAAATCCTTTACAGACAAACAAATGCTGAGAGATATTGTCACCACCAGGCCTGACATATAAGAGCTCCTGAAGGAAGCCCTAAACATGGAAAAGAACAACCGGTCCCAGCCACTGCCAAAACATGCCAAATTGTAAAGACCATCAATGCTAGGAAGAAACTGCATCAACTAACAAGCAAAATAACCAGCTAACATCATAATGAGAGGATCAAATTCACACAGAACAACCTTAAATGTAAATGGGCTAAATGCTCCAATTAAAAGACACAGACTGGCAAATTGGATACAGAGTCAAGACCCATCAGTGTGCTGTATTCAGGAGAACCATCTCATGTGCACTGATACACATAGGCTCAAAATAAAGGGATGGAGAAAGATCCACCAAGCAAATGGAAAACAAAACAAAACAAAAAAGCAGGGGTTGCAATCCTAGTCTCTGATAGAACAGACTTTAAGCCAACAAAGATCAAAAGAGACAAAGAAGGCCATTACATAATGGTAAAGGGATCAATTCAACAAGAAGAGCTAACTATGCTAAATATATATGCACCCAATACAGGAGCACCCAGATTCATAAAGCAAGCCCTTAGAGACCTACAAAGCAACTTAGACTCCCACACAATAATAATGGGAGACTTTAACACCCCACTGTCAACATTAGACAGATCAATGAGACAGAAACTTAACAAGGATATCCAGGAATTGAACTCAGCTCTGCACCAAGCAGACCTAATAGACATCTACAGAACTCTCCACCCCAAATCAACAGAATATACATTCTTCTCAGCACCACATCGCACTTATTCCAAAACTGACCACATAGTTAGAAGTAATGCACTCCTCAGCAAATGTAAAAGAACAGAAATTATTTAAAAAAAGAAAACTGTCTCTCAGACCACAGTGCAATCAAACTAGAACTCAGGACTAAGAAACTCACTCAAAACCACTCAGCTACATAGAAACTGAATAACCTGCTCCTGAATGACTACTAGGTATATAACGAAATGAAGGCAGAAATAAAGATGTTCTTTGACACCAATGAAAACAAAGATACAACATGCCAGAATCTCTGGGACACATTTAAAGCACTGTGTAGAGGGAAATTTATAGCACAAAATGCCCACAGTAGAAAGCAGAAAATATCTAAAATCGACACCCTAACATCACAATTAAAATAACTAGAGAAGGAAGAGCAAACACATTCAAAAGCTAGCAGAAGGCAAGAAATAACTAAGATCAGAGCAAAACTGAAGGAGATAGAGACACAAAGAAACCCTTCAAAAACTCAATGAATCCAGAAGCTGGTTTTTTGAAAAGATCAACAAAATTGATAGACTGCTAGCAAGACTAATAAGAAATGAGGGAAGAATCAAGTAAATGCAATAAAAACTGCTAAAGAGGATATCACCACCAATCCCACAGATACACAAACTAGCATCAGACAATACTATAACCACCTCTACACAAATAAACTAGAAAATCTAGAAGAAATGGATCAATTCCTGGACACATACACCCTCCCAAGACAAAATCAGCAAGAAGTTGAATCCCTGAATAGACCAATAACAAGGTCCGAAACTGAGGCAACCATTAATAGCCTACCAACCAAAAAAGTTCAGGACCAGACAGATTCACAGCCAAATTCTACCAGAGGTACAAAGAGGAGCTGGTACCATTCCTTCTGAAATTATTCCAACCAATAGAAAAAGAGGGAATCCTCCCTAATTCATTTTATGAGGCCAGCATCATCCTGACACCAAAGCCTGGCAAAGATACAATAAAAGAAGAGAATTTTAGACCAATATCCCTGATGAACATCGATGCAAAAATCCTCAATAAAATACTGGCAAACCGAATCCAGCAGCACATCAAAAAGCTTATCCACCAAGATCACGTTGGCTTCATCCCTGGGATGCAAGGCTGGTTCAACATACACAAATCAATAAACATAATCCAGCATATAAACAGAACCAAAGACAAAAACCACATAATTATCTCCATACATGCAGAAAAGACCTTTGACAAAATTCAGCAGCCCTTCATGCTAAAAACTCTCAATAAACTAGGTATTGATGGGACCTATCTCAAAATAATAACAGGTATTTATGACAGACCCACAGCCAATATTATAGTGAATGGGCAAAAACTGGAAGCATTCCCTTTGAAATCTGGCATAAGACAAGGATGCCCTCTCTCACCACTCCTATTCAACATAGTGTTGGAAGTTCTGGCCAGGGCAATCAGGCAAGAGAAAGAAATCAAGGGTATTCAATTAGGAAAAGAGGAAGTCAAATTGTCTCTGTTTGCAGATGACATGATTGTATATTTAGATAACCCCATCGTCTCAGCCCAAAATCTCCTTAAGCTGATAAGCAACTTCAGCAAAGTCTCAGGATACAAAATCAACGTGCAATAGTCACAAGCATTCCTCTACACCAGTAACAGACAAACGGGGAGCTAAATCATGAGTGAACTCCCATTCACAATTGCTTCAAAGAGAATAAAATACCTAGGGATCCAACTTACAATGGATGTGAACAACCTCTTTAAGGAAAGCTACAAACCACTGCTCAATGAAATAAAAGACACAAAGAAATGGAAGAACATTCCATGCTGATGGATAGGAAGAATCAATATCATGAAAATATCCATACTGCCCACGGTAATTTACAGATTCAATGCTATCCTGATCAAGCTACCATTGACCTTCTTCACAGAACTGGAAAAAAACTACTTTAAAGTTCATATGGAACCACAAAAAGAGCCTGCATAGCCAAGACAATGCTAAGCAGAAAAAATGAAACTGGAGGCATCATGCTACCTGATTTCAAACTATACTATAAGGCTACAGTAACCAAAACAGCATGGTACTGGTACCAAAACAGAGATATAGACCAATGGAACAGAACAGAGCCCTCAGGAATAATACCACACATCTACAACCATCTGATCTTTGACAAACCTGACAAAAACAAGAAATGGGGAAAAGATTCCCTATTTAATAAGTGGTGCTGGGAAAGCTGGCTAGCCATATGTAGAAAGCTGAAAATGGATCCCTTCCTTACACCTTATACAAAAATTAATTCAAGATGGATTAAAGACTTAAATGTTAGACCTAAAACCATAAAAACCCTAGAAGAAAATCTAGACAATACCATTCAGGACATAGGCATTGGCAAGGACTTCATGTCTAAAACACCAAAAGCAATGGCAACAAAAGCCAAAACTGACAAATGGGATCTAATTGAACTAAAGGGCTTCTGCACAGCAAAAGAAACTACCATCAGAGTGAACAGGCAACCTGCAGAATGGGAGAAAATTTTTGCAATCTACCCATCTGACAAAGGACTAATATCCAGAATCTACAAAGAAACAAATTTACAAGAAAAAAATCAAACAACCCCATCAAAAAGTGGGCAAAAGACATAAACAGACACTTCTCAAAAGAAGACATTTATGCAGCCGACAGACACATGAAAAAATGCTCATCATCACTGGCCATCAGAGAAGTGCAAACCAAAACCACAATGTGATACCATCTCACACCAGTTAGAATGATGATCATTAAAAAGTCAGGAAACAACAGGTGCTGGAGAGGATGTGGAGAAATAGGAATACTTTTACACTGTTGGTGGGACTGTAAACTAGTTCAACCACTGTGGAAGACAATGTGGTGATTCCTCAAGGATCTTGAACTAGAAATACCATTTGATCCAGCCATCCCATTACCGGGTATATACCCAAAGGATTATAAATCATGCTGCTATAAAGACACATGTACATGTATGTTTATTGCGGCACTATTCACAATAGCAAAGACTTGTAACCAACCCAAATGTCCATCATTGATAGACTGGATTAAGAAAATATGACACATATACACCATGGAATACTATGCAGCCATAAAAAAGGATGAGTTCATGTCCTTTGTAGGGACATGGATGAAGCTGGAAACCATTATTCTGAGCAAACTATCACAAGGACAGAAAAACCAAATACCACATGTTCTCACTCATAGGTGGGAATTGAACAATGAGAACACTTGGACGCAGGGTGGGGAACATCACACACCGGGGCCTGTTATGGATTGGGGGGAGGGGGGAGGGATAGCATTAGGAGATATACCTAATGTAAATGACGAGTTAATGGGTGCAGCACACCAACATGGCACATGTATACCTATGTAACAAATCTGCACGTTGTGCACATGTACCCTAGAACTTAAAGTATAATAATAAAATAAATAAATAAATAAAATAAAATGTGTTATATATCAAAGAACTTTTAAACTTAAATGAATGTTAAACTACCAAATTAGCTTGCTCATTTTTGCCTTGCACATATAATTTCTGAATGCAGATGGTCAGAAAAAAAGGAAATTTAAATAAATTTTTATAAGTTATCTATACTACAGATATAAAACTTCACTGGCATACATTTTTGGGAGAGAGTGGAGACTGGCCTTTGGAAATGGAACTTGGAAAATATTTTAATATTCTTAAGTTACAGTTTACATAATCAACTATAGTCACAATTGGAATTTTTTTGAAGTTTTACCCACAATAATATTAGTCTACAGCATAAAAATATTTTCTCTATTCCTTCCTAAACCATATTCACCTCTGTATACCTGGTGATTTCCTCCTGAATCTTTCTTGGGTCTACGCAAAACTGCCTTCTCATGGAACTTCTATGGTCATCCTTTCTAAAGCAGCCACTGCCCCTTTGTCACTTTCTATCCACCTAGGCTGTTGCATTTCCTTGATAGCACTCTCACTGTTGTGATACTATGTTATTTGTTGATACTGTGCCAACTGGAATGTAAAATGCACGTAATTTGTGTTATTCAGCACTATATTCCAATGACTACGGAAGTGTCTGATGTGTCTTCATCAATGCTGTCACACTCAGATCATGTTATCTCTTCTTTCTTGTATTACTGTTGTTTTTTTTACTGTCATTGAACTTTTCTTACTATTCTCATTTTTGGATTTACATTTTTTTTTTTCTTTTGGAGACAGAGACTCACTCTGTTGCCCAGGCTGGAGTGCAGTGGCACCATCTCAGCTCACTGCAACTTCTGCCTCCTGAATTTCCAGATTCAAGAGGTTCTCGTGCCTTGGGCTCCCGAGTAGCTGGGACTACAGGCCATGGGCCACCATGCCCAGCTAATTTTTTTGGTATTTTTTAATAGAGATGGGTTTCACCACGTTGGCCAGGCTGCTCTCAAACTCCTGAGCTCAGTCAATCCACCCACCTTGGCCTCCCAAAGTGCTAGGAATACAGGCGTGAGCCACTGCACCCAGCCTTTTCCAGTTCTTTATTCCATGCCTGTAATATTCTTTTAAGTTATTTTTGTTTCTTGTTTCATAATTTATTCTGCATTCTGGATATGTTTGTCAAATTTATCTTTCCTATCACTAATTTAGTTTTCTGATATATGAATATGCATTTTGCTATTTCCAACATTTATTTTATTTTCTTGCATATTTCATTTATTTTTATTCTTTTTATTTTGCCCTCTCTTACAAGGTAGATGTAACATACACGTGCAAATTGAGAGAAAATATTTGGTTTCTAAAATTCTCTTTTTTAAAAGAAGTAACCTTACTTTATGGAAAAAAATTATTTCAAGCCCTTATGGCATGTTTAAAAAAATATGTTACAGAAATTTTTTCAGTGTCTTACATTGCATTTTTCTTTATCCTCACTTGACTATGATTGCTGATCTATGCTGCTGTTCAGAAACCAGGTGTCTCTGTTAACATCAAGTTCTACTCATTCTGGAGCTGGGGAGTTTCAAGCTGGTAGCATAGCTTTTTAACTGCAGTTGCTATAACTCAGGGGCTGGAAGATATCCTTCCCTGAATCTAGAACTGAAGCTTTGGCTAACTGTAGAGCCAGGGCTTATATCTCATCTCTACAAAACACCTCTGATTAGAACCACAGTGGACTTGGTTGCTCCTAAAAATATACTCTATCTTGAATGATTTCTTTAATGTTTTTACTTTTATTTTTAATAAGCAACAATGGACCAAAATTAGAGAATTGCCAGGGAAAAATCATAATGTAACAAGCTTACTAATATGTCCTAAACTCCTTACAAACTCCCCACCCTTAAAAATTATTTATATAAATATGTATACATGTATATCACAAATATATTACTAAGAGGACTAAAAGAGACCTGCCAGGGAAAAATCATGAGACAAGCTTGCTAATAGGTCCTAAACGCCTTACACTCCATCCTTAAACAAAAATTATTTATATAAATATGTGTACATATATATTAAACATATATTACTAAGAGGACCAAAAAGGTAAAAATAGCATACTACACACAAAACAAATAACATCTACAATGTTACATATTTACAAGAATCTTGAATATTATGCTAAGTAGAAAATCCTAAATCAAAACAGAAGTCTAAATTTTCTAACCATAATTTAATGAAAATAAATAATTCTGATTTTGTCCATTCAGGCTGCTACAGCAAAATCGATTAGATAACTTATAAACAAGAGAAATTTATTTCTCACAGTTTTGGAAGTCGGGAAGTCCAAGATCAAAGTGCCAGCAGATTTGCTCTCTGACGAGGCCCTTCTTCCTTCCTAGATGTCTTCTCACTGTAACCTTACATGGAAGAAGGGGCAAACAAGCTCCTTCAGGTCTCTTTATAGGGCATTAATCCTATTCAACAGGCCTCCACCCCTGATCCAATGACCTGCCACACTCCTCACTTCCTAATGCATTGCATTGGGGAGTCAGGATTTCAACTCACCAACATTAGAGGAGAAAAACATTCAGATCATAGCATATTCCTAATATAGACAATGTCAGGACCTCAAATCACTTTAAGTCTACTTAACAACCATTGCCTTTTGTGCCATCTTTGTCATTTAAAAAATACATATATTTTAAACACAATACATTATTATTGTTTAATATAGTCAATATTTTAAAAATTTACTCACGTATTTACTATTGTTTCCTGAATTTCCATGCAGTTGTGTCTAAATGGTTGTTAAATCACCCATTGAGTTCCTAAGTTCAACTATTACATTTTTCAGTCCTAGAATGTCCATTCGATTCTCTTTATAGTTCCTATTTTTCTGCCTAAATTCCTAATTTTATCTATTTCTTAAACATATTGATAATTATTATCTTAAAACTACATGATCACTTTGATTTTTGAATGTATCACGTTTGTTTCTATTGTCTATTTTTTTTTCCTGGAGTTTGGTCAGTTCTTGCAATTTTGTATGCTTATACATTTTGAATTCATTTTGAAAAATCACATTTGAAAAATTTTAGAGATAATTAGAAGCTATTTAGAGATAATATTTGAAATAATTCAATAAATATTAACTTCTACCAAAGAGGATTTCTATTTTGTCTTCACCCTCCCAAGATGTAACCATTTGGGATTTCAGGCTATAATGTTTACCATAGATCCTCCTCCTTTTTGAGCCTGCCAAACCTATTATTAGCTTTTAAGCCTCTTTGCTACTGCATTCACATGGGCAGATACCTTAAGAGAAAGAGTGAGCTGAGTGTGATACACATCTCAATTTCTCTTATGTCTAGAATCTTGATCTTAGAAGTTATTGGTAAGACTCACTCAGATAAATTGTCCAGATTTCTAGTTGTAATAGGCAGGAGAGTTGGTCCAAAGATAATTCTCTACTATTGTAAGATCTAGAATCTCGCATAATTTATATAAATAAATATTATGTGGGCTATGGAAAAAGGTGGAAGGGCTAAATGTTTTCGCATGACATTTTCGAACCTCTTTTTAGAATTGTCCATTTCAGAAGAGTATTTTGGAATCTTATCTTTAATAGATGTTATTTTTTACATTATAAGAACAATATCAACTTAGATGTAATTTGGCATTCAAATTACTAGATGTCTATATATTTTTCATATTACATCAGATGACAGAATCATATTTTCCAGATACCCATTTTAAGTTTGTACTTGATTCTGGTCCACATCTCTTTGGTTTTATGTGAAATTAGATCAAGTGGTCATTTATTTAACTTTTCAACTTTCATGTGAAGCTTTATTATGTACCAGAAACTGCTAGGTAGTGGATGGTTAAAATCACTGGGAGAAATGTTCAGGAGAGATAAAGGAAGGTAGAGGCTAAAATTAATATTTAATATTTAAATTTGCATCATAAATAGCAGTTCGTATCTGTTATTTCTTTTTACCACATTCCTACTAAATGTAGAGTGGACATAGTGGGGAGAGAAGGGTTGAGTAATTATTTATCAATCAGCTTCACCTTTTATGTTGCTTATCCCAATTTAATTGTTTTCTAATAGTGAAGAGAGAATCGTGGCTATCATTTACTAAATGAAAATTTTAGAACAGTTTCTGGGTTTTTGTTTTGTTTTGTTTTTGTAGTCGGGGGAATGTGGAAGTTAGTGCTTTCAGACTGTGCTCAATGGGAAAATATAAATATTAAATAATAGTGTATACAGTTTGCATTTGCATGAACAGATTCCAAATGGCATTTTTAAATTTTTATTTTAAAATGACCAACATTTCTTAGATTCTATAAATTGAACATCAAACTTCTTACAAATTAAATAAGTAGATGTAACATAAATTGAGATAAATCACAGAAAATCTGTTAATAAAAAGGGAATGTGTTATGGCATCTATTGGTTTTTAGAAAAATAATGCTGAGTATAACACTAGTTGGACAGCATTCCTGACACTTTCGCTTCAGCCCCTTCCCAGCAGTCCTCACAAATGTAATTCATTTCAATACACATAGGTTCACAAGAACACTTAAGATGTAAGCTGCTTTTCTCTCCGTTTTTGTTATACGATGAACCACTGTATTTGCATCATCTTGCCTCATGTTGCACTCCACATCGTTATTATTCACCTAGTCAGCTTCCATTTATTTTCAGAGATTGCCACATTATCAATTCCATTCTCATCATGTTAAGTAGGCTTCATGCCAATTTATAGTATTTTCCTTTTTTTTTTTTTTACAAGTCTAAATGTCCATAGTTTGAAGCCTAAAGAAAAACTAAGCCTTAGTTTTTTGTACATTTTTAATTGCAGTAAAATATTTTCATAAAGTTTGTGTCAGAACCTACTCTGATACTTGTATTACAGTCTAAGCTACGTGACATTGTGTGTAATCTTTATATTTCTGAGAATATTATTTCAACTAAATCCACTAAAGAAATAATTTTTAATAGAGATTGTCTACCACAAAAGTTAGATAAACTTTTTGGGGACTTACTAAGGGCTCCTGCTTAATAAGTTAGTCTTCCTTAACAGTATATTGCAAAAATAAAGTAACTGGCAGAAGTATGAACTAATAATATATATAAATTTACTCTAGGTTATATCATGACAGCATACACTTGACAGTCATTTATTCTTGATTTTATATTTTAGAATGTGAATATTCATACATCAGTTAAGTTACGTTTGCTCACTTATCTTCATATTCTCATCACCAAGTTGTAAAACATGGGTACTTCAGAGCTTTCCGTTTTGATTTTCAAGCTTAAACCACTGAAAGGTTATGTCACGGTGTGTTCTTCTCTGAAGGCTTCACTGCCAGTCAGTCTGCAATTTCTCTTTTAAATCTCTGGTTGTTTAGTTTCTAATTGAATGACAGTTAAGCATTTTGAATTCAATTGAAACTTACATTTTAGGAGATTACTTTGCATTATCATCTGGATATTCAATATCCTTGCACTAATAATAAATGAAACAAATGACAGGTGAATTTTACTTTTCCCTTCAAAAAATTCTTTATAGTTCTCGTTTGATCACCAATGGATATCGTATTCACACAAATTGTTACCCAAGAATCCTGTGATTATATGTATTAATCCTGTATTTTGGCATTTATAGATCTAAATCCTTCATGTATCGCTATCATTTGATTAACATACTTTTGATGAGGTTATAATTAAAGAAATGGATTTCCCTTAGCTCTCATTTAGTCTCTAAATTTAAGTGCCCAGCCCTTTCTAAGATCAAGAGGTTTTTTACATCTTCTCCATTTTCCTGCGGCAGCCACATATACTTTAAATCAAATTTGGAGATCTTTACAACTAAACCCACTTTTTCTCATTACGTTAGGTAGATATGAGTATACATTGATTTTTATTGAATTTAATTTTCATATGATTTTTAAAGTAAGGTCATTAAACCTCCTAAATGAGATCAAATTGCTGAAATTATATGATGCCCTGACATATGTCTAAAGGATAAGATAATTTAAATATTTTTGAGTTTTAACATCTGAATTTTTGATTTCTCATGACTTCTCATTTTCTGTTTGGGAAAAAAAGTACTGAGATTTGCTGAAGTGTTGCTGTATCGTCTACAGAATTCTCTCATACCCCATCAGTCTGGCTTTCCCAATTATCTCTATAGTGGAGCATTATGAACAAGAGTGGAGCCTCTAATACTTGTTCATTCTGTGTGACATTACAGTGCTATATAGTGGCAACTTCCGGGGAGCAGTTCTGGGCAATATAGTGGTAATGACAATGACTATAGCTGTTATTTTTTGAATACCTCCATGTATCAGACACTGTGCTAATTAATTTACAAATATCATATTTAATCACAACAATATTGTCTTTCCAACAATATGTATGTAAAGGTAGATGCTATTCCTAATATAAAGTTGGGAAGACTGAGTATCCAAGAAGTTAAATGATTTGCCCAGTGTCACATAGCTAGTAAGTGTAGGGTTAAGACGGGAATCCAGTGTCTATCTGGTTATAAAAGTATTAGGTTGGTGCAAAAGTAATTGAGATTTTTGCCATTACTTTTAATTGCAAAGCTGTAATTACTTTTGTACCAACCTAATAGATTGTCTTTTCTTTATCTTAATGGTTTGTCAACTTGAATCATTGTGACAGGCTCCTGACTGTCAGAGATAATTTTCTAAAAATACAGATAATCATGGGATTCTTATTCTTATTGGCTAGAGAGGATTCAAATCCCAGGTCAACTACTCACTAGCAATGTAAATCTTGGGGCAAATTACATTATCTCTCTAAAACTATCATTTCATCTGTAAAATGACTATAATGGAAATAATGGCTAATATTGAATAATTATCATTTAGTGCATATTTATATTAATTATTTAATCACAGCAACAATTCAATGAGGAGATTATGTTATTTTCCTCATTCTACAGGTGGAGAAACCAAGGCAAACAAAAGTTAATTGACCTTGGGTGGGGTGGATGTCACATAACTAAAGACTAGTGGAACCAGGATTTTAACCTATGCCTGTCAAACTCTTAATCTCTGAGAGCCTAGGCTTTTAACCACTTGGATATTCTATTTTAAGTATAATACATACTTTGCAGGGTTGAAGTGAAGATCAATTTAAAAAAACAAAAGAAAGTATGAATGCATGTATCTTTTCATGTGAGCAAGTTGCATACAGAAATGAACATATCTAAGCTCTGTCACTTAATCATATTTTTTATAATTCAAAAAGGTAAGCAGCCTTGGTTTAAAAAAAAAGTACACAAATGTTAATGTGTCCTTACTACTGTTACAAGATTATTCTACTGTTATGATAAGAGAACAATGAAGGAAGAAAATGAAGCCAGACTGATGGGGTATGAGAGAATTCTGTAGACGATACAGCAACACTTCAGCAAATCTCAGTACTTTTTTTTCTGTTCTTTTTCTTTCTTATCCTACTCCTTTTCCAAGATAGAGGATGACATTTTATCATAGTCCTTAAGAAATATCTCAGATACACTAGCATTAACTTGTGTTTTAAAGAAATCACTTAGCAACACTAAAATTCGTTATAGAATCATCCATGCAGAGCAAAGTGTGACAGACAATGCTGCAGTAGCAGTGGGTAATTATAAATGATTCGTCCACAAAATGTGACTCTGCAAACTTGAAATTGTGCCACCGGGGTATATTATGCATGTGGCACTGATGCCCACGCAAAGATTTGTAATTACCAAACACATGTTACAGGATATAATTTCTTGCTATGGGAGAAATCAAAACTCTTGTGTCTCTTAGCTCAAGCATGGCTCACATCACTTTAATGTGTGACAGAGGTACCATATACTCAATTTTACATGTTACCTCTGAATGTCAAACAATGCCCTGGAAATGTCCAGTAGAATCTGTGTGCAAACACCAAACAGGAGGTATATCACTCAGGACAAATGTTTCTAGGTTTTCTTCCCAGGAAAAAGGCTGTTACATTTCCTTGGGGAATGAGCTAAACTTTTTAGTTGCAAGAAGCAAAGCTAAAAATAAAAATGCTCCTGGAGAATAAATCAGGAATAGGCAGCACTTAAGGACTTTGGATAAGCTTAAAGACAAGGCAGTGTTTCAAAAGATAATGAGATTTCCTTATCATTGATAGTCTGAGAGCTAATGGAAAAGATAACCAGAGTCTTCAAAAATCTAGGACTCTAGAACCCCTATCGGCAGGGAATCACATCATTGTATTCTGATATCAACTGGATATGTGACTCTCATTCCTCAGTGCCTGCTCTGTAGGGATGAAAAAGTTAAGCCTCTCAAGTGCTGGATTTAGTAAAACAGGTTCAATTTCTGTCCCAGCAATGCTCAGGCTTATTTTAGAGTAAGCATAGGTTCCTAAACTATTACAATCTACACAATCAGAATAGCTCACCTTTACATAAATTTATATACACTTGTCAATATGAATATTGTCATTATATATCACAGGTTCACAGGTGATCTTCACAATTGTCCTGTATGGATAAACTAGTTTTCTGTGCTCTTCTTTTTTTTTTTAAGAGATGGAGTCTCACTCTGTCGCCCAGGCTGGTGTGATCTCAGCTCGCTGCAACTTCTGCCTCCCGGGTTCTAGGGTTCTAGCAATTCTCCGGCCTCATCCTCCCAAGTAACTGGGACTACAGGTGTATGCCACCACGCCTGGCTAATTTTTTGTATTTTTAGTAGAGACGGGTTGCCCAAGCTGGTCTCCTTTTTTCTGAGCTATAACGCCAATCCAAGAGCATGACCCAATTATACATGCTAGAAGAGTCCTTGTTTCCAAACATGAATCATGTTAGCATTTCTACAAGTGCATATTAATTACTTCCTTTTTCTCCTCTATTGACCAAGACTTTAGTTTTCTCTTTCTCCTCTTTGTAGAGATCTATGGTCTCTTTGTGAAGTCAATTTCAAGGCCACTGTTTTCTGCTTTATATATGAGGATGGAAATATATCAGCCTGGAGGTAAAAGATAAAGCACTAAAAGAGAGACCCTGAAGCTATAAACCAGAACTACAGAACTGTTACTACTGAGTGTTCACCAGAAAGCCAACTGAAGAGTCTTTTATGGTGAAGAAAGTCATTTTGGTTTGTGGCACGTTGTTAGATATTTGGATAATGAACTGTTATTCTGCTTTTGTACTTGACACTCAAACGTTTATGCTTTAAAATTACTTTAACCTTTAAGACAGAAATAGCCTAATGTCCTTCGAAAGAAATTACATTACCACAAACATGCATTTACAACATCTGTTTTCTTCTTTCATTCTGTCAGATTAAGTAAAGTCTTTAAAAGGTGACACTATCCAGAACCTCATAAAAATGTACACAGTGATGCTAAACCTTAGGCTGCCCTCTGTGATCAGAAGGACAAAGCAGCCATAGGCTGAGCAGAACAGCCTCCAAATGACGATGCCTCTAAATACGTCCCCTTTTCTAGGTGAGGACCCGAATTAGTGTAAGCCTTTGGATTTCTTATTTTGGAACATATGCAGTGCTAGTCCATAAATGCACCTCATTTTCTTAATTGCATTACTTACAGAAACATCATAAACACTTTTGGAAATAATATTTTTCCCTAAATGTTTAGATTTAATGGAAATTTTAGAATAGAAGAAAATTGAAACTTCAAGTTGTATCCTTAGTAGACCTTTCTCACTTTAATGAAAATGTACTCTATAAAGTTAATGTTTTTCTATTACCATTTACAGTTCGTTCCCTTATTCTAGGTCTACAACTTCTAGGTTATAGGGTTGCAATATAATAGAAGTGGCACCCACCTGGGAGCCCTGCTCTCATGCTGGTAACACCACTACTGATGGGTAAGACACTGACTATGTCCTATGAAACTGAGAGACGCTTTGCTCTCCTCGCAGGCTTGTTGCAAAAGTATGAATGAATAAATATTTTGTTCTTTTAAGGTATCTCCCAGCAATGTGGTTGATTCGATACGGTTTCTTCTCTCTGATATTCTGCACGTGGTTGTGCTGTTCTTTTTATGCTTGGCTGTTCATACTCATCCCACCAACTGAAACATAGCTTGTCCACAGCCAGTTCTTCAGGTTGGCTATCGTCAGTGGCAACATTTTTCTTTAATTCTTCACAACAAACACCACACAGCCTATCATATGACAGCTGCTTAATAAATACACTGAATTCAAACAGTTTAATACTTCTGCGTCACAGCATAACATTTGCTAATTAGAAGAAAGATACTGTATTGTTATAGATATGTTAACTGACCTAGCCTAATCATCTTCTCTATCCATCTGTCCAGTGCTGAACAATAGAACTTTATGCGGTAAGGAAATGTTCTATATCTGCACTGTTCAATACTGTAATCACTAGCCTTGTGTGGTCATTGGGCACTTAAAATGCGGCTGCTGCAACTGAGGAACTAAATGTTTGATTTTCCTTAGTTTTAATTAATTAAAATTTAAATAGCCACAAGGCTAGTAGTTCTTGGTACCAGATAGCACAGATCTATGCTGACCAAAATATTTCCTAGGGATAAGATAAAGTTTCCATGGCCACTAGGATGCTTAAAACATTTTTGACAGACAATCTGTCAGCCTATGTAAGTTGTAAAATTACCTTCATGTTAAATTTTTTCCACAGTCGTTAACTATTTTTTTAAATAGTCTATGTGGAGCTAACACACTTGGTAATGACTTTCAACCATTTTCCCATGAAGGTTAGCAAAGGCAATGTATCAGATGTGGATTGGTCCTGCTATGACTCAAGCTTCCATTTTCAGGGGAGATATTTTGAGCATCTTAATGATCACTGATTCTCAGATATGGCTTCAAAGAATACTTGGAGATGACTCTTAAACACAGCCATAAGGGAAGAGAAGCTAAATGATTTTAATTCCACAGAGGTCAATGTTCTTATAAAAAAACGAGGCAGAAATATATCAGCCTAGTAGTTAGACTGTATTTTCAAGAGAATTCGATTTTTATCTTCATTGGGAGAAAGTCATACATGAAGAACATTCAGATACAAACCTTTGCGAGGTAATTTTCTCAAAAACAGAGTCAAAATTCAAACTCTGTGGTCTTTTAGCAAAGGCTGCTTCAGAATATAAAACAAAAATCATGATTAAAAACAACAAAGATGAATCAAATACCCTGAGGCTCAATGAGAAACTCTAAAACTGACAAAAAAAAGAAGAGTCTGGTCTGACAAGAGCAAACACAATAAATTTAGGATCAAGTATGCAAATCATGGCCATATAATAGATTCTCTAAATCCGGGCATTTCATCATGAAAAGGGCACTCTTAATAATTATGCCGGGAGTATAGGTAGACATTTGCACCTCTACTGAGTTAATACAGATGTATGATCACATTAACTTTTTGGGAAAATATGTTGTGAGTTAGCATTAACTGTTTGACAGCAATGGTTAGGACATTTCTGCTCTGCACAACGTATCCTGATTCTTTTCAAAGGCTCGCATTTTCAGAATTTTCAAGAACTGGATTTTTAAAGGTTGATAGTAGTTTTAAAAGTCTCCCTATGCAGCTGCCTTTCGAGGATTGCCCTTCATGATGCCGAAGCTCTGTATCCAAATTAGTGGTGAAGTCTTCTGTTATTATAAATCGTTCCTTAGACACATCCTTTAGGGCAGACCAGAGCTATGGGGATTATTTAGATAAGGAGTTGGCAAACTTTTTTTTTTTTTTTTGGAGAGGGCTAGATAGTAAATATTTTAAGTTTGGTGACTGTATGGTCTCTTTTACAGCTACTCAACTCTTGGAGCTCCGGTTATAGCATGAAAACAGCCATAGACACTATGTAACTGAATAGATGTGGCTGAGTTTGAATAAAGCCTTATTTACAAAAACAGGTGGTGGGCCAATTGATTTAGATAGACCCAAGCATGAAAGACACAGAAGTCAGACAAACATTAAAGTCACCTATATTCTCACAGGGCTCTTTGTCACACAGATACAGCCTCCTTCCTTCCTTTCTTCCCTCTATCCCTCTTTCTTTCCTTCCTTCCTTCCTTTATTCCTTTTTCATTTACTAAGCAAATGTTTAATGGAAACCAACTCTGCACCATCAATTGGGATTACAAAGATTCATAAGATAGATATCTTCATATTTTTTTCTCTGAATAACCTTCTATCATGCTGTCCAAAGGTGTGTGATATGGCTTAGTGTTAGAGAAACTGAGGCCCGAGGCCATAGGATGGCTGAAGCAGAGCCACACTAGACCTCACCGGCCTGACTCAGTGCACTGCCACTTACTTTATCCCTGCAGCTTGGAAAGTGTTTGGAAGAACAAGAGAAGCAGTAAACCAACATTAATACATTTTTGAAGATCTTTTTATAACTTACATTCTATACATAGTTGTATTTCTCCAATCTCCCAAGGAAAATTTTTATTTTTAATAACCCACTCATAAAATGAATAATAAATATGCTTTTCTATATGGTATTATATTTTCATCAGAAACAACTGGAAATATGTAAAGCACTATAATGGCAAAGCAATTACCACTTCTAACATTTTTATTAGACTCAATTAAATATTCTGCTATATAATAACTATATACTAATTAGCAGAAACACTAATGTCAAAGTGCTTTGTCTTTCTGCCATTCTATAACTTTTTTTCTTAAAAGATATTTATCTTAGAGTTGCATGTCTTCCTTAGATCTAATTGCTAAAAATAAAACAAACTCTATTTAGATGTAATGTTTAGATTGATCTTAATAGTAATGACCCAATTTCTTACGTTGCAGTCGCACTAACCACATTCAGATCACCAACAGCACCCTTGTGATTTAACCTCACGGAGCAAGTGAAATGCACTATGGCAGCTTCGACATGTTAAGTCAGAGATAGGGCACCTCTAGCCCAAAGTGTCTCATTAACTTGTACATAATTTCTTAAAGAAATACAGTATAACATCTAGGTCAGGGCACTATCTTTTCAGTCTTCAAAATAGCCTCCAAGAATATTACATCATTGTCTTGACTTTCCTGGAATACCTGTTGTACAAGACAGACAATATTTGTTCTACTTACCCTTACTACAAGATTAATTAGAATATCATATAGAATAAAATGCACCAGACTTTGCGTTAATATCTTCCATAATTCTCATTTAATGCTCACTAAAACCATGTAAGTGTGGAAAAAGAAAACTTCCCTGGGTCTCTTGGTGCTTTTGTAAAAAGCCCTAGCTTCCAGAGATATCTTTCCCTTTATAAGCAGAGAAAAATCATTTGTCCTCTTCCCTTACCTACGGAGCATCCGGCTACTCATGAAGGGCAATTGACTTGGCTCTCATTGCCTGGTTCCAGGGGTAAAGACTGGGGGAAAAGGCAGACAATGCATTTAGTATTTACTGTGAGGTAATAAGAAACCTGTCTCTGATCCAGAATAAATACCTCCTGTGTGCATTTGGAATAAAATAAAGATGACTATGAAAAACCTGGCAGTGAGATAGATTTTATAGATGAAAAGATGACGTTTACTAGCATATAAGGGAGTCTAAGGTAACAGATCAAATAGGGATACTGAAATTTCTCCTGTCACTAAGATTCCAGTTTTAAAATTGTCCCTTTTCTTTTTCCTGGTTGTGGAAGTGGTGGGAGAGTTTCTGGACCATCTGCCTCTTGGCTCCAGTTGCCTGCCCTTAACCTAGGGCTTAAATTTCCCCACCCCCAACCGCGCCCCCGCCTCCCCACCCCCCCATCCCCCCCACCCAGCACCCCGCCTCCAGCACTCTGGGGCTCTAGGCTGCTCTTCAGTCTCCAGGGCCTCTGCATCCGTGTCCTTCTGCCTGACATAATACCTGCCCGTGTGTGGGTGGAACAGCCCCACTGTGTGTGGTGCCCTCCTCCTTGCTTACCGCACTTTCCTCTTTCACGTGGATGATGATCATTCAGTCGTTCATTCTTCATGCAACCCGTGCCTTTGCTAGCTTTGTTTCTGTTTGCTTCCCTTATTTTTTTGTAAGAACCTTTTCCTACCTCTCTGTATATTACCCTCTTTATGCTGCCGGTTCTCAATGCCTTATGCACAGTTCTGAAATCCAAAATGTCCTGAAAACTGAGAGGTTTCTTACTTGCTTGGTTGGTTGGTTGATTTTTTACCTGCCTATTTGGCAGGAAAACTCTCCCAGCCTGACCTAAACACTTTTGAGGGCAAAACCTGGCTTGAATTGATAGAAGACTATTTAGAGACTTTATTTCTTCAACTTGGTGTGAACATTGTATGTTTCATGATAGCACCTTAGTGCACTTCTAGAATACAGATTTTGATCCCCTGGAGGTGAGAGGGGGATTCTGTAATATGTACTATAAGCCTCATACTACTCTATTTTGAGATTTTAGATTCTAAAAAATATTTTTTACTTCCCGAACATACCCAACCTGAGGGGTTTGATTTGTTTTTCTAAGACCACCAGAGCGAGCACAAAAGAACCAGCAAGTAGGCAAGGCTAAACGCAAAACTGCAAATTTATTCTTTGGTCATCTAGCTCCAGAGAAAAAGGTATGGGGGTGAAGTCTGTTGGCCTCTGGCAAAGGAGGCCGAGAGAGTCACCCAGTAGAGCTGTCAGGCAGAGTTCCTAATGCAGTCCTGACAAAGGTAGGGGCTGAGGAAGCCCGCCCCTTGCATCTGCCGGGAGTGGCTTTTCTAGGAGTGGAAGGGCAATAGGCGGGGCACGGACGCGTTGGGGAGGGGGGGGGGAAGGCGCCGCAGGTGCCACCGGGAAAATCTTGATCTCTTCGGATTGACATCACCTGGCGCATGCCTAGTTGGTCTGCACCTTCCCGGGCGCCAGCTGCATCCTTGCGCACACGGGAAAAGGTGATGAAAAACCCGGAAATGCACCATCTTGCCTCCGTTCGTCAAAACATTCCAACCTTTTATTGGTAATAGTGATAAGGGGCACCGTGGTCTGTCTGGCTACTTCCTGCTGTTAAGGGGCGTCGTCAAGGTCGGGGCCCATGGTTGGCATTTGGACGTACGGACGAAGAATAAAATAAGGCACAGTATTAGTATAGGAATGAGGAATGGAAGCATTTGTTGGAATAGGGGCAAAACCCAGAAGGAAGGTCCCAGCAAGGTTGAGGAGTATGAGATAGTTAAGAAAATTTAGTAAGTTTGAGGCGAGGGGGGGAAAGCCAAACTGATTTCCACTGATTGCTTTCGGTAGGGGCCCTTTTTAGCTGGGAATGAGGAACGAGTGCGCAGAGTAGTTGTTGGCCAGGCAGCAATTAAGGAGTGGAGTTTTTTTGTGGAGTGGATGGCTTTCCGCTTACTCCTACTACAGAGATATTGGATGGAAGGCTAGGTCCAGAGAAGGACGGCAAAACAGAATAGGTAGCCTCGCTGTTGATTAAAAAATTGATTGTCTTACCCGCTACCAGGAGAGTTACCCGCGGCTCGGTGAGGGTGATGGGGGTCCCCGAGTCTCGGCACCTTCAGTTGTCGTCGTCTAGATGTAGGAGCTGGAAGGAGCTCCCAGGATCCTGGGAAAGGGGGTCACGTGGAGACGCAGCACCTGTTCTCAGGGTGGGGCAATCAGACTTCCAGTGTCCTCCCTGCTGGCAAGCAGGGCAGGGGGTTGCTGGTGGACGAGGGTTAGGACATTCACTGGCCCAATGTCCTGACGCCTTGCACTTATAGCAAGGCTGCGTTGGGGCTCGGGGACCTTGCGGACACCTGTTGGCATAGTGTCCTGCCTTGCCGCACTTATAGCAGGCTCCTTTCGTGGCCTTGGAGTCTGTGGGGTGTGTGCTCTCTGGCCTGGGGTTATGACTAGGCTGTAAAGCCGCTGCTAGGAGCTGGGCCTTCTGTTTGAGGCGAGCTTGCCGTCTCCTCTCTGGAGTTATAGACCTTAAAGGCTAATTTAACCAGGTCTTGTATTGGTGCCTGAGGACCATCCTCTACCTTTTGAAGTTTTTTACGAATGTCAGGAGCTGATTGAGAAATGAAATAAGACGCCAAAATGGTGGCCCCTGTGGGGGAGGCCGGACCTAACCGGGTATACTGGGTTAGAACCTCAGTCAGTTTAGGGTAGAGGTTAGAATAACCTGGAGGTTATGCCAAGTTAAGTCATAGGCCTGACAAAGGTATCTAAATTCCTTTATGTATACGGTGGGATTAGCTGAGAAATCCCCTAAACACTTCTCAATTTTGGAAAGATCGGCCAATGAAAGAGGGACATGTACTCTGACTACCCCCTCCGCCCCAGCCACCTCGCGCAAAGGTGCTAACACTGTAGGAGGGTGTGGGCAGAGATAGGGGACTCAAGACAGCCAGTTGGGGGCCCGGAAGGAGGCACGGGACCGAGTGGATTACTAGTAGATAAGGAGGAGGAAGGAGGAGTCTGGATGGGGGGAGGAGGAGTCTGAGCAGGAAGGGAGGGGTTGGAGAGAGCGGGGAGAGGAGGAGGAGTATAGGGCAGGTCGGGACGAGAGCATAAGGCCCAAAAGCCTTGTATGTAATTAATTTCAGACCACTTGCCTAGCCGCTGGCAGAAATTGCTGAGGTCGATCACGCCACAGTGGAAAGGAAAATTAACCGCTTCCTCCTAAGGTCTTGTTCAAGCTGTAAGGTTTTTTAAATTGGCTAGGAGGCGCCCTAAGGGGGTGCTCTTTGGAAATTTGGACTGGGGGTTTCCCATTTGTTTCCTCTTTACTTACACAATGGACACAATGGAAATGGAAATGGATCCCTGCCTGGCTTCAAAGCGTCCTTTGAAACCAGCAGAGAGACAAACTGGAGGCTCTTGAAGCCAAAATGGAGATTACCTTCAGGCGGACGTCTCCATCCTGAACGGGTCTCCCGAGCCACTTGGTGGCTCCCAGTGGCTCCAAATGGACCTCGGACCTGCACAGGATTTCTGGCCGAGGGAGGTAAAGAGGAGACGAGGGCACTTACCCCAGAAAGGCCGTGAGAGTGAGGGAAGTGGGTCTCAGGTCCTGGTCCGTCTGCTGCGTGGGAGCAGGAGGAGGTTCCTCAACCCTTAGAGGCCTGAGGAGGGGTCTCCTCCCGGGTCTTCGGCACCAACTGATTTGTTTTTCTAAGACCACCAGAGCGAGCACAAAAGAACCAGCGAGTAGGCAAGGCTAAAAGCAAAACTGCAAATTTATTCTTTGGTCATCTAGCTCCAGAGAAAAAGGTATGGGGGTGAAGTCTGTTGGCCTCCGGCAAAGGAGGCCCAGAGTCACCCAGTAGAGCTGTCGGGCAGAGTTCCTAATGCAGTCCTGACAAAGGTAGGGGCTGAGGAAGCCCGCCCCTTGCATCTGCCGGGAGTGGCTTTTCTAGGAGTGGAAGGGCAATAGGCGGGGCACGGACGAGTCAGGGGTGGGGGGGGGTGGGGGGAAGCACCGCAGGTGCCACCGGGAAAATCTTGATCTCTTCGGATTGACATCACCTGGCGCATGCCTGGTTGGTCTGCACCTTCCCGGGCGCCAGCTGCATCCTCGCGCACACGGGAAAAGTTGGTGATGAAAAACCCGGAAATGCACCATCTTGCCTCCGTTCGTCAAAACAGGGTTCAGAGAAGGAACTGGGCTTTTCATTTTCTGAGCTGACACAGCAAGGAGATGAGTTGTGTCCCGAGACTGTTTTCTCCCTGTGCCATGCCTACTCAACTGAGCAGGTAATGTTATGAGGTCTTCTTACCCCTTATGTTAAAATTAATAAAGTCAATTTTCTGCTCATCTGAGGAGAGTTCTGGAGCTAAGACAACGATGGAAATACTTAACAGAGAAGTCTCTCCATTCAGAGGCAGGGAAACACAGTACTTTCCATAGGAAGAGGGCAGAACTTGGGATTAAGTTCTAGATAGTGATGCTGATTTTGAGTGTAGACTCCAGACCTTATGAGCATGGAGGATGGGGCACTTGTGGGCCTCTGAGGAGGCTAAACTCAAGACAGGATGAGGACAAGATCTAGAAGGGAGAATTTTGGCAGATTGCTCAAAATTGGAAAGGACATTAAGACTTTTGTTTTTATCATTTGTTTATCTAGCAGTGGGGCTCCTAGGAGGCAGAGACTCTGCAGACAGGAGTTGAAAAGAAAGATAGGGATTGCTTCAGGAGAGCAAGATCCTTAGAAACTGAAATTTCCTAAAACAAGAATTTGAGGCAAGTTGCCTTGGCAAACTACAGGGAGGGTGGGGATTTGGGGATTGATTGACACAAGCAGAAGCCTGGAGAAGGAGTAACTAGGGTTGTGGTCTTTGCCCTGTAATATCAAGATTCAAACCTGAGTTCTCTATTCTAGGAGAAATCCAATACCTTTTTAAAATTCCTCCTAAAATTTTAGATGCTAAGACGTCTTTAGGCTAATGGTAAACTGGGGAAGAAATGCTGCATCTAAAGGTATTCGAATCCAGTTAAAAAATATAAATACCCTTATGATGCCAAATTGATGAATGAGCAACCAGTTGTGAACCTGCCTGAAGGAATCACTGGTAACAGCTGGTAATCATTTGTTTATTTCATTATGGCCAGTAGAAGATGTTGACCTTCTTGATCCCTCATGCTATTCTTTTTTTCATTGGCACAGCTGTCTTGTTTTTCTTAGAAATGTAGTTCTTCCTCTTTTTCCACCTCCTTCCTCACTCCTTTGTTCTCTTTAACCCCAGAACATGGCACCATCCTGTCCTGCACGCCTCCCCGTCCTCCATGTGTCTCCCTCTTTGCTCCTGTGTGTTTTCATATCCCTGCCCTTGTAATAATGAACATATACATGCATATTAAAAGTTTACTTATTTAGTAATAATAATAAACAATTCTGATGGTAATTTTTTAACATGAAACTAAATGGAAAGATTTGTTTTCCTCAAAAAATCTTGTCCCTCTCTTGCCCCCTTACCTTCATTATAACTTTTAAACTTGGGTCCAGCTTATGAGTATGTATTTTTTATATTGCTCACTTATTCTTAATCGATTTATAGAAATAACTGTGTGCTGTTATTTAAAAGTTCATATTAAAGCTTTTCTTTTAAAGAGAAGAAACTATCTTGTTCTAAAGAGTTAATTATAATTTGCAGTGAATGATCATTACGTTTTTGCCATAATAAAGAACGTAATTGAAATGTGTCTCTGTGGGAAAGCATATACAGTATATGACTTCTTTCTGACCATGAATTTCCCTGAAGCAAAATTCTAGTGTAGTCAAATTTACTTTTCTATACCTATTTAGCAATCAAGAGAATTTTGTTCTGAGAATAAGCAAATATTAACTGCCTACCATGGGAAATAATTAGAAAAGGGAGGACTGGGGATTTGGGAGAAGAAAATGGGGATTGAGCACACGGCAAACTAGGAGTAGAGGTTTATTGCCGTGGTTTTCAGGGAGGAAAAGGAAGGCAGAAGTTGAGTAATTTGGGTCTCAGAATGGCCTTCCTGTATAGTGAGAAGAGCAGAAGTCAGGAAGGAGTCCTCAAAAACAGACTGGGGAGCCAAGTCCAAGAATCCTGCCACATTCTAGAATCTCCTGGTGTTTAGAGATTTGAAAACACTCATTTGCTGCTAGAGCAGATATGCTAAATAAGGCAACAGTAGCATGTTATCTGAAGTGTTCGTCATCCTGCAGCCATGCAGTAGAGTTGGACTTGGGAGTCCAAGATGATAACTCTGATTTATAAAATCCAAAAGGCATTGACCTCTTGGAGGGAAGAAAAGATGGGAGAGGGAAAGGTGAGAGAAAATGCCTCTCACAAGGCAATGCTTTCCTCACACAGAGCACAATTTATTCTAAGCATGTCTTTGACAATGAATAAAAAGGGAGATCCTGAGCAATGAATGGTCTGAAATTTTCATCTCAGAACCCATTATTAATATTTAAGTTATATAAAAATTAAAGATAGCATCTTCATTTGCTTTGTGTGGGGGTCTTTATTATCTCAGTTTTTGCTGATATTTAAAATATTTTAAGATTCCCGTTTATGCCCTTAGTTCTTCTAACATTGTTTATCTCATAAAAGTTTTTAGTCCTTCAACTTAAAATTCTCTTGCTATGAGGGCTTGCAGAAAGGTCATCGTTACAGTTATTGGAGTTGTGGGGAAGAATGCTGGCCATTTGATTTAAGGAATTTGGAAGGTCGTTATCAATATATATCATTCCTGAGAAGTAATTACCTAAGCTTTGTTTAAATGCCCAAGTGATAGAAAATGTATTGTCATACAGACAGCCCATTAAATTTAAAATAGGATTATTTGTTTATTTGTTTGACAATTTTCCTTACATTGATCTAAAATTTTTCTCTCTGCAATTTATTCTGCCCTATGAAATAAAGAAATATGATCTATTTCTAAGAGGTGGTGACAATTTTTTTTTACGTGTAGTTCAAGTTCTTTCCATTAGTAACAAGCTTCCTGTATATTCCTATACATTGTGGGTTTTTTAATTATCACATATGATACTTTTATGACTGTAATTCCTTATATCTGACTTAGGTTGGTGGCTTCATTTAATCTCATTTGATCTCTCTAATCCTTCCCTCTTTTCCTTCCCTGGCTACTGTTCTCACAATCCACTGTCCCAGACCTTTCTACTCCTACAGCTCCCACCTTTTCTTGTCCCCGATTGCGCCTTCTCTGCAAACAAACAAGAGCCTGGGCCTGACAGGTAGCTACTCTGAGGCTGGTGGATATGTCATGGGGACAAGTGGGCATCTGGCCAAGTGTCAGCCACCTTCCATGTGAGGGAGAGAAATCAAAACGGCTGTGTCTTAGAGCCGCCAGCCTCAGTGAGAGTAGAGGCGCTTCCCAGAGGTAGTGGCTCTAAAGGCTCCCTTGCTGGAGCTAAGTTTGGCAGGAAGGGGCTGGCGTCCCATGGAGTCAGCTGCATTGGAGCCTGTAGCTTAGAAGCCTGTGGGAATTGGGTACCAAAGTCACAGGAGCCAGTGGAGGCCAGAGGGATGTCTGACAGAGTCCATACATTTCATATTTGAAATGCCTTAAGAACATAGATTCTCTGATTTTTACAAAAATAAATTCTGACACTTAAAAATCATAAAATGCTAGTGGTAGTACTGGTAGATCAGTCTTATAAGAAATAACGCCAAAATGCAGTAATGCTATTTCCTCCTGCATTGCAGCCGGTCCACCTCCAGCAAACCTCACTCCTCTACCAGCTTCCTCCTTTGTTCCTAAATGACAGGATTTCAGCCCCATTTCCTGGATACTTTCTTGTTTTAATGCATAGTAAGTTTATGGGACTGATTTTGGCATTCGTCTAATAATAACAGCTATTAGGTATGCATTCAATGCACACTTAGTGAAGCCAATTCTTGGGCTCTGGGCTGAGCACTAGGGATTTAGCAGTGAATGAGACAGAGGGTTGAGATGGAGATCTGGGGCCAGACTACTTTCATTCATCCCCAGCCCTACCACTTACTAGTTCCTCTAACCATTATTTAATATTTTTGTTGCAGTTTCCTCATCTATAAAACAAGAATAATGGTAACAATTAATTGATAATCTAATTTTCAATTGAAAATCTAATGGAGTTGTCATGATTAAATGACTTTATACATGCAAACCACTTAGAACAATACTTTGCAGCCACTAAATATTAAATAACTGGCATATGTTATTACATTAGATGGGTCCTACCCTCAGATGCCTTATAGTTTAGTAGACAGAAAAATAAAGTCTCTTTCAATTGACACTGGTGAACTGATCAGAAATGTTCATTAAGGCTATTTGATTATCTAAGACTCCACCAACAGCACAGTTTTTCAGCCCTTATTTTTAAACCATATATATTTTTTCTAATCTATAAAGATATCTCAGGATAGGCCAATGACCTTCAGATGCCATTGCCTAGTGCATTATGGTTAACCAATATGGTATGTGGAGCATAAAGCAGTGTGGTACTTTTGAACTGGTATATATTTGCTGTTAAAGAGCCTGGCTACTAATTAAGTTCTGGAAAAAGTTGAACAATGTCTAAGCTCAGGATGCTATAACAAAATAACATAGACTGGGTGGCTTAAACAACAAGTAGTTCTGGAGGCTGAGAAGTCCAAGATCAAGTTGCTAGCATAGGCCCTGGTGAGGGCTTGCTTCCTGGTTTGCAGACAGCTATGGACTTCTTACTGTGTCTTCCCCTTAGAAGGGCACTAATCCCATCATAAGGGACCCACCCTCACATTAACCTCATCTAAAACTAATTACCTCCCAAAGGCCCACCTCTAAATACCATCACATTAGGGGTTAGGGGCCCATAACCAGTAAGTTACAAAACTTACCTACAACTCAGATTCTTTACTCTACAGTAAAGATCAACAATACCAACACCAACACTCTCTCAGGCCTATGAATTTGCAATGAAATGTTTTATATAGAGGCCATTGCTCAACATTTCAGAAGTCCTTCTGTCCAGGAGTTAATAATAATGAATTTCTAAAAATACATAATGGAGGTATAAACATGTATCCTATATTATAGTAATTTGCAGTTGATAGATAATTAAAATTAACTCCCTTCCTGGTACTGTCTTTCCACATGATTTTTGCAAGTGTGTCAAAATATTATTCCAGTGTTCTAAATGGAGGGACCACATACATATCTTTTGAGAGCACAATTCTAATTAAAAGATGGCAGCTGAGAGGTAGTTCAGTCTTTGTTATAACTCAAACCTTGTCAGACAGAATTTGAATTGCATTTAAACATCTTCCACTGGAATTTTGTTTTTCTAGTCCCAATGAATGTATCCTTTGCCTTTATTTTTTTTAGACAAAATATAGCCTTTTGTCCAAAAAAAGTGTTTTTACTTTTTTTAAAAACTTCAGGCAGGGATCCTGTGACTGTTGGGAGCCAAGAAAAGATGTATTCTCAAAAATATTGGCCTGGCTCAGTGGCTTCCGTGTGGGATCCAGGGGTTCTCAACAATAGTCATGATATTTCCTTGGAAGCTGCACACCAGTGGGAGTTTGAAGCTCGTGAAGAGAGTGTTTGGGAGTGGCAGGCAGCTGTGGGCAGGTAGGTAGGATGGTAGTTATGGGGCTGACTCATGAGAAGCAGTCCTGCCTCTATTGCAGACTTCTAGAGGACAAGAATGAGCTGGATATGGACTACCAGGAGAGACTGAATAACATTCAGGGGCTCTGCATACCTCTGGCAGACACTTGTTTGGTCTTTGTTAAAATATTGGCCTGTGGAAAACAGGTTTGCAGTACTATTTTGGCCATTTTATATCCATCAAAAAAACTTTTGATTTATTTGGAAGCACAATGGTTTATGAGAGAAGGTCAGGCTCTGAGTCAGGCAGCCTTGGGTTCCCAGTGCCTCCATTTCCAAGCTGTGTTGTTTCGAGCAAGTTACTGAATCACTTTGTTGCTCAGTTTCCTTGTACATTAAATAACTAGTTTCAGAGGGCTCTTGCAAAGATGGAAAGTGGGAGGGTAGCTGTATACCCAGAGCATTGTAGGTGCTCTAGAAATGTTCTTTAAATCACATCATCTGGAAGTACAGCCACAATATTAATTCTCTTCAGTTTGAATTTAACTTGTGTTTTTTAAAAGCAAATGCCTTGTATTAATTAGAGATGTTTGAGCTGTGAGTAAAGGAAAGCCACACTAATAGTGTTTTAAATAACAAGCAATTTATTATCTTACATAATAAGAAATCTAGAGGCATTTCAGGGATCAGTTAATTCAGCAATGGAATGATGCCATCAAGGACTTGTTTTCTTTCCATTTTTTCTACTCTGTGACCACTAGTGTGATGATTAATACTGAGTGTCAACTTGATTGAATTGAAGGATACAAAGCATTGATCCTGGGTGTGTCTGTGAGGGTGTTGCCAAAGGAGATTAACATTTGAGTCAGTGGGCTGGGAAATGCAGACCCACCCTTAATCTGGGTGGACACAATCTAATCAGCTGCCAGCGCAGCTAGAATATAAGCAGGCAGAAAAATGTGAAAAGAGAGATGGGCCTAGTCTCCCAGCCTACATCTTTCTCCCATGCTGGATGCTTTCTGCCCTCCAACATCGAATTTCAAGTTCTCTTCAATTTTGGAACTCGGACTGGCTCTCCTTGCTGCTCAGCCTGGAGGTGGCCTATTGTGGGATCTTGTGATCATGTGAGTTAATACTTATTACACTCCCCTTTATATATATATCTGTTCCATTATTGCTATCCCTCTAGAGGACCCTAATACAACTAGCATGTTAAATTTGGTGCATGCCATCTCGAGATGACACCAGTATATAATTCCACCAAGAAGTAGAAGGCACATTCATGAATCTCTCTCTCTTGTTAAACCTAGGATGGAAATCTATCCCTGAGTCCCCACAGAACTCAGGGAGGGAGACTTCTGAAATGCTGAGCAATGGGTTCTATATAAAACATCTCACTGCAAATTCATAGCCCTGAGAGAGTGTTGGTGTTGGTATTGTTGATCTTTACTGTAGAGTAAAGAATCTGAGTTGTAGGTAAGTTTTGTAACTTGTATGTGACGGAAATGTGTCACATACTCATGCTAGACCAGTCATTAGCAGGAAGACTAGAAGAAGAGCTATGATATAACCACAATGAGCATTCATCTTCTGTGTCTGGGGACAGGTCTATAAAATGGGCCTCCAGGAATCTAAACAGTTGTGCAAATTTTGGTAGCAAAAGAGGGAGTAAATTGCTTTGTAATAGACAGTAAATGAGTGTTGAATAGGCAGCCAATACAAACTCTATAGTAGACTATTGCTAGTTAAACAAGTCAAAGTCAGACTATCATGAGACAAACTCTTTCAGAAAGAAACTGAAAGAGGAAAGCCTTAAACAATGGAGATGGCTAAAGCCAACCTCAGCTGTCCAAGAAACGTGATGTATTTATGTATTGGTAACAGCTACAGTGACCAGAAGTTGGAGGTTGGAATAACTTTTGGAAAGCTGCTATTTTCTCTCTTCCTTAGGACAAAGTGGACACTTCTTCTCTTCTGATGGGGAAAAACGTAACTATGTGGAATGCATATTCACTTGCTTAAAAATGTTCTATGTACTTCTGTTTGAGATGTTTCAGCAACTGCTCCGTGAAAGGAAATGCAAGGAAGTTAGGATAAGGAGACTACTGTCTTCACCCATTCTCACATGCCCACATGAGGAGAGATACAAGAATAACCAGATTTATCAATGAGATGCGAGGAAGCTACAGGGATGCTGACTTTAAGAAAAGTCAGGAGTAGGGGAGAAAAATCCAATGCCAAATGTCTGACAGGTAAGAGCCTATACAATATTCCAGTATTTTTAGAACTGTCCAGAAGATGAGGCAAAGTCGCCCCGTTAAAGAGGAACATTTATTATTTGTAGAATAAAAAGTCACTGGCCAATAGGAAATTTGTTAACAGTTTGAGTGCAGATAAGGAGGCTGGGTTGAATTTAAATGTTTTCTTCAAATACATATGACGCTGTTTTGCAGAGGATAATGTCTGTTTGTTTTTATGCCACACTTAAGTCCTGAGTAGAACTTGAGTTGACATTGAGGTATGAAGGTTTGGAAAGAGTTACAGAGGAGAATTTCTTGAGCATTTGTGTTACCACAAATTAGAATGATTTGCTAGTGGAGGCTGGGCCCTATTTCTTTGCCAGTCTCTGTCAAAGAATAACTTTTTATCTGTTATGGTTTAAGCATGATTCAAGAAAGTTGGATCTGATTGTATTTCAAGCTTCCTTCTAGTCCATTAAAATGATTCTTAGCCATTTTAAGGCCACTGGGGGAAGTGTTGGTGTTCAAGTTTCCTCTGTGAAAAGCAATGGCATATGAATGGTGGCTGTTGGCAAAACAATAGCCAGAAGTGGGTGGGTTTTTTGCATTCAGACACCCTTGTGAAGGCATATACTTGTGAAGGCATATACTTTCCATACAGTTTTATTTATCTTATCCATTCAACTGCTGTGTCTGCAGAAGAATCAGTGTTCATATGTGTGTATGTATATATGTGTGTATATACATATATATGTGTGTGTATATCTATATACATACACATGAATTCTTTTGAAAGATAGATAAATAAGTGCTGAGTGTAAAGAGATGTCAGGGGAAAAAGCAATGAGATTCCATGTCTTGTAATACACGAGAGATGCTGAACACACTGCTGACTATCCTGGCAGTTTCTTTTAGTTCCTAGGTATACATATTAGTTTTATTTAATAATCATATTCTAAAAAAGGAAAATGGAAACTGACAAATAAGAATGGAACATAATTCAGCAAATCTAGTTCATGTCAGAATTTAGATTCAAAATATTTTTGAAGAGATGGAAGAAATAAACTTTCAGAGGGATATGCTTCTAACCCTTCATCTAATATTCCATTAAAAGAACCCAGAAAATAATGTCTTTACAGGAAGCTCTCACCCTGCCCTTACATAGGTTCAAACACATTTCCTTTCTTTTTTAGTTTCATGAATGAAAGGTGGCTATATGAATAAAACTAATTAGCTACCAGGGGAAAACCATAGCCTTACATTACAATCAAAGTTGATAGAAGTTCATCCAGAGGTTTAGTATGTTTCAGGCCTTGTCAATGCTTAGGAAGGAATTGGATAATTCCCATAATTAATACAGAAGCTAGATTTGATTTTCTGCTTTGAAATTATATATTAAATTTAAAAAGTGAGACTCGCATAGTAATTAAAGCTTAGATACATAAAAGAGGTAAACAAATTATGATGTACAGTCAGGAGAATGCTGCTTAAATATTGCAATCTAGCAAGTTATGATCTGAAGGGACATATATATAAATGAGATTGTCATAGCTTCAAATAATTCATTGTTTAACATCTAAAATCAAATAATGCAGTACTTTTAGTGTCTCCAGCCTCTGAACTTCATTATTAAAGTGAAGCTCTAATTATAAATCCTACTATGCCCTTGGGTAGTTAATCCAGTAGTGACACTGTTTATTCATTATGTACACTATGATGTTTTATTGCATAGTATATTCTGAAAAATTAATTTTGCTAGTAGAAGAAAACTGTGCTTCAAACTAGTAGGCCAACTTTAGGTCTTTTGAAGTGGGGTGTTGTTATTTTAGATTTTCATCAAGTTCATCTCCTGTGTAGATAAATCGAAAGCCTCAAAACCAAGTCCTGTACATTCTAAATATATGAAACATTGATGACCCATAAACATTTAAAAAGTAGTTCAAGAGTTAAATCTTTCCATTGTCACCCTCTCTCCTTACTTTAGTTTTGGAGATAAAATAGCTGGTTGTGTAGGCATTGGTCAAATTTATTTGTTCTAGGTATCATGTTAGTAGAGTCTTATTGCTATGCCTTCCTTTAAATGCATCCTTGTCGCCTCTGAATATCAGAAAGGTGAGGAAAGATGAGAAGAAGGGAAGGAGGGAGAGAGAGAGGAATGAAATTGACTTTGTGTGAGGAAGGGAGGGAGAGACAGAGAGGAATGAGACTGACTCTGTGTGCACCCCTGTTGTTAACCCAAACCTTCCCTAGCTTATTCTTGCTGGTATCACTGATGATTTTGCCTGCCGCTGCTGCCTCAATTGAGCCCATCCTTACTGAGGCAGGACAGCGAGGTAGCAGGTGTAGTTGGTAGTTTTTCTTCTTTCTATAGAACCAGTATCCAAGCAATTGTGGTAGGCCCTGGGTATGTGAATGTTCACTGAAAGGCAGCCTCCATTACTCATGACCTGTCTGTGGTCCAGTCCACATAACTGGGTCTTAACCTCACTTTCCCTGCCTAGCCCTCTTCAACTTTGCAGGCCTGCCACACTGCATAGGCTTGTGAACCCTCTCCCTCGGACAGAATGGGGAGGAGCTCTTCTGAAGGACATCCAACTTCCCCAACCCAACACCCATTGTGCTGCATGCTGGAGAAATAGTGACAAAAGGTGCCATTCGTGTCTCACAAAAGTTAGAGACCAGTGAGGAAGACAGACATTAAACCAACACCAAGCCAATTAATTGCCCATATGCTAATTAGTATTAGTAGAGAAGCTGTGGGAGACTAAATTGGGCCTGCATCTTAATTTATAATGGTAGCTGAGCAATGAAATCGAGATCTTAGTGACATTTAAAAAAAGTTTTTGTTTTTTATTTTTCTTTTTGAGACAGAGTCTCGCTGTCTCCCAGGCTGGAGAGCAGTGGCAGGATCTCCACTCACTGCAAGCTCCGCCTCCCGGGTTCACACCATTCTCCTGCCTCAGCCTCCTGAGTAGCTGGGACTACAGGCGCCCGCCAGCACGCCCGGCTAATATTTTGTATTTTTAGAAGAGACGGGGTTTCACTGTGTTAGCCAGGATGGTCTCTATCTCCTGACCTCGTGATCCATCCGCCTCGGCCTCCCAAAGTGCTGGGATTGCAAGCATGAGCCACAGTGCCCGGCCGTTGAAAGAAAGGTTTTAACACAGTTTTCTCGGAAATGAGAGGCACAGCACACCACACAGGGCCACACGCCTGGGTGTCACACTTGGGGGCTGGAAGCAGATAGAGAAATTGGGATAGTGCCTTTATGTTCGTAGTGGTGGGAAGCAACTAGGTAGAGACATCCCTATCTTCCGCCCCACTCGTTGGTACAAATTTTCTGTATTAGTCCATTCTTGCACTGCTGTAAAGAAATACCTGAGACTGGGTAATGTATAAAGAAAAGAGGTTTAATTAGTTCACTGATCCAGAGGCTGTACAGGAAGCATAATGCTGACATCTGAGGAGGCCTTAGGAAACTTACAATTATGGTGGAAGGTGAAGAGGGAGTCAGCACTTCACATGACTGGAGGAGAAAGAGACAGCTGGGGAGATGCTACACACTTTTAAACAACCAGATCTTGTGACAACACTATCATGAGAACAGCAAGGGAGAAATTCACCCCCATGATCTAAATCACCTCCCACCAGGCCCCTCCTTCAACAGTGGGGGTTACAATTCCACATGAGATTTGGGCAGGAAAGTAAATCCAAACCATATCAGGTACTAAGGGGAAACAGATCATGGTGAATGATAGGGGGAATTGTGACACGCTTTTTGTGAACCCATGAAAATTAGCTTTCAGTGAAGATGTGAGCAACTCAGGTTGTTAGTCTGGTCCTGTGACACAGCATACTCATGGAAAGATTAGGAATAAGGGATGTCAAATAGTCAATACAGAATCCAAAAACATGGTTAATACAGAAGCCAGAAGAGAGGGACATGACTGGGATTGGATTGTGTAGCTGGTGTGGTGGGGTCATAAAGAACGGGCCTGATGAAAGTGATGTCAACTTGCTAAAGTCCTCTCTCTGGCTTCCAACTGCATCTGGCATATAATCTCAACCCCTTGGGTGACTCTCAAGGCAATCTTTCCTCATCTGGTGCATCCCTGCCTGGCCAGTCCTCTCCCAGTTTCTCTGATTCACGGAGCTCTTTCCTATCTCAGGGCTGTTGCATGTGCTGCTCCCTCAGCAGGGAAAACTCTGGGGGCAGGGAGGTCAGACAGGGAAACCTCCGAGAAAGTGACTTCAGCTGAGAACCAAAGGATGAGGAAGGAAGGATTCCCAAAGCCAAAGCGGAAGGGACAAGAAAGATCATTCCTGTGAGAGGAGGGAGGGAACGGAGCACACTGAAGGAGCCCAGACATGGCCAGTGTGACTAGGGCATCTCCTGGAAGAACAACGCAAAATGAGGCTATGGACAGAACTTCCGGGGTTGGACCACACTGGCCCCGTAGGATGTTAGTCTTTCTTCTAAAAGCAATGGGGAGGTGCCTACTCCACCAACTTAATGCTCAGCCATCCTTGAAGTTTCAGCTGGAGTGGTATTTTCAAAAGGAGCTCTGCTCTCTCTCCAATTTATATTCACTTCCCCTACCTTTATAATCTCTGGCCTTGACCTCCTGAGGACTTAGCCCAGGTTGTAATTATGTATTTCTTTGTCTAGGGCTGTGCTGTCCAGTCTGGTTGCCACTAGCCACTTGAGCACTTGAAGTGTGGTTGGTCTGAATTGAAATATGCAGTAACTGTAAAATATAAGTTCAAAGACATAGTGCAAAAAATGTATAAAACATCTCATTAATAATTCTGAATACTGAATGCACATAGAAATAATGCCATTTTGGATCTAGAGGGTTAAGCAAAATATATCGTTCAATTAATTTGACCTGTTTCTCTTTGTTTTTTAAATGTAGTTACTAAAAAAATTTAAAATTATATATGCAACTTGAATTTATATTTCATATTACATTTCTCTTGTACCATGCTGGTCTAGACTGTAAGCCCATGTGAAGGGAAGAGCTGGTTAACTCTGCTCACAATAGAATCATCACACACATAAGGAGCAGCCTTAATATTTGCTCAATAAATGACTGTGAGAACTTGAGTGGAGTTGTGAAGGTCACATGGGAGTTAACCATATGAGGGTGTGTATTTGTTTCGGGTGGGGAGGGAACGTGGGCCGGCAGCACTTTCTAACGGAGAAAACATAAAAGCAAATGTGTGGAGGCATGGACTACCATGGAGGTTTTAGGGAACTCACATTTTAGCCGAGTAAACATGGGCAGGATCACCATGGAGATGCACGTACCATAATAAGGTATTTGAACTTTGCTGAACGCAAGGGGAACCAGACTCAATAAAGAATTTTAAGCAGGGAAGCAACTTGATCAGATTTATGTTAAAGAACTAACAGGGAAGTCAGGCAGAGGCTGAACTGAAGGCAGGGAAGCCACTTTGGAGGCATTTTTGTAATCCAGGCAAGAAGGAATGAAGTCATGAGCAAAGGAGGACTGGGTACTGAGCAAGAACAGTGGACTAACTCCAACTTTCTGGAAGGTAGACTCCAAAATTAGGGAGTCCAAAGGTGGACAGTGGAGACGATTTTCAGCTTCTGGGTTGGGAAACAGGATGTAGGGGGCATCTGTTAATAAACGAAAACTACTGAGGAGGCAACCAAAGTCACTTTGTCAAAATGCACATCTAATTGTGTTGCCATTCTGCATCCCTCTCTAGCCTCCATCCCCATCTTGAAAGGCTCGAACAGCTTCCCCTTGCTCTTAGAACAAAGATTAAAATCTTACAGAACCAGTGTGGTCCAACCCTGGAAGTTCTCTCCATATTCTCATTTAACATTGTTTTTCCCAGGGGATGCCACAGTCACACAGGTGGCATCTGGACTCCCACAAAGTTCTCTGTTCTCTCCCTCCTCTCCCAAGAGTGATCTTTCTTTTCCCTCCCACTTGGCCTTGGGATTTCTTCCTCATCCTTTGATTCTCAGCTGAAATCCCTTCTCAGGGATGCTTTCCCTATCAGCCACTCTGCCCGGGTGCTTTTGTTCAGTGCTCCCTGACTATTCCATTTTGTTTTGTTTTGTTGTTTTTCTTCAGAGCCCTTCTGACATTTATGTGACAATTTGATTCACCTACCTTGCTCCTGCTAGACTCTCAGCATCCTGTGGGTCTGTTTTCTTCACCCTCATGTCCTCTTGGCACATTGCTGGTCCTTAGTACATACTTGTTGAAAGAAGCAAGCAGTTCAATAAATGAGCCTGGAACTTGGAAGGCGAGTTGCAGCTGTAAGTTCAAATTCATATTTGGATAGCATCTTCCTGGGCCAAACTTGTGTGCAGTACCCTGTGTTCCCTTGCATCATGAACTTGCATGAATACCTATACTTCCAAAACATCCCTCCCTCTGGGGAGGAGAATCAAGACTCACTTCCCTTCCCTGAAACCTGACGCAACTCCAGATACCTCCTCTTTCTTTCTAGCTTGATTTTCTAAGGAGCCAGCTTAGTTTTGCACATATCTTGGTTTTGACCAAGAGAAACAGGTGATATGGCAGATTTAATGAAGGATAAAATGGAGTATTTTGGCATCTTAAGGATCTAAATTTTGAATTGCTTTTTACTCCTCATTTTCACATAATTTTACAAACTGATATGTCAGTGGATTCAAGAATTATTGCAGAATCCAGCCACCCAGAAAGTTTGCATTAGAAAAATCAGCATTAGAAATGCTAGGATGTAGAAATACAGTGAAAGCAGAGTCTACTTTTTATCATGAATAATTTATGCAATTCTTCTATTAACTGTTCAATGAAATAGCAAGCCTCAAGCTGACTGTTTGCCTGAGTATGTTATATTCATTTCAAGCTCTTTGATGTTTAATTTGGTTTACTTTCTCTTTAAATACTAAACAGCTGGTTTTGAAAGCTGAATTTAACACTCAACAACCAGACAGAAGAGGCGACTGCTGTTTGCTATGCATGAGATAGCCACACTCAATGATAAATCTTGGTTTAAACTTTAATGTGACACTTCATAAATAAATAGGGAAAACAGCATAATTATCCCAAACACGTGTTACTTGCCTGAGCAGTAGTTTAATGCATGCAACCTGGCTGCAATCTGTACAAAGAATATCTTTAAAATTTTAATGTGACACCCCATGGATGGAAAAGTAACCATTATGAAGTTGTTAAGATGGTAGTTTTCCTTTGTTGGTTGGAAAATAATTCTAATTAGGACAACAGTAATCTCGAATACACATTATGTTCAAAAAGGAAAAACTGAAGATCCTGCATTCTTTTTTTTTTTTTTTTTTTTTTTTTTTTTTTTTTTTTTTTTTTTTTGAGGCGGAGTCTCGCTCTGTCGCCAGGACTGGAGTGCAGTGGCCGGATCTCAGCTCACTGCAAGCTCCGCCTCCCGGGTTCACGCCATTCTCCCGCCTCAGCCTCCGGAGTAGCTGGGACTACAGGCGCCCGCCACCTCGCCCGGCTAGTTTTTGTATTTTTAGTAGAGACGGGGTTTCACCGTGTTAGCCAGGATGGTCTCGATCTCCTGACCTCGTGATCCGCCCGTCTCGGCCTCCCAAAGTGCTGGGATTACAGGCTTGAGCCACCGCGCCCGGCCAGATCCTGCATTCTTTTAGCTTACCTAAAAGTAGTGTCCCTCACTTAAGATAGGCAAGAATGAACTTGTAAATCACTTGACTCAATTTAACATGAGCACCAACAAAGAAAAAAAGGCCTATTACTATATCAATACATTTGTTCAGCATGATCATAAGCAATATGGCAATATGGTAAGATCTTTTTTCTTTTTTTGCACTGCTCCAATCATCTTTATTCTACAGAATAGCTCTTGTTTTGTCTATCCAGACCTCTCTCTGTTCTGACAACAGAAACTCTTTTCCTAGCTACTGGTGGTGGGAAGGGTCTACATAACTTTTTAGTCCTTGTTCTTGTGACTGATCTAAGTGATGGGCAGGTCATCCAACCTGGGACAATCCAATTCCTATGTGGGGACTTTTCAAATTCAGGATGTGAAAAGAGAGCCTTTTTTCTTCTCTAGTCATACGTCCTGGGGGTATGGACCCAGATAAACCCAGAGTGATGTCTTTTGCTACGTGGAGAATATGATCTGAGGAAAGGAAGCTGACGAGAAAATGCAAGAGGTTGAGCATTCAGATAAAGGGGTTTGAGTCCTTGGTTTCAGCCCCAGAGGTCAGGTCCACTTCTGCCTTTTCAGCAGATGGGTTATATGAGCCAATAAATTTCCCATTGTCTACTTTGGCTCATTCACTTGGGGATTCAGTCACTTGAAACAGGAAGAGACATGATAGATATATCCCGTTAATAAGGCAACAACTCAATAAAATAATGAAGTGACCACCACCTTCAGGTATCCTTAAATCCAAAAAGACAACATGTCTTTCACTATCATTCTGCTTCTTTCAAATAAACTTACTTTCCTTAAAAAAACAAAATCTTCCACAAGACTTCAATGAAGTGATCAAGTAACCGCTGCCATTCCTAATGATTAATATTTTAATTTAAAAGCCAGCATTTTATTCAACCTAATCTCTAAAAAGGACCTCCCTAGTAGATAATCAGGGCTGTCAAATATAAATATGACACTGTTGATGTAAAGTGGAATTTACATCTGAATATTCTGCTGTGAGTTGCCAGAAGCATTTGTCATGATATTTTTCAAATCTTATCACCCTAAAGCAGCAGTGTCATCTGTCTTTGCTTGTAGCCATTTCCATGCAGCGACATTAAGAACAAACTTAATTGACAGTCACTAGGAACCCAAGGGCAGCACACATGATCAATTATCTAAATATGCTGGCGGTTATCGAAGAGAATGGAGTTCATGAATCTCATGTAACAAGGCTTTTATGTAAAAAAAAAATGTTCGTTCTTTGGTGGCATGGAGCTATCACCTGAACCTGAGTTATTTTTATTTAAAATATATATTAAATGAAAGTTCAATAAGCTTTTCCCTGTTTGAAGTCTTGAGAACTTTATGGATGCAAACTAATCCTAAAGAGGATTACCAATATGAAGAGCGATAGGTAGTTCTTATCTGTCAGCTCTTTTCTATATTACTCTTTTGATAGAAGAGTCTTGAAGTCCCCATCCTTCTCACTGGGTCTATCAGTGCACTGTCACAATTACATTTTGGGAGAGGGAAAGGATTCTATTATGGAGATTGGCTTCTAGCATTATTTTCCTGAATTAAAAAATTATTGGATATCAAGTCTCTGTTTTAAGAAGTCATTTATATTAGAGATAATTAATTTGGCTTGTCACTGTAGGTCATTTTGGAAAAAAAAAGACTGATACGTTGTTCAGAAGAGCTTGTGTTTTACATGAAGAATTTTGAACATTCAGGAGCATTCTCTGGTGGAGAAAGTAGGGTTTGGGTTTTGGAATCAGACAGACTTGGGTTTGAATCCCAAGTCTGCCATTTACCAACTGTGTAACCCTATGCACCTTTCTTTTCAATTTCCCTATTTGTAAACTGAGTGATGATATTATATCCCTCATCAGATTGTTCTGAGAATTAAATGAGATAATGTTTGAAAGGGATTTGTAAAGAACTGAGCACAGATTGAATATTTAATACTTTGTGTTTCTTTAAGAATCTTTGGATTAAAAAAACTGTGTTTAGATGGATATACTGATGAGAATTGGTTCTTATGGTTTGAAGTTAGAAGTCCTTTTGGATCTACGGATTCTATCGAGTGGGACAACAGTTAAGCAAGGCTTAATTTGTATATATCAGCAAAGTCCCTCTCATCATTATTGTTCTTTAGTGAGGTCCCAGAGGTGGTGACAAGCTATTTTGAATTTCTGACAGTCTGACAAAACATTGCATAGTACAAAGTGTACATCTTTATTCTATTATTGAAAAGTATTATTTTATTTTAAATATTTCTGTGTTTGTGTACTTATTTTTCATGAATTGATTTTTATTACCTACTATATGCTAGACTATGTGATAGGTAATATCACAGGGACCTTGTGCCCAAAGAATTTATCTGCAATCTGGGAACACTGTTGAGTGAGGCACACATGTAACTACAACAGAAGCCAGTAAGAGAGAGCGATGCAAATGCTGCAGAGGCGTAAGCGCAGAACAGATTTACCTTCAGCTGTGTGTGTGTGAGAGGATGATTCATTGTTCTGGAGCAGTAGTCCTCAATCCTGGCTGAACATGAGAATCACCTTGAGAGGTTTAAATCAAAAACCAAAATTTGAAAACTCAAAACACAACAAAACAAACAAAAAATAATGTCTCTGCCCTTCTCCAGATCAATTAAATCAGAAACTCTATGGATCCCAGGCATAGGTAATTTTTAAAAATCTCCCAGGTGATTATAATATCTAGCTACCTTTAAGAGCTACTGCCATAGACAGTATAAGCAATAACTTAGCTGATGGAAACAAGGATTGGTGAAAATCCCAGATGGAAATATTAATGTCCACAAAGTCAAGAACATGAGATGGAGTGCAGCATTATTAGAGGAATGGTGAATGACCTGGTTTGGCTGGAGTATAACAATATTCATGCTTTAAGGCTGTGTTAGGACCAGAGTATAAAGGAAATGTATATTCAGTATAAAATCATTTTAACTGTTGTTTATAAGACAACAAAGAATCATAGTGACAATATCAGATTTGCACTTTAGGGAGATAATGTGAGATCAGTCTGACTATGATATCTGTCATCCTGTTGATCACTCTGGTTGAGCTGGGATCCATTCACATCTTCTTCCTTATAGAAACATGACTGTATTTAGGCATCCAAGTGTCTCTTACACAGCTTGGGGAGCATATGACTCTACCTGTCTTCTCCTGGGATGGATTCTCATTAGTTTAAGTAAACCGCTACATAGCTTACCTCAAAACTCTTTAGAATTCATAGGCAGTCTTGCAAGCAAAACTGGCCCAGTCAGATGGAAGGGAAGTATTTATAATCCAATAGGAACATGATTTCTCCCTCTGGTTGGAACTGGGAGTGTTGTCCTAATTGTCACTTTAAGCATCATGTGATCATAAAGAGACCTTAGATTTAGGATGAAGCAACAGAGCACAGGGGTTGAAATAACCCAAGCCATAGTTGATGGCATTGGTCTGTTGATTAGAAACTTCTCCTTCCTTCTTCTCTCTTAGCTTCCGTACTGCCTCTGGACTTGCAGTTAGGCAAGATAACCATTTCCTATGGTTTGAGTCCATTTTGGACACAGTTTCTGTTCCTAACAGTCAGAATCACCCTTATGGATCCTAGGGAGTTTGGGTAGAAAGATTTGAGTAGTAATAGGTTAAAAATTTAAAAATTGACTAGGAGAGTAAAAATATTATTAATAGAAATAAAAATGTTAGGAAGAGAAGCAAATATTGATTGTTGTCATGTGTTTGAGGGGCCACTGGGAAGTAGACACAGATGTCCAGCTTTTGAACATGCTGCTCTGAGGATTAGAAGACAGACTAAGACTAAAGATACATATTCAGAAGTCACCTGTATACATAGGGTCTGGAATTTTAAAAAGTAAGCGAGAGTCCCAAGACAGAGATTGGTAGTTTGATCTCACCTACCTGAGCCTACAAAATTAATTCACATTTACCTTTATGTCTTTGTTACAGAGACCTCTCTCTTCCTCTCTGCTCAAGCAGGAACTTAAATGGGGATCACTGTAGGAGTGTTTTCTGGGAGTCTCTGAAGGAGGAATCACACAGAATGCCAAATATTCTGATCCCAGAGGCTCAGAGACTGGAGTGGCCCTGTTCCACAGGTGAGAGCTAGTTTTATGTCAAATTCTGCTATTCTTTGTCCTCTAGACCTTAATGCACTTCTTTTGCACAGAATTTCACAAAGGGGCTAGAAATTCTTTCAGCTTCTAGGCTGAACTACACAAAGATTTTCTTAAAACTGAGTTCTTCCATTGTGTGAAATTGCGTAAAGGGGCAATGTTTTTAGCTTGTCCTTCTTCCATCCTAGTGACCCACATTCAGTCCAGGACTCTAGATCAATCAAAGAACCAATTTTTTTCTTCCAGTTTCCTCATCTCTCACTTCCCCCTGCCTCATCAAAAATAAATAAATAAATAAATCCCCTTTTCTTTCCAGTGATGGAACAAATATCCATTCTTATCAGTTACTGCACATGGATTCAGGGTGCTATGTATGAGTGAGGAGGAAGAAAGAGTCCAATATTAATAGCTTATTGTTCCAAGGTAGCCAACCTCACAGGTGATCCCCAGTGATCCTGACTTCCTGTAGCTCCCCACCCCTATTTGTATCAAGGTTGATCTGTGTGACCAATAGCATATGGTAAAAGTGGCGGGATGCCAGTTCTAAGATTACATTATAAAAAAAGGTGGCTTCCATCTTAGGTGCTAAATGTTGAGATGAGTGGGGAGTAAAGATATGGAAGTAACACATGCAGTTTGTCTTTTGAATAGTTTGTTAGTTGTAGTTTGGAGGGCAATTAAGTTTGGGGAAAATATATAATAGGGTGGAATAAAAGACATAAATATAATAAATATTATTTTTATTTTTTGAAAGTTATATTATTTATGTTGTGCTCGGATCGAACTACACATGATATTTTATTTGGCTTTTGAAAGCAGAAACAAAGTAGTCCTACCCCAAAACACACATAGGTATAAATTATGTATGGGTATGAACGTTTGTGTGTATTAGTGAGGTCCAAATCAACAAGACTTTAAGATACTAAGTATAGTATTTTCAATACATCTTTCAATTTTCAGTATAACTAAGTCTTCATTACAGTCTCACTGTTTTTAAGGAATAAAATAGTAAATACTATTGTGAAAATATTTAGATCATTAATTTGGAAGAAGTACTGCTCAGGTATTTTGTAGAATATCCTCCAAACTGGGCATGTATGACGTTTTTCTCATGATTAGACTGGGGTTGTAGGTTTGGGGGAGAAAGACCACATGAGTAAAATACCATTCTCATCACCCCCCACCCAGGGTATATGCTATTAACAAGATAAACCTGATGATATTAACGTTAAGCATTCATTTTTGAGGGACTTATATTTGTTCAAACCTCGGGGCTATGTACTCCGATACTCATTTACTCATGGGGATACCAGAGCCTAGAAACTGGGACAATTTAGCTGGAGCTTCACCTATGGTAAGGGCCGTCTGGAAGATGCTTAGCCATGCAGGGAGGGAGAAGCCATTGACTAATTGTGTGACCACGGAGAAGATACTGCTGCTGTGGTGAGCTTGCTGCCCTACCCTGAGGCAGAGCGAAGGAGAAAGCAATGCCTTGGCCTCTCCCCTTTCCCACACTCCAGTCATTCTCCAGTGTCTCCCACTGACTGAGCCTACCTGGAAGCCAGTGAACAAGGGAGTGGGGGCAATGCAGTGTCTCCGCTTGGCAGGGCAGAGCTGGGGAAGGACAGAGTATAAGTCTGAGCCTCAAGCAGGCAAGTGATGGATACTGCGTGTAAAGGGATGTGGGTGTGCCAGAAAATGAGAATCAACAATTGATGAGGGAGCCAGAGGGAAAGACCCATTTTTGCTGGAGTGAGAGTTCAGCTGATAAAGACCCAGAGAGGACAACCTCTTTAATGATGAATGAGGGCTGATTCGGGAACAAAGAGAGCAAAGTTGATTATAACTATAGCTGTTACTAAATTTTAGGTAGTTTGCTTGTCTTGTGGAATCTAAAACTCAAATATTTAGACTTTAAAGGAAATTGTAAAGTCTGCAATTATAATTTATGCATGAAGAAGTGTATGGAAGTTATAATATGGAAAGTATTAATGAATTGAATCAAGATTTGCAAATATTCAAAAGAAAATGAGTTTAGGAAGTGACCTCTGATTTCTGGTTCTGTGGCCTGGTGTTGAGTGTGAGCTCACATTCAAGAGAAGTTCTACAACCAAACCTGAAACTTTTGTTTCTGTACTTGGAAAATAGAGATTATGTAACCTTCATGTAGCTCACTGGCATTGAGAAATTACAGGTGCACTTCAAATAACAAGTAACATAAGACCAAACTCACTGCTAATGCCAGACCTCAGACTATGGACCATAATACCAGCCCTAAAACTATTATATAACCTTAAATATGAAATCACATTCATCTCTATAAATAAATACCAACTTCATTCACCTTGAATTCAACTAACCTATCTTCGGCTGCTAGTACCTAGGGGAAAATGTGGCCTTTTTCTTTAGGTATTATATTTTAATTTGATTTTAAGTCATGAGACATATGACTTCAATTATCTAAATACAGAAGATATACACATCAATGACCCTTTTCCTGATGATATATATATATATATATTTTTTTTTTTTTTTTCTTTTTGAGACGGAGTCTCGCTCTGTCACCCAAGCTGGAGTGCAGTGGCCGGATCTCAGCTCACTGCAAGCTCCGCCTGCCGGGTTCACGCCATTCTCCTGCCTCAGCCTCCGGAGTAGCTGGGACTACAGGCGCCCGCCACCTCGCCCGTCTAGTTTTTTGTACTTTTTAGTAGAGACGGGGTTTCACCGTGTTAGCCAGGATGGTCTCGATCTCCTGACCTTGTGATCCGCCCGCCTCGGCCTCCCAAAGTGCTGGGATTACAGGCTTGAGCCACCACGCCCGGCCTGATGATATATTTTTACGTGATAATATATTTTTACGTGATAATTGAGTGAATCTGGCTTATACACGATTCTAATAAATTGCTACTTGCAATTTATTGTGTTTTTTACATCTATAAAGAGGTAAATTGCTCATATAATTATAGTCATCATCTCAGGTCCCATGAAAGAGTGGTACCTTGCCCAAAAAAAATCCCAAACATTCTGCAGCCAATTCTACACAATTATCCTTTAAAAATATAGATGGGACCTGTCACACCTTAAATAATTGTTACCCTTCCTTACCTGAGACATGAAAGCCTCAGTTAAACATTTCTGAGAAAAATAATGATAGTTAAGAAATACACATAGATTAGAAGGGAAGGGAAATATATCTGGAAAAAGGAAAGGGGCTATGCTTTGTAAGTAAAAGGGCAAAGAACTTCAAATCCTTCTATTTGGCTTAAGGCTCGTTTTGAATTTGTTTCTAGGGAATATTATTATATAATTTCTAACTCTGAATTGCCTTAACATCCTACAGTAACCATTGAAATTTAAAAATAGTTATTTTCTTAATAGCTGGTACCAGAATTAGGAGGGAATTGTCTTTATTAGAAAAATTCCTTGATCTATGCCTGTGATGGGAGAAAGGTCCACGGACCCGGGCATGTCTGAGTCTCGAGGCTTCTGAGGGAGAATCATTCTGCCTAGAAAAGAATTTTTTCAAGCTGCCAGAACTGTACAGCAAGGAGGAAGTATGAGGTACAGATAGATGACAAAAGCTTTATGGTCTGTAAAGTAATTGTTATGATTGACCTTCAATTCTCCAGTAAGAGCTACTAAACTCATGACCTATAGATCTATGCCTTTAGTGGAAACCAGTGATAGGACTTTAATGTTTCAAGAGATGTTGTTATAAATAGAAACACTACATCCATTTGCCAGAGTCCCGAAGCCAGGGGAGCCCATGAGCATGGATTTTGTGAGAGAATTTACACAAGTCTTGATGAGTGCTCTGAATTTGTATCAGCCAGAGAACTGTTGAAAGAGCAGGGGTCTTGAGCTAAGCTGACTTGGCTCAGGGTAGCAGGGAGGACCACGGAGGCCACTTGGGTTTCACTGCTTATTTGTCATAACTGTCTTGGCCACTCCTTCTATACACTTCTCCTGGGAGAACGACGAGAGAAATGAAATAAATAGAAGTGCAGTTTATGTTTGAATAGAAATGGGCTAAGGTGGCAAGGACTACTGCTGGCAGTTGAGGACAGAAAATCACTAATATAAGTCAAAGGTTGGTGGGGTCACTGACTCTCTTCAGAATTCAAGCATGCCAAACTGAATTCTCGGCCGGGCGCGGTGGCTCAAGCCTGTAATCCCAGCACTTTGGGAGGCCGAGACGGGCGGATCACGAGGTCAGGAGATCGAGACCATCCTGGCTAACACGGTGAAACCCCGTCTCTACTAAAAAAAAAAAAAATACAAAAAACTAGCCGGGCGTGGTGGCGGGCGCCTGTAGTCCCAGCTACTCGGGAGGCTGAGGCAGGAGAATGGCGTGAACCCGGCAGGCGGAGCTTGCAGTGAGCTGAGATCCGGCCACTGCACTCCAGCCCGGGCGGCAGAGCGAGACTCCGTCTCAAAAAAAAAAAAAAAAAAAAAAAAAATCTGTTTAAATAAATTAAGTTCACCTTTTACTAATTGTGACTGAGAGTACTTGGGCTCTCTGGAATTTCCTTTCTTTATTTGTGAATGACAATAATACTTGAGTCCCATGTATCCTTAAGGTTACTAGAGGGATCAACGGAGATGATTTTTAAATGATTTACAAATTGGAAAGAACCGTCTGTACAAAATATACTATTTCTGTTGACATAATTATTATTAATTTCAAAAACCCTAGATGATCAACTAGCACATCAGTGATTTCTGGTGGAAAAGAGGCATGTGGAAAAATGTAAAAGTCCTGAGAAGCAGAGAATTCAGATTTATTGAGATGTAATTGACATATAATAAACTGTACATATGTACTCTACAATTTGATGAATTTTGACACATATGTAAATCAGTGAAACAATCACCTTGATAAAGGTAGTGAACATATCCATTACTCCCCAAAGTTTCCTTGTTCCCCTTCATAATCCCCCCCACTGGACCCTCCTATACAACCACAACACCGATCTCCATGTAACCACTCATTACCTCCTGTACTACCCCATCACCCATCTCCAGATTACCACTGATCTGATTTCTGTCATTGTATATGTTAGTTCACATTTCCCGAAATGTTCCATAAAAAGAAGAAGAAAAATAGAACAGACCAATTACTGATAATGAGATTCAATCAGTAATGAAAAGCCTCCTTACAGTTGATGGCTTCATTGCTGAATTCTACCAAACATTTAAGAAACTAATATCAGTGCTTTGCAAACTTTACCAGAAAATTAAAAAGGAGAGAATTCTTCCAAACTCATATGAGGCTAGCAATACCCTGCTATCAAAACTGGAGAAGAGAACACACACACAAAAGAAAACGACAGGCCAATATCCCTGATGAACACACAAATTCTCAACAGAATACTAGCAAATCAAATCCAGTAGTACATTAAAAATGTCCTTCATGGCCAGGCCCAGTGGCTCATGCCTGTAATCTCAGCACTTTGGGAGGCTAAGGCGGGCAGATCACATGAACTCAGGAGTTTGAGACCAGCCTGGCCAACATGGTGAAACCCCGTCTCTATCAAAAGCACAAAAATTAGCCAGGTGTGGTGGCACATACCTGTATTCCCAGCTACTGGGGAGGCTGAGGCAGGAGAATCACTTGAACCCTGGAAGCAGAGTTTGCACTGAGCTGAGATAGCACCACTGAACTCCACCTTGGGCAACAGAGCGAGACTCCATCTCAAAAAAAATAATAATAAAATAAAAAAAGTGATCCACTATACTCAAGTAGGATTTGGCCCAGGGATACAAGGGTAGTTCAACATAAGCAAATCAAAAAATGGGATAAATCACATCAACAGAATGAAGGACAAAATCTATGTGATCATCTCAATAGATGCAGGAAAAGCATTTGATAAAAGTTAACTTCCTCTCATGATAAAGGCTCTCAAAAAGTAAGTACAGAAAGAACATACCTTAACACAATAAAGTAAATATCATACTGAATGGCAAAAAGGTGAGTTTTACCTTTAAGAACTGAAACAAGACAAGGTAGTCATTCTCACCGCTGTTACTCGACATAGTACTGGAAGTCCTAGCCAGAGCAATTAGGCAAAAGAAAGAAAGAAAGGGCATCTAATTTGGAAAGGAGGAAGTCAAATTGTCCCACTTTTTAGATAACATAATCAGATATAGAGAAAACCCTAAAAGCTCAGTCAAAAAAGCCATAGAATTGATAAATTCAGTAAAGTTGTGGGATGCAAAATCAACATACAAAAATCAGTAGCATTTCTAGGCACCAACAATGAACTCGCTGAAAAAGAAATCAAGAAAGCAATCCCATTTACAATTGCTACAAAAAAAAAAAAACCTAGGAATAAATTTACCAAGGAGATAAAATATTTCTATGAGAAAAACTATAAAACAGTGATGAAAAAAATTGAAGCAGTCACAAACAAATCGAAATACACCTAATGTTCATGAATTGGAGAATTTAATATTGTGAAAATGACTGTACTACCAAAAGTGATCTATAGATTCAGTGCAATTCCTATCAAAATACAAATGACATTCTTCACAAAAAAGGATAAAAAATCCAAAATTCATATGCAATAACAAAAGACCCTGAATAGCCAAGGCAATCCAGAGTAAAAAGGACAAAGCTGTAGACATCACACTATCTGACTTCAAAATATACTACAAAGCTATAGAACCAAAACAACTTGGTACTGGCATAAAAGCAGACACATAGATCAATGGTACAGAGTACAGAACCCAGACATAAATTTACATATTTATAGGGAACTGATATTTAACAAAGACACCCAAGGGTACTCACTGGGGAAAAGACAGTCTCTTCAATAAATGGTGCTGGGAAAACTGGATAAACATACACAAAAGAATGAAACTAGACCTCTTTCTCTCACCATAAACAAAAATCAACTCAGAGTGAATTAGACTAAAATGGAATACTTGAAACTATAAAACTATAAAAACAAGAAGAACACAAGGGAGAAAGCCTTCAGGATATTGTTGTGGGTAAAAGATCTTATGGATAAAATATTAGAAGCATAGGCACCAAAAGCAAAACTAAACAAATAGGATTACATCAAACTAAAAAGCTTCTGCACAGGAAAGGGAACAATCAACAGAATGAAAAGGCAGCCAGTAGAATAAGAGAAAACATTTGCAAACTATTCATCCAACAAGTGATTATTATCCCTACTATACAGGGAACTCAAACAACAACAAAACAACAACTAAAAAAATCAAATAATCCAGTTTTTAAAAAATGGGCAAATGAGATGAATAGACATTTTGCTAAAGAAGACATAGGAATGGCCAACAGGTTCATGAAAAAGTTCTGCCATTGCTACTCGTCAGGGAAATAAATGCAAATCAAAACCACAGTGAGATATCATATCACCCAGGTAGACCGCCTATTATCAAAAAGACAAAAAATAATAAATCCTGCTAGCATGCAGAAAAAGGGGAACTCTTTTACACTGTTAGTGGAAATTTAAATTAGTATAGCCATTATGGAAAACAGTATGGAGGTTCCTCAAAACACAAAACATAGAATTACCACATGATCCCTCAAGTCCACTACTAGGTTTATATGCAAAGGAGATAAAATCAGTATGTCAAAGAGGTATCTGCACTCCCATGTTTATTGCAGCACTATTCACAATAGCAAAGATATGGAATCAAACTGTGTTCATCAAGGATAAAGAAAATGTGGTATATGTACATAATGTAGTACTATTCTGCTGTAGCAAATGAAATTCTGTCATTTGCAGCAACATGAATGAGCTTAGAGGATTTTGTTTTCTATTTTTCTTTTTTTCTTTTTGAGAGTCTTGCTCTGTCGCCCAGGCTGGAGTGCAGTAGCGCGATCTTTGCTCACTGCAACCTCCGCCTTCCGGGTTCAAGTGATTCTCCTGCCTCAGCCTCCCCAGTAGCTGGGATTATAGGCACACCACGCACCTGCCACCATGCCCGGCTAATTTTTTTTTTTTTTTTTTAGTAGAGATGGGGTTTCACTGTGTTGGTCAGGCTGGTATGGAACTCCTGACCTCGTTATCTGCCTGCCTCGGCCTCCCGAAATGCCGGGATTACAAGTCTGAGCCACCGCGCCCAGCCGAAGATTTTATGTTAAGTGAAATAAGCTAGGTACATAAAGTATTGAGTATTCTCACTCATACGTGCAAACTACCAATGTTCTCAGAGAAGTAGAGAATAGAAGAGTGTTTACTAAAGGCTCGGAATCCTAGAGTGGAGGAGGCGATAGTGAGAGGTTGATTAAAGGATACAAAATTACGGCTAGATAGAATAGTATTTTATAGAACTGTAGGGTGACTATAATTAACAATTTATTATATATTTTCAAATAGCTAGAAGATTTTGAATGTTCCCAACACAAAATATGATAAATATTTGCAGTGATGAATATGCTAATTACCCTGATTTGATTATTACACTTATCAAAATATTACACTGTACCCCATAAATATGTACAGTTATCATGTGTCAATTAAAAATAATAATAAAAACCAACTATTGAGTTGTATTCCATTGTGTATATATACCACAGTTTGTTTATTCATGCACTTGTTGATAGACATTTGAATTGTTAACAGTTTTTGACTCTTACAAATAAGTCTGCCATGAACATTCATGTACAAGTCTTTGTAGAGACTTTTGCTTTCTTTTCTCTTAGGTAAATACCTAGGAGGGGAATTGCTGAATTATATGGTAGGTGTATGGTTAAGTTTTAGGAAACTATTAGACTGTTTTTTAAAGTGGCTATTCCATAACACTCTCCCATCAGCAGTATACGAGACAGCCAATTGCTCTGCATTCTCACTAAAACTTCTTACGGTCAATCTTTTTACTTTTAGCCACTCTAGTGTATGTACAATTGTATCTTATTGTGGTTCTACTTACATTTCTCTAATGAATAATGATGTTGAGCATTTTTTTCACATGTTTCTCTGCCATCTGCATACCTTCTTTATTGAAATACCTGTTGAAATCCTTTGCCTATATTTAAACTAGGATTTTCCCCATGTTATTATTGAGTTGGCAGAGTTCTTTCCAAATTCTATATATGAGTTCTTTGATGGAGATGTTTTGAAAATATTTTGTCCCGTCCGTGGCTTGCATTTTTATTTTCTCAACAATGATTTTTAAGACACAGAATTTTTTATTTTTAAGTCCAATTTATCTATTTATTTCTTTTTGGATCATGATTTTCATGTTGTATCTAAGAAAGCTGTGCCTAAAGCAGCAATATTTTTTCTTCGTTTTCTTCTGGAAGTTTATAGTTTTAAGTATTGCATTTTGGTCTATGTTCTATTTTATAGTTAATTTTTATATGGCATGAGGTATGGACTGATGTATATTTTTCTTTGTACGTGAATTAACATTCATTCCAGCACCATTTCTTGAAAAAAACGATCTTTTCTCCACTAAATTGCCTTTGCAATACCCTGCTGGTTTAACAGCTCTCAGGCCCAGCGTGGGAAATAAAAGCTTAAAAATCTGTGATTTGAGATTCTTGGGTTGAAGGATTTAGGGCTTTTACATGACTTCCCCATTTCTAATAAGAAGTGCCATGACTCAAAGAGTCTCCTTACTCTAAGACTAGGAATCTCCTATCAACGTTTAGTATAGTCATCAACTTTAGGGCATAGTTTCTAAAGCACTTGTAAGTAACTGTGCTAATTAACGTGTCTACTTCCTCTTAAGAACATGCCAAACTTTCATCTGTCAGTCGGGCAGATCCAGGAGACATTATGCCCTCAGCTGAGGAAGCCCTATTATTATATATGAAAAGGATTCATTGAGAGCATCACTGTCAGAGAAGTCAAAGGAGAGTATATAAATGGGAGAATGTAATGTGTGATCTGATCCAAAGCAATTAATATAATTTTCTGTTTAAGTTAAAATTGCTGATATGACAGTGGGGCAGGGTGTGATTCATGAGGAGTTGATTTAGACCCTAAGAGAAAGAAGGAAATTAATCTAGAAAAGAACAGGATTAAAAAACATTTTATGGTACATGTCCTTATCATTGTTAATTAATATTAATATAACAATGTTAATTATAATGTTGGTAATATAGTCATTATTAATATGCTGAGGAGACTAAGATCCATTATATATCAACTTTTGATTTGAAAGGAGGTTATTGGCTGAGACCTTGGTTAACAGTCATTTATTATTTCCCATTTGGAATAGAAGAATAGGTCATTTTAGTTTAACCTATATAATCAGAAAAACTTTGTTTCAGTGCTTCTATGGTGAACAAGAAGTGATGTGTTCTCAGTGTTTTATGACAGTGTTATTTCTCTGTCTCTAGGAGGAGAAAGACTTTCTCTTTTTAAAACCAGAAATACATCCCTCCTGAAATAACTTGGAAACCTCCTCGTTGTGAAGTCTACAGGGACATCAAAAAACCACAGCTATCTGTTCCCCAGCTGTATCTTCTTCTTTATCCCTTGGAACATTTGTAGCTGTACTTCCTACAAGAAGGGACCATTTGTAATGATGAGCAAAGATTGATTCAACATTTTACTGAAGGTTTTTAAATATTCTTCATTTGAAGAGTAGTTATGTGCTTCTACGGGCAGAGGCCAATCTAATTTTTCTTAATGTCCCCAGAGCCTACCATGTTGCCTAACAAGGTATAGATGCTTGCTCAACATTTTCTGAAAATGGAGGCCAATATCACAGAAATATCTAATCACCCTCAAATCTGGGGATTTAGTTTTCTTTCACTCTGTTCTCCCTCCACTAAATATCCACACTTTCCATTCCTCCATCCTTTTGAGCTAGGTATATTTTAATTTTCATTATATCAATTTAATATTTATATTATGATGATTATACAAACACCTTTTATAACCACACCCACTTCTTCCTCACCCTTGGCAACCACCAGCCTGTTCTCCATTTCTAAAATTTTGTCATTTCAAAACCATTATATAAATATGGAGTCATATAATATGTAACCTTTGGGATAAGTTTGTTTTACTCAGCATAATTACTTAGAGATTCATCCAAGTTATTGCTGCATGTATCAATAGTTTATTCTTTTTGATTGCTTAGTGAGATATCATGGTATGTATATACCACAGTTTGCTTAACCATTTCCTTATTGAGGAACATTTGGGATGCTTTCAGTTCTGGGCTTTCATGAATGAAGCTGCTTTGAAGACCCAGGTCTAGGTTTTTGTATGAACATAATTGTCATTTCTCTGGGAGAAATGCCCAAGAGTGCAATTACTAGGTCATGTAGTAATTGCATGTGTAGCGCCACAAGAAAATACTGTTTTCCATGGTGGTTGTAACATTTTACATTCCCACCGGTAATGTATAAGGGTTCTAATTTCCCCACATCCTCATAGACACTTGTTGGTCCCCCACCATTATGCTTTTTTAAAATTTATGTAAGCATCCCAGTTGATGGGCAGTTGTGTTTCATTATGGCTTTGATTTGCATTTCCCTAATGACTATTGATGTTGAATACCACTTTTCACATTCCTCTTTGGCCATTCATATGTCACCTTTGAAGAAATGTCTATTCAGATCCTTTGCCCATTTTTTAACTGGGTTATTTGTCTTTTTATTACTGAGTTGTAAGAGTTCTTTATGTATTCTAGACACAAGTCCCTTAACAGACACATGATTTTCAAATATTTTCAGTAGACTGAATTTTCACTTTCTTGATTGTGTCCCTTGAAATACAAAAGTTTTTATTTTGAGGCAGTTCAATTTATTTATTTTTTCCTTTGGTTGCTTATGTTTTTGGTGTCATATTTAAGAAAATGTTGCCTTATTCAAGTTAAGAAAATTTATGCCTGTGTTAACTTTTCTAAAGGTTTTATAGCTTTGGCACTTACATCTAGGTCTTTAATCCATTTTGAATTAATTTTTGCATGTGGTATAAGGTAAGAGTCCAAATTCATTCTTTCAAATTTAGAGTTTCATTTAGCCAAGCACTATTTTCCCAAAGACTGTTCTTTCTCCAGTAGATGATCTTGGTACCCTTGTTGAAAATTGATTGACAATAGATACATTGATTCTCAATTATATATACACAAATATATATGTGTGCATGTGTGTGTGTTGATTACTATAGCTTTGTAATAAGTTTTGAAATCAGAAAGTGTGACTCCCCCAACTTTGTTCTTCTTAAAGATCGTTTTGGGTATTTGGGCTTCCTTGTATTTTCTTATAAATTTTAGGCTTAATTTCTGTGTTCACTATATAAATCTTCACTTAATCATTTCAATATAGTTCCCTTACCCTCAACGGTGCCAGAGATGTTGTTTACTCTGCAGAGGATAAGTCCCCAGTCCTCTCCTGGGTAGGAGAAGAGTAGTTGCTGGCTGCATGGATCTGAAATAGTCTCTAGGTATCTAATGACTTCTACTACTTCTGTAAAAATACATATTTTTAGCTTTTCTTAGAAGAAAAATGAAAGGAAGAAGAAAATTTAGAAAAAATTTGCATCTTTATAAAGCTTGGTGCTTTATCTCTGATTGCTTTCCTTTTCTGCTTTGTTATTAAACATTTTTCCCTAACTGCTTCTTAACTCAGCTTTCAGACTTTGTGTTTAATGTCTCCTTTACAACCATTTTCTTAAGTACCTGATGCCATTAATTTCTGAGGCTTTTACAAGTTCTGGAATAGAATAGAAAGCAAGTTGCTTATTGGTTCTTCCCATTGCTGACTTAGAGCTCAGCTTTTCTTGGATCTTCTAAGTCAATGGCTACATGTCCTTCTGCTTTCTGACATTTAAGCTAATGCTGTTCCTGTTTCCTTTCATCTTGCCTTTGACTTTGTGGGTTCATTCTTTGAAAAAACCCCTTTACTATCATATTAGACTTTCAATAAAGAGTGAATTCAAATGTAGTGTTCAATTTGCCACTGCCATTTTTTACTGGAAGTCTCTTTATCAAAAGTGTCTTTCTGTAATGTACTGAGAGCTAGTTTCAATATGATTCAATTATTTCACTATGTAACTTTAAAAACTACATTACATTCTATTGTGGGAATATATGATCATTTATTTAATAACTTTATTTTGGCTCATTTCCAAAATGTTAGTTCTGGAAGCAATGCTGTGATGAACATCTGTGTAGAAATGTTGTACAATTCCATAAGCATTTCCCTAGAATAAATTCCTAGAATTGATCTTATTCAGCCAAATGGTGCATATATATATTAAGACATCTGATATCCATTGATAAATAACCCAGCAGAGAGGTTTTGTTAATGTCATGTCTACCAGTTGGATATGAAAGTGTTCTTTTCTGAACACACTCATTAACGTTGGGCATTTAAAAAATTCCCTTATGCTTTTATTTTTTAGTTTTCAAGCCAGAATTAGATTCAACACAATAGATTTTACCATAACACAATTTCTAGGAGGAATGGCTTAAAATCCATTATCCTAAAGCTGGGTACATTATATTTGGCAGAAGTCTCTACAATTTAAACAATTTATATTAAAAATAAATAAAACCCTAAATATAGCAAATAATTTGGTTTGCTTGTTAAGAAGTATGTTTTCTTGTTAATTCTTCCTAGAATTTCAACAGGAAATTTTCTCACTCAAGTAGATATTTATTGAAGAAAATGTGAGACTTATTTTCTATGGTGTTAGCAGAAAATTTATTAATCCTACTTGGATAATCTTGTGGGCTACTCACTGTAGAACAGAGTTTTGAGAATTTGAACAATTATTTCTTCATGGCTGGAACAGACCTAAGTCTCTTTTTAAATTATTTATGTATTGTTTATTTTTAGAGACTGGATCTTACTCTGTCACCCAGGCTGGAGTGGAGTAGTGTGATCATAGATTACTGCAGCCTTGAACTCCTAGGCTCAAGTGATCCTCCAACCTAAGCCTGCCAAGTAGCTAGGATTGCAGGCACATGCCGTCATGCCTGGTTAACTTTTTGATTTTTGTAGAGACGAGGTCTCGCTATGTTGCTCAGTCTGGTCTCTAGCTCTGGACCTCAAGTGATCCTCCTGCCTCAGCCTCCCAAAGCCCTGGGATTATAGATGTGAGCCACTGCACCTGGCCAGGACTCTTTTTGTGTAATTTTGGGGGAATATCTCGGTCTTGCCTGAAGGCATTCCTTTGTCCATTTTAGTGATGATATAGAAATATCACATATTTAAGAGGGAATCATAGTCAACTGTCCCATTTTTAATCAAGTAATGTCAGTGAGTCTTATCTGTTTATTCTGTCTTTAAACAACATGCAACTGTTCTTAACATTAGTAACTACGCCAAGTCAACTTTTCTCCATTCACATTAGTTAAAATTTTAGAGACCAATAGAAACTATGAAAGATTGTTTGAATAGTAAGCAATTCAACTACCCTCATGAACTGTGATTTTAAAATAACTTTGAACCCTTTCTTTACATGAAATTTTTAAGTCCTATTTGCTTGACTTTCCCTTACTTCTGATAAGGTGAGCAATTTCCATCAGGGAAGTGCCAGGAACACTGTGCTGGCCCTCTAAAAGAGAGTTATGTAATTGATTGTCTCCCTTTTATGGCTGCAAAGTAGAGCCAAATTTCATAAGAGTATGTCTGCATCCCAACTTTCTGTCTAGTGTAATCCATGTATTTACTTTTTCTATAGTGATGGTTAATTTATAGTCATATTTTTTCTCTTTTTAAAAATATATTTTGTCAGCTTATAATTCATTGTAGAACAGGTTGAGAAACAGGAAAAAGTATTTTGAAAAATGTCATGGTCAATAGGGAACCAGTGAAGATTTCTTTAAAAATTACTAATTGATAATATCTTTACCTTGGAAAAATAATACTGGTATCTCTGTGAAAACAGATTATAGGGAGATCATACTAGAGACAGAATGGCAGATCAAAGAGATTCGTAAAGCCACTGGCTTCTAGGAGCTACACAGCCAAGAAGGGAAACACAACTTCACATGTCAGACAGGACACAGTCAGGAAACCAGAAACCATTCTAAGTATTTCTAACAGAGGGGATTCAATGAAGAAAGTTATTTACATGGGTGTTAGAAGAGCTGGAAAGCCAAACATGAAATGGTAAGGCAACCTACAGTTTAGCAACAATAGGAAGCACTGCTACTACTACGAATGGAGAGACATAGGAAGGAGGTGATGTGACAGAACCCACAATTGCAGCAGTTTAATGGAGCCACACCCATGGTGAGGGCTGTCTAAAATGTGCTTAGCCATGCAGGGAGGGAGGAGCCATCCGACTAATTGTGTGACCACAGAGAAGACGCAGCTGCTGTGGCGAGCTTGCCATCCTTCCCTGAGGCAGAGGGAGCAATGCCCTGGCCTCTCCCCTCTCCCACACTTCAGTCATTCTCCAGTGTCTCCCACTGGCTGAGCCTACCCGGAAGCCAGTGGAAGAGAGAGTGGGGGGCGATGCAGTGTCCCTGCTGGGCAGGGCAGAGCTGGGGAAGGACAGAGTATCAGTCTGAGCTTCAGGCAGGCGAGTGATGGATACTGCATGTAGAGGGATGTGGGTGTGCCAGAAAATAAGGGTGAGCAATTGATGATGGAGCTACAGGGAAAGACCCATTTCTGCTGGTGGGGGGGAGTGCAGTTGACAGAGACCCACAGAGGACAACCTCTTTGCTGATAAACGAGGGCAATTTGGGAACAAAGAGAGCAAAGTTGATTGTTACTATCCCTGCCACTAAATTTTAAGGAAGTTGGTTATCTAACCTGGATTTTAAAGAAGATTGGGAGTTTAAATCAAATTTTGAAAGAAATTTCTAGTCTCTAATACATTTGTGCATGAAGAAAAACATATGGAAGTTGATTTCTTTAACGTGGAGATTTGTAAATATTCAAAAGAAAAATGATTTTTGGAAGTGACTTTTAAGGGCTGCATGGGACTCATCGTGATCTCAAGAAAAGTTGAATTTGTCTTCATGCAGTTTGAAAAGCCATTGAGCAATTAGAGGCACATTTTTAGTGCCCAACATTCCCACAAATAACATGAAACTAAATTTGTTGCTAACAACAGACCTAGACTACCAACCGTGATTTTAGCTCATACCTTAGTCATACTTATCCCCATACTTAAATACCAGATTTCTTCTTGAATTTGACAAGCTTGTCTTTGGCTGCTAATGTGTGCTTCTTTGGCTTCTTTGTTTAGGTGTTATTTTTATTATTATTACTATTTTTAGACAGAGTCTTGCTATGTCACCAGGTTGGAGTGCAGTGGCACGATCTCAGCTCACTGCAACTTCAGCCTCCTGGGTTCAAGCAATTCTCCCGCCTCAGCCTCCCAAGTAGCTGGGATTACAGGCACATGCCACCATGCCCAGCTAATTTTTGTATTTTTAGTAGAGACGGGGTTTCACCATGTTGGCCAGGATGGTCTCAATCTCATGACCTTGTGATCTGCCTGCCTTGGCCTCCCAAACTGCTGGGATTACAAACATGAGCCACCTTGCCCAGCCTGCTTGATTTTTAATACTGGAATATAGCTAACCCATTTTCTAAATACAGAGAGCATGAAAATTATTATTTTCTTGACCATTTGTGCTGAGTGAACTCATTGTATATATGACTCCCTTGAAGATCTGACTATAATTTTTTATGTTTCTCTACCTATAAAGGGAATAATTGCACTGATTTTTTAGATCTTAATGTATATTGTGTTCTTTTCTTTTTCACGTATTTTACCCTCCATGACCCTAGTCTACACAAAAGCTCAACATTTTATTTTGCAGACCAGATCTTCTAGCATGCTTAAGGATTCCATTTATCCCTGGGCTTTTAACATTAAATATTTAAACCCCATTTATAAGATTTTTAGGCAACTGGTCTGGGTAAAGATAATACCATCATCTCGATGTAACATATAATTCTAAAAGTTTCAGATCTGATTGAACATAAGGGTGTTGCAGAAGACTCATTTGCTGAGGCTTATTCTAGCTCTACTCTGGATTAATGACCAGAGAAACCCACTGGGACCCTCAGTTAAAAATGCCATTATATACAGATAAGAGCCTTTTATATCTGGAAGAATTCTTCGAGTTTATGTGGTCTAATTAGTGGGGTGCTACTATCTTCATATGTTTGGCAGAAAATATAACTTCTTTGATATGTTTTTTATTGACACAGTTTCAGCAGTGTTTTAGAGTGTCATCCATCTCTCTTGTTTTCTTGTCACAATTTACATAAAATGTCATGGAGTATAGCCTGGTTTGGTGTATTAACCACTCTAAGAATGACTACTTTTCTGTATATCTAAAAATCACATTTGAAATATAATTATGACATTCTAAGCCTTATTTAGTCTTTTGTCTTCAAGCCAGAATAAATAACTTTTACAGTATTTGAATTCTGAATGTCAGCTGGTATGAATTCATCATTTTTCGATTGGGAATTTGATCAGTATGAATTACAGGGGTAGCAGTGGGATAGAAAGAGTCTAAAATCTCATCAATCTAGTTAGAGCTCTACCAGATGGATTTAATTTACTACAGAGCCTAAGGAGGGCCAGCTGCTCAACCTTCCCTGGTGATCAGCGATAGAATTGGTTTGATAGTAGTCACTGCTTTGTGTCTTTCTGTCTCTCTCAATCTTTCTCTCTCCGTGTTTCTCTTCTTTCTTTTCTGATGGGGGTTGTATGTAAGTTCAGGCTAATACTGACTGTTAGTATGGATTTTAAATTTCATAGACCTTCTAAAAAGAAGGATTTTTGTTTGTTTGTTTTGAGACAGGTTCTCGCTCTGTGGTCCCAGTGGAGTGCAGTGGTGCAATTACAACTCACTGCAGCCTTGATGTCCTGGCGATCCTCCCACCTCAGCCTCCTGAGTAGCTGAGACTACAGGCACATGCCACCATGCCTGGCTTTTTTTTTTTTTTTAATTTTTATAGAGACAAGGCCTCCCTGTGTTGCCCAGGTAGGTCTTGAACTCCTGGGCTTAAACGATCCTCCCTCCTCAGCCTCCTACAGTGCTGGGATTATAAGCGTGAGCCTCTGCTTCCAGCTCTAAAGATAATTTTGACATGATGACCACTGCACTATTCTTTGCTAGATACAAGCAAACATTTTACAGACCTGAAAGTGTTAACACAGCTTTCAAAACAAACTAATTTTATAACCCAATCTAGGTTCAGCTCCACAGAAATTAAGCTCTCTGATAATATTTTTGATACAAGAATTCAATTAGTGTATCTGGATCTGATTGACAAGATAGTGGGGCAGTTGTATGAGGTAGATATTATTACTATCTTCTCATTTCATAGAAGATAAAAATGAGGTTTTGAGAGAAATATTTGCCCATGATAGTCACAGAGAGTATCTCCCAAGGTCACCTAAAATTTTCAGAAAGACAGTAAGTGAAGGAATGGTCTAAACTCAGTTCTACTGACTCTGAAGCCTAGGAACTTGAATGGCTACTCTATGAGCCTCCTGTATGTGAGGGAGTTAGACCCTGTTTTAAGAAACTGGACTCCTTCCTAGCAAATTTCAAGTATTAAGCTAAAGAAAAAAAGGAAGAAATAGAATACTCCTCATGTAACCATCTCTCTCTTCTTTTTGGGGGGCAAGAACTGTGCCAGCTTTATGATTGTGCCCATTCTCTCAGGGTCCCAGAGCTGCATGTGTCTCTCCACATCCACCCTAATCTCTTCTTAAAGCACAGGATTTTGGGCTCTTCCCTTCAGACTGGCTGTACTTTCACTCCCCACCCTCCTTTCCTACCTGTCCTTTATCTTCTGTGGTTACAGCTCTTCTCTCGATCATCCTATTGGACTTTTAACATCTTGATGGAAAGAAAAAAGTTTGCAACAAATGAATTTAGACGTAATGTCCATCCACTCATACTGAAGTATTTTGTTTACCTTCAGGTAGTGTTTTTTTGAGGGCTGTGAGAGTATGTTCTCACATTTTATCATAACTACAGAAGAAAAGAACAACAGAACAATCATAGCAGCAAAAGTTTTGAGTTTTGTGTCCCAGAACATTAGTTTTCTGTTTCTGGCATAGTTGAACACAGGAGTGAAATCTGGGAAGAATGGGAGGAAACTCAAATGAGTCTTCCATGTAGGACCTGCTTTATTTCTCAGGCGTCTTGCTGTAGTGCCTGTGAAGAACATGAGCTTTTTAAAAATTTTTCTTAGCTTTTATTTTTGTTTTAGATGTAACATTGTCTTGGTTTTGAAAATACAATAACAAGGCTGGGCGTGGTGGCTCACGCCTGTAATCCCAGCACTTTGGGAGGCCGAGGCAGGTGGATCGCCTGAGGTCGGGAGTTTGAGACCAGCCTGACCAACATGGAGAAACCCCGTCTCTACTAAAAAACACAAAATTAGCCAGGCGTGGTGGCACATGCCTGTAATCCCAGCTACTCAGGAGGCTGAGGCAGGAGAATCGCTTGAACCCGGGAGTTGGAGGTTGCCTCGAGCTGAGATGGTGCCATTGCACTCCAGCCTGGGCAACAGGAGCGAAACTCCGTCTTAAAAAAGAAAAAAAAAAAAAATCCAGTAATGTCAAAGGGTTATAATAAAAGTTAACTCTCTCGCTATCCTTCAGTCCCAGTTGTTCTTTGATAGTTACCTCCATGTCTCTAAATAATATGCTTTTACCGCCATTTCTTGACTTGTAAATTTTGAAAGCGGTTAACTTCCTGCTATGATAGTGTCAAAAAGAAAATCAGATCAAATTAGAAGAATTTTTAAAGTCTATTGTTATACAAAAAGAAAAAGTACAGATCATGATGAGGGAAGACTTCAATCCAAGGGGTAGGAAGATGGCCTTCCAGCAGTTCCAGCTCAGTTTATGGAGCATAAAGGAGGAAGTATCTTGACCTTTTTTGTGATTGGTTGGTATGGTTTAACATTCTTTTTAAGGCAAGCAGAGCTGTTTAAGCTGATTTTTTCTATAGTTGATTGGTTTAATTTCACTGACTCATGCTGACAAGGACATAAAGCTTATGTTTTGTGTTTCATTTACGATTGGAGCTAGCATTTGGGGGAAATTAGGATGACTTCAGTTTTGGTGGTGTGGTTATTGGGCTGTTGACCTTGAATTATGTCTAAACTGTGGCCTTCACTTTTATTGTTTTTTTAACAATAGGAAGAATGTAGATCTCTTCCATCATGCTCTGCCTTCCCAATGATAAAATCATCTTTGGTGATGTCAATTATGTTTCCAGCATGAAGAATATGTACATATTCGTTATGCAACCAAATCCTGACTGTAAGAATATTTCCTTCTTTAAAGAGCATTCTACTCTTCTTGCTTTTTTCTACTTTAGCATTCTCACATCTTTAGGATGTCCCAGTCCTTAAGTGGTCTGTGAGCTGGGGTCTTATAAGGTAATTTGCCTAACGCTTTAGGCTATTATCAGTTACCACCTTTGTGCCCTGTTTCCATCTTTCAGGAACTTGTGGGTATTTCTCATCTGCTGAAGGTCCCTTTCTTACTGTCTTTGTTGGTTTATGGTGTTTCATTTCACTACTGAATATTAATTAGATCTGCAAGGAGAGAAAATAAACACAAGTGGTTAATCTACATTCTTAATTTGGGAGTCTCAGGTTACAATCAGGGAAGTAAGATTTTCAGAGGTGGGCTTTAGAAAGAGCTGTCTGCTGTGTAGAAAAGATCCTGGAGGGCATGAGTCTGGAAGCAGGGAGTCAGCCAGGAGGGAAAGATGGGATTTTCTGCCTGATTGAGTGACTTTGATATCAGGGGATGCAGAGTCATAGGCCTGTGTCATACCCATTTGGCCTGTCACTGGCCTTGTGGCCATGGTTAAGCTACTTTATTTTTCTAAGCCCCAGTTTTCTTATCTATAGCTCTATGATTCCCATAACTCATTTTTAGTACATACAAAAATACAAAAATCTAATTTAAAACAAGCAGTAAAGAAAGAAAAAGAATCATATGAAATAAAAAGAGCCTAGTCTCTTTTATCCTGCCCACTCTCTTTGAATACATCTTTTTATATTTTCTCAGAGTAACAGCACAACTTAGCTTGAATACCTCTCAGCCAAAAGACTTCTAGAAGCAATGTCTTCTAGAGCTGGCCTTCTAGTATTGGAGTCACTATACTTACGGCCCTGCTTTGGTAGCTGAGTTGAGTCTAAAGCTTACTTTATGAAGAGATTCCTTTCCTGGGAACATCTTCGGTTGGGAGGAGGAGTTCACGTGAGAATAGAGAAGCTGATTTGCTTATACTGGGCTTAAATCTTTGGCATTACCATTAACCATGCCGTGAAAAGACATTATGGTATCCCAGGATGGAGAAAACAAGCAAAAGGACTTTGAGAGATGTCCAAATTAATCTTTAAAATGCATTCTATGACTAAGAAACATTTTAATCTTGGATTCAGTACAAAATTTCAAAACTTAAACTCAATGAGCCGTAATAGGACTAATCATAAAATTCTTAACGGTAACAGCCTTTAATTATTGCAAGCTGTAGCAATGCCTTGTAATGCTAACACAGATGATATGCTACCACACTCTTTTTTCAAAGGGTAGAACTATTTCAAGTACCCTACAAAATAATTACACTTCAAAGTGCTCCCTAGGCTTGGCGCCAAAAAAGAAAAAAAAAGCAAAAGGGAGAAAGTAAAACCATACAAAAACAGAAAGCTTTCACCTCTGTAGGATTTTATCTCAATTTATTGACATGATATGATAATTGTAATTGGAATTATACTGAATTCCATTATTTCAGATCTGAGGAACTAAAATTCATAGACTTATGTTAAAACTGAGAGTAATTTGTTCAAAATATCCTGGTGAGAAGAAAATTGCCTTATGTCTTTGAGGGGTCGTAATGGTTTTCACGGTGTCTCCAATAAACCCATTGCAGGACATAACAGATAATTGAAAACAAAAGCTGAACATATTAAGTCTGTTAGTATCAAGGTTAAAGTAGTGGAATAAAGTATTCAGGTTAAGTGATACTACTAATGCAGTGCCTTCACACGTGGTCCATCTAACACATTAATATTTAATATGGCACTTACGCTTTTCATAGAAAGCTTCTACTCTCACTGGTAATTTGAATATTTTTTGGAAGGTAGAAAATTTTTTCCACAATGAACATTTTTTCCTAAAAACCTTTTAACTGTAGGTTAATTAAGCAATTGTGGCATGATCAAAAAAGACCAAAACTAACCTGAGGGACAAATCATCGTGACTGCCAGACCCATGAATTTATTGTCTTATCCTGTAAAATGAAAACATATTTATAGTATCTATGTCAATAACACATAGACTGACGAAAGCAACTGTGTTGAACTCATGAATGGCATTAAGCCTGTATTTTTCCCAAAACCTTGAGGGGAAACATTTTTTAAAATTTTTTTCAGTTATTTGAAAAGAATACCTTCCCCTATCTCTATTTTTTCCCTTGTTTTGCATCCTATATTTGTCCAGTGCACTTTTTGTTCATGTTATTTCCTCCTATTATTTTCTCTTCCCTCTTTATTTCCTCCCTTCCTCCTGCTTTCCTTCCATATTTTACTTTTGCAGCCTTCTTCTAAGCAACAGAAAGACAGAGGCAGTGAATTATATGCTTATTCAAAGTGTTGAAATCATAGAATCTTCAGTATTTACATAAATCAAAGCCATGAGAAGACCCTGTCTCTACTTTAAGTTTTTTTATCCCTACCCTGAGCTTATCGCCAGTGATATCCATTAATATAACTGAATAAATTAATATTATTTGAATAAGTCAATATTATTATTTAACTCTCTTACTTAGGTCTTTATTGTCTCCAATCCAAACTATTTGTAGTCATGAAGGATTTTTGGGCATACAAATGGGACCGTCTTTTGCCTCAGAAATCTCTGTGGCTTCCCAGCAACCACAGCAATGCCATCACCCTTGATGTATTAGGCTCATCACTGTATGATCTCTGCCAGCGGTTCCAGTCTCTTCTGCCTCCCTCCCCTAATGGCAGCATTCCCCTCCTAGACTTTAGACTTTGCTTCTGCTTTTCTCTCAGCTGTCTCATTCTTTCTTCCACTTATCTGACTCCTTAGCAGTCTTTAAATTTCAATCCAAATTAGACATTTCCATGTTAAATATCCCTGATGCCTCCTTTCTCAGGCAGATTGAAGCATAATTTTTCCTAGGTTCCCATTTTAATTTGTGAGTACCCACCCATTAGTATATATGTTAATTCCATGTATGTTTGCATACCTTCACACACAAGACGCAGAGTTCTAAATTCCTTGAAGGCAGACTGTAATCCAGACTCAGGTCTTTCTGACTTCAAAGGTCACTATGTTTTGTGTCATATTGGATGTGAAAGGTTGATGTCAATGGAGAAGTTGAAGGTGCCACTGAGATCTCAAATGTAACTCATCGGAAAGATGGTGGTATCGTGGATGGAGAGAGGAAGCTGAAGGAGTAGGTTGTGGGTGGGAACATTAAATACCCATAATGGATGATTTGAATAAAAAGAGAAATTGGGTGAAGAATGGTTTGCTGAGAAAGGCCAATATTAAAGGCATGATGACAGGAGCTCGAAGAAGCAGTCAGAAAGGACACAAGCAAGGATGGAAGCCAAAATAGACACATTTTTAAGGAGAAAGGAGTTAACATGTTAAAATGCTTTAATAAGTCCATTAAGTTTCTGGGCTCAAAATAGACCATTGTACATTGAGTTTGATAAATAGAAAATCATTTCAAAGAAATTTCAGAATCTGGGGTGGGATAAATCAAATTGTAATAAATTCTAGAGGGAGATGAAGTTGGAGAAGTATAGATTTGTATGCCGTTTATGAAGTTTGGACTTGAAAGTGGGTAAGGAAGAGAGGGTGGTATAGTTGCTGTAGGACCTATCTTAACTTGAAGGGAGAAAGAAGCTTATGTGAAGGAATTTTTAACATACTTGTAGGTTTAAAGAAGGCAGCTGGCAGGGATGAAGGATTTGACAGTGCAGAAAATATGAAATATAATTGATAGGACTAATAGGTACAAGAGAAATAAAGGGGACAGAATACAGAGGACAGATGGACAGCTCAGCCTGGGTGAACAGACTCTCTCTAGATGGATGAATGGATGGATGGATGGACAGACAGGATATTGACTGAAGAGGTAGTTATATGTGGCAAAGAACAGGGAGAGACTGAATAACTTTATAACCCATGATCTTGATTTTTCTTTTGTTAAATGAGACAAACTCTGTGAATTGAAAAGATATTATAAGTGTTAGCTTTCTCTCTCTGTCTTGTCTTTTGGATTTTATGATGTTGGGGTGGGCATCACCTGCTTTAGTCCAACTGATGAATCTATCAGTGGCCATTCATATTAGTCTCAGGTGAGCAATAATCTTCTGTTGCTCATCACGGAAAAGCAATTAAGCAGTACTAATGGACTGAACAGGCATTTACCTTTAATTTTGATATCTGAAGGTTTTTAAAAAATGCTTATGCAGGAAAATAATTTTTTCTTGTTAGGATGGCTGGTTTGAGTATTTAATGCAATTAAAAGCACACAAGCTTCATCGTGTGTAGCTTTGCTTACTGTGTTAATATAATTGCACAGGGTGAAGTTGGAGATGTACATATAATGCGTGGAAAGAATTGGGGGGCCTTGAAAGATTAGTTTTGGTCAAAATAAAATGTTACACTCGTAGGACCAAAACACCCAAAGCAGAGTAGGGGGCCTACCCGAGGGACAGAAAGTCAGCATCTTCATCTTCTTATCTGAAATTTTCAGATAGTATAACTTGGGGGTAGGTCATATTTTAATTCATCCATATTTTCCAGACAAACACACTTAATTCTGTATGATTGCCTAAGCGTAGTTATCAATATTCCCCCCAAATCTTCACTGTGTTTAATTCATGAAATCTTTGTTTTTATGAAGTCTTCGTTTTATGTTTTAAATGCCTTCAACTATTAAGTACAGTCTACTTTAAATATTTGATAGGTTAATGAAAAGGTTTTGAGTATTTAATTTTTAAAAATTGATTTTTTTCAACATGAGTTGAAACTCTCAATATAAAGAGGCCTTGGGGATTGGCTTTTTTGGCAAAATTATAATTGCTACTAGTTATAGAGTCCCTTCCACATGCTAAAAGCATTGTACACATTACCTTATTTATTTGAACAGCCACCATCTAATCTGACTATTTGTAAGTTTGGATGTTGTGTGCTTGTTGACTCTTAAATTCCTCTGTAATAAGAGAATTAGCATGGTTTTTTAAAAAAAATTCTTCTTCTTAACCTATCACATGGTTAAGCCAAAAAAACAAACTAAATAATTGCTATCTAAATAAAGCAATAATTGAAATGAAACAGTCATGTTTTTCTTCACAGGGACTGGTTTAGAAAGTGATGAATGCAAGGTAGTTTAAAAGTGCTAAATAACCATTAATAAAATGTTTGTTGAATACATTCATTTAACATTGTGAATACTACACATAAGATTTTTAAATGTTCCACATAGCCTGGAATTATTTGGCTCATTTTTCATGCTGCTTATGAGATTCTGATTTCCTTGAGTTGTTTGACAGCCATAGTATAAATTCATAACTTTGTGTATTTTCTTTGAACAGAGGAGAATACAACTCACACAGTACTTGCTGAGTACCTTTAATGTATTTGCAGAGTTCTGGGGTAGACCTCGGAAGGGAAGAAGCTGGGAGTATGGGTCACCAAGGGTTGGGTAGGAAGGATGCAAAATCAGTATATTTCCTGCTTGTAGAGTTTGCACACTGTTGTAGGGGAGAAAGGGATAATACAAATTGCTATGACAAAAGGGATAATACAAATTGAATTTAACAAATGCCAAGTAAAACTTATGAATGAAAGTACCGAAAAAAACTACCATTTTTATATGATTCTATATTTAACATTTAAAATCGATTTTATGTTTTATTTCTATGGGATACAATGAAGCTTGAGGAAAAGCAGAAATGTATCTCTTCCTCCATTTCCCTTCTTCTGCTCCCCAGAAGTGCATCAGAAAGAAGTGCTATTTTCCAAGTTGAAATCTCTCTGGCCTATCAGTTCTAGAATGCCTATTCGAATTTACCCTCCTATTTTCTATTACATCTGGAATTTGCTAAGTGTTTCACAAACTAAACAATGAGTCAATTAGCAATTAAGCATTAATGACTCACTGCAGTAGCTCTTAGAGATAATATATTTATAAATTTATGGGAACTTTTCTAAATCAAAATATTGGCTACGGTGGTAGTAATTACTGTCCACAGGGTGAATCTACGGGGAAATATTTTGGAGTTAGATTACGTTTTGAGTGTTTTGTGTTAAAAACTCTTTATAGTCTTAGATTTCATCCTTCCTGCAAGACAGTTTCACACAAGCTGGCAAAATGTGCAAGACTCCTAGATCAGATATAAAAGGCAAGGTTATATGATAGATCTTATAGTAATGCTCACAGGAATAGCAGTAACCAGAATATCATCATTTTATTTTGCCACTTCCTACGCCCAGTTCCCACAGGATGATGCAAGAATGACCTGGTGATGCCTGCACACTGATAGGCTGTGTGTCAGGAGAGGTATGTTGAGCTTAGGGAGCGCAAATCTTTTATGATGGTATCAAGATAATCTGCTCAAACTTTGTCCCAGAGGGAGACATTCTGTTTATGATACTGGATGATAGGCAAACCTGCCCTTTGCTCTGCAGGAAGACACCATCTCTATCTTCCAAGCTGTTCACTATATAAACATCCTTGCAAGGTAGTCATAACAGAAGGGCAATTAGTGCCCCTGTGTGGAAGACATTCAGAAATGCACAACACCCATGGAAAATTGTCTCCTGACACTGTATTATGAGTTGTTTTTCAGCAAGTACCTCCTTTTACAAGCCAAGCAATGTTTTAGGGGCTCTAGAGTACACTTATCAACATCCTCATTTATTCCTCAAATGATGCTATGAAAGAGATTATATTATTTCTATTTTACAGATGAGGGGCCTAAGGCTTAGAGAAATAAAGTTACCTGCTAAAGTACAAACAATGAGTGTCATTGTTGGGATTTAAGACCCAGATTTCTCTGACTCCCACACGACTGCCCTCTTCGCTCCAAAGATCAACCTACTTTTCTATACAGGGGGCCTTGACAACTATAAGCACCCCATTGGAACATAAATCTAACTTAAAGGACTTTCTGCAGAAGGTGATTATACATAGCAATTCATTAAATGAATGAATAATACTCCTCTTTGTGTTTATGCGCCATTGACTAAATTCATTTAAAAGGAGAGACAGGATTAGTAAAGAAAAAGAAAAAGAAATCAGTCTCAATTAGGCTCAATTAAAGAACCTCTGACTTAAGTCTCCAGTTTTCTTCATATTTTACCTGTTTAGCTGTCAGATAAATTCCATTACTGAATTTGATAATTTTTCTTTAAAAAATTTTAAAGGGTACTTTTCCTTTAAAAAGTTTTAAAAGGTACTTTTCTCCTTTTTTACTGTAAAGGAAGTGGCTTTTCCTAATTCCCTACAGTTTTTCTCCTAGAGGTTGTCCTGATTGTATGAGTGCCAAGTATAGCAATTTTTGCCTATGGCATCAGATGCTGTTTTTTTTTTTAGAGAGGAAAGGTTCAATAATGAGATCAAGTAAGACTGCTGATTCTGGCCAGAATTCTTCAAAAGAAAGGTAGCTCTCTAGTAAATAAATACAAATTCTTTTCTTTTTCTTTTCCTTCTTCTTTTTTTTTTTTTGAGATAGGGCTTCACTCCTCTTACCCAAGCTGAAGTACAATGGCACAATCTTGGCTTGCTGCAACCTCCGCCTCCCAGTCTTAAGTGATTATCCTGCCTCAGCCTCCCAAGTAGCTGGGATCACAGGCACATGCCACTGCATCCGGCTAATTTTTTTGTATTTATTTTTTAGAGGTGGGGTTTTGCCATGTTGCCCAGGCTGGTCTCAAACTCCCGAGCTCAAGTGATCTGCCTGCCTTGGCCTTCCAAAGTGTTGGGGTTACAGGCGTGAGCCACCATGCCTGGCCTGGTAAATATTTTCTGATCTTCACTTGGTTCAATACTTTGATTTTTTGGGACAGTTAATTGCCATCAAGAAGTTGGTAGTAAGGATAGTCTTGACTTACTAACTACTAAAATATGGTCTGTGTTCTTGACCACCAAGGTGTGTTGAAAGTCTCTTATGAATAGCTCTACTGTTCCACTTTATGTCCCACTGTTTGTGTGCATGTTTCTAAGCACCATTCCCAGGACATGCTCTGTGTGGTTCTCTTCCTATGGTATAACGTTTAGGCTGCTCTTTTTGCCTCTAATGCTCTCCTTCCGTATTATTTCATGATCTTCAAGTTTCATCCCAAGAAGAGATGCCTGATCTTTCCCACAGATTGTAATACTTTCCTAAGGTGAACTGCCTTAGACTCTAGTTTTCCTTTTCATGGATCATCTTGATTAATCCACACAGACATAATGTAAACTTCTTTTGGCAGTAATGGGTGTCTTACTTATCTTTGTATATTGCATAAATTATATTTGACATCTGATATGGTTAGGCTTTGTGTTCCCACCCAAATCTCACCTTGAATTGTAATCCTTATAATCCTGATAATTCCCCCACGTGTCAAGAGAGACCAGGTAAAGGTAATTGAATCATAGGCAGTGGTTTCTCCCATGCTGTTCTCATGATAGTGAGTGAGTTCTCATGAGATCTGATGGTTTCATAAGGGGCTCTTCCCCCTTCACTCAGCACTTCTCATTCTTGCTGGCTTGTAAAGAAGGTGCCTTGCTTCCTCTTCGCTATCTACCATTATTATAAGTTTCCGGAGGCGGCTGGGCGCGGTGGCTCAAGCCTGTAATCCCAGCACTTTGGGAGGCCGAGACGGGCGGATCACGAGGTCAGGAGATCGAGACCATCCTGGCTAACACAGTGAAACCCCATCTCCACTAAAAAATACAAAAAACTAGCCGGGCGTGGTGGCGGGCGCCTGTGGTCCCAGCTACTCAGGAGGCTGAGGCAGGAGAATGGCGTAAACCTGGGAGGCGGAGCTTGCAGTGAGCTGAGATCCAGCCACTGCACTCCAGCCTGGGTGACAGAGCAAGACTCCGTCTCAAAAAAAAAAAAAAAAATAAGTTTCCGGAGGCTTCCCTAGCAATGCTGAACTGTGAAACAATTAAAGCTCTTTTCTTTATGAATTACCTAGTCTCAGGCAGTTCTTTATAAGAGTATGAAAACAGACTCATACAACATCTTATAACTTTGAGGAGGTCCGAGGATACACTTCAGAACAACTGGCAAAGAGGACACATGGAATGCAATGTGAGGAAGGTCACTGCAAACATTTCCCTGGTGTGATTAGGTCCCAGCTCCTTCTGCTGTATGCTAAAGGGTGTATGCTTCCACTTCCTGCCTGGCTGGGTGTGCCCACTCTGTTGGTGCCTTGCTTTCTACAATAGATATTTTCTGCTGAGACATTGAAGGGAGCTCCTTCCTGTGTCTTGACTTACCTAAAACATTCTGGGTCTGCCCTAGCATTGTTTGTTCTGAGGTCTCAGTACATGATATACAAGGGAAAAAAAAAAATCTGATCCCAGCGTTGCTAACTTTTTTTTGTTAAAAGAAACAAACAAAATAATATTCTTTTAATAATTAGTGACAGTAATTAGTGCTGTGAGCAGATGGCTTTCCATCTTCTTCCTACTTAAAGCAGTGTACAGGTTACACTTCAATTCTCCAGATGCCATGGTCTCTATGTGATGTCAAATGAGTAAAAATTAACTGGAATGTGTGTTTACATTGGCATACATATAAGATTTCCATGATGTTCCTTTTCCTGCTGCCTTTTTATATGTATTCATATATTTATGTATATATAAATGTAGGTTTATATATGTGATATTATATGATACATATGTATATAAATAGATGCAGATATATACACAATACACCTCAATTCTACAATGCATGTTTTCTGACACTAGTGTGCTTCTTACATTGACTTGTATATTTAATATAGCATATCTTCTTTTGCAAAGCTATATTGAAAAAAGCTGATGGATCACGCATTTTACAATTGATAACATCTTAGGAACAACTAAATATATTATTTATATGAGGGAAAGACTAGTTGAAAGAAAATTACCATAGTTTATAATGGGAACGAAGTCCTTTTACCAGAATTAAGCACACAAATATGATTGCTCTGCCCTTAGATTTCTGAATAGAATGAGAGGCAGAGTCAATGTTTGGCTTCAATATAGCATTTACACAAGATGGCAAGCATTCCTGGGGATGCTGTAGTTCCAACAACACAATCTTCTCCAGTCTAACATCACAGTAATCTTTGTTGGCATTAAAGCTATTTCATCTCTGGCAGAGTAACATTCAGTGGATGGATTAGGAGTCTTATCTTGCTAAAACCAGCAACATAAGGAATCGATAGATGAATGACTTCTGCAAATGGTACCTGAGGGAGGAGCATACTTTTTTTCTTGAAGTTTCCAGGGATAATCCTAACATTGCAGATGGCACAAATGATGTGGTGGCAGAAGTTGATTTTTCTGAATTATTTTTTTTCAAGCTCATATTAGGTCCTAGCAGATGAACAATCTAGGTTCAGCTGTGTTTTTTGTTTGTTGTTTTGCTTTAAGCAATGGAAGGAAAATAACAAAAACATTTTGTTCCTTTTCTAGGTACAGAAATTGATATAGCACATAAACTTTACTGAAAACATCTAAATGAATCCTGCCAAACTGTAAAGCCTAACTTTATTTTTCATAAACAGTTTACTCACCTCTGATATAAATATAAATATATGTATATATTTCATTCACATGAACAGAGATAAAATGTTTTCTTCTGGGGTAACGTTCTTGTCTCTTTAAAAATTGTAACTTGCCAATTAAGAACTTTTCTAGGACTCGGTTTCCCCATATGAAAAATGGTGAAAATGATAGTTTCTACATCAAAGGGTTATTATGGAGAATGAATTACATAATGTAATAAGGCACTTAGCCTGATGCCTGACAAAGTAGGATTTCCATAAATAATAAATAACAAGTAAATAATAGATAATAAATAATAGATAAATAATAATTGTATGTAGACACTTTTCACACTCATACATTTTTAGGTGTATTCACAATTTGTATGTCTATCGTCCGTCAGCAGAATGTTTGTGCAGACATGCTCCAGTGAAAGCTGGGCTTTGCTTTTGTTTTCTAGTCCCTGCATCCCCACTCTTGGCAGACATCTTTTCAGATTCTGCCTCTAAGAAGCTTATTTCTTAGTGTCCAGAGATTATAGACATGTCTATGTTTGGCTCTGTGGAGGGCTGGTTTCCATGTGTATTCTCACAGCAAGACGAGTCACCATAGTCGGAGCCTGGCTCACAACAACCACTTTCAACTCCCACTTCATTTTCCAGCCTTTCTCCATCTTGTGATGAGCAGCGGCTGCCACCACTGCCATCTCACTCAGTCATTCTCGGTCTCAAAATGCAGTGAAGCTTCTCTTCTCTGATCTCCCTACATTGAAGCAAATTATTCTTGCTCTTGTTGCTGGTGGAAAGTGAATTAAATTGAAGTCTGGAGTGCAGCCGACTGTACAAGAGACTCATTTTTTGCTAAGCGATGTCATCAGCCCACAGCTTACATTTTCCTTCTTGGTTTTGTTTATTTGTAATTTGCCTACATACGGCATTAAATAAGCGCTGGAAAGAGAGAGAAAGAGAGAAAAAGGTAGAGAAGCTGATCATTGACATCCCTCATGCAAATCCCTTTTCTTAATTGTCTCGCTGTCTCTCTGAGTGGAAAGTGAACACAACTCCATACCAGTGAATGGTTCTCTGCCTTGGCGAAATAATACGGAGGCAAGCCTTGCTCCTGCTTTCTGGGGTAGACACAGGGAGCTTCTTCAAGATACAGAACAATTCCAGGGACAGTTTCTTCTCTCACACATCATAGATGCCACTGGCATGAATGCAAAAGGGTCGCCAGAGACCTAATATGTATTGACTGCCATTGAAGTTCCAGAGGCTGTGTTATTTACATTCTTAAAAAAAAATAAATAATAAAATGAATTGATTAGAAGCAATTACTTCAGACTGTTACTGGAAGGCAGGCCTTGAGTGTGAGATGTGCCGTTTCCTGTCATGTTGAACAAAGAACGGAACAAAACACACAAAGTAACAAAGGATGGAAATAAAGGAATGAAAGGGAAAGTAAAGATGTATTGAAGAAAGAGAACACTCCACCTGGTGGGAGCAGACCCAGCGAGTGGCTCAAGGGCCCTGGTTACAAGGTTTTCCGGCATTTAAGTACCACGTTTTGATGTCTCAATTGGCTAGTCCTGTGAGTGAAGGATTTCGCTCATGGCCAGTTACAGGCTGGTGCAGATTGGGGCCCTATGCACATGAAGGGCTGATCCAGGCTTCCTCCTCCCCTCCCACATCCGAGGCACTTTCCGTTTCCTTCTGAGGCAGAGTGGGCAGGGAGGATTGTAGGGGAGTAGCCTTTGATCTTTTGTTACTGGGGTGTAGGGAGATGGTTTTTTTTTTCTCTTTTGATTCACCTTTAGGAAGTTAGCATAAATTGGCCTTAGGTTCCCTGCCCCCAGACCCAGGTGTTTTTTGATCCAGCTTTAGGAGGTTAGCACAAATTAGCCTTCAGCTGCCCACCCCCAGACACAGGTGTTTTCCTTTTAATTATCTAGCTTTAGGAAATTATCACGAACTGGCTTTCAATTCCCTGCCTCCAGACCCTATTCTTCTGCCTCAAGACTTCTGAGAGAGCTGTGGTGTAATGGAAAGGAGAATTCAACCCTGCAAGTTAGGAGACCATCGCTAGTACTGGTTCAGTCACTAAGGACCTGTAGCGGTACAGCAGAATGTCCCTTCGCCAACGGTTCCTCTGTTTGTACGGTAAGTGAGTTGAGTTTGTAAATTCTATGCTTAAAGTCACAAGATGGGCAAATTTTGGTGCCATTTTAACTCCTGGTTAACACCAGCATGTTTATCAGTAACTGTCTTATTTTAATTTTCAATTATTTAGTGATTGCTTATATAGCTGATAAAGCTTGGGGCTTTCTGATTTTTTTCCCTTTCCTCCTGCTGCTCACTTTTGGGCCATTTAAGCACTCGTTGATATATTTATCTCAGACTGGAGAAATAGCATAGATAGGAACTCAATGAAGTCCATTGAACTCCTTAGTAATAATTCTGATAAAAAGGATTCAGGTGAAAGGGCTGAAACCTTGCGATTCCAGTGAAATTTGGAAATTTATTTAATATTTTGATGAAGTTTGAGAACTTATTTTTCCATTTGTTTTGTCTGTACTTTTGCAAATTAGAAGCAGAAAACGGCTGTAAGGTAAACGAGTCTAGATGGAATGAGGGAGGTATAATCTTACATAAATCAAGGAACTTTACATGGCTAACCTTGACTTCCAAATTCATTTGGTACAGGACTAAAAACTAATTCCCATACATGAAGTGCCAGGATGACCTATGAAAGCAGATGGAGTATTTTATATATCTACTAGTACAAGCCTTTTCCTGGAAACAGACTAAGTCAAGCCTTTCCCAGTAATTAAAGAAACATTGTCAGTGTTGTTTGCTTAATGGGCCAAATTGTGTACTTATAAAAAACACACCTTTGGGAGGCCAAGGCAGGAGGATCACCTGAGGTCAGGAGTTGGCGATCAGCCTGCCCAACATGGTGAAAACCTGTCTCTACTAAAAATACAAAAATTAGCTGGGTGTGGTGGTGGGCACCTGTAATCCCAGCTACTTGGGAGGCTGAGGCAGGATAATTGCTTGAACCTGGGAGGTGGAGGTTGCAGTGAGCCGAGATTGCGCCATTGCACTCCATCCTAGGTGATAAGAGCCAGACTCTGTCTCAAAAAATAAACAACAAACAAACAAACAAAAAGCCCCACAAACAAACACCCCTTAGAGGGATTAAAGAAGACCTAACATCCTAACATTATTACTATATGTCTGGCATTTTGTCTAGCTCATTATATACTTTATTTCATTTAATTCTCAAAAAGGAGCAGTAACATCTATGATGCCCAAAACATACTTTATTCCACTAATGCCAATAGGAAGGCCATTGTTGTTCACCACATTTATTTATTTTTTCCTTTCTTCCACTTGTTTTCCTCTGCTCACATCCCTTCCTTGGTCTACTTTCCTGGACTCCTTGGTCCCAGCAGCTGATAGTCATTCCTTTCTTCCTTCTCCTTCCATGTGCTTCCTGCTGTGCAGTCTTGGGCCTGCCCCAGGCTCCCGTGGGTGTCCTTTAACTTCCCTGGCAACTTTTGAGATTAAAACTGTTGCAGGCTGCTGGCATAAGTCAAGTCACATTTGGCAAAATGTGTGTTATGTATCTGGAAACTGGGTTATACTCATTCTAGGGCAATTAACTGGATAATTGCTCTGGCATAAAGACAGCCTTGTACTATTCTTGTAATGAAATAAATAATTTTAACTACAGTTCTACCTACTACTTCCAGAGTGTAAAAATCCTGGCCCATTCTTACTATAGATCAATTAAATGTCTCTGAAGCTTCTTTATGTTCTCTTTTGTAGGAATTTTGCTGGCCATAATCATTGTGTCGTTTTTGAAGTGGGAGTCCTTGGTCTCTCATGGAATAAAAACCAAATGCTGCCTGAATTAAGCAAAGTGTGCATGGGAGGAAGCAAAAATCTCATAACCTTTTCTTCCTCTAATTTTCTTTGGCCAGGGCATTCTCCTGCCTTGTCTAGCACTTCAGATAAATGAACACAAAAAGGGTGAAGAAGTCCATAGTTTTAATGGGTGATATTTGAAAGAATTTTACAAATGAGAAGAGGAAGGATATTCCTGGTCTGATACTGGTATTATATATATCATTGACTAGTCACTCTAGCTGATCTGACCTAGATCAGCTTCTACGTAGTTACAGAGAACCTAAACCATGTGTTCAGTTTTGTGCTGTGTGCTGTTCTGCAAACGGGGAAAATAACTGGGTAACTTGCCCCTAGGACCTTATCATGCTTTTGGGAAATTCAGAGACTCCATACACTTAGCAAGAATGAACCATGCAGGAGAGCTGGGGTAACTTTTTAATTCTTTTCAGTGCATATTAAGAGCTGCTGGTATTCAGATGAAACAAAAAGAGCTGTATGGTCCAAAAAGATTTTTTTTTGGAGAATTTGGGGCTCTGGAAATAAGCCTTAAAGAATGTGTGGCAAGTTAGTAAGAAAGAACAGGGTGTCTCAAGCAAGGGATATTTTTCCTTGTGTCTCTCTCCTCACTCACCATCTTCCCTACTCTTTTATGGTGAAACTGAGGAAACAAACCAATCAGTGAGGAAGAGTAGATGAGTTTTCAAGTTTGGGAATCTGATTGTTGGTTTGGATTGTTGTTTGTCACTCGCAGGCTGTGGGTTCTTGATTCAAATTTCAAGTTTGTCATCTATAAAATAAGAATGATGATGGCACTTATCTCTGGATTTTTCAGAGGATTCCTTGTGATATTCTTAATTATTCAACATATGTTTTTGAGCACTTAGTTCTTGGTCCTCTGCTAGGCTTGGAGAATGTAGAAGTGGACACAATGGATACATCTTTATCCTCAAGGAGCTTAGAGTCCAGCAAGGAAGGCAGATGCAATTACATAACATGCTTCCCAGAGTTCCTGGGTCATAGCAAGTCTTCAGTTGTATATTGGTACATATCAGCTGCTATTTTCAATAATTACAGTAATCCAAGTGGGGACCTACAAAATAGAAAAAAAAAAATACCTTTAATCTTCTGCCAGCACAATTGGATTAGCCAGTGGTATTTTGCAAATTCAGTATTTTATGTTGAGTAACCAAACTTCCTTGAAAGTTTCCCAATCTAAAGAGTATCATAATATATTGATCTTAATACATAGTTATACATTAGGTTGAACTATACCTCTTTGAGAACAGTAGTTCTGTCTTTACCTTTGTATGACCAGTGACAAACTGTATAGCATGGTGGGGCTACTCAACTATGAAACTGATTTACTTTCTGGACTTCCATTCTGAATAAAATTTATCTAGTCACCCACATCTTTGGCCTTCAAAGCTGCAATGCTGTGTAAATGACACCTTGGACATAACTCAGTAATCACTTCGTCTTATAGAATGTTGTTGTCTTGTCTACATTTTGTCCTCTCCCCCCTCGAGTTTTTCATGCCAACCATCACAGATTCCTGAGAAGCAGACTGTGATTCAGAGATTGGGGTACAGGAAGTTTATTAGGAAATTCTCTTGGGGCCATATTTGATACGGGGAGGGATGGAAAGAAAGCAAGATTGGTCAGAGGGAGAAGTTGGGCCTCATTGGAGGTCTCAGCCAGCCTAAAGGGAGCTCTGAAGTGGGATGGGTCTTTCAGAGTTGTCCTGAGTTAGGGCAATGTGGCCCCAGGCTGTTATGTCTCCATGTTGATCAATCATTGGATGAGGGCTGTTCCAGGAATAGGGCAAGGGCTTGGGTGAGGTGGCTGTCTCCAGCCAAGGCAACTCCCTAAGAAGGCTGGCTGTCAAAGGAGCAATCCCAGAAGCTGAGAGAACAAGACCCTATTCCTGAAGTGGGATCTGGGTGGCACGTCACAATACCTACTACACACACAGTCTTCCCTAAAAGGTAAATTTGAGATTGGGTCTAAAGTGATATGTTTCTAGTTTTTATATTCTACCAAGGGAGCACCCATGCTGTATTAAATGATTATAGAATCAACATTCAACAATTTTAGGTCTTCTAAAAGCTTCCGTCACAAGAGAAACTTGACAAGACAGTATGACTTGGATTCTCTAAGCTATGTAGTCATTGGGTTAGAGAGGAGACTGGAGAGTATCCATATAATCAGTCCATATTTACGACTAATCTTTCCCCCTCATATTTGGTTATATGTGAAATGGCTGAAAACTTTTGCTTTTTTTTTATGAGCTGTTTCTTGAATTCTGAGTCAGCATTCTCTCAGGAAAATGTTATAGTTAAATTAGATAGTTGCTTATCATTTATTGTCTTCTCTATTGCATGTGTATTCTTAATCTTATTTACACTAGCAATAAATAACTCCTGGAGAGCATAATGATACTTTTATTTCCATCAAGCACTGTGATCACAGCTTCAGTCATATCGTAACACATTGCTGTACTGAGCTAAGTTAATGACTCCTCAAGACAGTGTAATAAGCTCATAAATGAGCATTTATTCGATTTTTAGTAATTGTGGGTTAAGTCTTCCAGGAATATATAAAGTACAGAGCCTTCTGAGTTTATGATTATTTTTCTTGCTTTTAAATTAATTTAATTTGTTACCATATATCTGATGTATTTCAATTCCAATTCAGAGATGTTGAAATCGTGTCTTGTTTAAATATTCATTCTTTAATGGTTTTATGTTTATTTTTTGAAATAAAAAAAGAAACCCTATAATGTAATGTGGGGGTGGGGGCAAAAGCAAATTATATGTAAAAAAATCAATTTTCATCCCAATGATGTGTCTTATTTGAGGCTGTTCATGCTTTTGAAGAGAAAATAGGTAATACTTTAAAAATTTGCTTCTCTGGATAAAAGATGTTTGTTAAAATTATAAGCCATGAGCTTTCTATTTAGCTATGTTTTTCTATGCATGTTTTAAAGAAAATGTTTCATTTTAAATGACCAGAAAAAAAATCCCCAAACAAAACAAAATAGGTTAATGACCAATGACAGATCTAAGAATTTCCGTTTTAAATTTTCTATAATTAAACCTAAGGCTGTTCTTTTCAAACATTTTAAAGCGTCATAATATTTTTACTCAAACACTGAAATATCAGTTGAAAAAACATTCATTTTAGTTTAGTATGGAGATTCATATTCCCCTCCAAAACTAGGTATTTTTGATTATTTTCTTTTCTTACTGAAAAAAACTTATATATATCTCTCTCTGAGATTTTGCATATATGTGTATATATATATATATGTATATAAAAAACTATAAAGGATAAGATGATAATCTCTATGTATCCATCACTCAATTTCATCATTTATCAAGTCATGCTGAATCTTGTTTGTTTTATGTCTACCCTACTCATTCTCCTTTGTCCCTACCTAGATTATTTTAATATTTTATGATTTTATCTATATCTATTTTAATAGGTACCTTTATAAGGATTATTTAAGACATAGTACCAGAGGCTTCTTATTATACCTAAAAGTTAACAATAATTTTCCAAGAGCATTGGATACCCAATAAGTGTTCAAAATCTCTGACTATGTCAGTATTTTGAAAAAGATTATTAGTTTAAATCAGTATTCATATAAGGCTTATACATTATAGTCGGTTGATAAAACTTTGACGTCTCTTTTGCCATATAGGTATCCTCTCCATCTTTAATTTTTTTTAATAGTCTTTTTGCTGAACAAATCGGCTCATTTATCTTGCACAGTTTTCCATAGTCTGGATTTTGCTAATAGCATCTTATATCAGTTAACATGTTCCATTGTTCTATTGCCTATAAATTGACAGTAAGATCTAGAGAATTGATCAGATTTAATTTTTTGACAAGCATATTTCAAGTAATATGTTGTTTATCTGTCAAGAAGCGTGAAATACCTGGATGTCCTTTTTTAATTATTGACTAGATATATTACATAATTATGATGTTGAAACATTAAAATTCTATCACTCCTAGTTAATTTATTAGCTGAGATACTTCTATAAAGAAATACCTCTCTTCATCAACTATTTAGATATTCTGAGGTATATACAGTTTATATACAGATAGAGTTTGCCTTATTTTTTCTCTTTATTTGCAATTTTCAAAATAACAAATTGGTTCCCAGTATACTTTAAATATGATCAGTGAATTTTTTAGTTGTTATCTATCACATTTTAAATATATTTAATGTGTTCATCCATAGATGCAATTAAACTTATTGATATTCAAGAGTCCCATCTTTGGCCAGCGGGAGCCTCTTTAAGTTGGCTTTTATGACCCTTTAACCCATCTGAAATATTCTTCAGTAGCTTTCTAATTTTATATATGGCAAGAAGTGCCAGGCTCATTTTATGTCAAAGATCTGGAATCAGTCATTGCTCTAGAATTCTTGGAAATAGTATTAAAAATAACTATCTGGGTGGTAGGAGTTGTTATTTGCTTATTGTGAAAGGCTACTTATTGCTATTAGGTTGGTCATTGTATCAGGGTTTTTCAGTGAACCGAGCTTTTTTTGGTTAGTAAATTATATCATAAGTTCATATTGACATATTCTACTCACTTTTATTACTATAAGATTTTTTTACTTAACTGCATTGATCTGACATGTGTTTCCTTTGTCTTATGCTGAAAATCTCAGTTCACAAGGAAACCAGTATAATGATTTGTTTGCTTTGTTTCATGATATACACACAATGGACACAGAATAAAACATAAACACTGCCATCAAAAATATGATGACTGAAGTTTAAAAAAAAATTGCAGTTATGTGTGTACTTAGGTTACATCTCACCTAGCATATATAGTAGAGCTGTGGTGTTTCAAAGTCAATTAAAATAGTTTTCACAGGGTGATATGGTCCAGCTCTGTGTCCCCACCCAAATCTCATCTTGAAGTTTAATCTGAATTGTAATCACAAAGTGTTGGGGGAGGGACCTTGTGGGAGATGATTCGATTTATGGGGGCAGTTCCCCCATGCTGTTGTTGTGATAGTGAGTTCTCATGAGATCTCATGGTTTTATAAAGGGTTTTTGCCCCCTTCGCTCTGCACGTCTCTCTCCTGTTGCCATTTGAAGAAGGAGGTGTTTGCTTCCTCTTCCACCATGATTGTAAGTTTCTTGAAGCTTCCCCAGCCATGCAGAACTGTGAGTCAATTAAAACTTTTCCTTTATAAATTACCCATTCTCAGATATTTCTTCATAGCAATATGAAAACAAATAATACATAGGGTAAGTTACGCTACAAACTCAATACATAGGGTAAGTTATGCTACAAACTCAATACAGAGGGTTCATTTGTTTTGTGTTGCTTTAACCTTTTATAACTTTTAAAAAATATTAAAGTTATTTACAATATTTTAATTGTTCCAATGTCAAATATAATAAACAAGGTATATTCAGAAAAGTCTTGTCCTCTTGGCCCTATGCCTTGTCTACTATATAGATAACCACTTTAAAAAGTTTTTAATTTATCTCTCCATAAGTATTTTATTTGGTATTTAGGAAAGTTCTAATGTTTACTTTATACTAATATTCTTATACAATAGTCATAATCCCTTTCTTTCTGAACGTTGTCTTTTAGTGTCCTATCACAAGCAATATTAAAAATAGCAAATAGCCTATTTCCTCCCTCCCCATTCTTTCCTAACATTTAATGTAAAGCATTAATTTTTTGGTTAATAAACATAAGACAATCATTAGTTTTGATAATTAATTTTGATTAATCATTAATTTTATATACTTCATTCTTCACTTTGATTATTTTTTTAGAGACAGGGCCTCTCTCTATCATCCAGACTGGAGTGCAGTGGCATGATCATAGCTCACTGTAAACTCAAACTCCTGGGCTCAAGCAATTCTCTCACCTTGGCATCCCAGGTAGCTGGGACCACAAGTGTGTGCTACCATGCCCAGGTAAATTATTTTTATTTTTATTTTATTTATTTATTTTCTTTTTGAGATGGAGTCTCGCTCTGTCACCCAGGCTGAAGTGCAGTGGAGCGATCTCGGCTCACTGCAAGCTCTGCCTCCCGGGTTCACGCCATTCTCCTGCCTCAGCCTCGTGAGTAGCTTGGGACTACCAGTGCCCACCACCATGCCCGGCTAATTTTTTGTATTTTTAGTAAAGAAGGGGTTTCACCATGTTAGCCAGGATGGTCTTGATTTTCTGACCTTGTGATCTGCCCACCTCGGCCTCCCAAAGTCCTGGGATTATAGGCATGAGCCACTGCGCCCAGCCTTATTTTTAGTTTTAGAAGAGACAGGGTTTTGCTTATGTTGCCCTGGTTTCAAACTCCTGGCCTCATGCAGTCCTCCCACCTTGGCCTTCCAAAATGTTGGGATTAGAGGCATAAGCCAATATGCCTGGCCCACCTTTGATGACAACTGTAAGAACATATAGCCATGACATATTATAATTTCTCTATTATAATTGCCATTTTGCTTTAGTTTTTCAGGTAAATATTTATCCAGTGTTCATCACTGGTCCTAACATCATTGTCATTCTAGTCATTTTGGTTGTCAGAATTCCATTCTTGTTAAATGCCTCAAGAAGGGTTTACAGGCACAATATTCTCTGAATTCTGAAATTTTCGTAATGTTTTGTTATGGCTTTTATACTTGATGTCATTTGTGCTATATATAAAATCATTAGCTCTCATTTTCTTCCTGAGTTTCTCAAATACTTTGCTATATTGTCTTCTATCATGAAATGTTGCTGGGAAAAAATAGCTGACAATCTGCTATTGCTCTTATTAGTGACTAGGTCTTTTTGCCTGGCTGCACAGTGGATTTCGTTTTATTTTTCTTTAAGTTTCATATTACATGTCTCTGTGTTGTTTGTTCTGGTTGCAGTTTCAAGCAATAATTTTTTGTTCAAGTTAGGTTTTTGTTTACTTCCAAGTTTGTAGAATTAAAATTTTTAGTATTTGTTTACTGCATTTTGCTGTTTTCCTTCATATATATAAAATGAAATCTCAAGTTCATTCTTGTGTTTCTTCTAGTTCATTCTTTATATCTGGAAATATTTTCCCTTTATTTCTATATCTTTTCTGTATTTTCCCAGCTATCTTTTCAAGTCTGTCTTTTCTCTAATAACATAAATTCTAAGTTTTTCTGCATCATATTTGTGTCATTATTTCATTGTTTTCCTAATTTATTATAGTTTATTTTTAAGTACTAGATTATAATTTTCATATTTTCAGGCAAATTTTCTGAGGTTTATTTGTTTATAGGATCTTTTTGTGTATCTTATTCTATTTTTCTGAAACATAGATTTTGAATACTGTTTTATTATAATCCTTTTCTGTTATCCATGTTTCAGCATGATTATTTTTTCTCTATTCTTATAAGGAGAGATGGGTCAGAATCACTTTCCTCACCTGACAGCTTCGGAATTCCTTCTTCTGTTATTTTCAGTGTTAAAAATATGGCCCTGGGCTGGGCGCCGTGGCTCACGCCATGGCTCACGCCTATAATCCCAGCACTTTGGGAGGCCGAGGTGGGCATATCATGAGGTCAGGAGATTGAGATCAGCCTGACCAACTTGGTGAAACCCTGTCTCTACTAAAAATACGAAAATTAGCTGGGTGTGGTTGCATGCACGTGTAATCCCAGCTACTCAGGAGGCTGAGGTGGGAGAATCACTTGAACCCGGGAGGCAGAGGTTGCAGTGAGCAGAGATCATGCCACTGCACTCCAGCCTGGGTGACAGAGTGAGACTCAGTCTCAAAAAAAAAAAAAAATAAATAAATACATACATATATCCCCTGTACTTTCCAAAATGTGGAGGCCCACTTTCACCTGGATCTGGTCTCTGTTTCCCTCTCTTACTTAATTTGGATTCCACTTCCAGCAGTTTCTCCTCAGTGTGAACCCTTGCCCCGAAAGGAAGTTTTAGTTGATTAGTTTCCAGAGTTTAAAAGGCCCACACTGCTCCACCACAATTTGACCTTATTGTGGTTCTATTCCATTACCCTGCAAATTGGAGCCCATAAACTTCCCACCCATTTTTGGCTGCTGTACTCAGCATGGCCTATTGAGCATTCTGGTTAGTGCTGTTGGTTTTCTGGGCCTCATGGCCATCTGAAATCCTTTTGTTTTTCTCTGTTTCTTCTTTTACAGTTGCTGAGGCCACATGGACTTTGTTGTTTTGGTAGCTTGTAGCTCCCAGTTTGTGTTTTTAGGTTTGGAAGATGCCTTGCAGTTACATTTTATCTGGAAGTAGTTTTTGGGCTTTTGGTCTTATTATTCTAGCTGTTCTGTCAGTTATTACGCCGAGTGGTGGGATTCAGATATATTCAGAAACTTTGCCACTATTACCATTTTATCAAGCTAGTGTTTTAAACATACATTTTACTCAACATTTCTGATATAGAAAAACTATATGGAAAATTTGCTTCATGAACTAACCCAGTTTTACTATATAAAGTAATATTATATTTCTATTTGAATTAGCTATACAAAAGCTTCTGCAAATATAATGTTCTAGGAAAAAATAACAATAAATCTATCCTGCACTTTAGTGTGGGGGTAGTGGAGAACACACGGGCAGTGTTGTTAGACTTGAATTTGGCACTCACCAAGATCACTGAACAGTTTACTAGTAATTGCGTTTCTGAGCCTCAGTGTCAGTGCCTAGCACATAGTAGGTAACTGATACATTTCATGAATAGATAATTGAATTCATTTGATTCCTGGTACCTTCCTTGTCAGATTATTATGAGGGTGACAAGCAATATGTGTAAAAGTGATGGGTTCATCACTTTCCGCACCACACATATTCATTTCTTGTCATTTCTTTGTTTTTCCTCAGTTATATTTTAGACCTTGTACTTACCTTTGATGTAATTTATGTTGTTTTCTCAGTTGTGGTAGAATTGTACTGAGCCATTTTATTCCTGTGTGTTTGTGCATGAGGTTATCGATCTGCTCATTTGTGAGACCATGCACAAACTCATGTGTAAGGACTGGCTTGTGTTCATACATGACAAGATGTGCGCGTTCATGCATGAGAGTGTGTGTGTGTGTTCATGAGGCCATGTGCCTGTACACAGTATCCTTCCACACTAATTGTCTACATTTCTTGTAGCTTTATATGGTAATATTTAAGTGAAATCCAGGTTTAAAAAGAGTTAGAAATAAGCTCTGGTGATTCATTTATTTATGAAACTGCTGACAATCCTAGCTTTCTGTTGTGGGGGATTCTGGTTAGTAGATTATCATTTGACCTTAGAAAAATCTCAGACAACATCAGCAAGGCTTGGAAACAGCAAGGACATTTAACTGAGGCTTTTGATGCAGGCTTAGCTATAGCAATGATAAGACTGGTGATTACGAACAAGCAGAGGAATAAAATGCCAATTTTTAGAAAAGATCAACACTCACAACCATCCAAAAAATGAAAGCTGACAGGCAATTGATTGCTTCACTCCATTTCCACTAACTATAAGGGCAATAAAACTGGATAGAGAAAAACAACTGATGGATGCCTGGGCTTTGCCTAATAAAGAGAACAACCCACTTACCTAACAAAAGCCAGAAATATCCTTTCTCTTTCTCAATATTAGTTTCTAGATCCTTAGACCAGGCTCGGATCAAGCAAAATGGTGAGCAAATGGCTGACAATGGAGGATATGCTGCGTTTTAAGGCAGCCAGGGCATTCTTCTCCGTTCCATGACTCCAAACTTCTGACATCTATTTGGAAATTAATTTCAGCAAATAAACAGGGTATGAAGTAGGGGAGACTGGTAACTCCTTCAGCATTGTGGCAGCTGTAACCACCTCAGATGTGGTGCTGTAGGTAGGGGCTGAAATAATAAAAATCTTGGTAGCACTGTATGCTGAGGATTTGAGTTTTCATATACTTCATAATTTCAAGGTTTTAGAGATCGAAAAAATTGGCATGGAGAAAATTATACTTAGCATGTTAGAATATATAGATGAATGTGTGCTAAACACAGAAAATCAAAAACAACCTGGGCTCATCAATTTGTCTTCTGACTTTAAATCAGAGAAAGGATGTTCCACAAGCACCTAAATGGATATTGAGCACAGGCATTGTCTATCCTGTCTGCTGGCAAATGTGAAGTTTGTGTAGAGTTTTAAAAAAGTATATAGGTAATTACATAATGATAAAATTCCAAACAAATAAACAACTTGAGTCTATGAAAAGAGCAACAAAAAGTGACAGCAACCACAACAACAGATCTGCAGAATAAGAGAATGGGAATATCATTTTAATTATTTCGAAGAGTAACACACCACTGAAAAGGACTGATTTTCAGAATTCACAATGGAATTAGAAAAACAACAATAAAAATGTTCTGCTTCAATAGTATATTTGAAGGAAAGGAGAAATGTTTGTAAAAAGTGGAACAAAGTGAGGTAAAAAATGAGATGGTTAGCAAAGGAAGAAGTGTTACAAAGAAATAATGCAATAGCAGAATTAAAACCTATGCATAGTACAATGGCATTGTTGGAAATACAATCAGTATGAAACAAAAATGAAGTTATCTGAGCATATAAAGGAAAAGTATAAAGAGATGATGATATAGATCATAATAGCAGAATAACAGAGAACAAAGATGTATTCTAAAAAGTAAACGTGTTTCTGAATTAGAATAAAGCAATATTTAACAACATAATAAAAAAACTTTACTGAACCAAATAAAATATCTGAGGATGCAAACTTAAAAGACTTCCCATAATTGATATAAAAAATCTAAGGAAAGAGATACATCATCTCTAAACCTATACTACTAAAAGTTTTTAGGAAAGTTTAAGAAAAAAATTAAGCTTTTATTGAGTTAGATTATTATTTTCTACAAAGTAACAAAAAGTCTGGTGGACCTTAGACTGCTCTTCTGCAATGTGACATGCACAATAACAAATAAAACGGAATATTTGGGAAAAAGTTAAATTTGGGGGAGAGAAGGGGATGATTTAACTTACAGTGATTGTCTTTTATATGTAAAGGCAAAAGGAAGTGTCAATAGGTATGCAAAGATTGAGGAGGGAAGATATGTTATCCACATAATCTTCTTAAAGACCACTGAACATAATGCTTACTCAAAAATTAAATAACTTAAATATAAGAATATCAAGCTCACTTGAGTTCTTACTTATTTGATACAAAATTAAGATATATGATCAGATTAGGAGTTGTCAGATCACCCTGTAATCTGGATTCAAATCTGAGGCCTATAATATTTTGCTAAGTCATTCCTCTTTGGATTCTGAACATGTTTTTATACCTTAAGTGCTAAATCATGTGACTGATTTCACAGTTAAGGTGTAATCTCTTGCTTTCTTTGAAGATCACCTAAAATAATTTGGTTGTAACTATCAGCAATATATATACATAAATATATGCATAGATACGTTTATATAAATACAAATATATAAGGAAGTGTCTGCATATTTTTATAGGCATCGTGAACACGAGGGTTGCTGTCTAGAGTTGAGTGGTTATGCCACCACAAATGTGACTAAAATGTTGAGAGGGGACTGAAATTTGGTCCTTGGTTCTCTCACAAGGCACACCCTAGCAGAGAGCTGTTTCTGCCTGGAGAAAGACAATGAGGTGACTTTTCTTCATCAGAATTCCATGCCTTGTGGCCCCAAGGCTGTGTCTCATTGTAATTCATTTACCTAGGAAAGATGCGGTTTGCTAGTTCTCCTGGAGGCACCATAAGAGTTATCAGTATGATACAGTGTAGACAGAATTACTAAACAAACTACTGTGTTTCTTCTTCCCACAAAAGTTGTTCAGAACAACATAAAGGCCATTTTGATTGTCAAAGACCTTGAATAATGACTTTCTCCATCTTCAAATACAGACTCAATGACCTGGGTCATGCTATTTAATTAATAAAAAGTGGTAAATAAGCCTGTGACAGATTTTTATCTTACGACCAAACTCCTCATCATATCACAGTTCATCTAAGCCCAGTAAGTGTCCTTGAAATAACAATACTTTAAAAGAGTCAGTAAAATGTGCTACATGCACTAGCACATGGACTAAAAATTGGCTCTCCCTTAACAAAGGGACTTTATTAAATTTAAGCCCTCTGGTCTCACTTGACACAAGTGACAGAAAGAAGGGAAATTTAAAGAAATGAAAGATGAAGGGTGAGAAAGGTAGAGGAGGTAGATGGAAGGTAGGGATGGGAAAGAATATTATACATGGTAGTGAAAATGGAATGCTCACCCAGAGAAAAACAGCTACATGGAACTAATAAAAATATAACCAGTCCTTATTTGTCAAGTGAGGTCCCTGAAAATTCCTATTTTCAAATTTTATATAAAAGTGAATGTATACCATTTCATAGTATACCAATATAAAATCATGTCATGTGATTAGAACTCTGGGAGAAATATTTTCAGAACAAAAAGATTATAAGTAAATATTTCCATGGGTGGTTATTTTCCAAGGTGGCAAGACAATTGGATATTTTATTTTCTCCTATGTTTCTGTAACTTTAAATTGTCTATAATTCACTACATATTATTTTTTAAAACCAGAAAAGTAATCTAGTATACTTCATTAAAATTAAAATTATAGCAAATTTGTAACCAGACCTCAGAAATAAAACCAATTCCATTTCACAGAACTGATGTGAATACTCTAGATTCAATGCTGCTCTTCTGTTGTTATTTATACACTACTTAGCTTATGACAATTCTCATTTACAACCACAAAGAAATTCTGTATAATGAAGCTCTTGTGCAAATATTGTCTTCATAAAATACTAGTTGAGGTTCTTTTTTTAATTCAGATTTAATTTACTTTGACTCTTTGCAAGCATGCTGATAATATTTTCATCTGGAATTTATAGGAAACATATTTGTTCTTAAATGCTATTTTTTCCACATCAAAAATATCTGGGAAGGTTTTATAAATATTACCTGTTAATCTTGACTACATTTTTTGTAAAGTATGAACCAACAGTGCTCAATCTCCATTTTAACTGAGCCAAGTGAGAGATTAAAAGCTTTGCCTCAGTCAGTGGAAGTGCTGAATGGGGGCTTTTAGTCCCTGGCTACTAGCCATGTCATGAATGTGCCTGGAGAAATAAATCTGAAAAAAACATTTTTTCTTAAATTTGTTTTTCAAACTCTTCAGGGACAGACTTGTTCAGGAGTCTTCTACAGCCATCACCAGTGAGCTTCTGCACCACATGAGTGACCAAGACAGCCTTATCATTCCCCTCACCTTGACTGAACTTTACACAGGTTTCTTTCTGACTCTAGGTCTCTGGCCTCTCTTTCCTTACAGTGTTTACTTTAAAAAATCTGCTATTGTAAAATTTTTCCCTGCCCTGTTTGAGACGTAAATCTTCTACAACCCAGGAACGTCTTTCTCATGAACCTGGGACCCATTCCTTTGAAATGTGATCATCAGAAAAGATGATGCTCCCATTTCTCAGTCTCTGTGGGAAGGTGGGAGACTAAATTCAAGAAGCTCCAACTGGCAAATGCAGATGACCTAATCATGCTGACTCACCCTGCCTTTAACATCCTTCAGTGCTTTTCCACGAACTCACCGTATAGCTTAAAAATTCTCTTTCCTATTTCCGTGGAATTGAGTTCAATCTCTCTCCCCTGTTGTAATAATCTTGAATACAATTTTCCTTGCCTGTTTTAACTCTGCCTGGTACTATTTTTCTTTGACATGCCATATAATATATATTTATCAGGCCTGGAATCATTGCACCAGAAATTACTAAGTCAAAACTTCCATTACTCTCTGAAACAATATGTTAACACAATAATCAAAGACTAGTTTAATTTCCAATTGTGGGTCACAGCAGAGCCTTGTAGATTAAAGGGTATCTAAGTTGCATTTGCTGGCCACTTAGAACCTGCTTTCTATCCCTTGTTTATGCTACTTACCATCCTGTTTTCATCAGAAGTCAGGGTTGCAGGAATAAAATGTTATTTCAATGTGTTATTTTTTTTCAGTTTATCATCCTTTGCTCTTCAGTAACATCAAACCTGGTCTCTACAAGAACATCCCACTTCCAAAAGACCACTCTATACATCTTTCTAGGACTGGTACATGCTTTTGAGCTTATAAAAGTTATAGGTTGGTAATTAACATATCCTTTTAAATGTGTCCCCTCCAAAGTTCATTAGTTGAAATTTAATCCCCAATGCACCAGTGTTGGGAGGTGGGGCCTAATAAGAGATGATTGGTTCATGAGGGTAGGACCTTCATGAATGGATTAATGTTACCTCAAGTGTGGAATAGTTATCATGAGAGTGGATTGTTAAAAAGTGAGTTCGGTCTCTGGTGCCTCTCTGTCTTGTGTGCCCACTTCTACCTTCTGCCATGAAATGATCCTTACCAGACACCAGTGCTACTTTCTGGACTTCTCAACCTCCAAAACTATAAGCCAAGTAAAGTTTTTTTCTTTATAAATGACATTTTATTTATAATTTATTTCATTTACAATTTATAAAGAAGCTTCTTTGGCCGGGCGCGGTGGTTCAAGCCTGTAATCCCAGCACTTTGGGAGGCCGAGACGGGCGGATCACGAGGTCAGGAGATCGAGACCATCCTGGCTAGCACGGTGAAACCCTGTCTCTACTAAAAAAATACAAAAAAAATTAGCCGGGCGAGGTGGCGGGCACCTGTAGTCCCGGCTACTCGGGAGGCTGAGGCAGGAGAATGGCGTGAACCCGGGAGGCGGAGCTTGCAGTGAGCTGAGATCCGGCCACTGCACTCCAGCCTGGGTGACAGAGCGAGACTCCATCTCAAAAAAAAAATAAAATAAAATAAAAAGAAGCTTCTTTATAAATTTCTTTCACATTTCTTTATAAATGTCCCAATTTATAGTATTCTGTTAAAGTAGCAGAAAACGAACAAGGCAACGCCCATCTCCCCATCTAGACTGTAAGCCTTATGAGGACAGAGACATTGTATGTTTATTTTGACTCAGGCAATGTCTTCTCTAGTCCCACATTAGAACAATCATCCATCAGAGATTTTGAGATCCTGGTAGGTCCACCCTCTCTGTTAGGGCTTTTTTGATCCTCTTTAAGGTCCTTTGTGAGGTCTAAATTTGTTCCAAAAAAACTACGAATGTTTGCACCATTGGTGGTTAGGTCAGTACGTTCTCAGTGCTGCTCCATCTACAACCCCTTTAGAGTCTCCCAGAGGAGAATTACACACCTAGGAACATATGTCAACCTGTCTCAGTGGAACTCTTTAAACTCCTTCATTTGGATGAAGGTGAGTAGGAGAGAATCTCCTTTTGAAGTAGAAAGAACAGCCCAATGGTATATCACTGTATTTCTTTAAAATACACACACACACACACACACACCCTTATATATACTTAAAAACTCTATATATTTCTACTTGTATAAATCTTTTAATATGTATCTCAATATATCTCTATGGAGTCTTCATATAATCTATATAAATATATCTCATAATCTCATATTGTATATAATATAGAATATATTTAACTAAATATATATTCTATTAAGCTATATATAATTAGATATGATATATTTAACTTACATATAAGCTCTATTATATTAGTTATAGATTAATTTGTATAATTGATAATCTTACTCTGCATAGTATACTATATAGTATATGCTATGTACTCTATAGTTTTAGTGAACTATTTTGTATATATTATGTAGTATATATTATACAATTTACATGTATACTAATATATTTTCAATAGTTATTCACTATATTATATACAAAGTATCATTAATAATTTGTGACATATTATGCATATAAATATCTATTGCTATATATTATATAATCTTTATTACATAATACATCATCTATCTCCATTTTTATCTTGTTGAACTGCTTGAGAGTAGTCTGCAGGCATCATGACACTTTGTCCAAAATACCTCACATGTATCTTCTATCTATGAGGACGCTCTTCTCATAGGATGCCCTTGATCGTTTTCAATCAAGAAATTTAACAGGGATATAATACAATCACATAATACACAGCCTACATTTCCATTTCTAAATATTCAGTAATATTCTTCATTGCTGTGCTCGCTTCGACAGCACATATACTAAAATTGGAATGATACAGAGAAGATTAGCATGGCCCCTGCGCAAGGATGACACACAAATTCGTGAAGCGTTCCATATTTTTTGTTCTCACTCATAGGTGGGGACTGAACAATGTGATCACTTGGGCTCGGGAAGGGGAACATCACACACCGGGGCCTATCACGGGGAGCGGGGAGGGCGGAGGGGGCAGGGATTGCACTGGGAGTTATACCTGATGTAAATGATGAGTTTATGGGTGCTGACGAGTTGATGGGTGCAGCACACCAACATGGCACAAGTATACATATGTAACAAACCTTCACGTTTTACACATGTACCCTAGAACTTAAAGTATAATAAAAAATAAATAAATAAATAAATAAATATTCTTCATTGCTATACTTTTAAAATAAAATTCAGAAAATAATAAAAATAATCACTCATCAAATTTAGTTGTCTGATCACTTTAGTCTTCTTTACTCTCTTTCTAGGACAGTTTCCCTTCGTGCCCGCTTCCTGCTCTTCTTTTTTCCTCTAAGACATTAACAGTTTTGAAGTCCAATTATCTGGATCTGACTTATTATTTTCTCATGTTAAGTTCCAAGTAAACTTTTTTGTCAAGAGTCCTACATAGATAACTGTGTTTCCCTTCTGTGGCATCACACTAGCAGGTATATAATGTCAATTTTCTTCAATATTGGGGAAGCTCTACAACATCACTTGGTAAGGTGGCATCTACTAGATCTCTCTACAGTGTAGTTATCTTTCCTTTTGTAATTAATAGGCAATCTGGTGGTTATACTTTAGCTGGTGTGAAAATCCTGTTTGCCAACCACCATTCATCTAAATGTCTTAGCATCAACTGCTTGCCTGAGTCAGTTATTAAGTGATGGCTACAAACAGGGCTCCATTCTCTTTACTGAGAATGGATAGTCCATTACTGTCATCAGTAACCTAGCATTTAAGCTGTGGGCACTTTGGCACCTATTTCTCATTCTTAGTCTTTGGTGTCTTATCCTAAGTTAATGGAGATAGAATTCCAACACAGCATCCTGATACTATTGTTCTTCTTCTTCTTCTTCTTTTAGAACTGAGGCTTTTTGCTAATTTTCATTATATACACTGCAGATGCCAGCACAATTCCTTCAAAATGGTATGTGTCCAATAAACTAAGTCAGTTGAACTAAATGTGAAAGAATACAGTGCATGCATGAGTATACGTCTTTATGTTAGAATATCACACTGGCCCTATGTAATAGAAAATTCTGGATTAAAAGAATACATCAATTTGACATTTTAAGCAACTTGATTGTGCCTAAAATATTTGACAGTTGGGAGGTAGTATAAAGTAATAGTTAAATGTAGTCTTTAGATTTAGACAGCTGTGTGAGGTTTAGAAAGTTTTTTAAATTTCTGTGTCTGATTTCCCTAATACTTAAAATAGGACTAACAATATCCATTTCTCAGGGAAGTTTTAAGGCGAAATGATATAATGTAGAAATCATTTGGCATAATGCCTGATACAGGGCTATATCTGAAACAAGGCACTTGCTAAATGGTAGCTAATGTTATTGTTTCTACTGCTTTAACAAAATTTAATTCTGAATTAGAATTAAAAGTATTACTTCTCTATTTATTATTTATGCATCCTTTTGAGTATGTACAAATACTATATCCAATTAACACGTAAAATATAAGCCAAATGTTAAAATTAGACACTATCTATTGGCTCTTCTATGCTGCAGACATTTGTGAGTGTTCTTTATGGCTTTTGTTTATAGCAGATACTTACAAATTTTAAAGATTCACATTGTAGGTTCCTAAAAATACAGCTGATTCTCTTTGAAGTCATGACATGTAATTTTTTCAAAAGCCTTTCTAGAGAAACAAATGTAGGTTGTTTGGAGCTTATTTTCCCAAACATGGTGTCTAGTTTTATTCTGTAACTTCACTTCTCATGATGGCCTTTTTACTTTCCTGACAGACTGCCCCAAAAAGGTCAGCTCCTTTGACTCTCCTTATTCATCTCTTTCTTTCTTACGAAGACGTCCAGATTCACTTTGTCTCTTTCTTCCAGGAACACAGCACTTACAATTTTCTGTAGCTCTTTTACTTCTTCTGTAGCATTTTCACTTCGCCAAGCTGTGTGTACTGCTCTCTGAAGAGTTAACACAGAGTCCATCTGGTACCTCATAACAGCATGTCTTTTAGTCTACATTTTATCATAAATTATCTTCTCATACTGCACAGAGTCCTTGCAGTGTTCAGCCGAATTGAAATAAGCTTTCTGAAGCCCATCCTGGGTTGCCTGTTCTTAATGGTTTTGTCTTCACTTTGAACAGGGTTACTGCACCTTAGAGCAAAATCAGCTTTGAAGCCATGGAAGTTTTAATGACTCCTAATGTAATAGCGAGTTCACCAAGAAAACTTGAATGGGAATATTTATACACATTTTATTTAAATTGAGCTGGTTACACAGCTTATAAAACTTTCCAGAATCATCCTTTGTTTTTTTTTTTTTCTTCCCCCATGAGGTGATCTGGGATAAAAACCAATCTTTAGAGACTCAGGTGCTCATGGGAAATGAGCATGAGAGAGTCCACTTGGAAATCAGGAGATACTGACAAGCAGAAAGAAGGAGGTTCTGAGAGGAAATGTCATTTAATTTGCTTGGTCTTTCTTTTCTTTTTGTCTTGATTGTCTTTTGGGGAAACCAGGACGCTATGCACATAATGTAAAAGAAAAGACAGAAAAAAAAAACATTTTGTAAAGAAATATACTTGTATATGTGAAACATGTGTGTGACCACAGCAGGATGTTAATATACAAACAACTCTCTACCCCAATAAATTTTCTATTAAACATTTGTTTCACTATGATTTGCATGTATCTGAACTAAACCTTATCTGTGGTTTCAATTACCCATGGTCAACTATAGTCAAAAATATCAAATGAAAAATACCAGAAATTCAAAATATGTAAGTGTATTGTGAATGGAATTGTATGCCATTCTGAGGAGCATGATGAAATCATGTGCCACCCTGCTCTGTCCTGCCTGGGATGTGAATTAGCTTTGTCTAGCAGATCAATGCTGTCTATGCTGCCAGCCAATAGTCACTTAGTAGCCTTCTAGGTGATCGATCATATTAGCTGTCACAATACCGCAGTGCTTGTGTTTAAGTTACCCTGATTTTACTTAATAATGGCCTCAAAGCCCAGAGAGGGATGCTGGTAATTCACAGCTGCCAGCGAAAAGCTGTGAAGTGCTTACTTTAAATGAAAAGGTGAATTTTCTCAACTTAATAAGGAAAGAAAAAGAAATCAATTGCTGAAGTTGCTAAGATCTTTGGTAAAAATAAACCTATGTATGAATAGTATGTAGTTATAATTGTTCCATTTTATTGTTAGTTATTGACAATCTCTGACTGTGCCTAATTTATAAGTTCTTTATTATAAGCATGTATGTATAGGTTAAAAAAAAACCATAGTATATATAGGGTTTGGTAATATCCATGGTTTCAGGCATCCACGAAGGGTATTGGGACATACCCCCAGCAGAAAAGGGCAGACTACTATACTACAGAACTTACATAATCAACTACACATCTTTGAAAACTTATATTTGTTGAGTATAAACAAGGTTCTAACTTATTGGCACCACCTTATGTTGGCTCTATGCTCTGGAGACCCAAGGCGAGGCTGCCTGTGAGTGGGCTGATGCGTAGATAATACCAAATTATGCTGAAGAGCTGGGTTCTTCTGTATTAAAATTTCTTCTAGTCTAGGGCAATAAATTCTCCTAGAGGAACCAATATATGATTTGTGTATCTGAAAACCTGGGAACTTGAAATAATCTTTTTGATTAAGTTGTATTTATAATGTCAAACTTTTCTTTCAGTCCCAGAGTTGGACCAAAAAAAAAAAAAAAAAAATCTACTGAGTGGCTTTCCATCAATTTCTGACAGAATTATGGTTGGCTATCTCAGGCCATGATTTTGGTTAAGGTTTTCATGCTGAAAATGCTTCCACCTAGAGAGTGATCTGAGGACAGCACCAGGCACTGTACATGCAGGGAGCACCTTGGTGGCAAACGTCCAGCTGTCTCGCCTAGGCTTTTCAATTTCCTTGAATTGGGCACCAGGGAAGGAGAAAAAGGAGGAAAGGCTAGAGTTTTGGTGAGTTCGGACCCAGCAAGGGGATAGGGGACATCAGAATGGCAGCACCTTAGCAGTGGTGTTTCTATGTACATACACTGAACCCCGAGGGTAGGCAAAGATTTTGCTGTTTTGAAAGGTGACTGATCTGAACCTAAGACATTTCTTATGTCTTCACTCCATCCAGTCTCTCTGGTTCAGCTATTTGATTTGATCACTGCCTTCTCTTGTCCTGATTTGGTGCCCCTTTCTTTTTCTTCTCCCAGCCAGTTGTCATGCGTGGCTTGTTTTATGCTTGGTTTGTCTCTATAGCCTGAAGGTTTCCTCTTGCTTTCCATTCTGTAGATCCCAACCTTGATCTGCTTTAAGTTCTAGGTCAGAGCCTGGTTGAGTCACTGTGTCTCTCCCTAGTAAGGATGTGTGATGTTGGCTGGTAAGGTTGGGTCAGATGTTCTTTTTCCTCCTGTTCAGATAGAAATTGGCATTGAGTACATTTACATTGCCAGTGCTCTGGCTCTGAAGACTTAGATTCTGACTGACACACACACACACAACACACACACACACAGAGAGAGAGAGAGAGAGAGAGAGGGATATGGAAATTCTGGGTCTAGTGCTAGTATTTATGTGATGTTAGAGTATAATTAAATTATTAACTGAAGTAATAACTTGCTACTTTGTCAGATCTAATGGACACTGGACCATTTCTTAACTTCCCATTCCGTTCTTGGGGTGGTGCTTTTTTTCTCTTAACTTTTGTGATAACACTTCCATATTTTCTCCTATCTCACTTGCACTTTTTTTCTTAGTCTTTTTGCCAGCTTCTTTTTCTCAACTAGAACACTTAACATTGTAGAGCCTGTGGGCATTGTCCTAGGTTCTTTTCTTTTTATTATCTCTTCCTATCTCATCTCATTCTATCCTAGGGCTCTGCAAGCTATCTATGCCCATGACTCACAGATTTTTGTCTCCAGACAAGACTGTTCCACTGAATGGCTCATCCTAAAACCTGAATCCGATCAATTCTTCTCTTTTCGTTACCACCTACATCTATCTATGAGCAAGTCCTGCCACTTCTCTGCCCACTTCCCCCTGCATCAGTCCCAGACCCTCCCACTCGCCTCTAAAACACCATCATCTTTCACTAAAGCTGCTGTAACAGTCTTCTAACATGTTTTATTCCTTTTATTCTTTATAACCTCCAATATCCATAGAAAAATCAGTGATTAAAAATGTATGTAGATTCATGGAACTCTCCTATTTAAAACATTTTACTGAGTTCCTATTTTACCTGGAGTAAAATACATTGTCTACAAGGCCATGATCTGACTCCTACCTACCTTGTTGGTTATATCTTATAGTGCTGTCCCCCTAACTCACTACTGTTTAGGTGCATGACCATCCTTTCTGGCTTTTACATTTATCAAACTCTTTCATACTTGTCTTTGCACTTGCAATTCCCTCTTTGGAAAGCTTGGCTCTTGGCTTAGTACACTGTTGTTTCTCTTTCATCCATCTTCTTTCATCACTGTTGTTTATTTTTCATCCTTGGCACACTGTTGTCTGTCTTAATACACTGTTGTTTTTCTTTGTGCAGTTTATCCAAAGTGTACCTCCACTTGGTTAATCTCTATTCTATCACTAACTTTTTTATGGCCTTCATACTTATCATTCTCTGTAATTATCTACTTGCTGTTTATTTTCCATTCATTCATCTCCACTGTTCTGTCTCCCCATAAGGTAAGCATTGTGAGCAGAGGGTATTTGTCTCTCTTGCTTATAGTAATATTCCTAGGGATAGTACTTTCTTGCATCTATAAGATACTCAACAAAATGTTGATGAATGAATGCATGAGAAGTTAAGTATAGCCACTCTGGCTTCTCAGGATAACAGTCTTTTATTTTTTTCATTTAGGTAACACTTTCCTTTCTTTCTTTTTTCCTTTTTTTTGGTAGAAGGAAGAATTGCTGAGAGAGTATTAGCAAACAGACAAGGGTAAGAGTCCATGGAGCTCTTTGTCATGCTAAAATATATTGTAGCCTAAATATATTTGGAAATCTCTGGGTAAAGAGTTTCTTGTTCACCTCTATGATGGGTTTTAGTGTGTTTTCTGTTATTTCATCAGATTACAAAAATGAAAATTCACAGCTTTTAGAAGAATCTGAAACAAGGCTAGTTTTATTTGCTGCCTCCAATTATATAAGGATTCTACTGCAAGAAAATAATGATCAGAGTTAATAAGGAGTTAATAGTGCAAGCCAATCTGAATAAAAGCCAAAAACAAATACCTAGCATAGGATTTTTGTAACCAAAGTTCAAAAAGCTCTGAAAAGTGAAAAGATTTTTTAAATGTTTGTGGCAAACTCTTTTTATAAAAAATCCTGACCTGAACTTACAAGAGACAATTTCAAGTCCTTATTTATCCCCAAATTCATGTTTTCCTGGAGAAATGTTAATGATTTTAGTCAATATGATATTTATAACATAAGTCATAAATATGAAGATCCACATTTCCACGGTGCTTTGAGGGCCTTCCAAATAATGGTGTCACGCATTCTGGGCTAAACTCAAGATTGATTCTTCTGTGGTGTCCCAGAATTAGATTGTATTATTGGATTCAAAATATGTGCTACTTCCTTTCATCATTTATTATATAAGTAAGCACTTGTTAAGGTGAGGGGCAAATGTTTTTGCCCAGGAATTAAAAACATATAAGCTTCTGGTAGCAGTTATATGGAGCAAGAAAATAAGTTTCTTTTTAGTAATGATATGCAATGCTTTAGAGGAGATTGTAATGAATAGAGTGAAGTGGTGGTGCATGGAATGAACAAATATAGGCAGTAATAAAACATACCTTACAGTCTTAATGGTTTTTTTAAGTGAATAACAAGTGGTGACAAGGTTTGGGGTATGATCCAAGTTGAATTGGCCATCACTAATTACCAGGTATTTTTTCTTTGTGCTTGGCTTTCATACAAATTGGCTTGCAGTTATGCCCAGATTCAGTCAACTGCAAACTCAAACTCAACAATTTCCAGCACTGACAACTCTCCATTAACTCTGACCATCATTTCATTGCAGCTGAATCCTTGTCTATCTAGAGGGGATACATGAGGAACCAGCCTTGTTTCAGGTTCTACTGAGGGGTATTTATGTCTTGAGATGCTGCCACCGCAATTAGTCAATCCTATGTTTGGTATTTTTTACTTCTAAGGGTTCAGGACTACATGTTTGATGACTGGTAGATTGTTTGACATCTGGTGCTATTGAAAGCAGTATTAGTTCCAAGCAAAAAAAAAATAGACTGTCAGTGCTTTTTATTTTATTTCCTATATCTGGTTCTTTATTACTTTTTTGCTTCTTCAATCTGTCCCTAATGGACCTTGGTGAACTTAGAAACTCAAAGTTAAAAATGGAAGCTTTCAGTGACACGAAGAAAAATGACTCTGGGTTGGTAAATATTACTGTCCTAAAGAAGTGAGAGTAAAGTGCTTGATTCAAAACATTTAAATAGAATTTGTGAGTTCTCAGTGTGTTCAAGATGATGATCTCCTAGATGGGAAATACCACCTTCTGAGTAAAGTATCAAGAGTAGTTTATTTCTTTTTCCCTACTGTTGTATATTTTGTAAGAACAAAGAAAATAACTTCTGTCAGCAATTTTAAATACTACTTTTTGGAGGTAAAATACATTTACAGTGAAATGTGTATATCTCAAGTAAATAATTCTGTGAGTTTTGATAAATGCATACACTCATCTAACCCACTCCCCTATCAAGAGGTAGAATATTTCAATCAACTCAGAAAGTGTCCCTCTGTTCAATACATTTCCCAATCTCAAGAGGCAAACGCTTTTCAGATTTTTATTATGATAAATAATTTTTGTCTATTCTTGAACTTTATGTAAGTGGAATCATTATCATATACAGTGTTTCGTATCTAGCTTTCTTTGTTCAGCATGTTTTAGAGATTCATCCATGTTGTTTTATGTATCCATACTTTTTTCATTTTTATTGCTGAGAAGTGTTTATTGTGGGAATAGAACAGGTCTATTTTTTTAAGTCTATTTTGTTGATGGAGATGTGGGTTAGAATTATTTCTAACACAGACTTTATTATGAATAAAGCTGCTTGAATATTCTTGTACAAGTCTTTTTGTGTATCTGTGTTTTCATTTTATCTGTATAAATATCCAGAAGCAGAACTATTAGGCAATATTGTGTGTGTTTAGCTTTGTAAGAAACTGCCAAATAATTTTCCAAATTGGTTTCACCATTTTATTTGCTTTCTGGCAGTGTATAGTGGTCCCAGTTGCCTAACGTTTTCTTAACAGTGGTATGATTAAACATTTGAGTGAGTGTTTTTACATCTTGATAGTTTTAGTTTGCACTTCTCTGATGACTAATGAGTCTAGGATGGCTCCTACATTCCTATCTTGATATGGGGTTTGGGTGTGGTGAAGGAGGCAGTTCACAGAGATAATACCAGAGGAGAAAAAGGGAAGTGATAGAGTATTAAGTTTTGGGGGTGTTAGAGAGATAGAAACATGAACTGAATTTTAGAAAAAGAGTTTGGAGAAAGCACAAATTTAAGAATCAACAAGAGATGACTTTGGGCAGATGGTGGAATAGGAGGTCACCTGCTCATCTTCGCTCCAGCAAAATCAAGAATTCTGCACCCACTCACAACAAAAGTCTCTTTGTGTGAGTCTAGGAATTCAGTTACAGCCTGTCTCAGGCACAAACTGGAGCAGTACAGAAAGCCCAGGGATCCATCCAGTGACCCGTCAGGAGCCCCCCTAGAAACCTAAAGGAAGCCACACCCATCAACACACCTTGGAAGGAATATGGACATATTCTTGGGAGAAATATGGGCAAACGGATTCAGGAAGCTCAAAAGGCCTTAAGCAGTATCAATTTAAAAAGGAAACTCTGAAACACATTATAATCAAATTATCAAAAATCAAAGGCAAAGAGAGAATCTTCAAAGCAGCAAGAGAGAAGAAACTGTCAAATATAAAGGACTACTTCTCAATAGACTTCTTAACAGAAACCTTGCAAGCCATGAGGGAATGGAATGACACATTCAAAATGCTAAAAGAAAAAATTGCCAATCAAGAATACTACACACTGAAGAACTGTCTTTAAGAAATGAAGGGCAGATAAAGAAATTTGAAAACAGGAAAAGGATGAGGCAGCTGGTCATCATGAGACTGGCTTTACAAGAAATGTGAAAGGAGCTCTTACAGTTGAAACAAAAGGATGACAAATATCAATATGTAGGCATATTAAAATATAAAACTCACTGATAAAAGCAAAGGCATAGTCAAATTCAAAATGCTCTAATACTGTAAAGGTGCTGTGTAAATCACTCTTTAGTATAAAAGTTCAAAAACAAATGTATTAAAGACAACTATAGCTATAAATAATTGGTAAAAAAGATATACAATGTAAATAAATATAAAGTATTCCATCAATAGCATAAAATATGGTGGTGAGGAGAAGTATGCAATTGAAGTTAAGGTATTATCAGCTTAAATTAGGATATTATAAGATGTTTTATGTGTGCCTCATGAAAACTGCAAAAAAGTCTAGCAGACACAAAAAAGATAAAGAAGAATCAAAGCATAGTATTACAAAAATATAACAAATTATAAAGGCAGCAAAATTGGAAGAGAAGAACAAAAGAACTACAAAGCAGTCAGTAGAAAATTAACAAAATGCCAGTAGCAAGTCCTTACCTATCAGTACTTACATTTGACGTAAATAAATGAAATTCTCTGAAGGAAAGAGTGGTTAAATGGATAAAGAGACTCATTTTAGCCTTAAGAGCACATATTGATTGAGAATTAAAGTTTGGAAAAAAATATTCCAGGAAATTGGTAATCAAAAGAGAGCAAGCATGCCTATGGTTATATAAAACAAAATAGACTATAAGTAAAAAAGCATAAAAAGAGACAAGTACATTATGTTATGATAAAGGGGTCAATTTATCAAGAGGATATAACAATTTTAAATATATATGCACCCAATATTGGAGCTCTTAAATATATAAAACAAATATTAATTGATCTGAAGGGTAAGATAGACTATAATACAATAATATTGGAGACTTCAATACTCCACTTTTAACAATGGAGAGATCATCTATACAGAAAATCAATAGGGAAATAGTGCCGCACACCCTCAAGAGGAGGGCATTATATAGAGTATGTTATACCGTGATGCAGGAATCCTAGGAGCCTTCTTAGAATTCTGCTTACCATGCTGTCTCCCAATGGCTGGTTGAATGACTTTTCTTTGTTTAATGGATGCAACTTGCTGATGACTCCTAGGTGACAAGTATGCAATGGACAGGTAAATAACTCTTAGTCTGTATCCTATAGTGTAGATATAGCATATTTCTCAACAAATAAAAACATGGCTGGAGTCAACTTTTTTATTTTGAGGAAGCATCAATTGCTTTTTATCTCCTTAGAAGTAAACTTTATACCCTAAAAATAATTTACTGTAAAAGCAAAAGAAATTTAATACTATAAATATACAAGGTATTTGATATTTCTTATGTTAGTTTTTTCAGGAAACTATTTTTATATAACTAACTCCTGCTGTAATTCTTATTTGACATCAGGTAGTTCAACCCCACAAGTTCTTCTCACTGAAAAGGCAGTCTGGGCCAGGTGCAGTGGCTCACTCCTGTAATCCCAGCACTTTGGGAGGCCGAGGTGAGCAGATCATGAAATCAAGAGATCGAGGCCACCTGGTCAACATGGTGAAACCCTGTCTCTACTAAAAATCCACAAATTAGCTGGGTGTGGTGGCACGCACCTGTAGTCCTAGCTACTTGTGAGGCTGAGGCAGGAGAATCACTTGAACCCAGGAAGTGGAGGTTGCAGTGAGCTGGGATTGCACCACTGCACTCTAGTCTGGTGACAGAGTGAGATTCCATCTCAAAAAAAAAAAAAAAGAGAAAAGAAAAGGTAGTCTCCTTTAGGATGGAAATCAGGAAATATGCCTAATTTTGGATACCTATTGAAATTTTTAAAGGAAACTGGATGTTTATATGGTTTGCCTAGGTGAAAATAATTTTTTAGCATCTTTAAAACATTCCCATTGATAGTTTCTTGATATTTACTTTTAAAATGTTCAAGCACTTTACAAATGCATATTATGTAAGTAATTATATAGAACTGAACATACCATAAAGTTGAGGGTAAACAGTAAAAATCAGTGATGCAGAAAGAAACCAGACCGTTTATATTTTATTCTTATTTTAAATATATTATGCCAATTATATATCTCTTGAATATGACCTTTTTATTAAACAATCAAGTAGGGTGATGAAAATACTGATATTTGGAAGAGTTTTGAGTAACACTAATTTCTTGGTGGTTTTACAGGGTTTATTCATAGAAGAAACTCTTAAAACTTCATTCTTTATATGATTCGTCTCATAAGACAAAACTTTAACTTCAGAGAAGGCAACAAAAATCAGCAATGAACATGCGAAATAAGTAACTCATATAGTTTTTAAAGTCTTATATATAACACTTTTAACAGGTTTAGGGAAGGAAATAAAGGTACCTGAAACAGTATTCACTTTCTTTCTTGTCCCTCTGCCAGGGCAGCTCACATCACCTCCGTAACACAACATAGTTGTAGAGATTCATTGGCCTGTAGTGTGTGTGTATGGGGTGAAAGGGGATAATTAAATATTTGAACTGAGAATCATCACCAGAAAGAGTACTGCAGTGTTTGCTAGTGGCTTCCATGAACAGTGGAAGGCAATTTTTAAAATTTAGTTTCCTGGGGGAAAATAAAAATAGAGAAAAGAAGAAAAAGACATGCTAAAGGAAAGGAAATAGGAAGTTTTGCTCTTTTTCCCTACTAAATTGCAGGTATTTAGTGGTATTCACTAGTTATAGAGAATCAGAGACCCAGAGCAGACCCAAACTGGTAGAAATGAGTGTGGCTTTGGGAACTGGAAGCTTGACATGCAAACAAGCTTGGGAGTGCTAGGATAGTCAGGGTCTAGACAGGATGGGGCCTTCAGGAACCTCAAAGGGCCTGGGCAGAGTAATTCCTCTGGTAGCTCTAAATACAGATGGTGAAGCAGGGGGTATGCTGCTTCCAGCAATTATTTGTAAATTTGTACTTGATACAGTCATAGTAGATAGAGCTAGTAGATATAGTGTATCATTTTATTAGTGTTTGAAAAGAGTAAAGATTGGCAGGGTGGTGTATTTTGAGATACTTAACTTGGTGAGCAGACTAGGAGGCATGTCTGTTTCCTTGTAACTGGTGGCAGCATGATGGACTCATCCAGTGATGTTCTTTAGTTCTTTGCAACAAGTTACTATTTTAGTAACAGAACCCCAAAGTTGATTTTATTTGGAAATTTATTATTAAAGAAATAAAATACATTAATTGTAATAGACTTAGCATGAAAGATTATCCTGTAGAGACTATGGATATGATGCAGTATGTGGCTAAATAGGTTCCAAAGTGCTGTCCTATCTTTCTACAAAATAGTAGCTTGACTCTGGAAAGGCTTGACTTGAGGGAAAAAAATAGTCTTTTCTTCAGACATTTATTGAGCTCTTACCTTGGGCATTGTTTGAGGAACTGAGAATAAAAAGATTAAAAATTCAGATTTCCTGCCCTCAAGGAGTTTATAGTCTACTAAAAAATGCTACACAGTACCTGTGTGCTCTTTTCTCGAAGTTAAAAAGCAAAATTATGAACTATGTGTCCTTTTGGAATCATTTGTATAAAACAGAACCATGAAGACAAAGAGACTGCAGAGTGTAATTATATCTAATGCCTATAGGAAGTGTCCATACTCCAGCCATTGGTCTACATAATTTTATAGGTATTGTATTCTATACTGCTGTGCTATATACAATGACAGACTCTCAGAGACATAAAAAAATAGGCATTTATTCACCTCATTTATCTGAGCATTGACTGGAATTAGCTAATCCAGGCTGCATTCACCTGGGCAGCTCTGTATCATGTTTCTGTCATCCTCCTCCTGGGAGCAGGGGGCTGCTCTTCACTGGGCATGTTTCTTTCTCCCAGGGTAATGGCAGAGAATAAGCACCAGGCACCATTACTTTTTCCCAATTCTATTAGCCAAAGCAGGTCATATGGCCCACTTAAGTCAAGGGGTAGGGAAAAAATTTACTCCTGTAGAGAAAGAAACTGAAGTCATGTGGTAAAGAAGACAGGGAAAGCTGGAGAATTAGAGTGAATAATGCAATATAACTACAGGTATTGACTTAATTCTGACAACAGCTTCATGAGGTAGATATACTCAATACTCCTTATCTGTTAAAATGGAAGAAGAGTAATATAGAGACTATTGCATCTGAAGCCAGACTGTACTGGGTCTGTTGCTGGCTCTTCCACTTATTAGTTATATGACTTTTATAACTTACCTTTTTGTGCCTTAGTTTTCTCATATATAAAATGGAGATAATAATTTTACTTACCCTATAAGGTGTCATGAGAAATAAATGAGTATGTCTATAGTATGTTTAGAGTCATATTGGACATGTAATAAATGCTTATTAAATTTTGGCTCTTTTACTGAATGGATAGCTAACATTTCTGGAGTTTTACTGTGGTCACAAAGTAACTGAGTGTTAACAACAGTAATGAACAGCTTCTGCTCCTACTTTTGCCATGTGATGTGCCTGTTCCGTTTTGCCTGCTGCCATGATTGGTAGCTTCCTGAGACCTCTCCAGAAGCATGTGCTGCTATGCTTCCAATACAGCCCTCAGAACTATAAGCCAGGTAAATATCTTTTCTTATAAATTACGCATTCTCAGGTATTTCTTTATAGTGGTGCAATAATTGACTAACACAGAAAATTGGTACTGAGGAGTGGGGCATTGCTATAAAGATACCTCATAATGTGGAAATGACTTTGGAACTGGGTAACATGCAGAGGTTAAAAGAGTCTGGAAGGTTCATAAGAAGATAGGAAGATGAGTGAAAGTTTGGAACTTCTTAGAGATTGGTTAAATGGTTGTGACCAAAATGCTGATAGTATTAGGTTGGTGCAAAGGTTTTTGTCATTCAAAGTAATATGTGGACAGTAAGGTCCACGTTGATGGGGTGTCAGATGGAAATGAGGAACTTACTGGGAACTGGAGCAAAGGTCACCCATGTTATGCCTTAACAAAGAACTTGGCTACATTGTGCCTATGCCCTAGGGATCTGTGGAAGTTTGAACTAAAGAGTGAAGATTTAGGGTATCCGGTGGAAGAAATTTCTAAGCATCAAAGCATTTAAAAAGTTACGTGGCTGCTTCTAAGAGCCTACGTTCAGGCATAGGAGCAAAGAAATGATTTAAAGTTGGAATTCATAATTAAAGGGGAAGCAGAACATAAATGTTTGGAAATGTTTGCAGCCTGGCAATGTGGTAGAAATGAAAAGCATGTTTTCAGGGCAAGAACACAAGAGAGCTGTGGAGAAACTACTTGCCAGAGAAATTTACATAATTAAAAAACAGCCAAGTGCAAATAGCGAAGACAATGGGAAAAAGGCCTCCAAGGCATTTCAGAGATCTTTGAGGCAGCCCTTCCCTTTACAGGTCCAGAAGCCTAGGATGAAAGAAGGGCTTCAGAGGCCAGACACAGGGCAGCACTATTCTGTATTACCCAGGAGGCTGCTCCTCATATCCTGGCTGCTCTGGCTACAGCCTTGGCTCCAAGGACTCCAGGTACAGCTCAGGCTGCAATTCCAGAGGGTGTGATCCATAAGCCTTGGTGACTTTCATGTGGTGTTAATCCTGTGGTCATGCTGAGTGCAAGAGTAAAGGAGGCTTGGCAGCCACTGCCTAGATTTCAGAGGATGTATAAGAAAGCCTTGGTGTTCAGACAGAAGCCTGCTGCAGGGGTGGCACTCTTACAGAGAACCTGTACTAGGGCAGTGTGGAAGGGAACTGTGTGGTTGGAGGCCCCACACAGAGATCCCACTGGTGCACTGCCTAGTGGAGTTGTGGGATGGGGACCACTATCCTCCAGACCCCAGAATGGTAGAATAACCAGTAGTTTGCAACTTCAGCATGGAAAAGCCACAAGGGTGGATTCTTGGGAACCTACCAAGGCCTTGGGATTCTACCCCTTGCACCAGTGTGCCCTGCACATGGGACATGGAGTCTACCTCTTGCATGGAGTCTATCTCAAGGCCTTGGCATTCTTCCCTGTGCACCAGTGTGCCCTGGACATGGGACATGGAGTCAAAGGAGATGATTTTGGAGCTTTAAAATTTAATGACTGCCCTTCTGGGTTTTGGATTTGCATAGGGCCTGTAGCCCCTTTCTTTTGGCCAAATTCTCCCTTTTGAAATGGGAATGTTTACCCAGTATCTTGAAAGTAAATCATTTGTCTTGATTTTACAGATTCATTTGTGGAAGAAACTCATCTCCATATATTACCTGGGAACTTGGACTTGGGAATTTTGATTGAGTTGATGCTGGAATGAGTTAAGACTTTGGGGGACTGTTGAGAAGGCATGATTGTATTTTGCAATTGAGATGGACATAAGATTTTGGGGACCAGAGGCAGAATTATATAGTTTGTATGTTTGTCCCCACCCAAATCTTATGTTTAATGTAATCCCCAATATGGGAGGTGGTGCCTGGTGGGAGGTGTTTTGATCATGAGGGCTGATTCCTCATGAATGGCTTAGGCCATCCCCTTGGTGATAAGTGAACTCTAGCTCTGAGTTCACATAGGATCTGTTTGTGTTTAAGTGTGCAGCACCTTCCCTGCCCATCCTTGCTCCTCCTTTTACCATGTGATGTGCCTGCTTTCCCCTTGCCTTCTACTGTGATTAGAAACTTCCTAAGGCCTCCCAGAAGCAGATGCCACTGTCTGCAGGCTTCCTGTAATGCCTGCAGAACTGTGAGCCAATTAAACCTCTTTTATTGTAATTAAAAATGTAGTGAACCCAGAACAATTGATGTCAAATCATATCTACTCTTGTTCTTGATCTTAAAATCACAGGCACTCTTCTCCACCTGCTATTCACAGCTAGTGTTTTTTAATTAAACAATATTTTGAAGACATCCTTATCAGTATTATTACAATTTACAATAGAATGAAACATATCACCCTTTTAGTAAAGGCTATACATTAATTTAATAATAGTTACTGATAAATTTTTATTCACTATCAGGAAGTATTCAGGTTATGTCACTTAGTTTCCATGAAAAGCTCTGTTTCAAAAAATATATTCTTTATCCACATGTTGTATTTTTCATTGTATTTCTCTCAGATTGCTGTAACTTTTTATTGCCATAACCCATTATTCATACATATATAACTTAGAATTTTTGAAGTTGCCACAAAGGTATAAAGATTTAAATCTGAGTATTCCAGGTTTTGTGTGAAGAGTTTTGTGTTTGAGGAGGGATCATCTTGTGACAATATACTGAAGTAGATAATTATTCAGTTATGAAATATTACTTATATATCATCTACTCACAGATAAAAATTGTAGTAGATACAGAGAATACAGATAAATTAGATGTGGTTCTTGACTTCAAAGGTTTATAGTCCAATGGTAAAAAGTAAACTATTACAGCGCGGTGTGGTAAGTTCCAATAAGCATCCACACAGTACTCTGGACATCTTACCTAAATAAATGGCAGGGAGGAAATTAGGGAAGTCTAAGAGTAAACCAAATGGAAAAGGAATATGCAGATTGGAAAAAGCAGAGACTCTCAGGCAGGCAGCAGTGAGTGCAAGTTTAGTGCTTCCAGCAATAGTTTGGAATGGATAAAGAATTGACTTGTAGAAGTGGGAACAGTAAGAGATGACTCTAGAGAAAAATAGGCATGAATCAGAACTTTAATGATCTTGGATGCCACTCTAAGGACTTTGGACTTTACTTGGAAGTATTGGCCGGCCATTGAAGGTTTTTACACAATCTCATTTACATATGCTCATGCTCCTTCTGATAGCCTTGAGAGAAATGGTTTGGCAGAGAAAAAGAAAAAGCAGGGAGGAGGGCAAGACTAATTAGGAGGCTGTAGCCTCTGGGTAAGAACTGACAGGGCCAGACTTAAGGCATGGCAGTAAGAATGGAGAGAAGGAGGCAGATTCCAGAGATGTTAAGTATCTGGCATAAAGCATTCAATAACTATGTTTAGGGCACTTCCTTACAGTGCTTGTTTCTTAAATAGGAAGATAATTAGGCTTTGGCTTTCCGTACCTCCCAACCTGGTAGAGTAAATACATTCATATATGTCAGTTGCAGCTGCACACACCTCCAGTTGCTTTTCCTAGCTCCACAGAGAACATTTGGGCATTTAGTAATAAGCACATGTTACCATAAATGAAAGGTGGATACGTAGGCCATCTAAATTGATTGGATGAAGATCCAGACCTATTAGGTTATAAACTGGCCCCAATGAAAAGTGTTTCCATTTAATCAAACTATACACGGTCACTGACTTAAGATGGTTTGACAGGAATTTTTAATTTTATGATGGTGTGAAGGTCATTCACATTTCAGTACTTTGAATATTTATACAGTTTTGAATTTTGGTCTTTTCCTGGGCTTGTAATATAAGGTACAATACTCTTTTGTGATGCTGGGCAGCATCAGTGAGCTACAGCTCCCAGTCAGCTACACGGTCACAAGGGTAAACAACTGATACTGTACTCTACAGTGTACAGTATATAACAAATTATGAGATATTCAACACTTTATTATAAAACAGGCTTTCTATTGATAATTTTGCCAAACTGCAGGCTACTTTGTTCTGTGCACATTTGAAGTAGGATGTGCTAAGCTATGATCTTTGGTAGAACTGCATTTGTATTAAACGCATTTTCAATTTGCAATATTTTCAACTTTTGATGGGTTTGTCAGAATGTAACCCCATCATAAGTTGAAGAGCATCTGTAGTTCATTAGAATGTTAGAATTTTAGAATTTGAAGGTAACCACAAAAACCTATTGCACAGATGAGAATACTGAGATCAAGGGATGTAAGGGCTTTGTCAGTGATAAAGTGGTGTTAAAATCTGGACAGTCTTGGTTTGCAACACTTTCTACCATATCACACAGCTACTATTATTATATTTTATTTGAAACTTATCTTTTTTTTTTTGTTTTTCTTGTAGTCTTTGAAAGAGTGGCAAATGATCTGTTTTTATTTAGTTTCAACATTTTATCCCTACTCACTTTTTATCATTTTGTATTTTTAGTTCCACTTGATGATTTTCCTTTAATGGAATAAAATTTTACTTTTACTTGGTACTACAAAAGAAATGAACAAGAATAAAACTTTCTAAAAGAATAATTTAAGCCTCAAATGCATCTCCCAGTAATTTCATATTAGACTACTTTTAAATAAATTATAGGTAATTAAGCATGCAAATACACTAACTACTTTAAGTACCAAATTAGCTACCTTAACTGAAATAATTGTCCTGGATAGCATATTTTTTCAAAGGTATTTTTCAAGGTGCTACATAAATCTTTGTTTCTGGTGTGAAAAATGTAATTACTCTTGGAAGAAAGAATATGGTAGCAGTTGATTGTTCAGGAATACAAACGTTGTAGCATGACTTACTAGCCTCTCCAGACCCCCATGTATTCATCTGTTAAATAAAAAAACTGACCTAGAAATTTACAGACGTTTTCTCCTTCTCCAAAGTCTTGTAAATCATTTATCTATTAACTGTGATCAATAACTTGCCTTGTCTACAGGCACCTATGCATTCTCCTAATTTTCACTTTTTAAATACCAAACTCTGCAACAATGTCCCTATTCCAGCCCTGTTGCATCTTATTATTTTCCATGTTCTGTGAGATGGTGAATTGCTTGGAGTTTCTCCTTCATTATATTAAAAAAACAAACAAACAAAAAACACCTCTCAATTTCTGACCTGTAAGCATATCCTCAAGTATCTGTATGTCTGCTCTCTATTTTTTGTTTTCATTTAAATTACTTTCTAATAACAGCTTTCCAGATTATCTATGTGACTCCTCCTGACTGGGTACTGCTGCAAGATTTCCATGCCTGTGTTACTTTTGTAAAGTCACACCAAAGGAAGAATGAAGAGCACACCATCCCTTACCCTTAGGACTTATATTCTTTTCCCGTCATTCTTTTAGTATTACCTTTGAATATTCAATGTGCGTGTGCACCTTGATACAGTCTAAAGTTAGCCGTATCCCTATACTCCTAACAATTTAATATATTAGTATGCCTAAAATAGAATCCTTCCCTTTATCTAATTTGTTGTTATATACCATTTCGATTCTGTTTGTTTTAAAAATAAACTTCTGGGCTATGATTTACAGAAAAGAAAATGCATACATGTTAAGTGTACAATTGGGTGAATACTGACAAATGTATACACCCATCCATTTGACTTTTAACATCCTCAAAGTTAGTCATTACAAGTAAATCAAATCACATGAAATTACCAATAGGGTTCAACCAAATGTGTATTATAGTTGGATTTAAATTTACTTACATGCTTTTACTTCCTTTGCTCCTTATTGCTTCTTTCATTTTGTATTCAATTTTCTTTCAGAAATACAACCTTTAGGCAATTACATGTAGACCTACAGGTATTGACAGTTAATTATCTTTCAGCACGTTCAAGTTAGCTTTTTCTGCTGTCTTCTTCCACTACTGTTGTTAAGTCTGCTGTCAGTCTAGTTGTTATCTCTTTTTAAGTGAATTCTCTTTTCTCTTTAGCTGCTTTTAGATCTCCTATGGTTTCCCTATAATCATATTGTTGGGAATTTACTTTTATTTATTCTATCTTAGATCTATTGAAGTTTGTTGAATTGGGAGACAGATATTTTTCATGAACTCTGAAAAATTCTTGTTAGTTGTTACTTCTAGGAGTTTCCTCCATTTTCTCTGTCTTCTTCTGTGTCTCCTCTTTGGCTTGATATTAGATCTTATTCTTTTACCCTTTGTATCTTTTACTCTTTATTTCAAATTTTAATCTCTTTATCATTCTTGCTGCAATCTAGGTAGTATCCTCAGTAATATATCAATATATATGAATTCATTTAGTTGTGCTTGACATAATGTTTAACCTGCTTATGGAGATTTCAACTGGGAACATCTATATTTATCCTTATGCAACATCTATTTTTTTGCAATGTCTTTTTTCTTCCTTGTATTTTTTATTTTTTAACATTTCTGTATGTCTTTACTCATTTTTAGCATACCTACTATAGTAGTCAGTTTTCACACTGCTTTAAAGAAGTGTGATTGAGACTAATTAATTTATAAACAAAAGAAGTTTAATTGACTCACAGTTCTGCATGGCTGAGGAGGCCTCAGGAAGCTTACAATCACGGTGGAAGGTAAAGGGGAAGCAAGGCATATCCTATGTGGTAGCAGGAGGGAGAGATGGGGAAGGGGAACTGCCAGACACTTCAAAAGCCATCAGATCTCATGAGAACTCACTCCCTATCACAAGAACAGCATGGGGGAAACTGTCCCCATGATCCAACTATTTCCCACCAAGTCCCTCCCTCCACACATGAGGATTACAATTCAAGATGAGATTTGGGTGAGGACACAGAGCTGAACCATATCACCTACTTTACAGTTTTTTAATTGATTTTCTAGGGCTGCTTAACAAAATATCACAAAGTCAGAGGCTTAAACAATGGTCATTTATTATTTCACGGTTCTGAAGGCTAGTAGTCTGAGAGAAAGATGTCAGCAGGGTTGGTTCTTTCTGAAAGTTGTGAGGAGGAATCTATCTGCTCGTGCTTTGCTGGAATCTCTGGCCTTCCTTGACTTGTGGAAGCGTAGCTCTGGCCTCTGCCTCCATGTTCCTGTGCTATTTTCCCTGTGTGTGTGTCTGACTCTGTGTCTGAATTTCCTTTTTCTTAAAAGAACACCAGTCATATTGGATTCTGTTCCCACTCTTTAGCATGACCCTATCTTAACTAGTCACATTTGCAATGATCCTATTTCCAAATAAGGTCACATTCTAAGATACTTGGAGGTAGGACTTCAACATATGAATTTTGAGGGGGGACGCAATCCAATGCATAATTACCTCACTTAAATTCTGGTTCTAAAATTTGAGATCTTGGGGTCCTAATTGCCTGGATTTTGTGTCTGCTGAGCCCCTTGTTGCAGAAGTCTTCTTTTGGGGCTTTGAAATTTTTGAATGTGACTTCGAGTTTTCAGTGGGGAAAACTGTCTTTTCTCTGTGGGATGACTACAAAGCTGTGTGATGAAGGGTACCTCCAAAGCAGTTTTGCATGTACTTCTGCTACAGGCAGGCTTGAGTATAGCACCACTTCAGGGCCATTTTTATTGTTGCTGTTATCAATTTCTGGCCTTGGAGTTTCCTGTACCACATGTCTAATGTAAATTTGTGTTCCAAACTCATGAGAAACATAAAACTAGAGTTTACAATTCTCTCTAAAGGCTTTTATTTTTCATCTAGATCCAGGATAGAGAGCAGTTTCATTGTCTTTTCGTTGAGCTGTAGGTCTGAGGATGTATTAGGCCTTTCTTACCAGAACTGCAACCCTCACAGGGGCCTAGATTTATGCAGGATTTTAATACCTACGACTCCTCCTCAACACCCAAGGGCTCCCAATGTGTCCCATGGGGGGGTAAAAAGTCCAACCTCCTGCCATTCCGGAGTCTGTAGAGCTGCCACTCTGGCTTTCAACTCTGTTTTCTCGCTTGCTATCTGAGAATTTTGCTTTCTTTTCACCAATCTTTACAAAATCTCAAGCATGATTCATAAATTATATTTTACTCTGCATCTCCACTTACCAGTAGGGAGAAAGTTTCCTCAAGGGCCTTTGCTAGAACTGGAAGTTACAGTCCCTCTTTCTGAAGAGTTGCCAATAAATATTCAAAAGTCGAAGTGCCTTAGCTAAGGTCATGCCATTATTTAGAACTCTAGTCTTTTGACTTCCTGTTTGGTGACCTTATACACTCTCTCTCTCTTCACCCTCTCATTACTGTCTTTCTTACCCCACTATTGTCACCTTATTCAATAAAGCAACTCACAGGTTTTTGGGGAGTTTGATGTAATTTCCCCTCAGATTCTAGTCTACCTCCAAAGTGTTCTGAATCCCAGAAACCTCAGCAGTAAGTGGCTTGAAAACATAGCATTGAATAATTTTAATACCATTAATGATTATTATATAGAAAAAAATATCTCCTTCTCTTCTCAAGGTTAATCAAATGCCAAGTGACACTATAATCCTGACATTGACTAGTTCTCAATGGAGTGTGCTAGACCTTTACTATTAAATTATCCCATGCTATTTTAAAGTATGCATTTATTGTTTCTTCAATTTCAGATGAGTGTTATTTGAGCCCAAGTCAGGTTTAGTTGATTCCTTAATTAGAGCCTCACTTAATTGTCCTTGGGGAAATTGCCCTAGATTCAGCCATAGGTGTGACTTCTATCATGAGGCTAGCAGGCATGAGATTTTGTAGGGAAAATCTTCTGGAGATAAGTATGATTGAGAGTTAGATTTATTGGGATTTCTGTCTTATTCTACAGTCTCCATGTATAGGAATATGTGCCAATTTAAATCTCATTTCCCATTAGGCCAGACTGACTCTCATTATATATCAAGACCTGACAGTCTCTCAGATGTGCCTTGTACTTAAGACTCTTGGATCAAAGTTCTTGGATTGCACATAGCAATTGATTAAAAATTGGAAGTAGTGTGGAAAATGAATACTCAGACCTTTTATAATATGTCCTCGCCCCATATTTTCAGCTTCATCCTCAAGAGATGGGGTTCTCGTGGTTTTTAGAATGAGCCTAAATGGGGGGCGGAGCAAGATGGCCGAATAGGAACAGCTCCAGTCTCCAACTCCCAGCGCGAGTAACACAGAAGACCGGTGATTTCTGCATTTTCAACTGAGGTACTGGGGTCATCTCTCTAGGGAGTGCCGGACAATCGGTGCTGGTCAGCTGCTGCAGCCTGACCAGCGTGAGCTGAAGCAGGGCGAGGCATCGCCTCACCTGGAAGCGCAAGGGGGAAGGAAATCCGTTTTCCTAGCCAGGGGAACTGAGACACATAACACCTGGAAAATCGCGTAACTCCCACCCCAATACTGCGCTTTAAGGAAACAGGCACGCCAGGAGAATATATCCCACACCTGGCGGGGAGGGTCCCACGCCCACGGAGCCTCCCTCACTGCTAACACAGCCGTCTGCGGCGATCTATCCGCAAGGCAGCAACGAGGCTGGGGGAGGGGCGCCCGCCATTGCTGAGGCTTAAGTAGGTAAACAAACTGGCTGGGAAGCTCGAACTGGGTGGAGCTCACAGCAGCTCAAGGAAACCTGCCTGTCTCTGTAGACTCCACCTCTGGGGACAGCCCACAGCTGAGGTCCAATAGGGAAAGCAGCGGGGGCGGTGCAGAGGCGAACGACTCTGTCTGACAGCTTTGGGGAGAGCCGTGGATCTCCCAACGCGGAGGTTGAGATCCGAGAACGGACAGACTGCCTGCTCAGGTGGGTCCCTGACCCCTGAGTAGCCTAGCTGGGAGACATCCCCCACTACGGGCAGTCTGACACCCCACACCTCACAGGGTGGAGTCATCCCTGAGAGGAAACTTCCAAAGGAAGAATCAGACAGGTACACTCGCTGCTCAGCAATATTCTATCTTGGCAACCTCTGCTGCTGATACCCAGGCAAACAGGGTCTGGAGTGGACCTCAAGCAATCTCCAACAGACCAACAGACAGTCCTTCTGACTGTCAGACGGAAAACTATCAAACAGGAAGGACACCTATACCAAAACCCCATCAGTACGTCACCATCATCAAAGACCAGAGACAGATAAAACCACAAAGATGGGGAAAAAGCAGGGCAGAAAAGCTGGAAATTCAAAAAATAAGAGCGCATCTCCCCCTGCAAAGGAGCGCAGCTCATCGCCAGCAACGGATCAAAGCTGGTCAGAGAATGACTTTGACGAGATGAGAGAAGAAGGCTTCAGTCCATCAAACTTCTCAGAGCTAAAGGAGGAATTACGTACCCAGCGCAAAGAAACTAAAAATCTTGAAAAAAAGTGGAAGAATTGACAGCTAGACTAATTAATGCAGAGAAGATCATAAACGAAATGACAGAGATGAAAACCATGACACGAGAAATACGTGACAAATGCACAAGCTTCAGTAACCGACTCGATCAACTGGAGGAAAGAGTATCAGCGATTGAGGATCAAATGAATGAAATGAAGCGAGAAGAGAAAACCAAAAGAAAAAAGAAGAAAAAGAAATGAACAAAGCCTGCAAGAAGTATGGGATTATGTAAAAAGACCAAATCTACGTCTGATTGGGGTGCCTGAAAGTGAGGGGGAAAATGGAACCAAGTTGGAAAACACTCTTCAGGATATCATCCAGGAGAACTTCCCCAACCTAGTAGGGCAGGCCAACATTCAAATTCAGGAAATACAGAGAACGCCACAAAGATACTCCTCCAGAAGAGCAACTCCAAGACACATAATTGCCAGATTCACCAAAGTTGAAATGAAGGAAAAAATCTTAAGGGCAGCCAGAGAGAAAGGTCGGGTTACCCACAAAGGGAAGCCCATCAGACTAACAGCAGATCTCTCGGCAGAAACTCTACAAGCCAGAAGAGAGTGGGGGCCAATATTCAACGTTCTTAAAGAAAAGAATTTTCAACCCAGAATTTCATATCCAGCCAAACTAAGTTTCATCAGTGAAGGAGAAATAAAATCCTTTACAGATAAGCAAATGCTTAGAGATTTTGTCACCACCAGGCCTGCCTTACAAGAGACCCTGAAGGAAGCCCTAAACATGGAAAGGAACAACCGGTACCAGCCATTGCAAAAACATGCCAAAATGTAAAGACCATCGAGGCTAGGAAGAAACTGCATCAACTAATGAGCAAAATAACCAGTTAATATCATAATGACAGGATCAAGTTCACACATAACAATATTAACCTTAAATGTAAATGGACTAAATGCTCCAATTAAAAGACACAGACTGGCAAACTGGATCAAGAGTCAAGACCCATCAGTCTGCTGTATTCAGGAGACCCATCTCACATGCAGAGACATACATAGGCTCAAAATAAAGGGATGGAGGAAGATCTACCAAGCAAATGGAGAACAAAAAAAAGCAGGGGTTGCAATCCTAGTCTCTGATAAAACAGACTTTAAACCATCAAAGATCAAAAGAGACAAAGAAGGCCATTACATAATGGTAAAGGGATCAATTCAACAGGAAGAGCTAACTCTCCTAAATATATATGCACCCAATACAGGAGCACCCAGATTCATAAAGCAAGTCCTTAGAGACCTACAAAGAGACTTAGACTCCCATACAATAATAATGGGAGATTTCAACACTCCACTGTCAACATTAGACAGATCAACGAGACAGAAAGTTAACAAGGATATCCAGGAATTGAACTCATCTCTGCACCAAGCGGACCTAATAGACATCTATAGAACTCTCCACCCCAAATCAACAGAATATACATTCTTCTCAGCACCACATCGCACTTATTCCAAAATTGACCACATAATTGGAAGTAAAGCACTCCTCAGCAAATGTACAAGAACAGAAATTATAACAAACTGTCTCTCCGACCACAGTGCAATCAAACTAGAACTCAGGACTAAGAAACTGAATCAAAACCGCTCAACTACATGGAAACTGAATAACCTGCTCCTGAATGACTACTGGGTACATAACGAAATGAAAGCAGAAATAAAGATGTTCTTTGAAACCAATGAGAACAAAGATACAACATACCAGAATCTCTGGGACACATTTAAAGCAGTGTGTAGAGGGAAATTTATAGCACTAAATGCCCACAAGAGAAAGCAGGAAAGATCTAAAATTGACACTTTAACATCACAATTAAAAGAACTAGAGAGGCAAGAGCAAACACATTCAAAAGCTAGCAGAAGGCAAGAAATAACTAAGATCAGAGCAGAACTGAAGGAGATAGAGTCACAAAAAACCCTCCAAAAAATCAATGAATCCAGGAGTTGGTTTTTTGAAAAGATCAACAAAATTGACAGACCGCTAGCAAGACTAATAAAGAAGAAAAGAGAGAGGAATCAAATAGACGCAATAAAAAATGATAAAGGGGATATCACCACCGACCCCACAGAAATACAAACAACCATCAGAGAATACTATAAATGCCTCTACGCAAATCGACTAGAAAATCTAGAAGAAATGGATAATTTCCTGGACACTTACACTCTCCCAAGACTGAACTAGGAAGAAGTTGAATCCCTGAATAGACCAATAACAGGCTCTGAAATTGAGGCAACAATTAATAGCCTACCCACGAAAAAAAGTCCAGGACCAGATGGATTCACAGCTGAATTCTACCAGAGGTACAAGGAGGAGCTGGTACCATTCCTTCTGAAACTATTCCAATCAATAGAAAAAGAGGGAATCCTCCCTAACTCTTTTTATGAGGCCAACATCATCCTGATACCAAAGCCTGGCAGAGACACAACAAAAAAAGAGAATTTTAGACCAATATCCCTGATGAACATCGATGCAAAAATTCTCAATAAAATACTGGCAAACCGGATTCAGCAGCACATCAAAAAGCTTATCCACCATGATCAAGTGGGCTTCATCCCTGGGATGCAAGGCTGGTTCAACATTCGCAAATCAATAAACGTAATCCAGCATATAAACAGAACCAAAGACAAGAACCACATGATTATCTCAATAGATGCAGAAAAGGCTTTTGACAAAATTCAACAGCCCTTTATGCTAAAAACGCTCAATAAATTCGGTATTGATGGAACGTACCTCAAAATAATAAGAGCTATTTACGACAAACCCACAGCTAATATCATACTGAATGGGCAAAAACTGGAAAAATTCCCTTTGAAAACTGGCACAAGACAGGGATGCCCTCTCTCACCACTCCTATTCAACATAGTGTTGGAAGTTCTGGCTAGGGCAATCAGGCAAGAGAAAGAAATCAAGGGTATCCAGTTAGGAAAAGAAGAAGTCAAATTGTCCCTGTTTGCAGATGACATGATTGTATATTTAGAAAAACCCATCGTCTCAGCCCAAAATCTCCTTAAGCTGATAAGCAACTTCAGCAAAGTCTCAGGATACAAAATTAATGTGCAAAAATCACAAGCATTCTTATACACCAGTAACAGACAAGCAGAGAGCCAAGTCAGGAATGAACTTCCATTCACAATTGCTTCAAAGAGAATAAAATACCTAGGAATCCAGCTTACAAGGGATGTCAAGGACCTCTTCAAGGAGAACTACAAAGCACTGCTCAGTGAAATCAAAGAGGACACAAAGAAATGGAAGAACATACCATGCTCATGGATAGGAAGAATCAATATCGTGAAAATGGCCATACTGCCCAAGGTTATTTATAGATTCAGTGCCATCCCCATCAAGCTACCAATGAGTTTCTTCACAGAATTGGAAAAAACTGCTTTAAAGTTCATATGGAACCAAAAAAGAGCCCGCATTGCCAAGACAATCCTAGGTCAAAAGGACAAAGCTGGAGGCGTCACACTACCTGACTTCAAACTATACTACAAGGCTACAGTAACCAAAACAGCATGGTACTGGTACCACAACAGAGAATAGACCAGTGGAACAGAACAGAGTCCTCAGAAATAATACCACACATCTACAGCCATCTGATCTTTGACAAACCTGACAAAAACAAGAAATGGGGAAAGGATTCCCTATTTAATAAATGGTGCTGGGAAAATTGGCTAGCCACAAGTAGAAAGCTGAAACTGGATCCTTTCCTTACCCCTTATACGAAAATTAATTCAAGATGGATTAGAGACTTAAATGTTAGACCTAATACCATAAAAACCCTAGAAGAAAATCTAGGTAGTACCATTCAGGACATAGGCATGGGCAAGGACTTCATGTCTAAAACACCAAAAGCAACGGCAGCAAAAGCCAAAATTGACAAATGGGATCTAATTAAACTAAAGAGCTTTTGCACAGCAAAAGAAACTACCATCAGAGTGAACAGGCAACCTAGAGAATGGGAGAAAATTTTTGCAACCTACTCATCTGACAAAGGGCTAATATCCAGAATCTACAAAGAACTCAAACAAATATACAAGAAAAAAACAAACAACCCCATCAAAAAGTGGGGAAAGGATATGAACAGACATTTCTCAAAAGAAGACATCCATACAGCCAACAGACACATGAAAAAATGCTCATCATCACTCGCCATCAGAGAAATGCAAATCAAAACCACAATGAGATACCATCTCACACCAGTTAGAATGGCAATCATTAAGAAGTCAGGAAACAATAGATGTTGGAGAGGATGTGGAGAAATAGGAACACTTTTACACTGTTGGTGGGATTGTAAACTAGTTCAACCATTATGGAAAACAGTATGGCGATTCCTCAAGGATCTAGAACTAGAAGTACCATATGACCCAGCCATCCCACTACTGGGTATATACCCAAAGGATTATAAATTACTCTACTACAAAGACACATGCACACGTATGTTTATTGCGGCACTATTCACAATAGCAAAGACTTGGAATCAACCCAAATGTCCATCTGTGACAGACTGGATTAAGAAAATGTGGCACATATACACCATGGAATACTATGCAGCCATCAAAAAGGATGAGTTTGCGTCCTTTGTAGGGACATGGATGCAGCTGGAAACCATCATTCTTAGCAAACTATCACAAGAAGAGAAAACCAAACACCGCATGTTCTCACTCATAGGTGGGAACTGAACAATGAGATCACTTGGACTCGGGAAGGGGAACATCACACACTGGGGCCTATCATGGGGAGGGGGGAGGAGGGAGGGATTGCACTGGGGAGTTATACATGATATAAACGTTATGCACATGTACCCTAGAACTTAAAGTATAATAAAAAATAAAAAAAGAAAAAAAAAAAAAAAAAAAAAAAAAGAATGAGCCTAAATGTAATTCTGCACTGTGCACGATAGATGGATTTAAGGAAAGGGGCACAGAAAAAGACAGAAAACTGGAGTCCACAGTAGACAGACTAGCAGCTGTTTCCCAAAACATGGTATCTCCCTAGATTTTTCAATGAAAGAGTTAGGGATCAAAAGGGACCTGGGAAATGCTCTTGTTTTTTCTGGGCTGTCAAGAGCTATGTATGCATGTAGGTATGCATGTACGCACATGTGTGCACAGTTACATGTTCCTGCCCCTTGGGCTACAGTTCTTCCGATCGGCAAGCCCTTTCATTTACATTCCTGTTAGATGTCAATAGAATCTTGCTGTGCCCTGACATCTACCATATCAAAGAAAGCCATATCAAATAATCTGGTTGGTAGACTACACTCCCAAATTTTATTTTTGGTTGAAACCAAAGTTTTTTTATGCAAAAGGAGCACCAATGATTTTTGCTATTCTGTGCAAACCTACCAGATAAACAAAAGTAACATTTAAGATAGACTACTTTCCATTAAGCTAGGAAACAATAAAAAATTTAGAAAAGAATTTATTTTTACCTTGCAGTGCAAAGCATAAAACACCATTGCCTTACTAATAAGTAGCATAGGTATGGATTTATATGGTTGCTCAGATTTCAATGTGCTACCATTCTGAGAAAAAAAATGGATATTAGATCTCATGAAAAATCATGTCTTGTTTATCTAAAAGACCTAAGTAGGCTTTTAGGATCATACTCAAGGATGTTTCTTTCATATTCATTGTTTCAAAGGAATGTTAGTAATTAAGAAAAGACAAATTCATAAGGGTGCAGTTATTGCAAATGAGACTCCTAGTCACTGTTTTTAAAGTTAAAGATACCTCCTATGTGGTGCGAAAGTATTCATTCCACTTATAGTATTTTAAGACTCCAACCTCTGGAATAATCTGAGAAATCTGCCTACCTTCAGGTTCTGCATTACATTTAGAATGCATGTTTTAATGACTATGTCTCTATTATTAAGCTTTATTTCATTATTGGATATTTGGCATTTTACCTTTCCTAAATTAAAGAGTTTTATCCAAATGCAAAGGGAAAAAAACAAAAAAACAAAAAACAAAAACAAAAGCTTGCTCATCAAAACAATAAAAAAGAATCACTTTTAACCCACCTTGCATTACGGTTTCTACTTTATCCAGCAAATTTCGTTTACCTTTCCAAATAAAGTATCTGAAGGATATTTTGTAAGATAAGTATTTCTTTGCTCTTTTATACTGGTGTTGTTCCTACAGGAGCTAACTGATGGGAATACTTTATGAGATATCACCAGTATTTTAGACTTCCTTAGCATGCTTTTTTTTTCCTCCTTTGACATTTGATGTATGATATATAAAAATTGATACATTTGTTATATTCTTGGCTAGAGAAAGAGACCAAAACAAACAAATAAATAAGCAAACAACCCAAAAAACATTGATCCCTGCCTCTAAAGGGCATATAATACAGAGCAGTAAGCATTGTGCAGAATTTCATAATAGATAAAATGCCCAAGGGGCAACTGGTGCCCAAAGGGGCAATTAAGATACTTTGGTAGGGCCAGCAACGTCTTCATGAAGGAGAAAGTCCCTGAGTTGAGTTTTGAAAGACAAACAGAATTAACGAGAAGTGGTGGAAGAGTATTCTAGATTGAGGCAGTGGTAGGTATGAAGTCACAGAGGCATTAAATAATATGATGTATCTGAAGAAGTTCAAATTAACTCCATATAGCTTGAACAAAGAATGTGAGTAGAGGAAGAGAGTGAAGCAAATCACGAAGGGGTAGTGAACATTTTAGAAAGATCACTTTCGTAGCAGAATGGGGAGGTTGCTAAGACGAGTTAGAGTGACCAGCTGGAAGCCAATAGAGGAACAGTGAAGACCTGAACTAAGGTTGCTGCAGTGGGATGATGAGAAGGTAAATTATTTAAGGGAAATTAAGGAGGTAGATGGGCAGGTCCAGGTGACTGGATGGACTGGCACTGAGATAAGTGAGTTGAAGTCAAGGCTGATTCCCCAAATCGTCTGGGCCAGACGGAGAATACTGGAACCATTCACAAAGAGAAAATAGAGGTATAAGTGCAGGTTATTTTAAAGTAATCCAATGAATTTGTTTTTAACTTGCAGAATTTGACATACTTATAGCATATCTCAGAATATATGGTCTGTACCTGTTGGATACAGAGGGCTGGAGATTAGCAGACTTCTGTGTTACCTATACAGCTGTAGAAATCTTCAATGTATTCTACCTGCCTTATGCATTCTACAGAGGTGTCTTGAGAAACAAGTAACATGGTGTTGGAAGCAAATACATTGCTTTTCACAATTGTATGGTAGCTACAATCTGTTGGGTGTATTGGGCTAAGTGCTTTACAGAAATTCTTGTTACAATCCTGTGGATAGATACTTGCTAAGGCTTAAAGTCATTAAGTAACTTGGCCAATGTCACACTGCTTATACGTCCTAGACAAATGATTTGAACCCGGGTCTCTGATTCAAAAGCTTGTCCAGTAGACCACTGGACTACCTGACTTTTGATTTATTTTACTTCTCCAGATAATATAAATTATTTTCCACTAGGCAACTTGACATATACATTTAATGAAATTGGTCCTTCAGAAAATATAATTGTTAATATACCAGTAAATAGTATTCAAAGTTCCATGAAAAAAGTATGTATTTCTTCATTTTGTCTGGACAAAGGCAAAGATCTCGTTGGTAATAGCAATTTATTAAAAAAAAACCTGATGTCTAAAAAAAATTTAAATATAATGAACTTTCGTTTGTACAGAATGGTTGATGAAAAGGATGACTTTCCTATCTTTATAGAACTCCATAAGTTACAAAAATTCTGATACATCATTCATGATTCTTACAACAGACCTGTGAAACAGGTGTTCTTTTCATTTTCATGGCTTAAGAGACTGAGTCATTTAGGCATATCAAATACTTGGACAATCATTGTTTCCTCTTTGCATATTAACATATCCATGACACTGAAAAATGTAATGCTCTTATATTGATATGTTGGAAAAGCTTATCAAGGAAATAATACCCAGTCAAATTGTTGCATGTTTTAATTTCCTAAAATCTCCCAAGTGGTCAATTTTTCTTTTTCTTATAAGAATGATGATTTTCCCTTCACAGAAACTGAAAACTTAATTAAACTTTAGTTGCTGTTTAGCCAAACTACAACACAATTTCATTGATTAAAAATGATGAATCATATTAATAAATTCAATAGCATTAGGAAATGAAAATGTATGATGCAATATTTTAGGAAAAGTCACTTTTATGGAAGGAAAGCAATCCTTCAAGAAGGGTTACAAAAAGAAAAAGAAAAATTAAGTGTAATATTTATAAGTATGATAATTTTATTTATTTACTAACAAGTAACTATCATCTTAATGAACCCATTTACTTGTGGATATTAGTAATAAGAGAGCCTGGCCAAATGACCCATCCGTTCATACAAACAGCTAGAGCTTGAAGGTTGAGTAACATTTTTAACACTCAGTCTGGATTCACCACAGTAGGTTTACATAAAAATGCCATGGGCAGAAAGATGTGTGTGTTCTTGTTTTCACAAGAACCAGGTCATCTAAAGAATTTTATATATGAGGCTGGAGGGTGCTAAAAAATAAATAAAAGCTAGAAAAAGATGAGGAATTTCATACAGGAGTATTCTTAAATTCCATGATTATATTTAGGCAAAGCTCTGCTCTAGTAAAAGACGCACTGCACTGTTTGGAAAAACATTTTTGCATTATGTAATAAGCAGATGAAAGTGATATTTTTAATATACTTTGCATACTTAATTCAGAATTATTTACAGAGATTATAAATGATGTTAAGTGGCAAAAGATATAACTGAACTATATTCAGAAGAATTCAGCAGGGGCTCTGGATTGCAACAAGAACATGACTAGTAAAAAAAAAAAAAAAAAAAATTCATGGTGTCTTATTGTTATCATAGTGAGAACGACCTAAAAGGCAAGCATTTTAAAAATGGTTTCCCTTTGATTTGCTAACTGCATTGGAAAGGAGCACAACATGAAATGGCAAATTGAGAGTTCAAGGTTATTTTGGGCTTTATGTAAAGAGTGCTTTGGAATAAAAGTGCCAGTTCTTTACTCTGTGACTGGAGTGATGTTATTCATTGAGGAAGGGGGTCTCCTTTGGGATAAAAGAAATGCTGAAAAATAGTAGAATTAGAATTGAGATTTTTAAATAGATCAGAGAATTGTTTTATGAAAAGAAAGCTAAAGTGAAATCAGGAACTAGGCCAGTTGCCCATTTGCTTCAGAATCCTAGGACCTCTAGTTTTTAATTCAACAGAGCTTGAACAGAACTTACATGCATTTTCTAGTGCACACTTCCAGAGGCCCTGGTGCAATAATTACAGAGGACACCCAGATATGTCAAGTTGAGTCCATGTTCTCAAGGAATTTACCTTTTGTTGAAGGATATAAAAGGGGCAGACATAAAAATAATATAAAGCACAAAATGAGAAATTTCTCAACTCAAAAATAGTATTGCACAGAGTCAGAAAGGGAGAGATTTCACTTAACACAGATAACCAGGAAGGGCTTTCTGGAGGATGGGGCTTTGAGATTGGTCTTAAAGAAGAGGTAGAATCTTGACAAAAGAGTTACATTCAGTAGAGACTAAACAGAGATTATAGATTGTAATGAATTGAAAGGGTTGGGAGTGCTGAACTAGAATTGGATTCAATTGTAGGCTATTTGGAGGGGATCAGTGAAAAACCAGGCTTGAAAGGTTTATTGGGACTTTGCAGATGGGAAATTGGAACGACGGGAAAGGAAAGCAGGCAGGAGAGCCCTTGATAGCTTTTGACAGGCAGATGATTTGGTACATGGGCGTGGGTGTCTGATAGACCATGGATGTAAATCCATAGCCTGCTCTTTATGTGATGAATTTCCTTGAACAAGATTATATTTCTTGGAACATTTATCTTCCTCTCTACAATAAAAATAAAGATTTTTAGTACCTACCTCCAGGAGTTATGAGAATCTGATAAGATGATGATGTTGCTCTTGTACAAAGTAGATGATCATTAAAGGTTTATGATTGATGTTTTTATTGATGCTGTGATTAGGAGAGATTTATCTAACAGCAATGTATACAGTAGATTTGGAAAAGGATATACTAATGGTAGAAAGGCCAGTACAGAAGGTAGAAAGAGAGAAACAATGAGAAAATTGAATTTATAGGACTCAGCAAAGCAGCTTTTTACAAGACATTGTGAAAAGGGAAGAGTCAAAGATAACTGCAAAATTTGATCCTATTTGAGAAGGAAATACTACAAAGCCAGTTTAAGTTTTTCTCATGGAGAAGATGAATTAGATTTATGACATACTGAGTTTGTGGTTTGGATATGAACATATCACTTAGATATGTTCAAAAGGCAGCTGGAAATATAGGTCTGAGGTTTAGGAGAGAGGCTGAAGTTAGTGCAATGAGCTTGGGAATCTTCTGAGAGGTGATAGTTAAGGACTTTGCAGAGAATGACATCATCATGGGCTGCTATATAGAGATGAAAGAGGGTTAAGAACATAATTCTGGGGATCATCTTCATGTAGGGCCCATCAGGGAAGATGAAGAACATACCAGGATAAACCTACTGGCACAGTCTCTCAAGAACCAACCAGAGAAACAGGCGGTTTGGAGAAGAAGGAGAGGTCTACCCAAGATACAAAAATGTCAAGGGGATGAGGATTCCAAGAAAATTCCCTTAAATTTGGTAAAAAGGAAGCCTTTGAAACTACAGTGTGAAAAAGCACTGGGAGTGGAAGTTAGAAGGTAAGAGATTTACAATAGAAAAAATGAATATAGACTATTGAAAAGAAGGTTAGTAGCAAGGATAAAAAAAAAAATAGAACTTGAGTTTGAGATGATAGCAAGAAAGGGGAAGATTTTTCAACTGAGTGTGTGTGTGAGATGGTGATGGTGATGTTGTGGGATTGATGTGTTTGTAGACAGAAAGATTGGAGAAGACAGAGCCAAATAAGAGGAGAAAAGGAAACCATTTCCTTTGTAGAAAGCCTTAGAATGAAAGTAAGACCTCAAGTAGACCAGTGAGATCTTGTGGCTGGTCCAGAGTGACATCTTAGATATTTAACAAGAATATTTTTTGGTCAGAGGCTCAGGCTACTTAATGGACTGAACTGTATTATGGCTGAGGGAGTGATTCTGTGGACGGAGTTATAGTGGACAGTTTGAGGAGGGACTGCACAGGAAACAGCAGTGTATGCTCTCAGAACAGCAATGAGATTAGATTCACAAAGGCCCAGGCTGAAACAGTGTCCTTACTACTTACTAGCTATGTGACCTCAGGAAGTTTCTTAATCTTTGGAGACTTCAGTTTCCATATAAAAGAAAAGGAATTTAGAGAGCCCCTTCTATGTTTGTTTTAGGCACACAGAAGTTGCTAAATTTAGTGTAAATTTCATAATAATTAGATATACTATTCACATTTTAATTAATGTTATAACTTTACCATTAATACTCGATCACAGTATTTTTTCCCAGTCATTAAGTTACTCCTTCATCCAGTGCAGTACCTATAATTTAATACCTGCTTCCAAGTGAACTGAGAAAACCACTGTACGTGCCTAAGAGTAACTGATCAATTGTCTTTCTTACTGTCATCAGGAATTAATCTAAGATATTGACTCAGCATTTCCTAATGTGTATAATATTATGCAGTAAAATATAACATGATTAATTGAAAGTGAAGAAACCCTTTCTTCTCGTTAATGAGGTCAGATATATAATTATCACCTTTTAATGTCATGTTCTATCATCTTAATTTTACGTACGTACACTGAGAATGACCTTATCAGAGCCCAGGTATTTCTCATGAGTCTGACAGAGAGTGGTTTCCCCTTGTCCATATTGGGTTCTTCTTCTGAGGGAATCTAGAAGACTTTGCAGACAGTCAGTTAATGTTCGTATGTAGTACAGGTTTCTTTTCTTTTTTTTGTAAATCTTTCTTCATTTTGAATTAGAAAAAAGCATTCAACAACCTATTTGGAATATCCACATCATTAAATGCCCATCCTTTCTCTCTTCCCACTTGCATGTTACCAAAAAAAATTCATGGATGGTGAAGTGGATCATAATTTTATAGAAGGATCTAAATGAGGCACAATCTAAAAATAATAAACTTCTAAGAAGGAGGGCATCTGACATGCTACACACAGGGCCACTGGAAAGCTACAGTGGACCGAGAAAATAGATTTCTGATACCTTTAAGATTCTATATTTCCTCTCCCTCTTTGATTCATTCAAGGAGATGGCGTATTATTCAGTAATGGATACTAACAGACTCTTCTAATAAAGCCAGATTTAGAGAAAATAGACTTGACGTGAATTAGGATTTTCATGAGACTTGAAGATCCCCCTAGTATTATAAAGCAGGAGTTTTTCTTCTTTTACTTTTTAAAAATGGGCAGAATCTATTACATATTCTAAACAAAAGCTTAATCCAGAAACGTAATAAATAAAAAGGATTAAAGCAGTAGTGCTCTGCTAAGGGTTGGGGTCCTTTTGTCTACCTTCTGGACTTTAAACTCTTTGAAGTTTAGGGCAGTGTTTGGGAAGTCAGTAAAACCATAAGAGGTTTTCTCTATAATGTTTTAGCTATTCAAGATTACTCATCAGCATTCAAGTAATCAGCATTTTGACAGGTAGTAAGTAGGGAGGAAAAAGAGGTGATTTAGGAGTTTGTCCATCTAAGTGATATAAAGTGACAGAGGAGGAAAATTTGAGTGGGAAACTTTGAGTAACTAAAGACAGTAGGACGATCTCTGGAACTAAAGGATTGGGCTGAAGCAGGGGATAAGGAAAAAAGAATTATAATTACTTTTCTTGAAATCCTACAGGATGCCAAACATACTAGTAACATTTAATCTTTACAGCATTGCTGTGAGATACACATAATATCCATTTTACAGGTTGAGAAGTTAAGGCTTAAAGAGTTTAAATGACTTGTCCATTGTTGGTAAATAGCAGAGTCTGGATTTCGGCCCAAGTCTGTTTAACTCCTGATCTCAGATAATTCACTAAGTAGGACAAAGGGTGGAGAGAAGGAGACATTCACTGACTTTGAAAATCTCTATTTACATCTCATTTTTGTCCGGTGCTGTCTCTAGATGTTGTACCTCCTGGTGAGGGAATGCAGGTGTTACTCAGCAAGTATTAGGCTAACTCTAGGCAGATGCCTCCTTTCTCCAGTCTGACAAGCCCAGGCTTGTGCTTATTTCACTATCTAACCCTGCCCAGGCCCTGGGGAGAAGCCTGGTATTCTTAGTGTTTATTTAATGGTCAACTCTCTCTGTTTTATGACAATACGCTGGCCTTTACTCAGTACAACCTAGAACTGTAAGATAAATCTATTTTTCTTTTTTTTTTGTTTTTGTTTTTTTAACATTTAAAAAAATCTTAGCTTACGACTCTTCAGGCTTACAGGGTAGAATATTAGAGTTGGAAGTGTCTTCAGGGGTTATCTCACCACACCTTGGCTCAGAGCCCAGGATGCTGAGTTATCTGCTGTGTAGGCTAGTCAAACCAGGCATGTGGGGGCTCTGAGCTCTGTCACCCTCTGGGTTGATGGCAAGAACGCAGATCTAGCTGCAGTGGCCATAGACACTGGGTGTGGGTCAGTGTTTCAGTCTTGGTAAGAACCTAGCAGGAAGAAGGTGAGGCCCAGGGCAAGGGCCTAGTATATGAAACAATTTATTAGGGGACTTAGGCACAGGGACAGGAGAGGGATCTGAGTGCCAATTCTAGAATAGTAAAGGGGGCCTACATTTTTTGAAAGATAGGGGTCTGGTTAAGAGTATTGCACATCAAGCCTGAGAAAACAGCAAATGTGTCTCAATGATGAGTGTTGGGTTTGTTCTCTGAATTCCTAGACATTGGTTTTCAATGAAACAGGGCAAGTAGTTGGTGGGCTTAGCTTCCTGTTTGCTTCTATTATCATGAGTGTGGGAGACAGGCAGGGCCTAACATGACTTCTTTGAGGGCTAATGAGTAGAGCTTTGATTCCACACAGAACAAGACTCATCTCCTACCTCTGTTAGTGGCAGAATGTATCTGTATGGGCCTGTAGCAACCTCAGTTCTTGTCTCCTCAGAAGAAAGAATTTGACTGAGAGGCGTAAGGCAGAAGGAGAGACCAAGGCAAGTTTTAGAGCATTTGATATATCTGTCCCTTAACAGATGGACATCCAGCAAAAAAAGAATTAGCCGGGCGCAGTGGCGGGCGCCTGTAGTCCCAGCTACTCGGGAGGCTGAGGCAGGAGAATGGCGTGAACCTGGGAGGCGGAGCTTGCAGTGAGCTGAGATCCGACCACTGCACTCCAGCCTGGGCGATAGAGCAAGACTCCGTCTCAAAAAAATAATAATAATAAAATAAATAAATAAATAAATAAATAAATAAATAAATAAACTTTTCACCCTCAATGAACTTATTGCCTGAAAAAGCCATCCATTTTGTCATTAGATACCTCTAATTATTATACAGTTTGGGTAGGGACTCAATATCTACTTATCAACTTATTTAATAAAACTATAAAAATCTATAGGCTTTTCTCAAAATCTACAAAAGATACTTATCTTTACTACCATATTATATTCACAAATATATATCTTATATGAACACCTATTGAACACCTATCAAGCTTTAGGTTCATACGTATTATTAGGTTGGTGGAAAAGTAATAATATTCAAAGAAATTGTCAGATATGTCTTTGTAGGCGTTAATTTGCATTTGGCAGCTGGCCTTCAGCAAAAAGTTCAATATCCTTCTTGCAGATATGACTTTGACATTTATTCTTGGCAAGATAAATACTGTTCTAATGCTTTCTCTTTTAAAAATATCATACTCACATACAAAAGTAGCAACAGCAGACAAAGAAAAGACCTGAACTTTCTATAAAATAATTTTGAATTGGTGTACTATCTTGCAAATCTCAACATAAATTTCTAATTTAATCACGAGGTTCAATTACTTCTGTAAAAAAGAAAAGAATAACTGAAAACCAAAACTTCAACAGTAATATACATATTTGAGTATTTTGGTTGGGAAGCTTCAGTGGAAACACGGATTATCAGTTTCATTTAGATGAAATTGTTAGTATAGTCATCCCTCAGTATCCACAGGAGATTGGTTCCAGATTGTACCCCACCCTGAACACCCCAGGATACAAAAATTCATGAATGCTCAACTCCCTTATATAAAACGGCATAGTGTAACCTATGTATATCCTCACATATCCTTTTAATCATCTCTAGATTACTTATGATATCAAATACAATGTAAATGCCATGCAAATAGCTGTTACACTGTATTGTTTAGGGACTAATGACAAGAAGAAAAATGTCTGCACATGTTCAGTCCAGACCCAACCATTCTAGACCTAACTACATTTTTGATCTGTGGTTGTGAAACTCACAGATACAGAGGCTGACTATACGTCAGAGGAATGAAAAACAAAAAAAGATACCTGCAGCCTTTGTTGTTGTTGTTGTTTTCTTCCTCCTTTATATAAACACTGGGTCAGTTCTTCAAATGTTTCAAAGAGATAATATGCGCAGAAGACTTTTTTTCCCTGTTTTATTTTGTGTTTGTAACCTCTTCATGCCCAGTCTCAAACAATTTCCAAAATTCAGAGACACAGTCTAAATCTATTCCCCCTTTGACGACTCCCCAGGAGGTCTGTGTCTACATGGCAAGGAAAGAGCCAGCTGATTTGACTTTTTTTGTAGAAAAATATAATATTTTATAATGGCATATAGATAGTAATAATTTTGGGATACTGTAGATAATGTTTTTTTCAAACTAATGAGTGATAAAATAATAATAATAAACATTTGTTAAACACTTCTTAAATGTCAGGAGATTAAATCTTTATCTTGAATTATTACCTCTCCAAGGTGACTTGTATAAACTTAATTTTGCAGAAGAGGAAACTGAGGCTCAGAGAGGTTAAGCCACTTGCCCAACTCCTCTCTGTTAAAGAGTGGAGTCAAGATTTAAAGAGAGATCTGCTTAGTGTTGCCAAACTTCACCTTCCACGGAACCATCCTGAGTCCTACCCAGATTGAAAGACTGCTTATTGAAAGTGTGAACCTGAGAGAAGAAAGGTATGTCAGATCCCCAAAGCCTATTTTGTGTGGGAATTACAGTTGCTGCACATCTGAATTGTACATGCCATAAACACAAGGGAAAAATGCTTAAAAAGGGGAAAATATTCAAAAATGGAAGAAATCTGTACAAAACCATGAAAGTCTTGAAATTCATTATTTTCCCAAAAGGATAAGATCTAAGACAGAGAACTGTAAGCAACCCTCAGTTTCCAGACCCTCAGGAGAGTTCTTCTGTTCATTTTACAGCTAACTGTGGTTTTATTACACCTTTAATTGGCTAGAGCCTTTAATTATGGTTAGGTGAATCCATTTGTGTGAAATAACAAGCACAAACTTTCTTCCATTTTCAAAATGAACATTTGTGCAAATCCATATATTATTTTGTTTGCCATTGTATATATTCTTTAGTCTCCCATTTCTATGTAATTTGTGACTTTCAGACTTCCTATTATTAGCTGTGGAATGTGACAGGTAGAAAAAAAGGCACAAGGTCATTTCATTATTCTTTGAATCAGTTTCAGGTGCATCACTTTCTTGGCTTAAAAAAACCTGATCGCTTGTGATTTAATTTTCTGTTTTAAATATCTTCTTTCCTGACAACATTCCTTCTGTGGCTTGATTCAGCTTAAATGCTAAAGCAGATACTAAATTTCTCATTGCATTCTACATTTTACTTTAAAAAAATATAGATAAAACAATAACATTCACACCTGATTCTGGGAAGATAGCATCAATGGCAGCGTAAGTTTTGGGTCTGAATCCTCATACAGAAATAGAGAGATGGCTGGGCATGGTGGCTCACGCCTATAATCTCAGCACTTTGGGAGGCCGAGGTGGGTGGATCAGGAGGTCAGGAGTTCAAGACCAGACCCGCCAAGATGGTGAAACCCCATCTCTACTAAAAATACAAAAATTAGCCGGGTGTGCTGGCACATGCCTTTAATCCCAGCTACTCAGGAGGCCGAGGTAGAGAACTGCCTAAACTTGGGAGGCGGAGGTTGCAGTGAGCCCAGATCCCGCCACTGCATTCCAGCCTCGGCGACACAGTGAGACTCCATCTCAAAAAAACAAAACAAAATAAAACAAAAAACAGAGAGACTAAAAAACAAAAGCAAAAAGCCATGTTTAACGCTGGCAACAATACTAGGCATCACCACAATCCCAAGAACCCCAAAGTACAGGCATGTGGGAGCCAACCACCACAGCCACCAAACTCATGTGAAATAGGCATTTGTTCAGTGGAAAGTGAAGAGAAACGGTATGGCCAAACACAACATGTTATGCAATGATCCAGGCTTTCAGGCTTTGAACTTGTGTAGGGAGAACAATGCATGCAAAGTCAGTGGAATTGGCCCATTATTAAGTTTTGTTGATTACCTTCAAAGTGTTAATAAAAAGCTGAGGACAGTTGACAAATAATTTAAAAACTACTTAGTTGCTTTAGGTTTCCAAACCTAAACCATTTTCCAGACCTAGAATTCACTGACTGAAGTGGTGGCTAGGTCTCCAAGAGGAAGAACCTGGCAACACCATGACAAATATATGTTGTAATGATTCTCCCAGCCTTTTACCAAAGGACTTATGGGCCAGTGAGTTTTAAGTCTAAAGAATGAATTTGTATTGGGGCAATAACAACAAAAACAATAAAGCAAAAATCAACTTCCATCAGCATTTAAACCGCCATATGTTCCATAGGTCAAATCTAAACCTTGTACATATTTTTCCAATTTAGTGTCACAGTCATTGGTCCTGTGACAAAAATGGCATGGTTCATCTGATTGGATAGACTGTCAAGTGGCTTAGTGATCTGATATTTTGTAAAACACAATAACCATTTTCAGATGCTACTTTTTGGTATGCTGCCTCTTTCCCTCTGTCTTTACCTTCATACTGAATCTACAGAAGTCTCCAGCACTAGATCCAGGCTCAGTCAATTGCTAAGGCAGTTCAGGATGGAGTCGAAAGATGCTGGAAGTCACAGTTTCATGCTAACATCTGGTAGGCCAAGGATGGCTCAGAGGGCTATGCAGCTTCTGAATCTCTCAACATTCTCCATGTTTTTCTTGTGTCTTTTTAGCCCAGTTCTACAATTGAACTTCAGTTTTTACCCTACTCTGTTTCTCTCTGGTAAGCCTGCTCAGTTTTCTAGTCTCTCTCATGGCTTGGGGTCCCAACTTGAATTTGTTCCACTAATATAGTCTGGTTCTTGCTGGCCAATCTCTATCCTGTTCCCCAATTTATGGATGAGAGAGTAGGTTATGTCTTGAAACCAATCCTATACTTTACGTTGCTACTACCTGTTATCTTGCCAGGAACCAGCTGCCCCTCTATTCCTCTGATAATCTGGGTTCCTCTATCCATTTTGACTCTGCACCAAATACCTACTTGTTGCCTCAGCTAGATGCCTTGATCTACTAATTGGGCTTTCTGGAATCCAACCCACATCCTGGTTATTTTCCTTACATTTTAGCCTGGTCCTAGTATGTCTCAGAAAGTAGTCTGTTATTTTTGTGACATATCAATAGAAAACAAAAGCTTACTATTTGTCTATGTTAATTTTATTTATTAGTACTACCTGTGTGAATAAAAAGAAATTCATCTTTTTATTTTCATACAATAGTGAAAAAAAAAATCTAGTTTTGTGTATTGAATTTGAAACCTTTCCCTGTCTCAAGAACTGTGATGCGTCTGAGATTTTACCCTACTAACATGTTTGCTTGCTATAGTTCCATGGATACTGGCAGAAGACATGAGATTTGTGGTCAGAGACAGAGGACTCTATTACTTATAACAATAGCAAGTGGAATGAGCATACTATTTGTATCAGTTCCTCTCCTCTCCCTGTCCTATGTAGGTAATACAAAGAGATCCAGATGAATGCTGCAAACACAGGGGGCTTGCATCACAGGTGAGGAATCCTGAGTTAGGGAACTTGAATATTTTATAAGGGACAGTAAGCCTGCCTGTCCTTTTCCCCAGAGGAAGACATTATCTTTTTTTTTTTTTTTTTTTTTTTTTGTGAGACAGAGTCTCCCTGTGTCACCCAGGTTGGAGTGCAGTGGTGGGATCTCAGCTCACTGCAAGCTCCACCCTCTGGGTTCACTCCAGTCTCCTGCCTCAGCCTCCCAAGTAGCTGGGACTACAGGTGTGCACCACCTATGCCTGGCTAACTTTTTTTGTATTTTTAGTAGAGACGGGATTTCACCATTTTAGCCAGGGTGGCCTTGATCTCCTGACCTTGTGATCCGTCTGCCTCGGCCTCCCCAAAGTGCTGGGATTACAGGCGTAAGTCACCGCGCCTGGCCGGAAGACATTATCTTTATTATACAGGACAGTAAATTAACTTTCTGCTTGCTCTGGAGGGAGATACTATCACTATCTTCCAAGTGTGTTCTTTCTACAAATATCATTGAAAAGATAGTTTGGGACTAAGGTAGTCAGTGCCTCTTCTCGTAACACTAGACACCTATGGAGAATTGTCCCTCAACATCTCATACTTAAGTAGAAACACAGTGTACCTCAGAATCAGTCACCCTACCCAGCTTGTCTGAAGACATCAAGAGGGCTACTCTTTCATTGATCAGTTAATCCTTTTATTGTCCCTCAGAATCTGCTGAGATACTTCTGACTTCATAATATGAGTATTTTTCTTCTGTGATGACGAAGACCAAAACATCCAAGTAGAAGTCCTAGGAAAAATAATCTCTCTTTTTAACCTTATGGAATAAGTTATTATCATCTCTTCTTTCTAACTAAATGACATGGCTGCCTCCCTTGCCTTCCCTGTCAAGTACCCAAATCTCTTGGAATGGGAACATTTACTGCAGTGTAGCTGAATTCATTGCTTTTGATCCCCTCAGACTGACTGTGGGACTCTGGGAAGTGGAGACTTCAGTGGCAGGACTTTTGTGACGTGATATTTATCTTCCTTGGGTGGACTCTTTAATCTCAACACTGTCCTTGTTTCCTCTGGAGCTGGGACTGCTGAGTGTGGTGTTTGCATTGACCCAGGTACCTGTTCTTATGAATTAAGGAAAAGTATGTATCTAACTCTGACACTATACTGCTCTATAATCTTAGGTAAGTCCCATGAGGTCTATGGACTTCAGTTTCCAGACATGAAACGCAAGAGGCTTGGATGAGTTAGAAGTCAAGAATTTGAATGCGTATGGTCAGAGCCATGAGGTGAGTACAACTCCAGGTTCTGATATTCAAATTATGGTCTATGTAAATGGAAACCCCTGAGGCACAACTATGTGAACATGGCCTTCTATAGGTGTACATTTTGGGGGCCCTGTCTATAGGAAAGTCAGGCAGTAATGCCACTGTGCTAATAGGGCCCGGATATGACAATCCAGTGTCATCAGAGAAGTCACACGTCCTACGGCAAGTCAATCAGTTGGAAGGTGTAAGAGTCTTCATTCTCTGGTGAATATTGTCTCTGGAATGCCTTCCTGGTTCTAATATATGATTTTGTTGGTTTGTTGGTGTTTCAACTTTTGTTTTCCCTGCTTTCCCTCTGAGGCATGGTGCTTTCTCTGATGGTCACAATTACTAGAAAGTGGTAAGGATGAAATGAATGGATACAAACAAGAGCTCTGTGGGGATAAACACTTTCCTGCTCAGCGAGAGCTACAGTTCTGGTTTTCAAAGACTTGTTGACAGACTAGCTGCAAAAGAATCACCTGGAGAACTTAATTAAAAATAATCAAAAAGCTTTCTCAGCCCACACTTACTAAATAAGCATCTCTGGGGTTGTAGGCCAGGAATTTATATGTTTTAAAGGCTCCCACAGATGATTCTAAAACTTAGCCAGGGTTGGGAACCAGTGACTGTCTAAAAGTATCTGGGAGGAGCAGAGATCTTTTAGTGGATCAACTTCTCACCTCCATTGTAAAGCTGCTCAGCCTGAGCAGAGATTAAATACTGTGGTATGAATAGAATCAGATAAAAGACAGCACTTCTTTATCTTAGAGAGCTGGTTTAAGAAACACAGATACTCACATGAACACAGGTTTGGATATGCTTAACAAACTATATTTTGTGGCATTAGCTTTAATGGGTGACTGAGAGTTTGGAAGCTGAAGATTCATTTAGGATTAACAAAAGTGTTATAAATGCTCAAGTTACTGCAAGTGCTTCAATTAAAGTCACGTAAGTTCCTTTTGGGCCTCACTTTTTTTTTTTCTTTTTTAAGTTTCTAGTTAATCTAGTGGAGATTTGATTCTTAATAGGGTATATACAGACTTGCATTGAAAAGAAAATGTTCCTGTTCAGATAAAAAATCAGCAGAATTCATTCTTTTAACTCTTATATCTGGGTTTATATAGCACAGGTGAATTGGGTATAGGACCATACAGCTAGCCCAGGAGTGTTCTCTGGAGGGTATTTTGGTGGTAGATAAACATCAGCCTATTTATGTCTCTTACCTCGTGGCTTACCTTTGAACGGTGATTCAAAGTGCACTGCTAATTGTCCAGAACCACCTCAAAAATGATCTGTAGTTGTGGTATAGTGGGAAAAGTGTGGGAGAAGGGAAGACACCACTTACTTGACCTTGAGGAGATTATTTCCTATCTCTGGGTTTCATGTTCCTCACATGTGAAATGAAAAGGCTAGTTCCTTTTCAGTGTTTCTTCTTTTTTATTGAGATCTTGCTCGCGTATGGCTATATTGTACCAGTTAAGGGCATTAGCTCATGGCTGTTTGGTAGTTTTAAAAAATGTAAGCCAGCTCATTCTATACCTGTTGTTACTTTCTCAGGTTAACCCTAGATGATCTCTAAGGTCTCTTTCTATTTTAAAAGAGCAATATCTATGATCTTATATACTGAAAGTTGTGATTTTTATAGATTAGGCTTCTGCTGTATAAAATAGATTTTCTGTTGTATAAAATACATTTGGAGATGGGTAGAAGTAAATTTTCATGAAACTCAGAATTGGATACTCAGAACAGGTTCTTCCTGAGAGAAGGAATTCTTTTGCCCTGAATTTCCCTTCCTCTCCTTTGGGGGAATCTTTTAAGTTCCTCTGAAGTATAGAATATCTAATGTTTTACTTTCTGACTGCGTTACATTTAGCTATTAGAGTGGCTGACCAACTTCCAAACAGAAACTTCCAAAGGTGAAAGTTGACAAAGTATGCAAACATATGGGAGGCTGAACTTGGCCCAACAACTTATCCAGAAACTCCTCCTTGCCTCAATTAATCATTGACCTGAGGGCCTCTTCTCTGTAGTGGAAAAAAACCCACCCAATGCTTTGTTTGAATGACACACTTTGTTGAGTAGGTCTGTTCACAAGGGAGCTAGCTCTCCTTGAGGGCAGTGTCACTGTTCACACGTCTGTTTTGACAACAGAGAGCAGATATAAAGCGATTAAGGTAGTGTCTTTTTTTTTTTTTTTTTTCCTTTTTTCCAGAAATGATCAGTTTCAAGGCAAAACAAACCTATCAGCTTCTACTGTGGATAAAAAAACTGATCCTCAACTGCCAAAACCTTAAAGTTCTCCCTTTAAATCTAAAGGAGCCATGAATAATCCTTTTTTAAAGATGTGGTACATGAAATAAGTGCTGTGCTCTTTGAGGGTGTGATTCAAAATACAAAAGGTGTTATTCATAATACCTCTTTTACTGTAAAAAAATGCATGCTTGCTAACTTGGGCTTCAGCTGTTGTTAAAAGAAAATCTGCAGATAGAGCGAAAGGGCAAAAGGGTGACATCTGGCATAACAGACTTTCTAAGATGGTTTTGGCATACAGCCTGCATTAAACAGCAGAGGCTGAAAAAAACTATTGAAATAAAAAGAAAAAAAATGAGGACAATACAACATTGACTTGTAATCTTTAGCAAACTTATTTAAAACCAGTGCAACCATTTTGTTGTTGTTGTGACCGAAAATGGGCCATCACCTCTGATATTGGCTCGGAAAGAGGAGAATGAGACTGTGTGATATTTTCTCAAGTGGAGGTGGTGAAATCTTGTCATAAATTCAGAGACACTGTACACTTGACTTCACCTTTTCACCTGGGTGAGTGATGCACAGAAATGTCCACATTATCATGGGTTCTCCTCTGCTTGACTTGTTTGGATACTTGTTAAACATAGTGCATCAATTGCTGCTTGAGGTAATAAAGAATACATTTTATCTTCAAAACAACAGTGGCATGGAAATTATGATTCCTGTAGCTTGAGAAGAAAATAATATACTGCTTGATACAAACAACGGACAAATTAGGATAAAACTTCTAATCCTGTAATTACCCAAGACACTGAAAGGTAAGAATCACTGTAGAGAATTACCTTTGCAGGAAGCAGGTTTAAAGACTACCAATTTCACGGGCTTCTATTTTTCTTAAACTATATTATTTTGCCTGCATCTGCTCAGCTTGGAGCTGAGTGGTTAAGTGAGAGGGAGGTAGGAGTATAGCTATTGATTCTGGATGATCAATAACCTATTGTTTGACAGCTCCAATGCAGTAATTCTGCTGGATTCTGAGTGAGTGAGTCCTTTGGTTAGTTCTGATCTGAGCAGTCTCAATCAGTTTGTGCTTGTTGCTTTGATATGCATGCACATTTGGGAGGTGACCAAGCCATGGCAACAATTCTGTTAAAAACCAGCCTTTGTGTTTGGCCTTGGACCCTATTCAGTTACACTGGAGCTTGAACTTTACTGATGTAAAAGACTTATGCCTTCCCTCTAGTTTCTCACGTGGAGATGAAAGCGAGAATATTATCCACGGTGTGACCTTGATCCGCACATGGCTAGATCTCCGTGGGAGTTTGGCATGTGAACCGGGGACACAATATGGCCTTTGAGAGTTGTTTATAAATAGAATCTGTGTAGCCTTACATGATTTATAAAGCTGTGATTCCAAAGATTGAGTAATATGGGTTGTTTGAGGGAGAGGGAAAGTAAACTATAGTGACAAATAACTAAATGCCACTTTTATATACCAGTTACATAAAAATTTTTCTAGGGTAGGGTTCCTCAGCCCAGACATTGAATTCCATGAAGTTTTATTCCTAATTATTCATTAATTCTAATAGTAATAATGTAGACAGCACTATTTGGTTCTTTTAAGTCAAGGAGAATTGCAAATAAAAGGAAAAGGTGTTAAATGAAAGGAGAATGGGATGCTGAGAACTTCATTTAGAGGGGCTGTATCTTGAGCAACAATGAGGAATGCAATTTTCTTGAGCGTGAGGTTGACTTGAGATAAAGGACCATGGATTTATTTTTTTCTCTTGTTTATCTATAAGAGTGGTTATTCGTTTTATGATTTGTCTGGTGTTCCAGGGCCTTCCCTCTGCTCTGTCAGACTGGGTTTGGATATACAAGCAGTAGATCCAAAATGGAAAAGAATCAGTCAGGCATGGATGGATGAAAATAGTTGAGAATTAAGAAAGAAATAGAGAAGAATGACTGAAGACAGAGGTTCTGAAGTCAGATTGTGTTTCTAATCCTAATTCTGCCACTTACTATCTCTGTGAGTTATTGAGCCCCAGTATTCTTCTTTGCAGCATGGGGATAATGTAGATGGATATGGTGAATTGGTACTCAGATATAATTCTAACCTCCTTCTGATCTGCCTTATATAGTGTTGAAAACTAAAAATGGTATTTCTGAGTTTGTTTGCTTCTTTCCATGAAGGATTAATGTTTACAGATATTGTTCTTATGTCATAAGCAATTAGAAAAATGGACAAAACTTATTTTAAAAACCTGTTTTCCTAATTTAGACAGTAGCCACTTTAGACTCTGAGAGAAGGAAAGCAAATGAGTTGAGTCTTACAAATTCCCTAGCTTACCACCTGACAGGACTTCCAGGCCACAGTGTTGGGAGAGGAACCAAGGAAGGCCTGGTGGTCTTCCCAATTGAGGAGGTACAGTTAGGTACAGGGAGGCAAAGGCAGCTATACTTTGCAAGGCCAAATCTAGAAAGGAGAATGTATTTAGAGCTTTCAGAGGAAGCACAAGATCCAGAGGAGTCCCCTTTAGTTTTTGACTGAGTACTGATTTATGTAAACATGAGATGAAATTTCATGATACTGAAAGGAAAAAAAACCCCAACACTTGGAAGTTAGTAATGATGGAGGCGATGGGCCATCTGGAGCAGCTGCCACCATCATGCTGACTGCAGCAGAGAGGCACAGCTGGGGCTGCATGCTCCATGGAGCTGGCGGGAGCTGGCCACAAGCAGGAGCCCTGCCCCTCCCAAGATGGGGCAGGAGCTCCCCAGCTGCCACTGCAGCCACCCAAGTCATGGCTGTGGACCCAAGCATCCCTGTACTCTCGGGGCTGGGAGAAGGCAGCAGCCCCAACCTCCTCGGTGTAGGTGCAGCCAGCCACCTAAACCGTGGCTGCAGACCCAGGCCTCCTGCTCCATGAAGCAGGCAGGAGCCCCACCCCCGACCCCAGCTGCAGCCACGCAAACCAGGCTATGGACCCCGCATCCCTGCACTCTTGGGGTCTGGGAAGGCCCCTCTGCCCTCACAGGTTTGGAAATGCCTGTTCCTGCTGCCTGAATTCTCCCTTCTGTCAGCCCTCACTCCAATCTTGGAGCAAAGTCAGAGCTGAGTGAGCCTGGGTGCTGTCGTGGCCTGGTCAGATGTGCACACACTTGGGGCAGTACTGACACACCAGTCTCTGCTGCCTTGGCTCCCATCCGGATTTTGAGTGCTGATGAGCATACTCTGAGGGAAGCTGATGGAGGACTTGAGGGCAGCTTGGTGCTGGCCTGCAAGCATCCCTTAGCGCCTACAGCCTGGATGCCATGAATGGCAGCAGGAGGCAGACAGGTTCCTGAGTGAAAGGGGGCAGGTCCCTAGGAAGGTTCCACCTTCAGTCCAGGGAGGGGCTGGGGACCGGGCTGTCAGTCCCATGGACTGGAGTGGAAGGTTGTGATGCTTTTTCCGGGCCTGCCTGTGGCTACCCATGGACCAAACTGCACGTACTTCCTCTCCTCTGAGGCCTACAAAAGCCCTGGGCTCAGTCAGAGCTGAGCGACGTTGGGAAGACTGGCTGCCAAAAGAGGTTACCCACTCCACGGTCTCCTCTCTGCTGAGAGTAGCAGACATCAGATGACCAGCTGCAGAGAAGAGATACCCACTCCAGGGCCTCCTCTCTTCCAAGAGCTGAAGAGACACAGGACAACCTGCCTGCCAAGAGGAGCTACCCACTCTAGGGCTTCCTCTAAGTTATCGTCACTCAATGAAGTTCCTCTTCGTCCTGCTCACCCTCCACTTGTCTGCATGCCTCATTCTTCCTGGGCACAGGACAAGAACTCAGGACCCACTGACTAAGGCTAAAGGAGCTGTAACACAAACAGGGCTGAGACATTCCTTGCTTGCCACGTTGTGGTTGAAAAGAAGGAAAGAGGAGATGTGGCCCTTCAAAGAACCCAGATCTGGGAACTCCCTGAGCCAGGGCTGTAACTCCCTCTTTGCGGCCCTGTTGTTCCTGGCATCTCCAAGCTTCTGAGTGACACTGTGTTCCCCGGTGCCAGCTGTGGAAGCTGCTTGTGGTGCCCCGGTCCAGCTTCAGCCTTGAGGAGAGCTAGCGGTCATGCTGACATGAAACTGCCCGCCCCATTGCAGCAGCTGGCATGTCTGTGCAGTGGCCAGACCTACTTATATTCCACTTATAAGTGAGAATGTGCTCACACACCTGTTGCTGCTCCACACAGTCTCCCTTGACAGGCATGGCATCCAGGCTGGTATCATGAGCTGAGTGCAGCCTGCCAGGCTGAGTGGGTGGAATGAGCCCAGTGGGCCTGAACCAAACTTCAGGAAGGGCACCACTGGCCACAGAGGTTTCCGGCTAGAAAAGCAACACCCTGAGGATCCTGCAACAGTAGGCCAAGTAAATCCAGGAGTACATAAGACTAGGAATACCCTACATTTCTTCCAGTCAGGGTCACTAAACTTCATAAAACATGAGCCATTGGATAGAGATCTCAGGAGACATATAATCCCAAAGGGAACACTGTTCTGTGCATGCCAGAGAAACAATAACAACAACAAAAAAACCCAAATAAGCCATTAAAAACAAACAAGTCTTAAAGCCACAAAAAGATCAATCTAAAACTGAAAGGCACTTTACTATAGGCTAGAACAAAGTTGGACAATCTTTAAAATAATAAAATCTAGCGCACAATAGCTTTAAATTCAGAATTTCTGCCAGGTGCAGTGGCTCATGCCTGTAGTCCTAGCACTTTGGGAGGCTGAGGCAGGCAGGTCACTTGAGGTCAGCAGTTTGAGACCAGCCTGTCCAACATGGTGAAACCCTGTCTGTACTAAAAAAAAAAAAAAAAATTAGCCAGACATGGTGGCACATTCTCGTAGTCCCAGCTACTCAGGAGGCTGAGGCAGAGGTTGCAGTGAGCCAAGATTGCACCACTGCACTCCCGCCTGGGTGACAGACCAAGACTCCATCTTAAAAAAAACCAAAAAACAAAAAAGCACTATTTTTGGCATCCAGTGAAAAAGTTTCCTGGCATGCAGGGAGGTAGGAGTATATTACCCATGACCAAGAGAAAAATCAATAGAAACAGATCCAGAAGTGACAGAGATGATGAAATTGACATAAAGGACCATAAAACAGCTATTATTTATCTTATAAATTCTTCAAGGATATAAAAGGAAAAAATAAACATTATTAAGAAGTAAATGAGAATTTGAAGAAGACCCCCAGTAGAACATAATGCAATGAAAATGAAGATACACTGCAGAGTATTAGTAACACTTTAGACAGGGTAGAAAAAAATGGCCAGTGAATTTGACAACATAGCAGTAGACAGTTGAAAATGAAGTGTGGGGGGTGGGGAATTGAATAAAATTTTAAAAGGCATCAGCAACCTGTAGGAAAATATCAATGTGTCTGACGTACGTTTAATTTGAGTCTCAGGGAGGAAGGGTAATGAGGGGAAAAGATGGGGCAGAGGAAAGAAGTAATATTTGAAGAAAATATTGGCCAAAATTTGTTTTCTTTAACTTTTAGGTTCGGGGATACATGCGCAACTTTGTTACATGGGTAAATTACATGTCTCTGGGGTTTGGTGTACAAATCATTTTGTCACCCAGGTAATGAGCATAGTTACCTGATAGGTAGTTTTTCAACCCTCACTTTCCTCCCACATCCCACCCTCCAGCAAGCCCAAGTGTCTGTTGTTCTCCTTTTTGAGTTTGTAAGTAAGTTTGTAATGTTTAGCTTCCACTTATAAATGAGAATATGTGGTATTTGGTTTTTCATTTCTATGTTAATTTGCTTAGGATAATGGCTTCCAGCTACATCCATGTTGCTGCAAAGAACATTATTTTGTCCTGTTTTATGGCTGTGTAGTGTTCCATGGTGCACATACCGTATTTTCTTTATTTAGTTCACTGTTGATGGGCGTCTAGGTTGATTCCATGTCTTTGCTATTGCGAATACTACTGCAATGAACATATGAGTGCATGTGTCTTTTTGGTAGAATAATTTATATTCCTTTGGGTATATACCCAGTAAAGGGATTGCTGAGTCAAATGGTAGTTCTGTTTTAAGTTCTTTGAGAAACCTCCAAAGTGCTTTCCACAGTGGCTGAACTAATTTACATTCCCCTCAGCAGTGTGTGAGCGTTTTCTTTTCTCTGCAACCTCGCCAACATTTGTTATTTTTTGACTTTTAAAAAATAGCATTCTGACTGGTGTGAGATAATATCTCATTGTGGTTTTAATTTTCACTTCTCTGATGATTAGTGTTGTGGGGCGTTTTTTCATATGAGTGTTGGGCACATGTATGTCTTCTTTTGAGAAGTGTCTGTTAATGTCCTTTGCCCATTTTTTAATGGAGTTGTTTTTTGCTTGTTGATTTAAGTTTCGTATAGATTCTGGATATTAGACCTTTAGTTTGCAATTCTTTTTCTCCCATTCTTTAGGTTGTCTGTTTACTCTGTTGATAGTTTCTTTTGCTGTGCAGAAGCTCTTTAGCTTAATTAGGTCCCACTTGTTTATTTTTGTTTTTGTTGCAATTGCTTTTGGAGACTTCATCATAAAATGTTTTTGCCAAAGAATATGTCCAGAATGGTATTTCCTAGGTTTTCTTCTAGAGATTTTATAGTTTTAGGCCTTATATTTAGATCTTTAACTCATCTTGAGTTGATTTTTCCTATGCTGAATGGAAGGGGTACAGTTTCAGTCTTCTGGATATGGCTAGCCAGTTATCTCAGCACCATTTATTGAATAGGGAGTCCTTTCTCCATTGCTTATTTCAGTTAACTTTGTTGAAGATTAGATGGTTGTAGGTGTGTGACTTTATTTCTGGGATCTCTAACCTCTTCCACTGGTCTATGTGTCTGTTTTCATACCAGTATCATGCTGTTTTGGTTACTGTAGACTTGTAACATAGTTTGAAGTTGGTGATATGGGAGTGTGGCCAAGGAAGTGTTAGATAGAGAAAGGCAGGGTCCCTGGCAAGGTCTCCACCCTTGGGCCTGTGCCTGTGGACCTAAGTGAGAACAGGCATTCCTGTTTTCGTGCCCAAATGTTGCATTTTCCAAGACTACTCTGACCCACCATGCCCCCCATCCTCTGCCCATGTAAACCTGAGACCTTAGTGGACACACACACAAGCAGCTGAACATCGAGAGGAGCAGAGGAACACAGCAGCAGATACCAGCAGACTGTCGGACCAGCAATGGTGAAACGATGCGACAGAGAAGGAGAGAAGAGGAAGGATGTCTGGATACCAAGGGGATTTCAGCTAGGGCAGTCAGAGAGAAGTCTGGTCACTGAGTGGCCTGACTCCAGGGGAAGACCATTTTCCCACTCCGTCCCCCACTTCTAGCTCCCCATCCATCTCACTGAGAGCCACCTCCATCACTCAAAACCTTGCACTCATCCTTCCAGCCCATGTGTGATCTAATTCTTCCAGTACACTGGGCAGGAACTCAGGCTGTCCCACTGGCCCCCTGCCCTTGCAATAAGGCAGAGGGTCTATCGAACTGATTAACACAAGCTGTCTGCAGACAGCAAAGCTGAAAGAGCACACTGTAACACACACCCACTGGGCTTTGGGAGTGGTAGACACCCACCCCTAGATGCAGCCATGGGGCCGGAGCCCAAAAGCACTCCCCACAGCTTTTGCCTCTGCCCATCTGCGTTCTTCCACTAGGGGTTTGAGCAGTGGAGCAAGCCACACCTCTGTCACACATTCTGCAAGGGGAATAAGGGAACTCTCCTGTGACGGCTCCAGCTTTATTCTTTTTGCTGAGAATTGCTTGCTATTTTTTGGTTCCACATAAATTTTAGAATTTTTTTTTTCTAATTCTGTGAAAAATGATATTGGTAGTTTGATAGGATTAGGATTGAATCTGTAATTGCTTTGTTCTGTATGACCGTTTTAATAATATTGATTATTCCCAACCATGAACTTGGAATGTTTTTCCACTTGTTTCTGTTATCTCTGATTTCCTTCAGCAGTTTGTGTAGTTCTCCTTGTAGAGATCTTTCGCGTCCCTGGTTAGATGTATTGCTAGGTGTTTTATTCTTTTGGTGGCTAATGTGAATGGGATTGCATTCCTGATTTAGTTCTCAGTTTGGATGCTGTAGGTGTATAGAAATGCTACTGATTTTTATACCTCGATTTTGCATCCTTGAACTACTGAAGTTGTTTACCAGTTCTAGGAGCCCTTTGGGCAGAGACTGTGGCATTTTCTAGGTATAGAATCATATCATTTGTGAAGAGAGATAGTTAGACTTCCTCTATTCCTATTTAGATGCCTTTTATTTCTTTCTCTTACGTGATTGCTCTGGCTAGACTTTTCTGTGCTATGTTGAAAAGGAGTGGTGAGAGTGGACATCCTTGTCTCAGAAATCAGAAAGGTGACATTACCACTGACCTCATAGAAATATGAAAAACCTCAGAAACTATTACAGATACCTCTATGCCCACAAACTAGGAAACCCACAAGATATGGATAAATTCCTGGACACATCCAACCTCCCAAGATCGAACCAGGAAGAAATTGAAATCCTGAACAGACAAATAATGAGTTCTGAAATTGAATCAGGAAAAATACCTACCAACCAGAAAAAGCCCTGGACCAAATGTATTCACAGCCTAATTCTACCAGATGTATAAAAAAGAACTGATACCAATCCGATTGAAATTATCCCCAAAAAATCATGGAGGAGGGACTCCTTCTTATTCTATGAGGCCAGCCTCGTTCTGATACCAAATGAGACACATAGAACAAAAGAGAACTTCAGGTCAATATTCCTGATGAACGTAGATGCAAAATGCTCAACAAAATATTACCAAATCAAATTCATCAGCACACGAAAAGCAAATCCACCAGGATCAAGCAGGCTTTATTCCTGGGATGCAAGGTTGGTTCAGTATACACAAATGAATAAATGTGATTTATCCCATAAGCAGAACTAAAAGCAATAACCACCATGATCACCTTGATAGATACAGAAAATACCTTCAGTAAAATTCAACATTCCTTCATGTTTAAAACCCCCAACAAACTAGGCATCAAAGCAACATACTTCAAATAATAAGAGGCATCTATGACAAACCCACAGCTACCATCAGACTGAATGGGCAAAAGCTGGAAGCATTCCCCTTGAAAACTAGCCAAAATTCTTTTCAAGATAATGATAACTTGAACTCATGGATCCAAGAAGCTCAAAGAATCCCAAGCCAAGTAAAAATACATATGGCAACACAAAGGCACAAAATAAGCAAAATTTTTTAAAAAATATGATAATGGGAAAATCTTAAAAGTAGCAAGAAAATATACCAAATATTACTGTAAAATTAAGGCAAAATAAAGATCTTTTTGAAACAATTGGAAGCTCAAAGAATTATTTGCCAGCAGACCTGCACTTCAATGAATGTTAGAGGAATTTTGTCAGGCAGAAGAAAATTAGTAGTCTAGGCACGGTGGCTCACACCTGTAATCCCATCACTTTTGAGGCCAAGGCAGGCTGATTACGAGGTCAGGAGGTCAAGACCATCCTGACTAACATGGTGAAACTCTGTCTCGACTAAAAATACAAAAAGATTAGCTGGGTGTGGTGGCACACACCTATAATCCCAGTTACTCAGGAGTCAGGAGGCTGAGGCAGGAGAATGGTGTGAACCTGGGAGGCAGAGCTTGCAGTGAACCGAGATTGTGCCACTGTACTCCAGCCTGGGCAATAGAGCAAGACTCCATCTTAAAAAAAAAAAAATGTGTATTCTGTCAATGTTGAGTGAAGTGTTCCATAAATTTTATTTTTACATAATTAAAAAAGGGTCAATTAAATATAAACGTGTAACTTTTTGTTACAGTTTGGATCTTTGTCCCCACCCAAATCTCATGTTGAATTTTGATTCCCAGTGCTGGAGGTGGAGCTTATTGGGAGGTGTTTGCATGATGAGGGTGGATCCCTCATGACTTAGTGCTATCTTCATTATAGTGAGTCCTCCTGATATGAGATCTGTTTTTTAAAAGTGTGTAGCACTTCTCATACTCTCTCTCTTGCTTCTGCCTTTGCCATGTGACATACCCATATATATGGAGCCATCTGGTTAATCCAGGACAATCTCACCATCTCAAGGTTCATATCATTAGCCACATTTGCAAAGTCACTTTTGTCTATGCAAGATAATGTAGTCACAGGTTCCAGGAATTAGGGGATGGATATCTTTTTTTGGGTGGTGGTGAGGGAAGGTATAATTTTGACTACTACAATTAATTATATTATTCTAGATTATTTGCATTTCCATATAAACTTTAGAAGCAGCTTGTCGATTTCCACCAAAAAAAAAAATCTGCTTGGGTTTGTATTGTGATTTTGTTGAATTTCTAAATCAATCTGGGCCGGGCGCGGTGGCTCAAGCCTGTAATCCCAGCACTTTGGGAGGCCGAGACGGGCAGATCACGAGGTCAGGAGATCGAGACCATCCTGGCGAACACGGTGAAACCCCGTTTCTACTAAAAATACAAAAAAACTAGCCGGGCGAGGCGGCGGGCGCCTGTAGTCCCAGCTACTCGGGAGGCTGAGGCAGGAGAATGGCGTAAACCCGGGAGGCGGAGCTTGCAGTGAGCTGAGATCCGGCCACTGCACTCCAGTCCGGGAGACAGAGCGAGACTCCGCCTCAAAAAAAAAAAAATCAATCTGGAGAGATTTTAGTAGAGGACTCCATTTTTTTAAGACTCCTTTATTTCTTCTTAGCCATGTTTTACAGCTTTCAGTGTAAAGAATACACAGGTTTTGCACATTTTGCTAAATTTCCTCTAAGTATCCCATAATTTTGGATACCATTATAAATGCTATTTTAAAAATTATTCATTGCTAAAATGTCTATTAAAACACTGTTGATTTTTGTGTATTAGTTTTATAACCATTGATCTTACTAAACACTTATTAGTTCCAGTAGCTTTTATAAAAATTCATTAAATTTTATTTTAGTCAATTATCTTCCATTAAAGTCAATTTTATTTAATATCAATCTTTATGTCCTTTATTTCTTTTCCTTTTATTTCCATTTTGTCAGTTTTTAGATCACGTATTTTGAAACTCTGTTATTAGACAGTGTGCTAGGTCATTCTTGCATTGCTATAAAGAAACACCAGAGACTGGGTAATTTATAAAGAAAAGAGGCTTAATTGTCTCATGGTTCTTCAGGTTTTACAGGAAACATGGTGTGGGCCTCTGCTCAGCTCCTAGGGAGGCCTCAGGAAGCTTATAATCATGGTAGAAGGCAAAGGGGGAACAGGTATGTCACATGGCAAAGGCAGAAGCAAGAGAGAGAGTATGAGAAGTGCTACACACTTTTAAAAAACAGATCTCATATCAGGAGGACTCACTATAATGTGGTACTAGATTAATCAATACAGTGGTACTAGATTAATCAATACAGAACGGTATTGGCATAGGAGTAATAAATGTCAGTGTGTCTTCAAATTCTTCTTCTCAGAATCCCTTTACACTCCAATGAAGTGTCAAGTTTTTGTTTATATGAGTTAAATGGGTTATATATGTTGATATCTACTACATGTTTTATATTTAACTTTAAAAATTAAATAAATTTTAAACATAGAATTTTACCTATTTATTTTAAATGTGCACTTTAATTATAATCTCCTTGTTGAACTATACATTTTTATAAAAATAACTTTAAATTCCCAGATGCACATCCAAATTAGTGAGAAAAGTTGCATTATTTTATATTTTTGCAAATTTTAAAAATAGCTCTTTATTAACAGCTGGATTCTCATTTCTGTTTCTGCATGACATTTGCTGTAATATCACGCATAATCCTCTAGAAAAGACCATCCATTGAACATTTGAGAGAATGAGAGAGAAAAAAGTAAATAATGTTTTAGTATTATTACAAAAGTAAATTTGAGTTCAAGGACCCTGGGAGTCAGACTGCACTTTAAGAACCACTAATCTGGATTAATGGAACAGAATATAGTTGAGAAATAGACCCATTAATATATATATTCAACTGACTTTGAACAGGGATATGAAGCCAATTCAATGGAAAAAAGGATAATCTTTTCAACAAATGGTGTGAAACAATTGGACAGCATATTCACAAAAATGAACCTCAAATTTGAATTATACCACATTCAAGCCAAGGTAGGCAGATCATGAGGTCGGGAGATGGAGAGCATCCTGGCCAACACAGTGAAACCCCATCTCTACTAAAAATACAAAAATTAGCTGGGTGTGGTGGTGCATGCCTGTAGTCCCAGCTACTGGGGAGGCTGAGGCAGGAGAACGGCTTGAACCCAGTAGGTGGAGGTTGCAGTGAGCTGAGATTGCACTAGGGTGCTCCAGCCTGGGGACAGGGCAAGACTCCATCTCAGAAAAAAAAAATTAAAATGTATCAGAGATTTAAACATAGGAGATAAAACCCTAGATACAAACATAGATACAATTGTTTGTGACCTTGGGTTAGGCTAAGGTCTTTTAGAAAGAACTCAGAAAAAGCATGAAACATAAAAGAAAAAAAAGATAAATCATCCAAACTTTAGCTCTTTGAAAGAAAATGAAAGGATGAACCATAGACTGGAGCAAAATATTTGTCAATCATTTATATAACAAAAGACTCCTATGTGGAATATATAATCAACATTTTCAGAAGAATACTAAGAAGACAAATAACATGATAAAAATGAACATAACATTTGAACAGATACTTCACACAAAAAGTTATGTGACCAACATATGACAATGCCATAAAATTCATCATCATAAATCATTAGGAAAATGCAAATTAAACTGGAACATACCACACACTGACTAGCGTGAATAGGGGAAGGATTGCAGTATCAAGTTCTGGTAAGGATATAGAGTTTCTGCAAATTCTCATACATTGCTGATGGGAATGCAAAATGGTATGACTCCTTTGGAAAATAGTTTGACAAATTTCATCATCACAAATCATTAGGAAAATGCAAATTAAACTGGAACATAACACACACTGACTAGCTTGAATAGGGGAAGAATTGCAGTATCAAGTTCTGGTAAGGATATAGAGTTTCTGCAAATTCTCATACATTGCTGATGTGAATGCAAAATGGTATGACTCCTTTGGAAAATAGTTTGACAAATTTTTATAAATTTAAACGTACAAACATACGTGTCCTTGTGACCCAACAATCCTATTTCTAGGAGTTCATTCATTACAAATGAAAACATATGTTTATGGACTTATAAGTGAATGTTCATAATACTATATTCTTGGTAGCCCCAAACTGGAAACAATCTAAATGTCCATTTAGGTTAACGGATAAACAAATTGTGTTATTTCCATGTAATTGAATATTACTCAGCAATAAAAAGAAACAAACTACTATTGATATATGCAACAGCATGTAAACTTAAAAACCTTATGCTAAAAATAAATGCCAGACACAAAAGACTATGTAAGATATAATTGTACTTATATAAAATTATGGAAAAGTCAAAACTGTGCTGATAGAAAGTAATCTGTGGTTGTCTGGGGCATGTCATGGCAGGCAATAATTGACTGGGAAGGAACAGTAATCGATTGGGAGGGAACACTGAAAAGGATTATCCTTTTTTCCATGGTTTGGCTGTGTCCCCACCCAAATCTCACCTTGAATTGTAATAATCCCCACGTGTCAAGGGTGGAGTCAGGTGGTGATAATTGAGTTATGGGGGCAGTTTCCCCCACACTATTCTCATGCTAGTGAATAAGTCTCATGAGGTCTGATAGTTTTACAAAGGGGAGTTCCCTTGCACACGCTGTCTCTTGCCTGCTGCCGTGTACGAAGTGTCTTGCTTCCCCTTCACCTTTTGTCATGATTGTGAGGCCTCCCCAGCCACGTGGAACTGTGAGTCAATTAAACCTCTTTCCTTTATAAGTTACCCAGTCCTGGGTATGTCTTTTTAGCAGTGTGAAAACAGATGAATACAACCAGGGAACATTTTAGGGCAGTGAGCATGTTCTATGTTTTGATTGTGTTCTATATACATCTTGAAAATTAGTTACATAACTGTAATTTCTCAAAAGTCATTGAACTCTACATTTATAATGGGAAAATTTTGTTTTCTGGTAATTACATACTAATGAGGTCAATTAAAAAACTCTACAACTCTCAGTCTTGCAGCTATGGGTCCGAATAAGTTACAATGAACTGTCTTGAGATTTGAAAGGCTAAAGTGAGGCAGATGATGTATTTTTCAGCTTTTGCTTTTTTTTTTTTTTTTTCCTGGTAAAGAGGTAGTAGAGGCATTTAGTTTGTTCTGTGGTAGCATTAAGCAGAGTTCACCATGTCCAGTCATTTGCTTTGTAGAGGCCAAGAGGCAGGACATGAAACATCCATTCTGCTAGTGCAGATTGTAGCTAGCTCGGAACATTTGTAAGTTGGCAGCTATAGCAGCTTCTGGTTGATGGAAGTTCTCTGATTGTGGCAGCCACCTGGCTGTTGTGACTTCCTAACCAGTGTTAGTTTTGGTGCCAATGACTTGCCGATCTTAGAGGAGGCAGCACTGATTTTATAGTGTGGCTTTTGGAACTGTTCCCTTTAAACTCAACTCTGAATCTGTTTCTTCAACTCTTACCATGATTATGCAAGCTATATAATATTCTATGATGAAATAATTCTTCATTTAAACTAGATAGAATGGAGTTTGTTCTTTAAGTGAATGCTAATATACTGCCTTGTAGGCATATTATGAGAAATCAATGAGATTAGGTATGTAAACAACTTAACAGCACCTGGTACTTAGTAAAAAAAAAAACTCTATAAATATTTACTGTTATTGTTATTATCTAATGCTAGCTATATACATAGTGAGCAAACCAGCATAGGAGTATAAAACTGAGAGTTGACTTGATTGCTCATTTATTCAGACAGAACTGAAATGATGTAATGGTTTGATGGCTCTCTAGATATGCCTAGTTTTTCAGTTTATGCTAATTTGCCTACATGATCTGGCCCTTCCCCATCCCTAATCCCATCATCTATTGCTCTCCAGCTTGCTTATTGGAATCCAGACAAACTGGCTTTCTAATTCTGTGTTTCAAATAAGTTAAATTTATATCTGCCTCAGGGAATGAATGCAGAATATTAAGGTAAGAGTCCTAAAGATCTCACTTGTGCATCTTAAGTTCAGGATGCAGATGTCTTATATACATAATCTTCAGAAAACCTGGAGATATAATTGTTGGTATTTGATAAATCCAAAAGAATAAGAAATGTTCAAGGGGCAGAAGATAGGCAAATGCTGCTCTATTTTTTTAATAGGAAAATAATAATTTGGAAAATTGTGGAGTAAGAATCCTAATGTAAATATGTAGCAAAATGAGTTAATAAATGTTTTAAATGGGTTTTGAGTGATTGGAAATAACATATTAGTAAGAGGCAGTATTAGTTTATGGAGAATAAGTTCAATCAAGTGAAATGTACTGTTTCTTTTAAAGCATTACATGACTGTCAGATTAAGGAACTACTGTAGACACACTTTAGTAAGGAATTTGACCAAGTTATAATATTTTTAGGAATAAGACTGAGAAATGTAAGCTGCTTGTGACACAATGCAATGACTAATCTGACTCAGTGCATCTAATGCAGGACCAATTAGTGAGTGCCCACTGGCAGGCTTGACCCCAACTGAGGCTCTGAGACCATTCCTGACACAAGTTATGATTTAGGTCAGGAACTCCACGACTTAGCATGCAAATCAGCGCGATCTTTCATTTTCTCAGACATCTTGCTTGAAATCTTGATTTGGGGTCTTGAAGTCATCCTTGACATCCCTGTCACTTCTTACATTCAATTATCTATTAAAATTGATTAAATTTGACTTATCCCAGTCATCTCTACTGCTATTTCTTAGTGCCTATCCTCATGTTCGTCCACCTATTGCAACAGCCCTTCTAACCATTCTTTCTACCACATTTGCTCCACTTCTCCCCACTACAACTCCACATTGTTGCCAGTTATCTTTCTAAATGTCAAATCAGACCACGTCACTTTCTTGATTACATATCTCAAACAAAAAAGTAGAAATTTCTTCGTAATATGACCAAGACCTATATTTAGAGATTCATTTTCTGTGATTGCCTGTCCTCACTACTCACTTTCGAGAACACTTCAAGTTCTCTTGTAAGCTGTGCTTTGCGCCTGCTATTTTCACTGCCTCTGCTCTTCTACATCCTCACTACTTGATGAGACTTTGTATTTTAAGGCCACTGAAATTTGAAAAACAGTGACTCTACTTACCATGGTTAAGTCTCACAACTCCTGGGGCATCATTCACATGGTATTTTATGTGAACAATACACTGCACAGCCCCTGCAAGCAAGCTCTTCATTTAGACTTCAGTGCAAATGATAATCCCTGGAAGACTGAAACTGGGTGGCCATGAAGATAATGTGTGAAGTTATATGCTGAAAACATTTCTAATCGTATGTAAATATAGGAACATAGGGGAATCTTGTTATATTACTCCTATGTTCTTCCCTCCCCTCCCCTCCCCTTTCAAGAAGTAACTACTATTAGTTGTTGGGTTATGTTATTTTAGACATATGCCTAAATGTATTTCCATATGTATAAATGCATAGTTATGTAAGTGTACACATGAAGTACAATTTTTTTCTTATGGGAGAGAGAACATAATACACATTTTGTTCTGTAACTTGCCTTTCATGCTGTTCAGTGTGCCTTGGAAAATGTTGCTGGTCAACATATATAGATCTGCTTCATTTCTTTTTAAGTTGAACTCATTTGTCAGGATTCAGTTCAAATTGAGTCTATGTTTTTGCCAAACTCTTGGCAGCTCTGTTACCATTTTTGTGTGATTTCTTAACACTGCATATTCTTATATAATGGTACTTATTAGAATGAATTATAATGATGTCTTTACAAGTTTATTTCATCCCTAAATAAACTCTGATATCCTCAAATAGACCCAGGTTCTTGGAACATTTCAGTGGATCAAAATAATTTCTGTTGAGTGACTTAATTATATTGGAGTTTTCCTCATAAGTCCAGTACTAGATAGATAAGGTGAGAAAATCAGTATCACACTCCTTAGACATCTCCTTGGATTGAAATGATTAACTGTCACATCTCTGAACTGTCCAAGGAGAGGTTACTACTTGGCTTATTTTCTAGGCATTTTAAAGGTCCTCCTTGGTAACATTTTTGGAGCATTCTGTGCTTTGTTTTGAAATACAAAAATGCACAGCAAAATACAGAATTTGAGGAAAAATTCCTATTTTTCAGGTTGTCAGTCTCTCCAGGCTCAAACTTGCATATTTTAAACTAGGCCTCAATTGAACCAAAGTTTTTCCCTAGCTCCTGTTTCCTCTTGCAGATATAAACTGAAATTTACTTTAAAAGTCTATTCCCTACTACTGAACTTTTCTTTCTTCAAACTTTTGGACCTCTTTCATTTATCCAACTTTCAGCCAGTTATGAATAGAGAGTTGAATAAAGAGATTCCTTAGAAATTGCCTTTGCTCAGCAAAACCATCTAGGAGTGCCAACTCTACCTTGTCTGATTCTCTCTCTTTTTTCTTTTTTGCCTTCCTATTCCTTTTCAGCTTTTCTCAATTACTTAACTTACCCACTTTTGTTAAAGATAATTGTGAAGATTTGAAGAAATAATGGCCGATAGAACAAACTAAATATCTTATCTGAACAAAGAAGAATCTTTGTAAGTCAAACAATATTTACTGTACTTATTAAAGTAAGTATCATATTCCTTGCCATTCAGGGGATACATTTAACATCACATTAGTAGTAGTAAATCAAATTTTTATGGTTTATTGTCTTCATCCCTAAAAAAGATCTTATTCCATGACCACATGCATAGTTCTTTTGGCACACATGGGATGCTGCATTTCATAGACTATCACAAATAAGACACTTCTCTTTGACACTGCTGCTGGTGCCAACAATACCTGATGCCAATACACTTGGTACTAACAATACAAAGGTTACATGGATATTTGTAATAATAAGGGGATTATCTTGGTAGAAGTCCTTATGGAGGCTGTTGGTGGATAACATGTTATTGAAAGCTAGAGAAAAGGGACTTTTGCTATGTGTAGTGGTAGATACCTGTTACTTGTAGTGTTACATGTAGTGGTAGATACGTGTTACCTGCTGTTATGTGGAAAATATAAGATATACCTAATTAACCGATAGACTTAGCTAAGGAGATTTTTAAGCAGAATGTTGAAAGTAACATCTGGTTTCTTTTAGAGGGATAAATTAAAATATAATCTGTTTAATATTTAAGCAACAGTTAAAGGAAATATAAAGGAGCCAAGACTTGGGGGACACTTAATGGCAGTTCAGGTCCACATGGAGACGTACAAATCATTGATAATGGTAACTACACAGGGATATATATACAATAGTATAAATAAATTTTATGGTAACACATTTCTTCTCCTATCTGATATAAAAGACAACCGCATAAAACAATAACTATACAAGTGTGTTGATGGACTTATTATGTATTATGTATATAGATACAGGCAATTTCTAAGGAATCTCTTTATTCAACTCTCTATTCGTAACTGGCTGAAAGTTGGATAAATAAAAGAGGTCCCAAAATTTTGAAGAAAGAAAAGTTCAGTAATAAGGAATAGACTTTTAAAGTAAGTTTCAGTTTATATCTGCAAGAGGAAACAGGAGCTAGGGAAAAACTTTGGTTCAATTGAGGCCTAGTTGAAAATATACATATATAAAATATAATAAGCCTTTATGTATACAGATATAATAGGTATAGCAATGATACCAAAAGGAGGGAGGAGATAATGGAGGTATCAGTATAAACTAGATTGAGTTAAGATGCTAATTATAATCCCTAGGAAAGTTACTAACAAAATAACTAAAAAATATAGTAAAAGAAACAAGAGAATTAGCATAGGACACTAAAAAATATTTCTTCAAAAACCAAAGAGGGAACTAATGGAGAAGAAACGAGAAGCACAAAACTGTATAGAAAACAGACAGCAAAATGGCAGACATAAATCCTACTTTACCAGTACTTATATTAAATAAGAATACACAAAAACCTTCAATGAAAAGGCAGACAGCAGAGTGGATTAAGAAAACATGACTGAACTATAGGTTGTACATGAGAAAAACTGAGATTCAATACATGAGATAAATTGAGATTCAAAGACAAGAATAGATTTTAAGTAAAATGATGGGAGAAGATGTTATGCAAGCTGTAACTAATAGTGGCAATACAAAAGTCATACAAAGTAGACTTTAATATTGCAGGATTCTGGGAAGAATGCAGAGTAGGAAATACCAGGAATCTGTCTCTTTACCTAGACAACAATTGCACTGACAGAATCTGATATAACTGTTTTGGAACTGTAAAGTCTATTGAAGGCTTGCAACTTTCAGGGGAAGAATTGGATGGTAAATTGCGGTTAGTTTTGGACAAATTTCAACTCCTAGCACAGTAGCCATTACTCGTCTCCTAGCTCCAACCCCTTGGCAAACAGCTGTGCACATACATGTTCCTAGAGCAAACTTCACACAACTTGGGAGAGCCAGAGTGGCTAAAAAGGACTTTGTTAAAAGAGTTACAGTCAAAGACGTGGTACTCATTGTTGTGGCACCTCCTGTAATTTTTGCAAACTCCTCCACCTCTAGCTGCAGTGACTTCCAGGGGACTGAAGTCCAGTACCCTCTTTACTTCCTTCTTCTTTGATTTTTTCTTGCTTTCTGAGAATCAGATACCAAAGACTACAGCATTCAAAAGCAGCTGCATACATGGGGAAATTAGAAAGTGACCTCAAAAACTATAAAGCATATAGAAAACAAATAGCAAAATGACAGAAGTAAGTCCCTTCTTATAAGTGATTACTTTAAATGTAAATAGATTAAACTCTCCAATCAAAAGAGAGACTGGCAAAATGGATAAAAAACATTCCAACTATATTCTGTCTACAAGAGATTAATTTTAGATCCAAAGACACAAATAGATTGAAAGTAAAAGAATGGAAAAAGATATTTGGTACAATTGGTAACTGAGAGAGCAAGGGTGGCTATACTAACATCAGACAAGATAGATTTTTAAATCAGCAAAGATAACAAGACATAATGAAGGATATTATATATTAATAAAATAGTAAGAAGGTATACAAATTATAAACATGTATGTAACATAAGCCTCTCTCTCTCTATAGCTATGTATCTATCTGTCTGTCTGTCTATCTATCTATCTATCTATCTATCTAGCAAAAACTGACAGACTGAAAGGAGAAGTAGACAGTTCTACATAATAGTTGGAGACTCCAACACCCCGTTGTTAATGATGGATGGAACAACCAGACAGAAGATAAATAAGAAATCATAGGACTTAGTAAGCCACTAGATCTAACAGATATGTACAAAACACTCTACAAAACAACAGCAGCATACACATTTTTCCCAAGTGTTCATTGGGTTTCCGAATAGACCAGATGTTAGGCCAAAAATTCAATCTCAATATATTCACTAAGATAAATACTATCTATGGTATCTTCTCTGATCGCAACAAAGCAAAGCTAGAAATCAATAAAAGAGATAAAAGTATACAAAATTGAGGAAATTAAACAACATATTCTTAAACAACCAATGGATCAAAGAATACATTCCAATGGAAATTATAAAATATGTAGAGATTAATGAAAATGAAAACACAATATACTAAACTTATGAGCTGCAACAAAAGAAGTGCTAAGGGGGAGATTTATAGCTATAAGTGCTCACATTCAAAAATAGAGAAGGTCTCAAATCAATAGCCGAACTTTACAACTTAGGGTACCAGAAAAGAGCAAACTAAACTCAAAGCTAACAGAAAAAATAGAAATAAAGATTAGAACAAAGATAAATGAAATGTGGAATAGAAAGAAGATAGAGAAAGTCATGAAACCAAAAGTTATGTTTTTGAAAAATTTAACAAAGTTGCCATCTTTCACTAGATGAACTAATGAAAAATGGAAGAGACTCAAACCACTAAAATCATAAAGGAGAGGCATTACAACTAATTCCATAGAAATAAAAATTAAAGAATTAAAAATAAAAATAAAATAATATTCCATAGAAATAAAAATTAAAAAAATAAAAATTAAGATAAAATAATTTATTTCTGTAGAATTGGTTGTAATGTCTCCCTTTATGATTTTTGTATACTCATTATACAAGAGTACTATGAGCGATTGCATGCTGAAAAATTTTAGAACCTAGACTAAATGGACAAAATCCTAGAAATCCAAAACCTATCAACCGATTTGTACATTGAAATCTAGCCCCCAAGGTTATGGTATTCAGAGTCAGGACCTTTGGGAGGTAATTAGGTCATGGGGTAGAGCCCTCATGAATGGCATTAGTGCCCTTATAAAAGAAACCACAGAGAGATAGTTTGTCACCTTCACAAATGAAGACACAGTGAGTGCCATCTATGAACCACAAAGCAGGGTCTCACCAGACAGTTGAATCTGACAGCATCATCATTTTGGACTTCCCAGCCTCCAGGACGGTGAGAAATAAGTTGCTATTTATTAATATAAGCTACCCAGTTTGTGATATTTTGTCATAGCAGCCTGAATGAACTAAGACAGACACTATAAGAAAAGAAAACTACATACCAATATCCCTTACACCATTGATACCATGTTTGTCCTCTACAAAATACTAGCAAACCAAATCCAATCATGTGTTAAAAGGATTATATGCCATGAGCATGTGGAATTTATTTTTGGAATCAAATGCAAGGATGTTTCAACATAAAAAAAAAAAAAAACTAAAAATGTGCTATACCACATTAACAGAATGAAGAGGGAAAGTGCATAATCATCTCAATTGATGCAGACAAGGCATTTTACTTCAAGCCTATTAAGATGACTACTATAAAAAATAAAATAACAAATGTTGGTGGGGATGTAGAGAAATTGGGAACTACTGTTGTTGGAATGCAAAATGTTGTAGCCACTGTGGAAAACAATATGGTGGTTCCTCAAAAGATTAAAAATAGAATTAGCATGCGATCCATTAATCCCACTTCTGGTTATATAACCAAAATAATTGAAAGCAGATTTGCAAAGAGTTATTTGTACACCCATATCCATAGGAGCATTATTCGCAGTAATTGAAACATGGGAGCAACCTGTGTACACAGACAAATAATGGCTAAGTAAAATATGACACACACACACACACGCACACACACACACACACACATTTACAATGGACTATATTATTCAGCCTTAAGGAAAAAGGGAATTCTGAAATACGCTACAACATGGATGAACTGTGAGGAAATTCTGCTAAGTAAAATAAGCCAGTAACAAAAAGCTAAATATGGTATCATTTCACCTATATGAGGTACTTAGAGCAGTTAAACTCGTAAGAGACCAAGAGTAGAATATTGTTTGCCAGGGGTTAGGAGTAGGAGGATATGTGGTATATCTATGCAATGGAATATTTTTTTGGCAATACAAATCAATGAAGTGTTGATTTATGTTAAAATACTGATGAATCTTGAAAGTGTTGTGCTAATTGAAGGAAGTCAGTCACAAAAGGCTACATATTATTTGATTCTAACAGGCAAATCTGTAGAGACAAGAGGTAGGTTAATGACTATCCAGGGCTTGTAGGAGATATAAAGGGACTACTGATTGGTAGGGGTTTTCATTTTGAGGTTGCAAAAATGTTCTAAAATTAAAATGTAGTTATGGTTGTACAACTCTGTGCACATGATAAAACACACTAAACAACAGACTTTAAATGAATGGAGTTTATGGTATGTGAATTATATCTCATATATGCTGTATATAAAAAAGAATCTTTTACCAAAGTGGTTAACAATTTGGAGTATGAAAGGAGGGGTAGGGAGAAAGCAATCTTTAAAATACCTGTTTTCTTGCTATGTATGTTAAAATGGAGAAATACAATAAAGGTCCATGTAAACTAATTTTAATAAGCTCATGGTATTCAGCTTTCTGCTAAGTAAGTGCATCTTACTGAAGACAGATGCAAGCTGTCTTCAATAATGAATAGGTGATAAAGAACAAAAAACTTCAACAAATGACATAATTTTCTGCACCGGCAAAGACAACTTGCTATACTGTCTCAATAACCTACAAGGCCAAGAGTAGGCCTATCATCTAAGTATTAATTCAGCAATTCATGCATTTCAATTATCAAACTTTACAGGATGTCTTCACGTTTCAGTTAAGTTAAAAATCATCTTAGAGATTCAACCTAAGATCCTCATATGTATACTCAAGGCTATTCATTGCAGCACTATTTGCTGAAGTAGAAATAATCCAAATATCCATTAACAAGAGACTGGTTGAATAAACTCTGCTACATACACACAATGGAGTATTAAGCAGCTATAAAATAGAATGAGAAATATCTTCATGTACTGCTGCAGAGCTATCTCCAGGATATATTCTTCAGAAAAAAAAGCTCAGTAAAAATTGTGTGTACAGTGTATTATTGTTTAAGAAAGAGGAAGAGATAGATACCATTGTGAGGAGTAGATAGAGCTAGTTTGACTTCTTTCCAATATATTTTCCTTTGTAGATTTGACTTTTGAACTATCTACGTATTTTACCTAATTATGAAATAAAATTAAATCCAGAAGCCAATCAGCCAATCTTTTTTTTTTTTTTGAGACGGAGTCTCGCTCTCTCTGTCGCCCAGGCTGGAGTGCAGTGGCTGGATCTCAGCTCACTGCAAGCTCCGCCTCCCGGGTTCACGCCATTCTCCTGCCTCAGCCTCCCGAGTACCTGGGACTACAGGCGCCCGCCACCTCGCCCGGCTAATTTTTTGTATTTTTTTAGTAGAAACGGGGTTTCATCATGTTAGCCAGGATGGTCTTGATCTCCTGACCTCGTGATCTGCCCGTCTTGGCCTCCCAAAGTGCTGGGATTACAGGCTTGAGCCACCGCGCCCGGCCCAGAAGCCAATCTTAAAAAGCAAAAGTAAAATAAACCAATAAACTCTTTAATTGCTTTAAAATACTTACATTTTCTAAACTATCCAGGAAAAAACAAAACCACTCTTATTTCAGAGGATTCTAGTTAGGCATTTTTTTTGGCATCTCTTATCTGACTTTTGGTGGTTTGTTCAGTGACCTAGAAATAGTTATTTGATACCTTTATCAGTATTTTGTAACTTTACAGAATACTTATGTGTCTACATAGTAAGTACTAAGATCTTTACTTGTCATTTTATTTAACCTTTACCATGACTCAGATAGGTATTATGATCTGCTCTGTACAGACGGATACTAGGGTTTTGGGACATTAAGTGACCTGCTCAAGGTCATTTTGAGTCACCCAAGGTAGGCAGCTTGACTTCATAATCTATGCTCTTACCCACAACTATATTGCTTGTGATTAAATTCATATTAATCTCAAGGATATGTAAGCATCATAGTAGGAATTAATACTTGGAAAATGCATGCTTCATTTTTAGAATCATTTCCGTTAAGGAAAACTCTGCATTTTGTACATCAGTGCAACTAAGAGTTGATTCAGCTAATTCTCCTACCGTAAAACAGAAAAGTGTGTGAAATTTAAATATATTTGTAATGTTCAAAAGCACTTTATGTCAGCATGTTATTTATTTTAATAAAAGGAGGCATATAATTTAAAACCAACAAATGGTTAGTCTTAATAAAAGTAGCATAGATAGAACTCTATTGAATTATTTTTTAATTACTATTTACTACAAAGTTCAAGAGGGATAATTTTGTCCATTTTATAGATAGGTTTTGATTAAGCTTCTTGGAGAAGTGCTATCTAATCTAAATGTGTATTCTCATAACAGTTATTATAATGCTTTATTTATTACCGGCAATAATTAACATACAAAACTTTCTACAAATAAGAACAGAATCCAGAATCCGAATGAAAAGCTAATCACCTTTTAAATGAGTGATCACTAAACAACTAAAAATGTCTTTTTTCTCATTTTTATTTTTCTATTTCTTTATGTAATAATTACTTCTACATAAATTTATTGAGCCCCCCAGTGCATCCGGCCCTGTGTATTGGCTGTCTCCCTGCAGAGCTCTCTGCCAGCTTCACTTCTTCTACCAGATAACATGTTCTACTCTGCAGTCCTTTGAGGCCATGCCCTAGAGAGTAAGCTTGACAAAAGGTGGGACCTCCTTTTCTGACACTTTCAGAAAGAAATCACCACCTCAGATGCATACGGAGACCTGTCAAAAAATCTAAATAAGTGAAGTTGCCAGGTAAAGAGACAATAAGGAGTGGTGAGGTCCGAGCAATCTGTGGACAGCAAGGTTTCAGATCTCTTTGTTATCATTACAGAATGTGGGACCCAGGTTGCAAGAACTTCCAAGAATGATGGAAAACAGGTTTTTAAAATATGAAACATCATAATCTAGAAATGTTTGTTTCTAGATTAATAACTCAGTGGAAAAATAAATTACAAAGTAGAAAGCAAAAAATAAATAAATAAATAAAAAATGACCCATGAGTTCCTACATGGGGCTGGTTGAATAGAACCTGTTAATTGACTGAATTTGGCCTTTGGGTCAGCACTACATGCTCTCTCCTTTACAATATCTTCTCTGAGCTTCATATCCTTGTCTGATAGTCCATCTCTTTCCAAGAGGATTGATATTGGGAATGTTTCTACCATTCAAAAAAGGCTCCAACTGCTACTCATAGTCATGGTCTTACCCTAAGACCTCATCAGGACAACATGTTAAAATATAATACAATAAGCCCCAAATGTACATAAGAGTTGTTTTACTTATTTCTGCTTCAAGATCCAAAAATGTTACCATTTATAGCCTCTTCACATACATGTGTTGAAGTTGTTTCTTTTATATCCATCAATATTTCAGGTTTTAGCTTCAGTCATTTGCACTATATTGACTATGCCTGAAACTGAGCACCTTCATACTCAAACCAGGATTTTGTGAAAAATGACTGGCTTTGCCTACCAATACTGAACTATGAAGGAATCCCAAAACTGAACAGACCAATAATAAGTAATGAGATCAAATTCCTAAAAAAAGTCTCCCAGCAAAGAAAGCCCAAGAGCTGATGGCCTCACCACTGCTTTAATTGCCAGACTTTTAAAGAACAAATACTAATCCTAATAAAACTATGCTAAAAAATGAATACAGGAGGAGAGAATACTTCCAAACTCATTCTACAAGGCCAGTTATCAACCTGATACCAAAACCACACAAAGACACATTAAAAGAAAGAAAATGACAGGCCAATATCACTGATAAAAAGTGATGCAAAAGTCCACAACAAAATACTAGCAAACTAAATTCAACAACATATTAGAAAGATCATTCATCATGACCAAGTGGGACTTATCCCTGAGATGCAAAGATGGTTCAATATATACAAATCAATAAATGTGGGACATCATATCAAGAGAATGAAGGACAAAAACATATGATCATTTCAACTGACGCTGAAAAAGTATTTGATAAAATTTAACATCTCTTCATGGGGGAAAAAAATCCTCGACAAACTGGGGATAGAGGGAACACAATAAAATCCATATATGTCAGACTCACAGCTAGTATCATACTGAATGGAGAAAAACTGAAAGCCTTACCTCTAAGAACCAGAACATAACAAGGATGCCCACTTTTGCCACTGTTATTCAATATAGTACTGGAAGTCCTAGCTAGAGCAATCATACAGGAGAAAGAAATAAAGCACATCCAACTTTGAAAGGAAGAAAAATTATTCTTGTTGTGCAGATAATATGATCTTATTATTTGAGAAAATCTAAAGATTCCACCAAAAAACTATTAGAACTGATAAAAAATAAAATCTAGTAAAGTTGCAGGATACAAAAGCAACATACAAAAATCAGTGGCTGGTCAGGTGTGGGGGCTCACACCTGTAATCTCACCACTTTGGGAGGCTGAGGTGGGTGGATAACTTAAATTTAGGAGTTTGAGACCAGCCTGGCCAACATGGCGAAACCCCATCTCTACTAAAAATACAAAAATTATCCAGGTGTGCTGGTGGGTGCCTGTAATCCCAGCTACTTGGGAGGCTGAGGCTGGAGAATTGCTTGACCCCAGGAGGTGGAGGTTGCTGTGAGCCGAGATGGCCCTATTGCACTCCAGCCTGGGCTACAAGAGCGAAATTCCAACTCAAAATCAATCAATCAATCAATCAATCAATCAGTGGCATTTCTATATGCCAACAGTGAACAATCTGAAAAAGAAGTCAAGAGAGTAATCCCATTTACAAAGCTACACAAAAAAAAATAAAAAAGATACCTAGGAATAAATCTAAAAAAAGTGAAAGTTCTCTATAATGAAAATTATACAATATTGATGAAAGAAACTGAAAAGGACATTGAAAATGGAAAGATATTCCATGTTTCATGATCATGGATTGGAAGAATTGATATTCTTGAAATATCCATACTACTCAGAGCAATCTATAGATTCAATGCAATCCCTATCAAAATACCAATGACATTCTTCATAGAAATACAAAAGAATTCCTAAAATTTATATGGAATCACAAAAGACACAGAATAGTCAAAGCTTTCCTGATCAAAAAGAACAGAACTGGAGGAATCACGTTACTGGATTTCATATTATACTACAGAGCTATAGTAACCAAAACAGCATCATACTGGTGTAAAAAGAGACACATAGACCAATGGAACACAACAGAGGACCCAGAAACAAATCTATACACTCATTTTCAACAAAGGTGCCAAAAACGTACGTTGAAGAAAGAATAGTTTCTTCAATAAATGATGCTGAGGAAACAGGATATCCATATGCAGAAGAATGAAACTAGACTGCTATCTCTTGCCCTATACAAAAATCAAATCAAAATGGATTAAACAATAGGAATTGATGTAATAATTCAATTAAAATGAGCAAAAGATCTGAATAGACATTTCTTAAAATAAGACAAATGGCAAACAGGCATAGAAAAATGTGCTCAACATCACTGATCAGCACAGAACTTCAAATCAAGCTGCAGTGAGATATCTTTTTACTCTAGTTAAGGTGTGGCTTTTATCCAAAAAAAACAGGCAATAACAAATGCTGGTGAGGATGTAGAGAAAAGAGAATCCTCATACACTGTTGGTGATAATGTAAATTGGTACAACTACTATGGTGAACAGTTTGGAGGTTCCTCAACAAACTAAGAACAACCATATGAGTCAGCAATCTAATCCCACTGCTAGGTATATATTCAAAAGAAAGGAAATTAGTGTATCAAAGACATATCTGCACTCCCATGTTTATTGCAGCACTATTCACAATATACAAGATTTGGAAGAAACTTGAGTGCCCATCAGCAGACAAATGGATAAAGAACATGTGGTACTTATACACAGTCAAGTACTATACAGCCATAAAATAAGGAGATCATATCATCTGCAACAACATGGATGGGACTGAAATCATATTATGCTTTATATCTTGCATTGAAATATCTCATGTACCCCATGAATATATATACCTGCAAAGTATCCAAGCGACAAGGTGAGTGAGACTCTGTCTCAAAAACAAATACAAATAAAAATAAAAAATACTGGTTTTGGAATACATGAACACTTCTAGGCCAATAGCCTGATTTCTAATGCTTACCTGTTTGAGGCGAATGTAATTTTATTGTCTCTTAGAACTAAATCTCATGATCATCAGTTTTCAGATGCTAGGAAGGTTGTAGTTGGTCCTTTATGCTCAAAAATAAACTCTCAGAACTTATTTACTGTTACCTGGGGATGGGAGTCATAGGTATAGGGTGAATTTCCTTCTCATGTCACTTACTTGCATAAATAACATCTCTTGAACTAGAGTAAGAAATTTGAACTTAAATTTCCTCCTTGCCCTTTCCAATTTGGAGGGTATGTTACTACTCAGGAAATACCCCAATAAGAATGGGGAGTGTAATCTCTGGAAGTCACTGGTCAAAGAGACAATACTTCCTAATGGAATAATCATCAATCTTATTACCAGAATATGGGTAGAACATTGTGGTAGATATTGGCCCATTCAATATCCAATTTATTTTATTTCTAGTGTGTGCCGTCTGTACCACAGATGCTGGAAAGTAAGAATCCCCTCAATGCTAGGGCTCAGGATGTGATGTGAAATCTCCCAATTAGATGTACTTTCATGGGACTTGAATTGGAATCTGTTAAGAGGCTGGGATAACCCTGGCAAAATAAGGATGGTTCTGGAGCTAGTGGCTATCCTGGCAACATCTTAATTACAGAGGCAGCTTCTAATTGTAGCAAGTGTAGAAGTTACTTTGATGGTCCTATTCTTCAATGTTGTTTGGGAGTCATTCCTAGAAGCTCAAACTAGAGTCTGTTTCTTCAACCCTCTCACTAATCCCGTAAGTCATTTGACCTGTAATAAATAAAATCCAGGAGACAGCAAAGTTGGAATGAAATGTTTGCTACCTTCTTTGTTGGCTAAACTGTCTTATAGGTGGGACAAGCATTGAGTCTTAAAAAAATCATGACTCTATATCTGCATAAGGTATTATGTAAGTAGAGGAAGATAATTTGAAAATGAAGGAAAAAGTTTCAAGAGAAAGGATTACTTGACTGAATGTCTTACTGCTAAAGCCACAGCTGCTACTGTCAGAGATATTATTTTCAGTCATCCAATCATGTTAGAATGGACTCCCAATCTCCTATTGGCAACACATAGTTCTCCAAGAGATTTTAGTGGCCTGGGGATGGAATTGGGGGGAAATTAATTGCAATTCACTGGTGAATGGCAAGTCATACACCACACAAAATCTTCCTATGCTGTCAAGTTCAGGGGATCCAGAGCTCTTCCCATTTCAAAACACTCTAGGGATTGCTCTGATTATGAGCAGAGACTCACACACACTCCTTTGAGGAAGCCTCAGATATTACCCGGTGCCCCTGCTTGATCACTGCTGGGAAAATGCTATACCCAAATTTCGTTTAGAACCTTGAGGCTAGGAATCGCACTTTCTCTCATGTCCTTACCATTCTGTCATCACTGACTACTATCGAAAATGTAGCTCTGTTTGCTTATCTTTCTTCTTTCAGAATTCCATTTCCATTTCCTGTGCTTATTTTTCTGGAACTACCATTTTGCAGTTTTATTCCTCCACAGTCTTTCATGTCATTTCTGTTGGAAAATTCTATCAGTGATGAAGACGCTCCTACATACCCACAATATCTTCAGTTGACTTCTTGTCTTCCCTGGAACCCAGCTCTCTCTAAAGGGCAAAGCTTCTTCTGAATATCTCTATTGTGAAAGCTGCTCATTTTCCTGGGGTCACCTTCTCAGCATTTTCCTAACTCCACAATGCTGTTTACAAGCACTTTCTCTTCAACCCTCCTGTAAAAACCACTCCTTCACTGACATTTATGCTACTTGATTATGGCATATTTTACCCCTTGTATATGGTTACTCATATATATTGGGCTCTTGGTCACCTTAAATGTATCAAAGATTTTACACCTGGTTCACAGCCTTTCACTTCATCCGAAGCCTTACCATATCTCTGGGTCCAAGTGAGCAGCTCATCCAACCTTTTTCCATCAGACTTTCTTGACCTTCCTAACACTAGTGATTTTCATCCCCAATCCATTTCTGCTGTTCGACTGTGGCCCTGGTTATCAGCCATAATCCCTATCTCACTGAAACTGTAAGGTCTAATATCCTACTCCTTCATATCTTTTCACTCCATTAGTCCCATTATATCCACCTTCTTTCACTGGTATTTCCAGATCTTAGATTACATACTACACCTTTGTCCAATCTATTATGCTATTCAAAAATTCATTTGCTTTCCCATTTACCTAAATCCAATGTTTTAGTCACCCTCATCCAAAACCGTGCCTACCCTGCAACTCCTGGACTCTGGAATAAACTGTCTGCCTCCGATATTTTACTTATTTTTAGTTTTTGCACATACCTAGTAGGTATCTATATTGATAGGGTATATGAGATATTTTGATACAGGCATGCAATGTGTAATAATCACAACAGGGTAAATGGAATATCTATCACCTCAAGCATTTATCCTTTCTTTGTGTTACAAATAATCGAATTTATACTCTTTTAGTTATTTTAAAATGTACAGTCTATTGTTGTTGACTGTAGTCACCTTGCCTTTGGTATTTTTGACATCTGTGCTGCAGTCCAAGAAAATTATAAATCAAGCAGATTTGTACTCTACAAATTTGTGTCCTCTAACCTTGGATGGGCCATAGCTTCACCTTGTGTACCTGGCTTAGGGTACCTATTTTTTCTTTTTCATGTAATTTAACATTTTCACCCCTCTTCTGTATTGCTTCAACCATGCCTCCAACTTTATTGAGAAGCTTAACGGCCCTTTATTGGGGTCCATGAAGAAGAAATACTTTAACCTCTTACCTTTCATCATCGCCACAATTTTTGTTGCATCTACTCTCACCCTCTTCACCTTTGCCCTTCTCCTTTTGGATTAAGAAGCCTTTTTCCTAAGGGCTGGGGCAAAACTCTCCCCTCACTTCCTGCATCCCACCGCTCGCATCTCTGCAGAAACCACCTTCAGCACCCATGCTCTCCTTCTTTGTACCCTAGCCACTCCCACACCATGAGCTCTTCCTCCCAACCTGTAAATATGCTTAGTTCTCTGCCACATTAAAATGATGCAACCTGTCTTGAGTGAATACTAAATATGGACCAATATTGTACCTTTTTTATGTTTAAAATTCATCAAAGTGCTGTGGGGTATCCTGACAGATAGTTGGCCTTCAGAGTTTTTTAAAACCTGAAAAATAGAGACTAGAAACTCTGTTATTTCAAAATTGCAAGCAGTTTTATTTCTCTACCTACAAAATAGAATGTTCTTTTGTTCTATAAAAAAGTTTAATTGGACCTTTTTATTACATATAAAGCGAGCATTCATTTATTGTTCTTGTGGAGAACAGAACACTATTAACCCAAATCTGATATTTTTTTAGACAGAAGAGTTAAGCATTCTGTTGGTAATAGAAATTGTTCCGTATTGCTGGAGCAGATTAACATCTCAGAGATTTTTTGTGAGTTTGTTTATGTGTCAGGAGGAGATTAGAACTTTTTTTTTTTTTTTTGGCTCTAAATAAATTTAGAATGCCCAGGTTTGCAAAGTGTTGTTTATTTGTGGAAGAGTTGTGTGAATTCTCATTCAAGAGGTTAGGGAAGAAAATAAGAAATCAAAGCAGTCAGACACCTGTAGAAAGAATATGGAATCAGTACCAGGTGCACCTGGCATGAGGAGTAGTGGAGAGAAGGAACTAGACCAGGCTAATGTCCAGTGCTCAGTGTGATATAAATTTGATTGATGAAGAAAGTACTGACGTTGAATAAGTTGTCCATAAGGAAAGGTTATGCTCCTATGAATGGGCAGGATATTTTCTCTGAAGCTGGTAAATGCTCCTCCATCAGTTATCCAAGAAAGAGACATAACTTGACACAGGAAATTAGGATTTAAGAACCTGAGCAATAACACTACATTAGAAAGGGTACCATGATCTGGTTTCTACATACCATTCACTAAAAGGAACCAGGATTCTTGGGAAAAAGTTTGTCTCTAGGACTAGGAGAAAGAAAGGTATAAGATGAGCCTGGGGATTTTGTTTTGTTAGAAAGCAAGAATTGTTCAAAGAATGATACGGACATGTCAAAGAATAGAGAAGTCAGCCTCAAGGGGCTCTCAGTGGCCAAATTTTATAAAATTTGAGCACCAAAAAAAAAAAAAAAAATGATGGTAGTATAGATAATAACTAATTTAATAAAATAGGAATACATTAGCTTATATTGATATAAGTAAGTGATATTTGTTCATCAATGGGATATAATATAGTCAAAAAATACCTCCCAACAAAACACTGATTGATTATAAAAAGAGTGACTTCACTGTAGCTAAGCCAGAGAGATACCACCTTAATCAAGAGATAAAAGTTAACATCACCAGTGATGGAAAAAATTAAAATCATGTACTACCTGGCAGATGCAATGAGAGCACAGCATCATCACTTCTGTGATATTCTTGCCCAGGATGCATAGCCTGAATCTAATCATGAGGAAATAGAAAGATAAGCTCAAACTGAGGAACATTCTAAAAAATAGCCTGTAATCTTCAAAAGTGTCAAGTCCTTGAAAGCCAAGGAAAGACAAACTGTTTCAGATGAACAAAGACTAAAGAGAAATGACAACTAAACACATGTGATCCTCGACTGGGTGTTTTTGTTTGAAATGATATTATTGGAGCATTTGTTAAAAGTTGAATGGGATTTGAATGTTAGATGGGAGTACCTTATAGATGCTGATTTCCCGATTTTGATGGTTGTTTTATGGTTGCATAAGAGAATGACCTTATGTTTAGGGTGTCATAGTTAGATTGGGAACTTATTACATGATTTAAAGGGGGACTAATTCTTTAGTTTTCTGTAAATTTGAGATTGTTCCAAAAGAAAATTTAAAAAATCAGCAAATAAAACAAAAAGGTTAATGTCATCTCATTTCATCTTCAATGGTTACTAAGGCCTGGCTATTTATGTTAGAAAATGGTAATCTATACTCATTGCTTAGTTTTTTACCTCTCATTCTTGCTGTAGCATATTGTAATTTTTCTACTTGTTTTCCTTCACTCCATTTTAATGGTTCACTAAGGACTCCAGTAAAATCTTGCTTGACCAACCTTGTGCCACTTAGTGTCTGTGTAACCCTAGAGACTTAATTTACTTTGTCAGCTGAAAAATATCACAAGATATATACATTTAGACAAGAAAACTTTATTTTTTTTTCAACTTTTAAGTTCAGGGGTACATGTGCAGGATGCCCAGGTTTGTAACATAGGTAAATGTGTGCCATGATGGTTTACTGCACAGATCATCCCATCACCCAGGTATACTTTTCTGTCAGGCAGATTTCTCTGCCTATAAGATCTGAACTTTCTAGAGGCTTCAAGAACCTACCTATATAAAAATATCTTTTAACCCATGAAATATATAAATGATTATTTTGTTATAACTTTTCAGCTAATCTATTTTTAGCATGTATGACAGTGATATTGAAATAGTTCTCCTACACCATCTAAGACCATTGAGTTCTTTTCTATAGATTTATAATCATCCAAACCTCAAATGGTACCAAAAAGCAACCTGAGCATTTTATACAACAAGAGTTAAGAGTTCATAAAAAAACAAACATAAAACAATCAATAAATCCTGAAAAAGAGTCCCTTAAAAGTCCTTCACAAAAGCTCTGAGGAATATCTCTAGGGAAATGCAGACATCGTTTTTATAAAGTTCTAGATTTCCAGAACTTCCTTGGGTATTAATTAAGCTCAATGGGTTTAGTTTATATGTTGAATCAGATATGATCAAAGAGATTTTTGTTTATCTTCATATTTTTTATGACCCTGGGATTACATATCCAACTTGTAGGGTAGAGGAAAATAAACTATTAAATCTGGAGTCACTAAGGACTTCAACAGCAGATATAGTTTCAGCATTTTTGCCCCAATAATATACAGATATTTAACTGATAAAAATACCTTCATGTCCAAGATTCTTAAATTCTTTCAGGATTCTTAAAAAGGATAGCCTCCATGGGTTACCTCTGTGTTATCACTGTAGCACAATCACTCATGCTGGATCCCAGAAGAATGAATCTCACTAAAAAAAAGTTGGACATATAGCAGAACAGTAACATGCTATGACTCCAATTAACTTTGAGATGATGCCTCTATCATTTCATTTACATATCAAAGATTAATGTTTCACTTGGGCCCTGGGTATCTGAGGCACTAGATGTCATTTAAGACATTAATGGGTCATTATGAAAGCAGAGCTGGTAGAGAAAAACGGTAGATGCCATTGTAATCTAGTGATCTTTACAGCACAACAAGATGCCCTGAAGTTGGAAATCTAACCGTGTTCCACAAGGAAAGCACATGGCCTAGGGAAGTTGGAAGTCTGCTGACTCCAGAAGGACTACAGTCAGAGGTAACCACATTGGAACTAGTTTACACGGTTACCAATCTGCAAATGAGTGTTATCTACAGAGAGAAGATGGTTGAACTATCAGAACCATCAAAAGCTGAAAGTAGCCCACAATTCCAATCACAAGATTCAAGAAGAGGAACCTACAAATAGCAAAGAACAGGTTAGGAACTTTTAAAGTTTATTCCTGACTTAATGAACAAGGCCAGCCCAAAGTGCGCATGATACTCTCTTAAGAATTTCCACCTTGGCTGGGCATGGTGGCTCATGCCTATAATCCTAGCACTTTGGGAGGCTGAGGCAGGCAGATCATGAGGTCAGGAGTTCAAGACCAGTCTGACCAATATGGTGAAACCCCATCTCTACTAAAAATACAAAAATTGACCAGACGTGGTGGCACGTGCCTGTAATCCTAGCTACTCAGGAGGCTGAGGCAGGAGAATCGCTTGAACCGGGAAGGTGGAAGTTGCAGTGAGCCGAGATTGCGCCATTGCACTCCAGCCTGGGTGACAGAGTGAGACTGTCACAAAACAAAACAAAACAAAAAAGAGTTTCCACCTTTAGGTAGAAACCATTAGACAGATTAAACACTTTGTGCCTTTAGCAAGTCACTTACTGTCTTTGAAACTCAAAAGCAAAGTAGGATTCATTAGTAATGCTTCTCACAAGGCCTGATTACACAATAAGTGCCCAATGAATGATAGCCTTCATTATTACTATATGTATACTTTTTTATGCATTTTTTGAAATACGTTGTTAATTCTCAAAGTCTGTTAAATAGGAGTACTTATTATCTGCCTAGTAAACAGATTGTTGAGTAATCGTTTATACAAAATTTCTTGTAAAGCTTTTGTAACTTATTATAGATACAAGCTGGTTTCACAAACGAATACAAAAATGGTCAAAATAGCTACAGGAGGAATACCATATTTACCTCTACCCAGAATAGAACAGATATGAAAATAGATAGGATGCACAATAAAAAATCCATGTATTCATTTAAAATTCTTTCTTGAAATCTGTCTATATGCTGTTGTTAATGTCTGTAGAGCAGAGAGGATGTTCCCCTTATGAGTTTGCAGTCTACTGTGAAAAATCAGACGTTGTTGTGATAAACTGACTAATACAAAATTTAATAACATAATTATTTCAAGTTACTAAAATTCATTGCAGTCCTTTTCAATATAAATGTCAAAGGGCTAGGAATTTTTGTGTTGGTTTGTTTTTAATGTTACAATCACAAAATATTTCTGATATCTTGGTAATATCTAAGAAGGATTTTAAGTTCAAAGGCAAAATAAGAGGCCAGATCAGATCAGAATATTTTCTACTGGAATCAAAGTTTTGAATTTTTGAGATGTACCCTCCTGCATGTCAGAAAAATCATACATTTTTCCAGGAAGCCTACTTAATGCCATTTGCACTTTGTGGATTACTGCATGATAGATGCATATGTGGCCATTGGAATACCACACCTCAAAATACATTGCATTTACTGGAGACTTTTTTTCTCTGAAGGGAAAAAATCAATATTGTGTACCTATATATCGGAAGTCTAAAAGTCACAAAATTAGAAAGAAACTTGAAGACCATCTAGTTTAATCTTTCAAGTAATAATGGGTCTTTACTACAGAGTTTTTCTGACTATAATTAGTAAAAATTAAATCATATTGGAGGCTTTGGCTTGTAGTTATAAATATAGATGGCTGGACCTTAAATTTCTTTTAAGAGACTTGTATGTAGTTTAGGAAAAATCTAGAAAAGGAGAAGATGACTTTATCCCTATGCTAATATGTCAAATAATTTCCATCTCATCTTAAATGTTGCTTAGAAGGAGCAAGCTTTCTGCAAATGTGAAAAATATATCAAGAATTATAGCAATATTGATTTAAAAACAACCAGAAAGCAAAGTGAGAAATAGTTTACCATTAGCGAATGAGTAGCACTAAGCATAGTGATAAGTGTTTTAGATCTATTTCTCTCAACAGTGGTATGAGAGAAGAGGTGCTAGTACTGCTTCTGACAGGTTATGAAACAGAGGCTTTAGAAGGTGTTGAGTTATTAATACTTGCCCCATTTAACATGGCCAGTAAGTGGCAGAACTAGACTCTAAATTTGTCTGCTTGGCTTGAAAGGACATGATCTTTCTCACTGAGCCATTTGTTGCTTTTACTTACACTTTTTCCAGATAATTCAACTGAACAAAGTCAAAGTTATCAAAGTTCTCTTACATTTACCACCCCCTGCACCCCATCATCCATCTTAGCATTATGGAGAGTCACAGTTATGTAATGGAAGAGCATGGGCTTCAGAATCAGATCAGATCTCTTACTTACTCTGCCTAACTTTGGAAAAGATAATTTATGTTTTGCAATTCAATTTCTTCATCTGTAAAATGGTTATAAAATAGTCTACCTCAATAGCAGATGTTGAGTTTGTTTTCTACTTCTTTTCAAACTTGAGAGTGATGGAGTTTCAGTGGGTAGAAGGAAGTAGGAAACAACTTTTGTTCTCCCTATCCCTATATTGTGTGAACTGCCCTCAATCCTACACAGCTGCCTTACAATGATCTGGATGAGACCCTTGAACCTGAGTCACTTTAATATATATTATAACAAAGACAGATGAATGGTAGTATTAAAGAAAAGTAATTCCATAGTTCTGGTTATGCAGCTATAATTTAAGTCAATTCTAATAGTTCTAGATATTAATTATGTAGCAACATTGTTTGAGTTCAAGCTGTTATGACAAAATAGTACCCTAGGTGGCTTATAAATAACAGAAATTTATTGTCTCACAGTTCTAGAAGTTGGAAGTGTGAGATTGGAGTGCCAGCACGGTTGAGCTCCAGTGTGAGTCCTCTTCTGGGTTGCAGATGGCTACTTCTTGTTGTATCCTCACATGGCAGAAAGGGTGACAGCGCTTTCTCAGGTCCCTTTTATAAGGGCACTAAATCCATTCATGAGGGCTCCATACTCATAATCTAATTACCCCCAGAAAGCTCACCTCCTTATACCATCATATTGGTGATTATGTTTTCAACATATGAATTTAGGGAGACACAAACATTATGTCTCCTTTTGTCTGCTGATTCAACCAATGCCCTATATTGCTAATTTTCATGAAAAGATTCGTCTTGAATATTAAAATTTTTAATGAGAGGATGCTTAGCTTTTACTTAAGAACAACTTGATTGAATATTAACAATGTATTTTTATAGCATATTTAATTCCAAGCACAGAGGAATATTTTTATTATAATCAAAGCATTAATCACCATGTTTATTCAATTATTTTGAATAGGTTAAGTGGGATTGGTTCTACCATTTTATTGCACAGTCTATTAGTGGATGAAGAAACTATGCATGTCTCCAACCTTATTTTATTCTTTTACTTTTAGTTCCAGAGTATTCAACCTTTGGAATTTTTTTACATGTTATACACTCAGTCCTTTGTTTCTTCTTAACTAATCATTAATCTGAGTTTTTCCTTTTAAGCTTCTTCTTGTGCTACTAGTTTTATTTTCATCTAATTCTCTAGAGATCAACAGATTTTTCATGTTTATAGTTAAATACCAAGACTAGATATGAATTAGGGAGAGATAGTGGATACCACAGCTTAGATGGCATGGCTACTCAATCTCATCCACAGGAGTGGTTGTGATTTCAGAGCAGTGGAGGATAATGGGAAGAGCTCTGGACTGGAAGTGATCTACATCTAAATTGTGATTCTGCTTTTATGTCTGTCCCTTTGCTTTGTGGGGGCACAATTTTCTTATAAAACTCATGGAATTGGGTTGGGTTGGCTCTTGATTCTGTCCTACCTGGAAAGTTATGGGATTCTATGCTTTCTGTGAATCCGTGTAACTTTTTAATATCAATACAAACCCAGGGACACTGTAAATTTCTCTTATTATGCTATTTGTGTAACCTCTTTTCAAGAACTCCTAGATATAGATGAATCTGGCATAATTTTTTAAAAAATTCTACCTTATCAGCACCTCATTGCTTTTGGGTAAGGCTAGTCCCCTAGACTAGATGAGATCCAGAATCTTGCATGGGTAGTTCAGGATGATTTGTGGAAGTCCTCACCAATATTTTTCAGAATGCAATAGCAGGTGCTGTCCATCACTTATTTATTCCTATTTTTCCCTCAGAGATGTGACTGCATACTTAGTGCCTAGTGCAGGGCAATGATTACATCTATGGCCATTTCAGAAGATAAATCAAAGTGCTTTTCTTCATTCTACATGCAGGGGAAATGCTAGAGTAGCAAGAATCTATTAAAGAAATCTCTTGGAAGAAGGCCAACCATTGTTTACAAGTTTATAGTAACATGATTCCCAGGTCTCTGTCACAAATTATTTATGATTACTCTTAAATCTTCAGTATACATCATTCTTCATTGAAAAGCAACCAGAATAACGGTTCCTTTGTTATTTTTTCTCTGAGTTCCTTACTCCCCCTCAACCAGTTGTAACATCTTGTCTTTACTCATGTTTTCAACATTTCCTACTTTAGTATTAACACAAATCTAATTTGTGTTAATCTCTTCCATTTCCTTAATAAGTGTTTTAAATTTTTGGACTGAATACTACCCTTGCAGTGCCCCATCAGAAAACATCTCCCAAAGATGTGTTCTCATTTATCACTGTCTTTGATTTTTAGTCTTTGAGACACTTAAAAAATTCCTGCATAGCTGTGTTCTTAAACATTGCTTGAGTATATTTTTGAAATAAAATATATTTTATGGGGCTAATGTTTTGCATTTTAATGAACTGATTTAAAAATGAACTGGTATAATTTTCTAAGAGTAAACTCAACCTGCTCATTCCCCACTAATTTATGATATTCTAAGCTCATACATTTACATCTTACTTTTATTTTAACATTTTTTCAATTGCTTTGCTCCAGATTCAAAGGATGTCATTTACAGGAGTCCTCACTTGTAGGAAACAATTATCTATAGATTGACAAATGAATGCTCAAAAGAACCATGTATTTTCTTTATCTCCATTTTTCGATTGCCTTTAGTCATATCTATGCTCAGTTTTACTGATGTTGTAGTGTGACAGATGAAAGAAGGGGGTTGTCAGTTCCTAGAGGACCAACATTTTGTCATTCATTCATATTCTCTACTGAGGTTTGAATATCAGATATTTCATGATTTTGTATATTCCTCAGCAGAATGTAAGCTCTATTAGGATGCAGAGCACTGTCTACACAGAGCCCACAGTGCCTGGCACATATTGGTGGTCTCTTGCTTTCAGTCCATGTATTATTCACATACACATATGTTTATTTTTAATTTTTAAATTGATGTATAATTTATTTTCAGTGAAATGCACAGATCTTAAGTGTATAATTTGATGAGTTTTGACAAATACTCATATGTAACATACACTCTATCAAGACAAATAACATTTTCATTATCCCAGAAAGTTTCCTCATGTCTCTTGCCAGTCAAACCTTCCCCTGAAATGCAACCACCCTTGTGATTTTTTTCAGCACACATTGATTTTGCCTGTTACAGAACTTCATCTAAGATGCACTTCATACAATAGGTATTTTTGTTTCTGATAGCTTTTACCAGTGTTTAAGGTTTATTCTTGGTGGTCATGTATCATGTAATGTGTAACATGATACATGTTTGTTTCTTAATATTAATGGATATTGAATATATAATAATTCTTTAATCTATTTTCCTGTTGTTGGTCATAGATACTGTTTCTGCTTTGGGTTATTATGAATTACACTGTTACGAACATTCTTGTACAAGTCATTTGTTATCATGAATTAAACTGTTACCATATTTGGGTTATCATGAATTAAGCTGTTATGAACATTCTTGTACAATTCATCTGCCTAAGATAAATAAAAACAGGTTCCCCCTGCCACACACACACAATGTGTTGTATTATCTATGTTATTGAGAAACAACAAGAAGCCTTATGTGGCTTCCTGGGTGCAGTGAACACAGCCAAGAGAATGGTAGAAGATGAGGTTGGAGAAGAAGGCAGGGACACCATCAGGTACAGTCTTGGAGCCTATGAAAAGGAATGTGTGTGTGTGGTGGGGGGTATACCTGTTGATTTATCTTAGAGAAGTACTTAGAAGTAGAATTGCCGGGTCATAGTGGTAGTTGTATGTCTAACTTTATGAGACACTACGGGGTTGATTTCTATTTTACAATCTTACTAATCTTACTAACAATGTGTGAGAGTTCAGATTTCTTCAAATCTTTGTCAACATTTAGCGTTGTCAGTCTTTTAAATTTTATTCCTGTGGGAATGTAAAATGGCACAGCCACTTTGTAAAACAGTTTGGTGGTTCCTCAAGATGTTAAAGCTAGAGTTACCATATGAACCAACAATTCCACTTGGTATGTGCCTGATATGGTTTGGATCTGTCCTCACCCAAATCTCATCTTGAATTGTAGCTTTGACAATCCCCATGTGTCATGGGAGGAACCCAGCTGGAGGTAATTGAATCATGGGGGTGGGTTTTTTCCAGTGCTGTTCTTGTGATAGTGAATAATTCTCATGAGATATGATAGTTTTATAAAGAGGAGTTCTTTATAAAACCCCTGCACAAGTTCTCTCTCCTCCCCTGCTGCCATCTATGTAAGATGTGACTTGCTCCTCCTTGCCTTCCACCATAATTTTGAGGCCTCCTCAGTCATGTGAACTGGTGAGTCCGTTAAACCTCTTTTTCTGTTACCCAGTCTTGAGTATGTCTATATCAGCAGCATGAAAATGGATGAAGACAGTTAACTGGTACCAGTAGAGTGGGGCGCTGTTGTAAAGATTCCTGAAAATATGGAAGCAGCTTTGGGACTGGGTAACAGGAAGAGGTTGGAACAGTTTCATGGGCTCAGAAGAAGACAGAAAAATGTGAGAAAGTTTGGAACTTCCTAGACACTTGTTGAATGGCTTTAACCAAAATGTTAATAATGATATGGACAACGAAATCCACGCTGAGGTGGTCTCAGATGGAGATGAGGAACTTGTTGGGAACTGAAGTAAAGGTGACTTTTGCTATGTTTCAGAAAAGAGACTGGTGGCATTTTGCCCCTGCTTTAGAGATTTGTGGAACTTTGAACTTGAGGGAGATGATTTAGGGTGTATGGCAGAAGAAATTTCTAAGCAACCAAAGATTCAAGAGGTGATTTGCATGCTGTTAAAAGCATTCAGTTTTATTCTATTTTATCTTTGAGACAGAGTTTTTCTCTCTCACCCAGACTGGAATGCAGTGATGTGATCTCAGTTCACTGCAACCTCTACCTCCTGGGTTCAAGTGATTCTCCTGCATCAGCCTCCCAAGTAGTTAGGATTGTAGGCATATGCCACCACACCTAGTTAATTTTTTTCCATTTTTAGTAGAGACAGGTTTTTACCATGCAGGCTGGACATTCAGTTTTAAAAGGCAAAAATAGCATAAAAGTTCAGAAAATTTGTAACCTGATAATGTGATAGAAAAGAAAAACTCATTTTCTGAGGCAAAATTCAAGCCAGCTGCAGAAATATGCTTAAGTAATGAGAAGCCAAATGTTAATCAGCAAGACAATGGTGAAAATGTCTCCAGGTCATGTCAGAACCTGTTCTGGCAGCCCCTCCCATCACAGGCCCAGAGGTCTAGGAGGAAAAAATGGTTTTGTGGGCTGGGCCCAGGGCCCCTTTGCTGTGTGCAACCTAGGGACTTGTTGCCCTGCATCCAAGCTGCTGTAGCCGTAGCTAGAAGAGGTCAAGGTACAGCTTGGACAATGGAGACAGAGGATCCAAGCCTCAAGCCTTGACAGCTTCCATGTAGTGTTGAGCCTGCAGGTTCACAGAAGTCAATAATTGAGGTTTAGGAACCTCCACCTAGATTACAAAGGATGTATGAAAACACCAGAATGTGCAGACAGAAGTTTACTGCAGGGGCAGGCCCTCATGGAGAGCCTCTGCTAGGACAGTATGGAAGGGAAATGTGGGGATGAAGCCCCTATACAAAGGCCCCACTGGGGTACTGCCTAGTGGAGTTGTGAGAAGAGGACTCACAGCTTGTAGGAAAAGCTGCAGACACTCAATGCCAGCCAATGAAAGCAGCTGGAAAGGAGGCTGTACCCCGCAAAGCCACAGGGACAGAGCTGCCCAAGACCATGTGAACCCACCTCTTGCATCAGTGTGACCTGGATATGAGACATGGAGTCAAAGGAGATCATTTTAGAGCTTTAAAATTTGACTGCCCTGCTGGATTTTGGACTTGCATGGGGCCTGTAGCCCCTTTGTTTCGGCCAATTTTTCCCATTTGGAATGGATATATTTACCCAATGCCTTTACCCCCATTGTATCTAGGAAATAAGTAACTTGCTTTCAGTTTTACAGGCTCATAGGTGGAAGGGGCTTGCCTTGTCTCAGATGAGAATTTGGACTGTGGACTTTTGAGTTAATGCTGAAATGAGTTGAGACTTTGAAGGACTGTTAGGAAGGCATGATTGGTTTTGAAATATAAGAAAATGAGATTTGGGAGGGACCAGGGGCAGAATGATACAGTTTGGCTGTGTCCCCACCCAAATCTCATCTTGAGTTGTAGATCCCACAATTCCCAGGTGTCATGGGAGGGACTCAGTGGGAGGTAATTCAATCAAGGGAGTGGGTCTTTCCCATGCTGTTCTTATGATAGTGAACAAGCCTCATGAGATCTGATGGTTTTATAAAGAGAAGTTCACCTGCACAGGTTCTCTCTCTTTGCCTACCACCATTCATGTAAGACATACTTGCTCCTCCTTGCCTTCCACCATGATTGTGAGGGCTCCCTAGCCAGGTGGAACTGTGAATCCATTAAACCTCTTACCTTTATAAATTACCCAGTCTTGGGTATATCTTTATTAGCAGTGTGAGAACAGACTAATACAGTGCCCAATAAAAAATGAAAACATATGTCCACACAGAAAATTAAACATATATGTTTATAGGGACATTATAAATAATCACCCAAGACTGGAAACAATCTAAATATCCATCAACAAATACATGGATAAATATAATGTGGTATATCCATATGATGGAATATTATTCAGCAAGAGAAAGAAAGAAGTATTATATATGTTATAGCATGGATAAGTCTTGAAAACATTGTGCTGAGGGAAAGAAGCCAGTCGCAAAGACTACACATTGTGTAATTCCATTTATATAAAATATCCAGAATAGGAAAACATATCCAGACAGAAAGTAGATTTATTCTTACCTAGGGCTAGGAAAAGCAGGGAGTGAATGTGAATGAATATGGGATTTCTTTTTAGAGGGACAAATGTTCTAAAATTGATAGTGGTGACGGTTATAGATCCCTGTGAAAATACTATAAAACATTGAATTGTACACTTTATATGGATGAATTGTGTAGTATGTGAATTATATCTCAGTAAAATTTTTGAAGGAAACAGTGGGAGTAACAGGTGCAAAGATCCTGAGATAGTAACGTAATTGGTGTTATTGAGAAACAACAAGAAACCTTGTGTGGCTTCCTAGGTGGAGTGAACATAGTCAAGAGAATAGTGGGAGATGAGGTTGGAGAAGTAAGCAGGGATCCCACTATGTAGGGTCTTATAGACTAGGATAAGGATTTCAGATTTTATTTTGAATGTGCTAGGAAGTCACTGGAGGGTTCCAAATAGAAAACCAGCATGACCTGAAGGTTATTTTATAAACATCACCTTACAGCCGATATGGGGTGGGAGCTACAGAATGGAAACAGGGAGAACAATTAGGAGGCTCTGGAAGGAGTCTGAAGGAGACCTGGCTGTGGGTGCAGCCAGGATGAAAGCTGTGAAGGTTCAGAAAGTGGCTGGTCTTGGGATGTATGTTGAAGTCAGAACTGAGAAGACACTACAGTACTGGATGTTTAATGTGAGGGAAAATTAGGGAGAGCCAGGTGGATGTACACATCTGTGTGTGTATTTGTGTGTGCATTCCACTTCATAATGAAGAAAAAGCTGTCTTCACTATTTTAATTTGTTCTAAAGACCCAACATTTTATTTGGAAGAGAAAAATTAAATGGTCACATTTTTGTTTCTGCAAAATATCTTACAGTTTATATGTAGGATGTATATGTTCAAATAAACTCAAAGAATGTTACTATTGTTGATTTAAGAAATAAACTGCCCATAAAGTCAAAAAAGATATTGTTTTACATTTGCAGTAATGATTTCAGAGAGTGCTCTGTGAAGTCATATAGGTCTTGTGACACTCTCAGGTTTTAGTATTGTACTGAATGTTTGCAATTGATGTCTCCTTTTTAATTTTTAATTATATTTTATTTTATTTTTACTTAATTGTTAGATAAGTGTTTAGGTTTGGGGAGAATTTTCTGTTAAATATTTTCTGTAGCCATTTTCACTTTTTCACATTTTAAAAATTTCTCCCATTGTTTATTTATTTAAGAGAATTCTACAATCTAAATCCTATCTAAATTAAGCTTTTGTTCTCTTTGTGTAATCATTCATAGTTTGCCTGTTTACAGTAATGAATTTATTTTCTAAGCAGCAATTTTTAACTTACAATTTATATTTGTAAAAACCATCAGCAACATTTAGATTTTGTACTTTAAGTAACTACTTCTATGAATACTGTTCCTTGTACGTATGGTGGTGAGGTCAGGAGAAGATAAATGGTTAGCTGGCTACAAAATCCATCAAGTGTAGAGCTGACTGCAAAAATCACAGTGAGCTATAAGTTGGTTCAGTTGTATTTTCATTAGGTAGGATATACTGAATTGCATAATTATGCTATTAATGAGTGGTGACCTACATTAAAGGAGCCTGTGATTGTTGCCTAAGCCTGTTATCAACATAAATAAAGGTCTTGAATATTCAAAATAAATCAGTCATTTTGAGATTCTTTCTTTCTTTCTTTATTTTTATTATACTTCAAGTTCTAGGGTACATGTGCATAACGTGCAGGTTTGTTACATATGTATACTTGTGCCATGTTGGTGTGCTGCACCCATCGACTCGTCAGCACCCATCAATTCATCATTTATATCAGGTATAAATCCCAATGCAATCCCTCCCCCCTCCCCCCTCCCCATGATAGGCCCCGATGTGTGATGTTCCCCTTCCCGAGTCCAAGTGATCTCATTGTTCAGTTCCCACCTATGAGTGAGAACATGCGGTGTTTGGTTTTCTCTTCTTGTGATAGTTTGCTGAGAATGATGGTTTCCAGCTGCATCAATGTCCCTACAAAGGATGCAAACTCATCCTTTTTTATGGCTGCATAGTATTCCATGGTGTATATGTGCCACATTTTCTTAATCCAGTCTGTCACCGATGGACATTTGGGTTGATTCCAAGTCTTTGCTATTGTGAATAGTGCCACAATAAACATACGTGTGCATGTGTCTTTATAGTAGCATGATTTATAATCCTTTGGGTATATACCCAGTAGTGGGATGGCTGGGTCATATGGTACTTCTAGTTCTAGATCCTTGAGGAATTGCCATACTGTTTTCCATAATGGTTGAACTAGTTTACAATCCCACCAACAGTGTAAAAGTGTTCCTATTTCTCCACATCCTCTCCAACACCTGTTGTTTCCTGACTTTTTAAAGTTGCATTTTTAAAATTGCATCCCACAGTGACTAGTGGCTGACATATCAGTGGAGTCAGCTGCTCAAAATGCAAATTGGTCACAGTTTACCTCAGTAAAAACATTTCTAACTGATTCATGTAGGGATCGAATCCTGCCTCAACTTTAAGTCCAGTCGTGTTCTGCTCTCACAACTGAAGGCAAGGGGAGTGTTATATGAGAAGGGGCTGCATACTTCTAAGATATTAGGTTGGTTTAAAAGTAATTTTGGTCTTTAATGGCCCGCAATTACTCTTGCACCAACCTAATACTTAAGCACTAGGGAAGGGCAGTGCTATATGGCTTCACTTTCTACAGTATGACTCTTTCCCTACTTCCTGCCACAGCTAATTGGGCCAGTGGTGGACAGCCAGTTAATAGGCTGCTTAGGTGGCCCACACCTGTAATCCTAGCACTTTGGGAGGCCAAGGCGGGCAGATCATGAGGTCAGGAGATCAAGACCATCCTGGCCAACATGGTGAAACCCTGTCTCTACTAAAAATACAAAAATTAGCTGGGCATGGTGGTGCATGCCTGTAATCCCAGGTACTCGGGAGGCTGAGGCATGAGAATCGCTTGAACCTGGGAGGCAGAGGTTGCAGTGAGCTGAGATCATGCCACTGCACTCCAGCCTGGCAACAGAGTGAGACTCCATCTCAAAAAAAAAAAAAAAAAAAAAAGGCTGCACAGGAGACCATCATGTGGCCTCACACAAATAGCTAACTGGGTCAATTATATTCTACCTCATCGAAATTTTACGTGGGAAGTTTTCTGAGACTAATGTCATGAACAGGGAGAAAACTAAGCCAAATGAATATATTTCAAAAGTCATAAGGTAGAACAGGAATATAAGAAATGATGAGAAATCAAAGGTTGAGAGAGAAGAAGCCATTAGTTCAACAGAGACTTTGGAAAGATACAATGTATAGGTTGCATTATGGTTAGGAAGAAGAGATTGGGACAGATACCAAGAGGAGTTAATATCTACATGTCTCTACTAGTGGAATTTCTCGATTTGCTTTGGGTCTGGAGTGCCCAAGTCTACCCTGGTTTCTGTCTCATGAAATTCTATCCCACCCAGCACTCCACATGCATCCTTTAATAACCTACACATCCAGCCATTACTTTAGCTACCTTATTGGAACCGAAGGCCTTAAACAAAACAATGTATGTCTACTTTCCTCCATTTTATCTATTTTATATTGATAAAAAAGTCAGTTTTCATCAATTCAAGTTCAGTTTATTCAGTTCAAGTTCAATTTCTAATAAAACAGACACCAAAACTGAATGATTTCCATAAACTCATAAAAAGAAATCCCCTTTAATTCAGATAGTTGGGTGAGAAATTTAACCTTCATTTGAATTAATTATATTATCTAGTTGTCCACTTAATTGATCCTGTTTGCATTTGAATTAAAAGTTGTATATTTCAGAGGAGTACATGTAATACAAGAAGAAAAAATAAGAAGTTTTTATTTACATACTTCAGACTACAAGCAGCTTGCCAGCTGGGATTTAAGAGTTGTTCTCCAGGTATTCTTTTTACATAGTAGTTGGCTTGTGAATACCTTAGGCCTTCCTCAGAGACATCAACATAGGCCTCTGTGGAAGAGTAATAGGGATTTCATTTGATATATTTAGCTTGATATCAAAAACTATTTTAAATTATGCAGTGTACATTTGCTTTACTTTTGTTTTTGTCTTTGCTCTTAAAAAAAACAGATATAAAAATTGAACAAAAAATTTGAATTCTATCTTTTCTTCCCAAGGACTTCCTTTGGAAATACAATAATTTAAATCCTATAAATATATTACCTTAATGTTTCTATGAAGTGTCATTTGGCCAACAGGATCTCTTAAGCCATGGGCATCTAGTCTTGAATAGAATTTTTGAATGATTAGCAGAGTCAATATTGCAAGAAGAGCAAAAGAAAGAAAGTTCACAGAAATTTGACCTATCTCACAGGCCAATTGTTTCATTGTCACAAACACCCAAAGGCAAAGGAGATACTCAGGTGGGTTGGTGACCTGACAATGTGGGTAGAAGAAAAGGAATCTCATTTGTTCATAACACAGAACATCAGGACTAGGGGAGAAGGATTAAAAAAGAGAAAGAAAGAGTAAAAGAAGAAGATGAAAGATTTGGAAACACTTGGAGAAACTGAAGAGATTCTGAGCCAAAATCAATACACTTGCAGAAAATTATATGCTGTGTCCACAAGCCCACCCCTCCAATACAAGGAAGGAAATATTAATCACCCTGTGACATACCCCATGGAAAGCTCTTGCATTTGTCAACATTGACAAGAATGTTCATGGAAGCATTACTTAAAATGGCTAAAATTGAAAATAATTATAAACCAAAGGAATAAACAACAAATTAAACTATAGTCATAGAATTCCATAAATTTGCAAAAATAAACGCAATAGAGCTGTCTATATAAGTATGGATGAATTTAATAAAAAATTCTGAGAAAAAACCTCAGTAGAGTACATAAAGTATGATCGTATTTACGTGAAGTATGACATCTTCTACATAAAGTTTAGAAACATGCTGTCCAATACCAAGCATCATTTAGGGATAATTGTGTCTGTACTAAAAATACAAAACAAAGTGTGGAAATAATACCTTTTATATTTAGGATGATGGTTTCCTCTGAAGGGAAGTAAGGTGTTAGAATAAAAGCATACAGGGGGATATCTACTACTTTATTAATGCTCTATATTTTAAGACATAAGCAAGTACAGGGGTGTGTTGTAAATAATTCACACTAATTTTTTAAGAAAGAAGGGAAAGCAAACCATAAAATCATGGCTAAGAGTCAAAGGGATTATGGGTCTTCTAGTCCAACATTCATGCATTTCAGTAATAAACTTCCCATGAAAAAATGTCCCTTCTGTTTCATTTTTACGATAGGCCAAACGCTGAGTTTTCTGATGACTCCTGGAGAGCTGTAGGACAACTCCTTATGTTGTGAGGAAACCCGCCTCTCTATCCCCCATTCCTTGACCTTTATCTCTTCCTCCAGAGCCACACAGACAGATTAAAATTCATTTTCTCTTCTACAGAGTGGGTGTAAAATATTTTATCACAATTATTATTTCTCTTCTTTTTGCTGACTTAAATATTCCCAGCTTTTTCAATCATTTCTCATTATCCTGTATTCAGTTGCACTCTCTTTGCTTTGAACACACAATGTTTCTCTTACATTTCCTAGAATTAAGCAAATTAGTTGTTTTACTGCTGCATGTGATAAAGACAGAAGCCTAGAATTAGGTTTATATGACTGTTTCATAGTGCAACACATTATAGTACAACAGCGGGGTTACCCCCTGCTGTGAACTGAAGTCCATTGAAAAGAGAGATGATTTTTGTGAGCTAATATAAGACTGTACTGTGACAACTCTTGAAGTGATAGCGATGACATTGAAAAATTAGACACAACATTCTTGGGCTATATATAACAAGTGAATTTCACAAATAACTGACAATTGTGATTATTACAGGTGCTTACCATCCCCTAATTTATTTACAATGCTGATGAGATGGGTCTTTGTAGGTGAGAGCATCTATTTTGGGTAGCATGAGTAAATAGGGGCCCAGAGTTTAGTTGCATGAAGAAAAGTATATCATTTTTATTAGTGCTAGTTTTTCATAAGTCTGTTATGTAATTTTAGGATGGAGAAAATTTTTCTACTGGAATATTAAGTGTTGTCCCATGCTTTGTTTGAGTTTGTTAACATCCAAACACAAAAGGGAAGAAAGAAACAGTGCAAGTAGTAGAGCAGCTTTTATTTGTAGGTAGCTTTAAGGCTGACATGTATTTCTCACAGTATGTAACAGTCTCAACCTTAAATTAATAGAAGCTAAGCAGTAGAACTGAATGTTGAATAAGACTCTGGAAACAGGTACCCAAAGATGAAGACAAAGAGCCAGTAAGCACTAAACAACTCGGGCCACAGATGCCTTCGAAGTTTATAATGAAGCTAAATCACTGTATTACCCTCAAATATTATTCTTATTCCTAGTTTCTGTAAGCAGCAAACAGCACTGAGAGGCGTAAAGTCCATAGTACAATAAATGGTTGGTCTAGGAGTCTTTTCCTTCTGTCCATAGATGGGGCCTGCTCCATAGCCCCTTCCACCACAACTCCCATACAACTAAGCGAGGGAAGTTCTGAGGAATGATTGCAGATATTAGAAGTGCCTATCAAAAGAGGAGACTGGCATCTCATTTCCTGTTTGCATGTCTGCTTATGCAGCATACATTCTACTATTTTCTGTGCATATCTTACTAGATATGGAAATGGAAAGAAAAATTGGGGAGAGACAGTGGGTGTAGATTGGAGATGTAGAGCTGGCTGCTTTCTGACTGCTTGATGTAGTATGAGTAGAGGAATTCTTCAAGGGTCAAGCAGGCACGGAAGAACTAGCTGAGTTTGACTCATCTTGCAGGTATGTTATTTAAGAGAGCTGACTGCTGATATGTATGGGAATAATCCCCTAAGAGAGATGTAGTAAGATATACTACTGAGGGTGAGAGCTGAGGGGTAAGTAGTCAAACTGGAACATATACCTCTCCCTTCAGGGAAGAAGGTAATGGAAAGGACCTGGCAACAAGAACTCATGGATGCTTCTCACAATATCTGGATTATTTAGATAAGGAGAACATCAATTTCTGGTGGATCTTGCCTCTTTTCATGTTTCTTGTTTTTTCATTCCTATCAAAATCCACTGGGGAGTGCTGAGAAGGGAAAGTAGACCCAAAGGTGTGACGATGTGTCTTATGAGCAGACCACGTCCAAGAAAATGCAAAGTAAAATTTTAAAACAAGGAAGACATAGTCATATGACCAATAGCAGTTTCACAAGAAAAAGGAAGAGGGAGGCAAGGTAATCACTAAGCAAATAAATAATTAAAGAAGAATCCTTTTTGCTCAAAAAGGACCCTAAATACATATTTTACTTGCGGGGAGAATTATTGAGGAATTAATAATGCCAGGCATATCCTGGTAAAATTCTACATTTCTATAGAACAGTTCTATATTTCTATATATAATTTCAATATACAAATAAACAATTCTATATTGTAAACATCACCAGGCATATCCTGGTAAAATTTCAGAATTTTAAGAATAAAAGGAAAATAGCCTCCACACATAAATAATATGTTATTTAAAAAGAGAAGGAGACAAGAATCACACATCTCATTTGTAACATTAGAAGTTAGAAGACCATGGAATAACAAATACAGACACGAGTGAGAAGGTCTAAAACCTGATAATCCATTATTCTAACCAAGATAGCATTCATCTGTAAGGAGAAAGGAAGATATTTGCTTATATACAATATTTTAAAATTACATCCGAGTTTTATGAGCAAAACACTTTGGAAGGGATTCCGACCAAGTGACAAAAAAATCTCAAGAGAGTTATCAAGAGAGGGAAAAAGAGAAAAAACACTAATCAGCAATGAACCAACCCCTCTCATATGTTTGTAAATAGATAGATAAGTTGGTGTACAATGTCAAATAATGATGCAGCAATTAAAAAATTTAAAAATAGTCTGGGACCAAAAGAAGTAGGGGATTTTGTCAAATTCAATAAATTGAGGTAGTAAAAGGAATTAAAAAGTAAAAACTTTTCCAAAGGTAATTTAGAGGGAAGCAGTAAAGACATTTTACAAGTTTCATCTTTTGGGCCTGAGGGAAGGCACATTGTTGGAGGAGAAATAGTGGCTGTGTTGTTTTCATGTAATAGTTGAGAATAAGTACTCAGTGATGCATTTCATTAGGATCCTATTATTAACACTTTGTAGAAAAGCAAAGAACTTTCAAAGAAACAAAGGAGATAAATGAAATAGTGACTTTATACCAGCAAACATCAGATCTATAAATAGAAAATCATGAATAATAAACAGTCAACCATAAATTAAAATGGATATAAATAAAACCGAGTATATCAGATATTAAACTAAACATGAATGGCTTCAGATCCTCTTAAATCGGAGACTCATTTTGGACTACAACCCAGAACCCAGAAATGTACGCATCACAAGAAATATACTCAAAAATAAGTGATAAAGAAAGACTGAAAATAAAGAAAATAGTTAGAGATATCAGACAACTGCTAATAAAAAGCTAAGCAGTAATAACAATATTAATATTAGTGTGCAGTATAAATTAAAAATACTAAACATTACAAAGAAAGTAGTGGAAAATGATAAAAATGTGATTCATGGAGAGGACATAGCAGACACAATTCTAGCATTACAATTGACATAGATAATAAAACTAGTCTGAATATAAGGCTATCTTGCAAAGTAAAATAATGATGAGATATTTTAATACACCCATTTTATAGTCAAAACCACAATATACACATTGTGGTAAAGTCATAAAAATGAAATGAAATACGTATATATTACATAATACTTCATTAAGATGTAAAGATCATATTATACATATATATGAAATGATAATATAAATCTGCACGTATCCATGAACAATTACAAAACTATGTTTTTACTTAGAAAACTTTTTACAGCCATAGTTGTTTTTTATAAAATCTAATAAAATTTAAAGTAAATAATGAAATTTAATAAATGATAATAAAAATGCTAACTCCTTAGAAATGAAGAAACCTGCTTCTAGACAACCTTTGAATTACAAAATATGAAAATGAATTTACTTACAAGCAAGAAAGTCATAAAAAAGAAAACATCTCATCACCAATTATAAAGCACAGAGAGAAACCTTTAATAAAAAGAAAATTAATAAATTTAAATACCTTCATTAGACTAAGTATAATATTACTATTTATCTGAAACAAATGTAAGTTGCATAACAAGATAAAGTGAAACTTAGAAGACGAAACTAATAAAAGCTGAAATTAGTGAAATATAAACAAAAACAAAGAAAATATAATAGTACAATGGAGAAAAAAGGGTAAATGCTATATTAGGCTGATTAAGAAAGAATAACAGTAATAGTAAAGCAAAAGATGCAAACATTGAGAATTAGTAGATTGTAAAAAGCTTTGCCATTCTGTCAAGATATTTTAAATAAAGGAAATGATCAAACATAACCTCCAAGGGAAAAAATTCTTGACTAAATGAATTAGCATAAAAGAGATTATAAAAATGATTCAGGTGATTAAAGATTACCATTAAAATGAAACATGAGGACACGTGGAGTTACCTCTAATTTGTATCTAAATTTTAAAAAATGAATTTCATGTTACTTAACTATGTCAGACTATTGAAAGTGATGAATAGTTCTGAATTATTTTATGAAGACAGAATAACTTGAAATAAAAAATAATATATGTAATGCCCCAAAGAAAACTATAGACAAAACTCTTTGGTGAATATAGTTGTAAATTATGTTATCCAAGAAAATCCAATTATGCAAAGGAGGTTTAATAACAGTATTTCTGTGAACATAATGCAAACTATCACTCCATTGGTGGAGAAAAATAATATAATCATACCAACAGATTATGAAAAGTCCTTTGATAAAAGTCAGCAGTGAGTCCTAATAAGAATCCTAATTAAGATAAAAATAGGATAAACTACTTAAATGTAATAAAGACTTTTTAACAAAAACATATACCATATTATGAAAATGTCATTGTTATCCAAATTATATGTAAATTTAATGGCAATACAGCTAGAACTTTATTTTTAATTATTGGATCTCATGATTTACAGTTTGTATCAATTCTTGAAGATAACTAAAACAAAAGTAATAATGGAACACTTGCCTTTCCAAAAAGCAGAACTATAAAGCTACTGTAATAAAATTGGTATGACTGGAACAAGAAAAAGCAAATTAAAAAGTACAACAGTGAAATACTATCCACAAATAGCTCACAGTGTATATTAATTTTTTATCATAACAAAATTGCTATTTAAATTCAATATGAGAAAATGGTTGATTTAGTAAATGATGTTGGTGCAGGTGAATATCTAATTTAGGAGAAAATAAAATTGAACTTCTGTCTCACATCATATATTAAAAATTAATTTCATGAAATTTTTAATGACAATTTTATTTTTTAAAAAAGAAAAGTATCTTAGCAGGTTATTCTGATGTTCAGAATAGAAATGATAGAGTTTGCCTCATAACAGCTCATTTGAGACACCTATATGCATTTCTTCCTAACAACATATTCAGGAATATCATGTTGATAGCTTGACTTGACTATGGTGGGAGGATTTATATTGCAGACATCATCAAATTCTACAAATCAGGGTTTCTTCTCCTCCCCTACCTGAAGTCAGTTGTTAAACATTTATCAGCTCACTACTGTGTACATCAAATCTCTTCATCTAGGGATTAAAGAATATCTGTATATATATTCCCCTTATCTAAATTTGGTAGACACTCTGCACTGAAACAGGAAAAATTCAAACTGGAAACAAAATTTGTCTATTTCTCTTTTTAATTTCATTAGTTGTGCCACATATTTTGTTATTGCATACATGTTTAGGATTGTCGTGTTTTCTTGGAGAATTGACATCTTTATCATTATGTAATGGCTCTCTTTATCTCTGATAATCTCACTTTCCTGAAGTCCGTTCTGTCCAAAATTAGGATAGGTACTCCAGTTTTTTTCTATTAAGGTTAGCTGGGTATATATATTTCTATCCTTGTACTTTTAACTAATTGGAATCTTTATTTCTTGTAGCAGCATATAGTTGGGTCTTGTGTTTTTATCCACTCTGACAATCTGTCTTTTAATTGGTATATTTAGATCATTCACCTTTGAAGTGATGATTGATGTAGTTTGCTTACTATCTCTCATGTTTGTATTTGTTTTCTATTTGTTGCTTTTGTTCTTTGTTTCTCCCTCTCCTGTCTTTTATTGTCTTCTCTGAGTGTAATGAAGCATTTTATATTATTCTACTTTAACTCCTCTTTTAGCATATCAATTTTATTTTTTTTAGTGGTTGCCCTAGAGTTTACAATATGAATTTTTAAGTAATCAAAGACCACCTCCAATAGCATTATACTACTTCAGATGTAGTGCAGGTAACTCTTCTCCCTTGTCACCTCAATGTTATTTATTTTAGTTACCCATTGTTACTAATATTGCTTTAAACAAACAATATTTTGTTTTAGATCAATATTTATCTTTTAGATCAATTAAGAAGAAATAGGCTGGGTACAGTGGCTTCCACCTGTAATCCCAGCACTTTAGTTAGTGGAGGCAGGAAATTCACTTGAGACCAGGAATTTAAGACCAGCTTGGGCAAAATAGCAAGACCCTGTGTCTACAAAAGATTAAAAAATTTAGTTGGATGTGGTGATGAACATCTGTAGCCCCAGCTACTTGAGAGGCTGAGGTGGGAGGATCACTTGAGCTCAGAAGTTCAAGGCTGCAGTAACATATGATCCCTCTACTGGATTCTAGCTTGGGTGACAGAATGAGACCCTGCCTCAAGAGAAAAAAAAAGAAAAAAAGGGAAAAAATAAAAATATAGTTGCCTCCACTATTATTTCTCCTCCTTCTCCTTGCCTTCTCCTCGCCTCTCCTCCTCCCTCCTCCTCTTCCATCTTCCTTTAAGGCACATTCAAGTTTCTGATCTATGATATTTTTCATTGCCTGTCTCTCCAGATTTGGGGGTAATGGTTTGTCTGCAACTCCAGTTCTCTAACCCCAGTTCTCTAACAGATTCAGAAAAAGTTGTTGGTTTTCAATTCGTATTGCTTTTTCTTGAAAGAATGGAGTGATGGCTTCCAAGTTCCTTGCATGATAGAGCTTACGCTGAAAGCTGTATGACTGAAAATGTTTGAGCCTGTAAAAACATAAACATTTTGTATGGCAAAAAGTACAGTGGACAAAATCGATTAAAAAAAACAGATTGTAGAACTATCTATTTGTAGCCTAGATGGAAAGTAAGGGGTACATTTCTGTACAATACAAAACAATTTTAAAGAGAGATGAGATAAAGGTTTCCACAAAACACAAAAAAGTCTTACAGACAGAAAGCAAGACAAGACAGACAAGATAAGCAAACCACTAGAAATGTGATTAGTTCACAAAAAAACAAATGGCCAAAAAACACACAAAAAGTATTAAATAAATCGTTAGGAAAGTACAAACAAAAGCAACAAACCTTCAAAATGAATATTAACAAACTTGGGTACTCATATATGTTCTGACAGAAATATGAATTGCTGCTACTATTTTGGAAAACAACCTGGCAGCAATCACTAAAAGAAAAAGTCAGCTCTAGACAATTCACAAGTCACTATTGCATATCTATAGTATACAAATAAAAGCAAATAAAGATATTCTTCTTTTGGATGTTTTGATTAGCATTGTTTTAGTGGCATGTAACAAAATGTTGCTCAGTGCTAGGGCAATGTCTAAATAAATTATAAAATATCCAAACTGTGGTTTAGTTTACCGTTATTTAAATGAACAAATGAATTAGAGCTATGCCAGTTGGCTTGGAGGAATTTCTTTAAAGAATTTATGAATGATAAAAGCAGAATGTATAAAAGTATATCAAATATGATTTCAATTGTGGAAAATAGTAAAAAAAAAATGTACTTATATCTATATAAAAATTTTGCCAAAGTTGCAGATCCTATTTGCAGTATGATTTTATTATGTTAAAATGAGCAACAAAGCAAAGGGAATTAAAAAAACCAACCCTATCTATGCATGCAAAGTCTTGTGTAAGTTTTAATAAACTAAGTGAAATGTTTAGAAAGATACACAGCACGCTGTTGACATGGCTTATCTCAGGAAGGTGCAATGGAGGAAGTGTCATAATACAGATGATAAACTTTTTTCTTGTACACCTTTATGTTCACTGATTTCAAACATATATTAAAGTAGTAATTTGAAAAAATCCAAGTGTACAAACTGTAAAGAAAAAAAAATGATGTAAGGAAGGGGTCCAGTTTCAGTTTTCTGCATATGGCTAGCCAGTTTTCCCAAAACCATTTATTAAATAGGGAATCCTTTTCCCATTGCTTGTTCTTGTCAGGTTTGTCAAAGATCAGATGGTTGTAGATGTGTGGCATTATTTCTGAGGCCTCTGTTCTGTTCCATTGGTCTATATATCTGTTTTGGTATCACTACCATGATGTTTTGGTTACTGTAGCCTTATAGTATAGTTTGAAATCAGGTAGTGTGATTCCCCCAGCTTTGTTATTTTTGGTTAGGATTGTCTTGGCTATATGGGCTCTTTTTTTTGTTCCATATGAAATTTAGGGTAGTTTTTCTAATTCTGTGAAGAAAGTCAATGGTAGTTTGATGGGGATAGCATTGAATCTGTAAATTACTTTGGGCAGTATGGCCATTTTCAAGATATTGATTCTTACTTTCCATGAGCATAGAACATTTTTCCATTTGTTTGTGTCCTCTTTTATTTCCTTGAGGAGTGCCTTGTAGTTCTTGAAGACGTCCTTCATATCCCTTGTAAGTTAAATTCCTAGGTATTTTATTCTTTTTGTAGCAATTGTAAATGGGAGTTTGCTCATGATTTACCTCTGTGTTTGTCTATTATTGGTGTATAGGAATGCCTGTGATTTTTGTACATTGATTTTGTATCCTGAGATTTTGCTGAAGTTGCTTATCAGCTTAAGGAGATTTTGGACTGAGACGATGTGGTTTTCTAGATATACAATCATGTCATCTGCAAACAGAGACAATTTGATTTCCTCTCTTCCTATTTGAATACCCTTTCTTTCTCTTGCCTGATTGCCCTGGCCAGAACTTCCAATACTATATTGAATAGGAGTGGTGAGAGAGGGCATCCTTGTGCCGGTTTTCAGAGGGAATGCTTCCTGCTTTTGCCCATTCAGTATGATATTGGCTGTGGGTTTGTCATAAATAGCTCTTATTATTTTGAGATATGTTCCATCAATACCTAGTTTATAGAGAGTTTTTAGCATGAAGGGGTGTCAAATTTTATTGAAGGCCTTTTTTTTCCATCTTTTGAGATAATCATGTTGTTTTTTTTTTCTTTTGTCATTGGTTCTGTTTATGTAATGGATTACGTTTATTGATTTGGGTCTGTTGAACCAGCCTTGTATCCCAGGGATGAAGCCGACTTGATTGTGGTGGATAAGCTTTTGGATGTGCTGCTGGGTTCAGCTTGCCAGTATTTTATTGAAGATTTTTGCACTGGTGTTCATTAGGGATAGTGGCCTGAAATTTTCTTTTTTTGTTGTGTCTCTGCCAGGTTTTAGTATCAAGATGATACTGGCCTCATAAAATGAATTAGGGAGGAGTCCCTCTTTTCCTGTTGTTTGGAATAGTTTCAGAAGGAATGGTATCAGCTCTTCTTTGTACCTCTTAGAATTTGGCTATGAATCTATCTGGTCCTGGGCTTTTTCTAGTTGGTAGGCTATTAATTACTACCTCAATTTCAGAACTTGTTATTGGTCTATTCAGGGATTTGACTTCTTCCTGGTTTAGCCTTGGGAGGGTGTATGTGTCCAGGAATTTATCCATTTCTTCTAGGTTTTCCAGTTTATTTGCGTAAAGGTGTTTATAGTGACAAGGTGACATTCTTAGCTTCTAGTTTAATGTAACCATTGTTTTAACTCCCTGTGGAGGCCTTATTTGATTGGAAACTAAGCTCTCTATACAAGCAGAAAACTGTTGGGCAGGGAAGGCAAAATCAGATCCAACATACATGTCTGTTTTGGTATGAACAAATGGCCGCCCTTTTCATGAAAGAAATTTGCTAATGTAATCAACTTGCCTTCAGATGGCTCTCTAGTCACCCTTTGGAATGCCATTGTATCAGGGCTTCACAGTTTGTTTCTACTGTTGGCAGGGTTGGGCATTCAATATTGATGTAGCCAGATTAACCTTGGCAAGTGGAAGACCACATTGCTGAGTGTATCCATTCCAACTTTTCATTTTAGAACTAGGAACATGACCACAGGGTGACTTGAGGGACCCACTGTAGATGGGCTGAGCCAAAATGATATGAATCACCTGGCTTTCATAAATCCCGTTTCTGAATGGTGAATCACTTTGCTGTTTTGTGTCTCCAAGAATTTGTGTCAACTCAAAGTCAGTGTCTAGCAATCCCTAAGACGTTCAGTTATTTTTATTTTCCTAAAGAACAAGCACCCTGGTAAATGGTTCCAGGTTCTCCTGGAAAAGGCTAAATGGATATTTTACCACATACATTTTTGGCAGTGTGGCAGTATCCTTCCTCAAAGGGTTCAAACCTTCTCTTCATTTAAGCTACTCAAAGTCTACAAACCACTCAAATCTGGGAAGTGGTTAAGGAGCATGACTCTATTGTAGTGATTCAATACAGGGCTCCATCTACCAGTCCTAACAATTTTGCTTATAAAAATCAACGTAGACTCAATTTAGTATGCTGTTCACCTGTATTAGTCCTAAGAATGTAATTATTTAGCCACAAAGATCTCTGTAGGTCATACTATCTGACTACCATCAGATCAATGATTGTTGTGCATTATGGTAACAATATCCACCTTGACCCTGGCAATTAGTGCCAGTAACTATTACTTGCATCAGATGGGCCCTGCCACTTCAAAATCCCACCATTCTCATTGCCTTCTAGGAGTCCATTCCACTGACACCTTTCCCAGTGTCATTCCTGGCATGCGGGGAAAAAAAAAAAAAAAGCCATTAAAGAACCTTTGAAGGTTGCTCATTTAATCCTCCTGAATGTATTTCTGAAAGACTTTGAGAAGGAGCAGATGAGTAGTGGAACACAGAAAACATCCACTCTAGCATCCCTGTCTCCCTAAGCCTTTGGATACTGCCTTCTTCAGAGCACTTTGGCCACCACAGGTGCTCAGTTACAGTCAATCAGCTGACAAGCCTTTGATGGTTAATTCTAGGTGTCAACTTGACTGGATTAAGAGATACCTAGAAAGTTGGTAAGGCATTGTTTCTGGGTGTGTTTGAGAGGGTAATTCCCAAGAAGAATGGAATGTGAGTTGGTGAACTGAGAAAAGTCATCATATCATCTCTCTTTGCACATCTCCAGATCCCATCAACTCAGTGAAGGCAGGCACAATCCATTTGGCTGGGTGGCTGGATAGAACACAAAGGCAGAGGAAAGGCAAATTCTCTCCCTCTTCTCCCTTCTCTCTCTTTTCCTCCCTCTCTCTCTATCCCCTTTTCTCTCCCGGAGCTGGGACACCCTTCTTCCTCTGCCCTGAGACATAAGAATTCCAGGTTCTCTGGACTTTGGACTCTGCATCTTACATCATTGGTCCCCTAGGTTCTCAGGTCTTTGGTCACAACGTGAATGATACCATTGTCTTCCCTGGTTCTGAAGCCTTTGGACTTGGACTGAGCCTTGCTACCAGTATCCCTGAATCTCCATCCTATAGTCAGATTATCTTGAGACTTAATATCCATAACAGCATGAGTCTTCTTGAACTCAATCTACTTAAATTTATCATCTTTTAGAACTCATGCTGATTTACATCCTGTAAATCAAACAACCCCATCAAAAAAGTGGGCAAAGGATATGAACAGACATTTCTCAAAAGAAGACACTCATACAGCCAACAGACACATGAAAAAATGCTCATCATCACTGGCCATCAGAGATATGCAAATCAAAACCACAATGAGATACCATCTCACACCAGTTAGAATGGCGATCATTAAAAAGTCAGGAAACAACAGGTGCTGGAGAGGATGTGGAGAAATAGGAACACTTTCACACTGTTGGTGGGATTGTAAACTAGTTCAACCATTATGGAAAACAGTATGGCAATTCCTCAAGGATCTAGAACTAGAAGTACCATATGACCCAGCCATCCCACTACTGGGTATATACCCAAAGGATTATAAATCATGCTACTATAAAGACACATGCACACGTATGTTTATTGCGGCACTATTCACAATAGCAAAGACTTGGAATCAACCCAAATGTCCATCTGTGACAGACTGAGTTAAGAAAATGTGGCACATATACACCATGGAATACTATGCAGTCATAAAAAAGGATAAGTTTGTGTCCTTTGTAGGGACAGTGGGGGAGACTAAGTTGGAAAAGCAGACAGAGGTAAAGTCAAGAAGAACATATACAGAAGATTGAACTGTTTCTTTCTTTTTTTTTTGGTAGCAAGTGGAAACCAATAAAGGAATTTAAGTCCTAGAGACTTGTTTTGTATAAAATCACTCTTTATAGCAATATAGTGGAAGAGTTCAAGGCCAGAGGTGGAAAGGCATTTTAGGGGGCAGTTGACATAGCCTAGGTGAAAATTATATAAAAGCTATATTAGTTGAAGTGTAGGGGATGGTTTCAAATGGGAATCCACATAGTTGTTTTACCCAGGGTTTCCCAAAGAGACAAAACCCACAGAAGATTGGTAGATATAAAGATTAGATAGATGATAGATAGATAGATGGATAGAATATAAAATTTATTAGGGGAAATGACTTATGCTGTCTGTTTCTGGTTTGGTTGACCAGTTAAATGGTAAAGGTCATTAATTAAATAGGGGCTCAAATTAATATGTGCTTTGTAAGAACTCAACTCTGAAAAAATATGATACTTTTTGTTACTTTTAAATGGAACTATGTTTACAATTATAAAATGTACAAAATGTTCCTATGTCTTCGTGGCACATAAAAGGAAAATACTTCATGTCAAAATAAGAAATGTATGCATGAATTTAGGTGCTCAACATGACCCATTACAATATCTGTCAAATAGAAAACCCTGGTAAATAGTAGGCTGTGAATGTCACAAACTGTAGGCAAAGGTGTGGAAAATTTATGCAATGTAATCTGACCCATTCATTTTATAATGTAAGAATTGTATTTTAATTCTTCATTTCTAGTTTTCCTTGTTCTATCTCTGTGCTTCTTCATTTAATTTGCAAATTCTGAGTTTACAATTTGTATGTTCGTTTCATAGTTTTCTTGTTACAATAATCTATAGTTTTGTTCAGAAAGTATACTTTCTGAAAAAATGAAGGAATCATTTAATCAGTAAATTAATGGAATAGAAACAACTGTGCTATCAGAGAGTAGTGATTACAGCACCAGATTAGGGTCAGGAGACCTGGGTTCTGGCCTCAGTTCTGTCACTTCAGCAGGTGACCAAATTCTCTTTGGGCTTCAGTTTCATTTTCTGAATGATTAATTACTTGTATTTTTGAACTTATGAGACTATATTTTAATACTTGTCAAAATGTTTATTTTCAGGATTGCTCTACTGGACAGTCAGCTTTTGGGGGGTAAACAATTCATCCTAATTATTTTTGTGTTCCTAACATAGCCCAGTGCCAAGCATATGCTTAATGAATAGTGGTTGAATGATTAAATAATTGATTAATTATCAAGAGCATGAATGAAGGTTAAGGTCTGGACGGTGGGATCCAAACAATATTTGGAGTATCATTAGTACTCAAGATCAAGAAAAGACCAAAAAATGAGGTTTGAAAGAAAAATAAAAAACCAGTAGTAAATTCGGATTACCTCAACTCCAGTAGAGCAAGTCAGCTATTGGGATTAAAAGGCAGAAGCAGGCTTAATCCTGAGCAAAAGTAGTTTTCACCTGGCCAATTTTTGAGTTTTAACCAGTTATGAGAATTGCTAGGTTTCATAATGGAATGTTAAAAATAATTATTTGGAGATTCACTATTTCTGGGATGTTCCCATTTGTTAGGTGGTCCTAGTGATGGTAGTGAGCATAGGAGAGTTAATGAATTGGTTTAGGCTGTTTTTCTTTAAACTTTTATTTTAAATATACTCTTCAGAGGCAGAACCATTCTATGGTTAAATATCTAGCTGGATGCTGTGGTTTGAATGATTTTGTTCCCTCTGAAATTCATGTTGAAACTTGATCCCCAATGCAACAGTATTAAGAGGTGTGGCCTTTAGGAAGGCTTAGTGATTGAATAGGGCTCCACCCTCATGAATGGGATTAGGTGCCCTTGTAAAAGGGTTTGGTGGAGGAACCCCTTTTTACCCTTCTGCCACGTTAGGACATAGTGCTCCTTCCCTGCAGAGGATGTAGCAACAAGGCACCATCTTAGAAGCAGAGAAACAAGGCTCTCACCAGCTGATTCCTTGCTCTCAGACTCCCCAGCCTTCAGAACTATGAGAAATAAATTTCTATTGTTTATAAATTACCGATTCTGTGATATTTTGTTATAGCAGCACAAATAGACTAAGAATCTAGGCTTTCACAAATACTTATTTAGATCATACCCTCAAAGGGTGCCTGGCTGAGGCTTAAGGACCTACTTCAGGCTCTGTTTGCCAAGTCATGACCACGGGAAGGGAAGAGGGGAAGATAGTCAGGGGAAGAGTTGTGTTTTGGAGTTAGTCTCCCCAACAGGGACCTTTTCTAACTTGCATAAGGGTACAGAGATCCTGGCCCTAATGGTACCAAAAGAACATCCAAAAATAAAAAACAAGTCACCAGAGAAGATTCTGACTACAAAAAGTGCTCTAGGTTTTTTCTGTATAATGTTCTTATTATTTATCATCTGCCAGGCTCCCCAAGGCTAATGCTTAAGAGTATAATGAATCATTTTCAGTAGCTTTATGCATAACCTCTACATTACAACTTGGTACTCAATGCATTTTTCTGAAGGATCCACTGAGAAATAAGAGACTCATATGTATGCATTGACCTGCTACCATGGGATATTACCCCTTGATCTTTGTAAGAAAACCTCTTCTAATTTCCATACCTTGGAGACATGTTAATGAATAAATGACTGATTAAAAACATTTCTTATTGAATTTATGTACTTCCTGAGATATTAGTTAGGTTAAAATTTTAGATGTTATTGAATATGCGATGATTTGGAGACTTTATAGGTGGGGTTGATTTGCAAACGTGTTTCTCTCCAGTGATTAGTCTGTGTCTAATTTTTATGTTTCATTTTGATTTAAAAAATAGAACAGTTTCAAACCAAACAAATATATCAAAATATTCTCACATATTTAAGTCCATTTGTAGTTTAGCGGTAGATGAGATGGCAAAGATGCTTCATGACTTATTTATTGAATTCTTGTCCCTATCTAAAACAAGGAATCTTAGAACTGGGAAAATCCTAGAGGCCATGTAGTCTAACTTCCCACTTCATGCAAGGACCATGTTTTTGTACCCTGCCTGAACACTTTTCCATGAAAGGCGTCAGGAGAGGTTAGGCCACTTGTTCGTTCTCTGTTCTACTGCATTGTGGACCACTGATAATTCCCAGAAACTTCTTATTTTGAATTGAAATTCTTACTCACTGGAATCCATTATATTAGATTCCTCTTTGTCTCACTTCCCATTCCAGGTAGTACCCTGAGGTACTGGGCAATATTATCAAAACAACTAGTATTTCAGTAGGTCAAAACACTTCTAACTTGAGTTTTGTCTCTTCTAAACTAAATGGTCTTAGAGCTGCTAACCATTCTACCATCTAAATTCCTGGCAACTCACACTTGTTTCTCTCTTTATAGTCTTTAGTTTTGCAAAGACCCCTTAAAAGACTGCCTGTGTTTGAATTCCAGTCCTACTTCTTAGTAGCTGCATCAACTTGGACAGTTATTTTAACCATTTTTTTGGCCTCAGATTAGTTGCTATAAGTAAAGCACTCATTTGTTTACTAAATGTTTATTGAATATTTATATACCACGAATCACACAATCTTTTAGGTGGCCGAGAAACATCAATGGCAAAAATAAATTTCCTTGCCCTCATAGAAGTTGTATTCATTCTTAAGATGGTTCCTGGCATGTAGTAAATGCTTTGTGATGTTTGTTATATGTGTATATATTTTTGTGTACCTGTGTATGAATATAATGTCCAAAGTAGTTAAAATACATCAGATATACCCTCACTAGTGCTGAAATACATTAGGATTATCACTTGATTTAAATTGGAAGAATATTACCTTCTTTTAAAATTATTTTAATAGGTGGGTGAATTATTGCTTTTGTTAAGGCTAAGGTCAGCAGACAGTTTTAGTTATTATTTTTTTATAAGTAACATGGAGTGCTGTTATTAGCAAATATAAAAACTCATCTGTGTGTGGAGTGCAAAGGTCTGGAGAAGACCAAACCCAGTCTTTGTGTTTTTGTGTATAGGACAAAATTTCCTTGACACAGCCTCTACCTTTCTGCCAGCTCTCCTTTCTGTTGGCTTGGCTTTGATCCTACTGCCCACCTCCTCCCGACCCAGTGGTATGCCGAAACCAACTTGTACTGTTGAGTTGATTGTTAAAAATTCAAGAATTTTGCAAGCTGGTTGCAAGATGCTGTTGATAGCCTGAAAGTGGCCACACTGGGAATATTTCATAGAAATCCGCAAAATCTATACATTAAAACTTTCCTTTTGTACCAGTTTACTCGTGCACCACTGCCCCAACCTGGCAAGACTTGACCAGCATCTCCTTATTGTGGTTTTAGTTGCCACCTGAGCTTTACTTTGATACTTACTAATAATTAGGCTCTTGGCTGATATGTGTAACTGTACTTTCAATCTAGAATAGTTGTGTTTTAAGCAGAATTTTCTCTAAAGATGAAAAAACCTTACAAAGCACATAGGAAAAAGGCTATGATGGTGGGAAGAAGTTCCTAAGAAACTTTGTAAAGATAGGAATCTTTGTTTTTGTTATTGATGTTTCTCTACTGCCTAGATGATTGTCAGGTATATAGTCAGTGTTCAATAAATATTTGTGAAACATATGAATGCTTTACATGTAATAAGTACTGTTCATTGAAACACAAAGAGGTTACATAACTGATGTCATGCAGCTAGGAATGAAGGAGTGAAGCAGGAATCCAAACATAGGCAATCTTTTAAGGGGTTCTTTGCACAATTAAAGGAATTGAAGCAACTGATCTGTATTTTGTTTGTATTCTATTCCATGTGATACCCCAAGGGGAAAGAAGAAAAGGCAGGTGATCCCATCAAATCTCCTTGTCAACTGGAACCTAGAGTATATAGAGTAATAATATTACCCCAGGAAAAGAGACCTTATCTGTTTAGTATTCCTATGAGGATATTCCCTACAGGACTGGCCCTAGGGCATTTGAAGCCCTGGGTAAATATTTTCTGGAGATGCACTCGGGGTGTACAAACAATTTGATTAAATATATAATGTATTACAAAATTAATACATATATGTAAAGTATAAAGATATATTGATGAAAATGTATAATAATGAGCAGAGAAGTGGTACTTAAATATTTGTTTATTTTCTGATCAGAGCATATGATAATATTTTATAACGTCCAGTCATCTTTTCTTTTTGCTCAATTCCAGGAGCCGTGTTCTTCATGTGCTTTCTTGTCAAATGTGTCCTTCTTGGCAAATTTTATATTTTCTACCACAAGAAAAATGTAGCAGTACTGTTATTACTCACAGTGTCATGGATCTTCAAACCTATTTGTACTGAAACACCATTGATCTTCTTGGTCCTATAGTTCCCAAGATTATAGTTCCATAATCATCTTGTTAATGATGATGATGTTATTACTCAGGGTGCTGCATTCTCCATCATACTACCCATGAATATGGAATTCTAAGGACTCTCTCAAATGTGGTTACTGTGCTTTGGGATTGATGACCACAAATGTAAGTCTTTCACAGTGTATGCAGGAAAATATGAATAATAACATTTTCTGGTTATGTTAAATGTATTATTTAGAATGTTATAGCATAAATATAGAAGAACATATTCCAACCACGTTAAACTCTTCAGGCAATGATCAGTGCATTCCTATGATGTAATGTCTTTCAATGTTGATCACATCTCTGCTTTCTACTCGCCAACAACAGTAAGTAAAAAGCAAGGGGCTCATGGGCAGAGCAAAAAGAAGGATCTCATTTGTACAAGGGATATTTGTCCTTTGTCCAGATCTGCTTAAGACTGACCCTGGAGAAGCCGGGCACAGTGGCTCATGCCTATAATCCCAGCACGTTGGGAGGCTGAGGTGGGTGAATCACCTGAGGTCAGGAGTTTGAGACCAGCCTGACCATTATGGTGAAACCCCGTCTCTACTAAAAAAAAAATACGAAAATAGCCGGGCATGGTAGCACACCTCTGTAGTCCCTGCTACTCAGGAGACTGGGACAGGAGAATTGCTTGAACCTGGGAGGCGGAGGTCGCAGTGAGCCGAGATGGCACCAATGCACTACAGCCTGAGTGACAGAGCGAGACTCCATCTCACACACACACACACACAAAACAAAACAAAACAAAACAAAACACACAAAAAACTGACCCTGGAGAACACAACATCACCACATTAACTGGAGGTAAGACAGGTCATTAATTAAAATTGCCCATTGGTGTTGAAAAGCAATGCTTGAAAAAAATCCTTAGAAGAGATAGATGTGGCCACTTTGGAAGTATGGAGCCTGCAGAAGAGGTAGAGTGATTGCCTTGAGTGCTAGCACTGGAGGGGAGGTAGACAGGGTAAAGAATGTCTACCACCACCTCCGCTGCTCTCGGGTACTGAAATTACAGGCAGCACCACAGTCAGTACACGCACAGGTGAGAGCTGATAATAACAGCCCAAACAAACAGCTTAAGCCCAAGAGTTTGTGTTGAACTTTCAGAAATCCAGAGTCCTGAACTTGTCCTCTGTCTGACATGAGTGAGAACCAAAAAGAAATCTGTGTGTAAGCACATCGTATGACTGAATCTCATGAGGTCTAATAAAAGAAATATTAGGGCTTTCTATTGGGAGTAATCTGCTTTTAATGCTGATTTTCTTGAATTGGAACCCTGCCCTTGAACCACACAGCAATATCAAAGATGAAAGTCCCAGAGCTCTTCCGGTCATCTGGTCAATTCCATGTGGAATATAGAGAATCAGAGAGTGATTCTGGGAAGCACAGCACATGCGGCACCCTAACTACAAAGCGCTACCAACTGCAGGAAGTTCCAACTACCAGAGGAGAACTTGGAAATTTTTGAGGACAGTATTTCTGGCAATGTGACCCACATAGGATCTGGTGCTGGGCAGTAACACCTTGATGAGATAGCACAGTTGGAGTAAGCCTGTCCTGGTGATCAGAGAGAGACTCTGAAAATTTTGAGGCAGGTGCTTCTGGTGACCAGGATCCATGCGGGAACAGGTATGAAGGCACCCTGCTGAAATGGTGTGAGGTTTCAGGGTACCCTGCCTGAGAGGCTAACTTCATACAGTACCAAATTGTAGAGAAGGACTTAGAACATTTCAGTGAAGGGATCTTGAAGCACAGAGCCCTCCTAGGACCACCTGAGGAGCTGGTCCTAGGTCAGGGTCCCTGCTTGGCTGAGTCTGAGAGTGGTACTCTTCCCTGGCTAATGAATTATTTAATAAACTTAGAATCTATGAGGCATGTCATCTTGGAGAATGCCATGTAAGTGCTACAATTCTCTAGGATATTAAATGGAGATGTTTCACAATTAAAGACTCCTCCTTCAATAGGAGGAAACCCTGGAGACTTCACTTTTAGAGATCTCATCTATTGTTCTGGGCCAGAAGTCCTTGTTTCGCATGGGAAGATAAGACTTGGAGAACTGCCCTTGAAGCCCTTGATCTTTCTGCAGTGTCTGAGTCTGTTGATTACTTGTGTCCTTGAAATTATTGTAGCACCTAATACCCATTAAGATCTCTGGTTTGTTTAAGTCTGATTTACCAATCTAAACTATATGTTCCTCACATGGTGGACTGGGTTGTTGTTTGGGGGTATGAACCATTTACTTGGTGTCACATTGATTGCTTCCTCTTTTGCCTCACTCTAAAGTTGACAGACAGGTACTGAAGTAATAATTTTGGTCTCTTTTTTCTTTTTTGAAGGGGGATGGCTGGGTGGGAAGGCAGGTGGAGAAGAGCTTTCTAGTTTTAAAATCTGGTATTCTTGAAGGACTATACTATTTTCTATTTACACAGCTAGCTAGCATATAAATTTAGAAACACATATCAATAGTCTATATTAAGAATAGAGATAAAGCACTCAAAATTCAAAGCATGCATCAACTCTATCAGAGTAAGTTATGTATTTCTTGTACTCCAGCCCTTCCTCTGTAAAAGAGAATTATCACAACAAAGCCTACATTTTTCTAAATACTTTTGTTTTTGAGGCTACACATTTCAAGGACACATCATCTAAACAGAGGAATTGATTTGTCTGAATAGAATTCAGCAAGGATCTCAGGGTTTATTTGACTTCATAGAAGTCAGAGCGATCATATTTGGAGACATGTGCAAAAAATCTTACGGCAGTGGGTTACCTTTTTTAATCCCAGAAAATAGTTTACTAATTGGGTTTACCTGATGTTTAGTGTCCATTTTGAAGAACTGGCCTGAATCATAGTTATTAGTCATTATTTAATTTAGTAATGTTTGCTGTATAGATAGCTATCATTTATTGAAAACTAGCCATGTGCCAGGCATTGTTTCAAGAACTTTATATGGAATATTTATTTCCCTAGAAACACTAGACATAGATACTATTATCCCCACTTACAGGTGAGGAAGCTGAGATACAGGGAAATTAAATACTGTAGATTGCTCATCGTTACATACTTAGTAATTACTATGAGTCAAACAGTTCAGATTGATTTCAACATGGATCCAAACTTCAAGATCAGAATGGATGTGATACCCCAGATGTAACAACTAGATAATTATGAATGATTCCTCTCTAGCCATTTGCTTCTAGGCTCTAAGCTTAAGAACTGGATTCAAAGATGCAGGAGGGCTGAAAGAGTGAACCCAGGCCATTCTACCATGCAGTCATAAAAAAGAACGAGATCACATGCTTTGTAGGGACATGGATGGAGCTAGAGTCCATTAGCCTTAGCATACTAATGCAGGCATAGAAAACCAAATACCACATGTCTCATTTATAAGTGGGAGCTAAATGATGAGAACACATGGACACATAGAAGGGAAAAACACACACTGGGGCCTGTTGGAGGATGGAGGGTGGGAGGATGGAGAAGATCAAGAAAAAAAAAAAACTAATGGGTGCTAGGCTTAGTACCTGGGTGATGAGATCATCTGTACAACAAATCTTCATGACACAAGTTTACTTATGTAACAAACATGCACATGTACCCTTGAACTTAAAAGTTAAAAAAGAAAGAAAGAAAAATAACTGAGGCTATTCTTTTTAGCTGCTCATTTTGGGGAATATGGAACTAGTTATAAGTAATACTTATTTTTTTTTTCTTTCAGGTGTACCACTTTCCCCCTCCAATTTTCAGGCTCACACTATATTCTAGAATAGGTATAGGGGGATGTCTGGAAGGTGGTGGTAGGCAGTGAGTTGAATTTTGTCTTCCTCTCTTGTGCATTGGTCAATCACTCTTATTAAAAACCTACATTATAAAATGATGGGGAGCTTTCAACATTTGATACAAAATATGATACTGTCCCAACCTTTATGCATTTAGAAATAAAAATAGAGAAAAAGTAAAGAGTGTAGGAGTAAAATGTTATGAATTTCTAAGAACTGTATCCTAAGGCAATCCCAATATATGTCTTAGAAAAAAATTTCCTTTGTGGTAACATACATCTTAATATTATTTGTAGCCCACAAATATATTTAGTTGTGTAAATACATATTTTTACAAACTTATAGGTTAATATTTATCTTAAAGTTATTTTTATAATCCTGTAATTTTACTTACAATTATGCATATTTTTATACTTTGGCAATAGCAACAATATTTTTAATCCCTTCTAAATAATGTGCCTTTATTTCTTGAAAAGCAAAGGTAATCTCTCATCAGTTTATAGTGGGTGAACGCTTTGTATTACATTTTAAATGTTGCTTTGGAAACAGGCAATTAGTTATAAACCAGGCCTGCCATTGTCATTTACTGAGAAGAAACACTGATATGGAGTTCCTTCTTTTGTAAATTTGAGATAAGCTGTCCTCCCAAAGACATCAAGATAAGAGGAATCAATGCACATTGTCATTTTGACAGGCCATATTCTCCTGTTAGTTTACACATCTGCTCAAGGAGGGAAAACTATCAGATACTTTTGCTGATAATGATGAACAAGAGAGGGAGTCTTGGGTTGATATCTGAGGACAGCCTGTCAAGGCCCCGTAGAAGTGCAACGAACTCATTCTAATGAGTGTCATTGCCCTACAGGGGGAGCCACGATGACAGCTGGTCCTTCCCCTGCAGTTTGAAGTCCTTGTTAATGACCTAACTGTAATTCTCAGACCTGTCAACAAAGCTCCAGCATGATTTCTCAGTCCAGTGAGCTATTTTCATGTGTGTTTTCAGGCCCTTCACCTTTGTTTTGAAGTGACAAGTCTCTGTGGTGGCAGGAACACCAAGGACAATTTGGTTGCTCCCAGATGGTTTGGAGAAAGGGCTGGTTTATGTTAGAAGCTGAAAATCCCAGCTTGTCATGTAATTATCATTAAATAGCTCCCCTATTTCTGCCCACTTTTTCTTTCTAGGAAGTTAACTAACGCTGAGATTGGCTGAGAAAAAATATCCTATTACCCCCTTTCCTATTTTCTTTCCCTCTCGCATGTCAGGAAATATCAATTTTTTTCTGTTTGTTATTACATTAATGAAATGCTGATGTGTTTTCACAGACTTAATAACTAGAACTAATGTGCCTAGACCAAAGGGATTGATTTCTTATTTTTATGTTTGACTTTTTATTCTTAAAAAGATAATTTTAATACTTAGCAATTAAAACCAATACAAGTATCAATAGTAACAAAATATGATTGCCTGTAAGAGAATTTAGGTGAAACATAGACCATTTTTATCTAGGCAAAATAAAGATCAGAGATGAGGAGTAATTATTAGAATAATTAAAGAATCAAAAATTACATAAATACTTGAACTTTCCTTTGTAAAATAGAAATGTTGGTATGTTTAACTTGCAAAATAACTTAAAATTTTCCCTTTAAAGGCTAAGTGAAATAACATGTGATAAGATTAAATAGTAAATGAAAGTGTATCATCCCAGTGCTGAAACTTAGTAAGTGCTAAATAAATGTTGATAAAAGAATGGTGGCCTCTAACTTCTGCTATTTTGGCTAAAGGTAAGATCTTAATTTATAATGTGGGTACTGCCTGATTTTTATTTTATTATTATTCTTATGGTGTTATAGGACTAAAATGGCAAGGCTATGGAAAACCCTATGTTGCTGTTGTGGCTGTTATAAAGTAACTTGGATTTCTGGGTATTCAGTAGAATTCTGGCTTGTGTGAGTACTGACTCTGTGGACTGAGCTTGCCACATTCAACGTTGCATCCCGTGGCCCACTGAGCTGAGAGAGTCTATGGCCTACAGAGTACAATGTCTTTTGGAATTTGATATAAGACTAAAAAAGCCCATGCCAAAGATATCTACGATAGAAGTGTGACAACATTATTTTTGTTCCTCCACACCATTCCCCTTCTCATTTACATTAATTCTGTTCAGAAGCAAAATATGGTGTGAGGAAGAAATCAATAATTGATTTTCAGTGTATTTTGGGCTATCACTACTAAAATTGATGAATTTATTATCTTGTCAGTGTATTTTGTACTTCAACCAATAAACTCTATTGGATAGGCTCCAATGGGGGTGTGCTTCATACCAATATTCAGTCCTTGAACACTACACATTTACTAAAAACTAAAAATCATCCTGACAAAGGATCACCCTGATCTTTCTTTTTCCTTTAGATTACTGATATGAGGTGACTATGGTTTCTGAACCTGAATTTTATTTGGCTTTAATTCCTTTTTGATAGCATAAAGGAAGAAACAGTTCTTTCTAAATTATTCATCATGTTGTTTAATAAGCAGGCACCATACACTGTGATGGCTCCTGAAACTCCATTAGTCTATTGTGAAATATGTAATTATACATTATTATGAAAATAAGAATTTTTTATTATTCATATGTATTTGACAGCCTGCAATTAGTTTAGACTCTCTAATTAACATATGTTTTACTTAATGGTGAGTGATTATGGATTATCATTTAATTATACATAATTTCAAATACTCATCTGTCTTTTTTTGTGAATATTAGATATAAAAATAAGCATTTGTCAAGAGCAAAATGTTCATGCTTTTCTGTTTTGTTTTTGTCCAGTACCAAGAACATTATTATAAAATAAATAGTAAGATAATAGCTTTCCTTTGAGTAAATTGCTGAATATTTTTACCATATATATTCTGCTATCATATTTTTGAATGCCACTGTTCTTTTATATGAGTTGTTCATGAGTAATTTTTCACGTAAAGAAGAATCAGTAGTACAAAGAACTATGGAAGCTGTTGTGAGTTGCATTAATTGAACCATTTTTTTTTTTTCTGAGTGGTCATTCTAAATACTTGGGTTTCATCAGTCTACCTTAATTAGAAGAATATATTGTATAATCAGGTTACAGAACCAATTTTAATTTTTAATGTAATGGTACCTGATCATCTTTGAATAGCTTTTTTTGTTTTTATATAATGCTTGATTAATTCATACAAGTTTTACTACTTGGTGGTTTTGCCATATCTTATAGATACATTTCACTGTTTAATAAAAGAATGTTTCAAAATATTGGCAAATTATGCATCCTATAGACAAAGGCCTAATATCTGGAATCTGTGAGGAACTTAAGAAAATTTTCAAGTGAAAAACAACCACATTGAATAAGTAGAAAGCTGAAACTGGATCCTTTCCTTACTCCTTATACGAAAATTAATTCAAGATGGATTAGAGACTTAAATGTTAGACCTAATTCCATAAAAACCCTAGAAGAAAATCTAGGTAGTACCATTCAGGACATAGGCATGGGCAAGGACTTCATGTCTAAAACACCAAAAGCAATGGCAACAAAAGCCAAAATTGACAAATGGGATCTAATTCAACTAAAGAGCTTCTGCACAGCAAAAGAAACTACCATCAGAGTGAACAGGCAACCTACAGAATGGGAGAAAATTTTTGCAATCTACTCGTCTGACAAAGGGCTAATATCCAGAACCTACAAAGAACTCAAACAAATTTACAAGAAAAAAACAAACAGCCCCATCAAAAAGTGGGCAAAGGATATGAACAGACATTTCTCAAAAGAAGACATGCATACAGCCAACAGACACATGAAAAAATGCTCATCATCACTGGCCATCAGAGAAATGCAAATCAAAACCACAATGAGATACCATCTCACACCAGTTAGAATGGCAATCATTAACAAATCAGGAAACAACAGGTGTTGGAGATGATGTGGAGAAATAGGAACACTTTCACTTTCACACTGTTGGTGGGATTTTAAACTAGTTCAACCATTATGGAAAACAGTATGGCAATTCCTCAAGGATCTAGAACTAGATGTACCATATGACCCAGCCATCCACTACTGGGTATATACCCAAAGGATTATAAATCATGCTGCTATAAAGACACATGCACACGTATGTTATTGTGGCACTATTCACAATAGCAAAGACTTGGAATCAACCCAAATGTCCATCGGTGACAGACTGGATTAAGAAAATGTGGCACATATACACCATGGAATACTATGCAGCCATAAAAAAGGATGAGTTTGCATCCTTTGTAGGGACATGGATGCAGCTGGAAACCATCATTCTCAGCAAACTATCACAAGAACAGAAAACCAAACACTGCATGTTCTCACTCATAGGTGGGAACTGAACAATGAGATCACTTGGACTCGGGAAGGGGAACATCACACACCGGGGCCTATCATGGGGAGGGGGAAGGGGGGAGGGATTGCATTGGGAGTTATACCTGATATAAATGATGAATTGTTGGGTGCTGACGAGTTGATGGGTGCAGCACACCAACATGGCACAAGTATACATATGTTACAAACCTGCATGTTATGCACATGTACCCTAGAACTTAAAGTATAATAATAATAAAAAATTCATATACAAATAACCACCATGAAAAAAAAAAAAGAAAAGTGGGCAAAGGACATGAAGACACATTTCAAAAGAAAACATATACATGGCCAATAAGCATGTGAAAAAATGCTCAGCATCACAAATCATTAGAGTAATGCAAATCAAAACCACTATGAGATACCATCTCATACCAATCAGAATGGCTGTTATTAGAAAGTCAAAAATAACATGCTGACAAGGTTGCAGAGAAAAGGAAATGTTTATAGACTGTTGAGGAATGAGAGGAATGTAAATTAGTTCAGCCGTTGCGGAAAGAAGTTTGGCAATTTCTCAAAGAAGTTAAAACAAAATTACCATTCTATCCAGCAATCTCATTATTGGGTATATACCCAAAGGAATAGAAATCGTTCTACCATAAAGACACATGTACATGTATGTTCATCGCATCAGAATTCACAATAGCAAAGACATGGAATTAACCTAAATGCCCATCACTGATAGACTGGATAAAGAAAATGTGGTGCATATACACATGGATTACTATGCAGCCATCAAAAGAATGAGATCATGTTCTTTGCTGCAACATGGATGGAGCTGAAGGCAATTGTCTTAAGCAAACTAACACAGGAACAGAAGCCAAATATCACATGCCCTCATCTATAAGTGGGAGCTAAACAGTAAGTACACATGGACACAAAGAAAAGAACAACAGAGACCAGGGCCTACTTGAGGATGGAGGATGGGAGGAGGGTGAGGATCAGAGAACTGCATATTGGGTACTATGCTGATAATCCAGTGGTGAGATAATCTGTGCACCAAACCCCTGCAACATGCAATTTACCTATATAACAAACCTGCACTTGTACTTCTGAATCCAAGATAAAAGTCAGAAGAAAAGAAAAAGAATGTATAAATAGGGACAGCATGAAGCATAAAAGTCTGTGTCTTTCTCTACTTGCTAAATGAAATGACAATCACAATGGCAAGCCCTTTCAAATACTCTTGATTGTTTTCTCTTTCAGTAAATCCAGAGTAAATGGGATTAGGGAACTAACATTTCTAAAACCAGAAGCTCTCTATTGAGGTTTGTAATCAAAGGAAAGATATTTAGTAATTTATTGTAAAATCAATGTTGGTATTTATGACCTAATTTGCATTTTTGACAGAATACTTTTTTTTTTTTTTTGAGATGGAGTCTCACTCTGTCGCCCAGGCTGGAGTGCAGTGGCTGGATCTCAGCTCACTGCAAGCTCCGCCTCCCGGGTTTACAGCATTCTCCTGCCTCAGCCTCCCGAGTAGCTGGGACTACAGGTGCCTGCCACCTCGCCTGGCTAGTTTTTTGTATTTTTTTAGTAGAGATGGGGTTTCACCGTGTTAGCCAGGATGGTCTCAATCTCCTGACCTCGTCCGTCTTGGCCTCCCAAAGTGCTGGAATTACAGGCTGGAGACATTGTTTTTTTTTTTTAATTAAAAAAAAACACAAATCCACATATAATACAATGTAAGTAGAAAAGTTATAATTAAGTTGGGGCTGTGTAGGTGTTTACTGAAAGTGATTAATGCCCTAAGTAGATTTTTTTTTTTTTTTTAAAGAGAGGGCTAGAGTAATCTGTCATGGCTAAGTCTGAAATGTAAGTGGCTTAGATAACTGTATTACTTCTCTGTAAATTTTGATGAAACCTCAACTAGAATACTAGATTACTGGGATGTACTGAGTAACTTACTGCAGTAGGTAGAATAATGGCCCCTAATTCTCTCCATACCCTAATTCCTGGAACCTGAGAATGTGTTATCTTACAGGCGAAAGGGACTTTACAGATGTGATTAAGATGTAGGATGCGGTGATGATTTTAGATTATCAGGGTGGATCCAGTGAAATGACAAGGGTCTTTACAGTAGAAGAGGCTGGCAGAAGAAGAGAGTCAGAGGAGGATAAGACTAGGGAAGAAGGATCAGAAGAATACAAGTTGTTGGCTTTGAAGATGGCTAGGAGCCAAGGAATAATGGAGGCTTCTGGATAATGCAAAATGCAAGCAAACAGAGTCACCCCTGGAACCTCCAGAAAGCAATGCAGCCCTGCCAGTATTTTGATTTTAGGCCAGTGAGACCCATGCTAGACCATCTGTGTTAGAGTTCTCCAGAAGGACAGAACTAATAGGATAGATGTATATATGAAAGGGAGTTATTAAGGAGAATTGACTTACATGATCACAAGGTGAAATCTCACAATAGACCTTCTGCAAGCTGAAGAGCAAGGAGGTCACTGGTGGCTGAATCCGAGTCCCAAAGCCTCAAAAGTAGGAAAGCTGTCAGTGCAGCCTTCAGTCTGTGGCCAAAGGCCCAAGAACTCCTGGCAATCCACTGGTGTAAGTCCAAGAGTCCAAAGGCCAAAGAACCTGGAGTCCGATGTTCAAGGGCAGGAAGCACCCAGCATGGGAGAAAGATGAAAGCCAGAAGATGCAGCAAGCTAGCTTATTCCACCTTCTTCCTCCTGCTTTTTGTAGCCACACTGGCAGCTGATTGGATGGTGTGGGTGGGTCTTCCTTTCCCAGTCCACTGACTCAAATATTAATCTCTTCTGGCAGCACCCTCACAGACATACCTGCAAACAATACTTTGCATTCTTCAATCCAGTCAAGTTGACACTTACTTACTATTAACCATTACAAGTCCATCCCTTGTCAACTTGAACCCATACACATCTCTTGAAATCATACTTAATCTCCAAATAAAGACTATAATAAAGCCATAATTACATCTAACATAACACAGCTATCCTTCGTACAACTTGAAGCTCATTAATCCTTAACCTAAATGCTATTACATAAAGTTAACAACACTCAAATGTTGATATGAAGTCAATAAATCTTATGTCACATGATAAAGGAAAGAGAAAGGAAATAAAAGGAAGATATTGTCTTATGCAAGTGTGTACAGGCACAAACATATTAACAAAATAGGAAGAAAATGCTTGTGACAATTATAGTCCTTTTTTCTGCAATTGGTCACGTGGTCGTAGCTGGTATTGATGAATACCTTCCTCTACTACCCATTCTGTATTATCTTTGCCTTCATCAAGCACCTCAGCTGGTCATGGTTTTTTACCTGGCAGAGTGACCCAAATCTTCCTTGTTGAAGAGTCTGGGCCATTTGTAGTTCTGCCTGGATGGGCTGTTGTAGTTTCCCATTTACCTTAATCACAGGACATAGTAATACTAAGAGACACCCTAAGGGATCTCCAGTATTCCACACATACTCTTCTTTATCTCCACTGTGGAGTAGTAGACTGATTTCATCTTGATAGTCCAGGTCAATCACCCCAGCCAACACTGAAACTCCCTTCTTAGCCTGTTGACTTAGAGGTAGGAGGAGCCCAAAGTGGCCAGGTGGCAATCTTAACTTCCAGTTTAATGGAATCATTGTCGTGTCTTCTGGTGGCAGCATTCCTCCTTCTGGAACTAAGACCTCTAGGCTGACAGAACATAATGTCATGGGAACAGGAAGCAAAAATTTTGCTAGTAGGTTACTAGGGATGATGGTCACTGGTGCCACTTCCATTTCCACCCCTTGGTTCCTGGACCCATGAATCCTGGCTATGGGAGAAAAGGTACCATACATTGGATGCTGATTCAGAGTATCCATAGCCTTCCGGATAACTTTGCCATAGCTCTACAAAGTATTGTCACCTAATTGGTGTTGTAATTGTGATTTCAAAAGGCAGTTCTATAGCTCTATCAATCCAGCTACTTCAGGTTGTTGGGAAACATGGTAAGATCAGTGAATTCCGTGAGCATGAGTCCACTGCCACAATTCTTTGGCTGTAAAGTGAGAGGCAATGCTGTGTGGAATACCATGATGATGGATAAAGTATTCTGTGAGTCCACAGATGGTAGTCCTGGCAGAAAAATTGTATGCAGGATAGGCAAACCCACATCCAGAGTAAGTGTCTATTCTGGTAATGACAAACTGCTGCCCTTTCCATGATGGAAGAGGTCCAATATAATCAACCTGCCACCAGGTAGCTGGCTTACTGCCCTGAGGAGTGGTGCCTTATTGAGGGCTTAGCATTGGTCTCTGCTGCTGGCAAATTGGGCACTCAGCAGTGGCGGTAGCCAGGTCAGCCTTGGTGAGTGGAAGTTCATATTGCTGAGCCCATGTGTAACCTCCATCCCTGCCACCATTGCCATTTTTTTTAAGGACCCATTGGGCAATGACAGGAGTGGTTGGGGACAGGAGTGGTGTCTACAGAATGAGTCATCCTATCCACTTGATTATTAAAATCCTCATCTGCTGAGGTCATCCTTTGGTGAGAATTCACATGGAACACACATATCTTCAACAGTTTTTGACCACTCAGAGAGGTCCATTCACATACCTCTTTACCAAATTTCTTTGTCACCAATTTTCCAATTGTGCTTCTCCCAACTCCCTGACCATCTAGCTAAACTATTGGCTACAGCCGATAGATCAGTACATAATCGCACATCTGGCCATTTCTCCTTCCAAGCAAAGTGCACAACCAGGTGCACTGCTCGAAGTTCTGCCCACTGGGAAGATTTCCCTTCACCACTGTCCTTTAGGGATGTCCTAGAAAGAGGCTGTAGTGCCGCAGCTGTCCACTTTCGGGTGGTGCCTTCTACACATTAATTTTTCTACTTGGTAAGAGAGAGCCTAAAATGAAGTCACAAGGGTCTTTATAAGTGGAAAAGACAAGCAGATAATAAATCTGTGTTATTTAAAGCCACCAAATTTGTGGTAATTTGCTACTGCAGCAACAGGAAACTAACACACATATTAACCACAATAATATGACACTTACTACCAGTAGCAATAAAACAGCTGATATTTATTGACCTCTTACCATGTGCCCACAGCATAAGAATTTCACAAAAATTATCTAATTTAAATCTTCCAAAAAATTTTTGAAGTTGGTGCTAAATTGTTAGCTCCACTTTAGATATGTGTAAGTTGAGTCTTAGATTAAACTGTAAGTAAGTGGGTAGTGTATAAGCATCCAGGAATTCTGAGTTCAGTAACTTCTCTCTGAACTACTTTCTATGTCCTTTCTGTCTGATTAATGATGGTTTAAGCAGAATCTTCTTTTGGTTCAATTCTGGTTATTATAAATTGCACTGAAAATATACAGAATGATTTTCTAAGTTTAATATTCACTTTAGTAAAATATAATAAAGTAATCTCATCCTTCTTTTATAAGTGAGCATCTCATAGTACTTCGAGATTATAATTCAAATCATCACTCCTTAGTAGGTAGAAATGTAGGAGGTAAATGTCAGGATTGAGTTGATTCTGCACTGATACTGACTCAGGATTGGGTTGAGTCTTAGTCTTCAAAAAATCATCCTTTTGTAGTGATGCTGTTCGCAAAGAACTTTTTCTTTTGCTTACCTTCTATGTTTTTCTTAAAATCTCTACATTTTGTAACCTTCAGTTTTCTATTTTGACATACTTATTTGCCTTCTAAATCTGATTGGTCAAATCTATATGCTTTCTCTAAATAGGCTCCCCCCACCCAGTTTATATTGTGTACAATTGTGGACTAAAGTTATTTTTCTTGAATTCATTTCTCATTTTCTCTATGCTTTTTAATATGTTAATATCATTAAACTCCTGTTTTTCATTTAGATACTTATCTGATGATGACAGCTATTCCTGTATAAACTGCACAAAAGTTGTTCTGAATGTATCTTGATGACTGTTCTTGCTGTACAAGGCAGAATGTAAGGTTTGTCCATGTTCACTGAATTCTTCCTCTACAGAGCTTAAGGGAACCACAGATTCCAATTTCTTAACACTCACAGAAGTAAGCAATAAACAAAACAATATGGCCAGGCACTGTGCCTCATGCCTGTAATCACAACACTTTGGGAAACTGAGGCGGGAGGATCACTTGAGGCCTGGAGTTTAAGACCAGCCTGAGCAACATGGCAAAACCCATCTCTACTAAAAATACAAAATTAGCATGGTGTGGTAGTGTACGCCTGTAGTCCCAGTTACTCAGGAGGCTGAGATACAAGAATTGCTTAAACCGGGGAGGCAGAAGTTGAAGTGAGCTGAGATCGTGCCACTGCACTCCAGCCTGGGTGACAGAGTGAGACTCTGTCTCAAAAATAAATAAATAAATAAAAACGATCAACTGCAAATGTTTTGTCTTAGAAGTTAAGGAGTGATGATAATAATTATGTATTATGTTACATATACTGTATAATAATAATAGTTATTATTATATCATAAGAGGGGAGTAAAAAAACCCACACTGCCTAATGTTGTTCATGTCTCCAAGGCTCAAAGATATGGAGCAGTGTCTAGAACTTTTACATGATTCTTCAACCAGCATCCTACCACCACTGCAGGTTTATAAGAAAAGGAGAATTACAAAGGAGAAGGGCAGGAAAAACAAAACAAAACAAAAACTTACAAATATTTGGTATTTTGACTCCAAATTTATCTATGGAAATCTAATTCTAATGAGGTGTTAATTATTGGTTCTCAAAGTGTGGTCCCTTATCAGCAACATCAGTATCACCTAGGAACTTGTTAAAAACACAAAAGCTCCAGCTCCACATCAGACTGACTGAATCAGAAACTCTGGGGAAGAAACTCAGAAATCAGTATTTTAATAATCCCTCTGGGTGATTCTGATGCACACTAAAGTTTGAGAAACAGTGGATTCCATGATGGGAGCACCAGGAGGAGCCTCTGGCAAGAACTGAAATCTAGTTTAAGTACTTTTTATGATGCTTCCCTTTCTGTAGACTGTACTCTAGCTCTCTGTTATCCTTCCATTGGAGTGACCTACAAGGGCAAGGAAAGAACCCAAGAACAAGCCAAAAAACACAAAAACAAACACACAAAAATTTTGAAAGACACTAATAAGAAAGACATTATAGGCAGAAGCACTTTAACTTCTTTTCACACTGAGAACTCTTTGCCCCAACACACTGGGCCTAAAGGGTGCTCAAAGTTGGGATAATTGGAGATGTGATGCAATCAAGTAGCCATTTTAAGACATGCTCTTAAACATTAGAGAAAGAATTTAAAAATGCTGCCAATTAATTCAGATTTTCATAGAGGACAGTTTTACTCCTAAAAAAGTTATCACCTTTGAGTGAACAAACAAGGGAAAAATCACCCTCACTGGTGCCAATTTATCTTTGAATGCTTTTGTGACTCTTCTTGCAGGTTGCACTGTACAACTATAGTGTACTCCCCAAACCCTGAGGCCAGTTCCTTGGTAATTATAGTTAGCTCAAAATTTGAAGCTGAATATTGCATGGTATTACAGTATTTACGGGAATTAGTACTTTATTTTATTAAATAATTTAAGTATCTTTATTCTGCCCCTTAAGATGTTCTCTGCTTTGAAAAATCGCAATCTGATGACAATTCACATATTTAAAATGCTGTTTTACATTCCATGCATATAATAAATGACTTATTTTAAATTTAAATGGAGCTGTACGATATTTATTAAAAGAAAATTTGTTTCTCGCTGCCACCACTAAATAAATGTTAAACATATATTTTCAAATACCAGTGGAAAGGGAGTCACATTTTTAGCTTTTCAGAGATGTTCACATATTTTCATTTGTCTTTGTCCCCTGACAAGAGGATTCCTGTGAGCATTCCTCTTCCAAATGGAAGAGGAAGGGAACATTTCACAGCCCCCATGGTGCAACCTCTCTGACTATAGCCAACAATACAATCTGTGAGTCTTTTCTTGGTACCCAAATTGTTCTATGGAAGACTTTTTCAAATTTTCAAGAAATAATATTAGCGAAGGACTTTCCCTTTTTGGCTAAAGTAATGCAATAGTTTCCCACTTGATCTCCCTTATCCCACTTTCCCCCACTCTAATCCACTCTTCTACTAGATAAGTCTCTCTCAAATTTTTAAAACTTTCATCAAATCCTTAATAATTTTTGTTAGCTGTGGGCTAAGCCATTTCGACTTCATCTCTTATTATACTGTTACATATAGGTTTTGAAAAACCCATGAGTACAGTATGTGTATTCATGGCAGATCTAGTGCTGTACCAGGAGGTACATAAAGCCACAGGATAAGCATGGTGCATCTTCTTGGAGTATCATTTTTATTCAATAACAAAAATCTAAAAATCATTTTTACATTAATACACATTCCCTTTTTTATAATGACTTTTTTTTTTTTTTAAACTTTTTGAGGCAGACTTGCTCTGTCACCCAGGCTGAAATGCAGTGGCACCATCTAGGCTCACTCAGCTCACTGCAACTTCTGCATCCCAGGTTCAAGTGATTCTTGTGCCTCAGTCACCCAAGTTGCTGGAATTACAGTCATGCGTCACCATGCCCGGCTAATTTTTTTATTTTTAGCAGAGACAGGTTTCACCATATTGCCAAGGCTGGTCTGGAATTGCTGGCCTCAAGTGATCCGCCCACCTAAGCCTCCCAAATTGCTGGGATTACAGATGTGAGCCACCGTGCCCAGCCCACAATCACTTTTAAAATAAATCAAGAGCCTTTTATACTTGTGGAAGACGTCTTTGAGCTCTGTTTTACTTCTGTAAAAATGTTTGAGAAGAATAACGCTGTACAAACTCTCTATTCTGGCTAGCCATGCTGAACTTTGGCATTATATCCCCTTAAGGCTCTCTAGGCTCTGGTTCTCTTGAGTAGCCTCCACTCACCAGTGTAAGTCCTTAATCTCTTCTTTATCAGGGGGATTTACCATACCTGTGCTGCCCAAGAGTGAGTGATTTGATCTAGAAAACTTGCAGCTTCCTTAAACTCTTCTAGGTAGTCAGATTCACTTGACTTTCTCAATGAGCTTGATTTGACCATCTTGGATAAGCTACGAAACTGACAGCTGCCATTGCAGGGGTGCGAATGATGCCTCCTAATTATTAAGATTCCTCCTCTGGATCATGGCTGGAAAGAATTCCTAAACAAAGTATACCAAGGTGTATGTTTAAAAAATAGGTTTAAATATGCATAAAAGAGAAGTAAGGTAAATTCCCAAACGAAGGATGAAGAGATAAGTACATCTATAGAAAACATAAACTTGCTGCCAGATATTTCTTCAAGGATTGATTAAAGGCCAAAAAACTTCTGAGAAAGTCACTCGCCATGCCATCTAGCTTATAACCAGGAGACAAAACTAGAGAAGTATTGGTTAAAGAAGGGTACATTACAACAGTGAACCCTTTACCTAGGAGGAGAGTGCTGTGCTGTGGGGGTTATTAAGAGGCTTAAAAAATTCAACTTTATGAAAGTAAATCTTATCTACAACAAATACGTCATGTTAAATATACAATTTGATGAGTTTTCCTAAATATATACACCTAAATAATCTCTCCCACAATCAATATGTATAATATTTCCATTATCCTCCAAATTTTGTCATCTGTTTTTGTAGTAAATCTCACTCTACTACAGATCCTAGGCAACAGTTGATTTGTTTTCTGATAATAAGGTTTTTAAAAAATTTTTTTCTGTTCAAAAATTTCATTTAAATGGAATCGTGCAATGTGTGTTTTTTTGTGTCTGTCTTCTTTGCTTAGCATTATGTTTTTCAGCTTCATCAATGTTGTTGCCTATGTTAGTATTTATTCCATTCTATCACTGAACAGTAGTCTTTTGAATAGATAAACCACAATATATTTAATAATTTACCTAGTAATAGATATTTGTGTTGTTTCCAGTTTGGGGCAATTATGAATAAAGTTTCCATAAATATTCATATGCAAGTGTTTTGTGAACATATGCTTTCATTTATCTGTGTAAATATACTGGAGTAGCAACATTGTATGTCATGTGTTATAAAAAACTGTCAAAGTATTTGCCAAAAATGGTGTGTGATTTTACACGTCAACCTGCAATATGTGAAAGTTATAGTTGTTCTGCATTCTTTGTAACATTTGATAGATAGAATTAATCTTTAAAATGTTAGCATTTTGGGCATGTGAATAGTATCTTTGGGTGGCTTTAATTTACATGTCCCTGATGACTAATCATGTTGGGTACCATTTCATGTTCTTATTGCCCATTCAAATATTTTCATGTGATATGATAATCTCTTCAAATCTTTTCTCTATTTTTAAATTGGATTGACTTCTTATTTTTGAGCTGTGAGAGTTTTAAAAATATTCTGTATACAAGTCCATTATCAGACATAAGTATTGTGAATATTTTTTCACTTCCTTACTGTTATATTTTGAGGAATGGAGGTTTTAATTTTGATGAATCCCAATTTATCATTTTTTCATTGTACTTTATGAGTTCTAATAATTGTTTGCCTACCTTGTGCCTATATGTTCTTCCAAAGTTTTTATAGCCTTACAATTTTAAGTGTGTGATTTATTTTGAATTAATGCTTAGAATGGCTTATTCCAGAGTCATTGTTGACAAGACTAGACTTTTCCCATTGAATTACCTTGGAACTGTTGTTGAATGGGATGCTGTTTGGATATATTTCTGAACTTTGTTTTGTTCCAATGACGAATATAAAAATCCTTATGCCATTGCCATGTTTTGTTGATAAGTCTTGCAATCAGGTGGTACGAATCCTCTTCAGTTTTTAAAGCAGGTAGCATAAATGTATTCTTCTTTTCCAAAATGTTTTGACTATTTTATGTCATTTTGATTTCCTTATAAATTATGAAGCCAGCTTGTCAATTTCTTTAAAACTGTTTGTGTTTTATCTAGGAGAATTGACATCTTAACAATGTTGAGTCTCAACAATACTGATCCAATACATTGGTATGTCTTTTCATTTATTTAGTTCTCATTTAGTACATCTCAGCGATGTTTTATGGTTTTCAGTGTAGAGATCCTGGGCATTTAAAAATTATCTATAAATATTTTCATGTTTCTGAATACTATAGGAAGTAATAAAAATTTTATTTTCCAGCATATCGAATTACAATTGCTTCTTGGATTTGTTTACTAAAACCTTGGTAAATTCGTTTAGTTTTAGTACTTGTTTTATAGTTTTCTTTCTACATACACAACCCTGTTTTCTGAGATTAATGACAGTTTTTTCTTCCCTTTCCATTTCTTATGCTTTTATTTTTTTTCTCTTCTTACTTAATTCTATTTACTAGAACCACCAGTAGAATGTGGAATAAAAGTGGTGAGAACAGACTTAAATTGTGTTGTTCTCAATCTTAGGGGAAAATCATTCAGTCTTTCACTATTAAATCTGCGATAACTGCAGGCTTTTCATAGACACCCTGTGTCAAGTTGAGGGAGTTTTATTTCATTCTTAGTTAGCTATTAATAACAAATTTATGTAAATGGATGTTAAGTACAGAGAAATACATTTATGAAGATCATCATTTTTCCCATTTTATTTTGTTAATGTGGGGAAAACATTAATTTTTAATTGTTAAGACATCTTTGAATTCTTGAAACAAATGCCACTTTGTCATGATATAGTATCTTTTTTATATATTGTGCAGTCAGTTTGATGTTTTTAAGGGACACTGACTGGTTTGTAATTTTCTTTTTTTGTAATGTTCTTGTCTGGTTTTGGTATTAGAGTAATTCTAACATCACGAAAGTATTAGGGAAGTGTTTCATTCTCCTCTGTTCTCTGAAATTATTTGTATAGGATTGGTATTATATTTTTCTTTGAACTTTTGATAGACTACATGTGAAACTGCGAATCCGAAGTATCTTTATGGGAAAGATTTTAACTATTCTTTCAACTTTTTAATAGTTATGTGGCTATTCACATCTTTGATATCTTCATGTTTCAATTTTGGTAATTATATCTTTCAGGGAATTTATTTATTATGCTAACCTGGCATAAAGTTGTTCAAAATGTTCCCGTAATAGTTCATGTCTGTAGAATCCATAGTGATATGCCACCGTTTGTTACTGCCATAGATCACTTGTGCTTTCCTTGTTTCTTTTTGATTTATCTAATTAGAAGTTTATCAGTTTTAATGATTTTTCTAAATAGTAAACTGACTTCATTAATTTTCCATTTTTATTATTATTTTTTAATTCTTATTTTCTTAATTTGCTCCTTTGTAAGCTTTTTAGGATTAAAGCTTAGATAATTGATTTTAGACCTTTCTTACTTTAAATGGAAATATTTAAATGTTTCCCTCTAAGGACTGCTTTATTTATATCCTATAACTGAATTCTTCTTTGACCCCTCGGTCATTTAGAAGAACATTGTTAATTTTCAAAGTATTTGGCAGTATTCCATGAAAATATAAACATTGATTTTTCACTTAATTATATCATACCTAGAGAACCTGTTCTGTGTAAGTTTAGTCTTTTTATTTATTGAAACTGCTTTTATGGTCCAGAAGATGATCGACCTGTCTTGGTGAATGTTACATATGTATTTGAACTATTGTTGGGAAAAGATATTCTGTGAATGCCAATTAGGTCACATTACTTAAAAGTGTGATTCAATTCTTCTTTGTATTTAATGATTTTAAAAATGTACTGTTTCTAACAATTACGGAGAGAAAAAGTGTTTAAATTTCCATTCAGAAATGGTACAAATTATGTCCTCTTGCTAAACTACCCACCCCTTTTATTGCTCTGGAATCTCTCTTTTTATTCCTGGTAAATGTTTTCATTCTAAAATCTTTCTTTTAGCTAGTAGCAGTGACTCATGCCTGCAATCCCAGCACTTTGGGAGGCCGAGGCAGGTGGATCATGTGAGGTCAGGAGTTCGAGACCAGCCTGGCCAGTATGGCAAAAACCTGTGTCTACTAAAAATACCAAAATTAGCTAGGCGTGGTGGTGCATGCCTGTAATGTCAGCTATTTGGGAGGCTGAGCCATGAGAATCAATTGAACCTGGGAGACAGAAGTTGCAGTGAGCTGAGATCACGCCACCACACTCCAGCCTGGGCAACAAAGTGAGACTTTGTTTCAAAAATAATAAACAACTTTCTTTGTCTGACATTAATACAACCACTCTTGATTTCTTATGATTAGTGTTTTTGTGGGATATCTTTGTTCACCCTTTTACTTTTAATCTATGTATATCTTTGTATTTAAAAAGCACGTCTTGTAGACAGGCAAATATTTTGGTCTTGCTTTTGACCAAGTCTAATAATTCATACCTTTTAATTGGTGCATTTGGACTACTTATATTTAGTGTCAAGTTTGATATAGCTGAGTTTAAGTGTACAATAATATTTATTTTCTATTTGTACCATTGCTTTTTGTTGTTGCTCCTTTGTGTCTATTTTCCTGCTTTTATTGAATTCAGTAGTTTTTGTATTTATTTTATATTTATTATTGAACTATGTTACAGGCCTTGATTTCATTTTAAAAAATTAATTGTTTTTGGATTTACAGTTAGCTTCTTTATCTTATTAGAAGCTATCTCAAAATAATACTTCACATATATTATAAGAAAGTTTACTTCTAATTTCATCTTCCATCCTTTATGTAATTGTCAACCTTTTATTTCTACATATATTATAGTCCTGTAATAGTTTGCTATTTGTTCATTATTTATCTTTTAAATAAGATATGAATAAGATGTCATTTATATTCACATATATAGTTAACATTTCTGAAGCTCTTCATGCTTTATGCAGATCAAAGTTTCAATTTGAAATCATTATTTTTTCTTTCCAAATAACTTTTTTGCATTCCTTGAAGTGTATATTTGCTGGTGACACATATTTCAGCTTTTATTTGCCTGATAATGACTTTTTTCTTTTTTTCTTTTCTTTTTTCTTTTTTTTTGAGATGGAGTCTCACTCTGTCGCCCAGGCTGGAGTGCAGTGGCCGGATCTCAGCTCACTGCAAGCTCCGCCTCCCGGGTTCACGCCATTCTCCTGCCTCAGCCTCCCGAGTAGCTGGGACTACAGTCGCCCGCCACCTCGCCCGGCTAGTTTTTTTGTATTTTTTAGTAGAGACGGGGTTTCACCGTGTTAGTCAGGATGGTCTCAATCTCCTGACCTCGTGATCCGCCCGTCTCGGCCTCCCAAAGTGCTGGGATTACAGGCTTGAGCCACTGCGCCCGGCCAACTTTTTTCTTAATATTCATTTTGCTCATTTTTAAATTCTACACTAACAATTTTTTGTTTGTTTGTTTTGATGGCACTTTGAAGATGTTCTATTTTCTTCTGGCTAGCATTATTTTTTTAACAAGTCCCTAGTCATTCTTGTCTTTTTTCATGTGCATGGATTATGTATTTTTTTTCTGTAATTTCTTTTAAGTTTTGCTCTTTTTTATTATGCCATACTACCTTGATGTAGTTTACTTCATACTTCATTTTTTTCTTGCTTTTGAATGACTGAATTTCTTGGATATGCTGGTTTATCATTTTCTTAAAATATGGAAAGTCTCTGGATAATATTCCTTCACATATATTTTCCTACTGATGTCCCTTTCATCATTTCAAGTACACATACATTAGATCGTTTAAGATTGTCCCAAAGGTCACCATAGATTTGTTTATTTCCCCTTTAGTCATTTCCTTTCTGTGCTTCAGTTTGGATATTTTCTATTGCTGTGTGGTCATATGTACTTGTTTTTAGCCTTGTCGAATTTCCTATTAAGTTTATTCCATGAATTTTTCATTTCTATCTAGGATATTCTTTCTTAGTTTAGCTTTACTTCTGAGGTGCAAATCTTCTGAAGTCTCTACTGTGCTCTGAAGAGGTTTCTCCATTCTGGCTGATTGATACTTGAGTGCCTTCCAGTTCAGTTTGATCTCTGGAAATTGTTCATTTTATAGCTCTCTATTGGCTCTTTGCTTGGCCTTTGAAGTCCAATCCTATGTTTGACAGCTTAGTATTTAGAAACAGATTCTAGGACCTCTCCCCAAACCCCATGAAAGTTTCTGGAAGTCTCCCTCTCTCTATCTTCTTCCTCTCTGTGTCTTGCCTGGCAAATTCTGGTGGTCTCAGCAAACCCAAACCTTGATCTCTGCCTAGTGAGTTCAGTGAGATCCCCAGGCTGTGCTCAATTTCCCTACCATGTGCTGTGGACCATGATGTTCCTTCAGGCCAAAACCCAAGAAGATTGAAAAGCCTATCTCACGTATTTTCCTTCTCTCAGAGATCATAACATCAATTCCCTAGAGCAGTTGTTTTATATATTTTTATATATTCTCTCTTCCCATCAGTGTTCTGGCTGTTACAGAGGGAGGGCAAGACCAACTTACTGATTTTAATATGGCAGAAGCTTTGTGAGCAATTTTAATTGATCTTTTTTCTAAAATTGGGTAATTTCCTAGTTGAAAAATAATATGTATGTATGTATGAAAGGACATACAGTGATAACTCACAAGACTTCTTTTAATGTCTGAAAGTGACATAAATACTATGTAAAGGGAGAACTATAAAATGTGTTTGGTAACAAGCAGGAGAAGAAAATCATTTTATATTTGCATCTCTTCAAGTTGAGACTGTTTAGTAGACTGATCATTTAATTGAAAATGTTTTTTAGAAATTCCTTTTTTCTTTGTGTTTGTAAAGGAAAACAATGGGAATGGAAATAAAAGTAGACTGGCCACTCATGTTTTTCAAATTTGGGGAAGATTGATACCCAGATTTCTGATTTGTATTAGAGGAATCAACTTTTTTACATTCTGATTTGATTCCCTGATAGGTTGGATGTACATTTTGTTTCAATATTTACATCATTTCTGTCATGTTTTGTAATGTCTGATTGGATATCTGATACCATTTTGATGCTCTTTTAACCTCTATACTTTGAATCTCACAGAGTTATTATTTCTAGGAATTGGTGGGGGGGATCAATAAAACCACTGAGAATTTAGAATGTTGCTTTTCTGTGGACTGTTCCTCCAGGGACAAGGAAATCAATCAAAATATAAAAAAATTCCTTACCACATTTATCTATAAACAGAATGTGCTGAATTGGAATAAATCTTGGGATAATTTAACTGAGACATTGTGATTCTGGCCTCTGAACTTTTGTCTATGAATTCTGTCTTTCTCTCACTCTTTGCAGATTTTAATTACTACCTAGAGCCCAGCTAAGCTTTCATTTCATCTTGTAAGACTTTCCTGACCACATCAGTGCACATTGATTCTTTCCTCCGAAATTCTTAAAGCATTTATGACTTGTATAGAATTGACCATATATTAACTTGTTACATATTCTGTATATTATAAGTGTTTTTTTCTGTCTTCATGTGTATGAAGGTAATTACTATTCTTTTTTTATCTCATTCACTGAATAATTTATTAGGACTCTACTCTGTACCAAGCCCTGTGCTAAGAGATAATATATAATGGCAGAGTAAACAGATATGGTCTCTGCCCTTATGCAGCTTAGAGAGGCAGAAATATGCTTCAAGCAGAATATATGCAAATGTATAATAATGTGATCAGTTATTTGATAGAAAGGAACTGGGCTTTATAAAAGAAGAATATTAAGTGACACCTGGTTAATTTTGGGTGGTTCGAGAAAGTCTCTTTGTCAAAGGGATAGTTGAGATATGAAGTCTAGGGGGTAGAAGAGTATTTAAAAATAGAAAGATCTATGTCTTCAAGAGTATAAGGCAAAGGTAAAGATGTATCAGAATAGAAGCTCTCAAACTTCACTCTTAATCAGAATCATTTGTGCACTTATTAAAAATGCAGATATCTGGCCCTCAACCTCAGAGATTCTGAGTCAGATTTTCTGCATTTTTATAAGTAACCCAAGTGATTCTTTCTGAGGTAAGCAGCTGTAGCCCCTGTTTGTGAAATATAGGTCTAAGTGGGGGGCGCGGAGCAAGATGGCTGAAGAGGAACAGCTCCAGTCTCCAGCTCCCAGCACGAGCGACACAGAAGAAGGTGATTTCTGCATTTTCAACTGAGGTACTGGGTACACCTCACTAGGGAGTGCCAGATATTCGGTGCTGGTCAGCTGCTGCAGCCTAACCAGCGAGAGCTGAAGCAGGGCGAGGCACCGCCTCACCTGGGAAGCGCAAGGGGGAAGGGAATCCCTTTTCCTAGCCAGGGGAACTAAGACACACAACACCTGGAAAACTGGGTAACTCCCACCCCAATACTGCTCTCTACCAAGGGTCTTAGCAAACGGGCACACGAGGAGATTATATCCCACACCTGGCCGGGAGGATCCCACACCCGCCCATGGAGCCTCCCTCATTGCTAGCACAGCAGTCTGCGATCTAACTGCAAGGCAGCAGAGAGGCTGGGGGAGGGGCGCCCACCATTGCTGAGCCGTAAGTAGGTAAACAAAGCCGCTGGGAAGCTCGAACTGGGTGGAGCTCATAGCAGCTCAAGGAGCCCTGCCTGTCTCTGTAGACTCCACCTCTGGGGACAGGGCACAGCTAAACAACAACAACAACAACAACAACAACAAAGCAGCAGAAATCTCTGCAGGCACAAACGACTCTGACAGCTTTGAAGAGAGCAGTGGATCTCCGAACAGGGAGGCAGAGACCTGAGAACGGACAGACTGCCTGCTCAAGTGGGTCCCTGACCCCTGAGTAGCCTAACTGGGAGACATCCCCCACTAGGGGCAGACCGACACCCCACACCTCACATGGTGGCGTACACCCCTGAGAGGAAGCTTCCAAAGCAAGAATCAGACAGGTACACTCGCTGTTCAGCAATATTCTATCTTCTGCAGCCTCTGCTGCTGATACCCAGGCAAACAGGGTCTGGAGTGGACCTCAAGCAATCTCCAACAGACCTACAACTGAGGGTCCTGACTGTTAGAAGGAAAATTAACAAACAGGAAGGACACCCACACCAAAACCCCATCAGTATATCACCATCATCAAAGACCAGAGGCAGATAAAACCACAAAGATGGGGAAAAAGCAGGGCAGAAAAGCTGGAAATTCAAAAAATAAGAGCACATCTCCTCCTGCAAAGGAACGCAGCTCATCACCAGCAACGGATCAAAGCTGGATGGAGAATGACTTTGATGAGATGAGAGAAGAAGGCTTCAGTCCATCAAACTTCTCAGAGCTAAAGGAGGAATTACGTACCCAGCACAAAGAAACTAAAAATCTTGAAAAAAGAGTGGAAGAATTAATAACTAGAATAATTAATGCAGAGAAGGCCATAAACGAACTGACAGAGATGAAAACCATGACACGGGAAATACGTGACAAATGCATAAGCTTCAGTAACTGACTCGATCAACTGGAAGAAAGAGTGTCAGTGATTGAGGATCAAATGAATGAAATGAGGTGAGAAGAGAAATCTAAAGAAAAAAGAAGAAAAAGACATGAACAAAGCCTGCAAGAAGGATGGGATTATGTAAAAAGACCAAATCTATGTCTGATTGGGGTGCCTAAAAGTGAGGGGGGAAATGGAAACAAGTTGGAAAACACTCTTCAGGATATCATCCAGGAGAACTTCCCCAACCTAATAGGGCAGGCCAACATTCAAATTCAGAAAATACAGAGAATGCCACAAAGATACTCCTTGAGAAGAGCAACTCCAAGACACATAATTGCCAGATTCACCAAAGTTGAAATGAAGGAAAAAATCTTAAGGGCAGCCAGAGAGAAGGGTCGGGTTACCCACAAAGGGAAGCCCATCAGACTAACAGCAGATCTCTCAGCAGAAACTCTCCAAGCCAGAAGAGAGTGGGGGCCAATATTCTACAGTCTTAAAGAAAAGAATTTTAAACCCAGAATTTCATATCCAGCCAAACTAAGTTTCATAAGTGAAGGAGAAATAAAATCCTTTACAGATAAGCAAATGCTTAGAGATTTTCTCACCACCAGGCCTGCCTTACAAGAGACCCTGAAGGAAGCACTAAACGTGGAAAGGAACAACCGGTACCAGCCATTGCAAAAACATACCAAATTGTAAAGACCATCGAGGTTAGGAAGAAACTGCATCAACTAACGAGCAAAATAACCAATTAATATCATAATGGCAGGATCAAGTTCACACATAACAATATTAACCTTAAATGTAAATGGACTAAATGTTCCAATTAAAAGACACAGACTGGTAAACTCGATAAAGAATCAGGACCCATCAGTTTGCTGTGTTCAGGAGACTCATCTCACATGGAGAGACATACATAGGCTCAAAATAAAGGGATAGAGGAAGATCTACCAAGCAAATGGAGAACTAAAAAAAGCAGGGGTTGCAATCCTAGTCTCTGATAAAACAAACTTTAAACCATCAAAGATCAAAAGAGACAAAGAAGGCCATTACATAATGGTAAAGGGATCAATTCAACAGGAAGAGCTAACTCTCCTAAATATAGATGCACCCAATACAGGAGCACCCAGATTCATAAAGCAAGTCCTTAGAGACTTACAAAGAGACTTAGACTCCCATACAATAATAATGGGAGACTTCAACACTCCACTGTCAACATTAGACAAATCAATGAGACAGAAAGTTAACAAGGATATCCAGGAATTGAACTCATCTCTGCAGCAAGCAGACCTAATAGACATCTACAGAACTCTCTACCCCAAATCAACAGAGTATACATTCTTCTCAGCACCACATCACACTTATTCCAAAATTGACCACATAATTGGAAGTAAAGCACTCCTCCACAAATGTACAAGAACAGAAATTATAACAAACTGTCTCTCAGACCACAGTGCAATCAAACCAGAACTCAGGACTAAGAAACTCAATCAAAATCACTCAACTACATGGAAGTTGAATAACCTGCTCCTGAATGACTACTGGGTACATAACAAAATGAAGGCAGAAATAAAGATGTTCTTTGAAACCAATGAGAACAAAGATACAACATACCAGAATCTCTGGGACACATTTAAAGCAGTGTGTAGAGGGAAATTTATAGCACTAAATGCCCACAAGAGAAAGCTGGAAAGATCTAAAATGGATACTCTAACATCACAATTAAAAGAACGAGAGAAGCAAGAGCAAATACATTCAAAAGCTAGCAGAAGGCAAGAAATAACTAAGATCAGAGCAGAACTGAAGGAGATAGAGACACAAAAAACCCTCCAAAAAATCAATGAATCCGGGAGTTGGTTTTTTGAAAAGATCAACAAAATTGATAGACTGCTAGCAAGACTAATAAAGAAGAAAAGAGAGAAGAATCAAATAGATGCAATAAAAAATGATAAAGGGGATATCACCACCGACCCCACAGAAATACAAACAACCATCAGAGAATACTATAAACGCCTCTACGCAAATCAACTAGAAAATCTAGAAGAAATGGATCATTTCCTGGACACTTACACTCTTCCAAGACTAAACTAGGAAGAACTTGAATCCCTGAATAGACCAATAGCAGGCTCTGAAATTGAGGCAATAATTAGTAGCCCACCAACCAAAAAAAGTCCAGGACCAGATGGATTCACAGCTGAATTCTACCAGAGGTACAAGGAGGAGCTGGTACCATTCCTTCTGAAACTATTCCAATCAATAGAAAAAGAGGGAATCCTCCCTAACTCATTTTATGAGGCCAGTATCATCTTGATACCAAAGCCTAGCAGAGACACAACAAAAAAAGAGAATTTTAGACCAATATCCGTGATGAACATCAATGCAAAAATCCTCAATAAAATACTGGCAAACAGGATCCAGCAGCACATCAAAAAGCTTACCCACCATGATCGAGTGGGCTTCATCCCTGGGATGCAAGGCTGTTTCAACATACACAAATCAATAAACGTAATCCAGCATATAAACAGAACCAAAGACAAGAACCACATGATTATCTCAATAGATACAGACAAGGCCTTTGACAAAATTCGACAACCCTTCATGCTAAAAATGGTCAATAAATTCGGTATTGATGGAACATATCTCAAAATAATAAGAGCTATTGATGACAAACCCACAGCCAATATTATACTGAATGGTCAAAAACTGGAAAAATTCCCTTTGAAAACTGGCACAAGACAGGGATGCCCTCTCTCACCGCTCCTATTCAACATAGTGTTGGAAGTTCTGGCTAGGGCAATCAGGCAAGAGAAAGAAAGAAAGGGTATTCAGTTAGGAAAAGAAGAAGTCAAATTGTCCCTGTTTGCACATGACCTGATTGTATATTTAGAAAACCCCATTGTCTCAGCCCAAAATCTCCTTAAGCTGATAAGCAACTTCAGCAAAGTCTCAGGATACAAAATTAATGTGCAAAAATCCCAAGCATTCTTATACACCAGTAACAGACAAGCAGAGAGCCAAATCATGAATGAACTTCCATTCACAATTGCTTCAAAGAGAATAAAATACCTAAGTATCCAACTTACAAGGGATGTAAAGGACCTCTTCAAGGAGAACTACAAAGCACTGCTCAGTGAAATCAAAGAGGACACAAAGAAATGGAAGAACATACCATGCTCATGGATAGGAAGAATCAATATCGTGAAAATGGCCATACTGCCCAAGGTAATTTATAGATTCAATGCCATCCCCATCAAGCTACCAATGAGTTTCTTCACAGAATTGGAAAAAACTGCTTTAAAGTTCATATGGAACCAAAAAAGAGCCCACATGGCCAAGATAATCCTAAGTCAAAAGAACAAAGCTGGAGGCATCACGCTACCTGACTTCAAACTATACTACAAGGCTACAGTAACCAAAACAGCATGGTACTGGTACCAAAACAGAGATATAGACCAATGGAATAGAACAGAGTCCTCAGAAATAATACCACACATCTATAGCCATCAGATCTTTGACAGACCTGAGAAAAACAAGAAATGGGGAAAGGATTCTCTATTTAATAAATGGTACTGGGAAAATTGGCTAGCCATAAGTAGAAAGCTGAAACTGGATCCTTTCCTTACTCCTTATACGAAAATTAATTCAGGATAGATTAGAGACTTAAATGTTAGACCTAATACCATAAAAACCCTAGAAGAAAACCTAGGTAATACCATTCAGGACATAGGCATGGGCAAGGACTTCATGTCTAAAACACCAAAAGCAACGGCAACAAAAGCCAAAATTGACAAATGGTATCTAATTCAACTAAAGAGCTTCTGCACAGCAAAAGAAACTACCATCAGAGTGAACAGGCAACCTACAGAATGGGAAAAAATTTTTGCAATCTACTCATCTGACAAAGGGCTAATATCCAGAACCTACAAAGAACTCAAACAAATTTGCAAGAAAAAAACAAACAGCCCCATCAAAAAGTGGGCAAAGGATATGAACAGACATTTCTCAAAAGAAGACATTCATACAGCCAACAGACACATGAAAAAATGCTCATGATCACTGGCCATCAGAGAAATGCAAATCAAAACCACAATGAGATACTATCTCACACCAGTTAGAATGGCAATCATTAAAAAGACAGGAAACAACAGGTGCTGGAGAGGATGTGGAGAAATAGGAACACTTTTACACTGTTGGTGGGATTGTAAACTAGTTCAACCATTATGGAAAACAGTATGGCGATTCCTCAAGGATCTAGAACTAGAAGTACCATATGACCCAGCCATCCCATTACTGGGTATATACCCAAAGGATTATAAATCATGCTGCTATAAGGACACATGCACACGTATGTTTATTGTGGCACTATTCACAATAGCAAAGACTTGGAATCAACCCAAATGTCCATCAGTGACAGACTGGATTAAGAAAATGTGGCACATATACACCATGGAATACTATGCAGCCATAAAAAAGGATGAGTTTGTGTCCTTTGTAGGGACATGGATGCAGCTGGAAACCATCATTCTCAGCAAACTATCACAAGAACAGAAAACCAAACACCGCATGTTCTCACTCATAGGTGGGAACTGAACCATGAGATCACTTGGACTCGGGAAGGGGAACATCACACACCTGGGCCTATCATGGGGGGGGGGGGGGGGGGGGGGGGGAGGGATTGCACTGGGAGTTATACCTGATGTAAATGACGAGTTGATGGGTGCTGACGAGTTGATGGGTGCAGCACACCAACATGGCACAAGTATACATATGTAACAAACCTGCACGTTATGCACATGTACCCTAGAACTTAAAGTATAATAATAAGAAAAAAGAAAAAGATAATTAGCTGAATGTGGTATCGTACGCCTGTAGCCCCAGCTACTGGGGAGGCTGAGGTGGGAGGATTGCTTGAGCCCAGTAAGTCGAGGCTGCAGTGAGCCAAAATTGTGCCACTGCACTTCACAAAGTGAAACCCTGTCTCAGAATAAATAACTGAGTATCTACATCTTTCCCTTGTGAATATCTGCTTTCCTATAAAAAAAGCACAATTTCAAAACCAAAACGCAAAGTAAAATAAAAAACGCAGTCAGCTCCTACAAATGGTCTGCTGGCTATGTCTGGTTAGAGAGATGCCAGATGTAAAGTACAATACAGGGATGGCCTTTTATAAACATATAAAGAACAATTAAGATGAAAATCGAGGAAATATTTATGCAACAAGAAGGTTTCATAAGAAAAAAAGTGTCTTAAAAAAACAAAGAAAAGGTAAGAAAGCAGGACGTGGACAGCTGAGGAACAGTAACACATGCAAGGCCATCAACACTTAAGTTCTTTTGACTGAAAGCTGAGTTAAACTTAGGATAGAGTAGGAGGAAGCACCTGACCAAATAGTAGATGCCAGGTATGTGTGTCATACATGCTACTGACAATGAAAATAAGTGCTATTTTAAAATTTTCATTAATTGTGTGTTCTGCTTTATTAGTCACTTTGAATGTGGTTTAATCCCATAACCATTCAAGCCTCAGTCATAGTTATAGTTGGTAGGTTTTCAATAAATTTCAGTTTTGTATTTATATACAATTAAAAAGACTTTAATTAGCTTTACTTATAACTTCTCCACAATACACTTTCACAAAGGAATAGAGGGTACAGGATAGAAGGTACACCTCAGTCTGATTAATGGGTTTTTAAAATCTATTCTTGAATTGTAATTCTTTTCTTACATATTTCTTCTATGTAAATGAGATTTTCCAAAATAAAACTACTTGCAAGATTAAAAAAAAAAAAAAGAAATATAGGTCTAAGCAATCAATTTTTTTTTTCTTTTTTTTTAAAAAAAAGTTATTGGAGAAATGAAGCTGAGCAACTACAGAAGGAACAAGTGGGAATATAGATGACTCAATGGAATAAAAGGTGTAATGCTCTTTTGGACCTATAAGAATTTGTTGTACAATAGAATATGGATGAAGGCCTGAGATACTAACATTTTAGCTATTAAACTCTAAATTACAAAAGTCTCAACTTGGTTTCTCAACATCAAGGAAAACGTAACACGAGTTACCTTTGAAGACATTTACTATGCCTCATAGGACTTCTCATCCTACACAGTATCTTGTAGAGTGCTTGTCACGGAATTGGTGATTTATAAACATTGAATGCATGAATGAATACATTAATGAATATTTTATGAATGCCTCTTATCTTGCTTTAATATTTCCCAGCACTCTTATCACCTTCTACCACACCGTTGGAGGAGAGTGAGGGTCTCGACAGCTCTAATGACTGGTATATTACCTCTTGAAATAATTTGAATAAATAATGTCTGGAAGAGAGCAATGATTAACCCAAAGAAAATGATCCCTATATTTTCATAGCATTTCACAAATATTTCTATTATGCACATATATAAAAGTAACCAAAATATAGTCTAATATATGTTATTTCTTTCTAACTGAACTGTCAGCTCCCCAAGGGCAGGAACTATGACTTATTTATCTTTAATATGTGTAGAGTCATCCATGGTGTCTTTTTTGGTTAGTGACTGAAGAAATTTATGTTGAATTGAGTTTAATTACAATGTAATATTGTAGGTATTTTGGCACTTGGAACAATTTTTGAGATAAAGAACCTTCTTAATACTTCTCAGTTCTTACAATTATACTATTTTTTCTCTTCCTATTTCCAGTGGAATAGAAAGGCACAGAAGTTGACTGCACAACAAGTATTTATGAGAGAGGAGAGTGCTCCCCAATTCTGGAGTTAGGATTTGGGATAGGAACAGGGTTATATGACAGATGCTGGGGTGCCACATTGGAGTGACCTCGAAACTAAGTTAGCATCTCAGATAAACTCAAGCTGAAGATTTGCTAAGTTTTCAACAACTTGGGGCCAACAGAAGAGAATGAGCCAGTTTTAAATGACAATAACTAGTGGATTAAAGGTCTGAGGAAAACGCAGGAGTTGATAAAGAGTGATTTTAGAATGGGGAGCTGGGTTGTCCAAGTTATAATATCAGGAATGATTTCAGAGTTGAGCCAACTGAATCCAGAGTTCTAATCTGGTGATAATGGCAAAGGAAATATAGCTAGAGATATACAGTGGTGTTCAATTTGTAACTCAAGCAAGTGGCGTTTGACCAATGGTGATTGGCCCACATGTCAATATTGGAGATTGAATTACACCAGAAGGCATGAGTAACAGAATGCAGCTTAGGTGAAGATAGCTTTTTAGGAAGAAGGTCATAAACTGTGGTTTTTATCGAGACCTCAGGCTAGAGGAGGATTGGGGCACTAGAAAACTGGCCAAACCAAGAAATTATAGAAATTATAAATTATAGAAATTATAGAAATTATACCAAATTAGTGTCCAGCAGAAAACTTTTGGTTAATGTTCCTTTCCTGATTTATTGATATGAGAGTCTCCTTATATATGTGGATGGCTACAGAGTACATCTACACAATTCACTTAAAGTGCACTGGATTTGATCATTATATTAGACTGGCCTTGCTGGTTTTGAAGCCAAGCAGTAGGCAGAAGCAATATTAACTTGCTTGGTTAATAAATACATTGCCTTGGCAACATTGGTATTATTTTACAGAAAAGCTGCTCTCTTTTGATACCACTAAATCTTGTTTATGAAGAACATTTTCAGTTTCTCTTTAAGAACAGCTTAAACGGACAATTTTGTGTCAGTTGGTGCCTGGCTCTTCATCAGCTTCTTTTTAAATTTAATTTTCCCGTTTCCTTTCCTTGCTCCACTGAGCTCTTCCCTAATTATCAGATTACAGTGTTCAGCATGATTCCTGGAATTGTTCATTTTTGTCAACCAGAAAGAAAACAGACCATTGATATATGTAAGATTGTACCTTTGCATTTAATGATTCTCCAATTAGTGTCCCATTCAATCTTAGGAACTGCATCTGAAATAATCAGTGAGCAAACTTTTCTTCTTTGCTGCTCTCTGATCACTCTTCCACTACTGGGTTACTTCGTGAATTGTAAAGCAGGATTTTGCTGAAATAGTCTTATAACCTCATGTAAATATCAGATCATTATGGTTAGCTTCCTTATTTGGTGTGTTTGTTCCACTTTCTTTTTGTGTAGATTTCAGGGTGCACATGTCCTGCTCTTTGTCTCCGGGTCTGGCAAACTTAATTTCATTAATTAGATAAGTAGACATCAGACTGCTGAGAAGGCTTGAAAGTACTTTGGCTAAAACCCAAAGCAGTATGTCAGGGCTGGGTCATAGATGTGCAGTCTGTGTAGCCAAAAAGGACTTGTGATCGGAAGCGCCCTGAAATTGATTTAATACTCCTTGTTATTTTGACATTCTTAACAGTTTTATCTTTGAACTTGTATTTTGTAAGATAAGTTTGATGGGACAGTGGAGTATATGTGTAGGCAGAGGAGATAAGCACAAAATATATGCTTACCTTTCTGGCTACCGTATTTGCATGCAGTGTTTATGATGTCCCACGAGCACAGAATTCTGGTGGGCCCACAATGTGTGGCTGTTCAGTGAGTACAAGGTAAGCACGTTATACCTATGACTGAACAAGCAGGTGTACTGAGAACCCTGAGACGCTAAGCTTTCAATTCACGCCAGAATTTGCTTTAAATGTAAAAAGAAGGAAATGGTGCTCTAGGACACATGAATGCGGAAGGAACCCTATCATTTCCTTCCTTACTCTAGTTACTTCCCTGTATTGGATAACCACGCAGCCTAAAAATGACACAGAAGGAATGGGAAATAGGGCAGCCTATAGTTTCCCTATCCCTCTGTCTCTACTCCTTAGTAAGCTAAAAGTAGAGTTTTGGTAGAATGTGCACATACCAAGAAGTGAAATAAAAACAGCTGAATTAATTCTGTGCAGTATTTCCACTGTTTTGCTAAGAACAACATGCCCATGCATGTACTAGCTATGGTAATTTTGGTGATTCTGCATATGAATTTGAATGCTCATATATTTGTATTTGAAATAGGGATTATACAATATAAAGAGGAATGGTAAAATTCGTGCTAATAATTGAAAACCTATTTTTAAAAAAATTTGAATGACATTTGACAGTAAGCAAAACACCATGACAAACCAAGAGAAACACAAGGAAGAAAAGAAAAAGCTTTATACTTTAGCATCATTAACAGCACTTTTTTTCTACTTTTGAACAAGAAGACCCGCAATTTCATTTTATTCTGGAAATTTTATTTTATAAAATTTTCATTTTATCCCTGAAAATGTTGTAGCCTGCCCTGCAGAATGTTCTCAGGATCAATTCAATTTTCTCTTTAATTCGTCATGGATTCTCTAAAAGTGTTTGCAGCCCTGGGAAGAGGCTGAGTGAGAAGATTCTCTGTGTGAGCCCTCACCGTGCCAGGCCACGTCGTGTAGGCTGGCTTCTCCCATCTTTGGGGAGGGCGGTCTTTGCAGAAAATCCCCTTCCACAGATGCAGGCTTCACAATAAGGTAGACTTTGCTACGTGAGGAGCTACACAGGTCTTTTTAAATTTCCCCCCCATGCCTTTTCTTCATCCACAATTAATGGAGGTCCCATGGTGTCTTGGTTTCCAGAGCCTTTAGAGTAAAAAATAAAGGGGCTTTTTGCTAGTTTCAAATGATGCGTCAGTTCTAGGTTATCAGCAGCTAAAAATACATGGCTAGAGTGTTACAGATACTGACACAGCATAGCTTTTAGATGTCAAGGCACTAAGCCTACAGTAGCATCATTGTGTGTGTGGTGGGGGGTGGAGAGATACTATTTTAGTAGTGGCAGAAGATCCTGGGTGGTGTATCTTTTCCTTCCTCCCCATTTCTCTACAACAAGACTACCCCAAATGATGAGAAACTTCTGAAGATGATTTTCTTCATTGAAAGCCATAAATCTAATTTTTTAAATGTTGATTTCTTCTAATTATTAAAATGTATAGGCTACTTGGAAAACACAGGAAAAAGTATGAAGATGAAAGAAAAAAATGCCTTTATAATTATCTCTTTACCATTCCCTCATAGTTCACATATATATAAAATATGTATATTTGTGTGGGTGTATATCTGTTATACATAATATGCATATACATAATATCTACACACCCACGTAAGCATACATATATAATAAATGTATCTCCTGTTTTCAAATATGTATTTCAAAAATATGTAGCCTCTTTTCACATATATATTTCCTGCATGTGTTTATACACAGGAATATATAGAGATATACATTTCCTATCTATTTTTTCTCCCACAAAAACTAGATTTGTACTTTTTATGTAGTTTTGTCACCTTCCTTTTTCCTTATTATGTGAGAATGTCACCAACTTGCCTCTAAAAACATTATTTTATAGGTAGCATCAGGATAGCACTTGTATGGATATGCTGTAATTTACAAATCAGTCTCTTAAGAGTTGTACATGTGGGTAATTTACAAATTAGTCTTCTACAGTTGCATATGTATTTTGTCTACAACTACTTATAAAAATATTTAGAAAATATTATAGAAACTAGTGACTTCTGTAATATTTATTGGATTACATGATGACCAATCTGGTATTTTCTGCAGTTTTAAGATTTAGATTATAGTTTAGTCAATTCAATCAGTTGTCTGGTAACTGAGAATTTAAAATGAGTAAAAATAGAATAGATCAAACCATCAATTTGATTTCTCTGAATAGAAACAGCTTCAATCATCACAAGATTAATCAGTAAGGTGTTAACATAAACCAATAAAGCAGAGAGACTTTAGATTAAGAATTTTATATCATTTAAAGATTCAGCCCATTATCCTTTCCATGCAAGTGCCCTCAGGCTTTCAAATTAATTGTGTGTGGTTTAAGAAGATTTAAGATGAGGGCGATACACTCAGCAGAGAGTGAACTTGACCATTGCTATCTCACTTTAATTACTCTCTTTATTCTCTATCTTTCAGTTCACTCAACACCTGAATTAAAAAAAAAAAAGATCAAGTTCTTTTGAGTTGAGGAAACAATTGAATTACAAAGTAATCTTATACAGGGAAGATCAAGGACTGTAAAACTTAGAATCCCTTAACAAGTGGACCTGAATTGAAAGTTATTTTACACCTGGTTTTTCATGCTTCAGTGGCCGACTTTTCTTCCAGGTTCCCTGGATCGTGCCCTTAACCCCTTGGGATTTGTGAACATAAAGCTTTCTCCCTTTGACTTACAGCCTAGGCTAGCATTCTAAAAATGATCAGGTTCAAAGAGCTACTCCTTTTTTAAACTCTGTAAGAATTTAAGGCTACTTTAGGAACCAAAATCCTCTTGGGCTGACTGAAAAGGGTTCTTTTTCCATAGCAACCCTTACATTGTATATTGGAAACTTGGTTAGGTTATGAATGCCCACACAGTTTTGTGTGGGTATTCATTCATTTATGCTAAGAATATTTATTGACCACTTATATGTGCCTGGCCCTGTGCTAGGAGAATAAAAACAACAGTCTCTTTGCTTTGAGAGCTCACCTTCCAGGGAGAAACAGACATTGATCATATGATCAAAGTAAAACTACAAATGTGAAGCATTCCCAAAAGAGAGGTGGTTGGTGCTCTAAAGGTATATAATAGAGGGGTAATAGTTACTGAGTGAAATTGGAAAATCAGTAGCAATGTGTGGGAAGAAGCAAGGGAAGAAAGAGCATTTCCAGACAGAGAACTGCACTGGCAAAGGCTGTGAGGGGAAGCAGTGTAGCTGGTAAGAGTGTGTGACCCAGTCAGATTCCCATTTGTACAAGATTGCACTGACTGCAGTGAGCAAAGTGGAGGGGCTTCTAGGTTCCAAAACTGGAGGCTTCTTTGAGTTGGTACAGTCCCTGCTATAAAGAAACCCCAGAGGTGGCACAAAGTAATCATATCAAAATGCTGTTAAGTCCATCCATTAATACGTTGTATTATTTACAGCCCATTTTACTTAAAGTATGAAAACAGAATTTAAAAAAAAGACAATTGTAACGTTAAAGATCCTATGAGACAGACCGCATTTGACAGAGACATAACTTAGGAAGTCTGGTAAGGAAAGAAAACATAGCAGCTTCAAAAATATTCCACTCAGCACACAATGTGTCAGACTAGGATGGTGGTGGTGAAAAATATTTGAGGGAGGCACTGTTCTATGTACTGTGAAAGTTGCATATACCAGAATGAAATCACTTTTGTGAGATTCAGACAAAATAGGGTCAGGAAGGTACGAAGAGAGAAGGCTCATGCATATCTGAGATGAGAGCTGTTTCCAACGACTTGTAAAATATCCCTCAAGAAACCCTTTCACGTCCTTCACACATCCTCTGCTTTGATTAAATTTACCACTAGACATTCTTTAACACTGCAGTAATTTGGATAAGACGTGTATGGAAGAATACTTGCCCAGTAATGGTGTTGGGATTATAATACTTTTTCCTAATTCTCGAGTAAACCCAACATATTGAGAATTAATTTTTTTCTAGTGTTTCAGGTTGATAGCACTAAAGATGTAGTGAGTGATGAAGGACAGAGGAACTCAGAGTCAGGAGAGGGACACAGACATATAATCAGGTTTTTTTTTTTTTTTGAGACGGGGTTTTACTCTTGTTTCCCAGGCTGGAGTGCAATGGCCCAATCTCAGCTCACTGCAACCTCTGCCTCCTGGGTTCAAGCGATTCTCCTGCCTCAGCCTCCCAAGTAGCTGGGCTTGCAGGCATGCGCCGCCACTCCTGGCTAATTTTGTAGTTTTAGTAGAGACAGAGTTTCTCCACGTTGGTCAGGCTGGTCTTGAACTCCCGACCTCAGGTGATCCACCCATGGCCTCACAAAGTGCTGGGATTATAGGCATGAACCACCGCGCCTGCCAATCAAGGCTTTATAGTACAAAGTGACATGCCTTAAGATAAGTGAGTACACAGAGCAAAGGACACGCAGGGCAGAGCATCCATCTGGGTGGGCCATTGGCATGGTTTCATGGACAGGTGATGCTGAATCTGAGTGTTGCAGTGGGACTGAGAATTCACCAGGTGAATGTGAGGAGGAAAAACCAAAGAGGCAAAGAAACAGATAAGTAAAGGCAGTATGGCATGCTAAGGAAATTGCTAAGGAATAGAGAGCAATGTTTTTCCAAAATGGTTTGGGATTGCATTTTCCCTGCTCTATAAGAAAATGAGAAAAATGAGAATGAGGAAGAGCACACACACATTTTCAAAGACACACAGATTTTCTCAGGTGTTGGTAATAGACAGTGAACAGAAGCTCTGCCTTTCTGAAGCTGTCATTCTAATGGGGGAAGGCAACCAGTAAACAAGAGAGTGATGAGTGTTTTCAAATAGTGAGAAGGGCTTTGGAGAAAAATAAAACTGTGTAAAAGAAAGTGACTGGAGGTGATATTTTAGATACTGTGGTAGGCATTCCTGCTGAGCTGACATTTAGATAGAGACCTGAATTAAGTGAAAAAATGAGTCATGCCATGATACGGACAATTATCTCTTGCTAGTCCAGGGAACAGCAAGGGCAGAAGTTCAGAGGTAGGAACATGTGTGACATGTTTAAAGATAAAGAAGAACAGAAGTAGTGGAGTAAAGAACTGAGAAACAGAGGGATAAGGTCTGAATTCGAAGAGAGAACTCAGGACCAGGTTACAGAGGTTGTATTTCTGCCTCACATTTTCTTGTGAAGAGTCAAAACAAGGAATTAGATTTTATTCTGTATTGGAACATAGCTCATTCTAGCTCTTTGTTTCCCTGAATGTATTTTTTGGATACATTCTTTGGACCTGAGATGAGATGTTCTTTTAAAAAATAGTGCTTGAACTCAGGAGTTCGAGGCTGTGGTGAGCCATGATTGCACCACTGCACTCCAGCCTGAGCGACAGAGTGAGACCCTGTCTCAACAAAAGAAAAAAATAGCTTTATGGAAAAATAAATTATAAAGTTCAGTGCACAGTATCCCCTTGTGGCATATTCAGTATTTGTCTTAGCATAGTTCTTCCCAATAGAAAAGTTGAGACAAATAATTAGGTGCCAATTACGTTGAGGAATGAACCCAAGGAGTAGGAATGAAGAATTGAATAATAGGAAACAAGGAATGATAAACAACGATGCTTTATTGAATTAATGGTCAAAAAATGGTATCTAGAACTGTGCAAAACCAAGGTTGGGATATGACCAATGGAGAATGTGATCCTTTTAGGGTTGGACATTATTCTCCAGTTAATTTGATTGTTTTTTGGTAAGATCATTCTTAGGATCTTAACTGCCCAGTGTTTGCTCCAAGGATGGTAGTGCAGTAGGTTGGCAAGTCACTGACGTGAGGCCAGAGACTTTGTGTGAATGTCCTGGGCAGCTACTAGTAATTAAGGAGAAACCAAATATACCTAAACAGCAAAAGAAAATTCTTTAAAAATCCTCAAAACAAATAAATAGTATAAGATGCAACAGAAAGAAAGCAATTAGTTTTTTTATGGATCACCATTTTTATGAGTAATAGTGGCAAACATCAAGACATAATCTAATTAGGTTAAATCTAAAAATACTTTTTCATTCTACATTTTCTGTTATATAATGAGATTTTTTCCAAGAAAGTTTACAGGAGTTTGATTGTTCTCCAGAGCCTAATATCTGCCAAACAGCTCCCTGCTTTAAATTTGGTTATATTCTCTATGGAGTAGTAATATGCCACTGTTGACCTCTATTTTAATAGAAGGAGGATTTTATTAATACCTTTTCTTAACTGCTGTTCTAATTAAATGTACAAGTCAAAAGAGCTGATTTACACTACCTGAATTTCATACAGGAGAGAAACAAAGCAGTCATGAAATAAAAGCTTTATCTAAATACAAAGTAAGATGCTTAACAATGCATATGAAAAGTGAAATTCCCACAGAGGAATATCCAGCTATAATTCTGGTGCCAAGCAATTCCACTGGCAGAATGTAAAGTTGTATTTTCTATCATCAGGAGGTTCAGCTGAAAAGAGAATTTAACAAAATGAGAAGTGTTTGAGTGAAGGCCAGTGACAAGAAGTGCAACTTGTATTTTGTAGGGACTGTATTCAAATGTTCCAACATGCTTTAAAAGCATTTCATTAACTCTGGCTTTATTTTAGATTCTTCTCTTTGTCTCACAAATAAGTAATGGGAGAAAGATTGGTTATTCTTACTTATTTTTAGATTGTCTTATTTGGAATAGTATCTAAAGCAGATTTTTTCTTTTTTTTTTTTTTTCACCCTGAAAGTCAGCTTGTGACACCAATCAAATAAACCTAAAATTTTCCAAATCTCAACTTCATTTTGTATTTTATAGCAACATCTGTGAAAGAAAGCTATGAATATAAGGAAGATACAGAAATATGGTCTATGATTACTCAGTGAAGGTGAACATACAGGTTTTATTTTAAAGAAACTTCTGATAGTATTTATTTAAGAAGTTACGATATACAATTTCCCTTCATCTGCCTCCCCAGAGGAGATACATTTATAACAATTCAAACTTCTTTGATACCACATCCTCATCTGATAATCTGTGAAGGAGTCTTCAATTAGTTTTCTCTCTGAGATGGCAATCTCCCGTGGAATTGTCATTAAAAAAATCACATGGAAAACTCATTTGAATTAATTCATGTAGGTGTTCCACTACTTGCTGGGGATGACTAAAATGTGATGCAAACATGACTTCTCCTTATGAACTGTACAAGAAAGATCAGTAAGGGAGAAAGATAAGCGGCAAAGTTAAAGATAAACCGGAATGTGCTAAACACTGTAACCGATACACTCGTAGTTGGAAGTAGTTGGAAGGAAGAGAGTTGAATCAGTTAAGCGTCATGAAGGAAAGGACATTTGAATGGGTCTGGAAAAGGTATGGATGGGGAAAGGTCAATTCAGGTAGCATAATCAGAGCAGAGGCAGAGACGTTGGAATGTGTAGACTGTCTCTAGAGAAGGGAAAATCTGGATTGTCTGGTTTTGACGAGAAGACATGGGAAATAAAACTGAAGAGATTGGCTGTGATCAGATCTCAGATGTGTTGGAATGAGGCTGGAATGACTTGAATGTGATGAGAGTAAAAGCAGATTTTTCTTCAAAGGAATGGCATGATGAAAGCCATGCTAGAGGAAGGTTATTCTGAAACTTGGACTAGGAATACGTATACTAACAAAGGGGAAAGGTTATAACAGCAAGAACAGTTAGAAAACAAGTGTAGTTTCAGGTGACAGTAATGAGAACTTCAGGCTGGGGACAATGGCAATGTGAATGATAACACTTGTATCTATTCAATTAGTATAGCTTTACAGGCCTGATAAACTCATTGTAGAGAGGGAATTGTGAACATAAAAAGGATTCTTTCACTTTAGAGAATGAAAACTTAAAGAGATTTAACTTTTTTTAGATGTCTTCCTCACTCTCTTTTTAGATAATCAAAAAAGTTCTCATTTTCTTATATGCTATTTATATCAGAAATACAACCCCAATGTGTCTTCAATTCAAAGTAAAAGTGTTATAGCTCATGATAAAAATGTAGTCCTTCTACTATTTATATGAATTTCTATATTTCTATGCAGGAAGCTTGAAGTACTCTTGTTATCACATCTTGTCTGCAAAATAAGTCTCGGTTTTGTTCTCTCCTAGGATCGATTATAGTATTTGAGGTGTATTTTACCCAGTACCACTCAGTGAAAATTATATGCTATTCGGAGTCCAAGTGCAGCAATTTAAGTGACATTGATTGACTTGCTACAGGTTACTATGAAGAAAAGACTTCACCTAACTCAATTGTTCTGCTAATATTAATTTAAATACTAATACTTACAATGTTCACAAGTTGAGAATAAGTGAACCATTTTAAGATTTCATTATATTACCCAACTTATGGATTATAAAAGATGACTGATGCCATCCCTTTTTATTTAAATATTTATATGTAGATAATCATTGAACTAAATCTATATCTGCTGTTACATTGTGACAGAATCAACATTCCTTAGAAGTTTCTATTAAAAAACTGTAAGTGGACTGTTAAGCTTTGTAACCATCACATCAATGTAATTCAATCATCAAACATGAGCAAATAGAAAATTAAATTTGATGCTCAACATATTGGGATTCCTAACCTCATACATCTCATGACTATAGACTTTCTAAAATGAATTAATGTTATATATTGAAATGTAATACAAGACATAAACCCATTTATGTATTGTCTTTTAACTTTATTATACAGAGGTAGGAATTATGTCATTTTGCCTCTAACTGGTAACTAATTTATTTTACTATGATGGAAGGTAATTATTGAATACATAATGTGTGTATAGTGTACACACACACACACAAACACACAAAGTCATGCCTCATTTTATTGCATTTCACTTTATTGAGCATTATCATTTTTACAGATTGAAGGTTTGTGGCAATGCTGTGTCAAGCAAGTCTATTGGCACCACTTTTTCCAACAGCATTTGCTAACTTTATGTCTCTGTGTCACATTTTGGTAATTCTCACAATATTTCAGACTTTTTAATTATTATATCTGTTTTGGTGATCTGTGATCAGTAATCTTTGATATAACTATTATAATTGTTTTGGGGCACCATAAACTATGCCCATATAAGATGGTGAGATTGATCAATGTTGTATATGTTCTGACTGCTCCACTCACCAACTGTTGGCCTATCTCTCTCATTCTCCTCAGGCCTCCCTATTTTCTGAGATACAACAATATTGAAATTAAGCCAATTAATAGCCCAACAATAGCCCCTAAGTGTTCAAGTGAAAGAAAGCTCCACATCTCTCACTTTATTTTTTTGAGACAGGGTCTCTGTCACCCAGGCTGGAGTCCAATGACATGAAAATGGCTCACTGTAACCTTGACTTCCTGGGCTTAAGTGATTCTCCCACCTCAGTCTCTCATGTAGTTGGGACCACAGGTATGCACCACTCTGCTTGGCTATTTAAAAGCAATTTTTTCTTTCTTTTTTTTTTTTTTTCGTAGAAATGGGGTCTCACCATCTTGCCTAGGCTGGTCTTGAACTCTTGGACTCAAGTGATTCTCCTGCCTCGGCCTCCCAAAGTGTTGGGATTATAGTCATGAGTCACTGAACATAGCCTGTCTCTCACTGTAAATCAAAAGCTATATATAATTAAGTAAGGAAGGCAGATCAAAAGCCAAGATAGGCTGAAAGCTAGGCCTCTTGCACCCAACAGCCGAATTGTAAATGCAAAGAAAAAGTTCTCAAAGGAAATTAAAAGTGCTTCTCCAGGGAACATGTGAATGATCAGAAAACAAAAGAGACTTATTGCCGATATGGAGATAGTTTTAGAGGTCTGTATAGACCACATTTATTTAAGCCAAAGCTGAACCTAGAACAAGGTCCTAACTCTCTCCAATTTTATAAAACCTGAGAAAAGTGAGAAAGCTTGAAACTAGTGGAAGCTGGTTTATGAGGTTTAAGGAAAGTAGCTATCTCTATATGTTTCACAAAAGTTCAACGTGAAACAGGAAGTTATCAAGAAGAATTAGCTAAGATCATTCAGGAAGGTGACTACAGTAAACAACAGATTTTTCATATAGACAAAACAGCCTTCTGTTGGAAGAAGATGGCCTCTAGGACTTTCATAGCTAGCGAAGAGAAGTCAATGTCTGACTTCAAAACTTCAAAGGACAAGCTGACTCTCTTGTTAGAGACGAATGCAGCTGGTGACCTTAGGGTGATGCCAATGCAAATTTACCATTCAAAAAAATCCTAGGGCCCTTATAAATTATGCTAAATCTACTCTGCCTGTATCTGATAAATGAAATAACAAAGCCTCAGTGACAATGCGTCTGTTTACAGAATGGTTTACTGACTATTTTAAGCCTAGTTTTGAGAACTACTGCTCAAAATAAAAGATTTTATTCAAAACATTACTGCTTATTGACAATGCACCTGCTTACCTAAGAGCTGTAATAGAGATGTACATGATAGTAATGTTCTTTTTATGCCTGTTGACACAGCATTTATTCTGCAGCCCATGGATCAAAGAGTAATTTTGACATTCAAGTGTTAAGTAATACATACATCAAGTGTTTTTTTTTGTTTTTTTTTTTTTTTTTTTTTTTTGTTTTTTTTTTTGAGACAGAGTCTCGCTCTGTTGCCCAGGCTGGAGTGCAGTGGCGCTATCTCATCTCACTGCAAGATCCACCTCCCAGGTTCACGCCATTCTCCTGCCTCAGCCTCCCAAGTAGCTGGGACTGCTGGCGCCCGCCACCATGCTTGGCTAATTTTTTGTATTTTTAGTAGAGACAGGGTTTCACTGTGTAATCCAGGATGGTCTCGAATTCCTGACCTCATGATCCACCCGCCTCAGCCTCCCAAAGTGCTGGGATTACAGGCGTGAGCCACTGCGCCCGGCATCAAGTGTTTTTTAAAGTATTATTTAAGAAATACATACTTCAGGAAATACATATTTCAAATATTATTTAAGAAATATATCTGATAAAGCTATAGCTGCCCTAGATAGTGCTTTCCATGATGGATCTGGGCACAGTAAATGACAAATCTTCTGGAAAGAATTCATCAGTCTACATACCATTAACAACATTTGTGATTTATAGGAAGAGGTCAAAATATCAACATGAATAGGAATCTGGAAGAAGTTGATTACAACTCTCAGGGATGACTTGGAGGGGTTCAAAACTTCAATGGAGGAGTTAACTGCAGATGTGATGGAACTAGTAAGAGAAATAAAATTAGAAGTGGAGCCTGAAGATGGGACTTAATTGCTGCAATCTCATAATGAAACTTGAATGAATAAGAAGTTGCTTCTTATGGATGAGCAAATGACATGACTTCTTGAGATGGAATCTACTCCTGATCAGGTGCTATGAACCTTGTTGAAATGACAACAAAGGATTTAGAATATTCTATAAACTTAGTTAATAAAGCAGTGGTGGGGTATGAGAGGACTAACTCCAACTTTGAAAGAAGTGTTACTAGGGGTAAAATACTATCAAACAGCATTATATGCTAAGGATACATCTTTCATGAAGGAGTCAATCTATGCAGAGAACTTAATTGTCGTCTTATTTTAAGAGATTGCCTCTGCCACCCCAGCCTTCAGCAACCACCATCATGATAAGTCAGCAGCCACCAATATGGAGGCAAGACCCTCCACCAGGCAAAAGATTTTGACTCTCTTAAGGCTCAGATGATCATTAGCATTTTTGGCAATAATGTATTTTTAAATTAAGGTATGTACATTTTTTAGACGTAATGCTATCACACATTTAATAGCCAATGGTATAATGTAAACATAACTTTTATATGCACTGGGAAACCAAACAATTTGAATGGCTTGTTTTATTGCAATATTCACTGCATTGAGGTAGTCTGAAACTGAACCTGCAATATCTTCAAGGTACCTACCAACTGGAAATGTGAGAAGTGGAATCTATTTGTACTTTATAGTTTATATAATATTTTATTTAATTGTAATAACAACTCTAGTGTGCTGAGCTGAATCATGTCCTCCCCAAAATTCACGTCTACCAGAAACCTCTGCATGTGACGTTATTTGGGAATTGACATTTGCGGATGTAATCAGTTAAGATGAGTCACACTGAGTTAGAGTGGGCCCTAAATCCAATAGGACTAGGGTCTTTGTAAGAAAAGAGGAGTTTGTGACAAACACACAGGGATAATATCATGTGAGGATAGAGGCAAAGACTGGAATGATGTGTCTACATTTCAAGGAATGCCAATATCATTGGCAACCACCAGAAGCTAGGAAGACGCAAGGGACAATCTCTGGCTAGAGCCTTCAGAGAGTGCATGGCCTTGCTGACATGTTGATTTAGGACTTCCAGGTTCCAGAACTGTGAGAGAATAAATTTCTGTTGTTTTAAGTCACTCTGTTTGTGATAATTTGTCATAACAGCCCTTAGGAAATAAAGGGAAACTAATATATCTAAGAAGAAGCAAATATTATCCAAACTTATTGTTAACGTGTCTGTGGGGAAAATGAGTATATTTTAAGGGCTGGTGTGAGAGAGAGCTATATATAATTTATTTTGTCTGATCTTCATAATAATCTATGAGGTAGACATCAGTATCTACGCTTAAAAATGAGGAACATGAGGATAGAAAAAGTTCAGGACATTTTCTATAGTCATGCATATTTTTTAGTTTCAAAGCTGAGGGTAGATCTTAAGCACTCTCATCTTCTCTCTCTCAACGCCCCTCCCCCCCCCCGCATCCCCATCCCCGGCTCTCCCCCAACACACACAGTGGTAACTGGATGAGGTGACGGGGTATGTTAATTTGGTTGATTATGGAGGGTATTTCACAATGTTTATGTATAGAAAATTATCAAGTTGTACAACTTAAACCTACACCATTTTTAACTGTCAATAAAGTTGGGAAAAGAAGAAAAAAAAAAAATACAACACCCTGCAAAACAAGAACTTTCCTTCAAGCTGCCCTGTGAGGTAGTACACATTATCTGGAGGAGTTCCAGTCACACCTGGATGCTTGGTGTAGGAGTCACTGTACAAAGAATTCATGTGTTAGGTGAGATGTTAAGCAAGATGACTCCTAAGTCTTTTTCAATTCTGAGGTTTTAGAACAGATCCACCAGGTCACATAGAATTCTAGAATACTACTGAATTTTAGAGACTCTATTAGAACTCAGGGCTCTCTACTAAAACAGGTAGGCTGCATTCCCATAGAGTACATAAAATGGAGAAGCAGCACATAATGAGGTCTAAGCAGTCAACCTGGTAATTTAAGCCCTGACCACTTTACTAGGCCATTGGTTATATTTCCAACTGAAGTAATGAGTTTAAAAAAGGTCTTCAGTCTCTAAATGGAAATTATTATTGCTATAGTCAATGTTTATGTTCCCCCAAAATTTATATGTTGAACTTTTAATCCTTAAGAAGATGGTTTTGGGAGGTGGGGTCTTTTAGATGGTTATTAGGTTGGGAGGATGCATCTATGATGAATGGGATTTGTGCTTTTATAAAAGTGGTCCCAAAGAACTGCTTTGCCCCTTCCACATGTGAGTACACCACTAAAAGCCACCATCTGTGAGGACCCTCACCCCACACTGCCATTGCCTTGATCTTGAACTTCCCAACCTACATTGTTGTGAGAAATTTTGTAAGTTACTCAGTCTAAGGCATTTTGTTATAGCAGCCTGACTGGACAAAAACACTCATATGTAGAAGTTCTTTTTTATTATGTATCTGACAAATGTTAAAATTCTTATATATGTTTAATGTAAAAAGTACAACTGCAGTATGAGTCAGAAGGCCTAGATTCTAATTTTGGTTTTGTTGCAAAATAGCAAATGATGTAATTTCTCTCTACCTCAATAGCCACATCTACAAAAAAAGAGACAGAGATCATTATTTACTTACTCAGCAAACAGTCATGGGTCCTTACTGTGCTCCAGGACCTAGGAATGGGGTACCCTTAATGGAAGAAGGCATAGAATAGAGGAGACAAATATGTTGATATGTGCTAAGTGGTGTCCTAACTGTGTTACATTTTTCCAAGTATTTCCTATACTAACATTCTGTAATACTTTATATATAGGAGAAAAACATTTTCTAATCTATATTCCACTCTTATATAATTTAACCACAATAATTTCAAAAGTATTTCCCTCCATGTATTTTTCATTTTCATAGATACTTAGATAAGAAAGATAAGACACACTATAAATCACTGACAAGCACAAAGGAAACTATTTAACTTGGCAGAGTTAACACTTTAAAACCGGTATTTGAAAAATATTTATACGGTATATTTATTTATATAGTATACACCAAGTTGGAGTGCTAGCAATTGACTCAATTCCCAGATCAAAATAAAAAGCCATAAAGAACTTTTAATTGCATCTATAGACTCAGGCTAATATACAAAATGAAAGGATAACTTGTGAAATTTTGAATTAACACCTCAGATCCAATGGCAAAATTAGGGAAGTGTGGATAATGTTTAGATTATATATTTCCTTATAGTTTTAAGATTCTTGGCAAGTAAAAAGGTTGAATTCTGGGCACCTTCATGAAAGTACAGAATAATATGAGGGTAAGAAGAAAACTCTAGAAAAGATCATCCAGATTTATTTCTCAGATACAATGTCTGAGGACTAGAGTGAGTTAAAGACTTGCTGAGTGCTTCGCTCACAAAAAAGCCAAGTATGATAATGAAGAATATTGCATGTGTCTATTTTTAGGTCGAATATAATAATCTATTTTCTGTCCCTCAGTTTGGTGAAAGGCAAGAAGGCTGATTTTTTAAGCCTCATGTATCTGTATTTATTTATTGGGTATTATATAATTTGGTGCCAAAATTCAGAGGACTCTTAGAACTTTTCCCAACTAATATGATTTCTTGATTCCCCAGTCATCCTATGAAGTTGATTCTGCTGTATAGTTTATGATCTCTTCTATCTCTTTACCTGTAGTTGCGCATCCAGAACATAATATCTGCATTTCTACAGCATGGTATGGACCATGTGGTGTTATTAATTGAACGTGGAATACATCCTATTCGTGGTTAATTCTTTTCATTTTGTTTTCTTGTTAGTAGTCACTACATCTACATCACACATCTCAAGGTGCTCAGTAGATCCTTGGTAAATGATGTTATTGATGTTATTAATATTTTTGAAGCTACTTAAAAGTATTTCTCCAAATATAATGACTTGGTTTATTAACAGTATACTGGATAATAATATCCAGTAATATCCGATGGACAAATTATAAAAATATTAACCCACTAAAAAGATACTTTGAATGGTAATATTTTCAGAAATCCAATTTCTATGAGTTATACAGTTCTTAAACAGTACCTAATATTTCATTCATACCAATATATGAGAATTTATCAAAATATATATAAGGAAAAGGTCAAGGTGCAGTTTGAAAAAGCATAATTAATATTATATCCCTTTTATTTGGAAAAGGAATACATATCTATTGTTTTTATATGGCAATTAAAACTGGACAAAAATCATTTTGACTTGATGGGAATATGTAGAAAAGATTGATTTTCATTTGAGACTTAGGTGAACCCCCCTAAAATGTATATATAAATCCCTAAGAGTTTATAAAATGTCTATGCTTATTCAAAGCAACTACAGTTTAAAAAATGGTTAAGAACCCAGCCTTTCAGTTAATATTGCTAAAAATAAAAAAACTTTAGATATAAAGTAGCTAAATCTTCAATGAACACTTTTATAAGTATGAGACAAACATTCTACTTTTTATATTCTGCTTTTGACACTAACCATGTCATCCAAACAGAATTGGACTAACCGAACAGATTTCCTCCCTCTCTACCTCCCTTTCTTTCTTGTTTGAATAGATGCAACTATTGTGTATGTTTCACAACCTCTTTATCTTCTTCATATTCAGTTTTCTTCTTACCTCATATTTACTTTTCATAGTTTTCATTTTCTGCTTTAAAAATAATTCAATGCCATAAAATCCTATTGACACTGTTTTCCTGTTTTTTAATGAAAGCAATCAGAAGTCAGACAATAAATTCTATCTCTTTAAGACAGTTTGACCTATGTGATAGACCCAAAGGATTCAGATGGCTCAATAGTTGACCATATATTTTAAAATCTAAAGGAATCTATGAAAAAATCCAGCTTAGGATAAGCTATATTAATCAAGGGCCACATTTGGTATATAGATAAAAATCTCGTGATTATGAAAAAGTTGTATCCAGTGAGAGGTATTAGCCAGGCATGGTGCCTTTTACCTATAATCCCAGTACTTTGGGAGACCAAGGTGGGAGGATTGCTTGAGGCTAGTAGTTCAAGATCAGCATGGACAATATGACACCACTTTGTCTCTACAAAAAAAAAAAAAAAATTAAAAATTATCTGAGTCCACAGGTTGTTACTAGTTACAGGAAATACAGGTGTATACAACTACTTGAGAGACTGAAGTGGAAGAATCACTTGGAGTCCAGGAGTTTGAGGCTGCAGTGAACCATGACTGCATCATTGCAATTCAGCCTGACTGACAGAGGGAGACCCTGACTCGTACAAAAAGTAATAAAAAGATTTTAAAAAGAGATATTGCTTGGCTATTCATGAAAATATGATGCTCAGAAAATTATGTTGACTATGTTTTACGTATGAACACTTGTAAGATGGCATTTGTCAACATAATGATTTTGCTGTGTATATTTTCAATTTATCTTTCTTTAGGGTTTCCCAAATCAACTGAAAGATTTTAAGTGTAGCTAGTCATTTCATTACCAAAGCTGTCACTTAAATTTACATTTTAAAGGAAAACCTGAATTCAGTCAAATCGTTATAGATTTAGAATTTAGACAAACTTCCCCAAGTTTAATATGCTATTAAACAAATAAAGACTATTAATACTTTAAATAAGGTCTTTAAAATAACTGTTAAATAATGAGAACATATTTAGATTGTCCATACTAGGTAAGGAATCATTATTAAACTAATCTTTAGATATCTAGATATGAAGTCAGATAATGCATTGCAAAAATATAGTGGATTATAGATCTTACTGAAGTAAGAAGATATCAATAATATAAATTTTTTTTACTCTTTGATTCTATGAGTTTGCCATTTTTTAAGACTCCACATATAAATAAGGCCATGTAGTTTTTGTCTCTCCGTGTCTGGTTTATTTTACTTAGCAAAATGTCTTCCAGGTTCATCAATGTTGTTTCAATGGCAGGATTTCCTTCTTTTTTTTTAAAGCTGAATAATATTCCATTGTACATATTTACTGCATTTTCTCCAGTCATTCATTCATTCACTCACAGACACTCAGATTGTTTCCATATTTTGGCTATTGTAACTAGTGGTTCAATGAACATGTTGGTACAGATATCTCTTTGAGATACTGATTTCATTTCCTTTGAATATATACCAGAAATGGGATTGCTGGATCATAATGAGGAAATATTTGTCAAATGATACAAACTTTCTGTTATGAGATGAATAAGTTCTGGAGATCTAATGTATAGCATGGTGACTATAGTTTAGAATAATGTATTGAATACTTGAAACTTGCTAAGAGAATGGATCTTAAAAGTTCTCACCAGCATAAAAGGGTAAATAGGTGAGGTGATGGATATATATTAATTAGCTTGACTGTGGTTGTAAGTTCACAATGTATATGTCTATCAAATCATCAGCTTGTATACCTTAGATATATGCAATTTTTATTCATCAATCATATTTCAATAATGCTGGAAAAAAGATAAAAAGAAATTGACAATTAAAATGTTACATTTGATTGTAAGTCCAGAAGTTTTCTCATGCCTTGAAATTATTGTTTATTGTTAAAAGACAAATGCAGTTATGTAATTTGAATGTAAAGTTTTATTGAACGTCCCTGAGCCTGGTTTATTCTAAAATAGTTACTAGACAAATGAACACCACAATCTCTCCCATTTCTAAAAGACACAATTCAGTGCTTCTCTGTTCAGACCTCAGTAAATTAATATTCAGTACACCTTAAATTAAATGAACATTTCTCATCATGAAATAGTGCAAACATAAGTTCACTATGAATAACATTTTTCATGAAAACATTTCTAAAAAGAACATTTTCCAGGTTAAATTTTTCTAATTCAGAAAGAGAGTATAAAGTTGACCCTAATAACCTTGCTGATCTATGTCTTATAAAAGTCATGGACTGCTGGAAGATGTCAAGATTGATTATAATTCCACATTCCAGCTCTGTCATTCTGAGTGTCAGGCAAATTCTTAAACCTTGTGCTGCTGCAAAATAGGTTTGATAATAATTCCCACCCACCTATCACAGGGTTATTATAAGATGTATTGTGATACCTGGCACAAAATAGGTCCTTACTAAATGTCTCAGAAATATTTCTGAACACGTGTGTAAGAGGAAAAGGGTAAAACAGTGTGCAAATAATGTGTCTAGTTAAATACTTATTTGAGTGTTTTTTAAGTACTGAGCCAGACTATATGCTGCTTTATATCTGCTGAAACCCTCTTGAATGGATTTTCTCTTAATTTCATATTTGAAGCAACAGCTGGAAATCCCCAAAAAAGACACCCAATACCCGTATGCCCACAAAAACTCCACGGATGCCTACTCTCTTTCAATTTCCACTTGGGACCATGTGCTCAAGTGTAGAATTCAGTGCTTTACGGCTAAGGTTAATACATCTGTGTTCTGGCTGGGCCAGGTGACTCATGCCCATAATCCCAGGACTTTGGGAGGCCCAGGCAGGAGAACTGCTTGAGTCTGGGACTTTGAGACCAAACTGGGTAATGAGGAGAAACCAGTCTCTACAAAAAATACAAAAATTAACTGGGCATGGTGGTGCATGCCTGTGATCCCAGCTACTCAGGAGGCTGAGGTGAGGATCCCTTGAGCTGGGGAGGTGGAGGCTGCAGTGAGCCTAGATAACACCACTGCACTCCAACCTGGGTGACAGAGTGAGACCTTCTCTCTCTCTCTCTCTCTCTCTCTCTCTATATATATATATATATCTATATCTATATATATAATATATATTATATATTATATATAGTATATGTACATTTGCACACATATTTACTTGGCTCAAACATTTGAAAGTATGTTTTAAGAACTGTGAAGAGTGAGGTTTTATCTTATTTGAAAACTCACAAGTTAGCCTGCTTGAATTTCATGGATGTTAGTGGAAGACATATGACTACTGGGTCACAAACCAGAAATTGTTATTATAGCACAGCAGTCAGCACTAACTTAAGGTTCACATTGGTTCCCCCGTCCTCCACTTTCTACAGGAGAGTTACAAAAACAGGAACACATGAATGCTGTGCATGCAGAAGGTTAATGTCACAGTTGAGGAGGCCCAAACTGTTGTTAGAGGGCTGCAAACAAACCTACTTGACTTCTGTTCCAGAGGAAGACGTTATCTCTGTCTTTCAAGACTGTTTGCTATGCAAATGTCCTTGAAAAACTATGAAAAGCAAACCCTGTTACTGCCTATGTTCCCAGGGTGTCCAAGAACCCAGGAGTCCCACTGAGACTATATTGTAGGAGGTCTCAAGACACCTCATTCCTAAATACTTCAATGTGTTTCCCCTAAGATTGAGGACATTTTCTTACATGACCACATTATCATTTTCATTTCTAAGAAAATTAGCACTAGTAATTAACTTTTTCTTGATTATCTATTTACCTTCCTCTTATGCTAGAATATTAATATCTTAGTACATGCACGTGTCTATGACAGTAAGTAATTTCCTAATTCACTAGTGTTCTATTTCGACTTCTCTGGTGAGAAGTAATCATCTATAAAATATATTTAAGCTCTCTGTTGCATAAGAAAGGATAGAATAGGCAAACTTGTTTTCTTGGAAAAGAAGAAAAATGTGTGATATGGAAACATGATTGCAAATACAATAATAGCAACATTAATAATAATAGCTGGCATCCATAAAGCTCTTTTTATGTACCAGGCACTATGCCAAGAGTTTTACATCATTTGTTTAGTTAATTCTTATAGCAATCCTGTAACATTTTCACAGATGAAGAAAATTGAAGTAACTCCCTCAAGGTCAGTGATTAAATGGCAGAACCAGGACTTGAGCCCAGATCTGCATAATTCTAAAGCTCATGTTCTCAAACACTGTTCAGTATTATGCTGTTCACCCTCTGCTGGCATGAGCTTTGTCACTGTGAGCTTGCTTGTGCTCCATTAGCATAAATCATGTCCACAAAGCTGTCCTGTCTTCAAAGGTGGGGCTATGTATCTCTTGGCTTGGTAGCTTTCTGCACTATTTAAAGGCTTAACTGGCCGGGCGCAGTGGCTCACGCCTGTAATCCCAGCACTTTGGGAGGCCGAGGGGGGTGGTTCACCTCAAGTCAGGAGTTCGAGACCAGCCTGGCCAGCACGGTAAAACCTTGTCTCTACTAAAAATAAAATATTAGCCGGATGTGGTGGCACATGCCTGTAGTCCCAGCTACTCTGGAGGCTGAAGCAGGAGAATTGCTTGAACCCGAGAAGTGGAGATTGCAGTGAGGTGAGATCACGCCACTGCACTCCAGCCTGAGCGACAGTGAGACTCCATCTAAAAAAAAAAAAAAAAGCATAACTATACTCAAGACTTTAACAAGAGGGAGGCAATGTGGTATCCAAAGATATTGTTTCAAAATCAAAAGAGGCTTAACTCCTGGAGCCAGGACCTAACAAGATTTACATCCTGGTTTATCACTTAACTGGTTTGGGACCAGGGCAGGTCAGCTAACCTCTGTATGATCACTCTTGTGTGAAATGTGGATGACAATGCTCAAATGTCAGTGCTCAAAAAACATGTTGTAGATGAATCTTCATTCAACACCTGCCTCTGGGGAAGGCCCTATCCCAGCTTCTGGGGAGAGTGAGAACAGCTAGAGCAATTTAAGCCCAAGGCTGTGGAGGTTGCTCCGGTCCCAGGACACATTACACACCCTCTAGAGGAGGAAGGGTCATGTTTAGCCTGTTCTTGGCTTCCTCCAGGTAGTTTACAAAACGAATGTGTAAAACGTTTCTTATTGGCTGAACTGCTCTGACCTGACTCAGTGGGTGAATCGGCTGGAGTCCTGTGCTCAGAAGTGTTCCTGATGGCACTGACTCAAATATTCCTTCCTCATGACTTTATTCTTGTTTTTCTGTGTTACATACCTTTTAATAAACTCTCTGTACTTCCCCTCCATTCTCCGATTTTGTGGGGTAGATGCAGCCCACAACTGACTCTGTCTGTGATGATCTTTCACATCATTTGCCTGGCGCTTGCCTAATAAAGTCACAGCCACAGATTTTCGGGCTGTAATGCAGGCTCCCATTGCCAGTGCAACTGAGATCGGCGCATGCGCAGCATAGCTCCAGTTGGACCTCTGCTCTCCGGTCAAACTCCAGCCATGTTCCGAGCTTTCTTCGCCTTTATGATTAATCAGTTCTGCACAGTTAGAATTATTAACATCAAAGTGTGGTAAAAGTTTCCTTATTTGCCTATATTTTTCCCTCTCCTGCTCCTAATATTCAGGGATAGTTTCTCCTGAAGACTATTCCATTTCACATGATTTCAACCACCTGTGGTGAGAAAGGATGCTAGGAATACCTCCTCACAAATAATCTCTAATAGAGTTTATTTTTGTCCATGATTTGTAGGATAATTCACAATTATTAACCTCAAACATGGGGTAACTCGTGTCCTTTCCATCATGATGTCCTTCTAACATTCCTAAAAGTCAGATGAGGAATTTTTTCTCAAATGACCACATTGTAAACCTTCATAAGTTTCACATGTTGTATTGTTCCACAATTTTCCTCCCTGAGATTCTGGAAACATTACACAAATGAAGTACACCATACTCAACAACACCCATTTCCCGCAACAACTTCAGTCACCTATCTGCTTGGCATACATTTGATTACTTGGAATCCCGGTATGGACTTTTGAGAGGAAGGTAGAAAACCACGGTAGAAATGGGAAAATCAAAGTGTGACCATCTACTCTGATAGTTTTAAATATTTTTTAGCCATATATTTATCTGTTCAAACTAAACGCATTGTATTGAAGTTCAATAGAAAAACAAAGAAGAGGCGCTTCACTTGAAACAGGGGTGGCTATAGCTCTGGTGATGACGGCGAGAACTCCTGCCTGGTCATTACTCTCTCTCTGCAATTCCGCTGCCGCCCCCTGCCCCCCACACCAAGCAAGTCCTGAAGAATTCCTAGGGTTCTATGGAACACAGTTTGAAAATGTATGCCAATCATCTCACTTCAATTATAATTCACTAAATATTTGGTGAATGCCTCCTACTTGCTTGACACTCTGCTTAGTGCTTAGGATACAAAAGTAGCTGTGATTTTAACCTCCGAGGGGATTATATATTCCAGAGAGGATTAATTTTGTAATTTAATTTAATGTTGTCAATATTTTGATTGAGGTTGGCTTAGGGCACTGCGAGACTGCAGACAGAGGTGCAGTCTGGAAGCTGTGAGAAAGGGCTTCCTGTAGAAGTTGATCTGATGATTGCCTTGTCAGAATAAAACCACATTGGAAACATAAACAACCTGGAGTCTTAATTAAGGGCTATAGAGTTAGCATCCTAGGTTTTAAGGTCAGATTGACTGGGTTTCTCTCTCAGATCACTGTTTACCAAGCAGGTCAACTTTAGCTCAATGGACTTGACCTCAGTCCTCTTACCCGTAAAACGGTGATCAGACTTAACTGAGTATTCCAGATATTAAACAAGATAACATGTAAAGTGCTGATTCTGGTGCTCAGAGCATGGTATTTGTTTGAAGACTCTTCTAGCATTTTATTCCCTTCATGCCTCAATCTCATGATTTTGGGTGAAAGAAAGACTAGTTTCTAGGCATAGCGCACTAAAGAGGAGACTATACTTTCTAAAAAATATCTTTAAGGTGCTGCTATTTCAAAATTTGCCATTTTATGCCCTTTGGGGCAAAGAATAAATGCTTCAAAAAGTGCAGGCTTTTGGAATTGCTACTGACACAGCAGAAAAGCTTTTTAGCATTTAACATTTTTTTACCTTCCCTCTAAACTTTGGTTGTTGGAAAATAAGCCTAATGTCATGAGTCATTACTGTAATATTTTCCCCTATAATTTGAGAGACACATAAATTCAGGAACAAAGATAATCCATAATAAAAATAAGTGGTAATTGGTATACACACACACCATTATTGCTCAATGTAATTAAATCGTGACAGCTTACATAGCTTCCATTACAGGGCAATTTAAATTCCTTATTTATATATTTTAATCATGTCTGGCATACATGAAACAGTTGACTTGCTATAACATAAAAAAACTATTCAGAAATAGGTAACATGTAGATATAATAGGCTGTTTCAGATGGCAAAGTTGTCTTTTCAGTTATTCTAAATTTATTACCATGACTGAAAAAAAAATTCTACAAAGAAGTCTTCTCTTTATCTCTGTATGTGTATGGAGGAGGTGTCTGATATTTTCATGTTACTACTTTTCATGTTTCTTATGAGTGACTGATGAGGATTTCATTTGCTGTTCCTTTTTCCCCCAGTTCCCATCAGTTCCATATAGATGTTGAAAGATGCCCGTAGGTATATCATAATTGTTTCCCATCAGCCACTTTGCCTTCAGGTTTCTGTGCATGTCATTAAATAAATGTTTGTAGAAGTAAACTTACCATTCTGATTCTCCACTGTGACTTTACTAGCTAGGTTCTTCATCATTCATTATCATCTACCAAACATGCCTCAAGCTTTTCACTTGAATCCAAGGATGCTTGCTCAGGGGAAAAATAAATGAACCTAGTACTAACAGAAGCTTTAAAGCGATATGACTTTATGTGGCACATGATTTCTTCTTTGTGTTTTTCAGGAGATGGAAACAACCTGTTCTGGGGGGAATACACAGCTAGATTTTAATTTTCACCTCTTCCCAGAGTGCCTGGGTATTCACACCCCCTCACTGCAGTTTTCTTAGCTGTATTTTAAAGACAGGGTTAGGAAAATTCTTTGCCTGCATTTCTTTTTTTTTTTTTTTTTTTTTGAGACGGAGTCTCGCTCTGTCACCCAAGCTGGAGTGCACTGGCCAGATCTCAGCTCACTGCAAGCTCCGCCTCCCGAGTTCACGCCATTCTCCTGCCTCAGCCTCCCGAGTAGCTGGGACTACAGGCGCCCGCCACCTCGCCCGGCTAGTTTTTTTTTTGTATTTATTTTTAGTAGAGACAGAGTTTCACCGTGTTAGTCAGGATGGTCTCGATCTCCTGACCTTGTGATCCGCCCGCCTCGGCCTCCCAAAGTGCTGGGATTATAGGCTTGAGCCACCGCGCCCGGCCGCTTGCATTTCTTTTTCCACTTCTATTGTCTGACCTAAATGACACAGAACAGTATCTTAAGTGGCTGTACTCTCAGGTTCATTTCACAATGAACTACATTTGGCATCCAGTCCAATGACATTTCTGAATGTTTTTCATATTGATCTTCAATTTTGGATCATACAGAAACAGTGTAACTGAGTTTATTCCAGCCTATTCCAGGAAACATGGCCCCTAATCATAAATGGGCAACAAAATACCTGTTTGCAGTAAATGCATATTTTATGAATAGTTCATAAGCACTGTCAAAGTACAGACAGAAAAACATTCTGATAAAAACATCTCTTCATCCAAAGGAATTCTCCTCACTTCTCTGTAATTCCCACTGCGGATTATTTGGAGAACTACATTAATTTATTTTTTGATTGTCAGACACTTTCTCACAGCAAAATTTTGAGCCAGACTAAATTCTGGATTTCAAGAGTTCACTAGAAAATATTCTGCACTCAAAATAAAGAAGCAGTCAGTTAACTCTTCTCATGCAGTTTTCTCCACCAAATTATTGTTGTTGGTGCTGTGCTTGTTGCAAACATAGGTAGAAGTCAATCAGGACATCCATTTTAAAAACCACCTAGAAATCTATTTATTTGGAAATCAATCTACAATGAGGTGGTATGAACCTTGAAGGGGAAATGTTTTTCTATGATATGATGAACATTTTTGATTTTTTTTTTTTTTTTTTTTTTTTTTTTTTTGAGACGGAGTCTTGCTCCGTCGCCCAGGCTGGAGTGCAGTGGCCGGATCTCAGCTCACTGCAAGCTCCGCCTCCCAGGTTTATGCCATTCTCCTGCCTCAGCCTCCCGAGTAGCTGGGACTACAGGCGCCCGCCACCTCACCCGGCTAGTTTTTTTGTATTTTTTTTTAGTAGAGACGGGGTTTCACCGAGATGGTCTCGTGGATTTGGAAATAGTTTTAATGTTTCCCCCTTTTATTCCAATATATAAGGAAACAAATGTTGGGTTAATAGCTATGACTACTTTTGAGACTTTCTACTAATATGCTATGGTACTAAAAGGACACAAGTGGGATGAAGTGTACGTTAGCATAATTATATTCATTCCTTTATGCGACAAATTATGTTAAGTGCATACTGTGTACTAGGCACTGCGTGAAATATTGGGAGAATAGAGGTGGACAAGACAATTTCCTTCCTCAGGGATTTCTCAATTACAAGAGAGTCCAACAAGTCAACAGTGACCAAATAGTTGAGGAATGTTTTGTCAGAGCTATGAATTTGTGAGAAGCAATTAACTCAGCCTGGGAAAAGTGGCTCAGGGAAAGGAAAGCTGATCACTCAAAGACAATGGGAGTTGCAGGGGTCACTGGGGATATCAAGCTTTGAGATAATGTGAACTAGAATATAGAATATGTGGTGAAAGGAATTGAAAATAGGTAGGAGTTAGAGAATTGTGAGACATGAGACAATGGGAAGACAGAGGCCATTTCCTGAAAGGGCACAAATGTGATTCAAAGATTTTAGGTATTATTGTGAAAGCTCTTGGGAGGCATTGGGGTCTCTCTCTCTTCTCCACCTCTCCCCCACTGTCTTTTCCATCCTACTTCCCTTTTTCTCTTCCTTCTTTCATTCTATCCTCCCTCCTTCTCTTTCTTCCATATTTCCTTCTTTCCTTTCTCGCTCTCACTCTTTTTCTACATCATTATTAGGTATAATAAAACCACATACTTTAAAAATATACAATTTGATACATTTTTGATAGATTTATATATCCATAAAACCATCCCTGCAATCAAGATAATGAACATATTCAACACCCTTAAAAGTCTTCTCTTGCCACACTATAATCCAACTCAATATGGCTTAGTTTGCATTTTCCAGAAATTTATATAAAAGAAATTCTAAGACTTTTTGTGATCTGGCTTTTCACTCAGTGTAAGTATTTTGATATGCCTCCATATTGTGTAACATTCTATTGTATGACTATACCAGAATTTGTTTATCTATTTACCTTTTGATGGACATTTGGGTTGTTTTCAGTTTGTTGCTATTGTAAATGGAACTGCTATGAATGTTCTTATGTAAGTATTTATGTGCAAATATGGTTTCATTTCCCTTGGGTAAATACCTCGGAATGAAACAGATGGGCAATAACAATAGATAAATGTTCGTGATTTAAGAAAATGTCAATCTCTGTCCCAAAGTGTTTTGTTTTATGGTTTCTCCAGCACTGTATGAGACTTCAAGCTGCTCCACAATCCCCCACAATACTTGGTACAGTCAGTCTTTTTAAATTTTAGTTATTTTAGTGAATGTGTAGTGATATATTATTTTTGTTTAATTTATATTTTCCTAATGACTAGTGATGTTGAAAATTTTTTCCTGTGTTTATTTGGCATTGATATATCTTCTTTGGTGAAGTTTCTGTTCAGATCTTTAATTCATTTACTTTTCTTTTTCTTCCTATTAATTTTAGAGAGTTATTTGTATATTCTCGATACACGTCCATTATCGGAAAAGTGTTTGCAATTTTTTTTCTCCTACTTTGTGTCTTTTCATTCTCTTGACAGTGTCCTTTAGAGGACACATTACTTAATGTTGATTTCAGTTTATCAATATTTTATTTTGTGGATTGTGTTTTTGATATTATATCTAAGAAGTCGTTGCCTAAACCAAGGTCATACAATTTTTCCGCAGTGTTTTTTCCAGAAGTTTTATGTTTTCCAGTTTAACACTAGGGTGTATGATCTATTCTATGTAAGGTGCCCTTTATCAGGTTGAGGACGCTCTCTTCTTTTTCTAGTTGCCTGAGAGTTTTATGAAGAATAGACATAAGATTTTGTCAAATGTTTTCTTCTGTATCTGTAGAGATTGTCATGTTTTCTCCCCCTTTAACTTGTTGATATGGTAAAATACATTTATTTTCAAATGTTGAACTAGACTTGTTCTTCCAAGATAAATTCAATTTGACCATGATGTATTTGACTTTTCACATATTGCTAAAGTAGGTTTGCTAAAATATTAAAATTTTTATCTACATTTATAAAACGTATATTTTACATACGTTTATCTACGTATACGGTTATGAGAGGGTTGGGTTTGCAATTTTCTTTCCTTGTAGTAGCTTTGTCCAGTTTTTCTATTAGGATGATGTTGGCCTCTTAGAATAAATTGGGAAATATTCCTTCTTCTTCAATTCTCTGTTTGTATAAAATTGATCTTTCTTAGAAGTTTGGTTGACTAAAAGTTTGTTTGACACTACCACTGAAGCCATCCTGACTGGAGTCTCCTATGGGAAGTGTTTTAACTAAAAATTCATTTTCTTAATACTTATAGGGCTATTTAGATTGTTTTATTCTTATTGAGTGGACTTTGGCAATTTGTCTTTAAATAAATTGGCCTATTTTATTCAAGTTACTGATTTTTCTTTGGTGTATATTTGTTTATACTATTTTCTTATTTTGATATCTGTAGACTCTATAGTGATGTCACATCTTGAATTTTGAATACTATTGTGTTTACTCTGTTTTACTCATTATTCTGTTTAAAAGTTTATGAATTTTATTGGTCTTTTCAAAGAACCATCTTTCAGTATTATTGATTTCTTTTTATTATTTATTTGTTGCTTTCTTTAATCTATTCTTAATCCCATTCAGTGTTTTTCTCTTCTGAGACATTGTAGTTTTCCTCTCTAGAAATTAGATTTGAGTATCTTTCATACTTCTGTTTCTTTGCTTTCTTTGCTTAATATGTTCATTTTTTTTACTTTCTTGAACACATGGAATATAGTTATACTAAATATTTTAATGTCCCTGCCTATAATTTCTATAATTTTTGTAATGCATGTTTTAATTTATTGGTTTTATCAATGTGGGAAATATTTTTCTGTTTGTTTTCATGTTTGGTAATTTATTATTAGATGATGTACATTGTACTTTTTACCATTTTGGGTGGTGGATAATTTTTCTTATAAAAAGTGTTCTTGAACTTTGTTCTGGGCAATGGTTCAATTATATGAACACATTTGATTTTTAGGGTACTGCTTTGTTAGGCAGGGTCAGATTAATGTTTACTCTATTACTATTTTTTTTTCCACTGGTGAGACAAAATATTTCGGGATGCTTTACCTGATACACTGTGAATTATTACCTGTTCCACTGTGGCTCATGGAAACAATAACTTTTCCCAGATCTAGGTGCACTCCCAAGATTTTTCCCCTTTTTATCCTTTCAGACAGTCTTTTCATAGCCTTGGATAGTTTCTTTCTATGCGTACACTGAACAGAACAACACTAATTACTCATGGGGGCTCCTCTAGAGACATCCAGAGTCCTCTCTCTTTGCAGCTCTCTCCTCTGTAGTACTCCACTCTGTAAACCCCAGTTACCCTGACCTCCCTGAACTCTCAGCTCCCTCTACTTTCTTTTGTAAGACATCAGGTTTTGCTTGGGTTTCCCCATCCTGTGCCACAGCCTGGAAACTCTCTTTAGGCAATAAAGGCAGGCAATCATAGGGTTCATTTGGATTTCCCTATCTCTGGCATAACTGTCTTGTGCTATCTGATGTCCAATGTTTGAACATGTTTTACATATCTTATAAATGTATATAATATATGCATATTTTATAATAAATATATGTGTGTATATATACACACATATATATATACACATACATATATATATACATCCATATATATACACACACACACACATACATATTCCAGTTTTTTAGTTTTTTTCAAGCAGAACAGTAAAGTAGGTCCTTGTTGTTCCATCTTGGTTAGATGCAGATGTCTCACTGTAGGTTTTTAAGAATGAAAGTAACATTCATTTTTAAATATCAATGCCAAATGTACCCCATTGTAGATTATAGGATTTAGAGAAGCCTTGTTAAAATAACTTTTACAATAATGCAAAAAAAGAAGATGTGAACTTGGATGTAGTTGGTTATAGCTGGAACATGAGATAATTATATGTTTTGTAGCCATTGAAAAATAGAGTTTATAAAGACCAAAATGCATGACTGAAAACGATGATATAATGTTACATTTTAAAAAGCAGGGTACTAGAACACTAAATTATTTACATTATATTTTACTAAGTGAAAAGAGAAACCTCCTATAAATCATTATATTTAGAAATAATAGCAGAAACTCACAGCATTGTACCCACTACAATGAATGATTACATTTCTTGTGGTTTGTTTGTATGTTCCAAATTGTGATAGGTGTTATTTTCATTATAAGAAAATAAACTTCTAAAGACTTTTAGAGGCTAAAGTAAATAGCACTGAAGATTGACTGGCATTATTGGTGTAATAGTAAATATGTATAAAGAAGGAGTTTAGGTTAACTTTCTCATTTCTAGTGTGGGACTTTGATGGATAACTAACAATTACCAAGGCAAAGCAGCTGTTAGAGTGAACATATTGAGTTTATTTTTGAATCTTTTAAATTGGAAGTATTTGAGGTATAAGTGTGTAATAGGGCATGAGTTTCAAGTCTCTGCAACTTAGAAATGAGCTTTGAGCAAAAAAGATGTATTTAAGAGTCATAGATACTAGTTGAAGCTGTAGGATTAAATGAGGTTACCTAAATACCTTAATTTTTATGATTTTATCATGATATTTCTCACATTACCCCCATAAACAGACCAACTACTCTATCAAAACCACAATTGAGCAAACTTCCTGCCTCTTTGCCTAATAATAATAAATTATAGTATAATTGTATACTTATAGATATACCAACATAAAGTAAATTGCTTTCAACAGTATAGTACTATTAGTACTACTGGTTAATACTGGCCATTCTCCAAGTACTAGTACAATTCCAAGTTTAGAAACTGGGAAAATACTGTGTTATAGTGACAGATTAAAATTTTTGTATATATTAAATCTATGAATGCCACTGTACACTAGACTTACTGAAATTAATCAGTGTCTTGCTCATCTAGCACAGTGCCTGCTACATAGTGGAAACTATTAAATACCTGTTGAATGCATGACAAAGGCAATGTAACAATTGAATGAGACAGATTAAATACATAGGAAATGATGTGCTTCTGGCTGTTATTTCTTGACCACTTTTTCTTGTTCTTTCCTTTCTCATTATGCACATTTCCCTTCTCATTACACACATTATTCCTTCCTCATTACACATCATACTTTTTCATAGATCTACCTATCTATCCATCCCTGTATTCACCCTCAACCCATCTTATTTGCATTTCAATGTAAATTGAAGGTAGTAGTTTACCTCCTATTAAACACTTCAGCATAAATATCTTTTAGCTAGAATTCAAATTTGTTTATAGTCTTTTAATTTCAAGACAAAATCTACATACAATGAAAAACATATTTTAAGTGCATACTCCCTGATTTTTGACACACATGTACCTGTGGAACCCAAACCACTAATAAAATATAGAATACTACTATCATTCCAGAAAATTCTCTCATGCTCCTTCCCAATCAACCCCCTCTACCACTGTCACAGAGGCAACTGCTCTCCTTATTTCCTTCCATTATAGACTAGGCTTAAGCTCTAGAACTTATTATAAATGAGAAAATAAATATATGTTCTTTTTTGTAAGTTTTCTTTCACTCAACATGTTTTGATATTTATTTATGTTGCATTATCAATATTTCAATCTTTTTATTGCCAAATAGTATTTCATGATATGAATATTACACAGTTTATCCATTCTCTTACTAAAGGATTTCCAGGTTATTTCTAGTGTCAGGCTATTGTTATAAAGCTGCTATGAACATTCTTGTGCAAATTTTTTGTGGACTTATATTTTTATTTCGCTTAGGGAAATAATGTAGAAGTGAGATGGCTGGGTCATAGGCTAAATATTTGCTTACTTTTATAAGAAACTCCAGGCCTCCCATTTCTAAAGCACTTATACAATTTTACATTCCTACCAGAAATAGAGGAGAGTTCCAGCTAGTCCACATCCTCACCTGGCTTTGTCAAGTTTCTTCATTTTATTTGTCTTAATGAGTATGTAGTCATCTTATTGTGGTATTCATTTGCATTTCCCTGATGATTAACAATGTTGAGTCCTTTTTCAGGTTATTACTGGCCATTTGTATATTCCTTTTTGAAGTCTCTGTTAAAATATTTTGCTTACTTTTTACTGGATTGTTTGTCTGTTTTATTGAATTATGAGAATGCTTTGTAGTTTCAACCTGTGGTCAGGTATGTGTTTTGCAAATATTTTCACCCATTGTCTTAATAGTGCTTTTGATAGACAAAAGTTTTAAATTTTGATAAAGTCTGATTTTTTATTCTTTTCTTTTCTGGCTCAAGTTTTCTGGGTCCTAGCTAAGAAATCTTTGCCTGCCCCCATGTCTCAAAGCTATTAAAGATGAAGCAATTTCTATTTTCTTGCTCTAATACATACACTTAAATTTGGATTTTAATAATACTTTTTGATGAAGATGACTTATTTGGGTAAAATCAATGGAATGTTTATTTCAATGAGTTCAAAACTAAATGAAAAATATAGGAAGGAGGAAACACAATTTTATGCTTTGTGTTTCTCACTGAAACTAGTGCAGCTTCTTGCACATAATGAGTGCTCAAAATATTTGCTACTTACTTTTAACTTGAAATATATGCCCCTAAAAAATAGACATAGCCTAGAACTTTAAACTTTGAAAACTACATTACGTGACTATTGTGCCCACAACTTGCCATATCCTGCTCTCCAAAAAGTAATTACTTGGCTTATTCACTCGTGATTTGATGAAACTCTTTTGTTTTTACTTTGGTTTATCTCCTTTGTTAGAGAGAGCACAGGGAAAGAGAAGCAGGTTTTCATGTCTTTGAGTGGGTTGTGCCTGGGGTTGTAATTTCAATGCCACTATTAAAATCTTGGAAGAGAGAGATTTTTACACTCAGACTCCTACTGCCTTAATAGGACTGGCTGAACTGTTAGAAATCACAGGGAAGCCTGGCAGTTCTTTGTAATTCAGCCATAGCCAGACAAAGAGATTTTGTGTTAAATGAAGTTTGTAAGTCTTGACTGAAGGTTTAATTACCATAGTCATAAGCAGGCCACCTTTAGGGGGTTTGACCATAACAAATGAATAAGACATTGATGTTCATTCAATAGTGGCAAGTTTCAAACAGAGGATAGGTCTGTTAGTTGGTTTGCATTCTCTTTTGCCTTTCAGAAGCCTGAAGGACAAAGTGTTACATAATGTTTGGTGATATTGTTGATACTAAGCCTGGGCGGCACCATATAGTGGACTTGAACTTAGACAGTTGTAATGTTGGATCCCAGCCCTGTCACTTACTTGCTTTTTGGTCTTTGGGAAGTTACTGAATCTTTCTGGGCCCATTTTTTGAAAAACAGGGAATGGGTCATCCTTATATCATAGCGATGGGTGAAGATTACTGAGATGATACATGTAAAGAACCTGATCTACCAGTCAACATTCTGTAAATGAAAGCTACTATTAGTTTATGCTTATAGTAGTAGTAGCAACAATGCTAGTGCAGTACTCCAACTTAGAGACGGATGTAAACACCAAGACTTTCCTAGCAATGTAGACACAATGGGAAAACATTTTCATCTTTCTCTTTAGTTAGAGATATATTGGTTCATCTTGAAGCCTTCCTTCCTTCCCTAGTCTCCAAATCATTTGCCATGACCATATGCTCTTCCTCATCACATTTTTCACTCCTAGACATCTGTCTTCTTTGCTTCTGAAAAATAGCACTTAGAGAGTCAGCACCTCTAGTCATCAGCTTGCATTGTCAGCACTTTCCCACCTCCAAGGATGATAAAACCTGAGAGAAATGAAAAATTGTACTTTATCAGGAAAATGCAGATGCTCCTGCCATAATACACCTTTGGATTTGCAATTATAAACCTGGCTTGAAGGAAAGGATATTTAGCAGGAACCAGGAACATTCTTCCAGGACTGGACTGTAGTCTTCTTATGCTTGTTTAAAGTAGAGGGAAAAGAATTTAAGCAAGTATTTTGAATGACCAAGACAGGTAGGGAGCAGCTGTTGGTTCAGCGGTCTCTCCCCTTCTGGGCTTCCAGGGCTGGGGTTTTGAGATGTGATGTCGATCCCACTTCTGATGAAGTGATGAAGTGATAATCTCTGTATCTTTCCTTAAAACTAGGTGTTGATATGGTTTGGCCTTGAGTTCCTACCAAAGTCTCACCTTGAATTGTAATAATCCCCACGTTGTGGGAGGGACCTGGTGTGAGGTTAATTGAATTATGGGGACGGCTTTTTCCCATGCTGTTCTCATGACAGTGAATAAGTCAAATGAGACCCGATAAAGAGGAGTTCCCCTGCACACACTCTCTTGACTGCTGCAATGTAAGGCATAACTTTGCTCCTCCTTTGCCTTCTGCCAGGATTGTGAGGCCTATAAATTACCCAATCTTGGGTATGTCTTTAGTAGCAGTGTGAGAATAGACTAATACAGGCGTTAACTCTGTAACCGTGCAGATGCCTGAAGTTTGACTCGGCAAGAGGTGGAGCAGCCTGGACATACATGTCAGAGGGTATCATAGCCACAGGGCTTCAGGAATGTGTTCGGGGAGTGGGAGAGGAGGAATGACACATAGTGTCTGTTGCTTTGCTCTTCCCTGCACTGGGGTCATTATCGGGCGGAAAAAAAAAATATCATTTTAAATTCTTCTCCATTCAGAAAGGGACTTCTTAATACAAAAGCAATCTAATAATCCAAATGAAAATTATTGTGCCCATTAAAAGAAGAGGTTAATTCAACAAATGTCTCCCAATAAATAAAACTACTCATGCTAGCAAAATTGTGTTTTCCTCTTTTATATCTTTTAAAAATAATATGAGAATTTTCTTTCTAACATCTAATTATGTTTCATATGATTAGGAGTAAGGAATCTACTTTTTCATTTACTGATTCAGAATTTGCTATTATAGAATAACAGTGACTAAAAGAAAAAGACATTGATATTAGATAAGGAAGAAAAAAATAAGTTACATATTAATTTGGTCCTGTGCTTTTGATAACTTTGCCTAAAGGATTTGGGGGTTTAAGATAAAACAATAATTCAGTCATTAATCTAGTTTCCCTCTCCATCCTATTTCCCCTGCATGGTGGTAATAAGACCTACTAAAAGTGAAAAAGTTGATGAACTAAAAATTAAAGTATTTGATAAAGAATAATCCATCTGGAAACACAGTATTCCAGAAAATAATTATACTTCTAATAACAATAATTAAATAAATAATATCCTTGGAATTACAATTATCAAAATTTTTCCTGGCCTCACTGCATATTTTCTGTCCACCATGGTAAGAATATCAAGGACAGTCCTTTGGTTATGAAAACAGAAATGCACTTTGATCTAAGGGAATAATCAAGTTGCATGAAAACATTGCACTAATGATCTTCTTCCTAAAGGGGATACTAGAGGCTTTTGTCTGCCGTGTGGGTGGCATGAGTCATTTATTCACAGGCAGCAGGCCTGCCCAAGATGGGGAGAGCTTTGAAGGCAGTGAGGATAAGACGGGAGCTTGGGGAGATAAGAAAGTGTAATTGTGCCCAGCAGTCATAGACCCTCTGTTGAGCTTTGGGTTTCCCTTCAGGTAGATTGCCTTAAAGTTTAAGGAACTCCCACAAATCTCGGCAGGGAAACGGATTGCAGCCCTTCTTATTTCTCTACTCTGTAACCTGGAGTTTTAATCAGTCCTATGGCTTTTGTTTCACTTTGTTCAGAAAATATTAATTTCTAAATGTATAATGACAACTGTGATTATTATTGTTTTGTATATTAAGAATTAAATGAAAGAGTAAGCCATAAGCAATATACCCTAAACATAATTCTTGAAATCCTCCAAACACTTTTGTCGATTTGTTCGTTTTAAAATAGTGGAGCTTTATTCTGACTTTTAAATTTTATTGTGGAACTTACAGAAGATTCACAAAGGCAGATAAGATAACAATTATCGTCTGGGCATGGTGGTTCACATCTGTAATCCTAGCACTTTGGGAGGCCAAGGCGGGTGGATCATGAGGTCAGGAGATCGAGACCATCCTGGTTAACATGGTGAAACCCTGTCTCTACTAAAAATACAAAACATTAGCCGGACATGGTGGTGGGTGTCTGTAGTACCAGCTACTTGGAAGGCTCAGGCAGGAGAATGGTGTGAACCCGGGAGGCGAAGCTCTCAGTGAGCAGAGATCGCCCCACTGCACTCCAGCCTGGGTGACAGAGCAAGACTCCATCGCGAAAAAAAAAAAAAAAAGATAACAATTATCACTCATAATTTTAGCAAGAAATAATATCTATTAATATGTTGGTATACTTACTTCTAGTCTTTTATGTTTTATGCACATTTAGACATTAAGTAGTCCAAGCTTAGTAGAGTATGTATGTTAAATGTTTAATTTTTCTGCCATTAGTAACAATCAAATAGAGTATGTTGCCAGGTTTCTTAATAAAAACTTGTATAGATTCCAAAACTTTCTAGTCATTTCCAATTATTAAAATTAAATATCGAGAAGGAAAAACAAAAATAAAAGTAAACCACTCTTCTCTGTAGTTGAAGACTTTAATCTCATATCCTATTTAAAACACATTCTTGCCTCCATCTCTAACCAATTTTTAGATAGAGAGGACATAGGGGGAGAATAGGCTTTGCTCTTCTTCCCCTTTCCTCTACCCCCTTACTACATAGGGAGATATGTGTGATCTGCTCAGATACACCTCATTTCATTCCTATATCTTGCAATTTGTATGGGAGCATGGTCTACCTCTGGGCCACAAAGAAGGAGATACAATTGATTGACCTTACTTACGGGATAGACATTCCCTCTTACCCATGGAGCCTGCACTTCTGATGACTCTTCCAACTCCAATAATTTTGTTTGTTTTGCTCCTTCTTCCTTATTCTTCCACTATGTAGGCTGGTATTAGGGGGATTGAGGAGGGGAGCTAGTAAAGTGGTTGCAGTGATAGAACATAGTTACCTCAGTAAACTCTGAGAGAGGTTTCTGACTCATTGGTGTCTCTTTTTGGAAAGCGAAGAAAGTGAGGTAATTAGAGCCATGTTGTCCACAGTTTTGATCATAGCAGACAATTCCAGGGCTATAGGAAAGGTTTTACTTAACTCCCTGTTATGGATAATATACAGGAAATGAATGTAATATGTTGAAACATCTTAAGGTACTTTTCTCATTTGCCTTTTTTCATACATGCTCCTTTCTGCAGTCAGCTTAAGGCATCCTTCTGCCCATCTTGGTGCTGTGTATGTGGGAGTAGTGGTGGAATAAATTGTTACAGCAAGAATTCAATGAGAAAATTTTCAGCTTCTGACTTCCAAAATAGAATTTTACAATAAAACACCTATTTTGAAAGCCAAGCATTATATATAGAGAATATTCTAAATTTGTTGTATCAAGAATCTAATTATAAAGACTGAGATTATAGGGTGTCTTGCATAGTGCAGTCACCTTTCATGGCCAGGGAATGAGAGAAATTGACAGAGGGAGAACAGGAAAATTAAGAGAATATATAACCCTACCAGGACACAGAGGTTATGGGATGGAGAATGAAGATCCTACAAAGCAGAGGAAGAAGGGAATAAAGCACCTGGATCTCAATCCCCTTTCTTTGAACTTTGACCTGAAGTGTCAAAGGAGTTTTAGATAAATTGATAAAAGTGTCAAGAGTTCTTTTTTTTTTTTTTTTAATTCCTTGCAAGAAGATTGTCTCAAATGATGCCTTTAGCAATCAGAGGGTGATTACATCAAAGTAAATTCAATGGTGCAGTCTAGTTAGACAGAAGAAAGCTCAGACTTGAAATTTCTGAGATGTTCTCAGTTTTTGCAGGGCAGGTATGGGATCCATACTTCCCACAGCCCCCTGACAATGACTGAGAATAGCTGTACTGAGAGACAGTGGGGCTCTGTGAAGCCTTCCATAAAGAGAGGCAAATTGATTTGGAATAGATTCTGTGAGGGATACAGTCTAGGACAAGAGAGACAGAGGAAGAAAAGCATACAGAACAGAAGGTTTTTCCAGGGCCAAGGAGCACTGACATCTGATCACCACAGAAGAGAGGAAATTGGTCTTTGTAAAAATATGAAGCACAGAACTTTAAATTCTACCAGCAGGACATGCGGTAGAGACTTCACTATGGGGAGTAACGGCATCCAAAGTAACTACCCTATTGAAAACTCCCTACCCACCATCCCCTTACCTTCTAAGAGGTCACAATAAGTTCCACAGATGCCAGATATCATCCTGAGAAGATATGGTAGAGAGAATGACTTAAAACACTGGACATTTAGCTAAAGGCCTGAGATAACTAGAGAAACTATTGATGTTAGACAGAGTACCAGACCTGAAATCCAGTCTTTTTTCTTCAACAACTCAGCATGTGTTTATAGGTGCATAAGGGAACTGGGATTGTCCATTTTAATGTTATCTATGGTATTTATTACAAAAAGTTATTGTGGCAGATCAGCCAGCATGGCAGAAGAAATTATAGGAATAGAAAGAAGCAAACCTTCTTGGAAGGCTGGGGAGTTTTGCATAACTTCAAATAGTTTGACTGAAGGCAGCCAGATTCTCTTTTCAGGAGCCAGAGAGCTTAGGGCATAGATACAAAGGAATGTAGAGTAGTTTTTCTAAATAGCCTGTTTATTCATGTGGTCCTAAAATCAACCTTTGATCATTCAAAGGCAGGATGGCCCTCTCAGGGGTGGGGGAAACGAGGTTAGTTACCCACAGGTGTGTTGACTTAAAGTCTTTGTCAATTAAATCTGTACTAAATAAATGCAAACGTTGTCAGCTTGGAGGGGCTGCAAACTCTCTTTGGCCCCTAGTGTCAGCAGCCCCCTGGCCCGATCTTTACTGAATATCCATGTCTCAGTACGTGTCTCATCTGTCATGCAGCTGAGGTCTGCAGGACAGACCCCTGCAAGTTTTACAAAGAATGTTTAATTTTATTGTTTTACTTACTATTAGAAAAATGCTATATTTAATAACATTCTAAACACACACACACACACACACACACACATATATATATATATACACATGAGGAAGTATTTTATTAAAATGTGTTTTCAGACATAGAATTCCCAGCCAAAGGTTACATGAATTTGCAATTGTGGTATATTTTGCCAAATTATGAAGACTACACCAATGTTCACTGCTCACAATACTGTATAGGGCCTACTTTACCATTTAATCCTTTAAGCAGTATCTAGTAAAGTTGAAAATGCTCATAGCTCAGAACTCAAGCTTACATTCTTAAACCTATAACTTTGAGAAATTTTTCCCTATATTTACAAGAAGACTTGCAGAGATATTGACAGCAGTTTTTAAAGCATTAAATGTGTACATTGTGAAAAATTGGATATAAAGCAAATGTTTACCAATAGTAATTGATAAAGAGTGACACATTTAAACAATGGGATGCTATATAAATGTTGAGTGTATCAGGACAACCTGAAAAGGATTTCAATACATAATAGGGAATTACAAATATGAGTTGCAGAAAGTTACCGCTATGGTTGTAAACTCATATTGAAATTTGGTCCCCAGTGTAACAATGTTGACAAGTAGTGAGACCTCTAAGAGGTATTTGGGTCATGGGGACTCTGCCCTCATCAAGGGATTAATACCCGTCTCATGGGAGTAAATTAGTTCTCATGGGAGGGGGCTAATGAATTAAGGCTGTTAGTAATCACAAGAGGAAGTTGCTATAAAAGTGAGTTCGTCTTCCTGTGTCTTCCTTTGCTTCCTTTGTTGCCAAGTGGTGCCTTCCACGTTATAAAGCAGCAAGGAGGCCTTCAGCAGAAGCTGATGCCGGCACCATGCTTTTGGACTTTCCAGCCTCCAGAACCATGAGCAAAAATAAACTCTTCTCCTTTATAAATTCTGTTTATAGCAACAGAACAAACCTCAGGCATTCTGTTATAGCAACATAAATTATCAGTTACATACTATATATTATTTATGGGTATCTATGTTATCGAATGGCAAAAGAAAACAAATACTGGAGATATAGTCAGCATATCTCCAGTAATTTGGCAGAGAGGTTGCTTTTACAGTGGGAAGGTAAGAACTGGAGGACCATACAAACAGGAATTCTACTTCATCTTTTATGATTTATTTATTATTCCATATTATTATTAATCTTTAACAAAATGACATTAACATTAATCAATTCTGTATATGAGGTATATAAATACTGATTTCTTCTCATATAGTTTTCATTTTCTGAAAAAGAAGAAATCCTTCTCCTTTGTTCTTAGCCTCTAAGATCACCTTGGCTCAACAGCATGTAAACTTCATGTCTATTGACTGTACAAATGTTACACATATAGTAGCAAAGTGTTTGAACCTCTGCATAATTCATAAGATTGATATCAACAATCTAGTCTTCCTGAATTGCTCTATTTTCTGGCCTATTTTTCTTTGCTCAAGTGACATTCAGAAAATCATTCAAAAAACTTAGTCATTTTCAATTATTAGTTAAATAATGTGTTTAAAACATTTCCTTAGCATCATTAAATTAATAATGAAGAGTTGATTGTTTACATAGTTGATAGTCAAATTTTCACTAATCTATTAATTGGCTGAGTGAAGTTTTTAAAAGAAAAGCTTGTAATCAATCAAACTAGTTCTGGACTGGAAAGCCAAAATATAACGGAACCTTGTGAAATAGCTATGGACTCTGACATGTGTGTTGCATGTGAGAAAATTCTCTTTGGAGTAACAAAGTACAATAAATTGCCAACTGTTTAATCTGTCCTATTACATTTTAAATGTATCAATCTATTTCTTTCATTGGGTAGGTTGCTTATGTCTTACATAAAATGTTCTTGATTATGTCAAGGTCATAAAGTCTTCTCTATTTTTTTTCTAGTGATTTCAAAGGAGCTTTTGTTGTTTGTTTTATTTTCATTTAGACTGTGACCCAAATCCCCAGATTAATAAGGGCTCTCTCCAGTTAGAGCCTCCATATCACTAAGAGCAGTGTTTCTCAAACAAGCATTCATCAGAATTACCCAAAAGGCTTGTTACAACACAAGTTACTGGGCCCCATATCCAACGTTCCTAATTCAGCATGTTTAGCATAGGTCAAATAATTCTCACTTCTAATTAGTTCCCAAATGATGGCGATGCTGCTAAACCAGGGACCACACTTTAAGAATGGTTAATTTAGAAAATAGTCTTTAACCTCAGACTTACCCAAATAGCTGGTAAAAATGTGTGTGTCTACCTCTTGCCCAGATCACTTAAATTATCAGTCAGCTGGACCAGTGCAGTGGCTCACGCCTGTAATCCCAGCACTCTGGGAGGCCGAGGCGGGTGGATCACGAGGTCAGGAGATCAAGACTATCCTGGCCAACATGGTGAAACCCTGTCTCTATTAAAAATACAAAAAAAATTAGCTGGGCATGGCAGCACGTGCCTGTAATCCCAGCTACCTGTGAGGCTGAGGCAGGAGAATTGCTTGAACCACAGAGTTGGAGGTTGTGGTGAGCTGAAATCACACCACTACACTCCAGCCTGGCAGCAGAGCAAGACTCTGTCGCTGGAAAAAAAAAAAAAAAAATTATCAGCCAATTTAGATAATCCTTCTATGACTTTATCTGTAGACAAAGTCCACAGTTAGCTCTTATTATATGTGGGTATATATGTGGTCCTATCTTGGGTTTCTGGCAGATAGTTTTTTAACTACTTATTCTGAGAATCTTTACATTTTTTATTCCTATTCTTTATAGTTAGTGCAGAGTTTCTCAGTATATTTATGTGGAGGAACAAGACTCATCCTTGCTGATCCTCTCTGGCACCTTTTGTAGAATGTATAGTTCTTTGCTTTGGTTTCAGAATCTATTAGAGTCCATCATTTAAAAAAAATTCTACTTACTGTTTGTATTAGAGGCTTAGAGAAATAAATGACAATAATAAAAACAGCAAATAATTATAGCTGAAAGAGTGGGTTCTCTATTATCAGCTCTTTACAGATAAGTAAATCGAGTCCATGGAAACAAATACTATGTTCAGGACTATGTAGGCAGTATGGTTCAGTCCTAGTTCCATATCCAAGCAGTGTGGTTTCAGAGGCTTCATTGAATGGTCCTAGTAAACCTGGATTCACTGAGGGCAAATGGGCAGAATGATCTATTTATTACTCTTATGTGAATTTTCTTACTGGGCAGCAGGCAGATAATATGAAAAATCACACCCTTGTTTATAAGCAGGAAGATCCTCTTAGGTGGTCTCATTACATGGGGCAGGAGAGAGACAGGACTATACTTGAGATAAAGACAGATGGATTGAAGAGACAGAAAAGCCCAGTTACAGCTTCCAAAAATTCCTCCACATTTCTGTTCTGCCGATGATATGCGCTCTGAATTCCTAGAACAATTATGAAATTATACTTCTCCTTATATCACTTCCTTTACATTGTCGTATGTTGCGAGGGAAAAAGCTAAATTTGTGCTTGGTTTATTATCCTAAAAGGAGGAATTGCTGGATTTCTAGCTTTGATCCTACCATAAATAGCTCTATAACCTTGAAATAAATAACTTTATCTTATTGGGCCTGAATTTTTCTTCTGAAAAGTTAGTAATTTGTATTAGGTGAATTTTAAAGGTTCTTTCTTTCATTCTAACATTGTAAAATAAAATTATTTAGCTCCAAGTATGACAAGATAAATCTTGTAGCAGGAACTGTTCCTACATTGTTAGTCTCACAATTGTTAAAAGTGTCTCATCTCAGTGATTTATTGTGATCATACCATTTCCAAAAGAACAATATTTACCCAGTTTTCATGAAAAACAGTAAGAACAAAAATCACTTCCAAATTCAAAATCAAAATAAGAGAGAGGGAAACAGAGAGAGAGAGAGATGTTGAGAATTTCTGATCTTGAGGTGCTTTTAGGCAAATAAATGAGAAAAAAGATAATTTTACTCACTATACTCTAATTTTGGATTTATTCATTTATGCATATATAAAGCATTTTGTAATGCATAATTAAAATTGCTATAACTATGTCATATATTATCACAGTTACTGCCGTTACAAGTGTATATTATATTATAAGCCTCTTTTCTGTTTTCAGGGAGATGAACTGACAGTGGCATACAGAGGTCTGCAATAGCAGGCAACATTTCTTTGTGTTTAAAATACTTCATGAAAGAATTTCCAGTCAAGAGAGCACTTCAAAGCATATTCACCTATGAATAGATACACCCTGCAGATATGAACTTGAAACACACGCACACACACACACACACACACACACACACATATTTTTTCCTTTCAGTAAAAGACTTTGGTAGTGCTCATTATTTCATTAATGGTTGAGTTGCTGTGGAAGTTAGAGAATAATTTCAAATACAACTGTCTTGATATCCTTCCAAGATATGCGCATGCTCAGGTAATTATGTTATATACTTTTGACTTCTAAGACACATATCTTCTTATTTCTCTATATGTGTTTGCTGTAGTCTGCAAAGTAGGACTTATATTTTTTACAATGGTGAAGCATATTGTTTTGAAGGTTAGTTTTTAAAAGTATTTTTCTTAAGGTAAACCATGAACTGATATAGTAAGCAATTTGGAGATTAGATCAGAATTAAAATTTAAGTGGTGCTAGTTAACATTCATTCCTCTTGATAAGTCCACGTTATTGTTATTATGTTTAGGTGGCTGATACTTTGGCTGTATCTGTCGTTTCAATATTCAATTTTATTAGCAACAGCTGTATGAGTAAGGTCATGCTATCTTAGGTTAATTCTCTAGAAAACAAACTCTGAGATAGAGATTTGCATGCTATAGGTTTATTGGCTATGTGCTCTTAGAAACAACACCTGGGAGGGATTGAGAGAGGCAAGATGGGTGGAGGGAAAACATAAATGATGATGCAGTTGCAACAGTGCCCTTGGCCAAGTCCATGGGGAGCTCTGGAGTTGGCATGGCCCTTCAGGGTTATGAATCAAGGCAAGGGCTGCATCTTTGTGCCCTGCACGGACCAGTCACTGGATGTGAGCTGTCCCTCATGGAGGGAATGGAATGTTATGTGAGGCTGCTCACTTCTGCAAACAATGACTTCTAAACAAAAGTCTGAAAACAGAGTGTTTAAGACTAAAAAACTAATACTGTGAGACAGGTATGGTATAAGAGGACCAGAGTTTTATGTTTTCCACAAATTATGGCAGAGAAATGCTCTAGAGACTATGGGTATTAGAAGCCAATGGTTAATTTCCATTTAGTAATTATACTTAAATATGAAAATGTATTCCAAAATTATGTGTATATCTAATATGCATTTCCTAAGGAACTCAAAATTTAAGTCATCAAATTTGTTTGATTTAAGATGTTTCTTTTAATGGCATAACTAAGAATAAATATGCAACCCGAGTAGGGAATGTAAATAAGTGTGGGAATGTATATGAATTTATATAGATCTTTTTGCTACATATGTTTGCAGAAGACGTCATCATATATCCTGTGTGTCCTGTGAGTGTCTAATAGGGCTTTCTGATCATTGTTAGCTTGGCCTAATATTACATTTGTTTAAAGCCATATATATGCATGTATCTAGAATCTAACCCTATCTCACAAGTCCATACCATCAACACTCTAGTACCATCATCTCTTATTGCAATAAGCTTTTACCTAGCCCCTCTGCTTCCGTCTTAGCCTCACCTGGTTCCCTTAGTCTTGATCATCATATAGTCTGGTTTTAGTACATCAGCCTGTATAATATTGTTAAAATGTAGGTAAGTTCATGTAACTACTTTGCTTAAAATCCTCTTCCAGTTTCCCATCTCATTTAGTGTAAAAGTTGAAGTTCTTACAATGATCCGAGGGCCCTACATAATCTGACCTCTAACCTAACCAGCCATCACGTGCTCTGTCCTGTGCATACTGCTGTCTTTGCTATTCCTTGAACATGCCATGCCTCAGAGATTTTGCACTTGCTATTTTCTCTGACTGAAGTGCTGTTTCTCCAGATAAATTCCATGGCTTGTGATATGGTTTGGATTTGTGTCCCCACACAAATCCCCTGTTTCATTGTAATCCCCAATATCGGAAGAAGGGCCTACTGGGAGGTGATTGGATCATTGGGTCAGATTTCTCCCATGCTGTTCTTGTGATAGTGACATAACATGTGGTTGTTTAAATGTGTGTGGCACCTCCCCCTTTTCTCTTCCTTCTGTTGCCATGTAAGGCATGCCTGCTTCCCCTTTGCCTTCCACCTTGATTGCAAGTTTCCCGAGGCCTCCCTAGCCATGCTTCCTGTATAGCCTGCAGAACCATCAGCCAATTAAACCTCTTTTCTTTATAAATTATGCAGTGTCAGGTCATTCTTCATAGCAGTGCAAGAATGAACTAATACAGCTTGCTTGTTCACTTCCTTTAGTTATTTACTCAAAAATTGTTTTCTCAGTGATTCTTCCTAAATATCCTACCTAAAATTTTAATAATCTTTTCCTGCTTTGATATGCCTGGCTTTTTTCTTTTTCTCCTTATCACTATTTAGCATTATTTGTATTTTACTTATTTTTGTTGCTTATAGTTTATTTCCTCTACTGGAATAAAAATTACCTGAGGGCAGAGATTTTTGTCTTTTTCATTTCTCCCTCTACTCATAGTACTAGAAATGATGCTTAGCATGTCATAAGCACTCAATACGTCTTTGCTGAATGAAAGCAGATTTAGATGATAAATGTGCACATATAGTTAATACTTCTGCACAATTGGTCCCCATTGTCAAGTTGCTCCAAGACAAAGCTAACACTTGATGGAAGGAGGAAATATTTTTATAGGGCCTCTTCTCCTTTCTCTAGAGATTAAGAGTTTTCACTACAGTGAGAAGTTCTTAAATTAATGCTAATTATGCTCTGGGCCTTCCTGCATGAGTTGACCAGGAAGCAGAAAGGAGAAGTGTTTCTTTAGAACCATACAAGCTTGTTTGTTCCCCACTGTGAATCTATGAAACAGCGCTGTTATCCTGTGGGTATCAAGAAGAAGTAGCTAAGGGTGAATGTGAACAATAAAAATGTCATACTGGTTATTAAGAAACTATATCTTATTTTTTTCTTTCCAAACTAACCATTCCCTAGGTCCTGTTTAAAACAAGGCAAGAAACTCTAAGATCAATTTAAAAGAGATTAGCTCCAGGTCAAACCCAAAGTCTGCTTTCTATGAACTCTTCTCTGAATTCAATATATAACAAATGTTTCAATGTTATTTGCAGCATGAATGTAGCAAGAATTCTTATGGAAGTTGTAAGAGAGATGTTTTAGAATTTCAACTCATTTTTGAAAAGGATGTTACAAATCCGGTTTTCAGTTTGCATTAAGAATTACTTTTTCATAACATCATTGGGTATCAAATGCAAAGCAAGCTTCTTTCATATGACATCTGTCCGTTTTATAAATCCCACAAGATCTGTGCTGCCAGATGTCAGCTCTTCCCCTATCACACTTCTAGGACTAGGACAACCTTAGAAAAAAATGTGTCTAACTAGGGGTAGACAATCTTGAGGCATAGTTAAAAACTGACTAAGAACAAAGAGCATGGCTGTTGAGTACATAAGGCATGCGTGAGCTCAAACTTCTCCATGTGTTATCCATGACTATCGTAGTTACGATCACCTCAGGACTCCTAACAATGAGGAACCTGGAGACAACTGTCAAGAGCACCACAGGCATTAACCAGCCTGTGACCTCTTACTTTAAGAACACTTTGGATACTATTCTAAAGCTATTCATTATAGTAGGATCCCCCTGCAAGTCTGTGCTGGCAGCAAGGCATAAGAGATGGCTTATAGTGCAGTTCTTCTAAGTCCTGAATACTAAAGATAGAGCATGCTGCTTATCTATCCTCTTTGCTTTCAGTGAAGCCTCATAAAAACCAAAATAGCTTATGGCCTATTAGGATGCAGGTGGTATAGGATGCTAACCACCTCATCACTGTGGCTAAATAACTAGGAGCAAAGTCATGATTTATACATTTTCAAGTCCTCTTTGGCTGCAGAATTTTTAAGTTTGGAGGCTCAGCAGACATTGGATTTTCATAAGCAACGATTCTGACACAATATTCACATGCCCTCAAATATTCAGTTGCATGACCAGTCCTTCTCAATCTTGTAGACAGGATATTTGAGAAGTTGTTGTGTTCTAAGGAAAAAGGGAAATTATCAATGGGCTGTTTGGCTTTATTAAAAATGTGTGTTTTTTTTTTTTTAATATGGAATTTTAATGCCTAAGGGTGGCATTAAGATAGAGCAATCCATTGTCTCTCTACCATTGTCTGTGATTACATTCTGGCCTATGAGAACTGCTGTGGCATTAGGATATTCTGTGTGGGCTGAGCGCTGTCAGAACTTAAAAGGGAAATGGAGCTCACCATACCCTGCCTCTGTCTGCTTGAGGCCTTCTAAGGCCTAAAAAAAAATTGCAGGCAGACGTTTACCAGTTAGAAACTAAAGAAAGTGGCTGCTCTTTGTCTTTTAGTCTGCTAAGCCATCAGAGGCTCTATGTGAGAGGTCAACACATTCTAAAGTAATGTAAACATTTCACCTAATCTCATGGCTCTTTTGTTACATATCTCCAAAATCCTAGAGTTTTAGATGATTTGTTTGCATTCTGCTTTTACTCTGAATGTTTTGCTATCGCATAGACAAAGTCATGTATGGCAAAATGTGCAAGTCTTAAGCATTTGAATATTAAGTCAGAAGTTGCAAAATGCTCTCTGCACCATCCAGATAATCTATCTGTGCCCTCAAGAAGCTCTATATTGTATGAGTGAGAACCATTAAACCTTGCTGCCTCTTTCTCTCTTTAAGCCTGCACATACCAAAACACCACAGTTTGCAGTACCCTTCTTTTTCCTTTGCCACACTACCTCTAGTGTGGGATAATTAGATTTCTTAGTGGTGCAGGGCAGTGAAGCATGGAATACCTGGCAACATAAACTGTACAGAGGATTCCACACATTCTATGTGCATTGGACCAAAAGGGACGAATAATGTTGACAGAACAGGGATGCTGCAAGCATTAGAAAGGATTAAAGCAAAGCTAGGTTGGAAGGATCTGCTAGCTATGTGACTCTCTGGAGGTATTATGAGTTTCTCAGATAAAAGGGTTGGGTGTTCACATTATCTTTCTGAAAACATCAACACTATTCCTCTTATAGGCTGTCTGACTGTATTTCCACTTTGCAGACTCCATGGAAATTGTGAAAGAATTTTCCTGTTGTTTGTCAAAAGAAAGAAGGAGTAATTTTCCAATATGAAGAGATTAGCTTGTTGCAGTTCAGCCCTGCCTTTTATGCAGCAAGCCTGCTGTTTCTCATTCGTGCCTTTATGGAAAGGCTCAAATATATTCTAACTCTCTCATTGCACATCTCATTGTAGCTGCTGATAAAATGCACTGTAAAGGACACAAAGACAATCTCATGAAAATGAAAAGAAATTATTCAGAGCACCATAGACCAGGTAAAAGGCAGAGGCAAATTACAGTTTTTCATGCCTTTGGGTTACTAGCCTATCAATGGTCCAAAGCTAAAACTTGTATCTGTATTAGTGTAACTTGGGAATGTTCCTTGCATTGAGGCATCATTTGACAGGGAGATAACAACTTGTATCAAGAAAGTGAGAGCATCTTTTGGAAGACTGACAGGAATAGTAATGGAGCAATGTGCCACACAGACGAAAATCAACGCTTCAAAGTAAGAATAGTATTGAATTCTTTTTGGAGACAGAGTAAAATTCTTGGTAAATTATAGCAGCATTAGAGTTGTTCTTTGTCCAAAATCAAATAGTGGAACAGAGCATCTGAGAGTCTAAGGGTACTCGACTATTATAGATTCCAGTGAAGCAGGTTTTATCTCCTTCCTGGGCACCTGTTATGTTCATTCTCAGCTCCTGGCCATATCCATACTATTCCCTTTTCTGAAATTCTTTCCCAGCCCATCCTCTCGTGCAAATACTATCCATTCTTTATAATATAAGCCAATGGCAATTAGTAAAATCTATATTCCACCACTAAATTGTGTATATATATAATTCACCTTATTCTTGATTACAACTTTATAAGGTAAATACTACTATTCTCATTTTACAAGTAATTAAAAAGGAATTTGTAGAAATTTGGTAATGTGTCCAAACCCATTCAGTTAGTGAATAGAGGAATTCAGATTTTAATTTAGGCTTCTGACTAGGCCTACTCATGCTTTTAACCCTATGCTAAACTACTTCCTATAGTAGGCCAAATATCCTTATATGTTCTAAGCATTCACCATCAACTCCTGTTTATAGCCGTATGCTTTTTAAAGATTCCAACTGCACACTTCGTTTATAACATTCATTCCAGCACTTGAACTTATACTATCCTAATAGTTATTTAAGATCTTTATTAAATAAACATTTTCCCATAAAATAGTATACATTCTTTAAGGGATATATATATGTGTGTGTATATGTATATGTGTATATATGTGTGTGTATATCTATATATATACACACACACATATATATGTATATATATCTGTCACTGTATTCCCAATCCTGTGGTGGCCTGATAGTAAATAGTCAATTACACCTATTAATTGAACTAAATAGGTTGGTTAATATAGATGCAATCTGTCACCCATTTTGCTAGGTATTACTGAATCACAGCCATGGAAACTTCTACCACATTTATATGATTACCCCTTTAAAGTGTCAAGCTGATCAGAGCTCTGTAGAAAGTCAGCTCTGTTGTGTAGGCAGGGCAAGTGAGCACATTCCTGAACAACAATTCAATATTGAATAGGTCAGAGGGCTGTCAAGTAAGACACTAAAGTGATGTGCTGAAAACAAGCCAAAAGCAATGCAAAAATCAATAAAGACATCTGAGAAATAACTGGGGTGGACCGGTCCTGCTGGGCAGATCTGCCAGGCAGATGTGATCTAGTTTATCCATAAACAAACCAACCACTACTACAGAGACCAAACAGAAGAGATGTAAGTGAGCTTAGGCTCCCCTTGTTGAGGCTCTGAAGAAACATAACAAGATAAACACCTATGTATAATTGACACTTCTGAGAGCGCAGGTCACTGGTAAGCCTGTAGGTTAATTCTGAGCATCCTAGGAACACCCTTGGCAGGGAAAAATTATGAGTAAAATTACTATTACAGAAGATATTCCATAGTTCAGTGATTAAGAAGATGGGTTCTGAGATGAGGCTACTTGCTTGACCATCCTTTAGAGATAGGAGAACTTGCACGAGTTACTCAACATCTCTGTGCTTCTTTATCTTTGTAAACAATTACCGGTAGTAAAACTCTCATCTGAAAATTGTGAGGATTAATGAGATCATGCTGGACCTGTTATGAATCTTCCATAAATGCTAGCCTTTACAATGACAATCATTATTTTATTATTAGTAAGCTGAAAAGTTCATGAAACTAGTCTCAGAATTTCAATACTTTTTGAGACTTAAAAAACATTTTTTTCAAACCCATTTTGGAAAGAACAAACTGAGAACCAAAGAAATGTGATGATTTTTCCAAAGTCTTAAGTCCTTATAATGATAGAGCTAAGATTAGAATGCAAAGCATCTACTTCTGGGCTTTTATTCTTTCCATTTACTTCCTGTTCTCATGTCTTCCATGGCAATGTACCAATGGATCTTAATCCGAAACTACACAGGAAGAAAATGAAAGAGTCAAAAGTTGCTATACCATAATTATCCTACATTTTTCACATGTGCGCTTAAAGTTGAATAGGGCCTCATCCTCATTGCAAGGTAGTACATAGTAAAAAGAAGTCATATCATATTAGCTATTTAAATAAAGGAATATATCTATATGCATATAAATTTTTAGTGCAATTCTTGGCTGTGATAAATAGGTGCTCAATAATTAGTATAATATAGTAAGAGAAAAGGATATATGTGGTAAATGTGAGCAGTGTGATAGCATCCAAAACTATACATTTCCCTATAAATATTTATTGAGAAATTACTCTGTTAGGTACTAGGTAGGGAGCTCTAAACCATATCACCTTGGGCCCTGCTTATTGGAGCGTATAGATAAGCTCCATATAGGTAGTATAGTTATCTATTATATATGTATATAAAATATAGCTCCATATAGTTAGATCATAAAAAGTAAATAAATAAAAGTATTATTCACAGTTATTTTTAAAAAGTGCTATGAGGGAATATTAGAGGGCTGAGACAGAATGTTAGAAGAGAACCTGTTTTAAATTGGGTGGCAGGGACAATCTTGTTGAGGAAGTAACATCTAAGCCAAGATACTGAGGACCTAGAGAATACAATGATAGCAACAGAGTTGGTTGGAGAAGCTCTCTAAGTAAAAGGAGTCACATGGGTCAAAGTTCTAAGGAAGATAAACCTTGATGTATCAGCTAAGAAAAGGCTAAAATGATGGAGCAGAGATACAGAGAGTGAGAGTGGCTGAGGGACAAATTGAAGGTGGGAGAAGCAAGCAAATGTAAATTTGTTCAAGACTTTGTAAGCTATTGTGAGGAATGTAGATTTAATTGTGAGGGTAATGGGAGATTATCGAAAGGATCCAATTAAGGTTTTCTGCTTTATGGTAGATGGGTTGTGGAGGCAAAATGGGAACAGGGAGACCAATTAGGTAGCCAGTCGAATAATTCAAGATAGATATGATACTGGTTTGTGACTCAGGTATAGGTGATAAGAGTGGATAAGAAGAGGTGTAGACAAATTCAAGATATGCTTTAGAGGCAACCTGTATAGGGGATGTACACAGAAAGCATATATAGATATATATATACACATACACACACACACACATATATATATATTTGATATAAAAAGACAGATTGATAGTCCTGGGAGACAATGTTAGTTTTACATAATGTAATAGAGAGCTTATAAATCATTTTTTCTTTAATTTATAATTGCCACAAATTGTACATATTTATGGGGTAAAATGTGATGTTTCAATATATGTATACATTGTGTAATGATCAAATGAGGATAATTAGCATATCTATTACCTTAAACATTTTTAATTTCCTCATGATGAGAAAATTCAAAAACTTATTTTCTAGCCATTTTGAATTGTTTTAATGCATTATTCTTAATTTTAGCCATCCTACTCTGCCATAGAACACCAGAACTTAATCCTCCTATCTAGCTGTAGCTTTATACCTATTACTCAGTTTCTCACCATTGCCCATCACCTCATTCTTCCTCATCCTATGGTAACCATTATTCTACTCTTTACTTAGGTGAAAATAACTTTCTATAGTTCATACATGAATGAGATCATGCGGTGTCTTTTGTTACCTGGCTTATTTTATTTAATGTCCTCCAGGTTTATCTATGTTGCTACAAATGACAGGATTTCATTCTTATTTTTGGCTGGATGGTCTTCCAGTATGTATGTCTACCACAGTTTTTTAATCCATTTATCCGTTGGTAGACATTTTGGTTGATTCCAAATCTTGGCTATTGTGAATAATGCTGTGATAAACATGGAAATGAAGATATCTCTTTGATATACTCGTTTTTCTTCTTTTGGATATATACCCAGCAGTGAGATTGCTGGATCATAGGGTAGCTCTGTTTTTAATTTTTCAAGAACTTTGATACTGCTTTCCATAATGGACATATTAATTTTATTACATCTCCACTAGCAATATGTAAAGCTTCCTTTTTCTCTACATCCTCACCAATACTTGTCGTCTTTTGAGTTTTTGATAGTAGCTACTTAACCAAACAGGTGAAAGATCTCTAAAATGAAAATTACAGAACATTAATAAAATTAATTGAGAAAAACACACACACAAAATGAAAAGGTATCTCATGTTCATGGACTTGAAGAATTAATATTTTTAAAATGACCATATACCTCAAAGCAATATACTAACTTAACACAATTGCTAACAAAATACCAATGGAATCCTTCACAGAAATACAAAAGTGCTAGAGAAAAACATAAGGGAAAAGCTCTGTGACGCTGGTCTGTGCAAAGATGTTTTTAATATAAAACCTCAAAAGGACAAATAAAATCAAATAGAGGCAAATAAGATTACATCAAACTGAAAAGCTTCTACAAAACAATGGAAACAATCAACAGAGCAAGGGACAGCCAACAGAATGGGAGAATACATTTGCAAGCTATACATATGACAAATTTAATGTCCAAAATATACAAGGAATTCAAACAACTCAAAAACAAAAAAAGATTAAAAATAAGAAAAAATATCAAAATAGGTATTTCTTAAAAGAAGACATGCAAATTGGCAACAGATACGATATGGTTTGTCTATGTCCCCACCCAGGTCTCATCTTGAATGTAATTTCCCCAGTTCCCAGGAGTCATGGGAGGAACCAGTGGGAGTTGACTGAATTGTTGGGGCAGATCTTTCCTGCGCTGTTCTTGTGATAGTGAATAAATCTCACAGGATCAGATGGTTATAAAAATGGGAATTTCCCTGCACAAGCCCTCTCTTTTTCTGTTTGCAGCCATCCATGTATGAGGTGACTTGCTTCTCCATGCCTTCCACCATGATTATGAGGCCTCCTGAGCCATGTGGAACTATAAGTCTGTTAAACCTCTTTTTCTTCCCAGTCTCGAGTATGTCTTTATCAGCAGTGTGAAAATGGACTAATACAAGATATATGAAAAAAATTCTCAACATCACTAATCATCAGGGAAATGCAAATCAAAATTACGAGATAGCACCTCACTCCAGTCAGAATGGCTATGGCTACTATTAAAAATTATGTCACTTTTGATCTCTAGCCATTTTACTTAAAAGTTTCGTCAATTCTAAGATGCATATTTATAAAAAATCAATCTCTCCGAAATCAAGAGTATTTAATAATTGGAGACATTAAATTAAAGAAGATGCTATATATCTCATTATTTTAAAAACAGCATCAGAATTGCCCAGGGGTTAAATTTGTAACATCATGTCAATGTGTAATTTTAAATTTATCCAATAAGAGTAAGATGGCTGATTAAAGGTGCTTAATGCTTACTGCCCTCCTCACAAAAATGGACCAAAACAGTAAACAAACAACTACATTTTGACTAGAGTGACTAAAGGAGAGTGCTGAAGTATAGCAAGGGAATGGCAGAAACTCTGTGGGGCATAGAAACTCAGGATGGCTGCATAGAAAAGGGGTTGAAACACCTTGCTTCTGCCAGCCCATTCCCTCAGTTGGGATCAACTCAGAAATCAGGAGGGCCTTCTCTCTGTAAGGAAAAGGTAAGCAGGAGGGCCTCAGTGACCCTCATCACCACCAAAGGCACTTGCAGTCTTCACTACTGGAGAAGACTGCAGTCCTCAGGCTGAGTCCTGAGAAGTTTTCACAGACTGAGACTGAGTCTAGTTTAGGGAGCTGCCTAGAGTTCACACAGCTGCGTTACTCACTGTGCCCTGCTCCTTGTGTTCCAACCTCCTACTGCACTATTCCATTTTGAAACCAGAGCCACTCTTAGAGTGTACCCTTCTTCAGGGACCAGTAGCCATTGCATCCCTCCATCCCAGAGATTCTGCTGTTATGGCATCACACAGACACACAGTACTGCACCACATTCTCCAGCTATACTGCGCAGGAATCACTCTACCTCCCCCATCCCTGTTGCTGCTGCACCTCAACCTGCTACTTGAAACCACAGGCCCAGCAAAGAAACTATGCGCCAAGTGCCTAAACCAATTCAGTTCCCTGTTCCCCAGGAATCAGAGCTTCAGCATAGGAAGGCAGCCATGACCCCAGCATCCAAGCCTGTGCCGTGCCTTACCCTTAGGAGACCAGGTGCTCTCATCTAGTGGAAAAGCTGTACCTAAGCCTATGGAGCAGCCAAGGCCCCTCAGCTTTAACCAATCTGATTTCCCACCCCCAGGGAATCACAGTTTTGGCCCTGAGAGCAGCTGAAAACCTGACACTCAAGCCCATATGGAACCTTGTTCCCTGGAAACCAGATGCACGTGTCTTTCAGAGTAGCTGTGCCCTCAGCACTTGAACCAACCCACTACCTTCCTCTCTAAATTAGAGCTTCAGCCCAGGAGAATAGCTGTAACACTGGCACTTGAGCCTACGTAGCATCAGACCTCTCAGGCATCCAGAGCCTGGTCCAGAAGAGCAGTTACACCCCCCGGCACCTGAGTGATGTGGTGTGTTACACTCAGGGAAACAGAGCCTTGGATAAGCTGTGCCACCCCACTCTCTAGGCTGCACAACTGCAGTGGCCTGCTTCCATGAATCTGGACTATCCCACTGAAGTCTGAGCGGTTGAGTTAGGCCATAATTACACTGCTTCTCACCCTCTGGAGTTCAAGTCACTGCTATACCCTGCCATTCCTGGGTCCTTGCTATTACCACGCTTGGCATCACAAAGTTTGAGCCAGTGCTGTATCCTACCACTCCAGTGTCCAGAGTCACCACTCTGTGGTACAGTTTCTCCTGTTGCTCGAATTACCATTGTGCCCTGTTGTGTCTTGGAGCCCAAATTGCAGCTGTGCCCTGCTTTAAGGAACACAATAATGCTCTAGTAACTAACCTCAAAGAGATGAAAATCTATGAATTATCTGAAAAAGAATTTGAAACAATGCTTTAAGGATACTCAGTAAGATACAGGAGAACACAGATAGACAATTTAATGAAATTAGAAAAACAATTCATAATAAAAATGAAAAATTCAACAAAAAGATATTTTAGGAAAGAACCAACAGAGATCTTAGAGCTGAGAAACACTATGAATGAAATAGAAAATACAATTGAGAGCAACAGTAAATTACATAAAGGAGAAGGAAGAATCTTTGAACTTGAAGACAGGTGTTTTGAAATCAACTAATCCATGGAAAAAAACAAGATTAAAAAAAGAGTGAAGAAAGCCTACAGGACATATGGGATACCATTAAGCAAACAAAGATTTGCATTATGGGAATTCCAGAGTACAAAGAGATGATGAAGGGCACAGAAACATTATTTAACAAAATAATTTTGGGAAACTTCTCAAGTCTTGGAATAGATTTGGGTACCCAGATCCATTTGGCTCAAGCCACAAACAGGTTCAACTCAAAGAGGTCCACATTGAGGCACATTATAATCAAAATGTCAAAAGTCAAAGGCAAAGAAAATTTTAAAAGCAACAAGAGAAAAAGAAAATCTCCGTTAGACTATCAACAGATTTCTCAGCAGAAACTTTGTCTTTCTTAGACAAACAAAAGTTGAGGGAATTCATTACTACTAGAACTGCCTTATATGATATGTCTAAGGTAGTGTTTCAACCAGAAATGAAAGCATGATAATTACTAACATGAAAATGTATGAAAGAATAAACCTCATTGGTAGAGGTAAATTCATAATCAAATTCAAAATACTCTGTGACAGAAATGGTGGTGGGTAAATCTTTCAAATCTCTAGTATGAAGGTTAAAAGCCAAAATGGTAAAAATAAATAACTTTAGTTACCATAAGTTGCTAAGGTCTATACAATACAAAAAGATGCAAATTGTGGTAACACTTTTATAAATCATAATGAGGAGGATAAAATATTTGATGTGACCCAAGTTAAGTTGTTAACAGCTAAAAATAGCTTATTATAACTATAAGATACTTTATATAAACCCCATGGTAACTACAAAGCAAAAAACTACAGCACATACACGAACAAGAAAGAGAAAAAAAGAAAACCTTAGCACTACAGAAAATCACCAAATCACCAAGATGAACAATAAGAGAGGAAGAAAGAAAAGTGATCTAACAATGTCAGAAAAATGGCAACAATAAATCCTTACCTATCATTAAAAAACTTAAATGTAAATAGATTAAACTCTCTTATTAGAAGATATAAAAATGACTGAATGGATTTAAAAGAAACAAGATGCAACTATATTGTGCTAACAAGAGACCATTTTTGTTTTAAGGATAAATACAGTTTGAAAGTGAGAATAGAAGAAGATATTACAGGCCCAGAAAAAAGCTGGAGTGGCTTTATCTATATCAGTTAAGATAGACATTAAGTCAAGTAGTGTTAAAACAGACAAAAGGGTCATTATTTAATAATAAAGGAGCCAACTCATCAAGAAGACAATTTATAATTTATAATCACAATATTTACAATTCTCATAATTATAAATATAGAGGCACTCAACATCAAAGCAAATAAATATATAAAGCTAATTTTAATGAACATGAGGGCAGAGATAGATAGCAATACAGTAATGCTAGGGTACTTTAATATCCCACTTTCAATAATGGATAGATAAACTGGACAGAAGGTTCACAAGGAAATTCTGGAATGGAACTGAACTTTAGACCAATTGGACCTAAGAGACATATATATGGTTTTTCATCTGACAGCAGCAGAATATATATATTCTCCTTTAACATCTTTAACATTCATGAGATATACTTCAGTATAGACCATATGTTAGGCCACAAAACAAGTCTTAGGAAATTAAAAGATAATGAAATTGTATCTGGTATTGTTTCCAACCAGAATAGTACCATTGTAGTTTCATGCTGGAAATCAGCAACAGGAAGAATCTTGGAAAATTTACAAATATGTGGAAATTAAACAACATGCTTCTGAACAACCAAGGTTAAAGAAAAAAATGAGAGAAAACTTAAAAAGTTTCTTGAGGCAAATGGCAATGGAAGCACAACATATCACAACCTATGGAATATAGCAACAGCAAAAGCAGTTCTAAAAGGGAAGTTGATAGCAATAAGTGCCTACGTTAAAAATGAAGAAATATCCCCAAAATATAGTCTAACATTATGCTTCAAGGAGCTAGAAAAAGAACAAGCTAAACTCAAAGTTAGTAGAAGGAAGAAAATAATAAAGATCAGAGAAAAAAAATAAATCAAATAGAAAACAGAAAACTACAGAAAAAAATCAATAAAAATTTTTGAGAAATTAAACTAAGAAAAAAAGAGAGAAGACTCAAAAAATAAAATTAGAAATGAAAGTGGAGACATTATAACAGATATATCAGAAATAAAAGGGTCATAAGGAACTATTATAAACAATTTTATGCCAACAAATAGAATAACCTAGAGGAAATTGATAAATTTCTAGAAAAATATAACCTACCCAGTTTGAATCAGAAAGTAATAGAAAGTTTGAGTAGATCAATAATAAATAAAGAGATGGAAGAGTTTAGAACCTATAAACCCAAGACCAGGTGGCTTTTTGGTTGAATTCTACCAAAAACTCAAAGAAGAAACAACATAAATACTTCTTAAACATATCCAAAAAATAGAGCTAGAGGAAATACTTCCAAACATGTTTTCAAAGCCAGCATCACTTTGCTACTTAAACCAGAAAAAGATACCACAAGAGAACAAAACTACAGGCCAATATCTCTGATGATCTTTGATGCAAAAATCTTCAATAAAATATTAGCAAACCAAACTCAAGAACACATCAAGAAGATTACACATCATGATCAAGTGAGATTTACCTCTGCCATGCAAAGCTTTTTAAAATTAATCAATATGATATAAAATTAAATCAATGTGATATATCATATTAACAGAATGAAAGAAAATACATGATCATCTCAATTGATGTAGAGAAAAGCAGACACATGAGAAAATGCTCATCATCACTGGCCATCAGAGAAATGCAAATCAAAACCACAATGAGATACCATCTCACACCAGTTAGAATGGCAATCATTAAAAAGTCAGGAAACAACAGGTGCTGAAGAGGATGTGGAGAAATAGGAACACTTTTACACTGTTGGTGGGATTGTAAACTAGTTCAACCATTATGGAAAACAGTATGGCGATTCCTCAAGGACCTAGAACTAGAAGTACCATATGACCCAGCCATCCCACTACTGGGTAGATACCCAAAGGATTATAAATCATGCTGCTATAAAGACACATGCACACGTATGTTTATTGTGGCACTATTCACAATAGCAAAGACTTGGAATCAACCCAAATGTCCATCAGTGACAGACTGGATTAAGAAAATGTGGCACATATACACCATGGAATACTATGCAGCCATAAAAAAGGATGAGTTTGTGTCCTTTGTAGGGACATGGATGCAGCTGGAAACCATCATTCTCAGCAAACTATCACAAGAACAGAAAACCAAACACCGCATGTTCTCACTCACAGGTGGGAACTGAACAATGAGATCACTTGGACTCAGGAACGGGAACATCACACACCGGGGCCTATCACGGGAAGGAGGGAGGGATTGCATTGGGAGTTATACCTGATGTAAATGACGAGTTGATGGGTGCTGATGAGTTGATGGGTGCAGCACACCAACATGGCACAAGTATACATATGTAACAAACCTGCACGTTATGCACATGTACCCTAGAACTTAAAGTATAATAAAATAAATAAATAAATAAATAAATAACAAAAAAAAAGAAAAGCATTTGACGAACTTCAGCATTCTTTCTTCGTAAAAGCTCTTAACAGTTCAGATACAGAAAGAAAGTTTCTCAACATAACAAAGGCCATTTATGAAATATCCACAGATAACATCATATTAGTGGGAAAGCTTTTCTACTAAGATCCAGTTCAAGGTAGGCATGCACACTTTTACCACTTCTATTCAATATGATACTGCAAGTACAATATAGTACTGCAAGAGCAATCAGACAAGAAGAAAAAGTAAAGGAATCCAAACTGGGAAGAAAGAAGTAAGATTATCATTATTTGACATAACAATTAATGTCATAATTGTACTGTAGAAAGTCCTAAATATTTCACAAAAAACCCCACTATAACAAGTAAAGAAATTCAGTAAAGTTGCAGGATGCAAAAGGAACATACAAAAATCAATAGCATTTCTGTACACCAATAGAAACGTAACTAAAAAAAAATCAAGAAAACAAATTTAGAATAGCATAAAAAATACCAAAGGGGTAAAATATTTGTATAATGAAAATTATAAAATTATAAAACTTAAATGAAGGAAATTGAAGAAGACACAAAAATTGGAAAGATAACATGTGCTCATGGATTGGAAAAAGTAAAATTCTTAAAATGTCCTGCTGCCCCAAATCAGTATGCAATCCCTATCAAATTCCAATGGCGTTCTTCATAGAAATAGCGAAAACAATAGAAATAGAAATAGAAAAACAATCCTAAAATTTATATAGAACCACACACACACACACAAACCAGAATAGCCAAAATAATACAAAGACAAAGTTGGAAGCATCAAGCATCACACATCCTGATTTAAAATTATATTCCAAAGCTATGGTAATCAAAATAGCATGATACTAGCATAAAAACAGAACCACAGACCCAAGAAACAGGATAGAAAGCCCACAAATAAATTCAAACATATATGGTGGACTGATTTTTAACAAGGACACCGAGAGAACACAATGGGAAAAGGATAGTCTCCTCAGTAAAAGGTGCTGTGAAAACTCAATTTCCACATGCAAAATGATAAAATTGGACACAGTCTTATACCATATGTAAAAATCAACTCAAAATGAATGAAAGGCCTGAAACCATAAAACCATAAAACTCCTAGAAGAGAACATCAGGTGAAATCTCCTTGGCATTGCCTTTGACAATGACTTTTTGGTTATCACATCAAAAGCTCAGGCTGCAAAAGCAAAATGGTAGTAAGTGACCATTACTGGTTTCTGTATTTACTTTACTATAAATTATTATTTTAGAGTGTACTCTTTCTGTTTTTTAAAAAACAACCTTCTTCAAAGCAGATTAATGTATATTGCTTTAAATAAAATCACAAATAAAATAAAGACTGTAACCTCTTTAAAAAAAAAAAAAAAACAGTGTTAACTGTTAAACAGTATCAGGCAGGTCCTTCAGGAAGTATCCAGAAGAAGGCATTGTTATCATGGGAGATGAGAGCTCCATATGTGTTATTGCTGCTGAAGGCCTTCCAGTGGGACAAGATGTAGAGGTGGGAGACAGTGATATGGATGATCTTGACCCTGAGTAGGCCTAGCCTAATATGTATGTTTATGTCTTCATTTTTAACAAGAAAGTTTAAAAGTAAAAAGTAAAAGAATTTTAACATAGAACAAAGCTAATAGCATAGGGATAAAAATAGAAAATATTTTTGTACAGCTTTTCAATGTGTTTTTGTTTTAAGCTAAGTGTTATTATTAAAGAGTCAAACAGATAAAAGTCATTAACAAGTTTATAAAGTAAAAATGTTACAGTAGGTAGGGTAAATTTATATTTGAAGAAAGAAAATGTAAAAATAAGTTTAGTGTAGCCCAAGTGTACAGTGTTTATAAAGTCTACAGTAGTGTACAGTAATGTCCTAATCCTTCACATTCACTCATCACTCACACAGTGACTCATCCAGATCAGCTTCTAGTTCAGCAAGCTCTGTTCACATTAAGTGCTCTATATGGGTGTACCATTTATTATATTTTATACCATGTTTTTACTGTACCTTTTCTATGTTTAGATATACAAACACTTATCCTTCTGTTACATTTGCCTATAGTGTTTTACTACAGTAACACACTATACAGGTTTATAGTGTAGAAACAATAGGCTCTACCATATAACCTAAATGGTTTGTATAAGTGCACTGTATGATCTTCAAAAAAACAACAAAATTACCTAACAGTGCATTTCTCAGAATGTGTCCACATCATTAGGTGATGCATGACTGTATGTAAAAAGGTGCTCAATACCACTGTTCATCAAGGAAATGAAAATTAAAACCACTATGAGATACCACCTCATACCTGTTTGAATGGCTATTATCAAAAGGACAAGAGATAATAAATGTTGGCAAGGTTGTGGAGAAAAGGAGACCCTAATATATTGTTGGTGGGAATGTAGATTGGTACAAATGCTATGGAAGACAATCGGTAGGTTCCTAAGAAATTAAAAAGTGGAACTACCATAAAACCCAGCAATACCTTTTTTGGGGTATATACCCAAAGGAGATGAAATCATCACCCCTGCACTTCCATGTTCACTGCAGCAATATTCAGAATAGCCAAAATATGGAAACAACCTAAATGCCTGTTAACAGATGAATGGATAATAACAATAGCAATACGGCACATTATATATACGTGTGTGTGTGTGTGTGTGTGTGTGTGTACAAATAAAATAGCTAATAGCTATTACATTGTAGCTATTGTAATTATGTATATATACATATATGTGTGCAATGAAATGTTATTCAGTCTTAAAAAAGGAATAGACCTGTGTGACATTATGCTAAGGGAAATAAACCAGACACAGAAAGAAAAATAGTATAAAAAATAGTACATCACCTCACTTACATGTGGAATCTAAAATAAAATAAAATGGCTGAATAGGAACAACTCCGGTCTGCAGCTCCCAGAGACAAACTCAGAGGGTGGGTGATTTCTGCATTTCCAACTGAGGTACTTGGTTCATCTCATTGGGACTGGTTAGACAGTGGGTGCAGCCCATGGAGGGTGAGCAAAAGCAGAGTGGGGCATTGCCTCACGCAGGAAGTGCAAAGGGTGGGGGAACTCCCCCGCTAGCCAAGGGAGGCCATGAGGGACTGTGCCATGAGGGATGGTACTATTGGGCCCAGATACTATGCTTTTCCCATGGTCTTCACAACCCACAGACCAGGAGATTCCCTTGGGTCCTACACCACAAGGACCCTGAGTTTCAAGCACAAAACTGGGCAGCCGTTTGGGCAGACACTGAGCTAGCTGCAGGAGTTTTATTTTGTACCCCACTGGCACCTGGAACACCAGCAAGACAGAACTGTTTACTCCCCTGGAAAGGGGCTGAAGCCAGGGAGGCAAGTGGTCTTGCTCAGCAGATCCCACCCACACAGAGCCCAGCAAACTAAGATCCACTGGCTTGAAATTCTTGCTGCTAGCACAGCAGTCTGAAGTGGACCTGGGATGCTCAAGCTTGGTGGGGGGAGGGGCAACCACCATTAGTAAAAAAAGAATGAAAAGGAACAAATAAAGCCTCTAAGAAATATGGAACTATGTGAAAAGACCAAACCTACATTTGATTGGTGTACCTGAAAGTGATGAGGAGAATGGAACCAAGCTGGAAAACACTCTTCAGGATATTATTGAGGAGAACTTTCAACATTCAAATTCAGGAAATACAGAGAACACCACAAAGATACTCCTTGAGAAGAGCAACTCCAAGACACATAATTTTCAGATTCACCAAGGTTGAAATGAAGGAAGAAATGTTTAGGGCAGCCAGAGAGAAGGGTCGGGTTACTCACAAAGGGAATCCCATCAGACTAACAGTGGATCTCTCAGCAGAAACCCTACAAGCCAGAAGAGAGTGGGGGCCAATATTCAACATTCTTAACGAAAAGAATTTTCAACCTAGAATTTCATATTCGGCCAAACTAAGCTTCATAAGTGAAGGAGAAATAAAATCCTTTACAGACAAGCAAATGCTGAGGGATTTTGTCAACACCAGGCCTGCCTTAGAAGAGCTCCTGAAGGAAGCACTAAATATGGAAAGGAAAAACTGGTACCAGCTCCTGCAAAAACAAACCAAAATGTAAAGACCATTGACACTATGAAGAAACCACATCAACTAATGGACAAAATAATTCACTACCATCATAATACCAGTATCACATTCACACATAACAATATTAATTTTAAATGTAAACAGGCTAAATGCCCCAATCAAAAAGCGCAGACTGGAAAATTGGATCGAGTCAAGACCCATCAGGGTGGTGTATTCAGAAGACCCATCTCATGTGCAAAGATACACATAGGCTCAAAATAAGGGATGGAGGAAGATTTACCAAGAAAAAAAAAAAAAGCAGAGTCTCTAATAAAACAGACTTTAAACCAACAAAGATAAAGTCAAAGAAGGGCATTACATAATGGTAAAGGGATCAATGCAACAAGAAGGGCTAAACTATCCTAAATATATATGCACCTGATACAGGAGCACACAGATTCATAAAGCAAGTTCTTAGAGACCTACAAAGACACTTAGACTCCCAAACAATAATAGTGGGAGACTTTAACACCCCAGTGTCAATATTAGACAAATCAATGAGACAGGAAATTAACAAGGATATTCAAGACTGAACTCAGCTCTGGGCCAAGTGGACCTAATAGACATCTACAGAACTCTCCACCCCAAACCAACAGAATATACATTCTTCTCAGCACCACATAGCACCTATTCTAAAATCGACCACATAATGGAAGTAAAACACACCTCAGCAAATACAAAAGAACAGAAATCATAACAGTCTCTCAGACCACACTGCAATCAAATTAGAACTGATGATTAAGAAACTCCCTCAAAACTGCACAACTACATGAAAACTGAACAATCTGCTCCTGAATGACTACTAGGTAAATAATGAAATTAAGACAGAAGTAAATAAATCCTTTGAAACCAATGAGAACAAAAACACAATGTAGCAGAATATCTGGGACACAGCTAAAGCCGTGTATAGAGAGAAATTTATAGCACTAAATGCCCACAGGAGAAAGTGGAAAGATCTAAAATCTACACCCTAACATCACTATTAAAAGAACTAGAGAAGCAAGAGGAAACAAATTCAAAAACTAGCAGAAGACAAAAAATAAGATCAGAGCAGAACTCAAGGAGATAGAGACACAAAAATCCCATCAAAAAAACGAGCCCAGGAGTTGGTTTTTTGAAAAGATTAACAAAATAGACCACTAGCCAGAACAATAAGGAAGAAAAGAGGGAAGAATCAAATAGACACAATAAAAAATGATAAAGGGAAGATCACCCCTGATCCCACAGAAATACAAACTACCATCAGAGGATACGATAAGCACCTTTATGCAAATAAAATAGAAAATCAAGAAGAAATGCATAAGTTCCTGGACACATACACCCTCCCAAGAGTAAACTAGGAATAAGTCAAATCCCTGAATAGACCAATAACAAGTTCTGAAATTGAGGCAGTAATTAACAGCCTACCAACCATAAAAAGCCCAGGACCAGACAGATTCACAGCCAAATTCTACCAGAGGTACAAAGAGGAGCTGGTACCATTCCTTCTGAAACTATTCCAAACAATAGAAAAAGAGGGACTCATCTGTAACTCATTTTATGAGGCCAGCATCATCCTGATTCCAAAACCTAGCAGAGACACAACAAAAAAAGATAATTTCAGATGGACATCCGTGATGAACCTCGATATGAAAATCCTCAATAAAATACTGGAAATACGAATCTAGCAGGATATTAAAAAGCTTATCCATGAAAACCAAGTCGGCTTCATCCCTGGGATGCAAGGCTGGTTTTACATATGTAAATCAATAAATGTAATCCATCACATAAACAGAACCAATGACAAAAACAAATGATTATCTCAATAGATGAAGAAAATGCCTTTGATAAAATTCAACCTCCCTTCATGCTAGAAATTCTCAATAAACTAGGTATTGATGGAACATATCTGAAAATAATAAGAGCTATTTATGACAAACCCACAGCCAATGTCATACTGAAGGGGCAAAAGCTGGAATCTTTCCCTTTGAAAACCAGCACAAGAAAAGGATGCCCTCTGTCACCACTTCTATTTAACGTAGTATTGGAAGTTCTGGCCAGGGCAATCAGGCAAGAGAAAGAAATAAAGCATATTCAAACAGGAAGAGAGAAAGTTAAATTTTCTCTGTTTGCAGATGACGTGATTATATATTTAGAAAAGCACATCATCTCAGGGCAAAACCTCCTTAAGCCGATAAGCAACTTCAGCAAAGTCTCAGGATATGAAATCTATATGCAAAAAATCACAAGCATTCTTATACACCAATAATAGACAAACAAAGAGACAAATCATGAGCAAACTCCCATTCACAATTGCGAAAAAGAGAATAAAATACCTAGGAATCCAACTTACAAGGAATGTGAAGCACCTCTTCAAGGAGAACTACAAATCACTGCTCAAGGAAATAAGAGAGGACACACACAATTGGAAAAACCTTCCATGCTCATGGATAGGAAGAATCAATATCGTGAAAATGGCCATACTGCCCAAAATAATTTATAGAATCAAGGCTATCCCCATCAAGCTACCATTGACTTTCTTCACAGAATTAGAAAAAACACTACTTTAAATTTCATATGGAACCAAAAAAGAGCCCATATAGTGAAGACATTTCTAGGCGGAAAGAATAAAGCTGGAGGCATCATGCTACTTGACTTCAAACTATACTACAAGGCTACAGTAACCAAAACAGCATGGTACTGGTACCAAAACAGACATATGGACCAATGGAACAGAACAGAGGCCTCAGAAATAATACCACAAATCTACAACCATCTGATCTTTGAAAAATCTGACAAAAACAAGCAATGGGGAAAGGATTCCCTATTTAATAAATGGTGCTGGGAAAACTGGATAGCCATATTTAGAAAACTGAAACTGGACCTCTTCCTTACACCTTATACAAAGATTAACTCAAGATGGATTAAATATTTAAACATAAGACCTAAAACCATAAAAATCCTAGAAGAAAACCTAGGCAATGCCATTCAGGACATAGGCATGGGCAAAGACTTCATGACTAAAACATCAAAATCCATGGCAAAAAGCCAAAATTGACAAACGGGGGATCTAACTGAACTAAAGAGCTTTTGCACAGCAAAAGAAACTATCATCAGAGCAAACAGGCAACCTACAAAATGGGATAAAATTTTTTGCAAACTATCCATCTGACAACGGGCTAATATCCAGAATCTACAAGGAACTTAAACAAATTTACAAGAAAAACTCAAACGACCCCATCAAAAAGTGGGCAAAGTATATGAACAGACACTTTTCAGAAGAAGACGTTTATGCAGCCAACAAATATATGAGAAAAAGCTAATCATCACTGATCATTAAATAAATGCAAATCAAAACCACAATGAGATACCATCTCACCCCAGTTAGAATGGCAATCATTGAAATGTCAGGAAACAACAGATGCTAGAGAGGATGTGGAGAAATAGGAACACTTTTACACTGTTGGTGGGAGTGTAAATTAGTTCAACCATTGTGGAAGACAGTATGGCAAATCCTTAAGGATCTAGAACTAGGAATACCATTTGACCCAGCAATCCCATTACTGGGTATATACCCAAAGGATTATAAATTATTCTATTATAAAGACACGTGCACACATATGTTTATTGCAGCACTATTCACAATAGCAAAGACTTCAGACTGACCCAAATGCCCATCAATTATAGACTGGATAAAGAAAATGTGGCACATGGCCGGGCGCGGTGGCTCAAGCCTGTAATCCCAGCACTTTGGGAGGCCGAGACGGGTGGATCGCGAGGTCAGGAGATCGAGACCATCCTGGCTAACACGGCGAAATCCCGTCTCTACTAAAAAATACAAAAAACTAGCCGGGCGAGTTGGCGGGCGCCTGTAGTCCCAGCTACTTGGGAGGCTGAGGCAGGAGAATGGCGTAAACCCGGGAGGCGCAGCTGGCAGTGAGCTGAGATCCGGCCACTGCACTCCAGCCTGGGCGACTGCGAGACTCCGTCTCAAAAAAAAAAAAAAAAAAAAAAGAAAATGTGGCACATATACATCATAGAATACTATGCAACCATAAAAAAAATGAGTTCATGTTCTTTGCAGGGACATAGATGAAGCTGGAAACCATCATTCTCAGCAAACTGACACTGGAACAGAAAACCAAACACCACATATTCTCACTCATAAGTGGGAGTTAAACAATGAGAACATATGGGCACAGGGAGGGGAACATCACACACCAGGGCCTGTTGGAGGGTGAGAGGAAAGGGGAAGGATAGCATTAGGAGAAATACCTAATGTAGATGACGGGTTTATGGGTGCAGCAGACCACCATGACCTGTGTATACCTATGTAACAAACCTGCAAGTTCTGCACATGTATCCCAGAACTGAAAGTATATATATATATATGTGAAATATACAGAGATACAGAATAAAACATTGGTTACCATGGATGGGAGTGAGAGGTAGGAAATGGGGAGACATAGGTCAAAGGATAACAAAGTAGCAGATGTGTAGAATGAACCAGTCTAGAAATATAATAAACAACATGAGGACTATAATTAATGAAGTTGTATTGTACCAGGATTTTTTTGTTAAACAAGTAGATTTTAGCTGCTCCTGTTACAAAAAAGAAATTAACTCTGTGAGATGATAGATATGCTAATTTGTTTCACTGTAGCTAGCCATTTTACTATCTATAGGTATCCCATAACATCATGTTGTAAACTTCAAATATACACAATAAAATTTATTCCTAAAATAATAAATGAATTTATCTAGTGTAAGCTTCTTTCAAATAAATGTTCAGGCTCAAAATGAACAGAACCCTAAAGCTGTGAAAATTCAGAGCTTCTGACATCAAAGTCCACCACAGAGCACAACAAGTAATGTATACGAAGTGTTTCTGCTATGAATTAATTCCCATCAGCCGAGAAAGTGGGATATAGCTGACAAACAAAAAATGTAGAGATGCCTTAAATCAAGTTTGCTATTTATTTTGTGTTATAAAATTATTGAGTAAGGAGTACATTTTCAAAGGATTTATGGGAATTAGGGAGCTGAACACTCTTTTGTTGCTTTGAAATTTTGCCCACAATGGTTTAACTACATTCATAATAACAGTTATTTTCTGTTGGCTTTCAACACATGTTTTTAACTTCGAACAATATTGCATTTTATATCATGATTAACATTGTTCATTCACTAGTTTTGAGACAACATGCTAGTCCTGTTGATGCAAAACTTGTTACTTTGCTAGATCATCATATGGCATAGCCTGTCTGAGTTTGTGTGAGGTTTTCCAGAACTGTGGCCCGGGAACTTCCATCCATGCATCACTCCTAAGAACTCACAATCCCGCAACAGCAGAACATTGGATTGTTATTGAGTCACAACAGCTGACAGACCCATCTGGCTTGTAGCCATCATAGAGAACTCACTGAAAAATGGACTGTGAGATCCAGGTGGCAGTGCTCTGGAGTGGAAATCCAAAGCAGCCATAAACATTCAATGAAGCAGCCGCCTCTTTATCAGGATTTGAAATAACCTTAAGGAACCCACTCCCCAAGCTAGGCTCTGGAGCCACTTTCTCACTTGATACTGCCATACTGGCTTAAATTACAATATTATTCACTCCATTGAGTTATGTTATTACAGACTTCTTAAGAAGACTTGTCATTAGGTTCCTAAGGCCCTACCCACACTGTGTGACCAGCTCCACAGAAAAACATGTTCCTGGCATCTTTGGATTGCCTATAGGCTCTATCTTGAACTCTTACCTAAAGTTACTTGCTCTCAGCTTCTATATATTTTTAATCTCCTGCTTTTAGTTTAGCCTGTCTTTCTAGATCTGAGGCTTGAGAGCAACTATAAAGAAGTTCATAACATCCAGAAATAATTATGAATCATTTTATTAGATAATAAATACTTTAGCCATAGTCTAGTCATGAAGCAGCTGGACAGTATGCCAGTATAAATTGAATATAGTAGAAGAAAGAAAGGTGTTAAAAATGAGATGACAAGAGGCTCACAATCAGAGAAGAGAAAAAGTGATGGAAGAACGTGGTAGATTGGAACAATCAGGAGTTTAAACATTTTAAACATAGGTAAAGAGTGGTTTATTGGAGGAAAGTTTATTTAATTTACAAAGTAGAGAAGCTACATAGGTTGGGTTTACTTTCATTATCATTTAGCTAAGGATTAGAACTATAGAAATATTTATTAGGGCCTATAAATGAATGAGTAAAATCAAAGTATATTTTCCAGTGTCTTCTAGAGTGTGTTACATGGAATGCCAATTACATGAGATTCTTTATGAAAATAGAGTTCCTGGACTAATAAAACTAGGAAATGCAGCATGGTCAGTCCTCCACTTGGAGATACACTCCACATGTTAGCATATTGGTGGCCTTGACATGTCTAGATTAAAGAACAACAAAACTGGTTTGACTTATTTAATTCCACTTTCTTTTCCCAAATGAGAGGTTAACTTATTGAGGAACATAGTTTAATACATTCTGTTTATGTAATGTAAGGAAGCCAAAAAAATACCCTTTACAAGTAGATGTTCATGTAACAAGCAAGATTCTGAACCATGAGATGTCAAAATTTTGAGTTCTAAGTTTTACAAAATCTATATTTATCAGTTATATACGTGTTACTACATTCTGACATATTACGTATATTATAGTCAGATAAAAATACCAAAGATGAAAAAGATAAAAATCTTTAGGATAGATTTATTTTAATTTTTGGCTGTTTAAAAACTTTTTTCTTTTACTAAAGTATTTTAATTAATGATGGGTTTTAGTGAACCATGTGATTAAATTTTCTTTTGATTATTGAAAATTTTGGCTTGTCATAATTTAAAATTTGTAACACAATGGATCAAAGAAGGGGTCCTAAGTTGAGTTTATTTCCATATTAGATTAAATGACTGCCATTTATGAAAAAGATACTTAAAAAGACAAAAAAAAAAACAAATGAAAGATGGCATCAAATTCTCATGCACTGATACCTACAGGTGTAATATTCACATAGAGTTAGGTACAGCATTAGCGATTCTGGATGTGGATCCATATTTTCAGAAGTCTTTTGAATTATAGGAATACTTTGGGTATATTGCTGGCCCACCTGTGACCATTGCAACAAAAAGAAGACAGGAATAGCTCATTTTATTGTACTTCACTTTATCGTACTTCACAGATACTGAATTTTTTTTTTTTTAATTATACTTTAAGTTCTAGGGTACATGTGCATAACGTGCAGGTTTGTTACATATGTATACTTGTGCCATGTTGGTGTGCTGCACCATCAACTCGTCAGCACCATCAACTCGTCATTTACATCAGGTATAACTCCCAATGCAATCCCTCCCCCTCCCCTCTCCCTGTGATAGGCCCCGGTGTGTGATGTTCCCGTTCCCGAGTCCAAGTGATCTCATTGTTCAGTTCCCACCTATGAGTGAGAACATGCAGTGTTTGGTTTTCTGTTCTTGTGATAGTTTGCTAAGAATGATGGTTTCCAGCTGCATCCATGTCCCTACAAAGGACACAAACCTATCCTTTTTTATGGCTGCATAGTATTCCATGGTGTATATGTGCCACATTTTCTTAATCCAGTCTGTCACTGATGGACATTTGGGTTGATTCCAAGTCTTTGCTATTGTGAATAGTGCCACAATAAACATATGTGTGCATGTGTCTTTATAGCAGCATGATTTATGATCCTTTGGGTATCTACCCAGTAATGGGATGGCTGGGTTATATGGTACATCTAGTTCTAGATCCTTGAGGAATCGCCATACTGTTTTCCATAATGGTTGGACTAGTTTACAATCCCACCAACAGTGTAAAAGTGTTCCTATTTCTCCACATCCTCTCCAGCACCTGTTGTTTCCTGAATTTTTAATGATTGCCATTCTAACTGGTGTGAGATGGTATCTCATTGTGGTTTTGATTTGCATTTCTCTGATGGCCAGTGATGATGAGCATTTTTTCATGTGTCTGTTGGCTGTATGAATGTCTTCTTTTGGGAAATGTCTGTTCATATCCTTTGCCCACTTTTTGATGGGGCTGTTTGTTTTTTTCTTGTAAATTTGTTTGAGTTCGTTGTAGATTCTGGATATTAGCCCTTTGTCAGATGAGTAGATTGCAAAAATTTTCTCCCATTCTGTAGGTTGCCTATTCACTCTGATGGTAGTTTCTTTTGCTGTGCAGAAGCTCTTTAGTTGAATTAGATCCCATTTGTCAATTTTGGCTTTTGCTGCCGTTGCTTTTGGTGTTTTAGACATGAAGTCCTTGCCCATGCCTATGTCCTGAATGGTACTACCTAGATTTTCTTCTAGGGTTTTTATGGAATTAGGTCTAACATTTAAGTCTCTAATCCATCTTGAATTAATTTTCGTGTAAGGAGTAAGGAAAGGATCCAGTTTCAGCTTTCTACTTATGGCTAGCCAATTTTCCCAGCACCATTTATTAAATAGGGAATCCTTTCCCCATTTCTTGTTTCTCTCAGGTTTGTCAAAGATCAGATGGCTGTAGATGTGTGGTATTACTTCTGAGGACTCTGTTCTGTTCCATTGGTCTATACCTCTGTTTTGGTACCAGTACCATGCTGTTTTGGTTACTGTAGCCTTGTAGTATAGTTTGAAGTCAGGTAGCGTGATGCCTCCAGCTTTGTTCTTTTGACTTAGGATTGTCTTGGCAATGTGGGCTCTTTTTTGGTTCCATATGAACTTTAAAGCAGTTTTTTCCAATTCTGTGAAGAAACTCATTGGTAGCTTGATGGGGATGGCATTGAATCTATAAATAACCTTGGGCAGTATGGCCATTTTCACAATATTGATTCTTCCTATCCATGAGCATGGTATGCTCTTCCATTTGTTTGTGTCCTCTTTTATTTCACTGGGCAGTGGTTTGTAGTTCTCCTTGAAGAGGTCCTTTACATCCCTTGTAAGTTGGATTCCTAGGTATTTGATTCTCTTTGAAGCAATTGTGAATGGAAGTTCATTTATTATTTGGCTCTCTGTTTGTCTGTTGCTGGTGTATAAGAATGCTTGTGATTTTTGCACATTAATTTTGTATTCTGAGACTTTGCTGAAGTTGCTTATCAGCATAAGTAGATTTTGGGCTGAGACAATGGGGTTTTCTAAATAGACAATCATGTCATCTGCAAACAGGGACAATTTGACTTCTTCTTCTCCTAACTGAATACCTTTTATTTCTTTCTCTTGCCTGATTGCCCTGGCCAGAACTTCCAACACTATGTTGAATAGGAGTGGTGAGAGAGGGCATCCCTCTCCTGTGACAGTTTTCAAAGGGAATTTTTGCAGGTTTTGCCCATTCAGTATGATATTGGCTGTGGGTTTGTCATCAATAGCTCTTATTATTTTGAGGTACGTTCCATCAATACCGAATTTCTTGAGCATTTTTAGCATGAAGGGCTGTTGAATTTTGTCAAAGGCCTTTGCTGCATCTTTTGAGATAATCATGTGGTTCTTGTCTTTGGTTCTGTTTATCTGCTGGATTATGTTTATTGATTTGCAAATGTTGAACCAGCCTTGCATCCCAGGGATGAAGCCCACTTGATCATGGTGGATAAGTTTTTGATGTGCTGCTGAATCCGTTCTGCCAGTATTTAATTGAGGATTTTTGCATCGATGTTCATCAGAGATATTGGTCTAAAATTCTCTTTTTTTGTTGTGTCTCTGCCAGGCTTTGGTATCAGGATGATGTTGGCCTCATAAAATGAGTTAGGGAGGATTCCCTCTTTTTCTATTGATTGGAATAGTTTCAGAAGGAATGGTACCAGCTCCTCCTTGTACCTCTGGTAGAATTCAGCTGTGAATCCATCTGGTCCTGGACTTTTTTTGGTTGGTGGGCTACTAATTATTGCCTCAATTTCAGAGCCTGCTATTGGTCTATTCAGGGATTCAAGTTCTTCCTAGTTTAGTCTTGGAAGAGTGTAAGTGTCCAGGAAATTATCCATTTCTCCTATATTTTCTAGTTGATTTGCGTAGAGGCGTTTATAGTATTCTCTGATGGTTGTTTGTATTTCTGTGGGGTCGGTGGTGATATCCCCTTTATCATTTTTTATTGCGTCTATTTGATTCCTCTGTCTTTTCTTCTTTATTAGTCTTGCTAGCGGTCTATCAATTTTGTTGATCTTTTCAAAAAACCAACTCCTGGATTCATTGATATTTTGGAGGGTTTTTTGTGTCTCTAACTCCTTCAGTTCTGCTCTGATCTTAGTTATTTCTTGCCTTCTGCTAGCTTTTGAATGTGTTTGCTCTTGCTTCTCCAGTTCTTTTAATTGTGATGTTAGAGTGTCCATTTTAGATCTTTCCAGCTTTCTCTTGTGGGCATTTAGTGCTATAAATTTCCCTCTACATACTGCTTTAAATGTGTCCCAGAGATTCTGGTATGTTGTACCTTTGTTCTCATTGGTTTCAAAGAACATCTTTATTTCTGCGTTCATTTTGTTATGTACCCAGTAGTCATTCAGGAGCAGGTTGTTCAGTTACCATGTAGTTGAGCGGTTTTGATTGAGTTTCTTAGTCCTGAGTTCTAGTTTGATTGCACTGTGGTCTGAGAGACAGTTTGTTATAATTTCTGTTCTTTGACATTTGCTGAGGAGTGCTTTACTTCCAATTATGTGGTCAATTTTGGAATAAGTGTGATGTGGTGCTGGTAAGAATGTATATTCTGTTGATTTGGTGTGGAAAGTTCTGTTGATGTCTATTAGGTCTGCTTGGTGCAGAGCTGAGTTCAGTTCCTGGATATCCTTGTTACCTTTCTGTCTCATTGATCTGTCCAATGTTGACAGTGGGGTGTTAAAGTCTCCCATTATTATTGTATGGAGTCTAAGTCTCTTTGTAAGTCTCTAAGGACTTGCTTTATGAATCTGGGTGCTCCTGTATTGGGTGCATCTATATTTAGGATAGTTAGCTCTTCCTGTTGAATTGATCCCTTTACCATTATGTAATGGCCTTCTTTGTCTCTTTTGATCTTTGATGGTTTAAAGTCTGTTTTATCAGAGACTAGGATTGCAACCCCTGCTTTTTTTTGTTCTCCATTTGCTTGGTAGATCTTCCTCCATCCCTTTATTTTGAGCCTATGTATGTCTCTGCATGTGAGATGGGTCTCCTGAATACAGCAGACTGATGGGTCTTGACTCTTTATCCAGTTTGCCAGTGTGTGTCTTTTAATTGGAACATTTAGTCCATTGACATTTAAGGTTAATATTGTTATGTGTGAACTTGATCCTGCCATTATGATAATACCTGGTTATTTTGCTCGTTAGTTGATGCAGTTTCTTCCTAGCCTCGATGGTCTTTACAATTTGGTATGTTTTTGCAATGGCTGGTACCGGTTGTTCCTTTCCATGTTTAGTGCTTCCTTCAGGGTCTCTTGTAAGGCAGGCCTGGTGGTGACAAAATCTCTAAGCATTTGCTTATCTGTAAAGGATTTTATTTCTCCTTCACTTATGAAATTTAGTTTGGCTGGATATGAAATTCTGGGTTTAAAATTCTTTTCTTTAAGGATGTTGAATATTGGCCCCCACTCTCTTCTGGCTTGGAGAGTTTCTGCTGAGAGATCTGCTGTTAGTCTGATGGGCTTCCCTTTGTGGGTAACCCGACCTTTCTCTCTGGCTGCCCTTAAGATTTTTTCCTTCATTTCAACTTTGGTGAATCTGGCAATTATGTGTCTTGGAGTTGCTCTTCTGGAGGAGTATCTTTGTGGCATTCTCTGTATTTCCTGAATTTGAATGTTGGCCTGCCCTACTAGGTTGGGGAAGTTCTCCTGGATGATATCCTGAAGAGTGTTTTGCAACTTGGTTCCATTTTCCCCCTCACTTTCAGGCACCCCAATCAGACGTAGATTTGGTCTTTTTACATAATCCCGTACTTCTTGCAGGCTTTGTTCACTTCTTTTTCTTCTTTTTTCTTTTGGTTTCTCTTCTCACTTCATTTCATTCATTTGATCCTCAATCGCTGATACTCTTTCTTCCAGTTGATCGAGTCGGTTACTGAAACTTGTGCACTCGTGTCATGGTTTTCATCTCTGTCATTTCGTTTATGACCTTCTCTGCCTTAATTATTCTAGTTGTCAATTATTCCACTCTTTTTTCAAGATTTTTAGTTTCTTTGCACTGGGTACTTAATTCCTCCTTTAGCTCTGAGAAATTTGATGGACTGAAGCCTTCTTCTCTCATCTTGTCAAATTCATTCTCCGTCCAGCTTTGATCCGTTGCTGGCGATGATCTGCGCTCCTTTGCAGGGGGAGATGCGCTCTTATTTTTTGAATTTCCAGCTTTTCTGCCCTGCTTTTTCTCCATCTTTGTGGTTTTATCTGCCTCTGGTCGTTGATGATGATGATGGTGACGTACTGATGGGGTTTTGATGTAGGTGTCCTTCCTGTTTGATAGTTTTCCTTCTAACAGTCAGGACCCTCAGCTGTAGGTCTGTTGGAGATTGCTTGAGGACCACTCCAGACCCTGTTTGCCTGGGTATCAGCAGCAGAGGTTGCAGAAGATAGAATATTGCTGAATAGCGAGTGTACCTGTCTGATTCTTCCTTTGGAAGCTTCCTCTCAGGGGTGTACTCCACCCTGTGAGGTGTGGGGTGTCAGTCTGCCCCTAGTGGGGGACGTCTCCCAGTTAGGCTACTCAGGGGTCAGGGACCCACTTCAGCAGGCAGTCTGTCCGTTCTCAGATCTCAGCCTCCGTGTTGGGAGATCCAGTGCTCTCTTCTAAGCTGTCAGACAGAGTCGTTTGCGTCTGCAGAGGTTTTTGCTGCTTTTGTTGCTGTTGTTGTTGTTGTTTAGCTGTGCCCTGTCCCCAGAGGTAGAGTCTACAGAGACATGCAGGCTTCCTTGAGCTGCTGTGAGCTCCACCCAGTTCGAGCTTCCCAGCGGCTTTATTTACCTACTTAAGCCTCAGCAATGGTGGGCGCCCCTCCCCCAGCCTCGCTGCTGCCTTGCAGTTAGATAGCAGACTGCTGTGCTAGCAACGAGGGAGGCTCCGTGTGTGTGGGACCCTCCCGGCCAGGTGTGGGATATAATCTCCTGGTGTGCTCCTTTGCTTAAAGCACAGTATTGGGGTGGGAGTTACCCAGTTTTCCAGGTGTTGTGTGTCTCAGTTCCCCTGGCTAGAAAAAGGGATTCCCTTCCCCCTTGTGCTTCCCAGGTGAGGTGATGCCTCGCCCTGCTTCAGCTCTCACTGGTCTGGCTGCAGCAGCTGACCATCACCGACTGTCCGGCACTCCCTAGTGAGATGAACCCAGTACCTCAGCTGAAAATGCAGAAATCACCGGTCTTCTGTGTCGCTCGCGCTGGGAGTTGGAGACTGGAGCTATTCCTATTCGGCCATCTTTGAGAGCAGACCTGAATTTTTTATTGTTTGAAGGTTTGTAAGAACCATGCCTCATGCAAGTCTGTCAGAACCATTTTTCTGATAGCACTTGCTCACTTTGCGTCTTTGTGTCACATTTTGATAATTCTTGCAATGTTTCAAATTTTTATTTTTATTCTGTCAGTTATGGTGATCTGTGATCAGTGAGCTTGATGTTACTATTGTGATTGTTTTGGAGCATCATAAACAAAGCCTATCCAAGGTGGTAAATGTAATGAAACTTAGTCGATAGATGGGATTTGTTCTGACTGCTCCACTGACCACCTATTCCCCCATCCCTCTCCCTCTCCTCTGAATTCCCTATCCTCTGTGAAACAACAATATTGAAATTAGGCCACTTATAGCCCCACAATGACCCTGAAGTGTTCGTGTGAAAGGAAGAGTTGCACACCTTTCACTTTTAATCCCAAACTAGGAATGATTATATTTTTACATTTTTATATTTAAAAACACATTCTAACATTTTCTTCTTTTGTCCTCCAACTGGTTGTCTCACTTCTTTGCTATAGGCAGCCTATTTTGGATATGACTTGTTCACATTTCTGAGAATTTCAGCTTCAATTCTAACCTAGGACAGGCCTGTCTCACTTTTTAGGGGAGTGTTGCTTTTTAACACATAGGCAAATGAAGCCACAAATGAGCCTTTTCTTAGCCACCGGGGTGGCTTCAGGCATATTTTAAAGCTCCTTAGACAATTAGTACTCCATGCTTATTTTTCAACAGGGTTTAGCAAATAAAGATTTATGGAGGAAGTAATTTTGGACCCAGACATGCAACCAGAGAAAATGGTAAAGATTTTTATAAAGAAAAGGAATTATATTTTAACAAAGGGGGAGGGCTATCAAAGGGATTTTCTTTTGTATAATGTATAATGTGTACACACACACACACACACACACACATATGTACGTAATGTTTTCCCAGAGTGGAGCGTGTGCAAAAGATGTGTAGCAAAGGTGGTTAGATATGCAATAGACTTTCCTGAATTTCTAGTTTTATGATAGTTAGCAATTCTGTTGTTAAATCAATTGCATTATCAGTGTGTGGTTTCATGCATTGCTATAGTTCCTATATTCTTAGAAATAGCTCTGAGGCATAAACATCTTCATATTTCATTGTTTATCTGTCCTAGAGTGGTGTGTAGAGTGGTGTGTCCTGGAGTGGTGTGTAGGTGGCTTATGCCCCTACAGTACTGTATTGTTTTCAGGGCATTTACTTCCCCAAATGACAATCTTCCTCTTCATTTGGAGAGCATCTCTTTCCCCTCCACTTGTCTCTGCTCAGCTCAGAGAGCAGTGGTAACAACCATAGAGGAAAGAGTTATGATTTTTTGCCCACCTTAGCAGTGTATTCCAAGGTAGCATGTGAAGGAAGAAGATCTCAATTTCTCTCTAAACTCTGAAAATTATCTGTGACATGATAGACACACCCTAAGTCAGCCCCCAGTGCCCTATAGCCTTTTTGTAATTCCTCATCCTTGAACGTGTGTGGGGGCGAAGAGAACTGTGACTTTTTCCAACCAAGTCAATAAGGCAAAGGTGATGGAGTGCTACTCCCTGATTATGTTTTATTATGAGTCCATTTTAGCTGACTGGAGCGAGACTTTTCTCCCTTGCTGGCTGATGAAATAAACTGCTGTGTTGTGAGAGGACTGTATGGCAACAAAATATGTGTGGGCTTCAGGAGCTGGGAACCCTCCTCAGCACCAAAAAGCCAGCATGAAAATGGAAACTTCCATCCTACAACCACAAGGAGATGAATTCTGCAAACAACTGGAGGCAACTGGAAACAGATCTTTCCCCAGTCAAATCTACAAAGGAGAACCAAGCCCTAGCTGATACTTTGATAACAGCCTTGCAGAGAATCCAGCTAAGACATGCCCAGATTGCCAATCCGGAAAAAAATGAGAAAATAAATGTGCAATGTTTCCAGCTGCAACACTTGGGACAATTTATTATATAATAATAGAAATTAACAGGGTGAAGAAGTATCCAAGTTTTTATTTTGATTCTTCTTTAACATCTATAAACTTCAACTTTTCATTTATAAAACATATTGTTATTTCCTAATCTTAAAAAAAATTAACTCTTGCCTTTATTTGATAAGATTGTACACTGTTCTGAAGATCATGCCATTTGACTCTACTAAACTCCAGTTCTAGACAGTTTTACTTTCTAAGCTTGAATGATTAAAACAGTAGCTAAGAATTTGTGATCTTAAATGAGCTTTTTCCATACTACATGTGGATCCACCCCACCTTGATATGGATACACTCCCATTAAGGATCCTTAAATTAGTGGAGGCCTAAGGTCCTTTCCAACACCCACATTCCATGATTTTTCAGTTTACATTTATTCTAACCCATGTGATACTAAAACAAATAGGGCTCTTGGGTACTTAGCTAGTCAATCTTACTACCTGTTTTTATACTATGTACTCGCCAGAAAGAAACAGGAATTTTATGTTTATGGACTAGGCGATTTTGACCATGATTATCAGCCAATGAACCCCAGCTGGCATAGGTTATGTAGATTTACTCCTAATCTTTAGTTGTGGAATAAATCCTTCATCTCCTTTACTGAGGTACCCTAAAGAAGAGAGTGAGAACGACTGGATTTGTGATCTCTCTGAACCATAGCCTGAAAGCTGTGGACAATACCATCTACGCATAGCACTGGCTTTTGGGTTATTCCTTCTACTGTAGGGTTGTTTTTCTTGCTGTTTGGAAACCATTCTGATCTCTACTTACCTTGAGAACTGGTCACTTAAACATGCAGTGACAACTCTGAGCTTTCCTAGATAGCTGCCTAATGGTGCACAATGTCTGTCCTGCCTTAGGTGTAAGGGTTAGAATAAAATGCACTCCTTATAAAGAAGTTGTTTCACAGTGATTCAGGATTGGAGAAGAACTAGAAAGTGAATCAACCAAGAACTTGTACGCTTAGAAAATTTTCTGGAGTTTTGAAAGTCCTTATTTTAAAACAGACAAAAATATAATGGTGGCCAGGCATGGTGGCTCACACCTGTAATCCCAGCACTTTGTGAGGCTGAGGTAGGCAGATCACCTGAGGTCAGGAGTTCAAGACCAGCCTGGTCAACATGGTGAAACCCAGTCTCTACTAAAAATATAAAAATCAGCTGGGCATGGTGGCATGTGCCTGTAATCCCAGTTATTCAGGAAGCTGAGGCAGGAGAATCGCTTGAACTCAGGAGGCTAAGGTTGCAATGAGCTGAGATTGCACCATTGCACTCCAGCCTGGGTAGCAGAGTGAGACTCCATCTCAAAAAACAAACAAACAAACAAAAAACTGATGGCAAATTTGGAGGAGGTCTATGTCATACCATCCTAGATTTGATTCCTGGTGCAGCTATTTGTCACATAGGTAGCCTGAAGCAGGCCATTTTATATCTTTGAAACTTAGTGTACTTATGGTTAAATTAGAAATTTATGGCTAACAAGATGAAGAATTTTTATTTTTCAATAGCTGGTAAGAAGATTGCTGTGCTATTCACAATAGCAAAGGCATGGAATCAACCCAGGTTTCCATCAATGGTAGATTGGATAAAGAAAATGTGGTACATATACACTATGGAATACTACATCTCCATAAAAAAAGAATGAAAGCATGTCCTTTGCACCAGCATGGATACAGCTAGAGGCCATAATCCTAAGCAAATGAAGGCAGGAACGGAAAACCAAATACCACGTGTTCTCACTTACAAGTAGGGGCTAAACATTAAGCCCTCATATATATAAATATGGAAATAATAGACACTGTGGACTACTAGGGGTCAGGGGTGGTTTAAAAAACTACCTATTGGGTACTATGTTCACTACCAGGGTGACAGGATTTGTGTTACAAATCTCAGCATCACTCAGTATTCCCATGTAGCAAACCTACACATATACTCCCGTATATAAAATAAAAGTTGAATTTAAATATATATGTATATTATATGAATAGATTTTGATTGGATTACTGAATCATAGATAAAAATCCAAAAATGGGGCTCAGGTTTCCAGTGGAAAAAGGATACTACGTTTCATAGTCAAGGTGATTGAGAGAAAAGAGAGGCGGAAACAGTAATATACTGAGTTAGGCAGATCAGGTAGAGATGAGACAAATGAAACTGCCTGTAAAGCAGCAAATTCTCTTATATCTCCTCAGTGACACCTTTTCTAAAATCTGTATGGTCAATAGTTTTTTTGATGAGTTGATTTTTTTTCCTGGAAAATTCAAAGCAGTGCTAGGTTCTGCAACAAGGTCTGTAAAAAAATAAAGAACAGAAATAGGCCAGAAAAAATTAACCTCTGATTGATTTACTATCTACATTTTGAGACTGTTATGAGAATTAATCAGGATAGTGTAAGTCAAATGTCCAGCACAGTGCCTGACACTTGTGCTTTCAATAAATGGTAACCATTATGATTGCTACATTACCAAATTTCATTGTAGGACAGTCATAACCCCTGTGCAATCATAATTAAACCTTTGAACCTAGTAATGCAAAAGTGCTATGCATATATAATAATTATTATTAAATTAAAAATTGCAGGCAAAATAATATATTCAGTAACACATACTTAAGTGAGAAATGCAGTTGCTCTTTGGGAATAAAATAGAAAATTAAATTAAAGAATGGGACTCTTTAATAAAAGAAAGATCAATCAATTCCCAAGAATATATAGAAAGGAGAAAAATCTTATTAATAATCAAGTAGGACATTGCAAATTGTCAGTGAATAAAATCTCAATAATTTGCATCATAATGAGTTGAGTTATTGGTTTCTAAGTTATCTGTAGCTATTGAATGATTCACTACTTATCACATCAACATTCTTTAAAAACGATTTCCTACTGATGAAATATTTCACAGCTGGTTAAGAAATGTCCCCATCTGGCATCATAGTTGGAGCCCACTTTAGTGCCAAGATATGGAGGTGATGAAGAAGGGTTTGCTGAATTGTCTGAAAATGATAAAGTAGTAGTTAAAAGAGAAAGGAATAGTCACCAGGAAGGCAACATTTAAAAATTCTCATACAGTCCTGGCAGGAGTAAAATTTGTGCATGTACTTTGGAAAAACATTTTAGGAGTATCCGCTCAAGTTGATCATATGTCTATGCTGTATCCCAACAGGATCATCCCCTGATGGACTTGGCCGATACGGCTCTCCTTTTTTTCTCACTTGTAATTCTCAAAAATTACTATAATGTGCTGGGAATACAAGATCTTGAGAAAAGGAAGAACTGTCTGGAATGGCCTGTGCTCTGTGCGCATCCTTCCTAGAATAGTATATCCTGAAACACGTTTGCACAGCAAGCCAAGTGACATCTAGGGTATAAAACCCAGAGTGGATTGCTTTCAGGGTCCCTCAACTGTGGCGCAAAGGGGAGCATTTACAGGAAAGATTGCATCCATTCTGGACAGCTTTCGGGAGGCTTGAGGGACTGGGTCACCACAAATTCCAGCCTTCTGTTGTTCCTGGCTGCCTGGGTATGAGTAATAAATTTGCTTTGCTTACCTTACGTGTGAATATTCTCTCTCATCAGATTCATACAAATAGTAGAAACTACATATTGGTAACTGGTGCGTGGTGAACCAGCTTCACACTTAGCAACACGCAAGGTAAGCAAAGCAACTTTATGAAGGTGGTCATCTATAAACCAAGAAGAGAGGCCCCAGAAGAAACCAAACCTGCTGACACCTTTATTTTGGACTGCTACTCTCCATAAATGTGAGAAAATATTTTTCTGTTGTTTAAATCACCCGCTCTGGTATTTTGTTATGGCAGCTAGAGTTGACTAACCCAGGGGTCAATGTGGGTAATTCTGCAACTGCTAACAGCAAAAATGGATTTCTCTTTTTCTTCTGCCTTACAGAGTGAGTGCCACTGATTGGTATACTGTAATCTGAAATTACACTGGGAAGGAGATTCTGAGCAAGGGTGTTCCAGGACAGATGGCAGTCATGCTGATTTGACATCACAAAATCTAGTAAAATTGATCCCCTAAAAATTTAGAACTCTGGAAGACATAAAAATTGAAAACCTGTACATCTAAAAATCTAAGCCTCTAGACAAAATCTAAGCATCTGGAATTTTTTTCTTTTCTCTAGTATAAAAATATGTACATACTAATCTTGCCATGTCTAAAGATAAATTGTAAACCTATACAAAAGAACCGAGAGTATACAGGAGCAGTTGTGACATGAGATATAGCTGGAAGGAAAGAGTATTTTTAAGACAGCACTTACTGGGAGCTCTCAGAGAACCTACAAACTCTGAGAAGCAACTTGGTGACTGCATTTGCGATAAAGGCCCATTTGGTTAAAGTGTTTATGTTGAACAATATAGTATGTATAAACTTGACAATAGAAAAAATTATTTAAGAGAGACTATATATGTGTGTATGAATGTGAATACATTATGTGTACTTTATTAAACTGTCAATTGGAAGCAGGTATATGTGACGTAGGTACATCTGTAGACTCCTTTATTAGGATTCTCCAGTGAAATAGAGCCAATAGGATGTACACACACACACACACACACACACACACCAATTTATTTTAAGCCTCCATAATCACTCATGCAATTATGGAGGCAGGCAAGCTTCAAAATCTTCAGTGTGTATTGATAGGGTGGAGACCTAGGAGAGTTAACAGTGAGATAAGGTCCAAAGGTAGTCTGCTGGAAAAGTATGTCTTGCTTGGAGGTGCTGTACTTTTTGTAGTCTTTAGTCCTTCCTCTGATTGTTAAAGGACTACTAATATTATGTAGGGCAATCTGATTTACTCAAAGTCCACCTAATTAAAAAATAACCTATGCTGCAAGGCTACAGAAAAAAGGGAAAGCCGATGCACTGTTGGGGGAAATGTAAACTAGTTTGGCCACTGTGGAAAGCAGTTTGGAGATTTCTTAAAGATCTTAAAACAGAGCTACCATTCAACCCAGCAATTCCATTACTACGCAGATACTGAAAGGAAAATAAATCATTCTACCAAAAAGTCATATGCACTCACATGTTCATAGATATACTATTCACAGTAGTGAAGACATAGAATCTACATAGGTGTCCATCACTGGTGGATTGAATAAAGAAAATGTGGCACATACGCACCGTGGAATACTATGCAGCCATAAAAAGAACAAAATCATGTCCTTTGCAGCAACATGGATGCAGCTGGAGGCCGTAATCCTAAGTGAATTGACACAAAAACAGAGAACCAAATACCACATATTCTCACTCATAAGTGAGAGCTAAACACTGAGCACACATGGACACAAACATAGGAACAATAGCCACTGCAAAGTACTAGAGGTGGGAGGGAGGAGGAGGGACTGGGGGTGAAAAACTACTGACTGGGTATTATGCTTGCTGTCTGTGTGACAGGATCTATACCCTAAGCCTCAGCATATCTGGCTGATGGGCTCTGTATCCCAAACCTCAGCATCATGCAATACACCCGCGCAACAAACCTGCACATGTACCCTCAGTATTTAAAATAAAAGACAAAATTTAAAAAAATATTCGAACCTCATATGAAAAGTCTTCATAACTGACATATCAAATTAACCATCATAACCCTTACATTAAACTTCAAACAGTCTAACAAATGTTTTGGGCATGATTTTCTAATTTCTCCTGACAAATGAACTGGTTCTTAGTTGGATATGTGTGGCTAAAAAGATATGCTTATTCTGTCTGTAGTTTTTTCATCGTAGTTTTGCTTCATCTTTCTACATCCTTTGTGCGCATTGAAAATTCACTCCTGGCTGGGCGCGGTGGCTCACGCCTGTAATCCCAGCGCTTTGGGAGGCCGAGGCGAGCAGATCATGAGGTCAGGAGATCGAGACCATCCTTGCTAACATGGTAAAACCCCGTCTCTACTAAAAATACAAAAAATTAGCCGGGTGTGGTAGTGGGCACCTGTAGTCCCAGCTACTTGGGAGGCTGAAGCTGGAGAATGGGGTGAACCTGGGAGGCGGAGCTTTCAGTGAGCTGAGATCATGCCACTGCACTCCAGCCTGTGTGACAGAGCGAAACTCCATCTCAAAAAAAAAAAGAAAAAAAAAGAAAATTCACTCCCTTGTATTTGATACTATACTACGTACAAATATGTCCACAATCATGTGATTCACACATTAGGGATAGCCTTTACCAACTATTTATTATCAAACTTCCTGGGCAATGCCTGCTTCTATAAGTGTGGCACAGCCCCATGGCATGCTAGAGATTATGGAAGTGCTCAGACACTCTGTAAAAATGCCTACTGCAGCTTTCTGTCACTGAGGCATGCCTTTTCTTTATGTCCCTGTGTTGTGATCAGGAGAAGGATTAACTACCTTAGCTTTTCTTGCTTCTAGATTGAAAGAAAACTGTTCTGCAGGGGCTTTGTGATTACAGCGACTGCCTCCTTTCTTTGATCCCTGACTATCCAAGGCATTGGGGATTTTGCTGTAGTGTGGAAAACGTAATCACGGTTTTAATAAGAACAGTCACACCAACTTCAACTCATTTCCTTTTTAAGGTGAATTTACTAAGTTGGCAAATAAGGGACATGTACTATTGTGTTTCTCGTGATATCTTTGAGAGAAAGAGTGAAAAATGAAGACTAAGTGTTGAGCATAACTATAAGAAATTGTAATTGATTAAACAAGTGTGATCAAAGAGTGTTGATTTGCAAATTGATGTCATTTAAAAATGCATGCTGTGTGTATGGCTTCTTGTAAGGTTTTCTGCAGCTCTGTGATTGCTCTGCCCTGAATGGCAGTGAGCTATTTTAGATACTGCCCCTTGTTTAGATGCTTAGATTCTAGTGGGAGATGCTACATACAAAATATAATAATTAAAAAGTGTGGTAGGGTACGATAATAACAATGTATATATGTGTAGGATACTATGGAAGCACGAGGAAGGTGGTTCCCCAACATGGGCAGAAGAGAGTAGAGAGAGAAGTGAGAGTCAGGTAAAGCTTAATGAGGTAAGTAAATCCTGAGCTTACTCTTAGTTTTTGTGTTTCAACAACTTCTTCTATGTAATTTCAACCATGTGCCTCTTTTTGGGAGATTACAGAAGTGTATCGCTTATGTAAACAATGTGCAAATAACCCTACCACCTCTCACTGAAAACAACAACAACAATAATAATAAAAACCCCATACAAACAAAGCTCATATGTGCATGCAAAGATTTGAATATAGACTATTATAATTATCAATGGTAATATCTGGGAAGAGGATTGAGGGCGGAATTTTTTTCTAAACTCCTGTATCATTAGTATTTTTCTCTTCCGTAAACTTATATCACTTTTATAGAATTAAAAAAAATTGACTTTCAATTTTAAAAAGAAATAATCTATCACATATTTGATTGAAAAAAAGCTAGTCCCCCTCTGTATAAAAATGCCATAAACTGCTTAACGTCTCTTACTTCATTTGTATTTACACATCTATGTGAAAGGGTGAGGGTTTAGCAGCAGACACACTTCTTCAATTTATCTAGAAGAAAATGATTAGATTATTCTAATTAATTTCAGAAATCAGTGAACTGTGTGGACTTCTAAAATTACTACACTAGTTATGAAACTTCTGATGACATTTTTGAGCCAAATGTTATTCTTTTTAATTGACCAGATGCAAGCCTCTTTTCTCCTCCGTTCTAAAATCTGGGTGCTGTTATGTGGCATCAAAGCACACTTGATCAGCTTTTACATTTTATCTGCCTCTTAACGCTAGCAATACTAGCTTTACTGAAAACTATTATAAAACAAAATGGTTCACTTCAGAAAAATGTGTCATCTTCAATAGTATTCTGTAACATCTTGTTTATATTTCTCCTTCTCTTCAATAATACTGATTGTTGTTATTTCAGTTCACTAGATCAGCACTAGGAAAGAAACTAGACCTGTCAGACAGATGGGTAATAATTGATGACAATCAAAATGCAATTGAATTGCATTCTTTTGAGATCTTGAGATGAAAACGTACTTATAGACACTGTTTCTATTTATACAATTTCTTTATTTGACTTGAAAGGAGCATAGGTACCAGCTCCTTTTCCTCTCTCCACCCATTTTATTCCATACATCTAGAATGAACTCTTTACAAGTTCATGGGGTTAAAATCCTTTATGAAGAAGATCAAGTAAACTCCTCTTGGGAGGAATAACTTTCCTCTTGTCCAGTTTGAAAGCCTGATGCCCCAGAACTTCTAGACCAGGATTTCCTACACCAAATGATGGGCATTATTGCAATGAGGAGATGGGGCAATGTCTGCCATATTTATCTGGTGATAAACCAGAAATCCCAAGATAACTGGGGCACAATAAGGGTGAAAGTCATGAGTTTTTATCTGTGGTAAGCTTAATAGTGTTCCCCCAAAAAGATGTCTTCAAATCCTAACTCCCAATACTGGTGAATGTAAACTTATTTGGAAATAGGGTCTTCACAGATATTATTAAGTTAAGGACTGTAAGATGAGAGCATCCTGGATTTATAGTGGCTTGAAATCCAATGACTGATGTCTTTAGAAAAAGAAGAGAGGACATAGACACACTGAAAAAAAGGTCACGCAAAGACAGAGGCAGGGATTGCAGTCATGTAGTCCCAAACCAAAGGATGTTCCAAGATACCACAAACTGGTAGAAATAAGGAAGGATGCACCTTTAGGGACTTCATAGAAAGTGTGGCCTTGCCAACACCTTTATTTTGGGCTTCTGGCCTCCAGAACTATGAGAGATTCTATTTCTGTTGTTTTAAGCCACCAAATTTGTGTTACAACAGCCCTAGGAAAATAATAGAAATTTTGGTCCCAGGAAGTGGAGATCTGCTGTATAAATACATACAAATTTGAAAGTGGTTTTTCAATTGGATATTAGGTGGAGGATGAAAGAATTTTGATAGATATAACAAGAAAATAAACTAGATTGCATTGAAAAGATGGTTGATAGAAATGGACATTAAAGGCAATTTTGGTGAGGCCTCAGAAGTGATGAATACAATAAAGAAAGCCTCTATTGTTCTAAAGGGATACCTTATGAACAGAGTATTGACAGATATATGAACATTACAGGTGCTTCTGATGATGTCTCAGGGGGAAATGGCTCACATATTATTAGAAACAGGAAGAAAGGTGATTCTTCTTACGAAGTGACAGAAAATTTGGTTCAATTGGATTCTACTGTTGGGTGGAAACAGAACTGATAAGGAATGGACTTGAATAGTAAAGTGAAGAGATTTCCAAGCAAAGTGTTGAAGGTATAGCCTAATTTTTTCTTGCTGTTTGTTGCAAAATTCGGGAGGATTCTAGATCTTTCAGGAATCACCACAGTCTTCCACAATGGTTGCACTAACTTGCATTCCCACCAACGGTGTAAAAGTGTTCCTATTTCTCCGCAACCTGGCTAGCATCTGTTGTTTCTTGATGTTTTAATAATTACCATTCTGTCTGGTGTGAGATGGTACCTCACTGTGGTTTGGATTTGCATTTCTCTAACAATCAGTGATGTTGAACTTTTTTTCATATGTTTGTAGGTCCCATGAATGTCTTCTTTTGAGAAGTGTATTTTCATGTCCTTTGCCCACTTTTTAATGAGATGTTTGTTTTTTTCTTGTAAATTTGTTTAAATTCCTTGTAGATGCTGGATGTTAGACCTTTGTCAAGTGGATAGATTACAAAAATTTCTCCCCTTCTGTAGCTTGCCTGTTCACTCTGATGATAGTTTCTTTTCCTGTGCAGAAGCTCTTTAGTTTAATTAGATCCCATCTGTTAAATACCATTTGACCCAGCAATCCCATTACTGGGTATACACCCAAAAGAATATAAATCATCCTATTACAAAGATACATGCACTCATCTGTTCATTGTAGCACTACTCACAATAGCAAAGACATGGAATCAACTCAAATGTCCATCAGTGATAGACTGGATAAAGAAAATGTGGTACATATACGCCATGGAGTGCTATGCAGCCATAAAAAGGAACATGATCATGTCCTTTTCAGGGACATGGATGGATCTGGAAGCCATTATCCTCAGCAAATTAATGCAGGAACAGAAAAGCAAACACTACATGTTTTCATTTATAAGTGGGAGCTGAACAATGAGAACACGTGGACACAGGGAGGGTAACAGTACACACTGGGGTCTGTTGGGGCAGAGGGTGGGAGGAAGGGAGAGCATCAGGAAAAATAGCTAATGCATGCTGGACTTAGTACTTACGTGATGGATTGATAGGTGCAGCAAACCACCATGACACATGTTTACCTTTATAATGAACCTGCACATCCTGCACATGTACTCTGGAACTTAAAATAAAAATAAAAATTAATTTTAAAAAATTCAAGAAGAAAAAGATGAACGGAAAAAGGAACTACTAAGCAAACAGCAAGGAGTACTTGATAATTTGGAAGGTTCTCCACATACCTAGAGCAAAGGATGCTAAAATTAGAAAAGTTATTGTTGGGAAAGCATACTTTAAATAGAAGGCCAAAGAGGAGGCTTAAATATCTTTTGCTGAATAGATTAGATGTGTGGCTTATGGATCCAATGGACCATTTCAGCAGACATCAGGAATAGAGATTGGTTATCCAGGAAGGATCTGTGGAAGAACCTCTCATCTGACAGTGTAATCCCCTTGACATACATGGTGGACCTATAAGGTTTTTAAGAATGTTGTATAAGCAGAAACACTGCCAGCTTAGACTAAAGGGGACAGAGACAGGAACACAGAGGAAAAGGTCACATGAAGATGAAAGTAGTGATTGGGTGGGGTTACTTAAGAAAAGATTCTCCCTCAGCCTTCAGAGGAACCATGGTCCTGCTGACACTTTGATTTCACACACCTGGGCTCCAGAACTGTGACAGAATAAATTACTGTTGTTTCATGCCAATCCTGTTGCAGTGGTTTGTTGCAGATTTGGGAAACTTATAAACCATCTATTATTATTGACTCTCTAGTCTTCTTCTGCAATGCAAATGAAGTGATCTCTCTGACCTGAGTACCTCTAACCCTGACCCAGGTGTACCTATTCTAGCCTTGGCTATTTCAACAGAATAAAACTCACTCCCTACCTCCTGTTAACTGCTTTGTGAACAACTTGTAAGAAATGTTATACATTGTAAGAAAGTCTTATAGGTACTTATATCTTATCATTCTGACGCTTACTAATTATTTTAAATGTTTCAATAAACAAAAAATTTAAAAAGAGTGATGATAAATAAAACAATCTCTACTACACACTTTATTGGACTCTAATTGTCAGACTTTCTTTTGCAAGTGAGAATGAAATCAATAAATTGTCCCCTAATTGGTAAAGAGTACACAACATATTGTGCACTTGCTTCCAGTTTCAAAATCTCTTAAACTTTGGTGGGGTAGGGAGAGGACAGCTGGAGAAAGGGCTAAGAATATTGAAGGGTAGTGTCTGGAGTATATTAAATAGATGTTAATGCATTGTATCTCTTTTTAAATAATGTTGTAAATTCATGCACAAATAAATATCTTTTAACTATTAGAGTAAATGCTATGGAAACAAAGTATTTAATAATAGCTCACCTTCTGGATTCATCATGTGTCTTATGCACATAGTAATTTTAATGATGTTATTTCCACAGAGGCTGAGCATGATGGATCATGCCTATAACCCCAGAACTTTGGGAAACTGAGGCGGGAGGATCACTTGGGTCCATGAGTTTGAGACTAGCCTGGGTAACACAGGGAGACCCTAGCTCTACAAATAATTAAAATCAGCTGGGTGTGATGGTGCACAGCTGTGGTTCTAGTTACTCAGGAGGCTGAGAGATGACTTGGTTCTGTGTTCCCACCTGAGTGTCATAATGAATTGTAATCTTCATGTATCAAGGAAAGGGCCTGGTGAGAGGTGACTGGACAATGGGCGTGGTTTCCTCCATGTTTTTCTCATGGTGGTAAGTGAGTTCTCACGAGATCTTATGGCTTTTAAAGTGTTCAGCAGTTCCCCACTCACTCTTTCTCTCCAGCTTCCTTGTGAAGAAACTGCTTGCTTTTCCTTCACCTTCCACCATGATTGTAAGTTTCCTGAGGCCTCCCCAGCCATGTGGAACTGTGAGTCAATTAAACCTTTTCCCTTTATAAAGTGCTCAGCCTCGGGCATTTCTTGATAACAGTGAGAAAATGGACTAATACACTGAGGCAGTAGTGTAAGCCCGGGAGGTCGAGGCTGCGGTGAGCTGTGATTACACCACTCCACTCCAGCCTGGGCAATAGAGTGAGACCGTCTCAAGAAAAAATTATTATTATTTCCATTGCCATTTAATGTTGTAACTTATAAAGGATTTATTAATTAGTTATGTGTCTGCATGTCTATAAAAATTGATTCTTAACCCAACAATTGTGTTGGGAAAGTAAGGTAAGTTGTTAGTATCCCGTCGTACAAATAAGGATACTGAGGCTCAGGTAATTAAAATGTCTTGACAAGTTCATAGAACAAGTATCAGAACACTGACCAAAACCTGGACTTCCCAATTCTAGCCCAGTGTTCTTTTGATTTCTTTCTGCTAACTGTGGAAAAGTTGACCGAATTATATAAGGATAACGGATGTATACGCTATTATCTTTTCTGACATTGTGATCTGAAATTTTACATGTAAGAAAAATAATGTCAAAACCTCTTTATTTAATGGCTTACTTTTCTGAACATATGCTTTGACAATTTTTGGCTTGATAATAAAATGAAGCAAATAAGAAGATTAAATATACTCGTTTACTTGTTTCACTGTGAAAACATGTCACGCTACCACTAATGTGTGTGGTGTAAGAAGAAAATGCCCCGGTTGCATTGAACATAGTGTGGTCATTTTTTATGATATGAGAAGATTAAATAGGTTGTAGTTTTTTTTTTTTTTTTAACATTATTTAAATCCTATGGATGGAATTAAGTTGACCCCAAAGGACAATTTATTATCACTGGAAAACCTGGGAAACTTCTAAGAAACACTTTAAAATTATTGATATGCTGGGTTCCCCTAAATCCTTAAGAAAGAAAAATGATTCATGATTCAATGCAATGAAAGACCAGTATGTTTTATGCCAGTAATTTGGCAGATTTGCAAAGGTAACCACTAAGTGCTTTTTTTTCTTTGAACATGAAATGAATGAATATGGACACTTTTTGAGGGAACATTCAAAAAGTTTCCTAAAGTTAGTTATGCTGTTTTTAAAAAGAACCGTTAAGGAACTAATGGCCTAGCTGAATTGATACCTGGGAAAATATTCTACATCTAATAGAAATATGGTTCAAATGCAAAATGCTTACCAGAAAATTGCAAAAAATATAAGTTAAGCATGCAAAGTCATGTCTATTATGCTCCATGCTGCTGCTGTTGATAATACAATAACGTATTTCCAGAATAACAGCTATTGAGGATATTTGTAACACTGAGGAATTGAAAATACTTGTCTTTGGGAAATGTATACTCATGAGCCCGAAGGAAGTGGTTAGTCACACAATGTGATATTTTTTATATACATATGTAAATGCACATAAAAACAAAATGAAAACACCTACAATATTTGGATGTTTAAACTGAAAATATAAACAGAAATAAATACAAATATTAATCTTGTTATATTCACCTTAGCACACAGGGTGTTGCAAAAGGAGCTTTTCTGAGATGACTCTCACAAACATGAACATCTCAAGTTGGGTGACTACAACCTGATGATCTGACTAGGGACCTGGACTGAGAATAGTGTTTGAACTGAATGTGTAGGAGATACGCTAGGAAGGGCTAGAGATCTTGAGGATGTGGAATGACATCTAACTTTGTCTAACTCTCAGTCTGTGGTTTCTGTCCTACTTATAATGACATTCTGGTTGAATTTGTTTGTTCTACAAAGTAAGTCAAGTTTCAAGTCATGTCAGTTTATCCAATTAAGACCTTGATGAGAGGAAAAAGAGGAGAGGCCATTTGTGCTCGTGTGCTCAATTATTTTTACAGATTACGTTTGGCCATCTAAGCTTTTGTTGGTTGTCAATATGTGGTTGATCAAATTAGCACAATTTGGAGGCCCAGTTCATGATTCCCTGGGTCTTTGGAGTCATTAGTGATCCCTGCTTGGTTGTGGTTCCTATTTCAGTATGCCAGCAGAAAAGAAAGGGCCCTGTTTAAAGTATCGAAACTGTAGGATTCCAAAACAAATTTCGAAATTCCCATCTCTAGCTTGTCTGTTTTCCTCACTACTAGCAACTGAGGCATGCTGCTCTCATGTCACCATCCTGCCACTGTCTATTTGTCTTACTTCTGACTTCTGTGAGTTAGCCCTGGTCTATTTATCTTATTTTGGGCAACAGTGTACTGCTTAAGGTCTGGTCTCTTTTTCCCATTCATAGACCCAAACACTTTTCTCCAGGGCATAGCCTTCCTGTTTTCTTTTGTTCAAGTTTGATGAGCTCATGCTCTACACATAACTCTCAGGGCAGCTTTATATACTGGCTGAAGGTGGAAAATTGTTAGAAAAGTGTTTAGTAGGCTGGGCATGGTGACTCATTCCTGTAATCTCGGCACTTTGGGAGGCTGAGACGGGTGGATCACTTGAGGTCAGGAGTTCAAAACTAGCCTGACCAACATGGTGAAACCCTGTCTCTACTAAAAATACAAAATTAGCCAAGTGTGGTGCTGAACACCTGTAATCCCAGCTACTTGAGAGTCTGAGGCAGGAGAATTGGTTGAACCTGGGAGGCAGAGGTTGCAGTGAGCCAAGATCGTGCCATTGCACTAAACTCTGGGCAACAGGAGCGGAACTCCGTCGCAAAAAAAAGTGTTTGGCAGAAAAAAATTATAGCTGCTCACTACAGATTAATGTTCTAACATGTCAAATTGGCTTTCATAAGATTCTACAGGGGCTAATAGAGGCTCACAATCTCCTAGGATTTTCTGGTTCATCGTTGTGAGGGAGCTGACAGGGAACATTCAAAAGATCTTTATGTGCTCCTCAATGACCTCAATGTCCTTTGTGACTGAATAAGTGACGTGCTGAGCTCCATGTTTTTCTTTCAAGGTGATTTCTTCCCCACACGATCGAACAGACACTTCCACTACCCTAGAGAATGCCAATATTAACCCCCTTATGTTCTATATATGAATTTCTGTCAGTCACACAAGAAACCCAAGTCACCCAGGTCATCTCATCATGTGGATGTTGATTCTCAAGCAGCTTGGAATATGCTGTAATTAGCCTTCATCTACCATCCCTCCTTAGCTATCATTCTTCTCCACTGTCTGGAGCACAGTCAGTCGTTAAAAAAAAATCCCCTTTTTACTCAGTCTCTCCTGAGAGGATTTCCTTCACTGTTTCTCTAACTAAAATCTGGCTCTCCCTTAAGGACACTTGGAGTCTTTTCAGATGGTGGTGGTTTTCTCTCACATGTCTCTTTTACTACTTGGTCTGGAGTTAGGATAATTGTCTTTCCTGATTGTTCTTGCCACCTTCAGACCTTTGTTTCTTCTTCCTTCTTCCTTCCAAGCCCCCGATTTCTTTTGAAGTTTGTGTCAACAGATTGCTCTACCCATTACCCCAGTTTGTTGTAGTCATCTAACTAATCCCCAGACCAGCCTTCTTCATTTCTTGAAGATTTAATTATATGATTTACTCCATCACTACTTCTGATACAATTCTTGGTGATTTTAATATTCATGCAGAAAATCCTGCTAGGATCTTGAGTTTTTAGCTCCTTGTTGTTATTTTTCCCTGGAATCTCGTCCTTCACCTTACATCAGTTACCCATTCTCATAGTGGTGCCCTAGACTTTGTCAGTCCTAGTAATAACTTTCCATCCATAATCTCAATTTTAAGTACTCCACTCTGCAATCCACCCTTCCAATCTTTCTAACATGTTCCTTTATTCTCTCCCCACGAGTCACTGGTCTTTCTGAAATCTTCAGTCCATTGATCATACTATCTTTTCACTGCATATATTTTCTCAGCTTTCTCCCATATTCATCTTCCTTTCTGCAAATTTAGATTCTATAGTTCATTTTTATGCTCATCTCTTGCTTACATCCTCAACCCCTTGGCTCCTCTTTCATTATGTATTATACGCCTTGCAAAACCCAACCCTGGTCATGTCAGCCTGCTTTGCGCACACACATGTCTAGAAAAAACTGTACATCAATGCTTCCCAATCTTATCTTAAATAAGTGAATGTTATCCTCAAGTTGGACCCTAGCTGTGTCCAGCAACTGTTTTATTTCTTTCATAAGCTTTCTCTTACTCCCCTAGATAACCATTTCATACCTTCTTCTTCATTCTCAAACATGTATCTCAATAAATCACTTCTCTTTGAGCTAACCAGCTTGCTATTTCACTGAGAACATGGAAATAATCAGGAGGGAACATTTACACACTTTCACGACCCAGTGGACCCATCTACATGTGTTTCCTCTAGCAACTATGGAAGGGTTCTCAGTGACCCTATTTAAGGCTACGTGCTTGACAGGAACACTGGTTTTCTTTTTTTTTCTCTCTCTCTCTTTTCTTGACGGAGTTTCGCTCTTGTTGCCCAGGCTGGAGTGCAATGCTGCGATCTTGGCTCGCCATAATCTCCGTCTTCCAGGTTCAAGCGATCTCCTGCCTCAGCCTCCCAAGTAACTAGGATTACAGACATATGCCGCCATGCCTGGCTAATTTTTTGTATTTTTAGTAGACACAGGGTTTCTCCATGTTGGTCAGGCTGGTCTCAAACTCCAGACCTCAGGTGATCTGCCTACCTTGGCCTCTCAAAGTGCTGGGATTACAGGCATGAGACACTATGCCCAGCCGGAACACTGGTTTTCATCTCCTCTGCCTACCATAGGACATTGCTCCTAAGGGGCCCCTCTCTCCTGCAGCACCAGATTTTTGCTCTTAACTAGTTTATTCTCAGCAGAAGACAAATACGCTGTAACATATCCCATCTTAAAAAATCTGATTTGCCAATTTCTCTCAATATTACCACTTACCTCAGAGCTAAGTTTGGCTCCACCCTCACCCTTTACTATGCTCAATCAGTCAATTTTGCCTCTTTAGACTCTATTTTTTCTGCTGACACTTAGTTGAATCACTTATTACCATCTCACTCAACAATTTGAACAGACTCCTATTACTTTTCCATTGTCATTCTCTGGCCCAGGTTAGAGCATTGGGTTAAATTAATACACAATGAATGTATGTAGATTTGAGGAACTGAGTCTTTTTTTAGACTAAGTATCCTAAAGATAAACCTCTATTATGTTATATCTAAAAAGAAACTTTATAGGGATACATTCTACTTATTGAAGAAAATCAAGATTTCTTAGTGATAAAAGTACACATAACGTTGCATTGAGTTTCATATAACGTGATGGTCTTGCTGAATTTTTGACCATTTTATCAATGTGTCTTGTAAGCTTTCTTCATTCTCTTTCTATATAACTGTAGAAATTCTATTATCCTGTTTTTTAAAAAAAATTAAAATAAAGAAATTATAAATTAAACATCTATATTCTTTCCATCCAGAGTAGAAAACAGTTAATAATTTATCATCTTTTACTACACAGACATTTCATGAGAGGAAAAAAAAATCATTGTAGAAAGAATAAAAGACTTCTTAACTACCATCCATCATAACATCCCCCACCATCGATCACACCATCATCTATATTTGTGTATGTTATTCAGTCTATTTTTTTTGTTTGTTTTTCATCTGTAAAACATATGGTTGAGTGCTATTCCAACATTTATTTTTTCAGGAGCAGAGTGAAGAGTTGGGTGCCAGGCATGGTGGTGTGTGCCCATAATCCTAACTATTTGAGAGACTGAAGGAGGATAATTGCTTGAGCCCAGGAGTTCAAAGCCAGGCTGGGCAACATTGCAAGACCCTGTGTCAAGAAAAATAAAAAGAGTTGGGGAGTACTAGGATATATTCTTCTCATAAATTTAGCTGTCATAAGGACAAAGAATTCTCTATCCATCCTTTAAGGCCCAGATCTAGTACTGTTTTCCCGTGCTCCATCTTAATATGCAGAATTTCTGTTCCAATGTCTTTGGAAATCTTTTTTTAAATTCACATTCATACACACACACACACACGTATGAACACAAATTTTAAAATGCACATAATATATACATACATATATACACACATACATAATTTATACTTTAGATTAATATGTATATAAGGTTCATTTACACTATATATATGAATGAAATATATATACACAGACACATAAATTATTTAATTGTAAATATGTTTCTTAAGGGTTAGCACTACTTATATTACTTTCAGCAGTATCTTTATGCATGTGCACCACCAAATTGCCTGTCGGAGTATACAGCCACCCAACACACCTACCCACAGCCCTCTCCACACCCATATAGATATATTTTTCTCTATGACCACTTTTACTTAAAATATATAAAAATAAAGGAATGAACAATGGAATGGCTGACTAAGAAACATGTAATGATTCAAATTCAGTAGGTGCTCATTATCGAAGTGATGTGCTATACCTCTAATTCTTCATTTCTTTATTACACATGGCACTAGTAAAAAGTAATAAAGGGCTCTTAGCTACTTGAAGTGTTCCCATAACCTATAGGAGTATCATTTGTCTTGGTGGCAACTAGGAAAGGAGCAAAGAACAATTTGTCTTTTTTTGACTCATATTTCCACTTAAATGTAGAGAGATAAAAAGCAAGAGACAGCTTGTGCTAATTAGAAGGAGAAAATTTAAGAGAATATTGCTCTTGGCAGTGTTCAAAATACCAAGGTCACACATATACCTTCTGCAACTTTGCTTCTCAATGGAATAGAGTATTGGGTAACAGGATTTCATGGAGGCAACTTTTTGGATTCTACAAGGGCCTAGCAGCATACAGTCAAGAGGTTGTATGTCAGTTTCTTAAATGGTCACTGACAGGATCCTGTTTATTCATTAAACACAGTTCTTAAGAACATTAATTTAAGCCTGAAAGATTAATGTATCTGGGTCTACTGCTCCCTTGGGGTACAATTCAGTTGCTCTGTTACTTAAAAATGGTTTAGACAATAATTTCTGAGGAGGTTCAAGGACTCTGTCTCCTTTCACTCCCACTCCTTATACATCATATAATTCAGCAATGTCATGACTTTTTGACTGACTTGTGGCTCATTGGTATGGAATAGCCAGTTACCAATTATCTAGTTTCTTTCTTCCACACATCCAGGAAAAATCAATCTGTTCAGTATCTCTTGGTCATTTATTGGCAGATTTAAAAAGAACATAAATGTTTAATAAAGATTCAATAATTCTTATTTTGCTCATCTGAAAACCCTGTTATGCCCATTAAGTTGCTCAGCAATGCTATCCATTTTCTGTGGAAAAATTCACCAATTTTCTGAAGTGTACTACGAGATTAGTAATGCAATACTACCAAACTTAACTATTTAAAGCTAAATTTTGTCTGTCAAGATAAATGAGATACATGAATAAAATGTATTTGAAATGTAGTTCCCATGACTTTTTTTTTTTTTTTGAAATGGAGTTTTGCTCTTGTGGCCCAGGCTGGTATGTAATGGTGTGATCTCAGCTCACTGCAACCTCCGCCTCCGGGTTCAAGTGATTCTCCTGCCTCAGCTTCTCCTGCCTCAGCTTCCCAAGTAGCTGGGATTGCAGGTGCCTTCCATCATGCCCAGCTCATGTTTGTAATTTTAATAGAGATGGGGTTTCACTATATTGGTCAGGCTGGTCGCAAACTCCTGACCTGTGGTGATCCACCCACCTCGGCCCATGACTCTCATTGAACATATTCATTGAATTTCTAATGCGTACATTTTGATAATCCACAATGAATCTTTTAGGGTCTCATTTCTAATGTCAGGGTTCCTATGGAAATCATTAAAACTTAAGTAGAATTAACACAAGCTTGCCTTCTACTCTAAACTGTTAATAAAATCCTTTAGTCTTCTGTGTTAAAAGGAGTCTTTCATTCAAATACTCTACTTCCTATTTTTGCCATTTGGTATTGCAAAATAATTGCAATATGCTTAGGTGTGAATTTACTTCATCAGGAAAAGTTCTTTTATCATTAATATAGTTAGGAAGGCATCTCAACAAAATGAAGCAGGCAGGTAATAACCACCCCACCCAAAGAGGGAAAAACTCCATAACAGATATATATTTTGTCTTAAGAGTTATATTTTGTTTCACTAGAGTGTGAACTCCGTGACCATAGTCGTCATTTCTGGCTTGCTCCTGACTATATACCATTGATTAGCACAGCATGTGACATAGTAAGTGCTCAATAAAAATTATCAAATAAATGATGTTATCAACCTTGTTTTATTCAGACTAAACCAAATTCTATAATGGAGGTCATAAACATCTGCCCTGTAGTGATGATTTAACAAATAACAATCTTCCTATTCTTTTATATATTAACCTAGAGCATTGATCATAATTACGTGAAGCCTCACTTAAAGCTATATTCAAGATTTTTTTTCATAAATCATTCATATAAATCCCACAATTTCAATATAAATCAGAAATAAAAGGCTGGGCATGGTGGCTCATGCCTGTAATTCCAGCACTTTGTGGGGCTGAAGCAGGAAGATCGCTTGAGCATAGGAGTTCAAAACCAACTGGGGCAACATTGTGAGACCTCATCTGCACAAAAAGGAAAAAAAATAGCTAGGCATGCTGGTCCCATACTCAGGAGGCTCACGTGGGAAGATCACTTGAGCCTGAGAAGATCGCTTGAGCTCAGGAGGTCAAAGCAGCTGTGAGCTATGATTGTGCCACTGCACTGCAGCCTGGGCAGCAGAGTGAGACCCTGTCTCAATAATAATAATAATAATAATAGTAATAATAATAATCATAATAATAAAATCATCCTGCTAGCTGGATATCATTCCTCTCTCTCTCTCCAATTGGAAAACTAAGGTAAAACTTATTTCAGGGTGCCAACCAGAAAACGAGGTTAGCTTATAAGTGAGATTGTTTTTCTTCACCTCTATATTGTACTTGGGTTCTTCTGTATGAGATACATTGGAATTTTCCCAATTTTTAAGGTTTTTACTCAGGTCCTCAAATTTCTGTGTCTGTGGTATGTTGTCTAACAGACCAAGACTTGACTTTTCTGGTAGAGAAGCAACTATTGAGAATGCCACAGACTTGAGCTTTCCATGCTATATTTAGAAGATAATTTGCTGTACATTCTTGGATCGATTTTTGCCATCTCAGTTACTTTATGACAGATAATTGACATTCTTTGTGCTATGACAACTGTATGTGATGGATTAGTTCTAGTGGTTGGCACTGGTTAGCTTCATATCAGTCACAGAATTTCATGAGCAACCCGATTCAAATCCTATGCAAGACACAAGAGATTTCTAAGAATATAGCCAAACTGAACTTTAGTAAAAGAGAAAACATCTTCTCTCTTTGAAGAAATCTTCAATTTTCCAAAGTCACGAAAAGATGAACACTCAGTGGACTATTATTAAAAGTTTCCAATGGTCAGTATATATTGCAGTTGAAAAATTTCAGAGTATGACTGTAGCTAGATATTGTGATACTTTTATATCAAAGCATTAATGCCTTAAAAATAATATAGTTAAACTCACTTTTTACAAATTAATCAAGGGTATAATTTAGTCCATGAGAAATTAGAAATTATTTCAATAGGCTGCATTAAAAATGCTGTATATTTAGCTTATGTTTAAAGTAGTGCATAATGGGGATAAGTGAGGATACATTCAGGAGACAATTTCCTGATGGGATTATGAAGATTATATAAATACTGATAGAAATGTTAGTATCTATCAAAACATTGAGTGACAGAAGGCATATCCATAAGACTTAATACCTTTTGAGATCATTAAAACATTTATAAGTTATATTTTCTTTGTGATCATATATCTAGTTGTTTATTTCCTCACATCTTGTGTTCCCAAATCTTACTTTTCCTCTAATACTGTAAGACTAAATATAATTTAAAGAAACAGTATCTATAACCTTCAAAGTATATGTTATTCATTCTTTCACTTAAATGGTTTAATATCTTGCAATTCTTCTCTGCTTACCTGATATTGTTCTATTAGCCTCACATTGTTTTTTATTGCTTTTAAATTATTTACTTGATACATCATAATTGTACATATTATACATATAGGGTACAGTAAGATTATATATATGTGTGTGTATATATATATATATAATATATATATATACACTGTGTTAATGATCAAATCAGGATTTTTAGCATTTGTGTTCAAATGATATAGAAAACAGTTTACTAATACACAGATTATTTAAACTTGTATCAATGCAACTTAACTCATTGGTCAAATTCTTAATATATGTGCTTCTGTTTCACTTCCAAGTTGGCCAGATAAGTTATCTTCACAAACTTTTAGAACCATCTCTTCATACATTTTTTCTGCAAAATAATTTATATGCAGACTTCATGGGGTTGATTAATCTGAGTATTTCTCTGGTCACCAAAAATATCCAAAAACATTTATCTTTTATTGAAACTTGCCTGTTTTACTGAACCAGATTACTGTAACATATTTTTCTTACTTTCAAATTTTTGTAATGGCGTTTTCAACTTAACCCTTGTTTCTTTTTAAGGTTTAAACAGGTCTTCTTTTTCCCTCCCTTCCCTCTCTCCCTCCCTTCCCTCTCTCCCTCCCTTCCCTCTCTCCCTTCCTTCCCTCTCTCCCTCCCTTCCCTCTCTCCCTCCCTTCCCTCTCTCCCTCCCTTCCCTCTCTCCCTCCCTTCCCTCTCTCCCTCCCTTCCTTCCTCTCTCCCTCCCTCCTTTCCCCTCTTTCCTTCCTTTGTTTCCTTAGCACTTCTTTATTCAGTTCACCTGGTGTACGAAAATAGTTTTCTCAAAACTGAATTATCATTTGCAACACTCTCAATCATCTGAATAAAGGGTTTCTTCTATGTTCCAGAAAACAAGGAATAGAACATAATGTACCTGAAATTACAGGCTGAATTAGCACATGGTGGCTAAGTGATGCTAAACACAAATAAGGCTAATTCTCTGAAAATTGATTCTTTAGGAAATGACTGATTTACTTAGTTTTTAGAATAATCACTATGGTGAGTTCCTTGATTCTCAGACATGTCTATTTTGGTCATGTCAGTTTTTATTAATAAATGAGTTGGCCAGGTGCGGTGGTTCACGCCTGTAATCCTAGCACTTTGGGAGACCGAGGTCGGTGGATCACAAGGTAAGGAGTTGAAGACTAGCTTGGCCAACATTGTGAAACCCTGTCTCTACTAAAAAGATACTGGGGGAACCCATCCCCAATATTTCAACATAGGTTCTTTCTATTTTCCATAAATGTCGGCCGGCTGAGAAATAGAGAGACAGTACAAAGAGAGGAATTTTACAGATATTGGGGGAACCTGCCCCCAATATTTCAACATAGGTTCTTTCTATTTTCCGTAAGTGTTGGATGGCTGAGAAATAGAGACAGTACAAAAAGAGAGGAATTTTACAGCTGGGCCACCGGGGGTGACATCACATATCGGTAGAACTGTGATGCCTACCTGAGTCTCAGAGCAGCAAGTTTTATTAAGGGTTTCAAAAGGGGAGGGGGTGTAAGAACAGGCAGTAGGTACAAAGATCACATGCTTCAAAGGGCAAAAAGTAGAACCAATAATAAGGGTCTAACAAAGATCACATGCTTCTGAGGGAACAGGACAAAGGACAAAAGCAGAACCACTTATAAGGGTCCAACAAAGATCACAGGGCAAAGGGCAAAAGCAGAACCACTGATAAGCATCTATGTTCAGTGGTGCACGTATTGTCTTGATAAACATCTTAAACAAGAGAAAACAGGATTTGAGAGCAGAGAACTGGTCTGACCACAGATTTATCAGGGCAGAGTTTTTCCCCACCCTAGTAAGCCTGAGGGTTCTGCAGGAAACCAGGGCATATCTCAGTCCTTATCTCAACTACACGAGACAGACATTCCCAGAGTGGCCATTTTTAGACCTCCCCCCAGGAATGCATTCCTTTCCCAGGGTGTTAATATTAATATTCCTTGCTAGGAAAAGAATTTAGCAATATCTTTCCTACTTGCACGTCCATTTATAGGCTCTCTGCAAGAAGAAAAATATGGCTCTTTTTGCCTGACCCCACAGGCAGTCAGACCTTATGGTAGTCTTCCCTTGTTTCATAAAAATGGCTGTTATTCTGTTCTTTTTCAAGGTGCACTGATTTCATATTGCCCAAACACACATGTTTTACAATCAATTTGTACAGTTAACACAATTATCATAGTGATCCTGAGGTGACGTACACCCTCAGCTTAGGAAGATTACAGGATTAAGAGATTAAAGTAAAGACAGGCATACAAAAATTATAAATTATTTGTGTGCTGATAAATGTCCATATTAAGATGAAATCTTCACAATTTATGTTCCTCTGCCACTGCTCCAGCCAGTCCCTCTGTTTGGGGTCCCTGACTTCCCATAACAAAAATACAAAAAAATTAGCCAGGCAGGGTGGTGGGTGCCTGTAATCCTAGCTACTCGGGAGACTGAGGAAGAGAATTGCTTGAACCTGGGAGGTGGAGGTTGCAGTGAGTTGAGATTGCACCACGGCATTCCAGCCTGGGTGACAGAGTGAGACTCCATCTCAAAAAAATAAAATAAAATAAAATAAAATAAAGAGCTACATAAATATGGGTTTTTTTTTTTTTAATTTTTTATTTTTGAGACGGAGTCTCACTCTGTCGCCCAGGCTGGAGTGCAGTGGCCGGATCTCAGCTCACTGCAAGCTCCGCCTCCCAGGTTTACGCCATTCTCCTGCCTCAGCCTCCCGGGTAGCTGGGACTACAGGCACCCGCCACCTCGCCTGGCTAGTTTTTTGTATTTTTTAGTAGAGACGGGGTTTCACCATGTTAGCCAGGATGGTCTCGATCTCCTGATCTCGTGATCCGCCCATCTCGGCCTCCCAAAGTGCTGGGATTACAGGCTTGAGCCACTGCGCCCGGCCAAATATGGGTTTTATAAAGGTTATTTTTTACTGTAGATAGCAGTTCACTAAAAATTTACTGAACGTTAAAGTAGATGCTATGGATGGGTCAAAGAGAGTTACATTCAAAGAAGTGACTGGGTAAAAAATGCTCTAGAATATAGATGGATAACTGAAAATTCAAAGGCCATTGTTGAGGATAGGTACTTTTTATTCAATCGCATGAGGTAGAGAGATTTAAGTGAACTGAAGGACCTAGAGAGGGAGAGAACAGTATAGAGGATAGATAGTTACACACACACACACACACACACACACACTCCTCTTATATGTGCGTATGTTAGGAAAGCATAGAGGAGAGAGGGAGAATTGCCAGTTGCTAGGGAAAATAGCTTCACCCTCAGTCTGGACATTAACCAGTGAGAATAACTAGGCTTTGCTTAAGCATCAGAGATTTATACAAACAGAATTAGTTGAGGCGATCCAGCTGTGAGTACTAGGATGGAAATTTAGACTTCTGTTTTCTAACCTGCCTGTTTCCAGGTTCCTCATCTGTAAAATTAGGTAAATGTCTCTATCCTAAATATAAGGTGAATATTTACTCTAGAGCTTACTCTAGAGATGAGAGAATTCAGACGTTAGACTTCTTTACTCTCTCTACTTTGCCCACCCTAACATTCCTTATCTGGAAAATAAGGTGGAGATCTGTATGTTAAATATAAACTGAATATGAGGTGAAATCAGCACATCTGAAGAAGACGACAAAGTGCTGGATTTTGAAGGCTTCTGTGAAAGAGCTATATATATTATAAATTCCTGGAGTGATGAAATCAGGGAAATAGATCAGCAACTATGGTGAGTCTGAGAGCATTTATGCTGGACATGATTATGTGGTTCATGTGAGAAACAGAGTTAGCAGATAAGAGAAACATTTAGTCACTATTTTATTTAATAGTATCTAGATCTTGGGGATTTGTAAAATAACCTCAGTTTCAATTTGGGGCCATTTTTTTTTTTTTGAGACGGAGTCTTACTCTGCCACCCAAGCTGGAGTGCAGTGGCCGGATCTCAGCTCACTGCAAGCTCCGCCTCCTGGGTTTACGCCATTCTCCTGCCTCCGCCTCCCAAGTAGCTGGGGCTACAGGCACCCGCCACGTCGCCCGGCTAGTTTTTTGAATTTTTTAGTAGAGATGAGGTTTCACCGTGTTAGCCAAGATGGTCTCGATCTCCTGATCTCGTGATCCGCCCGTCTCAGCCTCCCAAAGGGCTGAGATTACAGGCTTGAGCCACCGTGCCCAGCCAATTTGGGGCCATTTTAAATTATTTCTTGTTATTCAGGGTTTCAAGGTTGTTTTTCAAATATAGATTAAAAATGTATAGGAGTCAATTTGATTTCAGATCCAAAATTTTTTTCACCAGCATATTTTTGTTTGAGAACAACTAGTACAAGAAATCATTTAAGCTGGAATGGGATGAGCAAATTTAGTATATTTTCCTAGGGGTTTTTGAGCTGTTACGTTACTATAAATAAAATAAATTAATTTTCTTCAAGTTTACAGATTCTTTCATATAGCACCAGCAAGCATAGCCACATCCCCGTTACTGTAACTTAAATCCTAAAATGAAAAGAAAACAAAAATCTGAAAAATTTAAGATCCTAGAAATCTATACTCAATTCTGGATATCTAATACGTGCTAGTATTTTTTATCTTTTTCTCTCTGCTTTCCATCCTTAAAATGAATTTCTAATATTTTGGGTGTGTGTATAAAAATGAGGAGAGACAAAGGGAATTTTTGCTGGATACTCCTTTGTTGAGTGTTTGTACTGGAGTTGGGTCTTCCCAGCCAGCAATCCTGCCTGTGATCTAAAGCACTCACAGTGACCTGAGGACTTTTATTTGGATTTGCTCTTTCTGTTTTATGCAGGCATCATTCAGACAGTCATCATTACTATAATGTAAATAAGCATCCTCTAAAACCTCAAGCTCCGATAGCTTTGTGTGATCAGAAGTCCCTCAGTAACAACTTCCTCTGGGTTATGGAAGTTGACTCAGCATGAAAGGCTGTTTCCGCTTTTCAGCCCTTTTGACCTATCTATGTTCTAAATAGAACATTCAATTACTCTTACCCTTCCTGTTTTCTAACCTTTGCCCATTGTGAGCCCTTCAATATGAATAAAATGTCTAGCATACCAAAGAGGAAATAATGAGTCTAAAAGGTATCCATCAAGTATGATGTAGTTGCCTGGCCAGCTGTAGGCAGAGAAAAAGCACAACTCCCTGCTGTGCATTCTTCTTTGAGAAAAGAGTTGCTGACACCTTTTAGTCTTCTCTCCATAGGAGCTTATTTCTTTTTTCTCCATCCACAGCATTTCTAAGATCCACATCATCAGAGAAAGAAAAGTAGAAGAAAAAAAAATCAAGTGTGAAATGCAATCATAAAGTGCATCTTGAAATCTATACCACCAAGAGGCTAACAAGGCAAAGGGTCCATGGCCTCCTTTCAAAGTTCAATTTCAAAGGGTAACTATATATGCCTGAAACTTATGCTGCAACCAGGAGGGTCCCACCCATCAATTGCAGATTTCAAAACTGTAGCCCTTTCTTTGATGTCAATAATAGATGACTGGGAGGCAGCTTATAAAATATAATTGGCAGCTTGGACTGAGTCTGAACACAGTAGCTTGCAAACTTACATAATCCTGGAATTTATGAGAGTTTACCTACCTTGGTGGGGAGCAAGAGGACATGGACCATGATTCAATGCCCTGAACAAAACAAGTGAGCTTCATATCTTTTTCCAGTCCTCATTCTTCCTCATCCCAGTGAATGGAAACCTGATAGTAACCCAGAAATCAACTGTAACTTCTCCCTCTACCATGTTCTTTTACATTTAAAATCCAAATCCTACCATAATTAACTCATGCATTCACATCTCTCCATCTCACTCTCTAATTCATGCCACCAACATATCCTCCCTGGATTCCTAAAATGATCCTTTTTCATCAAGTTTTAAACTCTCCTAATGTATACTCTACATTGCAGCCAGCATGATCTTACTGAAAGACTGGTATCTTTATAATCCTCAATGTTACTATTGCCTTCCAAAGCTCAAACTCCTTAACACTGTTTTGCAGTGCCCTATAGTATTTTCCCCACTTACCTCTCTTCCTTATCTCTCAATCAATCCCCCTTTCTCCACACTGAAGTAAATCCCTCTAGGCTCTCCTATCTTTACCTCTACTTTTTGGCCTATATTCCCATTTTCCTGTAACATGCTCTTACTCTTCTGGCTTTCTCACACTTATCTTTTAGGTTTCAGTCTTCTCTCATTCTTGGACTTGATTAGGCTCCTCTGTTGCTTCCCTTAATTTCCCTCTCATAGCCTCTTTTTAGATTGTTGCGTCACTGTTAGTATATCTTCATCCTGAGAATGGAAGCTCCTTGACAGCTCTGTGAGGGCAGGGAAGGTACCTCAGCTTTTGTGGACTTTCATATGCCCATGACTCCGTGATGTTTGTTGAATGAAAGGATGAATTAACTTTCCTATGCTCCTGAGATCCAGTGTCATGAATTGTATATTAGTCTGTTCTCATGCTGCTAATAAAGACATACCCGAGACTGGGTAAGTTATAAAGAAAAGAGGTTTAATTGACTTATAGTTCCACATGGCTAGGGAGGCTTCAGAATCATGGAGGGAAGCAAAGGGGAAGCAAGACATGTCTTACATGGCAGCAGGCAACAGAGAGAGCATGTGCAGGGAAACTCCCCTTTATAAAACTGTCAGGTCTCATGATACTTATTCACTGTCATGAGAACAACATGGGAAAGACTCACCCTCATGATTCATTCCCTCCTACCGAGTTCCTTCCAGGACTCATGTGGGAATTATGGGAGCTACAATTTGAGATTTGGGTGGAGACACAGCTAAACCATATCAAATGGTTAGCTGAAAAGTAGGTTTTCCTTTCCCAGTCTATCTGGAAATTGAGGGAGTGGTTGACAAGACAAAGTGCCATAAGAGAATGGCTTTGTGTGTCCCTCACAGAGAAGGAATGGAGAAGACTGCCTTTTTGCAGTGAAGACTGGGCTACTTTGGGAGACATTGCATCCTTCCCGGCCTTGCTCTCAAAGCTTCAAATTGGGGGAGGGTAGTGAGGATGGGGTAAGAAACTACGTTGAAACCTGTTATAATGGGTGAGAACTCTGTAGAATTAGAATATATAAGCAATACAAAATGCTGAAAAAATACCAAGCTTTCAGGGAATGTAAAATGCAGGATTAGGCCAGGCACAGTGGCTCATGCCTTTAATTCTAGCACTTTGGGAGGCCGAAGCAGGCAGATCACCTGAGGTCAGGAGTTCAAGATCAGCCTGGCCAACATGGCAAAATGTCATTTCTGCTAAAAATACAACAATTAGCTGGGCATGGTGGTGCAGGCCTGTAGTCCCAGCTACTCTGAAAGTTGAGGGAGGAGAATGGCTTGAACCCGGGAGATGGAAGATGGAAAGAGCTGAGATCATGCCACTGTACTCCAGCCGGGGTGACAGAGCGAGACTCTGTGTCAAAAAAAAAAAAAAAAAAAAAGACAGGATTATACGAAATTTTCTTTTACATTTTTCCTTCTATACTCAGTATTTTAAATTCTCTAATTCTACTTGGTCTCCCTCCCTCTCTTCCTGCCTGCCTGGCTGCCTTCCTCCCCCTTTTTCTCCCTTGCTTTCTTCTTTCTTCCCTTTCTTCCTTCCTGCCTTCCTTTTCCTATGAGAACACAGCCTATATGACATGCCATGTACAGTTGCAGGCACTGAAGATACAATGGTGATTCTTCCCTCCTTTGCTTTCTTCTTTCCTCCCTTTCTTCCTTCCTGCCTTCCTTTTCCCATGAGAACACAGCCTATATGACATGCCATATACAGTTGCAGGCACTGAAGATACAATGGTGATTAAGTAAAAACAAAATCACCGGATCAGGAAGCTCATATTTTAGTGGAGAGGCCAACTAATAGATATGTTAAAATGTGTAATAAAATGTCAGTTAGTGATAAGTGCAATGAAGGAAAATAAAGTAGGAGAAAGTATAAAGAGTGATTAAAGTTTGGGGAGAGTGGTGAGGATAGGCTATTTTAGGCCTGAATGTCAGAGAAGACTTTCTGAGAAGGTTTCAAAAATTTCACCTGAGAAAATTATATAGGCAAGGAAGATTTTATTCGAGACTATTGCGATAGGGTCAAAGATATGGAAATAGGGGAAAGAGATCAAATTCACCTTTGCCGACACAAAAGGAAGGAGGATTTTAAAGAACGGTGGTAAGCTAATGGAAAAGCACTGGAGGACATAGGGGTTAATGGACGAACGACTTGGCCATTTGTTTTTGCTAATTGTCTCTTATCAAAGTTAGGCTTCTAACCTCTCACAGAGACTGGGATGACTCCTACATTTTTGAGAGACATATTTCTGGCTTGTAAAACTGGAAAGAGTCTGGGAGATTTATATCTTAAAAGGGGACAGAGAAGGAATTTATTATTGGGAGTTTTCTAAAGTAAATGCTGTAAGAAAAGGGAGGCCAGGGACCTATAGTCAAAAAGTCTGTGTAAAGTTTAATCAAGCTGAGGGGAATGTTCAGGCCATCTTGATCAAAGGTGGCATTTGGGCAGAGACTTAAGGAAGTGAGAGAGAGTTGCAAACAGGTTCTGAGCATGAGCACCACAGGTTGAGGTAAGAGCCAATGCAAACTACCACTAAACAACAAGCCCGACACTGGAGGAGCAGTCAAAAAACACCAGTTGGACTCAAATGGAGTGAGCAAGGAGGGCAAGGGAGGAAGATGGGGCCAGAAAGCTGGACAGAGGCCAGGCCAAGAAGGATTTGCTGGGAAAGTTTGAAGTTTATTCTGAGGGTGCTGGGAAGTTGTTGAAGGTTTGAAAGGAGAGAGTTTCATCGTCAACATGTAAAAGGTCCTCTTGGGCTGCCATGTTGAGTAGAAGTGGGGAGACTATCAAGGAGACTGCTGCAATAACCATACATGAATCTTAGAGTAGGGTGGTAATAATGGAGGTAGGGAGACTTGGCATATTAGCTAGAGTTCTCCAGAGAAACAGAACTAAGAGGAGGTTTATTCATTAATTAATTTATTTATTATGGGAATTGGCTTATGCAATTATGGAGGATCAGAAACTCCATGATCTCCCATCTATAACCTGGAAAACCAGGAAAGCCACTGGTATAATTCAGTCTGAGCTACAGATTAAGTCTCAGAGTGTGAAGGACTAGGAGCTATGATGCTGAGGGAGAAAGGAGATGGATGTCCAGCTCAAGAAGAGAGAATTCACCTTTTTGTTCTGTTTGGGCCCTCAGTCAATTGGATGATGCACACCCACATTGGTGACGGTGGATCTTCTCTACGCAGTCTGCCACTTCAACTGCTCATCTCTTCTGGAAATGTCCTCACAGATATACCTGGAAACAGTGATTTACCAGCAATCTTGGCATCTCTTAGCCTAGTCCAGCTGACACATAAAATTAACCATCCTACTTGACACATGTGAAAGTGTATATTTTTTGCTGAAAAAATAGATTTGAGATAAAAATAGAAGTGAAGGGAAGCTTAAAATTTTTGACCTGAGTAACTAGGTAAATACTGATGATACTATGAAATAGAGAAGCCTGGATGGAGGAGTAGGTTTAGAGGTTTATGAGGGGTATAAAATAAAGAGTTCAGTATTGGACAAGATAAATTTGATAAGCCAAGTAGGTATTATAAATTTGATAAATATATTGATAAATTTGATAAGCCAAGCCAGGTATGTCACCTGGGCAGTTTCATATATTACACTGAAGCCTAAGAAGAGAGACTTTGGAGATGAAAAGAGAAATTTGGGAGTCAGAATATACCTAGTACTTAGGGTCTTCTGAATCTTTTTCAGCATATGAACATGAGAAGAAAAATACAGCATTTTTTTTCAAATGTACTCTTTTCATTTGAAAAGAAGTACATAAAAAAGAGTACATTTTTCAAATGTACTCTTACTTATTTACTGACTCAGCCTAATATATATATATAATTAGTATATGGCATATAAATATATATAAAATTCATTTGCATGAATAGTTAATGTAAATATATATATTTAATTCATTTGCATGAATAGTTACTTCTTTCAGTAACCTTTTTTTCTGCTGCATTCCACGCTGAATTACAGAATAAGCAAGTGCTTTAAGGGAACAGCAAAGCCAGAATGCTGAATTTGTTTTAAAAAATGCGTTTGATATTTCAAAAATTTATATGAGATACTAATAATGGGAAAATGCAGAATTTCGTTTTGCTTTCTTAACCTCATTTTCCCAATATAGTATTTTTAGAATGTGCATATATTTGGGATATATGACACTATACCATTTCAGTCTTAATAGCACCTTGACCAGGCCTTAAGCTTGGTACTGGTCACCATAAGAAATGTATTATAGAATTTCTGCTTAGCCTTAAGTAAAGCAAAAGTGACTATGCATAAATGAATAATGACACACTGCATTAACTGGTGGTGCTTTTTAGTTCTTTATTAACTTTAATCAGTGGTGGATGAAACTCAAGGGATTTTAAAAATCAAACTCAGATGAGTGTTACAAAGAGAATTTTTCCAAATGGTAGTCTATTGTTTGGTCCACAGATATTTATTTTATTTTTATGTTCTTTTTATACACTTAGTGAGAAGTTGTCAAGTATAAGGTCAGATAGGGATATTACATATACACTATGTACCTGGCCTGTTTTTAAGTGCTGGGATTATAGCCATTTTAAATGGATAAAAGTATTTGCTCTTTCTGAAACAGATAATAAAAATAAATAAGTAAAATTTATATGCTAACTGGTAACAAGTGCTAAAATAAAACAGGATTAGGATAAAAATAAAACAGGATTAGAAGGAATAGAGAGCAGTGGGTTGGGGATGTGTTTGCAATTATAAACAGGATGATCAGGGAACACCTCACTGAGGGGACGTCGTTTTAGTCTTTTCTCACATTACTATAAAGAAATACCTGAGACTGGGTAATTTCCGAAGAAAAGAGGCTTAATTGGCTCACAGTTTTGCAGGCTTTACAGGAAGCCTAGTGTCATCTGCTTTTTGGTAGGCCTCAGGAGACTTTCACTCATGGTGGGAGGCAGAGGGGGACCAGGCCTCTTACATGGCAGCAGCAACAGTAAGAGAGAGAGCAAGGAGGGAGGTGCTACACATCTGTAAACAACCAGATCTCTCAAGAACTCACTATCGTGAGAAGAGCACCACGGGGATGGTGCTAAGCCATTCGTGAGAAACACCTCCATGATCCAGTCACCTCATGCCAGGCCCCACCTCCAACACTGGAGATTGTGATTCAACATGAGATTTGTGTGGGAACACAGATCCAAACCACGTCAGTTATTTGAGTCAAGATGTGAAGGAAGAGAGCAAGCTCTGAAGACATACCAAAAAAGGGCATTGCAGGCAAAGGAAACAGAAGACATTTTTAGGCTTAAGCATGGCTGGAATGTTTGAGGAATAGCAAGGTGACTACTGTCTAGGGAGCCAAGTGAGGGAGAGGAGGGCAGTAGGAAATGATAAGGAAATAGCAGAGAACAAGATTATTAGAGCCTTGAAACCACTGTGGCTGACTGGCTTTGAATTTGATGAAAAACCACGGGGGGTTTTTAACCAGAGAAGGAACATGAGCTGATCCACATGTTGAAAGGATGACTGACTCTGGCTGCCATGTTAAGAACAGACATTAGATATGGGCTGGGGGGAGGGGTAAGAGTAAAAGCAGGGATAATTCTAGAATGCTACTGCAATAATACAGGTCTTCACCTGATGATTAAGATAACAGTGGACCATGAACTTTGCTGTGGAGGTGTTGAGATTGGATCAGAATTATCCTGAAAGTACCTGTGGTGAGACTTGCTGAAGAAATGTAGGTGGAATGTGAGAGAAAAAAATAAAGGATAACCTCAGGGTTTTTGGCCTGTAGAATTGAAAGAATGAAGTTACCATCTACTGAGACTGTGAAAACTTAGGAGAGAGATATTTGAGGATAAAGATTAGGTATTTATTTTAGGATATTTTAAATTTGGTATGCCTACCAAAGGTGCAGTTGTAGTTATCAAGAAGGCAATTAGATACACGAGTCTGGAGTTCAGCAGTGAGGTCTAGGGGTATCTGGGATTAATCAGTACATATCTTATATTTAAAAGAACAAGTATAAATAGATGAGTTGTCCAAGGACTGAAGTCAGGGGTGCTCCATCCATGTTTAGAGGTTAGAAAGATGAGGCACCAGCAAAGGAGACTGAAAGCAGTGATACAGAAGGAAATCCAGCAGATGGTGGTGTTCTGGAAAGCAAGTGAAGAAAGCATTTGGAGGAGTGATGAACTGTGTCCAAAGACACTAGCATGTCTAGTGAAGTGACTGAGAATGGAAACTTGCATTTAGCAACATGGAGGCCACTGATGACCTTGAGCAAGCAATTTCGGAGGAATAGTGGTGCAAAAGCCTGGGTTTAAGAGAGAATTGGAGAGGAGGACATGTTGGCATTAGTGAATGTAGAAAACTTCTTGAAAAATTTTTGTTATAAAGGAGAGCAGAAAAAAGGATTTTGACTGGGAGACCTGATGTCAATGGGATTTTTTTGTTACTTTTTTAGATAAGAAATAAGTATGCTTCAGACTGATGAGAAAGAAGAGAGGAACATATTGGTGTTAATAGGGCAGAGAGGAGTGGAGAGAATTGCTTGAGTCATACTTGACTAGTGGAGAGGCCTGGGGTTTAGTGTTCAAGAGAAGTTGCCTTTAGTTAGGAGAGAGAGGGAGAATCTGTCTCTGTCTCCTCTACTCTCTTCTTTTCCTTTCCTGCAGTCTCCATCTCTCCATTTCTAGTCTCCTTCCCGCCTTCTCTACCTGCCCATCATCCAAATTTTGTCAAAAATCGTTTAAAGGGTCCTATTAGGATTTAAAAATTTTAACCATATTAGAATTAGAAGATTAAAAAGGAAAAAGAGTTGAGATATAGAGTTTGTAAACTTAGAATAAATATAGACAATTCATCTTACTAAGTACTTAAATATTTCAGCAATCCTAAGATAAACAGGCATTTCTCCTTGTCCCAGCTGTGACACTGACTAGCTGGATAATTTTGGTTGAATTACTTAACCCATCAGGAGTTCTTTTTTTTTTTTTTTTTGCTTTCCAGAACTAAAATGAGAGTCATAAACTTACTATCTAAGATCTCTAAAAGTTTTAAAGTCCTATTTATTTGTAATGTATTAACTTAATGACTTCATTTTGTCTTCCATGAACTATCCACTAATTCAAAAATGACTAATTTTTTGCAAATTTGTCTCAAATACATAATGTTTTACTTCACTTATGTTTTATGTTAACATACTCTTTTTAAAAACATTTAAGGTAAATACTTCTAATATTCTATCACGGTGTGGTTTAAATATGATTTTAAGAATGTATAGCTTTACATAGAACTTAGTCTTTCTTGTTGACTCATTCATTTTTCTAAATAAAATGGTGACAGCTACAAAACAGAATACACAAATAAACAATAACTACATATGGAACGAACATTTAAGTAATCTCTTAAATGTTTATATTCCATTATCTTTCTTAACTCTCTAGGAAAAGGAAATTAACATGCATAATATTGGAATCCAAGTTCCTTTGCAAGCCCGAGTGAGTGTACAAATTATTCATTATATGCTAAAAATATAAAATAGATGAATTTTTATCATTCTTTAACTGTTCTTAATGGCCCCTCTGGAGATCTCTCTTTTTCCCCCATTATCAGCTGTGAATTCTGTTATGTCTCTTAAAAACTATCCCACTTTCTATGAATTTTCTTACAAAGCCCAGACTTTGTTAATCTACTACCATCACCAGCAAAAAAATTCAGTTTTCTATTTAGTGGTAACAATTCAACATTACCCCCAGAGATTCTTGAACACATAAGGGGTATGTGTGATGTTGATGTGGTCTCTAAAGAATTACTAGACGATGATCTCACTTATATGTGGAATCTACAAAAGTTAAACTCATGGTAGTGATAGAGGCAAGAGGCAGACAAAGGCTTAGGCAGATAGGGAAGGGTCCCTGGAGAAACTCTGACCCACCCCACAAGTGTTTACATCAGATATTTTGTGCAGATAAGGGAACCTGGACAGGGGGCTTTCCTGGGTGTCCATGCAGTGGACTAGAGGCCCACATTCACTGAGGGAACATGGTAGAGTCACCAGGAATTCATGCCTTATGCAGAGGAGGATCCTGGCCTCTTCAGTTCATGTGTCCTGGTATTCAATCTGCGAGGTGGAAACCTGCTTGCAAGACCCCCACTCTTTGCTGAGAGCTTTCTTTTCACTTAATAAATTCCACCCTCTTCACCCTTCAAGGTGTCTATGTGTCTAATTCTTCCTGGTCATGAGACAAGAACCTGGATTAGCTGAGCTAAGGAGCAAAAAATCCTGCATTACTAGCAGAGAATAGAATGGTGGTTATCAGGGGCTTGCAGTGTGAGGGATTTGGAAGTTTGGTCAAAAGGTACAAAATTTCAGTTAGATGAAAGATATTCTTTTAAGCACAGATTTCTTAAAATCAGCCAACTTTCCTCTAGTTACGTATACCTAACATTGAACAGCTGATTTTTGAAAATTTTCTGTGAACTCAAAAGAAAAAATAAAACACAAGTGAAAAAATAATCAACCAGCCAAACAAATAAACAGATTGGTGGGACAGACAGCAAGTCCCTGACTCTAAGTAATCACAACACCCATTTTTGAGGCTTGTGAGTTTTCTCAAGCTTAAAAGCTGAAGCAAATCAGTTTGTTTTTGTTTACCAAGCATATAAATGTAAAATAACTAGTGTGGTCATTCCCAGACTGGAATAGATACTGAGATTGGTTCTTTTTCTTAAGCTTTTTAATTGACATGTAATAATTATTGATATTAACAGGATAGAGAGTGATATTTTGGTAATAGATGTAATGTGTAATGATCCAATCAGGTAATTAGCATATCCATCACCTTGAATTAAGACTGGTTTTTAGAGTGTGTTATTTGGCATTTAATTACGTTCAATGATCCCCCATTGAAAACCAAATCAAACCAAACCAAACCACATAAAAATACCCTCTCAAAATTATGTTTCATTCAGCTGTCACTCTCTCTCTTCAAAGCCAGCCTTCCTCCTCACACGCTCTATTGAAACTGCTTCTCTCACCACTGACCTCTGAATGGTCCAATTGTGTAACCTAGGCATTTAACTCTGTTGGTCCAAACACGTCTAACCAAACTCTTCTCCTCTTGCCTCTCATGGCTTTATATTCTTGTAGTTTTATTCCTATGTTTATTTCTTCTCTATTTTCAGGGTCCCCTAATTCTGCCTTTGCTGAAATAGTGATATTCCTCAGAATTCTCCCTGATACGTCAGAGAGTGATCTTAGATGTGCTCACTGCAGGTCAGACAGAGAAATGAGAGCTATTAATACTATAATGGGCTGTCATTTTAGTCTCTTTAAGGTTTTGGTGATAATAGGACAAATATAAAAGTAATTCAGGAAAGAATAAAGCAATAAATGGATTAGATGAAGCTAAGCCTGTGATATGATCACAGAGTGGGGTGATAGACCCTAACAAAATGTAAAATTAAGTAATAATATGCTTGACAACCAACCACATGGAGTATTGGATTCTTGTCCCCTTAAAACTTGGAATTTGTGGTAAAACAATTATTAAAGATTGGCCAGAGTATGTCCTTGGTAAAACGAGATGATAAATGTCTCCCTAATAAGTATTATTAAACTCTGGAAACATATAGAATTAAAACTAGGAATATTTAAGAAAATCAAAAGCAGAATATTATTTTTAGGTTAAAAAAATCTATAATTTTTAGCATTTTATAGTACTGATAATGTTTAAGAGAATTTGCCATATTCGAATCATAGTCCAGCCTTAAAAGTTGCTATTTAAGGCTGGGCACAGTGGCTTATGCCTGTAATCCCAGCACTCTGGGAGGCCAAAGTAGGTGGATCATGTGAGCTCAGGAGTTTGAGACCAGCCTGGGCAATGTGGTGAAACCCAATCTCTACCAAAATACAAAAAATGAGCCAGGCGTGGCGGCATGTCCTTGTAGTCCCAGCTACTCAGAAGGCTGAGGCAGGAGAATTGCTTGAACCCAGGAGGCAGTGGTTGCAGTGAGCCAAGATTATACCACTGCATTCCAACCTGGGTGACAGAGTGATATGCCATCTCAAAAATAAAGTGCTATTTAAAATGGATAAATAATTATTTTGCCTTGTGATTTTAAGTAAAGTCCATGACAGAAATTAGGCATGGCCCATTCACTGCTCATTCTCTATCCATTTTGCAAAAACTAGAAACCTAAAGGCTACATTTTTCAGAATCCCTTGTAACTACAGTTCTACATGTAAATTCGATACACTTGAGTAAGACTTGGATTCGTGATGAAATAACCTGGGGTTAAGGGGCATTCACTATGCATGTGCAGATCATAGCAGAAACAACATGATTTTGGAGTCAATAGCTATAGAAGTGGCTTCCAGATTCAGCAGGTGGTGGCTTTCTAATTTGGCATCTTCCTCATGGTGGCTTTCTTCAAGAGTCAGCAGCAGGCAACAGCTTCCTTACTCTGTGCCAATCATCTATGGCAGAAGTAGCAGCTCCCATTTTTCTGAGCATGCTGCCCTCTGTGCCTGGAAGGTCTCGCCTTCCGTTCTCTACCTGAATTATATTAGCTTGGCTTTGCAGATTCAGCCAATGTATCACTTTATCATAGAAGGTTTTGGGAACACCCTCCACCCTCACACCCCACTGTCCTGGGTAATAACTTACCCAGGTGACCTAATAGTCACCCTCCCATGTGTTCTCATTTATGCCTGTGTATTCCCAATTTACTAAGTAGCACACTCCATTGTATTTATTGGTTTATTTGATCTATTTCTCCATTATATAGTAGGAGCCTTTTGGATAGAAACTATGTATTTGTTTTTGTTTTAACTATGAAACCCCAGCCCCAAATATGATATTTGGTACATAGTAGGCAGTCAGTACGTCAGTGAGTGAATGTCTGAATGCCAGTGTGAGGCTTCCATGGCAATTTGGACTTTCTCTTTGAAATCATTATTTCTAAACATATATGAGAAAATATTCCCAAAGAGGGAAACCTAATTACTCTGTAATTCAAATGAAGTAGCATCTAATCCACTCTCATAAGTAACTTCTCATGAATAGTAGCACCATTGAATTTCCTAAATCTTTCTTTCCTGATAAGAGCCCATTAACTTTACCAAAAAGAGGGCTTATTACCAGGCTCTGTTTTGGGGTGAGAAAAACACTTTACTAACTAAATATTTTTAAAGGGAAGAGTCAAATTAAAATGATGATGCAGATTGGTTTCTTTAGCAGTTTTTACCTTGTAATTGCCCTATCTTGTTTGTTGAATTATGACCAAAGAGAGACAAAGCTTGTACTCCAGTGATTGGAAGAATTTCTTAAAACATTAGATTAACAATGTAGGCATTTTAGGTTTGTAGCACACTGATAAAATAATTTTGCATTCATAGTACTTGTGATTTAGGCAATAGTTACAGGTTTTTAATTTCAACAGTATTGACACAAGGGAAGCAGAAAATTGCAATACAAAGAAAAATTTGGTAGCTGTCTAGTAATGACAATACCTGATAAATTATATATGGCTGGCTCTTTTAATTTGAATTAATAAAGCTTGTTTATATCTTCCAAATATCTACCTGCACAGGTAAAGATAACTGGTAACCTTTCCTTTTTCTGATGCAATGGAATGTTTTTATATGTGTCAAATTACAGATCATTAATGAAAAGGTAGAGAAAATAATGAAGATATTATACTGCTATCCCATCTACACAGTCAAGTTGAAGAAACTTTTAACCAAACATAATTGCTACAGTACAATGAAAACCTTATTTTCAAACACAATTAAATCTTCATTTTCTATGTTTCTTGACTGGCTTTTATGGTATTCATATTCCCCATCAAGAGGTATAGGACTATAGCCTCTCATTCAAGTTATCGCTGAGAATCCTGCAGAAGTGTTCACCTTCTGACTGGTGCATCTCACGCCTAACATTGCGCTGAACACCATTCGTGTATTCAATAAATATGTTTTTTTTTTTTTTGAGACAAAGTCTCACTTTGTCATCCAGGTTGGAGTGCAATGGCACGATCTTGGCTCACCGCAACCTCTGCCTCCTGGATTCAAACAATTACCCTGCCTCAGCCTCCCGAGTAAACAGGACTACAAGTGCTCGCCACCATGCCCCGCTAATTTTTGTATTTTTAGTAGAGGCAGGATTTCACTGTGTTGGCCAGGCTGGTCTTGAACTCCTGACCTCACATGATCCACACACCTCAGCTTCCCAAAGTGCTGGCATTACAGGCGTGAGCCACCATACCAGGCCTAAATACATATATATAATATATATATTATATATATATATTATATATACATATTTTTTGAGACGGAGTCTTGCTCTGTCACCCAGGCTGGAGTGCAGTGGCCGGATCTCAGCTCACTGCAAGCTCCGCCTCCCGGGTTCCCGCCATTCTCCTGCCTCAGCCTCCGGAGTAGCTGGGACTACAGGCGCCCGCCACCGCGCCCGGCTAGTTTTTTTGTACTAAATACATATATTTTTGTGCTGCTTCTGTATCCAGGACTATTGCAAGCTCTGGGGAGCCAGTGGTGAAAAGCACAGATGTGGTGTGAGTACTGGCCTTTTTAGAGTAGCTTAGTTGGTAGCTGGAAAAGGGATATATACAAGCAAGGTTAAATAAATAAAAGAGTAGTAAGTGCTGCGAAGGAAATTAATAGGGTACTGTGAGAGAGACTGACAGCAGACATGGGCCTCTGAGAGCTCCCAAGTCACTGTGTCCCTGCACAATGCTGGGCCTCTACTGGCTTTCCCTAAGTTCCCTGTGATGTGAACCGTGTCTCCTCCATAGCCCCCAGTCTACACTGGGCAGGCTTCCTGGGAAGGTGACTGCCTGCTCACCATGTCCCAACACCTTTGTGTGCTGCAAAGTTCTCTTCTTTCTCAGAGGATTTTACTTTATTAAAAGAACCCTTAATACCCTAGCCAGAAATATTTGCATTTGGATGACTAATTGTCGGGGCTTTCCTGAGAACACCTGTGAATATTTATTCAACTATTATGAAACCGAAAGAGTCACCATGGTGGTGTCTCTCATGTAGAGAAAATAGCTCTGTACCAAAATGGCGAGTGATGTGTTACTCACTTTATATGAACAAAAGTAGAGAATTAGACAAATAATTTAGATTTGGGATGAATTACAAAACCTCAGTAGCAGCACTGAATGGCCATTTAGCTAGGAAACAGAAGCCTGGCAGTTTCCTGGGTTTATCTCAGGAAACAGGTTCAAATCCAGTCTGTGTTATTCACCATACCTCATGCATGATGTTATGCAAATTATGTTTCTGATATTTGAGTTCACCCTAATAGTCCTGAATAGAAGCAACTGCTCTGTAACTCCCAGAAGGCTGTAGGATTTAAATGGAAGTATGCCATAAATTACTTATTGATATTATTATTTTTATTTCTTTTTTTTTTTTTCTTTTTTGAGACGGAGTCTGGCTCTGTCGCCCAGGCTGGAGTGCAGTGGCCGGATCTCAGCTCACTGCAAGCTCCGCCTCCCGGGTTTACGCCATTCTCCTGCCTCAGTCTCCCGAGTAGCTGGGACTACAGGCGCCCGCCACGTCGCCCGGCTAGTTTTTTTTTTTTTTTTTGTATTTTTTAGTAGAGACGGGGTTTCACCGTGTTAGCCAGGATGGTCTCGATCTCCTGACCCCGTGATCCGCCCGTCTCGGCCTCCCAAAGTGCTGGGATTACAGGCTTGAGCCACCACGCCCGGCCGATATTATTTTTTAAAAAAATTTAGAGCAAAATAACATTTATACGGCTAATATGTGCCAGAATTACCAGATGTAGGCAAAATTATCCTATGTTACTGATGCAGAAGCTAACAGAGAGAGGGTAAATGGTTCACTCAGAGGTTCTTTTAATAAAGTAAAATCCTCTGAGAAAGAAGAGAACTTTGCAGCACACAAAGGTGTTGGGACATGGTGGCCAGGCAGTCACCTTCCCAGGAAGCCTGCCCAGTGTAGACTGGGGGCTATGGAGGAGACACGGTTCACATCACAGGGAACTTAGGGAAAGCCAGTAGAGGTCCAGCATTGTGCAGGGACACAGTGACTTGGGAGCTCTCAGAGGCCCATGTCTGCCATGTCTGGTAATAAGTATTACTGGGGTGAAAAATGAAATGATTTGTTACACGGTCCTATTCTCTTTGACTTATAATTTATTTCATTCCAAGGTTTGTATTTAAACATCTGTTGTCAGTGTCCACCTCTAAGTAGAGGAGACCTTCAGAATGGTTTGATTCCTGCTTTTACCCATCAAAATAGGCCTATTTTTACCTGCTGCACATACTCTTTACTCTTAAATTTTCTTTTAAATCAAGAGTTTTTGATTAATATGAATAAGTAAATGAATGAATGAATGCCCTTCATTTAGGCTACTGTGAATTGGCAAAATTATTTGAGAGCTGGTCGATAGTTTGCTCTCATAAGGTAGGCTGCATAGACCCCTACGGTAGTTTTCTAAAACATTTGAAAAATATCCAAATAAAAGCTTAAAAGTGTTGGTTGGTTACCCAGTATTGTCTCCAAGGAAACTCTTTCTTTCTTTCTTTTTTGCTTTAGCCTGAAAATTGCTGTGTGGGAGGGATCCTGTGAAAAGGACCTGTTAAATTATGTTAAATATTCATTTGCTCACTTTAGCATCTGGATAGACTTTTTCACACTTTGAGAAATACATATCCAGGAGTAACTTTAATTGACTTGGTGACTTATCTTTCTCCCTAAAAGAAGGATAGATAAGCTGGGACCATATATTTTATTATATTATGAAAATATAAAAAATACCATAAATGGAAATCAAAGTAGTAATGGATCAGCAGAACTGCTGTGATAGTTGTAATATCTTTTCAAACATGTTAGCAGAAAATATTGATTTTTCTATACATATGTATGCAGAAATATACAGGTGTTTACAATCTGGTATAATTTGTAGTGAATTTTAAAGGTGTTAAAAACAACAGAAGGAACCCGTGAATGATTAGCATTTTAAAACCAAGGTGGGTAAAAGGTAAAATGAAACAGCAAATTATACTTTTTAATCAGTGCATTGTTCTGCGGGAAGAGATTATTGTATTCACTGACAGCCAATTCTGTAATGATGAATTATTGTTTAAAAGCCTTTCTTTATGATATTTTTAGTAAGCAATTAAGAAATAACTGTTCAGCTAATTTTTATGTATACATTTATAAATCTTGGCTTTAGTTAAGATTTCCATCAAGTTAGCTGATAAATATTTTTGATAGCATAGGTACCTCCCCTACCTTTTCTTTCTTTAAAATTCCCAAACAGCATAATTTTTCCAATCATAAAGACATAGTAAAAAAAAAAAAAAAAAAAAAAAAGGCAAAGCTGGATTTTATAACTGTTGTCTTTTTAAATAAGAAGCACTAATCACCACTTAGAATTTCATTGTTACTTGTCCTCAAAGAGTAGAACATTTGCTGTGGTCCCTCAAACTGTGATTAACCCAAGGCCAAATTTCTATCTTACTTTGTACCTGCTCCTATTTTCAGGTCTTTCTAAGGTCTTTAAAATGTAAGGAAAATTCCCTAGTCCTGAATCTGAGGAAGATTCAGCATAAAAGAAATGTAGCACTTTAATTTTCAAACTGGAAAAAGTTAAACTTTTCTTTGGGGCCAGGTGTGGTGGCTCACGCCTATAATCCCAGCACTTTGAGAGGCCGAGGCGGGCGAGCTGCCTGAGCTCAGGAGTTTGAGACTAGCCTGGGCAATGTGGTGAAACCCCATCTCTACCAAAATACAAAAAATTAGCCAGGCATGGCGGCATGTCCTTGTAGTCCTAGCTACTCGGAAGGCTGAGGCAGGAGAATTGTTTGAACCCGGGAGGAGGAGGTTGCAGTGAACCAGTATCACACCATTGCACTCCAGCCTGGGCAACAGAGCAAGGCTCCGTCTCAAAAAAAAAAAAAAAAAAGGAAAAAAGTTTAGAAAAAAGTTTATTTGGCATTGAAGTTTTATGTTTAAAAAATTTTTACTCTCATTTTAATTTTTGTAAGCATCTCAAAGTTTTCTGGGGTATATTATTGATAATCATTATGGTTTACCAGTTGATTGTAAGTTTTAGGATTATCAATCATGTAAGCTTTTTATTTTTGTATAAAACATCTATTGACAAATGGATGAAATCAGCAATGATCCAGTTATTGAAATTAAAGGTACAGAGGAAGGGTGCCCTCTAAATAAAACAATATTCTTCAAAGACCTGAAAAGATAAACTTTGTGTTTTTTATTTTTTGCTTTGGGGAACTTTCAATCAGTAAGCAGCTCAAAGTGAAGTACAGGTAACCAGGCAGTGAGTCCAGGGCTGTCTCTTTCCCTGATGCAGCAGGAGGAGAGAACAGGATCAGTAGAAAGAGAAGAAGGTGGGAGAGAAGCTAAACTGTTTTACCTTAAAATTTTGCCTCCAGCTAGTGCAAAAAATTTTAAATATAATTCTGTTTTTGGCTGGGTCATACCATACTCTCTTTCACATTAAGTTCTTTAAGCTTAATTTTTCAGAATACTTCTCTTGAATTTTTATTATTTACTTTTGCATGATTTCTATCTTGAGTCACTAACAGAACATCAGTAGTTATACTTTTAATAATTTATTTTTGGGCATTGCTATGGTTTAAGTATCATTTATCCTCATCAAAATTTGTGTTGAGGATTAAGTTTACAGAGTGTAATGTGTTGAGAGGTTGTGAAACCTTTGAGATGTGTTTGGGTCATGAGAAATCTGACCTCATGAAGAGATTAATGCAGTCACCTGGGAGTGAGTGGATTCCCACGGGACTGTATTAGTTTCCATGAGAATGGGTTCTTATGAAGCAAGGTTGCTGCTTGTGTTTGGTCTCTTTTTGCACATGTTTATTCACTCTTCCACTTTGCTGCCATGCTGTGAAGTAACAGGAGGTCCTCACTAGGTGGGCTGCCCAATCTTGGACTTCCCAGACTTCAGAACCATGAGCTGAATAAACCTCTTTTCTTAATAAATTACCCAATATCAGGTATTCTGTTGCTATAGTAACACAAAATAGACTAAGACGGTCATGTAGCTTTAAACAATAATGGCTAATTTAAGGCCAGGGCACTTGGAAAAACTGATAATTTTCTGTCCTCATTTGTCTCTCATATATATATATGTATATATATATTTGATACATTATATATACACATACAGATATGAGACAAATGTCTCATTATATATTATTATACAAATATCTCATTATAGATAATATATATTTGCCTCATTTATTTATATATCTTTTAAATATATTCGCAAGTTTCTTCTACCTGCAGAGGGAGTTCCTAGAACAAGGGTTATTCTGTAGCTTTAGTTAATTAATAGTCTGAGGAATAAGAAAGAGTAAGAGATAGAGTAGTCTTTTGTTATTAACACACAGAGTCCAATTTTCTATATTATCCATTTATTAAGTGTCAGTAAATTATCACCCACATACAAAGAGAAGAGTCGCTGTATAAAGGTTTTTGCTTAGAAACACAGTTCTGTATAATAGTGTTAACCTTTGAAGATGCAGGTCTTGTGTGAAGGTTATTTAAGTCCAGGCTAGTAAGGATTTTCTTTTTTGTCCTGCAGGAAGTAAGTTAGACTCATCATTCTGTGAGTTTTTGTTCATTTAGAAATATGTTGGACTAAAGTATAATGTTATGGTCTGTGATCCACTGAGAACATCTACTTTTCTGGGCTCACCACTTAAGAAAGGGAGCTGCTTTTTGTTCTCCCTGGTAGAATCCATACTGAGATCTAGAACTGGTGTGAAGATTTTATCTTTCAATTCAGTGAAGACTCTCACCTTTCAGGAGGCAAAATGAAGTTGGTCTGTTTAAACAAGCTCTCCCTAACAGAAGGATGCCAGGGGTCATCTAGATAGTCCGGATATGCTATAGCTGATCACCATAGACAATAGTAACAACAGCAATTTATGTAATGCATTTTTGTCTGTTTCTGACTATATTTTTCGCAGTGTGAAGGCATAAACTGTACTGGATTAAGTTAAGCAAGGAAGACTTTATTTTTGTTACTTCAATAGAGGAGAGAGTTAGGACTCAACTGTGCTGAAAAAAATAATGTGGGAGGGTTTTTAAGCACTGGGGTGAGCTTGAGTTTAAAGTACTCAATGATGTTAGCAGGAAGGTTGACAAATTGTATGTGTCTTGCACATTGACTTATTCCTGAACTTGCAAATGTTTTTCTTTGTGATTAAGTCATCTGTGTTCGCTAATTGGTTCTCATTAAAATTAGATAGTCTCCCACTCTCCCACAGAAACTGGAAAGTAGGGATGCTATCTTTCTTGGTGATTACATTTCAAGACATGGCTCTCAAGGCTTGGAGAAAGACATTCCTGTGTTATGAAACTGGCAGGAAGCTTTTTAAAAGATTTACATGTTTAAGGGGCAAAGAAAAATTTAAGAATTACAAGTTTTCTAAAGTACATGCTCTAAGGAAAGGATGACCAGTGGCATAGAAATTGAAAAAAGATTGTTTAAAATTTAGTGAAGCTGAGGGAACTGTTCAGTCTGTCTTGGCTAATAGTAAACATGATTTCGGCTTCTACTAAACCAGCCATAAAGTCTCATTGATTCGCAAGCAACCAATTTGAATGTCTGCATTATTTTGGATTGAGCTTGGACTGATGTCCATCTCTATGGTCTATTTGTAAAATGTTCTAAACAAATAAATATTCAAAGCTAAATATTTGAGAATGATTTAAAATTTTCTGAAAAACTTTTTAAAGTATGCTTCAAGCTTCTGAATTACACCAACTTCACATCACCAATTGGTTCACAAATTACAAATCTTTCATATTCATGAAAACAAATGCCCTAACAGCTCTACTGAATTAGCATTTTTATTAACTTCATTCATCAAAGAAACAATGATACTTAAAACAAAATGTAATCTTATAATCTCTAATTTTAACTAAGCCCAGTTCCTTTAAATCAGAAGTGTAATATTGACTATACACTTGTTATTTTTGCTCATAACATAAGTGCTCACGTACCTCAGATATTTTAAACTGGAAATACTAAGCATTTATAATTTGAAGGAAAGAATAAGTGAGTACTTTGTCTGTTAGAAAGTGTAAGTTTGTGTGTAGAAAAAGGCAAAATGAAGTATTGTTGTTTTAATTATTCTACTCATTTTGTATTAGTAAGTATGTCGTTGGTCATCAATACTTAAGATAAGCATTACTTGGAAATTGCTTAGTTTGGTGTCTCTCTTTGGGTGAAACAGTTGCTTAGCATATATAATCATCCCCTCACATTCTCTTTTATTTATTGGAAGCAGCTAAATACACTGCTGGGAAAAAAAGTTATCTTTCCTTTCTATCTTAGCTTCATGGCTGAGGCTCCTAAAACAAAAGACAGACCAATAAGAGAAACATACAAATTCATTTAATATAAGTTCTATGTGACACAGGAGCCTTCATAAAGAAATGAAAACCCCCCAAAACAGGCAAACCAAGCATTTTTTTGCTAGGTTTGATGGAGAGGTAGATAGCCATTGAGAGGTATGACTGGATAGAAAAGTATAATCTAATGGTAAAAAACTAGGGGGAACTTGTCAAGGCTTATTTGTTCAGATTCCTCTCTGGGACCCTGTTTCTTCAGAGATAAGAATGTTTCTTTCCTGTGGGGATAGGAAGGCCACCTCTCAAATGAGGGTCATATGAAAGCTTTAGGGGAGAAGGGCAGGAGAAGGGCAGAGAGTGACCTTTCTAGGTTTTATGACCTGCTTCAGGGGAGATGGGTGGGAGAAGTCTGAGGGTGACCTTCCTGCTTCTGCAGTTTTCTCAGATTATTTTACCTTCAAATATTTTTAGGAAGCATGTCTTGAAATCTATCCATACTCAGTCCAATATCCAATACAGTGTCATTTTGAGTATCTTGTATTAAAGAAATGTTATTTGCATGTTTCATTTTATCACAGTGAAATGCAAGTGTCTGTAGTTCTTATAAGCTGTCCCCAACTTGATCATATTCAAACTTTGAGTGCCTAATATGTGCCAAACAATACAGTAGACACTGGGTTTATAATTGTAAATATGTAAAGATTGTATTTTAGTTTATCTTCACAATGATCCAATGAGGATGGGTATTATTATTTCCATTGTATGGAAGAGGAAGTGAGATGCAAAGAAACTTGCCAAAAATCACTCAGTTAAGAAGAAATAGAAGTAGTATTTGAACTGAGAAAATCTTTCTCCTCAGCAATAGACTTATTAACCACTATGCCAAATAAGAACATATACAAATAATCAATAATTGCAATATTTGATAAATGTTATAAAGAAAACCAGGGTGGTATAAGAGACAGTAAAAGTGTGGTTCTCTTTCAGAGTGAGTGGTGAGGGATGAACACTCTGAGTGAGAATGTAGCATTATTTAAGTGGAAGCCTGGAGTTTACAGAAGAGCCATCAGCTAAATGACTGGGGTCCAGGTAGTGCATCATAGTATTTAATCAGTCCAGCTAAATCCCTCTGGCCACCCAGACTTGCATTGCTCATTTCTGCTTTCATATATTTGCCTGTATTCTCCTGCTCTTTCCTGTGCTGTTATTTTTCCCATGTAAAATCTTTTTTTTTTTTTCTGAATGTATCACTTACCTTGGTGTTGCTCTTGTGACATATAATAATTATGTACAAGTTGCCTGATAGTTCCTTGACTTGCTTTATTGGTATACATGTTATATTCAATGAGCTGTGCTGACCACTGGTCAGTTACTTGCCCTTCCGTTTATTCTGAGGGACTCATTACATTTATATATAGGTCAAGTCATGAACATTACCATGTTGGGTACAGGTGTTGGCACCAGGGCTGACTACTGAGCTGACAGTGGATGATTTTGAGGCTGGCATACGAAGTTTTAAGAAATCTCACTCATTAGAGTGTGATATCCTGATTACTAACTGTTCGAAACAACCAGATTTTTTTTTTTTTTTTTTTTTTTTGGTCTGGTTGAGGGAGTTTAAACAGAAAATACAGGGATAGAAGGAGTTCATTAATATTTGCCTAAAAGTTCTAAGAAAAGGCATGAGAAATCTTTCTGAAAACACACTTCTGTTCATTAGGAGTTAAGAGACACTGGCCTGAAGATCAGACCCGAGACAAGATAAACAAAATTTCCATTTGATATGACTCATCAATCAGTTAATGCTGTGACTTACCCTATGGAAGAAGGAAGTCATTAAAAGAGTTAAGATTCCTTGTGCTGACAATAATCACAACATCAATGATAGAATCTTGAGAGAGGAAGATAACCTGAGGCAAGGCAAATGTGGTCTTTTGCTATAAAGACATTTGAGGAACCAAGAACCAGTGCTTTCAAATAAGACAATGGAAAGAAAAACATCCAAAGCAATTGCAACAAAAGCAAATTTGACAAATGGAATTTAATTAAACTAAAGAGCTTCTGTACAACGAAAGAAACTATCATCAGAGTGATCTGGCAACCTACAGAATGGGAGAAAATTTTTGAAGTCTATTCATCTGACAGAGGTCTAATGTCTAGAATCTACAAGGAACTTAAATTTACAAGAAAAAAACCAGCATATTAAAATGTGTGCAAAGGGCATGAACAGACACTTCTCAAAAGAAGACATTTAGCAGCCAACAAACATAAAAGAAAGCTCAACATCACTGATTATTACAGAAATGCAAATCAAAACTACAATGAGATACCATGTCATGCCAGTCAGAATGGCGATTATTAAAAAGTCAAAAAACAACAGATGCTGGCGAGGCTGTGGAGAAATAGGAATGCTTTGACACTGTTGGTGGGAATGTAAGTTCAACCATTGTGGAAGACAGTGTGGTGATTTTTCAAAGCCCCACCACAGAAATATTATTTGGCCCAGCAATCCCATTAGTATGTATATACCCAAAGGAATATAAATATAAATCATGCTATTATAAAGCTACCTATGTGCGTATATTCATTGCAGCACTATTCACAGTAGCAAAAACATGGAATCAACCCAAATGTTCATCAATGATAGACTGGAAAAAGAAAATCTGGTATATATACATCATGGAATTCTTTGTAGCCATAAAAAAGAACAAGATCATGTCCTTTGCAGGGACGTGGATGGAGCTGGAAGCCATTATCCTCAGCAAACTAACTCAGGAAAAGAAAACCAAACACCACATGTTCTCACTTATAAGTGGGAGCTGAATAATAAGAACACAGGGACACAGGGAGGGGAGCAACACACACTGGGGCTTGTTGGGGGTGTAGGGGGATGGAGAGCATCAAGATAAATAGCTAATGCATGCAGGGTTTAGTACCTAGGTGATGGGTTGATAGGTGCAGTAAACTACCATGGCACACATTTACCTATGTAACAAACCAGCACATCCTGCACATGTATCTCAGAACTTAGAAAAGAAAAGAGAAAGAAAAATATCTGCATACCATACATATTATTACCTTGAAGGAAATAGAGATAAATATTTGAGAAATATAACAAATTTGTAATGTGGTCTATATGAACTGAAAATGGCAGTAGGCAATTGACAGATGAAAGTACTTCAGCACACAAAGTTTACATATACATGTCCATGGCCAAGCCAGACTAAGCTCTCTTGATCAGATCTCGTATCTTTCCGATATAGATGGCTAGAGAGCATTTCTATTCATCACTACACTCTATAAGTTAAACATTTTTCTTTTTTTTTTTTTTTTTTGTATCTCATCTAATGTGATCATATTTAAGAGAATGATCTGGGATTTTGGAGTAGAGTCCTCACAGAATTTAAATGCTGTCCTCTAAAGAAAATTCCACAAAAATTAGCAACCCAAGAGAGTAATGATTTTTCTTCACTGAATATGTTTAAGCAGAAGCTCTTGCTTGAGGGATGCTGTGGAGGTCATTTATCAAGGATTAACTAGAAGTTGGAATAATTGACCTCTTAAATTCCTCCTACTCTCTGAGTCTGTTTCTGTGAAACCAGTAGATAAAAACAGAAAAGGAGGACACTGTTATATTCTTTATCATGTATATTTATCTTGCATAGTAAGAATGTGTAGATTAAGACCCAGCTTTCTCCTGATACCTTATTTACAATAATTAGGAAAAATCTAACAATATAGTTTGTTCTATTTTATTTTCTAAATTAGTAAATTTTACTTTTTTTTGGGAAAAATTTCCAGGTTAATTCCATTAAATAAATTTGTTCTCAAATTGTTTAGAGGGTTACTAAAAAACGTTGTCTTTTGGAATTCAATCATGATTTAAGTATTATTTGCTAGATGAGGTATTGGGTCAACATTTCAGAAATTAAAATTTATAATCTATAAAGCTATTTTTATATTTAATTTGTAGGAACACTTGCAGAAAATATTTACCTGCGTTCTCAGGAGAAAGCATAATACCTATTTTATAGGTAAGTCCTACATGTAGAAAGTCAGTAAATCTATGTAGTAATCTCTATTATCTTTCTATTCTTAGTAAGTGAAAAAAATTTGGAAAAACTTAAAATTTGAAGAAAACACACATTAGAAAAAATTAAAACTGAGAAGAGTTGTTAATGAAATATGACAATGCCAAGACTAATACATCTTATTAGAACTTCTACTGAATACAAATGAATGTGTATTTCCTGGTAACTTTTAAAGATATTAGGTTGGTGTAAACATACTTGTGATTTTTGCATTGTTGAAATTTGCCATTTGATATTGGAATACATTCTTAAACAAATGTGGGTATGTTATACATCATTTTAACGCACATTCCTTGCTTTGATTCTTGCTAATGACTTATTACTTGCTATTTATTTTATGTTTATTTTAGACGATGGAAATGATGTTAGACAAAAAGCAAATTCAAGCAATTTTCTTATTTGAATTCAAAATGGGTCATATAGCAGCAGAGACAACTTGTGACATCAACATTGCATTTGGCCCAGGAACTACTAATGAACGTACTGTGCAGTGGTGGTTCAAGAAGTTTTGCAAAGGAGAAGAGAGCCTTGAAGATAAGGAAGCATAGTGGCTGGCTATTAGAAGTTGATACAGGAGAAGTTGCCGAAGAACTCAACGTCGACCATTCTAGGGTTATTTGGCACTTGAAACAAATTGGAAAGGTGAAAAAGCTGGATAAGTGAGTGCCTCCTGAGCTGAGTGAAAATAAACAAAATCAGTGTTTTGAAGTGTCATCTTCTCTTACTCTACACAACAGTGAACCATTTCCCAATCAGATTGTGACGTACACGAAAAGTGGATTTCATACAACAACTGATGACGACCAGCTCAGTGGTTGGACTGAGAAGAAGCTCCAAAGCACTTCCCAAAGCCAAACTTGCATCAAAAAATGGTCATGGTTACTTTTGGTGGTCGGCTACCTGTCTGATCCACTACAGTTTTCCGAATCCCCGAGAAACCATTACATCTGAGAAGTATGCTCAGCAAATCGATGAGATGCACTCAAAATTGCAACACCGGCAGCCGGTATTGGTTAACAGAAAGGGCCCAATTCTTCTTCATGACAATGGTAGGCCATACATTGCATAACCAACACTTCAGAAGTTGAACAAATCGGGCTAGAAAAATTTGCCTCATCCACCATATTCACTTGACCTCTCGCCAACCAACCACCACTTCTTCAAGCGTCTTAACAACTTTTGTGGGGAAAACGGTTCCAAAATGGGCAGGATGCAGAAAATGCTTTCTAAATGATCATTGATTCCCGCAGCACGGATTTTTACGCTACAGGGATAAACAAACTTATTTCTTATTGGCAAAAATGTGTTGATTGTAATGGTTCCTATTTTGATTAATAAAAATGTGTTTGGGTCTAGTGATGGTGATTTAAAATTCATGGTCTGAGACCACAGTTACTTTTGCATTAACCTAATAGTTACTTTCCTTAATAAAGAAATTGAGGGCAGAATTGGAAAGATACTTATTTTGGTAATTAAGATAAAATCATATAAAACTATAATGCCAAGCTATTGAACATTATATGGATAAAAGTTAAATAATATATTGGATACAGAGTTTAAAGTGCATTTCCTTATTCTTGATTCTTCTTGGTCTCATTTTTTCTTTCTCTCTTATATTGTATTTTATGCCTGCATATGATATCTATATCTATATCTATATATAGATATAGATATAAATGTGTGTGTAACCCTTATGTGTCTGTGTTAAAATAAAATTCATACAAAAACAAGTTATCCTGAATAGATCTTGATCTTCAATGGTCACCTCATAAGGGATTGCAAGTATTAGAGATGCTATTTAATCAAGCAGGTTGTCCAGCAGTTCTCAGAGAAACTCCAGAGAGGATAGAGACTTAGGAAAGGTGTTCCAATTATGTGTTTAAAGGACTATTCTAAAATAAGAAATATTCAATGTTATAATTTGGCATAATGCTTGAAATGTAGAAAGATCAAAGTCAGCAGGCTTACAGAAGGATTATCACCCAACAGAAAAACCTTACCCCATTTCTCCCATATTTATTTTATCTTGCACTTTCAGAGCATTTGCTAATAATTCACTCACGTGAAAGGTGGACAATGATCATTTAGGCCAGACACAAATTTCACCAATGGTTTGGTCTTCATGGGAATTCTGCCCTGAGTGAGGCAGAAGAATAGTGATGCAATTCATCACCCCATAGTTGCTTGGCTGTCAGAACCTCCCCTTTTGTGTGACACCATCACTATTACCCTTTTCATCACTGTCATCACCAATCCGCAGCAAACACCTGTTCAAGCATTTATTTGTGTGCCTGACATTCACCACACTTAAGAGCTTGTCATACATTCTCTGATCTAAAACTCACGAGTTAAGACTATTTCAACCCCATACCCTTGTGGGTGGGAGAGGCCATACAGGGAACTGCAAGTGAGCGACTATTTTACCTCACGTCTAACTATAATCAGTTAGCATGAAATTCTAATCCTTTTAGGTAGTCTAAGTTCTGGCCTTTTGTTAGTCATTTTAGATATTTTGAAATGAATGAATACAAAGATATTTGTCTTAATTTTGAATTTGTAATAGATGTACACCAAATTTATTAACATATTATTGCTGATAGAATAGTTTTGTATCTTTACGGGTGAACAGGAGGCTTTCCCTCAAGGATTTGAACTTGGTTATGGTGTTGTAATTACGGATAAACTTGATTTCAGTTCTTCTAGAATGACAGGACTCAGGATGTACCTATATCTGCCAGAAGCCCAAATTCAGCATGCGCTTCTCTGTATGTCTTGTCCATTTTACATCAGACAACAGCTTCTCTTCCTTGACCATGAATTCACATATATGCCCTTCAGTAAACTAGCACTTTTATTTCCTGGGCTACTAATGCACCTTACATACTTCCTATTTAGCTTAAAATGCCAACATTGCTACTACCATCTCATCTGCCAAAACTGAGAGTGTAGAAATTACATAGCTAACCAATCATCACACACATGCACAATCACATACTTGAGTTCTTCATTTGTCTGTGTATGTTTGTCTGTGAGGGATTGCATATATATATATATACACACACATACTTGCAATTCCTCATGAGGTGACCATTGAAGATCAAGATCTATTCAGAATAACTTGTTTTTGTATGAATTTTATTCATACAAAACACATACCCACACACACATATGGGTTACACACACATTTATATATAAAACTTTGATCATTTCTTATGGCTCTTCTGTTTATCTCTAAAGAGTTTTCTTAAAATGTTCTTCCCATTATAAAATGCCTTTTATCTATAACATCCAGCACAGTGCCATGCACATAGCAGATGCTCCATGAATAATAGTTGAAGAAAGGCAGAAAGAATAAAGGAGGGAAGGAAGAAAGGAGACAACAGGGTGTAAGTGTTTGCTTGTGTATGAGGGGTTTTGAGATAAACCTCTGCTAAAATACATCTTATAAATAACATCTTAAATTTCATTCCTAAAACCATTTCTGAATACTATACATTGCTTTTTTCAATCTAGAATGAATTTTTAATATTTTAGTGATAATTAGTTAATGGGGACATTTGTTTTCTCTCTTATAGAGAAAAAATCTATGATAGTGTCAGAATACCTGTATTTATAACAGCTATGAACTTGATGCCATTTATAAACATGGGAATGATGTCAACATAAAGGGAGAAGTTATGCTGGTCTTTCTGTGTCTGATCCTAGGACAAGAGATCTGGCATGGCAAGAGTGTATTAGAAACTTCTGCAGGGCAAGAAAAATCCATTAGCTTGGAGGCTACACAGATAGAAGTCCTGTAGGCTATATTTTTAGACAATGAAAAATGAGTTCTTGCACCTGGGCATCCATCTCCAGAAAGATAAACCCCAGCTTTTCACCTCTGGTAGGTTATTCATCCTCTTCAGTCCACAGGACCACTTCCATTGGGATTGTCTCTGCACCTGTAAGTCACCATTTCCACTTTTTTTGTTTATTGTAAAATTTTTATATCTTTGAAGCAGCCTCCAATCATGCTGTGTCTGCCTAGGCAAGTTATCTCTGGAGGTACCAATTACGGTCATTGTTAGTGCCTCTAGTTACCAAGTAGCCTAGAATTTGAATGATCTTGCCAATCCTATTTTTCTCATTGATCCTGTTACTTTAGTATGATTTTGAAAAACATGCAGTGTTTCGGGAATATACATATTGGGTTATAGTAGAAATTATATCAAACATTAATTACCAAGGTATTAGTCAGGTGAGATCAGTGAGGTTGTTTGGTGGAGAGTGAATGAAAGGGAAAGGTACAGCAGTGTTTCTCAAACTAAATGCGTCAGAATTACCCCGGAACTTACTCAAATGCATATTCTAATTTAGTAGTTCTGGGTAGGAGTCAAGCTTTGTCTAACAAGCTCCCAAGTGCTGCTGGTGCTGCTAGTTCAGGTATGACACTTTGAGTAGCAAGTGCCTGAGGACAGGTCATGATTAAAACAGGCAAACCAAGGACTGGTCCATATGGAGTACATAGTTTCAGACTGAGATGTGTTTTCTTGACTCAGGGTCATTATTAAAAGCTTCAGTATCAAACTAAAGGGAAGAGAAAGTTTGGCCAATGTCCATGTTTCTCTTATTTTTTCTCACAAATGCACTTAGGAAGCTAGATTTATCAACTGCTTGTTAAAATATTAATACTCAGAAAGAAGTTCTTTTTTTAATCTTGTGTTAGAAACAGCTTAAGTTATAACCTCTAAGTGTCTCCAGCGCTAATGAAAGAGGCGGGAAAGATAACCAGGTCCAATCACTTTTATTGACTAAACAAAGTGAGTTCCCTGCTTTCCTTTTAATACTTGACATTTCACTTTTACCTGTCTGGCTTCACAATAACTATGATGTGATTTCAATGACCTTCAGCCCTGCAGAAGGATACCAGAATATAAGTTTGGTTTAACATTTTAAAAACAAAATAGAGCCCCCATAGACACTCAAAAATACATTTCCTTTGTTAACAAAAAGAGTCAAACTCTGTAAAATATTTGAAGAGATTTTTTCTGAGCCAAATATGAGTGATCATGGCCTGTGACACAGCCCTCAGGAGGTCCTGAGAACATGTGCCCAAGGTGGTTGAGAAACAGCTTGGTTTTGTGCACGAAACATCAATCAATACATTTATGAAATACATTGGTTTGTTCCAGAAAGGCAGGACAACTCAAAGTGGGAGTGGGGGGAGTTGGGGATGGAGAGGGTTCCAGGCTATAGGTAAATTTAAGCATTTTCTGGTTGACAGTTGGTTGAGTTTGTCTGAAGACCTGGGATCCATAGAAAGGAAATGCTCAGGTTAAGATAAAAAATTGTGGAGACCAAAGTTCTTTTAAAATTTTATAGTGGCTGCCCTTAGAGACAATAAATGACAAATGTTTCCTATCCAGATCTTTAAAAGGTGCTAGAATTTTAGTTAATCTCTTTAGGATTGGGAGAGCCTAGAAGAAAAACAATCTAGGTGTGTTAATAGATATTCTTTACCGAGGCAAATTTTCCTCCACAGAGGATAGCTTTGCAAGGCCATTTCAAGATATGGCAAAGAAACATGCTTTGGGGTAAAATATTTTGATTTTCTTCATTGTCTCGTAATGTTATGCTAGAGTCAGGCTGGAAAGTAAGTCACAATATATAGCGTTAAATAAAACCCGTCTGATGATAATTTATGGTTTGTAGGGCATGACTCCCCAGACCCCTTAGATAGAAATTTGGGCAAAAAATCCGAGCTTAGTCCTCACTTTTGTAACTGAAAACTTTTGAAACCATTTCGTATATACAGGCATATACTTTGACTACACCTCACCTTTATTGTGCTTTGAAAATATTATGTTTTTTACAGATTGAAGGTTTGTGGCAAGCCTGCATTGGGCTAGTCTATTGGTGGCATTTTTTTTCAACAATGTGGCCCATTTCACATCTCTGTGTCATATTCTGGTAATCTTCTCAATACTTCAGTTTATTATTATTGTATCTGTTATAATGATCTGTGATCTTTGATGTTACTATTATAAAATATCTGTGATCTTTGATGTTACTATTGTAAAATTTTGTGGTGCCACACCTCCATAACATGATAAACGTAATAAATATTGTCTGTTTTTGGACTGCTCCGATGACCAGCTGTTACTCATCTATCTTCCTGTCCTCCAGCCTCCCTATTCACTGGGATACAAAAATATTAAAATTAGGTCAGTTAATAACCCTACTATGGACTCTAAGTGTTCAAGAGAAAGAAAGAGTCACAAGTCTCTCACTTTAAATCAAAAGCTAGAAGTGATTAAGCTTAGTGAGAAAGGTATGTCAAAAGCTAAGTCAAAAGCTAGGCCTTTTTGGCTGGGCGCGGTGGCTCATGCCTGTAATCCCTGCACTTTGGGAGGCTAAGGCAGGTGGATCATGAGGTCAGGAGTTGGAGACCAGCCTGGCAAACATGGTGAAACCCCGTCTCTACTAAAAATAAAAAATTAGCTGGGTGTGGTGGTGGGCACCTGTAGTCCCAGCTACTCAGGAGGCTGAGGCAGGAGAATCACTTATCACTTGAACTTGGGAGGCAGAGGTTGCAGTAAGCCAAGACCACAGCACTATGCTACAGCTTGGGTGACAGAGTGTGACTCCATCTCAAAAAAAAAAAAAAATAGACCTTTTGTGCCAAATAGCCCAGTTGTGAATGCAAAGAAAAGATTCTTAAGAAAAAATGTGCTACTGCAGTAAACAGACGAATGATAAAAACAAAAAAACAAAAAAAACAGCTCCCTTGTTGGCATGAAGAAAGTTTGAATGGTCTGATAGAAGATCAAATCCACCACAACATTTCTGAAAGCCAAAGCCTAATCCAGAGCAAGGATCTGTCTTCAATTCTGTGAATGCTCATTGAGGTGAGGAAGCTACAAAAGAAAAGCTTGAAATTAGCAGAGGTTGGCTCATGAGATTTAAGGAAAGAAGCCATTTCCATAACATAAAAGTGCAAGCAAGTGCTAATGTAGAAGCTGCAACAAGTTATCCAGAAGATCTAGCTAAAATCACTGATGAAGGTGGCTATACTAAACAACATATTTTCCATATAGATGAAACTGCCTTCTAATAGAAGAAGATGTCATCTAGGACTTTCCTAGCTAGAAAGGAGAAGTCAGTGCTTGGCTTACAGCTGCAAAGGACATGCTCATTCTCTTCTTAGGGGATAATGCAGTTGGTGGTTTTAAGTTGAAGCCAATGCTCATTTACCATTCTGAAAATCAAATGCCCTTATAAATTATATTAAATCTACTCTGCCTGTGGTCTGTAAATGGAAAAACAAAGTCTGGATGACAGCATATCTGTTTACAGCATGGTTTACTAAATATTTGAAGACTACTGTTGAGATCTACTTACTGCTCAGAAAAAAATTCCTTTTAAAATATTACTGCTCATTGACAATGCACCTGGTCACCCAAGCGCTCTGATGTAGATGTACAAGAAGATCAATGTTGCTTCATGCCTGATAATACAACATCTATTCTGCAGCCCTTGGATCAAGGAATAATTTTGAATTTCAAGCCTTATTATTTAATAAATACCTTCATAAGGCTATAACTACCATATGTTGTGATTTCTCTGATTAATTTGGACAAAATAATTTAAAAACCTGGAAATAATTTACCATTTCTAGATGCCATTAAGGACTTTCATGATTCATGGGAGAAGATTAAAATAGCAACATGAAAAGAAATTTAAAAAAAGTTGATTCCAACCCTCATGAATGACTTGAAGGAGTTGAAGACTTCAGTGGAGAAAGTGACTGCACATGTGGTATAAAGAGCAAGAGAACTAGAATTAGAAGTGGAGCCTGAAAATGTGACTGAATTGCTTCAATTTCATGATAAAACTTGAATGGCTAAGAAGTTGTTTCCTATGAATCTACTCCTGGAAGATGTTGTGAACATTGTTGAAATTAAGACAAAGGATTTAAAATATCACGTAAACATAGTTAACAAAGTAACACCGAGGTATGAGAAGATTGATTCTAATTTTCAAAGAAGTTCTACTGTGGACGAAATGTTACCAAACAGCATCACATGCTCCAGAGAAACCTTTTGTGAAAGAAGAATGAACTGATATGGCAAACTTTATTTGTCTTTTATTTTAAGGAATCGTGACAGCCACCCCAACCTTCAGCAAACACTACCTTGATCACTCAGCAGCCATCAACAGCAAGGCAAGATGCTTGACCAGCAAAAAAATGATGACTATCTGACGGCTCAGGTGATTGCTGCTATTTTTAGCAATAAAGTATTTTTAAATTAAAAAAAATGTTAAAGACATAATGTATTAGACACGTAATAGACTATAGTATAGCATAAACATCACATTTATATGCACTGGAAATTCAATACATTTCTGTGACTTGCTTTATTATGATGGAGTGGAATGGAAAATGCAGTCTGTCTGAGGTATGCCTATAGACAGCTGGTATATGCACATATGATTGTACTGAATGCGATCCATTCTTGATAAAAAAGAAAATCATGAAAATAAATAAGTAATAATATGTTTCATAGTTACAATTTGTTGTGCTGCTTGCATATGTTATCTTATCCATGCAAACATTGTGAGGGAGATAATAATATTAGCCTGATTTCACAAAGGAAGAGCAAAGGCTTGGAGAAGGCAACTAATTCAGTGTCACACAGCTAACGAGTGACAAGCCAAGATTCAGACCTAGATTTGAGTCTCAAATTCGTGTTCTCAGTCACTAAGCTCTCTCTCTATACATTTGGAGCCACTAAAATTTAGGTAGAAATCATGTCTGATTTATATGTTATGACAAACAAAAAGAGCATGAAATTCTCTTTGGCATACAGCCTTTCCTCTCTGGCAGTTACCTAAAGTCATTTTTGGAAGTAAGTGGTGTGTACATTTTAAAATGCCCTCTGCTTATCTCAAAGACTTCTTAAATACTTTCTGTTTTTTGGAAGGAGTGAGTGGCATTTCTTCGTGATTCCCAGGCTCAAGGACCAACATACTATATAGCTTTGGGAGTCTCTGTACTGTGACTACTGAAAAGCACCTGAAAAAATCAGATCGCAGGGCTTGAAGTAAATGGTTATTGTAGCCTGGTTTTCTATGGTATATTTATTTGTTGTGAGCCACCCAGGGCACTATTGATAAATTAGGTAATTGTACAAGCATACTGTAGTGGTTATGTTAGTGCATGCTCCACTATCCCCAGACAATTAATATTTTGGGCACTTGGGGCAAGCTTCTTAAAGTTAAAAAGGCTACCTTTGCAATAATTAAAGAGCTAATAGAAAAGGTAGAAAACTTTAGAAGTGTCTTCCTTTAGAGCAAGAACGAGTTGTCTACTTGCTTCAAGAACTGTTAGGCTCTCGACTATGCTCGGCTATCTGGGGAAGTGTGGATGAGGCAGATGCAGAGACATTTCACCCTGAAATAAAATAATGTATTAAAGAAGAATTTGATGAAGAGTCTCTATCAAACCAGAATGACTTTCAGAACCTATGTCCGGAAGCAGGGAGCACAGGGGATATAATACTGCAAATGAATTTCTGACAGTGATACTAGTAGACATTTAACTTTACTAGGATCCTTTATTAGGGCTATTATTGTTTTTGTTAGTGTTCTGGTCACAAACTTCATATGTAACCCCAATTCTATTTTTCTATGAGTCCTGTTACATTTAGTGCTTAATTTTGTAAAATGTGAGATTGTTCAAGACAAGCTTGTATTACATAAAGCTAGATTGAGCAACAAATGAACAGTTCTCAGAAGAGTATCGTTTTTCTTTTTGTAGTAGGTACTTGAAATCTGTTGTGTGCATTACCTACAGCTGCTTTATGCTGCAATCAGTGGTTTAAGCACTTATCTGAGCATCTTATAGACTAAATCTAGGCAAAATACATTAAAGGGAGACTTTGTAATGTGGGGCATATGGAAGTCATGAAGTTATAACCTTTCACAGAGAACATTCTTAAAGCCTTTTCTTTTGACATCAAAATGAGTACTCCATATTGATTATACCCCAGAAGGCATTAATAGGACCAATTATGTAAGTAAGAAAAGTTAGGTCCACATGAGATGGGATCAACATAAGAAAAAATATTTTAAAAATTAGAATAGTTGATTAATGTATTGGTCAACCTTGTAAGGTAGTAAGCTCCCTGTCCATGGAAATGTTCTGATAGAGATTGGATACATGTCATTCAGAAACATCACAACAAAGGCACCTGCACTGTTTGGGATATGGGATGTGATAAACCACAAGTTATTTTCAAAATAATAATAACTACCGTGTCTTAAATGTTGACTAGGTGTTGGATCTCAGACTAATTCTTTTACACTCATTTTCTACATGAAGAATAGATATTTTTATCCTCAGTATATAAAAGAGAAAAATGAGGCTTGTAGAAGTTTAGTTATTTAGTATAAGTTATTTAGTATAGACCAGTAGGACTTTAGCTGTGCTATGGTGTCTCCACTTTAAAGGATTTATCACTCTATGTGCCCTACGTCATTAAGCTGGTCTTTGAAATGCTGTGTCTCATGAGAAACTATTCCTGACTCTGAGTTCAGATTCTGTATTTGTTTATCTATTACAAGAAATTTCAATATTTGACACAATATAGTTGATATTAATTTGCCTTATTTCAAAAGATATAAAGGATAAAAAAAAACTAAGGATAATGATAGAAACTAGGCAGTAGATTTAAAATTCCTCATGGCACAAAGGGGATTAAATATTGTTGAGTGAATGAGTGAACTTGATATTTTGTGACAGCTCTTTACAAATATCCTCAAACTCTTGTTAAGATTTCATATTCCAGATAAAGTTGTACTGATCTATACATTTTGCTTACATCTCTGTTTCTTGTTATGTCATTAGTTTGTCCTTCACTTTGATTTCTGACCATGACACAGTTTATGGAGGTTATTAGAATTATGTATTCTCATAAGGAGTAATTGACTTTCATTCATTCTTACAGTCTGCCTTTGTCCCTGTATATTATTTAAAGTTTACCTGCTCATTTCTGGTACACATTGCAATCAATGTGTGACACATAAGGACTGTTAATCTCAGAAAAAAATATTGATCTATAACATTAGCTTTGAATAAAAATGATCATCGATGTCAAGCTTATTTCCTGGGGATTATAATTGATTTTACTACACTTTGTTCAAAGATGTTGAAGTGCATAAATGATCAACACTTCTTGGGGTAAATATTGTGTCAGATACACATCAATTTTGATCCTGAACATTAATGTTTATGATGAAAAGAGAGTTAAGTGGAATTGGAATTTTTCCTAGAACATCTGAATCAAGAACACAGATTAATCAAATTTACTGCATCATTTGGTATGAAGCGGTTACATTACTTGTTCATATTAACAAAAGTGGAAAAGATGAATTTGTAATTGTTATGTAAAGTTGAATAATCTTCCCATTCAGAATTCTGAAAGTTTTCACCCATAATCATTCAAAAAGTGTATTATCAATCTAGGAGGGTGAAGCTGTGTGGAGGTAGTGATGCTCATTACATATCCCGTGTGTTCATCTATATCTCCCATCTTCCTGTAATCAGATGGGGTTAGATCTGGTTCTAGTCAATGGTCTTAGAAGAGAATTGATTTTGTCATTTCCAGGCTGAGGCAATAATATACCTATGTTAGGTTTTATGTCTTCCCTCTCCTCGCATGGGGATCCAAAAGACTGTCCTCCAGCCCAGTACTTTTCAAATTTTAATGTGCATACAAATCACCTTGGGATCTTGTTAAAATACAGATTCTAAGTTGGGTCTGAGCTGGGGTCTGAGACTATGCATTCTTAGAAAATATCTGATATGCCAATGATGCAGATTTACGGACAACATTTTGAACAGAAAGACTGTAAGTGGAAAGGCATTCAAGATAATGAAATCTTTCTCAGCCAAGGTCCCTGAATGTCTATGTGGAGTAGAGCTCCAAAATGGACATGGAGTGTCAGTGTGAATTTACATTTTGTAATGAGCCAATCAGATATTAAAAGGTTTCATCAGCATAACCTAAACTTTTGCGAGTAATATTGTAGCCAATTATGTATATATATAAATGAACATACATATAAATGATTCTAGCTCATGGGTTCGTAAAAGAAACTCTAAAAAAATAAAAACCAGAAAACTCACTTTAAATAAAAAGGCTTTTCTAGGAAGAAGCAATGAGGGACACATAGTCATGGAAATATTTTTTTCTCAGAAATATTAGTTTCTAATTATTAGTCCATAAGACTAATCATTGTAGCTTATTGACTTTTTTATCCTGTTGATTACTCTTGCTTCTCATTTTTACTTTATTTGCACATGAATTGCCCTAAGTCTCCAATAAAATTGTATTTATTTTATGTAAACAAGAAAAAAGCACATATTAAAAAGAAAAAGTAAACACTATAGTAATTAGAGAAAAAGTGCAATATTATTCTTTTTATTTTTTTATGTGTTTTGAGGCAAGGTATGGGTCTATTGCCTAGGCTGGAGTGCAGTAGCACAATCTCAGCTCACTGCAACATCTGCCTCCCAGACCCAAGCAATCCTCCCACCTCAGCCCCCTGAGTAGCTGGGACTACAAGTGCACACTACTATGGCTGGCTAATTTCTGTATTTTTTGTAGAGACGGAGTTTCACCATGTTGTCCAGGCTGGTCTCGAACTCTCAAGCTGTCCACCTGTCTCGGCCTCCCAAAGTACTGGGATTACAAGTGTGAGCCCCTGCACCCAGCCTATGTATTTTGATTAAGTGATACAATAATGCAATTTATTCAATAATAACAGTCATAAAAATATATCAAATTAAAAGAAATAGTGAAATCCCAATGAACCAATGAGCAGCACAAATAATACCATGGATTTAATGATACACATTGCTAAAGTCACATAGTATTTAATCTTGAAAAAATTACAAGCAGGCACAGATTATTTTACATAACTCAAAGACTAACTTAAATAAAATATTCTGGAGAATTAGATACTTTGATGTCAACCACATACTGACAAATGTGATATTTTAGCTTTAAACACTACAAGATTTACATATAAAGTATATAAGGAGAAACTAACTCTTGGATATGACAGAATGTTAACTTGACAGACTTAACATTTGAGGATTCAACTATTCTTTATTGGTTTTGAAGGCATAGAACATAAAATAATTTGTAACTTTGATGAACAGTGAATTTAAATATATAGACTGTTACTCACTGATATATACAAATGAGTGACTTAACCAGTCAGTGAGCCTGTTTGACCGCAAGGAACCAATATTACAGAGGTTTTATTGTTCTGTACTCAACATTATCTGCACTTAAGGAATTGTATTTAAGTAGGGTTTTGTGAAAAAAAAAATTCTCTTCAAGTGAGTTGAAATGTATGTCTACACAAAATTCTACAAACAAATGTTTGTAAAAGTTGTATTCATCATTGCCAAAAGTTGGAAGCAATAAAAATTTCCTTCTGTGTGTGAACGAATAAACTGTGGCACATTCAGATGATAGAATATTATTTAGGAATAAAAATAAATCAGCTGCCAATCCACAAAATGACATAGACTTAAGCATATTGTTAACTGAAAGAAGCCAATCTGAGAAAGTTACATACAGTATGAGTTCTGTTATAGGAAAATTCGGAAGAAGCAAAACTATGAAGATAGTAAAAAGATCAGTGGATGAAGGGGAAGAGGGAGATATGAGTAGGTCGAGCACAGGAGTTTATCTAGGAGAGTGAAACTATACTGTATAATACTGTAATGAATAAATGTCATTATACATTTGTCAAAGCCCATAGACTATATAACACACAGAATGAATCTTAATGTAAATTACGGACTTCAATGATAACAGTGTATCAATATCACTCCATCAATTATGACAAATGTACCACTAGAGCAAGAGGTTCCTAATAGAGTAAACCGTATGTATGTGTCTGTGAGTCTGTGTATGTGTGGCTGGGTGAGATGGTGTAAGGAAACTTCCTGAACTTCCTGGAAGAATCATTAAAGTGGTCACAGTGCCCAAAGGAATTTACAGATACAGTGTTATTCCTTTCAAATTACCAATGTCATTTTTCACAGAACTACAAAAAAAATTGTAAAAATTCATATGGATCCATAAAAGACTGAGAATTACCAAAGCATCTCTAAGCAAACAGAACAAAGACAGAGGTATCACAATACCTAACTTAATACTAATCTAGAGGACTATAGTAACTAAAATAGCATGACACTGGCACAGAAAGAGACACATAGACAAATGGAACAAAACAGAGAACCTAGAAATAAAGCTGCACACCTACAGCCATCTGATCTTCAACAGAGTCCACAAAAATAAGCAATGGGGAAAGGACTCCGTGTTCAGTAAGTGGTGCTGGTATAGCTGGCTAGTCATATGCAGATGAATGAAATTGGATGCCTTTCTTGTAACCACATACAAAAATTAATTCAAGATTAAAGATTTAAATATCAGACCTCAAACTATAACAATTCTGAAAGAAAACCTTGGAAATACCATTCAAGACATCAGCCTTGGGAAATAATTCATGACTAAGTACTCAAAAGCAATTGCAACAAAACCAAAACCAGATAAGTGGGACCTAATTAAACTAGAGTTTCTGCACAATGAAAGAAACTACCAACAGAGTAAAGAGAATGGGAGAAAATATTCACAAACTATACATCTGAAAAATGTCTAATATTCAGAATCCATAAGGCACTCAAATAATTAAACAAGTAAAAACAACTCCATTAAAAATAAAAGACATGAACAAAGACAAACTTAAAAGAAGACCTAAAATAGCCAAGAAATGAGGAAAAAAAATGCTTCGCATCACTAATCATCAGGGAAATGCAAATCGAAACCACAATGAGGTACCATCTCATACTAGTCAGAATGGCTGTAATTAAAAAGTTATAAAACAATAGATGCTAGCAAGGTTGTGGAGAAAAGGGAATACTCATACACTGTTGGTGGGAGTATAAATTAGTCTAGCCACTGTGGAAAGCAGTTTAGAGATTAGAACCTAAAACAGAACTATCACTCAACCCAGCAGCCCCATTACTGGGGATATGCTCAAAGGAATATAAATCATTCTACCAAAAAGACACATGCACTTATATGTTTACTGCAGCACTATTCACAATGACAAAGACATTGAATCAACCTAGGTGCCCATCAGCAGTGCACTTGATAAAGAAAATGTGTTACTTATACACCATGGAATAATATGCAGTCATAAAAAATGAAATCATGTCTTTTGCAGCAACATGATTGGGGCTGGAAGCCATTATCTTAAGCTAATTAATGTGGAAACAGAGAACCAAATACTGAATGTCCTCATTTAAAGTGGGAGGTAAACACTGGATGCTCATGGACATAAACTTAAAGTTTCTTTTATCTGATATAAATATAGCTACTCCTGCTTGCTTTTGGTTTCCATTTGTATGGATTATCTTTTTCCACTCCTTTACCTTCAGTCCTTAAGTATGGTAAGTTTCTTGTTATAAGCATATAGTTCATTCAAGTTGTTTTTTAAAAATCCATTTTATCAATGCATATTTCAAAAGTAAAATTTAAAATCCATTTACATTCAAGGTTAATACTGATATTTCAGGTTTACTTTCTAGTATAATGTTAACTGTTATCTAGTTGTTTTGTGGATTTTTTGTTATTTTTTCTTCTCTGTCTGTGGTTTGATGGAGTTCTATTGTATTGCTATTTGATTTCTTTCCCCTTCTCCTTTGTGTAACTGTTTTATAAGACCTGTGAGTTTATACTTTATACATTTTTATACCAATCTTTCATTCTTGTGTTTAGAACTTCTATAAGCACTTCTTGTTCATATCTATATCTATATCTATATACACACACATACAATTATGTCTCCCGTGATGAGTGGAAAATTCAAACCCAAAACCAGCAGAAAAAAGAAATAACAAAAATCAGAGTAGAATGAAATGAAATTGAACCAAAAAAAACAACATATCAATGAAATGGAAAACTATTTCTTTGAAAAAATACACAAAATTGATAAACTGCTTGTAAGACTAGAAGAAAGGAAGGAAGTAGATTCAAATAAACATAATCAGAAATGAAAAAGCATACATTAATGGTAGCATACAGATACAAAAGATCATCAGCGACTACTATGAACAACTATATTACCACAAACTAGAAGCAGAGGAAATGGAGAAACTCATGGAAGCATACAACTTCTCAAGATTAAACTAGGAAGAAATATAAATCTTAAACGTTGCCAATAATTGATAGTGAGATTGAATCAGTAATAAAAAACTCTCCCAAGAAAAATAAACCCTAGACCTGACAGATTCACAGCCAAATTCTATAAAATGTACAAAGAATAACTGGTACCAATCCTTCTGAATCTCTTCCAAAAAATTGAGGGGGAGGAAATCCTTTCTAACTCATCTACAAAGCCAGTATCACTCTGATGCCAAAGACGGACAAAGACACAACAAAAAGAGAAAACTATAGACCAATATTCCTGATAAACATAGATGCAAAAATCCCCAACAAAATACTAGCAAACCAAATCCAACAATACATCAAAAAGATATTACACCATGACCAAGTGGATTGTATTCCACAGATGTTGAAAGAACATACCTCAAAATAGTAAAGGCCATAAATGACAAACTCATCATAGCGAATGGGGAACATCTAAAAGGAATTTCTCTAAGCACTAGAACAATCAAGTGTGCCCCATTTTGCAACTTGTATTTAACAAAGTATTGGAAGTCCTAGCCAGAGTAATAAAGCAAGAAAAAGAAATAATGGCATCCACATTGGAAAAGAGGATGTCAAATTATCTCTGTTCACTGACATTGTAATCTTCTACCCAGAAAACCTTGAAGACGCACCAAAAAGGTCCTGGAGCTGATAAATGACGTCAGCAAATTTTGGGGATACAAAAATCAACATACAAAAGTCGGTAGCATTTCTATACACCAATAACAACTAAGCTGAGAACAAAATCAGGAAGTCAATACCATTTACAATAGCTAAAATAAATTTAAAATATCTAGGAGTCTAAGGAGGTAAAAAAATCTCTACAGTGGAAACTATAAAACACTGAAAGAAATTTTTGATGTAAGAAACTGTTAATGACACAACCAAATGGAAATACATCTCATGCCCATGGATCAACAGAATTAATATTGTTAAAATGACCATACTGAACAAGTTAATCTATAGATTCAATGAAATCTCTATAAAAATACCAATGTCATTTTTTCACAGAATTAGAGAAAGGATTCTAAAATTTCTATGGAACCAAAAAAGAACTTGAATGCCAAGGCAATCTTAAGCAAAAAGAACAAAGCCGGAGGCATTACATTGCCTGATCTCAAATTATACTACAAGGTTCTCATAACCAAAATAGCATAGTACTCATACAAAATTAACACCTAGATCCTTTGAGCAGAATAACAAACCCAGAAATAAAGCCACATATCTATAACCGACTGATCTTTGACAGGGTTGACGAAAATATACACTGGAGAAACAGCACCGTTTTCTTTTCTTTTTTTTTATTTTTATTTATTATACTTTAAGTTCTAGGGTACATGTGCATAACATGCAGGTTTGTTACATATGTATACTTGTGCCATGTTGGTGTGCTGCACCCATCAACTCATCAGCACCCATCAATTCATCATTTATATCAGGTATAACTCCCAATGCAATCCCTCCCCCCTCCCCCCTCCCCATGTTAGGCCCCGGTGTGTGATGTTCCCCTTCCCGAGTCCAAGTGATCTCATTGTTCAGTTCCCACCTATGAGTGAGAACATGCGGTGTTTGGTTTTCTGTTCTTGTGATAGTTTGCTAAGAATGATGGTTTCCAGCTGCATCCATGTCCCTACAAAGGACGCAAACTCATCCTTTTTTATGGCTGCATAGTATTCCATGGTGTATATGTGCCACATTTTCTTAATCCAGTCTGTCACAGATGGACATTTGGGTTGATTCCAAGTCTTTGCTATTGTGAATAGCAGCACCGTTTTCAATAAAGGATTCTGGGAAAATTGGATTGCAACATTCAGAACAATGAAATTAGACCTCAATCTTTCCCTATATACAAAAATTAATTTCAAGATATGTCAAAGACTTAAATGTAAGACCTGAAGCTATAAATTCCAGAGGGAAATGTAGGTAAAATTCCTCAAGACAGTTGTCTAGGCAAAAAATTTATGACTAAGACCTCAAAAGCACAAACAACAAAACAAAAATAGACAATTTGGTTTAATTAAACTAAAAAGCTTCTTCAAAGCAACAGAGTGAACAGACAACCTACAGAATGGGAGAAAAATGTTTGCAAACTATGCATCATAGAGGGGATTTATACCTAGAATTTACACGGAACTCAAATAACAACAACAAAAACTAAATAAATCCCATTAAAGAGTGGACAAAGGGCATGAATAGACATTTTTCAAAAGAAGACATACAAATGACCAACAAGCATAAAAAATTGCCCAAATCACTAGTCATCAGAGAAATGCAAATTAAAACTACAATGAGATATCTTATACCAGTCAGAGTAGCTATTATTAAAAAGTTGAAAAAAAGATATTGACAAGGATGCAGAGAAAAAGGAACACTTACATGTTGTTGATAGAAATGTAAATTAATACAACTCCTGTGGAAAACAGTACAGAGATATCTCAAACAACTGAAATTAGAACTACCCTTCTATACAGAAACCCCACAACTAGCTATCTACCCCAAGGAAAATAACATTATATCAAGAAGATACCTGCACTCATATATTTATTGCAGCGCTATTCACAATAACAAAGACATGGAGTCAATCTGTGCCTGTCAATGGACAATTGGAAAAAGAAAATGTGGTATATACACAATAAAATACTACTCAGCCATACAACAGAATGAAACTATGTCTTTTACAACAAAATGGATGCAACCGAAGGCCATTATCTTAAGGAAATAACTCAGAAACAGAAAGTCAAAAAGCACATTTTCTCATTTAGAAGGGGGAACTAAAAATGTGTACACATGCACATAGAGTGTGGAATAATAGACAGTGGAGACTTGGAATGGTGGGAAGGTGGAAGGGGGATGAGAGATGAGAAATTACATTATGGGTACGGTGTATATTATTTGGGTGATGGTTATATTGAAAGCCCAGACTTGACTGCTACACAACATATCCATGCAAAAAGACTTCACTGCCTTACACTTATACAAAATGTTTAAAAAGCTGTAAAAGTATAGAAAAATATACATTGTGTCTTAGTTTTGGATGCTATGACAAAGTACTATAGACTGGGTGGCTTATAAACAGCAGAAATTTATTTCTCATAGTTCTAGAGGTTGGAAGCCTGAGCTCAGGTTGCCAGCTCGGTTGCTTTCTTGTGAGGGCTCTCTTCTTTGTTGTAGACTGCTGTCTTCTCATTGTATCCTCACAAGGCAAGTGTGAGCAGGAGTGCTCTCTGGGGTCTCTTTATAAGGGTACTAATCCTATTCATCAAGGCTCTACCCTGATGACTTTGTCACCTCCTAAGGGCCTTACCTCATAATACCATCACACTGGGTGTTAGGTTTTCAGCACATGAACTTGGGGTGGGGGACACATTCAGTCCATCGCATGTTGAAAGGTAATAGCCTCCACTGCATGGACCCTAGTCATTATTTCCAACTTCACTTTCCAGTTTTTGAAGGTTACATACCTAATACTAATTAATGCATTTATACCAACATTGCTTATTTATCAGAATTAGGGATAAGGAATTAATAACACTTATATTACCTATCTCATCTTTCCTCCTTATTTTGACATTTATATTACTAGTTAAAATCCATATTTGTTATCGTCTTAGTTTTAAACAAAATATGAATACACATTCTCCAATTTATAGTCTAAACTTTGATAATATTTCTTGGTACCTTCTTACATAACTTTTCATCTAGTCTAAAGGGAAAAAAATAAATCTAACAAAGGATTTCTTCATTGGAGCCTCTATGTTTCTTTTTCATCAGTTTTACCCAGCTCTCTCTGCTAAAATGAGAAAAAAATAGTACAGTGGCATCATTTTATATTTTTTCAAATCTATTTTCACCTGGCTTAATAGAAAACAGCTGTATTCTCATATCTGCTTTGTTGTAACCTGTCACGTTGCTTCTGGAAAACTCCACTGAGCACTCATGGAAGAGTAAAAGTCAAATGATATCTTATTATTACAGAAATTGATTTGAACTTGCAATTCTCAAAAAGAGTCTTGGGGATTTCCCAAGGTTCCCTCGGCCACAGTTTAAGAACTGCCGATATCACACCTGTAATCCCAGCACTTTGGGAGGCTGAGGAGGGCAAATCACGAGGTCAGAAGTTCGAGACCAGTCTAGCCAACATAGTGAAACCCCGTCTCTACTAAAAATACAAAAAATTAGCCAGGTGTAGTGGTGTGCGCCTGTAATCCCAGCTACTCAGGAAGCTGAGGCAGGAGAATTGCGTGAACCTGGGAGGCGGAGCTTGCAGTGAGCTGAGGTCGCACCACTGCACTCCAGGCGGGGTAACAGTATGAGACTCCGTCTCAAAAACAAAACCAAAACAAAAACAGAACTGCTGGTAGAGACCATTTAAAGCAGTACCTGGAGAGATGAATCTAATTGTAAGCGTTAACAGTTGTCATTAATTTCTCCCATTAGATAAGAGTGGGAAAACCTTAGCTTATTTCACTTCCTGTCTCTGTAATTTCTTATGTTTCACTTACCTCGTTGGTTTCTCTAATTTTGCTTCTTTCCTTTGCTTTTACTCTCTTACCAGTAAGAAAACAATCCAATTAGAAAATGAGCACAGTAGTTGTACAGACACTTCATCAAAAAAGATATATGGATGGCAAATAAACATGTGAAAAGATATCCAACATTGCTTGTCTTTAGGAATATGTAAATTAAAAACCACTTTAATATATTATTACTCACTAATCAGAATAGCTAAAATAAAAATTTAAAAACTACTGATAGGGCCAGGTGCAGTGGCTCACACCTGTAATCCCAGCACTTTGGGAGGCCGAGGCAGGCGGATCAGGAGGTCAGGAGATTGAGACCATCCTGGCTAACCCCGGCGAAACCCTGTCACTACTAAAAAATACAAAAAATTAGCCAGGCAAGAATGGCGTGAACTCAGGAGGAGGAGCTTGCAGTGAGCCGGATCGCGCCACTGCACTCCAGTCTGGGCGACCCAGTGAGACTCCGTCTCAAAACAAACAAACGAACAAAAAACACTGGTAGTACCAAATGCTGAAGAGAAAAGGAATCTCTTATAAATTCTAGTAAAAATGCAAAATGGTACAACCACCCTGGAAGAGAGTAGGGTATTTTCTTAAGTTAAATGTACACTTACCATATGACCCAGCACTTTTCTCCCTCTCTCTCTACCTTCCTCCCCCTTTTCTCCTTCCTTCCTTTCTCCGTTGTCTTCCTCTCCTCTCCCCTCCTTTCCTCTCCCCTCCTTTCCTCTCTTCTCCTTTTCTTTCCTTTATATAATGTATCCATTGGTTTTAATTACTATGTCTTGATCAGATAGTTTTCAAGCAACTCTAAAACGTGTGTAAGTTAAGTAGCTATCTATTAAGCATGTATACAAGAAAGATTGGCTGCAGTGGCAGAATTATTTACTCACATTATAATAAGTCTGAATGGTGGTCAAGCTTTAAAGTAAGCAAAATTAAATGGCCTTAGTTCAATTTATTTTGTGTGTGTGTGTGATCCTTTGATTGTTCTCTCCTGTAGTTTTGCTTTTCATCCTTAGCTGTTTCCCTATGGCTTTCCAACCATACACCACGATGCTGAGAGAAAGAGAGTTGCTTCAGCTCTTATAAGAAAAAGTAAGCATTCCTTCTAGAAGAACCCAGGAAACCACTGTTTGGGGCTTCATGTCTTGGAGTAAGTCATTTATCCATTTTGCCATCTGTACCTATGTTCAGAATATTTTCCATGTCTCTGCATCCTAAACCAAACATTTCATCAAAGCCCATAGGATTATTCTGACTTAGATTAATCCCCTAAAGTGCATTTTTAAAAATAGTGGGTAGAAAAACAGATGTGAAGAAAAACCCCACAATATCTGCTACACAACATATACATTTCTTTCTCATGTATGTTTTTCAAGGAAATCATGCCATCATACCAATCATGTAGGCTGCAGTTTAGAAGATAATAAAAATATTCATGCTTGCCTGCAAGCTGATGTAATATTAATTCTATTAAAATACTACATTTGTTTATACCAACCTAAGTAAATGCACATTAGGGAATGAATGTGAAACATTCAATCAGTTGAGAATTCTGTAGTATCTATGCTATCTGCCTGGTAGCACTTCATGTTTTTGGCAATTGCGATATCATCTTTATGGTAATATATATAATATAATTTTCTGCAGTAAGTGCAATTTTCTTGTTGAGATATCTCTCCAGAGTTATTGAAAGATGATAAAAAAAAGATTGATTTATAATAAGGCTTATTGCCAATTCATTGGTGTTTCCTTTCTTCAAGTCATAATAAATATACTTAGAGCCGTTTAAACATGGGGCCAAATTTTTCACAGATTTCCGTTCTGGCCTAAAGTTTGACTAAAGGGTTTTTCTCTCTCATTGCCTAACCTTATTTAGTGACTGAGGCCTTCTTTGCTTTGTGATTCAATGTCAAGACATAGATTTCCCACTGGGTAAGATAACAAATCAAACAAAAGTAGAGTTGAGACAGCAAGCTGGGTGAACAAACCTGTCTTTACCTGCAGCACCTTCCAGAAGATTAACTACCTGCCTTATCTTTTCAGTGTCTACTTTCTGCTGGATCTTGGCCAGTTTAAGTCTTTTAATATTCTCTTTGTCACAGTGCCTAGGGACTAGTGACAAAGGAGTCTGTTCTCTAAAGATCCTTGCGAGTAATTGCACACATACACACAATAAATTTTGTATGAGACTTGATATAAGAATACATTTAAAGCAGAAATCTTGGTGATCCTGGAGTTGCTCCAAGGGAATCATGGAAATGAAATGGGATCTTTCTCCTTGTGACTGTCAGCATTTTCAGCACGGCCATCGTACTTTCAGTTACCATCTCTTCCTCACGTCACCTTCTGATTGTCTCATTTTTTAAAACTTGTTACTTCTTCTTCAATCAATCTCTCAAGTCTGAAAAGAAAGACCATAAATTTAATAAATAATATTACTTATAAATTCCAGCATTATCTCCTGTATTCTTTATTCAATCAATATTTATTAAATACTTCTATATGCAAGCATCTGGTAAGATGTTTCAGAAGAAAAAAAGGCATAAAACTTAAATTTAAAAAGTTTATCTAGAAATGGCTTATTTCAGGCTTAAAATAAATACCACATGAAAGAACGAACTAGAGAAAGTACCATGGCACTTCAGATTAGTGAAACTGAACGTCTAAATGGGGAGATGATGGCATCAGAATTATCAAACTATGTGGTACAGTGTCAGTACAGAGAGAAGCCTTTTACCCACAATTTTTTTTCTATATATTGTTTGATGTTTAAAGTTTACTTTAGTACAGCATTAGAAGTTTGATCTTTACTGAAGTACTCATTAACAATTAACTAATTTATGTCTCAAGGCAAACAACTGGGTGAGTGTTATTTAAACCCACTTTTCAAATTCCTTCTCTCTGGTTGTGAGCAAATGAAGAAATCCTTGTACCTTGCTGCTCAAGAGTTACTTTCTCTGCTTTAGGAATGTCTCCAACAGAGGTAGTTTCATCTTCCTTTGTGCTCTTACAGGATTTTACATATTTCTCTGTTATAGAATGTAGGTCATTTTACTATGGTTATCTATTTATATCTTTATCTTCCTTATTACAAAGTAAGCCCTTAAGTGCAGGGACTGAATCCTAAGTGTGCCTATTTTCTCAGCGTTTACACAGTGCCTGAAAAACATACGCAATACGCGTTTGTTGACAGAGCCCATAAACAAATTAATAAATGAGCTTAACCCATTGTCCACATTTGCTGGAATCTGTGACCTGGACTTCATGAACAGAGATAAAATAAATAATGACTTTCAACTGCTCTGCCAGTGGTGTGGGGTTGGCTGGGAGGGGCTTTCAAGTGCTGCAACTCTAAGAGGAGCAAGAAAAGTCCATCATTCTAGACCTTTCTAATGTGCACAAGTGACTGTAAGAGGAATTTCGCAGGGTTCCCACTTTCCACTTAGCATAATTTTCTATACTTTTGATGATTGTTTCTGAACCTTAACCTATTCAGAATATTTTTGAACCGATGTCTGGATACCTATAATTTGGACAAATACTCCTCAAAAATCTTAAGATCCTCAGTATGACTGAGACTCAAAGAGATTTGGAGACATTTGAGATTTATAAGCTGCCCAAGGACAGAACTGCTCCCTGAGCTCTTAAGTGCTAGAAACAGCACACGGTGACCCTAAACTCCTGCCAGTGCCAGGATTTACCCAGAAGAGGTTTGTGTACTCAGGATGTCAGTTTGAGATGAACTTTGGCAGAATCCCTATGATTTCTTTATGGGGAATGGGCATTTGGTTGTAGGGCATGCCATAGAAAACGTTTCCATAATTCTATAGATCCAACACATATTACCCAGTGCAGTCACCCAGAGATGTCTGAGTAATAAACCAGTAATCTAAAGTGGCTTCATTCATGGACACCAGGGAAGAAGCTCAGTGTGGTTCCAGTGTATTTACATTGTATAGATGCACAGTATGTCAACTCTTCTCTACGGTTTTCTGGACTTGTTTTATTTTTATCTCCCCAGCATGTTATAGAGCTGGGCTTCTTTTCTATTTATTTTACTTTTCCAAGTTCCAAATTAACTTCTTGTTATAAAAAATACCATATAAGTAGTAAAAGATTTTTTTTTTTTAAATAAGATAATCTATATTGGAACTGAAAGAGTAGTGAGAAAGGAGACAAAACCAATGGTGAAACAAGTAACATATATATTTATCTAATGTGAACATTTTTGTTTATGAGAAGAAAGGGAAAAGTAAAAGTAATTCATATTAGTATAAAATAGAAAACAGAAAACAAAATGATCCAGACATGCAATATATTATATTTAACTAACTAAATTTATAATTAGGAATAAATGATTTACGGATTTCATTTTAAATGAATTATATGAAATGAAAACTGAAAGCCTTCCATCACATAGTCTAAAACCTCATTCTATTGCAGTTCTCAAAGTCGTGATCATTTACAAAAATTTGATATGCCTTTCATAGCTTTTCTTTTTTAAAAATACATTTACACACAGATATACACACAGGTGAATCCAGGCATTGATTTGAAGCTTACATAAATTTGAGAACCCTCTTTAAGAAAAAATACTAAATACAAAATTTGAGATTCAAAATTAAGTACAATGGCAAATATTTTTTAGAATGTGGAAAACAATCAGAGTAAATTTAAAATATTTAATGTCACAAATATCACAAAAATCACAAGATCTAGGAAAAAATAATATAATGATTATACTAATTAGCTGACACATCTCTAACACTTTTTCTTACATTTTATAGCATTCTCTTTGATGGCTCCTTCATATAATAATTACTTACATTATTTTCTAAACAGAGAATAGATTGTTCAATCTTTCTTTAGAATATTATATCTATTATCATATATTAATCTATTATAGAGATAAGATGTTTTTCTTTAGGATATCATAGCTTTAGAATATATCTATTATCACATCATATATTCAACCATTTCTTTAGAATATCATAGTTGATTGAAATTTAAAAAACAATCTGATTGATAGCTTATGAAAGATTTTTTAGGCTTCCTAACTCATCATGTAATACTGTGTGAAAATTTAGCACCATTGTGAAATTAAGAATAATATCTTCTTATTTCTGTTATTTATGTTCTGTAAGATTTAGAAAAATTTCCTGCAAGCTAGACTAGATGCTGGCTCAATAAATCACACATTTTGTTTCTCCTTTGTTGTCCACGTGGTTCCAGTACCAGGTGCCACAGAATAATTCATATTGTAGGATTGCTTCTGACCCTGCACCCTTGTGTTTCAACCCTGGAGGCTTGTTCTTCCTTAGACAGCTATTAGTAACTAGATTATATGTGGAAACAACTGTGAATCACAAAAGTATATTCCACTAAACCCAAACCAAACATAGATGCAACTCAGCTTCCAAACAGGTAAGTACCCCAAATGCCTATATCCACTCCACATGTGATGAAGAGAAAGTCTGAGTGAAAAGTGATAATAGACTATACTGATGACAGGTAAGATATCTTCCTTCAGAAAGTCTTGAGAATTTATGTCACCATGTGACTACATTGCATGGTTGCCTTATATGCCCTTGGAGGGTTTCATGGAAGTGTTGGGGCTATGAAGCTTAACCTTTATGAACTTCACAGTAAATCTTCCTCTGCATACAAACAATCAAAGTGGGATCCTAGGAAGATAGGTAAATAGATAGACAGAGATAGATAGATATAAAATTTGTGATAGAGATAGGTAGATAGAGACACATAGTAATCTTTGATGACAGATACAACTAACATCCAAATTAACAGAGAAATATTAGAAGTAGATGAACATTTACAATCCTGACAAACTAGATGTTAAAAAAATACTAGATATGCTGGGAGCAGTGTCTTCACACCTGTAATCCCAGTACTTTGGGAGGCTGGGCCTGGTGGATCACTTGAACCCAGGAGTTCAAGACCAGTCTGGGCAACAGGGCGAAACCCCATCTCTACAAAAAAAAAAAAAAAAACAATACAAAAGATTAGCTGGGCGTTGTAGTGTATTCCTGTAGTCCTAGCTATTTAGGAGATTGAGATGGGAGGTTCACCTGGGCCAGGGAGGTCAAAGCTGTGGTAAGCCGAGACTATGCCACTGCACTCCAGCCTGGACAACGGAGCGAGATCCTGTCTCAAAAGAACAAAACAAAACTATATATAATACAATATGTCATATAGTAATTACTCATAGGTACCAGAAAATAGTTTTTCATTATTAGTAATATGTATTGCCTATTTATGATTATAGCTTTTTGTGCCAAAAGATGCTGAAAATATAAAAAGAAAAAAGTAAATAAAAATCACAAATAATAGCATAATTCAGAGACACATGTTGTTTACATATAGGTACACATCTATCCATTTTTTAAATGTGTAATCTCACACAGACTCCTGTGATTATGCTGTACATACAATTTTGTACTGATTTTTTTTGTTACGTAAAGCTTTACTGTCGTCTTTTTCCAAAGCCACTTAAATATTTATTCAAATTTATCCAATTAAAATGTGCTAGACCTACTGTGTGCTGGGTACCTTTAGACACTGAAATCTCTGTACATAGAACTTTGCACACATTTTGATTATTTTTGCAGGATAAATTAACAGAATTAAAATTATAGGCCAAAAGTCAAGCTGATATTTTAGGGATTTGATATCCTTCTAGAAATGCAAAAGTTCACACTTTCATAGTGATGCACAAGCAGCTCCTCTCTTTACTCCGACAATTTAACAAGCAAAACAAATTATGTTATTGTAATACTAATTATTTGATCACTGGTACGATTAAATTTTTTCAACTTTATTAGTGATTTGTATTTCTTTTATGAAGCGTTCAGTCATATTTTGTTTGGTTTTCAACTGGGAACCAGAAATTCTTGAGAAATATATGTTTTAAAATAGCTGAGACAAAAACAAAGAATAACTTATTATTTATGAAGATTGTCCCACTGTGGATATCATTAAATCTGTCAATGTATACATATTAAGAAGGCATGACATCAATTGAACTGTCTTTTCAGTTGAACTGTTCATCAATTAAACTGTTTTGAACACTGTTTTATCTTAATTATATTCTAAATTATATTTATATTTTTATTCCCCCAACTAATTAGTTTTTCCCTTGTTTTTCAGGTTTCCAATTTGCATGATGTTTGTGTGTGTGCATGTGTGTGTATGTGTGTGTGTGATTCTGCTATTTATTGCTAGTTTTATTAAATTCTGATCAGAAAGTATGATTTTCCTAATTTCCAATCTGGGAATATATTTTTTGTAGCTTATGTTGTGATTAACTTTTAAAATTACTTCTTGGACAGTTGAAAATAACTTATCTTTTTCACTGGTAGAAGTTAGTATCTGACCTAGAAATTATGTTTTAAAGAAAGAAGGCACAACATTAATACAACTGACAAGAAAGAAAGTTTGGAGTCCAGAAACCCCATGAAGATACCAATGGAATTATTAAACTAAGTAAGCCAATGATAAAATATGTATACAATAATTGACCAATGATAGGGAAATTCTAAAAAATAAAGGTATGAAGAGTATCCTCATAGCATGATAAAACCTTTAAAATAATTCAATACATTCTGAAAAGTGGAAATAAAACATGATTATACTGAATATAATTAAATAGGAACAGAATTTAAAGTCCTGAAGTGGACCCCAAAATATGTGGGAATTTGCTATGTGATGTAGGTAGCACTGCAAATCCGTGGAGAGAAAAGATGGATTATTTTTTCTATGCTGTTGGGACAACTGGGTAGCTCTCTAGAAAATGAAAATAAAGTTGGATCCCTATCTCACCCCTTTTACAAAGTAAACTCCATATAAGTCAGAGGAGCACATAAAGAGGCAACAAAGTATTAAAAGTGAACACTTAGGAAAATATTTGTATAAACTGTGAACAGAATTTTATTCTGACACCAAACACAGAAGTCATAAAGGGAAAAATTAAAAATTTAATTATAGAGAATATTTTAAAAATCTGCATGGGAAGAGAAACCACCATAAACAAAGGAAGATAAAAGGCTAAAAATATTAGTAACTCCTATCACAAACAAATTAATATATATGCTTTTGTGAATTAATTAGCATAGGACCTAAAACCCAAAAAAACAATGACACCGAGTTTAGAGAAACATAAATTCAAAAGTCTTGTAAACTTAGTATAACTGTACTGGTTACTGGTAATAAGATAAATGCAAATTAAAACTAATGGGAAATATTTTTCACTTACGTTGGCAAAGATCAAAAAGCAAGGGTAACAGAGGTTTTGAAAAGCAGGAACTTTTCTATCTGTGCATCCTCAGCAGAGAAAACTTCACCTATGGCAACAATAAAATAATGTTTATAACCATAACCAGCAATTGTATATCTAGAAATTTATGTTACGTTTGTTCTCACTTGATAGCAACATGCTTTAGATTCATCCATATTATTTGGAGCTTTGTAATATCAAACGTTGAAAGTGGAAATAATCCTCATGTTGTCTAGTTAAAATACACTATGGTCCAATCACTATACAATAGAAATTCCATACAACACAACTTTTGTTTTTTTGGATTAAATGAGACAACTATGTTTAAAAATTTTTTTTTTTAAAAAGCCTAAAAGTTTGCTACCTAACAGGTAATTATACTATTCATATGAAAAAGGAATATAATTGTGTATGCATAAAATATCTATGGAAATATATTCAAGAAACTGGAAATCCTGGTTTCTTCTGCAAAGAGAATTTGGCTGGCTGGGGACTATGGTAGTGGGGATATTTGCTTTTCATTATCCATGCATTGTCAACTTTTGAATTTGTAGCACATTTTTTTTTAATTTATAAAAGAATAATACGTATATTTTAGTGTCTTGAAAGATGGAGAGAGCAATAAGGATTGGGAAAGAAGAGAGTAATTTAACAGTTGGAAAGGTGAAAGTTTTGTGAAGGATTTTATTCAGGTTATAAATACAAAATGTAGACAACTTACTTCCAAGTGAAAAGACAAATTTATTACTGAACTGATTAGAGACTAAATATTGTGGCATTATTTTTCCTTTTATTTTCTCTCAGTATTGGGAGATAAATTATCTTGTTCAGGTAAAGCTTGAAGGAAACATTCAGATTTCTCTTTCTCCCTCTTCCAATATTCTTAGTTACTTCAAGGCTCTTATGAGAGACCAAGGTGTGGAGGTGTAATTGTGGATGTGGCTAGGTTGGCAGAGGCCTTCCTTATTTCAGTTTATTCAGAGAACTAATCTGACTAATCCATGTGTTAATCCATTGTATGACTTTTTAATGTTTTAGTACATTATGTTTATTCCTTTATTTCATGTTTCTTCTGGTTTTGAGTTAAATGCTTAGTAAATTTCCTCAATGCTTTTTCTTTCAAATACTATACTTTTAAATTTTTCTTTGAATACACACTTAGTTGCATTTATTATGTATACTGTTTTATCTTAATTATATTCTAAATTATCTATACTTGTATTTTTCCAACTCATTAGTTTTTTTTTCTTTTGGTATTTCAGGTTTCCAGTTTGCGTGCTGTGCGTGCGTGTGTGTGTGTGTGTGTGTGTGTGTGTGTGCGTGTGTGTGTGTGTTTGATTCTGCTATTAATCGCTAGTTTCATTAAATTATGATCAGAAAGTATAATCTCCTTAATTTCCAATTTGGGAATATGTTTCTTGTAGTTTATGTTGTGATAATGTTTAAAAGTACTTCTTGGATATTTGAAAATGACTAACATTCTTCACTGGTAGAAGTTAGTATCGAACCTAGGAGTTATGTTTTAAAGAAAAAGTAATAGTTTAAAAATATATTTTAGTATTCCAGTTCCTGGCAAATGAAGACTTGATTACTAGCTGTTCATTAGGGCATTCCTTCTATTAATATAAAATAACTGTGAACTATTTAATATTTTGGGATCCTGACTTCCACCTTGTATGAAGATGATGATCTCAGAGGTTTTGATGTTAATTTAATGGGGTAATTGCAGTGTGCAAAATGCCCCTGTGGCTGGCAGAAGAGGGAGGGTGATGGAAGAACCCTGGAGTTTCCCACAAAGTATTTCCTCACTTCCCCCAAATGTGCTAGGTTGACTCCTCAGCACTTTTCAGAAATGGTAAGACCTCATGAGATTATAAGAGAAAGTGGGTCAATAGTCTGCTCTTGAGAAATCTTTTGACAGAATTTTAATGCAGAATCTTAAGAAATGAGTATTTTTTCAACTTTCTGCAGAAAGAAAGGAATCCAAACGTTTTATCTCTTGCAGTTCTCTATTCAGTGTCTCAAGCTTTCTTTACTATTAGGACTGTGTGTATTTTTAGAAACTCCCAACTTTCCTTTCTTTCTCTCTCTCTTTCTTTCTTTCTTTCTCTTTTCTTGTATCTTTTCTTTTCTTTTTTCTTTCTCTTTCTTTCTGTTTCTCTTTCTCTCTCTTTCTCTCCTTTCTTTTCTTTTTTTCTTTCTCTCTCTCTCTCTTTCTCTCTTTCTCTCTCTCTCTCTCTCTCTCCTTCTTTCCTTTCCTCTCCTCTCCTCTCCTCTCCTCTCCTCTCCTCTCCCTTCTCTTTTGAATGAGTTTTTGCTCCTGTTGCCCAGGCTGGAGTGCACAGGCGCGATGTCGGCTCACTCAGACCTCCACCTCCCAGGTTTAAGTGACTTTCCTGCCTCAGCCTCCTGAGTAACTGGGATTACAGGCACCCACCACCAGGCCTGGCTACTTTTCTGTATTTTTAGTAGAGACAGATTTCACCATGTTGGCTAGGCTGGTCTCAAACTCCTAACCTCAGACACTCTACCTGCCTCAGCTTCCCAAAGTACTGAGATTATAGATGTGAGCCACTGTGCCCAGCCCTAATTTTTGTATTTTTTAGTAGAGATGGGGTTTCACCATGTTAGCCAGGCTGGTCTTGAACTCCTGACCTCAAATGATCCACCCGCCTCAGCCTCCCAAAGTGCTGGGATTACAGGTATGAGTCACTGCACCCTGCCCAAATGTCTTTTCTTTTCAGAACCTTAAGCCATCTCTACTCCTACAATTTTAATATACTCATTCCATTTATTGACTGCCAACTTCTCATACTTGAACAATAGTAAGGGAGAATATCACTTTGCCAAACTTTTAGTAGCAGTGTCTCAAAATGAGAACATTTGGAAAGGTTTCTTTATAAGATTTAGGACTGATCACGTGCCACTTTAAGATGGATCTTTCAAGGGGGGGACTGGGTCTAGCAAAAGTTTATGACATAATGAATTGCTTTGGATAGATAGATGAAGCAAAGTGGGGGCCTCAAAGTTAGTTTTCACTAGTAAGCCGTTAGTCTTGGTAAGTACGCTGCCTGGTTAGTTCACAGTCTTAACTTCCAGGAGTAGTTATTGCAATTGGGTTATTTTTTCTTAGTCTCAGTGTCACTTAAAATAGGAATGGGAAAGTATGCCTGGTCCAAGTCGTGTTTAACTCAAGGAAGAGGAAGTTATTGTGGTTTTGGTTTTTACCATTCACTATTTAAAGTGTCACTACTAAATTTCTTTCCTATCCTTTACCGTCATCTTTTGTGTGTGTGTGTGTGTTAAGCAATACCCAATATTATTTCACTCTCAAGATCCTTTTACCTTCTCTTTCTCTTTACAACCTTAACATCCTCTTTCCCTCAGGAATATTAAAACAATTTAGGACAGTAAGAACCCTTATGACTGAGGAGACTATATCTAGTCTTAGAAACTAAAGCTTATGAATAGTCTTACCAAGTGTCAAATTCATTCACTTTCCCTCTGATTATACTTGTTAATATGTTAGTCTTCTCTGGCACCTTCTTTTTGTCCTTCCCTCTACCTACCCACTACTGTATCTTCTTTACACATGAACTTTACGGTGATACACTCCTTCCCCAAACCACTCACAGAACAAAGGAATGAAAACTCGGCAAGGAAAGAGATTAAATATTGTTTCTGGAGTCATGAGTAGCTAGTACTCCTAGCTCCTAGATGGCTTTTTTTTTTTTTTTTTTGATACGCAGTCTCACTCTGTTGCCCTGGCTGGAGTGCAATGGTACGATCTCGGCTCACCACAACCTCTGCCTCCCAGGTTCCAGCGATTCTCCTGCCTCAGCCTGCTCAGTAGCTGGGATTACAGGCATGTGCCACCACACCTGGCTAGTTTTCTGTTTTTAGTAAAGATGGGGTTTCACCATGTTGCCAGGCTGGTCTTCAACTCCTGACCTCAAGTGATTTGCCTGTCTTAGCCTCCCAATCCTAGATGCCTTTTAATTAAAAGATTCATTTCTTTTTTCTATGATGAATGGACATTTTCTGTTTTCTATGTTAGTTTTCCTTCATAGTGATATGTGAAAATAATAAGGAACACGTCTTTTAAGAAGACAAAAAAGCCAAACTAATTCCTAGAATAACAACATTGAGGTTGGACTGAAGTAGAAAGCAATATAGTTGTCACAGTTATTTTACATTTTTTTTCCAGGAAGAGGTAGAGGGAAAGAAGTAAAGTAGAGGCTATTGCTTTGTCCTTATTATTCTTACATGCCGCCTCCCATTTAAAACATTCTGAAAATGTTCAAATCTATAAAGAAATTGAAAGAACAATGCAATGAACACCTAGTTGCTCCCAATTTTAAACAATTTAAAAATCTTTGTAGGATAGTGTAACCTTAAATACTTCAACATATATTTCCTAAAAGTAATTCCATTCTCTTACATAACCACAATACTTCTATCACCATTGCTACTATATTGATGATTGCTATAGGTGAAGGTGAGGTTTACAATTGGCCCATCTCTCTATTCTGCATGTGAGACACCCTACTAAAGAAGGACACAGTGCCTTATGTTTAAGCAAAAAAATAAAAATAAATGGGAATTTTATATATATTAAAGTATGTTTTGAAATGGTCTGCTTTCCTGTGGAAATAAAGTTTGAGAACCTAAATATATAGTTTTGAAAAGTAAAAGCTGTTTTACTTATTTTACATTTATTTGTTTTTACTTTTACATTATTATTCCAGTTGTAATTCTTCGATGACTCCAGTGCTCAGACCACCCTGGGCAGAAACTCTCCTTTCTCTAAGACTCAAGGATCCTCCATGGAGTGACTGTAGATAGAAGAGAGAAGTTGAAGAATTTCTAGAAAATGATAATAGTTAGAGATTAGAAGATGAGCAGGCACCTACCAAAGATGCTGAGGAGTTTTAATGAGGTAGTAGGGATGCCAACAAAATAGCCACATCCCAGGAAACAAGTGAATAAATTGTGTAAGGGATGGACTGAAAGGCAATATCAAATGCTCTGGATAGGTCAAGTAAAATGAATTCTGAGAATTGACCTGGGAGTACTGGGAGTCTTTGGTCATCTTGACACAAAAAGATCTAATTGAGTGGGGGAGGTTGGGCAAAACTAGAATGAACTGAGTTTCAAATAACAAGAGAGAAATTAGAGTATGGTTAGCTCTTTTGAGGCAATGTTTTATAAATGAAAAAAAGATCCAAGTCAGTAACTGAAATACAAGAGGATATGTGTCAATGTAAAGAGGTCTGAGGTGAGAGAAATTATAGCATATTTACTTGCTGATGAGGATGGTCAGGAGAAAGGGAAAATGATGATATAAAAGAGCAGGGTCAATTATGGGAGTAATTTCCTTGACTAGGTGAGCAAATTTGAAATCTAATATATAAATGGAGAGAAGAAAATTCTTTTTTTTTTTTTTTTTTTTTTTGAGACGGAGTCTCGCTCTGCCCAGGCTGGAGCGCAGTGGCCCGATCTCAGCTCACTGCAAGCTCCGCCTCTCGGGTTTACGCTATTCTCCTGCCTCAGCCTCAGGAGTAGCTGGGACTACAGGCGTCCGCCACCTCGCCCGGCTAGTTTTTTGTATTTTTTAGTAGAGACGGGGTTTCACCGTGTTAGCCAGGATGGTCTCGATCTCCTGACCTCGTGATCTGCCCGTCTCGGCCTCCCAAAGTGCTGGGATTACAGGCTTGAGCCACCGCGCCCGGCCTGAAAATTCTTACAAATACTTTTTAATCCAAGACACCGCACCTGGATACGTTTTCAACTGTATCTTCCTAATCATGATTTCAGTTTTCTGAAATAGAGATATGCATTTTAATTAGTTTATCTGTACCAAAATGCAGGAAGCAGAGTATATGGACACATGTACAGATAGGTTGTTACATATGGTGTTGGAAGACTGTTGGAGTCATTTTCCTATTGCTTATATATTCCCTGTGAATTGGAATCAAAGTCATTAGTTGTGAGTGAGCACTGAGAGGGAATACACAGGTATGTGAGAGAATGTGTGAATTTATCTTCTACCAGAGTTAATAGATGAATTAGGTAAGTACAGTGGGAGGGGCAGAGAAATGCTGTGGTTTTGCGTTTGGAATGTTTTTATCTAAGGCATCTCTAGAAACAGTAAAGCCTTCATAAAGAAGGCAAAAACTATAGCAGCTTGAGAAAGTTGGTGAGAAGAATTTTGTTCTTGTAAAAAGGAAGAATGGGGTTTGGATGACCTGAGAAGAAAATATGTGTGCTTAGGACTCTCATCCTCCTCTTTGATCTTGGAGAAGTAATATTTCACCAGAATAGAGGATATCTGTTTTCTGAGACACTGAAAGGAGCAGAATAAGAGACCTGTGTTGGAGAATGTCAGTGAGAGAGACCATACTTAAGTCTTTGAATGTTACTTCTGGGGGTGAAGGTTACTCCTAGGATCCTTAGATTCTTTGCATGTACTTTCAGCTCCCTAATGAGTACATTTAGAATCTTTGCAACTGAAGACTAGAGACCACGCTCTCTTTAGACTCTCAATAGTAGTGAATAATGACTTGCTAATCTTGCAATGAAGGCATATAAGGAAATAATAGAATTACTATAGCTTCAACATGAATACCAGTGAGATAAATTAATTTAGAAACTCAAATTGAATTTCTGTTCTCATGTAAACTATTTATCGTAGTTTTTCCCTACTGAATTTGGTATATTTTCCCATGTGAGTTGGCTACACTTTTCATTTTGCCTTGCCAAGAGAAAGTTTCCATTCTGTGATCTTTCTTATTGTCTCTCTCTCTATGTATATGTATATACATACAAATATGCATTTTATATGTATATTTTATATATAATGTATAAATTATATAATAAAAATAATATATAGATTATAATATATGTGTGTAATAATTTTATATATGTTATATTAAATGGCTCAGTATCTTGGGTACACGAAGCTCCAAAAATGAGTCTTCAGCTGATTTTCAGACTGAAACATAGAAAAGGTTTGTTACTTTATTTGGCAAATAGATCCATTATCCTCTTAAGGAAAAACAGGAGTCTTGTGCCAGAAATAGAACTGATCCAAAGACAGTCCTGCAAGTTATTCTAAGAACCTTTCTCAACTCTAATTACACTCATTAGAGTAGACTTTGTTGTGTTAGCAGATGGATTTAGATATTTCTGTGACATTACACAAAATAAATGTATTTCTTTCTCACTTACTAGTTCCGGGAATGTGTTCAGGTTGGGTTGGTTCTTCTGCATGTGGTCATTTGGGGACCCATTCCACACTGTGGTTCCATTATCCCTTAAAGCCTTATGATCATCAGTATCCACTGGAAGACATAGAAGGAAACTGGAGGAGCCCACGAGGGGTTTTATGTGCTAGGCACACGAATCACTTTTCATCATAATCTGAGTTTGGCAAGGACTTAGTCACATGGGCATACCAAACTGCAAGGGAATCTGGGAAAGATGCCTTAGTGATATTTCCAGAGAAAAGAGAATGATTTTTCTTCACTTGTCCTTGTTCACACAGTGAACACACAGGATTTTGTTCATAGGAAGTCATATGTAAGAGACTCTCAAGAAATGTCTGGCTTTTAAATATCAATTTTTAAGAAACAGAGTCTTACTCTCATGTCTTTCAGGAAGAGAATTGATAATATGGGAGAGCAGGTCTGGATGAGAAATTTGTTGTTGGCTCACCTACAATTCTTGGATTTAGCAGATAAAAAGATAATTTATAGGATGTCAAGGAATTGAAACCCAAATTTGAGACTTGGGTGTTCCAAATTCTTATCATTTTTTTGTCATGGCGTGTCCGTATGTCTTTGACTTGAAAAGGTAACATCAACTTAATTGAAAGTGCTAGTGATTATGTGTGTATGTATGGGGCTGTGCTCTAGTGGTGACTTTGTAAACACTGCGTGTGCATGTGCATTAGCATACATTCCAAATGTTTGTTCTTTTGCTATGAAGTAAGATACTTATCTGTCTATTCTCACAGACAGAGATTACAATATGTGTTATGGGGCAATTTAAAGACCAAAGACCTTACAACAAAATAATTTAAATCCATATTAAATATTTCAAATTTTACACCTACATTGTGCCACAGAGCATAAAACTAGTATATTCCCTTGCTGAGAATAAGAAAAATTCCTTCAGATTGCATGCAAGGAAGATAGACAGTTTTCCATACCCAGTGATGTTTACTGAACTTCCTCTTAAGGCAACAGCAGCAATCCACTTTAGCTTCTCAACTGTAAGGCACAGAACTGGCTATAGTAATAAAGTCTAGACATAAACCAATAACCAGTTTATAATAATTAATCAATATAAGCAAAATCTAAAATTTTGGAACTCCAAAGTAAGTTCCTAAGATTCAGGTGAGGGAAGACCAGATTTTTTTACTGAGCATAAACTAAGATTTTCTCAAATTATTTTTATAACCATCATCTGCTTCTTCAAGAATTTTTTTAAAAGACTATTTATAGTTTACTATTCACTCTCTCTAGTGCTGTTATTCTTCAAATACTCAGTCCTGGATTCTATACCCACCCCAGACTGATTATCTCACAGGCAAAAAGCTTTTATTTTGTGTACTCGTGCATGGTTTTGGAGAAATAAGGGGGATGTTCATTCCTGAGCTTATGGCTTAGACAAGGAAGAGATATTGGTGTATTCTTTAAGAATTAGGGATGTTAACAGTATCTTATTTAATCAGCAGCGGAACTGTGGCTTTGCTACCCCCCAGGTAGAGCGTGGCATCTGCCGTGGCTGTGTACACACAGATGACAAAGCATGAGAGACCAACTCAAGACCTAAAATCCAACTGTATCAATTCAGACAACCTCTAGGGAAACTATAGTCATTGGACAGGTCAAAACTGTTATAGAAACAAATGGCATATTAGATAATGCAACCTCCTCTCTGGCCCATGGTTAATGGAAATGGGTGATAATTGAGAGTTTATGCTGATTAAAGATTTTCTAATTCTAAATGTGAATTTTCCCATTTGTGTGAAGAAAATGATCATCCTTTTAGCTGGTTTTTCCTATTTCTATGAAACCAAATGACAAAAGACTGCCAGGTATGCAACCCAACAATCTTAAAGAGGCTTCTGTCAGTAAAACATGGCATTCTCTGATCCCCAAGACTCATATGAAAAATGTGATAGCCTGTCCCATGTGGCAGCTAGGAAACTGGGAATAACAAAACATCAATTACCCCATGACAAAATCCCTTATAAGTAGGGCGGTCAATTGAGTAATATTTCTCAGACCTTATCACACAATGCACACCTTCTTTTGGGGAAGGTTAAAAAGACATTGAAAAAAGAAGTGGGAATTTCACAGCCTGATTGTGAAATAGAGTTTACATAAGGAAGAACAAATGTAAAAGAAATTTTCACTGGGAAGGCAGGCTGGGTCCTCAAGACTATTTGGCCTTTGCATCAGCAACATTTAATGGCTAAGTTAACTATCGAGAAGAGTAGAAAATGTACTGAGAATAACAAAGTGTCTGTAAATTTCCTTAAAATATTTTCTGAAAAACCAATTTAAATTATACCTACTGAGACAAAATTAGAGATGTTTAGATATAGAATTGAAGGCATTGTGAGAGCAAAAGTAATCTCCACTTAACATTTTCTTGGTATTTCCATTCTCTGTACATGACTGAAGCCTTGAAGCCAGCCCCTTGAGGAGGCAAAGTGGACTTCTGCTTCATGAATGCCAGTATTTCCTATAGAGTATCACAGGTTAGCCTGCAGAATGCTCATGCTGGTTAGACACATGGGAAGGCTTTTAAGAAAGGCATCAGGCCTATTGAATTTCATGTAGCCTCATCCAAGGCTTTTTATAATGCTTTCTGTCCTTATGAATAAATTCAGATATACTGAGAGAGACTCAGAAACGCTTAGTGGTCATGTGATCAATTGGCTGCTTATTGAAAGTGGTAACCTTGAACCCTTTCATGATGAAATGGAAAAATAAATGACTTAACTCATCTCCTAACCTCATTAATCTCTCCAGGAAAGGCTTTCACCAAGTGCACCGCAGGAAGAGATTATTTGGAGAAGAGCGAGGCAAGAGGTAGTTTGAATCTAATATTTCTCAGGCCGTACCACACTATGTCAATAACTCAGGCCTTCAAGCTGATACCCATGGAGCAAGAGTAGTTCATGCAGGCACTTTGCAAGAGGAGTATGGTAATGAGCTTGGTGAATTTTATATAGGTTTTCTAAAATTTCTTGTCTTTCTGTCTGAATTCAAATGATCTGAGACAGAACAGGACAAGTCTAGTGACTATATGGGCAATTGGCTTCCCTACTTATCAGGGTTTTTGTCATGGGGTAAATGATGTTTTTTATTCCCAGTTTCCTAGCTGCCACATGGGACAGGCTATTACATTTTTCATGTAAGTCTTGGGGATCAGAGAATGACATCCCATATGAAGGCCTCAGAAGCAAAGTTTGTCTCTGATCTTCTCTTGCCCTCATGTCTCTTACCCCTCATTCTCCTTCAAGGCTAGCCATAGAAACTAGAATCTCTCTTCCCCAAGGTGGGCCACAGAAATCAGAATCCCTCTTCTCAAGGAGGGTCGTGGAAACTAGAACCTCTGTTCCCCAAAGCCAGCCATAACACCTAACATATTACTCTAACCTTCCCTCACTTGTCTGTGCAAGGGTTGGTTATAAAGAAATTATCTGATGTATCTTGTTTGACAGTAGGCCAAAGGGTCCCCCACTCCAGAAAGGGTTCTACCCCATACGCAGGAGGAAGAAATGCTGCACAGAGAAGCCAAGAAGAATCTGAAGACAGGCCTTGATGGATTTCCCCACTCAGTCTGTTCTCATTTGATTATACCTTTGGTCCAATCACATTTATCTACATGACTGTCCATTCTTCATGAAACTGTCCAGTCTTCATTATCTACATGACTGTCCATTCTTCATGAAACCTAAGCATAAGAGAGTTGTCTTCCCTCTATCTTTGGGTCTTCATTCTGCAGGTTCCCATGTCCCATAAAATTATGATTATATACATTCATTATGTTTTTCTCCTGTTAATCTGTCTTTTGTTATAGGAGGGTTGGTGACCCTTATGATAAGGAGAAAAGGTATCACACTGTTTCTGCCCCCAGTTAAGCAAAGGGTTGCTTGCAGGCAGCAATCATCAATCCAAATCTAGCAGTTTCTCAGGCATTCTCAGGTGCTATGCTTGAGAAAATGACAATGTGTGGTTTCATGCAAGATGTTCAGCAGCTTATCTCTGTCAGTGTGAGGGCAAAGGGAACCATCACTTAACAGATGTCATACGTAACTTACATAAAGATCCTGTAGCAATTTTTACATGCCTCAGGGGATCTTTTCTGGCGTACTTTCCATTTCATATTTTCCAGGTTTCATGCTGAGATGCTTATATTTGGATTCTACCTCCCTAGCTGATCTCTTCTTTGGAAGATTTGTTATATCCACTTCATTTTGCCTTTAGATGCTTTAACAGATCTTAGTATTTTAATTTATGTTATTTAGAAATTTTGCACAGATTAAAATGTTACAGATAGTGCCAAAGTCCAATATGCCGAAGTCCGGTATGCTTCTGCCCTGAATACTGTAGGCAATAACAACATCATTATAAGTATTCATATATCTAAACATATTTAAACATAAATACAGTAAAAATATGATATACAATATTTAAAAATGGTACACTTGTTTGGCGTACTTACCATGAACAGAGTTTGCAGGACTGGAAGTTGCTCTGGGTGAGTCAGTGAGTGACTGGTGAGTGAATATGAAGGCCTAGAACATTACTGTACACAACTGTAGACTTTATGTACATTTAGGCTGAACTAAATTTATGTAATTTTTTTCTTTAAAAATAATAAAACTCGGCCGGGCGCGGTGGCTCAAGCCTGTAATCCCAGCACTTTGGGAGGCCGAGACGGGCGGATCACGAGGTCAGGAAATCGAGACCATCCTGGCTAACACGGTGAAACCCCGTCTCTACTAAAAATACAAAAACTAGCCGGGCGAGGTGGCGGGCGCCTGTAGTCCCAGCTACTCAGGAGGCTGAGGCAGGAGAATGGTGTGAACCCAGGAGGCGGAGCTTGCAGTGAGCTGAGATCCGGCCACTGCACTCCAGTCCGGGCGACAGAGCGAGACTCCGCCTCAAAAAAAAAAAAAAAAAAAAAAAAATATATATATATATATAATAAAACTCAGTTTATTGTAACTTTTGTTTTTCTTTTTTTTTGAGATGGGGTCTCACTCTGTCGCCAGACTGGAGTGCAGTGGCACGATCTCGGCTCACTGCAACCTCTGCCTCCCAGATTCAAACGATTCTCCTGCCTCAGTCTCCCAAGTAGCTGGGACTACAGTTAGGCGGCACCACGCCCAGCTAATTTTTGTATTTTTAGTAGAGACAGGGTTTCACCATGTTGGCCAGGATGGTCTCTATCTCTTGACCTTTTGATCCGCCCGCCTTGGCCTCTAAAGTGCTGGGATTATAGGCGTGAGCCACTGCACCAGACCCTAACTTTTTTACTTTGCAAAATTTTAATTTTTAAAACTTTTGACTCTTTTGTAACAACACTTAGCTTAAAACAGAAGCACATTGTTGAATTGTAAAATTTTGTTTTTTATGTGCTTATTTTATAATCTTTGTTCTACTCTAAAATTTTTAACTCTTTTTTTTTTTTTTTTGAGACAGAATCTCACTCTTGTCACCCAGGCTGGAGTGCAATTGGGTGATCTCGGCTCACTGCAACCTCCACTTCCCAGGTTCAAGCACTTCTCCTGCCTCAGCCTCCTGAGTAGCTGGGATTACAGGCGTCTGCCACCATGCCCAGATAATTTTTGTATTTTAGTAGAGACAGGGTTTCACCATGTTGGCCAGGATTGTCTAGAACTTCTGACCTCAGGTGATCCACCCGCCTCAGCCTCCCAAAGTGCTGGGATTACAGGCCTGAGCCACTGTGCCTGGCCTTTCTTTTTTAACTTTTTATACTCCTTTGTTACAAACTAAAACACACATGCACACATTAGCCTAGGCCCCCACAGGGTAGGGATCATCAATGTCACTGTCCTCTACCTCCACATCTTGTCCCACTGGAATGTCTTCAGGGCAGTAACATGCACGGAGCTGTCATCTCCTATCATAACAATGCCCTTTTTCAGAACACCTCCAGGAGGACCCACCTGAAACTGTTTTATGGTCAATAATTTTTTAGTAAGTAGAAGAAATACATTCTAAAAATAACAATAAAAAGTATAGTTGAGTAAATATACATACCAGTAATATATTCATTTATTATCATTATGCAGTATTATATACTGTATATAATTGTATGTGTTAGACATTTATACAACTGGTAGCACAGTAAGTTTGTTTCCACCAGCATCACCACAAACATATGAGTAATGCATTGCACTGTGATATAACTAGGCGATAAAAATTTTTCAGCTTCATTATCTTATGGGACCACCATCCCATTTGCATTCTGTTGACCAAAACATCATTACACAGTTCATGACTGTTTTGACTATATCCACACAGTCATATGTGTGTTTGTATGTGTGTGTGTGTGTGTGTATAAAATTGCACATCTGTGATTTTTCATGAGGTTTAAGTTTTTTCCTTTTGTATTCTCTCTTGTGTAAATGGACTCTCCTTACATGCATTTTCAGATTTTAATGAGTGATTATTTATTTTACTCTTACTGGTTTCAGGAGTCCTTCATAAATTCTGAATGCTAATCCTTTGACAGTTAAAAGCTGACAAATATCTTCTCCCAGGCCAAGGCTTTGTCTTTTAAATTTTTGTTGGAAATGTTTTTTGTAGAATGTTTTAAGTTTTAAGGCAGTTACATTTACTTATCTTTTTCTCCTGTAGAATTTATAACCTTTGTATCTTGTTTAAGAAGTTTTTCCTATCCAAAGAGTATAAAAATAGACTCTTGTATTTCTTCCGAAAGTTGTGGAGCTTTGCTTCTCATATTTAAGTTTGTAATTCACTGAAAGTTATTTTTGCCTGTAGTGTGAGGTTGGAATATAGTTCTATTTATTTTCATACGGTTAACCAACTGTCCCAGTGCAATGTATCGAAACTAGTTTATCTTTTCCACATATCTTGTAATGCCACCTGTGCCACATATCAACTTTTGCCACTTCTTCACAAGTTGAGTTTTTATTGATGCATGGGTCTATTTCTGGGCTTCCCCATGTGTTCCAGAAGTGTGTTTGTTCCTGCCTACGCCAGTACCATACTCTCTTAATTAACACAGTTTATAGTAAGTAGGCCTTGATATCTGGTTGGACAGTTGCCCCAGATTGCTCCTCAACTTCAGGATTATTGTGACAATCCTCTGTGTTTTCTGCTGTTATACTAATTTAAAAATCCACTTCTAAATTCCATAAATAACTGTTAAGATTTTTATCAAAGTATCACTTCATTTATACATTAATTTGAGAAATATATATCATCTTATACATAAGTTTCTTCAAAGTTTCTTTTCTGTCCTTGAGAAATCTTTATAATGTTTCTACAAAATGGTCTGTGTGTTTTTTTATAGATACATTTCTAGGTACCTTAGTGTTTTTGTTGATGCAGAGAATGGTATCATTTTCTACTCTATTTTCTATTTGTTAATTACTTGGATGTAAGAATGTTTTATGCTTTGCAGTTGATTTTGTACCCAGTGATATTGCTGAATTTTAAAATCAATGATGACATATTTTACCTTTAGTTCACTTGGGTTTTCAACATAAGTAACCTCATAATCTGGAAATGAGAAAAAGCTTCTATTTCTTCATTGTTCTTTCACTTTTAATTTTGTGTTCTAGTGTCTAGCCGATACAGATTGTTGAGTAGTCCTTAAGACAGCTCATAACCTTGTCCTATTTCTCAACTAAACATAATGGTACTTATTTATCAGAAAATACATTTACGAACATTTTTGGTGAAAATCCACAATTAAGAAAGTTTCCTTCCATTCCTTCTTTGCCAAGAGTTTTTGTCATGAGTGAGTGTTGAAGTGAGACAAATATAGCTATTAGTTTTTGTATTATACTACATATAAAATAAATTCTAGTCTATTAAAAAATAAGTACTTTTCTGTCTTCCCTCTCGACTATAATTTACAAACATTTAATTTTGAGATAATTGTAGCTTCGCATGCAGTTGTAAGAAAGAATAGTGATTCCCTGTACTCTTCACTCAGTTTACCCCAATAGTATCATCTTGCATAACTGTAGTACAACGTTACAACCAGGAAATTAACATTGATGCAATCTACCAACCTTACTCATACTTTATTTCACAACTTTTATATGAACTCATGTCTGTGTATTGTGTGTATTTAGTTTTATGCAATTTTATTACATGCATAGATTTATGTAATTAAAATCACTATAGCCAAGATACAGAACAGTTCTTTTTTTTTTTTTTTTTTTTTTTTGAGACGGAGTCTCGCTCTGTCGCCCAGGCTGGAGTGCAGTGGCGCGATCTCGGCTCACTGCAAGCTCCGCCTCCCGGGTTTACGCCATTCTCCTGCCTCAGCCTCCCGAGTAGCTGGGACTACAGGTGCCCGCCATCTCGCCTGGCTAGTTTTTTGTATTTTTTAGTAGAGACGGGGTTTCACCGTGTAGACCAGGATGGTCTCGATCTCCTGACCTCGTGATCCACCCGTCTCAGCCTCCCAAAGTGCTGGGATTACAGGCTTGAGCCACCGCGCCCAGCCGATACAGAACAGTTCTATCACAAGGATCCCTCATGTTATTCTTTTATGGGTACACTACCTCCCTCCTTCCACTCTCTCTAACCCCTGGCAATGACCAATCTGCTCTTCTTCTCTATATATTCTATACATTTCAAAAAAGTGTCATAAATCATATGGAATCATATAATATTGGAATATATGTTATATGAATATGGAATTATAAGGAATCATATAATATTGTAACCTTTTAAAATTGGCTTTTTCACTGAGTATAATTTCCTTGAGGTACACACAAATTGTTGTGCATATCAACAGTTTATTCCATTTTATTACTGAGTGATATTCCTTGATATTAGTATACCTCACCTTGTTTATTCACCTGTTGAAAGAAATTGGGTGGCTTATTTTTTACTATTATAAAACTGCTGGGAACATTAGTCTACAAGTATTTCTGTGAGCATACATTTTCATTTCTCTGAGATAAATACTCACAGTGCAATTGCTGGGTCATAATGGTAAGTGCATATTTAGTTTATAAAAAAACTCCCATACTCTCTTTCATAGTGGCTATATCAATTCACAGTCTTAGTAGCAATAGATGAGTGACTCAGTTTTTCTATGTCTTTGCTGACATTTAATGGTGTCATTTTGTTTTTTAATTTTAGACATTCTAATCAGCATACAGTGATACCACACGTTGGTTTTAATTTGCATTTCCCTAAAGGCTAGTCATGTTGGACATCTTTTCATGTGCTTGTTTGTCATATGTAGAGTCTTTTAAATAAAATGTCTATTCAGGACTTTTGTCTGTTTTCTAATTGATTTTTTTTTTTTTTTTTTACTTTGGAGTTTGAGAGTTCTTTCTATATTCTAAATATGAGTCACCTCTTGGATATGCAGTTTGCACATATTTTCTTCCAGTCTATAACTTGTATTTTCATTCATTCCACAGGATCTCTCACAAAAACTTATAAACTTAATTCAACTCTTATGAAAATATTAGCAAGGCTTTTCTTCAAACATAAACAACTTATTCTAAAGTTAAAATAGAAAAACAAAGGACCTAGAGCAGCTAAGACAATTCTGGTAAAGAAGAATTAAGTAAGAGGAATCACTTAACCCAATGTTAAGGCTTACTATATAGTTGCATTAATTAAAACAATATAGTATTAGCTAAGTGACAGATATGAAGATAAATGGAACAGAATTGAGAACACAGAAATAAACCCACACATATATGCCTTACAGATTTTTGAAGTGGTGCAAATCCAATTCAGTGGAGGGAGGATAGATTTTACAACAAATGGAACTGGAGGAATTAGACATCCATAGACAAATACAAAGGAAAAAAAAGAGATTAACCTCAGTGTGAAAATTACACCTTATACAAAAAGTAATTGGAAACAGATTACAAACAATAGAAAATATTTGTTATATTTTATATAGCAAATATACAACTGCAAAATTTTTTAGGAAAACAATACTATTATTTTTAATCTATGTTTTGAATTTGTAGTAAAATCTCAAAACTACAAAGTAAATAAAAAATCCAATTAGAAAATGGGCAAAAGCCCTGAACAGATATTTTATTAAAAAGGTTCTACATATGACAAATAAGTACATAAAAAGACGTTCAACATGATTAGCCTTTAAAGAAATGCAAATTAAAACCAAAATGAGATTATCACTCTACTCCGGTTAGAATGGCTAAAATTAAAAAAAAAAAAAAGATATCATTAAATGTTAGTAAAGATATAGAGAAACTGAGTCAATCATACATTGCTAATTCTTGAAATGATGTGCTAGGTACACTCTTAGACTTGACATCAAAGGAATCTTAGACACATAAAAAAATACCAGTCTGTAAGATTAACAAGATTGGACCTGGCTGAGATAAAGTAAATCTTAAAATAATAAAACCACTTCATGAAATATATTTGAACAAAATTTATCAAGGAATAAGAAGATATCTTGACTCTAAAGAGCACTGGAAAATTATACAAGGAAAATAATGAATACATATGGTCATATACAAATAATCAAAAGGATTTTTGTCAAAAATCAAAATATGGATACATAACTCTTCTGTTTGAGGCTTGCAGCCTTCAATCACCCAAAATGTCAACAGTATTTTGGAAGAATATGGGAATTTATGTATATATATTTGGCTGTATTCTTTTTTTTTTTTTTTTTTTTTTGAGGCGGAGTCTCGCTCTGTTGCCTGGACTGGAGTGCAGTGGCCGGATCTCAGCTCACTGCAAGCTCCGCCTCCCGGGTTTACGCCATTCTCCTGCCTCAGCCTCCCGAGTAGCTGGGACTACAGGCGCCCGCCATCTCGCCCGGCTAGTTTTTGTATTTTTAGTAGAGACGGGGTTTCACCGTGTTAGCCAGGATGGTCTCGATCTCCTGACCTCGCGATCCGCCCGTCTCGGCCTCCCAAAGTGCTGGGATTACAGGCTTGAGCCACCGCGCCCGGCCGGCTGTATTCTTATATCGGTTTTATCTTCCTAATGCTCTGAGGGTACTTGAATTGAGTACCATTTTTAGAGTATATTTAAATCAACATGTACTGATGTGAAAAATAACTCTGACAATTTTAATTTTGTTTGTAGTTACCTACAATAAAGATTCAGTTATAAAGATATATTCTTACATTTCATTTTCTCATTAGAAAATATTGTTACTATAATTTTAAATGGATTCCTTATCTTAAAAAGACATATGTAATACTTTCATATAAGGATCTATATTGACTTGAATCATTTCATTATCTCCAACACAGATAATAAAAATTCAATCTATGACTTTGACAGATTTCTCAAATGATTTTGAGAATTTTTATGTCTCTATATACTCTTTCAGAAGAATATATTCATTGTCAGTGTATTCACTTTTTAAAGAAAACTTTGTTAATAAAGTAGTGTTTATATAACAAGATAATGTAAATGAAAAAACACTACTCCTACTGATGTTGTAAAAAGAAAACAGACTGAAGAAATAGGTTTTCAGGGAAAGAGAAAGAACTAGAAAAGGTAAGAGAACACAAAAGTGGGATGATGGAGAAAATTGAAAGGACCTGCATAAAAGCATCAGAAGCAAGATTTAAGAAAGAGCCAGGAAATAACAGTAAGAAAAGGAGCTCAGCAGTGGTAGTGAAGAATGAGAGATGTGTTATGTAGTTCACCTGACATCATTGACACCCTGGAAAGCTCAAATGTGTTTAGGTAGGTTTTAAATACATATGCGTAATAGCCAACACTTTCTGTAATCTCAAGGGCAGGGCTGGAGTGTTGCCACAAACGCTTTCAAAATGAAGTAGGTGTTGCTGTATGGAGGCCAGTTTATGGAGGCGAGGGTGGGAGGGAAGACATCACATGATAAGTTGTATAGGAGAACCAGGGAATTACTGAAAACATAAATAATACAAGCAGACAAAGTCAGAAGTAAAGACAACACTAGTGAAGGAGGAGAAAAACAAGGACAATTTTGATGAAATATTTGGGAGCTACCTTTTAGGCAAAGCACAATTCTTCAGTAGAGTGGTCTGGAAGGAGGGAGGATGAAACGATTGCTTACATAGTTTGAGAAAAAGAAAGATGCATTCAATTTCAAAGGAACATACTGCTATTCTCTAATTCTCACTTTATATAAATTCTGAAATGTACCCATATTATCAGAAATTGTTGTATTCTACCCTATAAGTTGAGTGCTAGATTCAAAGTCCGTTTTCAGCATTGAGGATTTATTTAGGGACTGTGTGCTTGCTTATATCTTATAAGCACAATCACAGTTTAGCTACGTTCTGTGTTCATTCATAAGGAGGAAGATTTTATTCTGGTCTGAGCTAGTCAAAAGGACATGGCATAGATGTTCTGAGATGTAAGATCTGAGTGGTAATAAAAACATCTCCTCTGATCTGAAGCACCATCTTTACCCTGGGGCCATAACCTAAAGTCCACTATTGACACTGAACTGCTTTATGCTATTGTACATGAACACATTAATAGTTTAGTGTTTACTAGACAAGTTTATGTCCATATAAAGGGCAAGAAACTGGGAGGCATGATAGCATTGGTCATATGACTGGGATGTGAGATGCTAGAAAATAATTGTTTTATTTCCTATTCCATTGATAATGCTTAAAAGAGTATATATCTCAATAAATATTGATTGGATGAATGAACAAAGAAGGGAAGATGTATATTTGCATAATGGAATATTATATACCAGTAAAAATAAACTAACTACTGTTCTATATCATAACATGATTGAATCTTAGCAATATAATATTAAAGAGAAATAGTTCAATAAGTTAAAGAAAGAAAAGCAAAGGAGTGGTAAATATATGATTCAGTTTGCAGAGGTGTATAAAGGGTGGGTTGGAGAGGTCACTCTGTTTTCGGTGGCAAGATGAAGATTATTAAAGTTCTAGACTTCATTTGGGTAATGGTTTCAAGAATAGTTGTTACATGTTGCAAATAACTAATTAAATAATAAAACCAATGAAAATACATGGACTATTGATGAGAGTGTGTCACTAACCCAAAGATTACTGGTACATTAGAAGTCCAAATTTGTTAAATACATGCTTATATGGAAAGGAAGAGAAAAATTCTCAATATTTAGACCGAAGCATGCTGAACACCAACTGCCTACATCAAGGTGCTGGCTTCTGGCTCAGGCAGTGTGATAAAGCAGAGAACCTGTGAGGAACATGCCCCTCCATGACTTGATATAGAGCGAATTAGATAGTCCCTTCCATTTGGGCATTTGAGGGCTTTCTACTAAGAATGTTAGGAAGAACTGGATGCATAAACTGAAGAACAAATCATCTGCTATTATAAAGATTCAAGATTAATAATAGCTATAAAACTTAATGTTTCTCCTTTTGTTATGACTCTCAGGAAATGACGATCTTAATGTGATGGTCAGTCATTGAAATCGTTAAGTTTTCACAGTTACCAAGTCTTCCAGATTGTTTACATGATCATAATTTTTCATTTTTATTTTATTAAATTATTTGTTTGGTGTATCATAAATACTTTAAATCCCATTCTTAATGAATGAGCCATATGCGACAAAATAAAAACTACATGCCACTAATGGCTAGTGTCTCTAGTTTGGAAATAATTAACAACAAAGTCTAGCAAATGGCACTTGGATTAGTGAGAAAAATATTTCCTTTTTGCAACAAGGTGTCATCTATTTGATTTTAATAAATAAGAATATTGGCCGGGTGTGGTGGCTCATGCTTGTAATCCCAGCACTTTGGGAGGCCGAGGCAGGCAGATCACAAGGTCAGGAGATCGAGACCATCATGGCTAACATGGAGAAACCGCGTCTCTACTAGAAAATACAAAAAAAAATTAGCTGGGCGTGGTGGTAGGTGCCTGTAGTCCCAGCTACTGGGGAGGCTGAGGCAGGAGAATGGCATGAACCCAGGAGGCAGAGCTTGCAGTGAGCCAAGATCACACCACTGCACTCCAGCCTGTGCGACAGAGCAAGACTCCATCTCAGAAAAAAAAAAAAGGATGTCTAGAAAATAACATTTGTACTGTTGTGAATACTGTGAATACTGCTGCAGTGAACATACTTGTGCATGTATGTTTATAATAGTGTAATTTACATTCCTTTGGATATATACCCATTAATGATAGACTGGATAAAGAAGATGTGGTGCATATATACCATGTAATACTATGCAGCCATAAAAAGAAATGAGATCATGTCCTTTGCAGGAACATGAATGGAGCTGGAGGACATTATTCTTAGCAAACTAACGCAGGAACAGAAAACCAAATACCACATGTTCTCACTTATAAGTGGGATCTGAACAATGAGAACACATGGACAGAGGGAGGGGAGCAACACACACTAGGGCCTGTTGGGGAGTATCATGGGGAGGGAGAGCATCAGGATAAATAGCTAGTGCTTGCAGGGCTTAATACCTAGGGGAAGGGTTGATAGGTGCAGCAGACCATCATGGTGCATGTTTACCTATGTAACAAATGTGCACATCATGCACATGTATACTGGAATGTAAAATTAATAAAAACAGAAAATAAGATATCAAACCAGTAACATAGTTAAAATGCAAAAAAAAAAAAAAAAGTTGGCCTCACCTTTTGGCTGTATATTTTAAAACCATATATTTCAATCTAAGGATCAGCTTACAGAAACTTTTAAATTTCCTGTTTCTAGATAACATTCTAAAAATATGTGGGTTTCTGGTTTGAAGGTGGTAGCATAAATAATTTTCTGCTCCCTTCTACTTTCTAATATTACCCCCTAAACAATAAAGAAGACAAGAAAGAAACAAAAATACATCATCCTAGTTCATAATCTTGAATGAACTAAGAGATATCAGTAGCCCTAACCACAGTATGTAAGAACCAACGGAGTCAATGAACGACTTGGTGACCAGAAAAAGGTCAGACTCGGTGTTTACAGTGGGGGACTCCCCAGGAATTCTTTAAAAGTCTCCAGAATTTGAGATGTTAGATACTGGGCAGGGAGGAGGGGGAGGAGTCCATTTATTTACTTGTTTGAAAGCCTATGTATGGAAGAGTAGGATTCTGTTCTTCATTCCTCCATCCTATTTCCCATCTCTAGAACAGTATGGCAACGACCTATTTGCAGTTCCTGCAGAAGTCAAGAGTCAGCCTTTGTAGAAATTGAAACAGCAAAGGACAGCTACATGATTTGTGTGGCCCAGTGCAAAATAAAGATGTGAGTCCTCTTGATCAAAAGGCTGCATATTTTGAGTTCTGTCAGGAAAATAGAAAACTCACTAGATATTTCAAGTAGGAATGTGTTTAATCCAAATAAATTCATTCTTAAAATTGTGGAAGGACTATGGAACATAGATTAGGTCCACTACTAGCTTTCAGGCTATCCATTAAGAATTTCAATATGGCTGCAGTACAGAAATAAAGTATGGGGCCTTATCCTTAGAAACCTTCATCTTTGTGCAACTGCTTAGGTGGTACACTCATGAAGCCAGCTCTGCAGAAAGTCTCCAAACTCAAGAAAAAAAAAAAAAAAGAGGCAGAAATGAGGCACGGTACTGAAAATGGAATTATATGAACATCTAGATCAGGGATGTGCAATCTTTTGACTTCTCTGGGCCACAATGGAAGAAGAAGAATTGTCTTGGGCCACACATAAAATACACTAACACTAATAATAGCTGATGAGCTAAAAAATATAGTCACAAAAAACTCATAATGTTTTAAGAAAGTTTATGAGTTTGTGTTGGGCCACATTCAGAGCTGTCTTGGGCCACATTCTGCTCATGCGCTGCTGGTTGGACAACCTTGATCTAGATAGTCAATGCTGAGGTACTGATCCCACCATCCTTAATACTGTCATTCAGGCTATCCAGTTCAATGAGAAGTCTGGAAGACCCAGCTACAGAGAAAATAAACCTAGAAGAAGATACTGGCATTTAGTACTTCCCAGCATAAAAACCACCTGACTGCCTCAATGCCAACATAGACAGACCACCTGGAAATAAGACCCATCTGCCTGGAGATAAGCCCCACCAATGTACACAGTGCTCCTGGAGACCGTTAGTGCTTACTCAGAGCTACCAGGCATTTGAGAAAATGCTCTAATAACAACAATGAAAGAGCTACAAACACAGAGAAGAAAGATCTGATCAATAAACAGAGTCAATGTAGAATTCAGAATAACGTTTTGAAGGGAAAATATTGATGATAACCATAATAGTGTCAAATTGCCTTTTGGCAACAACATTTCCTTTCATGATTTCTCTTCTAACACAGAAACTAGAAGACTGGGAACCTTATTTCTCAGAAATATTGCCAGCATATTCCATGCCAATGAGAAGCACTTTCATGAGCTTGGGAAGCAGAGCTAAAGCTGTCATGGCCTCTGCAGGATCAAAAAGCAAGCATGTGATTTTAACAGAAAACAGATGTGCAGTTTTTTGAGTGGCTTTCAAGCATTTTCTTGTGAAATTCTTTTTGGTGCAAAAGACATTAATCATGGTTTGCTAAGATTCTGCATCTGCCTGATATACTGAAAGCTAGTGGTGGATCTAATCTATGCATTATGAATTAAATATTTATTTTAATTCTCTAAATAATTTCTGAAGATTATGATTATACACACACAACTGCCAATTCTAGGCTTTCAAGATCAGTGTAGGGAGACCATCTCATGACAATAATGCCTAAGAAAGTGGGCTGCATCACAGTCACTAGAAATATGAGTCTCCTCTTCTCCTATTGCCGTTGAGGTGTGTTTCTGAACTTAGGGCAGTCTGGAGGTTTACCAGAGCACACCTTGGGTCTGGCATTTCTCTTCAACCTTAGAGTTTCACAAAACAATGCAGTGATTTCAGGCGTAAGTATATGCTTCATATATTACCTTCAGATTCTCCTGCCTACTTCTTCCTACTGTAAGCACATTCCTAAATTAGATGCTACTTAGAACATAAAGATCAAATACCCTAAATTCTGTAGGGGTCTGTAGGATTAAGATCTTAATTATTCTAAAGCCTTTTAGATTATTTTCTTTTTAAAGCTATGTATGTGTATTGCTTTAACCATTACAAAATTTTGAAAAGGTAATAATTTTATTCTTATTTAAAAAATAAACTTTGATATTTCAAAATTAAGTATAAGGATAAGACCTTACACTGTAATGCCTTTCATACTTGGGGTATGTTGGAATACATTTTCAGGTGGGAGATCAAGACAGTATTATTCTTTTGTCCAGATTTATCAGTACTGCCTTGCAATAAATTTCAACAGTCCCTTGATAAGTGATTTGTGTATGTCTCTGATTACCCTGTTAAGTTCTCTCTTTCAGTCACAGGAAAACAACAATAAAAGGGGAGATAGATTTGAAGGAGATACTCATCTAAATCTGATCCCTTTGAGGAAAGTAAAAATTAAAACTTTTCCGTCTTTCTCCTTACATCTAAACTTTTTGTGGGACCCCAGTCAATTTGCTAAAGAATAACACCTGCTACAAAGATCACTGAATACATTTTTAGGCTCCTAAATAACACATAACATATTTATGTATATATGTGTGTGAGTGTGTGTGTGTATATATATGTATATATGTGTGTACATATATACATATATACACACATATATACATACATACATATATATGTGTATATATGTATGTGTGTGTGTGTGTGTGTATATATATATATAGTTAAGTACTTTTTCTACCCCTAAGACCAGATTTTCAATTTAATGCTTCTACAATGAGGAAATAGTGGTGGGAAGTCAAAATGTTTTCCTTGGTTCCTCAAGCAACAATTGGATAAACTTTAACTGACTCTGTGGGAATTTTTCTATTACTCAGAAAGACCATAAACATATCATCTGAGTTGTTTGCTTAGCTCTTCACCCTCAGTCTTAGCATGGGGACAATGAAACCTGATATTAATGTGCTGAAATTATTTCTCTCTATGAAGGCTTACCCAATAAACCACAGTTAATGACCTTAATGAGTTCTTCAGGAATTTCACATTGAACCAGCTCTGTCCTCAAATTTTCTAGTGATTCCTTTCAGATATTTAAAATAGTTTTTTTTCTTCTCCCTTCATAAGTAAATAGTTTTTACGAAGCAGTGAATTTTGCTGCTTTAATTCAAGGATAAAGGTTACGATTTTCAAGCTTGTTTTAATATTTATGTTGGCTAATGACTAAATATAAGCTTGTTTTAGTTATCTATTATAAAGTAAAATAGAACACTTTAAACAATTTTCCTGTATTTTTCATTTATCCTTATGATAATATAAAACTGTTGAAAAGTAATTTCAGTTTATCCCGGATTAACATATCTGTTTATACTTCTGTTAAATGATTTCTTTCAATAAGCACCATTTTACTTTCTTGTTCTGAAAAGCAAATATTAAACAGCCTAACATTTGTCGAAGCTCTCATGCCAGACAGGGGACCACAGCAAGTCATCTGATTCATTCTCCAATTTTCAGACAGGAACATACTTCTGATTATATTATCAAAGGCAGCCAGCTGTAGTTTGAGATAGCCTATTAGTGAGAGAAATTGATATAATCAATCAATAAACAAACAGGTAAAAATCTACTCATTTCATTTGACGTGATTCTGACAAATGACAGGAATGTGACCCTATTAGCACTGAAAACAGTAAGGCAGAAAACCACTCACAGAGAAATCAGTGAGGCAAAATTAAACCATGGCCAAATTGCCTTCCTCCTCTAGTGGACTTTTCATTCTTAAACTGCCTTTCCTGGAATGCTTATATTCTGCATCAGGCAGATGCAATTATTGCTGTATTATTTTGACATTCCCGGATAAGTTTATCTTCAGATGCTGAATGACCAGTCTAGAGACTAAAGGAATCTAAAACAGTGCTGAACTTTAATAAAGTTTTGTCAAACAGTGCCTTTAGTAATTACAGCAAAACCTGGTGTTCTCTTGCTATTTCAGAATCCTTTAAAGGCATCTATACCTAAGGCCTGAGATGGAAAGACAGTTGCCCAGCTGTTTATAGAGCTATCAAAAACAGTTTTTCTCAGTATTTTCATTTTCAGAGACAATCTTGAACAAAGCAAAATTGTTAGAAGGATACCTTGTTTTAAATTGTTATAGGAAAGCAATGGATCTTAAGTAAAATAAATATTGGTAGATATTGCGAAGAAGAGGGCAGATGTGATACTCTCATTGGATATGACTGTAGTTAGGATGCTGGGTAAAACTCTTTTTTTTTTTTTTTTTTTTTTTTGAGACGGAGTCTTGCTCTGTCGCCGGGGCTGGAGTGCAGTGGCCGGATCTCAGCTCACTGCAAGCTCCGCCTCCCGGGTTCACGCCATTCTCCCGCCTCAGCCTCCCGAATAGCTGGGACTACAGACGCCCGCCACCTCGCCCGGCTAGTTTTTTTGTATTTTTTAGTAGAGACGGGGTTTCACAGTGTTCGCCAGGATGGTCTCGATCTCCTGACCTCGTGATCCGCCCGTCTCGGCCTCCCAAAGTGATGGGATTACAGGCTTGAGCCACCGCGCCCGGCCCGGGTAAAACTCTTAAGGTATGATCTGGGCTGTGGTAAGCAGAAACTGAAAAAGCTTCTATAGCAGAAAAAATTGCGGTTACTGTTCTAGATTCAAGCGTTGGGTCTGACATGGCAAATATTCCGATATTCATAAATTCATGAGAAAATTTTTATCATTGTTTACATGTTTACATTGTTTACATTGTTACATTGTTTACATGTTGACCATTTATAAGCATTTAGTCTATAAAAAGCAACATATTAGCCACCACAAATAACATAAACATAAATAAGTGAATTAGGGTAGAAAATGTTGAGAACTGATTTTGTGGGATTGGAAGACAGTGCATAAAATTTTAGCATAACAATCTATGTAGGAGGCAAGTTGGTCCAGGGTACTTTTGGACCTATAATTGCCTCATTGCTCCTTGTAGACCCACAGGTCTCTTCTGGATGTTGGACTCTGCTCTATTGTCAAAATTTACCCAGGTCTATTGTGCCTGAGCAGCACTTCCAGATGAGCTTTTCCTCCTTCTTTCAAGTCTTATACACTTGGCTTGGTTACAGTGAGCAAGTGTGATAAAGAAATATCTGCTAAACTCACTAGATCGCAATAAGCACTGGGGGCACCTGATAAACACAGATTCCTAGGGTAAATTTCTGAATACTCTGCGTAAATAAAGTGACTTCTATGCTCAGACAAATTTTGGTAATTTCATGATGAATTAAAATATTAGAGTTATCCCATTCTAGTAAATATGTTAATTTCAATGAAATCATATTTCAAATAATATTTTATTCCCCACAACATGACAAGCAGTAGAGATTTTATGAAGGATTCAATGTTCACTCATTCATCAATAGTTACTGACAGTCTATCAAGTCTTTAGTCATTGGAAATGAATCTGTGGATCAACCACAGACTTGGGTCTCAGGGGGCTTATTAGGTATATTACTGGGTATATGTGGCTTTATTATTCTTTATAACCTAAGTAAGATATAATAACCCAGTTGATATGGCTTACTTCATATTTACTCTATGTAGTGTTACAGTGGTCAACATAGGGATGTCTGACCACATAACTAATGATGAATGAGACTACTGAAGGTTAGATAGGAGCAGAATTTATCTATCTAAGACAGGCACACTGGAAGATGCAGGGTTCTGTGGACATGTCTAGGAACTCTGGGCACCACTGAAGCTTGGTTAACAGTTCAGAATAAGTAAAATGCAACTATAATAAAAGATGGAAGTCAAGATTAATAAGTATTATATTTTGTAATTTTTAGATTTTTCTTGCACTTATATTTCTGGGTAAAAGCTTGTTTTGCTTATCTAAATTTGTTGTTTATTGAGCTCATTATATACTTAACACCCATTTGTTAATTACAGGTAACTTTTTCTCTTCATTGGATGTATTATTGTTGTTCCAATTGTAACTTTTGCATATCTCCAGAGTCGGATCTTTATTCGCCCTCTACTCCAATATTGTTTAAACCATAAATGGTTGCCAGCTTCTACCTACTTTTTCAGAGAAAAAAGTTCTGAGTCTCTTTTAAAAGACCCAAGAGGACTGTGTAGATGTGCACAAGCTAGACATAGATTATGTCCTCATTTCTGTTCTTTACTTCCTTGTAGCAGTTTGATTCAGGTTAACGATTTCCTTCTCTAAGACTGTTAAACATTATCTAAACATTGAGGAACAGACTTAAAAAAATATGCTATGCATGAGTACCAGAAAAAAAATATGTATGTTGTTAAGTAGAAAGCAAATTACGATGCATCTAATTCGGATCAAGGATGAGGAGTTATGACCCTATTCCAGGCTGAAGTTCTCAGAGGAAGTACATGTGGTGGGATTAGGCTTAGTAAAGAATATTTAGTGACTTTTCTGTTTTCCTAGAAAGTTGATACTAAGGTGCTAAGTAGCAACATGGTTCCTGGTATCCCATGTGGCTTATTCCCATACGAACACCTCAGCCTCATGCATCCACAGTGATGAAGATGACTATGAATATCTGCCTTGTCTTTAAGAAGGTATAGAGTTATCCTTTCTGGTTTGATATTCTACACCAAAGCTGGAGAGATGTCTGCAGAGTTTCTAATTTTGATTTTGATAGCTTTTCATTCTTTTGTTTAAATTCGTTGAAGGCCTTAAATTATTCCAGGAGGATTGGTATAAAAATCCTTTTTTTTTTTTTTTTTTTTTTTTTTTTTGCTGTTCAGAGTTCAAAAGCCTCAACTTGTGGAGACAAATGAAATGGTTGAGTAGCAGAAGTCAGCAGTGAGCTGCAGCTTGCTTACATTGCCCTCAAATCTGCTGCACACATACCTTCACCGTTCGGCATTAGTTACCTCACTTTGGTAGCTTGACATCTGCCATGTTAGAAGAATTTATACCAGAGAAATAAAAAACAATTCTTTGAATCAGGAAATTTTGGTCACGCAGAGCCTGCTATTAAATGTTTACCGGCATGTTGCTGAAAAGACACAGTGTTCCTCATATCTGGCACACTACTAGTGGTCATCAGTCCATCCTTCTTGCTTGGAAAGGCATCTCTGCACAGTTGTAACATCAGTGACTTACAATAGACAATTTCTCTTCAGCTGGAAGAAAGCAATCATGGTGACAGTGGTAGTGGACAATGCTGAGCATTGCCATACATACTCAACTCCAAGGTTAGACCTTATTAATAGCAGAGAGAAGTGATTAGAATATGAATGTCCTAATTCCTTGTTTATCATTCTTCCTTCTTCTTGGCTCCTAACACACCTGTATAAACATCATCAGATCAACAGAACATTTAGCACCAAATCCCTGAGCTGGAGTGTTTACCCTTCAAACGGTTGATTTCCTCTTTAAATTGATACTATTTTATTTCTTTTGGGGAGAAATCTCCCATAAATTATTTTACCATCATCTAGATCAGCATTATTCAACAGATCATTCTGCTGTAATGAAAATGTTCTGTATTTATGTTGGCCAGCATATTAGCCATTAGCCACACGTGGATTTTGAACATTTGAAATGTGGCTAGTATGTGAGAGGAAATGAATTTTAATTTAATTTAATTTTAAATAGCTACATATTACCAGTAACTAAGTTGTATAAGTATACAACTTAGTCTAACCCAGGTTTTATCTTCTTTTCTAAAAAAATTGTCTTGTATTCAGTGCTTGATCGTCTTTATCCCCCTTTAAAAAGGCTGTTGTTTTTAACAGATGATTTATAAATTTGGAGTTGTTTTCGTTTACTGTTACAAATGGAATACTTCAGTCAGTTTTCAGTTTCGGTCCTATACATCTAGAGTCAGAACACACACTTCACAATGGAAAATACTGTTTAATTAGATCAAATAAGTTGGAAATATAATGTGTCTTTCCTAGACAAAGGTTCTCAGAGCAAAGCACTGAAGTTTTTAGAAGTTTCAAGAAGATATTTGAATCTGATTATAGATTTGGTACATACTTTTCTTAAATTTATTTTTATTATTTATTTTTTGAGACAGAGTCTCACTCCATTGCACAGGCTGGAGTGGAATGGCGCTATCTCGGCTCACTGCAACCTCTGCCTCCCGGGTTCATGCGATTCCCCTGCCTCAGCCTCCTGAGTAGCTGGGATTACAGGTGTGTGCCACCAGGCCCAGCTAATTTTTGTATTTTTAGTAGAGACAGGGTTTCACCATGTTGGTCAGGCTGGTCTCGAACTCCTGACCTTGTGATCAACCTGCTTTGGCCTCCCAAGGTGCTGGGATTACAGGCGTGAGCTACCGCGCCCAGTCAGATTTGGTATATATGTAAGAGTACAGCCTAGGTTAGCCAAGTCACTAGCTTCTGTTCTTGCACTTTCTTCAGCAAGGATTAATCCCAGCAAATCCGAAATAGATTTGAAGTCATCTTACATTGAAACGTATAGTAAGAAACAAATCAAAACCATCAACATAAATAAGAAAATTGAGATTAATAAAGTCTTCGCTAAACATTGTTCTAAATGATTTTACAAGTGTAACCTTATTTAAAAATTTAAATAATCCCCAGTTGTGATGCAGACAATAAGGAACAGGGAGTGTAAGTGACTTAAAGTCAAACAAATAGTTTGGAACAGAGGTAGAGCAGCACTGAATGTGTGTTCTGTCAAATGCTAGATGATTGCTTGTTAAAGAAAATATTGGCTAATGCTGAAATGAGCAAACATCTCCACTATAGTATAAACTATAAAAGGAAAACAAATTATATAAAAAATGTAAATATTGTTACCATTTTATTATCAAATTGTGGTGGTCAAGTTTTAAAAGTTTATTGTGTAAAGACAATAAATTCTCAGACTACCAGTTGATAATATACTCCTTGGATAATACTTGTAAGAATAAAACATATTGTCTTTCAAATGAGGTCAGTGGATAAGCAAACTATGTCTTGGATTCTTTTTTTACTCACTAATACTTTTGTCTTTTCTTCATATTCTTTAAATTCTATTGCATCTAGTTGGAAGATAATTTGTCAAGGATGTTGTTGTACATGATTTTGGAGATTTTCCTTTTTGTAACATTGTGAGGAGGCAGAGTTGACATTTTGCTTTTAATTTATCCTCCCATAATTTGAAGAATTCCCAAATAGAACTTTATGACTCATGGCTTAATGAAATTAGTTGTTAAAGATTATTTTGCTTAATGTCATGAATGTTGATACCAAATAATATTTCTAAAATTACTAAAATATTTGCTTTCTATTATTCTGTCATTTGTTTTTTAAATATTTAGTGATATTTATTCCACAGAAAGAATGTTTTTCCAAAGTTATCTAGCACACTCATTCATTCTAAATATTTGTATTATATCCAAAGGATTGCTTTGTTCATATTACTGTCATTGCTAAACAGATTATATATTTTGGTAATTTATGGAATCATAAAATTATTGACCAAGCACAAGTTCAGGGATGCTTGAAAGTAAACATTTAGCAACTAGGACTTTTTCTAATTGGCATATTTGGCTAACCCAAAGCTAAATCTGAGTCTCTGGGCATTTCTAGTTGGGATTTAAGTGAAATCCATATTTCTTTGCACCACATTGTACATCTTTTCTGTGTTATTTCAAGTGGGATGCAGACACATTCTCTGCCTTTCTTTTTTAAAAATATTCTATCTTAAAGCATGGATAAAAACTGTATATGTGATGAGAATGAAAGGTAGAAGCCATTTAGTAGGTGAAATTGATTAAGTTATGCGGATAACTGAAATAATAATGCTTCACTGATAAAAAACCGTGTATGCGATGAGAATGAAAGGTGAAGCCATTTAATAGGTGAAATTGATTAAGTTATGTGGGTAACTGAAATAATAATGATTCTAATCCAAGCGGAAAAAACAATGTACTCAGCACTTCTTTTTCACTGTTTAACTTTCTTAGAAAAGAAAATGGAGATTTGATTTTAGCACAGTGGAGAGAAATATGCACAAATACTATCAGGCCAGTGATATTGATTTGATGTTTACCATTTACTACATTATTTTTGTCATACTTTCTTACATTTCTGAGATACTGTATTCTGCCTGAAGTTCATCCTTTAAAATTTCCGTTAATGAGGGTCTGCTGGTGGTAAACTCTATAATGCTTTATTTTTCTTCCTTTATTTAACCTTTCTTTTTGAAGAATTTTTTTGCTGAGTATAGATTACTAAGTTGACAGTTACTTTTCTAGCACATTAAAAATATCCCACTGTTTTATTGATTTTATCGATGCTGTTGGTAAACTACCTCTCATTCTAATTATCATTTCTCTGAAGATAATCATTTTTTTTCTTTAGCTGCTTTTAAGGTGTTCTAATAAATTTATATTTTTCTACAGTGTTCAATAGAACAGATCTAAGTGTGGATTTATTTTTGCTTATACTCTTAGATTTATTGCATTCTTGAATCTATAGATTTACCATTCTCATCAATTCTGGAAAATTTGCTATTATTATTTCTTCATGGGTTGTTTCTCCCATTTCCTTTCTTCAATCTCTTCTTGGCACACTTGTGAAACTAAGGTTAGACTATTGATTGTATCCTTTATGTTTCTTACCCAAATTCTGTGTTTTTTCATTCTTTTGTTTCTCTGTGCTACATTCCAGATAACATTTTTCTTTTCTATCTCCAAGCTTACCAGTTTTCTCTTTAGTCATATATTGAATTTTTATATTGACTGTTGTATTTTACATTTCTAGAGTTTTTGTTTAGACTTTTCAAATATTCTCTTTTCTTTTGTGTTTCTTATTCCTTGAATACATTTTCAAGCTTGTATTTTTAAATAAAGTACAGATATTTTATATTCTATGACTAATAATTCTGATAATTAATGATTCATACTTCATAAGTTCTTTTTTTGGTCATTTATTCTGGTTCTTCCTCATTGTGTTATGTTTCTTGTGTATCTGATATATCCCTAACTGTGTGACCTGCTTAGTATTTGAAAATTATATGGGAAAAATTTGAACTCTAGGATAGTTGTCTCATTCTACAGAGATAATTTTCTTTTGTTTCTGTATGGGTGAATATAAGTGTATTGACACTTCAAGACCACCTTAATAAGTTCAAGGCTTGATGTGTCTTGGGCCACTAGTAGACGAATACTTGGGTCACACAAGGGCTTATTTTTGTGCACTTCATCCTTTCCATGGGAATGTAACTCCTCAAGGTCCTAACTTAAAGTTTGCAGTTGTATCAGTCAAAAATTCCTTTAGGAAAAAATGAGATTACACCAGATACTTTACAGAAATAATTTAATATGAGGGAATTGATCAAATAACTATTGGAAAAGTAAAAAGCAGAAAGAGAACAGAGAGTTAAGATAGAGTTAATAGCATTGAAATGGCTGGGAACAAAGGGTAGAGGACAGAGTTCTCAGAGGAGAGGCCCCACAGAAATGCGGCACAAACTTTGGAAGAGATGATGCTGCCTGGAAAGTGCTGGTATCTCTGAAGTGAACGATGAGATTGGTCCTGGTTCTGGGACTGCTGGAAAAAAATCTGATGACTGCAATCCATAGCTTGTGGTAAAGGGGCACTGCTGGGATTACAGTAAAAGGAGCAGCAAATAAACAGGAGTAAGTTTCTTCTCCCTTCCTGCTTTTCAGGCTCTCTTTAGCCTTCTCTATTGGTGGAGTCAAATAAGGATCTGGCCAGTTGAGGAAAAATGTTGCTTGCAGATTCCTGGCTGCAGCATCAAAACACAGAGTATATAAGGGAAGGTTTGCTACAAGGGATGTTGCCAGCTTTTCCACCCTACCCAAGCCCACAATGTTTCCCTATTTCTGTGAAGCCTCCAGCTGTGTTGCAGCTGTTTCTTTAGGGTTAGAAATACCCTCAGGATGTACACGGGTTATGAGTTTTGGGTTTACATCTCCAGATTCTTGATTTTTCCTAGATTATCGTCCAGTAATTCTTGTCTTGTTATTTTGTCGATGCTTTTAACGCAAATTTAAACAAAATATTTCACTCAGTTTTAGATTTTTTTCTTTCGTGTGTAGGTAGGTCTTATTTAGCAGATGCACAAGTCTTCAGTTTATGCTTTACAACTTTAATTGGAAAAGGATATTTGTTCGTCCTTGCCTATTATCAAGCACATACTACACAGTCAACATTCTATAACATAAACATATATATGTTTTAAATTGGTTCAATTTGCCCCTTTCTTGAATAGTCAATTACATGCTGATAAAAATGTAAATTTTAACTTATACTTCTTTCATTATATTCTCCAATTAGAAGTTATTTTCATGACTACAAGAAGCTAAAAAAAACTTAGTAAATATTTGCTAAGACTGGTGATCAAGTACGCCATAGTAATTAGTTTCCAAGCTTTGAGTCATTGTAAAATTCAACTTAAAGTTAAAATATATTTTTATTATTTCTGATGGTTTCTCATGGATAGAATTGTTTTGCATCATTTTGACACTTTTATAAGTATTTCTGTCCATTTCCATAACATAGGTTAATTATTAATCTTTTCCAACTTGTAAAATTGCAGATTTCTATCCTAATTTATTGCCCAGATTTGTGTTCATATGTTTTGACAGACATCTGTGCATGCTTGCTTTTTGCCTGTTGTAAATAATGAGAAATTCCTCAGGCCTTTTGAAAATCTTATGCGGGTTTAAATCGTATTTTGGAGGCAATGCCACTATAATGGTGTCCTCCAGGGTAAGGTAAGCATCACAGGAAAGTGTGTCAAAAGATTCTTAATGCTAATTATAAGCCTTTCCTTCTTATCAAACTCAAAAGACTGCTGATATTTGCAACTTTGTCAGAAAATGTTTTCAATTTACCTTTCCAGATCCATCAGAGAAATCACTATCCACGGAAGGTATAGCCTGACAAAATGCGTTTTTTAAATAATGAGACCTAAAAGTCAAAATTACTCCTTAATCTATGCATGGGTTGCAGAATGGATGTTGTATTCCCAAGCACGAAAACATTAATCTAGGCTGGGCGCGGTGGCTCACGCCTGTAATCCCAGCACTTTGGGAGGCCGAGGCGGGCAGATCATGAGGTCAGGACATCGAGACCATCTTGGCTAACACGGTGAAACCCCGTCTCTACTAGAAATGCCAAAAATTAGCCAGGCGTGGCGGCGGGAGCCTGTAGTCCCAGCTACTTGGGAGGATGAGGGAGGAGAATGGCGTGAACCCAGGAGGCGGAGTTTGCAGTGAGCTGAGATCACTCCGCTGCACTCCAGCCTGGGCGGCAGAGCGAGACTCCGTCTCAAAAAAAAAAAAAAAAAAAAAAAAAAAAAAATTACTCTTTTCCATCAGAGATCTTGGCTGACTAATTTCACTGTTAATGAACAGTCATTTTTGAAAATAATGTATTTTTTTCTGACTTGCAGATCTTAATAGTGGGCTTACAATGTTAAATAAACCTGTAGACACGTGCTGTCATTGAGACTTTATTTTTCTATTTATAGAGCTCAGGCAGAGTAGATTCACCATGATTCTTAAGGGCCCTAAGATTTTTGGAATGGTAAATGAGCATTGGTTTCAACCTAATGGCACCACCTGCATTATACTCTAAATGAAAGTCTGCCAGTCCTTTGAAGCCAGACATTGACTTCTCCCTAGCTATAAAAGTCCTAGATGACATCTTCTTCCAATAGAAGGCCATCTCATCTGCACTGAGAATCTGTGGCTTACTGTAGCTACCTTCATCAATGATCTTCCGGACAAGTTGCTACAGCTTCTACACGAGCACTTACTGCTTCACCTTGACTTTTATGTTACAGAGATTTATTTTTTCCTTCAACCTCATGAACCAACCTCTGTGGGCTTCAGACTTTTCTTGTACAGCTTCCTCACCTCTCCCAGTTTTGATAGAATTGAAGAGTGTTAAGGTCTTTCTCTGGATTAAGCTTTGGTTAAGGGAATATTGTGGCTAGTTTAGTCTTCAATTCAGACCACTCAAACTTTCTCCATAACTGCAATAACTAGTACCATTTAAGTGTTCACTGAATGCACTTCCAACTTTCTTCCAGAATTTTCCCTTTGCACTTTTAACTCTGCTGACTGTTTGGTTCAAGAGGCCTAGCTTTTTGCCTGTCCAAGCTTTTGATATACCTTCCTCACTAATCTTAATCATTTCTAGCTTTTCACTTAAAGTGAGAATCATGCGACTCATCCTTTCACTTGAACACTTAGAGGCCATTGTAGGGTTACAAATCTGGCCTAATCTCAATATTGTTGTGTATTTAGGGAGAGGAAGGCATGCGGAGAGGAAGAGAAGTGGGCAAGTGGCCAGTCACTAGAGTAGCCAGAACACAAAAAACATTTATTAAGTATTCTATCTTAGATGGCACTGTTTGTGGCACCCCAAAACAATTACAATAAGAACAACAAAGATCACTGATAACAGGTCATCATAACTGATTAATAATAATAATAAAAATATTTGAAATATTGAGAAATAGCCAAAATGGGACACAGAGACATGAAATGAGCATATGCTGTTGGAAAAATGGCTCTCATAGTCTTGCTTGACGCAGGGTTGTCTCAAACTTCAATCTGTAAAGAAAAAACACAGCACCTGTGACATATAATAAGATGAGGTATGATTATACTTTTTTGTAACCCATTGATCCATCAACAGATACTTATGTTTTTTTCCATATCTTGACTTTTATAAATAATACTGCAATGAACATGATGGTACATCTTTGAGATAGTAACTTAATTTTTTTGTACATATACCCAGAAGTAATATTGCTGGATCCAATAATAGTTTTATTTTTAATATTTTGAGGAATCTCTATAATGTTTTCCATAATAGCTGCTCTAATTGACAATTCCAGCAATAGGGTACAAGGGTTCCCTTTTCTCCATATTCTTGCCAACAATTGTAACTTTTTAACATTTTCATAATAGTCATTCTAACATAAGAGTTTTGAGGTGATATTGTGGTTTTGATTTGCATTTTTTGGATGATTATTGATTTTGAGCCCCCCCCACCCCTCCTTTTAATAGACCTATTGGCCATTTGTAGGTTTTCTTTGGAAAAATGTCGGTTCATATACTTTGCCCATTTTTGAACGGGATATTTTTACATTTGTTATTGAGCTGTATAAGTTTTTGTATGGTTTGGATATTAACCCATTATCAGATATATGGTTTGCAAATATTTTTCTCATTCCATAAGTTGCCTTTCCATTTCATTTCCTTTGCTGTGAAGAAATTTTATTTTATTTTTTATTATTTTAAGAAAATTTTTGTGAGTACATAGTAGGTATATATATTTATGAGGCAAGTGAAATGTTTTGTGCAGAAAGTTTTAAATTTTATATAGTTCTACTTGTTTACTTTTTCTTTTGTTGCCTATGCTTTTCATGAACAATTTCATAAAAACTTTCCACAATATTTTCTTCTGCAAGTTTTGGTTGGTTTCAGGAATTATGTTTAATTTTTTAGTCATTATCATATGATGCAATCTTATTTTTTAAAATGTGGATATGCTGTTTTCCCCAAAACCATATGGCATGTCCTCTTCCCATGGTACTTTGTTGGCACCTTTGTTGAAGATTAGCTAACTGTATGTGCATTGGTTTTTTTACAAGCTTTCTACTGTGTTCCATTTGTCTATGTGTCTGATTTTAATCTCCATGCCATGCTATTTTGGCTACTATAACTTTGTAATATAATTTGAAATTAGAAAGTGCGATGCAGCCAGATTTGTTTTTCTTGTTAAAGATTGCCTTATTTAGGATCTTCTGTGGTTCCATGTTAATTCTAAGATTTTTTAAAATATCTGTAAAAAATGCCACTGGAATTTTTAAAAGTAGTTAATTCATATTAAAAAACTTACAAATAATTATTGTGTGTTTTTATGGTTTACAGCATGGTATTTGATACATACACACACGCACACACAGAAATGGCCAATTAAGCCAATTATTATAGCACGTTTATTACCTCATAAACTTATCTCTTTTTTGGTGAGAACACCTGATTAATTTTGAATAACCTGTATTCAAGTTTACTAATTCTTTTTTCTGCATCATTGAGTGTGCTGCTGAAGCTCTCTACTGCATTTTTCTGTCCTGTGATTTTACTCTTTAGGTCCAGGATTTCTGTTGGTTCTTTTTAATGGTTTTCATATGCTTATTAAACTTCTCATTTTGTTCATGCATTTTTTCCAATATCATTGAGTTGTCTGTGTTTTTTTGTAGCTCACTGAGGTTACTTATAACAGTTATTTTGAATTTTTTTTGTAAGGTAATTAATGGATTTCCATTTCTTTGGGGTGATTATAATGTTATTGGGTTCTTTTAATAGCATCTTGTTTCCTTAATTTTTGTTTGTTTCCTGAAGCTTTGCTTTGCTATCTTTGCGTTTGAAGAGGTAGTCACCTTCTCAGGAGAGAGGTGTCGTAACTGGCATTGGGAGAGAAATGCCTTAACTGGTCAGCCCTGCTAAGGATTCTGAGACTGTCTCAGACATTTTCTGTGGATGCACCAACTCCACCTCTCTTGTTTTCTTGGTGGTGAATTCTTAAGATTGCATGCTTTCTCTTGATCCCATCAAGCCAGGCTGGGTCCTGAGAGCCTCCCTTTATTTTTTGTTCCCCTAGGGTAGTGCTTTACTCAAGTTTATGTGCCTTCTCCAATTCCATAGGCTTGATCTGATTTTTCATGTGAGATGTTTGCACTTGTCTTCCATAGGTGTACTTGGAAAACTGTCCTGGAGGAAGTTAGAGGTTAGGTGTGTGGAGTGTTTGTAGTGTCCATTGGCCAGTTGGTGGAATCTGCAAGCAAGGGATCCAAACTGGCTTAAGGGTGGGATTTCTGATGGAGTCTGTTAAGCTGTTTGTAGAATCTGGAGCCTCTTTCCCGTTTCTCGCCTTTCCCAACCTTTCAGCTTTGTTAATCACCTCAGTAATCTAAATTAGGTAAGAAAAAAGTGGGTCTTTCTGGCAACCTCCCATGTGACTGAGGGAACTGGGTGCTCACTTACTATGCTCTCACTTTCCTCTATGGGAGAAATCCTAGGTCTTTTTTGGCACTGAATTTTGCCACCTTGGAGGAAGAGTGATGCAGGTAAAGTAAAACTGTTCTTACTATCCTCAATGCACCTTTCCTCAGAATTTTTGTTCTAATTGTGTTCTGGAACTTGTCTGTTGGACTTTTAGACTCCCTCAGAGATACTCTTGCCTGTAGGTAGCTGTTAAAATTGATGCTTTTATGGGAGGATGATGGTAAAAATCTCCTATTTTGCAAGTTTGCTAATGTTACTCCTCCCATTCTTTGTGATCCTCTCTCTCTCTTTCTCTAATACATATCTATATATTCTATATATCAACATGTATTATATATATTATATATGTTTTATAATAGAGATAAACATGATATATATGATAGAGACAACATGATATATGATATGATAGAGATAAAATATATTTCTATCAACATATATATTCTATATCTCTACATATATAGAGAGAGTATGTGTGTATATATACGTGTGTGTGTTTACCTACTAAATAGGATAATTTTTAAACATCACACCTGTTTTATTCACTGCCTGTTTGAAAACTAATCTTTCAAGTGCTAAGCACCTTGTACAGAGATAGGACTTAGATATTATTTATTTTCCTAGAACTCGACCCTGGTCTTGCTAGCCTGGCAGCAGGGGAATGGGAGAAAAGAATATACTACAAAGTTGACTGCAGGTCTATTATCTCTTTATTTCTTTTTCCTCCTCCTATCTTCCTCTTAAATTTGTGCCATCAAGCATGACAGACCTGATAGATTTTTGAAGGGAAAGACAAAAAATAACATCAAGTATGTATAGAGCATTGATAATTTAAAAGCTGCCAAAGATAAGTTTTTTCCACAGTTGAAAGTGCAGCAAGTCTCTCACAGTTCTGCCTGTACAGATGATCAACTGGGAGGTTGACAAACACAAACATTTCCCCCAGGACAGTGGTTACCTAGCTCTGTAATTTTGTTTCTTTCTCTTATTCTCTCTGAAATGAATGTAGGTAATTTTCTTGCCTGGAAAATGTGCCCACTGGGAGGAAGATTCCCTTAAGTAGCCTAATAAAAACAAGTAAAAACCACAGGGCAGTATTCCCTCTGCCTTCATGCTCTGGTTACTGTGTAACACCAGGAAAGTCTCTAAGATCTCTGGGTGCAGGGTGTGACATAAGGGAGGAGGTCATAAGTTCACCTATCTGTAATTTTCATGGTCATAAGTTCACCTATCTGTAATTTTCATAAATACTTATATTTGAATAGCAAAGATGTAAAACACATAGAAGGGAGACTTGCAAAAACTCCCTGTTATTTTTAACTTGAGTAAAGCTGGGTTAAGTATGTTCTTACACATACCAGTTCTATGCACATGAACTTAAAATGGTCTTCAGTATCAAGAAAGGTGGTGGAAATTCTTGTGTCTTTGCTCTTGGTAATTTCTTAGCTTTGCCTATAAGAATTCAGAGATTGTTTAGATTTGTATTCCATTTATGCAACCTATGGGCCACCTCCTGCAAGCAACACAGCCCAGACCCTAATTAGAAAATTTGTCTTCTTAGTGGTGCTAATAGGAAACCAAAGATAGTACTTTAATATGTAGCAACAAATGCTCTTTTCTTGCTTAAATCACTGTGCTCATTAGTTTCATATAACCCAATATTACCTTCTGAGCATTGCTAACAATACAGAGTTCTGACACATGAAAAAGTTCCAAATGCTAAGAGGCTCATTTTGTGGCTGTTAAAATTGCAGTGATTTTAATGATTCTTTAAAAAGGACAAGCAGTTCAGTTATTGTGTTTTGTAGAATTTACATATAGTTCCATTATAAGTGCTGATATTCATGAGAGTTCCTAGAATAGAAGCTTCTAAGCAAAGTTTCAAGCAAAGGTTATATGGAATATGATGGCTTCATCCACAATATGACTTACAATGTCCAATGACTACTTATTAGCAGCTATATTTATGAGCTGGAACAGTTTTACCACTGAATTTATTCTGTCTGAAGTACTATGCCATAAAAGTGAATATGCATATTTCTTCTATGCAGCTGTTGGTGTAACCAAGTACTAGTAAAAACCAAAAAATTTGTATATTAAGTGTCTCATTAGCCCAAATTTAAGTAATGAATGAGTCTTGTGCCTAAATATAATACACTTTATTATCATCATGGTTCTTGATGATTTCGGTTATAATAATTGCCTTAGGCAACAAATTGATTGAAATGACAAATTGATCTGTATGGAATATGTTCAATCTCTGATTTTACATATATTGTTACAATTGGCAATTAGATGGTTTTTGTTTTTGTTTTTGTTTTTTTTTGAGACGGAGTCTTGCTCTGCCGCCCAGGCTGGAGTGCAGTGGCCAGATCTCAGCTCACTACAAGCTCCGCCTCCCGGGTTTACGCCATTCTCCTGCTTCAGCCTCCCAAGTAGCTGGGCCTACAGGTGCCCGCCACCTCGCCCGGCTAGTTTTTTGTATTTTTTAGTAGAGATGGGGTTTCACCATGTTAGCCAGGATGGTCTCGATCTCCTGACCTCGTGATCCGCCCGTCTGGGCCTCCCAAAGTGTTGGGATTACAGGCTTGAGCCACCGCGCCCGGCCAATTAGATGATTTTAAAATGTATCTTGCAAATTTTTGTGTCTGTTTTTCAGAATGTATAGTATATTTTGACTTTTTCTTATCTACTGCTATTTTATTTCCTTCCATATATCACCATTTTATATTTTATGTAAAAAAGAGTCAACAAATTAAACAGGTTTTAGCTAAATTATATAATTGATGTAACAATTTTTCCTATTTTTGTAATTCAGAAAATGTTGAGCTCCAGGGTCTGATACTGAAAACATTAGAAGGAGAATAAACCAGATAATATGATGTAGAACAGGAAGACTTATTTCACATGGGGACATAGACCTTGTAAGTGATAGGAATATAAAGTTTTGTACAGCATTACAGTGCTGCTTCAAGGACACAGAGAAAAACTGACACTGTTGCTTAATATAGAGCAATAGTATTGTTTTCCACATTTATTATTCAAATAAACCATATATTGTTGTCTTATTGCTATGGAAAATCTTTACTGCTCTAATTTTCTAGTTGAATAAAGGAACTGACCTCTTGTCAGGAAGTATACTATGCAGAACTTTCAGTACTCCTTTATGTAAGGCCATAACTTAAATGCAAAATCAGATGTTAAATGTATTTTAGTTTCTAGCCTCTTGAGTGTAAACTTTGTAGGAAAAGGATACTTTCAGCTATCCTACTAATAACATACGTACATCAACAGAGTAATCGATGCTGTTTCTAGGTAAACATGAAGACAGAAAACAAATGTTAAAAATATTTTAACCAAAGTTCTATAACATTTGCATTTAATGTCATAAGACAAATAGGTCAACTAAGACAGAGATTTGAGACAATTTCATTATTCATAGAATGTTTTTCCTTGTGTTCCTAAGTAGTGAAAAATCTTTATGAGTTCCATAGTTTATTCTTTGTGTTAGATTTTTAAAATTTAAAATTAACAGAAGAGTGTGTGAATGAATTATAATTTGATACCTTCATAAACAAATTGAGTAAATATTTAATGATTACTTTAGAGAGATGTTGTGGATAACTCTTTAAAAACCTTTCCTTTTTAAAAGATTCTTAAGGAAATTATGTGATCAGGTCTGGATATACCTCTACCTTCTCCCAGAGTTAAAATAACCCTTCACTGGGAAATAAGGACTCTTAGATTCTCGGATCTACCTCCTGCTAGCCAGGCATCACTAAGCAATAATGAAAAGCTGTGGGTTTGAACCTTATTTCTTGCATTAATTCTGATCTTCAGTTTCTTCATCTACCATGTTGAGATTTGTCTTATTAGATTCATACTGCTATAACAAAATAGCTGACACTGAGAAGTTTATAAACACATATATGTATATATCTCACAGTTCTGGTGGCTGGGAAGTCCAAGATTAAGGAGCTGGCAGATTTGGTATCTAGTGAGAACTGCTGTCTGCTTCCAAGCTGGTATCTTCTTCCTGCGTCCTCTGGAGGGAGTGGATACTGCGTCCTCACAGGGCTGAAGGAATGGAAGGCCTAGCTAATTTCTTCTAGGTCTTTCATAAAGCACTAATCCCATCCATGAGGATACAGTCCTCATAGCCTAGTCATCTCATAATGCCTCCATCTCTTAATACTGTTACACTTGAGATTTAAATTTTAACATAAATTCTGGAGGGGGACACAAATATTCAAACCATAGCAAGAGTCATGTCTTAGGTTTAATAGTGAATAGACACTGCAGTGAAGGAGGATTATTGTTGGGGAGGAAACAGCATCTGTGAAGAAATGAAGAAATGAGGAGAAATTAAATTTCTATATAATTACAACAAAGACCTCAGCCAATCCCTCCTGGAGTCTTGAGCAGAGATGACCCTTGAATTAAGATATCTTGAAATAAAGCAAGGGATCCAGGGCTCCAAAACTTCTCACCAATAAAGCATTGGATGCAGGCTTCCCTGAGAAAAGAGTATATAATCTTCAGGAAGACAGCTCTCTTTGGTCAAAGGAAATTCCTAGGGTGTAGTTTGAAAGCTAACCCTCCTCATAGCTTGCAAACAAATGCCTTGATCCTGAAGGGGAAGTCAAGGTGGTATACCATAGTGCACACTACAATTAAGAAAGTTAAAAAATTGTGTGTGCCTAGCATAAGCTTTGTACATTTCAGTTACTAAATAAAAAGTAGCTATTATTATTACTTGCGAAGATCTGCAGAATTTTTCTGAGGATCCCATGGGATTGTATAAAAATTGTTTAACAGTATTAAATGACATTAAATATATAATTAAAATATAGGGTGATTTTTTCTTTTTGAGCTCAATCTCCAAGCAAGTCGTTTCTATGCACACAAAGAAAACACAATGAAAAGAGCTGATGGATCATTTCTATCATTGTAATCCTTTGTGTGACACAGAGTCTATCCATTTTACTAGTTGTGGCCTAACACAGAATATTCTACAGGGAGGTTTAATTCAAAAACTAAATACAGACATGCATGGTGGCCCAACATAAGTGTTTAGAAGAGACTTCCTAAAGCATTAAATTTTTTCATTGGCCAGTTAACTGGCTTTGAATTATTTTTAATGGATAAAACATTTTAGCAACATTCTCTAGAGACTGCTCTGATTTCAAATGGAGCATTTCCAATTAATCTAAGAAAGACATTACATAAACACAAGTTAACAATCTCATGGCAATAGATATAAAAATATTGCTGCAAATAATTATAGCTTTACTCACTAAGCTATTCAGAGCTATTCTAGACATAATCAAACCCATCGTTACATCTCTACGGTCTCTTTGTATGCAAGGATTATTGCCCTATAATTAACCCTTATGAAATATATTTAGGATGAATTTTTATGTATCCTTTTCTAAACCTTGGATTACTAAAATCCACTGACTACTTAATAGGATTACTTGTCAGTTCAATGGCTATGTGTGTAAAGGGTGTTGAGGTGATAAAAATAACTTTTGGTACCCGAAGGGGAAAAAATATTTTCATTGCACCATTTGATACAGGGTTTTCCCCACTCTTATATAACTCCCTCTGTGTCAGATTCATGGGTGTAAAAGTCTCATACTCCTGGTTCAGTAACTTCTCTTTTATAACATTTGAATAGGTTTTTATCGGAAGTTTACCTTAAAGATAGGCGTTGTTTTACTGGGTGATCTAACTATATAATGTCAATTTACATTTACAAGGTACATTTAGATTTGTGCATCATTAATAAATACGTGGATCAACTCTTAGTAACCCCCACTTAATTTGACTTTGCATAAAGTATGGTAATACACACACCAAGAATAGAGATAGCTACAGAAACAAGGGTTGATATAGGCGGAGCCACAAATCAGAATGTAAACATAATCAGATAGAAATTATCTGCTAAAATACATTTGTCTATACCAATAGGCATTTCACCTAGAAATAGGTTATCAAAGAGTCAATCTTCGAGAACATATTTCATATTTTCTCCTCATTATCTAAGAAATGTGAGCTATTGAAACACAGTGTATCTTAGGCAACTTTTTTTTTTTTCCAGAAAATCTGGCTCTGAACTGAATACATGTAGTGCTTTGGTTTGTAAAGATTATAGAACATATTTTTTTTTTCTTACAAAGGTTGCCCAGACTTATTTGGGATGATGAGGTTTTACCATATAGGAGTGAGGCAGTAGTAGCATACATCCTGAAGCAGCTGCTGTGCTTACAGACTGGCAAGCACAATGGGAAACCCAGTTTTTAAGATGATTGTTCAGGAATGTTGTTAAGACAGACAGGAAGTATTTCAGATTTACAGTGTTCTAAAAGGAAAGCTATTGTGCTTGTAGAAAATCGCTTGCGTTACTTTCACCCACTACAAAATAAATTGAGTATGAGTTTCTAAATTCCTCTTCTCATGGAGGAAATAAATATCACATATGATTGCAAAATAATGGATTCAGGGACAGGCTAGTGTAAATTAGTCAATAATTTATTCATTTAGCTTCTGTTGATAACTCTATACTAATCTCTGCTATGCATATTCTAAAACTGTGGTCACTTTTAGTATATCTTAGATGACTACATAATATTAAAATGGCACAATAAAAAACACAAAATTGAGATTCCTTTAAAAAATTTACTATCAATCAGAATAAGCACAAAGTAAAATTTTTATATCATAAGTCAGAATTCTGGAGTACTGATGTTGTAATTCTGATAATTTTGAACCCAGATGTTCCATAGTCTCTTCCTGTTCCAGCATTAGCACTAGCATTAACATAAACATATACACTGAGTCTTTTCTGAATGTGACTCTGTTACAGGTAATATGAAGTGAAGAAAATAGAAATGCTTTATTTTTGGGAGTGTACGATCTACAACTTGATTGAATTGGATGTGACTGAAAAAGTTCTGTTGCTATTTGCTATAGTTTATTATTGTGGCCCAGCAAATAACAAAAAATAAGAAATAGTGAACTCAAAAAAACTGCCCTAGGCCCATGGCAAATCAGATAGATTAACTGTTGAGTGATAATCAATTTACTTCTCATCAAGCTATATCCTATGATAGATGGAATTGTATTCAGTTGAACACTGACTTATTAAGAGCCAAAAAGCCTATGAAGACCTGTAAGAAACCATGAGTCCTTCCTCAAATAACTTGCTTTCCTAATAGCAAGATACAACAAGAATATAAATAACTCTTGTTTGTGATAGATTATGATAAATTCAACAGGAGAAATAGAAATAAAAGACCATAGGTATTTAAAGAAAATAAATGCCATAGAGAATTGAAGGACTTCAAGTTTGGAACAGTCAGCAGAAAGCCAGGCAGAGAAAATAAATAGAAGGAAAAACACATAGAAGGGAAGTAGAGGAGGATGGTGTAAACAGGAGGATGATGAAAATAAGGAGGGCAGTGGGTGTTCATGAGAGACTACAGGAAACCATTTTGATGCATGTCTCTCTGCTAAAGAAGACTGTGGAATCAGAGTTAGGAAGCTGTGGTTTTGAAACCAGTTCTGTCACTACCCATCTGACCTTAGGCAAGTGACTTGAGATAATTGATTCGTGAACCTAATTGAGAAAAAGAATGTCTGACCTGCCCATTGATCTCCAAGGTCATTTTTAGTTCTGAAATGCTTTCATTCTCTGAGTATTGGCACATGTAGTTGTAGAGATGCCTAATTTGTGCTAACATAATTAGAAACAGTGTCTTATTAAAGTGGGTGAAATTTGAAGGAATTGTGTCCGTACTTCATGAAGTTAAATGGAGCTATCCTTATGATGTGTTAGAATTGTGGCAGTTGGTACAGATATGAAGTCAGGAAATACACGAGGCAGTGGGTTTGAAAGGCATTTCTTTTTTTTTTTTTTTTTTTGAGACGGAGTCTCGCTCTGCCGCCCAGGCTGGAGTACTGTGGCCAGATCTCAGCTCACTGCAAGCTCCGCCTCCCGGGTTCACGCCATTCTCCTGCCTCAGCCTCCCGAGTAGCTGGGACTACAGGCGCTCGCCACCTCGCCCGGCTAATTTTTTTGTATTTTTTAGTAGAGACGGGGTTTCACCGTGTTAGCCAGGATGGTCTCGATCTCCTGACCTCGTGATCCGCCCGTCTCGGCCTCCCAAAGTGCTGGGATTACAGGCTTGAGCCACCGCGCCCGGCCGAAAGGCATTTCTTAATGTTTAATCAGAACTTCATAACTGGATGGGGCCAGAGAACATATGACCAAGACTCAATGTGATGACAAAGAAATAGAAATCACTATTAAATTATGGTGTTCGAGAATGATGATGTGATCCTGGTAGAGCTTGAGGGGGAAGATGTTGTTACTATAGATTGAAAGACAAAAGATAGGTAGGGAGTTGGCGACAGGTTGAAGAGTTAGTCTGTATGATGCTGTGGTTTATGAGTGGAAAAATAATGTGTCATACTAGAAAAGATCAACTGACTGGCCGTTTTTACTCCAACTCATTAATATAGTGTGGAGAAAGATGAGCAATATATAATTGATTGTTTTTGAGTAAGAGCTACTCAAAGAAAGTTGACTTATAGAGAGAGAAGACTAGATACAGAGAGTAGCACAAAATATTGCTTAGTATTCAAATTAAGTTTTAGTGACAAAACAAATGGTGCAGGGTTATAGAATTTTAAATCTTGTTTTATTTTGGTTTTCATCACCTCTTTTTCTTAACTAGTTTTATATCATATTTATTATTTGCAGCTTTGTTGTGGTTTTTCATTTTTTAAATAAGCAATTTGGAAACGATACAGAATAAAAAGCACTTCCTTCAGTTCAGGAGAAATTCTGGGTTAGGTGAGACTAAAGGTAGCTAATAATGAGCAAGTTTTTAAAGAATTTCTTCCTTACTACTCTGACAGACGTCTTCACAAGAGAGGTATCTAGATGAATGTGAAACTAATGAGTGGCACAACATTTCAGATCTCTGATTTGTACATAAATAAAGAAAAGCTATTCATATTTGTGAATGAATTTAAGGGAATTGGGATTTTATCATTAGATGTTTTCAACAAATCATATCTACTCATCTGACAAAGGGCTAATATCCAGAACCTACAAAGAACTCAAACAAATTTACAAGAAAAAAACAGCCCCATCAAAAAGTGGGCAAAGGATATGAACAGACATTTCTCAAAAGAAGACATTCATACAGCCAACAGACACATGAAAAAATGCTCATCATCACTGGCCATCAGAGAAATGCAAATCAAAACCACAATGAGATACCATCTCACACCAGTTAGAATGGCAATCATAAAAAAGTCAGGAAACAACAGGTGCTGGAGAGGATGTGGAGAAATAGGAACACTTTTACACTGTTGGTGGGATTGTAAACTAGTTCAACCATTATGGAAAACAGTATGGCGATTCCTCAAGGATCTAGAACTAGATGCACCATATGACCCAGCCATCCCACTACTGGGTATATACCCAAAGGATTATAAATCATGCTGCTATAAAGACACATGCACACGTATGTTTATTGTGGCACTATTCACAATAGCAAAGACTTGGAATCAACTCAAATGTCCATCAGTGACAGACTGGATTGAGAAAATGTGGCACATATACACCATGGAATATTATGCAGCCATAAAAAGGATGAGTTTGCATCCTTTGTAGGGACATGGATACAGCTGGAAACTATCATTCTTAGCAAACTATAACAAGAACAGAAAACCAAACCCCACATGTTCTCACTCATAGGTGGGAACTGAACAACGAGATCACTTGGACTCGGGAAGGGGAACATCACACATCGGGGCCTATCATGGGAAGGGGGTAGGGGGGAGGGATTGCATTGGGATTTATACCTGATATAAATGACGAATCGATGGGTGCTGATGAGTTGATGGGTGCAGCACACCAACATGGCACAAGTATACATATGTAACAAACCTGCATGTTATGCACATGTACCCTAGAACTTAAAGTATAATAATAATAAAAAAAAGGTAACACTTCAAAACCTACCTAGGCTTTTCTATATTAAGCATAACTTTGTTCATTTATCATTTATACACTTTAATCATTATATACTTCATGTGAAGTAAACTATAATTCAATAAAGAGAGATAGAAGGCAAAAAAAAAAGAGGAAAATTTATAGAAGAAAATCCACCCATTATTTTGACTAGTGCATCACACTTTTTTTTTTCAATTAAGCTTAAGTTATGTTCTATTTTGGAAACAAAATAAAATTATATCAGGCAAACTTTTAACTCAAGAAGGTAGCCAACATTGCAGTTTGACTGTAAGCTTTAAAAAATCATGGATCTCAGCTTATAAGCATCTATAAACTGGTACACAGAATGCATTCAATATATATTTGTGTAACTGAACCAAATGTATATATGCATGTACCATACATATGTATACATGTTTATATGTACATATGCAGCCATACACATATTCTTTCATGTCAGTATGAAAAATATATAATGATATGGAAAAATATATATCGCCTTTCATGTACAACTTCTTTTAATTCACAGAAAATTACAATCAACCAAAGTAGGACACACGATTCCAAAATTCCTCAAGTTTCAGGTCTGTGTGATAGGCCTGCCCTGCCGGGGAAGTGTGAACCACCATCCAGCTGTCTGGATAGACCCAGCCAAAATGCCCGCTGTCTCTGCTGGAAACCACTATTATACAGCTTGGCCTGGGGTGTGTGTCTTTGATAGCAGCAGGTTCAGGATATGAAAGATGGGCTGTGGAGGTGCAGAAACTTCAGTTGACCTTGAGACTGAAAATGGACCAGCACACTGTTCAGAAAAGCCAGCAGAGGTCTCGCTTAGAAACAATAGAGAAAATACTCTACTGATTATAGTGTTAGAACAAAGAGAATATTATCAATCTTTCGCTTTACTTCTAAGGGATACTTTTTATATTTCCTTCATATTTAAGAGTTTTAATCTCAAACAAAAGGTCATGTGACCTGGATTCTATTCCTTACATCACATGAAGTGTATTTACTTTTGAGTTATTAATATTTTATCTTTCCTTTTTAAAACTAAAAAAAATGTGGTAATATTTGTTTTCTTTTCACATAATAAATAAGAAAAAAACCATGATGTGCTGGATGATACATACTTCTATCTATATTTAGATACCACTTCCAGTTTTTTTAGGCAAACATGGATATATGGTAAATATAAATGATTTTCAGCACTTCTGAAACAATTATAATGAACCATGTTGCAGAACATCTTTGCTAGGATAACTATGTAATTTAATCTCTGTATTGCATTCCTAGCTTGTCTTGTTTTTGTAGCAAAAATAAAAATTGGAACATTCCCTATAGAAGCAATCTAAATCCAACTGATTCTGCAGCTGACAGGAATTAGGGAATGCTTAAGGTTTTTAGTTTATTGATAAGTGATTCATTGATTATAGATTACATAAAATTTTATGTTTGCTTCTAGGAGGGGGTCCATCTTTTAATTTCAAGGATTAAAAAATAATTTCTTTTAAAATATACATTTTACAATTTGAGAAGAAATGTGGTGAATTGGAAACCTTCTGAAACTATTTTCAAATTTAGCTCTGAATCCTGCTAACTTTTCCAGTATATGTATTCATTTTATTTTCACCCTTAATTTTGATTTGCATTATTTTGGCTACAGAAGCAACATAATATTACCACACCAGGAAAGCTAGATAAGAATCAAGTGCTAAAACTTCCTTGGCAGCTTGTTGTGAAGCATTCCTTGACTTGATGGCTTGGCAGTCTGGCAGCTACAGAGCAACAACTCTCTGTTGCCTACTCTGGTTGAGCTCGCTGGGAATCCCCCAAATACTCAGCAAGAGTGGCACCCCTGCCCAAGAAACATGGCATCACTGACAGGTGATTGTGCTGGTATATGTCTGTATTGGCTGAGGGCCATGTCACACCTCTGTCTGCTTATCTGCTTGCTCCCTAGATAGTGATTAGGTAAATACATTTTCTTCTGCCCAAATCTCCATGTATAATTTATGGTCAGTGTAATTCCATTCCACTGAGTGTTTACTTCTTCCTCAAATACCACTAATAATAAAGAAAGTTTAATATCATATGACATAAATAGTTTTCCTATTAAATATAACTTTTCTACAGTAAGTACTAGTAAGTATTTCACAAATTCAGAGTTTATACTTTAAATTCTGGATTTTATAGTCAAGGTCAAATAGAGAGCATTAAATATCGACAACAATACTTTAAGACAGGTTTGATCTACTTCTTTATCCATTCCCTCCTTTTCATTCCCATGATAAATACCAACTGTAGGCTTTGATTTTTTTCTTCAATTTTTTCAGGTGGCACCTGAAGATATTTTTGTCGTAAAAGAATAAAAAACATAGTGACATACGGAGTAAATTCTAAAGTTCTTTTGCCCTAAAATGCCCTTCTTTCCTCCCTCAGGATAATCTCACTTTCTTCCCCAGAATGGGTGACTATTGTCCAAAGTTAGATAGAATGCTTGAGATGATAGAAATGTTCGACATTTGCATTATACAATAGGGGAAATATGATTAATGTGATTGAGAGACTAGATTTTCAGTTTCATTTAATTTCAATTTACATTTATATAGCACATGTGACTAGTAGCTCCCATATTGGATGACAGGTTTTTCATCTGTTCCCAGACCTGCTGCAATAGACTTATCAGTTCCCTGTACCTAGGCTCATTTTCTTCTTTACCAGCATGAGCCTCATACAAATCCGATCTTATTTCCCTGTCACAAATCCTTCAATGCTTTCACAATGCTATCATTCTAAACACATTTGCATGCTCTGTGAGGCTCATTAGGATCTGGCCTTTGCTGACTTTCATCTTTTACCATTCTTTGTGTTTCATAGAACATGTCACACTTGCTCATGCCCCTCTGTATTTGCATATGCTATTCTCTCCTAGGTCTCTCTTCCCTTATCTATATATTCAAAAAATTTCTTATCAAGTCTCAAGGAACTCTTTTTGACAGCTTGTTGCCCCTAAATACTTCCCAGCAGCTGTAGGTAGTTTTCATCTCTGCATCCCCTTAAGATCAACACACAACACCAGTAAATGCTGCATAAATGTTAATTCCTGTCTCCAACTCTCAAGTTCACTGCTAATAGTCTGATAGCATGGGGGATGGCTATCACGCCTTCCTTTGAAACATTCTATGGTGTCAACAGGAAAGGAAAAAGAAAATCCAAGAGGAAATAATTTTTCTAGAATTTAAATTTCATGGAGTGTCAGGGATTAGTCTGTTTTGTTCACAAATACTCTAAACTGTTAGAAGAATGCTTGGCACAGATTAGGCAAGATAAATATGCGTAGAATAAATAAATGACCAAATTATATTTTTACTTCCATTTTGACCCTTTTTGACTACTTAAAGTCTGTCAAGCAACTTCTACATTAAAATAAGTTTCATGAATTCACAAAACATAGAATTAAAAACAGTCTGTAAATCTGCCTACTTTTTATAGTTGTCGCTTTTCTCAGGCAAGAAAAATGACTCCTTTAGAACAAAATACATAAACAAAGCTCCCGAATATCCACTCCCTGAGACAGAATCTCAATCAACATTAGTTTAAATTACCTGTCTCCAATACCTAGAATTTCATTTTTGCTAAAGCCCAGCACAACACCTTCTGTCATTTCTCACCACTTTCCCATTTTAATATAATCAGCAAATGTAATTAAACCTCATTTTTTACCCATTAGTAAGTACTCAACCAAATGCTTTGTTTACCATTAAACCCAATGCCTTCCAGTCCCAAAGTTCACTGCTAATGTGAGCTGATTGAAGCCTTATCCAATTGGCTCCATTAATATTAATTTGTGATTAACTTTTGCTTAATCGTAAAATCAGTCTTCCGTTTTCAGGATTGAGTTCATATCTAAAATAATTTGTACTAATTTTGAAGGTCAAATATCAGGGGACATCATGTCAAAACCATTAATAAAACCTTAATAGAAAGCATCTATTGTATTCTGTTTATATTCACATCCTTCAATGGCATAAATCTATTAAGTAAAAAAAAAATCTATTAAATATAGCTTCATCACATTACTGACTTAATTGAATTTGATTTCATTACGGGCTCAGATATTTGGACAAATCATCTCAATATTATTTGTTTTATTTTGATTGAATGATCATTTACATAAATAGGCATCTTACTTCTTTAAGCGAGCTGTAGTTTTTGTAAATGTTTCCGTATTTTGGTAGGCATGTTCTTTAGGTTAAAAATCTAATAGACGTGCTAACATGGGTCTTGCTTGAGAATTCTGTATCAATTTTGTCAATAGTATCTAGTTTTTTAAAAAAATATTGCAATGCTTTTCAGCTTTCCATATGTATTTTCCTCTCCTATTAGACATAACGAAAAAAATCTGAACACACTAACTGAGCTATTCCAAGAATAGTAGTTGAAAGATTTTTATTTTTACATTATTTGTTTAGGATATTGTTTTTATTACAATTGTTTATAATCTGATAACATACACTGCTTTAGTTTCAATATTTGTTTTCACCCCTTGAAAATTTCTCATTCTGGTATATGAAGAAAGCATGTTCTCTTTTATTTACCGCCCATATCCACTACAGATTTTTTTTCAGAGGTACACTCTGATTGGACTTTCCCATAAACCTTACATAATTTGTTTAAGTTTGTAATTTTAGAAAGAAACTACAGGCATTTTAATTATAACATTGTAATACAGTCTCATTCATTAGTGAAGATTAACATCCTTTCTTAATACTCAATGCCCCTTCTTTTTTAATTACCTCAAATGTGTCTTGTACCCAGAGTTTCTCATTAGGACAAATTCATATTTTCCTTATCACTGTTTCACAGTTCATTCAGAGCCCATTAGTGCTGAATATAGGACTGCTTTTAGTTTCTAAGAGCTGTTCTGAAGTTTGAGTCTGGGTAGAAATCTTATTATTTTATAACCACATGTTATTTGTGGGACTTTAAAAAAGTATGTCGATCCTGGAGCTTTAAGTTGAAACTTTTGAGGTACTGGGAATATTTCTTCTACTCCTTTATTTACTCAAATGGATTTAATATTCATGTAAGAAATCCGTATTAAAATACAAGACTAGAGAAATCTAGGCTGCTGCATTTGATTCCAAGAGCGTGTAACAGGTCAAAATGTGAAGTTTCTCACAAATGTTCTCTATTTATGGATATAATAGAGGAACCACCTCCAAAGTTCAACCTTTGCATATGCCCTTCAAATTTGAAAAGAAAAATTGGTTTCCAAAAGGTAACATATATGCCACAGAAAATTAAACAATGTACAAAATGATGAGAAAGTAAAAATCCCTGGAAAACTGAGGTGGGGGTCTGTGTCAGGTAAGGGTAATCAGAGAAGAACCCTCTGAGGAGGAGACACCGGAACAGAACCCTCAATTGAGGAGAGAGCTGTCAACTGTCTGGAAAATAAACAGATCAGGAATAAAAGGAAATCCTCCAGCTCCAAGGCAGGAATGTTCTTGGCGAGTTAGAAGGACAGTAGAAAGGCCTATAAAAATGGACCAGAGGGATAGCAATGATGTTGGATTAGGTAGGAGGGCAGGTGCCTCCTAGGCTGAGGTTACAAAGTAGAGATTTTATTGTAAGTGTGACTGATAGCGTTGAAAATTTTTAGCAGGGAAGTGATCTGATTTGCTTTACATTTGAAATTAAAAAATTACTCTGATTACTATGGGAAGAATAGACTATAGTCATGAGTGGATGCAGAGATTCACATACTCTCAAAATAGTATATAAATTTTACCGGAATAAATATGCAACTTGTCACTGAACGATCGCCATTTCAGTGTTGTGTTAGTCAGGTTTGATGTGATCAGGGTTTCTCAACAGTGGTAGTATTGACATTTTGGGCCACGTAGTTCTTTGTTTGGGGGGGCTTTCCTGTGCATTGCAGGTTATTTAGCAACATCCCTGACCTTTACCCACTGGAGGCCAGTAGCATATTCTTCCTAGTTGTGACAACCAAAAATTTCTTCAGACAAGGCCAAAGGTCTCGGGGAGGCAGGAGTGGGGTAATTACTCCTAATGGAGATCTAGGGGGATAGGCAATGTTTTGGCAAAAATCCCTCCAAATTTCAGCAGTTTAACATAGTACAATACTTACTTCTCACTCATGCAAAGGTTGCAATGAGCCCAACAGTTCTCAAGAGTAGCTTTCTTCTAAGGTGTGGGACCCAAGTCTTAATATGTAGAAACACCATCTGGCCCTCAGATGACCATAGTGGAGAAGAATGAACTAGCTTTTAATGCTTTTGTTGCACCCCCCGGAAAGTGACTCATATCTTTTCTGCTTACAGTCTGTTGCCTAAAGCTTATAGCATAGTTTCTTCTAATTGCAAAGGGGCCGAGAAAAGTAGAACACATGGATGTTTGGTGACCAATAAATATCTCTGTTTTTCTTTTGGGTACTGTATATCACTGTTCTAAAACAATTCTGAAATTCTGCTGGGCAGGTACTATAAAAATTCCTTACCTTAGGAGTGTGGGCAGTCCTGAGGTTAGACTCTGAGAAGGCAAAATATCTTTTTTTGCTCTTGATTCTGAGGCTTCCCGATTCCATCTATCTGGAGACTATTTCTTTCTATCGATTTTAGGTACATTTAAAGTGGGTGTCAGGCTTTTGTTTTCCTTGGTGGCTGCATAGATTTTTCAATTTAATTTCTGCCCACTTCTTGTGGGAATCTTTCACCTTCTTGTTTAGATGAATTCTTAGATATTTCATTTTCTTTGTGGTTACTGTAAATCCTTTGTGGCTACTCCACAAGTATTAGAGAGTCAAGAGTTGTTTTAAACAGTGAACAATCACAGGCTTTTAAAGACACAATATGACTTACTTGAGAGTAAAACTTTCTCATAATCTCAAAAGGCTTCCCATTTTTTAGATTACTTTCATTTCTACATGCGGTAATCTCATCAGTAGTATTTTTCTAAGCACACTTCTTCCATCTGTTTCATTTCTTCCCTTTAAATTTTTCTCTCACAATTTAATGATAGGTAATTTGAGACTCTGGAACAGGAAGAAGGAAGGCAATATCAGCTAAGATTTTTTTCTTTAATAAATGAACATGGAGACACAAATTATCAAAACCTTTGGGATATAGCTAAAGCAGTGTTAAGAAGAAAACTTATAGGGTTAAACACTTTCATCAAAAGGTTAGAAATCTTAAATTAATGACCTAATATTACAACCAGAGGAACTAGGAAAAAAAAAAAAAAAACAGTTCAACCCCAAAGCTAGTAGAAGAAAATAAATAACTAAAATCAGAGAAGAATGGAATGAAATTGAGACCCAAAGTCCATACTAAAGATCAATATAAACAATAGTTTTTTTTTAAAAAAATAAACAAAATTGATAGACCATTAGCTAAATTAAAGAAAAAAAGAGATGATCCAAATAAGCACAATTAGAAATGACAAAGATGATATTATAATTAATCCCACAGAAATATAAAAGGTCCTTAGGGACTACTATGACTACCTCTGTGCACACAAATTAGAAAATCTAGAGGAAATGGATAAATTCCCAGACACACAACCTCATAAGATTAAATCAGGAAGAAAGTGAAATCTGAATAGACTAATAGGAAGTTTGAAATTGAATCAGTAATAAAAAAACCTACCAATGCCAAATTTTACCAGATGGACAAAGAAGAACTAATACCACTTCTACTAAAACTTCTCTAAAAAATTGAAGAGGAGAGACTTCCCCCTAACGCATTCTATGAAGTCAGCGTCATCCTGATACGAACATATGGCAGAGACACAATGAAAAAGGAAAACATCAGACCTATATCCCTGATAAACATAGATGCAATGATTATCAACAAAATACTAGCAAACCAAATCCAGCAACACATCAAAGAGTTAATTCATCACAATCAAGTAGGCTTTATTTCTGGTATGCAAGTTTGGTTCAACATACACGAATAAATGTGATTCATCACATAAACAGAATCAAAAACTAAGACACTGTGATCATCTCAGTAGACCCAGAAAATCTTTGATAAACTCCAACATCCCTTTGATAAAAACCCTCAACAGTCTATGCGTCAAAGGAGCATACCTGAAAATAATAAAAGCCGTCTATGATGAACCCGCAGCCAACATCACAGTGAATGGGCAAAAGCTGGAACCATTCCCCCCGAGAACTGGATCAAGACAAGGATACTCACTCTCACCACTCCTACTCAACATAATGGTGGAAGTCCTAGCCAGAGCAGTCAGGCAAGAGAAAGACATAAAATGCGTCCAAATGGGGGGGGCAGGGGTGGAAATAAAGCTATCTCTCTTGCTGACAATATGAGTCTATACAGAGAAAACGCTAAAGACTCTGCCAAAAGGCTTCTGGAGCTTATAAATGAATTCAGTAAAGTTTCAGGATACAAAATCAGTGTAGGAAAGTCAGTAGCATTTCTATCAACAATAATATTATAAGTGAGAACCAAACGAAGAACACAATCCCGTTTACAGTAGTCACAAAGAAAATGAAATATCTAAGAATTCATCTAACCAAGAAGGTGAAAGATTCCTGTAGGGAGAACCACAAAACACTGCTTAAAGAAACCAGTTAAGTTTTTAATATCTATATCTGTATTATTCTAAAAGTAGACACAAGGTTTCTGGGGCATGAACATATTATTACTTATATTAATTACTGCATTGGTTCATTAATTATTTTCTATTCTTGGGTGATGTGAGGAAGTACACATACCTGTCATCTTATATGTTCATGGATCTATCCTCTAAATGAGGAACCCCCAAAATATGAATCTGAAACATCACATAGAAGGACAACTGTTTCTTTTGTCCTCCTGAGAAAGGAAACAAACATTTTATTCCTTCTGTTAACAAATATTCAATGGAAAGAGAAGGCAAATATTGTTAGCCTTCACCTTCTGGAATATAAATAAACATCTGCAGGGTTGGGAATGGATACAGCAAATTTCTACCAGTTACAACTGCTGGAATATCTCCATGGCCCCAGCTTTCATTCCCCTTTGGAAGATAACACATGCCACCAAGGAGGTAAGACTCCAATCTCTCCCTGAGACACAGTATTTACTTAGTTATCTTTTAACTGCCAAGTATTGTCCTTAATCCAGGTTTTAGTACAATGTGTTTCAAAAACACCTCTTGACAATATCTTTAATTTTAGCCCTGAAACTTTGAATTTATGATGTGTTTTGCTGAATATTTTTCATTTAAACTTCTTTTTTTTCAACTTTACCAAAGTGGTAGATTTTTATTGAAGGTACAATTTAGTTAGTTAGTCAGAGCTACTTATATTTGCCAAGAAATAATAGGAGAAAATGTTTGTGGAATCACAGTTTAAACTTCTTAAATGTTGTTTTATTTTCACTGTATATTATACTATACTGGTGATATTAACGTAGAAAATATTAATAAAGTTATCTAATTAGAATATTAATTTCATAGGCATGTTTAGGTGGGTTAATAAGCAAATCCAATATAGCTATATTTTCAGTTATATAAATTATTATTCCAAGAATAATTTATGTATATGTCTAACATATATGGCCTGACATTTAAATTATTCACATTCTTTTTAAATAGCTTCATATTTCACAGTGACTAAACCTATTAATAGAAAAAGTATGAATTTTTCTATAAAAAGTTTGGTATCACACCTGAAACATGATTTATAACAAAATTATATCTAGCAGAAAAGTTATAGTTTTTTATAATATCATATTTGATAAGATTTTTCCCAAGCATGAACCTTCTGATATATAGTAAGTTTTGATTTATCATTGAACACATTCATGCTTTTAAATGTTTATGACGTTTTACTGCTATTTTAATTCTCTCATTCATCAGTGCCTGCATGTTAGTTCTTGCATTCATAGGCAATATCACTAGGTGGCTGAATTCCTCTGGGCCTGGATCCTACCTGCCCCCTCTCTTCTCATATCAAGAATAATCCTGACTTGTGAGAGACCTTTTGTGAGGGCATGTGGCACTCCATTGTGTATAATCATGCTTTTTCCTGAAGTCTCTTCTTGTCCATTATACAAGCCTAAAGGATTACACACCATTGCATGTCCTCTGTTCCTGGAGGACAAAGTTGAGTAACAGGACACAAGCCCTAGAATTGGCTCTGGGCTATTTGGACAGGAAGTTATGAGTTCTGGGATACAAAACGCATATTTTAGAAGAGATGCCACAGGTTTTTAGGTTCTATGGTCTGAGGCACCATGGAGGGCCATGGCTTGAAGAAGACCAAAAGCAGCCTTTCAAATTATGGCACCTGAGAAAAATCACCAGTTTCCTGGGTCTAAAGATGTTATTGATGTGAGTGTTTCAATAAGTAATGACATGAAACTCTTTGCTAAAGGCATTCCCACATTTATTACATTTATATATTTCTTCCTTGTGTATATTCTCTTACGTAAAGTGACATATATGTTCACATGAAAAGTTTTATCTCAATTAGTACATTCATACAGTTTTTCTGCTTTGTTTGTAATAAATGTTGATGCTGGCTGTTGTTAGATTTTTCCACATATATGACAATCATAGGATTTATCCTCAGTAGGTGTTGGCTAATGTTTAGTGATAAGATTTCAAATGAAAGATGTTCATCACCTTTATTATAATTTTAGGGCTCTTTCCCCCTGTATTTTTATGTTCTCTGATAATCATTGAGGGCCAACTTAAATTGGAAGGTGTCCCATGTTCATTATTATATTCATAGAGTTTCCCCTTCCCACATTCATTATTACATTCACAGAGTTTCTCCATTATCCAAGTCTTCATAGTTGAAATGAAAACCTCATTATTTTCAAAGCCTTTTTCATGCTTGTAGACAAGGTGGTGCTAACAATTTTCAAATGTCCAATGCTGAATAAGATTATGAATACGGACCTTCTCATTGTATTTTCTAGTTCTAGTCAGAGACACAGAAATCATAGTCGGTGTTTCTATAGAAATAATTTAATGTAGGGATTAATTTAAAAAGATTTTGGGGACTGAAGAGAAGGGACACTGAAGTGTCATAGAGACAATAATTGCAGGAAGAAATGACCACCACCAGGGCTAGGGAAAAATGGGAAGAGTTTGGGGATATTATAAGCTAGAAACATGAAGGAGGGGCTTGTAAAACTGGAATTCACACATTTAAGGGATAATTGTTGTTGGCTGATGTTGACAGAGTATCAAAGGAAGATCCTTGAAAAGCTTGGGCTGAGACCTGTGAGAAGAGGACATGTTGTCTGTTGCTGGTAGCTTTGATGGACTATGATCAGGCTGGTCCTAGGAATACCAAAATAGCCAGGGACTGGGAACTATCACTTCTGGGATGAAGGACTATAGCTGGGATGAATGCTGACAAGAATAGAAAGAAACTATGAGGGACTAAATCCATCTTCCAACCTCTTGCCTTAGAGTCTCATAGTTCTCCCTATTTGTGGGAATCTTAGCTTTGGTGTCACGTGGCAGAATCTGGCCAGTCCTTCCACCACTCCTGAGGAATGCTGATCCATTTTGGTTTCTGATGTTGGCAGACTAAGTAGCAATAGTAGCAATATAAAGATTAACATTGATGAGGAAATGTTCATTTGTTGACCCATGAAGAGCAGTCACCATGGAAACTTTTAGTGTGTCCATGATCCACTGAACAAGTATTGAGTGGCTGGGGAAAGAGACTGTCTGAGAACAATAAAACATACTACCCTTTCCATCTGAGTTCTGAAAGACTCCTTGACAGTCAATGCCTTTGACGAACATTAACATGGGCTACAAAGATCTTTATATGCTGTCCCCGTTACAGAGGTTCATCTACACATCTCTTCTCCAAACTTTCTCACTAATCCTCTAATCTCTCCTTTCCAAGTCACTAAAAATCTTGTTGGACTGTTAACTACTCTAACATGCATCAGGATACACACATACTCAGACCATCCAGTTAGTCCAGACAAATTGAAAAATCAAACGTATGGTTCAAAATTCTTCTCTTGAAAGAATTTCTCTTCACCACTGCTTTACACGGATACTTCTGAATGGAACTGTGATGCTACAAAGTTCACTTCCTGTTGATTCAGAAGTATAGTGCAGAGCCATTGCTAAAAGTCTGAGTTTTTCTTTCTTCCCTAGTCAATAGGTCATCAGAACTTTTCATGAGGGCATAGATGTAGAGTGCAGGAGAAGAGACAATGGAGAAGAAGTAGGTATCACGGGAATTGTAGGCACCTCTCATACCTTCCGGAGTGACTTGAGTACAATCTCTTATCATCATTTCTATTTGATGATGAATTGCCACCATACATGCTTGATCTTATGGTCTGGTGTATCAGATAATGCCCAGTCTCTGCTGAGAAAGCATTGTCATTTGATGTTCATTGAGGAAAAATGAAACAGGACCACCAAGCAAGTAAGGAAGTATTTCTCAAAAAAATAAATTCCCATGTAAGAGAACCATGGTTTTGTTCCCAACTCCTATAGGTCTGCACTGTTGGGGATTGCCAGAGTTGTATATAATATCCCTATTTTTCTTAGACACTGTAGCATAAGATCTGTTGTGTTGATAGGCTCAAGGAGCAGAGTAATTCACATTAAAGCCTGGGCCAACTACAGGCCCCCTCTTGCTCTGAGTCCCATTCAAAACTGTTAATCTTAAGGACTACTCTGTAAATTAGTAAGAATAGCACATTCCAAAGTGATAGATAGACATCCCTCTCTTCCTGTAGGGCTTTGGTTACAGGAACTCCACAGATACAAAAATACGTGGATGCTCAAATGCCCTATATAAAATGGCATAATATTTGTATCTAATCTACATACATCTTTTTGTATACTTTAAATCATCTCAGGATTACTTGTTTATTTATTTATTTTTTTGAGACAGTCTTCATCTGTCACCCAGGCTGTAGTACTGTGGAACAATTTCAGCTCACTGCAACCACCGCCTCCCAGATTCAAGTGATTCTCATGCCTCAGCCTCCTGAGTAGTTGGGCTGACAGGTGTATGCTACCATGCCTGGCTAATTTTTGTATTTTTAGTAGAGATAGGGTTATTTATAATACTTAGTACAATGTAAATGCTATGTAAATGTTTTTATACTAATTTTTTATAATCTGTATTATTATTATTATTGTATTATTTGCTTATTTTCCAAATATTTTTAATTTGCTATTGGTTGAATCCATGAATATGGAACCTACAGATCTGGAGGACTGGCTGTATAGTGTTTCAATAATCCAAAGAGATCTCCAAACACTGTGCTTCTTTTTTAACACAAGGAGAAAGTATAGCAATTTGTCTTTTACTTCAGAGGAAATGTCTTAATGACCAGATTCCAGAAACATCACTGAAGTGATTAGTCTCTGCATTTCCATGGGATTTATCTCCCTTACTTTCTAGTTTATGTTTATCTTACTAAATTATCTATGATAATTCTGCTTCTTGCTCATCAGGCACAATTGTCATGATAATATTAATGTGGCAAAGAAATGAGGTATTCTGGGTGTTTTTGTGATAATACAACTCTAGGAAGACTAGAGTTAGGCAAAGAACAGAAGTTAATTTTTTCTAAACAATTTTTGACCGTGTCAGGAAAAAGTAGACTACTCTTTGTGTTTTTTGACAACTTTTAAGGAAAAAACAAAAGCAATTTCCAAATCAATAACTGCCTACCAGGTACTAGGGTCTTTGAAAATTCGCTCTAATAAAAACAATGTTTCTAGAACAGCTGCTGTAATTGGTGTAATCGTCTTATTAAATTTATAGTAGTACATATTTATTTGCCAAGGTCCATCTGCTTTCTTCTGGTGTCTGTTCTCTGCAGATTTCCCAGGCTTATGGTAGGGAGAGGAAGTTCCAGGGGATAACACTTTGTCCTGTCTTTCATAATACCCTTTATTCCTTGAGGAAAGGAACCAATGTGGGGATTCTGTCAGGTGCTGAGTACATCTAGGTAAACCATGTTGCCAGAAGATGGGAATATATAACAGAATGCATCTTCAGAAAAGAGGCCCAGTGGGGTTGAGACTCTCTTAGAAGAAGACACCTGGCTACTGCTAGTACTTCAACATCTTGAAGGAAGTAACTTACGGAGCTGAAGTTCAGCCTCTGAGGACAGGTGCTGCCTAGGTAGATTCTGATGGAAACCATGAAGAGGGTGCAATGAAGTTGATTCTGAAGGAGCTGAAAGAAATTGGAGACTGGCATCAATTGCTGAGGTCAGGAGACATTGCTGAGACAATGCTTCCAGTAACAGCAAGTGCATAGAAAAGCAAACTGCTTTTCACTTCTCTCTTGACTAGTCGAGTGCCCCCATTTATCAGATCTAACAGAAAGTCAGCTGTACATAAATGTAGTTTGTAGAATCCTAGCTCCAGAATCACAGAGAATGGCAAAGACTGATATATTTGGGACTCAGAGACAAGTGCTAAATAACTAGAACATCTACTTTGACTATATTTGTGAAAATTTGCTTGAGTATGCATTTTCTCACTGTTGGAATCAATTGTTGATTTTCTAGGTTAATTAATTTCATTGAAACTTTGGTTTCTTGAAAGGGTTTTCTTTGAAAACATTGGTTCTGAATAATATTTTATATCCTTTTGATAGGAGTCATATTCACAGGAAACATTTTTGAACCCAGATTAGATATGTGTGTTTATATTTTTCAAATACATTATCTCTGTCAGTATTTTGCTGCCGATGAACATATCAAAATTTTGCTGTTGGTGAACACATTGAATGATTACCCTGCCTTCTCTGGCTTCCCTCTGTCATCTAATCATTAACTCTCCATAATTCTTCCAGCTTATTCTGACTTGGAAATTCCTCCTCTACTGACTTGAGTTCTTTTCCTTGCTCCAGCTGGAGTGTGAGTTTAGTCCTGTGGTAACTCATTGAGATTAATTTTGTCTACATCCCTATCATTACATTTTTGACAAGGTCCTTTGAGCAGGATCTAGGAATTGTCATAATTACCTGAAATCTATATTCTTGAGTATCACTCATCGGTATGGTGTGTTCATTTGCTGCTGCTCTTGAGAAATGGCAAATGCCTGTGCAGGTAGAGCTGCAGAGGCACAACCTTCCATTCCAGCTTCATGCAGGATTCAAGTTGTTGTGTCACTCAAAGTCACCTTTAAATTCATTTTCACTTCTTAAGGTCTAGGATAAATGTCTTCTGCAAATCTCCAAAGCCCTGAATTATTTTTTTATTTCTTATTGTGCATTTACTAATTCTATCATGAACTCATTGTTTTCTTGTGCTATCTTGTCATACACAGTCAACTAACAATTGACCCTCACTGTTGACTACATTTAATCATGATCATGAACCCAGAGGTACAAGTTTATTAGATACATTTTCTCTTCCAAGCTATCAAGTCTTTAATTTTGTCCAATGTTTTGTTACTGCAAACATAAATCAATATCTCACTACTCTGGGAATTGTTTTCCTACTGCCTTCCATCTGATGACTAAGCCAATGCCACATATTTTCTTTTTTTTTTTTATTACAAAAGTTTCCTACTTTTGCTGTAAATGTCTTTATTAGGTTAAGCTGGTCTCTGTGATAGTCATAAATGCTTAAATCTCACTAATGACACATTTAAGTTTGTTTCTTGATTTTATAAAGTCTGTCATGGACCTAGTAGCTATCTTCCAAGCAGTGACTCACCGATTTGGACAACATGTGTCTTCGTATTTGGAACATATGGTTTCTAGGTCAAGGACAGAGAGAGATGGAGGGTCGCATACTGGTTATTAAATGTTTCAACACGGAAGTATCACCCATCACTTCTGCTCACCACTGATGATCCATAAGTAGTCATACAATCTGGCTTAACTAAAAAGGTGTTGGAAAATGTGGGAAAGCACATAGATGTATGGCGGAGCACATGGATATATGCAAAGCAGTAAATTTAAAGGCTCACAGGAAAAACAATATTCATGATCATTTTTAAATGTAGTTTAGATACCTCCATATAGTTAGATTCCTAATTGATAGAAATTTAGATTGTTTCCAAAGTTCTGCTATTAAAAAATGTTTTGTGCTTAAAATTCTTTGTATAATTATTGATGTGTCTCCTTAAGATATATTCTTAGTAACAAAATTCCAGGATAAGAGACACCTTATATTCTTATACTATGTGGGATAGATAGTGCTTTGTGTCATCTATAATGCTGGGTATTTTCAATCTTTTCATATTTGCTAATATGAAAGGTAAATAACAATTTTCTCTTGTTTTTATGTGCATTTCTTTAATTACAAATATAATTAAATGTTTAATTGTGGTGATTTGTCTTTATGATTTCTTTATTGTTAAATTTCTATTCATTTCCTTTGCCCAAGATTTTGTTCTTAAATGAGAATCTTTGTTATGTTTTAGGATTGGTTCATACGATGACCCCCTGATACCATAGTGAAAGAATTGTGCCTTGAGGCCATAATCTTTTATTGTTTATATGCCTCTTTTATGTGCAGTTGGAGGCATTAGAATTCTGTCTTAGCTTCACTTTTCTTCCCTTTCCCAGATTCCTGAGAAAAAAATTATCTATCACACAGGTTGTCCATGATCTTAAAGACTGGTAGAATTGCAAGAGATTATGGGATAAAATAACTGTGCCTCATCAGATATGTAGGAATGGCATGCATGGTTTTTTTTTGTTTTGTTTTGTTTTCAATATTTTTCCAGCTAAGTTTTATGTGTTTTTTAAGGGACATACTATCCATCTGCAATACTAGAAAAAAAGTAAATGATTTCAACTATTAATATGTATCTTTTGATGACAATATTTCATTAATATTAAAAGGTCCTTAGAAACTTAAAAATGCATTTAACACAAGAACCTATTTTATTTTATTATTATTTGATAAAGTAATATCCATATTTAACCTTTACCTATCAAACATATAAAACTAATATCTTTGATATAAAAGATTTTATTACTTCTAAAAACTGTATACCTTTGTATAGATAGTTTTTATATTTTCAGATTACAGTTTTACATTCATCAGATTGGTTCACTGAAAGAACCTGGAAGATATACCACACTGTATTGTGAAAGAGACATTGAAGAGATGATTTGTAATTTAGCAAGAATATCATGTCAGTTTTTATACAGAACCCTAGGAACAATAGCGATCAATTTCATTCAACATTATGAGATTTCTTACGGATGAAGTAGATATGACAGAATAATGGCTAATGTTAGATGTCTATCACACACACACAGACTCCCCCCAGCCATAATTCTGTTTCCGAAAGAACCCACTGTACTTTCCTGACTTAATGGATGGTTCTTTCTGTGCCTTGCAGTTCACTTTGATATATATACCTTGCTAAGGATAAATTTTTTTTTCTTTAAGATTTTGTTGTGATTTCACATGCATTTAATTCTATTATTTAAAAACAATATGGATTTCATATTTTTGGCAAAGTCAAAGACGAAATGTGTGGTTCAATGTAATTTCCCCATACCTATTAAATTCTGATTGGTATAAAGGTCAATCTGATTCTAATATAAATCCCCTGAGAAATCGCATTATAGCAATTCAAGTGAGTAGACACAGATTTTCTATGTCTCATTTAGGTACCTCAGTTTCAAATATTATCAAGTAGGTAGTGTCATCCATTTACTTTTCTATTACACTAAAAAAATGCCTACAAGACTTTTATGATTTTTTTCCTCATAGTATACATTTACCTCTCTTATATATTACATTTATTTTTGCCAGACATAATTTTGATGGACTTCTTTGTGTATATAAACACATGTAATGTTATTTTATTGTATATTTTTAACCAAGCATAACAGAAAACCAAGTTGGATAAGTTTGTATCTAGGGGAAATGACATTTCCATGTTGTCCATTATAAAACACATATTGATGACCTTTGGATAATTTAGATAAGTCACTTTCATAAAGATCACATTATTCTAATTCTGTTAGTCTAGAGGAGAAAATGGAAGTTGTGTAGAAGTTTATGTGTATGATTGAGAGATAGTGGGAGAGAGAGATGATCTTTAAGACCCTTTCAAATGCTAAAATTGCAGAATTTCATGATACTATAGTTTTCAAATACTCAGGTCTTTCTAGTGTTGGACTAAGTCATCTTCCGTGGGGTCCATATGCAGGTGATCAGTCACGGAAAAGTCTCCTTTTAGACATTGTGAGCATTGTTAGAATCAGAGGCCAGGCCAGAAACTGAGGTTTCTTTTACACTTTAACCTCTTTGCTTTGCTTTGCTTTTCCTTTCTTTTCTTTTCTTTCTTGGGTGTTTTTTTTTTTTTTTTTTTTGACAAGAGTTTTGCTATTGTTGCCCAGGCTGGATCTTGGCACAATCTTGACTCGTGGCAACCTCTGCCTCCCAGGTTCAAGCAATTCTCCTGTCTCAGCCTCCTGAGTAGCCAGGATTACAGGTGTGCTCCACTACACCCAGCTTATTCTTGTATTTTTAGTAGACACAGCATTTCACCATGTTGGCCAGGCTAGTCTCAAACTTCTGACCTCAGATGATCTACCCATTTCCACCTCCCAAACTGTCGGGATTACAGGCATGAGCCACCCCTCCCAGTCTATCCTGTTTCTTATAAAATTTCTATCTTAGAAAAGTGGCACAGAGTGAAGACTTGATAACTTTATAGCTAGGGAAAATGACATTTCCATGTTGTCTGGTATAAAACACGAATTTATATTGTTACATTCTGATGGGCCAAGAAGACATGTATGTTTAAGTTCAGATTCATAGGCACAAGGTATTTAATATGCTTCAAAATACCAAAGGATTTCAAGCAGTTTGAGAAATACTACCATGAATTAGGGACAAGAGGAATTCCGGAGAAAGGGTGTGCATTATCTCCCTCCATTATGAATTTTGATCTGTCCACCAGCACAGCTGTCAATGCTAGCAGGCAAGCGGGGAATGGCAGGTATGTGGGAACAATTGGCTTTTTGGTTTTGATAAGGGATAGGACTAGAGCTCAGGACTCAGTTCTCTTCTAGGCCTGACTAAATCTGGAAATAAAGCTCTGAGGCAAACTACAGAACTCTGTGGGTGTTGGAAAAAAACTGGCCTGTGTAGATTCACTGACTCCTAAGACTTAGGGTAGCTCTATCTTGCATGAGTGGTCATAGGAGGAGGACCTGCTAGTCTCCTTAGACCCTAAGGATTTACACAGTAGAGAAACAGATGACTTTAACCCATCTTTACTCTGAGGCATGCAGACCACTGATTTGCAGCTGAAGAAAGAGAAAAGAGGCTTCTTCCTGGTTTCAGAGAATGATGATTTATGAGCTGTCAGTTTGCCAGCTTCCAGAGGCAGAGAGTAGGAAGTCAAACAAGAAGAAAAAGGAAAGGGAGCAGATTAAGAAGTTTTGTTATTTTTGTCTTCTTAGCTTGCAGATAAGAGGAATACTAAATATACCCAATACCTACAATGTGAAGCATGGCAGCAGCTTGACCTCAGGGTGACCAGAACCATGTGTATACAAAGAAAAAAAAGCCCACAGAAGAGTTGGCTTTTGTTAAAATGGAAAATATGGAGGAGAAACGGGGAACTTTAACACAAAATAATTGGACACATATGGGCATAAGACGGCATAAAAGACTACCTTAGATAAGACTGTCTTAGATTCTGAAATACTTATGTGTGACAGGATATAAGGTCTGGGATGTTTTGGAAGATAATCCAGTTGGCTTAGAAGGTGACATCGAATTCGCCATTTGCTGGTAGTTGCTGCAGACAGGTAATGAATGGTACATGGAAAAGGGTGTGTTATTAGGATTATTTTAGTTTATGTACAACTTTGGAATTTTCCATGATAATACCTTTATAAATTATCTTGAAAGATGAATATAGAATAATTACTATTGAGGATCAATTTAATGGCCTGTAAGATCAAATAGAAGAAACGGCTAAGATTTCAGAACAAAAATACAAAGTCACTGAAATTATAAAGAAAAAGATTAGAGACTTAGGAAAGTGTTAGATAATAGAAATTTAGAAGAATAATGAATAAATGGAGTACTATAATAATCGAAGAAATGAAAAAGGCAGTTTTCTCCAGTTTTCAGAATTATTTTAGTTTGTTAATTGAAAGAGTTTACTAAGTTCTAGGAAGGACTGGTGGAAGAAGACACATTTAGGCAAATCCTCCTGAAGTTTCTGATTCAGAAAATAAAGAGAAAAATTTTTTTTAATGAGTTTTCAAACAAAAAGTTACACACAAAGAAAACAAATTTAAACTTTCATGGGATTTCTTGTCTTTAATGCTAGAAGAGAAAAGCACAGTGTAAAAACATCTGCTAACTACTGAAAGAAAAGCACTGCAACTCAAGCATCCATCCCGCACATGGATAACATTCACTTTTCAGGGTAAGAAGATGTAAGAACTGAGAGGGGTGGAAAAAGATGGCCAAACAGAAGTCTCCACTCAACATACCCCCTACAGCAACACCAAATTTAACAAGTCTCTACACATAAAAAGCACTTTCATAAGGACCAAAGAATCAGGTGAGCATGACAGTAGGCAGTTTGAATTTCATATTACTGAATGATTCACTGAAGAGGGTAGGCAAGACAGTCTTAAATTGCAGATGTCACCTCTCCCCTGTCCCCTCAGTCCCCTCAGAAGTAGCTGCCTGGCATGGAGAGAGTCCGTGCACTTGGGGGAGGGAAAGTGAAGAGATTGTGAGACGTTGTGTAGAAACTCAGTGCTGTCCTGCCATTGTGGAAAGCAAAATCAGATGTAACCCAGCTGATCCACCCATAGAGGGAGTACTTAGATCAGCCTTAGCCAGCAGGGAATTGCCCATCCTACTGGTCAGAGCTTGAGATTCTCCAGGGCTTGCCACAGAGGGCTACGTGCTCTGGGGTTCTAAATAAACTTGAAAGGTAGTCTAGGCCACAAGGACTGCAACTCCTAGGCAAGTCCCAGTGCTGTGCTGAGCTCAGAGCCACTGGACTTGGGAGACACAACAACTTTGTGAGACACTGGCTGAGTAGGGAAGGGAGTGCTTGTGCCACTGCTCCCCAACCCCAGGAAACATAGCTCACAGCAAGGAAAATGCCTCCTGCCTTCTCCTTGAGGAGAGGAGAGGGAAGAATTAAGAGGACTTGTCTTGCAAGTACCAGTGCAGCCACAGTAGGACTGGTCACTGGGCTGTCATGACGCTCCCATTCCTAGCTGTAGCTCCCAGATGACATTTCTGGACATACCCTGGGCTAGAAGGGAACTCATTGCCTTGAATAAAAGGACCCATTCCTGTCAGGATGCATCACCTTCTGACTAACGCACCCTTGGGCTCTGAATAAATAGCAGTGATACCCAGATACTACATTAAGCACTTTGGGTGAGACTCTGAGACTTGCTGGCTTTAGGTGAGACTCATCCCATTCCTAGTTGTGGTGGCTACAAAGCAAGACCCCTTCCACTCAAGGAAAGTAGAGGGGAAAGTAAAAGGGACTTTGTCTTGCGCCTCAGCCACAGGGAGGTAGAGCACCAAGTGAGCTCTTAGATTCCCTGATTCGAGACCTTGGCTATTGGATGGCATTTCTGAACCTGCCCTGGGCCTGAGGGGAGCCTACTGTGCTAAGGGTGAGTCTCAGACCTGACAGCATTCCCTTTAAGCTGACTGAAGAGCCCTTGGGACTTAAGTGAACGTTGGCAGTAACTGTGCAGCACTCCCCATAGGCCTATGGTAGCAGTAACATGGGGTGAGTCCCTCTGTGGAAAGGAGGGGAAAGAATGGGAAGGATTTTGTCTTGTGGTTGGAGTGCCAGCTTAGCCACAGTAGTATAGAGTACCAAGTAGATTTTTATGTGTTTTGACTCTAGTCTCTGGCTCCCAGACAGTACCTCTGGACCACCCAGGGCCTGGGGAAATGTACTGTCCTGAAGGGAAGAACACAAGCATGGCTGGCTTTGCCACCTTCTGATTGTAGAGCAGTAGGGCCTTGAGTGAACATGGGTGACAGTTACACAGTTATTACAGTGGGCTTTGTGTGAGACCCAGTGCTGTATTTTATGTCTAAGCCAGTGCAGTTCTAATGCTGGTGGCCACAGGGGCGCTTGGATCACTGCACCAATAGCTCCAGGCAGCTTAGCAAAGAGAGAAACTCCATTCATTGGGGAAAAGTAAGAGAACTGAACTCTCTGCCTGGTAATCCAAGGAATTATTCTGGATCTTATCCAAGACCACTAAATCAGTACATCTTTCAGTCTGCAAGAACCACAGCATTAATAGGCTTGGGGTGCCCCCTAAAGAAGATATAATTTGGATCACAAAACTCAAGTCCCTTCAAATACCTGGAAAGTCTTCTAAAGAAGGATGGGTACAAACAAGTCCAGATTGTAAAGACTAAAATAAATACCTGCTCCTCAATGGCCAGACACTGACAAACATCCACAAACATCAAGACCATCCATGAAAATAAGACCTCTCCAAATGAAATAAGTAAGGAATCAGGAAACAATCCTGGAGAAACAGAGATATGTGTGCTTTTAGACAAGAATTCAAAATAGCTGTGTTGAGCAAACTAAAGGTAACACAGAGAAGAAATTCAGAATTCTGTTAGATAAATTTAACAAAGAGATTGAAATAATTAAGAAGAATCAAGCCAAAATTCTGGCATGTAAAAATGCAATTGACTTATGTAAGAATGGATGAGAGTCTCTTAATTCAGAATTTATCAAGCAGAAAGAATTAGTGAGCTTGAAGACAAACTATTTGAAAATACAGTAAGAGAACACAAAAGAAAGAAATTGAAAAGAATGAAGCACACCTACGAGATCTATGAAATCGCCTCAGAAGGGCAAATCTAAGAGCAATTGGTTTTAAAGTGGAGATAGAGAAAAATATAGGGATAGAAATCTCATTCAAAGGGATAATCACAGAGAAATTCCCAAACCTGGAGAAATATATTGATATTCAAGTAGAAAAGGTTATAGAATGCCAAACAGATTTAACCCACAGAAGACTACATCAAAGCGTTTACTAATCAGACTTTCAAAGGTCAATGAAAAATAAATGTTTCTAGAAGTGGCAGGAGAAAAGAAACCAATATCATATAACAGCACTATAGTACATCTGGCAGCAGACTTTGCAGTGGAAGTCTTACAGGCTAGGAGAGAGTGGCATGACATATTTAAAGTACTGAAAGAAAAAACTTTTACCCTAGAAGAGTATATCCAGTGAAAATATCCTTTAAACATGAAGGAGAAATAAAGACTTCCCAGAGAAACAAAAGCTAAGAGATTTCCTCAACTGGATCTGTCCTACAAGAAATGCTTTAAAGGAAGTTCTTCAGTCAAAAAGAAGAGGATATTAATGAGCAATAAATCAGCTGAAGGTACAAAACTCACTGGTAATAATAAGTACATAGAAAAACACAGAACATTATGACACTGTAATTGTGGTGTGTAAACTACTTTTAAGTAGAAAAACTAAAAGATTAACTGATGATAATAGATACAGCTTTTCAAGACATACACAGAACAAGATATAAACAAAAATGATAAAATGTTAAAAAGGGGACAAAGCTAAAGTGTTCACTTTTTATTACGTTTTTCTCATTTGCTTGTTTATGCAATCAGTGTCAAATCATCATGAGTTTAAAACAGTGAGCTAAAAGATAGTATTTGCAAGCCTCATGGAAACCTCAAATAAAAAAATGTACAATGGATACACAAAATATAAAAAGAAAGAAATTAAATCATACCACCAGAGAAAATTACGATCACTGAAAAAAAAAAGACAAGAAAAAGGGATAGGAACAGCTCCAGTCTCCAACTCCCAGCGCGAGCGACACAGAAGACCAGTGATTTCTGCATTTTCAACTGAGGTACTCTGGTCATCTCACTAGGGAGTGCCAGACAATCGGTGCTGGTCAGCTGCTACAGCCTGACCAGCGAGAGCTGAAGCAGGGCGAGGCATCGCCTCACCTGGGAAGCACAAGGGGGAAGGGAGTCCCTTTTCCAAGCCAGGGGACCTGAGACACACAACAACTGGAAAATTGGGTGACTCCCACCCCAATACTGCGCTTTGAGCAAACGGGCACACCAGGAGATTGTATCCCACACCTGGCTGGGAGGGTCCCATGGCCATGGAGCCTCCCTCATTGCTAGCACAGCAGTCTGCAATCTAACTGCAAGGCAGCAGCGAGGCTGGGGGAGGGGCGCCCGCCATTGCTGAGGCTTAAGTAGGTAAACAAAGCCGCTGGGAAGCTCGAACTGGGTGGAGCTCACAGCAGCTCAAGGAAACCTGCCTGTCTCTGTAGACACCACCTCTGGGGACAGGGCACAGCTAAAGAACAACAACAACAAAAGCAGCAGGAACCTCTGCAGATGCAAACGACTCTGTCTGACAGCTTCGAAGAGAGCAGTGGATCTCCCCACACGGAGGCTGAGATCTGAGAAGGGACAGACTGCCTGCTCAAGTGGGTCCCTAACCCCTGAGCAGCCTAACTGGGAGACATCCCCCATTAGGGACAGTCTGACACCCCACACCTCACAGGGTGGAGTACACCCCCGACAGGAAGCTTCCAAAGTAAGAATCAGACAGGTACACTCGCTGTTCAGCAATATTCTATCTTCTGCAACCTCTGCTGCTGACACCCAGGCAAACAGGGTCTGGAGTGGACCTCAAACAATCTCCAACAGGCCTGCAGCTGAGGGTCCTGACTGCTAGAAGGAAAACTATCAAACAGGAAGGACACCTATACCAAAACCCCATCAGTACGTCACCATCATCAAAGACCAGAGGCAGATAAAACCACAAAGATGGGGAAAAAGCAGGGCAGAAAAGCTGGAAATTCAAAAAATAAGAGTGCATCTCCCCCTGCAAAAGAGCGCAGCTCATCGCCAGCAATGGATCAAAGCTAGTCAGAGAATGACTTTGACGAGATGAGAGAAGAAGGCTTCAGTCCATCAAACTTCTCAGAGCTAAAGGAGGAATTACGTACCCAGTGCAAAGAAACTAAAAATCTTGAAAAAAGAGTGGAAGAATTGACAGCTAGAATAATTAATGCAGAGAAGGTCATAAACGAAATGACAGAGATGAAAACCATGACACAAGAAATACGTGACAAATGCACAAGCTTCAGTAACCAACTTGATCAACTGGAAGAAAGAGTATCAGCGATTGAGGATCAAATGAATGAAACAAAGCAAGAAGAGAAACCAAAAGAAAAAAGAAGAAAAATAAATGAACAAAGCCTGCAAGAAGGATGGGATTATGTAAAAAGACCAAATCTACGTCTGATTGGGGTGCCTGAAAGTGAGGGGGAAAATGGAACCAAGTTGGAAAACACTCTTCAGGATATCATCCAGGAGAACTTCCCCAACCTAGTAGGGCAGGCCAACATTCGAATTCAGGAAATACAGAGAACGCCACAAAGATACTCCTCCAGAAGAGCAACTCCAAGACACATAATTGCCAGATTCACCAAAGTTGAAATGAAGGAAAGAATCTTAAGGGCAGCCAGAGAGAAAGGTCGGGTTACCCACAAAGGGAAGCCCATCAGACTAACAGCAGATCTCTCGGCAGAAACTCTACAAGCCAGAAGAGAGTGGGGACCAATATTCAACATTCTTAAAGAAAAGAATTTTAAACCCAGAATTTCATATCCAGCCAAACTAAGTTTCATAAGTGAAGGAGAAATAAAATCCTTTACAGATAAGCAAATGCTTAGAGATTTTGTCACCACCAGGCCTGCCTTACAAGAGACCCTGAAGGAAGCACTAAACATGGAAAGGAACAACCGGTACCAGCCATTGCAAAAACATGCCAAAATGTAAAGACCATCAAGGCTAGGAAGAAACTGCATCAACTAACGAGCGAAATAACCAGTTAATATCATAATGGGAGGATCAAGTTCACACATAACAATATTAACCTTAAATGTAAATGGACTAAATGCTCCAATTAAAAGACACAGACTGGCAAACTGGAGAAAGCGTCAAGACCCATCAATCTGCTGTATTCAGGAGACCCATATCACATGCAGAGACATACATAGGCTCAAAATAAAGGGATGGAGGAAGATCTACCAAGCAAATGGAGAACAAAAACAAGCAGGGGTTGCAATCCTAGTCTCTGATAAAACAGACGTTAAACCATCAAAGATCAAAAGAGACAAAGAAGGCCATTACATAATGGTAAAGGGTTCAATTCAACAGGAAGAGCTAACTCTCCTAAATATAGATGCACCCAATACAGGAGCACCCAGATTCATAAAGCAAGTCCTTAGAGACTTACAAAGAGACTTAGACTCCCATACAATAATAATGGGAGACTTCAACACTCCACTGTCAACATTAGACAGATCAATGAGACAGAAAGTTAACAAGGATATCCAGGAATTGAACTCATCTCTGCACCAAGCGGACCTAACAGACATCTATAGAACTCTCCACCCCAAATCAACAGAATATACCTTCTTCTCAGCACCACATCGCATTTATTCCAAAATTGACCACATAATTGGATGTAAAGCACTCCTCAGCAAATGTACAAGAACAGAAATTATAACAAACTGTCTCTCAGACCACAGTGCAATCAAACTAGAACTCAGGACTAAGAAACTCAATCAAAACCGCTCAACTACATGAAAACTGAACAACCTGCTCCTGAATGACTACTGGGTACATAACGAAACGAAGGCAGAAATAAAGATGTTCTTTGAAACCAATGAGAACAAAGATACAACATACCAGAATCTCTGGGACACATTTAAAGCAGTGTGTAGAGGGAAATTTATAGCACTAAATGCCCACAAGAGAAAGCTGGAAAGATCTAAAATTGACACTCTAACATCGCAATTAAAAGAACTGGAGAAGCAAGAGCCAACACATTCAAAAGCTAGCAGAAGGCAAGAAATAACTAAGATCAGAGCAGAACTGAAGGAGATAGAGACACAAAAAACCCTCCAAAAAATCAGTGAATCCAGGAGTTGGTTTTTTGAAAAAATCAACAAAATTGACAGACAGCTAGCAAGACTAATAAAGAAGAAAAGAGAGAAGAATCAAATAGATGCAATAAGAAATGATAAAGGGGATATCACCACCGACCCCACAGAAATACAAACTACCATCAGAGAATACTATAAACACCTCTATGCAAATCAACTAGAAAATCTAGAAGAAATGGATCATTTCCTGGACACTTACACTCTTCCAAGACTAAACCAGGAAGAAGTTGAATCCCTGAATAGACCAATAGCAGGCTCTGAAATTGAGGCAATAATTAATAGCCTACCAACCAAAAAAAGTCCAGGACCAGATGGATTCACAGCTGAATTCTACCAGAGCTACAAGGAGGAGCTGGTACCATTCATTCTGAAACTATTCCAATCAATAGAAAAAGAGGGAATCCTCCCTAACTCATTTTATGAGGCCAGTATCATCTTCATACCAAACCCTGGCAGAGACACAACAAAAAAAAGAGAATTTTAGACCAATATCCCTGATGAACATCGATGCAAAAATCCTCAATAAAATACTGGCAAACCGGATTTAGCAGCACATCAAAAAGCTTATCCCCCATGATCAAGTGGGCTTCATCCCTGGAATTCAAGGCTGGTTCAACATTTGCAAATCAATAAACATAATCCAGCATATAAACAGAACCAAAGACAAGAACCACATGATTATCTCAATAGATGCAGAAAAGGCTTTTGACAAAATTCAACAGCCCTTCATGCTAAAAATGCTCAATAAATTCGGTATTGATGGAACGTACCTCAAAATAATAAGAGCTATTTATGACAAACCCACAGCCAATATCAGACTGAATGGGCAAAAACTGGAAAAATTCCCTTTGAAAACTGGCACAAGACAGGGATGCCCTCTCTCACCACTCCTATTCAACATAGTGTTGGAAGTTCTGGCTAGGGCAATCAGGCAAGAGAAAGAAAGAAAGGGTATTCAGTTAGGAAAAGAAGAAATCAAATTGTCCCTGTTTGCAGATGACATGATTGTATATTTAGAAACTCCATTGTCTCAGCCCAAAATCTCCTTAAGCTGATAAGCAACTTCAGCAAAGTCTCAGGTTACAAAATTAATGTGCAAAAATCACAAGCATTCTTATACACCAGCAACAGACAAACAGAGAGCCAAATCATGAATGAACTTCCATTCACAATTGCTTCAAAGAGAATAAAATACCTAGGAATCCAACTTACAAGGGATATAAAGGACCTCTTCAAGGAGAACCACAAACCACTGTTCAGTGAAATAAAAGAGGACACAAACAAATGGAAGAACATACCATGCTCATGGATAGGAAGAATCAATATTGTGAAAATGGCCATACTGCCCAAGGTTATTTATAGATTCAATGCCATCCCCATCAAGCTACCAATGAGTTTCTTCACAGATTGGAAAAAACTGCTTTAAAGTTCATATGGAACCAAAAAAGAGCCCGCATTGCCAAGACAATCCTAAGTCAAAAGAACAAAGCTGGAGGCATCACGCTACCTGACTTCAAACTATACTACAAGGCTACAGTAACCAAAACAGCATGGTACTGGTACCAAAACAGAGATATAGACCAATGGAATAGAACAGAGTCCTCAGAAATAATACCACACATCTACAGCCATCTGATCTTTGACAAACCTGAGAGAAACAAGAAATGGGGAAAGGATTCCCTATTTAATAAATGGTGCTAGGAAAATTGGCTAGCCATAAGTAGAAAGCTGAAACTGGATCCTTTCCTTACCCCTTATACGAAAATTAATTCAAGATGGATTAGAGACTTAAATGTTAGACCTAATTCCATAAAAACCCTAGAAGAAAACCTAGGTAGTACCATTCAGGACATAGGAATGGGCAAGGACTTCATGTCTAAAACACCAAAAGCAACGGCAGCAAAAGCCAAAATTGACAAATGGGATCTCATTAAACTAAAGAGCTTCTGCACAGCAAAAGAAACTACCATCAGAGTGAACAGACAACCTACAGAATGGGAGAAAATTTTTGCAATCTACCCATCTGACAAAGGGCTGATATCCAGAACCTACAAAGAACTCAAACAAATTTACAAGAAAAAAGCAAACAACCCCATCAAAAAGTGGGCAAAGGATATGAACAGACATTTCTCAAAAGAAGACATTCATACAGCCAACAGACACATGAAAAAATGCTCATCATCACTTGCCATCAGAGAAATGCAAATCAAAACCACAATGAGATACCATCTCACACCAGTTAGAATGGCAATCATAAAAAAGTCAGGAAACAACAGGTGCTGGAGAGGATGTGGAGAAATAGGAACACTTTTACACTGTTGGTGGGATTGTAAACTAGTTCAACCATTATGGAAAACAGTATGGTGATTCCTCAAGGATCTAGAACTAGATGTACCATATGACCCAGCCATCCCATTACTGGGTATATACCCAAAGGATTATAAATCATGCTGCTATAAAGACACATGCACACGTATGTTTATTGTGGCACTATTCACAATAACAAAGACTTGGAATCAACCCAAATGTCCATCAGTGACAGACTGGATTAAGAAAATGTGGCACATATACACCATGGAATACTATGCAGCCATAAAAAAGGATGAGTTTGCATCCTTTGTAGGGACATGGATGCAGCTGGAGACCATCATTCTTAGCAAACTATCACAAGAACAGAAAACCAAACACCGCATGTTCTCACTCATAGGTAGGAACTGAACAATGAGATCACTTGGACTCAGGAAGTGGAACATCACGCACCAGGGCCTATCATGGGAGGGGGGACGGGGGAGGGATTGCATTGGGAGTTATACCTGATATAAATGACGAATTGATGGGTGCTGACGAGTTGATGGGTGCAGCACACCAACATGGCACAAGTATACATATGTAACAAACCTGCACGTTATGCACATGTTCCCTAGAACTTAAAGTATAATAATAATAATAATAATAATAATGATAATGATAATAATAATAAAGCTACTGAAAAGAAAAAGGGAAAGCAGGAAGAGAAGACCACAGACCTACCAGAAAATTGTGATCAGATAAGATGCTTGATAGTACATCAATTTTGGGGATCTTTAACGCTTGTTTTTTGCTTTGACATATGGTCTATGCTTGATAATGATCCATGTGCTGAGGAGAAGAATATGTATTCTGAAGCTATTGCAAAAAATGTTCTGTGAATATCTATTAGGTCCACTTGGTCTGCAGTGCAGATTAAGTCTGATGTTTCTTTTTTGATTTTCTGTCTGGAAGGTCTGTCCAATGGTGAAAATGAATTGCTAAAGTCTCTAGCTACTATTGTACTGTTGTCTATCTCTCTCTTTAACTTTAATAATATTTGCTTTATATATCAGTGTGCTACAGTGTTGGATGCATAAATATATTTAAAATTGTTATACCTTCTTGCTGAATTGATTCCTTTATCATTATATAGTGACCTTCTTTGTCTCTAATTATAATTTTTGTCTTGAAATCTATTTTGTTTGATATAAGTATAGTTGAATCCTGCTCTTTTTTTTTTAGTTTCCACTACCATGGTGTATCTTTTTTCATGCCATTATTTTCATCTGTGTGTGTCTTTATACATGAAGTATGCTTCTTGTAGGCAGCAGATCATTGGGTGTGGAACATATACATAATGGAGTACTATTCAACCATAAAAAAGAATGAGATCCTATCCATGCAATAACATAGATGGAACTGGAGATCATGTTAAGTGAAATAAGCCAGGTACGGAAAGACAAACTTCACATGTTCATTCACTTGTGGGTGCTAAAAATTAAGACAGTTGAACTCATGAATATAAAGAGTAGAAGGAGGGTTATCAGAGGCTGGGAAGGGTAACATGCGAGTTTGGGGGAGAGTGGGAATGGTTAATAGGTACCAAAAAAATAGAATAAGACCTAGTATTTGATAGAAAAATAGTCAATAATAATTTAATTGTACACTTAAAAATAACTAAAAGAGTATAATTGGATTGTTTGTAACATGAAGGATAAATGCTTGAGGTGATGGATACCCCATTTACTTTGATGTGGTCATTATGCATTACATGCCTGTATCAAATGATCTTAAATAACCCATAAATATGTACATCTACTATGTACATGCAAAATTAAAAGTAAAATTTTTCTAAAAATTGAAAAATAACCCTCAGAGAATATCAGGCAAACATAAACCATATGAAGAAAATACTTGAGCAAGGATTCCAAGCAAATGAATACATGAATCACAACAGAGGCCTCAGGAGCATGAAAGACAGAGTAGGGAGGAAACATTAATAGGTTAAATGAAGATTCTGAAAGTCAAGGAGCCATAGTGCAAAGAAAATCTAACAAGAGTCTGCAATGAAAAGTGCTAAGCCATTTCAGTGAATCCAAGGTTTTGGTCTGAGAAAAGGGGCAGATGTAAGAGCCTGCAAAGTTCTTTTCTGACACTGGGTTGGGGTCGAGGGGAACGTATTGATACCCCAAGTCTCTTCTTGGTTGGGAAAAGCAAATTGGTAATAGAGCCCTGAATTGGGGAGAAATAGTTAACATTTTATTTTCAAATAAGAGTAGAGATGTATGTTCTTGACTGTCCTCAGAATGAGAATATAACTAATTTGGAAAGTCACAAATCTCCAGATTAACAGGAGGAGGCTGTGCAATAACTCTATCAAATTGTGTAATAACTCTATGAAAAAGGAATAAACAAAAATTAGATAAATAATAAACATTAAGTGAGATCAAGAAACAAAATTAAATATAACATTTGCTATACTAAATGTGAATAATCTAATCTAACAGAGACAATGAGAATGGTTAGAAAATATCCATTGAAAATGAAGACATTTGGAAGAAAGTAATAAGAAAAGTATGACAATAAAGGCATGAGAAATAGGAAAATTGAAAAATCAGGAAAACAAAAGTAACAATAGTTACATGCAAGTTATATTTTCAAGGAAAAAAGCATTAAACAACTGAATAGTTTAAAAGGACATTATGTAGTGACAAAATAAAAAAAAAACTAGACATCATTCTCATATATTTGTGTATTAAAAAAAAATAGAACAGGTAGGCCAGGCATGGTGGCTCATGCCTGTAATCCTAGCCCTTTGGAAGGTCAAGGTTGGAGGTATGCTTGAGCCCAGGAGTTTGAGACCAACTTGGGCAACATAGTGGGATGCCATCACTACCAAACATAAAATAAAAGAAGTAGTGTGGCATGGTGGCACACACCTCTGGTCTCAGCTACACAGGAGGATGGGGTGGGAGGATCACCTTGAGCCTGGAAAGTCAAGGTTGCAGTGAGCCGTGATTGCGCCACTTCACTCCAGACTGGGTATGAGAGTAAGAACCTGTCTCAAAAAAAAAAAAAAAAAAAATGGAACAGCTAAATTTATACATATAAATAAAGTGAAATTGTGAAATAAACATAGTGTTGCTAATGTACTGAGAGATACTGAAAAACTTTTTCAGAATTGTTAAGTTCTAGATAAAAAATGAGGATTATGATTAAGTATCAATAAACAAACATGATTACATAGAGATCATATAGATTATGCATTGTACATATGTAAGTATATATACTGAGAGAGGGTGTGAGAGATTGGCATCTCATAGAAAGAGTGTAAACCTTTTTCATGACTTCATGGAAGATTTCAAAAAAGTACATTATGTGATTGGTTACAAAACAAATCAAAACAAACTTTTTTTTTTTTGGAGACAGAGTCTCGCTCTGTCGCCCAGGCTGGAGTGCAGTGGTGAGATCTCGGCTCACTGCAACATCCGCCTCCCAGGTTCACACCATTCTCCTGCCTCAGCCTCCCGAGTAGCTGGGACTACAGGCGCCCTCCACCACGCCCGGCTAATTTTCTGTATTTTTAGTAGAGACAGAGTTTCACCATGTTAGCCAGGATGGTCTCGATCTCCTGACCTCATGATCCGCCTCGGCCCCCAGCCTCCTGAAGTGCTGGGATTACAGGTGTGAGCCACCGTGTCCCGCCCAAAACAAACTTTTAAAAGTGTACATTTTACAATTAGCATTTCATAATTATAAATAAAAATGAAATAATAGTAAAATATTTAAATACCTAAGTGTTGAGAACTAATAGTCTCATTTAAATCTTAAGGAAGGAACAAAAACTTAAATATATTTTTAAATGATCAAATAAAGTTTTTGAGAGCAAATAAAAAGCAATTGGGGAAAAATACATGTTTCATAATCAAACATTTGGACATCGTTTTAATTTAATTTCACTATAATCAGACGGAATTTATAGTTTTAAATTCATTATTTATTTGCTCAACAAATATTCATTGAGCCCCTCTGGGATGTAGGACACCTTTCTCAGTATTGAGGATGTGACAGTGAATAAGATCTCCATTCTCCTTGGGCTTTTATTTTAGTTAGGAAAAAATACAATAAAAATTAACAGAAAATATTCAAGTTTGTAAAATAAAAATAAGGCAAGGGATAGATATAGGGCAGAATTATAAATTCAGCAGACACTATTAAAGATAATGGTGACTGGCAAAGGACCACAGGAGTCATTTTGACGAGCTGACTAAAGGAAGGACAAGCTAAAGCAAGTGGGAAAAGAAATAAGGTGAAATTAATTAAAGAATAAAAATGCAAATAGAAAAATATAATCACATTAGGATGGAAAAGAATATTCAATGATACGTAACAAGTTTTAACTTAGTGATGGTGGGGTGTGCAAATATACATATAGGGTTAACGTTTCCAGTAAAGAGAAGATGTACATGAGTGTGTATGAATGTATTTGTGTGTTTGTGAGTGCACATATGTCAAAATGGACAAGGATTTCAAGAAGAAATTGGTCTTAGACTAACTGTTTAGGTCAAGGAAAGAGACTCTTCTTACTTTAAGAAAATATCTTTAAAAATGAGGATGATGAGTAAGAACAGCGACACCATCAATAAACTGCTAATTTTATGGATGAAGTGGTTTTAGTTAATTACATTTACTATTTTGTCTCTCTAATATTGTATACCTCCTATTTTGGACGTAAGCAAACTGAGCCTCAGAGAGTAAACTTTCTAAGTCTCAGATTCATCTAAGAAGTAGTAGATTAATATTCACTATTCACCTTGGAACTGTTCTAGTAAGAATATGCTGAATTAGTCTTCCATACCTCAATGGCACTACACAACTAAGCTGTACTTTCCATGCATGCTGCACAGGCACTGTGAGTTGGTTGAATGCTCTGTACCATGCAATCACAGAGCAACTTCGGCTAATGGGGATCCAGCATCTTGGCCTCCTCATTGGCTGGAGCAGAAGTGAGCATGGAGCTTAAACTCATAAACCCTTTGGCTTGCTAATCACAAATGATCACCTAGTTTTACTAGTTTTACTTGCACCTAGTGCAAGGGGTGGCTGGAAGTAGAGGTTCCAAGAAGGTGCAGAAAGCTATCTATTAGTGAACACTAATAATGTATGTCAGTGTTTAACAAGAAGTTGCTGGTAAAGCATTTTGTTCAGTGGCAATCACATAGAAAATTTTCCAATAAAAGAAATGTACTATTACAGTTATAAATAATATCCATTAGAATAAGAATTACATAACTCCTTCAAATCAAAAGACATATATTTGAATATGTGATAGCAATCAAATTTTATCAAAAATTAGGAAGGTGGGGCCATAGGAACTGAATATATATTTTTAAAAATGGAAATTGAAGGAGAAAGATGTCACAGTTTTTGCTTATTGATAGTAGGTAAATGTACTTTGCAAAAGTGTATACATTTTGCATAGGTTTATGTAAGATAGCAAATTTCTAGTCCAACAGAATCAGAATATTTCTCTTTGTCCACTTGTGAAGAGCTCAGAAGAGCAGCACAGATGAAAACATAGAGAAAAGTCTCAAGGAAATAAATTAAATAAAAAAAAATTTAGATAAGAAAATTGCTTTTTACAGCTACAGAAACAATTAATGAAAAGTATATGCCACAGAAACAAAAGTTTAAAAAAGTGAGAAAAAATGAACTACCCATAAAATCTTTCTGCAGAGTTAGGGCAAAGTGATTAGAGATGTACTAGAAAGCAAGGACAAATAAAAGCCACATATTTATATCTGAATTTATAGGATTAAAACAAGATGGTGGGAAGGTTGAAGGAGAAACAGCTAGGTTAGACTGGCAACAAACAAGCACTTTTGGAAAATTCCTTATGGAACTCTTTCAAACACAAAAATTAGACTTTTTTCTGTGTTTGTTTTTACCAGACACAGGCAGAGATTTAATGAGAGAATGGAGATATTAGTCAGAGTGAAGAGCCAATTTAACAAATGATGTTGCAGCTTGGGAGTTGAGAAATAGGATGAATCTGTGGAGTGGAGCCATCTGTGGGCCCATAGGTCCCTGGCCATCCTTTGAAGCTCCACATAAATCCCGAAGTCTTCCAGCACCAACCTTTGGCTGCCTTCTTCAGTAGCACGTGGGGAAAAGGTGAAATGCTCAACATTAAGAATGCAGGGCCCATTAAATGAAGTATGTCAGTGATACTTAATAAAAGTGATAGGAAAAGATATTAGAGTCTGGGAGTGGGGGTCATTGGCATCTGCAAGCAGGGATCAAAGAATTTCCTAGAACTTTCCTTATTAAGGCTGGAGGTACGATAAGGGATTGCCATAGAAGGTGTGCAGTTCTTTAGTGAGCGATGTGGTTTGGCTCTGTGTCCTCACCCAAATCTCATCTGGAATTGTAATCCTCAAGTGTTGAGGCAGGAATCTGGTGGCATGTATTTCGATTATGGGGGCAGTTTCCTCCATTCTGTTCTTGTGGTTTCTCACAAGATCTGATGATTTAAAAGTGTGGCATTTCCATTTGCTCTTTCTCTCCTGTTGCCATGTAAGATGTGCCTTGCTTCCCTTTCGGCCATGATTGTATGTTTCCTGAGGCCTCCCCAGCCATGCAGAACTATGAGTCAATTAAAGCTCTTTTCTTTATACATTACCCAGTCTTGGATATGTCTTTATAGCAGTGTGAAATGGATTAATACAGATGCACTGATATCGCAGTAAGACACTGACTTTTAATGAGCAGTTATGTCCCAGGCATGATTCTAAACATTTCCTGTATGTCATCTGATTTAATCCTTACACTACAGGACATCTTGTATGCTGTATGGAATATAATTACAATTTAGAAGATAGCACACTTCACAAGAAGAAAGAGAGCTTGGCATGATTGATATAGAATTGTTTTTAGGTATGATGTTTTATTTTTTAATATTAAGACAGAAAATAATTTAAGATAATGACAACTCAGGTCAAATTTCTACCAGGTAATATGGTAATATAAGAAAGTGTTTTGCTAAATGGAACATTTTAAAACAAAAAACTAAGGCATGAAAAGGACATTATAAGGATAATTAATCCTAAGGAACTGAAAAATGTGGGAAGGCAGAAAATTATTGCTTAACAAAATATAAAACATGCCTGTATGTAAATGAGAAAATATCAGTTTTGAAGATAAAGTTATTAAAATATATTTATAAGGCAACAATAATAAATTAACAGCTACTATTTACTAAGTAACTACTGTGTGTCTGTCACGGCTGTAATATTCTTATATGGGCTATTTTATTTAATCTTCACAATATCCCTGCTAGGCAGGTGATTTTAGAGGGACTTGAATAAAACAAAGGTTCATATGTAATACCTTACACTCTGAGCTGCGGGTAAGGGTAAAATGAGTTTCAGTTTGAGGGGGATAGTCTCAAACTAAATCAAGAATATAGAGAAGAGATAACACCATGACATGTAGCATCCAACTGTGCTACTTTAAAAGACTTTTAAAGGCTTTTAAAGCCAATTATCTAAGATCAAGGAGGAAATGTGTAAATTATAGTTATGGAAAAGTTATTTGATTGTATTTCAAAAAAAACAGTATGGAATGAAGAACTAATACTTTCAAAATATAGACTCTAGGCCAGGTGTGGTGGCTCACATCTGTAATCCCAACGCTTTGGGAGACTGAGGCGGGTGGATCACCTGAGGTCTTGAGTTCAAGACCAGCCTGGCCAACATGGTGAAACCCTGGCTCTACTAAGAAAAAAACACACAAAAATTAGCCAGGAATGGTGGTGGAGTGCCTGTAATCCCAGCTACTCAGGAGGCTGAGGGAAATGAATTGCTTGAACCTGGGAGGTGGAGGTTGCAGTGAACCGAAATAGCACCATTGCACTCCAGCCTGGGCAACAAGAGTGAAACTCCATCTCAAATCCAGTAGCAAAAATATATAAACCTGTGAATATGCAATGGACTGTACAGAACAGTCCAAAAAGGGAAAACACGTTATATAATAAATTTCGATGAAATAGATTATGGCAAAGCAATAAAAACAATTCTATGTTGAGTTAATGAGAAATTACTGTGCAATATTTGAAGGATTTGCAGGGATCTTTGTTGGAGACTCGTTTCTATGTATTATATGTAAATAAATTTAATAACTACTTCTGAGGACCAAATAAATGATGGGCATGGGAGAAATCTGAAAGGATATTAAAGTACTAAACAGATGTAAAGGAATCCCTCTCTTTACTGAAATCAGTCATTTGATCAGCTATTATGATAGTTTTCTTTTTTAAATCAGCTCCGATCCACATTTAAAGGGACCAAGAGATATACGGCAGTGTGTGTGTGTGTGTGTGTGTGTGTGTGTGTGTGCACATGTGTGTATAAGAGAGAGTGAGAAAGAGTTAGAAGGCCAGGAATGTGAGGTTAAACTCCACTAACTAGTTGTGTAAACTTTGTAATTACTTACGCTTGGTAAGCCTCAGTAAGCCTCAGTTCCCTCGATTATAAAGTGAAGATAGGAGATGAGCCTAGGTATAATGATTGTTTTGAAGACTAAATGAGATTATCCTTATAAAGCATTAACTTCAGTGCCTTGTATTTTAAATTTATTCACACATCAGACATATTCTTATATTGTATTATCATATTGTATCTTTATAAGTTTATGTTTACATATGACACATTTATTACAAGTAAGACAACACTTTCTTTAAAAACTGAAACAGTGAAGTAATATGCACTGGAACAAAGGTTTCTGGTCAAAACAAAATTCACTGAGTACCTTCTAGTAGGTTCTTATCATATCTTCCATTCTGGCTGAGGATAAGAATAAATATTGCTGTAGTAAACAAAAGTAATATTTGATAAATATAAAATCTGAGCGATGAAATGGTTACACTATTGACAGAAAATGAATCTTTTTATTTTTAGAGATTAGAGATGAAAGGAAAGCTTGATAGAGAAGTTGATGTTTAAGTTGGCTTTGAAGGGAGTGTAAAAATTTAATTTAATTTAATTTAATTTTATTTTTTGAGACAGGGTCTCACTCTGTCACCCAGGCTGGAGTGCAGTGGCACCATCTCAGCTCATTACAGCCTCCACCTCCTCGACTCAAGCAATCCTCCCTCCTCAGCCTCCTAACTGGGACTACAGGCATTTGCCACCATGCCTGGCAAATTTTTGCATTTTCTATAGAGACAGGGTTTCATCATGTTGTCTAGGCTGTTCTCCAACTTCTGGTCTCAAGCAATCCACCTGCCCTGACCTACCGAAGTGCTGGGGTAACAGATGTGAGCCACTGTGCCTGGCATATTTATATGTATTTTAGGATAGAGATTGTGTGTGTGTGTGTGTGTGTGTGTGTGTGTGTGTGTGTGTGTGTTTGTATCTATGTGATACAATTTTAGAAAAAAATTATCCAAAGAAGAAATATGGGAACTGTGGAACAATTTCAGGGAATGGCACTAACTTGGTAAAATTATTAGCATCTTGCTAACTCTAGAATTTATCTTCTTTCTTTGCTTTCCTTCTTACTCAGAGTTCTCTAATTTTATTTGTTCTTCACAAAATTTAAATATACAGTAATCCATAAAGCTATACTATCCATCACTCAGATCATTTTTGCCATATTTTCACAAGTTTTTAAAAAATAAAACACTATAAGTAAAATTGAAGAAACTCTATTCCTCCCCAGGATTAATTGCTATAATAAAAATTGGGAGTGAGTCCTTCCTGTCCATATGTTTAAACCTGTGCCATATATATGTAATATTCATAATGTACAGTATCATCTTATCTTTGTTAAACTGATATCAATATCTTACCATACTGTTATCTTTTTTTTTACTCATCATTACGTTTCTGAGTTTTATTCAAATTGGCACATTTAGATCCAGTTCACTCACTTTAACATCTACTTTGTCTATAAGCTCTCCAATCAGACTTCCAGAATGTGTTTTCCACTGGAACTGCTCTTTTCAATGTCAGCAATTATCCCATTTCTAAATTCAATGGACACTTTCTTTTCTAACCTTCAATTTATTAGCAGAACTGGATTGAGGTGACTTCTCTCTCCTCCTTAATGAAGCTAGTTCTTTTGGATTATGTGAAACAATATTCTCCTGGTTTCACTGTATTTCTTTGAATGACTTTCAGTTTCTTGTGCTACCTGCTCTCATCCAGATTCTAAATATTGAAGTTCCTCAGGGCTTGATCCCACGTTCTTTTAGAAAAAAAAAAAATTAAAAATCAAGTTACTTATCTCACAGTCTTTTCCTTATCTGCTTCCATGACTTTAATAGACTCTCTAGCTGGTGATTCCCAAATCTAGATGCCTCCAGTTTTGGCTATTTCCAAGGTTCATACGTTTTCTTCTTTTTGTTTTCTTCACTGGGGTATCTCTAGATTATCCTTGATTTCTCTCTTTCCTTCATAGCCTTCTCCTCCCTCATTCTACCATAGAATGCATATTTGAATTAGAAATATTTCAAGATATGGTGCAACTCTTCTCTTTACAAAGGTTTTGGTATCCATCACCATCATCCTAGTGTAGGCTGACACTATCTTTCACCTAAAGTTTTTGAAATTACCTCCTACCTTATCACCTGATTCTTCTCTTGCTTGTCCAAACCATTCTCCATATAAAAGACACAGTGTTTTTTTTAATGTAGTTTTGATTCTATTACTCTACTGCTGAAATTATTTTCCTATTATCCTTGAAAAGTTTCCTATTATCCTTGGAATAACATTTAATATCCTTATGTCTTACAAAGTCCTGCGTGATCTGGCCTCCCCTGAAGTCTTTAATTTTACAAATCTCTGCCTCTCTGTCTTGCTCATTACTTTCCCATTGTAGTATCAGCCTTGAAAAGTTCTCTAAAAATTCCCCTTCACTGACACATAATATTTTACATAATTATGGGGTACATGTGGGTATTTGTTACATGCATAGAATGTATAATGATCAAGTCAAAGTATTTGAGGTATTCATCACTTTGAGTATTTATTATTTCTATTTGTTGGTAATGTTTCAAATCCTTTCTTCTATCCACTTTGAAATATACAATATACTGTTGCTAAGTATAATCACTCTAGTCTGCTACCAAATATTACAATTTATTTTTCTAACAGTATGTTAGTACCCATTCGCCAACCCCTCTCCCTTATTAAGCCACAATCAATGTTTCTTGTCTTAGACTCTTAGCACATCACTCATCCTGCAGGCACCCTTTCTCTTCACATGACTGTCAGCTACTCTTCAAGTCTCATCTTACATTAAATATGCCTTCCCTGTCCACCTAATTTATAGTCATCCCTGTTAATTACTCTCTATTAACATCTAAAAATGTTTTGAGTGGCTTCCAAAATTGATACAAAGTCGGGAGAAGCAAACTCAGAAAATAGAGAGGAACCATAAGAAGATAAATGACCAGATGACCTCAGTCTTGGTCACACCATAGAAGCAGCCTAGCCAGAATGTTGATGTTATTCATTCCTGGGCACTCATGTCCTGCTGGATACTGGTGGCTGTTGTAGACAGTATATATTCTATTCCTGGAATGAATCCAGCATCCTGGATTCAAGTCCTGAGTATTTACATTTGACTGGGGAAGTTACTTTCCAAACAGGCTCATCCAACAGCAGGTTGTCAAACACAGAAAAGGTGCTTAGATGCTGGTTAAGAAAAAAATAAATAAATGAAACCAAATATCTGATGTAACTACAAAGTGATTTGTGATTGCATATTCACTGATTTATTTGTCTATTTTCCATATCCCATGATTAGTGTGTTAGGTCCATAGAGGCAGAACAATGTTTGACTCATCTCTGTGTTCCGAGAATCGACTGGAGAGTAATAGGTGCATAATAAATATTGATTCCATGTCACCCAAACTAAAATAACACAGTCTTAGTAATTTTAAAACTAAATTACAGGCAACTAAAGCCCATGTGACATTAAAAAATTTATTTTCTCTTCAAACTCAGTTTTAGTTTTATCCTTCGAAAAACATCTGGCTACATACCTAACGCATTAACTTCATAATATTCTTTCTTATGTTTGTGGTAATAGTGAGGGCAGGAGGGTGACCTTTATGAAGAGCTAAATATCGGACCCTAATCAGCAATCTTTTGTAAGAACAAACCGAAGTAGGCTACTGGAACACAGCAAAAAAGTTTTGATGAATACATGTCTTTAGTGAGTTTTAGGTTTTGCTGACCTCCTTAAAAGTTCTCAAGACATATTTTGTTCAAAATTGCAGTGTTCAAGTGCCCCTTAGAGCTCTCTGTGACATTGATTTGATAGCATTGAGTTTCAATAAAAAGAAAAGAGCGGAGGTAGACTTCATTTCACAGCCGAATCCATTAGACGATGTTTTTGGAGGATTTCCAAACAGAAAAGAGAACAGCTACTTTCTATTTTCTCAAAAAATATAATGATGGATTCCCTTTCTCACAATTCTGATGCTTAACTCATCAAATTGACTGAAATAATGACAAAAATGAAGTAGTTTATTAATAATTACTCTCTTTTTCTCAACTTTACCTTGGTGGTGATGTGGAATAAAAGGCTTTTGAAGTTATCATACTAGTTCAGTAAAAAACCCACAAAAATGTAAATGTTCTGTTCAGAAAAAAATGGGTTTTAATTTCTAGCACAGTGAGAATCCAGTAAATTACAGAATGCTGAAGCTTAAAACATATAATTTTAAATAAAATTGGATTATATTGAAGAATTGAATAGCTGAATCGAATGTTAAATGCATATATCACTTTTTAAGAAAGCGTCAAATTGTTTTCTAAAGGAATGGTTTTTATATTATCAAAAGCAGTGTGTAAAGTTTTCTTCCAGATCTTGCCAACACTTTTTATGGCCAGGCTTTTTAAATTCTAGCCCTTTCAAACATGTATGTAGAGGTATCTCACTGTGGGTTCTTTTTTGTTGTCTTTAAAATTTTTATTTTTTAAGCTTAATTGAGGTAATTGATATGGAAAATGTTGCCTATATTTAATGCATATATTTTGATGAGTTTGAATATATGCATAACTCTATGATACCATCATCACAGAGCACTAAACATAACCATTACCTCAAAAATTTCCTTCTGTTCTTTTTTTGTGTGTATGTGTGTGTATAGTGTGTGTAGTGTGTTTATAGTAAGAATACTGAACACGAGTTTTAAGATCTATGGTCTTAACATAGATTATGGTCTTAACATTTTAAAGCACAACACACCATATTGTCAACTGTAGGTACAATGCTGTACAGCAGATCTCTAGAACTTACTCATCTTGCATAAGTGAAACTATATCCATTGAGCAACAATTTTCCCTAGCCCTTGACAAACATCATTCTATTCTTTGCCTTTATGAGTTCGATGATTTTAGATAACTCATATAATTGGAATTGTTTGCCCTTCTGTGACTGGCTTATTTCACTTAGCATAACATCTTCTATGTTCATCCATGTTGTTGCAAATGATGCAATTTCCTTCTTTTTAAGACTGAATAATATTCCATAGTATATATTTATATATCACACTGTATTTACTCATCTGTCAATGGACAGTCAGACTGTTTCCATATCTTGATTCTTGTGATTAATGCTACACTTAACGTAAAACCACAGAAAAATCTACAAGATTCTAACTTAAATTCTTTTGGATTTATATATCAAGAAGTGGGATTGCTGGATTATAGGGTAGCTCTATTTTTAATTTTTTGAGAAACCTCTATATGGTTAATAATAGTGACTTCACAGTTTTACATTACTACCAACAATGTGGAAGGGTTCCCTTTCTCCATACCCTCGCCAGTGGTAGTTATCTTTTATTTATTTATTTTTTTCATAATAACCATCCTAACAGGTGTAAGGTGATATCTAATTGCAGTATTGATTTGCTTTTATCAGATGATTAGTGGTGTTGATCACCTTTCATATACATCTTAGCCATTTTTATGTTTTCTTTGGATAAATGTCTATTCAGGTTGTTTACTCATATTTTTATCAAGTTATTTGTTTCTTTGCTATTGAAACATAGGAGATTTTGACAAAAGTCAACATCCTTTCATGATAAAAATGCTCAGCAAATGAAGGTATAGAATAAATGCACCTCAACACAATGAAGGCCATATATATCAAGCTCACAGCTAACATCATACTCAGTGGTGAAGAAAAAAGTTTAATATGGGAACAAGACGAGAATATCCACTCTTCTATTCAACATAAAACTGAAAGTCCTAGCCAGAGCTATTAGGCAAGAGAAAGATTTGGAGGGCATCTAAACCAGAAAGGAAGAATTAAAATTATCTATTATTTATTTATTTATTTATTATTTTTTGAGACAGAGTCTCACTCTGTCGCCCAGGCTGCAGTGCAGTGGCGCAATCTCAGCTCACTGCAACCTCCGCCTCCCAGGTTCAAGCGATTCTTCTGCCTCAGCCTCCCAAGTAGCTGGGACTATAGGCATCCACCACTACACCCAGCTAATTTTTTGTATTTTTAGTAGAGATAGGGCTTCACTATGTTAGCCAGGATGGTCTCAATCTCCTGACCTCATGATCCACCCACCTCAGCCTCCCAAAGTGCTGGGATTACAGGCATGAGCCACTGTGCCCGGCCTAAAATTATCTGTTTATAAATGACATGATTTTATTTGTAGAAAACCCTAAACCCTCCACACATACCTGTTAGAACTAAAAGACAAATTCAGTAAATTTTCAGCATACACAATCAACATACAAAAATAGTTGAATTTCTATCTACTAACAATGGACTATCTGAAAAGAGAATCAAGAAAATAATCTTATTTATGATAGAATCAAAAATAAAATACTTAAGAATAACTTAACCAAAGAGGTGAAAGCCATGTCCACTAAAAACTATAAAACAGATATGAAAGAAATTAAAGCAGACACTAATAAATGGAAAGTCAGCTCATATTCATGAAGTGGAAGAATCCATATTGTTAAAATGTCCATACTACCAAATTCATCTACAGATTCAATGCACTCCCTATCAAATTCCCAAAGGTATTTTTATAGAAACAAAAAAAAATTCTGAAATTCATATGGAACCATAAAACACCACAAATAGCCAAAGTGATTTGAGAAAGAGCAAAGCTGGAGGCATCATACTTCCTGATTTCAAAACTTATAAAACTACAGTAATTAGGCAATTTGGTACCACCATAAATACAGACACATTTTCATAGTAGCAAAAGCATGGAATCAACCCAGTTGCCTATCAGTGGTAGATTAGATAAAGAAAAGTGGTACATATACCCAATGGAATACTATACACCCATAAAAAGGAATGAAATCATATTCTTTGCAGCAACATGGAAGCATAATTCCAAACAAATTAATGCACGGACAGAAAGCTAAATATTGCATACTCTCACTTATAAATGAGAGCTAAACATTGAGCATGTGTGGACATAAATATGGGAACAGTAGACACTGCAGACTACTAGATGGTGGAGGGAGAAGGGCGGGTTAAAAAAACTGTCTATTGGGATCTGTACTCCAAACCTCAGCATCATGCAATATTCCCATGTAGCAAATCTGCACATGTACTCCCCTGTATCTAAAATAAAAGTTCAAATGTAAAAAATAATACAGACACATTGGCCAAATAGAGAAGCCAGAATTATGCCACATATAGAGTCAACCGATTTCTAACAAGGGTATCAAAAACCCACAATGGGAAAGTATGTTTTCATCAACAAATCATGTTGAAAAAGCTACATATCCACATGCAAAAGAATGAAATTTGACCCTTATTTTACAGCATACACAAAATCAACTAAAAATGGATTAGAAACTTAAATATGTGAATCTATAAAACTTCTTGCAGAAAACAGGGCAAAATCTTCCTGACATTGGTCTTGTCAATGACTTATTGAATTTGACACCCAATGTACAGGCAACAAAATAAGAAACTGAGAAGTGGGACTACATCAAACAAAAAACTTCTGCATAGCAAAGGAAACAATGAAGAGAATGAAAGGGGGGCAACCTCTGGAATTGAAGAAAATATTTGCAAACCATCTGTCTGATAAGGGACTAATAGCACTGTGGTTTTAATTTGTATTTTCCTAATGGCTTTGAGGATTTTTTTCATATGCTTATTTGCCATCTATGTATCTTATTTAGTGAAGTATTTGTTCGGATTTTTAGGTCACTTTTATTGATGTTACCATTTGTTTTCATATTACCACATTTTGAGAATTTTTTGTATATTCTAAAATCACTTTATTTTTTACATATGTGACTTGCAAATATGTGGTATATGAAGGCATACATTTATACAAAATCTTATATATGGACATTCATAATGACATTATTTCTAGTAGCCCACAACAGAAAACCACCGATATTGCCATCAACAGATGAATGAAAAAAGAAACTAATGTATCTATACCATGAGTAGTATTCAGCAATAAAAAAGAATAATTATTGATATATGTGGAAACATGAATTAATCTTGAAATATTATGCTGACTGAAGGAAGCTAGTCACAGATGTACATACTAGATGATTCCATTTACATAAAATTTTGGGAAATGCAATCTAATCTATAGTGAAAGAAACTAGTGGTTGCCTGGGGACGGGCATAAAGCTGAGTGAAATGAATTAGAAAGGGGTGTGAGGAATCTTTTGAGGGTAATGAATGTATTTATTATGATTGTAATAATTTATACATATATTAAAACTAATCAACTGATATGCCTTAAACATATACAGTGTTTTTTTTTATTTTTTAATTTTTGTTAACGAAACTACTTAACAAAGTGTACTAGGGGAGTTCTTTTTTTTTTTTTTTTGGAGACAAGGTTTTGCTCTGTCACCCAGGCTGGAGTGCAATGGCATGATCTTGGCTTACTGCAGCCTCAACCTCTTGGGCCCAAGTGATTCTCCCGTCTCAGCCTCTTCAGTGGCTGGGACTAGAGGCACTCGCCACCATACCCTGCTAATTTTTGTATTTTATGGAGAGACAAGGTTTTGTCATGTTGCTCAGGCTGGTCTGAAACTCCTGGGCCCAAGCAATCCACCCATCTGTCTCCCATAGTGCTGAAATTACAGGCATGAGCCACTGCATCTGGCCTGGGGGATTCTTTTTTAAAAAGATGCTTGAAGTGAAAAACGCTTTCCTAATGCAAATTACCCCTCTGCTGTCCTAATGTAGTGTGTGTAAAATTTGCATTGTCAGTTGGGTACAGTTCTCATCTGTGGGATGTTTGTCTCAGCACCTGGACACTCATTATCCTTTTGAGTCTCTTGGAAAGTATCTAATACAGTATTTTGCCTGTGGTGCTGCACATGACACCTTATCAACACCTTACCAAGACCTCATCAACCTGGATGGATCCCTTGATCAATGCAGACACACTACATCTGTCACTCATTCCTTCAGGAAGCTTCCCTTGGCCAGTTGTATTGGGAGGCCTCTGTATCAAATCTATAAGAGCCTATTTAGAGTTTGTTTCCCAAATTACACATCATAGTCCAAATGTATATAACAACAGGATCTTCTGCTTAATGTTTCTGTATTTTCCTATTAAATTCTACAGCTGAAGCAGGACTTTTGGTTTTTATTCAATCAGGCATTTGTTTAAATTATCCCACCAAGGAAGAGTAGAATAATTTAGTGACAACTTGGTCTCGATTCCAACCTCCTTGTATGATGGTTAACTAGTAACAGATATTATACACCATTTTTGCTGCTTATTATTGCCAATTAAATATTCACAGCTGAAAGCAATTTATTTTAATAGTGAAAGACCTCTTCTGAGAGATATATCCAGCATATCCTGGGGGGAAGCAAAATAGGAAGTCACCACTTGGGTTTGATTTGAGTAGCGCCAAAAGGCACTTATGTAAAAATATCAGAAACATGTCCTCTGGCTCGTACTGCAACAAGGGCTGACTTTCCCATGACTGGCATTTTCTGTTACAGATCTTACCAATAATCAATGTATATTTTTACCTAAAACATGACACTTTCTAGAAAATGAAGTATACCAGATACCACTTTATTACAGGCATCTGTATAACATAAAATAAATTTTGAGTAGATCTTATACTGAAATTGATAACCCTCCTATTGATCAAATATTAGCACAACATGCACACTCAAAACTTGACTTGCAATAATAATTTTAATCCATTTTAAATTATTTTGGGAACATTTTAAATAAAACCATTTAGTACTTTATCTGAAGGATAGTGTTTATACGTGTTATGTATATTAATTTGAACTTTCTATAAAAATATGTCCAACATGGTGAAACCCCATCTCTACTAAAGATACAAAAGTTAGCTGAGCATGGTAGTGCGTGTCTGTAGTCCCAGCTACTCGGGGGGCTGAGGCAGAAGAATCACTTGAACCCGAGAGGCAGAGGTTGCAGTGAGCCAAGATCACTTCAGCCTGGTGACAGAGCGAGACTCCATCTCAAAAAAAAAAAAGCACTCAAAATCATAAAAGAATGACCCACGTGGTTTAATAATGTTTTTATACTATAAATATATTTTTGTTTTGTTTTTGTTTTTAAATTAAGTATAAAATTTACCCTAATTCAACTAAAATGTATTTATACATATGTGATTAGCCAGATTTAATAATTTGAATATGTTCTTTGTGATGGAAATGTTTTATAGTATTAATCATTACATGAGATTGTATTCTTTGTTTTGTTGTTGATTTTGGTTTCCTATGAGAAAGGAATTTTGACTTTCATTTTCATTGCTGGGTGCTCAGCACTAACTGAATAGAAAGCCTGGCACGTGATAAGCATGCACAATACATACACACTCACATAAACATATATATAATTGAAAGGCAAGTAAGCATGAATTACATATTTGTAGACTCACATTTCTACTTCGAAATTAATAAAATTTCAGGGATATGTTTTGTATGAAAAAAACAATTTCATAGTAAGTTATGGAATATACCCACATTTATTTCAAGGGAGGTTATGATTTTCTCACTGCTTTGTCAATGAGGTTTTGTTCCACTCTCCTAAAAAGAAAATGATTGCAGTGGGTAAGTAAAGACTGAATACTGATAGAAGGATCACATTACTTGTGTTATTAATGCTTGCTTTGATAGTCTACTGGTGAGTGAAGAAAGGTCAAGTATGAACACAATGGATATCCTGGAATGTGGGCCTTCATTAGCATTTTCTAGCTTTGGGAGTCATGTAAGGACACTTTTTAAAGAATAGACTAAACAGGTGGTTAGGCTTTGTAATCAAATGTATTCATATTTTCATCACTAATACAATATCTTCAGGGTATCTTTGGACACCGAAACATCTCTCTTTCTCCCTGACATATCTCCTCTGCCTTTCCAAAGGAATAAAAAGTACATAGGATGTTACTAAGTTTCTCTGTTTTTTGCCTATAAAAGAGGTACTTTACTTTTTCCAGCTTTATTAAGGTATACTTGTCAAATAAAATTGTATACATTCAAAGTTTACAATGTGATGATTTGATGTATTCATACATTGTATAATGATTACCACAACCTATATTATTTCATTTCATTTCTTTTTCTTTTTGAGATAGGGTCTCACCCTGTCGCCCAGGTTGGTCTTGAACTCCTGTCCTAAAGCAATCCTTCCACCTTGGCCTCCCAAGGTGCTGGGAATACAGGTGAAAGCAACCTCACTCAGCTGTTTCTTAGCCATAGTAAGAGTTCTCAGTTTTTCAATTTCTCTTATGGCCAAAATTGAAAGGAAGATTAAAAATAGTGTTACATTTATATCTGTAAGCTTTTTTCAATGAAATTACAGAAGAAAAACGTAGTGGTAGAGTTCACAGATATAAATATTCTAACACATTTAAAGTTATGGTTGAGGGATAAGTTACTTTACAATAACATATGGGATGTACAACAGTGAATAAAATATTCTCTTATTTTTCACTAGAATCATGAGTTTACATAGTAAGTATTTTTAACATTTTGTAATGTTAAGAAATGTTGTCATTGTTTCTCAAGTTTAAGACATATTTATGATATTAAAATAAAAGTAAAAGGACTGACTATAGTAAATACAGCACAGTGATAGATGTATTAGTAAGTTATATGCTTTTCTTAAACTAGCATTAACTTTAGTTATATGTTGAAATGAAACTAAATGATAATGGTTGCAATTTTTTATGATTTGTACTCTGGATACCTCTAGGAAGAGTCATTGCTTATTAACTAACAGCTAGATGTTGCTCAAGTTATGGCTGTTTACTAATGAAGCAATGTTATTTTGCTGCAACTGACTTTTATTGAAGAAAAGTCTAAGGGTCATATCTGCTATGGGTTAAAACTGACAGAGATTAATTTAAATTCATTCAGCAGTTCAGCAGAGATGACGATGGTGAGGAAGGTGGTAGTCTAATTTATTTGTACTCTGAAAATGTTCTGATCTTATTTGCTTTCCAAGTTATGAATGGATGATTTCTAAATGGCTCAACATTCAGGATGTGTGCTGGCAAATAAAATCCTGTAACACAAGAGGAATAATGTGGCAGGGGAAGTTTAAAGCCAATGTCCACAGCAGGAACTCTCTACAAGAAGTTGTATATTTCATATTCATATTTCAGTTTGTTTCCTCCCTGCCCTCCCTCCTTCCTTTTTCCTTCCTCCTTTCTTTTCCCTCTTTATTTGTTTTTTCTGACAACCAACTTAGTCTTAGAAATGATTTATTTTTGTAAACAGTATGCAAGAATGATTTCCGCTTTAAAGAAATCCACATTTCCAAAATAAAAAATACAAAAGAATAGACTCCAGACAGCCTGTGAAAAAGAACTTGCATTTTATTTTTCATTTAGTTAGGCAGCTTTACTTCTGTTTTCGGGTACATTAAATCTCATGGCCATCTATAAACAAAATTGTAAAATAAGTACAGTTTGCTTTATTTCTCCCTGCCTTTTAGCTCTTTTTCACAATTTTTTAGCTCCCTTCTGTGATACTAAGTACCTAAGGACTCTTTTCTGCCCCTCCTTATTTCACTGCTTAAAATCAATATTGAAAATTTTCTTTCCTCTGTGGGATATTATTCTTTGGTACTCTCACATGAGAAAATTGAAAGCTTACCTGTTGATGGGGCATATAGCTTTAAGAATACTGTCGCCTGAGAATGATGGTTTCCAACTTCACCTGTCGGGTGGGGGAAGAGGGGAAGGGATAGCATTAGGAGATATACCTCATGCAAATGACGAGTTAATGGGAGCAGCACACCAACATGGCACATGTGTATATATGTAACAAACCTGCACGTTGTGCACATGTACCCTAGAACTTAAAGTATACTTTAAAAAAAAAAAAAAAAGAATACTGTCGCTTGCATGATCACATGGAATGTTCTGTAGTAAAGGCACTGTTACCTGCATTACATAAAGGAATATGGTTTGGAAAGGTTAAGTGACATAACCAATACCAGTCGGTCAGCAAATGACCAAGGTAGAACAAAAACTCAGGTCTTCTGACTCGTACTTCAACATTCTCCCAATGGCATTACTTTGGAAAGAAACTGGTTAGTTAATTCATTTGTGACGTTTATGTATGACAGAAACTCCCTTTACCATTTCTCCCAGAGTATATTTCACTGAGGACAATTTCTAAACCAAATTAAGTTTATGAACTGGTAGAAGCCTATTACATGGTAGAGTTTTAGTTGCTAGCAAGAGAGTATTGTCAGGAGAAATATTGTCACAAGGGTCGTCTTAGTATTCTTCTGGTCGCCGGATGTTATCTACTACATTTACCTGCACATAAAACAGATCTTTGCAAATCTGATAATTTGCTTGCCCATTTATTAAATAGAAAACTATATAATTATTTTTTATCACTCAAATATTGGCAATAGACATAAACAGGAAAACTCTTTATGCATAGCACAACTATTTAGAGCACAGGCTTTGAAATCAGACAGAATTGGGTTGAAGTTCTGACTCTATATCTCACCAGTTTTATGACTAAGGTTTGGTGAATTAAGCTCTCACTGTTCTTATTTGACTCAATGGGAATTAGGAATGACCAGGTCTAATACTCAGCTGTATGCCCCATATGGCTATATTGATTGCTAAATCCTCAAATATTTAAAAGACATAATGACACTTAAAAAGTTGTACCACTTTTCAGATGACTACTATATTAATCTGTACTCACATTACTATAAGGAAATACCCAAGACTGGGTAATTTATTTAAAAAAGAGGTCTAATTGACTTACAGTCCTGCATGGCTGGGGAGGCCTCAGGAAATTCACAATCATGTTGGAAGATACCTCTTCACAGGGTGGCAGGAGAGAGAATGAGTGCTTAGCAAGAGCAAAGGGGGAACTCCCTTATAAACCTATCAAATGTAGTGAGAACTCACTCACTATCTCAAGAATACCATGGGGGAACCACCCCCATGATTCAGCTATCTCCACTTGGTCCTGCCCTTGACACTGGGGGATTATTACAATTCAGGGTAAGATTTGGGTGGGGACAGAGATATCAAACCATATCAACTACTTTATATCAGCATAATCATTTTTCTATCCCACCATTTACTAAATAAATACTCTCTATGAAGAAAAATGTTGACACTTCAGTTTTAGGCAAAGAGACAGAAGGTTACCAATTTATTCAAGACGTCAGCTTTTGGTCAGAGATTATCATGTGAAACAATTTTCAATTATACACTGTGTTAGCATGCTTGCTTTGTATTATTACACTAGGTGAGAGGTATGAAGAAGTAGGTACTTTTGTGACATTTCAATCTGTTGTGAGCATGCCCTAGTTTCATGCATTTCCAAGTGATCTCAGGTTTAGTCTTTTTATATGTGTGCTACAGGTATTTTCCCTTTATGTTATAACCATTTTTAAGTGCAATTTGAGTGCAAAATAATAATGTACCTCCCAAAATGTTTGAAAGTCAATCATTTGGATTTCCTTTCTTTATTTCCTTCCCCAGTATGAGTCTTTAGCACTTTTATCCACCAACCTCCACCTGCTATTGAGACTTCTCTTCTTCCTTTGGTCAACACAATAAGCTTACATGATATTGGCTTGTTGTTTGATAGTTCATTTTTTTCTGTCTTTGAAAATTATTTGAGTGTCTTTGGTCAGAATGAAATGCATCATAATTTTTTCCCATTAAAATTAATGGAAATTTAAAGAAAATTATTTAACAGCTGTGCAACTAATGACAGCTAATTGTACAAACACATTAAAATTATTTCATAAGGGATAGCAGTTGGTAAATAATTATTGCTCTGAATCCTCTCAGTGCATCACCCCACAAACCTGGTCACCTGAGTGCTCCTCTAGAATGCCCTGACTAGAATTTCCCCTACCTAGCAATGAAAAAGGCAGGACTAGACTCAGCAGGTGCCCTTCATAACCCAGTCCCATCATGGCTGGCTTGCATTCTGAATAGTCCATGCTCTAGCTGTGCATGATATTTAATGTTGTGAACATTTCTCCTAATGACAATAATAAGACAAAGGGTAGTTTGGGAAATAAAATCATGTAATGCATGCAAAGAACTAGCATTGGATATCCGTTGGATTGGATGAAGTCCAAAAGAAGTAACAATGCATAATTAAAATCAGACATCTGTGTCATTTATTTTCTCAAATAATTTTACTCTAACAAATACTAAGGCAGAAAACTCCTTTTTGCATAAATATATGTGTATGTAATTAACATTTAACTTTATAATCAATGTAAGATTGCAATTTTATTGTTAACATTTTCCTGAAATTGGTATGTGACTCAAACTTTGATACATACTACTTACCTTGGATGATTTAATTAATCAATTTTGTAAAAGGTTTAGATTCAGAGGTACACATGCAGGCTTTGTTACATGAATATATTGCATCATGCTAAGGTTTGAGCTTCAATCAAAATTGTCACTGAAATAATGAACATAGCACCCAATAGGTGGTTTTCCAACCCTTGCCCTATTCCTCCCTCCCCACTTTTGTAGTCTGCAGTGTCTATTGTTCCCATCTTTATGTCCGTGTGTACCCAGTGGTTAGGTCCCACTTATAAATGAGAACATGTGGTATTTGGTTTTCTGTTTCTATGGTAATTTACTCAGGATAGTGGCCTGCAGCTGCATCCATGTTGCTGCAAAGGACATGATGTAACTTTTTTATGGCTGTGTAATATTCCATGATGTATATGTACTGTATTTTTAAAATTCAGTCCACTGCTATTGGCACCTAAGTTGACTCCATGTCTTTGCTATTGTGAATAGTGCTGAGGTCAACATGTGAATACAGATGTCTTTTTGGTAGAATGATTTATTTTCCTTTGTGTATATATTAAGTAATGGGATTGCTGGGCTGAATGGTGATTCTATTTTTAATTCATTAAGAAAAAATGATTTATATATGATGCTTCTTATATTATTTCTATCAACAAATTCTCACAAAGCATGCCTAAACTACTGAGGAAAGCTCAGTCAACGAATCCTACCTCTTCATAGTTGCCTATATGCTGAACTTTATTCACTTACTGCATCTACTCATTTTAATAAGTATTCATTGAACAACGAATACCTGCCAACCTCTACAGACTATGCTGGTGGCTAGGCATGCTTCTAGGCATCTCCCACGTATAGTTCCTGACTGCAAGCTGCCTGGATCTAGGATGACTCTGGGTTGGTTGTTACTCAGGCCCTCTACGTTTCAATTTTCTCATCTGTGAAAAACAGGATTAAATATAATCTATACCTGATAGCATTGTAGGAAGGACCTACTCAGTTAATACATTAAATTTTTTTAGAGTAATGCTTTGGCAAAGAGAAAATATTCTATTAAAATAAGCTATTTCTTAGAAAAATTATTGTCATTTTATAGCTCTTTGAGAAGTATTAAGTGGTTTTGCTTTGGATACTCAAGAGGATACCTGACTACTAGTGTTTCTCGTGCCTACATTTTTAATTTTCATAAAGGTGGATAAGTTGTGAATAAAAAAAGTTCAGCATATTTTAAATAATTTAGTGTTGATTAGCATAACTTCACTGAAATAAACAGAAAACCATTATACAACTTTTTAATTAGGATTATTATATTCTGTGAATTAAAATAAAAATAATTGAGATAGGATGGGGAGTTATTGAAGATAGAATATATACCATCCTAGATTAATTTTCTTAATGTTGTTAACTGAGTTTTCATTAGAAATGGAGGAAAAAGCTCCAGTCTGTGAAATATACGAAAGATCCCTGTGCAAAGACATCTCTCCTTATGGCAATAACAGGCGCAATTATATGTGGCCTCTCAAAGAGGGAGAATCTGAGTTAGAGTGATAAGCTGAATTGGAACTCTCCGTCTTACCACCCCCCTCCCCCCGACCCCAATGGAGTCTCGCTTTGTCTCCCAGGCTGGAGTGCAATGGTACGATCTAGGCTCACTGCAACCTCTACCTCCCGGATTCAAGGGATTCTCAGCCTCTGGAGTAACTGGGATTACAGGTGCACGCCACCATGCCCGGCTGATTTCTTTCTTTGTATTTTTAGTAGAGATGGGGTTTCACCATGTTGGCCTGGCTGGACTCCAACTCCTGACCTTGTGGTCAACTCACCTCGGCCTTCCAGAGTGCTGGGATTACAGGCGTGAGTCACCGCGCCCGGCCGGAACTCTCCTTCTTTAAAAAGAACCAGGCTTCTTGAGTATGAGAAAGAATAGGCTCAGAAAAATTGGACAGTGGCACAAAATAGAGGAAAAAGAGCGCCAGTTCTAATGAAGAGTATGTGACAGCAGAAAGTAGAAAAAGATGTGATAAGTGACACGGAGGATGCCAGAAAAATGAAAAATATCATAGGAAGTGAAAATAACAACTTGGTAAGAACTAGAGCAAGAAGAAATGGCAAAGAGGGAAAGGATGGAAGAGTGATTGTAGAATCTGTGGAAACAGGAAGTACTGTAGTAAAAGACATTGGTAAAGCACAGGATTGAGCTTAAAGTATAAGTGAGAATTTTCAGACAAGAAATACCCAAATCAAGGAAATAAACAAAGGAAAAAAAAATCTTAGAAAACAAAAGATGGTAAAGCAATGCTTTATTGAAGTCAACTATTAAAAGTCCGTTTCTTTTTATTTCTCTCTCTCGCTCGCTCTTTTTTTTTTTTTTTTTTTTTTCTGAGACGGAGTCTTGCTTTGTCGCCCAGGCTGGAGTGCAGTGGCGCCATCTCGGCTCACTGCAAGCTCCTCCTCCCGGGTTCACGCCCTCCTCCTGCCTCAGCCTCCCAAGTAGCTTGGACTACAAGCACACGCCACCACAGACGGCTAATTTCTTTTGTATTTTAGTAGAGACGGGGTTTCACTGTGTTGCCCAGACTGGTCTCGGACTCCTGAGATCAGGCAATCCGTCCTCCTCGGCCTCCCAAAGTGCTAGGATTACAGACGTGAGTCACTGCGCCGGCAAGTCTGTTCTTTCTACCAAATCTTAGATTCCTTTAATATTTTAATAAATCCATTATTTGTTCTTTTAAAAGATGACATGTATTAGCATTGTACACTGATTTTTCAGCTTGAGAAACATTCTTTCTAGGTTAATCAGTTGTTTACTTGTTGAAACACTATGCTACTAAACAAGCGATTATTCCATTATTTTAAACAAATATGTTAATCACTTCCTAAGGTCACCTTTTCAGAGTATTACTAGGAGTGATTACAAGATTAAAGAATTAAAAAAAAAAAGCCAAGAATATGCAAATGAAATTTACATTAATTACCTTGCAATGACAAGGATGAATGGTTTTATTTATAAATCAGAAATCTTTCCTGAGCTAACAATCCACCATTGACACTTATTGTCATAGTATTTCTAAAGTGGCATTTAAAAAGATAATTGCACATAATCATGTATGCACATTTTTTAAGTATAGACATATATTATTAACTCAGCCTTTGAAAATACACTTATATCAAGTGATATACCTACAATACACATTTATTGAGTTCTTTCTGTTGTCTAGGTATTAGTTGAGTCTTTAAGAATACTAAGAAAACAAGACTAAGTCATTCATGCTAACAAGCTTCTGGTTTAATGAGACAGATATCAAAAAGAACTCCAGTAAAATATGTGTCTGTGCTATCACAGTTTGGTCAGTGTAAGACAAGTGAAGGTGAAGAAAAAGAAATAAGAAAGGCTGTTAAAGTAGGTGTTCTTTAAACAGGGCCTTAAGGTATACATATGGGAGGGCTAAATTATTTCTCATAAAAGAAGGAACAAGTAGAGGTCATCACAGGCAGCAAACCTAGAGCATGATACATAAAACAAATGGGTCAGCCAAACACGAGAGAAGTTTGTATTTCTTGAGGTAAATTTCTAGGATCTCAAAGTTTTATTTTGCTTTCATTTAGGTTTATATCATTACCCAGTAGAAAAAAATGAAAGGACTAAGAACATGAAGTCACCAGCAACACAGTAACCTAATTAATCCTGAAGCATAAAATAAGTTTTTACCTCTCTTAAATATTCACTGGTACCTTTGCATATGAAAGTGCAAAAGATGCTACATCTGACCAAGACCTATGTAAACTAAACTTAGGGAAAACAATAGATTTATCACTATTGTAAGTGAAAAGTGTTTAAATTTTTATGCTGAATTACATGTACTCCAATGGTCAGATTGACAACACACACACACACAGACACACACACGCAAACATACACATCACTTCATACACAAAATTTGTCAGCCAAAACATAAACTTGAACCTCTCCAAAAATAGTTTTGTTCAAACACACAGGTTTATGTGTGTTTCACTGGTAGGCGCTAAAGATAGGCATGAACTCAGATAAAATGCTGCTTCTTCCGATTCTACAAAGAAAACAGCCCATAGAAAGCTGTATGAGAAGATAATGCATATGCATAAGGGACATAATGATAGTAATTAAGTTGGGAAAAGGATAGCACTAGGGGATGTTTTCAGAAGCTGTGTTTGCACAGCAAACTTGTCATTTGTACTTATAATACATGCTTATTTTGGAGAAGAGAACTTTGGAGAGACTGGTGGGGGTTTATTTATTGGGCTAATGTCACCCCTTGGTGGCATCATTAACTATAATCAAAACACTTGCTTAGGAAAAAAGTCAAAGAAAAACTTTCATTGGAATTTCATTCACCAAGCCTAGGATAAATCCAGTTAAAAGGATCCCATGGTGAAATGCTGGCTAGGCAAAGCAAGAATGCCTAATATAATTCTGCTAAAGAAGACTCCAGTTTGGACAGGGAAACATACATGTGCAGCAAAATTATTGTGAGAGGCAATAATATGCAATTTACTGGAAATCCTTAGGAATAGAGAGGTTACTAGAAATAAATGAATGAAACACTAAAAGACTACTTATCTTTCTTTATCTAAGAATCATGCAGGAGGTGACTTAAAGTCCTCGAGTATAGAGATTACAAATACAATTCACTATTTACAGTTCCCAAGTTTTATGCAAAATATGTGAGAAATATAAGCTACTCTAATAAACCAGACAGGGGCTTAGATGAGGAGTAAGATTTCAAGAAAGAATGCCAAAATGACCTAAATGAACTTTGCAGAGACCAAGTCATGTTGAACTGTTCATCCCCAAAGCTAACAGAATATTCCAACAAACTCTAGCATACTTATCAACTGTACACTATGGAGGAACAGAACTGTCTTGAAGTAAGCATAAGTTTTCTGTCTCCACTTTCAAGTATAGTAAAAGTTATGCTAATGTTTTAATGAATCTTAACAGTTTGGTGCAGACATGCTTCAGTAGCTCCATAGCCTTTGCTTAATCATAGATCACAGACTCTTGCTTTAGCTAATCTGAATAATAAATTTATGCAATTTAGAGCTTGAAAGACTAGCAGAAACTAAGAAATTGCAATATACTTGTATATCTTATCTTGTGGCCTGGAGTTCATATTGCTTTTCTCTGCAGAAGGTAATATTCTGATTAGCAATCCAGCAGAGTTGAACAGTTGTCCTGTTTAGGGGAGGGTAATAATGTGGTTAACAGAAAATAGTTCTGTTGCTAGGAAACAAAGAATGTTATTACTGTAAGTGAGGTTTTAACATATGGAAATAGTCCTCTAAGTTCTACAGTAAATTCTTATTAAATGATTGGATTTTTAAATTTTTGTTTTTCTTCTTAAAAGTGAAAGTAAATTTATCATGTGAGTTTCCTACCTGGGGTATAAATGTCATCTCTCTCTCTCTCTCTCTCTCTCTCTCTCTCTCTCTCTCTCTCTCTCTCACACACACACACACACACACACACACACACACACATACGTAACTGAGATTAATGTCCATCGTTTTTCCTTTTTGTGGGAATACTTATGGCAATATATGACATACTTTCTGAAAAAAAAAACACTTCAGTTTAAGGTTTAGAAGTACTTTTTACTTTTAATTTTCCCTCTGAATGCTATTTGCCATTTAGCAAATACTTAACAAGCTGTATTGTGTTACACATACTGACGTAAGCATTGTAGGGGATACTCTAGCTTTTGCTTTTAGCTTAACTTGGGAGATAAGACTTGCTGTAGCAGAGATGCAGAGAAAGAGACATGGCAGGAGGGAGAGATTACTTTCAGTTGAACAATCAGGAAAAACTTCAGGATGGATATTGCATTTGTGTGGGGACTTAAAGAATGAATAGTTTGAGTATTTGGAAAGAAGCGGAATAAGAAGTAGGTACAATTACAGGTAGAAAGTGCAATGTGAACAATGGCCCCAAAGCAGGAAACATAGTGTATGTTCTCATTGACAAGTTTTGATTGCCTGGGCAGCTTGTAACTCCTTCTTTGGACATACAGCCTACCTGGAATCATGGAGTCTATTAATTGCCCAGCTGCCAATCAGAGTCTGCCTTTTAAATCTTAGAACTAAGAAACAAAGTTCCAGCAGTAGGATGGTAGAGACAAGTTCATAGAAATATCACCTGAAATCGGGACAGTGGAAGCTATATTTGATGCATTTGCTGCTGAGAGGCAAAGAAAGCTTTGAGAAATTGCTTCAATCTTTGATGGCTTCCCAAGACTCATCTCCAGGTTTCATGGGATGTAACTGTTTAGTCCTATTTAGAGATCTTGTGTCTTTTCAACAGACTTTCCTTTATTTTAATTAGCTTGCACAGGTTTCTGTTCCTTGTATTCAGCATCTTAACTAAAATATTATAATGAAAAGTTGAATGTAGTTTGATTAGAACCAAGAGGGCCTAAAGCGAATCAGTGGGAACTGTTTGTGAAGGTAAATGCATCTTAAATTATTGAATTCTCTGATTCCAATCAATGTTTCTACTCTGGGAACAATAAAGTTTTTGAGCAAGATAGTGGTGAAATACTCAGAGCTATATTCTTAAAAAATTAACAACTTCAATATGCAGAGTGAATTAAGGGAAGAGGGTCAAATAGACTAGTAAACTAAATAGGAAGTCCTAGCCAACACAATCGGGCAAAAGAAAGAAATAAAACTCATCCAAATAGGAAAATAAGAAGTCAAATTAATGATCTCTGTTGTCTGTTGATATGATTTTTTACCCAGAAAACTCCAAAGGAACCACCAAAAGGCTCCTGAGATTGATTAACGACTTCAGTAATGTTTCAGGATACAAATTCATCATACGAAAAACCAGTAGCATTTCTACACAGCAAGAACATTCAAGCTGAGGGCAAAATCAAGAATGCAATTCCATTTACAATACATATACACACACTGCCTAGGATACATATTACAAAGGAGGTAAAACATCTTTACAAGAAAAACTACACAACACTGCTGAAATCATAGATGACACAAACAAATGGAAAAATATTCCATGCTCATGGATTAGAACAATTAATATTAAAATGCCATACTGCCCAAAGCAATGTACATATTCAACAATATAGCTATCAAACTGCCAACATAATTTTTTAAAGAATTTGAAAAAAATTATTCTAAAATTCACGTGAGAACAGAAAAGAGCCCAAATAGCCAAAACAATCATGTGATGCAACTTCAGACTTTACTCTAAGGCTATAGTAACCAAAACAGCACGGTACTGGTACAAAAACAGACACATAGACCAATGGAACAGAATAGAGAACCCAGAAGTAAAGTCACACACTTACAGCCATCTGATCTTCCACAAAGTTGACAAAAATAAACAATGGCTAAAGGACTCCCTGTTGAATAGATGGTGCTGGGATAGCTGGCTAGCCGTATGTTAAGAATGAAACTGGGCCCCTACCTCTTACTGTATACAAAAAGTAACTCAAGATGAATTAAAGATTTGAGTGTAAGACCTCAAACTATAAAAACCTTAGAAGAAAACTTAGGAAACACCATTCTGGACATAGGCCTTAGCAAGGAAGTTATGAGTAAGCCCTCAAAAGCAATTGCAACAGAAACAAAAATAGACAATTGGGATCTAATTAAACTAAAGAGCTTCTGCACAACAAAAGAAGCTATCAACAGAGTAAGCAACCTACACAGTGGGAGAAAATATTCAAAAACTATCCATCCAATAAAGGTCTAATATCCAGAATCTATAAGGAACTTAATTAGTAAAAAATAAATAATCCCATTAAAAAGTGGGCAAAGGACATGAACAAACACTTTACAAAAGACATACAAGCAGCCAACAAACATATGAAAAAATGTTCAACATCAGTAATTATCAGAGGTATGCAAATTAAAACCACAATGAGATTCCATCTCACATCAGCCAGAATGGCTGTTATTAAAAAGACAAAAATAATAATAATAACAGAGGCTGGTAAGGCTGCAGAGAAAAGGGAATGCTCATATCCTGTTGATGGGAATATAAATCAGTTCAGTCACTGTGGTATGCAGTTTTGGAAATTTCTCAAAGAACTAAAAACAGAACCACCATTTGACCCAGCAATCTCATTATTGGGTATACACCATAAGGAAAAGAAATCATTCCACCAAAAGGGTGCACGTGCACGTGTGTATTTATTGCAGCACCACTTACAATAGCACAGACATGAAATCAATCTAGGTGCTCATCGATGATGGATTTGATAACGAAAGTGTGGTACACATACACCAAGCAATACTAAATAGCCATAAAAGGAATGAAATTATATCTTTTGTAGCAGCATGGATGCAGCTGGAGGCCATTATTCTAAATGAATTAACTCAGTAACAGAAAACCAAATATCACATGTTCACACTTATAAGTGGAAGCTAAACACTGGGTTCACATGGACATAAAGATGGGAACAATAAAGACTGGGGACTACCGGAAGGGGGAGAATGGGAGTTGGGAAAGGGCTAAAAAACGACCTATTGGGTACTATGCTCACCAACTGGGTGACTGGATTATTCATATTCCAAACCTCAGCTTCATGTAATATACCCACGTAACAAACCTGCGTAAGTATTCCCTGAATCTAAAATAAAACTTGAAATGATAAAAAAAAAAGAGTAATATTTTCATGACCTTTAAAAAAAGAGACTTGATAGATGATGGGATTGTGAAACAGAGTGATGACAGTAGGAAGAAGGCCTTTAGTGGAAGTATAATTTTCTTAGTGAAGCAACTGCTTAGATGACAAAGTTAAAAGAGGAGTGAATAAGAATACCGTAAGCAATTATTGCTTAAACGACTGTCAGAGAAGGAGGGACTTAGAGATTTAAATTTAGTTATTAATTTAATGCAGGTAACATTTTGAACCTTAGGATAAGACATCAATAAGTAACACAGTGTAGAGAGTTATGGGGATAGGGAGTTGGCAACAAAATCTGAAACCTTGAGGGATGCCTACATTTTAGAAAGAGACAAAACTGAAAAACCAGATTAGTAAGAAGGATATTTCAAAAAATAAAAAAATTAATAATATAAAGTTAACGTAACATAAGTCTAGTGTTTTTTGAAGCAAGGTTAAGAAGATAAGAAAAAGGCCAAAGGACACAGAAGGAGAAAATCATTGGTAAAAATTGTGTCAATATAATTTCAAATGAAATGAGAGATAATCAAGGGAATACTATAGTCTCAAGATATTTGATAGTAGAGAAAGGTAATATAGTTGCTTGAAGGAGTACTAAGTTCAAGAAAAGATATAGAAGCCTGAAGATTGCCTTGCACAGTGATATGGCATAGAAAATTAAGTGTTCAAGAGCATAATGAAAATAGTTTTTAAAACATAGTTATAAAGACAGACAGGATGAAAGTAGAACTCAAGTGGCTGAATGACTCTTGCAGAGAGAAGGTAAAGAAATGGGATTGTATATAAATACAGATATTTGAGCCGGGAAAAATTGAAAGAATAAACAATGGTTTCAGAAAAAAAGTAAAGATTATGTGGTAAAAGGAATTGGGAATATAAGGAAAATAGAAAAACAATCTATTCAATATGAATAAATCATTGAGTTAGTGAGAGTTTTCTATAAGGTCAACTTTAATAATTTCATGTTATTTTATGTTAATTTATAGCATATAAATAAAATACTTAATTGCTATTGTAGTCTAAAGATTATAGGTTTTTTAAGTGTAAAGTTCTGCTTCTACCAATACAGTAGACTAGATATTCCGAAAAACCTAGGTAGACTAGATATTATGAAACACCTAGGTATAGAAATATTGAAGCAAAGTCTTTAAATGAATTGTTGAGCTTAAGCAAATTTAGAAATATAATCGAAGGAGTAAGCAAATATGGAAGCCATAGTTGCTATTTGGACATTTGCTTTTGCTAGAAACTAAACTTGAGTTTTAAAGACACTGTTATGAAATTAATACAATACCTAGGCCTCTTACAAAGTGACAAATTGGAATTGAGACTTATATAAAACAAAAGTCCCAAAAGGCTACAATGTCAATGAAGGGGGCCACAGAAAATGTAGCCTGACAGTCAATGAATATGACAAGATAATTTGTTTATTTTAGGAAGATTCAGAATGGGAAAACAGACAAACAAACACACAAAACTGAGATTTTTTGCAACCATAGACCTTCTCACATTAATTATAATTTAAATTTACTCAAATTTTAAGTTTCAGAAAATCCCACATAGAAAAATTGAAGAGGCCCTGGGTGGACAGAACTAGAAGAACTATGACAGATGCAAATTCAAATAATATCGCTTTAAAAAGCCTAATATGAACATATAATAAAACTTATAAAACACACAAGAAAGAAAGCCCCATGACTGAGATTGAACAGTGTATTTATATTTCTTACTTATTTATTTATTTATTTATTTATTTATTTATTTATCTTGAGACAGAGTCTCGGTCTGTCACCAGGCTGGAGTGCAGTGGCATGATCTTGGCTCACTGCAACCTCCACCTCCTGGGTAAATGATTCTTGTGCCTCAGCCTTCCGGGTATATGAGACTACAGGTGCCTGCCACCACACCCGGCTAATTTTTTGTATTTTTAGTAGAGATGGGATTTCACCATGTTGGTCAGGCTAGTCTCGAACTCCTGGCATCAAGTGATCCACGCACCTTGGCCTCCAAAGAGCTGGGATTACAGACATGAACCACTATGCCCGGCCCTGTATTTGTATTTCTAAGAACTATTAATACTGGAATTATTTAATACACAATATAAAATAATTTTTTTTGCATTGCTGGAAGCAACAAAATATGGATTTAGAAACTATAAACAAGAAATAAGAAACTGTAAAAAATTACCTGACCAACTGTAAAGCAACAACACAACAAACAATAACTCAACAACAAAAGATTGAGAAATGAAAGAGTTTATTATGAAATTTTAGAAGCAATTGATGAGTTAGACAGAAGATCGCACTAAAAACAGCATTAGAATTAGTGGAGTTCTGCTACTGTCTTGGCAGAGTAAACCTTTGATATACTGACCATCCCAAATATAATATGAATAGACTCTGGACCAATGCAAAAAACAACTACCTGAGGGCTGCAGGAAGTGAAAAGTAGGTGGATTTTGGAAGGAAGTTGAAGGTTTAAGAAAGGAACTGGTACATATGCTCTCTATTTTTGTGGATTTGGCCTGAGGGTGGGCTATGTTCACACCACAGAAAGGTAAAGCTGAAGCTCTAATAAAAAAAATTATCACTTATACTGGAAAATGAGAAGAGATTCCTGGAATGGAGATAACCTAGAAAGAAAACCCTGTATTCTGTGTACCATCAATAAGTGTCTGTACTTTATCTATAAACAACACACATAGGCATGTTGGTTACAAGGTAAAAAAATAATAATAATTCTCATTTTAAGAATTGGGTTGCTATCCATTTCAGGTGAGACAAAGGTTGCAGTTTCAGCCTAATCAAATTATTTACTAAAAATTACATAAACATTTTTCAGAGGAATATAACAAAATCAAGATTCTTCATTACAAATCTTTACAATATACAAGATACAATTCAAAATTACTTAACATAAGAACAAAAAAGAAAATGTGACTATTCTCAAAGGAGAAGAAAAGCAAATGAGATCAACCTTCAGATGTTCCAGATGGTAGAATTATCAGAAAAGAACGTATATTGACTATGTTTAATATGGTAAAAAAATATACTTGCAATGAATAAAAGAATTAAAATATGAACTGAGAAAAAATGTAATAAAGAAGTGAGTGGATACTTTAGAGGTGAAATATATGATTTTTAGCAAGTTTTAAAAAATTCACTGGATAGATTTAATGGAAGAATGGAGATGACAAAGGAAAGAATTAGTGAACCTAAAGATAATGAATAGAAATTACTCAATATTAAAGGAAATATTATTTGAAATAGTCTAATACTGCCAGCAACCCAAATACTATCAATGCTATATTGGATAATTAGTGTTATATTCATATAATTGAATGTTGCATAGAAAGGAAATTAATGATGTAGAGCTATTAATACCTAAACCAAAATCGATAAACCTTATGTAATACTGAGCTAAAGAAATAAAGCACAAAATAACACATAGATTTCCATTGTATAAAGTTCAAAAATAGGCAAAACATTTAATTAATGTTCCTAAAAGGAACTTTTCTGTTTTAATACTGGCTGGAATATAAGCAGTTTTGTTGAGCCATCTTAAATCCCGGGAAGAAATCAACATTCTGGGCCATGGTGAAGCAAAAAGATGAATATGGTAAGCAAACTACATTTTGTAGCCAAATCTTGTCCACCACTGTGTTTGTTTGACCTGCAAGCTAAGAATGATTCTCCCATTTTTAATATTGGTGAGAAAGCAAAGGAAGACCAACATTTTATGACTTGTGAAAATTGCAAGAAATTCAAATTAATGTACAGAAATTTTGATTATCATTAATACAAAATTTGTAGATATTTATTTTCTCTCTTGTAATATAAGTACTTGCATAATGTCCTCTTTGCCTACAGAACATCAAATGCTTAGTATCTTGACCTTTACAGAAAAAGTGTTTGCTGACCCTGATATGGAAGATGCTTTGATTCTCACATCACCTAATGGAATGCTGTCTCCAACACAGTCCTCCAGGCTCATCTATTACTTAGATATTTCTCTGAGATACCAAAAAGAAAACAAGCAACAGCAAAAACAAAAATTAACTGCTTTTATAAGCTTTTGGTTAAGGCAGTCAAGTAAATATTATGTCCTAACATAGTTCTGTCATTAAGCTACAGTCTAAAAAACAGAAACCATACTAGGTATTTCAAATAGGAGAATTTAATAGAAGGGATTGTATACTTGGGATTTGGAAGGTAGAAAGAGCAATAAAGGATCAGTGGTGTAAAACAGGGAAAATAACTACAGAAATAACTATAGAAAACTACAATAACTACCTAGAGCTTTGAGTATAAAGCAAACAGTGATGTTAAATTGATTCTCCGGGCTTAGACACATGGTACTCCACGTAGTGCCTAGATTTGTAACACAAAGCTCTGTAACTGTTATTGGTACTATGGATACTAAAAGAAAGGTGGTGGCCAGAGCCAACCTCCTGCAAGTGTGATGCTGACAGAAGTAGGAAAAAGAGTAGGAATCCCTCTTCCCACCTTTCAATCTCCTTTTAGTAGTTCCTCTTTCCAGATGGTCTGAGGAATATTGTTTGAGATTCTTAGCCCTCGTATCACAGAGCAGAGCATAGAAAAGCTGTCTCTCAGTAAATAAAAAGCCCACTAGAAAACTTTTTTTCATTGATACACTTTTTAGATGATTCCAGTCACACAGATACCCAGGCTATCAATTAAAATTCTCCACTTCTGACCATTTATAATAAATGAACTTCTCCTCTCCCTAAACAAATTATAATTTAAAAATATTTGGAAATAACTACCATGACCAAGAAACTGTGCTATATCTTGGGCAAGAAAGAGTCTAAAGATAAATAAGGTATTGATTGAGAATGACATTTTGAATTTCTACTCATTTCATTACCTAATCCAAATAGTATGAGATTTTTCACTATACAAAGCAACATGGTAACAAATATGTTATCTGAAAAAAAAAATATTTTTCTTATTCTCCTAAAAAGTTACTCTGGAAACACTTTTGGAATTCATTACACGAAATTTTAAAATATGTACACTTCAAATCGAACATGTATTGATACTAGGCAACGTATCTTAAAAATAAATGTTTTCTTAATAGTAATATAATGTCCAGAGACAGTTTTAAATGTTGAGGCCCAATCATCAGGGATTCTGACAGTCACTTATTCTCACTTGCATTACTGAAGCCTCACTACTTGTTCTTCACTGGCCTTTTCGTTCTTATCACTAAAGCTGTTTCCTTTCAGAAATTTAAAAGAAAATATAATTGTAAATTTATTCTGCATGAGATGTCATGTTATAAACATATTCATTTAATAAAGAGACTTTGTGATCTTTTATAAATTAGAACTTAAAGCCAATTAGAACCAACTAATTAAGAGTTGAGTGTGACTAAATTAAATGCACTGTTCTTAACAATAGGAAATACAAAGGCATAGGGTATGACATAGATATATAAAAATAAAATGGTATATTAATTACATTATAAAGTATTAATACATTTCTATATTGGTCCAGTAAAGAAAAAGCTTCTACTCATGTGTGGGAAGAATAAAGACTGTATAGATTTGTGTGATCAAAGGTGGCTGTGGCTTTGGAGTTTGCCAGCTGCACTTCACTTAGAAATTGTTATAAAATATGAACCCTGCAAAAATGCTCAGAGTTCTAATTTTATCGAAGCCATATAACAGACAAAAGAAAAAGGAAAAAAAAAAAAAACTAGACTGATTCACTGCTATAGATTTTCTCCTATCTGCTATATGAACATATATTTGTTAATATTTATCTTTAAAGCATGTATATACACTAGTATTTCTGCTTTTTACATCTTAGTTAGCATATAATGAATAAAATATTTGCCCTATATTCAATTTTATTCCGTACAGTATCTCTAGCATAACTAATTTGATTTTTTTTTCTTAACTCAAGGCGTCCTTTTATACTATGATTTAAAATCCCCTACAAGTCACTGTAATTTCCAATGTTTTTATATTTTAAGTGTATTTTATCATGTTCTTCTTTCTGTGTGCTCTTTAGACACATGAAGAACATGAGTCTTATCCCATATATTAATAAAACCTGTCTCTTAAGCAATTTTATATGAAAGAGTAGCTTTAATTTAGTAACCTAAAGTGAGTAACCAAATGCAAAAATTAAGAGATTGTTTAAGGTGATTAGATTCTCATTACAAATGAAAGCAACGACACTTAAACTTTATTGAAATATCTGCCAGGCGCGGTGGCTCAAGCCTGTAATCCCAGCACTTTGGGAGGCCGAGACGGGCGGATCACGAGGTCAGGAGATCGAGACCATCCTGGCTAACACGGTGAAACCCCGTCTCTACTTAAAAAATACAAATAACTAGCCGGGCGAGGTGGCGGGTGCCTGTAGTCCCAGCTACTCGGGAGGCTGACGCAGGAGAATGGCGTGAACCCGGGAGGCGGAGCTTGCAGTGAGCTGAGATCCCGCCACTGCACTCCAGCCTGGGCGACAGAGCGAGACTCCGTCTCAAAAAAAAAAAAAAAAAAAAAAAAATACAAAAAACTAGCCGGGCGTGGTGGCGGCGCCTGTAGTCCCAGCCACTCGGGAGGCTGAGGCAGGAGAATGGCATAAACCCGGGAGGCGGAGCTTGCAGTGAGCCGAGATCCGGTCACTGGACTCCAGCCTGGGAGACAGCAAGACTCCGCCTAAAAAAAAAAAGAAAAGAAAAGAAATATCTGATTATTTAAAGTATAAATGTTTTAATAATCAAAGTGCTAATAATATATATTAGCCTTTTAGAATAATAAAGGCTATTTTTCTCATTTGAAGTATGTTAGTTAACTGCCTAATTTTTGTCATTGTTGCTCCCAAATTTTTAATATTTGTTGCTTTCCATACTGTGAAAACATTAACTAGGTTCAAGTTTGTCTAATAGTCTTTGTGATGACAATTAGGAAAACAGAAGTTCCATAGATTAACTAAAATACACTAGAGAGCAATTCTTCGTCGTTGTCGTCTTTTTTTTTTTTTTTTTTTTTTGACAGAGTCTTGCTCTGTCACCCAGGCTGGAGTGCAGTGGCATAATCTTGGTTCACTGCAACCTCTGCCTCCCAGGTTCTAGTGATTCTTTTGTCTCAGCCTCCCAAGGAGCTGGGACCACAGGCACCTACCACCATGACTGGCTAATTTTTGTTTGTTTGTTTGTTTTTCTTTTAGTAGAGGTGGGGTTTCACCATGTTGCCCAGGCTGGTCTCAAACTCCTGACCTCAAGTGATCCACCTGCCTCAGCCTCCTAAAGTGCTAGGGTTCCATTCTTCTTTATGAAGTGAATTGGAGGAAGATCTTTGCTGTAATGACCTTTAACATCAATCCCTCTTGTGAAAGGGATAATGCTAAAATTCATCTGAGGCCTTTTATCTAGCCGTAGAATTACCATTTCAGTCTATGTCAATTATTAATAAAACTGCCTATATACTGGTTCCAGAATGGGAGGAATAAGAGAAGTAAGTGAAAATGCAAGGTTTTAGGAAACAGTATACAACATCTGTGAGTGAAAAACATGTGGCCTGCTGGACTAGCTTGGAGATAAACTAAGATGCTGTTGTAGAAGGAAGGAAGAATGAGTAAGTTTTATTTATAAGTATTATTTTAATAACTTTGCAGCTTTTTCAAATGTTTAATCTTAAATGTTCCTTGCTAACTACTAAAGTATGAACCTACAGAAACCTGCAAACATTTAGTGCAAGGTGTCCAATCTTTTGGCTCCCCTGGGCCACATTGGAAGAAGAAGAATTGTCCAGGAACACACATAAAATACATTAACACTAATGATAGCTGATGAGCTAATAAAAATGGCAAAAAAATCTTAAAATATTTAAGAAAATTTAGAAATATGTATTGGGTTGCATGCGGCCCCTGGCTGCAGGTGGGACAAGCTTGATCAAGTGTATGTAGACAAGACAAGGAAGGACCTTGACAAAACATGAGAAAGAGGGAGTGATGTAGAGTCCTGATGATTTGTTCCAATGCAATATAGTGCTAGAAGCTGAAATGAGGATGTTAAAGGCAAATGGAAAGGTGGGAGAGGAGGAAGAGATTTTTGATGGAAAGTCATGTTCAAGTGGATGGACTTGAAGTTCAGTTGAAGGGTCAAAAGAGAAGTTACCAGTTGGTCCATCACCAACAAATATGCTCCAGCAAATTCTAACTGAAAGACCTCAGTTCATCTTACATATTATCAGGTATCATTTCAAGCAGCAATAACAATAAAAAATGCCTACGTTTTTCATGACTTCTCCCAGGCTGAATGGATAAAATTTTGTTTTACTGTGGTGATCCCTATTTGACACTCACTTGATATATGATTATCACTTACAATTGATCTAATTGCTTGGAGGTTTTTATTTGCTGTTATCTCTTCAATATTAAATTGTCTTTTTTCAGGTTGTGTTTGTTAAGATTACAACCTTTTTAAAAAAAATTTCTAATGTGCTTTCCCATGACAACTTATCTACATATTCATTTCATACCATTTCTTCTTTATGTTCTTGCCTGGAATCTACACAGCATTTGTCACAACTGAAATATTGAAATAATTAGGATTAGACCAACTTTTATACTTGCTTCAATATACCCCTTCAAGTGCCTACAGACACCACCAAAGTTTAACAGCATATCATCTGTAATTAGCTGAGAAAATGTTGAAATTCTCAGGAGATTTATTTCAAGTAGAATTTTGTTAAGTGTATTCCTAAATTTGCCTTCCCGTTTTCCCAACTATTATAATACTATAAATATTTACATGCAAATTCTGAATCATTAGACAATACTTTTGTGATCTACGTACACCAATGTTGAACCTCTTCTTAGGGGAAGAACTGAGTTTACATGATAAAACCAACCCTGATAATAGAAATTCTTAAATGATTCTTTGGTGTGTTATTTGAAAAGTTCAACCTGATCACACTAGATACAGATTGCTCCGTTAATGAGGATTTTTTAATACTCCTCAAAATACATTTTATAATAATTTACTACTTTTCATCTCTTTACCCCACTCTTTTTTTTCTCTTTTTATGTTAGTACAAATTACCTTCTAAGATACTACATAGTTTACTTATATCTTTGAAATCTTTTATCAGTGAGTCATCTGTTAAATACTTGAATTATTGGCATACAAATTTCATGAAAGTTTGCAGTAACCCTGAAAGATAAATTATTTATGACCCACAGAAAAATGATGTGTTCAATTCTACATTTGTTTTTGCTAACTCACAGAGAATGACCTCCTGATATATTCTAACATGATATAGTGGTACATCATATTTTGTGTGTGTGCATGTGTGTGTGTGTGTATCTGTGTATGTGTTATATATTATAACATGATATAGTGGTACATCATGTTTTATGTATGAGCAGAAATGATTTGAGAAAAAACACTTCAGCATTGAATTCTGTATAAACCATTCCCACTGGGGAGTTTTTAGAACTTCAATTTGATGTTTTATTAATTGAATTCAAAGGGGTCCAAAACATTTCTGTTTCCCAGATTTATGTGGATGGAGTCTTCATTCAGTAGTGATTTCAAAGTAACTACATTAATGATTTTTTCTTTATAAATGTCATCGTATTTTTTCTTCCTTTTTTCAGAATCACTTTATATTTTCTTTTGTAATAATTCATCTCAAATTTGGGAATATGGCTATTTACTTTTCATAGAAAGTTAAATTCTTATTAGCTCAATCAATAATAGATGTTTGATCTGAGCTGTTAACCTAGACAGGAAAGAAAATCTGATTAAAACGTGTTTACTAATTTTTCCTCGTGGTGAATGCTAGTTCACGTAGAGTCTTTCACACATTTTATACATATCTTAATCTCTCTATATAACATAAGTATAGCAATTAATATATTTCATATTATTACAGAATATTTCTAAATCAAATATCCTATAATCCAAAGAATATGTATTCATTTATGTATTTTCAAACTCTCTTTGTGGTTCTTAAATTTCTCATTGTAATATACTTACTTGAGACTTTAGAGGGAGGTAGAAGAACAAGAGTTATAAAAACAAGAATTAGAAAGTGAGTTGCAAAGGCAAAAGGTTCTGGAGAAAGACTAGAGAAAAGAAAAGAGGTCAACGGAGGAAAGAAACCCTCCAAGGGGAAAATCTGAAAGATGTGACAATCATTAATTAAGAAACAAATAGAATTTGGTTATGACCCTTGCAGCTGCTGTTACTTTGAGTTTTGGAAAATAATGCTATTGAAGGGATGATCATAATTTGTTATGTTGAAATAGTTTTATGAAAACATTATTACCAAGAATAATGTTGTTAAGCCTGCATTTTAAATATGTGGCTGAACAAAGTTTTGTTATATTAGAAATTATAACTGCTAATTGATAGATAAAACACATTGTCATAATAATGAAACACGCAAATAAGTAAACTGTCTCCCCATGTTTTGATGAACATGCTCTTGAGAAGCTTTCTTACTACTGTCAATTCTAATGGAAAAAACATTTTAACTTAAAAAATAAAATGTTCATGACAGCCATGAAAGAATTCTCCATCTTTTTCTCACTTTCCAATCTTAGCATATTTTATTTCTAGTCATCTGAAGTTACTTTTTAATAGAATGCTTATATTGCTGGATCTTACTTTCCAATTTAAATTTTTTTTTATTTTTTTATTTTTTATTTTTAGACAGAGTTTTGCTCTTGTCGCCCAGGCTGAAGTGCAATGGTGCAATCTCAGCTCACTGCAGCCTCTGCCTCCCAGGTTCAAGCAATTCTCCTGCCTCAGCCTTCCTAGTAGCTGGGATTACAGGTGCCCACCACCATGCCCAGCTAACCTTTTTGTATTTTTAGTAGAGACGGGGTTTCACCATGTTGGCCAGGCTGGTCTTGAACTCCTGATCTCAGGTGATCCGCCCACCTTGGCCTCCCAAAGTGCTGGGATTACAGGCCTGAGCTACTGCACTTGGCCAGTTCCAACAATTTTTAAAGTGAGTATCATTTGGAGTAGATCATCCTCTGAAAAACAAAGGAAATGAAAGGTCTTAACTAGAACATCTGATCCATAAACTGCACTTTCACTGCCTGCCAAAGACAATTTTACTACTAAGTCCAGACTATAAACAGAGGTTTTCTAAATATCACTGTGCTCAGAAAGTCTTGCTCCTTTATTTCATTTTTAACCACTTCGTGAGTGTACATCTAATCTCCATATGTGAAGGTTAAGCCTGATGAGGGTAGGGGCCATGGCAATCTCATTGTTCCATATTCTACTTCCCCCCATAGTTTCTCAATGAACCTCTAACACATGTATGAATCCAAAGTAATTTTAATCGTGCTTATATACCCTTTAATGTTCTGTGTTTTCTGTTGTTTGTGTGTGTGCATGTGTGTTTTTTATGTATGTCACAAAACATACATAATCTCTAAAACTTTAAATCGTTTCTGTAGTAGATGATATTTAAGATGTCAGTGTTACCTTTCTCCACATTTCATTTACTCATTATTCTTCCCCCACTATTTATTTGACAATAAGAGCTTTGCATTAGCTTAATTTCTTTCTTTCTTTCTTTCTTTTTTTTTTTTTTGAGACGGAGTCTCGACTCTGTCGCCCAGGCTGGAGTGCAGTGGCCGGATCTCAGCTCACTGCAAGCTCCGCCTCCCAGGTTCACGCCATTTTCCTGCCTCAGCCTCCCGAGTAGCTGGGACTACAGGCGCCCGCCACCTCGCCCGGCTAGTTATTTGTATTTTTTTAGTAGAGACGGAGTTTCACCGTGTTAGCCAGGATGGTCTTGATCTCCTGACCTCGTGATCCGCCCGCCTCGGCCTCCCAAAGTGTTGGGATTACAGGCGTGAGCCACCGCGCCCGGCCAGCTCAATTTCTAATAAGCTTGAAGTTGATATAGCTTAAGACAAAGTATTCTAATGCAAACTTCATAACAAAAGTCCAGTAGTAAAAGTCCAGTACAAGTCTATACCTTTGATATCCAAAATTGGATATCTGAACTCTGAAAACTAAATTTTTCTTGGTAGCAAAACTACATAATTGAACTCATTTGGCTGTAAAATTTAGCTGAAATGACATTGCTTTATTTATAGTCTTTATCCCTCTCACTCTGAATATTCATACAATTTCCTGCCAGATTATTAATGTGTTGGACTCTGAGGTGCTACCCAAATTCTGCTAGGGTGTTGTCTGATTTGCACTAAAGGCACTGTATAATTTTTATGATATGTAGAACATTCCAAAATTTGAAAACTCATCTGACCCCAGGGAGTTCAAATAAAAGATTGCAAACTGAAAAAGCCTGGCAAGAAAAATGTAGCAATTTTTAAATTGAGCATCTAATTGAAGTGACATTAATACCTCAATAGAATCAAATCCAAATTATTACTTCGGTGCTTTTCTGTCCTTCCCATTTCATAATAGATAGCATCTCAGCACAGAGTCTTGGGAAATTCCTTATCTAGTGGAGAAAAATCAAATGGGAGAGAACAGAATATTGTTGCCTAGTATTTGCTTCTCTTTTCTTATCCCAGTTTTTAATATTTTATTATGGAAAAAGTGTCCATGGCAACAATATCATATCAGTTATTATATTGTAATGAATTGCAGTTAGTATTATAAAAATTAAAATATAAAACAGAAATATATTTAATAGGTAGTTCAATCAAATTACATTCAACAAGCTTTTTCAAACATCTATAGACTTTCCCTTAGCCTACTAACACAGGAACAGAAAACCAAATACCACATGTTCTCACTTATAAGTGGGAGCTAAATGATGAGAACACATGGGCACATAGAGGAGAACAACATACACTGGGGCTTTTCAGGGGGCAGAGAGTTGGAGGAGAGAGAGGATCAGGAAAAATAACTAATGCGTACTAGGCGTAATACCTAGGTGATGAAATCATCTGTACAACGAACCCCCATGACACGAGTTTACTTATGTAACAAACCTGCACTTGTACTCCTGAACTTAAAATAAAAGTTAAAAAAAAAAAAAGAAAGTGCTCATATCCATGTGCAATTTTGCATGCACTTGCAGAAATCAGTTTCATTGCCTCCATCCCATTATCAACCCCCTTTAAGGTGCCTATGAAGACCCTTACTCTTAAAATGTGTCAGAGATCATGCAAAGAATTGGTGTTATAGTACATGGCTCTGGATTGAAATAGTCCAAGTTTAAAAGAAGATACAGACCATCAGACAAAGTACTACCATGCTATACAATAATTCTTATAATTCACATGAGTGCAAAGTAATATTATACCACAGAAGAAGGAATAACTATTTACAAGGAAGGTTTCCTAGGGATGACATTTTATTGAATAATCATGGAAGGGCTCTTATAAAGAGATTTCAGGGAGGAAGTCTGGGGGAGGCTAAAGAACAGTTAAACTAAATGAAATTGTGTACTCTTTTCAAACACAATGTTCTAAATCCCATGATTGCATTTTCAGAAACAAAACAGAACAAATATTTTGTTTCTCAGTCTGGTTCTCCAGAATCCATTCATGTATTCAGTAAATATTTGTTGACTATCTTTTCTGTTCCATGCCAGGTCCTAGAATGTGGAGCAGCATGGCACTGTGTTTGTTGTTAAGGAGGTCACTGTCCCATCTGGGAGACAGGAAAATAAAAAATAAATAACAGAATGATGTTACAGAGACTGGGCACTGTAGTGACATTTTAGCTGATGAATAGTGTCAAACCATCTCCCAAGACCCCATTGAAATAGCCCTGAAGATAGATGCACAAATTTTGGCAACAGTACTACACACTAAAGAGAACTAAGCTGGTGTCTAGAGAAATTTACAGACATCCCTGCACCATACCTTCTCTACCCTCTGACCTAGAACAACCCAAATTGCTGTCCCTAAATCTGGGATTCAAGGATGTTGTCAAGTAGAATTGCATTGGAACAGTCTGAGCTGGTCAGAATCAGGCTTATTCCTTACAACTATTGCCCTTGCCTTTTCTTTGTCTGCGTCGGTTTCAATATAACTCCTATGATTCAATATGTATCAGTGTTTTTAGTTGCAAGCAAAAGAAGCAATTTATATTGTCTTAGGCAAATAATTTATTGAAAGAATAGTGTAGAGAGTTCCCTAGAAGACTGAAAAACTCAGTGAGGAGGTAACAGTACCCTAAATCATACTTCTAAATTGCTGCTGCTACCACTAAGTCCTGGGCATGGCAGGTTGTACCTCTTGCAACTCTCAGATGGGGCCCTGTATACCATTATTAGCACAGTGGCACCAGAACCCCCACTGTAAGTCATGTAACTACCAGAGCAGATTCTCTGTGGTCTAGTTCTGTCCTTATTATGGCAGCAGCAACTTTCTCACTTTCCAGAATAGATGTATCCAACTGATACATATCCCTAAGGCAACCCGCAATCAGCTAATGAGGAGACTAAGCAAGGTAGTCGGGATCTACTTTAGTTTGTAAATCCAGGAAGTCACTTGATCTTACTAATATAGTGGATTGGTAATGCAGGTGATGGAAGAGCTAAGCCAAACAGAACAGTGAGACAGCCTCAGAGATTAACAGCGAGAGAAAACTACTGATACTTCTGAGTTTAGAGAAACAATGGGTGCTGCCAGAGCCCAAAAGAGAGGAAAATCTGATTGGAACTAAACTAAAAGTGGAAAATGCCTAGCTAGTGTTGGGACCATGAGGGAAAACATTGTCCCTGGAGCTAGAGTCATGGAGGAAATGCAACAGAGATACTGTCTCATATGGAATGAGAGACATAAAAATCCCTTGCCTCTCCGCTCTTCCCAACTTCTGAACATTCATCAGTGCTTTCCATTGAGCCAACCTCCCCAGAAGTCCATTGTATTTTCCTGTGATAAAGAACTGAGCAGGGCAAGAAAGGACCTGGATCTAAGACACAACAGGCAAGTAATCTGAACACTGAGAGAACATGTAGCTGGAATTGTCAACTTCTCATCAGGATTCCATGGCAGGAAATTTCCCATTTGCAAGAGAAGTTTCAGGTGGTGGGCAATGAAAGAGAATGGTGTATATTCACCACACAAACCACCAGAAAGAAAAATAGGTGGTGATACAGTGGTAACATTTCCCAGGAGGAAATGTCAACACCAGGGGTGTTTTGTTGACAGGGACCAAGTCAATAAGACAGAAGTCCTGGAGCAATATGTGTTGGGATATGATTGCATCTGACCCCCCTCTTTGGTTTAAGAATTCCACAGTCAGAGCAGGTGGTTCACTTCCTCTCCAGGACTCAAACTGACAGTGAGGATCCTAGGGAACCCTCATCTTTCTGTTGTTATTTTCTACACTTCATTGTAGAATTATTAAAGCAAGAAAAACAATCATGATTCTATGGCACTAGTGAAAGGCAGTATTTTCCCAGAGGATTCAAAGGAAGAACAAACATCTGAATATGTTTTTTTAATCAAAAAAATTCTAACCATTGCCAAATCCAAATATCACTTCCAGTTATTAAACTTTTTCTGTGATTAAAGCCATTGCCTACCCCTTTCTTCTTGAAACTCTACTTGGTTTCCATGAAATCATGCTGTTTATTTCCCTTCTTTAAATCTGATCATTTTTTTCCTGCTCTGATTCCTAACTCTTAGTATTCTTTAGATTTCCTTTCTCTGCTCATTGTCCTTCTTGCTTGATGTATAATTCTTAAAAGGCATAATTTAACTTACTCTCACTTTTAGTTCTTACGAATGTCTGACTTCCAAATCTATATCCCCAATTCTTCACCTGCTATTATAAAGGTCTTTATATATGAGAATTAAACATTGCTAATTCTGCCCCCCAAAAACACACTGTCTTCCTTAAAGCTGGTCCTTCATGTGTTCCTTCATTCAGTTGATTAAAGGGGCTACTCTCCTACTAACTTTGAGTCCTCCATGTCTCTCATGTCCAAATCTAATAATTAATAAATTCTTATCCATTAAATATTATTCAAAATTGTTTTTTTCTATTTTGTTCTACTCCTGTTGTCCTGGTTCTGGCCTTTGCCATCTCTAACTGGGAAATTGTTACACACAACTAGCTGGACCTCCAGTCTCTAGGCTCATTTTACTGAAATCTATTCACACAGTTGCCAGAAATCTATCTAAAAGATGCATATGTCATACTTCTCTTCTTAAAACCCTTCAAAAGTTATTTATAACATACCAGATAAAAATCTAATCACTCAAACTTCTCAAATACCTTAACCCTCTAGTCTATTCACTGGCACTTTCTGTTTTACGCCTCCTCTACCTTTCTTAAATTGGGTGCACTGCTCTTCCCCCAGCATGATATGTTCTCTCTTCTTGGCAAGAATCCCCCAATGCCATTTCTATAAGCTTTACCTGGCAAACTATTCAGTCTTTAAGACTGAGTTCAAGATTATAGCTTCTGGTAATCCATTCAGACCTGGTCAAATAGAATTAAATGCTTTACTTATCTGTTCCCATTCACAGAACACTGAGCATAATTCTATGGCTGTAGATATGATATATTTTACATGTGTGTTCCAGACACAAGACTGCAAGCTCCTGCAGGGCAGGATGTATCTCTTTCATGTTTATATCTCCCACCCTTATCAGACACCAGTACATACTGAATTTTGAATCTAAACACCTGAATTTGTGTTCTTCTTATGATATTGGTCAAGTGGCCTTAATAGAAATAACATTTTATCTTCCTCAGTTTTCGTATTCGTAAAGTGGTGTCATAATTTTTAGTTAATTATCTCATAAGGTTGTTACGAGGCTCACATGAGATGTTACAGTTATATTTTACATACTGCATGAAATATTCATATATTGGTTGTTTTGTAAATAGTATTGGTTTGCTAATTACAAATAAGAGCTTGAGCTTAAGTACAGATTTTTAGAAAAACAGCATAGGCAGAGATTTTACTTGGTCACTAAAAGAAAAGGGAATTTTTGTTTATGTTTCTGTACTAAAGAGATGTAACAAAAATGTAATATAACTGATAAAATGGATATGTAAAAGCACACTTACCTTAAACATTTATATAAAAGTCCTAAAAACTGATGACAAAACACAGTTTATAACTTGGTTAGTTTTGAATCTAGAATAATTTATTTTTTCTTCTAATAATTTAACATAAAGCTTGTGAAAAAGAAGCCAAATTGATGGCAGTGGCAGCCCATCTGGAGTGGCCACTGCCATGACAACGACTGCAATGGGGGAGGTGTGGCCAGGGCTGCTTGCTCCATGGAGTTGGTGGGAGATGCAAACAGGCAGAAGTTCTGCCCTCTTCCAAGTTGGATGGGTGGGACCCCAACCCTCCAGGACACAGCTGCAGCTGCCCAGCAGTGGCTGCAGACCCAGGCATCTCTGCACTCTCAGGTGCCCAGGAAGTGCACCTTCCCCTGCAGGCTTGGAAGTGTCTACTCCCAATGCCCAGCCTCTCCTGGCTATTGGCACCCACTCTGATTTTGGAGCAAAGTTGTGGCTGTGCCCAGGCACTGTCACAAACCGGGTGGATTTGCACACGCTCATGGCAGCACTGACAGACATACCAGCCCCCTCCTGCCTCAGCCCCCTCTGGATTTTGGGTGCCAACCAGCCAAGAAGGAGGCTGAGGGGAGGCTAAAAGTGGCTCAGCATGGGCCTGCAGGCACCACTCAGTACAGAGGGCACTGGGGAGGGCAAGTTAATGGCAGCAGAGAGCACAGGCTCCTTGGCAGAAAAGGGTGATTCTCCAGTGAAACCCCACCTTCAGGCCAGGGATAGCCTGAGGCCTGGGGGCCAGACGACCAGTTCCACGAACTGGTGTGAGAACTTATGGGGCTTTTTCTGGGCCTGCCCATGGCCACCCAGGGACAAATCAGCACACACTTCCTCCCCTCTGAAGCCCATAAAAACCTTAATTCTGTCTCAAGATATGCCCTAAGAATACGTTTATATAATGTAATTCAATATTCTATTTATTTAGATAAAATATCTAATAATTGGATCTTAACTTGTTCAGAGAACAGACAACTTTAATTAGCTTAGAATGAAAATGAATCTTTCTAAATTTAAAGCCATGAAACATTTCAATAGTGATGCTAACAAGGGTAGAGTGAATCAGACTTGGGCAGATGATGGGTCAACCTGCCTTTCGAGAGGAGCTACCAGCTGTGGTTCTCCTCTCTGCTGAGAGCTGAGCAGGTGACAAGATGATCTGCTTGTGGAGAGGAGCTACCCACCCTGGGTCTCCTCTTTGCTGAGAGCTGAGCAGATGATGGGATGACCTGCTTGGCGAGAAGAGCTACTTGCTGTGGGTCTCCTCTCTGCTGAGAGCTGAGCAGATGGTGTGTCCTGCCTGCAGAGAGGAGCTAGTCATGTGGGTCTCTGCTGAGAGCTGAGCAGACGTTGGGATGACCTGCCTGCAGAGAAGATCTACCAACTGTGGGCCTCCTCTCTGCTGAGAGCTCAACACTTGTCGGGACGACCTGCCCGTATAGAGGAGTTACTGACTGTGAATCTCCTCTCTACTGAGAGCTGGACTCTCATCAGGATGACCTGCCTGTGGAGAGGAGCTACCTACTGTGGGTCTCCTCTGAGCTATTCTGTTGCTCAATAAAGCACCTCTTTGCCTTGTTCCACCTTGACTTGCCCGCATACTTCATTCTTCCTGGCTGTGGGACAAGAACTTGGGATCCACCAAATGGTAGGGTTGAAAGAGCTCACCACGTTGCAGATGACAAGAAAGAGTGAAGGGAGAAGGAGAAAAGAGCCATGGCCCTTTGTGGAGGCCAGGCCTGGGAGCTCCCTGAGCCAGGGCTGTGACACCCTCTTTGGGGTTCTGCAGTTTCTGGAGTCTCCAAACTTCCAGGCACCACCATGTTCCCCGGTGCCAGATGTGAAAGCTACTTGTGGTATGCCTGGTCCAGCAACAGCCTCGTAGGGAGCTGCCTACCCCACCACAGCTGGTGTGCCTGACTGTGCACAGTGGCTGACACCCACGCTTGTTTACTCACACACTACTCTGCTCCTGGCTCACCCTTGGCAGATGTGGGAACCAGGCTGGTAGTGCAAGCCAAGCACAGCCTGCCAGACTGAGTGGGTGGAAAAAGCCCAGTAGGCCCGATCAACACTAGGGCAAAGGAGCCACCAGTCACAGAGGTTTCCAGCCAGAGAAGCAAAACACCAGGAATCCTGTGACAAAACTATGAGAAGTGGAACAGAGTTTTATTTACTTGACCTAAAGCCTTTGAAAAACAATGTAATTAATCATTGTGATGGTCAGAAACTAATTCAGCTATCTACTTACATAGGCAAGAAGTCACTTAGAGTATTTTCAGTATGTTTTCTGCCATTCACTTTCTGTTTCTACACAAACATGCATGACAATTTAGGGACAATACATATCCATAAAATCATTATAAGGAATTAAATAAACATACAAAAAGTTATCAATAAAAATGCAAATAAACTTTTAATGATAGAATATGTTTATTCAATTTGCAGCTATCAGTTTTAAAAGAATAAAATAATATAAAGTACAATTTCAGAGGTGACTATTATGAAATCTTTGGAAATTTTTTAATTTTCCGAGCACGAGTGCATATGTTATGACTGTAGCTTCTGAGTAAACTATTTTTTGAGGTTGTTTGTGCAAAAACAGGTTAATAAAGAAAGGAAACTTTATAATTTACCAATTCATCTGGAAAAAACACAACAGACTACAAAGCCTGAAAATTCACTTTATTTGTATTTTTTAAATAGTGTATACTAAGGGTAGTACAGTCTTCTTAGTACGCTTTACTATTAATTAATTGATGTTGGAAAAAGTTCCAAAGCAATTTTATTAGATCTAGGACAAGATGTTTATAAATTTATCTGCTGTGCCACTCTGAATTTGCAATTCAGCCTAAGGAAGAAAAAAGAATCCTGTTCTCACTCTCACCAACACTGTTTTTCACTGCGCAATCTTCCTTTCCAATAATAATACTTTACAGTGAAATAGGCAGGAATAAAAGGAGAAAAGGAGGGAAGAAGAAACAAAAGCTTATGGGGAGCTTGACCAAAGTGACAGAACAAGTGTCACAGGGCATGATCTTCAACAAATCAAGTGCTACATATTTTTATGCACCTGAATCCCTAAAAATAATTGCTTTTCAAGCTGCAGCTTTAGAATTATGCTGTCCATATATTGCTTATACATAGGTATAAGCAATTGTCTCAAGGGTGCTTTTTTCTTCAAATAAATAGCTAAATATGCAGAAACAATCCCATTATTTTGTTTGTTACAAAACATTACACTTTCATGCAAATAAACTCATTCTCCTCATCATAGAGTACATGCTTGCCTGTTTGAATAGCTGAGATGAGCAAGTCACAAAAAGCACACACATATATTTTAAAGTAATTGCAATGTGCTTGTGAGCAAACCTAAGTTTTATACTGTGGTAGTTATCATTGCCCCATAGAATAGCATGGTTTAATTGTGGATTGGTCAGGATAGATAATGTTGTTCCTGTGTAATAAAATAAGAAGTTCAAATGAGCAGGGCATTAGCTATTTTCCTACAATAATGGAGTCACCAATAAACAGATAGAGTCCTAAAATTATGTTGGTAAACAACTGGACTTAGGAACAGCATTTTATTCAGTTTTTACCCCTTTTTCTTAAGAGCACAGAGTACTCTTCAAATATTACCTGGTATCTACTTGTTCCCCTGCAAAATTATATTGCTTAGAATAGATTTCACATGCTGCTTTCTTACTGACTTTATCCAGGAAATGGAGTACTTGCAATGGTACCCTTAGAGCTCTCAAGGAGCCCCTGGTTCCTTTTCAATTATATCTGTTAAATATAAGGCTCTGCCTCTTATGGGGAAGAATTTTTAAATTTATCTGAGGGCCACATGGCAGCAGATAAATCATTACACGTAAAGAACTACAGAGAAACTGTGACTTAGAAATCAAATAGCCTTTTGAAAATTAGTTCAATAGAGAAGCAAAAAGGAAATCTAATCCTTCAGAGGAGGTGACTTTGTCTAAGCCAATGGATTCTTATTTAGTAAAGGAAATGAAAATGAAATGGATCCTTCCTATAAAGTCAGGAATAATTTTTCCAATTTGATTACTACTGATGATTTTCCAATGACATCTCTGAAGGCTATCAGGTAATCATTGAGGATTACAGGAACTGTGGACTGGGACCTTTTTATTACAGTGTTGTTATTTCACAAAGTACAATCAAATTACCATAAGCAAAATTATTTCATGAGAAAATCTTTTATGAGGCAACTCCTTTGGCAAATGCAAGAGTGTTTGAGGACCCACAAACCATCCCACCCTGATTCCTCCCACAACAGTAGCAGCATTAACTTTGGGAACAGACAGAGGTTTGAGATTGGGGAACTTTGACCAGTTTTGCATTTTGGCCCAGAACATACATTTATTCCAAAACCTAAGAATATTGAATCGTGCTAATTTCTTGTGCTTCTACTTACTACTTTTTTCTTGCTCACAAGAGCTTTCGAATGCTAATACAGAACTGAAAGAGACTAGTGAAAAGTTGGACTTCTTTTCACTGATTTGAATGATCCGCTCTAACAGGTTTATCATGACAAGGTCCAAATGCTATTAGGAAATTAATATTCTTGCAGAATAAGATGAAATCAATGTTTTTCCATATACCTTATTGATTGTAAAATATATTATCATATCTTAAGATTACCTTATTTAGAAAATTTAAATAGATACAGATAATTTCCACATATGTGCACCGATATTATTTCAGGGTTTTAATTTGAAGAGTGTATTATTTGAATGTTAAATTTTCATATAGCAATTGAGAAATTTGAAGTAGATTTTAAAAATAATTTCAAACTGTAATTTGGTAATATATGAACAATAGATTATTCTATTATCCTTCTATTATTTTAGCTTTTGCACACAACTATTTGTAAAACTAAATGTGATGATTATCCACTTAAACAGTAACTTTCTAAAAGGGAATTGGTAAGATGATAAAAAAAGGCATTATTTTATCTTCAAAGGAAATGATTGAAGGGTTTTAACTTAAGTAAGATATACTTAGAAATCTTAGTTCTGTCTCAAGATATGCCCTAAGAATACATTTATATAATGTAATTCAATATTCTATTTATTTATATAAAATATCTAATTGGGTCTTAACTTGTTCAAAGACCAGACAACTTTAATTAGCTTAGAAAGAAAGTGAATCTTTCTAAATTTAAAGCCATGAAACATTTACATAGTGATGCTAACAAGGGGTGTTTAGAGTGAATCAGAATAAGCAATCATTGCATTCTCCCATTTGATCCCAGGACACTATACCAATGAATATATGGACCAAAGATGGTGTATTCCTTTCATTCATTCCTCTGCCCATCCATTGTTCAAGTTAAAGAAAGGAAATTTATGATAAGACATAAAATTCTGGGGTTCTTAGATTTATCATGGGAGAGGTGGACAGTTCTTAAGCAAATTTTAAAAATGCTCTTAAAATAATCTGCCTTTATTAGCCCTGTCTCTCTTTATAGACCCCCAGTATCATGAAAAACTATGAATCATGCTGCAGAATACTCTCTGTATTCAAGTTCTAACGCATGGTGTTCTTCTTAGTAACTCCCCTCACCACAGCCAAAATTCTCATATGTAGCTCACTGTATACTAAATTGAATTTTTAGGTGTATCACTACTTGTTCTTTCTACTTATTAATTCAAGAACAGTAGATCCAAGACTGACTAATCATTCTCTAAACGTTATGTGACCAGAACTCTAAAATAATACCTGTGATGGGCAAAACTCTAAAATGGCGTCCAAAATTCCCATCCCCTAATGTACACACCCCATAAAATCATCTCTCCTATAGAGTGGGCAGACCTATGAATGTATGATGGGATATCATACCTATGACAGTGTTGCTAATCAATTGACTCTGAGTTAATTAACGTGAGATTTGTGTGAGTAAGACTGACTTAAATAGGCAAACCTTTTGAAAGAAGGTGATGTACCAGAGAGACATTCTCCTGCTGACTTAGAAGCCAAGCAGTCCCATTGTGAATGTCTGGCAGAGAAGGTCTGGTATCTAGGACAGGGGCTGGCATCTGGAAACTGAGAGTGTCTCCTGGCTGATGATCCAAAAGAAAGTGAGTACCTCAGTCCTACAAACCCCAGGAATTGAATTCGGCCAACAACTTGAACAAAGCTGGAGAGAAACCACACACTTTAGAAAAGAACGTAGATTGGCTGGCACTTTATTCTCAGCCCTGTGAGACCCAAAGCAGAGAATCCTATTAAGATCCTATTAACTACAGAAGCTGTGAAACAGCAAATGGATGCTTTTTAAATTACCCCAAAGTTAGTGGCAATTTGTTGCACAGCAATGGAAACCTAATACAATACTCTGAGTGTTTGGAAAGTGAAAAAGCTTTCTTATCTTACATGACTCTTCCCTGATATTTTATTTCAGACCTTTCCCTGATATTCCATTTCTTTAGTTACTTCAGTGACTATTTGAAAGAAATATAGACTTGAAGCAGATGACTTGATTTTCAAGTGGTCTTTTCATTCAGTTTTAAATCTCACATTTATATCTTAAAAGTCACGGCGAGACCTTATTTTTTTGAAAAATATTTAGAGTATTAAATAGATACTAGTATGGTAGATTATTGCCGGGTAAATTTATCTGCCTTGTTAGAATATCTTAATTATACTGTCAATTGAAAATTTGGTTTATGTATTTTCCTAAACAAAATGTGCTGCAATATTCCACATTAGTTCTTCTACTGGTTCTTGCTCCTCAGAAACATGATTTGAAGAATGTAGATGACATATGGTTTGTCACATGTGAGCATCAATATGTTTACTGTTCTCTTTTTCATTCCAAAATTTTCAAACAATGTTTTTGATAAAAACTGCTGATTTTCCAGGAAGCCAGCTGCTCCAACCCTTGAGATAAAAGTAGTATCTGCAATTCCAGGACATACTGATGTTACTTGGCATCCTTTTAGTATAACACAGATCTCTCATTGTGAACAAGCCTTTCATTTTAAAAGCATCTGCAGACAGCTGACATATCTCTAATGCATTCTGTTGAAGCCTGTAATTTGTCTTGCTTAAATTCTCTAGGGAGTTAATCCAAGTCTTCTCATATATTGTTTCTGGATTTATTGTTATATCTGTTATATCTGCATCTATGCCAGATTCTAGTTTGACTTAATAATTTTTCTTGGACAAAAGTAGTGAAATGGTCCATTTGTATTGTGCTTTGAAGGTTCTTAACTAGGAATGAATGTTGTTGCTTTCTGGTTGTGTGTCTGTGTGATTGTGTGTGTGCACACATGTAAAAATCATTTTGGTAATCATAAAATCTATGTAATTTGGGAAGCATACATTATTAATTTCTGGAGGTTTTAATTTGGGCATAGAAAACAGAATCTGGAAATTAGGGTTTTAAAAGTTTTTGATTGAATACCTTCAATCATGGTTTATTTTCCTATTTTTCTACTGTTATTTGTTACTAAGATATTTTACCTATAGATAAATCAACACATGCATGTCTTTTCCCTCTAAAAATGTTCTGTATTAACTTGGACGTCAAGTGAGAGCCTGTCCTTTTTGTAATGAGTTATAAGTAGTAATAGGTTGAACTGAGAAGGCTCAGAATGATATTAAATCTATTATTTTTCTATGCTTCTCACAATACCAGTCAAAGTTTCTGTTGGAAGCTAATACTGCTCTTATTATTTTCCTCACAAGAAATCTGTTCTTACATACAGCCCTAAGGCTGTTTGCATCTTTCCTCAAACCAAATGCATTTAAAATTTTCTCTTACATATAAATTTGTATGCTTATAGAATTACTGTAGCTTTTTGGATTTTGGTCATGTATTAATACTCCTCAAAATATATTTCCATAAATGAAGATTTTTAATATAAAATTTATATAACACAACATTAACCAATTTAAAGTGAACAATTTGGTGGCATTAAGTATATTCATATTATGGAACCACCAAAATTATCTGGTTCAAAATATCTTTTTCACCCCTAAATAAAATATCATATTCATTAAGTACTTATTTCCTATTTCACTCTCCCATCAGACCCTGGAAACCAACAGTGTGTGTTCTTTTAGTTCCAAAAATTTACCTATTGTGTTTATTTCATACAAATGGAATCATACAGTATGTGACCTTTTTATCAGGCTTCCTATATAGTATGTTTTAGAGGATCATGCACAATGTAGCATGTATCAGTACTGAATTCCTTTGTATAGCTCTGTAATATTCCATTATGTGCATATACACATAATATGTACATTTCATTGTATGCATATAAAAGTTCTCAATGTGTTTTTCCATTTGTCCATTGATGGACATTTGGCTTGTTTCTACCTTTTGGCTATTGTAAATAGTACTGCTATGAAATTTTTGTACAAGTATTTGAACATCTGTTTTCAATTCTTTTAGCTATATATCTAGGAATGGAATTGTCATATATATGTATGTATGTATGTATATTGAGTCATATAGTAATTTTACATCTAACCTTTTGAGGAATTATCACATTTTCTCATAGCAGCTGCACTATTTTACATTCCTACCAGCAGTGAAGAAGGCTTTATACATCCTCACCAACACTTGTTATTTATGTATTTATTCATAACCATCACAATGAGTATAACATCATCACTGTGGTTTTAATTTGCCTTTCCCTAATAACTAATGATGTTGAGCATTCTTTCATGTGCTTCTTCACCATTTGGATATATATATTTGGAGAAGTGTATTTCAAGTTCTTTAAGTCCTTTGTCCAGTTTTTTTTTGGGGAGTGCAGGGGAGATTGCCTCATTGAATTTTAGGAGTTCTTTATATATTTTGGGTATAAGATCTTATCAGATATATAATTTAAAAGTAACTTATCCCATTCTGTAGGTTATCTTTTCACTTTCTTGGTAATATCCTTCGATGACAAAATGTCTCAATTTAAGTCCAATTTATCTACTTTTCTGTTTGTTGCTAATGCTTTTGGTATCGTACCAAAGCATCTATTCCAAATCCAAGGTAATCAAAATGTATCCTTATGTTTTAAGAGTTTTATGGTTTTACTTCTTGTATTTGGGTTGGTGATCCATTTTGAATTAATTTTTTTGTATATGTTGTGATGTAAGATTCCAACTTCACTTTTTGCATGTGGATGTCTACTTGTCCCAGTACCATTTGTTGAAAATATTATTCTTCCTCACTGAAGTCTTGAACTCTTCAGAGTCAAGACTTGGGATCAACTTTTTTCAAACTTCTGTTTACATTGCTATTTTGATCTCCTCCCATGAATCACTAATGTTCTTAATGGGATCTAGAATGGCAAATCATTTCCAGAAGGTTTTCAATTTACTTCGTCCAGACTCATCAGAGGAATCACTATACATGGTAGCTATAATGTAATGAAACATATTTCTTAAATAAGACAACTTGAAAGTCAAAATTTCTCCTCGATCCATAGGTTAAATAATGGAGTTGTGTTAATACACATTGATCTTCTCGTATGTCTCCATCAGAGCTCTTGAGTGACCAGGTGCATTCTCAATGAGCAGTGATATTTTGAAAAGAATCTCTTATTCTGAGCAGCAGAGCTCAACAGTGGCCTTAAAGTATTTATTAAACCATACTGTAAACAGATGTGCTGTCATTCAGGCTTTGTTATTTCGTTTATAGAGCACAGGTAGAGTAGAATTAGCACGATTCTTAAAGGCTGTAGAAGTTTTGGTATGGTAAAAGCATTGGCTTCAGCTTGAAGTTACCAGCTGCATTAGCCCCTAATAAGAGAGTCAGCTTGTTCTTTGAAGATTTGAAGCCAAGCATTGACTTCTCCTCTCTAGCTAGGAAAGTCCTAGATGGCATCTTCTTCGAATAGAAGGCTGCTTTTGTGTACATGGAAACATCTGTTGTTTAGTGTAGCCATTTTCATCAATGATCTTAGCTAGATCTTCTGGATAACTTGTTGCAGCTTCCACTTTAGCACTTGCTGCTTCACTTTGCACTTTTATGTTATGAAGATGGTTTCTTTCCTTAAACCTCATGAACCAACTTCTTATAGCTTCTAACTTTTCTTCTATAGCTTCCATACCACTCAACCTTTATAAAATTGAAGAGAGTGAGGGTTTTGCTTTGGATTAGGCTTTGGCTTAAAGGAATATTGTGGTTGGTTTGGTCTTTTTTCCAAACCATTCAAACTTTCTTCATATCAGCAGTATGTCTGCTTCACTTTCTTATTGTTCTTGTATTCACTGGAGTAGCATTTTTAATTTTCTTCAAGAACCCTTTGCATTTACAACTTCACTAACTGTTTGGTTCAAGTAGCCTAGCTTTCAGTCTGTCTTGGCTTTTGACGTGTCTCCCTGACTACATCTAGCCATTTCCAGCTTTAAAGTTAAAGGGAGAAACTTGACTCTTCCTTTCACTTAGAAAGCATCATATCATTATTGATTGGCCTAATTTCAATGCCACTGTGTATCGGCAAATAAGGAGGCCAAAGAAGAAGAGATATGGGGAAACTGCTGGTCAATGGAACAGTCAGAACAGACAGAACATTTATTGTCTAAGTTCGCTGTCTTAAATGTGCATGGTTCATGGTGTCCCAAAACAATAGTGATAGTAACATCAATGATCACTGTTTAAAGATAATCAGAACAGATATAATAATAATGAAGAAGTCTGACTTATTTTGAGATGATAAAACAATGACACAGAAACAGGAAGTGAGCACATGATGTTTGAAAAATGGCTCTGATAGACTTGCTTCATGTAGGGTTGTCACAAGTCTTCAATTGGTAAAAAATATGATATCTGCAAAGCACATTGAAGAGAATAACAATAAAATGAGGTATGCCTGCCTATTTTAGGGTAAATTAAGAAATAAATGTGTCATTCCACCCCAAATTCAAAAGATAACAGGCTATGTCATGTACCTTCAAATTGTTTTTTTGAAGTAAGAATGCCATTAGATTGACAAAAATTACTCCTCTTTTATTTCTATACCACTCCCCATAATCAGAGGCACCAATTTAATTTATGTATTTTGGAAATTATATAGTATAAAAAGTAAAATAAAAATTTACTCTCACTTTCCATAGACTCCCTTTGTGTACATGAGTTTTTATATTATTTAATTTAGTTAAACAATTATGAAGTCATTGATTATATTGTTGTTAGAGATAAATTTGACAATAAATACTATCACAATAGAAATTTTGATTCCAGACATGAAACAATAGTTTGCATTAGACTAGGTCTTTCACCACAAAACTAAATAATGACAGCAGGAATACACACACACACACACACACACACACATATACATATACGTATATATACACACACACACATATACATATACGTATATATATGTATATATATGTGTGTGTGTGTATGTATTAGTTCATTTTCACACTGCTGATAAAGACATACTTGAGACTGGGTAATTTATAAAGAAAAAGAGGCTTAATGGACTCACAGCTCCACAGTTCCATGTGGCTGGGGAGGCTTCACAATCATGACAGAAGGTGAAAGGCACATCTTACATGGTGGCAGGCAAAAGAAAATGAGAGCCAAGTGAAAGGGGAAACTCCTTATAAAATCATGAGATCTCGTGACACTTATTCAATACCGCAAGAACAGTGTAGGGGGAACTGCCCCAGTGATTCAATAATCTCTTACCAGTCCCTCCCACAACACATGGGAAATATGGGAGCTATAACTCAAGATGATATTTGGATGCAGACAGAGTCAAATCATATCAGTAGTACATGTATATGTGTGTGTATATATATGTATATACTTAAGAGTATATATATGAATTATACTCTTTCAAAGCATAAGAATTGACCGAGGGAGCCAGTACTTGAGGGGTTACTTCTCTGCCACAGTGATGAGAAATTCACTGAGTGATTCCCAAATTAACATGTTCTTTTCCCTAAGTAATATTATAATTCTCAATGCAAATAATAAAGACCAATCCAGAAGTATGTTGCTTCATGTCTGAATCATTTTTAGTAGGCATGGGAGACAGAAGGTGAATTTCCAGGTAGTAAAAGGAATGTAAGATTTCAGGAGCTGAGATATCAAAGAGGAGGAAACATACAAAAATTGGCTTAAAATACTGTATATACTTCTCCTTGGCATGTTTATTGTTTCCCATGTATGCAAGGAGACACTCTTAGAATACAAATAGGAAGCAGCAGGTAGATAAAGATCTGGTCAAACATATATATATATATATTTCATATATATATATTTTTATCTATGTATATTTCATCTATATAATTCATCTATATATATTTCATATATATATATTTCATATATATATGTGTGTGTGTGTATATATATATATATATATATGGAATATACAGATTGAATTTTAGGACCCTTCCAAATAAAAGAGTCCTATTAAATATCCCAGGCTTTTAGATGAGACTACAGAAGGCTTTGTTCAAATAATAACTACTATGTAAGAGTAAACATTAAGAATAATGCAAATTGGAAGTAGTGTTGACCAATAAAAGCCTAAAGCCAAGGTCCACTTAATCAAAATGATCTGCCTATTATTTATTTCTCTGCTAGAAGTAAATTGAATATGACTAAAGGAAGAAAATATCATCAAGATTCTCTGTAATGTTGTGTAGGAAAATTAAACAATATTGTCGATTCAATAATTACAAGATTTAACAGTAAAAAGACCAAAGGAAAGAAAACCATAGGGTGGGGAAGGGGGAAAGAAAGCAGAAGAGATCTGTAAGGAATCAAGATATTGGAGTTATCACACAGGCACTTAATAAAACTATGATAAAATATGTCATAGAAAAAAGAGAGAAAAATTTTCCAGGGAATTACAGTCTACTAAAGAACAAATCAAATGAAAATTTGAATAAGGAAATATATAAAAAATTTAATAATATTTAAAAGATTCTTCAAAGCAGATTAGATGGAGCAAAAGAGAATAGAGAAGCAAAAGTTCAGTCAGTAATAAAATATTCAGATGAAGTGAAGCAAGAAAAAATACAGTAAACAAAACTGAAAGAAATATATGACACATACAAAGCATGAATATTCCACAACTATTCCGGATCCTAGAAGTGGAATAAGCGAGAAGTTGACAGAATTAATATTTAATAAACCTTGAAAGACACTGGCAAAATATGGCAATTTATAGATGTAATACAATCTATAAACTCTAAGCAGGGCACATCTGAAGAAATCAAATGTAGATGTCCAGGATGTATCACCTGTCAACCACAGACAAAAGCAAAAATTGTATAAGGCAGCCAGACAAAAAAACTGTCATATGACCTTCAAAGAATAAAAATAAAACTAATGACAGATTATTCAACATAAACAATGATAGAAGACAGTGGAATACAACTTTAAGGCACTTAAATGGAGACACTTTGTGTCTTTCCACAAAGACTAACTGAGATAATATATAAGCAGAAAATCTGTGTATTAAATATTAATGGGAGTTTTTTTCAGTCAATATAATGAGACTTGCAGGAAATGCAGGAATGCAGTAAATAATAAAGACAAACATAAAGGGTAAAAATGACATTTTCTCAATACAAATATTACCTGTTTAATGCAATAACAATATAATGTCTTTTCCGTTTAAAATACACATGTAATTAAAATATATACTGACAATAACAATGCAGAATTTGTGTAAATAGAGTTAACATTGTATAATATTTTTGCATTGTTTGAGGTGTGTTAAAATTATCAATTTAAAGTAATTATAATAAGTTAAAGATTGTACAATGAAATATCTACAGCAACCACCAAAGGAATAATAAAAGATTGTAAAACGAAGAAGCTAAAGTGAGCATAAAAATAAGGATAACAACAATAATAATAGTAACTTAATTAATTTAAAATAATGAAATAATAGAAAATATGGGATATAAAAAACAAATGGGATGGTGAACTTAATGCCAAATATATATCCATATATACCTGTTATTATATTAAATGTTAACAGATTAAATACTTCATTTAAAAGGCAAAGTTGATCAGAGTGCAATAAAACATTTATACACATACATATCGCAATGGACATAATTAAATCCAGGAATTTAATGTTAGTTTAACATTTGAAAACCATTCAATATGATTCACCTCATTAACAGAGTAAAACAGAAAAACCATATGATTTCAAAAGAGACAGAAAAAGCAACTTATGATAAATATGTGCATTTATGATAGCATAATCGTTCATTTCTGGCCATCTTCATAGTAAGCAAAATAAGATTGTCAAATATGTTCACAGGAATCATAAATCTTATCCAGTACCAAACTCCTGAAATTACAAACAGGATCAGATAAAGCAGGAAGAGGTTTGGGACAGCCAGGAAAGTAACTGAAGTCCTTTTTTCACTCTGACACAAGTATTGTTTTGCCCAGAGTATATGTAGTTTCCAAGTAATATTAATGGGGTCTCCTCAAAGCAGGGATCATTTACATTATGAAACATATCTATTTTTTTAATCTCAGAGGTTTGGCTCTTATATTCTCTAGGGAACCATGAATCAAAAATTAAAAATAATTAGATAAATTCACCATAAAATTATATGAAACCTGTGAAGTCCTGGTAAACATATTACAATGGGACTATCTTGTGTCATCCATCTTCCTGGGTATTGAGAGAGAAAGGAATGACAGAATAGCTTCCCTGAATAATTTTTCCCAAGATGGCTACCTACAAAATTTGGTAACAAACTTGCAACATAACAATGACATACTAAAACTTTTCCCTGAGATATAGATGAGATAGGAAGTGTCACTATTGCTATTTCTATTAAAAGTTATACTAGATGTTTCAGCCATTGCATTATGGCAAAATATTAAGAAGATCAGAAAAAATTAAATAAACTTGTCATTCTTTGTAGAAAACATGATTACATACCTAAATAAACCTAAAAATAGCCACAGAGAGACTGTATAGATCAATAAGTAAATTTTGCAGGATTTATGAATACAAAATTGATATTAAAAATCCAAAAGTATTATCTATACTGCAACAAATAGAAAATGATATTTTAAAATGTCATTTATGATATCATAAAAAATAAGTCAGGAATAAATTGGATAACAGATATAAAATTACAAATCATATTGAAATAAAATTTAAAAGACCATCTAAGTGGAGGAATATATTCATGAATTATGCAACGAATAGTTCATGAATAGTAATACCCAATATTACAATGATGCCAAATCTCCCACAATTGAAATATGTTAAACAATTTTGATCAGATTCCTGTAGGTTATATATAATTTGCTCATGTTCAAATGTTATTTGGGAGGCCGAGACGGGCGGATCACGAGGTCAGGAGATCGAGACCATCCTGGCTAACATGGTGAAACCCCGTCTCTACTAAAAATACAAAAAAACTAGCCGGGCGAGGTGGCGGGCGCCTGTAGTCCCAGCTACTCGGGAGGCTGAGGCAGGAGAATGGCGTACACCCGGGAGGCGGAGCTTGCAGTGAGCTGAGATCCGGCCACTGCACTCCAGTCCGGGCGACAGAGCGAGACTCCGCCTCAAAAAAAAAAGAAAAAAAAAAAAATTCATATACAAATTCAAGGGACCAAGATGATTCTCTTGAAGAAGTAGTGCAAAATAAGAATGTTTATGTATTCAGATCAAATCTGCATGGTGCAAATATAAGTAAATATACCAGTAGAACTGAATGAAAAGCACAGAAATAAACCCACACTTAAAAGATGACTTGCCTTATGACAAAGTTGCCACTACAATGCAGTGAGGGAATGCTGTCTATATTGTAATATTTCAATTAAAGTTTATAAGAAAATTCATAATATACTAGTTGATTTTTATGCATTAAATATTCATAAAAGTTGAAATCTATTAACTCATTTTATTAATAGTATTTAAAATATTAAACTGAGTTTTTGGGTCAATTTTAACAGTCTTCTGAGAATCTATTAATATCAAAGTTCCTATCTAACTCAAAAGGAATGAGGACCTTAAAAAAGAGAAGATTTCTTCTTGATCAATACAATCACTTCCTTCACTGAAGAAAAGTGGCTCTAAGCTATACCGTAAACTGTTTATCACAGAATGAGCATCACAAATGGTATTCTGGGCTAAATTATCAAAATCTCATTTGACCTTTCCATCTATTTCAAATTTAAATGGGATGTGTTTTAATATACCTGACACTTAAGAAAGAAAAACAAAATATAATATTGAGGTGATCTGAACAAAAAGGAAGTAACATCAACTACTAATTTCTCCACTCTCCAATACCTGAGCCCAGAAGAGGATATTGCCTTATAATCTCTGTGATGCTAGGTGCCATATTAAAGATCTGGATGAACTTAAGTTCTCATGAATATCAGGTGAACATGGTTGATGTCAATTCAGTAGAGTAGCCCTAGTCTGCATCTAGGCTATCATTTTCCTTTAATTTTTCAGAGGAGCAGCATGAGCTGTAGTGTGATCCTGTCTTCTCAACTCTATCTTATAACAAAAAGAAGGGTTATATCTTAGTGTCTTATATTTTTTCCTTGGACAGTGTTAAAGAAGCAGCAGTTTAATTACTATGGAGCAATTACTTTATCACACTTTGAATTGTAAGTTAGTAAATAAAAACATTCTTCTATCCAGTTTTCTGTTACTTTTACAGAGTTATCTCTGTTTCATGTTAACCAAAACACACTTAATATTTAATTTAATATGAGAGATAATAAACAGAACTCCTAAAAATCTCTGTGGAACATGTAATTTGATAAAAGTTTATGCACATCATCAACTCGCTGATAGTTCAGTTTAGGAAGTTTTAAATCAGGACATGGCTGAAGCAGTCAAAGAAAAAAAAGGTATATGAGTAGGGTAGGTACAATTACAGTCATATGCAAAGACACTCATCTGACTAACCAGCAAAGGATTTATTCTATTAATTAATTAAATACCTAGATGGAGCATCAGTTAAAATGTAGCCCACAACTACTGAGGGCAGTGATTGTAACTGGGGACAATGATAGTAACTGGAGTTTAAAAACCACAAGTGCCCAGCTATACCTTTTTTGATGCTGTGACCTTATAAAATTTAGAAATTGAAACAAAGAATAACTTCCTTCTAGAATGCATTTCTAGTCTGTTTAAATAGACAAACCCTCATTCCATTTAGATGACAGTTACTGATGGTATACCATGCATTCTCAGAGAGATTTAAAGTATAATAATATTAATTTCTATAAATGGAGAAATTCTTCAGTCTATGATAATGAAAGCTAGCCTATTAATTCGATTTATCAAGATGAACTTAGCACCTGGCATTTTAAGACACTTAAATTTTTAAATTTCTAAATGATCATTCTTTCCGTGACGGTTGTGAGCTTTTCCTGTAGAGGTCAGTAGACCTGTATGTACCACTGTACAATCAGAATTTTGTTTAATGATTTGTTTTTACAGTGCAATGAAATGGCTCCAGAATATTATCTATTAGAGTGTAATAGGAGCCCACCTCTCCTTCATTTCCTGCTTCCACATGGAAGAATAACACTCCTAGCACCCTGCAGCATTCATTCTTCTCCAGGGGAGAAAAAGTGAATTATCTATTTGGTGAATGCACTTTTATGTCAGTGTTTTCCTCTGACTTTCACTCTTTGCTCATTTTGTTTCAGGAGAGCATCCTTTGTCTCTGCTCTTCCAGCCTATTTTTTCTTTGCAGAAGAGAGTCTATGCTTGAAATGGGGTGGAGATTCTAACCTCTAATGGGTCCCTGCAATTTGTCAGCGTTGCCTGTGCCTGGATGGCTGATTGCACTTAAATCTGGAGTTTAGTATCAGAAAGCCCATTTAGCTGTGCATCTAGTGTATGTCCTTCTATGCAGCTTTTGTCAGTAATAATGCTAACTTTTAGAATTCTGTCTTTCTGATGCCTATGTTTATCTCAAATACTTTTTGTTGTTGTTGTTTGTTTGTTTGTTTTTGAGACAGGGTTTTACTCTGTTACCCAGAATGGAGTGCAGTGGTGCAATCATAGCTCACTGCAACCTCAAACTCCTGAATTCAAACACTCCTTCTGCCTCAGCCTCCCATGTAGGTTGGACTACAGGCTTGTGCCACCATAACTGGCTTATTTATTTTATTTATTTATTTTTTATTTTTTAGAGATGACATCTCACTCTGTTGTCCAGGCTGGTCTCAGACTCCTGGCCTCAAACAATCCTCCCACCTTGGCCTCCCACAGCACTAGTATTACAGGCATAAGCTACTATGCCCAGCTCTCAATTACTTTGAATCTAAGGACCCCCATACCCGATGATTATTCTTAAAATTTTCTGTCGGTTAGCAAATGAACTCTTTGTAATGAAGGGATCAAAAGAATAATAGAATTTACAAAAGTTTAGCTCCCTGTTATTCTGCATTTGTCAGTGTCAGAGCTTGCCCCAAATCAAGTCTTCTCTTTCGATTCAATAGAGTTAAGAATAACCTTAATGTGGTTCTCAATTTTTTTTCTTTTCCAAATACAGTGCATTATTATTATACATGGAAGATTTTTCTGTAAAGTCATCAAGGACACTGAATGAGTGAATAATGAACAGTTGTTCCTAGAGGAAAGTCAGGCTTACGTTCCTGTGAGCCTCTGGTTGCAACATTTTTCTCAACTCTTCAATACATAACTTTGTTTTGTGTGTGTTTCTGTTTAAATATATCTTATTTAATATATATTATTGATGTATTAACAACCTCAGATTCAACAGCACTGTAAGTCATGCCTGAATGGATCTTATCTAACATGCCTTCTCCATAAGGCGCATCACAGTCTTTCATTTATAACACAAAACAGCAGTTCATTTATAACACTAAACAGCAGTTCAGGGTCATTTTAAATAGCACAATACCAACAAAATACACACAAAACATGTAAAAAATGTGGCAGTAAATAGATTATAGTATGAAAGCTAAAATAAGAAGGCAGAGTGTCTCGTTCATCCCTCTCTGGAAACACCAGGCAATTTAATTTTTTGGCCACTCTGTATATGTCCATGAATGACTGTGAACATGCCCCATAGACTGATTTTTTTTTTGTTATAAGTACATTTTAATGAGTGGATGAATTCACAAATGTGGAATCTGCAAATAACAAGACCCAACTGTTAGAATGTTTTATGATATATTGTCTACTTTCTGAGAGTTCTTTTCTCTGCCTCTGAATATTATAGTAGAATAACAAACATACATTTTGAAAGTGCTAAATATATTAGCTCAATATAGAGTCAGTCAAGTGAGGCTTTTACAACATTTTCTTTTCCTAACTTTATCTCTGGAGAAATATACAACTAGAGAAGACAAAACTAACTTTCTGCATGGAAGTAAAATCTCAACATGGTGGCAATACTTTAAAGGATTCTGTGAAATATTTAATCTGGCAGATTTTTTTATTTCAACACAGATTTGTTGAATGACGAAAATGAAAGAATTTTCATAACAGCAATTTTCTCTAGTGACCATCCAGTTTTTACTATCTCCTATGAAGTAGAAGCCAGCTATGCTGTAGTTGAATTACTTTATCATTTTCCACAAGGTAATAGTTACTTTCTATACTTTATCATAATTCCTTATATTAAACATTTCAATCAACCTTGTGTATGACAAGAGGTAAAACAAACATAACAACTCCAAACCAGTCACTCCTACAAATCAAATAAGAGCACATTACTTACTATTTTCATTGCTGGTTCAGAAAGCATTTTTGCTTATGTTTGTTCACTCGCCAATACAAGTCTTCATTATTGCCAATCAATGTTCGTGTTTGTAATTCATTGGACCTCATATTAGAATATTAGACTAAAATCTTACCCACTTCCTGGGACTTACGGCACCACCTCAGCTACTTCTTTCAAGTGGCCAACTAACTCCTCTGCGCCCCAAAGTGTTCACTATCTGGAGCTGACCAGTCATTCTCCTAAAAGTGTTTGGATGTCCTTGCTAGCTGGCCCCAGGTGACCATGGTAGCCAGGCATATGCTCAGAGACTCTATCACCTTTCACTTCTGGATTTGGATGAAACAACACACTATACAGCATGAGGACTGATGTCTGGGACAGGAGCTGAAAGGACCCAATACTGCTGCATGGAAGTGTAAGGAAGTTACTTCCCAATGATGCAAACTTCAAACATGAAACAGAAGAATGACAAGATCAGAGAGACACATTGCATTTCTTCTCTCTTTCTCCTGTATGACTCTGAGGCCAAATGGATATCTCTGCCAAATGACCTGCTATGTCGTTCTTCATGACTTATCGTGAAGCAATGGCCAGGGTGGTGGCATGTACCTGCACATTACTTCACATCTTCCAGTACCTCACTTCCCCTTTTCCACATTCTTTCTGGCCTGGGTTTACATCATGCAAGGAAAGCATTAGTGCATTCTTTCTCGCTTCCAGCTCTGTTTTCTAGGGAATCCAAACTAACACCGTTCTTAAGTTTAACGCGTCATCTTTTTCTTGCTAAGATCTAGGACAAATAAGAGTTTATAATTTTTTTTCTATTACCTATTTCTCTTAAAAATAGAAAATCAAGTTATTTTGTCAGTATAGGAAGCTTCTAATATTAAGAAGAAAAAAATATCCATGGACTTGAATGTGTAGTTTATATACAATATAATACTAACTTCAGTTTGTAGACTTTCTGCCTGAGAATAGAAAGGAGGGGGTGGACAGTTAATTTAGCTTGAAATGCACCTAGAACATTTGCAGAGTAAGGGCCTTTCATAGGAATATTAGCGTGCATTGTATTCCATTCATGTATTATTCAGCACAGCTAATACACGAAATCCAACTCAGGTGACAACAAGTGATAGTCACGCACACTTCCACCTTCTCTTCAGTATCATCCTGTGAAATGCTTTTCTCTGAGCTCTGCTCAAAGAAGCAAAACAGCAGGGGCCTCCACTTCACACATGCTCCCAGAGAGAAATCATGCTACACATTTTTCATTTAGAAATAAAAAATTTGGAATGAATCCACGGAAGTGAAAATACATTAGATAATTGCTGCTAAATGTCTGGCATTTTAATTTGAGGATTTGCAGTAGCACACTGCTCTTAAAATGGCAGTACATTTGACAGAGTTCTGTCTAAATTTTTATGGATATCAGCACTTAGAATCATCACCACTGCTATTTTCCCGGCCGTGTAAGTATTCATCAGCTCTGCGTATTGTTGTATACCATGATACCCCTTTACAAAGTGCCTCGAGGTTCATTATGAATTTTAAGATGAATATTTAGCAGCAATTTACAGCTGTTTTATAACTAGTTTATATGAGGATGGGATAATTAGTAGCAGATTTGCAGGTTCTACCTGAACAGGAATCAATTTTTGGACTTAAACATTTTCTATATTTACATCTTTCTGTCCCTTTCTCCTTTGAAAACTTCAGAAGTATGTGTGACTGTATTCTAGTGTGTCATCAAATCTGGACACTATTGCTTCTGCCATATGTTACATACTCCAGTGGTCTCTTTCCATTGCTCCTGTAACTCTCTCACTCCTCATTAGGTATCAGTTTCTTACCACATATCATATTATTGCCCTGTCTCTCTGTCTAAGAGATAATTTTTGTTTTAGGAATTACTAAAAAAAATCTTTTAATTTTTTCCACATTCTTTAAGAACTATTTCCAATTTGGCCTAAATGTACACAATGTCTTTTCCAATTTCCAAAGCAACATTTTTTTATATAACTTTTTAAATTATATTTGAAGTTCTGGGATACATGTGCAGAATGTGCAGGCATGTTGTTACATAGTTATGCAGGCATGTTACATAGTTATGCAGGCATGTTACATAGTTATGCATGTGCTATGGTGGTTTGCTGCATCCATCAACCCACCATCCAGGTTTTAAGCCACGCATGCCTTAGGTATTTGTCCTAATGCTTTCCTTCCCCTTGTCCCCCGCCCCGAAACAGATCCTGGTGTATGATGTTCCCCTCCCTGTGTCCATGTGTTCTCCTTGTTCAACTCCCACTTATGAGTGAGAATATGTGGTGTTTGGTTTTCTGTTCCTGTGTTAGTTTGCTGAGAATGATGGTTTCCAGCTTCAACCATGTCCCGGCAAAGGACATGAACTCATTCTTTTTAATGACTGCATAGTATGCCATGGTGTATATGTGCCACATTTTCTTCATCCAGTCTAACATTGATGGGCATTTGGGTTGGTTGTGAGTGTTTGCTATTCCAAGTATTGCTGCAATAAGCATATGTGTGCATGTGTCTTTATAGTAGAATCATTTATAATCCTTTGGGTATGTATCCATTAATTAAATTGCTGGGTCAAATGTATTTCCTTTTTTTTCATTAAAATTGTTTTATTTTATGTGAATATGTTTATTTTGGAACAGAACAAAGCTGATGAGAAACAGCTGAATGAACATGTGGTTTTTAAAATGTTACATAATGAAAGAGAAGGAAACGGGAAGAAAAATTAAATAGGATAATGCATGTGACACCAAAGTCTAGGTCCCCCAGATACTTAACAACAAAAACATCTATAAATGTTGACAATCACGTAGGGAGGAATTAGGGCCAGTTATCAAGTACTTGCTTGGTGACAAGCATAATGACCTATTTCATTATTTAAATCTTCAACATAACTCTACAAGGGAAGTATTTTATTATGCTGCTTTTTTTTTTTATACTTTAAGTTCTAGGGTACATGTGCACAACGTGCAGGTTTGTTGCATATGTATACATGTGCCACGTTGGTGTGCTGTACCCATTAACTCATTTATATTAGGTATATCTCCTAATGCTATCCCTCCCCCCTCCCCACCCCACAATAAGACCCGGTGTGTGATGTTCCCCTTCCTGTGTCCAAGTGATCTCATTGTTCAAAACCCACCTATGAGTGAGAACATGTGGTATTTGGTTTTCTGTTCTTGCAATAGTTTGCTGAGAATGATGGTTTCCAGCTGCATCCATGTCCCTACAAAGGACACAAACTCATCTTTTTTTATGGCTGCATAGTATTCCATGGTGTATATGTGCCACATTTTCTTAATCCAGTCTGTCACTGATGGACATCTGGGTTGATTCCAAGTCTTTGCTATTGTGAATAGTGCCACAATAAACATACGTGTGCATGTGTTTTTATAGCAGCATGACTTATAATCCTTTGGGTATATCCACAGTAATGGGATGGCTGGGTCAAATGGTATTCTAGTTCTAGATCCTTGAAGAATCACCACACTGTTTTCCACAATGGTTGAACTAGTTTACAATCCCACCAACAGTGTAAAATTGTTCCTATTTCTCCACATCCTCTCGAGCACCTGTTGTTTCCTGACTTTTAATGATTGCCATTCTAACTGGTGTGAGATGGTATCTCACTGTGGTTTTGATTTGCATTTCTCTGATGATGAGTGCTGATGAACATTTTTTCACGTGTCTGTTGGCTGTATGAATGTCTTCTTTTGAGAAGTGTCTGTTCATGTCCGTTACCCACTTTTTGATGGGGTTGTTGGTTTTTTTCTTGTAAATTTGATTGAGTTCTTTATAGGTTCTGGATATTAGCCCTTTGTCAGATGAGTAGATTGCAAAAATTTTCTCTCATTCTGTAGGTTGCCTGTTCACTCTGATGGTAGTTTCTTTTGCTGTGCAGAAGCTCTTTAGTTTAATTAGGTCCCATTTGTCAACTTTGGCTTTTGTTGCCATTGCTTTTGATGTTTTAGACATGAAGTCCTTGCCCATGCCTATGTCCTGAATGGTATTACCTAGGTTTTCTTCTAGGGTTTTTAAGGTTTTAGGTCTAACATTTAAGTCTCTAATCCATCTTGAATTAATTTTCATATAAGGAGTAAGGAAAGGATCCAGTTTCAGCTTTCTACTTATGGCTAGCCAATTTTCCCAGCACCATTTATTAAATAGGGAATCCTTTCTCCATTTCTTGTTTTTGTCAGATTTGTCAAAGATCAGATGGTTGTAGATGTGTGGTATTATTTCTGAGGACTCTGTTCTATTCCATTGGTCTATATCTCTGTTTTGGTACCAGTACCATGCTGTTTTGGTTACTGTAGCCTTGTAGTATAGTTTGAAGTCAGGTAGCGTGATGCCTCCAGCTTTGTTCTTTTGGCTAAGGATTGTCTTGCAATGCAGGGTCTTTTTTAGTTCCATATGAACTTTAAAGCAGTTTTTTCCAATTCTGTGAAGAAACTCATTGGTAGCTTGATGGGGATGGCATTGAATCTATAAATGACCTTGGGCAGTATGGCCATTTTCACAATATTGATTCTTCCTATCCATGAGCATGGTATGTTCTTCCATTTGTTTGTGTCCTCTTTGATTTCACTGAGCAGTGGTTTGTAGTTCTCCTTGAAGAGGTCCTTTATATCCCTTGTAAGTTGGATTCCTAGGTATTTTATTCTCTTTGAAGCTATTGTGAACGGAAGTTCATTCATGATTTGGCTCTCTGTTTGTCTGTTACTGGTGTATAAGAATGCTTGTGATTTTTGCACATTAATTTTGTATCCTGAGTCTTTGCTGAAGTTGCTTATCAGCTTAAAGAGATTTTGGGCTGAGACAATGGGGTTTTCTAAATATACAATCATATCGTCTGCAAACAGGGACAATTTGACTTCTTCTTTTCCGAACTGAATACCCTTTATTTCTTTCTCTTGCCTGATTGTCCTAGCCAGAACTTCCAACTGTATGTTGAATAGGAGTGGTGAGAGAGGTCATCCCTGTCTTGTGCCAGTTTTCAAAGGGAATGCTTCCAGTTTTTGCCCATTCTGTATGATGTTGGCTGTGGGTTTGTCATAAATAGCTCTTATTATATTGATACGTTCCATCAATACTGAATTGATTGAGAGTTTTTAGCATGAAGGGATGTTGAATTTTGTGAGAGGTCTTTTCTGCATCTATTGAGATAACCATGTGGTTTTTGTCTTTGGTTCTGTTTATATGCTGGATTACATTTATTGCTTTGTGTATGTTGAACCAGCCTTGCATCCCAGGGATGAAGCCCACTTAATCATGGTGGATAAGCTTTTTGATGTGCTCCTGAATTTGGTTTGCAGTATTTTTTGAGGATTTTTGCATCAATGTTCATCAGCGATATTGGTTGAAAATTCTCTTTTTTTGTTGTATCTCTGTCAGGCTTTGGTATCAGGATGATGTTGGCCTCGTAAAATGAGTTAGGGAAGATTCCCTCTTTTTCTATTGATTGGAATAGTTTCAGAAGGAATGGTACCAACTCCTCCTTGTACCTCTGGTAGAATTCGTCTGTGAATACTTCTGGTCCTGGACTTTTTTTGGTTGGTAGGTTACTAATTATTGCCTCAATTTCAGAGCCTGCTATTGGTCTATTCAGGGATTCAACTTCTTCCTGATTTAGTTTTGGGAGAGTGTAAGTGTCCAGGAAATTATCCACTTCTTCTAGGTTTTCTAGTTTATTTGCATAGAGGTGTTTATAGTATTCTCTGATGGTAGTGTGTATTTCTGTGGGGTCGGTGGTGATATCCCCTTTATCATTTTTTATTGCATCTATTTGATTCTTCTCTCTTTTCTTCTTTATTAGTCTTGCTAGCGGTCAATCAATTTTGTTGATCTTTTCAAAAACCAGCTCCTGGATTCACTGATTTTTTAGAAGGTTTTTTGTTCTCTATCTCCTTCAGTTCTGCTCTGATCTTAGTTATTTCTTGCCTTCTGCTCACTTTCGAATGTATTTGCTCTTCCTTCTCTAGTTCTTTTAATTGTGATGTTAGGGTGTCGATTTTAGATCTTTCCTGCTTTCTCTTGTGGGCATTTAGTGCTATAAATTCCCTCTACACACTGCTTTAAATGTGTCCCAGAGATTCTGGTATGTTGTGTCTTTGTTCTCATTGGTTTCAAAGAACATCTTTATTTCTGCCTTCGTTTCGTTATGTACCCAGTAGTCATTCAGGAGCAGGTTGTTCAGTTTCCATGTAGTTGAGCGGTTTGGATTGAGTTTCTTAGTCCTGAGTTCTAGTTTGATTGCACTGTGGTCTGAGAGACAGTTTGTTATAATTTCTGTTCTTTCACATTTGCTGAGGAGTGCTTTCCTTCCAACTATGTGGTCAATTTTGGAATAAGTGTGATGTGGTGCTGAGAAGAATGTATATTCTGTTGATTTGGGGTGGAGAGTTCTGTAGATGTCTTTTAGATCCACTTGGTGCAGAGTTGAGTTCAATTCCTGAATATCCTTGTTAACTTTCTGTCTCGTTGATCTGTCTAATGTTGACAATGGGGTGTCGAAGTCTCCCATTATTACTGTATGGGAGTCTAAGTCTCTTTGTAAGTCTCTAAGGACTTGCTTTATGAATCTGGTTGCTCCTGTATTGGGTGCATCTATATTTAGGATAGTTAGCTCTTCCTGATGAATTGATCCCTTTACCATTATGTAATGGCCTTCTTTGTCTCTTTTGATCTTTGATGGTTTAAAGTCTGTTTTATCAGAGACTAGGATTGCAACCCCTGCTTTTTTTTGGTTTTCCATTTGCTTGGTAGATCTTCCACCATCCCTTTATTTTGAGACTATGTGTGTCTCTGCATGTGAGATGGGTCTCCTGAATACAGAAAACTGATGGGTCTTGACTCTTTATCCATTTTGCCAGTCTGTGTCTTTTAATTGGACCATTTAGTCCATTTACATTTAAGGTTAGTATTGTTATATGTGAACTTGATCTTTTCATTATGATATTAGCTGGTTATTTTGCTTGCTAATTGATGCAGTTTCTTCCTAGCATCGATGGACTTTACATTTTGACATGCTTTTGCAATGGCCGGTACCTGTTGTTCCTTTCCATGTTTAGTGCTTCCTTCAGGATCTCTTGTAGGGCAGGTCTGGTGGTGACAAAAATCTCTAAGCATTTGCTTATCGGTAAAGGATTTTATTTTTCTTTCACTTATGAAACTTAGTTTGGCTGGATATGAAATTCTGGATTGAAAATTCTTCTCTTTAAGAATGTTGAATATTGGCCCCCACTCTCTTCTGGCTTGTAGAGTTTCTGCTGAGAGATCTGCTGTTAGTCTGATGGGTTTTCCTTTGTATGTAACCTGACCTTTCTCTCTGACGTTAAGTGCCCTTAACGTTTTTTCCTTCATTTCAACTTTGGTGAATCTGACAATTATGTGTCTTGGAGTTGCTCTTCTCAAGCACTATCTTTGTGTGGCGTTCTCTGTATTTCCTGAATTTGAATGTTGGCCTGCCTTACTAGGTTGGGGAAGTTCTCCTGGATGATATCCTGCAGAGTGTTTTCCAATTTGGTTCCATTTTCCCCGTCACTTTCAGGCACACCAATCAGATGTAGATTTGGTCTTTTCTCATAATCCCATATTTCTTGGAGGCTTTGTTCATTTCTTTTTACTCTTTTTTCTCTACACTTCTCTTCTTGCTTCATTTCATTCATTTGATCTTCAATCGCTGATACTCTTTCTTCCAGTTGATTGAGTCAGTTACTGAAGCTTGTGCATTTGTCACGTATTTCTCATGTTACGGTTTTCATCTCCATCAGTTATTTTAAGGTCTTCTCTGCATTGATTATTCTAGCTATCCATTCATCCATTCTTTTTTCAAGGTTTTTAGTTTCTTTGCACTGGTTACATAGTTCCTCCTTTAGCTCTGAGAAGTTTGATCGACTGAAGCCTTCTTCTCTCAAATCGTCAAAGTCATTCTCCATCTAGCTTTATTCCATTGCTGGCGATGAGCTGCATTCCTTTGGAGGGGGAGATGCACTCTGATTTTTTGAATTTCCAGCTTTTCTGCACTGCTTTTTCCCCATCTTTGTGGTTTTATCTGCCTTTGGTCTTTGATGATGGTGACATACTGATGGGATTTTGGTGTGGGTGTCCTTTCTGTTTGTTTTCCTTCTAACAGTCAGGACCCTCAGCTGTAGGTCTGTTGGAGTTTGCTTGAGGTCCACTCCAGACCCTGTTTGCCTGGGTATCAGCAGCGGAGGCTGCAGAAGATAGAATATTGCTGAACAGCGAGTGTTGCTGTCTGATTCTGGCTCTGGAAGCTTCATCTCAGGGGTGTACCCTGCCGTGTGAGGTGTGAGGTGTTGGCCTGCACCTAGTGTGGGATGTCTCCCAGTTAGGCTACTCAGGGGTCAGGGACCCACTTGAGCAGTCTGTCTGTCCATTCTCAGATCTCAACCTCTGTGCTGGGAGATCCACTGCTCTCTTCAAAGCTGTCAGACAGGGGCATTTACCTCTGCCGAGGTTTCTTCTGCTTTTTGTTTAGTTATGCCCTGTCCCCAGAGGAGGAGTCTACAGAGGCAGGCCGGCCTCCTTGAGCTGTGGTGGGCTCCACCCTATTCGAGCTTCCTGGCAGCTTTGTTTATCTACTTAAGCCTCAGCAATGGCGGGGGCCCGTCCCCCAGCCTCGCTGCCACCTTGTAGTTAGATCTCAGACTGCTGTGCTAGCAATGAGTGAGGCTCCATGGGTGTGGGACTCTGTGAGCCAGGTGTGGGATATAATCTCCTGGTGTGCCGTTTGCTAAGACCCTTGGTAAAGTGCAGTATTAGGGTGGGAATTACCCGATTTTCCAGGTGTTGTGTGTCTCAATTTCCTTTGGCTAGGAAAAGGAATTCCCTTCCCACTTGTGCTTCCCACTTGAGGCAATGGCTCGCCCTGCTTCAGCTCTCGCTGGTCGGACTGCACCTGCGGACCAGTGCGAACTGTCTGACATGCACCAGTGAGATGAACGCGGTATCTCAGTTGAAAATGCAGAAATCACCCGTCTTCTATGTCACTCACACTGGGAGCTGGAGGCTGGAGCTGTTCCTATTCAGCCATCTTGGGCATGCCCCCTATTATGCTGCTTTTATCAGTCAAATGTATTTCTAGTCCTAGATCCTTGAGGAATCGCCACACCATCTTACACTATGGTTGAACTGATTTACACTCCCACCAACAGTATAAAAGCATTCCTATTTCTTCACATCCTCTCCAGCATCTGTTATTTCCTGACTTTTTAATGACTGCCATTCTAACTGGCATGAGATGGTATCTCATTATGGGTTTGATTTGCATTTCTCTAATGACCATTGATGATGAGCTTTTTTTCATGTATTTGTTGGCTGCATAAATGTCTTCTTTTGGGAAGTGTCTGTTCATATCCTTTGCCCACTTTTTGATGGGGTTGTTTGTTTGTTTTTTCTTGTAAATTTGTTTAAGTTCCTTGTAGATTCTGGATATTAGCCCTTTGTCAGATAGATATATCGCAAAAATTTTCTTCCATTCTGTAGAAATGATGACAGTTTCTTTTGCTGTGCAGAAGCTCTTTAGTTTAATTGGATCCCATTTGTCAATTTTGGCTTTTGTTGTCATTGCTTTTGGTGTTTTCATCATGAATCCTTTGCCCATGCCTATACCCTGAATGGTATTTCCTCGGTTTTCTTCTAGGTGTTTTATGATTTTATGTTTTACGTTTAAGTCTTTAATCCATCTTGAGTTAATTTTTGTATGGGGTGTAAGAACGGGGTCCAGTTTCAGTTTTCTGCATATGGCTAGCCAGTTTTCCCATCACCATTTAATAAGTAGGAAATACTTTCCCCATTACTTGTTTTTGTCAGGTTTCTCGAAGATCAGATGGCCATGAATGTGTGGTGTTATTTCTGAGGCCTCTGTTCTGTTCCATTGGTCTATGTATCTGTTTTGGTACTTTGGTTGCTGTTGCCTTGCAGTATAGTTTGAAGTCAGGTAGCATGATGCCTCCAGCTTTTTTCTTTTTGTTTAGGATTGTCTTGGCTATACAGGCCCCTTTTAGGGTCCATATGAAACTTAAAGTAGTTTTTTCCAATTCTGTGAAGAAAGACAAAGGTAGCTTGATGGGAATAGCATTGAATCTATAAATTACTTTGGGCAGTATTGCCATTTTCTTGATATTGATTCTTTCTATCCATGAGAATGGAATATTTTCCCATTCGTTTGTGTCCTGTCTTATCTCCTTGAGCAGTGGTTTGTAGTTCTCATTGAAAAGGTCCTTCACATCCCTTGTAAGTTGTATCCCTAGGTATTTTATTTTCTTTGTAGCAAGTGTGAATGGGAGTTCACTCATGATTTGGCTTTCTGTCTATTATTTGTGTAGAAATGCTTGTGGTTTTTGCACATTGATTTTGTCTCCTGAGACTGCTGAAGTTGCTTATTAGCTTAAGGAGTTTGTAGGCTGAGACAATTGGGTTTTCTAAATATACCATCATGTCATCTACAAACAGAGACAATTTGACTCCCTCTGTTTCTATTTGAATACTTTTTTTTTCTTTCTCTTGCCTGATTGCCCTGGCCAAAACTTTCAATACTATGTTGAATAGGAGTTGTGAGAGAGGCACTTCTGATTGTTTTCAAGGGAATGCTTCCAGCTTTTTCTCTTTCAGCATTATATTGGCTATGAGTTTCCCATAAATAGCTCTGATTATTTTGAGATATGGTCCTTCAATACCTAGTTTATTGGTTGTTTTAAGCATGAAGGGGTGTTGAATTTTAATGAAGGCCTTTTATGCATCTATTGAGATAATCATGTTGTTTTTGTCATTGGTTCTGTTTATGTGATGGATTACATTTCCTGATTTGCATATATTGAACCAGCCTTGCATCCCAGGGATGAAGCTGACTTGACCGTGGCAGATAAGCTTTTTGATGTGCTTATTGTTTTGTTGAGGATTTTTCATCGATGTTCATCAGAGATATTGGCCTGAAATTTTCTTTTTTTGTTGTGTTTCTGCCAGGTTTTTGTATCAGGATGATATTGGCCTCATAAAATGAGTTAGGGAGAAGTCCTCTTTTTCCATTGTTTGAAATAGTTTCAGAAGGAATGGTACCAGCTCTTCTTCGTACCTCTGGTCAAATTCGGCTGTGAATCCATCTGGTCTTGGGGTTTTTTTGGTTGGTAGGCTATTAATTACTGCCTCAATTTCAGAACTTATTGGTCTATTCACAGATTCAACTTTTTCCTGATTTAGTCTTGGGAGGATGTATGTGTCCAGGATTTTATCAATTTCTTCTAGATTTTCTAGTTTATTTGCATAGAGATGTATTCTATGATGGTAGTTTGTATTTCTGCAGGACTAATGGTGATATCCCCTTTATAATTTTTTGTTGTATCTATTCAATTCTTCTCTCTTTTTTTCTTTATTAGTCTGGCTAGTGGTCTATCTATTTTGTTAGTCTTTTCAAAAAACCAGTTCCTGGATTCATTGATTTTTTTGAAGGGTTTTTCATGTGTCTATCTCCTTCAGTTCTGCTCTGATGTTAGTTATTCCTTGTCTTCTCCATTTCTTTTAATTATGATGTTAGGGTGTCGATTTAGATCTTTCCTGCTTTCTGATGTGGGATTTTACTGCTATAAATTTCCCTCTTAACACTGCTTTAGCTGTGTCCCAGAGATTCTGGTACATTGTGTCCTTGTTCTCATTGGTTTCATATAACTTATTTATTTCTGCCTAAATTTCATTATTTATCCAGTAGTCATTCAGGACCAGGTTGTTCAGTTTCCATGTAGTTGTGCAGTTTAGAGTGAGTTTCTTAATCCTGAGTTCTAATTTGATTGCACTGTGGTCTGAGATACTGTTTGTTATTATTTCCATTCTTTTGCATTTGCTAAGGAGTGTTTTACTTCCAATTATGTGGTCAATTTTTTAGAATAAGTGCTATGTGGTGCTGAGAAGATGTATATTCTGTTGATTTGGGATGGAGAGTTCTGTAGATGTCTATTAGGTCCTCTTGGTCCAGAGCTGAGTTCAAGTCCTGAATATCCTTGTTAATTTTCTGTCTCATTTATCTGTCTAATAGTGACAGTGAGGTGGTAAAATCTCCCACTATTATTGTGTGGGAATCTAAGTCTCTATGTAGCTCTCTAAGAACTTGTTTTATGAATATGGGTGCTCCTGTATTGGGTGCATATATATTTAGGAGAGTTAGCTCTTCTTGTTGCATTGATCCCTTTACCATTATGTAATGCCCATCTTTGTCTCTTTTGATCTTTGTTGATTTAAAGTCTGTTTCATCAGAGACTAGGATTGCAACCCTTGCATTGTTTTGCTTTCTGTTTGCTTGATAAATCTTCCTCTATCTCTTTATTTTGAGCCTATGTGTGTCTTTGCACGTGAGATGGGTCTCCCTATACAGCACACTAATGGGTCTTGACTCTTTATCCAATTTGCCCATCTGTATCTTTTAATTGGGGCATTTAGCCCAGTTACATTTAAGTTTCATATTGTTATGTGTGAATCTGATCCTGTTATCATGATGGTAGCTGGTTATTTAGCACATTAGTTGATGCTCTTTCTTCATAGTTTAGTTGATCTTTATATGTTGGTATGTCTTTGCAGTGGTTGGTAACAGTTGTTCCTTTCCATATTTAGTGCTTCCTTCAGGAGCTCTTGTAAGGCAGGCCTGGTGGTGACAAAATCCCTCAGCATTTGCTTGTCTTGAAAGGATTTTATTTCTCCTCACTTATGAAGCTTAGTTTGGCTGGATATGAAATTCTGGGTTGAAAATTCTTTTCTTTAAGAATGTCAAATATTGTCCCCCACTCTTTTCTGGCTTTTAGGGTTTCTGCAGAGAGATCCACTGTTAGCCTGTTGGGCTTCTCTTTGTAAGTAAACTGACCTTTCTCTCTAGATGCCCTTAATATTTTTTCCTTCATTTCAACCTCGAAGAATCTGACGATTATGTGTCTTGGGGTTGCCCTTCTCAAGGAGCATCTTAGTGGTGATCTCTGTATTTCCTGAATTTCCTGTCTTGCTATGTTGGGGAAGTTCTCCTGAATAACATCTTAAAGTGTATTTTCCGACTTTGTTCCATTCTCCCTGTCACTTAGGCATACCAATCAATCGTAGATTTGATCTTTTCACCTAGTCCCCTATTTCTTGGAGGCTTTGTTCATTCCTTTTCATTCTTTCTCTAATCTTGTCTTCATGCTTTATTTCATGAAGTTAGTCTTCAGTCTCTGATATCCTTTTTTTCTGGTTGATCAATTCAGCTATTGATACTTGTGTATGCTTCACAAAGTTCTTGTGCTGTGTTTTTCAGTTCCATCAGGTCATGTATGTCCTTCTCTAAACTGGTTATTCTAGTTAGAAGTTCCTGTAACCTTTTATCAAGGTTCTTAGCTTCCTTACATTGAGTTAGAACATGCTCCTTTAGCTTGGGAGAATTTGTTATTACCCACTTTCTCAAGCCTACGTCTGTCAATTTGTAAAACTCATTCTCTGACCATTTTTGTGCCCTTACTGGAGAGGAGTTGTGATCACTTGGAGGAGAAGAGGCATTCTGATTTTTGGAATTTTCAGCCTTTTTGTGCTGGGTTTTTCCTCACCTTTGTGTATTTATTTACCTTTGCTCTTTGATGGTGATGACCTTTGGATGGGGTATTGGTATGGGCATCTTTTTTCTTGATGTTGATATTACTGCTTTCTGTTTGTTAGTTTTGTAAGAGTCAGGCCCCTCTTCTGCAGGTCTGCTGGAATTTGCTGGAGGTCCACTCCAGATGTTGTTGGCCTGGGTATCAGTGGAGGCTGCAGAATAGTGAAGATGGCTGCCTGTTCCTTCCTCTGGAAGCTTCATCTCAGAGGGACACCTGCCTGTTTCCAGCTGGAGCTCTCCTGTATGAGGTGTCTGCTCACCCCTGCTGGGAAGTGTCTCTGTCAGGAGGCATGGGGGTCAGGGACCCACTTGAGGAGGCACTCTAACCTTTAGCAGAGCTCAAGTGTTGTGCTGGGAGATCAGCTGCCCTCTTCAGAGCCAGCAGGCAGAAATATTTAAGTCTGATGAAGCTGCACCCACAGCTGCCCCTTCCCTCAGGTGCTCTGTCCCAGGGATATGGGAGTTTTATCTATTAAGCCCCTGACTGGGGCTGCTGCCTTTCTTTCAGAGATGCCCTGCCCAGAGAGGAGGAATCTAGAGAGGCAGTCTGGCCACAGTCTCTTTCCTGCAGTGTGGTGAGTCACCCAGTTGAAACTTCCCAGCTTCCTCAACACTGTGAGGGGCAAACAGCCTACTCAAGTCTCAGTGATGGTGGATGCCACTCCCCAAGTTTGAGTGTCCCAGGTCAACTTCAGACTCCTGTGTTGGCAGCGAGAATTTCAAGTCAGCTTGCTGGGCTCTGTGGGAGTGGGATCCACTGGCGAGACCGCTTGTGTTCCTGGCTTCAGCCCCCTTTCCAGGGGAGTGAGCAGTCCTGTCTCACTGGGGCTCCAGGCGCCACTGGGGTATGAAGAAAACTCCTGCAGCTAGCTCAATGTCTGCCCAAACAGTTGCCCAGTTTTGTGTTTGAAACCCAAGGCCCTGGTGGTATAGGCACACAAGGGAATCTCCTGGTGTGCAGGTGCCAAAACCATGGGAAAAGCATAGTATCTGGGCCAGATAGCACAGTCCCTCACAGCTTCCCTTGGCTAGGGGAGGGAGGTCCCCAGCCTCTTGTACTTCCCGGGTGAAGCAGTGCCCCACCCTGCTTCTGCTCACCCTCTGTTGTCTGCACCCACTGTCCGACCAGTTCCATTGAGATGAACCAGGTACCTCAGTTGGAAATGCAGAAATCACCCGCCTTCTGCGTTGGTCTTGCTGGGAGCTTCAGACCAGAGCTCAAGTCTCTCTTATTTGTTAGTGCATTCCCTGTCTCATTCAAAGTTGCCACTCTCTTCATTCTAAATCAAATTAAGCAATCAAACAAAATATTCCCCCAATTTTTGCCCTCCCTCTTATTCTTAACATTACATTCTCTACCACTTATTCACTTCAAATGCATTTTTAAAAATTAATAGTCTATGTTCTTTCTGGAAAAATCACTTTTGATAGATTTTAGAAGTTCTGTTGTTAAAAATGGGACTAATTAGAGATTTGTGTGCTTTTTTAAAAAATAGAAACCTACCCTTACTGTTTCATGCAATTAATACCCTTTTTCATTTTTTGAGATTTTGTTGTGAGGTCTTGTATTTGACATGTGGCTTTCTTCTTTGTTCTGCACTGTGTGACCAAAAGTAATTTATTCAGTTTTTTCAAATATTTCTATTTGTCATCTATACAATGAAGACACTTGCTATCTGTTGCCTAGCATAATTTGAAGGATTAAAGATGTTTTATAAAAATTCTGTAATAATGTCTGGACCTAGTATTCACTTTGATAAATGGTGACTATCATTCCTAGACAGTACATACTAGTGGTGCAATTATATAGTTCTATAGGACCCTATAAAACCTTCTGGATAAGTTAACCAGGGAGAGTTAAACCACTTATCCAGTAATCAGATGGGAAGAGAAATTTAGAGGTAAAGGTAAAAGTATACAAGAGAAGTAGTGTATGGCTACACATTATACCCATTTGAAATGGCTGAACATTTTTCCTTTGATTTCTTGTATTAGACATTGAGAAGTCTTGAAAGTGTGAAATATTTTGTCCTAAAAAGTTGGGCAGTTTCACTGAAGAACAAAAGAAATGTTATAGTAGTGTGTGAAGAAAGGCAGAAGCAGTTTGCTGAGATACCTTTCAGGGTCTCTGCTTGCCTTAATTTGTCTCTGACATGTGTTTTGGATAGCCCAGATAATAACACTAAAAGATAGAATAATGGCTACGTTAATTACCTTTTAGAGTACATACAGCTAACACAATGGATTTGTGTGTGTGTGTGGTTCATATGTGTGTGTGTATGTATATATAGAGAGAGAGAGAGAGAAAACGAGCGAGCGAGAGAGAAAAATGTATCTAAAAAGCTTCAATATTAAAACACACATACAAATAAACAAACCAACCCTTTGTTTTCTGATTCATTTCCTTTAACATGTTTAATCGGTTCTTTAGTTGAGCTGCTTTATAAATAATCCACTTATATTTGGACTGCAGTGAGCAGTGATTTATTCAAAATAGCTAACTGAGAGACTCATTTTATTTAATTTGACTGCTTTGTTGGCAAACTGGAAGAACGCCAGATGGTGTGGTTTTTTTTTTTTTAACTACTTATTTCCAAGAGTATAATAAATCATTTTTTACTTCCATAAATGATAATTGCAATGACACTTATGATTCTTCCTGGGTCCAGAAAAACACTTCCATCTATTCCTCCATAAACAATTCTTCAACTAGGAAAATATTAAAAATTGGTTAACAGGAGTCTCTTCCGGTGACTGAAGATATAGCTGTCTCTATGCTATGCCTCCTGTTATCTAATTCTGAAAAACCGTAGGGAGTAGGAGATACCTTCTCTTTCTCTTCTTCAACTAATCTGCCCTTCTATTACATGACCACAGCATGCCCTAAAAATTATTTTGTACTAATCTTTTGCTACACTCATGACTATCATAATTAAATAATTGTATGATTATCCATTTAATGATTATCTTACTCATTAGATCTTGGAACTCATAAGCAGATAAGTATCACCATCTAGCTCAAAGATGATCTATTACCAATGTTTAGCAAAAATGCCACATATGTGGTAGGAGCATAGAAGGTATTTATTTAATCAATTAGGCTGATGAGAAATGTGAGACTTAGTGGAGTTGAAACACACGTACTATCATCTGAATATATTTTGTCAAAAGATTGCTGGGAATAGTGCTGTGATCTTACAGATTTGAGAGTGTATCTACTTTCTGGACAGTCTATACCTGGACATTTTAAATTCCTGAGAGAGAGAAATTTTAGAACATAGAAAAGTTTGACCAGAGATACTGGTCAAAAAGTTTTACATGTCTTTGATTAAAAAAAAAATTAAATGATTATTCATATAAGATCTAGATAGTGCATTTTCTGCTTTCAGTCCTTTGCGTGATGCTAGAAATTATCTGATATGATAAGGGAGGATGGCTGGGAGCAGGTGACACAGGGATTACTGAATTTCAACTGAGTTTTTGATCATATTAATTCAACAAGAGAAAGGGTATTCTTACTGCGTATTGATATTGATTACAACTCCTCACTGTGAAATTTAATCACCTTGATAAAATAGTATATTTACTAAATTTTGCCTAATTTAGCACACAAATTAACTTGTTAAAAACTATATACACCTACTATATACATTTACCTAGTTATATTTATCCATTTATATACATCTACACCTAAATCTACATCAATTTTTTTCACATAATGTCCTGCTAAACTCTTATTTAGGCTCTGAAACAAAAATGACTTCAATTAAGGGATTCACATGTTATTAATTTATGTGTCTATTTATTTTGAGACAGGGTCTCACTCTGTCACCCAGGCTGGAGTGCAGTAGTGCTTGGTGCTATCAGAGCTTACTGCAGCCTCGACCTCCTGGCTTAATCAATCCTACCAACTCAGTCTCCCAAGTACCTAGGACTACAGGTCCACACCAACATACCTGGCTCACTTTTTACTTTTTATTTTTGTAGAGATAGAGTCTCACTATGTTGCCCTGGGTGGTCTCGAACTCCTGGCCTCAAGCAACCCTCCTGCTTCAGCCTCCCAAAGTGCTGGGATTACAGGTGTGAGCTACCTCTCCTGTCCTCTCATATCATTTAGATCTCCACAGAATGGATAGACAGATACCTTTTATTGATATTATTTGTATATAACTCAGGAAATTAGTACCAGCTTTTCCGTGAGCCTCCATCAAGTACTCATAGAAATGACTGGAGACACAGCAAGAAATTAGGGGGCTCTCTCTTCCTGGTTGTCGAATGAGGAGGAGGTCGAAGGCTGCCATTAGACAACGGGTGTGAAACGCCACCCACTTCATTGAATCTTTCTCTCATAAGTCAAAATCTTAAAGCTATTGGAAGGAGTCAGCAAATTCTCTCACCTTCATCACTTCTGGGAACAGAGTAGGAGCAACATCTATTTACTTCTGGCAGGAAGTAACAATGCTTCTTCCCATCCCTAGGAAGTAGGTAAAGGCCCACTGATCCTTAGAAAGAGTTAGACACAAAAGCTGCCTGTTTCTGTTCATAGGAGGGAGCACAAAATCCTCGTGGGCTCAGGACCTCATACCAGTAACAAGGAGGTGTCTGCTGTTTCTGCAGGAGGGGAAGAAAGCTCTCTTCTTCTGAAGATCTGCCATAGATATGAGGAAGTTTGACTGCTTTGGGAGGGCAGGAGTCAGAATACTCAGAAAGCTCTACACACAGGTTCCAATCTTACAGATCCTACCTGAGGCTGATGCTGGACCAGTAGAACTAATAGATCCCAATAGGTAACCCCATGACGACTTTAGCATGGAGTAACAAGGAATAACAGTCTACTGCTTTGGGAGAGGTAAGTGCATGAGCAGAGGTCCTCTCTGACATGCAGATATCCAGGGACTGTAGAAATCCTAGTGTGGAGCAAAGATACTGAGAAAAATATCCATTGGCTCTCCAGGGCCCATACAAAGCACAAGGTAACTGCAACCAATCACCTGAGGAATTTGGAGACTGTTTCATCAAAGTTAAAGATAGCAACAAAAAAAACCTAACTAAAGTCAACTATTCATGAGACTGGCTCAACACTCCAGATGATGTCCTGCTAGAAGAGGCTTGCACAATTCTGGGCAAATATACTACGTACCTCAGTCCCTACTCTTCTGTTCTTCTGTGCATGCTGTTTCACATGCATTAAAAAATTGCGGGAACACAAAAACAGGACAAAAATGATCCATTTTTTAAAAGAAAACTAGTCAATAGAGCCAGACTGAACAGACCCAGATTTTGGAACTATGAGGCAGCAACTTTAAAATACTTATAATTAATATGCTAAAGGTTCTAGTAGAAAAAGTAGATAATACATATAAACTATGGAAATTTCATCAGAAAAAAGAAAACCATAAAAATATTTAAATGTAAATGCTAAAAAAGGAAACACAATATTAAACAAGAAAAATTCCTCTTGTAAGTTTGTGAGCAGACTAGAGGCTGAAGAAAGAATCAGTGAACTTTAAGATAGGTCACTAGAGATTATCCAAAACAAAATACAGACTAATAAAAAAAATAGTAAAAAAAAAAAAAAAAAAGAGGTGCCAGGGAACAACCTCAGTGTTCTAACAGACGTGTAATTTAACTCCTAGAAATATAAGATACAGCAGCATAGGGCGGAAGAAAATATCTGAAGAGGTAATGGCTCAAAATTTCCCAAAATTATTAAAAGAAAACAAACCACAAATTCAATAGGCCAATAGAAATCCAATAGGAAGAAAAACAAAACAAAACAAAGAAAAAAAAAACTCACCTAGAGATACTACAGTCAAGTTTCTAAAACCAAGAATAAAGTGAAAGTCTTGAAGACAGCTAGAGAAAATTTTTTAAAATATATATATTAGAACAAAATGAAAGCGCCAGAAAGGACTTCCAATCGGAAACTGCAAGCCAAAACTCAATGAAATACTTTAAAATGCCAGAACTGGGGATGCTTAGCAGCCCACGTAATAAGGTCCCGCCATTGCACGAATCAATGGTTACGGATTCAGTAGTACTTGGGCTCAACATGATTAAGAAATAAAAATTAAGCCACTCAGGATTTGGACCATTAAAGATGTATTTTTAAAAATTGTTTAGCACCTTCTAATTATTTGAAGCTGCCATTTTCTAAGTTTAACTTGGTCTCTGAATTTTACTTTAACCTATGCATCATTTGCTTTTGTCTTTTACCTGAAGTTTAACTGGCCCCAGGTCTAATTGACTCTCCTTTTAAAATGTCTCTGAAATATGTCCCCTTCTTCTTTCTTCGCCCCTCCTGGCTAAGTTTGGACTTTCTCTTCTTGTGCACAGATTATTGTGGTGTTTTCTATTTTGTCCCCTATCTTCCCCCTAAGATTAATTACTCTGCCTATTTTTTTAATTTCAATCCAAAGCTTAAAACTCTTGAAGATTATACATGGCTTATATAAGCTCACAACTCTATAAGCAACAAGCACAAAGCCTCTTGCATGCTGATCCCTCTTCAACTACTTCCCCTCAAGGGCTCTACCTTTCTACTTGCTTTCCTCAGGACCTACAAAGTGAAGACTAACATGTCTTTATTCATTGCACTATTGAGGATTATTTTAGCCCCAGCTAACATAAATCATGCTTAAAAGTGGCTTAAGCAATAGGAACATTTATTTTATTATATAAAAGGTGGTCCAGAGATAGGTTTGCTTCAACATTGGTTGATTCAGCCCTCAAAGATATAATCACGTCAAGGAACTAGCATTTTTCCATTCTCAATTTGCTTAATTTCAGTGTTAACTTTAATTTTAGATGGGTGGCAAGATGCTGTGTAAATTTCAAACATTGTATCTAAATGTAATAATTTCTGGAGTAACAAATGTGATTATTTTTTCTTTTATATTCACTTGGAAAATGAAAACCTTTTTTAGAAAGCGCACTACACAGGACTGGGTAGAGTCGCTTGTGCCTGTAATCCCAGCACTTTGAAAGGCTGAAGCAAGAGGATCCCCTGAGCCCAGGAGTTCAAGATCATTCTGGTGGTGGGGGGCGGGAAACAAAAAATAATAAACTCACTCATGAAACCTTGTTTTACATTTCATTGGTCAGAACTGGTCACATTTTCACTCCATTATCCTTAGACCAGTTCAGCCCACTTCTGGAGATGTGTATGAATTCAGATTCCCATAACACAATGTGGAAATGGGGTGAGTATCTAAAATATCAGACTTTTAAGGAGGAAAAAATGAAAAAATGATGTAGGATTAAAAATAGTAATATTTAATATATGTGTGCACTTCTCTATTTTTGGAATACCCTGGGCTTATTTTAGATGACACTTTTCTACTTATTTTGCAAGATTTAGCTTAAATATCTTCTTCGTATGTTGTGTTTCCGGATTTCAGTTTACTTACTTCTTCATCTTAGATCAGCCAGGATTCAGTGAATGCCTACAATAAATTACTTATATTTAAATGACATTCTTTTTATGTCTTTCTACCTGGAATCTCCCAGAAAGTACCAACTATGTCAGTCATCTTTACTTATTCATCACTGAGCACAGTACCTAAGTTTAAAGGAAGAGACAAAAATGTTGAATTGGGTTTTCTACAACATTCTCGGTATATATTATATCAATTTTAAGTATGAAAATCCCTTGGTTCTGCATGTAATTTTTATACTTTCTGTGTGATTGGCTTTAACATAAAAGATTATTTACTCTTTGTAAATCATCTTGTAATAAATCAAAACTTGAAAAAATCAGAGGGCCATATGGATGTAAAATATTTCAGTCATCTGGCATAGATAATCACTTGATAGAGAAAATGTCAGACAAAATTACCTTTAAATGATTCTGAGTCCCCTGTGGAAATCATGTAACTATTGTATCTCTTTAAAAAATTCCATGCCTGGCTTTGATGAAACATTTATTACAAAATAAATATCTTGTGTAGCATATCATTGAGGGTTGTTGATATATCATCCAAATTCAATCTGAATATAGATGATCTTTTTAGATAACAATTCAAGTAGAAATCCTTAGATTTTAAAATTTATTTTGAATAAAACTGCCCCCAAACATTCATTTTTAATTACACATATTCCACACTTACAATCTTTGACCATCTTCAAATTGGTCTCTGAGAGATGAATATTTGACTTCAAAGATCACAATCATTTTAATAAATACAAGGTTATAGAGGCTAGCATCAGTGAAAATGGCAGAATATGGACCTCAGAACTTCACCCCTTCACAAAATAACTGCAAAAATCTGACAAAGATAGTCAGAATCAACTTTTAGAGAATTCTTGAAATTAATTAAAGGCTTACAGCACCCTGGTATCATTGGGTCAAGAAACCTGGCTGGATTTTGGTAAAAACAGAGAGTTTTGTGGTGTTTTATCTAGTGCAATTCCCTGTTCCTTAACTCCTCACAAGTCTTGAAAAATAACAGGCTATCTTTTAAGTACTGGAGGGAGCAGGGCACATTTGAAACTCTCTCAAAGTCTTATTATGAGAAAGGGTTCTTTCTTGGCCTGTCTGGTGGTTCACTGGAAAACTTCACCTGAAAAGACTGCCATTAATTGGCTCAAATTCACCCAATGCTCAAATTCACTCAATGTTAAAAGCTTTTCTTTGTGAGACCTTTGTAGAATGTTTTTCCATCAAGGCTGTCTGAGGCAGTGAATACTATTAATAGTAGGGGCAAACAATAGACTAACCACAATGCTTAAAAGGAAAGCCTTAGGATGAGATGTCCAAAGGGGCTTTGGAAAGCTCCAACATTCTTGGGACTCTAGAAGGCCATATCCATGTATAGGACTGTACACATGCTCAGGAAATGCCTGAGAAGGTGTCAAAGTATTACTTTAGGCTGATTTGGAGATTCTTTAAAAGCAGAAAGTAGTAGCTAAAAAGGAGTAGTCAATTACCTGGTTGAATATAGAAAGCATATTCAAACATCCTCAGAGGGTCACCTGGCAAAGACTTGGAGATTTACCCACTCTAGACACTTAAGGAAATATCTGTCCAATTAACTGAACACTGAGGTAGCTGAGTACAAACTTTAGTGGCTACATTTGACAAACATTACAATTACAAGCAGCAACACAAACCAACTTTGGGATGGGGGTAGAATTATTTTCCTTTTTCTTTTCTTTTCTTTTTTTTTTTTTTTTGAGATGGAGTCTCGCTCTTTCACCCAGGCCGGAGTGCAATGGCACAATCTCGACTCACTGCAAACTCCACTTCCTGGGTTCAAGTGATTCTCCTGCCTCAGCCTCCCAAGTAGCTGGGATTATGGGTGCCCACAACCATGTGTGGCTAATTTTTGTATGTTTAGTAGAAACGGGGTTTCACCCTGTTGACCAGGCTGGTCTCGAACTCCTGACTTCAGGTGATCCACCCGTCTCAGCCTCCCAAAGTCCTGGGATTACAGGCATGAGCTACCGCACCCAACCTGGGGGTAGAATTTGATTTCCGGAGTTGCTACGTTACTTTATTTTAAATATTCAGTTTTCAACAAAAATTATGAGATGTGCAAAGAAACCAAAAATTTTAACCCATAAATAGTGTCCAAGGATAGCCAAAACTAACCTGCGAAAGGAGAACAAAATTGGAAGATGCAGACTTGCCAACTTTAAATCTCACTACAAAACTATAGTAACTAAGACAGTGTCATGGAATAATGGAACTGACATATAGGTCAATGTGATATAATTGAAGGTATAAAATTAAGCCCATCTGTGATCATTTGATTTTTGATATGGATGTCAATACCATTCAATGGGGAGAGAATAGTATTTTCAGCAGTTGGCATTGGGATAGCCTAATGTAGAAGAATAAATTTGAAGTGCTACTTTACCCTATATGCAAAAACTAATTGAAAATATTTTGTCTTAGTCTATCTGTGCTGCTATAACAAAATACTACAGTCCAGATAACTTACAAAGAATATAAGTTTATTTCCTCACAGTTCTGGAGGCTGGGAAGTCCACAATCAAACCAGTAGCATATGATGTCTGGTAAGGGCCTGGTCTCTGCTTCCAAGATGGTGCCTTGAATGTTGTACCCTCCAGAGGGGAGAAATACTGTTCCTCTCATGGCAGAGAAAAGGAAAAGGCAGAATTCACTTCCACAAGCCCTTTTATAGTGACATCAACCCATTCATGAGGGCAGATCACATCACTCATTAGGCCCCACCACCCAACACTGTAGCAGGTATGAATTATGTTTCAACTTCAGTTTTGGAGGGCACTAAAACATTTAAACCATACCATGAATCAAAGGCCTAAGTGAAGGAGCTGAAACTATAAATATCTTAGAGAAAAACATAGGCATGGAATAAATCTTTGTGACTTTAGATTACCCAAAGTTTCTTAGATTTGGCACTAAAACCACAAGGAACTAAATAAAATATAGGTAAATTATAATTCAACAAAGTAAAAAACTTTTGTGCATTAAAGAACATTACCAAGAAAATGAAAAGACAGTCCTCAAAATGATGAGAGAAAATATTTGCTAATGATATATCCCATAAGGATCTCATAGCTGGATTATAGAAAGGCCTCTTATAACTTAACAAAATGACAACCCAATTTAAAAAATGAGGCATTTACTTGATTATAAATTTATACAAAGAAGACATACAAATGACTGAAAAGCACACAAAAAGATGGTCAACATCACCAGTCATTAGGGAAATGGAAATCAGAACAATGAGATACCACTTTTCATCCACTAGAATGGCTATATTTTTTAATAAAATATGAGTGTTGAAGATAATATGGAAAAATTGTAACCACAATTTATTGCTAGTGGAATAAACAGTGGTATATTCACTGTGGGAAACAGTTTAGAAGTTCCTCGAAGACTTCTACAGTTATGGGTTGCTTAATGATGGGATACTTAAGAGAAATGCATTGTTAGGCAATTTTGTAACTATGCAAACATCATAGAGTGTACTCACACAAACCTAGGAGGTGTAGCCTACTGCACACCTAGGCTGTATGTTATAGACTATTGCTCATGGGCTACACACCTGTACATCATATTATTGTACTGAATTCTGTAGGCAATTGTAACACAATTATGTGCATTTGTGTAACTAAGCATATCTAAACACAGAAAAGACAACAAAAATACAATATGAATGATAAAAGTTTCACACCTCTATAGGGCACTTATCATGAACAGAGCTTAAAAAATTGGAAGTTGCTCTGAGTGAGTAAGCAGTGAGTGAATGTGAAGGCCTATGACATTATTGTATGTTACTGTAGACTATACACATGGTACACTTAGGCTAGACTAAATTCATAAAAATACTTTTCTTTCTTTTCTTTTTTTTTTTTTTTTTTTGAGACAGAGTCTCACTTTGTCACCCAGGCTGGAGTGCAGTGGTGCAATCTCGGCTCGCTGCAACCTCTGCCTCCTGGGTTCAATTTTCCTGCCTCCATTTCCAGAGTAGCTGGGATAACAGATGCATGCCACAATGCTGGCTAATTTTTTGTAGTTTTGGTAGAGACAGCATTTCACCATGTTAGCCAGGCTGGTCTCGAACTCCTGACCTCAGTTGATCCACCTCCAATCCTTCCCAAAGCGCTAGGATTACAGGCGTGAGCCACCACTCCTGGACAATATTTTTCTTTCTTCAGTAAGTTAACCTTAACATACTGTAACATTTTTGCTTTATAAATTTTTAATTTTTTAAACTTCTGATTTTTTTTGTAGTAACATTTAGCTTAAAACAAACATTGTACAGCTGTGCAAAAATATTTTCTTTCTTTATATCCTCATTCTATTAACTTTGTTCTGTTTTAAAATTGTTTTACTTTATTTTTACTTTTAAACTCTTTTATTAAAAACTAAGGCATGAACATACACATTAGCCTAGGTCTATAGAGGGTCAGGATCATCTATATCACTGTCTCCTACCTCCACATCTTGTTCCACTAGAAAGTCTTCAGGAGCAGTAACATGCATGGAACTGTCATCTCCTATCATAACAATGCCTTCTTCTGGAATTTCTCCTAAAGAACCTGCCCGAGCCTGTTTTGCATATTAACTTTTTTTTTCACTAGAAAGAGTACACTCCAAAATAATGATATGAAGTATAGATAATATATAAACTAGTAACATATTTATTAACATCATCCAGTATTAATATTATATGTACCATACTTAAGTGTGTGTATTGTATATCATCTACCACATAACCATGTTTCTTTCAACAAAGGACTGCATATGCAATGGTGGTCCCATAAGATTATATTGGAGCTGAAAAATTCCTATCACCTAGTATTTACTACATTCTGCTTTTTAATTCTTATTTTAGAGTATAATTATTATTTTTTTAAAGAAAAGTAAATACACACCAGCTTCAGATGGATCCTTCAGGACGAATTCTGGAAGAAGACATTGCATTCATAGGAGGTGACAGCTCCATGCGTTATTGCCCCTTCATGAAGATGTTTCAGTGGGACAAGATGTGAAGGTGGAAGACAATGATATTGATGATCCTGACCCTGTACAGGCCTAAGCTAATGTGTGTGTTTGTGTTTGAGTTTCTAACAAAAAGTTTAAAAAACAGACCAAAAAAAAATTGTAATAGAAAAAAAATGCTTACAGAATAAGAATAAAAAGAAAAAAATTATGGCCGGGCGTGGTGGCTCAAGCCTGTAATCCCAGCACTTTAGGAGGCTGAGACGGTCGGATCACGAGGTCAGGAGATCGAGACCATCCTGACTAACACCGTGAAACCCCGTCTCTACTAAAAAATACAAAAAACTAGCCGGGCGAGGTGGCGGTCGCCTGTAGTCCCAGCTACTTGGGAGGCTGAGGCAGGAGAATGGCGTAAACCCGGGAGGCGGAGCTTGCAGTGAGCTGAGATCAGGCCACTGCACTCCAGCCTGGGCGATAGAGCGAGACTCCGTCTCAAAAAAAAAAAAAAAAAAGAAAAAACAATTTTGTACAGGTGCTCAATGTGTTTGTGTTCTAAGAGTTATTACGAAAGAGTCAAAAAGTTTTAACAAATTAAATTTTATAAAGTAAAAATGTTTTAGTAAGCTAGGATTTACTTGCTTACTTACTTGATCTCCACTGCCACTTTAATATTAATCAGCCCACTTGCCTAAATAATTCTTAATTTAAAAATGATGCTCCGTAACTCATGTTATTTGTCCTCATGCTTCCTATAACAAGTAACATACATTCTTCTCTTTATTACGAGATATTCTTGGTTTTAAGTGATTTATTCTTGTGGAGATCAGTGGAGAGAGAAAAATATTTTTATAAATTTTGCGTAGCCTATGTGTGCAGTGTTTACAGCAATGTCCTCGGCCTTCACATTCGGTGTTACAGTAGTGCCTCGGTAGTTACAGTAATGTCCTAGGCCTTCACATTCACTCACTCTGACTTATTGAATCACCCAGAGTGATTTCCAACCCTGTATGCTCCATTTATGGTAATTTCCCTATTTAGATATACCATATTTTATGTTTTTAATCATATTTTTACCTAACTTTTCTATGGTTAGATATACAAATACTTACCATTATGTTATACTTACCCATAGTATACAGTACAGTAACATTCCATACAGGTAGCCTAGGAACAATAGGCTCTACAATATAATCTATGTGTGTCGTAGACATACCTGCTAGATTTGTAAGTTCCCTCTGATGTTTGCAAAACAAGAAAATTTCTTAAGGACACATTTCTTAGAATGTATCCATGTTGTGAAGCAATGTATGTCTATTTTTATACTCCTGGCAGTAGGCTTGTTTTCACTGACATCACCACAAATATGTGAATAATGCATTGCAGTACAGTGTCACTAGGCAATAGGAATTTTTCAGCTCCATTGTTATCTTATGGATCCACCGTTGTGTATGAGGTCCCTCATTGACCAATATGGCATTATGTGGTACATGATTGTAGACAGAGTTATCACATGACTCAGAGATTCCACTCCTAGGTATACACCCAAATGAATTGAAAATAGATGTTCAACAAAAAGACATACACAAATGTTCATAGCAGCACTATTCATAGCAAGCAAAAGCCATCTAAATGGCTGCCAACCCAATAATGAATGACACATGTGATATATTTATACAATGGTAAATTACTCAGACATAAAAAATAAAGTATTCATACATGCTAACAAAGTGGATTAACCTTATAAAACATGGTAATAGGAAGAAGCCAGTTACAAAGGGCCAAATGTTGTAGGATTCTTTTTATTTGGAAAGTACAGAATAGCAAATGTGTAGAGATAGAAAGTAGATTAGTGGTTTCCTGGAGTTAGTGGGAAGAGGTATACAGAGTGACTACTAACAGGTATAGGGTTTCTTTCTGAAATGAGAAAACTGTTCAAAAATTAGATGGTGGTGATGTTCCATAACTTGTAAATATACTTAATTCCACATTTTCAAATGGGGCATTTTATGGTATGTGTATTACAGTAAAATACTTTTTAAAATTTATAAATGGTTTATTTTCAGAAGTAGTAGAAATAGCAATATAAATGGAATACGATTTCTTTCCCCTCTTATCTGTTTGGAAATGTAATCTGTGTCCTTTGTAATATAATCAGAAGTCTTGTTCTAGGTCAATTTGCTAAAAATATATTTGTTCTATGATCAGTTCACTAAATGTCTAGATGACAAAATAAGGTAGACAAAAATCTATACCCAGATTTAAGACAGTTAACCACAGGAATTTTGGTACAAAGGAGGAGTGGGATATGGACAAATTCAGACACAGAAATATAAAAATAGAGAAAATAGTAAAATGTTTCTAAGAGAAACCTTATCCATTCACATCAAAAACATTCAATATCTGAGTAATGTTTAGAGTCTAAAATGTGAAATGCATGTGAAGTTAAAGTTGAATCTAACTGGATTAAGAAATACCCAGCTAATTTTTTTGGGTGATGTAAATGTACTTGAGAAAAAAATCAACAATAGTTCAGAGACTTGGACTTTTTGTTACCTCAGGTGTTAGCCAAGTTGGTGTAGGGTGAGGAATTAGCTTGTGTCTCTAACACCTCGGAGAGGCATGACCCAACCAGTCCAAACTGTGACTGAGATCTGAGTTCTACTGAATTTCTGGAAAAAAAAAAAAAAGATTCTAGAGAAATAAAGGAGATCACTTATAATATTAAAATCTAAAAAGTACCACATCTATTGCTAATTGTTGCTACTGCATTTCTTTGTGGTTACTTGTATATGTCTAAGGTACCTTTGTAAATGTTAAAACCAAGAATAAATCACTTAAAACCAAGAATATCTCGTAATAAAGAGAAGAATGTATGTTACTTGTTATAGGAAGCATGAGGACAAATAACATGAGTTACGGAGCATCATTTTTAAATTAAGAATTATTTAGGCAAGTGGGCTGATTAATATTAACGTGGCAGTGGAGATCATTAATTGTCCCCTTCAAAGCTGTCATCATTTCTTTGTTTTCAGACAGCTGCATATGCCTTGTTCTCCAATTCTGTTCTCAGAGCCTTTTGAGGCACTTCAGTTCTGTTTGTTATGCTGAGGAAAGAAGTGTGGCAGCATGTATAAACTCCAGAGGTTCACAATATCAAATGGGAAGCAGCTGCTAGGTAGATAAAAGTGTTTGTAGAGCCTTTTGTCTAGGAGCCAGGGGGACGTAGGGATTATGTCTTTGGCATAAGGGTAGCAATATAATGCAGGGATATATGCCATGGCATAAAGTAAGTTAAGATTCACTGCTCTCTTGCTTTAAGTGAATCAATAGCATTAGGCTAAATGTACCTCTTCTTCCCCCTAAAGGATGGAGAGCTGTTGAAAGCTTTAAGGTGCTTAAAAATATAATGTTTTATGCTGAGCAAGTCTAGAAGAAAGAAAGCTGCTATAAAATATCGTCTACAGATGTCCAGGTGGAATGGTTGTGCTGTCCTTATTTCTCCTTCCTAGTTTATTAATATGTAGAAATAAAACATATACAAGGGACATGAATTTTTATAATATTATCTAACCTCACCATCTGAATGCAAAATACGTGGCTAAAAAAGACTAAAAGGGATGATTGTTGTAATCACAAGAATCTTTTAAATTCTTTAAGTAAGAAGTAACCCCTTTTAGCGAGATTTTAAATTCTTTAAGTAAGAATAACCCCTTTTAGCTAGATTTTGTAGGCCTTTTTTGAAAAGTGGGTCTGGCATAGTCTTTACTCCAGGGCATGATCCTTATACCCAAGGTACAGCCTTTCTTGTCTCAGTAGAATGGATGGTATGTGAACAGGATTGCTTGGCTTCCGTATAATAACACTGATGATCAGAATGTCAAATCAGACTTACAAAAAAAGAGATCTCGCAGAATGTCAAGGATTGGCAGTATTTAAAGGACACAGGTGGTGTGAGACACACACAGAGAGCATGGAGATTTCTGGGCCCATAACAGAGCTCCTAGGGTCCATATTCATACATTAGCATGGCTCTGGCCCAGTTGTCACATGGGGTTTCTATATAGTGTACGTTGAAAATCACTTACATAAAAGGGAGCTGTTTTGGTCATGAAACATCTTCCATTTGTAATTACATAGTTCTTGTGACATTTATCAAAGAGCCGGGACTCAAGATTAGATACATTCTACTTGCACTATTACAGAGAAGAGGATTCTCCTGCTTGTGAATACCAGTAGCATATTTGTCAGGAGGCCTGTCACGACTGTCACACGTTGCAGAGGTGTTTTTACAAGAGAATCTGACTGAGTCATCTTTCTTACCCAGGGGTCTTCCAGTAAAGGGAGAGAAAGCTTTGAAGTCCTGTAGCTTTTTCTCTGTTTTAGTATTTTTATTGTTTAATGTTTTCATTTTGAGACAGGGTCTCTGTTGCCCAGGCTAAACTGCAGTAGCAGGATCATGGCTCACTGCAGCCTCAAACTCCTGAGCCCAAGCAATCTTGCAGGCTTAGTTCCCTGATTAGCAAGAATTATAGGCATGTGCCACCACCCCTGGATAATTTTTTTTTGTTTTTTTTTTTTTAATTCTTTTGGAGATGGGCCCTGGCTGTATTGCCCAGGCTGGTCTCAAACTCCTGGCCTCAAAAGATCTTCCTGCCTTGACCTCCCAGAGTGCTGGAATTACAGGTGTGAGCTACCATGCCTGACAGTCCTCTTCTTCATATATCCCTGTGTCAATTCTTGGTCAAGATATTCTTGCCACACATTTCTCAAGTTTATTTTTATAGTTTTTTTTTTTTTTTTTTTTTTTACTATACTTTAAGTTCTAGGGTACATGTGCATGACGTTTATATCATGTATAACTCCCCAATGCAATCCCTCCCTCCTTCCTCCCCCCTCCCCATGATAGGCCCCAGTGTGTGATGTTCCCCTTCCCGAGTCCAAGTGATCTCATTGTTCAGTTCCCACCTATGAGTGAGAACATGCGGTGTTTGGTTTTCTCTCTTGTGATAGTTTGCTAAGAATGATGGTTTCCAGCTGCATCCATGTCCCTACAAAGGACGCAAACTCATCCTTTTTGATGGCTGCATAGTATTCCACGGTGTATATGTGCCACATTTTCTTAATCCAGTCTGTCACTGATGGACATTTGGGTTGATTCCAAGTCTTTGCTATTGTGAATAGTGCCGCAATAAACAACGTGTGCATGTGTCTTTGTAGTAGAGTAATTTATAATCCTTTGGGTATATACCCAGTAGTGGGATGGCTGGGTCATATGGTACATCTAGTTCTAGATCCTTGAGGAATCGCCATACTGTTTTCCATAACGGTTGAACTAGTTTACAATCCCACCAACAGTGTAAAAGTGTTCCTATTTCTCCACATCCTCTCCAACACCTGTTGTTTCCTGACTTCTTAATGATTGCCATTCTAACTGGTGTGAGATGGTATCTCATTGTGGTTTTGATTTGCATTTCTCTGATGGCCAGTGATGATGAGCATTTTTTCATGTGTCTGTTGGCTGTATGGATGTCTTCTTTTGAGAAATGTCTGTTCATATCCTTTCCCCACTTTTTGATGGGGTTGTTTGCTTTTTCTTGTATATTTGTTTGAGTTCTTGGTAGATTCTGGATATTAGCCCTTTGTCAGATGAGTAGGTTGCAAAAATTTTTTCCCATTCTGTAGGTTGCCTGTTCACTCTGATGGTAGTTTCTTTGGCTGTGCAAAAGCTCTTTAGTTTAATTAGATCCCATGTGTCAATTTTTGCTTTTGCTGCCATTGCTTTTGGTGTTTTAGACATGAAGTCCTTGCCCATGCCTATGTCCTGAATGGTACTACCTAGATTTTCTTCTAGGGTTTTTATGGTATTAGGTCTAACATTTAAGTCTCTAATCCATCTTGAATTAATTTTCGTATAAGGGGTAAGGAAAGGATCCAGTTTCAGCTTTCTACTTATGGCTAGCCAATTTTCCCAGCACCATTTATTAAATAGGGAATCCTTTCCCCATTTCTTGTTTCTCTCAGGTTTGTCAAAGATCAGATGGCTGTAGATGTGTGGTATTATTTCTGAGGACTCTGTTCTGTTCCATTGGTCTATATCTCTGTTGTGGTACCAGTACCATGCTGTTTTGGTTACTGTAGCCTTGTAGTATAGTTTGAAGTCAGGTAGCGTGACGCCTCCAGCTTTGTCCTTTTGACTTAGGATTGTCTTGGCAATGCGGGCTCTTTTTTGGTTCCATATGAACTTTAAAGCCGTTTTTTCCAATTCTGTGAAGAAAGTCATTGGTAGCTTGATGGGGATGGCATTGAATCTATAAATAACCTTGGGCAGTATGGCCATTTTCACGATATTGATTCTTCCTATCCATGAGCATGGTATGTTCTTCCATTTGTTTGTGTCCTCTTTGATTTCACTGAGCAGTGGTTTGTAGTTCTCCTTGAAGAGGTCCTTTACATCCCTTGTAAGCTGGATTCCTAGGTATTTGATTCTCTTTGAAGCAATTGTGAATGGAAGTTGATTCCTGATTTGGCTCTCTGCTTGTCTGTTACTGGTGTATAAGAATGCTTGTGATTTTTGCACATTAATTTTGTATCCTGAGACTTTGCTGAAGTTGCTTATCAGCTTAAGCAGATTTGGGGCTGAGACAATGGGGTTTTCTAAATATACAATCATGTCATCTGCAAACAGGGACAATTTGACTTCTTCTTTTCCTAACTGGATACCCTTGATTTCTTTCTCTTGCCTGATTGCCCTAGCCAGAACTTCCAACACTATGTTGAATAGGAGTGGTGAGAGAGGGCATCCCTGTCTTGTGCCAGTTTTCAAAGGGAGTTTTTCCAGTTTTTGCCCATTCAGTATGATATTAGCTGTGGGTTTGTCATAAATAGCTCTTATTATTTTGAGGTACGTTCCATCAATACCAAATTTATTGAGCGTTTTTAGCATAAAGGGCTGTTGAATTTTGTCAAAAGCCTTTTCTGCATCTATTGAGATAATCATGTGGTTCTTGTCTTTGGTTCTGTTTATATGCTGGATTACGTTTAGTGATTTGCGAATGTTGAACCAGCCTTGCATCCCAGGGATGAAGCCCACTTGATCATGGTGGATAAGCTTTTTGATGTGCTGCTGAATCCGGTTTGCCAGTATTTTATTGAGGATTTTTGCATCGATGTTCATCAGGGATATTGGTCTAAAATTCTCTCTTTTTGTTGTGTCTCTGCCAGGCTTTGGTATCAGGATGATGTTGGCCTCATAAAAAGAGTTAGGGAGGATTCCCTCTTTTTCTATTGATTGAAATAGTTTCAGAAGGAATGGTACCAGCTCCACCTTGTACCTCTGGTAGAATTCAGCTGTGAATCCATCTGGTCCTGGACTTTTTTGGTGGGTAGGCTATTAATTGTTGCCTCAATTTCAGAGCCTGCTATTGGTCTATTCAGGGATTCAACTTCTTCCTGGTTTAGTCTTGGGAGAGTGTAAGTGTCCAGGAAATTATCCATTTCTTCTAGATTTTCTAGTTGATTTGCGTAGAGGCGTTTATAGTATTCTCTGATGGTAGTTTGTATTTCTGTGGGGTCGGTGGTGATATCCCCTTTATCATTTTTTATTGCGTCTATTTGATTCCTCTCTCTTTTCTTCTTTATTAGTCTAGCTAGCGGTCTGTCAATTTTGTTGATCTTTTCAAAAAACCAACTCCTGGATTCATTGATTTTTTGGAGGGTTTTTTGTGTCTCTATCTCCTTCAGTTCTGCTCTGATCTTAGTTATTTCTTGCCTTCTGCTAGCTTTTGAACGTGTTTGCTCTTGCCTCTCTAGTTCTTTTAATTGTGATGTTAGAGTGTCAATTTTAGATCTCTCCTGCTTTCTCTTGTGGGCATTTAGTGCTATAAATTTCCCTCTACACACTGCTTTAAATGTGTCCCAGAGATTCTGGTATGTTGTATCTTTGTTCTCATTGGTTTCAAAGAACATCTTTATTTCTGCTTTCATTTCGTTATGTACCCAGTAGTCATTCAGGAGCAGGTTGTTCAGTTTCCATGTAGTTGAGCGGTTTTGATTGAGTTTCTTAGTCCTGAGTTCTAGTTTGATTGCACTGTGGTCTGAGAGACAGTTTGTTATAATTTCTGTTCTTTTACATTTGCTGAGGAGTGCTTTACTTCCAATTATGTGGTCAATTTTGGAATAAGTGCGATGTGGTGCTGAGAAGAATGTATATTCTGTTGATTTGGGGTGGAGAGTTCTATAGATGTCTATTAGGTCCGCTTGGTGCAGAGATGAGTTCAATTCCTGGATATCCTTGTTAACTTTCTGTCTCGTTGATCTGTCTAATGTTGACAGTGGAGTGTTGAAGTCTCCCATTATTATTGTATGGGAGTCTAAGTCTCTTTGTAGGTCTCTAAGGACTTGCTTTATGAATCTGGGTGCTCCTGTATTGGGTGCATATATATTTAGGAGAGTTAGCTCTTCCTGTTGAATTGATCCCTTTACCATGATGTAATGGCCTTCTTTGTCTCTTTTGATCTTTGATGGTTTAAAGTCTGTTTTATCAGAGACTAGGATTGCAACCCCTGCTTTTTTTTGTTCTCCATTTGCTTGGTAGATCTTCCTCCATCCCTTTATTTTGAGCCTATGTATGTCTCTGCATGTGAGATGGGTCTCCTGAATACAGCAGACTGATGGGTCTTGACTCTTTATCCAGTTTGCCAGTCTGTGTCTTTTAATTGGAGCATTTAGTCCATTGACATTTAAGGTTAATATTGTTATGTGTGAACTTGATCCTGTCATTATGATATTAACTGGTTATTTTGCTCGTTAGTTGATGCAGTTTCTTCCTAGCCTCGATGGTCTTTACATTTTGGCATGTTTTTGCAATGGCTGGTACCGGTTGTTCCTTTCCATGTTTAGGGCTTCCTTCAGGGTCTCTTGTAAGGCAGGCCTGGTGGTGACAAAATCTCTAAGCATTTGCTTATCTGTAAAGGATTTTATTTCTCCTTCACTGATGAAGCTTAGTTTGGCTGGATATGAAATTCTGGGTTGAAAATTCTTTTCTTTAAGAACGTTGAATATTGGCCCCCACTCTCTTCTGGCTTGTAGAGTTTCTGCCGAGAGGTCTGCTGTTATTCTGATGGGCTTCCCTTTGTGGGTAACCCGACCTTTCTCTCTGGCTGCCCTTAAGATTTTTTCCTTCATTTCAACTTTGGTGAATCTGGCAATTATGTGTCTTGGAGTTGCTCTTCTGGAGGAGTATCTTTGTGGCGTTCTCTGTATTTCCTGAATTTGAATGTTGGCCTGCCCTACTAGGTTGGGGAAGTTCTCCTGGATGATATCCTGAAGAGTGTTTTCCAACTTGGTTCCATTTTCCCCCTCACTTTCAGGCACCCCAATCAGACGTAGATTTGGTCTTTTTACATAATCCCATACTTCTTGCAGGCTTTGTTCATTTCTTTTTCTTCTTTTTTCTTTTGGTTTCTCTTCTCGCTTCATTTCATTCATTTGATCCTCAATCGCTGATACTCTTTCCTCCAGTTGATCGAGTCGGTTACTGAAGCTTGTGCATTTGTCACGTATTTCTCGTGTCATGGTTTTCATCTCTGTCATTTCGTTTATGATCTTCTCTGCATTAATTAATCTAGCTGTCAATTCTTCCACTTTTTTTTCAAGATTTTTAGTTTCTTTGCGCTGGGTACGTAATTCCTCCTTTAGCTCTGAGAGGTTTGATGGACTGAAGCCTTCTTCTCTCATCTCGTCAAAGTCATTCTCTGACCAGCTTTGATCCGTTGCTGGCGATGGGCTGCGCTCCTTTGCAGGGGGAGATGCGCTCTTATTTTTTGAATTTCCAGCTTTTCTGCCCTGCTTCTTCCCCATCTTTGTGGTTTTATCTGTCTCTGGACTTTGATGATGGTGACGTACTGATGGGGTTTTGGTATAGGTGTCCTTCCTGTTTGATAGTTTTCCGTCTGACAGTCAGAGGACTGTCTGTTGGTCTGTTGGAGATTGCTTGAGGTCCACTCCAGACCCTGTTTGCCTGGGTATCAGCAGCAGAGGTTGCCGAAGATAGAATATTGCTGAACAGTGAGTGTACCTGTCTGATTCTTTCTTTGGAAGTTTCCTCTCAGGAGTGACGCCACCCTGTGAGGTGTGGGGTGTCAGACTGCCCCTAGTGGGGGATGTCTCCCAGCTAGGCTACTCAGGGGTCAGGGACCCACCTGAGCAGGCAGTCTGTCCATTCTCGGATCTCAACCTCCGCGTTGGGAGATCCACGGCTCTCCCCAAAGCTGTCAGACAGAGTCGTTCGCGTCTGCACCGCCCCCGTTCTTTCCCCTAATGGGCTGCAGCTGTGCGCTGTCCGCAGAGGTAGAGTCTACAGAGACAGGCAGGCTTCCTTGAGCTGCTGTGAGCTCCACCCAGTTCGAGCTTCCCAGCGGCTTTGTTTACCTACTTAAGCCTCAGTAATGGCGGGCGCCCCTCCCCCAGCCTCGCTGCTGCCTTGCGGATAGATCGCCGCAGACGGCTGTGTTAGCAGTGAGGGAGGCTCCGTGGGCGTGGGACCCTCCCGGCCAGGTGTGGGATATATTCTCCTGGTGTGCCTGTTTCCTTAAAGCGCAGTATTGGGGTGGGAGTTACCCGATTTTCCAGGTGTTGTGTGTCTCAGTTCCCCTGGCTAGGAAAAAGGGATTCCTTTCCCCCTTGTGCTTCCAGGTGAGGCGATGCCTCGCCCTGCTTCAGCTCACGCTGGTCAGGCTGCAGCAGCTGACCAGCACCGATTGTCCGGCACTCCCTAGCGAGATGACCCCAGTACCTCAGTTGAAAACGCAGAAATCACCGGTCTTCTGTGTCGCTCGTGCTGGGAGTTGGAGACTGGAGCTGCTCCTATTCGGCCATCTTGCCTTTTATAGTTTATTTTACATAATTTTCTGAAACATTTTGTGCAAAAGCATAATCTTAGAAACATTCCATCAAATACCAGTATTTGAACTCTCTCATGGTGAGTAAGAATTATAACTCAATTGTTATTTTTCTTCAATTTTCCAATTATCCAAAGGTTTTAGTATGTATTGATGTCAACATTTAAGTATACATGTAATTTTTCTAAGGTCTAAATCTTCTTTTAGTTGTCCATGTTTCCTTCAGTGAAGTTCCCCTCAACAGGGATCTGGAAACAGACTCTTTCCTGGACTGAACTCTAGTCAGACTCTTCTGAGCCCTCTAGGCCTCTACCTTAGTGTTCAGAATTGTCAAGCCTGCATTGCCCAGTTATAACAAGAATCTTACTAAGTCAGTTTAGACAGAACTCTGCACCCTTGATAGCTAATCATCTTCAATATCTGATCAAAATCTTCAGCCACCACCCTTCATATTTGATCAATCTGGCCTACCTTCAGTAAGAATCCTGACACATCAGATTAGCAAGAATCCTCTTTACTCCTGATGTTTCCTGTTAATATTTTTCTATCCAGTAACCCCATGCTTCTTAGCTATAAATCTCCACCTGTACATACTGTATTTGGAATTAAGCCAAGTATCATACCAAGGTCTTTTCCTCTTTTGCAACAATTCCTGGGGGGAAAAAATCTGGTTTTTATGCTTTAACTACTGTCCAGGTTTTGTTTCCTTTGACCCTCTAAATTATCCTCCTAAAATGCGTTTCATCCTGGAGTCATCATCTACAAAATTGTATTTTTTATTTGACTTTATCAACAAACTCAAAACTCCTTTGTTACACAATATACTTTTAGCAAAAGGTTAACATTTGACACATCATACCTCATTTACAATTATAGTATCATTCTCTATTCCTTCTCAGCCAGAATGATATTCCCAATGAACCACACATCAAGTACCTGTGGGGATGACTTGAGGCCATAGTTCAGTCATTACAGATCCATTCTGTTGTTTGGTCATAATAAAACCTCAGATAGCATGGTGCCGGTTTTTACTGACATTGGCATCTGGATATCATTATGTAGTATTGTCCAGCTACATTCCATAAGGACCATATAGTGTTGTTTTTTTATTTGTACCATGTGGAAGACAACCCTCCCTCCCACTAATCCCTGGCTTTTTAAAAATCTTGTTTGTGTTCCCAGGGTAATAGAGAACAATTAGTCTCCTATTGTCCAGTGAGATTCTTCCACGATCTCGTCTTATCATGGTTTTCCCATAAATGTACCATCCTAGCCCAACCTCCTATTAAAGATGTCAAATTTCGTAATGATTAGAACATCCAGTAATCCTTTCAGAGGAGGGTAAATTTTTTCCCAGCAATGAGGGTAGTTCTAGTTTTTTATTAGGATAATTATTTCTTTTTTTCTTTCTTTCTTTTTTTCTTTTTCCTTTTTGAGACAGAATCTCACTCTGTTGCCCAGGCTGGAGTGCAGTGGCACGATCTTGGCTCACTGTAACCGAGGCCTCCTGGGTTCACACGATTCTTGTGCTTCAGGTTCCTGAGTAACTGGGATTACAGGTGTCCACCACCACACCTGAATTTTTGTATTTTTAGCTAAGATGGGTTTCACCATGTTGGCCAGGCTGGTCTCAAACTCCTGACCTCAAGTGATCCACCTGCCTCGGCCTCCCAAAGTGTTGGGATTACAGGCGTGAGCCACCGCACCTGGCCTAGGATAATTATTTCATTTTTCTACTCTTGTATAACTTTATTATTTTCCCAGGCTGATTTCAATCCAGTGTCCTAGAAGAGAGGTTCCTCCAGTGTCTATTTTGGTTAGCTGGTCTTTTAAATGCATTTTTGAAAGATAATGTTGGATATGCAATTATTGTTTGATGGAATATTTTTTCTTATGTTTAAAATATTTTAGTACATCCTCTTGCTTACATGGTTTCTAATGAGAAGTCCACTGTAATTCTTACCCTTGTTTCTTATAGGTTTTTATCTTTTTACTTCCTTCAATATTTTCCTTTTGTTTTTGGTTATTTGGAGTTTGAATATTATATACATAGGTATAGATTTTTTAATTTTTAATTTTTATGGATACATAATAGTGGCACATATTTATGGGCACATGATATTTTAATTCGTGCATACAATGGTCAAATCAGGGTAACTCAGATATCCATTACCTCAAATATTAATTTCTTTGTGTTGAGATCATTTCAAATTCACTCCTTTAGTCATTTTGAAATATACAATACATTATTGTTACTTATTATTATCCTATTGTGCTATTGAACACTAGATTTTAGTCTTTCTAGCTAACTGTATTTTGTACCCATTATTTAACCTTCTTTTTTGAATTTGAATTTGACTTTTTTATTTCAATAGGTTTTTGGGGAACAGGTGGTGTTTGGTTACATGAATAAGTTCTTTAGTGGTGATTTCTGAGATTATGGTGCACCTATCACCTGACCAGTGTACAATGTAACCAATGTGCAGAATTTTATCCCTCACCCACCTCCCACCCTTTCCCCTGAGTGTCATAAGTCTATTGTATCATTCTTCTGCCTTTGCATCCTCAAAGCTTAGCTCCCACTTATGAGTGAGAACATACGAGTTCGGTTTTCCATTCCTGAGTTACTTCACTTAGAATAATGATCTCCACTTCCCTCCAGGTTGCTATGAATGCCATTATTTCATTATTTTTATGGCTGAGTAGTATTCCATGGTATAGATAAACCACATTTTCTTTATCTACTCATTGACTGATGGGCATTTGGGCTGGTTACATGTTTTTGTAATTGCAAATTGTGCTGAAATAAATATGCATGTGCAAGAATCTTTTTCATAAAATGACTTCTTTTTCTTTGGGTAGATAACCAGGAGTGGTATTGCTGGGTCAGATGGTAGGTGTACTTTTAGTTCTTTATGGAATCTCCACACTGTTTTCTGTTTCCCATAGTGGTTGTACTAGTTTACATTTCTACCAACAGTGTAAAAGTATTCATTTTTCACCACATCCATGCCAACATCTTTCTTTTTTTTTTTTTTACTTTTTGATTATGGCCATTCTCACAGGAATGAGGTGATATTACATTGTGGTTTTGATTTGCATTTCCCTGATAATTAGTGATACTGAGCATTTTTCTCCCATGTGTTTCCTGGCCCTTTGTATGTGTTCTTTTGAGAATTGTCTATTCATGTCCTTAGCTCACTTTTTGATGGGATTATTTGTTTTCTTCTTGGTGACTTGTTTGAGTTCCTTGTAGATTCTGGATATTAGTCCTTTGTCAAATGTATAGATTGTGAAGATCGTCTCCAACTCTGCGGGTTGTTTGTTAACCTCGTTGATTATTTCCTTTGCTGTGCAAAAGGTTTTTAGTTTAATTAAGTTCCATCTATGTATGAGTGTGGGGTTTTTTTTGCATTTGCTTTTGGGTTATAAGTTATGAAGTCTTTGCCTAAGCCAATATCCAGAAGGGTTTTTCCAATGTTATCTTCTAGAATCGTTATGGTTTCAGGTCTTAGATTTAAGTCTTTGATCCATCTTGAGTTGATTTTGTATAAGATGAGAGATGAGGATCCAGATTCATTCTTTCACATGTGGCTTGCCAAATATCTCAGCACCATTTGTTGAATAGGGTGTCTTTTCCCCACTTTATGTTTTTGTTTGATTTGTTAAAGATCAATTGACTGTAAGTATTTAGATTTATTTCTGGGTTATCTATTCTGATCCATTGGTCTATGTGCCTCTTTTTATACCAGTATCATGCTGCTTTGGTGACTATGGCCTTAGAGTATAGTTTGAAGTTGGGTAAAGTGATGCCTCCAAATTTGTTTGTTTGTATTTTCTTAGTCTTGCTTTGTCTATGCAGACTCTTTTTTGGTTTCATATGAATTTTAGGATTGTTTTTTCTAGTTCTCTGAAGAATGATGGTAGTATTTTGATGGGGATTACATATAATTTTAGATTGCTTTTTGGCAGTATGGTCTTTTTCACATTATTGATTCTACCCAACCATGAGCCTGGGATGTGTTTCCATTTGTTTGTGTCATCTACGATTTCTTTCAGTAGTGTTTTGTAGTTTTCCTTGTAATGGTCTTTCACTTCCTTGGTTAAGTATATTCTTAAGTACTTTATTTATTTATTTTTTTTTTTTGCAGCTATTGTAAAAGGGGTTGAGTTCTTGATTAGATTCTCAGCTTGATCACCTTTGGTGGATAGCAGAGCTATTGATTTGTTTACATTAATTTTGTATCCTGAAACTTTACTGAATTCATTTATCAGTTCTAGGAGCTTTTTGGATGAGTCTTTGGTGTTTTCTAGGTATACAATCATATCATCAGCAAACAGTGAGAGTTTGACTTCCTCGTTAATGACTTGGATGCCCTTTATTGCTTTTCCTTGTCTGATTACTCTGGTTAGGACTTCCAGTACTATGTTGAATAGAAGTGGTAAAAGTGGGCATCCTTGTCTTCTTCCAGTTCTCAGGGGGAATGCTTTCAACCTTCCCCATTCAGTATAATGTTGGCTGTGGATTTGTCATAGATGGCTTTAATTACATTAAGTTATGTCCCTTTTATGCCAATTTTGCTGAGGGTTTTAATAATAAAAGGTTGCTGGATTTTGTCAAATACTTTTTCTCCATCTATTGAGATGATCATGTGATTTTTGTTTTTTAATTATGTTTATATGGTGTATCACATTTATTGACTTGCATATGTTAAATCATCCATGTATCCCAACTAGCACTTCTTTACCTCTCTTTCCTCATTACCCTTCCCAGCCACTGGTAACCATCATTCTACTTACACTCTAGCTCCCTTATATCAATTTTTTAGCTTCCACATGAATATGAATGTGTGATATTTGTCATTCTGTGTCTAGCTTATTTCCTTTAACATAATGGTCTCCATTGCCATCCACATAGGTACAAATGACAAGATTTTATTCTTTTTATGGCTCAATAATATTTTATTTTGTATATTATACCTAATTTTCTTTATTCATTCCTCCATTGTTAAACATTTAGGTTCCAATATCTTGGCCATTGTGAATAATGCTGCAATAAACATGCAAAGGCAGATGTCTCTTTGATATATTGATTTCTTGTTTTTGGATATATACCCAGCAGTGGGATTGCTGGATCCTATGGTAGTTCTATTTTTATTTTGTTGAGGAACCAAAATACTGTTTTCCATAGTACCTGTATTACTTTACATTCCCAGCAACAGTGTATGAGCTTTTACCTTTCTCTACCTCCTCACCAGCCTCTATTATTATTTATCTTTTTTATAATACTCATTTTAACTGGGGTGTGATGATATCTTACTGTGATTTTGGTTTGCATTTCTCTGATGATTAGTGATGTTGAGCATTGTATACCTGTTGGCTATTTGTACGTCTTTTTTTTTTTTTTTTTTTTTGAGAAACATCTATTTAGGTCTTTAGTCTATTTTTAAAAATTTGATTATTTGATTATTTTTTTTTTTTGCTATTGAGTTGTTTGAGCTCCTTATATATTTTTGTTATTTACCTTTTATTAGGTTGATAGTTTGCAAATATTTTCTTCATTCTGAAGATTGTCTCTTCACTTTATTGATTCTTTCCTATGCTGTGAAAAAATTTTTAGCTTGAATATTTATCCCACTTAATGTTTTTGTTGGATCTGTGGTTTGATGTCTGCCATTAATTTCAGATAATTCTCAGCCAGTATTACTCCAAATATTTTTTCTGCTCCATTCTCTTTTTCTTCCTCAACAATGCACATTTTATATGTTTTGAAATTATCCCACAGTTCTTGAGTGTTCTGTATTTTTCATTTTGTTTTTTTCTCTTTACATTGCAGTTTGGGAAGTTTTCACTGAAATATCTTCAAGATCACTGATTCTTTGCTTAGCCATGTCAGCTCTACTGATGAACCCATGAAAAGCATTCTTTATTTCCTTGGCAGTATTTTTATTTATCTAACATTTTATTTTAATTCTTTCTTACAGTTTTTATTGATTGATTGATTGATTGAGATGGAGTCTCACACTGTCACCAGGCTGGAGTGCAGGGGTGCAATCTCGGCTCACTGCAACCTCTGCCTCCCAGGTTCAAGCAATTCTTCTGCATCAGCCACCTGAGTAGCTGGGATTACAGTCGCGTGCCACCACAGCCAGTTAATTTTTTTATTTTTAGTAGAGATGGAATTTTGCCATGTTGGCTAGACTGGTCTTGAACTCCTGACCCCAGGTGATCCACATACCTTGGCCTCCCAAAGTGCTGGGATTACAGGTATAAACCACTGTACCAGGCCCTTTCTAACAGTTTCTATCTTTCTGTTTACATTATTTATATATGTTCTTGGATGTAGTCTAATTTTTCCATTGTATTTCTTAACATATCACAGTTATTTTAAACTTCTTGCCTAACAGTATCCACATATTTCATATCTCAGTCTAGTCTGGAGGTTTGCTTTGTCTCTTAAGACTGTTCTTTCTGGTCTTTTAGCATGCTTTGTAATTTTGTTTTTGTTGTTGTTGAAAGTCAACATGATGCATCAGGTAATAGGGACTGAGGTAAATAAGCTTTTTTATATAGGCAAATAATGTTTTCATATAAATTTTTATGTTAATTTGGCTAAAAGTTGGACTGTGTTCAATGTTTCCTATATAGCTGTAAGCACCAGAGGTTAAGATCTCTCTAGTGTTTTTGTTTTTATTCTTCTATTGTTTCTGCATCTCCCCAGTAACTCCTTAAATGAAGTCTGCACCTGGCAGTTCTTTCAGTTATAATTACTTGCTGTCGTACAGGGGCTTTTCTGATGTGGTGGTAATATGAGAAAGGGAGGGAAAGAGTTCTATAATGCTCTGTTTTATTTTCAGTCTTTTAGTGGCCAGTTCCTAGGTTGTGACCTTTACAAGTGTTTCTTAACTTTTATCCCCATTCCCTCTTACCCCGCACCCTCCACCACATACTTAGGTGACACCGGAAGGCTAGGAGTTGGAGTGGATAACTTCCCTTCTCCCGTGTTGAATATGGCTCTAGTAATGTGTTTTCCCCGATGACTAGGTCTTCGTTATGGAGAACACTGGGTATATTTCAAAATGATTACTTTTCCCCTACCCCTGCCAGAAAGACATGAAGATTTTCACTGGCTCTTTACCAGTGAGAATCTGATGAGTTTCCCAAGAAAAAGTCCCCTAAAGATTAGGGGTCTGTAGAAGACTCATTCACTGTAAACTTTCATGTTCTCTTCATCCACATTTATCCTCCAGCAGTTTATCATAGTTGTTACTTAAGTGTTCCTACTAGTTTATGGCTCCAGCAGTTTCTGCATATAGTAAGCTGATCACAGCTGTGACTCTCTGTATTCACCTGTTTTTCAGATTTCATGGAGGCAGTTTTCCCTGAAACCTCAATTCTTAGAAGGACCCAATAAATGTCATTGATTTTTTAGTCTGTTCAGATTTTTTTCTCTTTATAAGTATGAAAAAGATGACTTTCAGTTTGTTTACATATTGGAGTGGAAACTGAATTTTTCTACGCTGACTTACGGTTTTAAGGCTCCAGTTACATTAGTTAGTTCACCCTAACTCAGCAAGAAGCATTATCCCATGTCCAATTCCTAAAATGCCTACAGAATTTCTGGCATGCCAAGGACAGTGTTAATAAAGTCATATAGGTTTTTGCCATTGGACTTTTACAAGATTTGTCAATTTGAGAAAATAGTGTGCATGCACCATGAAATATTGTATGTTTCATCAGAACATCAACTAGATATATTTATGAAAACAGGATATTTAAGCCAAGAGAAGGAGCAGTTCCAAGTGAATCATAATTCCAAAACACAACAAAACCACACTATTTCCATGAGAATGTAATAAAAAAAAAACCTCTATCTGAGTTGCCATAAAACTTCCAATAAATGTTTTTTGTATTTCCAGAGAGGAGTTATTGATAACATCACCTTCTTTGAGGATTGCTTGGTAACATTTACATTTTCCTTAAGTTCCATTCTTATCTACATTTGGCATATGAAAAGGAGAAAATCAAGCTCTGATGTATTGAGCAGGCTGCAGCAATCTGCTTCCTATTATCAGCAGGCTACTGTCTTGGCAACATGTCATTGTAATTTATGACTTGATTAAGAACAGACACTCTGCTCTTCAACATTCACCACCCTATATGATTCAATGGTAATATCTCTCTAGGTCATCTGTAAAAATAATCCTAATGAAAAATATAGCTTATGTAAAATATTAGCCTAATGATTGTTATAGTTGGCTACCAGTGAGGTGAGTTAGTGAAATTATGCACTCATTAATTTTCTCCGAATGTTTCAGATGAATTTTTTTGGCAAATACATTAATTAGAAAAAGTCCAGATCACTTTCTCTGCGGAAAACAGATCTGGCATTCTTCTTTCCAGCTTGGCCATTAGTTGGTGCTGGATCTGAGAGATCACTAAGAGTATTATTTTCTTGCTCTGGGACATTCTCATAGAAATAGTGTGGTATTGTTGTGTTTTAAAATTATGATCCACTTACTAGTGTTTCTTCTGTTTGCTGCAATATCCTGTATCCATTTGATGTGCACTAATTCTGCAATGGTTGTGTTGCCTGGCTTAATATAATATTTAACCATAGGGCTTTAGAGTTTCAGAAAACTGTAACACTTTGGCTCCCTATTGGGTCAATATTAAATCTGATAATCTAAATATTACATATTATTGGTAATAAACTGAATTCACAATTAGTCTTAATTTGATGAAGAGAGTAAAGTTATAACACATTCTAAGGTACTTTATGAAAATTTGCTGTCAAATTTTATGTTATTAGTATTGTATCTGGACCATTTATATCATCTTCCTTGGGCACACTGTAACAGGCAAAGCCAAGTAAAAATTAGGAAATTTGGGAAATAAAGTTGTGCAGTTACATTTTTCCCAGTTTCCTCATTCCCTTTACCTAATTTTAGAAATCTTAGTGGAGTCCCTACCTTACTTTCTTTTATATTCAACCTAATGACTCAATTGTATAAACAATAAGCCAAACCTTTACATCTTTTTTAACACCAGATTTCATTCATAACTAGATTTACAACATCTCATTTGAATTTTCAGTGAAACCACTGCTCTGTGGATGAAGCTGAATGTGATATGTTTGTGTAATGTTTCCTTGCCCAATTTTGTACATTGGTAGTAATAAATTATACACTGTCATCAAAATTAATACATGCCACTGGACAGTATTCTCTGAGATTGCTTCCATTTTGTAACCAAAGTGTAGAGTAGTGGCAGTCCTAGCTAACTCCAATTTGCAGATCACTTGAACCTACTAGTAGAGGACCAATAGAATTCACTTGCCAGCTACTCCAATCCCCTTGATCATGAGAAATTTGTCCCATAGTCATTTTTAAATGATTTCTTCCCCATTAACACTGAGTAAAGTTGTTTGTCATGTTAGTTATATCCTCTCTTTTCCTATTGGTGCATAGCTATGCACTCATATGCTTACTTCTTTCATAAATTTAGCTAGCTCCAAGGATCTGACTATGACAGTATCTACCATAGTTAGCAGTGAAGGCACTGAGTTAAGTAAGTCCCTCTGCTAATCATAAAGGTAGTTTAGGGTCACCTGCACTCATGCTACTCTTAGTACTTTGGAAAGAGTACTCCATTGCTGAGTTGGTGATAGAGTAGGTCTTAACTTTGTCAGGTTGGTCTGCAAAACTACTGACTTCACCCACTGCCTTAAGTTAATTGTCACACTATCAAAAGCAGCTGACAGAAGTTTGTTGTCACTTGATGTTTGATGTTTAATTATTAATTCATATGATTTATCCTACTTATGAGTCTTTAGAATCTGTAACTTTTTTTAGATCATTAATTCTAAGTACTTGTGCCAATAATTGTTAACCAAGTTTCTGTTGATATTCCTTTATAAAGTAACCTAACATGTGTCAGTATACTTTGGAATTTTGCGGTCATTGGGCTGGGGATCCTGCTACCTGCATCGTTTTTTGATTGATTAATGGTCTTAATTTACTTTGTGAGTGAAGGTAACATCTTTCCAACTGGCCACTAAAGCATGAGACAACTTTCTAGGGACAGGTAAAACTGTCTTTACTGCTATATTTCCCACTACTGCAGCTTCAGACTTTTGAGGTTTGGATTTTACCTGAGTTACTGGAAAAAGGCAGGGAATAGAAATTTCCACTAATTTTTCTTCTGCCTGTTACTCTCTGGATATCTGAAAAGCCACTTCCGTGTTTCTAGATTAATTTCCTCAAAATCTGTTTGGAAAGATTTGTCCAAATATTTTGCCTCCCAGGATGTTTTTATTTTAAAGAAAGAGTAGATAGTCAACCTGGCATCAAATCGTCATTTTTTCATCCCTTTTATTTTTTTTTTGCCACTAATACCTGGCTGTGATCATCCTTGAGTCTGAAAGAAACTTCTCTTTACTGTACCAGTAGGAGTTAATATAAAAAGTGGATTGTTGTATCAAATCCACATAGGTCAGAGATTTTATCTGGTATCAAACTGTTTTAATCATTTCAAGGATACAAGTACTTGCAGCAAAGAGAAGAGAGACATCTAGGATGCTAATGGTGTTCTTCAGATTCATGGTGTGTTAGGATACATTCTGGGTCAGATATAGTCCATGAAGTCTCTAAGTTATGCATGAAGGGTGCCACTTACACAAAAGGAAATTAATTTGGTCATTAAACATCTTCATTTTATTCACTAATAATTACATAACTTAAGTAACATTATTACGAGAAGTCATTCCCATCAATCCACACACTTTAGGATTGTTTTCTCTAAGCAAGCCTTGTATATTCCAGGTACATCCTGCTAAATGCATTCTATAGATAAGGACTTTCATACTCTGTTTTTCAGGAGACAATCTTATTAGCAGGTTTGCAAGGGGGTTTGACCAGGTCATCATTCTTTCTTTGCTTCAATATCTTGTGAAAAAGAAGAAAGATCTTTTCATTCTCAAACTGAAACCTAAACATCTCCTATCATCAAGCAACCTTCACTGTCTCTGTTATGCTCTTAACTTGGTAGCAGTTTCTCTCTGAAAGGCTTTGTGGAGTCTTCCTTTAATATTTGCAGACAAGTCCTCAGCCAATAATATGTGTGCAATCTTAACATAGATGTATGCCCTTAACTGTCTCCCTTAGGGATCCTCCTCTCAAGATTCTGCCCCCCAAATTGCAGTTGCTTCTGCAGTTCAAACTCCAATTTCTGCCTCTAACTTCAGTGGGACTATTGCGTTCTGCTTGGCTTCTACCTCACTGTGCTTCTGTGCTGCTCTTCTCAGGGATCAGTCTTGTGGTTCCTGTTGTCCAGTGATTGAAAACTCTTGCCTCACAATTTGACCAGTTTTATTTTTGTGTGTGTGGCAGGAGAGCATGTCCAGTGTTAGTCTGTGATTCTGTCATAGGGAGAAATGGAAGTCTTCATTTTTATCTTATTTTCGAGTTCAGTAGATTTAATTTTTAATGCCCATCTGTCTGCCATAGGCTTTTCTATTCATGTTTTGGTTGGCTGAATTTGATCCATATTAGGATTTTCTAGAAGTTAATAGGGATGATGTTTTCTGAGTCTCTGTACATTAAAAAATCATTTATTGTTGGTTGTGTTACATGACTGACAATTTGGTTTAGTGTAATTATTTTTAGTCATAAAGGTATGACTTTTCATAAAAGTATGAAAAATAATGAAAGACAATTTAAATACTTTATGAATTTTGCTCCATTTCCTTCCTCATTGAATATTTCAGTAGTGAATCTTGAAGCTAGCAATAATTGAATTCAAATACCTTACTTTTTGCCTTACTGCCAAAAGATTGTTTTTAAAGTCCATATAATTTTCTATGCATACCCTGGGATAGAGTGTGTTGGGTTACATTTTTTTTTCTGACACATAGATTATTCTTTTTATTCTATAGGTTATTTTCTTTTATATCTGGGACATTTTCTTTAAATGAAACTGCAAGTTTTATCGTTAATATGGTTATCTCACAATAATGATTATGAGTGCCTTGGCCTTTCTTTCTGCTGTATCTAACTATTATTCACATCTTTCCAAATTATTTGTATGAATTTAATTATTTTCTTTTCTCTTATTTCTAACTACTGTTGCCCTTGCTTCAGTCTTCAGCTGTGTTTATTCTCTATAATGCTCCTCTCGATTTAACTTTCATTAATATAGTGGTTCTACTTTTTCTTCCACTTCTTTATTGAGCTGTCAGTTCATGTATTAATCATTTATTTAATGAATACTTAATGACATGCTTTGTGCCAGGCACCATTCTTGGCCTTGACATTACATAAACAAATCATTGAGGGAAATCTCTGCTCTCATGGAGCTGATATTATAATGGGGGAAAGAACATCATTAAATTAAATGTTATTGGAAAAAATCAATGTAATGGGAGAGAGTGTTGTGAGGGTATTTTATAAATTAAGAAGTGTGATGGTTAATGCTGTGTCAACTTGATTGGATTGAAGGATGCAAAGTATTGATCCTGAGTGTGTCTGTGAGGGTGTTGCCAAAGAGATTAACATTTGAGTCAGTGGAATGGGAAAGGCAGACCCACCCTTAATCTGGGTGGGCACCATCTAATCAGCTGCCAGCACAGCCAGTGTGTAAAGCAGGCAGAAAAATGTGAAAAGACTAGACTGGCTTAGCCTCCCAGCCCACATCTTTCTCCCACGCTGGATGTTTCCTGCCATCAAACATCACACTCCAGCTTCTTCAGCTTTGGGACTCGTACTGGTTTCCTTGCTCCTCAGCTTGCAGACAGCCTATTGTGGAAACTCACCTTGTGATCCTGTGAGTCAATACTCCTAAATAAACTCCCTTTATATGTATGTCTATCCTATTAGTTCTGTCCCTCTGGAGAATCCTGACTAACACCAAAAATATCAGGGAACCCTATTGATAAGATGATATTTGACCATTTCATCTCCTGATTTTCATATTACCTTCTTTTCATTGAGGACTCATACCCCTGCTTTGTCTTCTGGTTTTTTAGAAAATGTGATTTTATTGAACTTAAAAGATATAACTTGTGGGATAATTGGCATTATTTTTGTGTTCAACATGACAGCAGCTTTTTTTTTTTGAGACAGGGTTTCGCTCTTGTTGCATAGGCTGGGGTGCAATGGTGCAATCTTGACTCACTGTAACCTCCAACTCCCCAGTTCAAGCAATTCTCTTGCCTCAGCCTCCTGAGTAGCTGGAACTACAGGTGTGCGCCACCACACCCAGCTACTTTTTTGTGTTTTTAGTAGCAACGGCGTTTCACCATGTTGGCCAGACTAGTCTTGAACTCCTACCTCAGGTGATCCGCCTGCCTCGGCCTCCCAAAAATGCTGGGGTTACAGTCGTGATCACCATGCCCACATGGCAACATTTTCTGATTGGTCTTTACATACAATCTTTCATAGAGATCCTGTGCTTGTCCTGGTTACTCATATTAAAATTGTGAGTATTTGATGGAGAAGGGGATCTCAGGCTGTGTTCCAGTCTATTATAAGGGTTTTTTTTTTTTGACATAATATTTTGTTTGAGATTTATTTTCAGCATTTATTTCTCTTTGGCCCATGGGTTTAGCGTTGGAAACAGTTTGAAAATCTCTCTTCTGCCGCCTTGTGGGAGAGCTTCTTCCTGCAATCTATGCTAAGTCAGTTGCTGGCTCAGCTGGTCACTTTGCTTCAAAGAGCCGAATAATTCCAGAGACTTTCCTGTCCCCAACTTATAGTTATTTCTGCTATGACAGACAGAGGGATTTTATTTTGCACTTTGGTTTGTACTCGACTTTGGAAAGGTATTATTTCCTTTTTTTTTTTTTGGCAGAGTCTCCCGCTGTCGCCCAGGCTGGAATGCAGTGACGCCATCTTGGCTCACTGCAAGCTCCGCCTCCCGGGTTCACGCCGTTCTCCTGCCTCAGCCTCTCCAGTAGGTGGGACTACAGGTGCCCACCACCATGCCAGGCTAATTTTTTGTGGTTTTAGTAGAGACGAGGTTTCACCTTTTTAGCCAGGACGGTCTCGATCTCCTGACTTCATTATCCGTCTGCCTCGGCCTCCCAAAGTGCTGGGATTACAGGCGTGAGCCGCGGCGCCCGGCCTCCTGTATCTTTCGGATGTCTGCAAGTGTGAGTTCTTTCTCTGCTTTTGTTCCACATTCGTGTACTGTCTCCATTGCAGTTGACTCCCTTTATGCATATACGTTGTGCTTCAGAGTTTCATCTCCCGATTTCCTTGGCATTGGGGGTCTGCATTTCTGTTTTTTTCCTTGCCTCTGGTTGAATTTTGGGAAGAATAAGCGGATACTTCGTGTTTATTGTGGTTTCTTTAAATAGAATGTCTGCACTAGCAACCCGCATTTTATAGAATTAATTTTTATAACTAATCTAAAATAATTTTTAAAACTAGTGGTGCCAAGTGTTTGGCTTCTATCAAGTCAATAGCAATTGAAGAGAGTACTTACATAAAAAAATCTTTATTGTGAAATTATTTATTTGTTGCAAAACTAAAGGTAAGAGCCATAATATTTACTCACAGGATGTTATTTGAAATCATACAATATATGATAAAATTATATTGTATTTAATTTAAAATGTCATAAGGATTAATTGATACATATTATTCCACAATCTTAAATCACATTAACTCTATAAAGTGATTTAATAGAAAAAATTCAATAAGTTCACACACAAAAAAACAAATATCAGAGATATTGAGCAATGGAGCTAATTTTTTTTAAGCAACAGTTAGTAGTTAGCTTCTGGAAGAAAAAGGATAATAAAGTTTTTCTAAGATTGATCATATACTTCATATAAAGTAAAATGAAAGCTCGAAGCTCATGGGAAAAAGTTTTCACTAAATATATTTTAGATCTGATTTTAGAACTTGCACCTCTGTGAGATATTGCGTGTGTGTGTGTGTTTGTGTGTGTGTGTGTGTGAGAGAGAGATACTCTTAGACTCAGAGCTGTTTCACTAAATAATCTTCCTGTAAAACTTTTGAAATGATGAATCACTCCTCTTCTTAGATACACTTAACAAATGAGCAACTTGTATGTTTCAGGTGAGGCTTTTAAATGCTTCAAAACATTTTATAAACCTAGTAGGACTGGTAGCCAGGGAAAACAAGAGATATTTTGGTATTAGCAGGGTTGTCAGGAGAGTGATTCAATTGTTTATTGTTTCATCTTAAAGAGAAAAAGACTGGCTGCCTCAGGACTGGCTGATAAATAACAATCCCTTAAATAGGAGATCATAAAGATCAGGTTATTCTTTATTGTTCTCATAGGAGCCTTGCCTGACTACCTCAGTCCAAAGGCAAGCCATGCTTGGAAAGGGAAGGCAACGAAGGCTGCATGCAATTTGTGCTTATGAAGGTGATAACATTGTTGGAGTGTTATCTAATGCTTTAATTTTGAAACTATATGTTTTAAAATGTCCTGTTTCTCAAATAAATGTCACACTTAAAAAGCCTTAGGACCTACTGTTTACTAATGGATCTACTCAATTTTCTGCATCTCTTGCTGATAAATTTGATATGGAGTTCTGTGATATGGATCAGGGAATAATTGTTCTGCCACCGAAAATGCGTTTGGGTTGCTCAGGCAGTCATACAAAGTACCACAAAGTGGGTGACTTCAACAACATACATTTATTTTATCACATTTTTGAAAACTAGAAGTTTAAGATCAAGCTGTCAGCAAAGTTGATTTTTTTCTGAGGGATCTCACTTTGGCTTGTAGATAGCTGTCTTTACATCATCTCTCCTCTATGTGTGTGAGCATCCTAACCTCCTCTTCTTATGAGGATATCAGTCATATTGGATTAGGGCCTCACACGTGACCACATTTTACCATAATTATTTCTTTAAAGGCCTGCAGGTTGGGACTTCAACATACGAATTTTGGATGCCCATGTTTCAGTCCATAAAACGTTCAATTTTAATTTCATTTTGCTCAATAGTTCTTAATTTCACTCAAGTTCTGTGTTTAAAATTAGGTGAGATCACTGGATCAATGTCTTCTAATGGATAGTAAATTATTTTGTCATTGATTGCTGTATTAGGGTTCTCCAGAGAAATAGAACCAATGGTGTGTGTGTATGTGTGTGTGTGCGTGTGTGGTGTGTACAGAGAAGAAGAGAGAGAGCTTTATTTTCAGGAATTGGCTCATGAGACTATGGATGCTGGCAGGCCCCAAATCTGCAGGGTGAGCTGGCAGCATGGATATCCAAGAGGAGCTGATGTTGCAGTTCAAGTACGAAGGCCATCTGCTGTAGAAATGTTAGGAGAGGTCAGTCTTTTTCTTCTATTCAGGCCTTCAACTGAGTGGATGAGGCTCACTTGCATATGGAGGGTAATTTGCTCTACTCAAATTCACTGATTTAAATGTTAATCTCCTTCGAAAACACACTTATAGAAATATCCAGAAAAATATTTGACCAAGTATCTGGGCACTGTGGCCCTGCCAAGTTAACACACAAAATTAACCATCACAAATGCGACTTAGAATAGATGATTGTATAGATTAATCCACTACACTGTGGCAAGTACTGTCCTAAGCAGGTTAGATAGTTAATTAAATGTTTCACCAACAGAAATACTAGACCCTTGAAATCATAGTATAAGCATGCTCAACTTCCTGTGATACCAGTTTTCCACAAATACTTATAAGAATAAATATCACTTTAATATTAAAATAAACATGGTTATATAATAGAGTGTGCCACAATATACATAAGCATTTTATTATGCTTTTAAAGTCAGGACACTGGTTCTGTCTTATAGTAGTGTTTTAAACATCACAAGTCAATACCATATTACAATGTTGATACATTACAACTCTTTATAACTTTACTTCTTTCCTATTTTCTAGCATCTTAAATCTCCAAGGAGTTGCAAACTCAAAAAACCTTCTTGTCCATCCCACTATGTTTCCACAATGTACATCTCTTCCAATTCTCTTTCGTACCATTCAAAGTTGTGTATAATATGTGTCCTGTATAATTCTTATCCTTCATTGTGCAGCTTTCCATGTGAGGGTGTGGCATAATATTTCTTCTGTTTTGATTACTTTTTTTTTTTTTGAGACAGAGTCTCGCTCTGTTGCCCAGGCTGGAGTGCGGTGGCCTGATCGCTGCTCACTGCAAGCTCCGCCTCCAGGGTTCACGCCATTCTCCTGCCTCAGCCTCCTGAGTGGCTGCCAGGTGCCCTCCACCACGCCTGGCTAATTTTTTTTTTTTGTATTTTTAGTAGAGACGCGGTTTCGCCATGTTAGCCAGGATGGTCTCGATCTCCTGACCTCGTGATCCGCCCGCCTCGGCCTCCCAAAGTGCTGGCATTACAGGCGTGAGCCACCGCGCCTGGCCCTGTTTTGATTACTTTTCAGGTAAAATACTCTTCATAGATTCTGCTATTTGATTCCTCATAGAAGGCGATAATCATAAAGTGAGAAAAAGCAGACAGAAAAGCAGAGAGGCCCCACATATTAAGGTTTTCTTCTTCAATATTGATGGAAACGTAAAACCTCAAAAACATTTTTGAGGTTTGAAATCATTTTTTAACTTTCCTTTCAGAAGTCCATGTGCATTTACACTCTTCTGACATTAGGAGGACTATATGAGAAAAGTTGAGAACCTCAGACAATTTATTCTTCACAAGCATCAATAGAGGAAATCACCGCATATTCTCTTTTTACATAGGAGAACACTGAGATTCTAAAAGCTTTTAAAACATGTCCAAGTCTATTTCATTGACAATATATCTGAAAGTTGCACCCAAATCTATCAGACACTTCAGCCCATGTTTTTGTTTTGTTGGTTTTATTTTCCCAAACCACATTGCGTATGCGGAGAGGCAACAGGGAATTAAGGAGAAAAAAATAAACCTGGGTTTCATCTTATTTTTTTTTATTTTTCCAAACAGAAATTATTGTTTATGTTTTTAATTGAGTGAAGGAGTGAGAGTGTGTGTGTGTGTGTGTCTGTGTGTGTGTGTGTGTAGCAAGAGAAATGAGATAGAGAATAAAAGAAATAGAAAATTCCACTGTGATGCCTCGGTAGTTTCACTGTAATAAAGGTGTGTATTGGGGATGTCAAGAAGAAGCATCAATCCATTTTCTAAACTGAGAGGCAATACAATTATAATGAGAGTGCATAATTGAGGGAATATTTTATAAACAAATGGGGAATAATTAAAATATATTTTATTATAAACTAAAAGTATTACTTAATTTTTTGTTGCCTTGAGTGATATTTTATAAATTCAAGCCATACAATTAATTCAGTAATGTTGTGGCAATTTTTTAATGTATTCAAAACAACAGTTCAATGCTTTCTAGTCTGTCACTAAATCCGTTCAGCTGAATATTCTAAATTACAGAAAGAAAGGTCTATGTGTGGTTCAGAAGACTAGGAATATTTAAGATGAAAAAAGAAAAAGATTTATCTAATCTTATAATTTGTATATTACATAAGCCTTTAGTTTCCTTGGTCAGAAATATGCTTTTGTTAGCACATAAATATTAAAGAAGATTGGAAAATCAATAATAAAGCAGATGGACTTTAAAAATCCGTTTGCTGCAAAATTCCTGTATGAGACTAAACACAAATAAAGGTTGAAAGTACTGAGTAAAATGCTTCTGTCAAGACTTTGGCACAATTATTATAAATATGGCAAAGTTGTTAGTTTAACTGACTAGTAAATTATAGGGCGTCTTACATTTGCCAAAGTTGAGTGATAGCTTTTAGTTTCCAATTAAAATATATTTTTTATAATATAAGAAAATACTTGCCAAATTACCTATTCGTAATTCAAAGAGTTGGCAAAGCAACAAGGTGGTTTGGGATATTTACATTTTCTCCATCCATTCATAAATGTATGAAATTCTTTATGTTATAGTATATTCTAAATGCTTGCTTGCTGAGTGATAAGAGGTGTTTATATATGTATGATAGAGCAAAACCGCTATCAGCAATTAGTCAGGAATAGACCATAACACATAATTAATTGATATTGTTTAAGAGTAGTACAAATATACTTGTAGAGTCTTTTAGAGCAATGTTTACCAAGTGCTGGGCAAATGTTAGTCCAATTGCTGGTGACACCAGAATTCTCAGCTTCCCTTAAGTCTTCAGCGTTCCGAGTGCTCCTGACTTGGATCACTGGCAGCTCCCTATTACTAGTCATCCAGCCAAGTCAGGGGCCATAGACCATAAATAATTGCACAATTGGCCATTTTTCCTACCAAACCAAGTGAGCAACCAGGTGTACTGCTCAAAGTTCTGTGCACTGGGAGGATTTCTCTTCACAGCTGTCCTTTAGCCATGTCCCAGAAAGGGGCTGCAGTGCTATAGCTGTTCACTGCCAAGTAGTGCCTACATATCATGCAGAGCCATCTGTAAAGCAGGTCCACGTTCTCTTTCTCTGCCAACTCGTTATAGGAAAATTTCCATGAGCCCAGAGGTGTGGGCTGGGAGACAGAAGGCAGTGTGGCAAGATTGGGAGCTGTGACTTTTGGGCCACATTTTCATGTAACTTACTTGTGTCTTCAGGGCCTGCTCAGGCCCAATCATGTTTATACCACTTATGTTTAATGATAGAGTGCTGCTGGTCATGCCCAGTTTTATGGATTGGTAGGTCAAATAATGCCCAGTACATAATAGGCAGCTCAAGTCACATGGTAACTGGTGGTCCATGGCTAAATGTTGTCTACTAATGCCTAGTAGTAGAACAAGAGCCGTTACTAAAAATAAGAGTAGTTATCTTCAAAGGACACCAGGGCTTTGCTCTCAAATCTTGAGGGCTTAATTGTATTCACCTATAGAGACTTGTCAAAGGCTTCAAATAGCATTCCTATCTGCCCTTGTCACATCAAACAACAAATGGCCCAAGTGACAGAGCAGCTTGCATAGCAGCCTGGATCTGTTGCAGAGCCTTCTCTTGTTCTGGGCCCCACTTAAAACTAGCAGCTTTTGGGATCACTAGATACAGTCCAGAGTAACACAACCAAATAAGAAATCTCTTGTCCCCCGCAAAAAAAAGAGACCCACTAGGCATTTTGCCTTTTTCTCGATTGCAGGAGGGAGCAGATATAACAACTTATCATTCACCTCAGAAAGATATTTTTGTCATGTCCCATATCACTGAACATCTTGAAATTGCACCATGGCCTCTGAGCTTTTGTTTCCCACCCTCTGAAACAAAAAATCTTACCAGTAAATCTAGAGTTGTTGCTATTTCTTGCTCACTAGGCCCAGTCAGCGTAATACCATCAATGTTATGGACCATGTGATCTTTTGTGGAAGGGAAAGGTGGTTGAAATGCCTGCAAACTAAATTATGACAGGACTGGAGACTTGATATATGTCTGAGGCAGGACAATGAAGGTGTATTGCTGCCCTTACCAAATGAAAACAAACTGATTCTGGTGATCCTTATTGACAGGGATAGAGAAAAGGTATTTGCCATTTCAGTAGCTCTATACCAAGTACAAGGTTTGCTAAGTTGCTCAAGCAATAAAGCCACATCTGTTACAGCAGGTACAATTGGAGTCATCGCTTATAATAAACATATGGTAATTTGCTGTCATACCCCAAGATCTGTCTGGCTTCTACATAGGCTAAATAGGAAGTTGAATGGGGTGTCAGAAATGGGTCCTGAGAATAAGCATTGTCCTAGATGACAATTGCCACAGGGAAGGCCATTAGAGTTCCCTCAGGCAAGGCAGGATTAATTCCATTAGTTCAGTAGAGAGTCTGATACCACTAGGTGTGAGAATGCCTGCTCGTGGGGAACCTGATTCTACTGGGGATTAGGGAGGCTTCTTCCACAGAAGGTTGAGAACCCTCTTCCTCTAGCAAAGAAGCCTCATCAAAATTTAGGGACTCAATGTCCCTGAGTTCATCAGAGTATTCCCATACATCCCTATTCCAACTCTTAGGATCCCATTCTTTCCTAATAAATGCCCATACTTGAATGGTAGAGAGTCTATGAGACTAGCAGTTCAATTTGCATTCTAATTCAGCCAGTCACAGGATAAGAGTTTACACTGGATTTTAAGCAATCTCAAACCTGCAAATATGGGTGATAAGGGTCTGTTTCAGGGCACACATAAATGCTTTCAGGACATGTATGTGCTGCTTGAGCTGTGCATTCAAATTCCTGAGCTCTTTTTTTTCTTTCACCACTTTGACCAGTGATGTTAGAAGCAACTAGTCAATGTCAATACATTTTATAGCTTTCTATAATATTCAAAAGTACTCAGAACTCAGTACCTTGTTTCTTATAAGTTGCTGATTAGAAGCAACTAATTGTATTGTATTGTATAGTATTGTATCCAATGCAGATAGTTTGTATATCTCTATTACCAAGTCATGCCATAGACTATCAGTACTCTCTTTACTACTAAACATAAAATCGTTAGCATCTTTAAATTTAATCAGGTTGGAGAGCCAATTTCAGAAATTCCAGAACCAATTCAGAAAACTCATTTTTAAAATTCTGTTCCTCTAGAACAAGGGTTCTCATGGCCTATTAGGAACTGGGCAGCACAGCAGGAGGTGAGAGGCAGGTGAGCCAGGGGAGCTTCATCTGTATTTACAGCTACTTCCCATTGCTCACAATACTGACTGAGCTCCACCTCCTGTTCGATCAGAGGTAGCATTAGATTCTCATAGGAGGACAAACCTTATTGGGAACTGTGAATGTGAGGAACCTGTGTTGCACACCCCTTGTGAGAATCTAATGCCTGATGATCTGTCACTGTCTCCCATCATCCCCAGATGGAACCATCTAGTTGCAGGAAAACAAGTTCAGGGATCCCACTGATTCTACATTATGGTGAGTTGTATAATTACTTCATTCTGTCATACAGTGTAATAATAATAGAAATAAAGTGCACAATAAATGTAATGCACTTGAATCATCCCCAAACCATCCCTCTGGCCCCATCCATGGAAAAATTGTCTTCTACAAAACCAGTCCCTGGTGCCAAAATGGTTGGGGACCACTGCTTTATAACCATTCTCGTGCTAAATCAGTGTTTTCCAAAGAAACAGAACCAGTATGACTATGTAATTATATGTGTGTATATGTGTGTGTGTACATATATTCCAGGCATATGTATATATAATATATATTAAAATATATAATTATAGATATAATTATATGTATGTATATATGTGTACATATATATGGGGTATGTGTACCCTTATATGCATGTATATATATTCATACACATATACATACATATATAGATGCACACATACATATCTATGAGATATTTAATATAAGGTATTAGTTCATGCAGTTATGGAGGATGAGAAAACCAATAATCTGTTACTTGCAAGCTGGTGGTGACCCAGGAAAGTCAATGGGAGTAGTTGCAGTCCATGTCCAAAGCCTGAGAACCAGGAGAGCTGATTTAAGTTCCAGTCTGAGGGCATGAAATGACAAATAATTAGCTCAAATCATCAGGTAGAAAGAGAGAGCAAATTCTCCTGTATGTTGCCTTTTGTTCTATTCATGCCTTCAAGGAATTGGATGAAGCTCACCTACATTGGGTAGAATAATCTGTTTTACTCAGTTTACCAATTCAATTCTAACCTTATCCAGAAATACCATCACAGAATAAAATTTGATCAAATGTCTGAGCACCCCATGGCCTACACAAGTTTACACATAAAATTATCAATCACACTCTTCTAACCAAATATTTTGGTTCTGGACCACTCTTTCTCCTAAGTATTTTCCTCTCATCATTCTAGATTGCTTCAGTCACCACATGGATACATTTGTAATACCCAGACTCTCATTTAATTGGTATCCCTAATTTTAGTATTTTTTTTCATCCACCCAACCTTAACCCCTATGGCCTTGAAAGTACCTAGACCCAGAGAATTAGATTTCTATGTTCAGACTTTGTGCATTAAGGCAACACTTCCAAAACTTTAATGTGGATAAAAGTCACCTGTGATACTTTTTAAAAATTTAGGCTGATTTGGTAAAAGTTGGTAGTGAAGTATTAAAGTCTCATCTCCAACAAGATTCCCGTGGTACCAATGCTGCTGCTCCCTGGATCACAGCTTGCTTAATAAGGTGTTTTGATACCTTGTAGCAGCTAGCATGTCAAAAGAACCACAACCTTTAGTTCTTAAAAAGAAGTTATTCTTTATCACATAATAGTTTAGAGGTATAAAATCTAGTTTGAAAAGATAGTTCTGTCCAGTAAGTCATTCAGAGACCCAGGTTTCTCCATGGTGTCATTATGCCATTCCCTAGAGGGATGTATAGTTGTATCTCACATGTCTGTACTATAGGCTTACCTCCCTTTATAGTGGTTCACTTTATTATGCTTTGAAGATGTTGCAATTCTGACAAATTGAAGGTTTATCTCAATCCTGCATTGAGCAACTCTGTTGGCATCATTTTTACAATAGCATGTACTCACTTCATACCTCTGTGTCACATTTTGGTAATTCTCAAAAACATCAAAATTTTTCATTCTTATTGTATCTATTTTGGTGATCTGTGATCAGTGATCTTTGATATTACTATTGCCATTGTTTTGCGGAGTCACAAACTGTGCCCATATAAAACGGTGAACTTAACTGATAAATATTTTGTGTGTTCTGACTGCTCCAATGACTGGCCATTCCTTGTACTTTCTTCCTCTCTTTGGGACTACATATTCACTGATACACAACAATATTGAAATTATGCCAATTAATAACTCTACAATGGCCGCTAAGTGTTTAAGTGAAAGAAAGAGTAGCAGTTTCCTACTTTCAGTTAAAAGCTACAAATGATGAACTTTAGTGAGGAAGGCATGTTGAAAGCCATGAAAGGCTAAAAACTGGGCCTCCTGAGTCAGTTAGCCAAGTTGTAAATGCAAAGGAAAACTGCTTGAAGGAAATTAAAAGTGCTACTCCAATGAACATGTGGATGATAAGAATATGAAACAGACTTACTGCTGATATGAAGAGTGTTTGGGTGATCTGGATAGAAGACCACATTAACCACATTTCCTTAAGCCAAAGCTTAATTCAGAGAAAATCCCTAATTCTCTTCAAATCTAGGAAGGTTAAAACAGGTGAAGAAGCTGCAGAAGAAGTTCATGAAATTTAAGGAAAGAAACCATCTTCATAATATAAAACTGCAGGATGGGATTTATCCCAGGGATGCAAAGACGGTTCAACACATGCAGATTGATCCATGTAATGCATGATAATTTCAATTGATGCCTAAAAAAAAGCGTTTAATAAAATTCAACACCCTTTCACAATAAAAACCCTAAAAATACTGGGTATAGAAGAAATATACCTCAACATAATAAAAGCCATGTATGACAGACCCATAGCTCATATCATACTGAATGGTGAGAAACTGAATGTCTTCCTCTAAGATGTGGAACATGACAGGAATTCTCACTTTCACTGCTATTGTTTAACATAGTACTGCAAGTCTTAACTAAAGCAATCAGACAAGAGAAAAAAATGAACAACATCCAAACTGGAAAGGAAGAATTAAAACCTTGTTTGCAGATGATATGATCTTATATTTGGAAACACCTCTACCAAAAAGTATTAGAACTGGTAAACAAATTCTGTACATTTGTAGGATATAAAATCAGCATAGAAAATTTACTAGTACTTCTATATGCCAATAGTGATCTAAAAAAATTTAAAAAGTAATCCCACTTACAATAGCCACAAATAAATTTAAATATCTAGAAATTAACTTGACCAAAGAAGTCAAAAATCTCTATGAGAAAAACTATAGAACACTGACTAAAGAAATTGAAGAGGGGACACACAAAAAGGAATGGTATTCCATGTATATGAATTGGAATAATCAATGTTGTTAAAATGTCCTTACTAACCAAAGCAATCTACAGATTCAATGCAATTCCTATAAAAATACCAATGACATTCTTTGGAGAAATAGAAAAAAAAAACCATAAAATTTATATAGAACCACAAAAGACCAAGAATAGCCAAAACTATCCTTAGCAAAAAGAAGAAAACTGAAGAAATCACACAGTACCTGACTGCAGAGCTACAGTAACCAAAAAATAATGTTACCAACATAGAAACAGACACATAGACCAGTGGAACAGAATACAGAGCCCAGAAACAAATCTGTACACCTACAATGAACACATTTTTGACAAAGGTGCTAAGAACATACACTGAAAAAAAGACAAGTCTGTTCAATAAATGGTGCTGGGAAAACTGGATATCGATATGCAGAAGAACTAGACCCCTATCGTTGCCATATAAAAAAAATCACGTCAAAGTGGATTAAAGGCTTAAATCCAAGAACTCAGTCCATGAAACTACTACAATAAAACATTGGGGAAACTCTCCAGGACATTGGTCAGGGCAAATATTTATTGGGTAATACCCCACAAGCACAGGCAGTCAAAGCATAAATAGACAAATAGGATCACATCACGTTAAAAAGCTCATGCACAGCAAAGGAAACAACAACGTGAAGAGACAACCCATAAAATGGAAAAAAAAATATTTGCAAACTTCCCCTCTGACAAGGGATTAATAGCCAGAATATATGAGGAGCCCGAATAATTCTACAGGAAAAAAAATCCAGTAATCAAATAAAAAAAATGGGCGAAAGATTTGAATAGGGATTGTTCAAAAGAAGACATACAAATGGCAAGCAGGCATATGTAAAGACATTCAACATCATTAATCATCAAGGAAATGCAAATCAAAATGCAGTAAGATCTTATCTCACCCCAGTTAAAATGGTTTTTAGCCAAAAGACAGGCAATAACAAATACTGGTGAGGATGTAGAATAAAGGGAGTTCTTACATACTGTTAATGGGAATATGAATTAGTACAACCACTATGGACAACAGTTTGGAGGTTCCTCAAAAAGCTAAAAACTGAGCTACCATATGATCCAGCAATCCCACTGCTGGGTATATACACAAAAGAAAGAAAGTCAGTATATCAAAGAGTTATCTGCACTCCTATGTTTGTTGCAGCACTGTTCTCAATAGCTGGGATTTGGAAGCAACCTATATGTCCATCAACAGATGAATGAATTAGAAAAATGTGGTACATATACACAATAGAATATTATTCAGCCACAAAACACAATAAGAGCCTGTCATGCAACAGCGTTAATGAAATTGGAGAGATTGTTATGTTAAGTGAAATAAGCCAGGCGCAGAAAGACACACTTCACATTCTCACTCATTTGTAGGATTTAAAAATCAAAATTGAACTCATGGAGATAGAGAGTAGAACGATGGTGACCAGAGGCTGGGAAGGGTAAGTACAGTGGGGAGGTGGGGATAGTTAATGGCTACAGAAAAATAGAAAGAATGAATAAAACCTAGCATTTGATAGCACAATGGGGTGACTATAGTCAGTAACAATTTAATTGTACCTTTTAAGATACCAAAATAGTATAAATGGATTGTTTGTAACATAAAAGATAAATGCTTGAGGAGATGAATATCCAATTTTTCATGAAGTAATTATAACTCACTGAATGCCAGTATCAAAATATCTCATGTACCCCATATATATATATATATATATATATATATACCTACTAAGTACCCACAAAAATTAAAATTAAGAATTAAAAAAACGTGCAAGATGAAGCAGCAAGTGCTAGTATAGAAGCTGCAAGTTATCAAGAAGATCTAGCTAAGATCATTGATAAAAGTGGCTACACTAAACAATGGAGTTTCAATGTAGACAAAAGCAGCCTTCTACTGGAATAAGACGCCATGTAGGACTTCCCTAGTTAGAAAGCAGAAGTCAGTGCCCGGTTTCAAAACTTCAAAAGACAGGCTGACTATTATTAGAGACTAAAGCAGCTGGTGCTGTTCAATTGAAACCAGCACTCATTTACCATTCCAAAAATCCTAAGACCCTTAAAAATTATGCTAATTCAAATCGTCCTGTGCTCTGCAAATGGAACAACAAAGCTTGAAGAGCTACACATGTGTTTCTACTATGGTTTAATAATTATTTTAAGCCCACTGTTGAGCTCTATTGCTCAGTAAAAAGCATTCTTTTCTAAATATTGCAGCTCATTGACAGTGCACCTCATCACCCAAGAGCTCTGATAGAGACGGACGTACAAGAAGATCAATGTTATTTTATGCCTACTAACACCACATCCATTTTGCAACCCATGGATCAAAGAAAAATTTCTATTTTTGAGTTGTCTTATTTAAGAAACACACTTTATAGGGCTATACTTGCCATAGGTAGTAATTCCTCTGGTGGATCTGGGCAAAGTCAACTGAAAACCTCCCGGAAAGAATTCACCATTCTAGATGACATTAAGAATATTTGTAATTCAATGGGAAAGGTAAAAATAACAATATTGGCAAGAATTTGGGAAAAGTTAATTCCAAACCTCATGGATCACGTGGAGGGATTCAAGACTTCCGTGGAGGAAGTAACTGCATTATGTAGTGGATATGGCAAGATAATTAGACACAGAGCCTGAAGATGGGACTGAATTTCTGTAATCTCATGATAAAAATTGAATGGATGATGAGTTGCCTCTTAGGAAAGAACAACAACAAAAAAGTTTCTTTGGATGGCATCTGCTCCTGGTGAAGATGCTGTGAATACTGTTGAAATGACAACAAAGACTTTAGAATATTACCTCAGTTTAGATGATAACACTGTGACAGTGTTTGGGAGGATTGACTAATTTTGAAAGAAGTTGCACTGTGAGTAAAATGCCATCCAACAGCATGGCATGCTACGGAGAACTCTTTCATGAAAGGAAGAGTCAATGAATATGGTAAACTTTATTGCTGTCCTGTTTGTAAAAATTGCCACAGCCACTACAACTTTCAGCATCCACCACCCTGATTAATCAACAGCCATCAACATCAAGGCAAGACCCTATACCAGCAAAAAGATTAAGACTTGCTGAAGGCTCAGATGACCATTAGCTTTTCTTTTTTTTTTTCCCCAGCAAAAAGAAAATTTAATTAAAGTGTGTATATTTTTTAGACATAATACTATTGCATGCTTAACAGATTATAGCATAGTGTAAACGTAATTTTTATATGCACTGGAAAACCAAAAATTTGTTTGACTTGCTTTATTGTATTATTTGCTTTATTGCAGTGGTCTGTGGTTAAGCTTGTAATACCTCTGACTTATGCTTGTATAGAGTATGGGAATTTATTGTTTAAGAAGGACACTGTAGGGAGTCCAGGGAAAATAGCTTTCTCTTATGGAAATGATTTAAATGTAGCAACCATGACTTCTACAGCCACATATAGCTTCAGGGAGGGCTGAAAAATATAGTTTGTGGCTTGGCATTCATATACCTAGATGAAATTTGAGTGAGTCTGTGCTACAAAAAAGAGATAATGGACTTTGGGGAAATGTGAGTAGTCTCTATCATTTCTTACATTAATACAATAGTAATACCTCTGAAATCTTGAATTCAACTAGTCCACACTGTCCAGCACCTCCCTATCAATGCTCTAATAATTCTCAGATCTCCCATTTATATCCCCATCCACTTTTTCATTATCAATCTCCTCCCCTCCCCTGGAGCTTTTAAATTTTCTTATTTGCCCTCTTTTTTCCATGGTTTGGCATTATAATCACTTTCAGAATATTGTTAGTGTCCCTTTCTCCTCTCTTGCTGTCATAGGTATCTTAAAAACATCCAAACCAGTCCACTTAGAGTACAGTAAAAATGTTAGCATATCAGAGAAATCTTACTTGACCACCCAATTTGAAATAGCCCTCCCTCTCATGCAAGATTGATCTTCCAATTTCAATTGTTTTCATAATACTTATAAATACCATAAATTGTGTTATATAATATATGTGTATTTACTTTTTTTTCTGTTTCTCCTATTAGAACTGCATATGGGCAAATATTTTATTCTGTTCACTGCTCCTTTTCCAATATATGAAAAAGTACCTAGTATAGAATAATGCTAAGCAAATATTTTTAAATGAATGGATGAATTAATAACACTGGGAAGGAAATAAAGTAGGTGATGGTATTTAGTCATTTCAATTTTATGTTGACATATAATGTATACACATATTTACAAATATAAATAGGTCACTAATGACTTCAAAGAATAATATAACTAAATAGAAACTTAAAAATTATTTGAACTACCAATGTTATAGTTATAAAAGAAACAAAATAGCAGAAGTTTCTCTATGATATCTTTAAATTAATACTTCAACTCTCAATGAAAGATAAACTATTGTTAGACTATATTTCTCCTTGTAATAGAAATAATATATTAGATATTGTATAGAGATAATATCTCTATATAAGTATTAATAGAAATTTTCCATTTTATTTTAATATTTTCACGTAAATAGAAATATTTTCTTGACTGGAAATCTTTAACTAAAATGACATTTAAACCAAAATGACTAACCAAAATAAAGAATCAAATTATTAAAAGATGAATCATATTGTTACTATAAGGTACCATATGGATGGCAACTGTTAGGAGGTAAAAGTCAAAAAACAATGAACTGGCAAGCCATTTGTGCTTTAGGACTGAGAAGGTTTTGGGTTCTGTCCCAGCTACCATCATCTCTCTAATTTCAGTTTATTTGTTCTAGGAAGGCAGGGATTCTATGAATAAATGAATCTACTGCTACAGGAAGAAGGGAATAATAGACATGGGGGAACTGTGGGTACTCTCCACAACAGCCCTACAACTTTTGATAGATGCCATATGCTTAGATATCCTAAAAGATTTCCATTTAATAGGCAAACCTCATTTAGTACTGAGTATTTGAGATTTCAAGAGTACTTATGCCACACTCGTTTCTACAATGTCCTTTGTTCTGTTATGCCCAGCATACCACCCAATCCTTTAGCATGCACTACCAGTTCAGCTGAAGCTGACCCCAAAGTAGATTTCAGCTTCTCCCTCCAATCTAGTCACTGTAACTCTTGCTGTTCCCTAGGAAACAATGAAAACTTAAGAGCCTCCATGCCTTTGCCTGAATTGTTTTCTCTGCCTCAGATTCCCTTTATTTATTCCACGTCACATTTACTCTTTCCCAAATGCTATCTTCTTATTTAGAATCCCCAAGTAAAATGGTTGGCTTCATTGTGCTCACTTAGTATTTCTAAATAGACATCTGTTTTTGTATTTTTCACACCATTTTTGTAATTATTTGATTACTGTATCTGATTTTCTAATGACAACCTGAACTCCTTGAGGTAGAACCAGGAACATATGTATTTTTTGTAGCAGAGCTGATTGTCAAATTCTTTCAAAGACAAAGCTTTTTTTGTTTTTTCATTTCACAATAACAAACTAAAGAACTAAACATAAAGATATTTATCAACTACAATCATATATCTGTTTAAGATAGAAACTGGATTTGAACTAATGAATAGTGAAAACTGCTCACTCAGTTATCAACATGTCCAATTTAGCCTTTTTAATAAGAGCATAAGGCTTCTAGGAGCAGGAGGGTATCAAGAAACAAAAAATACTGAAGAGCAGGCACAGGAACCCAAGTCATAGCTACACATCTAGGATAATTTTCAGGAATGTGGTTATTTCTGCCAAAAGACAATCGTTTCTAGAAGATTCTATAAATAAGGAATTACCCTAAATTACAGTTGTGGTATATTTAAAATAAAATTTTTAAACTTAGTAACTTATGCAAGTTTTTGAAAGTTTGTGAAGCACAGAAAAACAGAAACATTAAAATAAAAAGTGCCATAATTCCACCTTCACACATTCACCATGGTGTCATTCTGGTTTTTTTTTTTTACCTGCAAAGTTTTGCAGTTTATATTCAATGTATAAGGATGCTCATTGATTTAATCATGTTTTACTTAATTTTGTCAATCTATTAAGCAAAATGATATTGCAAAACTATTCTAATGGTTTATTATAGAATTTGAATTTCCAATATATGTTTTTCTTTTAATTAGATTATTCCACATTCCTTGTGTCAAATTATCTTGGCTTTTTCTGAAATTGTGAATGAATTGCTACAAAATGTTCTGGTAAAAAGATTTAATATTAAACCATCTTAAATTAGGCTATTATACCAAAGAAAATATATTGCTTATATTCTAGATATTAATCTAAAATGGAACTTCACAGACACTAAAAGTAGATACTAAGAAATACTTATTATTTTGCCTGCACAGCAAAATAAATTAAAAACTCACAGAATAAGTATATGTTTTCCTAAGGAAAGCAATGTTTTTTATAAAGGCCTGGAATATTTTATTTTCCACATTTTTCCACTCTTCCAAATTATTTGTTGTTTATAGGAACTCCCAATTGCCATTGAGGCTGAAATCACCTTTTGGTTATAAGAATAATTCAAGAGTCTTTATAGGACCATAAAGTTAAGTATAAAGAAGTGATGTCTTATAACCTAAACATCCTAGTCATAGTTTGCTATATAATTTCTCCGAGTATTTTCACTACAGATAAAAGACCTGTGGGATTCCTATGAACTTGTTTATGAAGGAAACACCGTCCCCTGATTTTCAGATAGATTTTAGATGGGATTTATACAGACATCTAGAGAAATGAGAACAAAATATAATGCCTTAAGATTGAACTCTGAGTAGTTTCTAATGAAGAGAGTAACTGTGGAGTCCTACTTAGAGAACTAAGCTTGTATTGTTATGTCAAGTAAAAGATCAACATCTTTGAAAAGGGTAAGATTTAAATTCTTCCATGTGTTGATATCAAGGCAAGTATTGAAAGTAGAATAAATCTCAGTTTAGTATCCTGATTTTCTAGCAATTCTGGGGCTAGGTAATGGCAACATTTTAATTTCTCACATAAAAATAAATGGAAAAATGATTAGATTGGTAATGCAGTGATAGGTCTTATAATATTCTTGATAATAATTTTCATATACTATGTTTTTTCTTTAGCTAGGAAAAAAGAATCCATGATCAAAAGTTATTCATCCTTTGATTAAATGAGGAAATGTTAGAGTAGCTATTATTATAAATAAAAATCAATCAACAGTGAGACTAATTGGTATATATAACTCATTTAATCTCTTCTTGAAAATATGATCTTTCTGAATGAATGGTACTGCTTTTGACGGGGATGCTATATGCAGTACTCAAATCATCTAGTAATATACAATTTTCTTGGTACTGATCATATTCTGTGGAAATTTTAAATAAAATGACTAAAGATCTGTTCGTTATTTAGGAGAAAGAGATATGTATCTTTCTTGGATGCAGAACAATCTAGGTACGGAGAAATTTTTGAAGAAGCTCCAGAGCAATACACCACAAAGATTGTGATCTTCCTAGTACAAAATAGTGTCAGAAAGGGAGACGAGCATGAAGCAGGGAAGGAATATGAGTCTTTTTCATCTCGCTCTGCCTGTCACCCTGTGGCACATTAAGTATCAGGCCAAGCAAAGGGATGTAATTGAAAAGCACCGGGCCAGCAAATGTGAATGTTCTGCACATTAAATGTTGAGAGACCATGCAGAATGAATTGAGGAGAATGTCAACAAGCAGTGTCACTGGAGGGAATTTGGCAGTTTCTAGCTCTCCTTATATCACTTCCCTTTTATGTTCATTTTTCATGGAGGGATATACATCTGTGAAAATGCTATGTAAATATTGTTTTGTAATCTGTGTGTAATTTTAGAGTGCACAAACTATAAAGGGTTAATTTCTGTTCTTTAGTCACTTGCTGGAAAAAATTCTTAAGATTGGTGATTTCTGCCTGACAACCTAGGTTTTTTAAAAAATTTATTTTTTTCTGATACTGTCCCTATGATAGAAAATATATGTATGCATATTATTTTATGCCCTTTTCTGTTGATAATTTCCAGTTGAATTTTTTTTAATTTTCAAAGGCAAGACAACAATAAAATATATGACTTTCTTACAAGGAAGCCATGAAGCTCACTGGAATATAAAAAAGGAATCAAAGCAAACATTAAAATAAAATTATATCAAACTAAACATCATAGTGAAATAAACTATGCAGAATTGTAATATTCGTGTTTCTTCAAATTGCTGTGCATATAACAATCTGCTAAAATGTCTTGTTTTGCTTCATTTTTGGCATGAAGGCTCCCATCAATCACAGTTATAAAACAAAAAAAATTTAGTTTGTAGTACAATGAAGACCTCCCTGAATTTGTTGGAATCGTTTTGAGATTCTTATACTGCTGATTAAGAGGAGTACATACTATTTTATCAATTTTTCTCCTTTTCTCTCTGTTAAAATCAACTTTGAGAATAAATTATTTGCCTTGCTATTTAATTTCCTCCATTTCAATGTGTTACAGACTCATGATTTTTATTTCAAACGTAGTGTTTACAAAACAATGAAAACCATATTCTTTAAAAAACTACCAGTAAATTGATTATAGAACGAATATAACATAATAAAGGCCACATATGACAAATACACAGCTAATATCATACTCGATGGGTAAAAATTAAAATTCTTTTTACTGAGATCTGAAAAAAGAGAAAGACACCCACTTTTACCATTTCTATTCAACCTGTACTGGAAGTCCTAGTCAAAGTAATTAGGCAAGAGAAATAATTAAAGGGAATACAAGTTAGAAAGGAAGATTTTAAATTATCCTTGTCTGCAGCTAGCATGATCTTATATTTAGAAAAACCAAGAGACTGCACCAAAAAATGTAAGTATTGATAAATGAAGTCAGCAAAGTTGCAGGATATAAAATCAACATACAAAAATTAGTAGTGTTTCTATAGCAGTTATCAACCTGAAAAAGAATTCAAGAAAACTGTCCCACTTACTATAGCTACAAAAAATACTTAGGAGTCAATTTAACCAAAATAGTGTAATATTTCTATGAAGAAAAATATAAAATGCTAATGAAAGAAATTGAAGAGGACACAAAAAAGTGCAAATATAACCAATGATCATAGATGGAAAAAATTAATATTGTTAAAATATCTATAATACCCAAAGCAATCTACATATTCAATGCAATCACTACCAAAACACAGATGATATTCTTCACAGAAATAATAAAAACAATCCTAAAATTCACATGGAACCACAAAAGACCCAAAATAGATAAAGCAAAAAGAACAAAGCTGGAGGCATCACACTAACTTATTTCAAATTATACTACAAAGCTGTAGCAACCAAAGCAGCATGATACTGGCATATAAATAGACAAACAGACCAATGAAACAGAATATAAAACCTAGGAAGAAATGTGTGCACTTACATTCAACTCATTTTTGACAAGGCTCCAAGAAAATACATTAGAGAAAATGAACAACCTCTTAATAAATGATTCTGGGAAAACTAGATATCCATATGCAGAAGAATGAAACTAGATTCTCATTTTTCACTATATATAAAAATCAACTCACAATGGATTAGACTTAAATGTAAAGAAAACATTGGGGAAATGCTCCAGGGCAATAGTCTGGGCAAAGACTTTTGGGAGTAAGACCTCAAAAGAACAGGCAACAAAACAAAATTAGAGAAATGGGATTGCATCAGACTAAAAACTTCTGCACAATAAAGGAAACGGTCAACAAAGTGAAGAGACAACTCAGAGAATGGGAGAAAATATTTGCAAACTATCCATCCAACAAGGAATTAATAACAAGAATACATAAAAACTCAAACTGATTAGCCAAAAACAAATAATCTAATTTTAAAATGGGCAAAAAACTTGAATAAACATTTCTCAAAAACGATATCCAAATGGCCAACAGGATGTTAGCCTGTGGCATGTATAAGTGGTGTGTGTGTATGTGTGCATGTTGTGCATATGGACACACACATATATATCAAAAAAGGAAGACCTTTTGCTAGTGCTTTGTAAAAAATAAAAAATAAAAAATGCTGAATATCACTAATCATCAGGAAAATGCAAATCGAAATCACAATGAAGTATCATCTCACCCCAGTTAGAATGACTATTATTGAAAAGACAAAAAATAACAAATGTTTGTAAGGATATGAAGAAAGGGGAATGCATGGACACTGTTGGTGGTAAAGTAGTGCAACCATTATGGAAAACAGTATGGAGGTTCCTTGCAAAACTAGAAACCATAACTACCATATAATCCAGAAATCTCACTGCTGAGTATATATCCCCTGCAAAAAGGAAATCAATATATCAAAGTGATATCTGCACTCTCATGTTTATTGTAGTACTATTCACAGTAGCAAAGATATGGAATCAACCTAATTGTTCACCAATGAATGAATGAAGAAAATGTGGTATATATATGGAATATTATTCACCCATAAAAAGGGATGAGATATTGTCTTTGCAGCAACATGGATGAAACTGGAGGTCATTAAGTGAAATAAGCCAGGGACAGATAAATGTCACGTGTTCTCACTCACGTGTAGGAGATAAAAAAGTGGATCTTATGGAGATAGAGAGTAGAATGGTGGTTATCAGAGTCTGAGAAGGGAAGAGTGGAGGGGGCATAAAGAGAAATTGGTTAGGAGGGACAGAAATATAGTTAGATGAAAGGAATGAGATCTGGTATTTGATAGTACAGTGGGATAGTTACAGTTATTAATTGCTTTTATATCTCAACTAGAAAAGAAGAATTGTAATGTCTTCAACACCAAGAAAAGATATCTGTTTGAGGCAATGATATCCCAACCACCCTAGTCTGATTATTTCATACTGTCTATAAGTATCAAAATATCACTTGTACCCCAAAATATATACCACTAATATATGTATCAATAAAAATGTATAAATAAAAAAATGCCAATATAGTCACCCAAGTTGACGTCATATTTATGAATGTTCTGTATATGTGTATGTACACATTTGTGTGTCTATATTAACATATGTATGTGTGTGTATATATATATATTTTTTCTTCTGTTGGGTCTACACATTTTGGAACTGCTTTCAAAATAAGATAAGGAGGAAAAAGTTACTCCTATTTTTTTATAGCTAGAGAAGTTTTTTTTTTTTCCTAAAAATCAACCTTGTCTCCCAACATGAACTTTAAGTGATTTTTCATTGTTAAAGAAATAAAATTTACTTTTAAATTATAAATAGTGTGTTTTAAATAGTCTAAGAAATTTGCTATAGGTGGGGCAATGACAAGACTGTTTTAGACTAAGAAATAGGATGTCAAGATTTGTTCTTGGTTCTGCACTATCCCTCTCTGTGACCTTGAGTAAGGCATTTCACTTCTTCCTCCAGTTTTCTCATCTGTAAAAACAAAAGAAAATTATACTAAATTAATGTATCTTCTAATTTTTAAAATCAAAGATCCTAGGATTCCAGTTATTTCTTAAAAATCAGTATTTGTATAATTTCATAATCAGATTTTATTTGTAGTATAAAATGATATCTTTGATTTTCACATTGTCCCCAGAATATGAAAATCAAAGACATTATGATTTTACAGTACAATAAGATTAAGAATTAAAACTAATTCTCACATCTGTTTGTACCAAATGCGATATATCATTTATGTGGATGTCTAAAAACTTTCCAGAATAGAAGGAACATCCAGTAGTTAACGTTAATTAAATTTGTGTGAACATAGTGATACATTGTCTTAAAATATGATATTCCCTTCTTTTTCTAGTTAGTGTCACATTGTAGGTGTAAAAATGTGGTATGAAATCAATGTTTCCCTTTGCTACAATATCTCACTTGACTTGGTCTATAATAATCATACAGAATGTCTTATGGTCTGTCAAACATTCATCATAGAGATCCTGTCCTCTCTAAGAAGATACATCACCTCTGCAGAGTGGAGTCTCCTTATACCATGAAAACGCAGCAGTGTTGTTGTGAAACACTGACACGGCACAGTGGGTGTAATGTGAGGAAATATTCAAAATGATATCCACTCTCATCACTCCACCACTTATGAGAGATTTCAGTGCAAATGCAGCTACATCCAAAAGCCTTTTATTTTAGTAATTTACATTTTGGTGGCTTGGATTTATAAATTCTTTATAACCAGGAATACTTATACAATAATGCAACTCTCTACATCACTTAAAAAAAAATTACTTCTAAGTGAAAATTACAACTGCTGCTACTCACTATTTGAAACTTTTGCATACGGGAACATACTATGACCACTGAAAACAGCAGTAAAATTACCTAAATGGTAAAATGTAGATAGTGATTTCCCATACATGAATTTTTAAAAATATATATTAATATTATTTTAATTGATACATCATAATTATATATACTTATGGAAAATAATACAATATTTTGATATCTATATAATATGGAATGACTAAATAAAGCTTATTAACATACATACCCACCATCTCACTTATGCATCATTTTTTGTGTGTGGTGGAGCAGTTGAAATTCACTTAGCAATTTTGAAATACACAATAGATTGTTCTTAACTGTGGTCAACATAGTGTGTAATAGATCTCAAAAAATTATTCCTCTTTTATAAATGCACCACTGTTTTATGAGTTCAGATTTTTTAGTTCCCATATATGAGATCATGCGCTATGTGTCTTCCTGTGCCTAGAGAATGTTGAGTACACCATATTAGAGTCCAGCTTGATAATACATCCTGTCCTCATTTTTTAGGATGGATAAATCAATCATTTAATTTTCAAAAATATGGCACAATAAAAAATAAGCTAGACTATGTAAAATATCCCCTAATTATAAAGAACTGAGATCAATCTATTAACTCTTAAATGCCAGCTATTGCTGAGACATTTGCTTTTATGAGTGTTAAAAAATTTGTAATATGTGGAAATGATATTAAAGATAATGTTCATTACATGTGAAGATTACTTAATGAAACCTTCTGAGTCTATGAGAAACTATCAGAAACGCACTTATTATAATTTGCTACATTCTGTAGGTACTTATTCTATTTCATTGTTTGCTGAATATCACAAGGAAACATAGTTCTTCTAGAATGATGGTCTTCACAGTGATGTATGCAGGGAGTAAGCAAGATAATCCATAGAACACAGGAGCAAAATAATAAAACTTTTTTGCAAGTAGTAGTCACACTATTTAACGTTTCTGCTTTCAGAAATGTTTGTGTATAATGTACATAAGAGAAACACATTCTATTATTTACAAATAGAGTAGCCAAAACGAAGCTTTTACTAATGGAGTGCACAATCAACCAATTTGGAGACCGCTGTTGTAGTGAATGAGAGATTAATGACATCCCATTTATAAGGGCTAGCAAGTGAGAAAGAGGCTGTCAATAAGAAGTTCATTTATCTGTTTTCCCATGTCTGCTATAAAGCACATTTACCTGAAATGTCATACTCTGGAAAGAGTGCCAATGTTAAACATACATAAATGCCTACCTTGTACTAAGTAGCTGTATTGATTTGAGAGGTTGCATCAAAGCAATTGCCTGTGTGTAATTATTGTCTTTCTTCCAAAATGTCTAACCTAGCACAATGTGAAATTTAAACACTTGGTGCGTGTGCTTTTTATTAAATATGTTCAATATTGTTGCGCCTTTCTTTCTGTGTTTGATCTATAAACAAATGAATAGAAAATGAGCATAATAAATCATTGGTGGCAGGTTCAAGAGCGCCCTGCTGTTTCTTTTGGGTGAATGCTAACCGAATATTGTTTAAAGCATAAAAGAAGTAGAAGAAGGGGAAGAAATTGTACACTGAAGGAACGTTACAGCAATAAACTGTTTGTAACCTCTGTAGTTCTTTTATGAATTTTAACAAAATGCCATTGCTGTGTTTGTCACAATGAGATCAGTATAGTTAATGAAATTGCCACCAGTTTATATTTCTCCTTTAGATGTTTACTTGTATGATGCATGAGTTATTATTTTCCAAATACACATCTGTGAAAGGGCTCTGTTTGTCTTGCTTCCTTTTGATAGGTAATTTATTTGTTTTTACTTCTGTATGTTAATATTTCTAGTGTAATTTTATTGGATCCATTAAAATATATGTATTTCTAATCTATTACTAAAATGCAATTTTCCTACTTTCAGAGTAGTGCACATTTCAGAGTCATGGCTGAAAGGAATTGCACCCAAATCTCGGTTCTTTGTTATTTTGAAACTGTGTTATGCTTTTTAAAAAAACTGCTCCCCAATGCATGCCCTGAGATTCTTAAAGTTATATAGCTATTACTTCAAGTCACTCATTGTCAGTTTTGTTTTTGTACCATTAATCACTTTTCATGGCCTTTAAATAAAGATTCTGTTTGCCCCATGTATAATAGTTTGAATTCTGAACTCTCTTAACCTAATGCAAAGGATTACTTGATGTTGTTTTAATAATAAAACAAGGAAGCACAAGGTTTCTCTAATCAGATTTTTATTATGGAGTTGCCACTGAATTGAGGATTAATAATTTTATTAATGTTCAAAATATATGGATAGAATAAATAATACTTGGCAGTGTCACATGATTGTGGGAACAGCCAGGGAGTGCTAACTGAAAACCACATTTCACTTTGCTCTGAGATAGTAATAGATTTTTTTCAAGTGTGGCTAAATGGATGATGGGGTTAGGACAGTATCCCAGATTGAGGGAAGAGGAGGAGAGAGTGAAAGGTAAGCATCAGTCTGACACTTAGGAAACATCACTTAGTAATTTTCACTACCAGCAAATGAGGGACAAGTAGAATTTTACAAATATCTAATATCTTAACACATATGCCAGAAAAGTAAAATGACTGATACCTGAGGGGACTGTATTTAATTTTATACTCATGTAATTTAGAATAAATGTTAAGAGACGAGCTTAGAATCATTTCTGACTATGAAATATCGGCCCACTAAGATTGGTACAAACCACTAATAAGAAAGTAAAATTTAAATTTGCTCCTCTTACATGCTGAAGGAGAGTTTGTAGATTTAAATATATCATTCAATTCAGAGGATTTCAGGGATTAGAAAATAGAGTCTCATAATCTCTACCTAGAATATGGTAGGTGCCTTCCATAGTCATCCATTTAAGAGCAAAATATTTCATAGTTCTTATTTTAATTTTCCCTTACTATTGTTGATCCATTTTAGCTGAAGAAAATTACTTATAAAATATTTTCAAAGAATAAAACAGTAACCTCTTAGAAAATAATAAAAAGTTGTTCATAAATGCAGTCTGATCAGCATGTTGGAAATTTTTTTTCCTCTTGGCAGTATAATTGCAAGACTGCCTTCATATTCAAGTCAGATGTATTGATTTGACAATTATGACACTGGAACTATTTTTCCTATAATAGTTGTTAAAGATTTTTATGCGCGATGTTGTAACTGTAACGGTAATTTGTATTTTAAATTTGAACAACCAAATTATGGCCCACCCTATCATCTGTCTTGGTGAATGACTTATCTGTACATGAAAAGAGTATGTATTCTCCAATTGCATGGTATATAAAATATTAATTAGGCCAATTTGGTTAATATTATTATCAAAATCTATATTTTTATGGATTATTTATTTTTTATCAAATATTGCAGTAGAATATTAAGGTCTTTAAGTGTGATTGTGTATTTGTCTACTGTGCTCTTACTTGTGTGAATTTTTTCTTCAAGTATTTTGAAACTGTATTCCTAAGTATATATTTGTTTATGATTGCTCTATTTTGTTTATATGAAGTTGCCCGATTACTACTAGGAAATACCTTTCTTTATTTCTAATAACATTTTTTGTCTTGAAGTTGATTTTGTCTGCTATTAGTAGTCACATAAAGTTTATTACATTTAGTGTTTGCTTGCAATATTTTTAACTTTTATGCTTTCAACTTGAATACCTTTCTATACTTCAAATGTGTTTCTTGCAGTCAACATTTAGTTAGGTCTTGTATATTCATGCATTCTATCAATCTCTGCCTTTTAATTGAAGTTTTGGTTCATTTACAGCTAATATAGTTATTGATATGTTTGTGATTAAACCTATCATATTGCTATGTATTTTTATTTTTAAATGTTTTTTTTTTTTTGAGACGGAGTCTCGCTGTGTCCCCCAGGCTGGAGTACAGTGGCGCGATCTCGGCTCACTGCGAGCTTCACCTCCCGGGTTCACGCCATTCTCCTGCCTCAGCCTCCTGAGTAGCTGGGACTACAGGTGCCCACTACTGCGCCCGGCTAATTTTTTGTATTTTTAGTAGAGATGGGGTTTCACCATGGTCTCGATCTCCTGACCTTGTGATCTGCCCACCTCAGCCTCCCAAAGTGCTGGGATTACAGGCCTGAGCCACCACGCCCGGCCATTTTTAAATGTTTTCTATGGTCCCTTGATTTTTTTCCTTGTCTGCATTCTTTTGAGTAAATCTCACATATTTTAGTATTTAGTATTCCATCTTTATCTCCTCTTTTTACTTTTAATCTACTCCTCTTGTGGCAATTTTTGTAGTTGTTACTCTAGAGGTTACATTATATTTTCTTCAGTTATCATAGTCAGTACAGTAAGTTCTCACTTATATCCTCAATAGGTCCTTGGAAACTGTAACTTTAAGTGAAATAATGTATAACAAAATCATTTTTTTATCAGCACTATAACAAAATGGTGTTGAAGGAAATTATGTTACTCTAGCATTTGCTGTATGTGATTTCACTTGAAGTCAGTTTCCAAAGATCTATTGATGACATTAAGTGAGAACTTACTGTATAAGTACATATTATATTATGTACTTATTAAAATAATAAGTACTTATTAGAGTACTTAATCAACTAATTATAAAATAATCATTCCAGCTTTCTTCCCCCTTCTACTTCTGTGCTCTTGCAGTTGTGCATTTTTCTTCCATTAACATTATATGTTCTAAAAATTAATATTTAATATTTTAAAATTAAATATATATGTTTATGTGTATACACACATACATATACATATATATGTGTGAATGGTAAAACTGTATATATATTTAATATATATTATATAATCATGTTAAATTATATGTATATGTTTACCTTTGTATATAATTTTATCATTCATGCAGATCCCATATTATATATTATACATAATATATAATTCTATACATATATATATATATATATAGAATCTGATCATTCATACAGATCCAAAACTCCATTTGCATCATTTCTTGCATTGCAGGGCAGCTAGATTCTAACTTTTTCAGCTTTGCCTTTTTGCAAATGTCTTTATTTAATATTTGTTTTTAAATCATGTGTTCAATATGTATAAAATTTTAGACTGACTTTTTTCTTTGAGCACTTTAAATGTGCCATTTCATTTTCTCCTGTACTCCAATTTTCTGACTAAAACCCAGCTGTAATTCTTATTGTATTTAATGTGTCTGTGCTCTAGCTGTTGTTAAACCTTTCTTGTTTTTTCTATTTAGCCAGTTGATAATGATGTTGCTAGGCATGGTTTGTTTTCTTGCCATTTATCTCCTGTGCCATTTGTTGAAATCTTTTCTTTTCTTTTCTTTTCTTTTTGAGACAGAGTTTTGCTCTGTCACCTACGCTGGAGTGCAGTAGCACGATCTCGGCTCACTGCAACCTCTGTCTCCTGGGTCAAATGATTCTCATGCCTTAGCCTCCCTAGTATCTGGGATTGCAGGCATATGCCACCATACTTGCCTGATCTGTTGTATTTTTATTAGACGCAGGGTCTCGCTGTGTTTCCCAGACTGGTCTTGAACTCCTGACCTCAAGTGATCTGCCCGCCTTGACCTCCCAAAGTGCTTGAGATTATACGCATGAGCCACCATGCTTAGCCTGTTCATTGAAAGTTTGATTACTTTCTTTTCAAATAATTATTTTACCCAAGTTCCCTCTCTCTTTCTCTGGAGCCCTCATTACCCACTTGCTAGTCTATTACATACTGTTCCACATATTTCAGCTACTTGGTTTTATCTATTAATATGTGGATTTGGTTAATTTCTGTTCATCTTCCATCAAGTTAACAGGGTTTTTTTTCCTTTCAGTATGCTGAAAGACAGTGGTGATGATTTCTGACGTATTTTTCATTGTAAAATTTACAATATTTGTTTCAATCTCTATGCATATATTTTCATCTATGTACACATATTTTCTATCTTTTCTACTAAATCCTTTAGTATATTGATCATAGTGATTTTAAATGCCTTACTGGATCAATTTAACTTCTGAGCCATGTTTGCATTTTTTCCTCACGCATAATGTTCATATTTTATTGCATTTTTACATGTTTTATAATTTTTATCATTTTTTGTTATACAGATATGGTTTGTAAAAGAACAAGAGAGAGAATAGAAAATATTATTTACCACTAAATATTTACCTATTCTTCTGTTAGAGAGTTAATTTAGAAAGTTGAGTAAATCCATCTGAGGTTGATTTGTGTCTAGGGTTTATTGCAGCTTTACCTGCATTATTTTACCATTGCCCTAAATAATTTTACTAGTGTGATAGATTTTTTTCTGCAGTTGGGCTTGAGATCTGCATATGAGTGAGAGTCAGGGTGTCTTTATATAGCTGATCTTCTAGCCTGGCAAACCATGGAAGAGTTCTACCTGCTTTAAAGATTGTCAACTTTTTGGTCAGTCAATTTGCTTCCTAGTTTTCTGCTTTCAGATGATGTCTATTCTCCTGCTACTTAGAGATGTCCTTGAAACTCCAGAGAAATTTTTCTGTTATCCTTTCCTCAGTCTTTGGAAGGCCTCTACTGTGGAGATAGTAAGTGCCTGGAGATCACAGAGATTTCTTAGCGCTCTTGTCCCCAGAGTTGGCGTCTAATGCTTTGAGCTTAATCATGATGCAGAGTTTCCTACAGTAATTTTCATCAGTTCTCCTGCCTTGGATACAATCTTTAGCAGAATGCTGACTCGCACTTGGGGAGGACTCCATCTACCTTTGCAAAACTCTCACAGCCCTTCTAGTTGGTTTACTGTATTCAGTATATTGCCCTAATGCACATCTTGGGTTGAGATTCATTCTGAGTTTGAGGTTCACTGGGATTCAAATCCATCATAACAGGCCACATCATATACTACTCAAACTCATAATGATCATAACAATTGCACAGATGAAAGAAAACACTAGTTTGAACTAGTCAGTATAAGAACATTTAGATTGATTCTACTAAGTTCATAATTCCATGATCTCTGGAGGATGTCTGTCCAGAGCTGATCTACTGTGAGCAGGTTTTGCTTGCTTCTTGGCTATGTTTTATCTACTATTTGATATACTGTGTATGCAGACCAAGATTGATAAAAATATATTCCAATTAAAGATATTCCCTCATTAAAAAATTAAACAATAGATGAAAATAGAGAACCCACAGTAAAAGCCAAATACAGTGAAATGATCTTTGACAAAGCATACAAAAACATAAAGTGGAGAAATGACACCCTATTAAATAAATGGTCCAGGGATAACTGTCAAGCCACAAGTAGAAGAACGAAACTCATCTTTCACCTCGTACAAAAATTAACTCAAGATGGATAAAAGGCTTAAATCTAAGACCTGAAACCATAAATATTCTAGAAGATAACATTGGAAAAACCCTTGTAGACGCTGGCTTAGGCAAACACCTTATGACTATGAACCTGAAAACAAATGCAACATCAACAAAAATTAATAAATGGAACCTAATTAAACTAAAATGCTTCTACACAGCAAAAGAGATAATCAGCAGAGTAAACAGCCCACAGAGTGGGAGAAAATCTTCACAAACCATGCATCCAACATATCCAGAATCCAGGAACTCAAGCAAATCAGCAAGAAAAAAAAAACAATGAATGATTGAATCAAAAAGTGGGCAAAGGACATGAACAGACAATTCTCAAAAGAAGGTATACAAAGACCCAACAAACATATGAAAAGATGCTCAACATCAGTAAGTATCAGAGAAATATAAATTAAAACCACAATGTGATACCACCTTACTCCTGCAAGAATGGCCATAATTAAAATATCAAAAAATAATAGATGTTGGCATGGATGTGGTGAAAAGGGAAACACATCTACACTGCTGGTAGCAATGTAAACTAGTACAATTGCTATGGAAAACAGTGTGGAGACTCTTTAAAGAACCAAAAGTAGATCTATGGATTCAATCCAGCAATCCCACTACTGGGTGTCTACCCAAAGGAAAGTAAGTCATTGTGTGAAAAAGGCACATGCACACACATGGTTATAGCAAAACTATTGCAAAAATATGGAACAAACCTAAATTTCCATCAACAAACGAGTGGATAGAGAAAATATGGTATACATATATATATATATACACACACACACACACACCATGGAATACTACTCAGCCATAAAATGGAACAAAATAATGGCCTTTGGTCAACTTGGATGGAGTTGGAGATCATTATTCTAAGTGAAGTAGCTTGGGAATGGGAAACAAAATATCATGTGTACTCAGTTATAAGTGGGAGATAAACCATGAGAATCAAAGGCATAAGAATGATATAATGGACTTTGGGGATTTTAGGGAAAGAGTTGGGGGTGAGGGATAAGAAAATACATATTGGGGACAGTGTACACTGCTCAGGCTATGGGTGCTCCAAAATCTCGGAAATCACCACTAAAGAACTTATGCATGTCACCAAAAACCACCTGTTCCTCAAAAACTATTGAAATTAAATTTTTAAAAAATAGCCAAAAATTACTTTTCCATATTGATATTTTCATAGCTGAGGAAAAGTTCAGCAGAACTAAATGATTAGAACACTTCACTGTTCACAACTGTTATGTTACTAAGCGTGGCTGCTTATCAGAATGACCTGCTGAGGTTTTCAAAAAGCACAAATACTATGTCTACACTATGCCACTTTCCAGGTTATATAGTTCACATAAAAATTCCATGAGGTGAAGCATAGAAATTATCATTTTTTAAAAAAAATCTCAATTCTGACTGTACATGTGTTTCTGGAACCACTGCACTAGAGTTATTATTACAGATATTTTTTTAAGTCATGAGAAAGGATTTTTAAAAGAGCAATTCTTTACACAAAATATAAGTTTATCAATCCTCAACTGTTTAGCCCAGCAAATATCTTATGTATAAATAGACCCTAATAGTGTTGAAAATTTTGAATTTCATTCTAAATGGTTTGTCATGCGTGTCTTTCATTTCTATTACTCTCTTTATATTTTAATCCCCAGAAATGATGTGAAATGTTTTACAGCATTATCTTTTTCTCTGCACAACATTCCTATAAACAGGGTGGCATACTACTTTACATTTATTTTCACTGGCCTGCACCACTAAAGATGGCAAGGTCTCAACACTGATATATATATTTTTTTCTTTCAACTGGGAAGAAAGTTTAGGGACTGAACACTTATTCCCAAATATGAAAAATAAATGTTAAATTCTATAAAACCTTCAGGAAAGGAGAATCCAGAAATGCATTAAAAGCATCATGTTTTTTGTTTTAGTAATAAAAGCCTGAACTGAGGACCAATTTAAGAACAAGATGAACTTTGAAATGTTCTGTTACATCCTCCTCTCTTTAATAGAAGCTAGAGACAGAGATAACCATGTCAAGGACAAAATATTGGAAACCTAATTTAATCCAAGCCACATTCGATAGTGGATGTATTTAGGGACAATCTTTAGATTGAGTTACAATGGTTGCTAATCTAGTACAAGAAAAGTAATACTAGGGGGACAGGATCTTGAGTGTGGTCAATTTTATCTTCCAAATAACTATGAGCACCAAACTTCAGATAGATGGTTGATTAACAAGTGTTTATCACATCTGACAGAAAGTTCTTAAGAAGACTGGATGGACATATATTACATATATTAATATTATAATCATCTAATACAAATGTATAAATTATTAATTTATCATGGACCTTATATGTAAGAAATTGTATATAATGAAGATTGCATTAGCCATGAGGATAGTGGATAGTGGATATCAGTAATTGACAGACTAAATTATACGTTACATACCTATATACTTTCAGAGTTTGTTAAGTGTTTCACCTAAATTATCAGAGTTGATCTTTTAAAAAAACTACAAGATGCCCCCATAGCAGGTTGAAAAATAGTCAACAAGGATATCAAGTCTTAATCCCTGAAACTTGTAATGTTACTACATTTTGTAAAAAGACTACTTGCAGATGTGATTTAATTAAGCATCTTATGATAAGGTGATTACCCCAGAAAATTTTGGATGGCAATAAACACCATAACAAATATCTTTATAAAATAGAGGCAGAGGGGGATTTTACACAGTCAGAAGAGGAGGAGGAAATGTGATCTTGGAGACAGAGATTAGAGTAATGCAACCACAAATCAAATAATGCCTTACAGCCCACTAGAAGTTGGAAGAGACAAAAAACAGATTCTCCTCTAAAGCCTCAAAAGGATTTGTGAAAGTGCTGACAACCTGATTTCAGACTTCTGGTTCCCAGAACTGTGGGGCAGTAAATTTCTGTTGTTTTAAGCCACCCCGTTTTTGGTAATTTGTTACTGAAGACACTGACTACAGCCCCTTTTTGCACATACACTCTTGAAATGATCTGCAATAAAGAAAACTATGACTTTTTTAAATTAAGCATGCAAAAATGCAAGAAATACATGGATATTTGTCTTCCAACAACACCCATTCATTTTCATACTGCCTCTGCTTCTGTAAAATATTTTTTGTGAGTATACCATTCTGTTGGCCACTGGATTATGTGACCAACAGAGGTTAAAACTAAATTCATTCAACTTGCCACATATAATAGCATTTAATTAAGAATACTATCAGCAGGACTCCACATGATGAAATGAAGTCAGTCAGTGGTATTGACCTCAAACATGCCCTCTAACGTCCTAGATCCAAGCAGCCACACAAACCCATAAATGATTGCAGTCTACTTTAGAGAGCCAGATGTCTTCTTCCTTAAGGTTCTGAATAGGCATTTCCATTTATCCTGAGTCATTCATCCATATAAAGTAGGATATATCAGCAATTGCACAGGCTCTACACTGACCAATAAGGAGGAAATCTATAGTAATTCCAGTATCCCTAACATCCCTAGTCAGTGAGTTGAGGCCAAGCTGAATTCCTCCGAGTTCTGTGATAATTTTATTTCTTACTTCAGCTGAATTCCAACAAATATTATACGATTTTTTCTAATTTGATGACTCACATTGTGGGAATAACTGCCAAAAGCATCAAATGAAATAAGGAGTTAGTTATCCCTCTACAAAACTACCTTGGAAAAGTAAGGGCAGCCTCAGTTTGGAGAAAATTCATTAGCCTTATAATTTACTGGTGGCGTTTCCTTAGAGATTTGAAGGATTCATCACCACTTCCAAGACTCAAATCACAATGTTTTTGTAAGTGAATCAAGTTAATCTCTAGCTTTTACACAAGGACTATACACATATGCATATGCATATGTTGTCCCAGGAGAGAAAAGATATATTTCAGTTGTTGAGGTTCTGCTGCATAGGACCTCCAACAGTCAGTATTGGGCACAAGTTGACACTGCCTCTAATGTGTCTTCCAGGGCCACTTGTAAGGCTTAGGATAGAATTTAGTCCCTGATTTTGGAAAGTCACTGAAGGCAGTCAGTTTAATCTGTCTTGTATGTTTACGTCAACATTGGGTACTGTTCGTTTGCTTCATGTAATGACTGAGAACATGGATGGTGGACTTACAGAGGTGTTGACAAGACTTTTCTTTGGGAGGTACAAAAGTTGGAATCATTCCCTGTTGTTTGAGATAGACTTTTGGTGTCACTGGAAGAAAAGGTAGATAAATTGCAATTCGAGTTGTCTGGTTAGCATAACTGACCCAGCAGACTGTTTAAAGTATGTGCAACAGTTTGTTTTGTCCTTACTGAGATATTTTTCTTGGTATGGAAGGAGCCAGGGCAGATCTAACTATTATTAATGTGCCTCCCCTGTCTAAATCTCAAAGGCTCAAGGGCTTGCCTTCTCAAGGGTCAGAGTGGTTGCTTTCCTACCAATAACCCAGAATTGTTGTTTCTAATTCCATGAAGTGGAACTTCACAGTTCCAAGCATCTTCTGCACATACCCATTGCTTTTATATAATAGACTTCGATCTGAGGGAAAAGGATATTGTTTTAAAACTCACAGAGGGCCCAAGTGTCCCTCTCTTTGACTTTAAGAGCAATATGCTTAACCAACAGGTCATTCTACTTATTACCTGCTATATTATATGAATTCAACAGGACAATCAAGGTGGCTGCCCTAAAATTAATTTTTGATTATCTAGACTCCCTTCTGCTAGGTTATCACTCAGACAGAATATGAATCAGGCCAACCTGGGGTTCTTGTTAGGAGGAGGAAAGAACAATGTTTCCCAGGAATGTCAGATAATTTTTTGAATTTTTGATAGTCACAAGTAAAGATCAAAGATCTGGTATAGTCAATCTGCTAAGAATAGTCGATCTGCTAGGAATAGACAGGGTCAGGCCCATGGAATGTGACTTCTTTCACTTAGTGACAGTGGAGTCAGCTTTTGTTCCCATTGATCCACTGACTTTACTTCAGACAATAGAGTAGGGGCCATATTATATCATAAATGCATAGCTGTCACTTTTTCATGTGAGGTCAAGATGCTGCTGAAGCTAAGCCAGCTATGATACTGAATACATCATTTTTATTCAGCAGGGGAAGATTATGGGGCCCTTCCTTCCTTGGTAATCATTCAATCTGAGTTGACCAACACCAAGTTAGGAATATCAGCGTCAATATTATTAATAAGGCCTCTATGGGTCCTACATTCAGTGGTGACAAGAGCCCAGTAGCAATTGTAATAGGGTCCTTACTTTTTCTGTATAAATGTAGGTGGTGTAAGTACAGTTTTATTACATGAATATATTACATAGTGTTGAAGTCTGGGCATTTAGTGTAACAATTACCTAAATGATATATACTGTAGACATTAATTTCTAATTTCTCACCCCGCTTCCATGCTCCCACCCATCTAAATCTCCAATGTCTATTATTCCACATTCTATGCCCATGGGTACACCTTTTTTAGCTTCCATATATAAGTGACAACATATGTTATTGGACTTACTGTATCTAAGTTATTTCACTTAAGATAATGACCTTCAGTGCCATCCCCATTGCTGCAAAACATGAGTTTTCATTCTTCATTATGGCTGAATACTTCTCCATTGCATATATATGCCACACTTTCTTTATCCAGTCATCCATTGATCAACACTTAGGTTGATCCCATATCTTTGCTAGTGTGAATAGTACTGTAAAAAACATGAATGCAGGTCTCTTTTTGATATAATTATTTCTTTTCCTTTGGGTAGATACCCAAGAGTGAGAATATTGAATGGGATGAAAGTTCCATTTTTACTTCGTTGAGAAATCTCCATACTGTTTTCCATAGAGGTTGTACTGATTTACATTCCCACCAACAGTATATAAAACCCTTCCCTTTCTCTGCATCCTCACCAACATCTGTTATTTTTGAGACTTTAACAATAGCCATTTTGACAAGTGTAAAATGATATCTCATGTGATGTCAATTTGCATTTCTCTGATGATTAGTGATATTGAGCATTTTTTCATATGCTCCTTGCTCATTTGTATGTCACATTTTGAAAAATGTCTGTTCATGTCCTTTGCCCAATTTTTAATGGGGCTATTTTTCGTTTGAGTCGTTTAAGTTCTTTGTAGATTCTGGATATTAGTCTCTTGTCAGATGCAAAGTTTTCAAAGATGATGTAACTATTAGCTATGTCAGGAAGGCAATAGGTACAAAACTCAAACGTGTTCCTCCAGGTAGATTCTTTACCAGAGCCTCCAACTGACAAAATCGACAGTCTCAAAGATTTGTAACTCAAAGACGTCATTAAGTATGTGAAATGTGTTTAGTGTAACAGAGAAGTTTACTTTTTAATTTAACTTAACTAGTTTAATTTATGTAGACCTGTGCTACTAGTCACATACAGCCATTTAACTAAAGTTAAAAGGCTGTATTTAAATTTAAATTTAACTAAATTTAAATTTAGTTAAATGGCTGTATGTGACTAGTAGCACAGGTCTACATAAATGTCAATTGTTTGAATTACATATAAACCAATAAGAGAAAGAAAGAAAGAAAGAAAGAAAGAAAGAAAGAAAGAAAGAAAAAAGAAAAGAAAAGAAAAAAGAAAACACAGATGGATTCTATAAAGAATATTCTAGGAGAACAAAGGGAATATCTTATGGTACTCAGGATTTTAATGAATTGTAGGCCTGTGAAATATCTTTACTTTATAGACCAGGAAAATATTTTTTAAAAATGAAAACCTTGTCATCTATAAAAGGATATGGGTGACAGTGGACAGAAGCCAAACTATGAATTAAGTACTTTTCTGATTATAAAAGGGCAACAACCAGAACAAAATTTACAATCAAAGATAAAATAATTTAAAATAATTTCTCCTGAGGCTTAAAAAAGTATACCTATGTAGAGAAAGAGAGCTCATTAAACATTAGTTGAGTTAATGCAAAGAGACACAGGAAAAATTATCTTAAACTTCCCATAATAGGTTAATGAAAATAATTCTATACTTACCCAAATTTCCTCGAGAAAACAAAAATCAAGCTGTTTTTGGTGTTCTATTTGCAGTAGATTATTACTGAGCTGATAGTGTCTATAGAGTTTTGAGATTAATTGTTAGTGTGTTTCAAATTTTATAATAATCTACATGTTTTTGATATTTGAAAGAAAAGAGAAAAACATTCTGAAAATGCTCAAGGGCTCAGAAAATTTACTAAACATGCATATGTCTGGACAAAATGGTTAAAGAGCAACTCAGTCAGCTAACAGTTTAATTAAAATAGAAACACAAGAATATAAAATTACTAGTGTATCTGAATACATGGTAAACATTAAAAATAATAGTTAATAAAAATTGCATCTAAAGGTACTTTAATATGTACAAATCTGAAAGGTAATGTTAACTTTACTATTATGAGAATATGTTAAATGTAAATGACTTAAAGATAAGCGAGATATTAAGATATATATTACACTTACCAAAACCCATGTATGCAAGAATGGGTGGAAAATAAAAATATAGCAAATACTTTATTTATTTGTCATCCTAAGTTGTTACATAGAATAATAAATGTTAAAAACTTTTAAAAGAAAATTTTAGGAGGAAGTATTTGTAATAACTAGTAAACATTGACATAACATTAAGAGCATTGAATATATAGCTAAAGTTTTAAATTTTTGAAAAAGTGAAACAAAGTATGAAAATTAGAAAAGGTTTTGCTCAAAGTATACAAGTAAACATATGTATTATGGTAATAAACACAAATATTTTTCTCTGTCACAGAATAATCTTAGAAATCTGTGCTGCTTATGTGAGTGAAAACTAAAACTTTCTTAGAAATTTAAAAATGAAAAGAACTACACAGTTTTATTCAATAAATTCAAATCAAATGAAAATAACATGGTTAATTTTACATGAAATAGTAAACATATTAAAAAGCACTAAATGAGAAAGAAGGTAATTTTGTATTCATAAGAAGTGCAAGTATTAAAAATATATTTGTAAAGCATTGTGGTTTAAAATCCAGGGTATTAAAATATAAAGAAATATTAAAAATGCAAGAAAATGTTGGAAACATAACTGTGTGTGAATTTAATAAGCCTTTATTCATTTTCTTATAATAAAGACAAAGTAGATAATGTCAGAAGATTTTATAATATCAATAAAGCTGCAAAATTTATTTCCATCATACTGAAAGATAATATTTATGCAATAAGCAGGAGAAAAATAAAGGGATTATTATCAGAAAGCAATAATCAATGTAATTAGATTGTATTATTAAAACGCAAAAGTCAAATAATGAAAATTATATTTTTTATAGAGAATATCCATTTATACATAGAATATCAAACAATCTGTAGAATGATTCTAAATTTGAATTTACAAATTGGCAAGCCAAAAGATAAATCCGTGAGTTTGCCTACATCAAAGCAAGAAATCCTACTGAGAATAGTATGAGCAGAATTCTTCAAAACAACTAGGACATGTGTGGGTGTATATGAGAAAGAGAGGAGAGAAGGAGTGACAAAAAGAGAGGGAGGGAGAGAGAATTATGAGTTTAGCAAGATATCTAGATATAAAATTCATATACAAATCATCTGCATTTCACAAAGGCATGAGTAGTTCGAAGATGCCATTAAAATATTATTTATAATATAAATAATAAAAAGATACCTGGGGAAAAAATCCATTGTAAGACGGAAAATATATACAAACATAAAATTGTATTTAAATAAGAGTTAAATAAACAGCATACATATTCACATATAAGATACAATTCTCACAAAATTCAATTATATCTTTAGCTTAATTTAAAAAATAAAAACTCAAAGAGTTAAAAAAACTTCAGTAGATTTTAAAATATATTCTATACTATATACAGCAGTATAGACAGATAATAATTCTTCAGGCAGCACAGAAGATCCAACCAGGTATCAGGAGTTATACAGCCAGAATAATTAAGGCAGACTGGCATTTTCTCAAAGATAAACAAACAAGCAAACAAGCAAAAAGCAATGAGAAAATTTAAAACCTAAACATTAATCTACAAACACATGAAAATATTATTTATCATAGATAGCATTTTATATTTACAGGGGAAAATGGTAAATTTTACATAAATAGTTCTGAGGCAATTTGTTACTTACCTGAGAAGAAATGTAAGTAAACAGATACATAATTCACCAAATTTACAAATTTAATTTAAGTTGGATTAAGGAATTATATATGTGTATGTGAATTGGGAAGAAGTATAGATATGAAGAAATTATGTATGTGTATGTGAATTGGGAAGAAATTAAATATGTAGTGTATGTGATTGAAGTTAAGTTGTTATCAGCTGTTATAACCCCAGGATGTATAACATAAGCCTCATAATCACCACAAAGAGAATATCATATGAGAGACACAAAAGCAAAAAAGAATAAAGGAGTATCACTAAAAATTTAAGAAATCAGCAAACACGGCCGGGCGCGGTGGCTCAAGCCTGTAATCCCAGCACTTTGGGAGGCCCAGACGGGCGGATCACGAGGTCAGGAGATCGAGACCATCCTGGCTAACACGGTGAAACCCCGTCTCTACTAAAAAATACAAAAAACTAGCCGGGCGAGGTGGCGGGCGCCTGTAGTCCCAGCTACTCGGGAGGCTGAGGCGGGAGAATGGCGTGAACCCGGGAGGCGGAGCTTGCAGTGAGCTGAGATCTGGCCACTGCACTCCAGCCCGGGCGACAGAGTGATACTCCGTCTCAAAAAAAAAAAAAAAAAAAAAAAAAAAAAAAAAAAAATCAGCAAACACAATGGAAAACAGCAAAAAATAAGAGAAAAACAAAGGAACTATGAGACAGAGAACAACAAAATGGCAATAGTAAGCACTTCCCTATCAATAATTAAACATAAGTGGACTTAACTCTCCAATCAAAACACATAAAGTCGTTAAATTGATAAAAATATAAGACCCACCTAGATTTTGTCCTCATATTCCATGCAAATGGTAAACCAAAGAGAGCAGGGGTGACTGTATTTATATCAGACAAAATGAATCTTACATCAAAAACAGTCAAAAGAGTCAAAAGAGACAGAAGGGCATTATATTATAATTAAGTGGATCCATTCAATAGGAAGTTATAACATATATATACACACACACATATATATACACACACATACAGATATATATACACACATATATATACACACACACACACCCAACAACAGACAACATAACCATATAAAGCAAACATAGACAGGACTAAAGGGAAACATATAGAGCAATACAATAATAGTAGGAAACTTCAATAACCCGGTTTCAGTAAGAGATAGAGCATCCATACAGAAAAATCCAGAAGGAAACATTAGACTTGAGCAATACAACAGGCCAAATTGACCTAACAGATACATACAGAATATTTCACTAAATAGCAGCAGAATATATGTTCATTTCAAGGGCATGCAGGAGATTGTCCAGGATAAATGATATGTTATGTCACTACATGAGTCCTAACAAATTTAAGGAGACTAAATTCATAATAAGTATCTTTTCAACCACAAAGGATGGTGCTAGAAATCAATAACAGAAGGCCAGTTGGAAAATCCACAAACATGTGGTTATTAAACTAAACAGTTCTAAACAACCAATGGGTCAAAGAAAAAGTCATAAAGAAAATCAGAAAATATCTTCAGACGAATGAAAATAAAAACACACCATACGAAAACTTAAGAGATGTGGCAAAAGCAATACTAAGAGGGAAGTTTATAGTGGTAAATGCCTATATTAAAAACAAAAGAAGATCTCAAGCATTCTAACATTACCACTTCATGAAGTTAGTAGATGAAGAAAAAACTAAGCCCAAAATTAGCAGAAGGAAAGAAATAATAAAGGTTAGAACCGAAACAAATAAAATAGAGACCAGTAAAACATTAGTTAACAAAAGTGAAGTGGTTTTTTTTTTTTTTTGAGATGGAGTCTCGCTCTGCCACCCAGGCTGGAGTACAGTGGCCGGATCTCAGCTTACTGCAAGCTCCGCCTCCTGGGTTCACGCCATTCTCCTGCCTCAGCCTCCCACGTAGCTGGGACTACAGGCGCCCGCCACCTTGCCCGGCTAGTTTTTTGTATTTTTTAGTAGAGACGGGGTTTCACCGTGTTAGCCAGGATGGACTCGATCTCCTGACCTCATGATCCACCCGTCTCGGCCTCCCAAAGTGCTGGGATTACAGGCTTGAGCCACCGTGCCCGGCCAAAAGTGAAGTGCTTTTTTGAAAAGGTAAACAAAATGGACAAAGCTTTAGATAGACTAAGAAAATGAGAAAGAAGATTCCAATAACATCAGAACTTGAAGAGGAGACATTACAACTGATACCACAGAAATAACAAGGATCCTGAGACTACTACCAAAAATTTTACACCAGTACATTGGGTAAACTAGAAGAAACAGAGAGATTTCTAGAAACATACAACATACTAAGAACGAATCATGAAGAAGTAGAAAATTTGAACAGATGAATAATGAATTAGAAGATTGAATGAACAATCAAAACCCACCCAACAAAGAAAAGCCCAGGACCAGATATCGTCACTGCTAAATTCCACCAAACATTTAAATAATTAATGGCAATCCTTTTTAAACTCTTCCAAAATAATTAAAGATAACACTTTAAAACACATTTTATGAAACCAGCATTGCCCTGATGCCAAAGCCAGACAAAGATACCACAAGATGACAAAACTATAGGTCAATGTCCCTGCAGAATATTCATACAAAAACCCTCAACAAAATACTAGGAATCTGAATTTAACATTACATCAAAAGCATCATAGACCATAATCAATTGGGATTTATTCCTGAAATGCAAGGATGGTCTAATATATGTAAGTCAATAAATATAATACCTTACAATAACAGAATGAAGGATGAAAATCATATGATCATCTCCATTAATGCAGAAAATGCATTTGACAAAATTCAACACCTTTTCATGATAAAAACATTAAACAAGCTAGGTATAGAAGGAATTTACCTCAATATAATCAAGGCCATGTATGAAAATTCTACAGCTAACTTCAGACTCAATGGTGAAAAATTCAAAGTTTTTCCTCTAAGATCAGGAGTAAGACAAGAATGCCTACTCTTGACACGTCTATTTAACATAGTAAATGAGAGTTCCAGCCAGGACAATTAAGCAAGAAAAAAAATAAATAAATAAAAGGTCACCCAAGTCTAAAAGAAAGAAGGAAAATTGTGAATTTGCAGATGACACGTTCTTGTATTAAGAAAACCATTAAGATTTCACAAACAACCGTTAGAACTACTAAATAAATTCAATAAAGTTGCAAGAAATGAGACCAACATGCAAAAACCAGTTGTTGCCTCTATACACTAACAATGAATATCTGAAAGGGAAACTAAGAAAAAACAGTGTCATTTAGAATAGCATCAAAAAGAATGAAATGCTTAGAAATAAACTTAAGAATAAAATACTTAAGAAGGAGGTAAAAGGTTTGTGTACTGAAAAACCATACAACATTGCTTAAATAAGTTACAGAAGAAGAAAATAAATGGAAAGACATTCTGCAGTCATGGATTAGAGGATTTAATATTATTAAAATGTCCATACTGCCCAAAGTGATCCATAGATACGAAGTTATCCTCATCCTAACCCCAATGGCATTTTTTTAAAAAGAGATAGAACAATCCTAAAACACGTATGTAACTAAAAAGAAACTGCTACGAGCTAAAGCAATCTCGAGAAGAAAGAACAAAGCTGGAGGCACTACAGTCCCTAACTTCAAACTATATTACAAAGCTGGAGGGAGGAGATGGAGCAAGATGGCTGAAGGAAAGCCTCCACCTAGCATCTCTCACTGGGAACACCAAATTGATCAAGTATCTACACACACACACACACACACACACACCCAAAAAACAAACAAACAAACAAAAAACACCTTCATAAGAACCAAAAATCAGATAAACAATCACAGTACCTGGTTTCAACTTCATGTCACTGATAAAGATACCAAAGAGGGTAGGAATTGAATTATATTGAATTCAGTCTTGAATTGCTGAATTCCCACATTCCTTAGCAGTGGCAGCATGACATGGAGATAGAATCTGTGATTTGGGGAAAGGGAGAGCACAATGATTGTAAGACATTGCATTGGAACTTAGTGCTGCCCAGTCACATCAAAAACAATGCTGGGCAGAACTTAATCAGTGCCCATGGAGGGAGCATTTAGACTAGCCATAGCCAGAGGGGAATCATTGGAATCTGCATTCCATCAAGCCTCAGCACCGTAGGTTAAAGGGCTCTGGTATCTTTTTTTTTTTTTTTTTTTTTTTTTGTGTGTGTACAACATATCATCTGCAAATAAAAGCAGCTTTATTTTTCCAATTTTTAATAATTACCGGTTCCTACAGAAAGTTGAAGTGGGAAGATCATCCTTGCTTTGTTCTTGATCTTACATAGAAATCATTGAGCCTTTGTCATTAAATATAATAGCTGTAAATTTTCTCCTAATGTTCTTTATCAGTCAGACTGAACAAATGAATGGGTTTTGAATTTCATCACATGCTTTTTCTGCATCCTCTGAAATGATTATTTTCTCTCCCTTATTCTGTTAACATGGTAAATTACATTGATTTTCAAATGTTAAACCAACCTTGCATTGCCACCTTTAGCATTGCAGTACCCTTTATATATGCTGTTGGATTTGGTTTGCTAGTTTTTGTAGAGGGTTTTTTTTGTTTTGAGCCTATCATCATGAAGGACTTTGGCCTCAGTTTTCATTTCTGGTAATGCCCTCATCTGGTTTTCATACTAATGTAAAATAGATGTTATTGACTGAGTTGAGAAGTGTTCCATCCTTTTTTTTTTTTTTTTTTTAATTATACTTTAAGTTCTAGGGTACATGTGCATGGCGTTTATATCCTGTATAACTCCCCAATGCAATCCCTCCCTCCTCCCCCCTCCCCATGGTAGGCCCCAGTGTGTGATGTTCCCCTTCCCGAGTCCAAGTGATCTCATTGTTCAGTTCCCACCTATGAGTGAGAACATGCGGTGTTTGGTTTTCTCTTCTTGTGATAGTTTGCTCAGAATGATGGTTTCCAGCTGCATCCATGTCCTACAAAGGACGCAAACTCATCCTTTTTGATGGCTGCATAGTATTCCATGGTGTATATGTGCCACATTTTCTTAATCCAGTCTGTCACAGATGGACATTTGGGTTGATTCCAAGTCTTTGCTATTGTGAATAGTGCCGCAATAAACATACGTGTGCATGTATCTTTGTAGTAGAGTAATTTATAATCCTTTGGGTATATACCAGTAGTGCGATGGCTGGGTCATATGGTACATCTAGTTCTAGATCCTTGAGGAATCGCCATACTGTTTTCCATAATGGTTGAACTAGTTTACAGTCCCACCAACAGTGTAAAAGTGTTCCTATTTCTCCACATCCTCTCCAACACCTGTTGTTTCCTGACTTCTTAATGATTGCCATTCTAACTGGTGTGAGATGGTATCTCATTGTGGTTTTGATTTGCATTTCTCTGATGGCCAGTGATGATGAGCATTTTTTCATGTGTCTGTTGGCTGTATGGATGTCTTCTTTTGAGAAATGTCTGTTCATATCCTTTCCCCACTTTTTGATGGGGTTGTTTGTTTTTTTCTTGTATATTTGTTTGAGTTCTTGGTAGATTCTGGATATTAGCCCTTTGTCAGATGAGTAGGTTGCAAAAATTTTTTCCCATTCTGTAGGTTGCCTGTTCACTCTGATGGTAGTTTCTTTAGCTGTGCAAAAGCTCTTTAGTTTAATTAGATCCCATGTGTCAATTTTTGCTTTTGCTGCCGTTGCTTTTGGTGTTTTAGACATGAAGTCCTTGCCCATGCCTATGTCCTGAATGGTACTGGTATTCTAAATAAATTTGAAAGGCAGTTTAAGTCACAAGAACTGCAATGCCTGGTCAATTTCTGGTGCTATTTTGGGTTCAAAGCCAGTAGGCATGGGGGGCACCCAACCTAGTGAGACACCACCCAGGGTGACCAAGGAAGTGCTTGTGCCACATGTCCCCTAACCCCAAGCAACACAGCATGCAACTCCAACTGGGACTCCTTTCTTCTGCTTGAGGAGAGGAGAAGGAAGAGTAAAGAAGATTTTGTCTTTTAACTTGGATACCAGCTCAGTCACACGAGGACAGAGTACTGGGCAGAGTCCTGAGGCATCCGTTCCAGGCTCTCATTCTTGGATAACATTTCTAGAGACACCCTGGGCCAGAAGGGTACCTGTTGTCTTGAAAGAAAGGACCTAGTACTGAAAGAATTCATCACTTGCTGATTAAGGAGCCCTTAAGCCCAGAATAATCAGCAGTGGTACCCAGACAGTACTCACTGTGGGCCTTGTGTAAGACACAGAGAGAGAGACTTCATCTGCTTGGGAGAAAGTAAAAGAAGAGAACAAGAGGCTTTGCATAGTAATTTGAAGAATTCTTCAGGATCTCATAAAGACCACCAAGTTGCTACTTCTACGAGTCTGCAAGATCCATCGTGTTACTGGGCTTTGGGTGGCTCCTAATGGAAATACAGCTACAGTGACCAAAAATAAGATCACAGCACTCAAGTACCTTCAAATACCTGGAAAGCCTTATCAAGAAGAACTGTCAGACACAAGCCCAGACTGTGATGACTACAATAAACACCTAAATCTTTAATGCCCAGACACTGATGAACATCCACAGGCATCAGACCATCCAGGAAAACATAACCTCACCAAACAAACTAAATAAGGCACTAGTAGCAAACCCTAGAGAGACAGTGATATGTGACCTTTCAGATAGAGAATTCAAAATAGATTTTTTTTGAAAGGCAACAAAATTCAAGATAACACAGAGAAAGAATTCATAATACTTTCAGATAAATTTAACAAAGAGATGGAAATAATTTAAAAGAATCAGGTAGACATTCTGGAGTTGAAAAATGCCCATGACATACTGACGAATTCATCAGAGTCTCTTAATAGCAGAATTAATTAATCACAAGAAAGAATTAGTGAGTTTGAAGACAGGCTATTTGAAAATACATAATCACAGGAGACAAAAGAAAAAAAAAGAGAAATGCCTATAAGATCTGGAAAACAGCCTCAAAAGGGCAAATAAAAGAGTTACTGACTTTGAAGAAGAGATAGAAATATGGGGGAAGAAAGTTCATTCAAAGGGATAATAACAGAGAATGTCCCAAATCTAGAGAAAGATGTAAATATTGAAATACAAAAAGGTTGCAGAAAACCAAGAAGATTTAACATGAATAAGGTTACATCAAGACATTAATTGTGCAAACCCCCAAGGGTCAAGGATAAAGAAAGGATCCTAAAAGCAACAAGAGAAAAGAAACAAATAAAATACAATGGAGCTCCAATATGTCTGCCAGCAAACTTCTCAGTGGAAATCTTACAGGCCAAGTGAGAGTGGCATGATGAATTTAATGTGCTTAAAATACAAAACAAAAGGAACAGTTTTATCCTAGAATAGTACATCTAGAAAAAATAAAAGACATTCCAAAACAAACAAAAGTTGAGAGTTTTTAGCAATACCAGTTCTCTCCTACAAGGAATGCTAATGGGAGTATTTTAACCTGAAAAAAGGATATTAAAGAGCCATATTAAATTATCTCAAGGGGAAAAACTCTCTGGTAATAGTAAATACATAGAAAAACATACAATATTATAATACTGTAGTTGTGGTGTATAAACTACTCATGTCTTAAGTAGAAAAACTGAACGATGAACTGATCAAAAATAGTAACTACAACAACTTTTCAAGACATAGACAGTACAATATGATATAAATATAAAAAACCAAAAGGTAAAAAGTGGAGATATAAAGTTAAAGTGTAGAATTTTATTAGTTTTCTTTTTACTTGTTTATGTAATTAGTTTTGTCATCAGTTTAAAATAATGGGTTACAAGATATTACCCAAGCCCAATGGTAATCTCAAATTAAAAAACTAACAGATACAAAAAAATAAAAAGCAATAAATTAAGAACTACCACCAGAGAAAATCACCTTTACAAAAAAAAAAAAAAAAAATGGCATGGGTAAGTCTTTATCAACAATAACACCGAATGCAAATGGATTCAACTCAAATCAAAAGACATAGAGAGCTGAAAGGATTTTTAAAAAGACCCAATGATCTGTTGCCTAGAAGAAACATACTTCATCTATAAACATGCGCATACACTAAAAATAAAGAGATGGAAAAAGATACTTCATGCAAATGGAAACCAATAAAGAGTAGGAGTAGCTATACTTAGCCAAAATATATTTCAAGACATAAACTATGAGAAAATACAAAGACGGTCATTATATAATGATAAAGTAGTCAATTCAGCAAGAGGTTATTACAATTTTAAGTATACATGCACCCAACACTGGAGCATCCAGATATATAAAGCAAATATTATTAGAGTTAACGAGACAGACTCTAATGCAATAATAGCGGGGACATCAACACCCCACTTTCAGCATTGGATAGATCATCCAGACAGAAAATTAACAAAGAAACAGTAGACTTAGTCTGCACTATAGACTAAATGGACCTAATAGATATACACAGAACATTTCATCCAATGGCTATAGAATACGCGTTCTTCTCCTTAGGACATGGGCTATTCTCAAGGATAGACCATAGGATATATCACAAAACAAGTCTTAAAAAATTCAAAAAACTTGAAATTATATCAAGTATCTTATTCTGTGACCACAATGAAAACTAGAAATCATTAAGAAGAGAAATTTTGGAAACTATACAAAGACATGAAAATTCAACAATATGCTCCTGAATGGTTCAATAAAGTAAGTAAGAAGGAAATTAAAGCATTTCTTGAAGCAAATGATAATGGAAACACAACCTACAAAAACCTTTAAGATACACCAAAAGCAGTACTAAGAGGAAAGTTTATAGGTATAAGAGCCTGTATCAACAAAGTAGAAAAACTTCAAATAAACAACCTAACAATGCATCTTAAAGGACAAAAACAGCAAGAGTAAACAAAATTTAAAATTCATAGAAAAAAAGAAATTATAAATTCAGAGGATAAATAAATGAAATAGAAATGAAAAAACACGGAAAAAGAAAGCAATGCAGAAATGAATGAAATAGAAATGAAGAAAATGATGCAGAAGATTAATGAACTAAAAGAATGTTTTTGGGCAACATAAACAAAATTGACAAATCTTTAGCCAGACTAACTAATAAAAAAGAGAGAAGGCCCAAATAAATTGAGAGATCATAAAGGAGGTATTACGATTGGTACAGCAGAAATTCAAAGGGTCATTAGGGGCTACTGAGAAACTATATGCCAATAAATTGGGAAATCTAGAAGAAATGTATGAATTGCTAGAGACATACAACCTACAAAGACTGAACCATGAAAAAATCCAAAACCTGAACAGAGAAATATAACAAGTAATAAGATCGGAGCTGTAATAAAAAGTCTCCCAGCAAAGAAAAGCCTGGGACCCGATGGCTTCACTGCTGACTTCTACCTAAAATTTAAAGAAAATGAATACCAATCCTACTCAAATTATTCTGAAAAATAAAGTAGAAAGGAACACTTCCAAAGTCATTCTACAAGGCCAGTGTTACCCTGAGACAAAACCAGACAAGGACACATGAAAAAAAGAAAACTATAGACCAATATCACTGATGAACATTGATGCAAAAATCTTCAACAAAATACTTGCAAATTGAAGTCAACAACATATTAAAAAGTTCATTCAACATGACCAAGTGGGATTTACTCGAGGGATGCAAGAATGTTTCAACATATGCAAATCAATTAATGTGATAAATCATATTAACAGAATGAAAGACAAAAACCATATAATTATTTGAATTGATGCTGAAAAAGCATTTGTTAAAATTCAACATTCTGTTATGATAACAACTCTAAAAACATGGATATAGAAACACCATACCTCAGCACAATAAATGTCATGTATCACAGGCCTATCATACTGAATGGGAAAAAACTGACAGCCTGTCCTTTACGACCTGGAACATAACAAGGATGCCCACTTTCAATACTGTTATTCAACATAGTACTGGAAGACAAGAAAAAAAATACAGGGCATCAAAATTAGGAAAGAGAAAGTCAAATTATCTTTGTTTGCAGACAACATGATCTTATATTTAAAAAAAACCTAGAGACTCCAGGAAAAACTATAATATTTGATAAAGGAAGCCAGTAAATTTGCAGGATACAAAATCAGCATACTAAAATCAGGAGCATTTCTATATGCCAACAGTGAACAATCTGAAAAAGAAATCAAGAAAGTGATTCCACTTTATAATAGCTACAAATAAAATACCTAGGAATTAACTTATGCAAAGATATGAAAGATCTCTACAAGGAAAACTATAAAACATAGAAAAGGACAAAAAAATTGAAAGAGATTTCATGATCATAAATTGGAAAAATAAATATTGTAAAAATGTCTGTACTAAAGATTCAATGCAATCTCTATTAAAATACCAATGATGTTCTTCATAAAATACAGTAAAACACAATTCTAAAATGTATATGGAATCACAAAAGACTCAGAATACCCAAAACTATTTTAAACTAAAAAAAAAAAAAACTGAAGGAATCACATTATACTTCAAATTATACTACAGAGATATAGTAACCAAAATATCATGATGCTGGCATAAAACCAGACCCATAGATCAGTGGAACAGAATAGAAAACCCAGAAACAAATCCATACACCTACAATGAACTGATTTTTTATAAAGTTGCCATGAACATACAGTGGTGAAAAGACAGTCTCTTCAATAAATGGTGCTGGTAAAACTGGATATGCATATGCAGAAGAATGAGCCCAGACTCTTATCTCTTACTTGTAAAGATCAAATCATAAAGAATTAAGGACTTAAATTTAAGACCTCAAACTATTTAACATCTACAAGAAAACTTGGAAGAAACTCTTCAGGACATTGGTCTGGGCAAAGATTTCTTGAGCAATATCCCACAAGCACAGTCAACTAAAGTAAAAATGGACAAATAGGATTACATCAAGTTAAAAAGTATCTGTATAATGAAAGAAACAATCAACAAAGTAAAGAGACAGCCCACAGAATGGGAGAAAATATTTGCAAGCTATCTGTCTGGCAAGGGATTAATAACAGAATCTATAAGGAGCTCAAACAAATCAATAAGAGAAAATCTAATAATCTGATTTAAATAGGGCAAATATTTAAATAGGCATTTCTGAAAAGAAGATATACAAATGACAAACAGGTATATGGAAATGTGCTCAACATCATTGATCATCAAAAAATGCAAATCAAAACTACAACGAGATAGCATTTCACTCCAATTGAAATGACTTTTATCCAAAAGACAGACAATAGTAAATGCTGGAGAGGATATTATATAAAAGGAGTCCTTGTACCCTGTTGGTGGGAATGCAAATCAGTACAAACAATATGGAGAACAGTTTGGAGGTTCAACAGAAAACTAAAAATACTGCTGCCATATGCTCCAGCATCCCACTGCTAGGTAGATACATAAAAGAAAGGAAATCAGCATATTGAAGATATATCTGCACTCCTGAGCTTGCTGCAGTACTGTTCACAATAGCCAAGATTGAAAGCAACCTAAACATCCATCAACAGTTAAATGGATAAAGAAAATATAGTACATATATACAATGAAGTACTATTCAGCCATTAAAAAAAAAAAAAAAATTAGGTCCTGTCATTTGCAACAACATGGAGGGAACTAGAGGTCATTATGTTAATTAAAATAAGCCAGGCACAGAAATACAAACTTCATACATTCTCACTTATTTGTGGGAGCTAAAAATTAAAACTATTGAACTCGTGAAGATAGAGAGAAGGATGGTTACCAGAGGCTGGGAAGGAGTGAGGGAGGTGGGAGAAAAGTAGGAATGATTAATGAGTACATTAATATACTCACATAGAATGAATAAGATCTAGTAGTTGATAGCACAACAGTGTGACTACAGTCAACAATATTTTATTGTACATTTTAAAATAACCAAGAGTTGTAATTAGATTATTCATAACACAAAAATGGATAAGTACTTGAGGTGATGGATACCCCATTTACCCTTATGCGATAATTACACATTATATGCCTGCATCAAAATATCTCACATACCCCATAAATATATATACCTTTTATGTACCCACAAAAATTAAAAGTAAAAAAAATTAAATATACTAAAAAGCTAAAGTGATTAAAAGAGTATGGAACTGGCATAAAGACAGTCACAGTGACCAGTGGAAGAAAACAGGGAACGAATAAGTAAACTCATGTGTATACAGTCAAGTGATCTTTGATGAAATTGCCAAGAATACACAATGGGGAAAGGATATTCTTTTCAATAGATGGTACTGGGAAATTGAATGTCCCCATGCAAAAATGAAATTGGACCCATAATTTACACCACACAAACAGATCAACTCAAAATGGACTAAAGACTTAAAAATAAGACCTGAATCCATAAAACTCTTTGAGAAAAAGATGGGGGAAGTGCTTCTTGACATTTGTCTTGGTAATGATTTCTTGGGCATAACACCAGAAGCATAAAAAAAAGCAAATCTAGACAAGTAAAATTATATCAAATGAAGAAGCTTCTGCACAGCAAAGAAAACAGTCCAAGTGAAAAGACAACCTACAGAATGGGAAAATATTGTAAGTTCATATATCTGATAAGGGATTACATCTAAAATACATAAAGGACTGCAACACTCAATAGCAAATATGTGTGTCAAAAGATAAGTGATGGTGAGGATGTGAAAAAAATTGAAACCCTTGTACATGGTGGGAATATAAAATGGTGCAGCTACTACGTAAAACAGTGTGGTGGTTCCTTAAAAAATTAAAAACAAAACTACTATATGATTTGACAATTCCATATCCAAAGGAAATGGAGTCAGTATCTTGAAGAGATATCTGTGCTCCCACATTCATAGCACCATTATTCACAATAGCCAAGATATGAAAACAACAAAATGTCCATGGGCAAATGAACAAAATAAATATAGTATATGCATACAACGGAATATTATTCTGCCTTAGAAAGAGGAAAATCCTGCCATTTGCAATAGAGTGGATGAACCTGGAGGATATTATACTAGTGATATGTTATCCACAGAAAGTCAAATACTGCATGATCCCATTTATATGAGTCATCTAAAATTGTCAAACTCATAGAAGCAGAGGTTAGAATAGTTAGAAAGGGCTAAAGGGGAGGGAGAAATGGGGAGTTTTTCAATGGGTGTAAAGTTTTAGTTATGTAAGATGAATACATTCTAGAGATCTGTAGTACACTGTATTGCCAGTACTCTAACATTGCTGTATTGTACACTTAAAAATGTGTGAAGCAAGTAGAGTTCAAATATTCTTACACATACACACACACACACACACACACACAATTAAACAACCAAAAAAAAAGATGCATGAGAAAAATTTTGTAAGTGAGGGATGTATATTGCCTTTATTGTGGTGATGGTTTCATGGGTGTATGCATATGTTCAAATCCACTAAATTGAATACATTAAATATATGGAGTTTTATTTTACAACAACTACACGTTAAATAAAGCTGTTTTTTTTTTTTTTTTTTTAGAACTCAACTGTAAAAATTTCAGTTAGATATGGACAAAAGATAAAAGAGACATTTCAGTGAAGAAACACTTCAAATGGCAAATAAAAGAAGGGAAGATTCTCAATGTCATTAACCACTAGGGAAATGTAAATTAAAACCACAATGACAGATCACTATCTATGTATTAAAATTACTGAAATTTAAAACAATATATAGTAACAAAACCAAATACTCGTGAAGATGTGGAGAAAATGGATTACTCATACCTTGTTTGTGGAAATGTAAAATTGTATAGACACTTTGGGTAGCATTTTGGCAGCTTCTTTAAAAACTTTTAATTCAACTACTATATAACTGAGCAGCTGTAAGCCTGGGTATTTATATCAGGGATATGAACACTTATGCTTCCACAAAAACCTGTAGAGAAATATTTACTGCAATTTCCCTCATAATAGCCAAAATGTGGAAACATTAATGTGTGAATAGACTTTGGTTCACTCGTATCATAAAATATCACTGGGTAATAAAAAGTAATGACCTATGGTTGTACAAACAAGCCTAAATGAATCTCTAGAGAACTAAGCTAAGTCTGAAAAGGCAATCTCAAAAAATTACACATTGTTTGATTTTATTTATATAACGTTCTTGAAATGACAAAATCATAGAGCTGGATAACATAGTAGTCATTGCCAGGGATTAAGGGTGTTGGAAAAGGACGTAGATATGGCTATAAAAGGGAGGGATTCTTGTATAGCTGAAAGTGCTTTGTATTTTAACCATAAAAATGTCAGTATACTGGCTGTACATAAAAACTGCATTACAGTTTTTCAAGTTGTTGCCATTGGGGGAAATTGGTTGAAGGATACAAATGTTCTCTTAGCTTCATTTCTTCAACTGTATTTTAAAATAAAGCTAACTCAACATATAACGCTTAATTTCAAAACAATTTTAAAAACAACTGCTCATCAAAATATACCATAAAGAAAGTTATGAAACAAAACTCTATCTGGGATAAGTTGCTTGCAATGGTAATAACTGACGAAGTATTGTACTCCAAATATGTAAAATATTTCTACTAATCAGTCAGTAAAAGGCAAATGACAATAGGAAATTGACATAGGCACAAATAGTCAAGTCATTAAGGAAACACGAAAGTCTCATAAAATAAATCGATGCCTGGGCTCATTGATAGTAACGATGCTATTTAATAATAAAAGGTTTGACTTGGCCGGGCGCGGTGGCTCAAGCCTGTAATCCCAGCACTTTGGGAGGCCGAGACGGGCGGATCACAAGGTCAGGAGATCGAGACCATCCTGGCTAATACGGTGAAACCCCGTCTCCACTAAAGAATACAAAAAACTAGCCGGGCGACGAGGCGGGGGCCTGTAGTCCCAGCTACTTGGGAGGCGGAGGCAGGAGAATGGCGTGAACCTGGGAGGCGGAGTTTGCAGTGAGCTGAGATCCGGCCACTGCACTCCACCCTGGGCGACAGAGCCAGACTCCGTCTCAAAAAAAAAAAAAAGAAGAAAAAGGTTTGACTTTACCTCATCAGATTGTCAAAATAATGTTTTTCATTGTTAAATGTTGGTGAGGATGTAAAGAAAGAAAGATTCACATACACTGAAGGTAGGAGTATAGTTTGCTAGCAACACTACAGGAAACAAATTTGTATTACCTGGTAAATTTAAATATGCACACACCCTACAAGTCCAAAATTCCACTCCATAGATACTCTAGAAAAACTTTTGCACATGTCAGAAAATGTAGACATGTTTATAGCATCACTATAAGTAAAAAGAAAATTAAAAACCAAAAAAAATCGAACAACTCATATCTATTGACAGTAAAACTAAGAATAAATTGCAATACATTCTTACAATTGAGTGCTGTATGACACTGAAAATGATTGAACTGTACAAGACCTGGATGGATCTCAAAAAATAATGTTGATTAAAATAAAAGTACCAGAAGTATATACACTGTATGATTTCATTTTTAAAAATCAGGCTAAACTAAATGATACATTGTTTAGGAGCACACACAGGTACAGTAAAATTATAAAGAGAAGCCAGATAATAACTTACACAAAATTCAGAAAGGACAGGACAATCATGACAAAAAAAATTGACATTTTTAATACTTAGTTTCACCATTATTTCTTAAACTTTCTCAATTATTACAGTTTTTGAATATTTGTAAAATTATAAATTATAATCATCATATTTGAATGGGTGCAGACTATTATAACTTGACATTTCTTGTATCTTTTAATATTTTTGCTGTTCGTTTTGTTTAGAATTCTCAACAAATCATTTTTCTGTAGCCATGTGTGCATTTCCATTAATCAAAAGTTCATCCTCTTTTAACAATCTGTCATTTCTTTTTTGACTACAACATATGAAATATGTTCTGACTGAATCACAGTAGTGGAATGCTCTCTGTGTGAAAATCTAACATATTTTATATGGGGCTGTAATTCATTATCTAAAAAACAACTTTATGATATGTGGAATGGAGAACTACAATAAACACCAATATTATCTTGGAAGATTTGAAACATTGATATACTCTTTCAGAACTTTATTTTAATTTATGCCAAATCATATCATAAAATCAAAATTTCAATGCATTAACTAGAACTTGGAAGAGTATTGTCCACAGGATATACAATATATAAGCCTAGAAAAAGAAGGGGTGTTTTGGAGGTATGTTTGTATGTAGCTTTGTGTGTATTTCTGTTAATTTTGTTTTGTTTGCTTATTTGTTTTGTGGTTTTCTTGTCCATTGGTGTACAAGGTTCTTAGTAAATGTATTGCTTGGTTTATTTGGTTTATTTCTTGGATCACTCTAAAATGTTTCTTTTTGTGAATAATGTCAACAGCGAAGTAGATTTGAAATATGTTTACTTACTTGTTTTTAATCAGGAAATTGCATATTGTCACTCTGATCCTTCTAAAGTCTTTAAAAAAGAAAACTCTCTCAATGGTAGCTGCAAATCAGCATAAATATTAAATCCAGATTCTGTGATTACCTCCTCCGGCTTATAAGAAATTAACCCAAGCTCATGTAGTGTTAATAAACAGTAGTGACAGGGAGGAGTGGGAGCCTTGTTTAATGTGCTTTTTCTCTCTAAGAATAGAAAAGAACATGTGGATTGGAGATATGAATTTTCATTTGCTCTTTTAGGTACACATTTTATATTCTTTGTGTTGAGATTTGTTAGACATTGTAAAAATCCTGAGAGAAACCCCAACTCACTCTATTTTTATATAATAGGTTGCATGTTCACTAAACTCACATTCCTTAGAAAGAGTTTAACTTTATTACTTTAAAGTATGCCCGTAAATTTCTTGCATTATTTCTGACTTAAATACAAACTATACTCATCCTTCAAAGTAAAAGTTTTAACAATGATTATTCTCCTGCCAGCCTCTTAATTGTAATATTTCTAAACACTCCTCTGTTCGCAAGTATTGTTGATTTGTATAACTTCAAGTAGTAGTTTTTAACCTTCTTATCTATCCAAGTATTTGATTATTAAGATTTTTCTAACCATCCAGAAGTGACTGTTGTCTCTCTCTGAGCCTCTACATCAACTTTGGAAAGACAGGGAGGTGCTCAGACTTCTGCACAATTTGATATGGCCCTCACTCCTGCTCCTCTACCCCAATATTCACAGTTTTACCAGAATTACAACCTTGCAGTCATCAAAACTAACATGATTCATTGTTTACTCATATTTCTATCAGTCATCTCAAGAAGACAAGGATTCCCAGGTCATCTTCTTCTCCCACAATCCCATTTCTAGAAGGTTTCATGTTCAGGGAGGAATCTCCCACCCCCATCACCCCACTCTCTCTGATCCCTCCCTGGGTTATTTTTCCCCTATCATGTATCACTCTCTGGCATGCAATTATTTGTCTCCCGACTGGACCCCCTCCTGGAATGTAAGCTCCCTTAATCCAGAGATCTTTTTTTCCCCTTCTCTCTCACCTAAGACAATTCCAAACAAACTTAGATACTAAATAAATATTTGTTAGATGAAGGCATAGATGAATGAATGTATGAACTAGAAAAAAACTATTGTGCTTCTTTGGTACAGATTTAGAATTAGAATTTCTTTTATTTTAGCCTATTATTTTATCATGAGAAGACAATTTTCATTTTGTTGTCTTTGTTAGGATGTTTAATGCTATTAGTTTGCTCCCTGATTATGAGAATACTTACAGCTTGGATTAGATGAGTTCTTTGTAACTATCTTTTACAAATTGGAATCTTCTTTACACAATTCTAATAACTATACAAAGATTGGTGGAACAGAAACCCACCGTTCCTACTGAGTTAGGTCTTCTCGATTGCCTTTCTCCTGAAGCATATTGTGTGTGTACTTCCCCAGCTTTGAACACCAATGAAGTTAATCTTACGATTAAAGTTGTTTCCATGTATTTTGGTGGGCTGAGTGTAAAGGCTTGCTCACCCTTGTTATATATTACATAGCTATTATTATCATCTTTATTTTACTAATGGAGGAATTAGAGTTTGGGACATATATTCTAGGCACCTTCATCTGGAAATAATGAGCATGGGTAAAAGAGGAATATATATGCATAGAAAGTGATAAGATTCATGTTGAATTTGTAGTGCTATATTCCAAAAGGGACTGTTGAACTCTTCTTACATTAAACAAAAATAAAAACAAACTTTAACAAAAATTAAGAAAAACAATAATCATTTCTACAGTTTGTATGTTATGAGCGCTTTATAATTGGATGATGATGGTGATGATGAATTGACATAAGGCTGTGGAATGCAGTATCTCAAATGTGCATATGGGTTTATATCTAGGTATGATATATAATTATGCACTTTATTTATCATCTGTCTATCTGTCTATCATCTATATAGTTATATATAGTTATTTATTATACTGAATCTGACTACTGTCTTTAAAGCTTAGACTGAAGGACTCAGGATAGAAACTTATTGTAACAGAGGCAATGTAAATGGTTTAATACTTGTGTAATATGTGTCAATTTGACAGAAACAAGGGTTCTTTCTTTGAAAATATCAATATACAAAGACCATATTTTCAGGCATTTATTTCTATCTATTCCATATGTGCAGTGGCAGTGTTAGGTTGTATGCCGTAAGAAACTATTAGAATAATCCCAGTGAGAAACGTTTTATTATTAGTAACCTCACAGGTGTTCTGTGGCTTACTTATGAAAGTAAAAATTAAGAGAAGATTTTGAATGTAAGACTTATTCAGTGTGAAAATTATGGGCCATCTAACATATTTGGATTTATAGCTCAAAAGGAAAAGAAGAATAACCCAGTGTTGCCATCCTAGTAATCAATAGAAATTAGCCTAAATTTGACTCAGATTTTGTCATGCCGTGTTGAAACTGAGTAATAAGTCAGATAATTAGGGAGCTTCATTAATTTTCTTTAAGACTCAGGTATCATTTTGCTATTTTTAAATAATAACCCGATGCTTAAATCTTAGTTTAGATGAGAAAGACTTTGCTTACTTATTAGCCAAAAGCGCTGAGAAATAATTAAGATAAATATCCCTCAGTATTCTCATGCCATTATTGTCCCGCTTGATTTTCTCCATTAGAAAAACTCTAAGTATAAGACATTCCACAATAAATCTCAGAAAATATGTATACTGTACATATAGCCATTGAAATTTTGTTTAACTAACTTATTCTGGATAAAAGAGAAGTGGATGATTTGAGCAGTTTGGTCTAACAAAATTAAGTTAGAGAATGAAATAGATCTAGACTTAAGTTTCAGCATGCACACTTATTACTTAGGTGGAGTTAGGCCGGTTATAGTCTCTCACCCTTAATTGTTTTTCCCAGAAATGGGGCTAAATATATCTAATATTTAGGATTTTTTAAGGACAATGAATATATCCTAATTATAATCCTTAAAAATCAGGGAAGTTGTTATTAGATGTATGTATTATTATAAATTAGATTTTGAATTACTTTACATATCAGTCTTATTTATTGCTAATACATAGTTTTAAATGGTTTATGAATTTTTCTATGTTCAGTCCCATACATTCTGTATATTTCAGTGACAACAGTTGGTATTTATCAGAGACTAAATGAACAAAGCCAGTCTCATTTGGTAATTAATAGATGGACCCCAAATCAACTAATCATCTTCAAGTGATTGAGTTTAAGTAGATAATCATGACCAAATGAGCCTTAGCTGTGCTATTCTCTTCATTTTCAACTTCTGTATACTGGACATTTTGTGACAAACCTAACTTCCACTAATAGCTATCCAAATGTAGCTCAATAAATCAATCTCTTTGTGCTAAACAGATGTTATGATAAATGATTTACATACTTTATCTCATTAATTCTCACAAAAAAAAAAAACCTTGTGAAATAGACATAGCAAGATAAGATCTTGGCATATTTATCTTCATGCTTTCCTTATTTACAGAATTTCTACCCTCTTCCAGACTTGTCTCCAGAGGGGTTGTTATCTCAGAATACAATGAAAAAGAAACCATTGGTGCTCATGTTTTTAAAAAATTCGAATTGGGCTCTTAAGAACCAAAAAGTAGTACACAGTGATGTTGGTAAAGAAAATTGAAAATAAAATTCCATAGAGAACATGATGACAACCCTCATTTTCCCATCCCCTCCCTCAACCTATAGAAAATGAGGGTTGAGATACTAGGTTAGGAGAAATAAGTATGAAGAACCCTGGAAGTTCATTTTCTTTCTCTTTTAGAATCTTACTAAAAATCCACCTCAGCAAGTTTGAGTTAGCTCAGTGGAAGCACTGGCAGATTCTAGTTGCTTGTTTCAGAGGCTCCACCTTTCAAATAAGGACAGTTCCTCAACCAGGAAAATTCTGTTATTACATAGTCTTCCAGGTGTTCCCTTCACTTGTGCTTATCAATATGTAAAACATTAATATAGTTAGAATCCCACACCAGGATTCTTTTTCATGGTATGACTATTACAGATGACTCTCACTGAGGCATACTTCTCTTTTTGAAAACAGGAATGAGAGTGATGGTTAGTACGTGGCTACTTTTCTACTTGTACACTTTTCTCCAGTACCCTCTATTTTCTATTAATTCCACATAGCTATAAACATTTGTCTGTGTGCTTTTTGCTCAACAGAGAGGGAAAGAAAAACAGCATAACTTTGGAGAAGATAGTGTTGGGAAAAGGATCTAAATAATTGGAGTGTTATTAAGCACAATAGAGGGAATCACCTACAAGAGGTGTCTAGGGAGTTCTTAGAAACCAGTCAGCTGTCTAAATAGCAGCCCTTGCTCTTTGAACCTGATTGAGCTGTCCTCATTCTCAGGCTGGGACATTCTAGAGTCACCAGTATATCAGGTGGGCCTATGTGTCAGTACTTTGCTGAGCTCAAGTCTGAATTGTTCAGTGTTCACATAATGATGTGTGGAATGGAAAAGATTCCAACATAGTTGCTTTGGTGGTCACACACAGTATGGAAATCTATCCCCCATTGCTTATTACTTAACTAGTGTAACTATTCCTTTCTTAACCAAAAACAAGCAAACAAACAAAAAACAACAAAGAAAGAAATAGAAGGTTGGGAAGATAAAATAACTTGGCTATAGGCTTGTCCATAGGATTCATCAGATATAAGATTTAAATTTACCTCTCTGGAGTTTGAAGAAATAATTAAAAGCAACATGCATTTAAAAAAATAGCAAGGCACATAGACTGAATGTTTCCTAAAGAAAATTGTAAACCTAAAGCTTCATCATTCAGTGACGTAACCCCCTCTTTACCTTTGGTGTTTTTCTATCATATCATGGATTATAATAGACAATAATACAAAATTGTCTTTTACAATATATATTTCACAGAGGCCTATTTATCTGTGAACTTCCTAGATAGTTTGATGGATCACTAGGCTTATGCAATACATCATTAGATGTAATTAGTAAAGTCGACAGCAAGAAGTTGTCCTTACATATAACATTCCAAGGTAGCATAATTTCACACAAAAAAGGTTGTTCAAAATTCTGTTGTCAGTAAAATGTAGGGAAAAGGTCATAAAAAAAACTTCATTATATATGGAGAGACTATGATTATTAATGTAAAATTAAGCAACAATGTATTAGTTACAAAACTTGCCGAGACCAGCTTGGTTGGGGAGACCCTAACCCAGCGGTGCTAGAGGAATTAAAGACACACACAGAAATATAGAGTGTGGAGTGGGAAATCAGGGGTCTCACAGCCTTCAGAGCTGAGAGCCCCGAACAGAGATTTACCCACATATTTATTAACAGCAAACCAGTCATTAGCATTGTTTCTATAGATATTAAATTAACTAAAAGTGTCCCTTATGGGAAACTAAGGAATGGGCTGAATTAAAGGAATAGGTTAGGCTAGTTAACTGCAGCAGGAACATGCCCTTGAGGCATAAATTACTCATGCTATTGTTTGTGGCTTAAGAATGCCTTTTAGCAGTTTTCTGCCCTAGGTGTTCCTTGCCCATATTCCTGTAAACCCACAACCTTCCAGCTTGGGTGTTAGGGCCATTATGAACATGTCACAGTGCTGCAGAGATTTTGTTTATGGCCAGTTTTGCAGCCAGTTTATGGCCAGATTTTGGGGGGCTTGCTCTCAACATGTCTCCCTTCTGTGATCTGCAAAGAGATAAAAGCAAGGGCAGCTTTGTCACAGTGAGCTACTTCTTGCAGGAGTCGGGATCCGCATCTGCAGACTATACAAAGACAAACAACATAGATTAAAAGCATAGTCATCATTGAAATCACAGAGTTTCCAAGTGTTTTTATCCATTTACATGGCTTACTAGCTGCTAATTTGTCTGCAGCTCCTTTAAGCACTCCAGTTCCTGGCATTAAGGTCAGGTGTGCCTGGGATGCCTTAAATATTTGTTGTTTTAATTTTGCTATATCCAAAGACACGTTTGTAGAGTGTCCTTCTAGATGCTTTTTTATTCTTTCCCAAATTTTGATCTTATGAAGAGCATTTAATAGTTTCCACAAATCCTTATGTTTAGCTCCTAGAGTGGGCCATATCATTGGAGGTTGAGGTGCCACTATACCGTCATGGTTCCAGGTAATAGGAACTTTTGTCATACTTCTTATTATTTCTACCATCTGACCATTTTGTTCAGATCATCTGAACATAGTATGACCATGGCACACAGACTGAGAGGTGCAATTCAAACGAAACATCTCCTTAGGGGACCAATTAATAATGATTCTATAGGAATCATTTTGCAGCACCTCTGCCTATTCTGCAATGCAATCTTCCTAAACGAGTACGTTCATTTTTTCTAACTGGGTCCAATCCTGTTTACAAACAGGTTTTTGAGGGTGATATGCCTCAATTATAGGAGTAGATTTATTATGGTAAATACTGAGATCGGAAAGCATGTGTAACTGTGTCATAGAGTGATTGCATCCAGGCATTATTGCCAGCCCTTATTGAAGGAATACTCGTGGCAGTGGTAATAACCACTATCATAGCTACCATTAAATTATTTATTGTGACTGGTTGTCCCGCTTTCCTCGGGTTTTCTTCTGCCATCTGTGACAACTTCTTGATCTGTCCCCAGGTGCGTGGCTGTGTTCGACGGGTATTGCTCGTGACAGTTGGGGTCCTCCTTAGCATCAGTCTTGACATGGCTGCAACTGGGGGGTCCTCAGGATCCTCTCGGAGTCTCTTCCTTGACATCTGGCTCATGGTAAGGTTTCAGGTGTCTTGATGGTATCCAAATCAGTTGTTGTTTTGGCCTGGAGAAATACAAGCATAACCTCTACCCCAAGTTATTATTCTACCTATTTCCCCACTTTTTGTTATTAGATCTCTCCACCAAATCAGTTGTTCTGTTTCTGTCTTTGCAGCTGTTTCTGTAGATGCTGTTCAACTGCTGATAACATCTAGCCTTTGGGCAGGCTCAAAAAATTTAAAGTTAATAATGCTAGACTCACTTGTGTATGGGCTGTCCTGTAATCTCTATTTTTCCTCCTTTTTTGTTTTTGTCATCAGTTGTTCATCTGTATGAAATCATAACTGAGCATTTTCAATTAACTATGTGGAATGAAGCACATATGAAGAATCAGAAATCACATTAATAGGCATATCAAAAGCAGTCAATACCTCAATTACATCTACAAGCTCCACTTTTTGAGCTGAAGTATAGGGCATCTGGAAAACTTTACTTTTTGAGCCAAAATAAGAAGCTTTACCATTACTAGACCCATCTGTAAAACAATGAAAACGCTTAGCAGGCTGCAGGTTGTTTACTGCAGGAATTGTAAATGCAAACCGTTCACAGTCTTGCTCAGCTAAAGGGATAGTAAAGAAACAATCTTTTAAATATATGACTATTAAAGGCCAATTTTTTGGAATTACAGCAGACGAAGGCAATCCTGGCTGTAATGCTCCCATAGGTTGTATAACTGACTTTAGTCGGTTAACATTCTCCATTTACTTGATTTTTTCTTAATTATGAAAACTGGAGAATTCCAAGGGGAAAATGTTGGAGCTATGTGCCCATTTTCTAACTGTTCAGCAACTAATTTCTCTAAAGCCTCCAGTTTTTCTTTACTTAGCGGCCATTTTTCTATCCAAATTGGCTTATCTGTTAACCATTTAAAGGTATAGTTTCTGGAGGCTTAACAATGACCACCATCAAAAATTATTTCCTAATCTTTGCTGGGAACTTTGTTTTTCTGCTTGAAGCTGTTCTTTCAAACCTTGCAAATTCTTTTCCAGTCCCATACCAGGCACATACCCCATTTCATGCATTGTATGTTGATTTTGAGGGCTATATAATTGTTCTGGAATTAGAATTTGTGCTCCCCATTGTTGTAATAAGTCTCTTCCCCATGAGTGTATAGGTACAGAAGTTATAATTGGTTGAATAGTCCCAGGTTGTCCATTGGACCCCTCACCATGCAAAATATAACTACTCTGATATACTTCAGCAGCTTTACCAACTCCATCTATGTTAAATTGAGTGAGTTGAATTGGCCACGTGCTGTAGAGCAATGATTGAAATGTCCGCTCCTATATCTACCAAACCTTTAAATTTCTTTCCTTGAATAGTTATTTCACAGGTAGGATGTTTATCACTAATTTGATTTACCCAATGAGCTGCTTTGCCTTATTTATTTGTGCTTCCAAATCCTCCTGTTCATTTAATTTCACTTTTTCCCATTCCCACATACGGCACAATCAGGAACTGTGCTATGTGCTCTCCTGGCTCTGCTTTCCAGGGAACAGAAGTAGATATAACAATTTGAATTTCCCCATTGTAATCGGAATCAATGACTCCTGTATGTATTTGTACACCTTTTAAACTCAAAACTAGACCTTCCTAAAAGTAATCATATTGTCCCTGCTGGCAAGGGTCCACAGACTCCTGTTGGGACCTTTTGCAGGAGTTCCCCAGGCAGAAGGCTCACAGCTTTTGTGCAGCATAAATCTACTGTGGCACTACTGGCTGTGGCGGGGCACAGACATTGTACAGGGGTGAGGAAATGGCCTGAACTGGAAATGTCCCAGTTTAGAACAGGGCCGTTTCCCGAAATCGGGTTCCCATCTTTATCAAACTTAGAGTGACACTGACTAGCCCAGTGTTTTCCTTTTTTACAGTTTGGACATATTTCAGGTTCAACAGTTTTCTTTTTTCCCCTGTCTGGTGGCCTGACTCGCTGATATTTTCTACATTCTTTTTAAGTATTATCATGCTTCCCACAGTTAAAACAAGTCCCAGGAAATGGAGTATTTCCTTTATCCACTCTCCGTCCTGCCATTGCCTGTGCCAACAAGGTAGCTTTATGCAGATTACTTCTGATACCGTCACAGGCCTTGATATAATCAACTAAATGTGCTTTCCCTCTGATAGGTCACAGAGCGGCCTGGCAATCGGGATTAGCATTGTCTAAAGCTAATAACTGCAACACTATATCCTGAGCAGTCAAATCTGCAATCATCCTTTTAAGAGACTCCTGTAACCAAGCTACAAAATCAACATATGTTTCCCTTGGTCCCTGTTTTACAGCACTAAAGGAAGGGTATTGTTCCCCACCTGAAGTGATTTTTTTCCCAAGCTCTAACACACTCCTCTAAGCTGTTCTGTGGCATCATCTGCATAACCAGTTGTGCATCTAAACCAGCGTAGCCGCCAACCCCCAAAAGTTGGTCTGCAGTTATATTAATTTGAGGTTGGGCCTGGGTATTGCGAGCAGCCTGAATGGAAGCTTCATCTGCCCACCAAGTTTTAAATTGTAAGAACTGAGCAGGAGTTAGATAAGCTGGAGTAAGAGAATCCCAGTCAGTAGGAATCTTCCGACTGGAAACAGTAGCATTCTTTAGCAGTCCCATTACAAAAGGAGAACCTGGTCTGTACTGATTTATTGCTTTTTTTAAAAGGAAAAGGCTCAAATGTAGCTATAATATTTCCCTGTTGATCTGCAGGGTGTATTCTAACAGGGAACTGCCAAGCCTCTAAATCAGCCTCTCATCTAGCTTGCTGAATTTCTGCCTGAATAGAACTAAGAGTAGTCGCTTGAGGCACTGGGGCAACTACTTTTCGCCCAGTGTCCTCTGGAAAAGAAAGATTTGGGGGGTCATTTTCTTCAAAATAATAAGGAGAGGGTGCAGAAGGGTAAGGATGAACCTCTCCTTCCTTTGCCCCTTAAGCTTCAGCTGGCAAATAAACATGCTCTGTAACCTCTTCTGTTACTTTGCTATACTCTTGTTCCTTCTCGTCATCAGTGTGAAAAAGTTCCAAGGTGAAACAAACCAAACCCATACTCGTCCTATTGTTACCCTCATGCTTCTGAGCTCCCCTTCTTATTCACCATGGGGATTGCTTTAAGAGTACTCGGGTGTCCTCCAGCTAGTTTTCCGATCCAACCGTCACTCTGGCGACCCTTCGACCTGGATTTGAGCCCCCACAAATGAACGCTACTTGCCAAGACCAACTCAGTTGGGGAGACCCTAACCCAGTGGTGATAGAGGAATTAAAGACACACACACAGAAATATAGAGGTGTGAAGTGGGAAATCAGGCATCTCACAGCCTTCAGAGCGGAGAGCCCTGAACAGAGATTTACCCACATATTTATTAACAGCAAACCAGTCATTAGCATTGTTTCTACAGATATTAAATTAACTAAAAATATCCCTTATGGGAAATGAAGGGATGGACCAAATTAAAGGACTAGGTTGGGCTAGTTAACTGCAGCAGGAACATGCCCTTAAGGCATAAATGGCTCATGCTATTGTTTGTGGCTTAAGAATGCCTTTAAGCGGTTTTCCAGCCTGGGTGGGCCAGGTGTTCCTCACCCTCATTCCTGTAAACCCACAACCTTCCAGCTTGGGTGTTAGGGCCATTATGAACATGTCACAGTGCTGCAGATATTTTTTGTATGGCTAGTTTTGGGGCCAGTTTATGGCCAGATTTGGGGGGCTTGTTCCCAACAAAACTTTTTTTTTTCTTTTTGAAACAGAGTTTTACTCTACTGCTCAGGCTGGAGCTCAGTGGTGCCATCTTGGCTCGCTGCAATCTTCCCCTTCAGGGTTCAAGTGATTCTCCTGCCTTAGCCTCCTGAGTACCTGAGATTACAGGCGTGCTTCACCAAGCCCAGCTACTTGACCTCCCAAAGTGCTAGGATTACAGGTGTAAGCCACCATACCCGGCCTACTACCATTTTTTAAAAGATTGGCCAAGCTTATGAGTATCATTGACTGATAACTGGCAGGTGTAAAGTGGAAACCAGAGATGAGGTGATAAAGAGAAATTAAGATTTTGTTTGTTGTTGTTAAAGGGAAAGAAATGGAGAGAATTCACAGCACAGAATGAGCAAAAGAAAGCAAAAACTGACAATGCACAGGTACATTCACTGTGCATGCTTATAGGTACATACATCTCTGAGAGCTAAGACTATGTATCTAATCTTATACCTCTACTCTACAAGGGCTGGGGAGAAAAAAGTTATTCAAGATTGTTCTTTCCATTGTATCTGAACACAGCAAAAATCTGGCAGTAGGGTTACTGTGTGTAGTAAGTATGTAAGAAAGCCTAGGCAACTGTTTAAGGCTTCATGTACATATCACCAAAATAATGAATCTTGGCAATTGAAAGTGCAAAACATCGAATCAATTATAAGGTGCTGTGGTGATTGAACAAGTACTTTTTAACTCTATAAAATATATTCTTTATAAAATCTGGGACATTCTCTAACAGATGCAGTACCTAGCTTCAACTAGCTATAATGCAGTGGCATAGGAGTCAAAAGCTAGAAGCTAGAACATCACTCATAGCATTGTTGATTCCTCGTCTTGCAATTTGGGGTTCTGTTAGTTTAAACATCAGTTTAAAATAGGGACCCTGACTCAGTTCAAGAGAAGAATGCTTTCATAGGTACATAAAAATATTTTCTCTGAATTGGAAATTGAGAAAGCCAAGAGCCATTTTGGACTTCTCCTACCATTGAGTCAATAGAAAAGGAAGAAATTCTACTAGACGTCGTGGTAAATTCAGATTACCAAGAGGAAATTCAATGACTGATCTAGAATGAAGGTAGATGTCTGGGACTAAGTCTTCTGAGATTCTCTTTAGTTTTTCTATATTCAAATGTCAAAATTAATGAAAGCAAATGCAACCCTACTAAAGTCAAGACCACTCAGTATTTAGCTCCTCTTGTTAGAAAAGCTTGAATCAGACCACCCACTAAAGAAACCTAAACAACTGTGGTGCCAGAGGAAGGCAATAGGAACATAGAATAAATAAGGAAGAACATGAATGTAAAAAGAAAACCTATAGATTTGTGACTAATTACAGAAACAGAATTTTCTGTTTCTGTAACAGGTCTGCATATTTTCTTCAATAATCATTAAAAATGTGTGTATATATAATATATATGATGTAACAAAATAAATCTATGATATTAACGAATCTTAACCAAAGTTCAGTTAGACAAGAGGAATAGTTCAATAGGCCTATTGTAAGTCATGACTACAGTTAATAGCAATATATTGTAATATTTGACAATTGCCAAGATAATAGATTTTAAAAGTTCTTACCACACACAAAAAATGTTCAGTATGTGAGGGAAAGCATATGTTAAATAGTTTGATATAGCCATTCCATACTGTGCATGTATATGTATGTAAATATATTTATATAATTTTGACATATATCAAATATATATTTGATATATATTTTTGATTACATATACATATATAATATATTTTTTATATATTAATGTTTTGTCCCTTTGTTTCTCTGTTATGTAGTATAAAAATTGTTATTAGTAGTTAATTTTACAATTTGGCTTTATGTTACAGAATAAAAAGATAGGACAGTGAACGAATCTGAAAAATAATTTATTTCCTAGAGACAGTTATGACGAGGCTTTGTATTTCTTCATCTTGGGGCAAGAGTGAGAGTGACTTTGCACTAAATGTAACTGTGTCTTGTTAGAGATAAGAATTTGTTTTTCTTGTGTGGAAGTTCTAACGTGTGTGGAAGAATGCATGTGAATGCTGGGTAGCCAAAAGGGTGACTGTGCCAATTATTTACCTATTGTCTCTTAACTCCAAATATACTCTTCCATCTTCTGTTTTGTGGTAGTGGGGCTGGCAGTCTATAAACTTCACTTCTCCAACTCTTTGGCCACCTGATAGTTTGTACAGTTATACCAATAGGACATATTAGAGGGACGCTGGAAGGCAGGACGAAGGAAGAGAGTGTTTTCTACCTGTTTTCCAGGCACCATCAACATCACTTTAGTAGCAGCTATGGCCCCAGCCAGCGGCTTCCATCAGTATCTCAGCATCAGTGTCATCAGGGCTCCTCAGAGGCAGCGGCAGTAATTGAGCAGACTCATCTGTGGTCTAAGTACCAGGTTTCCGGGCACCAAGCTTCTAATTTATGGTAAATATTCCTCTTCCTATTTTTTCCCTCAGTCCTAGTACATAGCTGCTACCTACGATTAAATATTTTTGTATAGTAAACACAAAAAATAGCATTTTTTTTCTCTTTAAGACCTCTGATGTTGATGGTAATAATTCTGATTTCAAATCCCCACTGGTTAAAATACTTAGCTTCCTGATGGATATAGAACAACAAAGTCTCTCTCTCTCTCTCTGTATGTGTGCCTGTATGTATGTGTGTGTGAGTGTATGCGTGTGCATGTATCTTCACACATACTCTCCCCTAAATGCATGATTGTACTCAGATGAAAACTTGCAGAAAGCTTGGTCCTAGACAAGTATCCATGTATCTTGTGAAGTAAAGTGACTGGCACATTGGGGAGACAGTGTAAATATGAACTAACCAATATAGACCCATCATCACCTTTTACTGATCACCCATTATTTATCCAAAGAGTATTTTCTGATGTAAATTAGAGCTATTGTCCTTACCTTAACAGAGCTTATTGTTTTACTTTTTATATTCATCTGGCATGTTTGTAAAAGGAACAGATGTAAGAATGTTATTTTAATAAAATTAATTGTTATAATTCCGTAAGTTATGTGAAAAATAAAAAATCAGTTTTAGTACTATGTATATTCATGTTCCATTTTGTTACAAAAAATATTTAATTCTTTTCCAAAGCTGTAATGTCTGTATCAATGGATGGCAGAAACATCACTTTAGAATTCCATAGAAGCTATTAGAATAGTAGGGCTTCAGATGTGGTATTTATTCCTGCTATGGGATGTACCAATTACTGAAGAATTATTTTCTATATATAGGATTTCACATTACTAATATAAGATTCAAGACCAAGTATATTTCCCTCAAGAGTAATATTGAGGGAATATTCTCCAAACAATCATTTCTATCTATTTTATTCTATTTATAAAAGGTAAAATAATATCTGGGATAAACTTTAAATTATTGTATTGGAAGGAAGAGGTAGGCAGTAAAATGACTAAACATCTATGGGTTTACTTATCTTCCCAGAGAAAGACTGACAGAAGCTTGGGAAGGGCAAGGATCTTGAAATCAGTTGACTTGGCAGATCAGTTATCTTGGAAGAGTAATATTTCTAAATAACTAATGAAATAACATTAAATAATCAATAATAAAATACAAGCCATATTTTACATCATTATGAAGATCTAACGAGATGACTTATTTGAAAGTATTTTACAAATGGTCATGTATTCCCAATCTTCTGTTAATTAGTTTTATTTCCATCTCAAAAATGTATCTTTATTGTATATATTTAAGGTATACAATATGTTTTGATATATATACACATAGACATGCTTACTACAGTCAAGAAAAGTAAACTATATACTTCCATAGTTGCCTTTTTTTGTATGTGTGGTAAGACCACCTAAAATCTACTCTCTTAGAAAAATTTCAGTATAAAATATGGTATTATTAATGATACTCCTCAGGATACATATTAGATTGCTATATTTATTCATCTTACATAACGGCAAGTCTGTACTCTTTGACCTCCTTCTCATTTCCTACCAACTCTATGCCTCTGGCAACCACCATTCTACTCTATTTCTACATATTCAACAATTTTTTAGATTCCACAAATAAGATCGTGTAGTATTTTACTTTCTTTGTCTGGCTTATTTCACTTAGCCTAATGACCTCCAGGTTCAACCATGTTACTGCCTTACTACTGAAAGTGATATACAGATTCAATGCAATCCTTATGAAAATTACAATGGCATTTTTTACAGAAATAGAAAAAAATTCTAAAATTTGTATAGAACCACAAATGATCCTGAATAGCTAATCTTGACAAAGAAAAATTGTAATTGAAAGCATTACAGTTTCTGATTTCAAAATAAATTACAAAGTTAAAGTCATCAGCAGAGTATGACACTGGCATAAAAATAGACACAGGCCAATGGAATAGAATAGTGAGCCCAGAAATAAACTCAAGCATATACAATCAACAGATCTTTGGCAAGGTTATCCAGAAGACATAGTAGGAAAAAACAGTCTCTTCAATAAATGCTGTTGGGAAAACTAAATATCCATGAGCAAAATAATGAAAGTGGACCATTACCTTACATTATACACAAAAATCAACTCAAAATGGATTATGACTTAGACATAAGCATTGAACCAGCAAAACTCCTAAAGGAAAACATAAGGAAAAAATCCTTGATATTGGCCTTGGCAATGGTTTTTTGATATCGTGTCAAAAACTCAGACAACACACAGAAAAAGTAATAAGTGGAACTATATCAAACTGAATAGCTTCTGCACAGCAAAGGAAACAAACAACAAAATAGCAAACAACAAAATGATGAGACAGCTTCTTGAGTGACCGAAAATCTTTGCCAAAAACTCTGATAAGTGGTTAATATCCAAAATATATAAGGAACTCCAACAACTCAACAGCAAAAAACAAAGAAACAAAAATCCCCACAAAAAACAAATACCCCAGTTAAGTAGGCAAAGGACACAAATAGACACTTTTTCGAAGAAGACTCAAAAATGACCAACAAATATATGAAAAACTAGTCAATATCATTAATTATCAGAGAAATGCAAATCAAAACTAGAATATTACCTCACACCTGTTAGGATGGTTGTTATAAAAAAAGTCAAGAGGTAACAAGTGTTGCTGAGAGTGTGGAGAAAAGAGAACTTTGAACATCGTTGGTGGGAATGTAAACTGGTATGCCCACTATGGAGAACAGAATGGAGGCTTCTCAAAAAAATAAAAAATCAGAACTATTGTATAACCCAGCAACCCTTCTGGGTCTATGCCCAAAAGAAATAATATCAGCACCTCATAGGAATATCTGTGGTCCCATGTTCATTGCAGCATTATTCACAGTAATATAGAATCAACCTGTGTTTACTAGTAGATGAATGGATAAAGAAATTATATTATATATACATAAACAATGGAATATTACTCCTTTTTTTTTTTAAAAAAAATAGGAGATCCTGCCATTTGTGACAACGTGGAAGGACGTTATGCTAAGTGAAATAATCCCAACACAGAAAAAAAAAATTTATCTTAACTCATTTTATTTATTACTATCAAACCTCAAACCAGTTCTTTAACAGTTTCTTACCTTTATTATTTCCCTCCTTTCCTTATCTTCTCCCAATCATCTTAACCTTCATATTCTAGCTTGAACTGGATATTTTCTATTTGCCTCTCTATTTCTCTACTCTGCCTTCCTTCACCCTGCCCTGTGCCAGAGAGGCTAATGCTTGCAGATTGAATCAGTGATAATCCTTGCTTCCTGGCTTCAGGTTAGGTTCTTCTAGAGGTGTCCCAGGCAGCATATAGAAGAAGAATGGAATTTTTCCTCTTTTCCTGAGAGATCACTGAGTTGATTGTGTCCCTTTACCAAATGCCAGTGTTCCTGGTGCAGCCCTCTCTCTGCTGCTTTCCGAGTTCCAGTATTGGCAGCATCCCCTTGCTCTTCAGGACTTACGGGTAGCAATCCACCCTTATTTTTGCAAGCTCTGGGTTCCAAACCCTTGGGTGATTTTCCTAAACTATGTCTATATCTTTGTAAAGAATGCCTTTATTAAGCTTTCTGTTATGGAGTCTGAATGTGCCATATGCTTTCTGCTTTTTGTCAGGGTCCTCCCGGATTAATGTATTCTTTTTTTAAATCTGTATCTTAATATTTTTATTTCTCCTCCATCTCTGATTGAAACACATATTAGTCATCACCTCTACTTCTGAAGAAGCTTCCTGGATGACTTTCTTGTCTGTATTCCTATACTCCGGAAGTCCTTCTACAAACTTGCTGCCACAGTGGCAATTCACATGTTAATGGGTTGTTTGACTTTCCTTTGGGTCAGAAAATACCAGTGGTTAAGAGAACTTAGAATTTAAAAAATTAAGGTTCAGTCTCAGATCTGCTAATAAATGAAGTGACTTTGGGCCAGTATCTTTTTTTCTAGGTTCTAGTTTTCTGACATAATTTAATATCTATTTTATAGCTCATTTTATGGGAAAAATGGGGAATGCATACATACAGCTTAGTGTAGTGCCTGCATCTTGTAAGTGCTTAATAAATGTTATCTATTTTTATTTTTTATAAAATTCCTTTATGTGTTTCCACCATTTACAGAATAAAAGACAAACTCCTTTGTTTGACACGTAAGGCCCTCTGTACTTTGACCCTAATTATTTAGCTTCACATCTCACTGCTATCTTACACACAGCATGAAGTTCAACTGTTTTGAACCACTAGCAAACTCCTAACATCCTCTTTAACTGGCACATCCCTGTAACCTTTGTGCATATCATTCACTTTCTTGTAATGCCCTTAACAGTTCCAAGCCATGCACACTTCAATTTACCTGATATTACACTCAGTCTCCAAACATCAGTCTAAATACTACCTCTATTAGAAAACTCTCCTTGACTTCCCAAGGTAGATGAAAAACCTTGCCTGTCCACCTTGCCGACTCCTGAGTTAGTATTTATGCCCACAGTATGATTCCCTGGTAGTCACTAGACAGTGAGCTCTGTTGAGAAGAGAGACAGTGATATTTCAACTTCGATTTATGAACATTGTGGATAGGGCTGGGCACCTAGTAGATGTTTGATAAACATTTGTTTAATGAATGTATTCTGCTCCAAATATAATTTTGTACTGTTCATAATTTAAGTCATCTTCAGATGATTTGGAAGTAATATTTAACTTAAAATTCAGAGCCTCTTATCTTGCTTTGCATCTGTTATGCAGTTTCACAGCATAGCTAATGTGTTACCACACTGTATCACAGTATCACCAATATGATGCCCCCATCAACTCTGTTTGTGTTAATACCTGGGAGCTGATCTAGAAGCTGAATCTGCCAAGAAAACTGACATGCATGTATATGTTCAGTGCCTTAATTTATCACAACCTCTAAAAATACACATTGAGAAAATTCTTGCTGACTAAATATTAACATCAAGTAGTGTCAGTGGAGTAAATTAAAGTGAAAAACATGACAACAAAAATATGCATATAGCAAGAAGCTAGAAAATATCATTTCTATAGGAGAGATTAAATTATTGAGTTTACCTTCTTCAAGCAGCTATCATCCCATGGAAAGGAAGAGGAAATTATAATAAATCATTATTTATTTATTTATTTTATTTTTTATTTTTTATTTTTGAGACGGAGTCTCGCTCTGTCACCCAGGCTGGAGTGCAGTGGCCAGATCTCAGCTCACTGCAAGCTCTGCCTCCCAGATTTATGCCATTCTCCTGCCTCAGCCTCCTGAGTAGCTGGGACTACAGGCACCTGCCACCTCGCCCAGCTAGTTTTTTGTATTTTTTTTTTTTTTTACTAGAGATGGGGTTTCACCATGTTAGCCAGGATAGTTTCGATCTCCTGACCTTGTGATCTGCCCGTCTCGGCCTTCCAAAGTAAATCATTTTTAATATGTATTAAATCTTATACTCTTAAACTATAATATGCACTTGAGGATAATTTACTTTCTTTGGGAAGTTGCAATAATTCTTTCAATTTATCACTGAGTGCAATAAAGCAATAATTAAGTGGCAACTTATTTAATATTCCCAAATTATCTTTTATTAGTAGTAACATTTTTAGAAGCAAACCCTAATTCTTAGTAAACTCTTCATTGTCACCTCAAATGATATAAACACCATAATTATTTTAAAATGTGTGTTTTAATCTATAGATATCTCTTTGAATTTAAGGTTATTTAGTGGAAATATTTAAAATTGGTTGTGTTTAGCTTTAAAATAGGGCTTATGAATGAAATACTTTTTAATATTTTTCTATAGATCAGGAAATGTAGTGTTGTTTCAATAGCTGCTTTTGTTATTCTAATGCATTTTAATAAATGTTTTAATTGTGCTTATACTCTTAAGAAAGTATCATAGAGGATATTCTTAGAAAAAAGCAAGCAGGATATAAAATTGTAGAAACATTTCTAGTAATATGTTTTTCTTACAGAAATTTTCCACTAACGTGCTTTTATTAGGAACTCAGTTTAAAGAACAATGGTAATACCTTTGGTTTAATACCATATAATTATTTCAGTAGAGGGCTACAAAATCCAATGAGTAGCAAAGGTAGGGAGCAGGGGTAGTCTAAGTGGGTGGTAACAGAGGCAAGGATGGAACTGCAAAGTGAATGGGGTCCACATATGAGCAGATGAGGTTGCTGTTATTCCCCAGAGGAGACAGCCAGGAACTCAACCAGAGTGTGAAAGGAGACAAGGGAAGCATTGCCTCAGGATGTTCATCTTCTCACATTGTTATGTCAAATTATCACCTGGCTCTTTTATAACTCTTTTTCCTTCTAGTGTGCTCTGAGCTCTCCTGCTAGCTTTAGTGGTTTTTCTGTGTGCACACTTCAGTTTGTTAATTTATTTAACACAAATAAACTGAGAACAGCTAACATGTCCGACATTAAGCCAGATTCTAGAGGTACATACGCAGAAAAGAAGCATTCTCGTCATTCAGGGCAACTATAGTTCAAAGGGGAACAAGTGCCTAACTAGATAACTATAGTGTAATGTTAACATTGCCGTAATTGAAAATGATTGATTAAAACAGAAGCTAATACATAGTGTACACATACTATGTGCTTGCTATTATACTAATTAAATATATTGTTTCTTGTTTCACCTTCACAGGATGAGACATTTACATTTACACTATTTTTATCTCTACTACAGAGCTAAAAACAAATATCTAATATTAGAATAAAATGAAACTGAGCTGGTCAGGTGATTGAAACAATATGATATTTATCAAAGTATAGTTGCACTCAGCTGCATCCAAATTATCAGAGTTCTTAAATGTGGATTCCTGGGCTCCAACAGGCAATCTACTAAGTTCACATTTCTGAGGAAGGGTCTAGGGAATTTGTTTCTTCTTATACAATTTTGTTTTCCATTAATGAGAGCAATTTTTAAAGCTATAGTAGAAATTTTACTAGACAATTTAAACTCTCTGTCTAGCAATGTATGTGTGTACGTGTGTATGTGTGTACATATAAAGATTGAAAACTACTGAAATAGGTGATTATATGTATCATTTAATATATGATATGATATATGATATATGTTTTTATATTAATGTTATATATTATATTATAATATAAAATTATATATAATTTTAACATTAATTATATATATATTTTATATTAATGTTATATATAATATATGATATATGATACATAATATGATATATAATATATAATATATGATAGAAATGTCCTTTCTATGCTTCTAAAATATAATTTAAAACTAAATATAATAGAATTCAGATCTAAATGAAATTCAGTGATAACCACCAGATTGATTCTATTATTAAATAATCCACACTGCATTGTATCTTGTCCCAGTTATTAAGTTATTATCTCAGATTTAGATTTAGTATTTTCACCCTTCCCTGATAACTACCTTTTAAAGATACTCTTGATTCTTATATTCCATTTTCAATTAAAGTTTCCATCTTTCATTAAATATAATTTTATGGAAGGATACATGAAAAATCCAGCTGAATTCTCTATCAAGCTTTCATGTCTTTTCATGTATATAAATATATATGCAAAGGTTTATGCATCAATTCCTGTTTTCTCTCAAAGTTTTAAGACAAGTTAAGGCTTATGAAATAAAATAGATGAAATAAGCAAAAACTGATAACAAAAATGAGGTCAATAAAATATTATAAGGCCGGGCACGGTGGCTTAAGCCTGTAATCCCAGCACTTTGGGAGGCCGAGATGGGCGGATCACGAGATCAGGAGATCGAGACCATCCTGGCTAACACGGTGAAACCCCGTCTCTACTAAAAACTACAAAAAACTAGCCGGGCAACGTGGCGGCGCCTGTAGTCCCAGCTACCCGGGAGGCTGAGACAGGAGAATGGCGTTCACCCGGGAGGCGGAGCTTGCAGTGAGCTGAGATCCGGCCACAGCACTCCAGCCTGGGTGACAAAGCGAGACTCCATCTCAAAAAAAAAAAAAAAAAAAAAAAAAAAAATTATACAGAGTGTTAATACAGAGCTAGGAGTGAAGTTCCTTCAGTCAAGAATAATATAACAAAATTAAAAATAGGTTATAGAGAGATATACACAACATACATATGCGGCTAAGGAGGAAAATCAATGTCAATAAAAAATGAATATCTCTAATAACTCTTCAAGTATTTATGATAAACTTCAGGCTGATTTATTTCAATTATCTGATGCACACTTGTTTTTTCCCATATTACAGGATTATTTGATAGACTTAATGATTCTGTAAAAGAATGTATTTGTACAAATACAAGACTTTTTCAAAATGAAAAAATATCCAATGTCCAATGTTTTCTGGCTGAGTTTTTAGATATGAAGGTGGTTGGGGCGTGTGCGTATATATATATATATATACGCACACGCATATGTGTGTGTATACACACACACATGAATGTTTTCCCCTTCTTCCTACCACGTGCCAAGAAAGTTTTAGCACTTTGAACTCACTGACTGTGGATCATCACTGCATCCAGACTACAGCTAGATGAACTTTCAGATTACTAAAAAATATAAAAGACACAATGGGTTAGTAAAGACAAAGAAAAACTAACTATAAGCTGTTTACATATTTAAGGTAAAGTGCTACAGACTGAGACTGAAAACAAGTTAACAAAGAGTTTCCAGATACATTCATATAGGAAGAATGTGGGAGTTGATGTATTACTACCAGAGAAGGTAGTTTTCAAGGTTAATAGAACTAAACAGAATTCTAGAAAGCACTAGATTATGATAAAAGATAGAAATATATATACATCCAAATTCTGCAAGTCACACACAATTTAGCGGGAAAATAACAGGACAAAACCTATTAGAAATGCAAGGACTTGATGAAACTACAATTATCCTAGGAGACTTCAATATACTTCTTTTGCATTTGGATGTGACTGCTAGAGAAAAACATAAGTGAGAAGACAAAGGAGCTGCATAATACATGAATAAAATTGATTCTCTGGATACATTTAGAGCCTCTTTTACCAACAGAGTAGGACTATTTTATGACGTCTATGTAACTATTGAGTATCAATAGTTAAATGTTGATTAACTATGTGGCAACCTAAATAATCTTTTTAAAGTAGATGTTTTCCAAGATATATATGTCTATCATAATGTAAGAAAATAAATGTAAACAATAAATATTGTAACTAAATGCAGGCCTGGCTACTCACCACTTACAGAATCCAGTGACAACAGTGAGGTATGGTAGAAAGAAAGTGACTTTATTAACCAACACTAGTAATGGAGAAACAGCCAGATTCTTTTCCAAAGCAACTAATTCACACTTTAGGCTGGGGAGGAGAGCTTAAAATGGGGAACTTGCAATGGGAGGCATGCTGGCAGACTGCTGAGTACAAGGTGGGAGTGTCTTGTTCTGGTGGTTATCTCAAGCTATGGTCCACCTGGAGTGTGGGCTGCTGTAATCTCATCAATGGCTGGGTTGTTGACTAACTGTCTTGAAGTAATCTCTGGATTTTTGTAGCTGGGTTTCTATGCTTGGTCTGTTTCAAGATTAGTTCCTGGAACTTCTAAGTAGGCATATAATTACATAGAAGCATACAGTTAGACAAATGTTCATAGTGTAAGGGAGTGTATGGTGACAAAGGGAGGGAAATGGTGTTTCGAAGAAAGTACATTTCAAGGCTATATTTTAAGACTAAGGAAAAGAAAAAAGGTTTCTGCTTTAAGCTTTAAGGTTACATCTTGAGACTAGGAAAAAAAGAAAAAAGTTTTAAATTGTATTTTCAGGCTAGACTGTTCAGTTACACAAGGGTATTTCAGTATCAGGAAATCTGTATAATCCATTATATCACCAGATTGAAAGATGTAAATAACATATGATTATATAGATAAATGATGAAAATGAATCTGGTAAAATTCAGAAGCCATTTAAAAAATAAATATACATATATCGTGCCATTTCAATTAGGATACAAATTAGATTTTGAAATAAAACTGGGCAAATTGTATGCAAATTATATAAAATTATAAATTGCCAAAAATAACTAAGAAAGTTTCTCAAATAAACAATATAGAAGAAAGATATAACAACAGAAAATATCACAAAAAACTGTAAAGCCACTGTAATGAAATCAAGAGAGTATTGGCTTAGGATTAGAGATACAGAAAGGAAAATTCAGAAATACATCCCAGAACATACAAATTTACTAAATGACAAGGCAAGCATTTCAGCTGAGTAGGAAAATAAGAGATTATTTCATAAAGAGTGTTAGAACAACTAGAAATCTTGAAAAATACTCGTATCTGAGAATTAAAAAGTACTATAAAATGTAAAATAAAAAACAGACATTGGCAATTTTGCAAGAACATGTAAGAAATTTGATATACAATATAGAGATAAGATGTCTGGGTTTAGAACTGAAAATGTAAAATGTAATGGGAAAAGAAAAACACATTTGATGATATCTTCTTTAGGAAGTCATAACAGCACTTACAATGTGTCAGTTATTCATTTTTAAAAAGTGCATTACTTATATAAATTCTTGTAACAATTGCCGTAAGGTAGTTATTATCATCTTTGTTTTACAGACAAGGATATTAATACATAGGTTACCCTATAGCTAGGAGCTTCTAACTAGGAACTTCTATGAAGCAAAAAATAAAAATAAAAACAAAAAAAATTAGCAAAGTCGGTAGACTAATCACAGATTTGTAGGACATTGCTCACACCACAAAAAACAGATAGAGGGTTATTCTATGTGTAATACAAAAAGCTTGTACACGTTGTTAAACTTTTAAAAAGGTGGGGAAAACAAGTAGCACAATAGACATAAAGGATATAAATATGCACTACACAGAATAACAAATCCAAGTGGCCAACTAATGTAAACAGAAATGCTTGAATCTGTAAGTAATAGGGGATTTGTCAGTTAACAATGAAATATCAATTATACCTACCCAAATGTTCAATGTTAATAAGAAGATTTTTTTCCAGAGTTGTGTTTTCCAAAAGTCAGACCTCGTATTTGTTTACCATTAATTAATTCATACAGAGAGATATACGCGTGCAGAATACTCAATAGAAAATTATTGTGTAAATACATCTGGTGTATGTTTATGTATATTTGAAAACACTACCTGAAAAAAATCAGTGTAGGTAGTAATTCCACAACGATTTGTAGCAGCTTTCTTACTCTGCCGGTTACTACCCCAGCCACTTTATACTCACCTTGTCATCTCATCTTCTCCACAGCCTTTCCAGGTAGCTACTGTTAGAGCTCCCATTTTTTCTATGGTAAAACTGAAGTAGAGAGATGTTAGTGAAGTCATCCAATGTCACACAGCTCATAAGTAGAGGACTTAGGATTTGAACCTTGTTCCCTCTGACTTTGAGATGCCCAGTTATACTTCATGATGTGATGTAAACTGCCCAAAAGTATTCTTTTTTAAACACCATACTCCTATGTAATCTATTTTTTTTCCTGTTATTAGTAAAGTTTTTATCATATGTGGAATGTCAAAAAATAATTGTTTACTTTAATAAAAAGAATAATCACTCTCTTTAAAATTGTCATTTCTACAGTGTTGATGAATATTAATTCTAAAGAGAGATTTCCCAATGATATCTATTATTTGGCTGTCTTAAAAAAAATTCCTTCCAAAGAGACTTCAGAAAATCAATAATAAAACAAGGTTTGATGTCTTTAGGTAGAATTTAAGATTATATCAAGAAGGTAAAGGGTATAAAATGACTGTAGCAGTTTCTACACTTAGTAAAACCAGAGTATAGTTTTCAAAGTGACTAGCATTGACAAAATTTTGAGAATAATTCGATAACTCAGAAAAAACTGTTTTAATTATAGTTTTAAAATGTTTAGTTTGCCAGAATAAAGTATCTTGGCTGATCACAGCAATTTTGGAAAGCCTAAATTTCCAAAATACTCAAAATATAACATTTCTTAATTTGGGCTAAATCATGTGTTTGAACAAAAGTTTCCTTAGGCTAACTAAAAAAAAAAAAAAAAAAAAAAAAAGTGATGAGGACAAGGGCAAACAGATGAAGTCTGCACTGAAAGCAGCCTGCTCAAATGAAGAATGCCCGAGTGGCAAAATAGTCACCAAGCAATTATTTAAGAGGGACATGTTTATTAGTTGTTTTTAAAATGCAGATCCAGTAATAATTTCAAGCTGTCTCCAATAAAGCCTAAACTCAATAAAAATACATTATAATTTTCAAAATGCTATGTTTTAAATAAATGCAAAAGTCACAAAGAAGAGCCCCAGGCTAAGCATAAAAGTTACAGCTGTAGAAATTAATTTACATGAAAGAGCCATCATGCTTCCTTTAGAAATAACTTGCTAGGGGAAAACACAGCACAAGCCGAATATTCATAAAGAAACTCAAGAATTGAGGCAGGAGGCACTGACAGCTGCAATCATTTATTTTTCAAACTCCTGGACATGTTATAGCATGCCTGCTAGATATGAGGTAGGATAGTAAAAGCAAAACAAAAGTTGATGAAAGAAACAGCCAGAAGGCCTTTAACACCTTTTCAGAAACCTACTGTTCAGATGTTCTTAAATTTTAAATCAAAATCATATCAATGGAAATTAATTTTATGCTATTAAATTCTCTGAATAAATATTTCCTGTGGTGTAGCTACATCACCCAATAAAATCCTTACAAAGAGAATTTTTAACTTTTAATTAATTATTAAAAAGAAAGAATGGATTTCATGATACATTTGCAAAAACGCTATAAAGTGTGACTACCTTAGGCCCAGTTCTTTAATTCTATTTAAAAGTTATTAACTGAGATCCTACTTTTTTTTAGGGCTCTAGTTGAATGTCTAATTAGAGGAAACTGTAGTCCACACTTCAAATTTTTCGATTTTGTCTTCCTTCTTTTACTTCAGTGAAACATGACATTCACTCAAAGGAATTGGCTCTTCTGCTAAGAACCTGACAACTCTCTCTAGAAGAGCTTCCTTTAAGGGCAGGCAGGTTAACCTAGGAAGCCATGTCGAATGGGTCCTTAGGTCCAAAGAGTCCCACATTTACATTTCAGGAATATTTTGATGAGTATCTTTTGAAAATTTATATTACTTCTTATACTCACATGGTGATAGATGTCATTTAAATTTTTATTAATTTTTCATATCTCTCTTAAAAGCCCTGAAGGTATTGATATGACATACCCACAAATATATATATATGTAAAACATATTAATATATATATACACACTTACATACATACACACACATATATTTTCTTACACATATATCCATATGTTTAAATGTTTCAGTACTTATGAGTGTTTTTTTTTCCTGGTGTTTCTATATTCTTAAAACCTGGATTTCAGGTAATCTTTATTTGTTCTGAAATTTCAAGTGATATATTCAGCAAAGTATCTGTGTGACAGATATTCCAAAACATTGCATATATGAGAATGACTTTTGTCTTCATTCATGAATAACAACTTGGCTACATATAGAGAATTTTGTGAAAAACAAAGAAAACTTTTCTTGGCTTACCCATATTTGTTATTATTTCTTCTTCTCTTCATTGTTAAGTTTCTTAAATGCACGTGATCTACATTCCTCCCTCTCCCTTCTTATTGCCCCAGATCTGCTTTGTTTTTTACTCTTTCACGGAGCCTGCAATCTTGATCATCACAAATGATCTCTCATTAGCAAATTTCCTTCCTGTTTGTTCAGGCATCATTATACATATGTATCTCAAGTTTTATGTCTTCATAGTTCAATAATCATATCCATTTGGATGATCCACTATTACCCCAAATTCAACTTGTATAATGGAGATATCCTTACTTCTCAAAACAAATTATCATTTTCTCTATTAATGATACAAGCACCTTTCAATTACCCAGGATTAAACGTGAATTATTCTATGCTTTATGCTCCATCACAACAAATCCTTTGTCAAGATCTGCCCATTCTTCAAAAAGCCATCTTTTGAAAGCGTTCATTCCCTCCTGTTCCAATAATATATAGGTCAGGCTCTAAATCACATCAGGCGCAGAGTTTGAAAAAGTCCCTGAGCAAGTGTTTTATCTCCAGTTTCTTTCTCTCTAATACTCTGATATGAATTCATCTATGACTAAACCTCATAAAATTGTATTCAAAATAATTTATTTTGGGAAAAACCTACCATGGCTTCTAATTTTCTATAAAACAATACAGTCAAAGATTCGTTATCTGGAAACAAAAAACTTCAGAATCTGAGTTTAACTTACCTCACCAAGTGGATCTTTCAGTTCTTCGCTTTCCCACAAGTCTAGTCTATTCTTGTCACTTCAAAGCATCTTAGACACCCTATATGTTAGTGTATTTATTGTGCTATTTTTTAGATCTACTAAAGTTCTAAATTTATTTGAAGTTTCTTGACTTTTAACACATGATATGATTTGGCTCTGTGTCCTCACCCAAATCTCATCTCAAATTTTAATCCCCATAACGTCCACATGTCCAGGGAGGAACGAGGTGGGAGGTGACTGGATCATGGAGGCAGTTTCCCCCATGCTGTTCTCTTGATGGTGAGTGAGTTCTCGTGAGAGCTGATGGTTTTACAAGGCAGTTTTCCCTGCTCTTGCTCTCATTCTGTATCTGGCCTGCTGCCATGTAAGACGTGCCTGCTTCCCCTTCCACCATAATTGTAAGTTTCCTGAGGCCTCTTGAGCCATGCAGAACTGTGAGTCAATTAAACCTCCTTTGTTGATAAATCACCCAGTCTCAGGTAGGATCTTTATAGCAGTGTGAGAATGGACTAATAAAACACACAATTGAATTCCCACATCGCTTATAAAGCTTTTCCTAACCACTTCACTTTATGGTGAAAAAATCTCACATACTATGTTGCATTCGTGATTATTCTATTTATCTGGTGCTTAAAACACAGATATTTGTGATTGTAGTGTCATATGTGTATGCATTAATACATTGGTGATATATACATTGCACATATTATTACATTGTTTTATATAATTTAACATAATAAACATATTTTAAGCTCCTTTAGGAAAGCACTATGTATCAAATGTATGTATAGCTATCATTTTCATTAGAACAGAGCCTTGTCCATAGTTGATGCTAAATATATGCCTGCTAATAAATACATTAAAATACATAAAAAAGGAAAATTTTAGGCTATCAGACAGTAGGGTTGATAAATTTAAAAGAAGAATAGTTTACTGAATGGGCCTGTAAGATGCAAGAATAACACATAAGGAAGAAATTTCCTTGAATTTCTATCAATATAAATCCTAATCTTATGGAAAATAATTTTATACCAGAAAGATTAGGGTTTTTATTTTCTTTTATATGGACTAATTTCAGTAGGAGGAATAGTTTCTAAATTCCCTTGTGTGAATTTGAAAAATAAATTAAGGTGTTTTTTGAGGCATTGATTCTAGCTTCAAGAAATAAAATTGATTTTAAAAGTTATGCTGATGATTCTTGGCATTGTGATTGTCAGTACAAGTCCTTAGAGTGGCCTCTTTCAAGGTCACTAAGAGAATTGCTATTATTGCTGGAGCTTCTGTCTCGGGGGTAATGTTGAAACTACTATGTACACACACACACACACACACAAACACGTATATATACACACACACACACACCTACATACATATAAATATAATAATCATATACTATGAAAATTTAGACCTGGAAAGAACCTCACAGACCACATATTCTAGTACATACAATATCGAGGAACATCACTTTCAATGGAAATTTAAGTTCTATTTGCTTATCAGGTTATATTTTAACAAAACTTTTTGAGACTTAACAGATTTGCTGAAATAAACCAGGCCATTGATGAATGAAGAAGAGCAGGCATCTAAACTTCACTCTTAAGTGTATCTGCCTCACATTGCCACCTATAGAAATAAGGTGCTACATGTTTTTAAGGTGCTTCCTATTGCACAGGATATGCTATAATGTAGAGTACTCCCAATAATTATGTTCTAGTAAAACAAGATTCTCAAGACTGCTGCATCCAGATTTGTTTACTTTTCCCACCTGCATTAGTCAGGGAAAGTCCACTCAGTATGAAACATTTTCTATAAAAATTATTGAAGGGCTTCTTTAGTCGAGGGTTATAAGTCAAGAGCAACACATTTAAAAAAAAAATTTAACTATTATTTTTGACTCAGGGGTACATGTGCAGATTTGTTATATGGGCAAATTGCATGTCATGGGGGCTTGGTGTACAGATTGTTTTATCACCCAGGTAATAAGCATGGTACCCAATGGGTAGTTTTTCTATCCTCATCCTCCTCCTTCCCTCCACCCTTAGGTAGGCCCTGGTGTCTGCTGTTCCCTTCTTTGTGTCCATGAGCATTCACTGTTTAGCTCCTACTTATAAGTGAGAACATGCAGTATTTGGTTTTCTGTTACTGCATTAGTTTGCTTAGGATAATGGCCTCTGACCTCCAACTATGCTGCTGCAAAGGGCATGATCTCATTCTTTTTTATGGCTGCATAGTATTGCTTGGTGTTTAAGTACCACATGTTCTTTATCCAGTCTACCATTGATGGGAATTTAGGTTGATAATAACAAAACAAATTTTCATAAAAGAAAACAAATTGAGTGTGTGTGTATATACATATACATAAACTCTTTCTCTTTCTCCTTTCTCCTTTCTTTCTTTCCTTCTTTCTTTCCTTTCTTCTTTCCTTCCTTCTTTCTTTTCTTTTCTTTCTTTTCTTTTCTTTTCTTTTCTTTCTTTCTTTCTTTCTTTCTTCCTTTCTTTCTTTCTTTCTTTCTCTTTCATCTCTCTCTCTCTTTTCCTTCCTTCCTTCCCTGTTTGCTTGCTTGCTTTTCTTTTCTTTCTTTCCTTCCTTCCTTCCTTCCTTCCTTCCTTCCTTCCTTCCTTCCTTCCTTCTTTCTTTCTTTTTCTTTCTCTCTCTCTCTCCTTCCTTCCTTCCTTCCTTCCTTTCTCTCTCTCTCTCCTTCCTTCCTTCCTTCTTTCTTTTCTTTTCTTTCTCTTTCTTCTTTCTTTCTTTTCTTTCTTTTCTTTCTTTCTTTCTTTCTTTCTTTCTCTTTCATCTCTCTCTCTCTTTTCCTTCCTTCCTTCCTTCCCTGTTTGCTTGCTTGCTTTTCTTTCTTTTCTTTCCTTCCTTCCTTCCTTCCTTCCTTCCTTCCTCTTCCTTCCTTCCTTCTTTCTTTCTTTTTTTTCTTTCTTTCTCTTTCTCCTTTCTCCTTTCTTTCTTTCCTTCCTTCCTTTCTCTCTCTCTCTCCTCCTTCCTTCCTTCTTTCTTTCCTTTCTTTCTTTTCTTTTCTTTTCTTTTCTTTCTTTCTTTCTTTCTTTCTGTCTTTTCTTTCCTTCTTTCCTTTCTTTCTTTCTTTTTTTTTTCATCTTGCTCTGTCACCCAGGCTGGAGTGCAGTGGGGCAATCTCGGCTCACTGCAACCTCCACCTCCTGGGTTCAAGTGATTATCCTGCCTCGGTCTCCCAAGTAGCTGGAACTACAGGTACGTGCCACCATGCACAGCTATTTTTTTTTTTTTTTTTGTATTTTTAGTAGAGACCGGGTTTCACTGTGTTAGCCAGGATGGTATCAATTTTCTGACCTCATGATCCACCTGCCACGGCCTCCCAAAGTGCTGGGATTACAGGCATGACCCACTGCACCTGGCCTACACTCTTAATGATAAATGATATATAAACTTCTATGCCTCAACACTAATGAACTCTTGAAATGTTTTTAAATAAGTAGTCTTTATTCTTACCTGGTTCATATTGCTCTTCTATTTCTGTGGGAACAAGTATATACCAAGTGATATTCTGGCATTCTCTCTCTCTTTCTCACACACACACACACACACACACACACACACTTATTTTATGCAAAGTTTGTTTTTGTTTATACAGTTTCTTAGTGTTCATTCTGAGTCCCGAAATTTTATCCATATTTTGGCACATATCCCTTTCTTATTTCCAACTGATAGAAAAATTCTTCCTGTCTGATTGACTTACTATTATTTAGAATTATTTGTCTCTATATTTAGAAGAAAATGAAGTTTCTTCTTTCTCTCTTATTAGAACTCAGTGTTATGGTCTGTAAACTGCACTGTGCATTCTCCAATCTGTCCTGAATCTTTCGTTGGGAAAGCTAACTGCCTGATTAAGATCTCACTTAAAAACTGATCTCCTTTTCTCCCATCTTGTTGGGAGATTACTGGCTCCTGTAACAAAATGTGTCATTGAGCATCCTATTTGGCTGTAGCTTTAGACTATTAGACGTAAGATTTGACCATTGTGTTCCTAATGTCAGGAAGGCTATGAACAATTGTTCAACTGTAGTCTCCCAAGCTCTCCAGACTTCAAAGACTTTAAAACATACGGGATGCTTTCAAGATGAACTTAGATACCTATGAGTCTACAAACATGATATTTATAGCCCTCAGGTTGTGATCTCAGGTTGTTTTGAATATATAGGTGGATAGATGTATTCAAACCAAATAAAGGCAAACAGTATGTGTTTAAAGAACCTCAATGAAAAGTTTTGTGTAGAAAGAAGAAACAGAATACAGTGGCTACGCAGTTCTGTGTTAACATGATAACATCTCATCTGACAGGCTGCTTCTGTTGTATACAGAAGTCAAAAGGCTTTGTTTAAACATGAATCAACCAATATTTGGTCTTTCTGGGTCACTGCTGAATAGTAGTGTGAATTTCCCCAAGCCATGGGCTTAGGCAGTAGCTCTGGTTGCTCCATACCAAGGTTGCCCCCCAGTGATGCTGGTAATTGTATTTGTTGATATGAAAAGATGGGAGCCTTACATACTGATGAGACTAAGAGCCACATATGCCATAGCCCACAGCCACATGCTTGGACACATTTAGTGTTCTAGGCATGGTGCCAGGCATCAGAGATACAAGATGGATGACACCAGGCCTCAACCCCAGAGGATTTTAGAGGTTATTGGAGAAGAAAGGTGTATAACAAGAAAATGGAAAGGAAGGCACTAAATGTTATGAACTAGATATAAACAAATCACCAAAACAGAGGATAAAGCTATTATCTTTGCCTGATTATAATAAAATTGTGAAATTATTTTCTGAATCAGTGAGCAGATATAGGGAACCCAATCACTTTATGCATAATCAGCTATTTACAAATAATGGGTATAAAAAAGGTGTTAGGAACTGTGAATAATGCTTTTGAGGAAGTTCCACCAAACTTACACCTTTGGGGTGTGGAAAATATGTACTAGATGGATGATCTTGATGGGAACTACTAATAGGGTTCCTACTACATGAATGAAATGAATGATAACTAATTAGTTAGTATAAACAGATGAGCTGGCTGAAGTTATAGCTTTTATAAAGTATATACAAATTTTTGTCTATATTTCTCTATACCTTTTATCTTTAATCAATTTTAATTTCTGGTTAATTGTAGATTAAAAGCCTGTAATTCTCTTTGTTTTAGGGTGTTCATTTTCCATGTAAAATATTAGCTGTTTCTAGCAGTAATAATCATGGGGAAACAAGAACTCAGCTAGTAAAGCATTAGTGAAATTAAAAGATAAGAATGGAGAGGTCATCATAGAGGAGTGGAAAAAAAAAAAAGACTTAGTCCTTTGCATTCCCTTGATGGTAAAAATGAAGTTATTTTGTTAACATGTACTTAGATAATTTTACATTCTTATAGTGCATATTTAAATTTGGATTAAAAAAACAACCTACATCATAAGATTTTACATCATCTGAAAGAATATTTTAATTGGTCCATCTGGCATTTGAAATAATGCGGTACTTATTATAAAGCAGGTGTTAGACACTTCTGAATATTCTGTCCTTAATTAAAGCTTAAAGAAAGTAAGATTACATTTTCTATTTTAAACTTTAAAAATCTAAAGTTAGTAGACATGAATAACAAAATGTGTGGAATCATATGATTTTAAACATTCAGTAACTAATGATTAGATATTATTTATTGAACTTTAATTCCTGGCATACTTTTGTTTTGAATTTGAGAAATGTAACAATGGGTGTCAATATTTGGAAATTATTTATGTTCAAACTTTGTTTATTCACCCTAATTAAGAAAATTTGGTATACTCTTTAGTGTCATAGTTCAGCAAACACTTTAGAAATAAAAGCTCATCATATATCTGACTGTGGTTTTTAGGTATCTTTATTCAGAAGAAAATGAAACTATTGTTTGATACCTCAAAGTTAAAATGTATTCAAAATATGTGGCCTGAATTAATAAACACATTTATAAAAGATTATCTTGGATTCCTTTAAACTATATTCTTTCATAGTTTGAAAGAATTTTTAAGAGAATTTGGTGATCATTTAGAGTCCAGATGATCTCTCTGCAAAAATAAACATCAGTTTAGTGAGTCCTCCTTATAATCCATACATAGAAAATCATAAAATTTGAGAAAGATAATAGTACTGTTATTTAGGTATGCAACAGGTTAAGAAGCAATACATAAAGAATGTCTGTGAATCACATCAAGGAAGATTTAAATCTCCAGTGAAAGAATCTAGGGTTACTTTTGGCCAACTTGATTCAAAACTTCTATTAATGTTTAGTTAAATAAATGGAAGAGTAGTTCAACCAGAATATAGTTCTAATATTGAAGAGCGAGCTAAGCCTCCCAGATCCACTTGCATGTATGGATTTTCTCTGCAAATAGGTACTGCAAGTGGCAACAAACATCAAAATGAAGCAATCAATAAGCAAAATTCTATGCAAGAATATAGGCAAATTTAATTAGATAGATATGGCATCTATTTTCTAGGATTTTATAATCCCAAAATGCAACTGGAAGCTTATGTCAGTATATTTAGATGCCAGGAGAGCAATAAAAAATTAGTGCTCTGAGAAATAAAATAAACCATATATTTGTATTTTGTCAGTTATATCTACAATTGACAAAATTAATCGAGACAGATGATAGAATTATGATTTACAATTATGGCCAGCAGGATGTGACAGTGTGCTGTCTCACTGGAAGTTCACTGTTCCCTGGCACAGGTCTCTAGGCTTCCTGCCTTGGAAACACAGCAGCAGGCTTCATGGGAAGGTGAAGAGCTTCCCTAAGGATGAACCTTCCAAGCCATTCCACCTCACAGCCTTCCTGGGATACAAGGCTGGCATGGCCTACATCATGTGAGAAGCTGACAGCCCAGGATCCAAGGTGAACAAGAAGGAAGTGGTAGAGGCTGTGACCATTGTGGAGACACTGCCCATGGTAGTTGTGGGCATTGTGGCTATATGCAAACCCCTCAAGGCCTCCAGACCTTCAAGACTGTCTTTGCTGAGCACATCAGCAATGAGTGCAAAGGTGCTTCTATAAGGACTGGCATAATCTATAAAGATGACCGTTACCAACTACTGTAAGAAATGGCAGAATGAGGACGGCAACAAGCAGCTGGAGAAGGAATTCAACAGCATGAAAATGTACTGCCAAGTCATCTCTGTCATTGCCCATACTCAGATGTGCCTACTTCCTCTGTGCCAGAAGAAGGCACCCCGATGGAGATCCAGGCGAACTGAGGCACTGTGGCTGAGAAACTGGACTGGGCCCGGGAGAGGCTAGAGCAGCAGGTACCTGTGAACCAATTGTTTGGGAAGGACAGAGTAATTGATGTCATTGAGGTGACCAAGTTCAAAAGCTACAAAAGGGGTCACCAGTCATTGGCACACAAAGAAGCTGCCCCATAAGACCCACCAAAGGCTGTGTAAGGCTGCTTGTACTGGGACATGGCATCCTGTCTGTGTGGCCTTCTCTGTGGCATGTGCTGGGCAGAAAGGCTACCATCACTGCACGAGAAAAGCAAGAAGATCTATAAAATTGGCCAGGGCTACCTTATGAAGGATGAAAAATGGATACATAACAATACCTCCACTGATGACGGCTTGTCTGACAAGGGCATCAACCCTCTGGGTAGCTTTGTCCACTATAATGAAGGGACCAATGACTTCGTCATGCTGAAAGGCTGTGTGGTGGGAATCAAGAAGTGCGTGCTCACCTCCGCAAGCCTTTGATGATGCAGACCAAGCATCCTGCTCTGGAGAAGACTGACCTTAAGTTCATCAACACTGTTTCCAGGTTTGGCTGTGGCCACTTCCAGACCATGGAGGAGAAGAAAGTGTTCATGGAACCGCCAAAAAAAGACCAGATTGCAAAGCAAGAAGGAGCTTAATGCCAGGAACAGATTTTGCAGCTGATGGGGTCTTAATAAAAGTTATTTTCCACTGGAAAAAAAAATTAGATGGGCTTTCAAAACTTAACAGACAAGACTAGATTCTAAATAGTGATGGCAAAAATACAGAATTTGGAAAGAAGTAGTTTGAAAGAAACCTTTATATATAATTTCTAGAGAGTTTAGATTGATTTGATGGGTTCACAATAATTAAAAAAGTAGTTGTTGATAAGTAAAGCACTGTGTTAAGTGTCTCCAGAAATACCAAGATGAGAATGCACTAATCCTGTGTTTAAGGTATCTGCCTAAGTGGGAACAGGTTTATATGCACAAATATTCTTAAGTAAAATACATGACATCTGCCATGTGATTGAATGAAACAAATAAATCAGTAAAGTCATATGACAAAGTGAATTCTACTTTGGGAGAATTTCTCACAAAAATGTTAGCTTTTGAGACGCAACTGAGAAGGGAAAAAAGAAATATTTTAAACATTAAATATAAAAGCAAGGTTGCTCCAGACCAGTGGTGTCTGATAGAACTTTCTGCTATGAGAGAAATGTTATTTATCTGTAGTGTCTGATAGAATAGCCATGAGCCACTTGTGACTATTAAAAACTTGAAACTTTAAAACTGAATTCTAAAGCTTATTTAATTAAAACTGAATGGTTACTATATTGAACAACACAGTTTTAGGCAGAGGAACCAGCTTGAGTAGAAGTAGTGAAGCTTGAGAGCTCATGGGATGCTATGTTTACAGGCAGCCACCTCTCTGCTCTCACTAGAGTAGAGTTGGGTGATAAAGTGAAAAGCAAGGTTGGAAGCAAATATCCACGCAAAATTTTGGAAGCTTTTGCATATTGGACCATTAGAGAGTAGGCAATGAAAATTTTTTAATAGGTTTGAGTCAAGCTCAACCTTGGGATTTAGGAAGAAAACCAGCAACTGTGAATCAGAGTTGAGATCAGGTGAGAAGTTACTGAAACAATTCAAACAGGAGAATGTGAGATATTATATTAAGACAAAGAAAGGAAAATTATATATGCAAAGGAAAATTCGGGGGACATTTATCATATTGGCTTAATGTGGTTTCCTCAAACTAAGGAGAAAATTTCGAGTAAAACTTACAAATGTAAGCAGCATTTTTTTTTTTTTTTGAGTTTCTGGGAAAAGGAAGAAAATGACACAGGGAAAGGGTGGCAGCCAATACTGTGTGAGTGACCTAGCCAGCAATCAACATGGGTGACTGGAGTTCATTCTTACAGGGAAACACTGGAGGACGGTATAACACACGTGCTTCAAAATTATCCCAACAAAAGATCAAGAGAGCTGAGACATTACCATTGATCGCCAGTTAAAGACTGTTTCCAGGGGATACAGGACTCCTGGTCTGTTGTATGCTGGGATAGATTAGTCTTCCATCGCTTCAGAAAAAACAAAACAAAACAAACAAACAAACAAAAACCTGAGAAGTAGAAACGCAGATAATAGGATTCAGAAGCCTTCAGGTAGACATAGAAATGACAGCATGCAAAGGCTTAATCAGAGTTCTATCAGTGTCTGCTTCATACATGTAATATGTGATATAGCACCAGGTATGCCACACGTCTTATACAATCAAATTAAAATATGTATAAACATACTAACAGGCTAACTGCTTATATAATAAGAGAGATGGTAAATAATTTAAAAAATAAGAATAATAAAAAATACATTCATATTGAAAAACCAAAAATATGTCTATAGAGTATTACCACTTTCAAATTTAGCCACAAGAACAGATGAGATTGTATGTTTTTGGTGCTAGTGGTTCTCAGAAGGTTTTCCAGGCCACTTTGGTGGCATGCCAAGTCTTCATGGGTGTACACAGCTAAAAACTGAGAGATGAAACATGGCACACTATGAAGCCAGACACGTCTAAATGTGTTTATTAAAACGTGATAATTTTTGGGGTGAAAATAAATATTTTACTGAATTCTGACACCATAAAAGACGAGCAAGTTTATTAACTAGGCAACCTGGGATACTTGTATAGGCACCAGGAGATATTGTAGCACTGTAATAATGATAGTATTTTAGTTATTGCTGACATTTCTGTGTGGTTTGAATCCCTTCATCACTTTATGTTTGTTACCAGAACTAATAATATCCTAAATTGCACAAGTTTGAAAGAAAAGTTTGGTAAACATTAGCCAAGGTAAGGAATGTGTTATGATAATTCATCATTAAGTTACTGCAATTTGTGAATAATGTTGAAAATGTATTCATTATTATTGAATGCACGGTAAGTAAAGAAGACATTTTCTTAACTTGCTTGCTATTGAATATACCAATAGACACTGAGATGTCAATAAGACATCCTCATTACAAATTAATTGTAAAATTAAAGCCATATGGGACTTAACAGTATCAAAAAAGTGCTGTAAATTTATGTCTCTTTTAACATTCAAAATAATTTTAGTAGGTTTTTTTTTCTGGTGAGATTATTTGGGCAAAGAAATGGTCCAAATTCTCAAAGTCAAATGAGCCAGTGTTTTCTCTTCACATATTCTTTTCTTTTTATTCAGCAATTGATCTCCCTAAGCATAGCTGTATGTGTGGTTACACAGTATAGAATCTGTATTTCCAGCCTCCCTTGCAACTAGATTTTCTATTTGTTCTGATCAATGGTATATAAACAGAAGAAAAGGTGCATTTAACTTCCAGGAAATATACTTAAAAGGAGGAGAAATGTCCTTCTTCTGTCTTTTCTTCCTTCTGGCTATAAGGCAGATGTGACAGCTGCAGCTGAAAAGCTGTCTGGGCTATAAGGTAGATGCCATCATTTAAAGAAAGCAGACAAATCAGAAAAATAATATAGGCCTCGCTTATTGATAATTGTGAAGAATAGACACCAACTCTTTTTTCATGTAATTATGTATGAAAAAAGCATTTCTTCTTAGACAATAGTATTTTGGTTTTTTTATGGCTAAGTTAAGTCAAGCTTAATTTTAAGAGGAAAAACTCCATTTTCATTTTTGCAATTATTTTCTACACATAGTTGTATTCTTGCGATGGTAGCATAAACTTGCCTTAAAGAAAATGGTTAGATTTTGGAAACAAATTACATCTGTAATATAAATACATGTCAAGGCCCATCCTTTTCACGAGAGTGGTCATGTAGAGTCAAGATTTCATATAAGAAATCAAAAAGATCTCCTTTCAACTTGAATAGATACATCAGAACACTTCCCGTGGAAAACCAAAGAGTTTAGTATGAAAGAATAGTTGTTCAATGTTGGTGCCCATTTGTCTCCAAAGCAAAGAAATAGGTTTAAAAGAAATTCTAGACTTAAACTCAACACTTGATCAATTGGACCTAATAGACACCTACAGACCACCCAATAATCACAGAATATACATCCTTCTCATTGGTGCATAGAATATATTGACTGGTCAAAAAGCAAGTATCAATAGATTCAGAAAAACTAAAATCATACCAAGTGTACTCTTGGACCGCAGTGCAATTAAAATAGAAATCAGTTTCAAGAAGAACTCTCAAAACTGCACACATTTATGGAAATCAAACAACCTGCTCCTGAATAACTCATGGGTAAACTCAAAATTAAGGTAGAAGCTTAAAAACTGAAATTAGGAGGGCGGAGCAAGATGGCCGAATAGGAACAGCTCCGGTCTCCAACTCCCAGCACGAGCGACACAGAAGACCGGTGATTTCTGCATTTTCAACTGAGGTACTGGGGTCATCTCTCTAGGGAGTGCCGGACAATCGGTGCGGTCAGCTGCTGCAGCCTGACCAGCGTGAGCTGAAGCAGGGCGAGGCATCGCCTCACCTGGAAGCGCAAGGGGGAAGGAAATCCCTTTTCCTAGCCAGGGGAACTGAGACACACAACACCTGGAAAATCGGGTAACTCCCACCCCAATACTGCGCTTTAAGGAAACAGGCACACCAGGAGAATATATCCCACACCTGGCCGGGAGGGTCCCACGCCCACGGAGCCTCCCTCACTGCTAACACAGCCGTCTGTGGCGATCTATCCGCAAGGCAGCAGCGAGGCTGGGGGAAGGGGCGCCCGCCATTGCTGAGGCTTAAGTAGGTAAACAAAGCCGCTGGGAAGCTCGAACTGGGTGGAGCTCACAGCAGCTCAAGGAAGCCTGCCTGTCTCTGTAGACTCTACCGCTGCGGAGTCTATTATGTAAAAAGACCAAATCTACGTCTGATTGGGGTGCCTGAAAGTGAGGGGGAAAATGGAACCAAGTTGGAAAACACTCTTCAGGATATCATCCAGGAGAACTTCCCCAACCTAGTAGGGCAGGCCAACATTCAAATTCAGGAAATACAGAGAACGCCACAAAGATACTCCTCCAGAAGAGCAACTCCAAGACACATAATTGCCAGATTCACCAAAGTTGAAATGAAGGAAAAAATCTTAAGGGCAGCCAGAGAGAAAGGTCGGGTTACCCACAAAGGGAAGCCCATCAGAATAACAGCAGACCTCTCGGCAGAAACTCTACAAGCCAGAAGAGAGTGGGGGCCAATATTCAACGTTCTTAAAGAAAAGAATTTTCAACCGAGAATTTCATATCCAGCCAAACTAAGTTTCATCAGTGAAGGAGAAATAAAATCCTTTACAGATAAGCAAATGCTTAGAGATTTTGTCACCACCAGGCCTGCCTTACAAGAGACCCTGAAGGAAGCCCTAAACATGGAAAGGAACAACCGGTACCAGCCATTGCAAAAACATGCCAAAATGTAAAGACCATCGAGGCTAGGAAGAAACTGCATCAACTAACGAGCAAAATAACCAGTTAATATCATAATGACAGGATCAAGTTCACACATAACAATATTAACCTTAAATGTCAATGGACTAAATGCTCCAATTAAAAGACACAGACTGGCAAACTGGATCAAGAGTCAAGACCCATCAGTCTGCTGTATTCAGGAGACCCATCTCACATGCAGAGACATACATAGGCTCAAAATAAAGGGATGGAGGAAGATCTACCAAGCAAATGGAGAACAAAAAAAAGCAGGGGTTGCAATCCTAGTCTCTGATAAAACAGACTTTAAGCCATCAAAGATCAAAAGAGACAAAGAAGGCCATTACATAATGGTAAAGGGATCAATTCAACAGGAAGAGCTAACTCTCCTAAATATATATGCACCCAATACAGGAGCACCCAGATTCATAAAGCAAGTCCTTAGAGACCTACAAAGAGACTTAGACTCCCATACAATAATAATGGGAGACTTCAACACTCCACTGTCAACATTAGACAGATCAACGAGACAGAAAGTTAACAAGGATATCCAGGAATTGAACTCATCTCTGCACCAAGCGGACCTAATAGACATCTATAGAACTCTCCACCCCAAATCAACAGAATATACATTCTTCTCAGCACCACATCGCACTTATTCCAAAATTGACCACATAATTGGAAGTAAAGCACTCCTCAGCAAATGTACAAGAACTGAAATTATAACAAACTGTCTCTCAGACCACAGTGCAATCAAACTAGAACTCAGGACTAAGAAACTCAATCAAAACCGCTCAACTACATGGAAACTGAACAACCTGCTCCTGAATGACTACTGGGTACATAACGAAATGAAAGCAGAAATAAGATGTTCTTTGAAACCAATGAGAACAAAGATACAACATACCAGAATCTCTGGGACACATTTAAAGCAGTGTGTAGAGGGAAATTTATAGCACTAAATGCCCACAAGAGAAAGCAGGAGAGATCTAAAATTGACACTCTAACATCACAATTAAAAGAACTAGAGAGGCAAGAGCAAACACATTCAAAAGCTAGCAGAAGGCAAGAAATAACTAAGATCAGAGCAGAACTGAAGGAGATAGAGACACAAAAACCCTCCAAAAATCAATGAATCCAGGAGTTGGTTTTTTGAAAAGATCAACAAAATTGACAGACCGCTAGCTAGACTAATAAAGAAGAAAGAGAGAAGAATCAAATAGGCGCAATAAAAAATGATAAAGGGGATATCACCACCGACCCCACAGAAATACAAACAACCATCAGAGAATACTATAAATGCCTCTACGCAAATCAACTAGAAAATCTAGAAGAAATGGATAATTTCCTGGACACTTACACTCTCCCAAGACTAAACCAGGAAGAAGTTGAATCCCTGAATAGACCAATAGCAGGCTCTGAAATTGAGGCAACAATTAATAGCCTACCCACCAAAAAAAGTCCAGGACCAGATGGATTCACAGCTGAATTCTACCAGAGGTACAAGGAGGAGCTGGTACCATTCCTTCTGAAACTATTCCAATCAATAGAAAAAGAGGGAATCCTCCCTAACTCATTTTATGAGGCCAACATCATCCTGATACCAAAGCCTGGCAGAGACACAACAAAAAAAGAGAATTTTAGACCAATATCCCTGATGAACATCGATGCAAAAATCCTCAATAAAATACTGGCAAACCGGATTCAGCAGCACATCAAAAAGCTTATCCACCATGATCAAGTGGGCTTCATCCCTGGGATGCAAGGCTGGTTCAACATTCGCAAATCAATAAACGTAATCCAGCATATAAACAGAACCAAAGACAAGAACCACATAATTATCTCAATAGATGCAGAAAAGGCTTTTGACAAAATTCAACAGCCTTTATGCTAAAAACGCTCAATAAATTTGGTATTGATGGAACGTACCTCAAAATAATAAGAGCTATTTATGACAAACCACAGCTAATATCATACTGAATGGGCAAAAACTGGAAAAATTCCCTTTGAAAACTGGCACAAGACAGGGATGCCCTCTCTCACCACTCCTATTCAACATAGTGTTGGAAGTTCTGGCTAGGGCAATCAGGCAAGAGAAAGAAATCAAGGGTATCCAGTTAGGAAAAGAAGAAGTCAAATTGTCCCTGTTTGCAGATGACATGATTGTATATTTAGAAAACCCCATCGTCTCAGCCCAAAATCTCCTTAAGCTGATAAGCAACTTCAGCAAAGTCTCAGGATACAAAATTAATGTGCAAAAATCACAAGCATTCTTATACACCAGTAACAGACAAGCAGAGAGCCAAATCAGGAATGAACTTCCATTCACAGTTGCTTCAAAGAGAATAAAATACCTAGGAATCCAGCTTACAAGGGATGTCAAGGACCTCTTCAAGGAGAACTACAAACCACTGCTCAGTGAAATCAAAGAGGACACAAACAAATGGAAGAACATACCATGCTCATGTATAGGAAGAATCAATATCGTGAAAATGGCCATACTGCCCAAGGTGATTTATAGATTCAATGCCATCCCCATCAAGCTACCAATGAGTTTCTTCACAGAATTGGAAAAAAACTGCTTTAAAGTTCATATGGAACCAAAAAAGAGCCCGCATTGCCAAGACAATCCTAGGTCAAAAGGACAAAGCTGGAGGCGTCACGCTACCTGACTTCAAACTATACTACAAGGCTACAGTAACCAAAACAGCATGGTACTGGTACCACAACAGAGATATAGACCAATGGAACAGAACAGAGTCCTCAGAAATAATACCACACATCTACAGCCATCTGATCTTTGACAAACCTGAGACAAACAAGAAATGGGGAAAGGATTCCCTATTTAATAAATGGTGCTGGGAAAATTGGCTAGCCATAAGTAGAAAGCTGAAACTGGATCCTTTCCTTACCCCTTATACGAAAATTAATTCAAGATGGATTAGAGACTTAAATGTTAGACCTAATACCATAAAAACCCTAGAAGAAAATCTAGGTAGTACCATTCAGGACATAGGCATGGGCAAGGACTTCATGTCTAAAACACCAAAAGCAACGGCAGCAAAAGCAAAAATTGACATATGGGATCTAATTAAACTAAAGAGCTTTTGCACAGCTAAAGAAACTACCATCAGAGTGAACAGGCAACCTACAGAATGGGAAAAAATTTTTGCAACCTACTCATCTGACAAAGGGCTAATATCCAGAATCTACAAAGAACTCAAACAAATATACAAGAAAAAAACAAACAACCCATCAAAAAGTGGGGAAAGGATATGAACAGACATTTCTCAAAAGAAGACATCCATACAGCCAACAGACACATGAAAAAATGCTCATCATCACTCGCCATCAGAGAAATGCAAATCAAAACTACAATGAGATACCATCTCACACCAGTTAGAATGGCAATCATTAAAAAGTCAGGAAACAACAGGTGTTGGAGAGGATGTGGAGAAATAGGAACACTTTTACACTGTTGGTGGGATTGTAAACTAGTTCAACCATTATGGAAAACAGTATGGCGATTCCTCAAGGATCTAGAACTAGATGTACCATATGACCCAGCCATCCCACTACTGGGTATATACCCAAAGGATTATAAATTACTCTACTACAAAGACACATGCACACGTATGTTTATTGCGGCACTATTCACAATAGCAAAGACTTGGAATCAACCCAAATGTCCATCTGTGACAGACTGGATTAAGAAAATGTGGCACATATACACCATGGAATACTATGCAGCCATAAAAAAGGATGAGTTTGCATCCTTTGTAGGGACATGGATGCAGCTGATAACCATCATTCTTAGCAAACTATCACAAGAAGAGAAAACCAAACACCGCATGTTCTCACTCATAGGTGGGAACTGAACAGTGAGATCACTTGGACTCGGGAAGGGGAACATCACACACTGGGGCCTATCATGGGGAGGGGGGAGGAGGGAGGGATTGCATTGGGGAGTTATACATGATATAAACGTCATGCACATGTACCCTAGAACTTAAAGTATAATAAAAAAAAAAAAAAAAAAAAAAAACTGAAATTAATGAAAATGCAGACATGACTTACACAAATCTGAGATGTAGCTAACGTGGTGTTAAGAGCAAAGTTTATAGCATAAAACCCTTTATCGAGAAGTTAGAAAGATCTCAAATAAACAATCTAACTTTGCACTTAAAAGAATTAGAGGCTGGGCGTGGTGGCTCAAACCTGTAATCCCAGCACTTTGGGAGGCCTAGACGGGCGGATCACAAGGTCAGGAGATCAAGACCATCCTGGCTAACATGGTGAAACCCGTCTCTACTAAAAAATACAAAAAACTAGCTGAGCGAGGTGGTGGGCACCTGTAATCCCAGCTACTCAGGAGGCTGAGGCAGGAGAATGGCATAAACCCGGGAGGCGGAGCTTGCAGTGAGCTGAGATCAGGCCACTGCACTCCAGCCTGGGTGACAGAGCGAGACTCTGTCTCAAAAAACAAAACAAGACAAAATAATTAGAATAAAAAGAATAAAACAACCCCAATACTAGCAGAAGAAAATAAATAACTAGAATTTTAGAAGAACTCAATGAAATTGAGATGCAGAAATCCATTAAAAAATCAATGAAACCAATAGTTTATTCTTTGCAAAAACAAGATTGATAGACTGCTAGCTAGATTAATAAAGAAAAAAAAGAAAATAAAAATAAGTAAATCAGAAATTATAAACATAATATTACAACTGATCTCACATAAATACAAAGATCCTCAGAAAATACTATGAACAACTCTGTGCATGCAAATTAGAAAATATAGAGGAAATGGATAAATTCCTGGAAACACACAGTCTCCCCATATTGAATCAATAAGAGGCTGAAACCCCGAATAGACCAATATCGAGCTCTGATATTGATTCTGTAATAAAACACCTACCAACAACAACAACAAAAATTCCCTGGACCAGATGGATTCATAGCGGAATTTTATCAGATGTACAAATAAGAACTGGTACCCAATCCTACTGAACCTATTCCAAAAAAGTTGAGTAGGAGGGGCTCCTCCTTAACTCATTCTATGAGACTAGCATCAGCCACATACCAAAATCTGGCAGAGACACAACACAAAAAAGAAAACTTCACGTCAATATCCCTGATGAACATAGATGCAAAAATCCTCAATAAAATACTAGCAAATTGAATATAGCAGCACATCAAAAAGTTAATATACCATAATTAACTAGGCTTTATTTGTGGGATGGAAGGCTGGTTCCATACACAAATCAATAATTGTGATTAACCCCTTAAACAGAATTAAAAATAAAACCATATGATCACTCAATAGATGTAGAAAAAGCTTCCAATAAAATCCAACATTTCTTCATAATGAAAACCTTCAAAAAACAAGGCATCAAAGGAATATACCTCAAAATAATGAGCCATCTATGACAAACCCATAGCCAACATCATGCTAAACAGGCAAAAGTTCCCTTTGAGAACTGGAACAAGAAAGGATACCCACTTTCACCACTCTTATTCAACATAGTACTGGAAGTCCTAGCCAGGGCAGTCAGGCAAAAGGAAGAAATAAAAAGCATCCAAAGAGAAAAGAAACAATCAAACTATCTCTGTTCACTGATAATATAATTCTATACCTATAAAACCCTAAATTATCTACCAACAGACTCCTAGAGCTGATAAACAATTTTAGTAATGTTTCAGGATACAAATTAATGTACAAAAATCAGTAGCATTTCTATATACCAATAATGCCCAGGATGAGAGGCAAGTCAAAAACACAATCCCATTGACAATAACAACAAAGAAAATGAAATACCTAGGAATATAGCCACCCAAGGAGGTGAAAGATCTCTACAAGGAGAACTAAAAAACGCTGCTGAAAGAAATCAGAGTTGACTCAAATAAGCAGAAAAACATAGCATGGCTCATGTATTGGAAGAATCAACATTATTAAAGTAGTCATACTGCCCAAAGCAGTTTACAGATGCAACACTACTTTTATCAAACTACCAATGTCATTCTTGACAGAATTAGAAAAAAGTTATTCTAAGTTTCATATGGGACTTAGAGCTCAAATAGTCAAAGCAATTCTAAGCAAAAAGAACAAAGCTGGAGGCATCACAATACCCAACTTCAAACTTTATTATAAGGCAATAGTAACCAAAACAGCACAGTACTGGTACAAAAACAGACCCATAGACTAATGAAACAGAATAAGAAACTCAGAAATAAATCTTCACACTTGTAAACATCTGATCTTTGATAAAGCTAACAAAAACAAGCAAAGGGGCAAGGATTCCCTATTCAATAAATGGTGCTGGGATAGCTGGCTAGTCATATGCAGAAGAATGAAACTGGGCCCTCACCTTTCACCATATAGAAGTGTTGATTCGAGATGGATTGAATATTTAAATATAAGACCTCAAACTATAAATGTCCTAGAAGAAAGCCTAGGAAACGCTACTATTAATATGGACTTGGGCCAAAAAAAAAAAAAAAAAAAAATTGGCTAAGTCTCCAAAAGCAAAATTTGACAAGTAGGGGATAATTAAACTAAGGAGCTTCTACACAGGAAAAGATACCATCAAAGTAAACAAAACCTAGAGAATGGCAGAAAATATTTACTATGCATCTGACAAAGGTATATATAACATTCAGAATCTATAAGAAACTTAATAAATGAACAAACAGAAAACAAATAACCCCATTAAAAAATGGACAAAGGACATGAACAGACACTTTTCAAAAGAAGACATAGTCGAGGGGTGGGGGGCTAGGGGAGCGATAACATTAGGAGAAGTACTTAATGTAGGTGACGGGTTGATGGGTGCAGCAAACCACCATGGCATGTGTATACCTGTGTAACAAAACTGCACGTTCTGCTCATGTAACCCAGAACTTAAAGTATAATTTTAAAAAAGAGAAAATAAATGGCAAACACTGTTGAAAACATCTTTATCTTCCCTAATCATTAGAGAAATGCAAATCAAAACCACAAGACAACATTTCACACCAGTCAGAATGACTATTATTAAAACATCAAAAAGCAACAGATATTGGCAAAGCTGCAAAGAAAAGGGAACACCTATACACTGTTGGTGGGAATGTAAATTAGTTCAGGACTGTGGAAAGCACTTTGGAGATTTCTCAAAGAACTACCATTCAGAGTTCCCATTCAATCCAGCAATCCCATCACTGTGTATATACCCAAAGGGAAATAGGTATTTGTACTAAAAAGACACATACATTCATATGTTTATCACCACACTATTCACCATAGCAAAGACATGGATCAACCTAGGTGCCCATCAATAGAGGACTGGGTAAAGTAAATGTGTACATTTATACCATAGCATACTATTCAAGCAAACAAAAAAAAGAGAGTGAAATTATAACCTGTTCAGCAACATGGATGCAACTGGAGGCCATAATCCTAAGCTAATTAATGCAGGAACAGAAAATCAAACACTACATCTTCTGACTTTTAAGTGGGAGCTATACATTGAGCACCCATGGACATGGACATAAACATGAGAACAATGGGCACTGTGGACTACTAGAGAGGAGAGGAATGCAGGGGGGAATGGATCAAAAAACTGTGTATTGGGGACTATACTCGCTACCTGGGTACAATATAACTATGCAACAAACCTGCACATGTACCCCCTGTGTCTAAAATAAAACTTGAAATAAATGTGTATATAAATATAATGTATAACTATATATCATACTACTCTATTAATATAACAAAATATATTTTAAAATCTATAAATCTAAATGTATGTATATTTAATCTATGTTTTAAATATATATTTTAAAATTAATACATCTAAAACATAGTTATTTCTAAAATATCTTAAAACTTCTATTATAAATGAAATAGAAACACAAATTATACCATCAAACTTTAAAAATAAGGTTATATAAGTAAAGAAAAAAATAAATGGATTGAACATTCAAGAGCCATCTTTTTGTGTTTATGGGAATTTTATCAGTTTTAATACATATTGATTTGTTTCTATGGATTTTTATAGATTCACATGCAAGAGCTTAAATATTTGGTATTAATCATCTTATTAAAATAATAATGGCTTTATAATAAATATTTATTGCCCAACAAATCATTTTCAGGCTATACTATTATCTTTATGATACTATCAATATACTAGTTTGATGACATTCTGAGTATAACCAAGATGCATTATAGCATAATTCAGAAAAAATTTAACATTACATGAGATAAAATAATATTTTTGGAGTTTTGTGACCAAGAAGGCTTTCTCTCAGTCTTCCCCCATAGGCTCCAGCATGCTAAGATTTTTCTCTGGTTCACTCTTTCTAATCAGATGCAGTGACAAACAACCTGCTCAGTGACTTAGAGCAGAGTTAAATTCTCACACACTCTAAGTGTCTGTCATGTCTTTTTCACTTGAGACCAAGGAAGGTAGAGTAACCTTTACCTGGGACATTGCTATATTCTTAGCAGAGTGGAAAAAAAGCATATCACAAGCTGGATCTTTAAACTTTGCTCAGATATGCTTCACTTTCATCCCCATTTTATTGGCCAAAGCAAGGCACATTGACAGTTCTGAATTCAGTGAAATAGGAAAATATAATCTCACAAAAAACAGCATAAATATTAAGGAAGGTGCTAAAATGTCTAGTCTGTGATTAATTACTCTGTTTACCAAGTGGAGGTACCCAGTCATATCTCCTTGACAACATCATAACTAGACCTCTGGGTAAATACATGGACAATATTTACTAGGAGTGGAGTCCTTATCTAGGGAAAGTTTGTAATGGGATGTCCTTCGTTAAGGATGGTTTATAGAAAATAAAACCAGAATCTATAGATTTAGGAGGAAAATATCCCTGGAAAATATAATAACCAGCTAGTGATAAATGGGAGATGTTTCATAAACAAAATACTCCCTGATGTCTGGAGTAATAACTTATGTACCTCGTTTAGAGACTTACGTATTCTTGACCAGGAACACATGTCTGATATGGGAAGGAAGCACCTAGGGAGCTGCTCAGCATGTCCTTGACTTCTCTCTGCTTTACCTGAGCCCCTTTAATGTTTGTATGTTTGAAATTACTAGTAGAACTTAATATTGGGTAAGATGTCTGACTTATCTGAGTTTGACTTGACAATTTAATCCTTTGTGTTATTCATCAAATAATATGGCCAAGGCCAATGTCAGTGGGAAGGGGAAGAAAATATTTTGAGCAATAATGTAATCTACCACACTTACTATGTTTATGGGTATATTTAGACTTATTCCCGGTCTCTTATTCTGTGATTTTTAAAATGCCTTTTCTTTGTGTCTTTTTTCTTTCTCTTTTTTGATTTCTATTTGATCAGTTATGCTCTTTGGTTTTTCCTGTTATTTGTGCATTGGCTAAAATTTTATTTTTACTTTTTAGTAATTCTAGTTACATTTTTAACATGTTTCCTTGACATGACAAAGTCTAAGTGTAGTCAATGTCTTTGAACTCTGATACCACCAGTCTGGTTTTTCATGTCAACATTTTCGGAAGTTTAGGTTTCTCATTTTTTAACAACTCGTTCCCTCAAATTAAGTCATGGTGAATCTTATTTAGTTTTACTAGTTTAATTTGTTTTTATTGAACCATTGTGTTTAATTCTAGCAGCAGAAGATTCTGAGTAGTTAATTCATTCCTTGTATCTTTTTAAAATTTAATTTAATTAATGTATTTATGTTGAGACGGAGTCTTGCTCTGTCGCCCAGGCTGGAGTGCAGTGGCGAGATCTCGGCTCACTGCAAGCTCTGCCTCCCGGGCTCACACCATTCTCCTGCCTCAGCCTCCCAAGAGGCTGGGACTACAGGCGCTCGCCCCCACACCTGGCTAATTTTTTTTTTGTTTTTGTATTTTTAGTAGAGACAGGGTTTCATCGTGTTAGACAGGATGGTCTCCATTACCTCATGATCTGCCTGCCTTGGCCTCCCAAAGCGCTGGGATTACAGGTGTGAGTCACCTCAACCGGCCATTTTCTTGTATCTTTTAAAATATCATTAATTCATCCTGGAACCATAAGTGACCATTTTAGTTATAGAATGTTTAGGCTGACTATAATTTATCTCTCAATCTTTTAAAAATTATTCAGTTATCTTTGGCATTTATTCTTGCTAATGTGATCTTGCTTTCAGTTTATTTCAGTGTAGCTCCTCTGTTTTATCTTTCTCTCATTTTTAGTATGATCCTCCACTATCAGTAATCAGAGCCTCCATATTAGAAAATGCCTACCATTATCTTGGCAACAATATCTCACTTCTATATTATTGATACTCTCTATATGTGAATGTAACTAAGCATAGAATGATCTTTAATATTCTACCCTTCAGCTCTTACATCTCTTCATACATTTGTGCTTCATTCTGAGTACTGAGTAACTTTCTCACCTATTTTACTATTTACTAAGTCTGTTTCAATCTATACCTCATAACCTGTTTAACCTCTTCATTGAGGATATCATTGTACTTTTTTGATATCATATGCAGAGAATAAAGTTCATTTTATTCCTAAATTAATGGTACAATATAATCTTCATTTTATATGAGCCATTCTTAAGTTCAAATTAATTCTTTTAATTAATAGACAATATATTTAAAGTTTACAGAAGAATTTAACAAAATATATAAATAGTTCTCATATAACCTCACTTCTCTCCCCCAACACACAAAGTTTCTTATATTATTAATATTTTTTCATTAGTGTGATATGTTTGTTACAATTAATGAGTAAATATACATACCTTGTTATTAGCTAAAGTTCATAGTTTACATGAGGTATCATTTTTGTGTTACACATTCTACAGGTTTTGACAAGTGTGTAATGACATTTATTAATTATTACTGTCTCATGCGGAAGAGTATCATTGCCCTAGAAATCACCTACTCATGCCTCTCACTCTCCCCCGCCAGAACTCCTGCTAGCCACTAATCTTTTCATGTCTTTGTAGTTGCCTGTTCCTGAATGCCATACACATTTGCAGTCATACAGTAGGTAGCATTTTTAGATTGGCTTCTTTCTTGTAGCAATACACATAGCACATTTCTTTTTATCACTGACAATATTTCATTATGTGATTTAACCACCGTTTATCTCTTCAGCTATTGAAGGATATTTGGGTTTCTTCTGAGTTTTGCCAATTATGAATAAAGCTGCTGTAAACAATCATTTACAGGTCTTTGTGTGAACATAAAGTTTTGAACTCATTTAAATAAATAACAAGGAGTATGATTGTGAGATCATATGAAAAGAGTAAGTTTAGTTTTATAAGAAACTGTCAAAATGTGTTTCTATGTAGCAGTATTGTGCATTGTTGACAGCAATAAATAAGAGCTGCTGCTTCACCTACTTGCTAGTGTTTGCTGTTGCCAATGTTTGTTGTTGCCAGTGTTTTAGATTGTAGCTATTTTAATAGGTAGATAGTGGTCATCGTTAGTTCAATTTCAGTTCCTTAATGGCACATGATGTTGAATGTCTTTTCATGTGCTTATTTGCCATTAGTATATTTTTGGTGAGATGTCTGTGCAGATCTTTTCTACATTTTTTAATTGGATTGTTTATTCTCTTATTGTTGATTTTTTAAAAAATATTTGTATGTTTTGGATACCAGTCTTTTATTAAATATTTGTTCTGCAAAGGTTTTCTTTCTGCCTATGAGTTATCTTTTTATTCTCTTAATAGTGTCTTTGTAGGACAGGAAGTTTTTAATTTAATGAGGTCCAACTTTTCATAGATTGTGCTTTTGGTGTTATGTTTAAAACATCTTCAACAAACTCTAAGTCATCTATGTTTTCTCCTATGTTATCTTACAGGAATTTTATAGATTTCCATTTGACATTAGGTCTATAATCCCTTTGGAATTAATTTCTGTGAAATTTGTAAGGTTTGTGTTTAGAATTGTGTGTGTGTGTGTGTGTGTGTATGTGTGTGTGTTTATGGATTCTCAGTTTTCCCAGCATTATTCATTGATTCACTGAAAAGACTACTGTCTTAGTCAGCTAGGGCTGCCATAACAAAATACCACATGCTGGGTAGCTTAAACAAGAGATGTTTGTTTTCCTCATAGTTCTAGAGGCTGGAATTCCAAGTTCACGGTGCCAGCATGGTTGGTTTCAGGTCAGGCCTCATTTCCTATAAGTTACCAGCTCTTGCCGTGTGTTCACATGACCTCTTCTCTGCACATTCTGAGAGGCGGAGAGAGAGAAAGAGAGAGAGCATGCAAACTCTCTGGTGTCTTTTCTTGTAAGAAAAGGAATCTCATCCTACCAGAGCTCTACCCTAATTGCCTCCTTAAAGGTCTTATCACCAATAGAGTCACATGGGCAGTTAGGGTTTCAACATACACATTTAGGTTGGACACAGTTCAATCATAGCAACTATCCTTTCTCCATTGAATTGTCATTGCTCTTTTGTAAAAGATTAGTGACTAATTTGTGGGAGTCTTCTTCTGGTTTCCCTAATCGTTCTATTGATTCGTGTGTCTATTCTTAAACCAGTATCACACTATCTTCAGTATTGCTACTGAATTGTAAGATTTGAAGTAGGTAATATCAGTCTTTGAATTTGTTCTCCTTTAATATTATGCTGGTTCCTTAGAGTCTTTTGGTTTTTTACATATTCTTTAGAATCAGGTTTTCAATGTGCACAAAATAACCTGCTTGGGTTTTCATTGAGATTGTGTTAAATCTATAGATCAAGTTGTGAAGAACTGACATGTTGACAATACAAAATTTTCCTATTTATATATCTATTTCTCCATTTACTTTGATCTTTGATTTCTTACATCAAAGTTTTGTAGTTTTTTCTCAGATACATCTTGTATATATTTCTTAAATTTATACCTATTATTTTATTTTATTGAAGCGAATGTAAAGGGTATTGTGCTTTTAATTCCAAATTCTAATTCATTGCTGGAATATAAGAAAGTAATTGAGTTACTATTTTGTGCATGTTGACAAACTGATTCTAAAGCATATATGGAAAAGAAAAAGAACCTAAATAGCCAGCATAGTATTAAAGGAGAACAAATTCAAAGGACTGATACTACCTGCTTCAAGTCTTACAATTCAGTAGCAATATTGAAGATAGTGTAATACTGGTGAAAGAACAGACACAGATCAATTTTGTTTTTCTTATCAACTAAGAATAAGAAAAATAAAAGATTTTATCTTACTTTCATTTATTCTTTCTTAGACCATTTGGGTTGCTATAACAAAGTGTCATAGGCTGAGAGGCTTATAAAGAGTAGAAATGTGTTTCTTACCGTTCTGGAGGTTGGGGAGTCCAAGATCAAAGTATAGGCAGATTGACTGTCTGATGAGGTCCTGCCTTCTCACAGTCATCTTCTCACTCTAACCTCACATGGTAGAAGGGGCAAAGGGTCTCTCTTGGGCCTCTTTGTTAAGGGCACTGATTCCACTTTTTGAGGACTCAAACCTCACAATCTACCTACCAAAGTCCCCATCTCTGAATACTATGACCTTGGAGGTAAAAATTTCAGCCTGTGAATTTTGGGAAAAAATATCACACTATTGAATGTTAACTAACATTTTTCTTTTCATGGTTTGATAATTTCAAAATAATTGTCATACCTGAGTCTGAGTCAGATGCTTGCTCTGTCTCTTTTCTGTTTTTGAATATGTCTTGTAGTTCTGTTTTTTATGAAAGCAGGGCATGATGTGCTGGGTAGAAGGAACTGAGGTACAAGTCTGAGGTTTGATGTATATCTGGCTAGAAGTTTTTATTTCTTTCTCTGTCTCTGCCCTCTTCCTCTTTCTCCTTTTCCCTTTTCTTCTTACTTTTTTTTTTTGTTTTTGTTGCTCTCCTTCTAGATTCTTTGTTGTTGTTGTTGTTATTTATTTATTTATTTTGAGACAGAGTTTTGCTCTTGTTTCCCAGACTGGAGTGCAATGGAGCTATCTCAGCTCACTGCAATCTTTGCCTCCAAGTTCAAACAATTCTCTTGCCTCAGCTTCCCAAGTAGCTGGGATTACAGGCATGTGCCACTACGCCCAGTTAATTTTGTATTTATAGTCATGATGGGGTTTCACCAAGTTGGTCAGGCTGGTATCGAACTCGTGACCTCAAGTGATCAACCTGCCTTGGCCTCCCAAATTGCTAGGATTACAGGCGTGAGTCACAGTGCCTGGCTTTTTTCTAGATTCTTAAATTGAACAGTAAGTTCATGTTTCATTCTTTATATTCTGATAAATCTATTAGAAAGTATGAAGTTTTCTCCATGCATTTCTTTAACTCTGACTCCTAAATTTAGTGTGTTAGTCATTTTACTGTGACTCAGTTTAAAATATTTCCTATTTCTTTCATTATTTTTGTACAAATAGGTTAATGTATAGCTTTTAAATTTCAAGGACTTTTTACTTTCTTCAGTTTTGTTTTTATCTTTTGTTTCATTTTTATAACATTCTGCCTAATGCTGCTTTATTAAAATTATTTTGGATCCTTTGATTGCAATTATTCATCATGACTTTTGTGAATGTGTGTGTTTATATGTGCATATATAGTTCTTGACATATGTATAAACACCATAAAATACATGTATGTGTAATTATATTAGTGCTCATGTTATTTGCTTTCTATTTCTTTATTGCTTATTGATTTTGTTATTTTTATATTGTTTACTAATTTTTCTTCTTAATATATCAGGTTTCTAGATTAATGTAAATTTTTCATTTAAAATTATTGGTTTGTCTGTTTCAATATATCAGTATTTTTAAATAATTCAAGGCTGTAATGTTAGTTGCATATGTATTTATAATTATTATAACTTCTTAAAATTGTTCTTTTTTAGCAAATAGACTATCTTCATCTAATGTATTTTTAATTTTGCATTATATTTTTATTGATACTAAATTCTCCTTTACACTATTGTATTCTCTCCACATGAGCACAACCCATCTACTTTTAATTATTTTAAGTGTTTCTTATAGTTTTTATGTTAAAATAGGACTCCTCAAATTTCCTCTAGATTTTCTTTTCTTTTCCTTTTTTTTTCTTTGCAGGATTGGACTTAGGAAAGGGAGACAAAAGATCCTATAAAATTTTATTATCCTAACAGATGCTAGAGAAAATAATTCAGTAATTCTGTTTTTGCTTATCTAATCTATTTTACAACCTATCATGCATTTTTCTTCAAAATTTTAATGACAATAAGCATGTGTCTCTGTACATCTATAATTTCCAGAAGCTATAATTGGGTTCTTTCTAATCTGTCTTTTCTTTCTGTTTCATACTCTGTAATCTGGCATTATTTTTATAAATGAGATTTTATTATGTAAGCATTTTAAGCATACTTATTTTAAACTGTCTTCTAAAATGTTTATACATATTATTATCATGCTAATTGTTCTTAAATGCGTCTGTTCTCTCATGATGGTCTGATACTTTTCTGTTGTCAAATTTTAAATTGTCAGGTCATTTTAAGAATGATTTGTTTTCTGTAAGAATATTATGTTTTGGGATTGTGAAATTTTTTTTATAAATTTTCATTTATCTCTTCTCATGCCTTATTGGTTTTGCTGTTTCTAGAACAAACTTTACGTTTAGCCTTTACTTAGAGTTGTTGTTGCTTTCTCACATTCATAACTGATACCTTCTTATGTTTGTCATCTCATGAGTTATTCTTTTACTCTTAGAACCCTGTGAAGGTGACAGTACTTTTTGCAATGCTTTTGTTCAAGTACATAATTATTTTTGTCTTACTTTCATGTAGAGAGCAATCTTTTGATGCTGTTGACTTTACAAAGTGGATTTCATGATGGAAATTCCATTCATGACATCGGCTTTAAATTGTTTATTTTTTCAAAGCACCAATAATGAGCTTGCTTTCTTCAATGGCAGTTATACATGTAAATACTTTTACTTTTATGTTTTTTCCAACACTCCTGTGTGTTTGCTATGGGAAGTGGCACATGTATGTCAGGTCAGTCTAGCATATGCACCTGGTTACACAGAATAAAATGTTGCTTTTGTTATTTTTCTGTTTTTTGATTTTTTACAATGAACTTAGTGCATTGTTTTTTTTAGGACGAGAGCTGAGCTGAGTTTAGATTTTTGTCAATTTTTAAATAAAAGTAACTGTTACTATTATTAAACGCCTAATGCTTATTGCAGTTTTATTACATGCCAGTTACTTTAAAATAAGTGAATTATTTCCTCCTTTTATCAGTGCAGTACAATAATTACATGTATAGATAAAAACAATGAAATATAGAGACTTTAATTAATCAGTTCATGTCATTGTAGAAACTATGGAGAATCTGTAAAGTTTCTCTCTGGATTTTGATGCCTTAAACAGTAAGATAAAGCAATACTGAACTAACATATTCTTACCCTCACCCCCCAAAAAAATTTGTAATATGAATTGTTAAAATTCTAGAAACAGCAGAATGCCAGAAGGTTCAATGGCATACAAACAATCATAGTTGCTAAAATAGGCAATTGACATTCATAATTGCTTACATAAAATTCATGTTTTGATGAGTTCTTATCCATTGCACAGATAAAACCAATTTACTGAGACAGTGTTCTTGCAATTGTGAAACAGTTTAATAAACACAGAGCTGGCTAAACAGAAGACCTGAGTTTTATACTCAAATCAGTCTCCCTGAAAATTAGGAGGCTAGGGTTTTTTTAAGAGCAGTTTGGCAGGCAGGGAACTAGAGAATGGGAAATGCTGATTGGTTGGGTTGGGGATGAAATCATAGGGTGTCAGAGCTTGTCTCCTTGTCCTGAGTTAGTTCCTGGGTAAGGACCAAACACCAGATAACCCAGTTTACCAATCTGGGTGATGCCAGCTGGTCCATCAGAATGCAGGGTCTGAAAAATACTTCAAACACCCATCTTACATTTTACAACAGGAATTTTATCTATAGGAGCAATTGGGGAGATTATAAATGTTGTGACCTCTGGCTACGTGACTCCTGAGCCATAATTTCTAATCTTGTGGCTAGTTCATTAGTTTTACAAAGGCAGTCTGGTCTCCAGGGTAGGAGGGTTTTTGTTTCAGGAAGAAGTTATTATCATCTTTGTTTCAAAGTTAAACAATAAACTAAATTCCTCCTATAATTACATTGGCCACTGCCGAGAAATGAACAAGGGAAGCTTGGAGTTAAAAGCAAGATGGAGTCAGTTAGGTCAGATTTATTTCCTGGTCGTAATCTTCTATGTCAAATTTTTCTCACTGTTATAATTTTTGCAAAAGCAGTTTCTTTCATATAGGGTTAATTATAGCTTAAATTGGTACAATATAGTGCACATATTTTGGATAATCTAATTTAGTGTATATATATTCAATAAAAGATAACCTAAAAATAAAACAAAACAATAGCATAAACTTCCTCTTACTCAAAACTCTTTCTTTCTTTCTTTCTTTTTTTTTTTTAGACAGAGTCTTGCTCTGTTGCCCAGGCTGGAGTGCAGTGGAGCGATCTCGGTTCACTGGACCAAGCTCCACCTCCCAGATTCATGCCATTCTCCTGCCTCAGCCTCCAAGTAGCTGGGACTACAGGCTCCCACCACCACACCTGGCTAATTTATTTTTATTTGTTTATTTTTAGTAGAGACAGGGTTTCACCGTGTTAGCCAGGATGGTCTCTCCTGACCTCGTGATCCGCCCGTCTTGGCCTCCCAAAGTGCTGGGATTACAGGTGTGAGCCACCGCACCTGACCTGGAAACTCTTTCTTAATCAAAAGGTGATATTTTAATAGTAAACCCTAAATGATATCCTACAGAATGAAAACCTGAGTAGATAATTTAGATAGAGAATATCTGAAATCAAATAAATAATCTTTTTAAGAAAATACTTGAAATATATCATCACTATTTAATTTTAAATGTGTTACAGAGTTATCACAATGTTAATGCAGGTTTTTTTGATAGTATATAACAACAAGCTAACGTCTTTCAGGAAATACATATTTTTATAACTACTCAACATTTTGAAATATAGTCATTGATATACTCACAATGTAGACCTTATCATATGATGATATGAGTTTCATTTAGGTACGTGCTCATATTTGTCCATCTGTGGGCTCCACAATGATGGTTTCTAAAAGAGGCTTTCCCTGAGTGTAGTTTTTTTTTTTTTTAAACTAATTCAAGGAGATTTAAATTGTGTAAATTACAAACTAATGAAAAAGCTTTTTATTACATCTTATCAAGAAACCAGAGTCTCTCAAGTTTAATTCAGGTGCCTAGGACTGAATTTTAACTAATTTGAAGTATACCATAATGTAAGAGGTAGTGTTGTAATGTGAAATGTGAAGGCAATTTGGCAAGATATAGCAGCACAACTCCAGGGAAAGCCATTTACTTAGATTTTGATGCAAATGGAACCCATTGAAATTATATATATCAAACTATGCAGTCACTCAAAGCCACCCATTATGAAGAGAAAGCTTGCTCACATAACCAAAAAGAAGAAAAGAAAAAGAATGAATGTAAATATGGATCAGCATAGCTGGTGGTTATGACACGGTGCTTCAGGAGGAGTATCCCCATTTGTTTATTAGGTAATATTAGAAGAGTAGGGAAGCTATCCAGACGGAACATTTTCTTTCTATCCAGTTGTAGACTGCTTTAATATTCCCTATTCTCAAATTCCTTCTGGGGCAGACATTAAGACTTCCCCTACTATGTAAGCGGTATTCAGTTTGAGACTTTTGCAATTGACTTAGATTGTTGAATCTGTGCTAAGGGACTTGCACATCTTTTCTCATATAATTGTCATGACAAGCTTATGAAGCACATATCATTAGTGTTATATATTTGCTGAGAAAGCTGAGACGTAGGGACCTTAAGGAACTTGCTCAGGTTGAAGAGTCCAGGTTAGTCCCAGTATCTGTTCCCTCTGTTATGCTTCCTCCTGTACATGTGTGAGCACGTAAGAATTAACAGGTTTCACTTTCACCTAATGTGCTAATAAAAAGCATAAGGTAAACATTTAATAATTAAAATAATTTAAAAACATTTAATAATTAATTAAATTAAATTAATTTAATTGATAATTAATTTAATAATTAAAATTTCTTTAAGAATGGTCATCTTGGCCGGGCGCGGTGGCTCAAGCCTGTAATCCCAGCACTTTGGGAGGCCGAGGCGGGCGGATCACAAGGTCAGGAGATCGAGACCATCCTGGCTAACACAGTGAAACCCCGTCTCTACTAAAAAAAAATACAAAAAACTAGCTGGGCGAGGTGGCGGGCGCCTGTAGTCCCAGCTACTCAGGAGGCTGAGGCAGGAGAATGGCGTGAGCCTGGGAGGCGGAGCTTGCAGTGAGCTGAGATCTGGCCAGTGCACTCCAGCTAGGGTGACAGAGCAAGACTCCGTCTCAAAAAAAAAAAAAAAAAAAAAAAGAGAATGATCATCTTTTGTACTAAAATTATGTTTATTTCAGTTTTTACTTGTCGTTGCTTTTTCAAACTCACCATTTTATAAAATTCACATCTAAACTCCAAAGCATTCTACACTTGTCAGAACCATTTTCTCGCCACCCCCTTCTTATTCCTGAAATATGATCTCCACCTCCAATGATTTCCTCAAATAGTGATCTTTTCTTCAATCTTATATATCTGACTTTTCTGTAGAATTGAACTTATTGATCATTCACTGCAGTTTTAACTCTATTTGATGACCCTGAAGAGTTCCTATAATTGTCAAATGCCCTTTCGTTCACTGATTGCCCATGCATTCCCTAGCCTGCATCTTGCTTGGTTTGGCTTTACTGACCCCACTCTCTTCCATCATCTTCTCACTTTATTCCAAACCTTATTATGATTATTATTTTAGAGACAGGATCTCTGTTACCTAAGCTGAAGTGCAGTGGCACAAATGTGGCTCACTGCAGCTTGGAACTCCTTGGCTTGGGTGATTCTCCCCACCTCAGCCTCCCAAGCAGATGGGATTACAAGCGTGAGCCATTGCACCCAGAAAAACTTAATTTTAAGCAATAAATTCTTCTCTCTTTTCTATGTGCTTCAGTTACGTTATCACTTCAGTGATCTTCATTGAATTAGTTCTGTGTTAACAATTTTATTAATTTCCTATTGCTGCCTTAATAAATTACTACAAATTTAGGGGATTAAAACAACACAATTTTATTGTCTCAGAGTTCTGTAGGTCAGGAATCTAAGCATAATGTGGATCAGCTTGTTCTTTGCTCTTGACTTCACAAAATCAATGTGTCAGCATCGTTGTTTTTTTCCTGGAAGCTCTGGGATAAAACAGCTTCTAAGCGTATTTAGTTTGTTGTCAGAATTCAGTTCCATGCAATTGTAGGACTGAGGTTCTCATTTCCGTACTAGCTGTTGGGTAGGGTCACTTTAATCTTTTAGAGGCCTTTCTCATTCCTTGTAATATGGTCTTCTTCATTCATATTCAAAGTCAGCAACAGTAGATTTAGTCATTCTAATGGCTTAAATCTTTCTGACCTCCCCTTGTGCCTCAACTCTCCTCTGCCTCTCTCTTCAGTTAAATTTCTCTAACTCTTCTGACTTCTGCTTTTAGTAGCTCATGTAATTAAGCTAGGTCTACTGGGGTATTCCAGAATATTCTTCCTATCTCAAGATGAAACTGAGCAGCAACCTTCATTCTGTCTTCAAAACTCTTTACTACAATACCTAGATCATCATTTCATTAAATAACCAGGGAACAGGAATCTTATAGGGAAGTGTAGGGGAGCGCATCTTTTGAATTTTGCTATGACAGCTATGTATATCTTTAGCCCAACATCCAAGAGCAGTCAAATATTTTCAGTTCTCAATGGAATATTGCTACCTGGATATTCCCCTTAGAATCAATAATTCTAAGTCAAATTAATTATCTTCTGTATAAAGTTGGCTCTTTCTTGAACTGGTTTTCCTATTCTGTGAACATAACCACTCTAAGAGATAGTCTCTTGGGCTCTTGAGCTAGACTTCAAGTTTTTTCTTTTTCTTTTCTTTTTTTTTGAGACAGAGTCTCACTCTGTCGCCCAGTCTAGAGTGCAGTGGCACCATTTAAGCCAACTGCAACCTCCGCCTCACAGGTTCAAGCTATTCTCCTGCTTCAGCCTTCCAAGTAGCTGAGACTACAGGCACATACCACTATGCCTGGCTAATTTTTTGTATTTTTAATAGAGACAGGGTTTCTCCTGTTAGCCAGGATGGTCTCGATTTCCTGACCTTGTGATCCACCTGCCTCAGCCTCCCAAAGTGCTGGGATTACAGGTGTGAGCCACCATGCCTGGCCTCTTACTTTATTTTATTTTTTTTCCGTTTCTCTCACTTCAATCTCATGCATGCATCAGAACTAGCTAAATTTTTTGTGTGTGTTAGCTTTAAGCTTAGCTCCATCTTCTTAATGTGTGATATCACTTTTTTTCATATTATAACATTGATTGCCTAAATAAATTTTTTGCAAATACAGTCATCAAAGCTCAATTTATTATCATATGCTAGCAAATATCTGCAAGAAGTACCCTTAAATAGCTATTGTTTGATTCTTGGGAACATTAGCACAAGATTGATTTTATAACCATAATGCTAGCCATGTTTTTAACTTCACTGAGCACACACATTCTTATACTTAATTCCTTTGAAAATCTGGCCCAGTGTCTTTTCAGCCACCCATAAGCTTTATGTGCCATACATGATCAGCTTTTTCCATTGTACACTCCAAAAAACAAACAAATTAATATGTTTTTGCTTCTGACAGATGAGCAGTCCCTAAAGGTAACAGAGCCTTGATCTTCTCTTGAATTGGCCTACACATTGATGATTAACTTAATGTAAATAATCTTTCTTTCTTTTCACAAAACAGGTACTAATTTAGGACTAGGGATAAGAGAATAATCAACTCTGAAAAGTCCTAGTTTTTGTGGAGATTGTAGTCAATTCATGGAGATCAGTGGTAAAACTAATTAAAAATATCAACAAGCAAAACAAACTATAACACACACATGGCTTTTTAGGCCTATAATGGCAGAGGCTGGATTTTATTCTGTGTGTAATAAGAAGTAACTGAGGAGTTACTAAAAAGAATACGTGGATGATGAGTAAAGCACATGAGGAAGTGTCTAAGTAAAAAAAATTTCCAAAGATTGTCTATATATTCCCAATACACATGCTTCTGATTTGTTATAGCAATTGGGGTATTGATACATAGAGATGACAACACAAAGGAAGCCATTGCTTTTGACAAGATGTTACTTAGTTGATTGTATTACCTCAGAGCCCAGGATCTAATCCTCTGCTCACACAAAATGATCCTGAACTGCAGCTTTGACTGAAGGCAACAACACTAACTTGTGACTTATTAAAATTATAATTCTAGCTTATGAATTTGTAGTGATTAATTTTCCTCTCTTGAAAACCAAGAAATACTAAAGGGCACTTCCATATAGAGGGAAAAATTTGAACCAAGGTAAAAATGTACAAACTTATATAGTGAGCAAATAACAAGCATACATGGAATTAGGAGTATTCAAGGGACAATTTGTGTGTTTTATGTTTTTATATGACTGAAGATGCCATGCTATTTATTTTCTATTTATCCAATTGTAATTAAATAAGCAAAGTGAAACACTAGGATATAATGGAAGGTAATAATAAAGGAAATGTAAAAGTATTAAACTGGTGAGAGAGAGTAGATATAGTTACAGATGGTACTGTAAGTGAACAAACATTGAGGTGAGGGTGGGTGTTTTAGTAGAAAATGAATACCAAGGGCTAGTTGAAATTGTAGTTATTAAACAAATGTCTGCCCTTTTCCTTATTACAGACATTATATATATATATATATATGGTTGGCAAACATTTTCAGGTATCATTTCAAATGTTTAATTTCTTGTGCATTTTGTTAGCATAACAATTGTGAATCCTATCAATCAGAAATAAAACAGAAGTTAAACCTGTATAAGTTATATTCAGGTTAATTGTATGTGACTGCCAAGCTGAGAATAAGTTTCCTTTGAGTCAAATGTAGTGTGCCACCTTGCAAGAATTATGGAAGTCCTGGTTAGAACTTACAACATTCTGAGGAACACAAGCAGCATTTACTACTTGATGACCCTGGAGAACAATAAAGATAAAAGGCTCATAAAAGCTATATGTGTGAGTCATAATAGCACTTAATACAACAGAAAATTCTTTTGCCATACCTGATAGCTCAATGCTTTGATTGGAGCACATAGCTGATGCTCTTAGCAAGTTTGAGTTGAATAACTGCATAGGTGATTTGTGTTTTGTACTAACTGTCCAGATTGTCCGAATGATTTAGTTGATGAAAATGTGGTATATTTCTTATCTGTGTATATGAAGATAATGTTTAACAACTTTTACTTTCATATGGAACCACAAAAGAGCCCATATAGCCAAGAAAATCCTAAGCAAAAAGAGTAAATCAAGAGGCATCATGCTACCTGACTTCAACTATATTGCAAGGCTGCAGTAACCAAAACAGCATGGTACTGGTACCAAAACAGATATATAGACCAGAGGAACAGAACAGAGACCTCAGAAATAACACCACACATCTACCACCATCTGATCTCTGACAAACCTGACAAAAACAAGCAATGGGGAAAGGATTCCCTATTTAATAAATGGTGTTGGGAAAACTAGCTAGCCATATGCAGAAAACTGAAACTGGACCCCTTCCTTACACCTAATACAAAAATTAACTCAAGATAGATTAAAGACTTAAACTTAAGACCTAAAACCATAAAAACCTTAGAAGAAAACCTAGGCAATACCATTCAGGACATAGGCATGGGCAAAGACTTCAGGACTAAAACATCAAAAGCAATGGCAACAAAAGCCAAAATTGACAAATGGGATCTAATTAAACTAAAGAACTTCGGCACAGCAAAAGAAACTGTCATCAGAGTGAACAGGCAACCTACAGATTGGAAGAAAAATATTGCAATCTATCCATCTGACAAAGGGCTAATATCCAGAATCTACAAAAAAAACTTAAACAAATTTATAAGAAAAAAACCAACCCCATCAAAAAATGGGCAAAGGATATGAACAGACACTTTTCAAAAGAAGACATTTATGCACCAAACATATGAAAAATATCTCATCATCACTGGTCATTAGAGAAATGCAAATCAGAAACACAATGAGATACCATGTCACACCAGTTGGAATAGTGATCATTAAAAAGTCAGGAAACAACAGATGCTGGAGAGGATGTGGGGAAATAGGAATGCTTTTACACTTTTGGTGGGAATGCATATTAATTCAACCATTGTGGAAGACAGTGTGACGATTCTTCAAGAATCTAGAACTAGTAATACTATTTGACCCAGCCATCCCATTACTGGGTATATACCCAAAGGATTATAAATTATCTACTATAAAGACACATGCACACACATGTTTATTGCAGCACGACTTGCAATATCAAAGACTTGGAATCAACTCAAATGCCCATCAATGATAGACTGAATAAAGAAAATGTGGCTCATATACACTATGGAATACTATGTAGCCATAAAAAAGGATGAGTTCATGTCCTTTTCAGGGACATGGATGAAACTGGAAACCATCGTTCTCAGAAAACTAACATGGGAACAGAAACACTGCATGTTCTCACTCATAATTGGGAGATGAACAATGAGAATATATGGGCACAGGGAGGGGAACATCACACACTGGGGCCTGGTTGGGGGTTGGGAGAAAGAGGAGGGATAGCATTAGGATAAATACCTAATGTTGATGACGGGTTGATGGGTGCCAAAAACCACCATGGCACATGTATACCTATGTAACAAACCTGCACATTCTGCACATGTATCCCAGAACTTAAAGTATAATAATTAAAAAAAGAACTTTTACTAAGTGAAATAATCAATTCAAGGAAAATAGTGAATACTAAATTGATAAATGATGGATGATGGATAGATAGATAGCAATATGGATATAAATACAGATATTACTTTGCAGTACCATTTTTTGAGAATAATAAACCTCTTGTTAAAAACAAATATACCATAAACACCTCTGAGAGCATATATTTTTAAAAATTAGTTATCAAATTATCAGTTTTCTAGAAGTGTCTTAGTCATACATAAGGTGACCATATAATTTATTGTGACTTCAAGAGGGCGCTATGAGTAATCATTTCCAGGAGCATGGGTGTGTGGCAATCTTAAACCATGGTTCCCAAATGCTTTAACACATCTACAGATAGGCAAAGGCTGTGTCCCATTCCCTTTAATTCAGGTGTGGTTGTGACTGTTTCAAACAATAGAGTGTAGTAAAAGTGATGTGTGACTTTTGTGGCTGGATCAAAACAGGTAATGCGCCTTCTGCGTTGATTCCTGTAATATTCACAATTGGAGCCCTGAACTGCTATGTCAGAAGTCTTACTACTCTTAGGACACCAGGCTGTGAAGAAGCCAAGCCATATAAAAGTACTACATACAGGTCTTCTGAACAGCAGTCTTGGTGTCCCTGTTATCCCAGCCCAGGTGCCGGACATGTAAGTGAATGAACTTCAGATCTTTCTAGCTTCAGCCACTGAGTTACTCACAATGTTAAACTCTTTCTGGCTGAAACCCCTGCTACCAGGGAGCATGGATAAAACACTCCCTTTATGCCCTGTCGGAGTTCCTGACCTACGGAATCTATGGATACAAGATAATGGGTTGTTTCAAGCTACTACATTGTGGAATCATTTGGTACACAATAAAACTAAGAAAACTAGGTATAACAAAAATCATTTCCTTTTTTTTCATGGATCACTGTGAATATATTATTACAATTTAGGGTGTATTTTCATACTAATTTGTGTTTATAAAGAAATTCACCAAATAAAGAATAAAAGTAAAATGCATGTATTAGAGAGTTTATTAGAATATTTTAAATATTTTTAAAATATGAAAATATTTATTAAAATATTTCTTTATAACTGATTTTGCCTCTTGAGCCTTGAATATTTCACAAAATTATCTCATATTTTGCTTTATTTTCCGAAGGAGCTAAAGTATAGTGCAAGGCACATGATAGAAGTTCAGTGCATATTTGAGGATCTTTTTATCTCTAACAGCTTTTTTAATTCACATGGTAGATGCACCGAAATAGTCAGAAATGAAAAGATGAGGCTTACAGAAAAATAGTGTCTACATTTGGAAATGATTTGGAAACCCTTTTAGTGACATAGATAATTAATTTTTCCAGGTATTAAATAAAATAATAGCTACATCTCTCCATACCACAAAAGTGTCACTGAACTATAATTGCACTGACTGCCTACCTTCATTGGCAAATCAGGAGCAAAGCCCTATACTATCCGAAAGGATATCAACTATGAGGATATTAACCTAACAAAGGAAAAACATTTCTGAGTGCTTTATATTTGGAAAAAAAGTGAATTATACTTTAAGGATTAGTTGAATTCATATACAAGGTTATAATGCAATAAAGAGAAAGAAGATTCAGTCTCTTTAAATATTGTATTTTTTTCTTTGACAGTATTTTTTATATCATGCTTGTTTGTTAGAGTATATTAGCAGTACTCAAAATACTGTAGACAGGCTTATTTAAAGGTGACAGTGTCCTTAATTGAGAAACTTTTGTTCAAACTCCTAGTTAATATTTGAATCACCTTGAAACTATTTTAGGTATTTTTTTTTTTCTTTTTCATGAATAACTGTGACTGTGTTACAGCAGTGGGTGAATAGGTTAAACTGTGGAAAATGTTGCTTTTATTGTATTTATGGATAAGCTCAAATTATAATAGTCAATTAACGGGTCAAGCGCCATTATTTCTGACCATTCAACTTCCAAGCTAAAAGCCTGCAATTAGAGATGGTTCGCCTATGTTTAATAAGGTCAGTCAGGGTTGCAAATATGCTAAAGGTGGAGCTGGGCAGAATACCTCCACATCTCTTGTTTATTCTAAGATAAATTGTAGAAGCTAATTGACCACCAATTGCACAATTACCAACATATACTCAAGAGAGTCAACTTTTGATTGTTAAAGTGACAACATGATGAATCCCAGTATGAAATGTCAGTCACATCTCATTACTTTAGTTCATTCTTTTGTCCATCTTTTGGAAGGCAGTCTTTCTCTGGATGCATTTAGTAATTTGACAGCTTACATTTATGCCACATTTTAAGGACTAATCATCTTTCCTCTTCTCTCAGAAATAGTGCTTACGCCATAAAGCATGTAGCAAATTAACTTCTTGGAATGCCAGTGCCATTCCCTTTTTTCCCCAAATACTCAAACATATTTAAAGAACGAGTGTTTGTGCCAGTGTGCCAGTAAACTCAAAGATGTTTGTTTCTTTTCTTAGTGATTTGGATAATGAGGAGAGATAGGTAACTAAAAAATATCTTTAGTGAAAGACTTCTTAATTTTTTAAAATTTTTAAATGACACATTGTAATTATACGTATTTATGGGTACAATCTGATGTTTCCATACATGTGTATGTTACATAATAATTGAGTCAAGGTAATTAGTGTATTCATTACCTCATGCATTTATCATTTATTTGTGGTGAGAACATTCAAAAACCTATATTCTAGTTATTTTGTGAAGTGCAATACTGTACTGTTAACCTTAGTTGCCCTGCTGTACCCTTACTGTAACGCTACTGTAACCCTTACTGTACCCTACTGTAACCTTAGTTGCCCTACTGAACACCAGAAATTATTCCTTCCATCTAATTTTAGCTTTGTACACATTGACCAACATCTCCCCATTCTCCCATTCTCCCTTCTCTCCCCAGTCTCTGGTAACTACTATTCAAATCTTTACTTCTATGATATAAACTTTTTTTACGTGCCATATATGAGTGAGATTATGTGGTCTTTATATTTCCTTGTTTAGCTTATTTCATGTTACCTGATGTCCTCCATGTTCATCCATATTGTCACAAATAACAGTTTTATTTTTATGGCTAAATAGCATTCCATAGTGTATATATACTACATTTTCTTTATCCACTCACCCATCATTGAACACTTAAGTCGATTCCATATCTTGGCTGTTGTATACAGTGCTACAATAAACACGGAAATGAAGATAACTCTTCAACATACTGATTTCATTTCCTTTGAATATATACCCATATATATATATGGGATTGCCAGATTGTATGGTAGTTCTATTCCTAATTTTTTGAGGAACTTTGGTACTGGTTTCCATAATGGCTATACTGCTTCACAGTTTCACAGTTTCATCAACAGTGTGTATGTGTTGCTTTTTCTCCACATTTCTGCCAAGTTGTTTTCTTTCATCTTTTTTTTTCTAATAGGAATTCTAACTAGATTGAGGTAGTATATCATTGCGGTCTTGATTTGCATTTCCCTGATGATTAGTAATGTTGACCATTTTAATATATTAATACCTGTTTGCCATTTGTATTTTTTTATTTGAGAAATGCCTTTTAAGGTTTTTTTAAACAAATTTAAAATCAGGTTATGTGTTTTTTTTGATGCTAAGTTTCTTCCATATTCTAAACATTAATTCCATGTCAGATATATAGTTTGTAAACAGTTTCTCCCATTCTGTAGGTTGTCTCATTACTCTGTTAATTGTTTCCCTTGCTGTGCAAAAGTTTCTAAGTTTGATGTATTTCTATTTGTCTATTTTTACTGTTGCCTGTGCTTTTGAGGTCTTAAAAGATCCTTCTCTGGCCCAACATTGTGAAGCATTTTCCTGTAGTAGTTTCATTATTTTGGGTTTTACGTTTAAATTTTCATCCATTTTCAGTTGATTTTTGTATATGGTGAGAGGTAGGGATTGGATCTCATTCTTCTGCATGTCAATAATTGATTTCCCAGTGCCCCTTATTGAAGAGACTATCTTTCCCCCCCATGTGTGTTCTCTTAGCACCTTTATTGAAAATCTGTTGGATGTAGGTGTGAGAATTTATTTCTTGGCTCTCAATTCCATTCCATTGGTTTATGCCTCTGTTTTTATGCCAGCACCGTGCTGTTTTGGTTACTATAGCTTTGTAGTGTAGCATATTTTAAAGTCAGGTAGTGTGATGCCGATGCCTCCAGCTTTTTACTCGAGATTGCTTTGGCTATTTGGAGTCCTTTGTTGTTTCATGTAAATTTTAAGATATTTTGTTTCTATTTATATAAAGAATTTTGTTGGTATTTTGAGAGGGATTGCATTGAATCTACAGGTAGCTTTGGGTAGTATGGTTATTTCAACAATATTAATTCTTCCAATTCATCAACACAAAACATCTTTCCATTTTTTGTGTGTGTCCTCTTCAATTTCTTTAGGTTTATTCATAGGTATCTTTTTTGTAGTTATTGTAAATTGAATTGTTTTCTTGATTTCTTTTTCAGATAGTTCACTATGAGCATATAGAAATGATATAAAATTTTGTATGTTGATTTTTGTATCTATCCTGAAAATTTACTGAATTCATTTATTTGTTCTAACAGTTTTTTGGTGGAGTTCTTTGTCTTCAAAAGGGCAGTTTGAGTTCCTCCTTCCCAGTTTAGATGCCTTTCATTTCTTCCTCTTACCTAATTGCTCTGGCTAGAACTTCCAGTGCTATCTTGATTAGAAGTGGTAAAAGTTGGCATCCTTGTATTTTTCCTGATCTTAAATAAAAAGCTTTTTCTTTTTCTCATTTAGTATAATGGTAACTGTGGGTTTGTGATACATGGCCTTTATCATGTTGAGGTACATAACTTCTGTATCTAACGTGTTGAGAGTTTTTATCATAAAGGATATTCAGTTTTATTAAATGCCTTTTCTTTGTCTATTGAAATTATCATGTGGCCGTTGTCTTTTTTTCTGTTAATGCGAGGTATCACATTTATTAATTTGCATTTCTTGAACCATCCTTGCATCCCTAGAATGAATCCCATTTGATCATCATGAATGATCTTTTCGATATGCTGTTGAATTCAGTTAGCTAACATCTTGTGGAGAATTTTTGCATCTTTGCTCATTGGAGATATTAGTCTACAGTTCTGTTGTTGTATTTTTGTCTGGTTTTGGATTCAGGATAATGCTGGATTCTTAGAATTAGTTTGGAAGCATTTTATTCTCTTTAATTTCCTGGAATAATTTGAAAAAAATGATATTACTTCTTCTTTAAATGTTTGATATAATTCAGCAGTAAAGCCATCAGGTTCTGGTCTTTACCTTGATGGAAGACATTTTATTATTGATTCAATTTTCTCACTCAGTATTAGTCTGTTCAGATTTTCTATATCTTCATAATTTAATCTTGGTAGGTTGTGTGTGTTCAGGAATTCATCCATTTGTTCTGTTATCGATTTTTTGGCATATAGTTAGTTATAATAGTCTTTTATAATCGTTGTAACATCTCCCTTGTCATTTCTGATTTTACCTGTTTGAGATTTGAATCTTCATTCTCTTTTTTCTTAGTTAGTCCAGCTAAAGGTTTATCCATTTTGTTTATCTTTTCAGAAAAATATAATTCTTCTTCTTTGGGGTCTTTCGAAATTTGGGGATCCATTTAATTTATTTCTGCTCTGAGCTTTATGATTTCCTTCCTTGTACAAATTTTAGGTTTAGCTTGTTTCTCTTTTTCTAGTTCTTTAAGACACATCATGAGGTTGTGTTTTTAGAAATCTTTCTTCTTTTATGACATAGGCATTTATTGCTATGAACTTCCCTCCTAGAACTGTTTTTGTTGTGTCTCATTGGTTTCAATGTGATAAGTTTCTAGTCTAATTTGTCTCAATAAATTTTTAAAATTGACCTCTTAATTGAACCGTTGGTTGTTTTTTGAGCACAGTTTAGTTTCCATGTATGTGTAAAGTATGTGGCATTGCTGTTGTTGATTCCTAGTTTCATACTTTGATACTTGATATAATTTCCAACTTCTTAAATTTTTTTAAGACTTGATTTGTGGCTTAACATATGATGTATTCTGGAGAATGTTCCATGTGCAGTTGAAAAGAATGTGTATACTACAACTGTTGAATGAAATGTTCTGTAAATGTCTTTCAGGTCCATTTGGTCTACAGTGCAGGTTATAGTTGGTGTTTCATTGTTGAGATTCTGTTAGATAATCTGTTCACTGTTGAATGTGGAGTCTTGAAGTCCCCTACTATTGTTGTATTATAATCTATCTCTCCCTTCAGATCTAATAATACTTGCCTTATATATTTGAGTGCTCCAGTGTTGGGTGTATATATATTTGCAATTGCACTGTTATTTTATTTGAATGTCTTTATCAGACACCAATACTTCAGAGAGCATTTTGGGAGACTTAACTTTCTCTGTTTCTCTCTCTGAAATACACACACACGCACATACACACACATACACACACACCATACACACATACTCTTTTATATTCATTGGAACAATACCATGACAGAAAGTTAAAGTATGTTTCTTTGTCTTAAAGTCTTGATAAACTCTGTTTACATTAATTTTGCAATACTGGCAAAGAAGAAAAATATATGCACAAAAACAAAAGCTCTGACTTAATGCATTCTTTAGTCTCAAATAATTTGCAGTTAAGCATCTTAAATGAAACTGCTAAGCACCCTTATCAAGAATGAGTCTCATTAATTGCCAAAAGCACCCCGGATTTGAGCTCTTTCTTTCAGAATAAACACAAGGCTAGGGACCGTTTAAAAAAAAAGAAAGAAAAATAGTATGTATGCAATCTGTTATGAAAATTCCTCTTATTTGTTTACATGGGTTTTAAAAGGTAAGAACATGGGAAGAGAGTTTAATAAAAAGGCTGCTAAACTGCTTTGCCCTGCTGGTAATAACTGTGTTTATTGCAATAGTAATATAAGCTGCACTTGCTTAAAAAATTAGTTATTCACTTGTGGATCTTATCTGAACTTACTATGCCATGCTTGAATTCCTGGACTTATGCGAATCATTGGAATGTATAGTATCTCATAAAACTATATAGCAACAAAAATGTTCCCCTTGCTCAAAATTCTATTTTCTTTTCACCACTCGCATAAAATTTCTCCTTGTATTTTATTAATCCAAAAATCTATAATTAAAATAGGCAAATTGTTTTACTTAAAATGTCAGCTTTTGGCAAATTAAGGAAATAATCTTCAATAAGTGAAGTCCCTCACTAATGAAACATAATTCCATTTATCTTCATTCTTCTGTAGAAAATGCTAGTAAAATACAAACAAAGAAAAAGAGCAGCACTTAGGATTAAAAATTTTGCTTAATAAAAAAGATGAGAAGAATATGTTGTATTCAAATATTGGGATTTTGCTATTTGGGGGAAATAGCTAAATGGTAACATTACTAGATGGATTCAAATGAAATTCAATGCATCCTTTAAAGGGAAAAAAGAAACCTTATACCCATATATTTCATAAGGATGTCAACCCCAATTTTGGAAAGTATAAGAAAGGTAATTGCCACATAGGATTCTGACTTCATAAACTTTGCAGTTTAAATCAGTTTAATTTTAAGAAATATGTCTCAATCACGTTGAACTTTGAAAAAAATTTTAAAGTCAAAAATGACATGCTTGTTGTTTTTCTGTACATAGGAATATGATAGGTTTAGAGTAAGCATTTTTCTATAAGTATTATCAGAGGCACATGTTTTTTAGGAAGAGTTTATGATTTGGTGCTTGATTAAACAGCATTAGAATTGTAACTGTATTCTAATTTTTAATTAGCTCAAGTCATGTTGTAAACAACTGCTCCAGTGCACAATTCCTTCTCTAGCATGCTTGTATGTCTTCATCTGGTAGGAGGGCTCTTAATGCCTCATGGAAAGCAAAGCCATAAAAACCCCTGGTCCAGCAGTAGTAGGCTCTGCTTAGAAGGGCAGGGAAGAAACTCCTTCTGTAAGGTTAAGGCCAAAGAGCCTCTCAACCATCTTTTCTCAATGCATGCCTGAATGCACTCAGAGCTGCTTTATCCACTGCATTGCTTAAACTATTCCATGATAGCATCCATTTATCATTTAGCCATGGATAGCCCCAATGGTAAAATGGAAATATGCATTTAAAAAGTGGGAAAATCTTATATCTGATAGCTTAAATGATGAGAATTGAGCATCCTTAATCCACAATTATGCATTTTTTACTAAGTTACGTAAGACATACATAATATATTACGAAGCCACACCTTCAAAGAATGGCATAGACAGCATTTGAAAGCATAATAACTCTGTTAGTTACAGGGTATATAAATTGCAGTTGAAGAGTTCAAGATGTTATGAAGTTAAGGTATACTCATTATGAGTTAATTATACAGAAATGAACTTATTTGGAAAATCAATAAAATCTAATGATATCTTTGTCTTAAAATTTAGAATATAAAATATATTTTATGCTCTTTAATAAAATGAATTAGGCTAATAAAATATGTGCATACATATTCTCAAGCTAAAATTAAGTAAAATTGCTCAGAATTTCCATGGCTTGCTTTTAATTTTGTATGCATATTGTTGAGTAATGCATAGCATAAGCCTACTCTAATAAATTAATAAATTTGGTGTTTGGGTCTTTCTTTTTTTTTTTTTTGAGACGGAGTCTTGCTCTGTCGCCGGGGCTGGAGTGCAGTGGCCGGATCTCAGCTCACTGCAAGCTCCGCATCCCGGGTTGACGCCATTCTCCTGCCTCAGCCTCCCGAGTAGCTGGGACTACAGCCTTTCCCCACCTCGCCGGGCTAGTATTTGTATTTTTTAGTAGAGACAGGGTTTCACTGTGTTAGCCAGGATGGTCTTGATCTCCTGACCTCGTGATCCGCCCATCTTAGCCTTCCAAAGTGCTGGGTTTACAGACTTAAGCCACTGCGCCTGGCCTTCGGTCTATCTTTAAGCCTGATTCAAATTGCCTCATAGTGGAGTCAACCAATTATACATGAAATGACCATTAACAGTCATACATATCATCACTGTGCTGCAACTAATTTGTCCTTTCTTAACAATAGACCTAACTTCACTTGTAGTCATTTAGAATGATTATTTTGCCCGTCATCTGGATTACTTCGTAACAGTGGTTCTCAGATGGACATGATTTCACTGCCTTCCCACTTCAACAGTGGACATTTAACAATGTCTGGAGAAATTTTTGGTTATCATGAGAGTGCTGTGGGGGATGTCTCTGGCATCTAGCAGTAGGGATCTGTGATGCACAGGACAGGTCCCACTGCCCCTTTAACAAAACGTTATCTAGCCCAAAATATGCACCACCATTGGAAACTCTGGTTAATGGCAAGCAGTGTGGCTCCTTGGAAAGAAATCTTATTGTAACTTACTCGGTAACTTTATTAAGTTTCTATGTCATTATTTGCAAGATGGGGACAAAAAATAATGTCACAGGATGTTTGAAAAAGTTTGAATAATAATAGTAATAATAAATGATTTATTTCTTGCTGGTTCTCAAACATTCCAGGCATCAGGAATTTTGCATTTACGCTTTCCTCTCTCGGTAATGTATTTTATCATGTCTTCCCTCCTCAGCGGCTTCTTGTTTGGGGGTGAATATAACTGTCTTAAAGAGGCCTCTCCTGATATTTCTATCAGATTGAAAATTCTAACCTACTCTTTTTGCTTATATTACTCCCTATCCTTCTTTACTGATTAAATTTTTTCCATGTAATCCATTACCACCTGACATATATATATTATACGCACACACACACGCGTGCACACACACACACACACACCACACACACATACAATCATGTACTACATAACGTTTTAGTCAACAATGAACTCCTTATACTTTGATGGTCTCATACATTATAATGGAGCCAGAACTTCCTACTGCCTAGTAATGTCACAGCCATCCTAACATCGTAGTGCTATACATTACTCATATGTTTGTGGTGACCCTGGTGTGAACAAACCAGTTGTATAAAAGGATAGAATGGCTGAGCGTGGTGGCTTACGCCTGTAATCCTAGCACTCTGGGAGGCTGGGGCAGGTGGATCACCTGAGGTCAGAAGTTCAAAATCAGCCTGCCCAAAATGGTGAAACCCCATCTCTACTAAAAATACAAAAAAATTAGCCAGGCGTAATGGTGCACATCTGTAATCCCAGCTTCTTGGTAGGCTGAGGCAGGAGAATTGCTTGAACCCAGGAGGTGAAGGTTGCAGTGAGCAAAGATCACGACACTTCACCCCAGCCTGGGTGACGAACAAGACTCTGTCTTAACAAATAAATAAATAAGGATGGCACACACAATTATGTACAGTACATAATACTTTATAATGACAATAAATGACTATGTCACTAGTTTGTATATTTACTATACTATATTTTGTTGTTTTTATTGTTATATTAGAGTGTACTCCTTCTACTCATTAAAAAAATAGTTAATTGTAAAAATCCTCAGGCAGGTCCTTCAGGACATATTCCAGAAGAAGGCATTGTTATCACAGGAGATGACAGCTCCATATGTGTTATTAATCCTGAAGACTTTTCAGTGAGACCAGATGTGGAGGTAGAAGACAGTGATATTGATGATCCTGACCCTGTGTAGGAATAGGATAAGGTGGGTGTTTGTATTGTAGTTTTTAATTAAAAAGTTTAGAAAGTAAAATTTAAAAATTTTAAAATAGAGCAAAGCTTATAAAATAAGGATATAAAGAAAGAAAATATTTTTGCACAGCTGTCCAAGGTGTTTTTGTTTTAAGCTAAGTATTATTATAAAATAGAACTTTTCAAAAATTACATTTATAAAGTAAAATCCCTACAGTAAGCTGATTTGTTTATTATTGAAGAAAGAAAACAATTTCTGTAAATGTATTATAGCCTAAGTGTACAGTATTTGTAAAGTCTATAGTAGTGTACAGTAATGTCCTAGGCCTTCACATCACGCACCACTCACTGACTCACCCAGATACTTCCAGTCCTGCAAGCTCCAATCATGGTAGGTGCCCTATACAGGTGTATTATTTTGTATCTTTCACACCACATTTTTAATGTACTTTTTCTATACTTAGATATATTTAGATATACAAATACTTACCCTTGTGTTATAATTGCCTAGAGTATTCAGTATAGTAACATGATGTACAGGTTTGCAGCCTTGAAGAAACATGCTTTACCATATGGCCTAGGTGTGTAGTATATACCAGTAGGAAGTTAGAGCATAACTATGAAGAATCCAGGAAGGCAAAGTTGGCACTCTAAGCATGTACTTTGTGTCCAGGAAGTTTGTCCAAGATTACTAGAGATTGAATTACCGAGTTGGGGTTGAATAACATACCTCTGGATTCCAGGACAGGAAAAGGACTGGTAGCAGACAGGAGAAATTCTATCAAATAAAGAGACAGCAAGAGTTGTGAGAGGAAACATATACCAGAATCTTGATCATGGCTAATCCATAGCATACCAGGGAAAAAAGTAAACCACAAGGAGGTTAATACCACAAGACCCTAGCTGTCATTATGGGCCCCGACATCCTGGTAAGTCTGGAAAACAAGACAAAGCAAACATGGGAACCTGTTTATTAACTCCAGTAGACTTTGCTCTTGCTCAGTCTAACAGGCTGTTGCTGTTTGATCGTTCTAAAACATTTGCTTAATGAAGTAATTTTTGACGTAAATAAGATTTGATTCAGAAGCCAGGGCTAAACCCAGCTAATAGGTAAACCAGATAGCTTTAAAACAAAAGAGCTGAGTAAACCAAATCTTCCATTTTTTTTGAGGATCCATTTACCCCCATCTCTCAAAGAATCTTCTTTTTTTATCAGCAATCCTTTCTTTTTCTTGTGTATTTAAACTCACCCTCTCATCTCAATCTTTCCCATCACCATTTCAAAGAATTCGAGTCTTTTTCATCTTAGAAAATACCATTGCTTGACTCTGCACCCTTCTGGAAGTATTCTATTACATCTTCCCACTCTTTCATATACATACTTCTTAAAACAGTTGTCTGTTTTACTTTTATATGAAGAATGAGAAACTATACTTCTCATTTACGACTCAGAACACTCTAGTATGTTTTCTACCTCATGTACCCCAAGATGGCTCTCAAGATTTTCAATGGTCTTCATGTATAATTCATTGAAATTATTACATTAATATACAACAGGGCTAATAAATTCTTCTTACTAAAAACTCAATTTTAGTTCCTATAAAACAAAACTTCCTTCTGGGAACTCTTTTTCTTGCTTTTCTTGCTTTTCCTTAGATGTATAAATTTCTGATATATTGCATTCATTGTAATTAAATCTTAATATAGTTATAACATTTCATCTCTTGATATCCAAGATCAAATTGGTATTGAAAGTTCTTTGTATAAGTGTGCTCCTCTTAGCACTGAAAAATATAAAAACTTATCTGGCTCACTCCTGTAATCCCAGCACTTTTGGGGGCTGAGGAGGGTGGATCACGAGGTCAGGCATTTGATACCAGCCTGACCAACACAGTGAAATCCTGTCTCTACTAAAAATACAAAAAACTAGCTGGGCGTTGTGGCGGGCACCTATAATCCCAGCTACTTGGGAGGCTGAGGCAGGAGAATTGCTTGAACCTGGGAGGCAGAGGTTGCAGTGAGCCAAGATCGCGCCACGGCACTCCAGCCCGGGGAGGCAGTGCGAGACTCCATCTCAAAAAAAAAAAAACAAAAAAAAAAACAAGCAAACAAAAAAACTTATCTTTTGTTTTTAAGGTAAAAATGCTTTCAAAGTAAAGTTTTATGGAAACATATAAGTAGACAATTTCACTTATTTACATCATATATATTTTTTGTACAAAAAGATTTTTTTAGAGCACAAAAAAGTACCAGCAGATGAACAGTACTTGAAAGCCTGTTGTATAGAAGATTCTCTGCCAGGCTTTAGAGAATCCTCAAAAACAGTAACTTTGAATGTAGACTATAAAATTTTTCTCCGCTAAATGCGGAGAAAATTTGATTGAGATAATCACATACATACATACACATATAGCACAAGTAAAGATAAAAACAATATTATATATCAGCATGGTTTGTAACATTGCATTTTATATACATGCAATATGCACATGTAACAGCATGCTGGATGAACATGCTTTATTAGAAAAGCATAGACTTTAAAATATAGATTTGAATCCTAGCTCATGCCTATATATGACTTAGAGCTAGTCATTTAGCTTCTCTGTCAGCTTTTTAATTTATAAAACAATGATAATTCTATGTTTTAACAGCTTTATTTAGGTTTAATTGTTTTACAAAGAATTGCACATACTTAATTTATATAGTTTGATGAGTTTGGACATAGGCAAACACTGTGATCCATTACTACATTCAAGGTAGTAGACATATTCAACCCCTCCCAAAGCTTTCTTGTGTCCATTTGTCTTAGTTTCTGTTTTTGTGATTGTAATAAGAACACTTAAAGTGAAATTTCCTCTTAAGTTTTGAAGTTTGCGATATTTTATTGTTAACTGTTGGCATAATGTTGTAGAGTACATCTCTAGAACTTATTCATCTTGCGTAATTGAATCTGTATGCCCATTGAATAACTCCCAATTCCCCCTTCCCCTAAACCCTGGAAACCACTATTGCATTCTTAGCTTGTTTGAGCTTAACATTATAGATACTTCGTATAAACAGAATCAAGCAGTATTTGTCTTTCTGTGTTGGGCATATTTCACTTAGCATAATGTGTTCTAGCTTCATTCATGTTGTCATAAATGGCAGAATTTCCTTCTTAAATATGCCTCACATATAGAAGACCCTAAAAAATTATAGCTGCTATTTTTTATCATGTAACATAAAAAGATGATACCTTACTACTCTGAGTAGCACATAAAGTATCAAATAACTTATAATTGCTTTATTTTTAAACCCCACTTGCTTTTTAATTAGCTGTCTTTAGTCCATCTGCAAGAGGAGCTGAGAAGAAAACTGTAAAAGTTCCTTTTAATATAGCTACAAATATATAATTTACTCCATTATTTCCATTTTTATTATTGGAGATCTCTCTCCTGGAAGCCCTTTATACTTCTATTTCATTGTAGACTTGTTGCTTTTAACAAGTCTCACCTTACATTTTTTCTTTTGCCCTCATTCTGGGAATTGAGACTCCTATGTGGTTTTGATCCCAGGTCATCAGCTTTCTCGATTTACTTCCTTATTGTTGGCAGAATACATTTACAAGTAGCTTTCCGGGAAAAAAGTATAATGGAGATATACTTTATAAGAACCTACAGGTATGAAAATTATTTTTAAAAATCCTCATACTTGGTTAGTGCATAAAGACAATACAGGGTTAAATTTAAGGTTGGAAAACATTTAAATTCAGAATTTTTAAGGCATTATTCAATGTCTTTTGATTTCCATTTTGTTCTTATTATGTTCAATGATTCTGACTCTTATTCCTCCATATTTACTCACTTTTTGTTCTCTCTGAAATCTATTAGGATCCTCTTTTTATACCTGGAAACATAAAATCATGTGATATGTGTGCTGGGGAAGGGCTTTTTATTGAAGGTATTATTTCTTTGATAATTTTTATCCCCTTCAAATTTTATTTTCTTCTTTTTGGAAATCCTATTAGCAAGATATTCAACCTCCTGGAGTTATCCTTTGATATTGTTAATTCTTCTTTCCTATTGTTCATGTCTTTGTCTTTTAAATCTTATTTTCTGACTCAGATTTCAAGTATATCTTTTAAACATCTACTGACATTTTAAAAATTATGTAATCTTATATTTAATTACCAAGACTTCCTTCATTTTTTTATGATTATACTTTTTAAACCTTCCTTTTTTATTTCATGTGTGTAATATCTTATCTCACGGATAATATCAATTATAGTTTGTTCTTTTTCTTTTTGAAGTTATTATTCTCTGTGTATAGCTATTTTCCTTTATTTCATTTTTATTTTTTGTTTCTTTTGCTGTCTTTTACATTAGAACCTTCATCAAAGGTTTGATGGTCCTCAGCTCTCTTTATATTTAAGAGTGACTGCACTCTTAAATATAAAGGACACCTTGGTATTAGGTGGTTTTGTCAACTGGTTGGCTTCACTGTTCATTAAGTTTAATCAGTTTTTCACCATCTAATTACTGTTGGCAGCCTTTCCAGAAACTACAGTCTATAGTTAAGTTTCTTCAGAGAATAATCATGCTGGTGCAGGGCAGAGGTAAAAGTGTACTATTTGGGTTGGGATATTCAAATAACGATCAAGTGGTTTGTTGTTGTTTTCATAGGCCACAGTATTAAAAAATACTACCTGAACATACACTGCTTAGAGAAGCATTGAATAAATGAAAGGAGAAAAAAAGTATTTAGGCAGTACTCCCAAGGTAACGGGACATTAAAAAAGTCTACTTTAGACCTAAGACTGAAGGCTGAACTGACAACTTCTCTAACCATTAATGCTACATGGCTCTGGCATCAGAATACAATGATCCATGAGCCATTGATTAGAAGTTTCCCCTTGGTTGGATTGAAGTGAAAATAGAGATAATACAATAGCAACCCAATGATGTTATGAAATAAATAAATGGTCTTACGTCAATGCAAAAAAAAATAAACACAACCTCTGAGTAGTGTGCAAAGTGAAAAACAAGCTCTCAAGCAATTTTAATATTTATCTTAAGAAAGTTCCTTTTGTCAGCAAATTGTATGATCAGTCACTGAGCTAAGGCGTTTTTTTAAGGAAGATCTCAATTGCATTATAAGGCTTGTTGTTCTTTCCACTGTGAGGGAAGGTAAAACTAGAGGGCCTCAGAAAATATGCACTACTTCACATCACTGATGCTCAGAGAAGAGCCAAAGTCAACTCTTGGATCTCAAAAAAGAAAGATAGTTTTATTATGCTAGCCATGCATGTGAAACTGGCTATCCTGTTCCATTTCACTTAAAATAGCCTATGAAACTTATGATATAATTATGTGTTACTGTTATTTCTTGGACTGGCTTGTCAACATAGCTGTTTATTATTATTATAACCATTATTAGTTTTTTACTGAGAACCTTAATTTAAGACTCGCACATTTATATTAATTAATAAGTGTTCCTTAGATGGTCTTTAAGGTGGACCTAATGCAATTGTGATACTTTTATTACCGTGAAGGAGACTAACAAAACGTAGGTAACTTACCTGAGGTAGTGCTACATAAGAACCTAGGTCACATTAAGCATAGCTGTAAAGTATTTAATGTATCCTGATTTTAGAATAATTTTGTCTACTAACGTGATAGAATTGCAATCAAAACACAAAAGTAGTTTTCTCTTCTCATTTTTTTCATATAAGCTTAGGTATCCTGCAGGACAGGTGACTTCTCTGGTATACCCAAGGGACAGTAAACCATTATTGAAAAAAAATTAGGATTGTAATCAAAAGAAAGAAGGTTTTCCTACTTAGAGGTAAAAACCCTGAATCATAAATGATGCTGAGATAAAATCATCATTGGGTCCCAGCTAAAGTGACTATTTAGGTCATTAGGATTATGATTAAATTATATTTATGCCTGATACAGTTTATGCCGAATCTGATAATACAATTAGGATTCTGTCTGAGAAGCTATTCTAGGAGAACATTCAAAAGTAAAAAAACTGTTATGATTCTCAGCAGAGAGAAATGCTAGTGTTATAGGAATCACATTAATAATCTGGAAATCTGGGAAAGACATATGTATGGACATGATTTTTAGCTACTTTAACATGGTCAGTTGTATTGCCTCATCTTCCTAAAATATTTCCTCTATATTTGACTTCAAATTCCAATGCAATTAATGTTCATTTATTTCTGCTTTCTTATGATTAGCTTGTTAAATAATGCCTAGTTCTGATAATCCTTGTAATGTTTATGTAACCAGCAATCAAAACATAGTGTGGGATTTTTACCCTCTTCATCCTGTTTCAGTTCATTTACAGCTCCTATCAGCTTTTAAATTTGACATCTCATAAAGAAATAAAAGTCTGTATTCAGTTTCATTTACATTGCATATAAATGGAAATTTCCTCAGCTCCCATGTTATTTTTCCTCTTAAATCAATGATGAGGAAAGGAATTTATTTGTCTGGTAATTTAGTTTAGCTATACTGTTGTCTGGGGTTTTTATATGCAATACACACTATTTTATATCAAAGCTATAGCTCTCTATAGTTGGATAATGCTACAGCAATCTGTGTATCTGCAAAATGTTTCTCCCATCCTTTCCCTTATTTTTTGAGATTTGCACCAGTGGTGTTGAATATTTGGGCAGGGTCACAGGTTAGATTTCCCAGGAAACAGATTCTCAGACACAGATTTGCAGGAAGTTTATTGTACATAATAGGAGATCAAAAGAAGTACAATTGAGTAGAAAAGTGTGCAGTCATAAAAAGGCCTCAGCTGATAGCACAGGGAGCTCCTTTGCTTGGATGCCTCTTTAGAGTTGTCTTTAATCAAGGAAAGCAAGACAAGCTTTTATGTTCTATTAGTCTATTCTCATATTGCTATGAAGACCTACCTGAGTCTGGGTAGTTTATAAAGAAAAGAGGCTTCATTGACTCACCCTTCCACAGGCTGTACAGGAGGCATGACTGGGGAGGCTTCAGGAAATTTACAATCATAGTAGAAGGTGAAGGTGAAGCAAGCACATCTTCACATGGAGACAGGAGAGAGAGAGTGAAAGGAGAAACTTTTAAACAACCATATCTTGTGAGAACTCACGCACTGTCATGAGAACAGCAAGGGAAAACCCACCCCCATGATCCAATCACCTCCCACCTCCTCCTTCCCCCAACATTGGGAATTATAATTCTACATGAGATTTGGGTGGGGACAGAGTCAAGCCATATCAATACTCTACTGTAACCAGTCATTAGATCTGGGCTGCTCTCAGGAAGAGAACTTGACTCTGGATGAACTGCTTTCTTCATCTGAGGATGATGACCTGAGAGGAACTCAGGAGAGAACTGTCAGCTGCCAACACTCCCGAAAAGCTGGGAAAATGAGTGTTTCAGGCCTGGGGTGCAGCAGGTAACCTGCATGGCTCACCAAGGCATCCACTACCATCCATTGCTTGCCCTATGCAGTTCTACATTTATCACATAAGTTCTTAGAGAGCTCCTTCAGGATTTTTATGTGCCACTTTTCCTGGAGAAGTATATAATAGGAGAAAATGGTGAGATAAATCACTGACTTTCTATTCTCACTTTACTGCAGTTTTTTCTGAGGCTGCAAGTGATATTCTTTGTCTCCCTCCTATATCAACCATTAGACATTCTCCTGACCCTTTCTGTAAGCTGTGCTGACTTGGATGCCTTAACTATAAGGATGGTCCAGAGTTTTATATCTATTAGATTTGAGCCACTAGTCACCATGATCTGCTCAGACCAGGGCTGTTGTATTTTCTATTTTTTGTTAAAAATTGGGCTAGCATCACAACAGGGGCTCTCATCTAGTTGCCAAACATATTCTTCTTTATCCCCACTTATTTGGCCTGCCTACTCCTGATGGTCAGTCTATTATCCCTCCCAGAATGGTGACTCTTTCATTTTGTCTGGTGGTCTCTTGGCATGAGGATTTGGACCTATAAACAAACCACATAATTCAGAGTCCATGGGATGTTTAAGCAAAAATAAGTAGATTACTAGATGTGTTGGTGAGTGGAGCCATTTCTATGTCTATGTTTTTGTTTCTGGACTTGTTTATTCTGCCTTACAAGGACATGAAGGCAAATTATTGGTCACTGGTTTAGGGTATTATTTTGTTCTAGTTCATGGTTTTCTGTCCTTTCAGGATCTCATCTCCAAGATGGTGCTTCAGTTGTATCTTCTGTAGAATGTCTCATTGTTTTATCAGGCCAGCAGCTTCTAGTCAGTGTTGTATGTGATGGAGTCAGCGGTTATGTGGCTACCACCACATGGCCTTTGTGATAGACTGCTTTTTATGCAATACTGTATAGGATCCTGTGCAGTGGATCAAATACCCTTTGAACCCAGGGATAGTGATGCTTACTGAGACCCTAAGAGCACATTAGGCCAAACTTTACCTTGAATACGTGTGTGTAAATTCTAGTAAAGATGAATCACTGTCTCTTCCAGGCTGGAATAGTCCAATGTAAGCAACTGGCCACCAAACTTCTTGTTGGACCCCTCAAAAGATGGTGCCATGGGTAGAACTGAGCTTAAGTCTTTGTTGTTTGCAAGTTGGACATTTTTTAGCAGCAGTAGCTTGATTAACTTTGTGGAGTAGACCCCAGGCTGTTAGCCTTTATCTGTCACTGTGCTACTTTCTCCATTAATGGCCAATGACAAAGGCTACTGGCATCAACTAGCTGACTGCTGCAAAGTTCTTTATACCCATGCCTACAGATTTCTCCACATGGCTTTGCCTCTGACCTTTTTAGCTCTGATTTATCAATGTTTCTTCTTCTAAGCACCTGACTAAGCAACTATGTTATTTGATACTCCCTTAGGGTTGATGACAATTCTATTTCAAACTACTTTTCTTTCCATACAAAGTGGATTACTGAGAGAACCACTTACAGTTCTTCCCATTAAGATTGATCTGAACCAAATTTTATCCTTAAACCAATTTTGACTTTTCTCTCCTCCATCAGCTGGTTATAAAATCCCCCATTAGGCTATAGCTATGAACTGAGGGAAAAGCTGGTTCAAGAGAGTCAGAAAACATGGGGGTCTGGACCACTTGCTCATCCTACTTATGTCTGCATAACCCTTTTATTGCCTCTAGTCATGCCTAATCTATTATTTCCATTGTACTGTGACTTGGTGTGTCTGATAGAATATAACTTTTAATGGACAATTCTGGCTAACTGGTATCTCTCTTTTTTAATAGGTTCAATAGCTCACAAGGAGCTATTTTTCAAAAATGTTTATTATTCTTCACTATAGATAATCCTGAATGCTATGGGTCTATGTTGTGATTATTCTATGGGTACTTCCCATGAACCCATAGCTGTGTCCTTTCTAGCTATATGTTCCACAGGTTAGACCTGATGCAGACTTCTTTTCTGCTCTGGGTCCTACTTAAAGCTGGAAGCCTTTTACATTACTTAGAATATGGGTTAAAGAAGTATTCCCAAATACTTCTTTTAAATGTTCTCATATTTAAGGTGAAATACTGTTCACCTTAACATTGTGCAATGCTAGTTTTAAAAGCAAATATGAGAACATTTAATTCATATGAGGAATTGCCAAAATGATATAATTCTTATTTTCTAACTCATGCATGTATATATACCTCACTCTTTTCAGAAATTGAGATGCTCCATAAAACCCAACCATTTTAATTTTACTTGTTGATATGCACACGTTCTACCAATGGTTTCTGCCTTCAGGTTACTATGAGTCAGGAATGTCTAAAGGAAAGGACGTAAGTTGCTCTCTTTTCTTCTACATCATCATTTTCAGCATAAGTGGTTGACGAATGCAGGCAAATAACAAGAGTAAGGAAGGAGATAAAAGGGCTCCCTGGACATTGTTTTTCTTAGAATGTAACTGCCTTCCTTCTGTGTTTAAAGCAAGTTTTGATTCAACTGGAAAATGTGGCCTTCGGGACCACATTATGTAGTCATAAGTGCAACACACTTGTTCTCACTCAGAGTCTCAATGAATTCCCATGCTTCCTTGATCCACTGGATTTCCGTGCTCATGGGGTGATACTATGTGCAAGTGGAATGACAAGAATCAGAAAGCACACAGATGGTACCTACTCAATCTCCTCTGCTTGCATACATAGTCTTTGTTAAATCAGATATATAAAACACAGAATCAGTTGCAGCTTTCCTTGCATCACTGCTGCCATGAGTGGTTCATTAGGCAGATGAAGTGTAGCACACCACATTATGTAGTCATAAGTGCAACACACTTGTTCTCACACGGAGTCTCAATGAATTCCCATGCTGCCTTGATCCACTGGATTTCCGTTTTCATGGGGTGATACTATGTGCAAGTGGAATGACAAGAATCGGAAAGCACACAGATGGTACCTACTCAATCTCCTCTGCTTGCATACATAGTCTTTGTTAAATCAGACATATAAAACACAGAATCAGTTGCAGCTTTCCTTGCATCACTGCTGGGATGAAGCTGGTCCTACTGTAGGGCCATGAGTGGTTCATTAGGCAGATGAAGTATAACTGTGAAGGAGACCTCCTCTTCACCGCGGCCAAGGAACCTATCGTTAATGCATGGTACTCTGTGAATGGTGAGAGGCTGGGCATCTACATGGGCCATACCAGAGCTGTGTGGTATGTGGATGCTGACTGGGACACCAAGCATGTTGTCCATTCAGCTGACAACAACTGTCATCTCTGGAAACAGCTGGCCCTACTCAAGAACAATTCAGCTGTGTGGATCCACAGTTTTGACTTTGGGGGCAATATCATCATGTTATCCACAGAGAAGCAGAAAAGCTATCAGTGCTTTGTGAGCTTATTTGATCTGCAGGATCCGAGCCAGACTGACAACAACGAGTCCCACCGGAAGATCCCTTGCAATAACTCTAACATCACTAGTGCCCTGTGGGGAGTGCATCATTGCAGGCCATGAGAGTGGAGAGCTCAACCAGTATAGTGCCAAGCCTGGAGAGGTGTTGGTGAATGTTAAGGAGCACTCCCAGCAGATCAGCGACTTCCATTTATCCAGGGACATGACCATGTTTGTCACTGCATCCAAAGACAACACAGCCAAGCTTTTTGACTCTACAACTCTTCAACATCAGAAGCCTTTCTGAACAGAACGTCTCATCAGCTCAACTACCATCTCCCCCAACTATGATCATGTTGTGCTGGGCAGTGGTCAGGAAGCCATGGATACAACCACAACCTCCACCAGGTTTGGTAAGTTTGAGTCCAGGTTCTTCCATTTGGCCTTTGAAGAAGAGTTCAGAAGGGTCAAGGGGCACTTTGGACCTATCAACAGTGTTGCCTTCCATCCTGATGGCAAGTGCTACAGCAGTGGCAGTGAGGATGGTTATGTTCATAATCTACTACTTCGACCCACAGTATTTTGAATTTTTTTTTCAACCTCTACTTTATATGAATTCTTATTTTTTTCTTTTTCTTTTTTATTATATTTAAGTTCTGGGATACATGTGCAGAACGTGCACACTTGTTGCATAGGTACACATATGCCATGGTGGTTTGTGGCACCCATCAACCAATCATCTACAGTTGGTATTTCTTCTAATGTTATCCCTCCCCTTGCCTCCCAACCCCCAACAGACCCCGCTGTGTGATATTCCTCTCCCTGTGCCCATATGTTCTTATTGTTCAACTCCCACTTATGAGTGAGAACATGTAGTGTTTGGTTTTCTGTGAATGATATTATGTCCTTTGCAGGGACATTAATGAAACACTTTGAATTTGAGTTTTAGGCATAAGAAGCTGGATCTCTTCTTGTGATAGTTTGCTAAGAATGATGGATTCCAGCTGCATCCATGTCCCTACAAAGGACGCAAACTCATCCTTTTTGATGGCTGCATAGTATTCCATGGTGTATATGTGCCACATTTTCTTAATCCAGTCTGTCACAGATATGTTCTCACTCATAGGTGGAACTGAACAATGAGATCACTTGGACTCGGGAAGGGGAACATCACACACTGGGGCCTATCATGGGGAGGGGGGAGGAGGGAGGATTGCATTGGGGAGTTATACATGATATAAACGTCATGCACATGTACCCTAGAACTTAAAGTATAATAAAAAAAAAAAAAAAAAAAAAAGAAGCTGGATCTCTATCTAGGCCACGAAATCTTCTCACATAATGTTTTGAACTCTGAGAAATAAATTTGTTTGGTAATAAAAAAAACAGAGTCAAAGAAAAAATTAATAAGAATTTCGTGATAATCACAGCAGAGCACTAAACCAAGCACAGAACGCTTCTGAGTGCAGAGGCAAATGATAGGCCCATGAAGCCGGTCCGGTCATAGGTTGCTTTGGAAGAAAACAGAGGAAGTCATTGCCATATACACTTGCCATAGTATTGCAGAGTACTTCCTTATCAAGACCTAGCTTCTTTTTTGGCCAATCAAAATCTGATTTCCAGATCTGAGATTTGGATCAGGTCCAGAAACTATTGTGACATTTTATTGAGATAGCTGCCCTCATTCTCCAGGTCACTCATCCTTAAATATATTTTATTATTACAATTGATAAACAACCTTTGTTGTCCTACCCCTAGGAACTGAATAGCTTTCTGTGGGCCAGAGTCTCCTGGCTTCCACTTAATTTTGCTGCTTATTACAGCAATTGTGCACACATTCTTGCTGATGGTTAAGCATATCCACTTAGCCTCTATTATTTTGAGATCTCCCTTGTTACCAATGAACCCAGTTCTATGAGAGCATTTTCCACCATCTTCCCTGGCTTACAAAAGATGGCCATCACTGAGTTTTTCAATTATATTGGTGCATTTCTCATCATTGTATTCCAGATCACCAATAAATCCATTGTCCTATGAGATCTCACGTGTAACAGTCATCTGGTGACTTACACAGTATATTCCTCTAGCATGTATCTCTGAACCTTTTGAATCCCTTCTTTTACTACTTTTGATAAGACTTCTGGCACCTCTCTTGCATATAATATGGTCTATCACTTTCTTCATGCTGCTGAGAGTCCTCCTAATAACATGATATCATTATTTCCTGGGTCTTTGTTAGGGTGTGAAATTTTACATTATGGAAGACTTTCCCAATATTAATAAGCTATTTTTTTTATAAATCCTCCTTGATTCAGTACTCTCAGGATCCAATCCCATGCATCCTCTATCACAGCCTACTGATATATGTTGCTGATATATGTTCTATACTGATATATGCTCTGTAACTCCTTTGAGGTTGGTCTTTTTCTCTTCCAAAAGACCCAGGACTTTCCTTGTCAGGTTATATTGAGACATACTGGTGGCCAGAAGAGCAGATGGCAATAAATTCTGATAGAGTTTGTATTTTATTGCAAGAAACAATCATTTCCATCATCTTTAAGCACAGGGAGTGCTAGCCTTTAATAGAAGGGAGTGAGCTACCAGTGAAGGTCAAAGACTTAAGTGGAATCTAGTAATTTAAGTTTCAAATGCATCAACGTGAGTGTCCCTATCTCACGTTTCAAGATCTCACTCCTTCCTAATCAAGGCCTTCCAGGATTGAAAATTCAACCTGTTCTCAACCTCTTCTGCCTGTAAAGGTTAAAATATGAACTTCATCCTCACCTTCTTCAACCTTTCAATTATGGGAGATGAGAATGTCTTTATTTGCTGCCAGGACTTTCACACTTAATGTTTCATTGGTGATTAATCAACCTCAGTCTTGCATTGTTTTTCTCCAGCATATTATATACCCCATCCAATTATATAATTTCTGAAATCATTTTCTCAGCCTGAAACATTGCACCTGCCAATGAATTTCCTTCTGCCTGTGAAGTTTTAACAATCACATTACTGCAGCATGTCAGGTCTCCCAGCACTTGACATACGATCACGGCTGGATTCCTCATCTGCAGCCCGTCAGAAGGTGAAACAGCTCCAATATCTCCTTTCAGAGTCTGCCTCCTCAAACCCTTTCTGGAGCCAACTCTATAGGTCAGATTCCTAAGAAAACAGACTCTGATGTGGAGATTTGCATTTACAAAATGCATTAGTGACTACTCTTCAGATCAATATCTAGGAACATTAAAAAAAAAAAAAAAACTGGAGGCGAGGCGGGTGGATCACGAGGTCAGGAGATCAGCACCATCCTGGCTAACACAGTGAAACCCCGTCTGTACTAAAAATACAAAAAAAATTTAGCTGGGCGTGGTGGCGGGCGCCTGTAGTCCCAGCTACTCAGGAGGCTGAGACAGGAAAATGGCGTGAACCTGGGAGGCGGAGCTTGTAGTAAGCCGAGATCACACCACTGCACTCCAACCTGGGTGACAGAACGAGACTCAAAACAAACAAAACAAACAAACAAAAAACAGAAAGAAAGTAAAAGGAAGAAGTTTATCTCTGACGGAATTCCTACAAAAGCGTCAGCTGACCCCAAGCTGAGGTCTAGTGCTCAAGAGCCTTTCACAGTTGTTTTGCTGTGAGGCAAGGGGTCTAGGCTTTTAAATTCCTTTATTGATCGTTCACTGGATATGGCCCTTCCTTGGAGAGAAGTCGTGACCTTGGGCTAGTCATATCTCTTCAATCTGTGGAAATTTTGAGCCAGGAGGTACTCAAACATCCTGCAACTGAGGAGAGTATGGTAACAGTCACTAAACTTGCTTCCACAGTTATTTTAGGAAATACCATTAAGAAATGACACAATCCTAACCAATTTTAGTTTTCTTTAGTTCATTTGTTTAGTCATTTATAAAAATGAAATATATAAAGTAAAATGAAAATCTGACATTATTTTCCAGAAACCCTCATTGAAAGAAATGAAATTACTTAGATTTTCACCTATCAGTAATTTTCATATTGCAAAGAATGGCAATATCCATATGTTCAAAAGTACTGATGCAAATTCAGTAAGATGCAAAGTCAGTAAGCAACAGCCATAGTCTTCTCACTCACCAAAATAACCTTATTTGCCTCATTTTGCATTTATCTGAATAGCCTCACTGTATCAACTAGTAAATTAGAGTCATAGGCTTGGCAGGCAAACCAGCTTCGTCTCAAAAAGTCAATTTAGTTTGGCGTTTAGAGATAGTGTTTGAACACTTCAATTTATCTTATTTCTGTTTTGTTTTTAAAAAATACAAAGTATTAGTTTTTACTGATATTCAGCCAGTTTTTACAAAATTTGAATTAAAAATTACTCTTTTGGTATACAGTTGTATGAATTTTCACAATTAAGTAATGTGACTAACACCACCAACAGGAAAGAGAACAGTTCTATCAACTCATGAGTTTTTCTCAAAATACCTCTTTCTCATTAAGCTTTCTACTCACTGTCTGTCTTTCTCTTTCTCTCTCACTCTCTCTTTTTTTTCTTTTTTTTGGACAGGATCTCACTCTGTTGCCCAAGCTGGAGTACAGTGGTGCAATCTCTGCTCACTGCCACCTCTACCTCCTGAGCTCAAGTGATCTTCCCACTTCAGCTTCCCGAGTAGCTGAAACTACAAACTTGAGCCATCACACATGGCTAATTTATTAATTTTTTTTTTTTTTTGTAGAGATAAGGTCTTACTCTATTGCCCAGGCTTGGCTGGTCTTGAACTCCTTGTCTCAAGTGATCCTCCTGCCATGACCTCCCAAAGGTCAAGGGATTACAGGTGTGAGCCACCACACCTGGCCTTCTGCTTCCTTTTAATGCTTAGTAAACACTATTTTCCATCCCTACAGTAATTTTTTTTCCAAAATATCATATATATTGACTCATGTAGTATGTCTAGATACTGTCAATTAACATGAAACAATTGAGATTCATTTACACATAAATAGTTTGTTCCCTTTATTTGCTGAGTAATATTCCATTTTTGGATGTATCACCACTTATTTCTCCATCCCCTAGTGATACGGTTTGGACATTTGTCCCCTCCAAATCTCATATTGAAATGTGATTCCCAGTGTAGGAGGTGGGGCCTAGTGGGACGTGTTTGGGTCATGGTGGTGGATCCCTTGTGAATGGGTTGGTGCCCTCCCTGTGAGTTCTTGTTCTACTCCTTCACAAGAGATCTGGTTGTTTAACAGTGTAGCACCACCCCCTCCTCTCTCTTGGTCCTCTTGCCATGTGGCCAGTTCCCCTTCCCCTTCTACCAAAATTGAAAGCTTCCTGAGGTGCTAACCAGAAGCAGTTACTGACACCATGCTTCTTGTACAGCCTGCAGAACTATGAGCCAAGTAAACTTCTTTTCTTTATAAAATACCCAGACTCATGTATTCCTTTATAGCGATACAAAGAAAACTAATATACCTAGTTAAGGAACATTGGCTTGTTTACAGTTTTTGGTGATTTTCAATAAAGCTCTTGAACAGGATACGAAATCCATCCTGTATTTATTTTATACATTTCATTTTTATAAATGACCAAATAAATGAACTAAAGAAAACTAGAATTGGTAAGGATTGGATCATTTCCTAATGATGTTCCCTAAAATAGTTTTCCAAGCAAATAAAAAGCTTACATTTTATATGGGTAAATATTTAGAAATAGAATTTCTGGGTCATATGGTAAGAATATGTTTTAAGTTTATATTAAATTTTTAAACTATTTTCAAAAGTGTATCTCTATCAGCAATGTATGAAAATTCTATTTGTTACCCATACCCTTTAGCTCTTGGTTTTGTTAGTCTTGTTGTTTTAGCTGGCAATATATCTATTTAGGTTTACACTATATGCTCTATTTCACCTCATTTACATTGTAGTGTCAGATTTCAAAACCTTTTCTTTGCTGTCTGTCCCCTGGCATCCTCCTCGCAGGTGTTTGTGACTTAGGTGTTGTTTAGATTGTAGTTCAATTCACAAAGCCTTTGTTATGGTTCTCAGATGCATTACATGCATACATACAGTTTGAGGATGACCCTGAGGCTTGTATAGGTTCATACACAGAATTAGAAGATCCTCTTCCCTATATGTCTCTTCTCCAGGATATCCTTCACATTTTAGGCTCAAAGAATCATTTTTTCCAGTTTCACTTGCAAGTGAGATGTTCTTTTAACATTTTAACCTTCCATATTACTGCATAGTTCTACCTAATGAACCTGTCTTTGGTGAAGTATTTAAAAAGAGAGAGAAAAGTAACAAGAATTCTTTCCATAGTTTTTGTCCCATAGGGACTCTTTTTCTTATTTCTCAACACAGAGAATTTATTTTCTCTTGAGTTTTAGATACAAAGCCACCTCCTCTGCAACTGTGCAGATCCATGACCTTGGGAAGATTGGTAGAGGAAAGAGAGAGAAAACAAGAGGGAGAGCAAGAGATAGAAAGAGATAGAGAAACAAAAGGGATTTCCTCCATACTTATCAGCTCACAAAGTCTCTTTTTGCCAGTTATCCAGGCAGAAGGATGTATTTCCCTAGGATGTTTTGATGTTTATGCCTGTGACTAAGTTTCTCAATTTGGGCCTGCCCTTAAGTCAAAGGGTGGGGGAGGGTGGTTCTCTCTAGAATCAACCTGTTCCAATTGATTTACAGACTGCTTTCTGTATTTTCTCCCACATGGGCTGTAGTGGGCTTCTTTTATCTTGGCTGTTACTGGAAGGTCTGGCTCCTCTGTCCAACCAAGTTCACTGTAGGCAGCATCTCCCTGCTGCAGTCTAGGTACCTTCTTAGCATGGCGCAACATAGCATCTAGAACCATGGAGAAGTGTGGGGAGTGGCCTGGGGAAAAGTATGACCATCTCAGGTATTGGTCTGGAAGAAAAAAACTCTTTATTTCAACTGTTCCACTTAGGTTCTGGGATTCAGTTTCTCTACCTTAAAACAGCCATTTAAAAATTATATTTTAAAGATTTAATTTTTCTTTAATTTCAAAACTAGCTGACCAATAAATTAGCTTTCCATCATCTGAAATTTGCTACAATTATATATATTTTGAAGCTGGATAAAAAATTAACTGAAATTAATAATCAATGTAAAATTTTATAGTAATTTAGAAAACATATAAATATGCTTTATTTATGCCTAAATAAAGAATATGGAATTAAATTAGTTTGCCAGGCCGGGCGCGGTGGCTCAAGCCTGTAATCCCAGCACTTTGTGAGGCCGAGACGGGTGGATCACAAGGTCAGGAGATCGAGACCATCCTGGCGAACACGGTGAAACCCCGTCTCTACTAAAAAAATACAAAAAACTAGCCGGGCGAGGTGGCGGGCACCTGTAGTCCCAGCTACTCGGGAGGCTGAGGCAGGAGAATGGCGTAAACCCGGGAGGCGGAGCTTGCAGTGAGCTGAGATCCGGCCACTGCACTCCAGCCTGGGCGACAGAGCGAGACTCCATCTCAAAAAAAAAAAAAAATTAGTTTGCCAGTATCACCATTTGCTGGGAATGTATCATGAGCTAAAGGTGAACACATGATAAATGAGCTTAGATGAAGCATTTATTTCTGCAAACTTATCTAAGTCCTCTAATATGTTTGATTGTGTCCCCACCCAAATCTCATATTGAACTGCAGTTCTTGTAATCCCCACATCGTGCCATGAAGGTGTTGGGAGGTAACTGAATCATGGGAGTGGTTCATGCTATTCTCATGGTAGTGAGTTCTTATGAGATCTGATAATTTTGTAAGGAGCTTTTCCCCAAATTTCACTCTGCACTTCTCCTTGCTGCTGCCATGTGAGGAAGGATGTGTTTGCTTTTCCTTCTGCCATGATTGTAATTTTCCTGATGCCTCTCCAGCCATGCTGAACTGTGAATCAATTAAACCTCTTTCCTTTATAAATTACCCAGTCTTTGGTATGTCTTTATTAGCAGCATGAGAACGAACTAATATAGTATATAGGTACCGGGAGTGGCGCACGGCTGTAAAGATACCCAAAAGTGTGGAAGCAACTTTGAAACTGGGTAACAGGCAGAGGTTAGAACAGTTTGGAGGGCTCAGAAGAAGACAGGAAAATGCTGGAAACTTTGGAACTTCCAAGAGATCTAGAGAGCTCAGAAGATGAGAAGATGTAGGAAAGTTTGAAACTTCCTAGAAACTTCTTGAATACCTTTTCCCAAAATGCTGACAGTAATATGGACAATAATGTCTAGGCTGAGATGATCTCGGATGGAGGTGAGGAACTTTTTGGGAACTTGAACAGAGGTGACTCTTGTTATGCTTTGGCAAAAAGACTGATGGCATTTTGCCCCTGCCCTAGAGATCTGTGGGGCTTTGAACTTGACAGAGATGATTTAGGATATCTGGCAGAATGATTTAGGGTAAGAACAGAAGAGTTGGAAATACCTTTCTTATATCTAAACAGATTTTTGTTGCACAAAAGTACACCATCTTTTGAAGTGAAGAAGTTATGACAGAAAGGTAATACCATTGGCATTATCATTTTGATAGCCATTGACACCAGCATCCTGATGTGTGGAGGAAACCATTTGTTCATCAGTCAAATGATTTCATGAGAATCATACTTGTGTGACCTTGGACAAGTCACTTGTGTGACCTTGGAAAGGGGTCCTGATGCAGACTCCAAGAAAGGGTTCTTGGATTCCACGAAAAAATTTGTAGTGAATCCATAAAGTAAAGCAAGTTCATTAAGAAAATAAAGAGTGGCTACTCCATAGGCAGAGAAGCCCCAAGGGCTGCTGTTCACCCATTTTTTATGGTTATGGTTATTTCTTGATTATATGCTAAACAAGGGGTGGACTATTCATGAGTTTTCTGGCAAAAGGGTGGTCAATTACCAGAACTAAGGATTCCTCCCCTTTTTAGACTATATTTGGTAACTTCCTGCCGTTGTCATGGCATTTGTAGATTGTCATGGTGCTGATGGGAATGCCATTTAGTATACTAACGCATTATGATTAGCATATCACGAACAGTGAGATTGACCAGAGGTCACTTTCATGGCCATCTTGTTTTTGGTGGGTTCGGGCCACAGCTTCTTTACTGCAACCTGCTTTATCACCAAGGTTTTAATGACCTGTATCTCTTGCCAACCTCCTATCTTATCCTGTGACTTAGAATGCCTAACTTACTGGGAATGCAGCCCAGCAGGTCTCAGCTTTATTTTATTCAGCCCCTATTCAAGATGGAGTTGCTCTGGTTCAAATGCCTCTGACAACTTGTAAACAGAAAAGTATCTGAGACAGGTCTCAATCAATTTAGAAGTTTATTTTGCCAAAGTTAAGAACAATGCCCAGAAGGAATAAACAAGGGACCGCGGAAACAGTCTGTGGTCTGTGCCTTTCTTCAAAGATAATTTTGAGGGCTGTAATATTTAAAGGGGAAAAGTGGGTTGGAGGGGAAAGAGGCAGGGTATGGTAATTCACATGTTGCAAGGGAAAAGAAACGGGAATAGTCAATTATGCATTAGTCTTACACACAATATATTGGCACTTTACATAAGATAAGGTGAACCTGTGGCGATATTTAACCTTTTTTCTGTAGCTGTCTGCTGAGGAACAAAAGGAAAGGCATTTCCTTTCATGACTCAGCTTTCGGCTTAATTTTTTACTTTTGGCATAATGAATTGGGTTCTCAAGTTTTTATTTTCCTTTCACAATCTTAATATCTCTGAAGCTTGGCTTCTTCACCTATAAAAGAAAGTCGCTTATAGTAGTACCTATCCTCAAAGGATTATTAGGATTCAATAAGATAAGGCATGAAAAAAGATCTAGCAAAATTTTTGGTAGAGAGAGCACTACAAACATTAACTCTTATATTTGAGTGAATAGGAGGAGTATAATGTACAAACTCAAACTTATGCCAGTCTCTAGAAGCCACAGAGAGTTCTATCTCAGTGATGTATACAGAAACCAACAAGTTGATGATTCTGTGAAGACAAAATTTCCTGTTGGCCTTGTTGGCATTCAGAAAATAATGAAGCATGCCACCTTGGCAAGCAGAGTATTTTGAACTAAAGAAGATTGGAAGGCTTCAGAAGCAGCCTCAGAACTAATGTCTCTCCGACCTTCTCTACCCTCCTGTCTCTCATTCCTCTTTTCTTCTGGACACAGGGAGGTGCTTTCTGTGAAGTTCCCTTATCTGACTACAGACAGAAGAAATGCAATTGTCATGAGTCTCTACCCTAGGAATCCATTACCCAGTAAAGATTAACTGTATTACAGAAGAAGAGACTGAAATTTGACACCGCCCAGACTGTCACCTGTTCTTTGGAGGGCCCATTCATTTTTCTTCAAAAGTATTCACTCTCCCTTAAATTGCCTACATCTCCCGTCCAGTCTTCCCTATAAAGCATGTATGCGGCTTTTAAGTCTCACTGGCTTTTGGGGTACACACTTTTCTTTCCTTTGATGATGCCCCATGCACGTAATAAACGTGTTGGCCCTTTCTGTTGTTAATCTGTTTCCTGTCAGTTTATTTTACAGACTCAATTATCAACTTCAGAGGGTAGTCAGAAAGGTTTTTTTCTCCCCTATAGTCCATAACTACACTCATACCACTCATGAAGAAATTATATTCCTCTATTTTTTTAGTAATGGGAATTTTCAATGAAAGAGGCTCAGAAAAGGGTGCAGTGGCTCACGCCTGTAATTCCAGCACTTTGGGAGATCGAGGCGGGTGGATCACCTGAGGTCAGGAGTTCAAGACCAGCCTGGCTAACATGACAAAACCCTGTCTCTACTAAAAATACAGAAATTAGCTGGGTGCGGTAGTGTGCGCCTGTAGTCCCAGCTACTCCAGAGGCTGAGACAGAAGAATCGCTTGAACCTGGAGGGTGGAGGTTGCAGTGAGCCGAGAAAGCGCCATTGCACTCCAGCCTGGGCAACAGAGCAAGACTCCGTCTCAAAAAAACGAACAAAAAACAAAGAGGCTCAGAAAAATAATTGAAGCTACTATTAATATAAAAATCAAAGGATCCACATCACATTTTCTGAGTACTTGGTGAATAAAAAAATGGTCACAAAAAACTATGTAAGTTTATTCATTATTATCTGATCATATGCTATGAACACATCTTTAGGAAAAAAGAAATTTTTTAATTTTGTATTTCAAATTCCGAGTGTTGTTTCAATTTTCTAATTTATGATCAAACTTTCTAAGCCGAATTGGAGTAATTTTATTAAAATAAGTTGTTTAACATTTTCTGAAGTGAACAAATCAGTTGGTAAAATAGATTTTTGAATAAAACTGGTAAAAAAGAAATAAGTAATTTTGTTATATGCCAATTTAAAAGAAAATACAAAAACAATTTACTTTCTTATTTTAAATGAACAGCTAGAATTACATGTTTGTGTATGTGTATATGGATATATAACTTAGTAATTATTTTAATGTTGTTTAGTGTGATTTGTAACACTTGTGCTAAAGAGAATTAAACAGTCAGTGGTCGATCTTATTTCTTTATGAAATGCAATGCGCTGTGGTTCACTGAACGACAATTAATTAAGACAATAGCTCAACTGGCATGTTTTAGCTTCCAGTAAGATATGCAAATAAAGTATAATGTGCTATCTCATTAATTAATACTATAAATAAGAAACTTTTCTCTCAACTCACATCATAATGGAAAATATATTACCTATAGTTTTGGATAGATTGTGGAAAAATTCTATGTGTTCATCCATATGTGTATTTTTGTAGTATGTAATATTTCACATAAAATTACAAAGTATTAAATTTATGATTAGCTGGAAAAGCATCAAACATTTATTGAGAATGAGAGAAAAAGAAGCTGGTGGGACATGTAGTAAACAGGCAACAAAATGTATCACTCCAGAAAAACAAAGGAGATTTCCAGCTACTGCAGAGCTAAGAAACACACAAAAGGATAAATGTTCTGTAATTCCACTTACATGACATACCCAGAAGAGGCAAATTCAGAGTAGTTCAGAGGAACCAGAGAAGGCAGGAGGGCAGAGTAGGAGTGGTGATGATGGTGATGTTGATGATGGTGATGTTCACTTACTTATAGTTTGATTGAAATTGGGGGAAAAAAATAAGAAAAAGGAAAGTTAAGTATATAAACCCTGGTATGTTATACCAGGTAAGTTGACTTAGGTGTAGGAAGAAAATGCTAGATCCTACATTAAAATTTTAGATTTATCTAAAAATAAATAAGACATTATACTTCACTAATTTTAATCCATAGAGTTTAAAAGCTGTCCTAATTCTGTGCCCTGTGTTAGATGGTCAAATGTCCTCTATGTTGTATGGGCTACTCAGAGACAGTCATAGGGGTTCTCCAATAATAAGTAATGATGTCCTCCCCAGTTGGTTTATCTTCAGCATATTGTGACATAGTGTAGTAATATGTGCCTGTGAAGTGGATTTGCAGATTATACCCTCCCATTTCAACCAAATAAACCCTATGAAATTATAAATTGCTTAAACCATTTATGCAAAGAGGCCATACATTGAAGGTAATACCTACAATGCAAGTAGAGTAGGCAACAAAACAAACAACAAGAAATATGGCAGGATGGATATGTTGGGAGGCAGGACACACTACCCCCAAAACATTACTGTAGAAAACCAGAATATGTCATCGCAACACATAGTTCTTTGGCATATTTGGAGCAGATTATTTTGCTTTGCACAGACAAAGGAGTAGCTCTGAAAAGCTGCCCTTTTGTAAAGGAAATTTACATCTATAAAAGGAATTTTTATTAATAAAGGCATCTTCAGTCTATATCACCTAATCTGGCCTAGAGGTTTCTTGTGTCTTGTCGTAATAGCCATTGATGTCATGACACTGTCATGATAGGAAAAGGTTTTTTAAGTTACTATGTTTTAGATTTATTTGATTCAGTATCTGTTTGACTTGCTTTATATATGTCAAGATTATTTTATTAAAAGTAAATAGGCATCCTGAGAAGGGCAGTGGTACTCACACTGGTAGGTACTTGGTGAGCATATAGCTGTGTTACTGTGGTACTATCATAGAGTCTCCCTTTCATAACAAATATTCAGAAGACTCTAATGTGAACCTATGAGATAGAATTTTAATATAGAGGGTAGATAACGATTAGGTTTTCATGAACTCATTAATGTGAGCTGCTGGAATGTTTTATATATATTACTTGTATCCCAGTCTGGCTTGAATGAGGAAGAGAAGTGGGGAGAAGAGGAAAGAGGAATCTTTTCTGAATGCCATTTGTCTTAGATCAGTTTTTGATTTGTTAGCTGACTTTCTAAGAGTACCTGAAAAAGAAAAAGAAGAAAAAAATTATTCTGGGGTGATTTCTGTACAATCCTTCCTGTGAGGCTCTTTCTAAAGCAACATCTTTTTATTGTCTTTTATGTTTGCCACCTTAACATATATTGGGGTATATATGGATATTGCTGGTGCCAATGAAATCTCCTTTACTTTCTTTCACTGTTTTTGATTCCCAGTGTCTGCCTACTTTTTCTTTCAATAGTACACAACCGTAGCTCTTCAAAGAGCTGCTACTACAGCTGCTTGGCCTGTTGAAACTAGAAGTCCTCAGAATTTGTCTTCCCATTGCCACCTCCTCAGAAAGCCCTTAGTTAGTGACAAACCAGTGTAGGTTATGAAAGCTCAGGTCCTCTGCCTTAAGCCAGAACAAATTTTTGACACAGAATATACATTTCAGGAATTCTTTGCAGAATCAGGCTAAAGCACTCCCCTCAAGACTTTCCTGAAATTATACTTTTGCTTGGGTTCTTCTTTTCTTCTCTGCTTCCCACATTCTATCATTTTTTTTTTCCTTCAGGGCATGTGCACATGAATTCTCAACATGTCTTTTTATTTGGAGGAGTATAAGATCGAAACAAATTTACAGACTATTAGTATAGAGGAGAAACCAGTTTACTGTTAAGAATGGCAAAACAAAATAAAACCAGAACCACCACCGCCAACAAAAACCCCACATCCTCACACACAAACAGCAGAACAATGACACCTGCATGTATTTATAGCTCCTAGAATTGTGAAAAGAAAGAAGAAAAATAGACATGTGAGTAGAACAGATTGGTGTCCTAATTTTCCCTCTTCAGCTTTTAAACAAAAGAAGATGTCCTGCTTATCTATCGCTGTAGAACATATCCCCTGAAAGCACATTAGATTACAAAAATGAGTTGTTATTTTTTTCTTTGATTCATAAAACTGATGAGTTCAGCCTGATGGTGCTCCTTTGGAGTTGCAATGAGATTACTGTTGAGGCTAAAGTATTTGAGAGATTTCTTCCCCTGTACGTCTGGTGCCAGGAAGTGCTGAGGCTGGTTAACCATCTCTCTCTATGTGGACACTCAACATGAGGAACTGGAGATTCCTCACAGGGCAGTTCCAGAGTACTCAGATTTCTCATATGCTCCAAAGAAAGCATTCTGAAAGACCATGGCAAGCACTACCATGCTGCTTCTTGCCTAGACTCAGAAGTCTTGTAGTGTCACTTGTGCCACAGTTTCTTGGTGATAAGTGAGTTATAGGGTCGATCCATCCATGAGAGAGTGAATGCTCAGAGACATCATTCACTGGGACCTTCTTTAGATATGTGTTTAATAAAATGAAGGGAGTACAGAAAGCGTGGAATATTTACCTTGTTCCTTAGTGAATCAGGACACCAGAAAGAGACTCTGTGCAAAGCCTTGCTACAAAATAAGGTAACAGGCTAATGAAGATAATAGAGCAAATGGTCAGGCCCTAGCTGGCGTGTGTGAATGCTCCTTATGTCTCTTCAGATGTGGATTCTGAGTTGACAGCCTATGAGTCTGTCAGGGATCCTACTAGGGTACAGATAAATTTTGCAGCAGAAATTGAAGGCAGACAATCTTAGCAAGGGTTAAGTTGAGGATATAGCAACAGTCAGATGTTTTCATCATAGTAGGAGTTGAAAGGAAGCAAATTCAGCAAAGTAGAATGGCCAGTGCTCCCCTCAATCTTACCACAGCACCAGTTTAGGAGGCATACAGGGAGTGCAGGGACTCAGCATCTAAGAGACATCACCTTGGACAGTGGCGATTGTCTGCTAGTGCATGCACAAAAAGAACTTTGAAGCCCAGGGACCTCATTTTTCCATGGAATGAGGTCTTGCATCTCTCCCCTCTACACCCACTGTCTCCCTCAAGTATGTGGGAATTTAACATCCTAATTATTACCCTCACTAAAATGTTTCACCTACCACTGTGTTGCAAATGGGGTCTCTTATTGCTCTGAATAGTGTGTATTTAACGGGAAAGGAATTCTGTTTTACAGATCGAAAATCTGTGGCTCAACGGGGTTAAGTATTCCAAGTTTACACAACTGGTAAGGGGAAGGATCCGCTATTGAGACTCAGGTCTGCTGCCTCACATTGTGTTCTTTCCACTTTGTGATACTATCTCTAATATTTACTTCTCTATAAGGTTGCAACTGAAATACAATTCTCAGAAATTCATCATTTTTTAATCTTCACTTTTAGCCAACAAATACGTTTTCCTATTTGGTAACTATAATCTGAAAACTGCTACATATTAATAAAAACTGACACTGATTTGTTTTTAGGTGTTCATTTATGCAGTGTGAATGAAGTCAGCTGTGTAAAAGTGACAAGAGAGAGAATTTCTTATGGTTCATTAGTAGAACATACAGCAGCAATCAATTGCGGTATTTAATAGTCACCGCACATTCAAGATAGAGATTTATTTCAACAAAGGAATTAAACTTGAAAACAGCAGGGAAGAAATAAAAAATTGGAAGTGATCATAGGAGAAGTTTACCAGAAAGGTCAAACTTTCACCAAGTTACATGATCCTTCCAGTTTTAAAATCACATGGAAATTTAAGTTGAACCAGAAGTATATTCCTGACATTTTTCTTTCCCTTCAAAATCTTTCTGTTTTGCTATTCTTAATAATATAAGTTGCCTAAAACATTAATCACACAATTGATTTTAAGGATAGCCTTACAACAACAGCAAAATAAGAATTTAATTTAATAACATATTAAGTACTTTTTATGTGTCACACATTATATCAATTTCTTCACATGAATTGACTAAGTTTAACAACATGTCTATGAAGTTGGATATTGATATCACTATCATGAGAAAATAAGGCACAGAGAGATTAAATAAATTGCATGAGATTATACTCATCTACTAAGTGGTAGATTTGGGATGTGAACCAAAGTAGTCTGGTTTCAGAGTTACTCTCATAACCCACCAAAATGCACCTCCTTCCCATCTAAACTGTATTTGCTTGAACAATATTTCAGTGTGTTCTCTCCCTAAATCCAATCAACATCATAATATGCACAAATAGGCAAAGATACTAAGTATAACTACTGAAAATAATTACTATGAATTTAAAAAATAGTCTTAGGTAATAGAGAAGGGAACAGAATGGCAGAGTCCAGAGAGTAGACAGGATGTACACACAGAGATGCCAGAGAAAGCTTATATCTTCTGATATAAGACCTGGAAAGTCAAAAAGGCACTACAAGAGTGGTTTTTGGATAGGAAGTCTATGAATATACCATTTATCTGAACATAAAGGAAATGGCCAGAGAATGTGTAGTAACGATTTTGACAGGACTCTGAGCAACTAGAGCAACTAGATTATATCAGACCTTGAGACCATGATATGATCCTTAGTTCACATTTTGTGTAAAAAGTGGAGCTCTTAGATTGTATGCACAGGAGAATAACATTATCTTTTCTACATTGTATTGATGACTTTGTGTACTGTGTTGGATCATAAGACCCAAGGGTGGAAGCAGTAAGAACACCAAAAGGGTGATATTAATGATCAAGGATAAAGGTGATATGATATTAATAATCAAGAATAAAAGGGATAGTGATTGAGTAAGTGATAGGATTAAAGGAGTGGAGAAGTGGTTAGTTCTGTGTATGTCCTGGGATCTCAGAGTTTTCAGAAGTATTGAATTGGAGTTTAAGGCAAAGTGGAGAGTCAGGAATGACTCTTGGTTCTTTCATACATTTCATACATTGATCATTGTGGTTTTTCAGACTGCCTGTTCCTCAGAACATATGTCTAGCTTCTCAAGAGGACTTCAGTCAGTCCTTCAGGAATGCCCCTTCAGTTTGCCCCTTCAGGAATAATTTCTACCCTTTTTTCCCCTTATATTATCCCTAACTTACTGACTACATCATACTTGTTATTCCTTCCACCTGGAATGTTTTGTTCTACATTTATTTATATGGCTAATGCCATATTATTATCCAGGCCCCTACAAGCATAACTTCTTCAGAACATCCCTTCAATTCTGATTAATCTCTCTCATTATCCATTTTTATGTTTTTCTTTCTTTTCTAAAGACTTCTCTCTATCTGTATTTATATAGTTAATTTTACAGAATATTCATTTACTGTTTTTCTCACTACAGTGTAAGCCATATAGGATCCTGCATCCTACCTTTATATTTCTAGTGTGTCTGTTTCCCAAATACCTAGTACAATGTCTAGGGTGTAGAAAATCATGAATGAATGAATGAAACCATGTTATTAGGCAACAGACAATTATTTAACTTTGCATCTAATATGTATTAACTTACATTAAACTTTAAGATGATAATATCTTCTCTTCACTATAGGTATAGAGGTAAAACACTTTAAATAAAACATTCATTATGGTTTGTTATGTTTAATTCATATAGACATGGTCAGAACAAAAATCATCTTCTCATTAAAGTCAGCTAAATATTTTGGTTTAAATGAACGTGGTAAGTATCTAGACATATTTTTAAATGTCATTTTATATATATATATGACTTAGATTTAAGTCAAGTTTATTTCAACAAACAACTTTATTGGATGAAAGCTTATATGCTAATATGAATAATGAATATTTATAGAGTATCTACAATGTGCCAGGTAATATAATTAACAATTAATCTAGAATTATCTCAATTAATCTTCATAAGAATCCATTATGGTAGCTACTCTTATCTTCCACTTGCATACAAGAAAACAGACTTTCAGGTAAAGTTGTAGCAGGACAAGCCACAGACAAGAACCCCTAAGACACCAAGTTGTGGAAGGAAAGGGCTTTATTCAGCTGGGAGCTTCAGCAGACTCACATCTCCAAAAACCGAACTCCCTGAGTTAGCAATTCCTGTCCCTTTTAAGGGCTTACAACTCTAAGGGTGTCTGCGTGAGAGGTTCGTGATCGATTGAGCAAGCAGGGGGTATGTAACAGGGGGCTGCGTATACCGGTAATCACAACAGCACAGAACAGGACAGGGATTTTCACAGTGCTTTTCCATAGAATGTCTGGAATCTATAGATAACATAACCGGTTAGGTCAGTGGTCAATCTTTCACTACTGGGCCGGCAATGCAGTGCTGGGCTATCTGACTACTGATTTCATTTCTGTCTTTTCTTTAACTCCTACTTTTTCCTTGAGGCAGAAATTGGACATAAGACAATATGAGGATGGTCTCCTCCCTTAAAGTGATCTGTTCAAAGTTATAGATATATTAGGTGACATATTTAGAATTTTATTCCAAGTATTCCTGCCTCCAAATTTATACAATATACCTTTTTAAATAAGGTCATTAGTTATAAACAGCCCTATCTTCCATTTGCCCAAGCCAGTATAAAAATATACTTAAAAAAAATACAACTTTAAGCACTCTAGCCAATTATTCCACTCAACTGATTCTTTCCTCTAGTATTCTGAGAACAACATTTTTAAAATTAGGACTTCAAATTCAATAATTATACGATTTTTTTCCTGTTCTTTACTAATCTTGTGGTCATTTTTCCATTATTATTCAGTATAAATTTCAGGATTCATCACTAAAATTACTCTTTTGAATACTTCCTCAACTGTCTTGCCTCTCTCTGTCTCTCAGTTCTCTCCTAATAAAACCCAATGCTGGTTAAATCTAATTCTTGGGTCACTCTACCTTTGCAAACAGCTAAACTGGCACAAGAGAAGAGCATACAACCATGCTGAAAAGTATTACCTTGAACTTATTATCACTAGACCCAAGTTATCTCTTAGTAGAGTTGTACAATTATACTATATTTTTATAGTTCATTCATTTTTTCCAATTTCTAGAAAGCCATCATATACTTTCTCTTCTCCTGTTGTATCTCCACTTCTTCTTCCATCATCCTCTCTCCAAGGAGAAGATTTAAATTCCTATTTCATTTAGGAAATGAAGGCAACCAGAAAACATTTTTTACCTTGCTTCTATTTTTTTTTTTTTTTTTTTTTTTTTGAGGTGGAGTCTCGCTCTGTCGCCCAGGCTGGAGTGCAGTGGTGCAATCTCGGCTCACTGCAAGCTCCGCCTCCCGGGTTCACGCCATTCTCCTGCCTCAGCCTCCCAAGTAGCTGGGACTACAGGCGCCCGCCACCTCGCCCGGCTAGTTTTTTGTATTTTTAGTAGAGACGGGGTTTCACCATGTTAGCCAGGATGGTCTCGATCTCCTGACCTCGTGATCCGCCCGTCTCGGCCTCCCAAAGTGCTGGGATTACAGGCTTGAGCCACCGCGCCCGGCCTACCTTGCTTCTATTAACACATATCCTGAAGTCATTTGAGACCATACACTCTACTTTCTGTACTCTTAGTTTGGATAAACAGCCTATGCTCCTTTCTTAGTTCTCTATAGGTGCACTAGATTTTATCTCCTCTTGCTCAGTTTCTCTGTGGAAAACATATACAAAATGGTCCTTAAAAGCAACTGCTTATACTTTTGTCTCCACATATTCTCCAGTGAGTTTTTGTTCTTATCACTTCACAAAAAATGTTCATGTCAAGGGTACCAATTATTTCCATGTTGGTAAGTTTAATTGGTCTTCATGTTACTCAACAATTATTAAAGGATGAGACACCATTGAGCACTCCTTTTATTCATTTGCTTCTGAGACATCTACTTTTCCTACTTCTCCTCCTATTTCGTTGGTAATATAGTTTAGATATTTTTCCTCACCCAAATTTCATGTTGAAATGTAATCCCCATTGTTGGAGGTGAGGCCCAGTGGGGGATGTTTGGCTCATGGAGAAGATCCCTCATGAAGGGCTTGGGCCATCCCCTTGGTGGTAAGTGAGTTCACACAAGTTCTTGACACTTAAAAATGTGTAGCACCTGACCCAGCACTTGCTCTTGCTTTTGCCATGTAAGGTGCCTATTTCTCTTTCACCTTCTGCCATGACTGTAAGCTTCCTGAGTCATCCCTACAAGCCAAGCAGATTCTAGCAGCATGCTTCCTGTAAAGCCTGCAGAACAGTGAGCCAATTAAATCTGTTTTCTTTATAAATTACCCAATCCCAGGTATTTCTTTATAGCAATGCAAGAATGGCTTAATACAGAAAATTGGTACTGAGGAATGGGGCATTGTTATGAAGATAACTGAAAATGTGAAAGTGGCTATGGAACTGTGTAATGGGCAGAGGTTGCAGGAGTTTGGAGGGCTCAGAAGAAGACAGGAAGATGAGAAAAGTTTGGGACTTCTTAGAGACTGGTTAAATGATTGTGAGCAAAATGCTGAGAGTAATGTGGACATGAAATCCAGGCTGAGGAGGTCTCAGATGGAAATGAGGAACTTACTGGGGACTAAAGCAAAGGTCACACATGTGAGGCCTTTGCAAAGAGCTTGGCTGCATTGTATTCTTACCCTAGGGATCTGTGGAAGTGTGAACTAAAGAGAGATGATTTAGGGTATCTGGCAGAAAAAAATTCTATGCAGCAAAACATTCAAGATGTGACTTGGCTACTTCTAACAGCTTATGGTCAGATGCAGAAGCAAGGAAATGAGTTAAAGTTGGAACTTATATTTAAAAGGGAAGCAGAGCTAAAGGTTTGTAAAGTTTGCAGCCTAGCCATGTGGCAAAGAAAGAAAAACACTTTTTGGGAGGAAGAGGAATTCAAGCAGGCTGTTGAGCAAACACTTGCTAGAGAGATTTGCATAACTAAAAAGGAGCCAAGTGCTAATAGCCAAGATAATGGGAAGGAGGCCTCTAAGGCATTTTAGAAATTTTCCAAGCTGCCCTTATCATCACAGGCCCTGATGCCTAGAAGAATGAATGGCTTCGGGGACCAGTCCCAGGGCCCTGCTGCTCTGTGTAGCTTCAGGACACTGTTCCTCACATACCAGCACTTCTAGATTCAGTCTCAGCCCAAAGGGCCCCAGATACAGCTTGGGCCGCTCCTCTGGTGGGTACAAGTCATAAGCCTTGGCAACTTCCATGTGGTATTAAGCCTGTGAGTGTGCAGAATGTAAGAGTGAAAAATGCTGGATAGACTCTGCCTATATTTCAAATGCTGTATGAGAAAGCCTGCATGCACATCAGAAGCCTACTGCAGGGTCAGAGGCACCACAGAAAACCTCTATTAGGGAAGTGTGGAAATGTAAGGTCGGAGCCCACATGCAGTGTTGCCACTGGGGTCCTGCCTAGTGGAGCTATGAGAAGTGGCTGTTGTCCTCTAGACCCCAGAAAAGCAGAATAGTAGATCCACTGGCAGCTTATGCCCTACTGGAAAAGTACAGGCACTCAAAAACCTGTCAGAGTAATCATGGAGGATATAATCTGCAAAGTCACAGGAGCAGAGCTGCCCAGAGCTTTGGGAGGCTGCTCCTTGCACCACTGTGCCCTGGATGCAGGATATGAAGTCAAAGGAGATTATTTTGGAGTCTTAAGATTTAATCACTGCCCTGCTGGATTTCAGATTTGCATGGGTCCTGTAGCATCTTTCTTTGAGGGATTTTTCTTCCTTTTGGAGTAAGGAAAGTTTACCTAGTGCCTATACCCACAATGTATCTTGGAAGAAAGTAACTTGTTTTGAATTTACCAGCTCATAAGTGGAAGAAAATAAATCTCAGATGAGACTTTTGACTTGAACTGAACTTGAGATTTGAGTTAATGCTAGAATGGATTAAGACTTTAAGGGGACTATTGAGTAGAGATTATTGTATTTTGAAATGTACAAAGGAGATGAGATTTGGAATGGTCTAGGTGTAAACTGATATAGTTTAAATATGTGTCCCTGACAAAATCTCATGTTAAAATATAATTCTCAGTGTTGGAAGTGGGGCCTGGTGGGAGGTTCTTGGATCATGGAGGAGGATCCACCATGAATGGATTGGGTCATCCCCTTGGTGATAGTGAGCTCTTGCTCTGAGTTCACATAATAGCTAGTCATTTAAAAGTGTATGGCACTCCCCTCCCCACTTTCTTTCTTGTTTGCTTGTGCTTTCACCATGTGAGGTGCCTATTCCCCCTTCACCTTCTGCTATGACTGTAAGTTTCCTGAGGCCTCCCTAGAAGTTAAGCAGATGGCAGCACAATGCTTCCCTTAACCCTGCAGAACTGTGAGCCAATTAAACCTCTTTTTTTAAAAAAGAAATTACCCAGTCTCATATATCTCTTTATATAAATGCAAGAACAACCTGATACAATTGACAGCTTATGTTTTCTTTCCTCCCAAAGCTTTAAACATTGGAGTAGCCCAGAGATCAGTCTTTGAATATCCTCTTTCTTTGTTCATACACATTTTCTTGGTGATCTGATTCAATATTTTCAAATCTCTAAACTGATGCCCATATACTCATCCTTCCAGTCTGAACTTCTACCCTGAACTGGTGCATGGAACAGATTTCTTAACATCCCTGTCTGGAAAGCATATACTCCTGTCAAACTTGACAGGCACAAGAACAAGCTTTTGTTTTCCCTTACTGCAAAGATGTTTTTCTCCAAATATTTTCCATATGAGTAAAAAAGAATTCTATCCTTTTAGTGAATCAATCCAAATATTTTGGAGTCTTTTTTGTGTGCCCTCTTTCTTTTACGGACCATATTAAATTGCCATCCATTAGCAAATCCGGTTGATTCTTTCTGTTTTAAAGAATAATTCATCTACTTCTTAAATCTCCCATTACTACTGAACAGCCGTTATTATATTTTACTTGGATTATATGATGTAACAACTCAATGGGTTCATTTTGCCTCCTGCCCAGAAAAGCCAATATATTAAGAACAACAGATATTGCAGCAAAGAAAGAGTTTAATTATCTCAGGGCCAGCCAAGCAAAAGGATGGCAGACATTTCTCAAATTTGCTTCCCTGAAAGCTCAGAGGCTTGGGTTTTTAAAGATAATGTGGTGGCCAGGGTTCTAATAAATGAATACTGCTGATTGGTTGGGGATGAATTCATGGAAGTGTCCAAACTGTTTTCAGACACTGAGTCAGCTTCTGTGTGGGAGCCATTTCCTTGGTGTAAGTCAGAGGTTCAGGTGGAGTCAGTCAGTTGTCAGAATGCAAGAGTCTGAAAAACATCTCAAATGTCAATCTTAGGTTTTGATAATAGTTATGTTATATATAGGAGCAATTGGGGAAGTTACAAATCTTGTGACCTCCAGAACAGTAAATGATTATAGAAAGGCATGCTGGAGAACAATAGTTAGTTATCATTTAATGATGCCTATATCTTAGCAGAATTCAGATTTGTCCCCTAATCCTAATTTTGTGACCTTTAATTAATTTTATAAGGCAATTTCGGTCCCTAAGCAAGGAGGGGTTTAGCTTCCAGAAGGACTGTTATTATCTTTGTTTTAAAGTTAACAAAGGCAGTTATCTTGTGAGGCCAGAAGCAAGATAGAGTCAGTTAGGTTAGATAGATTTCTCTCACTACTATAATTTTTGCAAGAGTGGTTTCAACAATAATATCCTATCTAACTTCTCTGCATTTTAATCTCTTCTATTTTGGTAGCCATGGTCTTGAAAGGAAATAAATAGCACACTCAAATTTATTAATTAGAAGAATTTAATAAAATGTTTATAAAGTTGTTGGAATGGTTTGGAAAAAGCAAAAAGAAAAAAGAAAAAAATTGCAGTAGTTGGAGGCTAGTAACAATAGAGAGTGATCACCACACCCAGACTTGGATAATCTAGGCCAGGAAGTAGTTATCAGACCCAGGGGAGAGCCACATGGTAAGGGCTATGACTATTGGAAGTTCTGGTGAAACATAATGAAAAACAAAATCTGTCAGTTCTGAAAAGTTCTTTACAAAGGTAAAAGGAAAACAAAAATTATTATTGAATAAGCATTAAACTAGAATGTGACTTGCATCATAGGCAATTTGCTAAGAGATTTCAAAGGCAGAAAAAAAATCTGTCTTTTATTCAATACAATACATATATATTCTCAAGATAATAACTTGTCTTCAAGTAAGAGGACTTGACAGCAACATTTGTCATAAACACTTCATCATAAATTCACCTGACTATTAGAGTGGCCATCAGTGTTAGTTGACTATATATGAGGGAAAACTAAATCTCACATTTCTTAATGACAGGAGATAGTTTTGCAACTTAGAGTGAGGTGCCTACTGAAGTTACCCTTCCACTAAAATCTGAAGATAACAGCACTATTTTCTTTGACTACATTTCAAAGAGATGGTCCCCAGGTCTTTAAGAAAGACATTTCTGAGGTAAAAGCTAGCAGAAGTCTTACCTAGGTCTTAAAAAGATATACATCCATTTCAAATAGAGACAGAATATATAATTACAAGTTTTCTAAGTAAATGCTCTAAGGGAGGGGAGGGGAGTCTCTTTCCTTGTTTGCAAAAGGGAGTATAAAACCCCTTATTTTTAATTTGTATTTGACCTTACAAGCAAGATGGAATAAACCCACAATGACTGGTCAGAAAAGCCAGAGAAATTGTTATCTCAACCTCACTCTTCTTATAGCTTCTAGATCTTCTCTCAGTGCCTCCCTATTAGTGTCTTAATCTTGGCTTTCAGATTTTTGTGAAAGCAATGGCTAAAACAGACACTCATGTACAGGTATATCATTCGGTAGGTGACACAAGAAGTGAGTAAGAGGAACCAGAAAGAATGAAATAAAAAAAGGAAAAGTTAATGCAAACATGCATTGCTGAATTTGGTTCTCTCCAGAGGCAGCTGGGGCTTCATCCTTCTTGGAACTTCTCAGTAACACACAGAATGACTCTTAGATAGGTCAGCAAAAGATTGATGGGAAAAAGCATTTATCCATCACTCCCATTTCCCATTGTTTGAGGGTTAACACAGGGGGTATTAACTTCTTCCACACTTTCAACTGTGCTTGTAGCAATACCATATGGGCTCCTGCTGGTATCTCATGTCACAGTAAATGAACTCTCAAGGCTTGGGCTTGAAGCAAGAGGCTACTAAAGGGAAGTAAGTGAAAACCTTTAGGTAAATGCTCGGTAACTAAAAACCTGTAGGTAAATGCTTAGCTGTAGCTGAAAAGGGGAATGTGAGGCTAACCTCAAGAGGTAGCTAATGTACCTCTGTTGGACATACCCAACTAAGAGCCAAAAGAAAGGAAGTCAGTTGATGCCATACGTATGGGGCAAACTCCTGGGGCAGAGAGCAGGATGGAGAATAAATTGGGAGGTGCAAATAGAAGATACTCAATATACTTCCTCTACAGGCTATTTTTAAACTGTTGCCAGAATGATCTTTTTAAAACCTAAGTCAGGGCATATCATGTCCCTGCTCAAAATCCTATTTTCTTAGTTTTATTTATGTTTTTTCTACATCACAAATTGAAACCAAATTTGTTAGGAAGCAAATAGATTTTCATTTGGCAATACATGGAGAATAATTGTGGTGTGCTAAACTGAAATGCCATATAAATATTTGAGTCACGAATATTGCACTGAAAATCACATTTGAACATAGAATTTAGTTGCTGTCACTATGTAGTTTTATATATTTGAAAACATGAAAATATTAATCAGTTCTGGAATGTAAAATTAAGCAGATATTTAGTAGCAAAAAAAAGGACAGGATATAGCTCTTAGGTTAAAATTAATAAAACTAGTGGTATCTTATTAAGAACACTTACCCTGACTGTGGGAATAATCTACTTTATAAAATTATGGTTATTGACTTGTTTAAAGACTATTTCTAACCATTTAACTTTGAATTTTTGTTTAATATAGTGTCCCCACTTTAAAAATGACTAAATTATATTCAAATACTTATATGACTGCATACTACAGCAAAAGAATTCATTCTATAGCTATTTTTGCCACTATGATAGATTTCAAAAATATAAAGATGGAACATGGTTTATTTTCTCAGTAAGCTCTCAGTAGTCATGGTTTATTAAAAGGCCACTGGTAGTATAGCAAAATATTGAACTTTCACACAATTCTATGATGAAGATGAGGAAAAATGGACAGTAAGAGCCATACTACTTTAGCTTTATTTGTCCTTTTGAAGAGAGTTTGCTGTTTATCCTAAGATGTGATAGCTAGCTACTGAAGGCTTTCCTGCAAGGAGCTAATGATGTCAAATTTACTCTTTAAAGAAAAAAAAAAGTACTTTTACATGAAGTGCAAGTCTGACTACAGGGGCAATTGGAGCCAGGAAGACCAATTAGAAGCCTATTGCAATTGCAAAAATGAGAGATATAAATTCCTGAATTAAATTTCTGGCTATAGAAATGGAAAAAGTGAAGGATTTCATTAGCTACTTAATAGGTAAAATCTATCAAATTGGTAACCAGGAAACTGAAACCGGGCCAACAAAGAGAGAAATCTAGGGAACTCTCAGGTTTCCAACTACTGTAACTGGAAGCATGACAGTCACACAAGGAATGCAGAAAAACTTTTGGGTTAGGTAGAAAAGCCAAGAGATGCAAAGCTTGGAGAACTGTTTCAGTTCTCTATCCTTGTTAGAATAAACCTCCCACATTAAGTGCCAGGGAACAACCACCATTGCTTATGGCCATAGATTCTGTGTGTCAGGAATTCAGAAAAAGCACCACAGAAATGGTTTGTAGCTGCTCTGTGGTGTCTGCGGCCTCATCTGAGAACACTCGAAGGACCAGAGATGACTCAGACAGCTGCTGTCTAGAACAACTGGAACAGAAGTTCTCAAAATTTGCACTCAAAATACTTTTACATGTTTCAAAATTATTAAAGGTGCCCAAAGGGTCTTTGAGTATGTGGATTATAACCATCAATATTCACAATACTCGAAATTAAAACGAAAAACGTTTAAAGTACTTCTTTTTAAATTTAATTAAAATAGAAATGATAAGCTCTCCAACTGGTGGTGTATATAACTGTGTTAATACAAATCTTTATTTTCCTGACCAACAAAACACTGTGAGAGGGGTGGCCTTGTTTTCCATTTGGGTAAAACGCTTTACTATCTGAATAATAGGAAACAGCCAGTTTCTCATGTGTGCTTCTGCATCCAGTGTTGCAGTGTATTGTTTTAATTAAAGTATATGAAGAAAATGTGACCACCCATAGATTTAAAGTTAGAAAAGAAAGGAATATTTTAATAGCTCTTCAGATATTTATGAACATTTTCCTTTTATATGATACCAAAACTTGACAGAAGGCATTTTCTGAAAGTTCAGTTGCAGTATGAAATCTGAAACTGTGTTACTGATTTTTTTGGACTCTGCTACATTGAAATCCATTAATCTGTCTTACACTTGAGTGAATCTTGAATGGGCCTTTTACCCATAAATAATTTTTGTAATGCCATGCACATGTCATTTGAATATGTTGTTTCAGTAAGCTATGCAGGTCTTCCAAATGCTGATATATTTCATTGTAAAATATCAAAAAATACCATTTATTAAAATTATCACCTATTTCATCAGAAGTGCCTTGGGAAGCTGTCATGCTCATAGCAGATAAAACCTCAAAATTTACCATTGATAATCAATGATGTCAATTATTTTCCTTAAAACTTTCCTTTTTCAAGCAAATATCTTCCAAATACCTAATGCTGAATAACCATAGATTTGGGGTTCATTCTTTCATGGCAGAATGGTGTTCCGTGAAAGAAGTATGTAGTCCAGCCACAATTCAATTGCACAAGTGTTTTTCCTTGAGACAAGTTTCATACTTAGTATGCAGCTTTAATAGTTTGCTAAGGCTCTCATAAAAAAAAAAAAAAAAAATCACCAACTGTGTAGGTTAATCTACTTTCTTCACAGTTCTGAAGTCCAGAAGTCAAAGACCAAGGTGCCAGAAGATTTGGTTTCCAGTGAGACCTCTTTCTTTGGCTTGTGGATAGTCACCTTCTCACTGTATGCTCAAGTGGTTTCTTCCATGCATGCGCACCTCTCTCTCTCTCTCTGTCCTGATCTCTTACAAGAATACCTACATATTAGACTGGGCGTGGTAGCTCAGGCCTGTAATCTCATAACTTTGGGAGGCCGAGATGGATGGATCAACTGAGGTCAGGAGTTTGAGACTAGCCTGGCCAACATATTGAAACCCCATCTCTACTAAAAATACAAAAATTAGCCGGGCGTGGTGGCAGATGCCTGAAATCCCAGCTACTCGGGAGTCTGAGGCAGGAGAATCGCTTGAAATCGGGAGGTGGAGGCTATAGTGAGCCGAGATGGCACCAGTGCCCTCCAGCCTGGGCTATAAGTGAGATTCTGTCTAAAAAAAAAAAAAAAGAATACCTATATATTGGATTAAAGCCCACCCTAAAACCCCATTTTTACTCAAGCACCTCTTCAAAGGCCTTATCTCTAAATACTGTCACTTTCTGAAGTATTGAGGGTTAGGGCTTCAATATCTAATCTTGGAGGAACACAATTCAGCCAAGAACAGCAGAAAAACAGTTTATGTATAGTATTCATCATGCTACATAAAATGTTAGAAAAATGAGTACTAAGGAGTTATTTCATACAATTCTTTTTTTCTGCACCATCAAGGATATATATGAAGATATGACAATGACATTTTTTTTTCCTGCAAGTACATGGGAGTGAAGAATTTTAAGATTAATATTTCAGTGTGATGCCTCTGTATTGATTCATGCTAAGGCACCAGTGGTTTTACCTATCACTAATTTCACACCACTTCAAACGTCAACACAGTGAAAAGGGTGTAGAGTGTGTTAGTATTAAGAAACAATTGTGGCCGGGCGCGGTGGCTCAAGCCTGTAATCCCAGCACTTTGGGAGGCCGAGACGGGCGGATCACGAGGTCAGGAGATCGAGACCATCCTGGCTAACACGGTGAAACCCCGTCTCTACTAAAAAATACTAAAAAACTAGCCGGGCGAGGTGGCGGGTGCCTGTAGTCCCAGCTACTCCGGAGGCTGAGGCACGAGCATGGCTTATAAACCCGGGAGGCGGAGCTTGCAGTGAGCTGAGATCCGGCCACTGCACTCCAGCCCGAGGGACAGAGCGAGACTCCATCTCAAAAAAAAAAAAAAAAAAAAAAAAAAGAAAGAAACAATTGTGATTCACAGATCTTTTAGAAGAATTGCAGTGGCTCTTGAAGTTCCATCCACTAAACTTTGAGAAATACTGATAATTACTTATATGACTGCAAATAGATAATTTGAAGGATGGACTTAGCTAGAATGATAGACAGGCATAGTTAACTTGGCTTTTTCACACAGTTTGAGTTATCTTGCAGCGTGGAGCTTCAGGATAGTTGGAGATCTTAAATTATATTGTTGTGAATGTTGCAGCAAAGCAGAGGCTGAGTGGCATTATATGATTTAGTTTCTGCAGTGACATCCATCACTTTTATCATATTCTATTGTTTAAGTAGTCTTAAGTCCACCCATAGTCCAGAGAAGGAGACACTGACCCCTACCTCTCAATGGCAAGATTACCTAAGAATTTGCAAACATATTTTAAAATTTCCACAGACTGATTTTTGGCCATAATTATTTATATTATTCTGCTATGCAACATGCACTCACTCCTCCAAAGACCTCTGTCAAAATTTGATCCCATTGTAACATCAGGCTCATGATTCAGGGTCCTGTCATGTAAATCATGTCTAGGTGTAAACAAAGTGCCTTGGGTTTGGTTCATTAGTACAATTTCTTTTGATTTAAAGACCTATAGTCTATAGTATAAGGAGACTGTTTATCTGCCTCACGATCACCCAGTTTACAACACTTTTCAGGGATAGGATAGCACAGCAGACACTTGTATTTACAAAGAACAAAGAGGGCACATTAGTCGAGTTTCTCCAGAAAAAAATAGAATCAAAAGGAAATACGAATAATAGAAATGTTCTTTATTTTCTCTCTCTGAATCTCTCTGTCTCTTATTATAAGATATTGGCTTACGTAATCACAGAGGCTGAGAAGTTTCAGGACCTGCTCTCTGAAGCTTGCAAGCTGGAGGCCCAGGAAAGCTGAGCAATGGATACCTGAGAGTATAGATCTAGTCCCCATCTGAAGACTTAAGAACTTGTAATGCCAAGGGCAGGAGAAGATCAAGCAGTGGGGCAGCATTAATTCAACCTGTCTTTGCCTCTTTGTTCTATTCAGCCCCTCAACCCAGTAGATGAAGCCCACTGGCATTGGAGAGGACCATCTGTTTTACCACCAATTCAAATGCTAATGTCTTCTGGAAAATCTCTCACAGACACACCCAGAAATAATTTTAACCACCTATCTGGGCATGTTGTGGCCCAATCAAGTTAACACATAAAATTATCTCTCACAGAAGGGAAATGGGAGGCACATAGCAGTCACTTGCTATTAGTAATTCTAAAATGGATAGGACCACCTCTCAGTGGTTCCTTGATTAGGGTCCTGTCCTACTCCCTTCTCTGCTACTTTTAACTCTGCCCACTGAACTTTTAATTATGCCAAGGCATCTTTCCTATATCACAGGAAATGACCTGTTTTGTAGCTGAGTAGTGTTCTCGACCTCTTCTTTTTCCTGGAAATGTTGGGGGTTCAGAAGCCTCTTTTTATTTCGTCATGATTCTAGTTTTTCATCTATTCACACAAAATTTTTAAGTTTCCCTTTGTAAATGCAGTTCTTGATCCTCTATTTATTGAATGCTTGATATGTGAAGGCAAGATTAGCCACTGGGGTGTAGAAATTAACAGAATAGGCATGGTTTCTGCTATTATGGAGAATAGAATCTAATTTGACAGCTTTTCGTCATTAAGATTCACCACACAACAAAAATAAAGGTCTCCACAAAATATCTATCAGAATAATAATCCTATTCTGGAGGGTTAAGGGAGCCTTCCTTAAGGAAGTGACATTTAAGCAAATATCTAAAGGATGAATACAAATTAACTTTAATGTATTCACTGTTTCTGTGTTAGTGCTGTATATATTTTGGGCATTTAATTAATACATTCTGAGAGTTTAAATATTGTTGTTTTTTTTTAATATAAATCTAAAACAGTCCACAAAATATGTGTCTTTATTCTGATCTCTCAAGATTAGCAAATATGGAGGGGAGAGATTTTCTTCCCTTTCTGTGGCAGAAGTAGTCATTATAATTTTATCCTTACACAACTAAATCTATATGCAGCAATATTGCCATGGCAGTATTGGTAAGCACACATATACTCACATGAGTGATTATTCTTCATCATTTGATTTCTTCCATAAAAAGAATAAAAGTTACTGTTGAAATAAATAAGAATACGGAATAGAGCTTATGGTTATGGGCCTAGAGCCTATGATTAAATATTTAACAAGGTTCCATTGGAAGCTTGCATTTTCAGCTATTTATTGTTCTGATATAAAATTTGCTGGGATTAAACTAGGCAGATAGCAACTTTTTATTTTTTTAAATCTAGTTAAAATTGGTTTGCCTGTTTTATGTTACAGAAATTTAAAGGAAAAAAACATGATATTTCTAGTCTTCAATTACATCTGAGCACTTTTACTCAGTGTGGGTCTAAATTTAAAAAGTAGTAATGATAATAAAATAAAAAGATGGGTTTATAGACATGTATTTCATGATAGAAAACGAGAGTATGAAATAGGTTTCTGGTAATTGAATGGGTTTTAACTAATCGTAATTTCTTTTCTTTCACAAAGAATTGTATGGCATGTGAAAACTGAGACCGGCTGTATGGTATCAAGTATTTAGTACCATTTCTACCCTATAGCAATTGATTTCATCTTCACAAGTGGGTTGATAGATTTTTCTTTTTAGGACATTTGCAACTCCTGGCTTTTAATTTGGTCTGGCGTTAGAATAGATATTTGTAACAGTATGATTTTGTGTGTATGTGTGTGTGTCCAGAAATTTAATAGTTTTTTATGCAATGTCCCTTTTAAAAATAGCTAATAGCACTGGCCAAAAAAGCAATTTTCACTCTTTGTTTCTAATAAAAAGTATAAATTAATCAGCACAGTTAAAGAACAGTTTTTGACATTGTTAGTTTATATAAAACAAGTACGCAAATGTAGAAAAATAAGAAACAATATGATTAGAGTATACGTAGACTTGTCAACAGTTCTTGGTTACCATATTCCCACTGTGATATTTGGAAGTGTAATTTAATATAGAATAATAATTCATCACATAGTAACAAATATATAAAGATTATTATGTTGAAAATTTTATCAGAAAAAGAATTAGAAAGCTGAAATAGTTTAAATAAAGGTGGATCATTTGAGGGCTAAGAAAGAATAGGAAAATTAATGACAAAATCAAGCTTATTCTGAAAGTTTTGAGTTCATATGTCCATTAACATACTAGAGAAAGATAAGATATGGACTTTTGTTGATTTTTTTTTCTAATTTTTAAAAATTTTTTAGAGACAAGATCTCATTCTATTGCCCAGACTAGAGGGTACAGTGGTACAATCATAGCTCAATGCAGCCTCCAACTCCTGGTCTCAAGAGATCCTCCCACCTTAGCCTCTTGAGTAGCTGGGACTATAGGTGTGTGCCACCATATCCAGCTAATTTTTAATTTTTTTTGGTAGAGATTGGATCTTGCTATGTTGCCCAGGCTGGTCTCAAACTTCCAGATTCAAGAAATCCTTCTACTTCAGCTTCCAGTGCAAGTCACTACACCTGGCCCAAAGATAAGGTGTATTTTTAAAAATCAAAAGCAGACACACTGATGGGCAGTGTGATGGTGGATGGAGTTAGAGATTGCCATAAAGATAATCCAGTGTAGCCAACGTGGAGTAGGAAAGTTGAGTTTGAAACTTGGGAGAGGTCAGGGCAGCAGAGGTAGAGTGAGAAGTCACCTACAAAGAGGTGACATTAGATAAATTGGCTCAGGAACAGAGGAATTAAGGAAAGAACAGAGTAGTCCCATTAATTGTCCAAGGTGGAATATGAATATTTAAGGGGAAGACTGACGAAGAGGAGTTGGGAAAGTTAGATAATAAGTGCATTGAAGAAAGAAAGAAAACAGAAAAGAAATAACTTGTTCAAGTGCATGTGTATAGTAAGTTTCTGAGGCAGGTTGGCATAGATGTGTGGAGGATCTTCTATGGGGTACAGACTCTGCTAGAGTCTGCTAGACTCTAGTCTAGACAGTGCTAAATATACAGGCTTGAAAAGATTCAGTCCTTCACTTAAACGAGCTTGCAATGGCAAATAGTTATAAATGAGATATTTTTTAGATATTATAGAAATCATTTTGTGAAGCTAACATCAGAAAATATATTGAATCAATATTAAAATTGAAAGTGAGAAAGAATTTTCTCTCTTTATAAAAGTACATAGTTTGTAAACTTATTTTTCTGAAGCAGTTGTGAATTTCATATACAATTTCCTGAGTAAAAGTTTTTTTTTCCATTTGACTTTGGGGGAGATAATTGAATGCAAAGATCAGCTGAACTCTGGAGGCAATTAACATCTGATTTAAATTTAGTCTTCCATGGAGCTTGGGTGATTAGACTACCACTTAGCAGGAATGTATCTGTAGGATAGCCAGGGGGCACGCACACCTGTTATCAGTACAGCTGGTTGGCAAATGTCACTGCTGCTTCATATAAATAAAGCATCGAAATGGATAAACAGCATTTCACAGGCATATTATGAAGTCATTGTAGGGTGTTTTGATGATTTGTGCATTTCTTCATACATTAACACAGTATATTTGTTAAAATGATATAGTAACATTTAAAGAAAACATATGCTCAGCAAGTAATTGAGTCATTATAGAATGTAACATTCATCTACAAATTAAAGTATTTTTTTCTTATTATGGATATAAAATCTGTATCTCCCTGAAAGAATAAGTGAATAGGCTGGAAAAATGATCAGGATAAACAAATATTTAGATGTTATCTATAAAATGAAGCTAGGTAATAAATATAGAGGCAATGTGTCAAACCATGTATTTTCATCTCTTTTAATGTTCTGGCTAAATTATGATAAGCTATGTAGTCTGTGTAATAAAAATTCCCTGAGAGGGCCAAGGGAAGTATGTTTAAAACCATCATTTTTATAGAGTGTAGATAAAAGTGATTGATACTACCTTATTGATAAGATTATTATCAAATACACATGAAAGAATATACATCTGATGATGGGTTTTAGGTACTATTTTGTGTGTACAGTGCTATCTCATAAAAGTTTGAGATATTAAATTACAGTTAAATTATAAACTAGAAATAAGAAAACAAGCACCTGAGGTAGGGAGTTCAAGACTAGCCTGGCCAACATGGAGAAACCCTGTCTCTACTAAAAATACAAAATTAGCTGGGCGTGATGGCGCATGACTGTAATCCCAGCTACTCATGGGGCTGAGGCAGGAGAATCGCTCGAACCCAGGAGGCAGAGATTGCGGTGAGCTGAGATCGTGTCATTGCGCTCCAGCCTGGGCAAAAAGAGCAAAACTCCATCTCAAGAAAAATAAAAATAAAATAAAATAAATAAAAAAAAAGAAAATGCTAATATTTGAACAACTCTATGGGTTAGGTTAGTTAGGCTCTGAGAAAGAGTGGATCTTCTGAGCCTCCCTAAGCCCCATTCATCTACCCTGATGGGTAACATCTGAGCAGCACTGTAATCTCTTCTAGAAAGTTCTGATAGACAATTTTAAGGGACTAAGGAGTGGAATGACTGAAGATTAACTGAAAATAACACCATTTTTCTTATCATTATTACCCCTTTGTTAGTAGAATGATAACCCAACTTCCATCTCATTGTTGAACCTCCCTAGTCCCCGAGTCTGGCTCCTTCCTATCCATGCAAACTTCTCTTCTCCTGCCCTGTTGATAGACACTGTCTATTCCACCTACACACGTTTCTTCAGTTTGTACTGTCACATAATCTTGACTCCAATATTTTGCCCTTCCAAAGACACTTTGCCCTTGCCCTTTGACCTCTCCAAGTGCCAACCATAACTCAACACTCAGTCTCACCTCCTTCATTAGGCTTTCTTTCTTTCTTTTTTTTTTTTTTAATGTTTTATCTTCATTTATTTCTTCTCTAATGCACTTCCCTTTCTTTAGATCCAAATTTCCTATATGATTTTCCTTCTTTTTTTGAGACAGGGTCTCTCTGTTGCCCAAGCTGGAGTGCAGTGGTGCAATCATGGCTCACTGCAGTCTCACCCTTCTGAGTAGCTGGGACTGCAGGCGTGCACCACCATGCAGGCAAATTTTTTAGTTTTTTGTGGAGACAGGGTCTGGCTATATTGCCCAGGCTGGTCTCCAACTCTCAGACTCAAGAGATCCTTCTGCTATGGCCTCTCAAAGTGCTGGGATTACAGGCATGAGCCATGCACCTAGGCTTTCTTTTACTGCTCCATTCTTCATTGATTTCTCCACTTCAAATGTTTATTGGCTATTACTACCTGTAGAATTCATTGAGCAATTCATTAAGTATTGACACAAGACAGATTTTACAATTGTTCCAAGGTTTAGATCATGTCTACACAAATAGATTGTTTTCTTCTAGAAGGTTTCAGTGTTTTTATACCTTTTTTCTCATCACAGTAGTATTTTGATGAATACCAGTTAAATTAAAAATAAATAAGAAAAGTAAGTAATATTGTAACAGGCTTATGTTAAGAAATTTAGGAATATATACTATAATAATAATCATTATTAATAATAACAATATTACTACAACTAATAATCCTAAAAACACAAATAGGTCTTTCTGACCAGCATAGGGCTAGGTTAATACACAAGCTATGACCAAACAACACAATTGATATGCAGTTTACTTAGGTATCCTGATTAATAAAAACAATGTAGGCAGCCAAATCTAATGTAACTAAATGTAACTAGGAAATAGTAATACGGTCAGTCTAATAATATTCTGCAGAGATATAGCCAGAAATTCCTATTTACCATTGATTGCTTTTCAACATTTATCCATACATGAGACTGTTATGTTCTTCCTACATTTGTTCTTTCCTTTGTTGTTAAAGGTGTCAGATGCCTGCCTGCAAATAAAAGAATGGAATCTTTGGTTGCTGCCCTCTTGGAAATGATCAAAAGAATAAGGTATAAAGAAATAGCCCCGTTTTCCTATTTCCTCACCATTTTCAATGACTAATTAAAGCTAAGTTTTGCTTACAGATAACCTGTGATATGCATTTGGGATTGCAAATGAGTGTACATCTAACATCTTACTATCAATATTCCATCCATATTAAACCCACTGTGATTTGATCTATCTGTTATGCTCCTTTAAAAATTAATTTCAAATTATATGTTATCTACCCACACTGTAGCTTTTAAAGGAAATCATTTTTTAATTATGCTAAGATTAATGATTGTAATATTTCCTGGTTAAGAATTTTATTTACTCAGAATGGAAATTAAATTAAATTATATGTTAAAATGAACAGCTTGTGTTTTATAGAGTAAAAGAGTCTGAATTTGGTAACATTATTTCTGGGATATATTGAAAGGCCTTATAATAAATATTGAATATTAAAATATATTCTTATTTTATTAATATTACTCTTATTACTGTTTTTACTATCAATTTATAAGAACCTCCCTTACTAATTTACGAACCTTCTGATCTTTCAAAATTATAAGTTTCCATGACAATATTAAGTGTGCTGTTAAGCATTTTTTAATTTTACTGTGTCCAACTGAAATAGAAATACTATAAAAGATATATTCCCCCGATTATCCTTGCTCAAACTGAGCCCACATCTCGATATGCTGAGAAGATCAAAGTCTATAGAAACGGTCACCTGAAGACAAGTTAACAATTTCCAGTGGTATAAAACAAAGGTATGTCATAGCCCATTTCTCTTAAACTTGTATGTTAATGACTCACAACTGCTCCTGGAAGATTTGGGTTCTTGTTCTTTTGCTTTGAGGAAAGAATATTTGGTGTTTTTCTTCATACTGGTGACATGATTTTGTTGTCACTACAAAATATTGTCAGAAAAATGGTTCAAGAGAACTATTCTAATACTAAAATGATTATTTTGTGCATATAATGAAAATATCTAACCAGTCTATTTCCAATTACTTTTTACTGAGATCATTTGTAATTAATCTGCATGAAAGTATGATACCAGAATCCAAACTAATAAACAGTAAATATTGGTGCTGTGCTTTACCGAGATTTTTAAATGGTGATTTAGTAATTCGTAACATTTACTTTAATATTTTTCTAGACAAGATCATTGAAATTGGTCTACAGGTAAATATATTATGGTCATTTTATCTCTTGTGTTGGAATAGACTGAAACAATTTCTGAAAAATATCTCAATTAATGCTTGAGGGCTGGTGTAGAGGTAGCATGATTATCTCATCAGGTATCAGCTTACATTATGTTTATATAAGAATGTCACTGTTTTCTTCACTCACAATGTGTTTTTGTTCTCAGATGACAGCAGAGTTTACCTACATTCCAGGCTTTAGCACAAAATAGAACCTCAGACACTGAGTGATTAAAGTGATTACCAGTGAGGATGTCCATCTATTTTACTAGATATGCTATGTTTGTTTAGCTATTTAATCAGTTGTTTTAGTTTTCATAAACCACCAAGAAGACTTGTGTAGGATTTATTTTACTGAATTTTATGACTGTGCTATTTATTGCCCTGCCTTGAACAACATGGTATTGTGTTTAAGACAGGACTGTCTTTTTTGTTAGGAAGACATTTGGAAGATGTTTTTTAAGTCTCATCACTAGAAAAATATAACTTTATCAGTATAGTTTTTAAAATATCAAAAATAGTGAAGGCTTGTAACTGAACTTGTTCATCTCTTTGCTTTGGCTTCTAGGAAACTCAGAAAATTATTTATCAATTTATAGCAACTTATGGGATACATCGCTATACATTCTTCTAGTAGTTACTGACTTAATTTTATTTTCACACCCTCAGCATTACCTTGACCTGACTTTTATATCTATTTCCTTTCTCCAAATTCCTTGGAAATGAGGCATTACCCAATAGAATAATTACTTGAAATACTTAACCTTTAGAAATTCTAAAATGGATCAAAACTTATCTTAGAAAGGAAAGAAAAATAGATGCCTGTTAAGAGGAAGAGGGAAGGAGCAAAGACATCTATGGAGTTCAAACCAAGTTGGGCATTGTTCAAACATTTCATAAAGTTTAGTTTAATCATTATAACAGCCAGATAAGCTATTTTCATAATAGCCATTATTACTGAAAATTTATTTTTCTACATACTTATTTAAATGATTTGCGTATGTTAAAAAAAATTAACACAATAGTCTTGTAAGATAGGTACTAGGATTATTCATGAGGCATAAATAGATTTAATATCTTGACCCAGGTCACACAAGTAATGTGCAGAGAAACTGGGATCCAAATCCAGATGTCCCTACTCCAGAGACTCTATCTTGGCATGCCATGCTTTTCCTTATTATCCCCATTTGACCAGTGAAGAAACTTTGGAACTCTAAATATGTAAGTAATTTGATGTAGACAGTGGGTACTGGAGCCTAGATTCAGACCCAGTCTGTTGGCACTAGAACGTGTGTGTTTGTCCTCTGTATCACCCTGTCTTCCAAAACACATTTGATGTTCCAGAAGTTTCTCTATGCCAATGTTTCAAAAATACTTTTCCATATTAACATATCGATTATAGTTATTTTAAATGCCTTGCTTGATGATTTTAACTTTTTGGCTATGTCAGGGCTTATTTTCTCTTGTCTAATGCTCATATGTTGTTGCATTTGTACACATGTGATAATGCTTATAAATTTTGCTTGTATAGATAATGTCTGTACAAGAACAGTAGAGAGAAAAGAAAATATTATTTACCACTGATATTTACCCATTCTTCTGTTACACAGTCAATTTAAGAAGTTGAGTGAATCTAATCTGAGATTTGAGGCTAGGCCTCATTGTAGTTTTCCTTGAGTTATTCAAACACTGTCCTCCAAACTTTTATGGATGTGGTAGATTTTTCCTTTAGCGGGGCTTGAGATTGGCCTACTCAAGATATCCTGACTCTCAAGTGAGAGCTGGTCTGCACACATTGGTAGCAGACTTATTCTGAGTGTGAGATTTATTAGAGTTTATAGCCATCGTAACAGGCCACAACATACACTCCTGAAAATCATAATGATCATAGCAATCACATAGCTGAAAGAATACACTTGCTTGAACTAGTCAATGTAAGAAAAAAGTCTGCTCTCAAGTGAGAGTCAGGATATCTTTACATAGCTGATCTTCCAGCTCTGCAAACCATGGAAGAGTTCTCTCTGCTTTAGAGACTGACTGACAAATTTTTGGTCAGTCAGTTTGCTTCCTAGTCTTCTGCCCTTCAGATGATTTCTATTCACCTGCTACTTTGCCAACAGCCTTTGGAAAACATCTATGTACACTTAATGAGGACCTTGAAACTCTCAGAGAAATGTTTCTCAGGTATTCTCATCCTGTCCCCAGTCTTTCAATGTCTTGCCCTAATGCACATATTGGTAGCAGACTTGTTCTGAGTTTGAGGCTTATTAGGGTTTAAATCCATCGTAACAGGCCACAACATATACTCCTGAAAAATCATCATGATCATAGAAATCACATAGCTGAAAGAAAATACTAGCTTGAACTGGTCAATGTAAGAGCATTTAGATTGATTTTTGCATATTCACAATTCCGTGACCTATGGAAGATGTATATTCAGAACTGATCTACTGTGAGCAGGTTTTCCTTGCTTCTTGGCTAGGCTTAATCTACTATTCAGTATGAATATGTTTTCATACCTATATAATAAAAAATATTTTCAAGTTAAAGAGATCCCCTCATAAATAATATTAGCCAAAAATTAGTCACATTTCCACATCGATATTTTCTTAAAGTACCTGTAAAGCTGAAGTAAAGTACAACAGGCCTGAAAGATTAGAACTGCCTTATTCACAATCGCTGCCAAGCTTGGCTGCTTATTGAGATGACCTGTTGAGGTTTTTAGAAACATAAATTTCCTGCCTACACTGTACCACTCTCCAGGTCCTATCTTTTCCATCAAAATTTCATGAGGTGAAGTGTAAGAATCATTATTATTTTTTAAAAATCTAAATTAGTTCTGATGGAACATGTTTGGGGAATCACTACACTAGGGTTATTACTTTTCTTTTAATCCAAGAGAAAGGATGCAAATAAAGCAATTAGTAACACCAAACAGTATATCAATCCTCACCTGTTTAGCCTAACAAATTTCTTACATATAAATAGATCTTAATATTGTTGGAGAATTGGAATTTTATTGTAAACCATTTGACATATATATCCTTTATTTCTATTACTCTCTTTGTCTTTTAATCTCCAAGACACCGTGTGAAATATTGAAGTCACTACCTTCTTCCTTGCACAGTATTCCTCTGAAGAAAGTAGCAAAATGTTTTACATGTATTTTCACAGGACTGTACCAGTAAAGATGGCAAGGTCTCAACACAGACTTTTTTTTTCTTTTAATTGAGAAGAAAGTTCAGGGACTAAACCCTTATTCCCAAATATGAAAAATAAATGTTAAGTTTCACAAAACCTTGGAGAAAGCAGCATCCAGGAATGCATTAAAAGCATCATTTTTTTCTTAGTAATAAAAACCTGAACTGAGAAGCAATTTAAGTGCAAAATGAACTTGAAATATCTGTCATGTCCTCCTCTCTTTAATAGAAACTAGAGACAGAGATAACCATGCCCAGGACAAAATACTGGAAACCTAATTTAATATAAGTCACACTCAGTAGTGGATGTAGTGGGAACATTGTTTAGATTGAGTTATAACGGCTGCTTAGCTAATACGAGGAAAGTAATATTATGAAGACAGGATCCTGAGTTTGATCAATTTTATCTTCCAAATATCTTTGAGCAGCAAACTCCAGACAGATGGTTATCTAACAAATGTTTATCACTTCTGACAAAAAGTTCTTAACAAGAGTGGGTGCAAATGTATTACTATCATAATAACCTAATACAAATGTAAAAATTATTAATTTATCATGGACCTTGTATATGAGAAATTATATAAAATGAAGATAGCATTAGCCATGAGAACAGTGGATGTCAGAAACTGATAGAAAATTTAAATTATACACTATATATTTAGATGATTTCAGAGTTTGCTAAGTGTTTCACCTAAATTATCTGAGTTAATCTTTAAACAAAGCTATGAAATGCCTCTGTAAGTACGTTGAATAATGGTCACCAAAGAAATCAAATCTTACTCCCCTCGAAATTGTAAATACTACTGTATTTTGAGAAAAAGGTATCTGCAGATGTGATTAGGTTAACAATTTTGTGATGAGGAAATAACCCCAGATTATTTTGTAGGGCAATGAATGCCATAACAAATATTTTTATAAAACAGAGGTAAAGGTTTCACACAGCCAGGAGATGAGAAGGAACTGTGACCTTGTGGACAGATATTAGAATGATATGACCAAAAGTCAAGTAAAGGGAATACTTCTAAACTCATTCTGTGAGGCCAGTATTAACCTGATACAAAAGCAAGTAAGGACACATCAAGAAAAGAAAACTACAGGCCAGTATCACTGATGTATATTTATTGATACAAAAGTCCTCAACAAAATATGAGCAAACCTAATTTAACAACACATTAAAAAGTTTATTCATCATAACCAAGTGGGATTTATCCAAGGGATGCAAGCATGTTTCAACGTATGCAAATTAATCAATGTGATACATAATACCAATAGAATGAAGGACAAAATCAATATTGTTATTTCAATTGATGCTGAAAAACCATTTGATAAAATTCAAAATTATTTAATAGTTAGAACCATCACAAATGGTATAGAAGGAACATACCTAACAGTTAAAAGGCCATATAAGACAGACCCACAGCTAGTATCATACTGAATGGGTAAAAACTAAAAGCCTTTTCTCCAGGATCTAGAACACAACAATGATGCATATTTTCAACACTGTTACTCAACGTAAAGCTGGAAGTGCTAGCTAGAACCATCAGTAAAAGGAAGAAATAAATGGCATTCATATTGGAACGAAAGATGTCAAATTATCCTTGTTTGCAGATTATATAATCTTATATTTTGAGAAAACTAAAGACTCCACAAAAAACTGCTAGAATAACTACATTCTGAATGTGATAAACACATTCAGTAAAGTTGCATAATGAAAAATCAATAAGAAATAATCAGTAGCATTTCTATGTGCCAACAGTAAAAATCTTAAAAAGAAATCAAGATAGCATTCCCATTTACAGTAGATAGCAGATAAAATAAAATTCCTAGGAATAAACTTAACCAAAGAATTAAAATATCTCTATAATGAAAACCATAAAACACTGATGCAGGAAATTGAAGAGGACACCAAAAAGTGTAGATATTCTATGTTCATGGATTTGAAGAATCAATATCTTTCAAATGTCCATATTACCCAAAGCAATCTACAGATTCAATGCAATACCTATCAAAATATCTAATACATTATTCACATAAATGGAACAAACAATGCTAAAATTTATATGGAACCTCAAAAGATCCAGAATAGTCAAAGCTATCCTGAGCAAAAAAGCAACAGTGAACCCACTTTCAGCAAAGGTGCCAAGAACAAACATTGAGAAAAGGACAGAGTCTGGGAAGGGTAGTGGCGGGGAAGTGGGGATAGTTAATGAGTACAAAAGAAACAGAAAGAATGAATAAGACCTAGTATTTGCTAACACAACAGGCTGACTATAGTAAAAAATCATTTAATTTTGCATTTAAAAACAACTAGAAGAGTATAATGGGATTGTTTATAACACAAAGGATAAATGCTTGAAGTAATGGATAAAAAAAGAAATTATTGCTGTCTACTTTGGAGAGTTGGATAATTTCTTCCTTATGTTTCTTAATAGACATTTCCATTTGGTCTGAGTCATTAATTCAAGTATAATAGGATATATTAACAATTGTTCAAGCTACACATTTGCCAATAAGGATGAAATCTATAACAATTCCAGCATCCCTATCATCCCTAGTCAATGGGTTGAGGATAAGCTAAATTTCTTCCAGCTCCACGATAGTCCAAGATAGTCTGATTGGTTACTTCAGCTAAATTCAAAACAAGTATTTTACCACTCTTTCTAATTTGATGACTCACATTGTGGTAATAACTGCCAAAAACAGCAAATAAGTAAGGTATCAGTTATCCCTCAAGAAATCTACCTTGGAAAATCCAGGGCAGCTTCATTTTAGAGCGAATGCCTCAGTCTTCTGAGCTCTCAGTTACTGGTGGTGTTTCCATAAAGACTTGGTCTCTTATCACCACCTGTAAGATGAAAATAACAATGTTTTTGGAAAGGAAGCGAGTTAATTCCTAGCTTCTACACAAGAACTATAATCCCAGCAATATGCACATGTCGTCCCAGGGGAGAAAAGATATGATGATTGCTGAAGTCCTGCTCATGGGACCTCCAACAATCAATGTGGGGGCACAAGTTGATATTGCCTCTAATGTGTTCTCTAGCCCCACTGGTGGATAGAGTCTAGTTCCTGATTTTGAAAAGACTCTGAAGGCAGTTCCATCTATCTTGCTTGTTTTTGCCATCATTTGGATGCTATTCATTTGCCCCAGGCAATGGTTGAGAATGTGGATGGTGAACTTACGGAGAGAAAGAGGAGACTTTTCTTTGGGAGTTGCAAAAGCTGGAATCATTCCATTGTTTGTGATAGACCTTTTGATAAGGTTAGAAGAAAAAGCAGTGGTTGGAGATGTCTGGTTAGGATAGTTCACCCAGCAGACAGTTTAAAGTGTGTGCAACAGTTTTTGTTGTGTTATCACCAGGACATTTTTTCTTGGTATGAAAGGATCCAGGACAGATCTGAAGCAAAAAAATCATTAATGTGTCTCCCCGGTCTACATCTCAGAGACCTAATGGCTTGCTTTCTCAGGGGCGAGGGTAGTTGCTTTTCCTCCAATACCCCAAAATTAGTGTTTCTAATTCCTTTAAGGGGAACTCCACACTTTCAAGCATCTTCTGTACACACTCAGAGCTTTCACATAGTGGGGCTAGTTCCAAATGACAACGTATTTTTACAAAACTCAGAGAGACCCAATGTTTCCCTCTCTTTGACTTGGAGAGCAATGCACTTAACCAAGTGGTCGTTACACTTATGATCTGCTACCATGTCAATTCAACAAGACAATTCAGGTGTCTGACCTAAAATTAATTTTGAATTACTGACACTCCCTTTTGCTAGGTTGTTAGACTATGAATCAGGCTATCCTGGGATTCTTGTTAGGGAAAAAATAATCCTGTCCAGGGATGTCAGGAAAGAATTTTGAATTTTTGATAGTTACAAGTAAAGATCAAAGGTCTAGTGTCATGAGTCTGCCAGAAATAGACAGGGGCAGTGCCCATGGAATATGTTCTCTCATTTAGTGACATTGGGATCAACTTTTGCTCCCATTGATCCACTGGCTTTACTTCAGACAATAGATTAGGGGTCATAATTTCCTATAAAGGAATCACTGCTAATTTTTCATGTGAGGTCAAGTTGCTGCTGAGGATAGGCCAGCTGTGTTCCTGAATATACCATTTTCACTCAGTTAGGGAAGATTTGGGGGCCCTTTCTTCCTTGGTAATAATGCAATCTGAATTGACCAACCTCAATCTAGGTATATCAGGGTAAATATTAATAAGGCCTTATGGGTGAGACATTCAGTGTTGACAAGAGTGCAGTAGTAATTGTAATGGTCTCTTTTCTTTTTAAAAAATTTGTATATATTTAGTGGGTACAAGTACAGTGCTGTCACATGGATATATTGCGTAGCAGTGACATCTGGGCTTTTAGTCATCACCCAAATAATGTACTTTGGACCCACTAAGCAATTTCTTATCCCTCAACCTCCTCCCACACTTCCATCCATCCAAGTCTCCAGTGTCTATTATTTACACTCTATGTCCATGTGTACACATTATTTAGCTCCCTCATGTAAGTGATGACATGTGGTAATGGACTTAACTGTTTCTGAGTTATTTCACTTAAGATAATGGCCTTCCAATTCCTCAGGGATCTAGAACTAGAAATACCATATGACCCAGCCATTGCATTACTGGGTATATACCCAAAGGATTACAAATCATGCTGCTATAAAGACACATGAACACACATGTTTATTGCAGCACTATTCACAATAGCAAAGACTTGGAATCAACCCAAATGTCCATCTGTGACAGACTGGATTAAGAAAATGTGGCACATATACACCATGGAATACTATGCAGCCATTAAAAAGTTTGTGTCCTTTGTAGGGACATGGGTGCAGCTGGAAACCATCATTCTCAGCAATCTTTTGCAGGAACAGAAAACCAAACACCACATGTTCTCACTCATAGGTGGGAATTGAACAATGAGATCACTTGGACATGGGGAGGGGAACATCACACTATTATGGTGGGGGAGGGGGAGGGATGGCATTGGGAGTTATAACTGATGTAAATGACGAATTGATGGGTACTGACGAGTTGATGGGTGCAGCACACCAACATGGCACATGTATACATATGTAACAAACCTGCATGTTGTGCACATGTACCCTAGAACTTAAAGTATAAAGAAAAAAAAAAAGAAACACATCTATGTATAAATAAAGCACTTTTTTCCAAATTAAAAAAAAAAAAGATAATGGCCTTCAGTTACATTCATATTGTTGCAAAATACTTTTTAATGGCTGAATACTATTTTATTGTGTGTGTGTGTGTGTGTATGTATATATATATTACACCTTCTTTATCCAATCATCCATTGATGGACACTTAGGTTGATTCCATATCTTTGCTGTTTTGAATAGTGTCATGATAAACATATGAGTGCAGGTGTCTTTTTGATATAATGATTTGTTTTCCTTTGGGTCAATACCCAGTAGTGGGATTGCTGGATGGAATGCACATTCTATTTTTAGTTATTTGAGAAATTTCCATACTGTTTTCCACAGAAGTTTTACTAATTTACATTCCCATCAACAGTGTATAAACGTTCCCTTTTGTCCTTTTCTCTGCATCCTCACCAACATCTGTTCTTTTTTGACTTTTTAACAATAGCCATTTTCACTGGTATAAGATGATATCTCATGTGGTTTTAATTTGCAATTCTCTTAATGATTAGTGATGTTGAAAATTCTTTTGTATGCTTATTGATCATTTGTATGTCTTCTTTTGAACAACGTCTGTTCATGTCCTTTGCCCACTTTTTAATGGAGTTATCTGTTTTGGTTTTCTTATGCATAGTTTTCAAAAAAGGTGGAATTATTAGTAGTATCAGGGAGGCAATGGGTCCAAAACTCAAATAGATTCCTCCAGGTGGATTCTTGCCAGAGTCTCCAACTGACAAAATCATCATTCTCAGAGAGCTATAACTCAAAGATGTCACTCAGCATGGAAATCTTGTCTTTAGTGTGACAGAGAAACTTAATTTTTAGTTCAATTTAAATCAAATAATATACATATAAATAGCTAATATGACTAATAGCACAGGTCTAGATAAATATCACCTCTTTGAATTACACATAAATCAAGAACAAAATAAAAGATAAGAAAAATCACAAATGGGTTCTATAAAGGATATTCTGTGAGAAGAAGTGAAATATCTTACTGTACTAAAGATTTTAATAAACTGTTGGTCTCTGAAATGTATGTACCATATGGACTAGAAAGACAAAAAAAGAAACCTTGTCACCTATGAAAGAATAAGGATGACAGAAAACAGAAGCCAACTATGAATTAAAGATGTTTCTGATTATGAAAGGGCAAAAACTGGAACAAAATCGAAAATCAAAGAATAAAGTAATTCAAATTAATTTCTCCTGTAGCTTAAAAAAGTATAACTATGCAGAGCAAGAGAGCTCATTAAACTTTAGATAGAATTAATGAAAAGAGACACCAAGAAAAATATTCTTAAACTTTCCATAAAAGGTTGATGAAAATAATTCTACGCTTATCCAAATTGCCTGCAGAAGAACAAAAATCAAGCTATTTTTGGTTTTGTATTTGCAGTAAAATATGCCTAAGCTAAAAGCGTCTATAGAATTTTGAGAGACAAGAGGTTAGTGTTTCTCAAATTTTATGATAACCTAAATGGTTTTGATATTTGAAGAAAAGAGAAAAACATTTGCAAAATACTCAAGGGCTCAGGAACCTTGCTAACCATGAGTATTTCTGAACAATATATTAGAAAATAACTCAGTCAACTGACAGTTTAATCAAAATAGGAACACAAGAATGAAAATGGCTCAAGCCTGTAATCCCAGCACTTTGGGAGGCCGAGACGGACGGATCACGAGGTCAGGAGATCGAGACCATCCTGGCTAACACTGTGAAACCCCGTCTCTACTAAAAAATACAAAAAACTAGCCGGGCGACGTGGCGGGCACCTATAGTCCCAGCTACTCGGGAGGCTGAGGCAGGAGAATGTCGTGAACCCGGAAGGCGGAGATTGCAGTGAGCTGAGATCCGGCCACTGCACTCCAGCCCGGGCGACAGAGCGAGACTCCGTCTCAAAAAAAGAAAAAAAAAAAAAAAGAAAAATTATCACTTTCTCTGAATAAGTGGTAAGCATTTAAAATAGTTAAATAAAATTACATCTAAAACTTCTTTGAAATTAATGTTATCAGTCTAAAAGGTAATGCCAATTTTATTGTTGTGAGAGTATGTTAAATATAAATGAATTAGAGATAATCTGGGTATTAAGATATATATTACACTTACAAAAACCCATGTATGCAAGAGTGGGTAGAAAATAAAAATGTGGCAAATATTTCATTTTTCATTCTAAATTGTTAAAAAATAAATGTTAAAAAGTAGTTTTGAAAATTTTAATAAGTATTTATAAAATAACTCTAGTAAACACTGATAACATTAAAATTACTGAATAAATAAAACAAAATAAGTCAACATAGCAAAAATTTTAAAAATTTGAAAAAGTAAAATGCGAAAGTATGAAAACTATAAAAGATTATATCAAAAGGAAATATGACCAAACATCTATTATAGTAATAAGCACAAGTATTTATTTTTTCTCTGTCATAAGGTAAACTTAAATGCAAATCTACATGGCTTATATGAGTGAAGACTAAAATAAAATTTCTTAGAAATGTAAAAAATGAGAATTGTATAGTTTTGCCAAATAAATTCAAATCAGATGAAAATAAGCAACTATTAATTTTATGTAAAATAATAAACATATCAAAAAGCACTAAATAAGGAAGTAATTTTGTATTCATAAGAAGTGCAAAATACAAAAATATATGTATAAAGCATCATAGTTTATGAGAATAATGAAAAGTATAACAAATATTGTTAAATAACACAAGAAGACAATGATAGAAACATAACTGTGCAGTAATTTAACAAAACTTTATAATGCTAGATGATTTTATAATCAATAAAGCTGCAAAAATTTCATTTTTTTACCATACTGAAAGATAATATTTCTGCAATAAGCACAAAAGAACGGCATTATCATTAGAAAATCAAGAATTCATATAATTATATCAAATCATTAAAAAAGAAGAGTCAAAATAATCAAAATAATATCCTTTATGGAGAATATCCATATGTACATAGCTTATCAAACAATCAGAATTATTCTGAAATTTAAAAATCTACAAAAATGGTAAGCCAACACATAAATATATGCATTGGCTATATTAAACCAAGAAATTTCACTGATAAGACTATGAGAAAAATTCTTCAAAATAACCAGGACGTATATTGGTAGACATACACACACACATACACACACACATATAGAGAAGGACAGTGAATGTCACTAATTTATGTAGTCTTAATATGATCATTTAAAATGGAGAAACACTTTAAGGAATAAAGTTTATCCTAAATTCACTTATATGATGAATGCAGCCTCTACTAAAGTTTCAATGGATTTCTTAAGAAGAGGACATTCTAGAATTAAAATTCAAGGGTAATGTCAAAGTGAATTTTAAAACAAAAGTGATGAACAAGCTCCTTGACTTTTTATTCCAGATGTGATAGTACTTTGCATATAACAATATTATTGTGGAAGGAAATAAACAGAGGAATGGGAAAGAATAGCTCTTGTAAAGAGTTGAAAAATATTACAAGATACTGATATTGAACAAAGGATGCAAATCAAAATATATTTCAACATATATTTCAGTCTGCAAAATATTGTTGGAAAATTAGCTATTTAAAAATGCATATTTAAACCTTACAATAAACATGAAATAAAGCCAAGAAGCATTAAAATATTAACCACAAAACTTCATATTATAAAAGCAAGATGATTCAATATCCTTAAAACATAAAAATTATACACAGTATATATAAATTTCATATAAAAGTAATGTATTTTATATAAATATATAAAAATAAAATGCTATTACCTCAAATGAAAATTAGCAAATGACACAACCTTCTACTCACAAAAAAATAGAAATAAATGTCCAATTAAACTACAAAAAAACATTTTTCTAATATATATGACCAATTAAACTACAAAAAATGTTTTTCTATCATACATAAATGAAAACTAAACTAAAACTAAAAACTGTTATCCTGGGTTCGTTTTATCTTATGAGCTTTTAAAAGCAGCAGCAGAAGGCAGAAGTGTCAGTCAGAAATGGCACGGAAGGAGGGAGGAGAGATGAAACAGAAGGGGAGTTTGGGGAGATTAGAAGCATGAGAAGGACTCAACCTGCCTTTGCTAGCTTTGAAGATGGAGAAAGGCGCTCCAGCCAAAACATTTGAATGGCTTCACAGCCGACATACAGCAAGTTATCTTGGACTTCAGTCCTACAACTGCATGGAAGTAAATTTTTCCAACAGCCTGAATGAGCTTGGAAGTGGATTCATTCCTAGATCCTCTAAAAGTAACACAGCCGTACTCACACTTTGATTTCAGCCTTGCGAAACCAGGACCAGAGAAACAGCTGAACCATAATGTGCCTGAACTTCTGATCCATAGAACGCTAAGATAATAAGAGTATTGTTTTATGTCTCAAATTGGTGGTAACTTGGTGAGAGAACAATAACAAACTACTGGAAAAATTTCTCTCCTGATGATTTGGCAGAGATTAAACAAACAAAAAATCATTACCAGAAGACAGGCACAACTATATTTAGTACTGGCAACATAATTTGTCTCAGATTTTCTAGCAACTAATTTCATAGTATGTGTCTAGAGCCTTAAAGATGTTCATAGTCTGTGCTAATTCTATCTCTGTCAGAACCCACCATTATGACCTAAGCAGAACTATGAACTAAAGTTTAAATATAAGGGTATTGGCCAGATGCAGTGGCTCATGCCTGTAAGCCCAGAACTTTAGGAGGCCAACGGGGGCAGATTACTTGAGGTCAGGTGTTCAAGACCAGCCTGGTCAACATGGAGAAACCCTGTCTCTACTAAAAACACAAAAATTAGCCAGGCGTGGTGGTGGGTGTCTGTAATCCCAGCTACTAGGGAGGCTAAGGCAGGATAATGGCTTGAGCATGGGAGGCAGGGATTGCAGTGAGCGGAGATCGTGCCACTATACTCTAGCCTGAGTGACAGAGCGAGACTCCTTTCTCAATATAAATAAATAAATTAAATAAATAAATAAAATATAAGTGTATTATCCATAGTAGCAAACATTTAGAAACCACCTTTAATTCCAAATAAATTATAATCATTTATATGTTGAAGTATTATTAAGGGAATAATGTCATATTATAAAAAATAAATATATTTGAATATACTCAATATATAGGACCAGATGAAAAAGTGTGCTTCAAAAATAAACAAAATCTCTCAATATCTCTACTGTCTATCCATCCACTCATTAGCACATACATGCACACACACCACATTGAAAACAGACTGGGAAGAAATATAATCAAGTGTTAATAGTGGGTATTTCTAGTGGAAAAAATTATAAATATTTTAAGTCTTCAAATTTCTAATTTATAGTTTTCTGTTTTTCAATATTTTTGTAATCATGTGAATTATGTTTGTGATAAAGCTATTAAGAATCAAACATTATTTCACATTTTTGAAATAGAAATGTTACATGTGTAGATTTAATATGTAGATAGACTCTTAGATATATTAAAATTTTAAATATGCCTCTTACTTTGTATATCTGATTTTTACTTTTTTTTTTCAACCAGGAAATCTTGATTATATATGTGGGAACACTTGATTTTTCAGAAGCATATTTTAGAGTTGTCACTAACCTTTCTTTTTTCTGTTTCTTGGGCTTATAATTAACGTTTCCTTTTATGCTTACATATTGACATATGAACCAAAAACCTTGTATTTATTTTTGGATTACACACGTAGAATCTAATAGCATCTAAATAAATGTAATATTCAGCCGATCAAATAACTGTACATCTGTTGCATTGCAAATAAAAAAAGGTACTTTACTCAATGGAAACAATAAAAAGCTAAAACAAACAAACAAAACCTGACCATGCCATCTTCATTATGATCAAGGCTGTGAAAATTAGCATCATTTCTTCTCTTTTCTTAGAAATTACAGCTTCACAAATATGTTCATATATACTCACAAAATCCAGTTTTAGTGAAGTTACAAGAAAGATAAAACCCACAACCCCCACCTCCCATTAAGACTGTTAAGAACAACTGATATTGGGCAAAAGCCATGCAGGAACAGGTAAGAGGAAAAGAGGAGGATCCAATGGAATCAAATTTCGGGAAATTTTGGCAAGAACGTCCTTCATGGTTAGGGTATTTTTTAAAATAGAAAAGCATGATCTTGTATTTTCAACAATGGAAAAGAAAATTAGAGTAGACAGAAGTAGACCCTTTAGAACTAATTTGGTTCAGAGTAAACAAGAAGAGATGGCTTTAAAAAGAACCACGCTATAAACCACTTTATAAACACATGTCATGACAACACTGGACGCTATGTGTTTCTTCCTGACTGAGTCCCAACTCCCATATCACAGGAACCTCCTGAAAATAACACATCAGAGACAATCCAAATTCAATGCTGAGGCACAAATCAGCACAGCATAGCACAGAGATACTGCAACAAAACATGTAAAAAGAAGTAGCCAAACTTATTAATAAATAAATATCACCAGGAAAATGTTACTACATAGCAGATGAAAATTGTGCCAAAATATTTTGGTTTAAATGTCATAAAAAATCAATGGCTTCTTTAAACAAAAACTGTATCAGCAAAACAAGAATTCTGTAACCAGATAGTGAGTCATGGGGAGAAAATGAAACATAAGAAAGAGGAATAAGAAAAAAAAAAGACATGCTTAGAAAACTTAAGACAGAACTGAAAGGGATACAAGCAAGAAGAGAGATAATGTAAGGCTCAGTAATGATCAAAGATAATATAGTAATAATACTTTGAAGCAAGAATGTGTTGTAAAATAAAATGTTGGAAAGGCAATACACATAAAAAAGGAAGTTTAACATGCCAATAACTAGAATTCCTGAAGAAAACAGATGAAATAATGGAAAATAGCAAATACTTAAATATATAATTTAGACTTCAATTTTTCGTACTGATTGTACCAATAGATTACCCACCAAAAAGAATATAAAATTTGAGTGTAATAAAAAAGCAGCTACCTTAAGACAGTAGAGAATAAAGAAAAGTAGGCAGATTCCGGTGGCAAGTATATGCTCAGAAGAGTGGAGTTACATGAAGTGGATTTTTGCCTTCCCAGCTGTTATCCTAAGGCCAGATGCAGTCATCCTACTGTGCGCATTCTTCTTCTCTTGAAAATTTAGAAAAACAAATTCAGGAAAACTGTGGTTACTGGAAGGGTGTTCTCAGAAGGTGAAGAGCTGGAGAGGGGATTGTGTGACTAGCCACATCACCGGCTCCCGTAAGTCAACAATAAACAAGCTCTACAAAAACAGTTCTACCAAAGATAAAGAATATGAACTTATAACAATGCTATAACCTAAGGAAGAAACCTTAACAAAAAAGTTTAAAATAGAATAAAACTTATAGAATAAGAAAATACATATTTTTTGACAGCTGTATGTTGTGTTTGTATTTTAAACTAAGTATTGCAAAAGAGTAAAACAGTTTTTTAAAATTAAAAAGTTTACAAAAGTAAAAACAATTCAGTAAGCTGAAGTCAATTTTTTATTAAAGAAAGAAAAAAATGCTTTAAAAAGTAAGTCTACTATAGTCTAAGCAAGCAGTGTTTATAAAGTCTATAGTAGTGTACAGAACGTTCTGGGCCTTCACATTCATTCACTACTCACTACTCACCAAGGGCAACTTCCAGTCCTGCAGGCTCCATTCATGGTAAGTGCCTTATACAAATGTACCATTTTTTAAAATCTTTAATACCATATTTTACTGTACTTTTTCTCTGTTCAGTTATGTTTAGATACACAGATACTTACCATTCTGTTCCACTGGCTACAGTATTCAGGACAGCGTGATGTACAGGTTTATAGTCTAGGAGCAATAGTCTATACCACACAGTTTAGGTGTGTAGTAGGCTATACCATCTAGTAGGTTATACTTTGTGTAAGTACACTTAATGATGTTTGCTCAAGGACAAAATCACAATGTTATTTTGATATATTAGATTGATTTTTATATATGTTTAGATTGAATTTGGGTATTTCTATTTTTTGTTTTAAAAATCTATTTTTAAAAATAAATGCTTCCTGTCTCCAATTTTCAGTGAAGCTTTTGGTTTTAATTCCTGTTAATATATTTAAAAGACCTTCCCTTACACTTTTTCCTACCACAAGGAGAAAAAAATCCTTCCAAAAAGAATAAAATCTAATTTGGCAGTATTGTATGTCAGGGAATCACTACTTTTATTTTGTTATGTTGCAGAATTTTGAAAAGAGATTTACATTTTACTAGGGATAAAAAAAATCTTTTTAGAAACTGTTGAATGGTCTGTTGTTACTGAATTCAGTATCTTCTAGTCTGTCCTTGACATGAAATATTCCTGTCCTATGAGTTCATATTTTGTTTTCAGGTCCTTCCACTTTGTCATTTAATCCACATTGCAGCTATATAAAAAAATATTTTAAAAAGAAAGTTATCCAACAGAATATTTTAGGAAATAAGATGCTCAAGACATTTTCACTTGCCAGAGGGAAGAGGAGGGGGCACTATATATGATAATCACAAATATGAGAAGCCACTGACATTGTGTACTGACAGTGAGTCAATAATTTTCACCAAATATTTTAGAAAAGTTGTGGCTCAAAGTAGCTTGGATAAATGCTGAAACTGATTATTTCCAAATTTAGTAGAAATAATAAGTGACAATCAATGTAATTTTTACTCCACAAGGATGTGTGTATGTGTGTATACGCACACACACATATAAATGTATATACATATATATGAAATTTCACAAGTAATTAACACATTTCTAGTTTTCTTATAGCTTACTGCTGGGAGCATCCCTTACACCAGTAGTTCTAATCTTTCATGTGACTATGAATTACCTGTGCTCAAAACAGAAGTTAAGATACCTTAGTTCCACTCCTAGAGACCTCAATTCTGACAGTCCTGGACTCTAGCCTGGGAATTTGTGATTCTGTTGCAGAGATGGATGGACTACACTGATAAGAAAAGACTTTTATAATCTCTTTCATTTTAAATAGTGGTTTATTCTTTCCCCATACATTGTTATTCTTTCCTTGAAAAGTTGAGTTAAGCCCCAAATAAATAGCGCACTTTTTTTTACATTCTGCATTTCCACTTTTTTCCAGCATTGTTTTGAGATACTTCAACCAAGCATGATTCTTTACAACACGCAATTTATTAAAATAACTTATAATAAGCGTCTTACCTTCCTTTTATTTATCAATAATCTGTTCCTTTTCTTATTCCCAAATCACAATAAAGGAAATACATGATTTATTATTATTATTATTATTATTATTTTGAAACAGGGTCTTGCTTTGTCACCTGGGCTGGAGTGCAGTGCCAGGATCCCAGCTCCTGCAGCCTTGACTTCCTCAGTCTCAGGTAATCCTTCCACCTGAGTGTCCTGAGTAGCTGGGACTACAGGCATGGGCCACCACATCTCACATCTGGATTTTTTTTCTTTCTTTTTTTTTTGTTTTTTTAGACACAGGGTTTCGTCATGTTGCTCAGGCTGGTTTTGAACTCCTGGGCTCAAGAAATCTACCTGCCTTAGCCTACCAAAGTGCTGAGATTACAGGAGTGAGCCACTATACCTGGCCATGGAGATTTATTATTGTTCTCCTTTCTTTCACTCTAGTTATCGTCACCCGTAATTATTCAATCTGTACCAAAATTTTCCAATCTGTATATTCCTTGTTTCAGTTTATTGGCCATGAGATATCTGTCAATTTCTTGAACATTTACTATCCCAAAAATTGCAAAGCAGCATAAGATCAAAGCTGCTTGAGGTGGTAGCCTACTAATGTGGTACAGCTTGAGGCATGCCAGATGGTGTCCTGACAGAATAATAATAAGTTCTGGGGTACATGTGCAGAACGTGCAGGTTTGTTACATAGGCATACACGTGCCATAGTGGTTTGCTGCACCCATCATCTACATTAGGTATTTCTCCTAATGCTATCCCTTCCCCAGTCCCCCAGCCCCTGACAGGCCTTCATGTATGATGCCCGCCTCCCACCGTGTCTATGTGCTCCCATTGTTCAACTCCCACTTATGATTGAGAACATGTTGTGTTTGGTTTTCTGTTCTTGTGTTAGTTTGCTGAGAATGATGGTTTCCAGCTTCATCCATGTCCCCTCAAAGGACATGAGCTCATCCTTTTTTATGGCTGCATAGTATTCCATGGTGTATATATGCCACATTTCCTTTATCCAGTCTATCATTGATGGGAATTTGGGTTGGTTCAAGTCTTTGCTATTGTGAACAGTGCTGCAATAAACATACATGTGCATGTGTCCTTATAGCAGAATGATTTATAATCCTTTGGGTATACACCCAGGAATAGGATTGCTGGGTCAAATGATATTTCTAGTTTTAGATCCTTGAGGAATCACTATACTGTCTTCTACAATAGTTGAACTAATTTACACTCCCACCAACAGTGTATAAGCGTTCTTATTTCTCCACATCCTCTCCAGCATCTGTTGTTTCCTGACTTTTTAATCATCACAATTCTAACTGGTGTGAGATGGTATCTCATTGTGGTTTTGGTTTGCATTTCTCTAATGACCAGTGATGATGAACTTTCTTTCATATGTTTGTTGGCTGCATAAATGTTTTCTTTTGAGAAGTGTCTGTTCATATCCTTCACCCACTTTTTGATGGGGTTGTTTATTTCTTGTAAATTTGTTTAAGTTCTTTGTAGATTCTGGATATTAGCTCTTTGTCAGATGGATAGATTGCAAAATTTTTCTACCATTCTGTAGGTTGCCTGTTCACTCTGATGGTAGTTTCTTTTGCTGTGCAGAAGTTCTTTAGTTTAATTAGATCCCATTTATTAATTTTGGCTTTTGTCACCATTGCTTTTTGTATTTTAGTCATGAAGTCTTTGCCCATGCCTATGTCCTCAATGGTATTGCCTAGGTTTTCTTCTAGGTTTTTTATGGTTTTAGGTCTTATGTTTAAGTCTTTAATCCATCTTAAGTTAATTTTTATATAAGGTGTAAAGAAGGGATCCAGTTTCAGCTTTCTGCACATGGCTAGCCAGTTTTCCCAACATCATCTATTAAATAGGGAGTTCTTTCCCCATTGCTTGTTTTTGTCAGGCTTGTCCAAGATCAGATGGTTGTAGATTTGTGGTGTTATTTCTGAGGCCTTTGTTCTGTTCCATTGGTCTATATACCTGTTTTGGTTACTGTAGCCTGGTAGTATAGTTTGAAGCCAGGTAGCATGATGCCTCCAGCTTTGTTCTTTTTGATTAGGATTTTCTTGGATATGCCTGTTCTTTTTTGGCTCCATATGAAATTTAAAGTAGATTTTCCAATTCTATGAAGAAAGTCAGTGGTAGCTTGATGGGGATAGCATTGATTCTATAAATTACTTTGGGCAGTAAGGCCATTTTCACAATATTGACTCTTCCTATCCATAAGCATGGAATGTTTTTCCATTTGTTTGTGTCCTCTCTTATTTCCTTGAGCAGTGATTTGTAGTTCTCCTTGAAGAGGTCCTTCACATCCCTTGTAAGTTATATTCCTAGGTATTTTATTCTCTTTCTACCAATTGTGAATGGGAGTTCACTCATGATTTGGTTCTCTATTCATCTGTTATTATTACATAGGAATGCTTGCAGCACATCTAAAAGCTTATCCACCATGACCAAGTCTACTTCATCCCTGGGATGCAAGGCTGGTTCAACATATGCAAATTGAAAAACGTAATCCAGCACAAACAGAACCAATGACAAAAACAACATGATTATCTCAATAGATGCAGAAAGGGCCTTCGACAAAATTCAACAGCACTTCTTGCTAAAAGCTCTCAATAAACTAGGTATTGATGGAACATATCTCAAAATAATAAGAGCTATTTATGACAAACCCACAGCCAATATCATACTGAATGGGCAAAACCTGGAAACATTCCCTTTGAAAACCGGCATATGCCGGGCGCTGTGGCTCAAGCCTGTAATCCCAGCACTTTGGGAGGCCGAGATGGGCGGATCACGAGGTCAGGAGATCGAGACCATCCTGGCTAACATGGTGAAACCCCGTCTCTACTAAAAATACAAAAACTAGCCGGGCGAGGTGGCGGGCGCCTGTAGTCCCAGCTACTCGGGAGGCAGAGGCAGGAGAATGGCGTAAACCCGGGAGGCGGAGCTTGCAGTGAGCTGAGATCTGGCCACTGCACTCCAGTCCGGGCGACAGAGAGAGACTCCGCCACAAAAAAAAAAAAAAAAAAAAAAAAAAAAGAAAACTGGCATAGGACAAAGATCCCCTCTCTCACCTCTCCTGTTCAACATCGTATTGGAAATTCTGGCCAGGGCAATCAGGCAAGAGAAATAAATAAGGGGTGTTCAATTAGGGAAAGAGGAGGTCAAATTATCTCTGTTTGCAGATGACATGATTGTATATTTAGAAATCTCCATTGTCTCTGCACAAAATCTCCTTAAGCTGATGAGCAACTTCAGCAAAGTCTCAGGTTACAGAATCAATGTGCAAAAATCATGAAGTTTCACGTTTTAGGGTTTCACTCATTTGGATTAAACCTTGTCCCATCATGTGGTGAAAAGGGAACACTTATACACTGCTGGTTGGAATGTAAATTAGTACAACTTCTATGGAAAACAATATGGAGATTTCTTAAAGAATTACAAATAGAACTACCATTTGATCCAGTAATCCCTTGTTCAATACTAGGTACTGAACCAAAGGAAAATGTCATTATTTTAAAGTAATTATATAAAGAAGACACCTGTACATGTATGTTTATCACAGCACAATTCACAACTGCAAAGATGTGGAATCAACTTTAATGCCCATCAACCAATGAGTGAATAAGGAAAATGTGGTGTGTATATACATATACACACACACCATGGATACTATTCAACCATAAAAAAAGAATGACATAATGCCTTTTGCAGCAACTTGAATGAAACTGGAGACCATTATCCTAAGTGAAGTAATTCAGAAAAGGAAGACCAAATACCAAATGTTCTCACTTATAAGTGGGAGCTAAACTATGGGTACACAAAGGCATATAGCATGGTATAATGAACATTGGAGATTTAGAAGGGGGAAAGTAGCAGGGAGCAAGGAATGAAAAACTACCTACTGGGTACAATACACTCTATTCGGGTGACAGGTACACTAAATTCCAAGACTACCACCATACAATTCATCCAAGTACACAAAAACTACTTATACCCCAAAGCTATTGAAATAAAAAATAAAAACAATAAAAAATTCAAAAATAAAGTAAATAAATCTTATCTTCAGCAGACATCCTCTTCTTCAAATGCTCATCTAGTGGGCAGTCTAGCTTTTAGAATGCAGATTTAAAGAATCTTTAAGGACTCTTGATATGTAGCTTTGAAAAATTTACTTATGTCTAAGAAATTGCAAATGAGGATTGCATGCAGGATATTTATGAGAATCAAATAAAATATCATCATGTAGGTAAAATTTGTTTTCATCAATGGTTATTTTTGGGGTGAACTATATTGCTACTTAATTTGTTAGGATGCCTGAGAGGAAGAGGCAATGAATCAAGTTTAGAAGTGAAAGAAGTGAAGTTTGGTAGTGAGGAAGAGGAAACAAATCAGAGAGGTCAGAGGAAGCAATGGGGTAAAGACAAGGAGGAATAATGAAAACAAAACTTCATGAAAGCAAGTTAGCAAAGTAAAAAAATTTGCCTAATTCATGATTTTGCCTGGGATTAGCTTTGTGTTCAGTTAGGTCAATAGAATAAACTTCTTGGTCTTGAATTTGTGTTTATTAAATTGATTGTGATTGTGATGGTGGTGAAATGAAAGTGTGTCTATAAAGCATTATTCACTCTAAGACATTAACCACATTTTACTTAATACTAATGAGGATGGTGAGAATGAGGTTGATAGAACTTGATCCGTAGAGCTACATGAAGGTAGCCACTATTTGTTTATTCAGGCACACTGAATATGGTGGAAAAATAGCTAGTTCAGGTTAAGTGACAGCTGAAAATTCTGACTCCTGTAATGAGAGCAACGTGATTTAAATTTGAGGTGCAAACTATTTGTTTACGTATGACTAGCTAGCCCAATGCATAGCAGTTATAGGTGGGAAAAACAGAATATTTCAAGAATAATGTGCTGATCCTGAGGAATTTGTTCTTGACTTTTAGGCAATATCACAAGATAGTGTAATTGTTATTCATTCATTCATTACCAGTGGTGGGTGTCTGGATGGTTAATTGGCTTCTTTTCAAGCCCTTGGGAAATACTGGAGATTAGGCAGCATTATGCCCCAGACTCCTTCATGCTTTAAGGAGAATGTTAGTAATAGTCTAGTGGAACAGGAATTTTTTTTTTTTTTTTTAATGAAAATTAAGTCCATGTCAGGAAAGAAAGGATAGATGAGAAAGATCAAGACAGAAAGCAGCTATCCCTTAAGGACACCAATCTTAAAATGACAATGACAGATGAATGGTGAGCATAAAATGATTATAATGTAACTAAATTATTAAATTTATTTCTACTAAGGAAAGGTTTTTTTATTGCATTAAAATAACTGAGAACGTAACATTGGTTTTTATTCCTCTAAATCAAGGCACTGTACTTAACAACTGATACTATTTTAGTATGTTTGCAATTTTAATAATTTTTTATTAATAATTTCACAGGAATACTCTTTCTTTAATAAAAATATTATATATTTTAACAAGGCATATATTATTATAAGTAGAGAGGTAAAAAGATACTTTTTGAAGTCTTAATTTTTTCTTTAGTGAAAATATTTATTTTCAAAAATCTGCAATAAAACCTCACAACTTGTAGTCCATAGAAATTCTTTTAAAAATATGTGTATGATTTACCCAAAACTTTGAAATAGTTGTTATGAGTGATAACTGACATGTATTTTTATGATTGTAAAATAATGTATTAAAAGAGAAATTTCTATCTCTGTTTAGATGAAATGCTTTTTCCTACCATGTCTTCAGGAGTTGTCACACTTTCATGTCTAATTTGTATCCTCATTGAACATTTTGGTGCCACATGGGTAACTTCTCAGAGTTGAACCTTTTTGGCTTTGCAATGTTCAGCCTTAAAATATGGTTTTACCTGAATCATGTCAGAGAAGCTCTTCATTTAGCTTATCTCGGTATCACTCTCTGCCCCTCAGCCCCAAACCACACGCTGAGTTTAATTTCTGACAGGTCCTTTTATGGATGCTGTTGGGCAGCAGTGCACCATCTAGGTGAAAGTGGTGATTGAAATCAGGCCTTTGTCAAGGTAGCATGGCTGGATTCACTGTGGAACCATGCTTCATTTCAGCTGGTGTCTACAAGGATATCTCAGCATTCATGATGCAGCAGCGACATTCCTAAATTGCTGTGATGCAGAGTCTCTGAAAATCACAAAGGAGTAATTACAGTTATATAAAGTGGAAATTTAAACAATGCTGGCCCTTCATGTCCACAGTACATTTTTGCTTATTTAAGGCAAATGTTGTTTAACTCATAAGATTCTGTTGACACTAGCTGTTTTCATTATTTTAACTCAGGTTTTTACTTAAAAAAAAAGTGTACCACATGGTTAAAATCATTTTGTACTAAGACTATCCATTTAAGATCCCTTCCCCCACCACTCCAGTTAAAATCTAAAAATAAAATAAAACCATAGTTTTGTTAAAGGAGGGTGGTAAACATTAATGAAAAAAATGTTAATTTTGGATTAGCATAATTAATATTTGAAAGCAGGTGTTTAAAAAGTCTCTGGAAAAAATTATGTATTCCTGCATGTATTAGTTAGTATACTTCTAAAATATCTATTGGTATATTGCAACCTACAGTCTTTTTCAGTGACCACAATACCAGGCAAACAGAGGCCAAATTAATTCCCTTTTGTGGTACTACTAATATGCTATTAGGTTTGAACATCTAAGTGCTGACAGACAAACCACAGCAACAACAACAGACAGTAGTTCTATCTTGCAGGTTTGACATGGCCAAGTGTATTTTAATAAAATAACACCAAGATTGTCAAGTTGTTGGTTGAATGATTTTGATCATAATAATTGCAAGACTTAAAACGCTGACACATGATGTACAGAAGAGGAAAAGGAAGGTGGGGAGGTGGGGAAGAATATCTGTTTCACATGTCTAAATGGCTATAATGTGAAAAAGAGACTTTTTCATCAGAAGAAACTGGAATCACTTATAAAATTTACAAAATAGAGATTTTAGGACCCTACCCCAGACTACTGAATAAAAAGAATTAGGGATGTCTCCTGAAAAACTGCATTTTAAAAATATCTCCAGGTAAGTATAATTAGACAGCCAAAATTGGGAACCCCCATTTACATGATTCATAATAGAATCAGAATAAATCAGTGTTAGCTCCCTGGGAACAGAAACAGGAATTAAATGAATTTTCATCCTTTTTGTCCTGTATAATGCCTGTCACATAGTAGTTACTGAAATATTTGTTAGATGAATGAATGAAGATACTGGGAGGCATGTTTCATTCAAACATAATGAAAATGTATTTTATCAACTAGAATTGTCGTTTCTTGTGCCCGCAGCTGTTAAAGCAATGGCTAGATGATTACTTATTGGTGTTGCTGGTATCAGAAAAGTGCAGGGACTGACATATAGTAAGCGCTCAAGAAACGCTTCACAAATTAATGGGTAAACTAAATGTGAGTTTATACTCCATGCATTTCTTGATCAAATTAAGTGACTGTGAAACAGATCAGTGGTGGAATTATAATCAGATCAATAAGAACAAATGAGCTGATGAATAACTCATTCTATAAGAGAACATAGATATAATTAAACAACTTTTTGGCATTTCTCAAAAATGACAGATCTTCAACTTTAGTGGTATACAAACACCTCTAAGATCCGTAAGTTTAAATGCCAAATCCACTCTTGATTCTTCAGCAACATTCCTGACCCAAATTAATCACTAGCAACATTGTACCATTCAAAGTACCTTCTGTTTACCTTTCTTTTACCATTCATTATTTATTTGAGAATGTATTTGTTTTTCTCTTGTAAAATCTACCTTCCTTGAGGACAAGGGCATTATCATTTTGCCCTCCTCCAACCTCCTCCCGATGATAGGTCTGTTTGACTTGGTAGTTGTTAACTGTTGTGCCTGAGCTATGTCGTTCATTGTGCCAGCACATGGAGCACTTTTAGTAACTTGACAGTTCTCTTGACTGTCAATCAATGTTAAAGTTCTGCTATTGCTTATCAGGCACTAAAATTGTATGCTGATTTAAAGACAAAAATCCAATTATACATGAATATTTTACGTCTGATTCTTTACCTCATTACAGCACATGGATCTTCTTACTTTTTCTTCTTCTTTGGGCAGGGAAGAGTAGCCAGCTGCATGGTCAGTTTTCTTTCTTTTTGTTCCTCAAGATTTGCTTGTTTAAAAAATCTGTATCTATCTATCTATCTATCCATCCATCCATCATATACTGAGGCAGAGCTTACTACCATCTTACACAAGATGGTTACAAGACTTTCAAGTTTGTAAATGCATGGGCTTCGAAAGTTATACAATATACATTTTGACAGTTCAATTGATTTATGCACCCAGGATGAGTGATTTGTGTATTATTTCAAGAATAAGGCACACTTCATTTTACAGAGCTCGTTTTCACTGTTGTCTCTTGATGGTCTAAAGGAAATGTGAGCCACTTTTTTTTTTTTTTTTAATTTGCAGCTCCATTAGTCTCTCTGTATTCCCTTCCTTCATAGGATTGAAGAAAAATATTTGGTGAATTCCTTCAAAGACACATTATTATTGTCCAAGCTTTAAGGTGTCTAGACTCTTTGATGAATGTGTGATTGGGGGCAAGCTTCAGGCTGAGGTTATTGATGGCATACTAAGTAATCACACAACTTTTATAGTAGGAAGAATAGTACAGGTGGCGGCTGCTAGCTGACCAAAGAGCTCAAGCATAATCTCCCCCACCTGCTTTTCCTTAACTCACTGTTCACAATATGCTCCATGTATGTGCGGTTTAGGTTTGGTAGAGACTTAGGGAGAGAATACACACAATGAGTGGGTTTTGCCCTCTGTTTTAGTTCTTGGGTTTCCTCATATTCCCGTGGCTGTGGTTTGCCATGAAGTCTCTAAGAATTAAAGCTGAAAACAATGAAAAATGTACCCCCATGGGAATACCTTGTAAAGTCTTAGAGCCCCCTCCAGAATCTCCCTGTTCTGATGCTGGTGATGCTCTAGAACCGGCAGGTAGTGTTTTATTGTACTTTGTCCAGGGTTTACATTTTGTATCTGCTGGGAGATGTGTCTGGTAGGAGTTTATTTGGTCATTTTAGTAGAACTCCCCTAGTATTTTTCAAATATTGTTCCTTAAATTTTAAAGGAGAATGGCAGCATATCAATCCTACAATTTACCCTCTGAGATCGTTTTCAAAAGAACTTGTTTAGCCTACTTCGTGTAAGTAACTAAGTTTATTTCTCAACATAAATTATAAACTCAGTAATTAAAATGGAATTAACACTTAGTAATTCATTTGATAAGAGCAGAGTTCACGGAAATAGTTAAGGGAGTCTCCTCACATCTAAAATAATATGGAGTAATCTGCCACAAGATCAGACAATTAAGGACTGAGAATTAGAATTCATGGAATCATCAAATCTTGGTATTGGACAGTACCTTAGAACTCATTAAGCTTTGTACCTAAAACTAGAATTCCATCCATAGTATCTCCCCACAACATAGTTATTATGGACTACAAAACTATGCTGATAAAAATATTAAACATGGCAGTAAAGTAGATAGGAATAGTTAGCTAGAAATGGTGAAATGTCATGTAGCTTTTCTCATACTGAACTACAGTGTAATTTTTTTATTTTAAAATTTCAAATGTCTAGGTTAGCTTTGCCATTGTACTATTTTATAATTTTTACTGTATAACTTTCATGCTCATAGAATCAAATAATCAGGACTCTTCTGGGTAATTAATGTCATAGTCATACATTAGAAACTAGAATTAATTTATTTTTTGGAAGGATAAGTTACAAGAGAGTCAATTAAAGCAGTTTCCTAATGACAAAATAAGAAAAACAACTTTGGATCACTTTAGTTTCTTCTATAACCCTTACAAAGTCAACTCCAAAGAGTTTCTGAAACATAAATTCTTATATTGAAAAAATTTAACAGGAGAATCTAAATGACAAAGAATTATACAATTTCTGATCATGTATCAAAATGATAGTGTTAGGAAAGCATTAGCATCTTTCTTGGCGGTGTTCTATATACCAACATAAAAGAACATTTGAAATGAACTTTAAAACTTACAAGCCTTTGCCCAAAACTCATTAATTCTCATCTAAAATAATTATAAATATTGGATTAGCACAGTAATCACTTAAAAACTAAATGCAAATAAACATGTGGAATTTTTTTTCAAATATCCTTAATATTTATGCAGTACACTGCTTCCAAGAACAAATATACATAGTAAATAACTCCAACAGGGAACAGAACAATGTATTGAGGACAAGAACTGAATCTAATCAGATTCATAATATGATAATTTTCAAAAGATAAACTTAATGTTGTATCCATATATTCCCTAGGGATCAGGGAGGCACTGGTGTTTTATAACAGCAATAAATTTAAAAATAATCTGCCTGCTTAGTAAATCTTAAACAAACACCACTGCACTCCCACCCCTTTCACCACTAACATCAAGTCCTGTGAGGAAAAAATGAAGCACAAATGCAGTTAATCTCAAAATAAAGCTATTTTCTTTCTACATGATAACAAGATGAATGTGGAAGATCCACAATTTTCAAAATGCCAGTGTGGGGAATAGCATTATTTGTATCCTTTAAAAAAATGCCAGTGGTATTCTTGCCTATTCAGTTCTACTGAAGAGTCTAGTCCACAAAGTGAACTCAATGAAGGAGAATTTAGTGAATGGATTTATTACAGCTAAGTCTCCTTGAATACTGTCTTTTATGAGAGTGGATATACTAACTCCCTCCTTTCTTATTTTCCGGAGCCAGGTTTTTCACTGCAAGTGAACCAGGTTTCACTCCCTTCTTACATGTACGTGCTCGTGCATTACCCTTTCTCATCTGTCCCTTCAGCCTCTCCCTCTCTACTCTTTGCTCTTAGCTTACAAATATGGTCTAGTGCTGCTCCTCCATAAACACCAAAATCAAATTATTTTTCCAGGTCTTTTTTCGATTTCCAAAGGCATCATACTTTTTCTTTCCCTTTCAAAGAGAGCCAAGCTACTTAAAAGTACAATGTACAATTTAGGTCTCTTCCTTACTTTCCTTCACTTCTCAGCACATTACAATTGGTGTTCTGCCCACATCACACTCTCTAAATGACTCTTGCCAAGGTTAGCAATCAGTGCCCACATTACCAACTCTTCCTTCCTACTGGGAACTTCTGTTTTCCCTAGGCACAGGTACTTTTTTTTTTTTTTTTTTTCACCTTTTCATGTTCTCCTCCCTCCTACCTCTTCTGACTATTTATTCTGTCTTTTCTCAATACCTCTTGCTTACAAGCTACTGTTTTCCGGGATTCTGTCCCTGGATCTTCCTTGTCACTCTGTCAAGTCAGGATAAGCTAAGTTGCAACTAAATACCACAACAATCTCAGCAGCTTAATACAACCTTTTTTATTTTGTTCATACTACACGTTCATTTCAATTCAACCAAATATCTTCTTCCCACTGTTGTTATTCAGATCCATAGGCTTACAGAGCCTCCAATACCTGGAATATGCCTAGTCACAGTGGCAGAGGGAAAAGAACATGGAAAATTACGCATCAGTTCTTCAAAGTTTCTGTTCCAAGGAAGCGTAAATCTCTCCCTTTTTTATTGGCTCAAGTAAGTAATGTGGTCAAACCTAACTTCAGATGAGGTGAGTAAATATAATACCATAATGTGCACAAAAAGAGGAAGCCAGAATATCTGAGAATGGCTTCAATGACCATTTCAGTCTCTCAGTTGTGAAGTAAAAATATGAAATACAAAATAAAATATGAAATAAAAATGATGGTTTCAATGAGCACATAAATGTTAATGCCTTGAAATCTTTATTTTAGGCTTATATCTCTTAATCTAATTAACTATACATACAACTTTCTACTAGATACCTCCATTCAAATATACAAATCTTGAAATCAACCTATCTCAACTGAACTCATTACTAAAACTTCTTATCTTGCTTACCTTCCAAGAACAAAAGTCAGACACTTGGGTGGGAGTTATTTCCATTTTATTCCTCCTGTTTATCTCATGTATCAATGAGAATGTACTCTAACTCAATTAATGATAATATTGTTAGAATCTATGACCTCCACTCTATTCACATTGTTTCCTTAATGTAATCTCTTCCTATTTATTCTTGAATTGCTGCAACTGCCCCTTTTTGTGATCGTCCTTCTACTGTCCAAACTATCTTTCCTAAACTATCCTTGTCACAGCTGTCAAAGTTATCTGTCATGAATTTGATCACTTATTATTATTATTATTACTTTTTTTTTTTTTTTTTTTTGAGATGTAGTCTCGCTGTAGCCCAGACTGGAGTGCAGTGGCGCCATCTTGGCTCACTGCAACCTCTGCCTCCCAGATTCAAGCAATTCTCCATCTCAGCCTCCTGAGTAGCTGGGATTACAGGTGCCTGCCACCATGCCTGGCTAATTTTTTTGTATTTTTGTAGAGATGGGGTTTCACCATCTTAGTCAGGCTAGTCTTGAACTCCTGATCTTGTGATCTGCCCGCCTCAGCCTCCCAAAGTGTTGGGAGTACAGGCATGAGCCACAACAGCTCACTTATTATTTTAAAATGCTTTTTTCTTGTTAGCTCTAGAATAATGTCCAAACTTGTATTGCATTGTCCCTTTTATGATATGATCTTTGATCATCTGGCTAGCTTCATCTCTCTCCTCGTCCTCCAGTTCATCACTTTCTATGATGTGAAATTGGAAAGTTCACTAAAAAATAAAGGAGAAGTGAAAATAAAAGACACCTTCATAAAGAAGTTTTTTAGTAAAAAAGCATGGAAAGAAAACTCAGGTTTGATGCCAAAACTGAGGGAGCCTATGGTCCTTAGTAGGAAGTTCTGACTCCTGTTAGTCAGACGTTGTATTCACCTGGAAAGATTGTTGAGCTCTGAGTAGGAGACTGACAGAGATAGTTTTGCTTTTAGAGAAAGACAATTAGCATGTGGAATCAGTAGGTCCTTGAATTCAGACCATGAAGGGGTGTCCAATCATGACATTTAGGATATTTATACCTTGATGAAAAGCTGTATCTGTAGGTAATAGTATATTACTATGTGAACAGTAATAACACTTCTCAGCTACATAGCAATGACCAAGTGAGTAGGGTCATATAGTACATACGGCTTGCCCCTTCCAGAGCTATGGGAGAGCACATTCTTTATGAACATGGTGCAGGATTAGAATGAGGATGATCGTCAGATATGATTTGCATTCTATGGGATTTTTAAACATGTAAATGCTACAGATTCAAGATAGAAGAAAATAAAAGAAAATTTTAGAAATTTGACTTCTTTGAGACAAGAAAAAGTAACATAGATTTATATTTTCACACCTACACAATCCTTGCTACTGGATCTACACAAGGGCTAAGCTACAGTAAGTGGTGAAGGAGGAGAGGTTTTTGTAGGAGTAACTGTTTTTCCCTTATTTTTCTTTTTCTTTCCCTCTACTCATACCTATCTCTCTCTCTCTTTTTTTTTTTTTTGGAGACTGGGTCTCACTCTGTCACCAAGGCTGGAGTGCAATGGCCGGATCTCAGCTCACTGCAAGCTCCGCCTCCCGGGTTTATGCCATTCTCCTGCCTCAGCCTCCCGAGTAGCTGGGACTACAGGTGCCCACCACCTCACCCAGCTAGTTTTTTGTATTTTTTAGTAGAGACGAGGTTTCACCGTGTTAGCCAGGAAGGTCTCGATCTCCTGACCTTGTGATCCGCCCATCTCAGCCTCCCAAAGTGCTGGGATTGCAGGCTTGAGCCACCGCGCCCGGCCATACCTATTTCTTATAATATAGTTTAAAAGAGAAAAAAACATAATTCCTCTAGTAGACTGCAGTCTTAGAAAGTATCTTTTATTTCCTACTAAGGGAAAATCAAATGCAAAGAGGAAAGTTTCTCAAGTTACTAGTATAACATGAGTGAATAAAAAGTAGATGTTTTCCTTCAACTGCCTAACATTTATAAGCAGAAAGATGAATTAGCAGAATGACAGGTGTTGGGAAATGACAAAAGGAAACAGATTACTGATGGGAATCAAATTACTTAGTCCTTCAGTTACATTTCAAGCATAAATAAAGTAAAACAATTAATCTTTTATTTCTGCCACCTGTAAATCTGCCAGGGATTGCATGCTCAATAGCATTAACGAATTGCAATGGAAAGACAGGCTGGGCTAATCTATCCTTTACTCTGTAACTTCGAAGCCACCATATTTGATAACTGCAATCATTTCCTACAGTGTCTGTATGACAGTCCATGAGGTAGAATGGCTTATAGACTGAAAAAACCCTCACAATTACATTGAACGGGGGTGAAAATCGTTAACATTCACCCGAAAGGAAGGTGCAAGGTACACGATCCCACACTAACGATAATATTAAGCATTATGTGGCCAATTTCTGGATTGCAAGGCACAAGTAAGGATGGGAGACTAAGAATGGATAAACTAGAAAACAATTATCGTGTGTTGTTTCCGCTTTTAAGAGGTCAGAAAGTGTAATGATTTGTTGTCACAACTATGGCATTTTAAAAAAATAAATAAAATGTAAAGAAACAAACAACTATCATTTGTGGCAGATGCCACTAAATTTTCACATGTTACTGCATCTCTTAACCATAATTGTGATTTTAGAACTTATGTCTTCATCGTAACAAACTGAAAAATCTGAGTAGGCACTGTAATATGAAAGAAATCCTTATCTATTATAATTTGTATCATAATAAATTAGCCTGAAAATTAGTTTGTAGACCTATACCTCGACTCCTACCCCAAAGCTATGATGTCTCTAAGGCCGTTCAGCCTATTCCTAACACAAGTCTTTGGTGTTTTCTTTTCTCCTGATACTGACACAAATCTTCTCCTCCTTTGTAGTTTTCTCTGTTACACACCTCCCCTCACTAAGTAATTGAGCATATGTTTGACCATCCTCGCTTTCCTAACTCTACTAATGAGGAAATACATTAGTAGAAGACCTTATGAAAATTCTGCTAAATATTAGGTTTTCTCTTATTTTAATGACAAATTGTTTCTTTCTAGTAAAGTATCATTTCCTTTTCACCATCCCTAACTCAAATTCAGAAACACTCTTTTTGTTTATGTAGTTGGTGTTTTCCTCTAGGTTGTCACCCAGCATATTTATTTCTCTTTAGGTTGCCCCTCTTCTGAGGGATTTAGCAGTTAATCATATGTCTTGTCATGACTACTGCAAGCAATTGGATTTTGTTTGATTTTTAATGAAGCTGTGCATTGTGATGTTTCATTTCCATTTTTGGCCTGTGGTGATAACTTATTAGCAAAGCACAAGGAGAGAAAAGGGATTGAGGGAAAGAGAAATGAAACCTCTCAGGTCATTCTGGCTTCTTCTAATTTTTAAATATATTCTCAGCAGTTGTATCTCCCACATCCCATAAAATTGCTGAAAGCCAAATACTGCCTAGATACAAGAAAATATGAATTGATTCTGGCCTGTTGGAAATTCCAAGCCCTGTGGAGCTCTCAGTAGTGTTTTCATCTTTTAAAAAATGTTTCTACTTGGATTATTTTTTTCTTTAGAATCAAGCTTTATAGTTAATTGCTGATAACATCCTTTTTTACTTAGTTTTATATGGAGCAATCAAGTCTGCTTTCTTCTCTCTCTATCTAGCTTCCAAAAATCATGGCTATTTTGAGAATTTTTTCCCTCTGAGGTTAGCTAGTTTCCTGGGGCGAACAACAAATGCATTAAATGTCCAACCAAAGAAAAAATGCAATCTGATTTTTAAAAAATGTTTCAAAAATGTGTTCTCTAACTAAATTTTGTAATTGTAACTCTGGAGAGTGAGTCACATTGTTTAAATCGCCCAAGACATTTTCCTCCAGCATGTAAGCATTTTAAGATGCTCACGATGGCTCAAGCCTGTAATCCCAGCACTTTGGGAGGCCGAGGCGGGCGGATCACAAGGTCAGGAGATCGAGACCATCCTGGCTAACACGGTGAAACCCCGTCTCTACTAAAAAGTACAAAAAACTAGCCGGGCGAGGTGGCGGGCGCCTGTAGTCCCAGCTACTACTCGGGAGGCTGAGGCAGGAGAATGGCGTGAACCCGGGAGGCGGAGCTTGCAGTGAGCTGAGATCCGGCCACTGCACTCCAGCCTGGGCGACAGAGCGAGACTCCGTCTCAAAAAAAAAAAAAAAAAAAAAAAAGATGCTCACGAAGATAGTCTGGGCATAGAAGCAAGGGGATAGTTATGGCCTCTGCTTGACCCCAGATAGCTCTGTCCAACTTTGTATGTTTATAACACCTCCCCTACCTGAGCCTAAAACCTTGTTGTTTTTTAATGAAAACAAAAATTGGGTATTGATTCCAGAAGCTACGTAAAATATATAGACTTGGAATGAGGGTTGTAGCTATCTTCTGGTATAGCTCATCTATAAGCTTGTTAGTTGTTACGTTGGGACCCTAAGGGAATAAAAAAACGATAGGCAAATGCTGGAAAAAGCGGTGCAGGGTGGGGGGTGACAGTGGCATTTGGCTATGGCAGCAGTGGCCCAGGATGTCAATAAATGAAGCAGCCTAAGTATTGGCAGACCTAGATGGAGTTTGGATAAAAGTGGTCGTCTTTTTAATTACTATTTTTTGGTAGTCCAATTTTATTACTGTGGTTAAAGACAATGATGACTATAATTATTTTTGCATCATTTAGCATTGATATCTTTTGACATAAGAAACTACCACCACAGTGAAGGTGAATACCATATTCATCCATTTAGCATTAATAATTATTTTTTTAATCTGAAAGCATGTGTATTTATCTTTTAGTCTTATGAACATTTTATTGTGAGCTTTTTTTTTTTTTTTTTTTTGACACGGAGTCTCGCTCTGTGGCCCAGGCTGGAGTGCAGTGGCCGAAACTCAGCTCACTACAAGCTCCGCCTCCCGGGTTTACGCCATTCTCCTGCCTCAGCCTCCCGAGTAGCTGGGACTACAGGCGCCCGCCACCTCGCCTGGCTAGCTTTTTGTATTTTTTGGTAGAGACGGGGTTTCACCGTGTTAGCCAGGATGGTCTTGATCTCCTGACCTCGTGATCCGCCCGTCTTGGCCTCCCAAAGTGCTGGGATTACAGACTTGAGCCACCGGGCCCGGCCGAACATTTTGTTTTGAAAGAATTGTAGATTCTACACTTGTGATTAATAATGCAGAGAGATCTCTTCTATCTGCTACTCAGTTTCCCTCAATGGTAATATCTTTAAAAAAAAAATATTTTAAAGTGACAAATAAAAGTTATACATATTTGTCATATACAACATGTTCTTTTGAAATATGTATATATTATGGACTGTCAAAATCAAGAAAGGTGCCTAAAACTTAAAGAACATGGAGAACCATCTGGTCAAGATTCAGTACTACACTACATTTATATCCCCGTTTCTTATGTCCATACCCAGTATTTCTTATGCTTCTTCCCTTGTATCACCCCAAAACAGCTAATTAAAATAAAACACACACACACACACACACACACACACACACACACACACACTTGATTCTATTGGAGAATTAAACAGGAAAAAAAATAAACAGACTAATCTCCCATATAACTATAAAAACATTCATTCAAAAAATTTCTAGCTCTTTAAAGTGAAAGGAGCAGACCCTCAGAAAGATGGGAGTATTATGACAGACATTGAACAAAGCAAATACAAACATACCCACTGCCTCAAAGATCCTTTATACTCTTCAATGTGAGTTAAGCAATTTTTAATAAAAGTTACTATTTTCATTTGCTGCCATACCGATTTCTTCATACTTGTAAGAACACATTATACGGGCTAGGTGTGGTGGCTCACACCTGTAATCACAGCCCTTTGGGAGTCAGAGGCGGGTGGATCACCTGAAGTCAGGAGTTTGAGACCAGCCTGGCCAACATGGTGAAACCCCGCCTGTACTAAGAATACAAAAATTAGCCAGGTGTTGTGGAGCGCCTTTAATCCCAGCTACTCGGGAGGCTGAGGCAGGAGAATCGCTTGAACCCGGGAGGTGGAAGTTGCAGTGAGCCGAGATCACGCCACTGCACTCCAGCCTGGGTGACAGAGTGAGATTCTGTCTCAAAACAAACAAACAAAACATTATAAGGAGTTATAAACATGTTACTTGTTACTTGCCACTGTTACTTCAGCAGTCACTACCAGGTGGTAGGTATTGGGATTTAGAAGGGAAACCCAAATGTAGACAAACTTGTCAAATGTTGTGTTGGTCTTTTGGCCTGTGCTGCCCTTGATTTTTAAACCACTTACCACTTGTGCAGGACTCACTTGCAAGCTCTTTTACTGTGCCAGTGTGCTCATTCTTTCTCCTCGTTTTCCTTATCAGGAAAATATTTGCACACATTTGTACAAAAAAAAAAAAAAAAGGAAATAATGACTTTCTTAGTGTTTCTATTCCTAAAATGTCTATGTTTTAAGAGTGTCCATGAATCACTTAAATAGTTAAGGATCAATGAAAAGACGACAGATAGATTTCTCTGGAAACCACCCAATGTGGGTATACATTATAACATTTAAATGTTAGGCAGACAATTCTTGAGATGGTTGGCAAGGTTGGATAAGATTGATTGAAGTTTAGTAATTTAAATGTATTTAAATGTTTATTATGTTTTACATAGCAGAGTCTATTAATTGAGTATTTTTGCTTATCTTTCATGATTGAATAATGCCAATTTCTAGATTTGATCCCTTGAAAAGGGGCCATAGGATGCGTTTGAGAAAAATTGTTAGAATTCAAAAAGTTTTATACAAGAATACATCACTACCTTTACCTAGGAATGATAATCCATTCAGCAATCCAAAGCAACATTCCAGTTCTTAATATATTGCCTTGAAATCCCTTTAAAAAGGGGTGGTCAATATAAATTTTCCCTTTGGTTTTAGAGAATGTGCTCATAAAAGCTTTAGTGTAATCACACCTGTAATCCCAGACCTTTGGGAGGCAGAGGTGGGTGGATCACCTGAGATCAGGAGTTCGAGACCAGCCTGGCCAACATGGTGAAACCCCTCCACTACTAAGAATACAAAAATTAGCCAAGTGTGATGGAGCACCTTTAATCCCAGCTACTCAGGAGACTGAAGCAAGAGAATCACCTCAACCAACTTAACTGGGTTAAAACTAAGTCCATGAAGGCATACATACCCACTATTTTTTAAATAAGATTTATTTTTTAGAGCAATTTCAAAGCAAAATTGAGCAAAATTAAGGTACAGAGGTTTTCCATCCACTTCCTGCCCCTATGCATGCATAGCTTCCCCACTCCCAACATTCCCCACCAGAGTGGCACATTTGTTACAATTGAGGAACATACTTTGACACATCATTATCACCCAGAGGCCACAGTTTACATCAGGACTCATTCCTGGTGTATATTCTATGGCTTTGGGAAAGTACGTAATGACATATATCTAGCATATATAATATCACACAAAGTAGTTCTACTGCCCTAAACATCCTCTGTGCTCTGCCTATTTATCCCCAACACCCTAACCCCGGCAGCAACTGACCTTTTTACTATCTCTATAATTTTGCCTTTTCCAGGATTGTTTCTTAATATAAAGACATAAAAATTAAGTATCTTCAAATTAGAAGCTTAAAGTTTTGAAACTATCTCATTGTAAAAGTTACTCATGTCTCAAGAAACTTAATCCGTTGTTACTGTTCTTTGGAGAAAAGTTTCTAAATTTAGAATAAAGTCTCTTTCACTGTGAGCAAATCTTCAAAACCATATTACAAACATTCAAACATCAAAAGAAAATATAGGTGAAAGACCCATATTATATGAAAATATTCTTGATAGGCTTTGAACATCAATGTATCACACATATCTTCAAGTACATTGTAAAATTAGAGTTTTCCAACAAACTTGTACTGGATGGACCACTAATATCCTGTGGTTTTAGTCAGGGTCAGTCAGGAGACAGAAAAAAAAAATACCAGTGAGTTGAATAGGAAAAGTTTATAAGGGTTTGTTAACTACTAAAAAGTGGTTAACTATGAAAGGATACAATATGCTACGGTTACTATTAAAAGAGTTAAAATGGACTGTAAGAGGTCAAGAATTAATGAGCTAAAAGAAACAAGAACAGCTATGACCACTAAGTTGGGGGAGAGAGGGGAATGACATTTCTCCTTTGCCAGCTGTTAGACTTTGTCAATAAAGGCTGTTGGAGGCACATTGCCAGGCACATGGCTCCAGGAGGACACTCCCTTCTGGGTACCAAGATTGCTTCCTTATTATTTAGCACAGAGGCTCAGTAACCTGCACAAGACAGCTCTTTCCACAAACAGTTCTGGAGACCAGTTTGGTAGTAGTTCCAGTCATGTTTGCAGGCAGCTGTCTTCCAGTTGGTGTGCCAGGCCTATCTAGCAGCTTCATTTCCCACCTTCTGACAGGTTTCTTCACGACTGGCACACTGAGTGTTACTGTGGTAGCTGTACCAGCTTTGAAGAGACCTGAATTCACCCTTAGGGAAGACCTTCTAAGTCCCCTGCTCTTTGTTCTTTCATTCCGCTCTCTCCCCCAGTTTAGTGGTAATAGCTGCCTTTGTTTCCTTTGGGTCACTAATTCTTGACCTCTTAGAGTCCACTCTAACTCTTTTAATAGTAACCATAGCATATTGTGTCCTTTCATAGTTAACCACGTTTTAGTAGTTAGCAAACCTTTGTGTTAACTTTTCCTGTTCAACTCACTGGTATTTTTTGTGTGTCCTGACTGACCCTTAGTAATATACTGATTATTTTTTTGGTATAGTTTATTACCATGTCGTAGAAAAAGTAAAACTGTCCACATTCTCCATTCAAGAAATTATATTATTATTAATTATCTTAACAAATAGGAAATACACTACCAAGTCATTGAAAACAGCACAGAGAGAAGCCATTTTATGATAGACCAATGACATTATTAAGTGTGTGTGTGTGTGTGAGTGTGTGTGTGTATATATATATATTCTAAATTAGTGTGATATATTGTATTACTGAAGTTCAGGAAATAATATGATTTTTAAAAAGTGACTTCCTATGAGAAGATAATATCCCCTACTGTCAGGTAACTATAAGTTCTATAATGGTTACTGAATTAAGTGGTTACAAATGATTATAGTGTATAGTTGGGTAGGATGAGGAGAATATGATTGTGAGAGACTTATTTTTATCATCTGATAGCAAGAATGATAAAAATTTGCTCACAAGCTATTTGTAAGTAATTATGATAGTGGATATTAGCACAACGAGTGCAACCTATAACATAATAGTCAATAAAAGGACTGAATAATATGTGTGACAGAAGATACTTAAGAATTCCGAGTCACATATTAGTGATTGGTAGAACTAGGATTGTAGTCAGTGTATACCTAAATCCAAAGTCCATGCTCTCCCTAACCTGGTAATTGTAACCTGGAAATGGAAAGTACAATAAAAAAGGCACCTGGGAAGCAGGCAATACAACATGTTGATGAAAACATTCTCTCCTTACCAAATCAGAGTGATTTTGATGGATTTTAATGTATGTCTTGAGTAATTGTAAACTATAATGTGTTACTGTGCAGTGATTTAAAAACACCTAGTACATTATTCCTTTGCTATCAATCACAAACCCCTTCCCCTTCTTAGTTTAAAAGCGGCAATTTAAAAGCAGAATTCTTCCCAGTACATGGCTGGCAGCCAGCACCTTCGGATCAGAATTGACTTCCAGGATAAAACTCAGTTGTCATCCCTGCTAGGTAGTGACAGGATTGGTAGAACTCTCCATGTAATCAGAAAGGCTGGGTGCTAGGCAGATGAGTAAAGCAGGGAAGAAAAAAAAAAGTATTAAATCACCTTTCTACCAGGGAATCTACCAGACAAAAAGAAGAGATTGGGGCAGAAGGTGAGGTATAGGGAGGTAACACAGAAACTGAGGTAAAAGGAAGTATTGTAGCCAAAGGGTAGCCAAGGTCTGAATTGAGTGATGGCTTACTGAACACAGCTAGAGTTAGAAAAGAAAGTACTGGGAGCTATGGCAGATATGGGTGACAATGCTGGAAAGATTTTTAATTAATAGAAAGGCAAATACAAAGAAAAATAGAACAGCAGATATTTTATCATAATGACATAGTGATAGTAGAAAAACTTGAAACTGTATCACAGCATACAGACAAAAATGTAAATCAACATACAATAACCTGTTTCTAATGGACAGCTGAAGCCATAAGGTGTATCTCAAGGAGATAGTGATGAAGAGAGAACAATAACAAAAACGAAAGAACAGAGGGATGTGTTCCTGGGCTTACCATGTGGCTGCATTGGATGGAGTTAGATGGATATGGGTTATCTTTGAAAGACACTTAAGCCTTTCATATGAGATTTATACAGACAGGAATTAAGAGTTTGGGGATTTGAGTAGTGGAGAGTTGAAATAGAGGCATGAGACTGGGATTCTTAAAGGGAGGCATGCTCATTAAAGATGGCATGAAGAAAAACATGTGTCCACTGTCACAGGGAGATGCAGGAGTGTGGAACATGTGGCATAAGCTGTATACATTTGAACGTCCTATCTTTATGTGCTTCATGTCCCTTGTTTATGCATTCTTAAGTGTAACTTTTTGTCACTCTTACCCAAAGTTACAAAAAATACCCTCCATCTATTTGAAAACACAATATTTTAAGTAATAGTTTAAAAAATTCAGAACATATAATAGTGATTGCAAATACTTTGGTACTGAATAATAATGAAACATGAAATGTAAGAAAAGTATTATTGATAAGGAAAAGTATAGCCTTTAATGTTTATATTACAAAAGAAAAACAATTTGAAAATTAAGTATCCAAGTCAACAAGTTAGATAAAAAGAATATAGCAAAACATTACCTCATAATGCTGAATTGTGCAGCTATCCCCTTGACAGCCTATTAAAAATTGCACTGTGTGTGTTAATCCCACTAGATAAAATGGAAATAAAAGTGAAACATTTTAAAAGAAAAGCATGCACAAAAAAAGCCCTGGATAATTTTTACACATTGGGTGAGAGAAGAATTTATTACATAATACAAAATAACCGCAAACCAAAGAAGGAAAATATTGATCCATTTTGATGTACACAAAGCCTAGCAAATAAACAAACAAAAAATGCGCAGGACATCAATACACATCATGAACAAAATGTAAATGTAAACCATGGACTCAGAGCAGAGATTTGCCACATTCATAACAAACACAGAGTAGGTATCCAAAATATATAAAGAACTACTCTAAAGAAATAAGAAAAAGGCAAAATTTTCAATAAAAAAAATAAAGGAAATTAATAAGTATTTCACAGACAACAACGCCTAAATGGCTAATAAACATTTGAACAGATGTTCATTTTAATAGCTATTCATAAAATGCAAATGCAAACAATAAGGCATTATTTTACACCCATCAGATTGGTGAAAATTAAAAAGTTGACAATAACAATTGTTGCTCAGACGGTCTGGCAAAAAAAAGTTGTCATGACAGATTGACAGTTGTTTGAGTTGTCACAACGATTTGAAGAACAATTTGGCAGGATATGGTAACGTCGAAGACGAAATTAAGCAGTTACCGCATGAGAAGTTTCATTTTCTGAATGTGTACCTTTGAGGAACTCTTATTTAAATACATGATATAATATGAAGAAAAATCTTTAAGTATTATTTTTAATAGGAGTAAAATTATAAGCAACCTTAAACATCAATGGATAGAAGAAAAGATAAATTGTGATATGTTCATATAGTAAAATAATATTTAGCAGCCAGTAAACTAAAATTTCTTCTGTCAGCCTGGTAAATTACTAAACATAATATCTAATGTTAACACAATATTTAACCAATACAGAAGATTGTCCAATACAAAATGATAAAATGTTTCAAAGTTTAAACATGCAAATAATAATACATAGTTTAAGAATATATACAGATAAAGTAATAACATAAACACTTGTAAATAAAAAAAAGTGAAATACCCCAGTTAGATAAAAGTTAGCTGTGTACCACTCTGGGCAATATACACTCTCCTCAGGTTATTGTTTTTTTATCTGTATAGCCCAGGAAAATTTCTTTTGCCCTGCTGAACGCCTGATGGTAACGACAGTAACGGTCACAAATGCTGGTATCCAGGATGAATAGAAGAAACAAAAATCCCTGATGTGCAATTTTTTATAGATGCTGAGGCTTGCCAAATTCAGCTTCTTTGAATTATACATTAAGAAAGAGATAAATAAATGAAGAAATTAAGAGATCCAAGAATCAAGGAAACAATGAAGTTTCTATCTTTGACCTGAGAACCAGAATACCTGGAATCTAGTCCAGTCTATTTCATTAAAGGATTGTTTTGTTCTGTTTGTTTGTTGTAGGTAATCAGTTTTCTGGGTTTCAGTTTCCTCCATCATAAAATAAGAGCATCGAATTAATGTTAGCTGCTTTCCATTTAAAGCCCACTTGCTCTCTAATTCTAAATCTGTATTTGAAGATTCTCATCTTTCTGACATAAAATTGCAGAGGGATGGATTACTGTCATTCCTAACTGATGTCCCAAAGATGATGAGTTCCTTGTTGGTTTAAGCCTGGTATTTCCTTAGTCAATAGAGCAATACTAAGCTGTCCTTGGCACTGGGCGTGTTATAGGTATCCCACTGACACAGATTAATTAACTGATCTTCCTAATGAGGCAGGATTCCCATGGCACCTGAGCCAGAAGTGGTTAATGATGTCTGCTGCTGCTTAGTTTCATAACTGTATACGAAGTAGGTTTTCAAATAAACCACTCTCAGGGATGTCAATGGCAACTAAGACATTTCTGATGCTCTGATGTTCTTTTGGCAATCGCTAGAGTGTGATACAGTCAGGAAGGCTCTTCTTAGTGCATCTTTTACTAGAACTCGTTCTGTTTCTGTAAGTTACTGTCTCCGTCTCTGGCCTGACCTTTATTAAAGGAGGCTCTCTCATGGCAGGTACTGCTCTCCTCTGCTTCCTAATACATCGAATTGAATTTTACATATGTGTTGAATTGTTTGATAATAGAACAAAGTGCCTCTGATGGCACTCTGGTCAAATTACAGATTTCAGAGGTCCCTAAAATAGATCATATCAGGCTTTTTTCTAAAAAAAACTTTCAACTTTAATTTTAGATTCAGTGGGTACATCTTCATGTTTGCTACATGGGTGTATTGCATGATGCTGAGGTTTGGGGCACGGGTGATCCCGTGTCCCAGGTAGTGATCATAGTATCCAAAAGGTAGTTTTGCCCATGACCCACTCCCTCTGTCTTCCCTCTGGTAGTCCTTAGTGTCTGTTGTTCCTGTCTTCACATCTATATGTACTCAATGTTTAGCTTCCACTTTGTGGTATTTGGTTTGTTTTCTGTTCCTGTGTTAATTCACTTAGGATAATGGCCTCCAGCTGCATCCATGTTGCAGCAAAGAATATGATTTCATTTTGTTTTCATGTTTGCATAGTATTCCATGGTGTATATATACCACATTTTTCTTTATCTAATCCACTGTTGATGGGCACCTAGATTGATTCTATGTCATTGCTATCCATCAGATGTTAGTGAAGACTCTCCATTGATCCCTTTTCAAATATAGACTATATAAGTGATCTGTGAGCTTAGTGTATCAGATCACTAACAGGATTGCTTAGGGGTGTAATTGGTAGCTTAGTTTTATGTGTAAGTGATATCTGTGCTTTGCTGCAGCTAAACAATTTTTCTACATGAAGCCACACAATTATTGCAACCTGGGGAGCAACAATTTTGGTATATAAAAGTAATTCTAACAGAATCCAAAAATGCTGTGTTAACAGTTCACTGATCATTTAATGGGAGCCACATCTATTAAATGTCTTCATATTGTTATGAGGAATATTTTATCACTGGAAATAAAGCTAAACTCATCAGGAAGTCAGGGAAAGAGCCCTACAAAACAGACTAACAAACACTTTGGAGTCAGCTGATCTTCAGTCTGGTAATCTACCATTATATTAGTCAAAATTCATTTATCACTTTTTACTATATTCCAGGCTATGTTCTATGGGCTTAAAATATGTTTCCATTGACAATTCACAACAACTACATTAAGTAAGAAACTGCTGTTTTTCCTATTGAATATGAAGCACTTCTGAATGGTCAGGGAATTTGACCAAGGTCACACAGATAGTAAATGATAGCAAAAGGATAAGAACCCGGATGAAAGCCAGCAGCCTTAGTGTGGTTTCTATTACTTAGCATTAAAAAGTAATATTTGTGGCTAGGCGTGGTAGCTCACACCTGTAATCCCAGCACTTCGGGAGGCCAAGGAGGCGGATCACAAGGTCATGAGATCCAGACTGTCCTGGCTAACACAGTGAAACCCCCGTCTCTACTAAAAATACAAAAAATTAGCTGGGAGTGGTGGCGGTTGCATGTAGTCCCAGCTACTCGGGAGGCTGAGGCAGGAGAATGGCGTGAACCCAGGAGGTGGAGCTTGCTGTGAGCCAAGATTGCACCAATACACTCCAGCCTGGGCAACAGAGTGAGACTCTGTCTCAAAAAAAAAAAAATTTCTTTCTCTTGTACCGAAACAAATATTGCTAATAACATTAGCTACAAAAATTCCTTGAAAACAAAATTATTTTATGCATTTGATGATTTGTTTCTTTACATCTAATGAAATCCTTTTGGAAAAATGCTAAAACTATGAAACCCAGGTGAAAGCCTTTATTTTTTGGAACATCTTTTCCAGTCATATCCAGTTTCACATGACCTGGCCCATTATGCAGTTTTTATGCCGTACCTAACTGGCACTGAATCTATAAGTTCACAGATTAATTATCTGAAAATCAATCTACCAAATACTATATAATGTTTTAAAATATTCTTAAACCAGAAATTTTTCAACTGTTGCAAGATTTCATGTCACTGGTCCTCTGCAAAGACCATAGTCAAATAATCAAAGCCCTTTCCTACACATCTTTAATTTTCCCTTCTCTGTCATTTTTGGTAGAACACATGCAAACTCATATACCCAAAATATTTTCTATTTTAATGTGAATCTTAGAGAATAAATTTTGCATGGTGTCCTTATTTTATATATAGGTTCTGGTGCAACAGTTGTTATAAAGTTTATAATAGGAGTACCTTTCCTCATGGAAATAATTTCATAAATGATAGTAATGTTCTTGAACTAGGCCATACAAGACTCCTTAACCTCTAATATCTTCTGAGGTTTCTTACTAATAGCACACTCTATTCACAAAATTGTCTTCTGTAGTATCCCATGGAAAAGGTATTTTTTGCATGCAGAAGACATATCTTCCTTCATTGGTGATGTCAGAAGTACTTTCAAAGTTAAACATTCAAATTTCTTCTAGCTACAGAAAAGCAGTTCATAGATCTAATACTTTTAGATTTGAATGGTTCTCAGAATCACACAGATTTTCATTTTATAACCCACATTTTTTTTCTCAGAATTTCTGTAAATATAATCCCCTTTTTCTATTTGTACTCTGAGAAGTTTCAAGAGATCTGAAAACCTCTGAGGGCACGTACATGTTTGTAAGAAAATGATCACCAGCTTTAAACTGACCATTTTTAAAAACCAGGGTGGTTTCAAGACCTTGTCATCTGAAGATTTCATGACCACTATGTTTTGATAAGTGATTAATAATGTTTGTAGTCACCATAACTGAAGATAAGGAGGCAAGTAGACTATTTGTAAGTAATTCCATTTAACACTGTGTCTATACAAATAGTATTGTCAGTAAGCAGCAGGTATCCACAAACACTCTAGACTATTTTCCCCAATTATGTTCTATGGAACACTTGTCTTCCTTAAGATACTTTACATATTCTACTTTCTCTCTCTCTCTGTCTCTGTCTCTGTCTCTCTCTCTGTCTCTCTCTCTCTCTCTCTCTCACACACACACACACACACACACACACACACATACACACACAGACAGACACAGACACACAGACACACAAACACATTCAGACATGTAGTTCTGTAATAAAATCAACAGAGGGGGAATTGCCTATTATATTATCTCTTCAGAGATCCATGACTAAAGCTCTGAAAATCTTTACGCAGTAGAAAGCAATGTAACTATTTAATTTAGCATTCCCCAAAAGTATTTAATCTATACTTTTAAAAAATAATTCAAAAAATTCTCTTTTCAGAGAGAATTACATGAAGATGTGACATATATATTTTCGCCATATATATTTTATTTTAACGTTATTAGCATATTTCAAATATTGTTCGCTTTGTTTTTGTCATGGTGGTAAAATTTGAACCAAGAAACAGGAGCATAGATCTCTACAGTGATGGAATTTGAAAGATATCTGTGAATATATAATCAGTAGGAAGAAGGTGGCATTCTCTTTTACCTATATTTAATTGCTTATCAGGCAGTAGTGGGCACTTTTCAAAATTCTGCTCTATGCAACAGCTGTGCAATTTTTCATCATAATTAAATCATTCCTAAAAAGTGTCCTTAGAAAAATCATATAACGCCCGCTTCAATATTTTCTATAGCTCAAATCCATTGTGATGAAAGGTGTGCTCATATATTCACTTGCTCCTTATCTAGTTGAACAGGATAACAAAATTCAACCATCAGCACAAAAATTATGTAGGAGAGCAAACTGGGCTGAAAAAATGAAACTTTTATCATCTTTACATTATTTCTAGAAGTTGGATGTTGGTTATTTTTCCCCCAGCATATTTTTACTGTTACACTTTTTGCATCTATCTATACTCAGAAGGATTTTAGGAAAGCCAAGCAATATCATAAAACCTTGTTGCCTGTTTCTCTCCTGGCTTGCACACTCTGTGGGGAAAAAGCCTCCCTTCACACCTCCCTACAATCTGTTCCATTTGAATGGATAATCATTCAGCAGTAGCCAGCAGCTGCTGCCTAATGCCTAAGCCTAATGCAGATTCTGGAGACTCACAAAGTCATTAAAAATCTGTCTTGGTGGAACATGTGAAAACTGCTCAGAAGGCTAGGGTGTGTACTGAGGCAGCACTGTCTCTTCCTTACCCATTCATGGTGACACCCTGGAAGCACTGCATGTATTTTAGTATTCAGAGGAAGCTGCTTTATCTTGGCTTTCAACATCAGTTAATGAAGGGTAGAAGCAAGCCACAATTTTGCTTTTATTTTTCTCTTGTGCATCAAAGAGCATCTAGCACAGTAATATTCAGTTGACCTACGTTTTAGATAGATTCATTATTTTTTCTCAAATAAAGTCATTAATGGAGTGTAAACCTGATTATAAGCAGAAAAATCCTGATTGAAAGAAGGCTTGGACATTGCAACCAATCTGTTCACCTTCCCTTATTTACCCAAACCTAAGGTATTTCCATGGAATTCCAAAAATCTGAGAAAGAAAAGAGTTTAGAAAGTAGACATATAGATAATTTCACTGACTGGAAACAAAATTCCATTATATTCTTTTATAAATAAAATTTCATTTTTGCAGAGTATGACAGGATGGACATTTATATTAAAGATATTAAGCAAATAGTTTTTATTTAATCAACTGTATGACACTTCTTTTTTTTCAATTACTGATTTTGAATATATTATTTATTTAGAGATGGGGTCTTGCTACATTGCTCAGGCTGGTATTAAACTCTCAGACTCAAGAGATCCTCCCAGCTCATCCTCCCAGTGTTGGGATTACAAGTGAGAGCATCCACGTGTGGCCTGATTTTGAAGATTTTTTTTTAATACTTTAAGTTCTAGGGTACATATGCACAACGTGCAGGGTTGATACATAGGTATATATGTGCCATGTTGGTTTGCTGCACCCATCAACTCATCATTTACATGAGTTATTTCTCCTAATGCTGTCACTCCCCTAGTCCCCTACCCCCCGACCGACCCCGGTGTGTGATGTTCCCTGCCCTGTGTCCAAGTGATCTCATTGTTCAATTCCCACCTATGAGTGAGAACATGCGGTGTTTGGTTTTCTGTCCTTGTGATTGAATGATGGTTTCCAGCTTCATCCATGTCCCTACAAAGTACATGAACTCATCCTTTTTATGGCTGCATAGTATTCCATAGTATATATATGCCACATTTTCTTAATCCAGTCTATCATTAATGGACATTTGGATTGGTTCTAAGTCTTTGCTGTTGTAAATAGAGCTGCAATAAACATATATGTGCATGTGTCTTTATCATAACATGATTTATAATCCTTTGGGTATATACCCAGTAATGGGATTGCTGGGTCAAATGGTAATTTTAGTTCTAGATCCTTGAGGAATCGATACACTGTCTTCCACAATGGTTGAACCAATTTATACTCCCACCAACAGTGTAAAATTGTTCCTATTTCTCCACATCCTCTCTAGCATCTGTTGTTGCCTGACTTTTTAATGATTGCCCCGTCCTAGCTGGCGTGAGATATGGTATCTCATTGTGGTTTTGATTTGCATGTCTCTGATGACTAGTGATGATGAGCATTTTTTCATGTGTCTGTTGGCTGCATAGATGTCTTCTTTTGAGAAATGTCTGTTCATATCCTTTGCCTACTTTGTGATGGGGTTGTTTGATTTTTTCTTGTAAATCTGTTTGAGTTCTTTGTAGATTCTGGATATTAGCACTATGTCAGATGGGTAGACACTAAACTTTACAATATTGCTGGTCAACATCAGTTAATTTCAAGACCTTGTTTAGTTTTGATGTTGCATGTTTTCCCTTTGATTATAATGTCTTCAACTTCTTCATTTGGTAAACAATAACTTTTCCTTAAGACCTAACATGTTTAATCTGGATAAAGTGGATAAAGAGGCACTTTTATCTACTAGGCAGTTTGAGGCTCGGTCATCGTACTCATTAGTATTATTATTATTACTGTCTCTTTAAAAAAAAAGATGGGATGAGGTTATTAAAAATAAACAGGAATTTATTAATATTGAATATTCTATTATACCTTGAAATTTATATTTTGATATCTTAAACATATGCTTTCAATGCTTTTAAATTATTTAAAGCATTTTTGTTTTATGAAAACAAAATAAGTTTACTAACCCACATTTGCTCCTCCACTGGTATCTGGTGTCTGGAGAGCTAGTGGGCCTCGGAATCTGGCCTGGTATTTCTTTATTTTTCTTTCTGATACAGTGTCTCTCTCTGCTGCCTAGGCTGGAGTGCAGTAGCACAATCTTGGCTCATTGCAACCTCTGCCTCCCGGGTTCAAGTGATTCTCCTGCCTCAGCCTCCTGATAGCTGGGACTTTAGTTGCGTGCCACCACACCCCGCTAATTTCTGTATTTTTGTAGAAACGGGGTTTCACCATGTTGGCCAGGCTGGTCTCGAACTCCCAATCTCAAGTGATCCCCCTACCTAGGCCTCTCAAAGTGCTAGAATTACAGGCATGAGTCACCATACCCGGCCCTGCCCTGGTATTTCTACAAAGACCTAAGCTTATATGTTTTTAGACATCAAAGGAATACATTACTTGATAGCTTTGTTGAATGTTATTACTTAAGTGAGGATATTTGACCCAATTCACCACATAGTTGATACATGACAAAGGTGGAAGGCGTTTGAGTTTTTATACTCTCTGCAAAAAGACACACTGCTATCATTGACTATACAATTTAGTCTCCTTTATAAATATTGATAACTTGTAAATTTCTTCTTTTACTATGACTGACCTCGCATATTTGGTAGTAATCTTCATAATAGGTTGTGATTCATACGTAGTAATAAATTCTGATTGCTAAAATGAACAGATAGCCGTTTTCATAAGATAAAAGAAGGAATATAGCTGGCTAAATAAAAACATATTTGTGTATACCTGTTTTCTGAGTGAAAACATGCATATGAAAATTGTCTGCAGATGTAAACATCCTCAGTACAGTTGCCTGCTCCACTGATGTTGAACTTAGCCGTATGACGTGCATTGGCCAAAAGAATGTGTAAGAACTGACAGATTTCCAAGGAAAGACAAGCTAAAGCCATTGCAAGCTTCTGCAAATTCTCTCCTTCTTTCATCACAAAGAGGCCACACTCCAAAGAATCACGTTTTAGATTTCCATAATAAGATGATGTTTGAAGAAGGCTGACAGCTAACATACTAAAGCAGAGCCTCAGCACACAGCTACACAGATAAGGCCTCCAAAAATGACAGAAATGGTTGTTGCTTTTTAAAAAATTATTATTATGCTTTAAGTTCTGGGGTACATGTGCAGAACGTGCAGTTTTGTTACATAGGTATATACGTGCCATGGTGGTTTTCTGCACCTATCAACGCGTCACCTACATTAGGTATTTCTCCTAATGCTATCCCTCCCCTAGTCCCCCACCCCCCAACAGGCCCCAGTGTGTGATGTTCCCCTCTCTGTGTCTATGCATTCTCATTTTGCAGCTCCCACTTATAAGTAAGAATATGCGGTGTTTGGTTTTCTGTTCTTGTGTTAGTTTGCTGAGAATGATCGTTTCCAGCTACATCCATGTCTCTGCAAAGGGTATGAACTCATCCTTTATTATGGCTGCATAGTATTCCATGGTGTATATGTGCCACATTTTCTTTATCTAGTCTATTATTGATGGACATTTGGGTTGGTTCCAAGTCTTTGCTATTGTGCTATTGTGAACAGTGCTGCAATAAACATACATGTCCATGTGTCTTTATAGTAGAATAACTTATACTCATTTGTGTATATACCCAGTAATGGGATTGCTGGGTCAAATGGTTAGAAATAGTTGTTGCTTTAAAGCCACTTCAATTTGGGGATATTTGTTACAATGCATTATCACAATAAAAGCTAAATAATGAGTGAGAATAGCAAAACAAAACAAAGCAAAACAACTGAGATTTAGATATCCAAAGACTGCATTGCTACAAATACTAGAATTGTTAGAGACAGAATATATACTAGCTATGTACAAAAAGTATAAGTAAGCAAGGATACAGTTGTTGAAATGTAAAAAGAAGAGGCCGAAAGGTATAAATAGGGAAAATTAACAAAACTTAAAAGCTAGAAAAAAGAATAATATATTGTTATGAAAGAAGAATTGGAAGTGACAGTGAGTTAGACACAGCTGAGTAGAAAATTAGTGAGCAGAGAATTTTATCTGAACATTTTACAAGGAAAGAAACATGAGTTTGAATCTACAAAAGAGAAATTAAGAGATGAATAGGTTTGAATGAGATGTTTGACATATATCTGATCAGTCCTGGAAAGAGAAAATTATTACTGAAAGAACATATGTAAAAAGATAATGGCTGCTAGTTTTCAGAGCTGGTGAAAAAGATGGATCCACAGATGAGGAATCATGATATATCCCAAGCAACATAAATAAAATATTTAGAAATCCCTAGACATATAATAAACCAACATAACAACCAGGAAAAAAATCTTAAGAACAAACCAACCACCCATAAAGGAATAAGTAGAATGATAGTAGAATTCTTTTTTTTTTTTTTTTGAGACGGAGTCTCGCTCTGTCGCCCAGGCTGGAGTGCAGTGGCCGGATCTCAGCTCACTACAAGCTCCGCCTCCCGGGTTCACGCCATTCTCCTGCCTCAGCCTCCCGAGTAGCTGGGACTACAGGCGCCCGCCACCTCGCCCGGCTAGTTTTTTTGTATTTTTTAGTAGAGACGGGGTTTCACCGTGTTAGCCAGGATGGTCTCGATCTCCTGACCTCGTGATCCGCCCGTCTCGGCCTCCCAATAGTAGAATTCTTACAGATAATAGAAGCCAGAAGATTATGGCATAATATCTGTAAGGATTTAATAGAAAATAGATGTTGACTGAAAATTGGGATCTACTTTATTGTCCAAGGTTGTAAAGACATTAATAGGCACATAAAATTAAACAGTTTATACAAGGAGATATAAATTAATGGGATCTTTACTCATTTGTGTACTTTTGAAGTGGAAAAATGATCTAAGAACCATCTAAAATGTGAGAAAATGAATATGGACACAAAAGGGCAAATAAGCATTTTAATACAAATACATAAAAAATTATGCTGCTTTGTGGGGTTAATTTGGGCTTTGAGGAAGAGTTAAGAAATTGTATATTGCATATTTATATTTACAGTAAGGAAAAAAGCAAAGTTAATATTATTAGAAATAATGCCTATATTCTTAATGAGTAAAGAATGAGAAAGAATAGAAAAAATATAAGATACATTTTTAAAATGAAGTATTTTTTTTTAAAAGGCAAGAAGGAGGGCACCCTGAGTTACACCAGTATAATATAAAAATCCTAAAAATGTGAATAATAATAATAATACTCAAAATTTGATTGAACTTTTCAGTCAAAAAAAGAGACTGTCAGATTGAATGTTTTAAAAAATCTAGCAATATGTTGATTTCAAGGCCTAAACTTAAAACAAAATTGCAAGGATTTATTGTAAGTAAAAATATAAAAAAGAAAATTGGGCTAATATTTACCATGAAAACAAACTTGTTTAACCATGTCAATAATAGACAAAATTTAACTTATAAGACAATACTAGCAAGAGTAGGTCATTAGATAATAATAAAGGTTTAAACCCTTGAGGAAAAATGTCACTCTAATGTATGTAACTAGTAAAGTTAGATTTGTATGCTTAGTCGAATTACTAACACATACTAAGAGCTCAAGAAACTTCAACTACTATTATCACTATTTAAATGAAAAATAATCTAAAAATAGAGGATCCATAATATAGACAATTATGGTCTATATAGATCAATGAGACAATAGAAAACACACAATTAGACCTTATTACAAAGACTTTAGTATCTGATGAATGCAATATGACAGATTAGTGGAAAACATAGGAGGAATATACATAAATATAATAAAAGAAACAGTTTTTTTTTTTTTTTTACTAAAAAGCCAGCAAAATATAGAAATGAAAGCAAAATATATGTCTCTCATGAATATATACTAAAATAATACTTTTATGCATATACAAGATGGGTAGAAAATTGGTATAAATTTCTAGACATCAATTTATCAATATGAATCAGTAGTCTAGTCATTCAATAACACACACAGTGGGAATAGCATTCATGTGACTAAAAAGGGGAAAAATTGCTTTTAATAGCATCTTAGCCAAAAAAGTGTCTAAAATAGGGCAGTGATTCAGTAAATTTCTCTTTAACAGCAATTACTATAAAACTAGTAAAATTTATTTTCTAAGAATGTATGAGAAAAAGAAATCACTCCTAATAACAAAAAAATCCAGAATAAAAAGTTGTCTATAATGTGTGATCTGAGTTTTATAAAACCCTAGACAGAAATAGCCATGGATATAATACAGAGAGACCAAACAACTGGCTCCAAATATTGAGTGTGATCAAAAACTTCTGAGTGAATAAATTCATATATGGCTTTCTTTTCTTCTTCTTCCTCTTCTTGGATTTTTTTTTTTTTTTTTTTTTTTTGAGATGGAGTCTTACTCTGTCACACAGGCTGGAGTGCAGTGGTGTCATATTGGCTCACTACAACCCCTGCTTCTCAAATTCAAGTGATTCTCCTACCTCAGCCTTCCAAGTAACTGGGATTACAGGTGTCTGCCATCTGTCTGGCTAATTTTTATATTTTTTAGTAGAGATAGAGTTTTACCATTTTGGTCAGGCTGGTTTTGAACTCCTGACCTCAAGTGTTCCCCCGCCTTGGTCTCCTAAAGTGCTGGGATTACAGGCGTGAGTCACCACACCCAGTCTTCTTTTTTACTTTACATTTCAAATTATCTACACTTATTTATATAAGAAAAAGCTTTAAATTCAAAAGCATAATTTGTTTTTCACAGTATTATATATATATTTCCGACAAAAGAGTGACCTTGAAGATGTTACTGAGTAAAGCTTTAATTACTTTTACTAAATACTTTCCCTCAAATTACAATTTTAATTTTACATATATCCATTTGAATGTTATAACATTGAACTCTGCCTGTCTCTGATCTTTTATTCAGTAACTGATTGATATTCAAAATTTACACTTTTGCAAAACATAGATTTTTATACATTGATAGGAAAGAAAATGAACTTGAAATCAGAATACTTAAATTGCACTGTTCTTACTTGTTAGCCTTAATCATGGATACTTTCTATGCTAAGTCATTCTTGAAGGAAAAACATCTTGGAGCTCTTTTTTTTGATAAATAGAAATTATTTCTTAAAAATTTCAAGATGATTGAAGATTGCTCAATGTTTCCCAGATCATCAGAACATCATCTGAAAATCATCACAGCCATCTGTTCTCAATCACAAGAGTTATGAGAGAACAGTTAGTAAAGACACATTGAACACCCCAGGCTGTAACAAGAAAACACATCTACATCATTAGAAGCACTACCTTGACCTGAAAACCATTCTATTTTTATCATTGCCGTATCCCACATACTCCATATATCCATAAATTTTGGCTAGGTTGGGCTGTGTTAACATACAACCCCCAAATATCAGCACTTTACAGTAACAAAGCTTATTTCTCCTTCTTGTAATATCTCTAAAATGAGTCCCTTCAGCCAGGCTTTTCCTCCAGGACCCAAGATGGTGAAACAGTTCCTGTTCTGGACACTGCAGGTATAATGGTAAAGGGAAAAGAACGTATCAGTGAACCAGAAGTGACTCCCACAGTTTCTGCTTAAAAAAATCTGCATTTAGTAGTTTTACCCACTTTTCATTTGCCACCTCAAGACAAATGACCTTTCTGAGTTCAACAGCAGTAGTAGCATTGGGTAAAAAGATATTTACTGTAGTGGCCCATTATCACACTGCTGTAAGGACATACTTGAGATTAGGTAATCCATAAAGGAACGAGATTTAATTGGCTCAGCTCCACAGGGCTGGGGAGGCCTCAGGAACCTTATAATCATCACAGAAGGGGAAGCAAACATGTCCTTCTTCACAAGGTGACAGGAGAGAGAAGAATGAGTGCCCAGCGAAGAGGAAGTCCCTTATAAAACCATCAGATCTCGCTAGAACTAACTCACTCTCAAGAGACCAGGATGGGGAAAATTGCCCCCGTGATTCAGTTATCTCCACGTGGTCCCTCCCACAACATGTGGGAATTATGGGAACTACAATTCAAGATGAGATTTTCATGAGGACACAGCCAAACCATATCAGATCTAATCCTTCCCCAGAGCGCACAACACAACTCATATGGCCAGGCATGGTTTTGCTGAAGTACAAAAGTGCCTTCACCTAGAAAGAAGAAGCCAGTATTTTGAATAATATTGCAACCTACCAGTCGTCTGAAAATCTAAATCTTGTCTAATATTGTTCATTCAAGATTCAAAAGATACTGATTTAAAATCTGCTATGTTTCTGGAAATGTGCCCAACACTGGGGATTAAGACAGAACATTCTCTGCTCCTGATAAAACTCACAGTGAACAAACACATATGAATATAACATACTGTCAGATTGTGTTCAGAGTTGTGGCATAAAGGACTGGTTGGCAAATGTTTTCTTGAAGTGCCCAGTAGCAAATATTTTAGGCTTTGTGGTCCCTATGATCTCTGTCAAAATTATTTCACTCTGATGTAGAACTAAAGCAACCACACACAAATTGCAAAGTTACATTCTAATGAAACTATATTTACTAAAACCAGCAGCTGAACTGGGGGTCATGGTTTGCCAGTCCCTGAACTAGAAAATAAATGAGGATGTGGGCTTCTTGAGATAGAATTGTCAGGAGAGACCTCTCACAGGTTGTGAGTGTGCTGAGCTCTGAATGCTAAGTGACCAGGCATGTGAATATATGGGAGCGGAGTTGGTGAGCCAAGGGTTAAACCTGTGTAAGAGCCCTCCAGTGGGAAAGAACTTGGTGTTGTTGAAGAATAGAGAAAAGACCACTGTTGCTAGAGCACAGTATGCTAGAGTTTGCAGTTATGAGTGAAGAGAGGTATAGATTATATAGTTTTATTGACCATGTAAAGAGTTGGATTTTATTCTAGGTGAGATTGAAAGTCAGTGAACTCTTTGAAGTAGAGGGATGGCATAATTGTACTGACTCTGAAAAACATGATCTCTAAGCTGCTGTTTGGAGAAAAGGTGGGGTGGGCAAGAGCAGAAGCAGGGTGGTTATTGCAGTTATCCCGGAAAAATATTGGTGGTTTGGACTAGCAGTGGAGACGAAAATAATTGAGTGTGAGCAACATATTTTCAAGGTGAAATTGGTTGAACTAATTGAGGGCATCGGAAGGAAAGCAGACATATAGAACTTCACATCTGGGAGTTTAAGCACATGAGTTGGGGATGAATTCTTTCAGCTTTACCTACATATACAAAATCAGTTTGAAAGTTGAGCCAATTATCTGAAGAATTTAAGCAAAAAGAGCACTTTTATGCAAAACATAATTATAACATATCCTGTAATTGCTTCATTACTCCATTTGCGTTTTACATTTTTAAATTACAGATTAAATTTATCCAGCCAATGGTAAAATGCACTCAATTAAGAGACCTGGCAATTGGATCAGTTTTAGCTGAGTGAGGCTTTTCCAGTTAGCAAGTTTAGCTTTCTGATTTTAGAATCAAATAGGTTCCCAAGACAAATAAGACAATTTTTTTAAACATACATACCCATCAATACATATGCAGATGTAACCCAAAATTCAAAAAGTTAGTCTTTTAATTTTTTTCTAAAAGTAGGCATGTATATATTTATTAAACAGATTTTTTATTGAATACATTGGATATGCTTAGAATACATGGACACAACAAAATCAAAGCCCATACATGAACTTTATATTGGGAGAATTAGATAATGTTTAAGTAAATGAGTAAAGCAATATGTATAAATTGTGATTGATATTTACTGAGTAAATATTTTTTTTTATTCTTTCATATCTACTTCCTCTTTCAAATTCATTACAGATTTTCTAAATGCATTTACTTTTTATTTCATTCTTTATATACTGTGTAAGATTCTGGTAAAAATACTAAGGGTAAAATCAGTAAAACATTTCAACATGATCACATTTCCTCAAATTGAGAAAAATCTTTGGTCCTGGCTGACAAGACTATATTCATTAAAAAACCTCATGATTCAAGACCAGAAGGATTCACAGCATACAAAGTATATATGTTTAAGTCAATTCATTATATTGTCATGGTTAGTGAATTTGTTTTTCCATTTTAATAACATTTTTGTGTGGAGAATAGGTAATGGAACAATTTTTCCATTGAAATGACTACTTTATCAGTTTAATAATTTCTCTCCAAAGTAATTTGTTGTCACAATTACTGAACCAAGTGTGACAACAAAACAGATACTCAAATTATTTTCATTACAACTATCATATGATAGTGATAAAAAATAAAAGAGAACCATATGAAAGTTGACTTTCAGGACTAAATGTATAGTGGTTAATAGAAAGCCTTTCAGAGATGAGAATTTTTTCCTATTATAGGTAAAAAGAGTCAAATAGAGAATATTGAGGAGGTTGAAATTTGAACTGGTATAAATGAGATTGAGCAGAATAAAAATGGAAACTTCAGGCCATTTCTTGAATTGGCATGCAAACAGCCAGTAGATATGAAATTCAGATGAGTAACATCTAAAAATGTTTATCTCTCCATTTATTTCTTATTGCCTCTTTCTTAACCTTTCTATCAACACACACTTATAGCACCTTTTTTATCTCATTTACTCTCTTTTTTTTTTTTTTGGCTGGTATTGCATCTGAAAAACAAAGTATAGCCTTTCCTTTTATCTAAAACAAAATCAGTGTCCCATGGGTAAGTATGCCACCTACCACTTCAACCTGTTGGCATGAGAAAATTCCTTTTCTGACAGCTCATGCTACCTACCAGTTAATTCTAACAACCCTAGAAAGAAGTGAGATAGAAATTAGTACAATGGAAGAGTGTTGATATGTTAAAATACTATTAACACTCTCAATCATCTAAAAACATTTTCATGGGAGGAAACAGCTGAACAAAAGTGTCCAAGTAATTTGAGCATTTTGGAAATCAGAATATTTTCAATTATTGTTTTTACATTATATTTAACATTTTTCTATCTTTGAGGTTTGAAAAATAAATGCAGTTTCCCCAACACAACATACTGCAATTTTTCTTTTAAGAATTTTGTTATTATTGCTTTAATCAGAAATCGTTTTGGAGAAATATATCCCCTACACACTCACACTGTTATTACTGCTATTTGGTGCTAAATCAAATTAGCATTTGATTCTCACTTTACGTTGACTTCAGTTCAAGTATCTTTTTAAAGACAATATAGGTTTTCACTCTAATTTCCTAGCATCCTTGATTTGTTCTTCCCCCTCCACTAATCCTTTTCATGCTTTTCTCACTCTCTATGCAAAATTCAGGTTCTCATCACTTTTTGGCATTCAGATATTCACTAATTAAACAATTCTCTTGAATCTACATTTTTTTCTCAAAATATAACTGAAAAAAGTATTGACCCCTGAGTTGTATAGTATATAAATAGAAGACAGTACTAACAGATATTCTCATTTGTAATGTTTCTTTAATATCACCTCCTTATTGCTTCATATACTCATTAATAAGCTCTCAGTCAGAAACAATTGAAGACAGAAAGATTCCAGGATTTTTTCTTCCTTTTGGAAGGCATAATTTTTTATTTTATTTCACCAGATTCTACTAAACAAGTAGTCTAATTCTTCTCCATAAAGAAATGAGTTTCTTTCTGACGTTTTTAATTGTTATTTGGGTTGTTTTCTTTTACTGTGGAATAAAATAGCAGAAATTAAAGGGGGAATGTGCCAAATTTGGTTAAGTAATTCTTTTTTTTTTTTTTTTTTTTTTTTGAGTTGCAGTCTCACTCTATCACCCAGGCTGTAGTGCAGTGCCATGATCTTGGCTTACTACAACCTCCACTTCCCAGGTTCAAGCAATTCTCCTGCCTCAGCCTCCCAAGTAGCTGGGATTACAGGCACACATCACCATGCCTGGCTAATTTTTTGTATTTTTAGTAGGGACGGGATTTCACCATGTTGACCAGGGTGTTTTTTAATTCCTGACCTCAAGTAATTCACCTGCCTCGGCCTCCCAAAGTGCTGGGATTACAGGCATGAGCCACTGCACCTGGCCTGGTTAAGTAATTCTGATACAGTAGGGAATGAACAGTTACTGAATATCTATTATCAGTCTGGTTCTTTGCATATACAACTTCATTCAATCATTTAAACATTTTTACTAAGCAGTTATTATCTGTCTTTTGTTAATGAAGAAACTGATAAGAAATTAAAAAACCAAAATATGAACCTTGGAAATAACATTAACCTTCTCTAAGCTATTGGAACACTGTAATTTTGTATACTAACCATTAATGTGAAGAAAGATTATGTATTTTTTTAACTTTAACTTTTCATGTTGTTTAAAAATAAATTCTGTTTCTAGGAAGTGTTCAGTAAATGAGAAATTAATTTCTAGCATTTACATTGTAAGTTCATATCTATAATATACTTCCATAGAACTATCCTCTTTATAAAGACATCATCCATTCATTGAATCAACAATTATTTCTGGAGCATGTACTATGTGAATCTATGTACTATGTACTCAAGATAATGAAGTGAACAAGGCAGACATTGTCCCTGCACACAGTGAGCTGCGTTCTATTGGGGACGGTATGTTAAATAACACACAAGTAATTTGTCCTTAGATATGAAGTAATGTAGAGTGCTATTACAACATATACCTGTGGGATCTGAACTAATTGAGATACACAAAGAAGGCTGAGGATGAAGGTGAGAATATTGGTGCATGGTCAAGTAGACTGAGTTCAGATCCTCCAAGGCCTCTATGATTTTGAAGACATACGATAACTTGAACTAAGATGATACCACTACAGATGAATGTAGGTGAATAGGCTTGATAGATATATAAAAGTAAAATTAATTGAATTTGTAATTGATGGAAAATGAAGGGAGAAGTAGAGATTGGGGGATGTTAAAAAATACTTCTAGGTAAGGTTATGGTACCACAATAATGGTGTTTCTCTCAGTAATGGGGAATCAATGGTTTCAGGTGTTTGTGTGAAGTTCTAAGCCATACCTTGGCAACATCAGTTCTATTGTGTTGCCATCATTGCTTTGGGCAGGGTAATGACAATAAATAACACCAATAGTGATAGCGTCTCACTGTGTAGTAGAAAATCCATTTGATTTTGCAGGTTAAAAGAACAGTTCTAAATTTCACTCAGTCTAAGAATCCTTTGCACTTCCATCAGTGTCCTTTCACATTTTCATGCTATGTTGTTTGGAATACCTGCTATTAAGCTACCTATTTGATTCAGTGCAATTGTTGACTCTTTTTCTCTCCTCTTACACAGTCCCACATGTAACCATAGTATTATCTCTTCTGAAACTTCTAGGCACCTGCTATTAGTAATGCCACCTAACTGCTAGTTACCAAGCAGTATTAGGATAATGAGCTAGAATTAAACATGTTTACATTATATCACCCAGAAGATAAATGCTTCTCAAAGTAATGCTAACAGACTCATTAAAATATTTGAAAATTATCTTTCTTGGATTCTGTCTTTCTGAAGGACAAAAATTGGCTAAATCTTATACTTTATGATATTTCATTCCTATGGTAACTTTTAATGTGTATAACACACACATACACACACAGAGAGAGAAAGAGAGAGAGAGAAATTAAGATCTCTAAATGTATTTTTCTAAATGCATTTCTCACCCAAACACATTTTTAATTTCAGGGAAAGAGCTACAGCTTTCTCTCTGAATTAAAACATGCAAAATGAAAAAAGCAGAAGTACAGAGTGATAAAGAGATAATGATTACATTCCCAGCATGCTCTGTGTCACTTTCTGACATCCTTTGGATGACAACAAATTTGTACAGAAGTAATTGAAATTATATTGGAATATTTGGGTATTCTTGATAAACTGTTTCTCAGTAACACTACCCACTTATAATTGAACACATAAATTTACAATTTATTTTTTCCAGAATTGTTTAATATAAATGAAAATAAACTGAGACCCAAACTGATAATAAACTGATAGACTGAGGTTTTTCTCTTCAGGACCTTCACATATTTCTAAAAAAAAATGATGTAATAGGATTTTATAATTTTAGTAATCAAAGTCATCTTTTGGATAAGACTACAATATCACCAAGAACATTTTTATGAAATAATGAAAACTCTTATATTAAGAAGTTTATACAATTTATTTGATCAATTTGAATATATTAACCTATCAATCCATCCATTTATCCATGTACATTATCTATTCAAAGTTAGTATGCTTATGCCCTTGATGGAACATATAATTTTGCTCTTTTTTCTGTTGGAAAATAAATCTGTGATATACAGAATGTTTTCTCAGTGATTTACAAAGACATAATCAATTGTGGATTTTTTATTGATACCTAAACCCTTGTATTCTTTTCAAAGGACTTTCTAATGTCAGCTCAAGCATTACAAGTTAGTAAGAAATTGCCTTCTCTTTTCTGTTAGAAATATCTAGCACATTAACTTTATGAAAGTCATATTTTCATATATAAATATTTTATTTACATGTATGATAAGATCATTAGGTTATTGAAAGGCAGTTCTTAAAATAAATTTATTTTTAATCATAAATTAAACAATAAACATATAAATAGGTTTGTTCTTTTGTTCTTTATTTCCAGTGCCTGTTTCAGGATCAAACTTTTCTGTGCTTATGTTTCAAATGTTAATACCACAAGAAAATAAGTATGGTAAACTTTTGTAAAATAGAAGAATCCATATATATTATGCAAGATCTTAATAGAAACAATCAATAAAAAAAGAGCTGGTCTAGCTGACAAGCAGGGAAGATACTCAGAATCTTGTCATTTCAGCCATCATCTGGCAGCTTTTAGGTCTCCATTCTCTGGCCCTGGGATACCTCAGAAGTTGCTAGGATTTCTCAAAGAACAGGCTGAAAACCATTGTTAATATAGAGAAGTATCAAAACCATTTATATCAGAGGTAAAATGATTGAAGTTCTTAACCAAACTCGACCACTGATTTGCTACATAACTCTTAGCTTCTTTCAACTTCTGCTGGTCTCAGGTATTGAACTGCAGCATTATCTCTTAATTCATGGGCCAAATAATGATTTATAAATCTTCATTTAAAGATATGTGTGCCTATACATTGTATGTAAGTCAACTGAAAGTTAGAGCTACCTAACTACTGTATTACAATTAGAATTTTTGTTTTGAAAAAGTTAAAAAGATTATAGTGTCATTTTAACCCAGTACAGGTCAACTGAACCTTTATTACATATTCACAATAATAATAATTGTTGTTATTATTCCTATTATTATAACTAACTACAGACATTTAGATGTGTTATTTCATTTAATTTTTACCACAGGTCTGGATGAAGTCATATTTCCATTATATAAATGAGGTAATTAAAGCTCAGAGAGGTTAAATAATTCATACATAGTTAGTTATAGTCATGGTTAGGATTTGAACCTAGGCTTGCTTGTGTCAACATTTCTTATTCTTAGCCAATTATTTTGATCTCAGGAATGGTCAAGAACGATAAATTTTCTTAAGAAAATATTAAGGAAAATGTGTGCCTTAAATTTTACACAGTGATAATGCAGTGAGTTCACTAGAAATTGTACATATGAAATATAAAATATGAATGGAATTAAACATAAGGTGTTACCAAAAAAGAAAAAAAAAAAAAAAACACACAGAGGCCGGGCGCGGTGGCTCATCCCAGCACTTTGGGAGGCCGAGGCGGGCGGATCACGAGGTCAGTTGATCTAGACCATCCTGACTAACACCGTGAAACCCCGTCTCTACTAAAAATACAAAAAATTAACTGGGCATGGTGGCGGGTGCCTGTAGTCCCAGCTACTTGGGAGGCTGAGACAGGAGAATGGCGTGAACCCGGGAGGTGCAGCTTGCAGTGAGCTGAAATTGCGCCACTGCACTCCAGCCTGGGCGACAGAGCGAGACTCCATCTAAAAAATAAACAACCAAAAAAAAAAGGGGGGGGGGGCGGGGGGGCGGAATACTTATACAGAAGGCATTTGTACTTAGGAGATTTGAGTTCTGCCCTATTTAGCCATTGATTTTTTGGTATCCTTTTACATGTCACTTAACCTCACTGGGTCTAAATTTCTTCATGTATACAATAATTTTTTTTTTTCTGAGTTAACTCCAAAGACCTTTCTAGTTCTCAAATTATGAGATATCTAGAAATGCTGATTGGTTAATTTATATTAAAAAGTGATTTAAAAAAATCCATGTAATGGCATCGCTTATTATCTAATGAAACATTTTAAAATAATTTTGATAAAGACCATTTTTAGAAGAATATTATGATTTACCTATAACTAAAATAGGAAATAAAAACACACTCATATAAAATATTATTATCCATAATAATTGAACTATTTAATATCTGTCATCTTGAAATTATTATTCATAATACTTTTCACCTTGTAGCTATAGAAAAACACATTCCCATTTTAGCAGGTTAATGAAATTATCTTTATAATACTATAGAAGCATTTATTTTAATAATACTAGAAGGAACATCCTGAAAACTAAGAATTCAAAATGTCTTTTTATCCCAAAGGCATATTTTTAAAATGTATACCCATTCATCTATTTGTTTTCACAAATGGAGTTACAGAGAACTTTGAACATAATGATGTATAGCAGAGGCTGGTTCCTAACATATTTAAAATTTTAGTTCAACCAAACTTCGCTGTGGAAACTGAATTGAAATGCAAAATCTTACAATCCTAATTTCAAGCCACTTTCATTTTCACTTAATTTTAACATGTTTTGCAAAACGTTCGCATATAAACTTAATAGTTACTATACCACCAAACATGGATCGTGATGATTTTATGTTCTCGATTGGCCGACAGGCTGAATAATCTCCTGCAGGGTAATAAGTGTCAACTGCATCAAGCACAGGGAGGTGGACTGGTTACAGAAGGAAGGTTTTCCAAATAAAATTCCAAGTATTTTTAAATTCAGCCTGCTAAGACCTCCAGCTATTCATTGGGTCATAGAGTGTCTCCTTTAGGTTTTTGTTGTTTTTAGCTAGGTTTTGTGTAGTCAACTTTTCAAGAAATATAACTGCAGTTTAATCCCAGTTCTTGCAGGAAAAGGCACTTTCTTCTGCCTCCCAGTTAACACCTGAAGCTCAAAAACAGAGGATTTCTACTGACTCTAAAATTGGAAAAGATTATATAGAGAGTTTAGGAGACATTCCCAAATATCTTATTTCTGATATAGCAAGAAGTATTTGGGGATAATATGACATTAAATTCCAATAGAGAGTAAACACAGATGCTGCAGGTTTGAAGTTATGTCCCACACTTGCTAGTTGGCATTGGATCAGATGACATGACCTGGATCGTTGAATTTCCATCTGCAAAGGAGAAGAATCCAGACATACTTTAAGCACATAGTAAACCCTGGGTATCTGAAACCAAATGTTGAAATTGGTTCTTTTGTCCTGGCTAAAGTGCTGAATGAACATTGTGCAAATACAAAGAAATTGATAGAGTGAATAGAACTGTAGACTGAAAACTCGTCTCAGATGGCATAATGACAGCTGGAGAAGTTTAGATAAGGAAAAATGAAATGTCAGGATTCTTGTCTTCGAGGTTTGTAGTCTGCTGGCGTATGCTTCTGTTGAAGCTTTGGGAAACCCAGCCGTAATCCAATTGTTGAAAAGAGTTGGTTGAAAAAAATACATAATGTGCTTCTTCTTATGAAGTAGAAAAAATTCCTATTTAAAACTAAGACAACAAAGGACTGTGAGGTTATATATATATATATATATATTCAGTTTTTCTAGTTTTAAAAATTGGAGAAAATAACTACATAGTACTCAAAGCAAAAAGGAATTTATGAAAATGTATTATGCAAGGCTATTTTAATACTGGGGGAGAGTAACACTTAAAAAAATTCAAAATCCAAGCACTTCTACCTATATGAAAATCTCATTGTAATGTCACTTTATTGAAGCTTTTCAAAGACAGATATGGATGAGTGCTACTACACTGCCACCTGGTGATTAGGCAGGTAGGAGGGATTTCAGTAAAAATTCCTGACAAAGATCAGGATTTGTTAATGAGTATTTAATAATGCTGGATTTCTCTAATATACCCAGATTTGTTAATAACATGAAGATGCTTTGTATCAGGTCATATGTTACTGAAGAGCATGTTCCTGGGAAATTTTAAATTGATTTCTATCAAAATGTGTGTGATCTCCATTTCATATCTGTTTGCAGCTGTATCCTTCCTTGATTTATTTTAGTTTGGGTAAAGTAAATGAGCAAACTCTTTGCAGAGGTTCAGGAGCCAGTGACCTGTCCTTGGAAATGGGAGAGGAAAAGAATGACATGACCTAAATTTATTCTATTTCAAATGGTGCATTTGATGTTTGCAATCTTGACTTGTACTATCAAACTACTCCTTTAGTTCGGAGTTACTCACTGATTTTATAGTCTTATCTTTTTCCTTTAAAACTGATTTTGCCTAGGAAAGAATGGCTTCAGCAACTTAAAGTTGGATGTCAATGCAACAAATACAAAGAAAAAAAGGAAACAAAAAATATGAGCATTCCATGAAGTTGCACGTTTTCTTTCTGTTATATTTTTACGCTGGTGAGGTTTGTTAACAGTTTTAATGAGCAAATATAGGTGTTGAGACAACAAAGTTCTAACTAACTCATTGTTTAGGTAGATTTATTTATCTAGTCACAGATAGGAGGTCAAATTTAATATTTACTTTTATTTCCCAGTCTGTTTCTATGCTCGTACCTCTAAAGTGTAAGAGAATGTAAAGGGATGGAACAAACCCCCCGGGAGAATCTATGTGGCAGAGCCATGCTACAGAGATTCGGCTCTTCCTCAACTGAGCTGAAATAACTTCAGGAACTGCAAAATGGGAAGTGTTCTTGCCAGTGCTTTCATATACATAGCATATTCTTAGTGCTTGTGGTAAATTATGAGACAGTAGTTCACCACTAATATGGATTTCTAGTTGAGTTAGATCATCTTCTTTTCAAACCACTATTCAAAATGTGAGATCATCTAAGCTTTTCACTAGAAGATAAAATAATCATTTACTTATAACAGTCTTCAAGTATGCGTGATCAAAAAGTCTGCATTGCTGGTGAAGCTCTATACAGTTGTAAATGCAGGCATGTCAAATAGATGTCTGATCCATACACCATTTTTAGTTTCACTATATTCATAAGAGGATAGACAGATCCTTTTGGTTACTACAGAGGATGAGATCTTGCCAGCATGTCTATGTAGACAAAAAGGCAATAAAACGCTAGCAGGTAAATGGTGAAAACAGTTTATCTTGGAATGGATGTGAGGTGTGGGGTGTTATAGTGCTGTACTCATATCCTGAAAAAAAAAATTCTATCCACTCAATTTTTATCCACTGACATTTTTATTTCCCATGCTTTCCTATTAGTATATTAGTTTATTAAATTGTCTAGGCTAGCAGGTAAAAGTGGAAAGCTAATTTATTTGAGCTGAATTTTGTTCATTGTGTTTCAGGAAGCAAAAAAAAAAGATACAACAATATGGAAAAGCCTGAAGGAAGACTATTTGACAAAATATTTAGAAAAAAAAACCCTTTTCTTAAAATGGACAATCACATTTAAAATAATGTGGGCAGTTCTATTCATTGCTCTTTTGAAGGACAATGAGAGATGGACTATTTATGTTCTCCTCAAACTGGGCCATGCCTGCTCCCAGTGTTTCTCCCTCAGGCTCGCATTCACAATCTTCACCCAAGAGTGGAATTTTGGTTGACCAATTTTAGAAGCACTGAATAAGTGACAAGAAAGTTGGAAAGGAAGTAAAGAAGAAATCCTTCTCTCTTCCTCTCTGCATTATAAACCGCCAGTGAAGTGCACAGCAGATAGTGAGCACTAATAAATCTTGGTTTGACTGAAATTTCTGGGCAATCTAAAAAAGCAGAGCTTCTCAGTTAGGAAATATTAAGGGTGAAAGCATGTAATTCTTTTCTATCGAATCACAAAAAGCAACTTGTGAACCAAGTTTCAGAATCTCCCTTAAGCATGATGTCCATGGGCAGAGTGCATTAGAGCATACAAAGCACTTTAATATTCTTTATCTTACTTTCCTTTCTGACCAATTCTGGAAGACAGATAATATTCTCACTGTACATTGGGTGAAACAGGATCTTGAGAGATCTCATGACTCAAATTAAAATCAGCCATTTTTCAAACTCTTTGTAACTTCCTGAGTAGAGATTTTTTAAGCCAAATAATAGAAGCCCTACTTTACACACCAAAATTTGAACTTATTACTCTGAGAAATCATTCAGGTACAAGAAATAATTAATTCAAGAGGGCTTTATTGATTATAGAGCTTTAGAATAGTTAGGATTATTAGGGTTGTTCAGTTAAAATTTCCTACTTTGAGATTTAAAACGTGGGGAGCAATTTCCACATTAAATCATACCTTTTGATAGCAATGACAGTGCACAATGTTGTATGTCTACTCTCTATATTGTATGTCCCATAAATACATGGTAACTACTATTTCTAAGTCATGAAAAATTTGTTATGTGCATTTTGAAAAACGAATCTGATTTTAAGTAGTAGAAACCATAACTATAATACAAAAAACACTTTAGAACATAATTATTCAATAAACATTTACAATATTTTGAAAATGTTAAATAATAATATTGATTCTTCTGTGCTGTAGATAGTTGAATAAAGAATATCAAATAAACATTTGATAAGTTTTATAATTAATCTTTTGGATATTGAGTTCTGGGGATTATATTTTTCAAAACACGTTGTCATCATATTTGTCAAACATGTCCTGGACTCTAAGAATAGTAATTTAATTTAATTTAATTTTTAATTTTGCTCAGAATATATGTACTTTAAATTATTTAAACAAGACTACGTAAACAAGATTTTGAATACAGAATAAATAAAGGTAAATTTTTACAGGGAAGAGCCCACATTGTTCTTCCATTTCTTTTTCAGCTGCTTTTAATTGGTGGACTTTGTTGAGTGTGTCACCATCAACTGCACAAAACAAATGGAAACATGTATGAATGACTCTTAAAGAATTAATAGATCCAAGCCTGCTGATTCCTTGTCAACAGGTAAACCATTTTTCTTGCCTTAAGTTTTGCACTCTTGTAGCATATATAATAAAAAGGAGGAAAGAAACTCAATCAGAATAAGAATTGGGGTGCTTTGTAAATTCCTCTTATAGACATTCATTCTTTAAATCTTACAGTAGAAACCAGAAGATTTCACATGCTTGAAACAACATTGTGGTAAGTTGTGTAAGCGTTTGTATTATATGTGCTTTTCCTTTTAAATACATAAAGTAAAAAAGGAATATTAATTTCTTTTTTAAATGGGCACATTTTCATTAACATTTCAGAAACACTTTAAAGTCTTTAAAATATGATTGATAAATATCAGAGCTTGAGATAATAAAGTAGAATGATAGAACAAAAAATAAACTAGAATGAGTTCTTCCCTATATTTGTTTTCATATATCTGTCACCTACAAAAATGTAAACTACAATATTAATGGTTTTGTGTGTCTTATTTCTGTCTGTCTCTCTCTCTTTGTTAAACTAAGTAAAGTTTTGTCAGTATTATTGACCTTTTTAAAGAAACAGATTTTGGTTTCATTAATTCTATTGTTTTTCTATTCTATTCTATTCTATCTATTCTATTCTATTCTATTCTATTCTATTCTATTCTATTCTATTCTATTGTTTTTCTATTCTATTGTTTTTCTATTCTTTTTAATTTATCTTCACTCTACTACTTCACTTTACTATTTCCTTCCTTCTGGAAGTTTTAGTTTAAATTGCTTATCTTTTACTAATTCCCTAAGATGTAAAGCTAGGTTATTTGGTAGAGATATTTTGTCTTTTTTAATGTGTGCATTTGCTGCTATACATTTCCTTCTGAGCACTGTGTCCACTGGATCCTCTAAGTTTTGGTATGTTATTATTTTTATTCTCTAAATATTTTCAAATTTCCTTTGTGACTTCCTTTTTGACCCTTTAGTTTTTTACAAGTGTGGTTCTTAATTTTCACATATAGGTGACTTTTACAGTTTTCCTTCTCTTTTTAAAAATTTCTAAGTTCATTTGTTTTAGTTTCATGATCACAAAAGATACTTGGTATAATTTTAAGTCTTTTCAATTTTATTGAGACTGGCTTTATGGTCTAACATGGGATCTACTATGGAGAAGATTCTCTGTGCAGATTATGCATACATAAAGGTGGCACATTTTACTTTTATTTAGTAAATTATTCTGTTTATTTCTATTAGATATAGTTGGTTCATAGTATTCATCAAGTCCTATATTTTCTTATTAATCTTTTATCTACATATTTAAACCATTATTGAAAGTGGGTTATTGAAGTCTTCATCCATTACTATAGAACTAGTACTCTATTGAATTTTGTTAATGTCTGCTACATTGGGGACTCTGTTGTTTGGTGTGTATATGTTTATAATTATTATATCTTCTTGATGGTTGTTAACACTTTTATCACATTGTATGTCCTTCTTTGCTTCTAATAATTTTTTTGGCTTAAGGTGTATTTTGTCTGTATTATTATAGCCATCAATATCTCTTTTGGTTACTAGCTACATGATTATCTTTTTCCCTTCTTTCATTTTTAACTTACTTGTGTGCTTGTATCTAAGATGAGTAGGATATAGTTATGTCATGTGTTCTTATCCATTCTGCCTATCTTTCCTCTTTGCTTAGAGTGTTCAATTTCTTTATACTTATAACAGTACTTACGGCTAAGAAATATCTTACTTACGCCATTTTATCATTTTTCTTTATGTCCTACACCATTTTTTGGTCTTCCATTTCCTCCATTACTATTATCTCTTGTGTTTAGTTGTTGTTGTTTTGGTAGTGTACTGTTTTGAGTCTCCTTTCATTTCTTTTTTTGACTTTTTAAAAGATATTTTCTTGGTTACCATAGAGATTACAACTAACATCCTAAATTTATAGCAATCTAGTTTGAATTGATACCAACTTAACTTCAATAACATAAAAATCTCTCCTCCTGTTCAGTTCTGTCCCTTCTATCTTTATGTTGTTGTTGTTGTAAACTACATCTTTATACATTGTATGACCAATAAGCTATATTTATAACTTGTCATGCATTTGTCTTTTAAATCACATAGGAAATAAAAAGTAGAGTTACAATTTGAAAACACATACTAATTTTTATATTTACCTCTGTAATTATCTTTACCAATGACCATTATTCCTTTACACTTTACAAGTCTTCAAGTTACCATCAGTGGCACTTCATTTTAGCTTGAAAGGCTCTATGTAGCATTTCACCTAGGGTAGTTCTACTAGCAATACAAATAAAGTGGCAAGATTGCTACCAACTTACAGAAACAAAAACAGATTATAAAATAATTATGTGATCAAATATTAGCTAATAAATCAGATAACATATATGAAATGCACAAATTTCTAGGAAAACAAAATTATCTAAACTGACTCAAGAAAAATATAAAATCTCAACAGTCCTATAACATGTAAAGAGATTAAATCAGCAATCAGTAGCTCCCAATGAAGAAACATCCAGGACTAGATGGCCTTACTGATGAATTATACCAAATATTTTTAAAATTAATACCAGTTTTTTCAAACTCTTTTTAAAAATCAAACATGAGGGAACACTGCCTAACTATTTCCTTCAGGCTGACATTACCTCGATACTGTAAGACCATTCAATAGGGAAAAAAAGTAGTTTCTTGAACAAATCATGCTGGGACCAAATATCTGCATGCAAAAGAATGTAGTTGGATACCCATCTCTCTCCATATTTAAAAATTAACTCACGATGTATCAGTAACTTGAGTATAAGAGCTAAAATCATAAAACTCTTAGAAGAAGACATAGGGGTAAATCTTCATGAGCTTGGATTTAGTAATGCATTCCAAGATATGACACCCAAAGCATGAATATTAAAGAACAAAAACAGCTAAATTTAGCTTCATTAAAAGAAAAAAATTTGTGCCTAAAGGACATTTTCAAGAAGCTAAAAGATAACTACAGAATGAGAAAACATATTTGGAAATCATACAACTGATAAAGGCCTACTATTCAGAATGTATTAAAGAACTGTTACTAGTCAATAACAACAAACCAAAAAAAAAAAAATTAAAAAATGGACAAACTTCTTAAATAGACATTCCTTCAAAAAAGATAGAAGCAAGCACATAAAATATGCTCAACATTAGTCAGTAGAGAAATGCATATCAAAATCACAACAAGGAGTTACTTTAAATCCACTAGAATTATTATAACACAAAAAATGAAATGTGTTAGCAAGAATGTGGAATACTGGAACCCTTGTACACTGCTGATGGAAATACCCAAAGTTTCCGTCAGTACTATTCATAATAACTGTAAAGTACAAAAGGCCCGAATGTCCAGCGGTGGATGAATGAATTAACAAATTGTGAATACAAATATACAGTCAGCCTTCCATATCCATGGGTCCCACATTCATGGATTTAACCAACAGCAAATTATAAATATTTGGGGAAAAAGTTCTACAAAGTTTCCAAAAAGCAGATCTTGAATTTGCTGTGCAACAAGTAACATACTGAATCTATGCAAGTGAAATTCTGTGTAGGCATTACATTAGGTATTATAAGTAATCTAGAGATGATTTAAAGTATAAGGGAGGATATACATAGGTCATATGCAAATACTATGTCATTTTACGTAAAGGACTAGTTCATCTGTAGGTTTTGGTATTCTCAGGAAATGAATCTCCTACAGACACCAAGAGATACCAAGGGATAATAGAACGCGCACGTGTGTGTGTGTGTGCGCGTGTGTGTATTAGCCACAAAAAAAAAAGTAGTGATACATGTAACAAAGTGACTAAACCTCTAAAACATTATACTAAGTGAAAGAAGCCAGACCCAAAAGCTCATATATTGCAACATTCTTTTTAAAAGAATATCCAGAATAGATAAATACATAGGGACAGCATACAGATTGGCAGTTGTCAGGAAATGGAGGTGGGAGAGAGAGAACTGGGAAGAAACAGTGTATGAATAACAGGTTTTACTTTGTAATAATGGAAATATTTAATTTTCTAAAAAGGAAAAAAATATTTTCTGAATCTATGCGGAGAAAGGATGACTTAAACAAGTGTAAAAGTTAGGCCACAACTCCCTTCTTATTTCAAACCTAATGAATTCCTGAGGTTTTGATCGACATCTGGAATTTGCCACTATCAGAAGAGAAAGAACAAACTGGTTAAGAATTATGCCATGTGATTGGGTGTTTTGAGCCATTAGTCTTTTCTGTAGAACAATAAAGCTTGACATCTGTATACTAATTCTCCACTTTCCAGTCATTTTCCCACTTTGTAATGGGCAGACTGAATTTTATCACAATGCACATTTTAAATTCTTTGTTAGGATCATACAGATTAAGTCTAAATTTTGCATAGGTACTTAAAACCTAAGCTTTTACAAATTGAGAGATCCCAGTAAAGATGAAAAATAAAATAAAATAAGAATTTACAAAGATTCTTAAATAAGTCCAGATAGAAATTGAAGAGAATATAATACAGCTACATTCATTTCAATCACTCCTCACTTTGGTTTTCTCATTCTGTATCTTTAAAAGCATGGTATTTAAGGTTTTACCTCAGTAGGCAGTATCTACCATTTAAGAGGCTCATTTTATTGTGTGAAACCCCAGGTGTCCTCTGCCTTCATTCTATTAAGTGACAATCATGTGGCAGATAGCTTAGTGGGAAACGTAATAACACATATATTATAGAGTAAATTGTCACATTCTAAAGATCATTAAAATAATGATGATTCCTGCAGAGTCATATTAATAAGTAAAAGCTACACCTGTACTGTAAGAAGTATCCAAAATGAGTACTTTTATGACAGAATTTGACATCTCACTCACTACTGAGTGTACTTACGTTCATAAATTAACCAAGAAAATTTAAAAAATTACATTCAACCAGAAGATGAGTTAATAATAGGGTGATGTATGTGTAGGGAGCAAAAGGCATGCTTCCTACCTTAGCACTACTTCCTAGCAAAATATGTTATTTCCTAACTTAGCCTACATTGCTTATAAGCTAACTAAAAATGTCAAAAATTTCAGCCAAATGTTGTATTTTTCTACAATGTCTCCTTTTTGCTTCATAGTTTTATATATAATTATATGCTTCAAAATATAAAATAGACATTTGTATGTATATTGTCTATTTGAAGTTTTGAAGATTGCATATAAATGAAAACTCTAAACCATTCTCTCAAAGAGTTTTATGTGACTTTTACAATTAGAAAAAAAAGATCCATTTTTTCTATAGTTTCGTTAACAAGGCTTTAAATCGTCTCTTGTTTTGTAATGCCACTTGGGTCAGAGTCAGTGAATAAATGATGTGACCAGGGGTGGGAAATGCTGAGTAAATTTAGGAATATTTTTGAATTCTAAGTGCCATTACCATACAAATATTTTCAAGGGAATCAGTTTTCAGGAATTTGCAAAGCAAAAGAATAAAAGTAAAAGAAAAATAAATAATTAAAATATATCATTTAAGGAATAGTTATTATACATTGAAAATTTTGTCTTTGTCATAACCAAAATCTAATAATAGAGGTTTTGGTAGCTTTTAGCGTGCTAAGAGGACCATAATAGGTAATAGTGGTGAAGAAATGTCAACAAGACTAGCCCTTTCCAAATATATAAATTATACTCCTAGACAAACCATTAATAAAATGGAGGAGATTCAACACTTGAAAGAAGAATATCTTGGAAGGAAAATAAGATTATGAAGTTTTTACTTAAAGGAAGCTGGAACTTAAACTGAAATTCATCGTTTTACTGGGTTGAGAGGTTGAAGAGCTGAAATAAAGACTTCTAGAGTGTTTAGAAAGTGATGTGATAAATAGTAGGCAGATGAGACCTAAAGAACTGGAAGCCCCAAAATCTACGTGTAAATTCCTTCTAAATCTTTGGTTGATCACTTAACTGCCAAAGAATTCAGGGTATCCCATGAAAATAACAGGTACTTGAAATGGTTGAAAGAAGAGGAAAGTTTCAACTGTTGACAACCACAGCAGAGTTTGGAGTCAAGTCAAGGTAATTGCCTGGTAAAACAAAAATCAGTGCTCTTCAGAGGAAAGCATTACACAGCAGAATTCATTTTCTGCACAACATTGTAAACATAATTTTCAATTAACAGACAAAAATTGCCAAACATGCAAAGGAACATGAACACAAATTTTAACCCTACAACTATTCTGCTAGATGTTTAATAAATATATTCTGAAATTGTACCCAGGTATGCAGGTATGCAATATTATTGGTTTTTTTTTTTTTTTTTTTTTTTTTTTTTTTTTTTTTTAGACAGAGTCTCACTGTCACCCAGGCTGGAGTGCAGTGGCGTGACTTCGGCTCACTGCAACCTTCACCTCCCGGGTTCAATCAATTCTCTGCCTCAGCCTCACGAATAACTGGGATTATAGGCTCCTGCCACCATGCCCGGCTAATTTTTGTGTTTTTAGTAGAGATGGGGTTTCACCATCTTGGGCAGACTGGTCTTGAACTCCTGACCTCATGAGATTACAGGCGTGAGCTACCGCGCCTGACCTATTGTAATGTTTTAAAACTATACCGTGTACATGTGGAATATACAGCCACAAAACAAAGAAAGATCCATGTATGTGGACATATATTAATACATACAATTAAGTGAAAAGCAAGATGTAAATCAGTACATACAAAATATAATATAATAAAATATAATATATTGTCTTCACATAATATTTTATATAGGTAAGATGTTTCTAGGAGAATGCACAAACAATAGTTTTTGGGTTAATAGCTTTAGGAAAAGAGGATGAGGTTTTGTTTTTAATTTTGATTTTTGTCATTTGTATTTAAAACATGTAATTTACTATTTTAAAAAAATATAGAAAACTATCTGAATGGTAGTAGTGAGAGTAATTTTTGTTATCTTTCCTACACAATGCTAAATTTAAAAGAAAACATACATATTCCAAAAATAGAGAAGGTAAATATAAACTCACTTGCTAACTTCTAATTTAGTCACTAAAATATTACATATATACACACATGTATATGTATATACGCATATATATGACAGCATAAGAATTATATATTTATGTTGTATGCTATAAATTTATATAAATTTTTTGCTGAGACAGAGTCTCATTGTCATCCAGGCTGTAGTGCAGTAGTGCTATTTTTACTCACTGCAACCTCTGTCTCCCGGGTTCAAGTGATTCTCGTGCCTCACCTCCTAAGCAGCCGGGACTATGGCTGCGTGCCATCACCCTCAGTTAATTTTTTGTGTTTTTAGCAGAGACAGGTTTCACCAGGTTGGCTAATGTGGTCTTGAACTCCTAGTCTCAAGTGATCCGCTCACCTTGGCCTCCCAAAGTGCTGGGATTACATATGTGAACCCTTGTTATACATTTATATAAATTTTTATTTGTCAAAAATTTTTCTTAAAAAAGAGATAATGTATGCAAAATAGTTGTTGTCACAGTGCCTGGACCATGGTAAGTCATAATAGGAGATTCTCAATCAATAAATAAAGTGTATATATTTAATAGTTTTATTAATATATATAGTTTATTAATATATATTAATTTATTCAGCTAATATTTGTACTAGATTCAAAGAACTATTTTGAGTACAATAAATTTAATCTATTCAATAAATCTATAAGGTAAATATTAGTATATGCTATTTTTACTTGAGAAAATTGAAGCCCAGAGAAGTTTCAGTAACTTGTCCAAGGTCATGCAGTTAGAACATGTGGAGTAAGAATTACATGTACCACACCACAGTATATCCCTTCAGACCTCAAGCTCTTAAAATCTGTTTATGAAGTAGTAACACCAGTATAGCCTCTATCTTTCTAAGTTAAAGTTAAAATGACAATAATTGAAATAAACATTAAGATCAAATTGTTTTAGTGTGAGAAATAACAATTATTTAAAATACACAGAAATAATCTGTTTCTGTATGTATAAATGAAAATGAATCCAATAAATATGCAATCTATTCTGAGTTAAGACCATTTTCTGTTTAAATATGTTGGGTACTTTCTGATCACTCCAAATATTCCTAAGAGGGAAAACTAGATTCATGGATTTAGCAAATCTTTAAGATTGCACATTTTAATTTAAGTAGATTTCATCAATTTTGCCTTTACCAAAATGACCCATTACGCTGTTTAAAATGTAGAAGAATGACAACGTATTAAACTTTTCTAGTTCTAATTATTTTTGATTAAAGTTTTGACATAAAGCTCATTTGTATTTAAAAAAGTCAAATTATAGTATTGAACATTTTTAAAAATTCCACCAAGAAACACAGCTAATACTTGTAATCTGCCTCTAAATAACTTTAATTAATTGTACATACAAACTTAAGTTGTAAACTTCTCTTATTAAACTTTTTCCAAATTCGAGTGATTCTTGTGAATGTTTAAGAAGAAAGAAAGAAAATTAGGTCAACAAATATTTATTCAATGTCTACTTTGAGGAAAAGATAAGGGGAATATATTTTTAAGTTTGTTTACAGAATATTATCAGAGCATGAGGTATTGTAATATAGAGATCACACCCCAATCCGATAAAATTGATATCATTATGCAGTGAGTTTTGAAGTAAGGCATTTGTTCTTTTAAAATATAGGATATTAATGAATCCATTTTAACGTATCTACAAAAGAGATAGGTCAGGATGGAAATCTGGTTTTGTGTGTGTGTGTGTGTGTTGTGAATGTGTGTGTGTTTGTTTAACTTTAAAGCATACAATAATTTTTCCAAAGCAAGAGGGTTCCAAAAAAAAGTATACATATGATGTTAGATTTTTGGAAAAAAAAAAAAAAAAGAACAATAAACCACATAAAAAGTGTATTTAAACAATAAAAATTGTCAGAGTGATGAAGAACTAAGTAAAATATTTCTTTTCTTTCTGTTGATTTATTAGTTACAGAACCTTGGTGATCAAACTATTTTGACATTTTTGCTATGAATGCTCAATCTTTATTTTTCTTCTATAAGTCTTTTAGTATCTACATTTACATATGGTAAGCCTACATTTGGTTTTTTGTTTTCAGGAAGAAACAATGGATAATTGAAGATGACCGTATTAAAAGATCCCAGTAATGAGATCTAAATATATCCTAAGAGGAGAATAAATGAAGACCACTTACTTGGCCAGTCAATAGTATTTATTGAGTTCCCGGAGGTGTCCTTAAAACACAGTAGTGTCATTAAGAAAATCCAATAAGCACACATAATGACACCAATCCATACACCCAATATCAATAATTTGCAAAGTTAGTGTCTACACAAGTCACATAAGTCCAAAGAAAGTATTGTTTATTTCAAGGTGCTTTTTGTCCTCTTTGATCTGCTTAGGTCAATATATTATCTTTAATCGATAATACTAATAACTATAAAATAATAATAAATAAAAGAGCCACTGCACTACTTTTATAAAAACAGGTAAGGGAGTAACAAATCCATACATTTGGACACAGATGACAATATCAATATGTTTATTGACAGGCTATTCCCTGACTCTTTCCTACTACGTAAAGAAATAGAAATCTTTTGTCAGATGATTAGGTGATTTTATTTTATTTTATTTTTGCCACATTAGATGAAGCCACTCTTCACTTCTATTAAAAGACTGAATTGCATTTTTAAAAACGTTTTATCTAAATTATATGATATTCAGTGTTAATAATTGGAGATTCTCCAATAGTGTCTTACTGAAAATAATTTCTTGATTTAATGAAGTTGTTTGATAGTAGTGGCCCATTTCATAATTTGCAAATATCTAGAACATGCATTACTACATGCATGCCTAACAGAGTAAAAGACCTGATCATTGAGGAGCAGTCCTTTGTTCCAATTTCACAAAAACATCTAAACAGGCACTCATGTACTTAGGTCCTTATGCCTGGATCTTGACTAATTTTATCTCAGAATGGTGAAAACATGCTATAGCTTTTTTAAGCACACATAAGCAAGTTTAAAACTTATATATTTTATATTTTTGTATACTCCTATTTAATAATATCTCCAAATAAGTATTTACAGCATTGCCAAGAGGAGATCATTGAAATCTGAAACTATAAGCATAGATTTATCAATTGCTTCCTTTATGTCCTACAGTTTTTAATGCATGTATTCTGAGACTCTGTTGTTTGGTATGTACACACCTAGAATCATTAGATCTTCTTTGTGGGCTGATTTTTTTGTTTTCATTATGCAATGACTTTCCTTGGTAATTTTCTTTGCTCTGAAGTTGAGTTTTTCAGATATTAATGTAGTTACCTCTTTAAAATCATTTGTATTTATATTTGCACAGTATGACTCTTTTTTCATATTTTATTTTCAACTTTGTTATATTGTTGAATTTGAAATGAGTCATTCAGTCATTTCCCCCAAGAATAATTTTTTGTTGTTGTTGGAAAATGGCTTTAGCAGCCAAGACTTTGATTCTAACTTTTCTGAGTTTTCTGGAGTATTGATGTTTCTGGCTTCTGTCAGAGCAAAGAAATAGTGTGTACATACTAATCCATTCATATATACAAGTTTATAAGTATTTCTATATATAATATCTGTATATGTATTCAGCAAACATACATTCCTACTGTTGTTTCCAATTCTGTATCACGTGGATCATTCTAGCCTCTTCCCTTTGCCTATCTGTAACCTCCTTTTTCAGTGATGAGAAACCTGTCTCCCACCATCATTTACTTAATTATTCATTTCAAGTATACAGGTATTAGTGGTTGTATTCGGTTGCTAGGGCTGCCATAATAAAATACTACAGACAGGATGACTTAAACAACAGAAATGTATTTTCTGACAGTTCTGGAGCCTGGATGTTCACGATCAAGAGGTCAGTAAGTTTGGTTTCTCCTGAGTCCTCTGTCCTTGGCTTGCAGCTGGTGGCTTTTCTTGCTGTGTTCCTTGGGTGATTTTTCTTCTGTGCATGGGTGCCCTGCTATCTCTAAATATATCCATGTTTCTTGTTCTTATAATCACGCCAGTCAGACTGAATTAGGGCCCATCCTAGCAGCTTCATTTAAACTTACTCATCTCTTTAAAAGCCCTATCTTCAAATTTATTCACATTCTGAAATACTGTGGGGTAGGCCTTCAATATGTACAGTTGTGGGTGAGATACAAAATTTTTCTTGTGTACCCTTGTGGGAAACAACTTTATCAACACCAGTGCGATGCTGTTTATGTGTAATTCCTTTTGCCTTTAGTCTTACAGACTCTGCTAATTTCAAATTTACTCAGGTCATCAACTTTTACCCCTCCCTCTTCAGTGAAATTGTTTCATTGAATGCAGGTAAATTTCTTTGTCACATTCTCCATTCCATGTTAGGATTCCTCTTGACCTCCTAAATGCTTTAAAACACATTGCATGCTTTGAGGTTCACTCTTTGTGCTATAAAGTTCTATGGGTTTTGAAAAAATGCATAGGATCATATAAGTACTATTATGATATACAGAATAGTTTCACCTTCCTAAAAATTCTGTTTCATTTATTTATTTATTTATTTATTTTTGAGACAGAGTCTTGCTCTGTCACCCGGGTTGGAGTACAGTGGCACGATCTCGGCTCACTGCAAGCTCCGCCTCCTGGGTTCACACCATTCTCTTGCCTCAGCCTCCCAAGTAGCTGGGACTACAGGCACCCACCACCATGCCCAGCTAAATTGTTTTGTATTTTTAGTAGAGAAGGGGTTTCACCGTGTTTGCCAGAATGGTCTCGATCTCCTAACCTCATGATCCGCCCACCTTGGCCTCCCAAAGTGCTGAGATTACAGGCCTGAGCCACCGCACCTGGCCTGTTTCATCTATTTAACCTTCTCTCCTTCCCTTGAGCTCCTGGTCACTAATAGTCATTTTACGTAAAACACTACACTTTTACTTTTCTAAACTAAACTCTATAGAGTAAAACTCCATGTTTTTACTTTTCCCAGAATGTCATATAATTGGGATCACACATTATATAGTCTTTACAGGCTGGTTTCTTTTACTTGGAAATATTCACTTAAGATCCACCCATGTGTTTCAATGGCTTTGATAGCTCATTTCTTTTTGTTGTTCAATAATATTCCATTGTATAAAAATAGCACAATTTATCCATTCAACTATTGAAGAGTATCTTGGTTGCTTCTGTTATTTTGGAGATTATAAATTAAACTTCTGTAAACATCAATGTACAGATTTTTGTGTGGACATAAGATTTGTGATGAATTGGGTAAATACCTACCAGTATAGTTACTGGGTTACATGGTCAGGGTGGTAGTTAATACTGAATGTCAACTTGATTGGATTGAAGGATGCAAAGTATTGATGCTGGGTGTGCCTGTGAGGGTGCTGCCAAAAGAGATTAACATTTGAGTCAGTGGACTGGGAAAGGCAGACCCACCCTTAATCTGGGTGGGCACAATCCAATCAGCTGCCAGGGAATATAAAGCAGGCAGAAAAACGTGAAAAGGTTAGACTGGCCTAGCCTCCCAGCCCACATCTTTCTCCTGCTGGATGCCTTCTGCCCTTGAACATACAACTCCAAGTTCTTCAGCTTTGGAATTCGAACTGGCTTCCTTGCTCCTCAGCTTGCAGACGGCCTACTGTGGGACCTTGTGATTGTGGAAGTTAATACTCCTTAATAAACTCCCATATATATCTCCTATTAGTTCTATCCTCTAAAGAACCCTGATTAGTACAGTAAGAATATGTTTGGCTTTGTAAGAAACTACCAACTGTCTTCCAAAATGACTGTGCTGTTTCTCATTCCCATCAGCAATGTTTGAGAGTTGCTTTCGCTCTGCATCCTTGCTGGAAGTCAGTGTGCCTTTACTTAGCAAAAGTGCAATTAATATGTGTATTGTCATTTGCGATTACCCTGTTTCAGTTTAATCAGCTTCTTGAACCTATAGGCTTGTGTCTTGTGTGAAATTTGGGAAGTTTTCTGGCATTATTTTTCCAAATTCTCCAAGTTCATGCTTGCTTTCTTTTCTTTTTGAGGATTCCAATGATGGTAATGTTGGATCTTTTGATATTGTTCCACAAATTCCAGGGGCTCTGTTTATTCATTTTATTTTTATTCCATTTGTCCCTGTTATTCAGATGGATGAATTTTGTTTTTCTGTCAAATTTGCTGCTTGTAGCCTTTGTCATCTACACTCTACTATTAAGTCCACCCAACAACTTTTTAAAAATTTGTTATTGTATATTTCAGTTTAAAAAATTCAACTCGGCCGGGCGCGGTGGCTCAAGCCTGTAATCCCAGCACTTTGGGAGGCCAAGATGGGCGGATCACGAGGTCAGAAGATCGAGACCATCCTGGCTAACATGGTGAAACCCCGTCTCTACTAAAAAATACAAAAAACTAGCCGGGCGAGGTGGCGGGCGCCTGTAGTCCCAGCTACTCGGGAGGCTGAGGCAGGAGAATGGCGTGAACCCGGGAGGCGGAGCTTGCAGTGAGCTGAGATCCGGCCACTGCACTCCAGCCCGGGCGACAGAGCGAGACTCCGTCTCAAAAAAAAAAAAAAAAAATTCAACTCGACCTTTTCTTATAACCTCTATTCTTTAGTTGAGATTTTCTATTTTGTCTTATATGCTTCAAGAGAATTTGAAATTGATTCTTAAAGCAGTTTTATGATGGCTTCTGTAAAATCTTTGTCAGGTAATTCTAACATGTGATTTCTGTCAGTGTTTTTATAAGTTGACTATCTTTTCTCATTCAAGTTTTGAATTTTCTTAATTCTTGTTATGAAGGGTAATGCTTGAATATATGCTGGAGATTTTGTCTATTGTGTTAGGAGACTCTGGTTTCTGTTTATATCTTTTATTTGAGTAGACAGTCACCTTGTTTTGGTTTATCATGTGAACGAGCCTTCTCTTATAGGCTATAGTTCCAGCAGCAATTTAATTTACAGAGCCTTTATGGTATTATGTAGATGTGTTTTATTTCTCTTGTGCTACTGCAGTTCTCACTGGTCCCTGCTAATGTTCACTAAAGTGTATGTGTGGGAAGGGAGGATGAATTTCCCCAGCCCTGGTTTCCAGGTGTCTCTCTGAGAGGAAGTGGTATGGTGGGATCCCTCTCACCAGTGTACCCTGATTGCCCAAGCATCTCTGGGGAGAACAGGAGAGTCGCAAGCCATAAAGAACAAGGAGGCTTCCCAGGCCAGGTCACTAGATATGACTGATTCTCCTTTACTGTTTCTACCACCCCAGCTGTACATCTTTGGATGGGAGAGGAGGGTTGTATTAGTCTGCTTTCATGCTGCTGATAAAGACATACCCAAGACTGGTCAATTTACAAAAGAAAGGTTTATTAGACTTACATACAGTTCTACATGGCTGGGCAGGCCTCACAATCATGGTGGAAGGTGAAAGGCAAGGAGGAGCAAGTCACGTCTTACTTACATGGTGGCAGACAGAGAGAGAGCTTGTGCAGGAAAAATCCTGTTTTTCTAAAACCATCAGATCTTATGAGACTTATTCACTGTCATGAGAACAGTATGGGAGAAACTGCCTCCATGATTCAATTATCACCCACCTGGTCCCTCCCACAATACATGGGAATTATGGGAGTACAGTTCAAGATGAGATCTGGGAGGGGACACAACCAAACCATGTCAAGGATCTTGGGCCCATGGGGAAAAAGAGGCTTCCCTGGACCAGGATGCTTGTTATGACTGTTTCATTTTTGGCAATTCTGTTTTCTTGCCTCCACGCCGCTGTCTGTGGTATGAGGGTCTCAGGTATGAGGGTATGAGGGTCTCAGGGACAAAGAGGCATCTGGGATGGGACACTTGTTATGACTGAGTCCCCCTTGCTAGTGCTACTTTCCTGCCTGAGTGTCCCTAAGTAGAAAAGAACTTTCTTAGGCCTAGTGAGGACAGGAAATATTTCTCTTGACTGCTTATTTCTGGTGGTACATTTAATTAATTTCTCTTGATAGTGTTGATAGGTTCTCCTGATGTCATCGGAGAGACTCCCATTTGGTCCATGGGAGGAACGAGACTATTTGACTTGCCTCTTGTTGATCAAGTAGAGATCAAGAACAGTCAGGTCTGGGTGATCTTCCTCTGTTGGGTGGTGGTATGCAAGATATCCTACTGTTGTTCCTCCAGTCCTGGGATCCCAAACCAGATTCTCTTCTTCTTACCACATTTCAGAGTTCTCCTTTGGTTATCTCTTCATCATTTCTAAGATTTACAGTTGTGCTTAGCAGAGAGAAAAAGAGCAACATGGGTCTATGTCATCTTTTCTACACTAGAAGTCTCAAATATATTTTTAAAAGGTAATTTTGTAGAGAAGATACAAACTATTCTTTTGTTTCTATAATGTGCTGGCCTGATTTAATTATATTTCTTTAAATGGCTAACATTGTAACATTTCTTTAAATGGCTAGCAATATATTAGGGTCTAATCATAATTCTTTATTTTCAGTCTGATCACTTTCCCTACACTATAGGTTTTAGACACAGTGCTAAATGCCATTTACCCAGCAAAGATAGGTAGGCTTTACTTTGATTCCTTCTATCATTTGTTTTTGCTTCCTTCTCTTCTCTGTTGGATTATTATTTTTAAGGTTTAGCAAATAGTAGCTGTGAATATCAACTGTCAAGAGAGAACTCTAGGAGGATACTGCTGTTAACTGGATATCTTAGTCATGTTCACATGAAGTTGCTAAGGCTTGCTTCAGAACATGAAGAACAATGGTATATAAGAAAACTCATTATGGCAAAATTTAATCTGTTTACTTAATTGGCATGAAATTTATCCCTGGTTGAAAATATATCTAAAGAAGCCTATTGTATTTTTGCCTTTTCATGGAGACTATCAAGATTATATATTTCATCTACATATGTATATATTATCATATAAATATATTTCTTTAGGATATAGTATTACATGATACTATATTATAATGTTATTATAATACCATGTTACAATAGTATTATAGTAAGTGATCATCCAAAAGTGAAGAAGAAGGAAGGAAAAACAAATAATATAAGGAACCAAAGTAGAACCTACCTGCAATACTATATTATAATGTTATTATAATATAATACCACGTCATAATGTTATTATAATACCATATTATAATGTTGTTTTCATATAAGATTTAGTGTTAAGAGAATACTAAATCATATTATAATACTAAATTCTAACATTATTATAATAGTACATTATAATGTTATTATAATAGTATTTTAATATAATACTATATTATACTATTTTGCTAACAATACTATATCATAAAGTTTTAATAATATAACTATATTATACTGGATTTTATTATCTAATTCTACATTATCATGTTTTCATAATGTAATATTATCTTACACAATTGTAACAGTGGTTAAAACTCAGGTTCAATGTCAGGCAGCACTGGTTTGTTCCAAAATTTACTGTCAACCTTAGACAATTTGATTAATTTTCAATTTGAAATACCCAACAATGTATTTCATAGCCTTGTTTCTGTATTCTAGTAGAAATGCATAGAAAATGTTTAACACAGTGCCCTGAACATAGTAAATATTTAATAAACATTAGTTTCATTATTTAAATGTCATCATTCTTTCCCTAAGGCTCTTCATTTTAAAAACGACAACAGTAAAAGCAGAGAATGAGAGCATTTGATATAAGTTTCTTGAAAATATTTTTAATCAAAAATGTCCACTTCTGGTTTGTTTAGAAATGTTTATCTTTTGTGTCTTTCTTTCTCCTAACATGATTAAATAACGACCTAAAATATTTCATTTAATTAAAAGTTTATTTTGTTTGTTTTTAATTAATAAAAGTTTTACCAGAAACGATCTGCATTAATCAACATTTTAGCCAAAATCTAATTATATCACCCTGTCAAATCAAAATGATTCATAACTTATTTCTAAGGTCCTATTGATTAACTTACATATCAAGTAAAAATTATGACTATTTGCTTCTAGGTTTTTCTTCAATTAGGTGTGTATTATATAAATATTAAGATAATTTCTATTAAATGAGAAAGTGAGCGGTTTGAAAAAACAGGACAATAGTTTTATTTTGAGAGATGACATTGACTTCATTGTTCCCTTTGGCCAAACCTACATTGTACAGTGTAATATCAATTAAACGAATATATATTTACCAGTCATCAGTGACAGTCTTCATTGATTTGGCATTTGAGGAAGGTCCATGCAGTAACATCGTTGTGGTTCCTACCTCAAATGGTCTAGTTGTTAATATGATGAATTCTGAACAGTTGACAATTTAAAATTCTCTGAAATTTCATTATGTGGTTTGTTTCTAGAAAATAAATGAACTAGTAAAAGATAAATGATTTCTGCAATTGCACCAAAAAGTGAAGATAAAGATGGTTATTAGTTTATTTGTTTACAGTGGGGGGGTCTTAAGTACTGTCAGATTTGTGGTTGGGGAATGTGGTCTGCGATTTGGCTAGGTAATGATGAGACTAAATGACAATAGAGAGGCCTATTGCAGCACATTCCCATGTTAATCTGTGAAGAAAATATATAGTAATTTCTCTGTCTACTAAGTATTTTAGAAAGTGAGTTGTTTATACACGTTTGATACTGTAAACTGGTAAGTGCCCAAATGACTTATGAAATTTTCTATGCTCTTTGATCAATAATTTATTTATTACACTCTGAGTCTAACTGCAATACATGAAAAACTATTTAAAGTTAAAATAATGCATCTAAATAAGTCATACATGTTATAGAATCTATTTTGGGGGAGTGTTATTTGAATATTACCTATAGAATGTAAACTTATTGAGTATGACCTCATAGGATGTCGGCAGCATTATGAATATTTTCCTAGTAATTGTATTTTATTTCGATAGATGATCCATCATGTTATTCAGTGATAAAAGGGAAACAAAATTAGCTAACAGATATTGGAAATCAATCATATAGACACACATGCATAGTTTTGATTTACATTGTATGGACAATTTGCATAATTTGCCAAAATACTTGTTCATAGCTCCAGTGATACAGGTTCATTAGGGACTTGAAGTTCTTATGTTAAAAAGTTGCCTCTCTTTTCAATCAGATCAAATATAATTGTATGTTCAGGTATATAGATGCATAGACATGTCATTTTTCTTAATCTTTTTGTTCCTGATAAATAATCTCCACAATTCTCTCTATAATATTTACTTCGACAAAAGCAGACTATATCCTCTCATGCTTATACTACTAAAATTTATAACCTGAGGAGAACCTTTTCCTCTGAGTTTATCTTTATTAACTGTAAAAATGATCACTGTGTCTTTAGGTCAGTAAGTGCATTTTCTTTTGGTTGTGCCAAGTTTTAGATTACTAATTCAATTTCATCGATTCCTCCCATGAGCCTAGGGCCCATCTGGGAATGCCAAACAAAGCCAAAATTGGTATTAGAGTTCTAGCATGCAAGTGGATAAATTGTAATCCTTCCTTAGGAAACCAACGAGTCAGTTTCAACGGAGGAGAACAACTGTGCCCAAATGGATAGGACAATTACCCAAATTTATCTGAAGCCAGTAGAGGTAGGAAAGTGGTGGAAAATAATGTCTTACAAAAGATATTATAAAATGGTAAAAAAAAAAAAAAAAAAAAGCTATATCTCTCATTAGCCCAAAGGGTGAGAGTGGGGTCCAAAATAGAAGTGAAAATTAGAGATTACAAATCAAGAACACATGGAAATAGAACAAAGCATGAATGATGGAATAATATTCAAGGATTTTTTTCTTATAAAGGCTGAGTCATCCCAAACTTCCTATTAATGGATGCTGGTATTAGAGTGTTTGTGTAGATCAGAGATCTATACAGATCAAGAGAATTATTGTTAAGGCTATTTAAACATTATGCATAAATATATCAATATATATTGTAAGAAAGCTTAACACCAAGTTGGGTTCCAACACTAATATAAGAAAGTGCTAAAAATGGGAGTATGGCTGCCTCAGTTTTGGTCCAGTTCTCAAGAGCATAGCTCCAATTATATATGCTAGTTGGAATTATATATGCTAAATATATATGCATATATAGCATATATATGCTATATGCTCCAATTATATATGCTAATCATATATATAAGGCAGAATCATCAAAACAGAACATGGTCAAAACCCAATTTTGTAATGCTTAGCTGTCAACCCCAAAGAGGGTACAGAGTGAGAGACAGAAGATAATTATTTGAAGATAATTCTGGAGAGCTGTTGGGTTGCTGGTACTGTTATTGTGTCCTATGTCTCCATGGGAAAAATTAAATACCTTATTCTATACTCAAGTCTAGAAAAAGAAGCCTCAGGAATGCCACTGGGATAATGTATTTGGGTTTCTTGGAGCATGGTGTATGGGATGAACTTGTTCTGAATCATGCCTGAAAAATCTTAAGTATGTGTAACTGTGACTTCTTGACTCCTCTGAAGATGAGGTCTTGTTATGGAGGGATTTTAGATCCTGCCCAAGAGTACTGCCTGGAGAGGAAAGACTAGAAAAGAAATAATATAAAATATAAAATAATGTATAATTTATATATATAATAAAAATAATATAAAAATATATCTTAGGATGCAGAAGGATCAGAAAGAGGTGATTTGCACACACTAAAAAAGTTCAAGTGAGAGATCACCAATGATTGGGTGGAGAGCTACATTTCAAGCACACCCAAGAAAAAGGATCCATTTGAGAAAATGTAAGTTTAAACATCTGCCAAACCAGGTGAGTACAATTTGCCAGATCACCTTTAGAGTAGCAGTCAACTTCTGTTCTGAAGAAGCCCAAGAGAATATAAATAGGTGAGAAGGAGTAGAAACTATAGGCAGAAACAGGGAGAAACTGGCATCATACATTCCTTTCCCATTCATCTGAATAAAGATGAATTTTGGTGGTGATAGCTGTAGGTATGGCGTTACACATTTTAAGTAATTACAATGTACTTCAGGTTAATTCTATTGAAAATAGAAACTTTGCTCCAATATAATTCCCTTTCTCTCTGTTTTTAGTACTATTACCCTCTCTCTCTTTTTTTTTTTTTTTTTTTTTTTTGAGACGGAGTCTCACTCTGTCGCCCAGTCTGGAGTGCACTGGCGCCATCTCCGCTCACTGCAAGTTCCGCCTCTCTGGGTTCACGCCAATCTCCTGCCTCAGCCTCCCGAGTAGCTGGGACTACAGGCGCCTGTAACCATGCCCGGCTAATTTTTTCTTTTTTTTTGCATTTTTAGTAGAGATGGGGGTTTTACTGTGTTAGCCAGGGTGGTCTTGATCTCATGACCTCGTGATCTGCCCACCTCGGCCTCCCAAAGTGCTGGGATTACAGGCATAGTACTATTACTCTTAAACACACATATATGTGTGTGTGTATGTATGTTGATAAGGCTCTGTTAATTGATACTTGTTTGTTTCTTTCTCTGTTATTCAACCAGATAATTCTCACTGATTAATCTTCAAGTTTACCAATTGTCGTTTTTCTACCATCTTAAATATGCTTTTAAATTTCTTTAGTGAATTTTCTATTTTGGTTATTATATTTTTCAACTCTGAATTTCTCATTTTATTTTTTAGTTTTTATGCATTTACTGAGATTCTCATTTTTGAGCCACTGTCTTCATACGGTCGTATAATCTTTAAATATATTCAGAAAAGCTACTTTGAAATATTTCTGCTAAACTAACATCTGGGCCCACTTGGAATCAGTTTCTATTGCCTGCTTTTCATTTCTTCTAAGTATAGGTTTCAGTTTACTGTTTCTTTCCAAGTTTCATCATGTTTTGTTGAAAAATAAAAATTTATATAATGCATTTTATCTATTTTCCTCATGGTGTGTAGCCACTTATGTATTTAATTATATTTCATTACTTTTTATTTTACTTTGCTTGACTGCTTACTGGTTGCTCTTATGACTGCATAAATAAGCGATCAGCTAATTATTTGAACAAATATCGTTAAACATCTCAAGTCTATATGACTTTTCATCCTCTGTCATTGGATTTGTTTGGGGGTTTGTGAGCACTTTCCAAGTATGACCGTTTTATATACCACCTTTCATTTTCACTTTCTGTGGGCCTGTTATGGATCTCTTTTTTGACTAATTTCTTAGTCAGTTATGGATGTAGGAAGAACTTATTTATCTCTTATATGGCTCTCTCACATTTAACTACCCCATAAAATCTGACTGGTCTTCCACTCACATAACCAGTTCTGTAAACTCAGGCTAGCAAAGCTCTGAATTTTTCCCATTTATTTTCTACTGAGGTTTCTGTTTTCACCAACAAACCACTTTCATGTATTTCCACAATCTGCCTCGAATCAAATCAATTTATCCTGGCAGCATGACTATTATTTCTAATAGTCAACATTGCCCTGGGAACAGTGCAGACCTAGAGGCAATGGGAGAAATTCTAACATAAAAGACTACGATGTCCTGCTAGTCACAGCAGCTTTTCATGATAAATGGTTTTAAATTTGATGTTTGTTTTTGGGTAATTTTCATGCACTGACATGGTTATTTCTAACAATTTTGCCAAGATTTCTACTTTTTGGGAGGAAGAGTATTTGCTAATTTCTTCAGGCAGTCATAACAGTTAGCCTAGCAGTTCTGCAAGATTTATTTAACATTGGAAAATCAGTTATTTATTTTTCCCCCGTTAAAAATTTACAATAAAAATGTGATAATATGACCATCTATATAGATGTAACTTTAATGTAGATAATTTTTAAAACATATTCACTAATTTAAGGTCTTAAACTAGAATGAGCAAGAAGCTTCCTTAAGCTAAAACAGTAAATGGCATAGAGGAAATAACAATAGCAATAATTACACTTATTTCAAAACATTGAACACACTCATTTTAAAGACAATAAAAAATGACGCCAACTATCACTATTTCTATTAAACATTAATTTTTTTACCTTTTTGTTTCACATTGCCATGTGTTCATTAGATACCAAATATATTCATATTAGAACACTCACTCTTATTCAGTATGTTCATACCATCAGGTTTGAGTGCTTAATTTGGGGATATTTTATTGAAGTTAGGTATTAAATTATTTAAGGTAAATATTAAACTCAACTTTGTTTGTAATGTAAGGTTTATGATACCTTTATAGTATTTGGAGAGAGTGGGAATCTTGATTTAATCTTCTTGCATTATTGCAACTGTGACACATAAATGCTCCTACAGTTTATATTGCAATAAATATAAAAATCACTCAAAGGCATATTCACCACGTACTAAATGGATAGTTTTAGTTTATTATACTCCTTATAAAATTATGAAACACTGTATTTTTACCAGTAATCACTCATCTCCAAAATACTAAGCTCATTACTGTGGTAGAAGCACCTAATCATTGTCAAGATTGATGAGAAATGTTCGGTAATGTTTTTGTTTCCCCATCCTTTATCACATCTGTTGAAGACACACCTCAAGCTATCGTTTTCTTTTCCATCATAGGATGCTGTTTGTCATATCACATTTTTGCCATACTTTTTTTGTTCAGGCTGATAGTTTACATAATTTTTCTCAAGCTTATCATGATGGGTATAGACCAAGCTGAAAAAGTATTATGTGTTCCTGAGACATTAATAAAACATATTTATATCAAAACTCATACTTTTCTTACTGAACTATATTATCAACAAATACTCTGACAATGAAAATAATTTTATTTGAAGCTAAAATGTTTCCTTTGTAGTTTCACTATTTTGTGTCAGGAGAATTTGACCACTACTGAAAGACATTTGTCTTTCTTCATTTCAAAATAAAGCATCCTCCACAAGAATGTGATTATCTCATTTTAATATGTAGTTATTCTCACATGAATATCCCCTATTCTCTTCTGCAGTCATCTGGACTTTATTACCCACTCACAAATAACTCTTCCCTATTTCATTATCATAAATTATATCTTTTAAATTTCTCTCAAATCCATTCTCTTCCCATTTCTTCTCATATTAAAATATATTTTTTTGTTATATTTCTTTATTCAGGAACATATAATCACCTTTTTTGGACTGGTGTGATAGCCTGTTAACTGATTTCCAGCCTCTAGTCATGTTAAGTTCTCAATTTAATATGAGTATTATAAGGAATTTTTAAAGCATGCAAAGCACACTGACATTTCTCTGCATATCCAATGCATGAAACAAGACAAAAACAAAAGTAGATTAGATAAGGAATAAAACTGTCATTATTTAAAGATGAATTGCTATTATGTGGAGGAAATCCCAAGAAATTCAAGTTTATGTACAATAAACTACATAAGAATTGAAAACTAAATTCAGAAATTTCAAAAACTGTTAAAAACACAGGAAAATATAAATAGTAATTTCATGAAATTTACACAGAAACCTGCATTTTTTTCCCCTAAAATCGAGAAGGAAGGAACAGCTTACAGTATGTTTTACACGTTCAAAATACAAAGACATTTCAAATATACTGCAGGCCACTATAGACCTATTTTGAGTCTATGGAAATACAACTACAAATTCTTTAACAAGATATTAACAGAATGATTTCAGAGACACATATAAAAGAATACAGCATGACAGAGTGGGATTTATTTCGAATATACAAAGATGGTTTTCATTTAGAAAACAATCAATGTGCTTCACAAGGCTAACAGAATAATGGAGAACTGTCAGGTGGTAATTTCAAAAACTGTAGAAAACCACTTGATAAAATTCAACAATCACTCAAGATAAAAACTAACAAAGGTAACCTATAAAAATCTTATAGCTACAAAAAATTAGCTAGGTGTGGTGGTAGGCGCCTGTAGTCCCAGCTACACTGGAGCCTGAGGTGGGAGAATGGTGTGAACCTGGGAGGCAGAGCTTGCAGTGAGCTGTGATCGCCACTGCACTCTGGCCCTCTGGCCTGGGCAACAGAGCGAGACTCGGTCTCAAAAAAAAAAAAAAAAAAAAAAATCTGGCAGCTAGCTTCACTTTTAATAGCAACATATCGAAGTTTGATCATGATGTGAAAGTGCTTGTTTTTATCATTCTCATTTGCTATTATATAGAGGGAGGGGGACAGCTATTATAATGTAGCACAAAAGAAAAGTTTAGCAAGGTGAAAAGATACAAATTTAATTTACAAAAGGTTTTGATTTTGTATATGCTAGAAACAACTTTAAAATAAAACATTCATAAAATAGTGAAAAAACGGCACAAAATACTTAAGAATCAGTTTAACTAAAGACAAACAAGAGTTTCTGATTAGCCTTTTAAAAGGAGGCAATCAGATAAGAACCTATCTTAGTAACTTTGAACAGAACGGGAGGAAGGTTTTCTCTAAGCAGTTTCCAGCTTAAGTTGTCCTTAGTGATTTTGGGGTCCCAAGATATTTTCCGTTCACACATTTCACTGACTGTCCAACCAATACTATTTGGCAAAACAAAGACAACAATTAGTTATCTCAGCAAATGTTTTGCATTTGTATATCTATGAATTGATATACAAAGTCTGTATACACATACAGACACACAGACAAACATAAATATATACATGAGAGAGAGGGCAACAAGAATGTATTAACAGAACTTTCACTACTAGATATTAAGGCTTATTAAGTAATTAAAACAAATCAGTATTGGCAAAAGAATAGATGATCAACAGACTGTTGGGACTGAATGAAATCCATACATACACAGTAACATTATTTGTGACAAGGGAAAAAGACATGAATTTATAGATTTAAAAAGCTAAGCAAATTTAAAAAGTGATAAATGTGTAAATGATTTATATTAATAAATCAGAAGCAAACTAGAAGGCTATTAATATCAGATGAAGTAGACTTCAGAGAAAGGAATATTACTAGGGATAAAAAGACATTGGATAAGGATGAAAAGGTAAATTTTAAAGATGATATAAACATTTAATGGCTATGCACCTAAAAATAAAACTTCAAAATACATGGTGCAAAACTGGCAGAACTAAAATAAGAAATAGAAAAACCTACAACTATTTTTTGATATTTCAGCTATTCTTTCACCGCAATACATAGAACAATTATGCAGAAAATCAGCAATAATATTGAAGATCTGAAGAACACTATTAGTCAACTTGCCCTAATTAACATTTATGAAACATTTTACTCCACAATTGCAGAAAAAGATTTTCTTCCAAGATCACATGGAACATTCATTAAGATAAACCATTTTCTAGACAATATAACTAACTCTAAAACATATTTTAAAAATAAAATTATAGAAAGTATTTTCTGTGAACATATTGCAATTCAACCAGAATTCATTAACAAAAACAACACACTTAGAAATAACCCAAGAGTCAAAGAAGATGTCACAGGGGAAGTTAAAAAATATGGAATGAAGGAAAACCTCAGCATTTCAAAATTGTTTGTTTCAGCTAAATTAGTGTTTAGAAAGAAATTATAGCATTAAATTCAGATTTTAGAAAAGAAGAAACATCACAGGTCAAGTCAATAATCTAAGTTTCTACTCAGAGAACTTAGACAAAGAAGGACAAATTATATTCTGAGCACATAGAAGGAAAGAAAAAAAACACAGATATTAATGAAATTAAGCTAATTACACAAACACTTCCAGAAACAGAAGAGATTGGACTATTTCTCAATATGCTTTTTTGCAGCTACTATTATGATACCAAAAGCACAGTCATTATAAATAATTAGAACTGCAATCCAATATTGATGGTAAATAAAGAAGCAAACTTTCTTACTGAAATATTAGTAAATTTATCTAGCAATATATGAAAGATAACCTATGATGACCAAATAGGACTTATTCTTGGAATAGAAAGCATTTGGCACTAGAAATGCAATCAATCTAACTCCCCATAAGAACAGAATAAAGAAGAAAATCAATATGACAACCTCCATAGAGAATTAGAGAAACTATTTGAAAAAATTCTAGATCTGTTTATGATTAAAACTCTCGGCCGGGCGCGGTGGCTCAAATCTGTAATCCCAGCACTTTGGGAGGCCGAGACGGGCGGATCACGAGGTCAGGAGATCGAGATCATCCTGGCGAACACGGTGAAACCCCCTCTCTACTAAAAAATACAAAAAACTAGCCGGGTGAGGTGGCGGGCGCCTGTAGTCCTAGCCACTCGGGAGGCTGAGGCAGGAGAATGGCGTGAACCTGGGAGGAGGAGCTTGCAGTGAGCTGAGATCCGGCCACTGCACTCCAGCCTGGGCGACAGAGCGAGACTCCGTCTCAAAAAAAAAAAAAAAAAAAAAAACTCTCAGCAGCTTGTCTAGAAGGGAACGTTCCTAACCTAATAATGGGAAACCCATTAAAAACAAACAATAATTCCTCTAGCTAACGTCAGAGCTGATGGTGAAAAATTAAATGCTTTTCCCTTAATCTTGGGAAAGACACAAAAGTGTCTACTCTCACAAATCCTATTGAACATTATACTGGAGGTCTTAATCAATACAATGAAGCAAAAAAAATAAAAGCATAAACACTTAAAAAATAAAATCATTATTCACTCAGAAGATATGGTTGTATATGTAAAAAATCCCAAGAAATCCATCAGCATTAGAACATAAAAATGAGTTTAGCAAGATTACAGGATATAAGCTCAGTAAAGAAAAGTTAATTGCATTTCTATGTATTATCAATGAAGTAGAAGTTGAAAAGCATTACCATTTAATAATACTAAACCTCACGAAATATTTAGGCATAAATCTGGCAAAATAAGAACAGGAGCTCTAAAACTAAACTGTAAATCAAATGAAAGAAAAGATAACACTAAAAAATTGGGAAATAGTATTTTTTATGAATTGGAATACTGAATATTGATGTTAATTTAAATTCAGTGCAATTGTGTTGAGATTCAGTGCCTCTCCAATCAAAATGCCAGCGTGTTTTTGTGCATAAGTCAACAATCTAATTCTAAAATTTACATGGGGAGAAAAATAACCTAGAAACTAGACTAGCTATACAGTTTTGAAGAAGAACAAAATTTGTTCTGATTAAAAAATTAAAGCCATTCTACAAAGCTTCAACAATAAAATATTGTTGTTTTGCTGAAAATATGACTGCATTTCAATATAACATAATAGTTAATCAAGAAATACACCCATTCTTTCATGATCAATTGCTTTTAGACAAAATAACAATGTCAATTGATTCAAGCAGAAATGATCTTTTGGAAAACATGTTAGAATTATTGAATACGTACATGTAAAAATAATAAAAACAAAACCCAAAACCTCAGCTATTTGTTTTTTACTTTATGCAAAAAAAAAATTCGAAATAGATCGTAAAGCTAATTGTAGGCATAAAACCTCTGCAGGAAAACAAAAAAGGAAAATTTTAAACCTCACCTTAGACAAAGATTTTTTTATCTACTACCTATAGAGTATGATACATAAAAGAAAAACAAAGGTGATAAATTGGCCTTCATCAAAATAAAGATCTCTGCCTTTTGAAAAAGATTGCTAAGAGGATTGAAAGATAGAATATAGATTGGAATAAACTATTTATAAATAACCCAGCTCGGAAAGGACAAATAAGGCATTTTAAAATTATGGACAAAATATTTGTATAGACACTTCACAAGAAAAGACTATATGAATGATAAATAATTACATAAAATTCTTAGCATCATTAGTCATTAGAATAAATGAACATTAAAAACACAATTACATGGCACCGCTAACTTATTAGAATGTCCAAACGCATATACACACAAACAACAGCAAAATAGATAATTCCAAGTGCGGGAAAGTATAAGCAACAACCAGAACTCTCATACTCTGCTAGTAGGAAGGTAAACTAGTGCACTTTTGTGGAAAACTGGCAGTTTCTTATAAAATTATAAAAAATGTATGTAAAATTATACATTCTTAACATATGATTTAGCAATTCCACTGCTATTTACCCAACAAAAATGAAAAGTTATGTTCTTGCAAAAGCCTGTCCACAAATATTTATTTGTTTATTTTTATTTTTGTTGATATATCATAGTCGTACATATTTTGTTGGTATGTGTGATACTTTGATATAGGTATACAATGTGTAATGATCAAATCAGGATAACTGGGAGGTTCATCACCTCAAACATTTTTCTTTGTGTTGGGAACACTATAAATACTTAGCTTCTTTGCAATATACTATATGTTATTGTTAATTATGATTTTCTCACTATACCATTGAATATTATAATACTTATAATATTCAATAATATATCATCAAATATTAGAATATTTATAATGGAATACTTATAGGTTTATATTTATAATAGAAAATACTTTATTTCCTAATTTGGTAGGTGTTCTCTTTTCTTTTATGAGATTTACAGTTTGAGTTTATAGATCCTGTTCCTATTTTGCTAGATTTATGCCTAAATATTTTGTGGTTTAGTATTATCAAATGATAATGCTTTTCAAGTTTTACTTCATTAATAATATTTATAATATTTATAAATGTTAGCATTTATAATTGCTAACAACTGCAAACAACCCAAATATCTTTCACTTGATGAACAGGTAAATAAACTGGTATGTCCATATAACAGAATACTACACAGCAATTGAGAGGTACAAACTACAGATGTACACAACAGCTTGATACAATGATAAGGATCACTAAAAAGGGATACAAATGAATATATTTGGAGGGGATGAGATATTTCTATATCTTGGCTGTGGTGGCGGTTACAGAGCTGTTGCAAAACAGTGAATTTTATTGTATAAAAACAAAAACTTTATTTAAATTATTAACCATTAACAAAGATTAGAAAAAATGTTTATTACAGCAGAAAATGTTAATACTTACAAATTCATCAGGGGACTTGTGGTTTCTGATTTGGCATATAAGGAGTTGAAAGTTGCCACTCCATCCTAACAAGTGAAAAACTTGAACAAATGAAAATCAACAATCCTTCTTAGATTTCTCAGATAAATGAAGTCACGGGGAAAAATCATTGGCCTTCAAATTTGGAGAGACAGGTGAATGTACAGAATCTCGATTTACCAAAGCAGAAATCCACAGACAGAAACCTCTATGGGAACTAGTAATTGGTAAGAAAATCTAAACTATAACTGAAGAGTTTTTCAAGGCTCAATGTGGACCAGTCTTCAGAGGAATCTTGACTGAGGGAGGTCCCAGAGTTTTCGTATTGTACATTCAGAGCTCAACCAGGTTTTTCTAGTGAAGGTTGGAGAAAAAAATCCCTTCTGCTTCCAGTAGAGGAGAAGAAAAGGAACCATATTGAAATATACCAAAGCATTCTGTACTTTTCACAAAGCTTTACCTCAGGAGAAAATATTTTAGGAGACCTGCTGAGTCTTGTCAGAACCTAACTGATCTGGGGGCTGGGAAATACCCAACTCCAGCCCATCCTGGCCATTCTGTTTCACCTAAGGCCAGAAACAGAAGCGGTTGTGAAGATGACAGTGTAGAGTCCCAGGATCACTAACAGACAGACCTAAGCAAGGATTTTCTCCCCACATCTTGCCACCATCTCACTGAAGGCCTCTTGACCATAGTTCCTTTTACCCCAATACATCATATCCAGCTGTAAAAAAAAAGAAGGAAGGAAGGAAGGAAGGAAGGAAGGAAGGAAGGAAGGAAGGAAGAAAGGGAGGGAGGGAGGAAGGAAGGAAGGAAGGAAGGAAAGAAGGAAAGAAGGAAGAAGGAAAGAAGGAAAGAAAGAAAGAAAGTAAGAAAGAAAGAAAGAAAGAAAGAAAGAAAATATGTAAGACATAATAAAAGGAAAGAAACAACCCCACCCCCACCCCCGCCACAAACCAAAGAAAACAAAGTTTGAGGAACAGAACATCATAACCATTCTCAGATATGGCAGGGATTTTGAAATTGTTAGATTTGGAATTTAAAACAACTATGATTAATAGGCCAAAGGCTTTAATGGATAAAATAGATAGCATACAAGAACAGATGGGCAGTGTAAGCAGAAAGATGAAAAGAGTGGAAAGAGGAAAAAATCCAAAAGAAATGCTGAAGAACAACAACACTATAAAAGAAAGAATGTCTTCGATGAGCTCATTAATAGACTGGACATAACTGAGGAAAGAATTGCTGAGTTTTCCTCATGCTAATAATCTCATGATAGAAACTTCCAAAGTTGAAAGGCAAAGAAAAAAAGATTGAAAAAATATGTCCAATAACTATGAGACAACTACAAAAGCCATCAAGTGTGTGTAATGTGAATACTAGAAGGAGAAGTAAGAGAGAAATAAACAGAAGAAAAGTTTTAAACAATAATGACTGAGCATTTTCCCCAAATTAATGTTAAAGACCAAACTATTGTTCCAGGAAACGTAGAAAAAACAACAAAGATAAATGCCAAAAAAACTTAGGTGTATTATATTCAAAATGCAGAAAATCAATGAGGAAAAACACTTGAAAGAAGCCAGAGGAAATAATTAAAAAAAAAAAAAAAACTTTACCTACAGAAGAATAGATTAGAATAACACCTCACTTCTCAGAAAACACACAAGTGAGAAAAGAGTGGAGTAAAATATTTAAAATGTTGAGAAAATAAAAAAAAAGGAACCCACAGCAGCCTAGAATTTTACACCCTGTAAAATTATCCTTTAAAAGTGAGAGAGAAATACAGACTTTCTTAGACAAACAAACATTGAGAAAATTTTTGCCAGTAGACCTTCATTGAAAGAAATGTTAAAAGGTTCTTCAGAGAGTACAAAAATAGTATAGGTCAGAAAATTGGACTTACGTATAGGAGTAAGGAAGTGTCAAGGTAAAATATAAACTTTTATATTTCTTATTCTTAATCAACCTAACCGATAAAAGTCTGTTTAATGACCACACTATATTTGATTATTTTATATACTTCTATATATACATATTACATATGTATTCTTATGTATGCTTATGCATAAATGAAAGAAATGACAACAATAATACAAGAGAAGGGAGGAAGAAATTAGGATTTTTTTTTTTTTATTATAAGGCACTTGACCAACCCATGAAGATTTATAGTGTTATTTCAAAGTGAATATAGATTTGTTGTAAATGCAAATTGCAAACTGTAGGGCAACACTAAAAAAAGTGAAAAAGGAAGTATAATTAGTTATGCTAAAAAAGGAGAGAAAATAGAATCATAAAGTGCTCAATTAAAACCACACACACAAACAAAAACAGTAAAGACAAAATAGGAACAAAGAACAAGGACAACGGATCCAATAGAATCTAGGTTGAGAAGAGCTGAACTTCATACATGAATTTTAAAAATGTGATAGATATAGCATCATAGCTTAGTAAGGAAATTATAGAATTTCAATAAAAAGCTGGGGCTTGGGTTATGGATGTGAAAAATATGATATCGCATACCTACTCCATATAAACAAAAATTAATCCTAGTAATATTAAATGAAAAATTCAGAACTTGGTCAATGTCAATATAGTAAAATATATGTACATGTATTATTCAGGTTGGGCTCCACAGCAAAATGGCATAGACTTAGTGGCTTAAAGCCTTGAACAAGAGAAATGCATTTCTCATAGTTTTGGAGGCTGGAAATCCAAGATCAAGGTATAGGATAGTTTGGTTTCTAGTGAGGGCATTCTTTCTGGATTGGAGCTAGTCATCTTCTTGCTGTAATCTCACATGGTGGAAAGAGAGAGAAATATCTGTAGTTTCTTTCTATAAGGGCACAAACCCCATCATGAGGACCCTACCCTTATAATCTCATCTAAGCCTAATTACCTACTTCCAAAAAGCCCTACCTCTAAATACCATCATTGGTGGTTAGAGCTTCAACATATAAATTTGGAAGGACTTAACATTCAGTTCATGATGTATGTCATTGGATTAATAAAAATGTTTTCTTAAGATACAAAACAGACACAGGTCTTCCTTAAGGAAAAGATGATAACTGAAAAGTCAGATATTACCAACTTTTGGCAGAAAGCTGACACAACAACATTCCCTCTCTGCTGGTGCAATTCTTTTTTTTTTTTTTTTTTTTTTTTTTTGAGACGGAGTCTCGCTCTGCCGCCCAGGCTGGAGTGCAGTGGCCGGGTCTCAGCTCACTGCAAGCTCCGCCTCCTGGGTTTACGCCATTCTCCTGCCTCAGCCTCCCAAGCAGCTGGGACTACAGGCGCCCGCCACGTCGCCCGGCTAGTTTTTTGTATTTTTTTTTTAGTAGAGACGGGGTTTCACCATGTTAGCCAGGATGGTCTCGATCTCCTGACCTCGTGATCCGCCCGTCTCTGGTGCGGATGTCGCACATGGACAGCAGCAAGCAAAGAGAGCTTGTGCAAGAATACTTCCCCTAATAATAACCATCAGATCTTGTGAGACTTACTCACTGTCACGAGAACAGCACGGGAAAGATCTGTGCCCATGATTCAATTACCTCCCATCAGGTCCCTCCCACAACATGTGGGAATTCAAGATGAGATTTGGGTGCGGATACAGCCAAACCATATCATTCATCCCCTGTCCCCTCTCTAATCTCGTGTTCTCACATTTCAAAACCAATCATACCTTCCCAACAGTCCCCCAAAGTCTCAACTCATTTCGGCATTAATTCAAAAGTCCACAGTACAGAGTCTCATCTGAGACAAGGCAAGTCCCTTCTGCCTATGAACCTGTAAAATCAAAAGCTAGTTACATCCTAGATACAATGGGGATATAGGTATTGGGTAAATACAGCTATTGCAAATGAGAGAAATTGGCCAAAACAAAGGGGCTACAGGCCTCATGCAAGTCCAAAATCCAGTGGGGCAGTCAAATCTTAAAGCTACAAAATGATCTCCTTTGACTCCACGTCTCACATCCAGGTCACACTCATGCAAGTGGTGGGTTCCCATGGTCTTCGGCAGCTGTGCCCTGTGGCTTTGCAGGGTATGACCCCTTTCCTGGCTGCTTTTCCAGGCTGGCATTGAGTGTCTGTGGCTTTTCCAGGTACACAGTGGATCTACCATTCTGGGGTCTGGAGGATGATGGTCCTCTTCTCACAACTCCACTGGATGGTGCCCCAGTAGGGACTGTGTGTGGGGGCTCAGACCCTACATATTCCTTCTACTTTGCCCTAGCAGAGATTATCCTTGAGAGCTCTACACCTGCAGCAAATTTTTGCTTGGGCATCCAGGCATTTCAATACAGCCTCTGAAATCTAGGCAGAAGTTCTCAAACCTCAATTTTTGTGTTCTGTGCACCCACAGGGTCAACACCACATGGAAGCTGCCCAGGCTTGGGGCTTCCACCTTCTGAAGCAACAGCTGAAGCTGTACCTTGACCCCTGTTAGTCACGGCTGGAGTGGCTGGGACATGGGGCACCAAGTCCCTAGACTGCACACAGCATGAGCACCCTGAGCCAAGCCCAGGAAACCATTTTCTTCTAGGCCTCTGGGCCTGTGATGGGAGGGGCTGCCATGATGACCACTGACATGCCCTGGAGACATTTTCCCCACTGTCCTGTGGATTAAAATTTGGCTCCTCATTACTTATTTCTGCAGCTGGCTTGAATTTCTCTTCAGAAATGAATTTTTTATTTTCTGTCACATTGTCAGGCTGCAAATTTTCCAAGCTTTTATGTTCTACTTACCTTCTAAAACTGAATACCTTTAATAGCACCCAAGTCATCTCTTGAATGCTTTGCTGCTTAGAAATTTCTTCTGCCAGATACCCTAAATCATCTCTCTAAAGTTCAAAGTTCCACATATCTCTAGGGCAGGGGCAAAATGGTAAAATTAGTATCTTTACTAAATTTTACAAAAGGGTAAAATTAGTATCTTTACTAAAACATAACAAGAGTCACCTTTGTTCCAGTTCCCAAGTTCCTAATCTCCATCTGAGACCACCTCAGCCTGGACCTTATTGTCCATATCAGTATCAAGCTTTTGGCCAAAGACATTCAACAAGTCTCTAGGAAGTTCCAAACTTTCACATATTTTCCTGTCTTCTGAGCCCTCCAAACTGTTCCAACCTCTGCCTGTTACCCAGTTCCAAAGTCACTTCCACATTTTTTGAGTATCTTTTCAGAAATACCCAACTCTACTGGTAACAACTCTACTGTATTAGTTTGTTTTCACCCTGCTGATAAAGACATGCCCAAGACTGAGCAATTTACAAAAGAAAGAGGTTCAATTGGGCTTACAGTTCCACGTGACTGGGGAAGCCTTATAATCATGGCAGAAGGCAAGGAGGAGCAAGTCATGTCTTACATGGATGGCAGCAAGCAAAGGGAGCTTGTGCAGGAAAACTCCTATTTTAATAACCATCAGATCTCCTGAGACTTACTCACTATCATGGGAACAGCATGAGAAAGACCTGCCTCTATGATTCAGTTACCTCCCACTGGGTCCCATTCACAACACATGGGAATTCAAGATGAAATTTGGGTGGGGACACAGCCAAACCATATCAGTTCTTACCATGGTATATTATGATATAACAGTGCAATTGAATTAACTGTAGGTATAAGTATTTACATAAATTGATCCTAAAATATAGAAAGGAAAAATAAAGTCACCAAAGAGTATATCCTATATACTATAGTGTGTGACTTCATTTATATATTTTGCACAGAAATAAAATTAGTAATAAACCTTTTGGAAGACATAAATAGGTGGTGATTATAAACAAAAGCAAAAGGATAATTTACATGGAATTCAGAAAACTAATTACTTCTCAGTGGGCTTTTGTAGAAGTTTAATATTCTACATATTTTTGTTTGGATAATGAGTATACAGATGCTCATTTAAAAAAATCTTCCTATATTATTCTTATTCTTATTCTTATTACTTGAGATGGAGTCTCTCTGTGTCACCCAGGCTGGAGTGAGTGCAGTCGTGTGATCACAGTTCACTGCAGCCTTAATCTCCCAGAGTCAGGCTATCCTCCCACCTCAGCCTCCCTAGTACCTGGGATCACAGGCATGCAACACCATGCCTGGCTAATATTTTATTTTATTTTATTTTATTTTTTTTGTAGAGATGGGATCTCCCTATGTTGCCCAGGCTGTCTTCAACCTCCTGGGTTCAAGGGGTCCTCCTGCCATAGCCTCACAAAGTGCTATGCTAGGATTATAGGCATAAGCCTCCATGCCAGGCCCCTATATAACTTTTTATCCTTTCTTTTCCTGTGTATCCTTCCTTTCCTTCCTTTCCTTTCCTTTCCTTTCCTTTTTTCCATTCCGTTCTGTTTCTTTTTTCTTCCTTTCTTTCAACAGATATGTGATCTAATCACAGATAGGCGTTTTAATTACAAAGTAAGTTAGAGAGCACCTTGAAGTAAAGCAGATTGGTGGAGTGTATAACTATCCTAGTTAAGACCAAGTGAATTTGAGTAGTCTATGAAACATCCAGGTAGAAAGGATGTTTAAAGACGTTATATGGCATGTCTGGAACTAGAAACTAGGCACTATTAGCATAACTGGATATTTAAAACCATGAGAGTAGTTGGCATTTCTCAGATAAAGCAGGCAGAGTGAGAAAAGTCATTGTTGAAAATGAAACTCGATGGAATACTAACATTTAAAGGGAAAAGAAAAGAAAAAAAAAAAAAAAAAAAAAACACCTGATAAGATAGGCTAGCAAAACATCCTCAAAAAAGTAGAGAGGTGTAGTGGTAGTGTTTTCAAAGTCAACTGAGGAAACTGTTTTTACTAGAAGGAGACTATTAAGAGTATATTTATCAGGACAAGTAAAATGAAGAACAGAAATGTGAACATGGGGTTGTATAATTAGCAACTCTAACTACCTTTTCTGACCCTGCTTTTCTCTGTCTCAATCTGGAGGGTAGGGGAGTGGAGTAGAGAATTAAGTGTTAAGAGTTATTGATCTATTCAGCCAATATTTGTTAAAAATCAACAGTTACAGAATACTTAGAAAGCTCCAGGTTAAAAAAAAAAAGTATCTCCCTCATTGTTTTTTCTTTTCTTTTTTAATGAAGTGTCAGGAATTGGTGAATGTTAGGAAGACAAAGCAAGGTAAAAGGATAGAAAATAATGGGGGTCTATTTACAAAGGCTACTCAGACAAATCCATTAAGAGAAGATGCTGTTTGGTGGAGAACTATGCAATGTGAGTCCTAAGACCATATTTAAGGGAAGAACATTTCAGAAAATTGAATAGCAAATTCAAATTTTATTTCAGGCAGAGAATTTTGTGGTATATTCAAGATATCATTGGAAGGTCGGCAGAGCTGAAGTGCAGTGAGCCCCAGAGACAGAGGTAAGACACTGTGTCAGAGAAGAAGTGTAGTGGGAAGACAGAGAAGGTAGTGGAGAACCTGGATTTGAACCCAGCTAGTTGGGCTCTAATGTCCCCATATTTAATCTCTAGCTGGTATTACCTCTCAGTTTAGAAACGATGCCTTAGGTTCTACAAAGCATTTGCAGAGATTGGGGCCCTATGTACTCCTGCCAGAGTCTATCATTATACGTCAACAGAGCTCCCAATGTTACCGTGAAGGACATGTCAGTCCATGTTAGAAGTCAATTTCGGAGAAGAGACTCCATTGGACAATCACCCTGGTCTTCCTTAGAGGTCAGTTAAGAATTTCTGGATAAACAGAATAGGATGTTCCTCAGATTTGGTTACATAAATATATAACGTACAGCAATTACTACTACTACTATAAATAATAAAAATAATGATGACAATCTCATCAGTTTCTTATGATAGAAATGGTTATTTACTTTACAGAAAGGCACATATACTGTTGGAAGTTTAATCACAAGCTATGAGGTCATAGGCTAAAAGAGATGGACTGATTGATATTGTATATTCATTAGGTATAAGAAGTGGGCCACCGAGGATTAGGAATCACCAAGAACTGACCCAAACATCTCTTAGGCAAGCTACTGATCCAATACCAAGAGAAGTTCAAATAGGCTCTAAAGCTAAGAATAACAAAAGGTTTGGATTTCATCTCCATTAGGTGGACTCATACACATACAAATCTTCATCCTTATTACAAAAAACAGAAATGTGAAAAGGATCTCAAGGTTTTATGACCAACTAAAGCTGTGTATTATTTGCAACCACTGTTTCCAGTTGTCAGTTGTGCTCTTTTCTCAGATTCACAGAGGATACCAGGTAATAACTTAAGCCCCACTTGTGAAAATAAAGCCGACTATTAGCTTTCTGCAGGTTTCCTTAGCAATTGCAATATCTACTCTGTTACAGATTGAATGTGTATCCTCTCAAAATTCATATGCTGAAACCCTTCTCCCAAGTGTAATGGTATTAGAATGTGTGGCCTTTGGGAGCTAATTAGGATTAGGTGGGATAATGAGAGTAGAGCCCTCAAGAATGGGATTCATTTTCTTATGAATCACTAGAGAGTTTGTTTCTCCTCTCTGCTCTCCACTGTGTGAGGACACAGTAAGACAGTTGTTAACAAGTAGGAGAGGGTCTACACCAGAACCCAACTGTGCTGACACCCTGATCTTGGATTTCCAGCCTCCAGAATGGTGAGAAATAAATTTCTGTCATTTGTAAGCTAGCCAGTCTAATGTAATTTGTTATAGCAGTTCTAACTGGCTAAAATATGCTCTATAAAGAACGAAGATATATCTGAACTGTCAACCTTAAATCATTCTGTACATATCTAAAGCCAATTTTTACTTTTCTTCTTATTTTTTCTTAAGCTTTAATGATTCAAATTTAAACAGAACTTCCAATTTACCTCTCACTAAAATACTTTATCAGAAAGTTAGTGCCAAAGAAGTCAAAAGCATTTCCGCACATGCTTAGAGCCTTCCTCTAGGATTCATGTCATTTTCTTTTGCATGTATTCATGGCAAAACTGAGTTAAAGAGCTTTAGGCTCTATTTCTCATGGGCAAGTCAGAGGTATAGTTATGTCCTTACAACATTTCAAAGTGGTGTGAGAAAAATGCCCCAATTTCTTCCAAATGAGTATATTTTCTATGCATATACTATAACAAGAGGTGAACAAATATTGAAGTTTTGGTCACACGTTAGTCTTATTCATATTATGATATGAGCAGTGTTTCTTAGGAAAATAGTAACAGCTTGGTGTTTGAGAACTGCCAGAAATCTACTAGCTTGGGCCATCATATCCTTTTTAAAATGATTACATTGGCAAATATCCTTCCAATTATTTGCCATGTTATGATGGTTAATACTCAGTGCCAACTTGATTGGATCGGAGGATGCAAAGTATTGATCCTGTGTGTGTCTGTGATAGTGTTGTCAAAGGAGATTAATATTTGGGTCAGTGGGCTGCAAAAGGCAGACCGACCCTTAATCTGGTTGGACACCATCTGATCAGCTGCCAGCATGGCTAGAATCTAAAAAGAAGGAAGAAAATGTGAAAAGATGATACTGACTAAGCCTCCCAGCCTACATCTTTCTTCTGTGCTCGATGCTTCTTGCTGATGAACATCGGACTCCAAGCTCTTCAGCTTTGAGACTCAGACTGACTTCTTTGCTCCTCAGCTTGAAGACAGTCTATTGTGGGACCTCACCTTGTGATTGTGTGGATCGATACTCCTTAATAAACTCCCCTTTATATATACGTCTAACCTGTTAGTGCTGTCCCTCAAGAGAACCCTGACTAATACAGATTTTGGTACCAGGAATGGTTCTAGAGGAACAGAATATTAAGGATGGAGTTCTTCCATTGGTTTTGGGGTTTCTGGAGTTTGGTGCTTAATACCCAAAATGCTAAAGACTCTACTTCTAATAGTATGGAGAACACTAATAGTCCTTGGCATGAACTCTTTAGAGAGTTAGACAAAATAAATGCATTTGACACTCCTGATTCACCACTTGTGAGAGGCAGGAGCTTAGTGACTCTATACGTAATACCTTTGGCCATATGTGGAGAACCAAGGAACATAATGAAGCTGGTTGGTTGCTCCTAAGTTCACTGTAAAAAGTGATGAAAGAAAATGATGAACTCAGGAATTCTAACTCCTTGCCTCAGAAGCAGATACTGAGCCTCAACTCTTCTAAGACTGCCCTGAGTGAGAGTCTTATCTCCTGTAGAGAAAGAGCTGAAATTGTGGAAAAACAGACAGAAGCTATTATCATGCAAGTGGCTGACCTGCAACTAAAAGTGCATGCACAGCCTTATCAGGCCTCACCAGGTGTCTACTGTTAAAGTGAGGGCATCGATTGGAAAAGAATAGGATCCTGCAACTTGGAATGGGGGTATGTGGGAGAACCCTGATGAAGCTGGAGACACTGAGTTTGTAAACTCCGAAGAACCTTTTTTTGCTAGAGGAAAGAGCTTCCCATTTTCAAGTAGTGCCAACATCCCCTCCCCAACCCATGCTGCCATCAGCCTTTCCACTTTTGTCTGAGGAGATAAACCCTGTGCTGCGTGAGGCAACAGTTATGGCCTCCCCTCAGGCAGTTGCCAGGCAAGATAATGTTGATTATCCTCAGGAGCCACCCCCCAATACCCTTGTTAGCTTCTAGACCTATAGCTAGACTAAAGTCCTGGTGGGACCCTAGAGATGAGGTTGAGAGTGTGACCCATGAAGAGGTGCACTACACTCAAAAAGGATTGCTGGAGTTTTCTAATTTATATAAATAGAAATCTAGAGAACAGGCTGGAAATAGATATTATGGGTGTGGGATAATAGTGGAAGAAACATAGTGTTGGATCAGGCTGAATGTATTGATTTGCGTCAACTAAGTGGGGACTCTGCATTTAATGTTGCAGCTCAGGGAATTAAAACAGGTTCTAATAGTTTATATGCTTGGTTAGCTGAAATATGGATTAAAAGATGGCCCATTGTAAGTGAGCAGGAAATGCTTGATCTCTCTTGGGTTAATATAGAGGAAGGGGGCCGGGCGCAGCGGCTCAAGCCTGTAATCGCAGCACTTTGGGAGGCTGAGATGGGTGGATCACGAGGTCAGGAGATCGAGACCATCCTGGCTAATACGGTGAAACCCCGTCTCTACTAAAAAATACAAAAAACTAGCCGGGCGACGAGGTGGGCGCCTGTAGTCCCAGCTACTTGGGAGGCTGAGACAGGAGAATGGCGTGAACCCGGGAGGTGGAGCTTGCAGTGAGCTGAGAGCCAGCCACTGCACTCCAGCCTGGGCGGCAGAGCAAGACTCCGTCTCAAAAAAAAAAAAAAAAAAAAAAATATATATATATATATATATAGAGAGAGAGAGAGAGAGAGAGAGAGAGAGAGGAAGGGATCCAAAGGCTTAGAGAGATTGGGATGGTGGAGTGGATTAGTCACTTTAGACCTACTTGTCCCAGCTGGGAAGGTCCAGAAGATAGACTCTTGACCAATGCCTTGTGAAAGATTTATGAGGGCAGCACCTGTGTCTTTTAAGAGTTCTGTAATAGCTCTTCTCTGTATGTCAGATCTAACTGGGAACCACAGTCACTCAACTGGGAATAATTGGATCATGAAGTGGCAGGGACCAAGTGGCAGCACTCAACTGTCAAAGGCCAGGTGGGAGTAGCTACTATAATGGACAACAGAGGCAAAGGGGGAATCAGAATAGTCTGACTCCTGTACAGCTCTGGTATTGACTAATTATCAATAGTGTGACTATTGACTAATTATCAATAGTGTGACTATTATCAATAGTGACTTCTCAATTTCCAGACTTGAGTCAGTTTGCAGACCCAGAACCCCTTCAATGAAAGGGAGGCTGGGTCCCCTTGAGGAAGGACCCCACTTCATTACTGAAAATTTATGCTGTCAATCTTTCTCCCATCATTACCCAAGAAGACCTCTGGCCTTTTACCAGGGTGACTGTGCACTGGGGAAAAGGAAATGATCAGACATTTTGGGGACTATGGATATTGGTTCTGAGCTGAAGGTGATTCCCAGAGACCCCAAATGTCATTGTGATCCTCAAATTAAAGAAGGAGCTGATCGAGGTCAGGTAATTAATGGAGTTTTAGCTCAGGTCTGACTTTACAGTGAGTCCAGTGGGTTCCTGGACTCATCCTGTTGTCATTTCTCCAGTGCCAGAATGCATAATTGGCATAGACATACTTAGCAGCCGGCAGAAGCCCCCCTGCCTGGTAGGGTGAAGGGTATTGTGGTGGGAAAGACCAAATGGAAGCCATTAGAACTGCCTGTACCTAGAAAAATAGTAAATCAAAAATAATATCACATCCTTAAAGGGATTGCGGAGATTAGTGCCACCATCAAGGACTTGAAAAACAGGGTTGGTGATTCCCACCACATCCCTGTTCAACTCTCCCATTTGGCCCACAAAGAAGACAAGTGGATCTTTGAGAATGACAGTGGATTATCATAAGCTTAACCAAGTGGTGACTCTAATTACAGCTGCTGTAGCAGATGTTTCATTGCTTGAGCAAATTAACACATCTCCTGGTACCTGGTATGCAGCCATTGACTTGGCAAATGACTTTTTCTGTATTCCTGCCCATAAGACCCACCAGAAGCAATCTGCCTTCACCTGGCAAGGCCAGCAATATACCTTTACTATCCTACCTGAGGGGTATATTAACTCTTTGGCTTTGTATAATAACTTTATTCAGAGAGGCTTGATCTCTTTTCACTTCCACAAGGTATCACACTGGTCCATTACTTTGATGACATTATGCTGATTGGATCCAGTGAGCAAGAAGTAGCAAAGACCCTGGACTTATTGGTGAGACATTTGCATGCCAGAGGATGGGAAATGAATCTGACTAAAATTCAGGGACCTTCTATCTAAGTAAAGTTTCTAGGGGTCCAGTGGTGTGGGGCCTGTCGAAGTATTCCTTCTAAGGTGAAGAATAAGTTGCTGCATTTCACCCCTCCTACACCCAAGAAAGAGGCACAATGCCTAGCGGGCCTATTTGGATTTTGGAGGCAACACATTCCTCATTTGGGTGTGTTACTCCATCCCATTTAGTCAGTGGTCTGAAAGGTTGCTAGTTTTGACTGGGTCCAGAACAGGAGAAGGCTCTGCAACAGGTTCAGGCTGCTGTGCAAGCTGCTCTTCCACTTGCGTCATATGACCCAGCAGATCCAATGATGCTTGAGGCGTTAGTGGAAGATAGGGATGCTGTTTGGAACCTCTGGCAGGCCCCCATAGATGAATCACAGTGGAGGCCTCTAGGATTTTGGAGCAAGACCTTGTCATCTTCTGCAGATAACTACTTCCCTTTTGAGAGACAGCTCTTGGCCATCTAACCATAAAGTGGGTCATGCCCAGCCACATTCCATCATCAAATGGAAGTGGTATATATGGGATTGGGCTTGAGCAGGGCTTGAAGGCACAAGTAAGTTACATGAGGAAGTGGCTCAAGTGCCCATGGTCTCCACTCCTGCCACCCTGCCTTCTCTCCTCCAGCTTGCACCCATGGCCTCATAGGGAATTCCCTATGACCAGTTGACAGAGGAAGAAAAGACTAGGGCCTGGTTCACAGATGGTTCTGCATGATATGCAGGCAGCATCCGAAAGTGGACAGCTGCAGCACTACCACCTCTTTCTAGGACATCCCTGAAGTACAGTAGTGAAGGGAAATATTCCTGGAGGGCAGAACTTTGAGCAGTGCACCTGATTGTGCACTTTGCATGGAAGGAGAAATGGCCAAATGTGTGATTACATACTGACTCATGGGCTGTAGCCAGTGGTTTGGCTGGATGGTCAGGGACTTGAAAGAAGCATGATTGGAAAATTGGCGATGAAGAAATTTTGGGAAGAGATATGTGAAAGGACCTCTCTGAGTGGTCAAAAACTGTGAAGAAAATGTGGTCAAAAAATGTAAAGACATCCCATGTGAGTGCTCACCAACAGGTGACCTCAGCAGAGGAGAATTTTAATAATCAAGTGTATAAGATGAACCACTTGTTCTGTGGACAGCACTCAGCCCCTTTTCCCAGCCACCCCTGTCGTCGCCCAATGGGCCCATGAACAAAGTGGCCATGGTGGCAGGGGTGGGAGTTATGCATGGGCTTAGCAACAGGGACTTCTCACCAAGGCTGACCTGGCCTTGACTACTGCTGAGTGCCCAAATTGCCAGCAGCAGAGACTAAAACTGAGCCCTCCATATGGCACCATTCCTCAGGGTGGTCAGCCAGCTACCTGGTGGCAGGTTGATTATATTGAACCTCTTTCATCATAGAAAGGGCAGAGGTTTGCCTTCACTGGAATAGACATTTACTCCAGATAAATTGCCTTTCCTTGCAATGCTTCTGCAAAGACTACCATCTGTGGATTCATGGAATGCCTTATTCACCATCATTGTATTCCACACAGCATTGCCTCTGACGGAGGCACTCACTTTACAGTGGGCTTATGCTCATGGAATTCACTGGTCTTACCATGTTTCCCATCATCCTGAAGCAGCTTGTTTGATAGAATGGTGAAATGGTCTTTTGAAGTCCCAATTATAATACCAACTAGGTGACAATACTTTGCAGGGCTGAGGCAAAGTTCTCCAGAAGACTGTGTATGGTCTGACTCAGCTTCCAATATATGGTACAGTTTTTTTGATAGCCAGGATTCATGGGTCCAGGAATCAAGGAGTGTAAGTGGAAGTGGCACCACTCACCATCACCCCTAGAGATCCACTAGCAAAATTTGTGCTGCCTGTTCCCACGACATTACATTCTGCTGTCCTAGAGGTCTTAGTTCCAGAGGGAGTAATGCTGCCACCAGGAGACACAACAATGATTCCATTAACTGGAAGTTAAGATTGCCACCTGGACACTTTGGGCTCCTCCTATCTTTTAGTCAACAGGCTAAGAAGTTACAGTGTTTAAGTTACATATCTTTAAGTTACGGGTTTGACTGGGTTGATTGACCCAGACAATCAAGATGAAATCTGTCTACTACTCCACAATGGAGGAAAGAAAGAGTATGCATGGAATACAGGAGATCCATTAGGGTTTCTCTTAGTATTACCATGCCCTGTGATAAAGGTCAATGAGAAATGACAACAACCTAATCCAGGCAGGAAGGACTACAAATGGCCCAGACTCTTCTGTAATAAAGGTTTGGGTCACTCTACCAGGAAAAAAATAATAAATAAATAAATAAACAAACAAACTACCTGCTGTGGTGCTTGCTAAAGGCAAAGGGAATACAGAATTGGTAGTAGAAGGTAGTCATAAATATCAGCTATGACCACGTGACCAGCTGCAGAAAAGAGGACTATATTTGTCACGAGTATTGTCATGAGTATTTCCCCTTCTTTTGTTAAAAACTTGTTTGTGCATGTATACACTTGTACTAAGAAAACATCTTCATTTTATTTCCTTTTTCTTTTATCATGTGACATAAGTTTTATTGAATTCACATTAGCATTTAAGCATTGTTAATTTTATGTATTAGTATTTGGGTTGGGGACTATTGTGTTTCCAGTATGAAGGATAGTTTTACTATGTTAGGCATAGTTATGACCTTATTATTGTCTTTATTTGAAGATTATGTATGATCTCAGAAGATGTGTACGGGTTCAAGTTGACAAGAGGTAGACTTGTGATGGTTAATACCAAATATCAACTTGATTGGATTGAAGGATACAAAGTACTGATGCTGGGTGTGTCTGTGCCAGTGTTGCCAAAGAGATTAACATTTGAGTCAGTAGGTTGGGGAAGGCAGACTCACCCTTAATCTGGGTGGGCACCATCTGATCAGCTGCAAGCATGGGTAGAATATAAAAAGCAGGCAGAAAAATGTGAAATGACAGACTAGTCTAACCTCTTAGCCTATATCTTTCTCTTGTTCTGGATGCTTCCTGCCCTCGCACATCAGACTCCATGTTCTTCATTTTGGGAACATGGATTGGCTTTCCTTACTCCTCAGCTTGCAGACAGCCTATGTGGGACATTGTGATTGTGTTAGTTAATTATTAATAAACCCCCCGGTATATACACACACACACACACACACACACACACACACACAAGAATATATACGTACATATGTACACATAAATATATATACACACACCCACACATATATATGTATCCTATAAGTTCTGTCCCTCTGGAGAACCCTGACTATTATACATGTTAATGACATAATTTATTTTCAAATTTTGTTTATTATTTTTAAATTTTATAATATTTAATTGACAAATAAGGATTACATATGTTCCAGGATTACAAATGTGGTTACTTGATATGCATATACTATAAAATTTTTATCCTATCACATTAATTAACCAAATTATCACTGCCTATGATTTGCATTAAATTCCAGAATTGCTCCTGTTATAACTGAAAGTTTGTTCCCTTTGAGCAACATCTTCCCATTTTCCCCAAGGGACCAGTATTAAGATCATATCACAGCCAGAAAAGAAGGCTAGAAAATAAGCAAAGTATATATGTATTATCAAAGTGTTCATACTACCTGAGGTGATCTGCAGATTTAATGCAATCCCTATAAATTTCCTATGACATTTTTTACAGAAATAGAAAAAATATTCAAAAATTCATATGGAATCTCAAAAGACCATGCATAGCCAAATAAATCTTAAAGCAATGTTGGGGCAATCACATTTCCTAATTTTAACTATATTACAAAGCTATAGTAATCAAAACAGTATGGTATTGGGCTAAAAACAGACATATAGACCAATAGAACAGTATAGAGAGCCCAGGAAAAAAACCCAATCATGTACAGTCTACTAATCTTTGACATATGTGCCAAGAATACACAATGGGGAAAGGACAGTTTTTTTCAATAAATAGTGTTGGAAAAACAATACATACACATGCTAAACAATAAAATTGGACTATTGTTTTACATAATATACAAAAATTACTTCAAAATGTATTAAAATGTAAATGTAGGTTCTGAAATCACAAAACTACTAAAAAAAGAATTTAGATAAGGAGATACATATCTACTTAGCAATTTCCTCTTAACTAATTAATTACATGAGAAAAGTGTCACATAAGAAAGGGTGCTCAGTTCCATTAGGAGTACATCAACTTTGCAATTTGAAAAAAGTGAATGAATTATGTTTTTATTTCAGTTTCACAATTTAAATTAATTAAACTAAGACAAGTAGACTTATTACAGTGAGCCTAAGAGAACATAAATATATTTCTTTAAAATGCTGGACAAAGAAAAATAATTTCACCAAATGGAAGAATGTAATATTATAAAAAACATCTACTGTTCCAAAACAAATGCATGATTTAATCCATTTTCACTCAAAATGACAATTTTTGCTCTTTTTTAGTCATTTGAGAGTGACAACTTGTTGAAAGTATTTTAAAATATACAGTAAATGTTAGCAATGCAAAAAGATTTTTGCAAAAATATTTAAAAATTATTTTTGCTACACCAGTTTCTGAAACAGATCTACTGTAAATATAACATATTTTTATATCATTAAACAAACAGATGAAAGGATTGAAATATAGAGTTCAGCATTAGGCCCAAGGATGTAAGGAAAACACATATGACTAAAAAGTGATGAGAATGGCCGGGCGCGGTGGCTCAAGCCTGTAATCCCAGCACTTTGGGAGGCCGAGGCGGGCGGATCACAAGGTCAGGAGATCGAGACCATCCTGGCTAACATGGTGAAACCCCGTCTCTACTAAAAAATACAAAAAACTAGCTGGGCGAGGTGGCGGGCGCCTGTAGTCCCAGCTACTCGGGAGGCTGAGGCAGGAGAATGGCGTGAACCCGGGAGGCGGAGCTTGCAGTGAGCTGAGATCCGGCCACTGCACTCCAGCCTGGGCGACAGAGCGAGACTCCGTCTCCAAAAAAAAAAAAAAAGTGATGAGAATGTTTAACATTCAGCTCTCTGGGACTGGAGCAGGGTAGTGGGGAGACTGATGTAGAGTTTGCCAGTTTCTGATATATAAATGCTTAGACTATAGCCAATTATAAGCTACCAATGTCATACCAACCAGCTTGCAAAACTCCTAAAAATTTAACAATTGGAGCACACCACTGATAAAAATGTTATTTCAGTCTCCTGAAAAATGTTTGCTTAATAAATGATTGCCTAACCAATTTAACAAAAATAAAGTTAAAAGCCTAACACACTTAACACAAAAATAAAATCTCTATTGTGTATATGTAAATTAGCCACATTTTATTACATGAGAAAATAAAACTTGATGGATAAAAGACATAGATAGATATAGATAGATGATAGATAGATAGATAGATAGATTTACACTGAGGAAAGCTAAAAGACAGTAGACTAGGAAAGCATTTGAACCATTTATTGTAATCAAAATTTAATATTCCATATATATATATGGACCATCGTTTGTATATGGACAATTGTGTGTATATACACCCACCCATCCCCACACACACAGCACTATAAATTCAAAAGCAGCAAAAATTAAAATAGAAATGATACAATCAGCAAGAAAGGCAATCCATAAAAGATAACTGAAAATTATTAAAATAAAGAAATAAATAAAAAATATTCTGAAACTCATGGTAAGTAAACCACAAGAAAACATCATTTTTAAAATAGAGCCCACATTGCCAAGACAATCCTAAGTCAAAAGAACAAAGCTGGAGGCATCATGCTACCTGACTTCAAACTACACTACAAGGCTACAGTAACCAAAACAGCGTAATACTGGTACCAAAACAGAGATATAGACCAATGGAACAGAACAGAGCCCTCAGAAATAATACCACACATCCACAGCCATCTCATCTTTGACACACCTGAGAAAAACAAGAAATGGGGAAAGGATTCCCTATTTAATAAATGGTGCTGGGAAAATTGGCTAGCCATAAGTAGAAAGCTGAAACTGGATCCTTTCCTTACTCCTTATACGAAAATTAATTCAAGATGGATTAGAGACTTAAATGTTAGACCTAAAACCATAAAAACCCTAGAAGAAAACCTAGGTAATACCATTCAGGACATAGGCATGGGCAAGGACTTCATGTCTAAAACACCAAAAGCAACGGCAACAAAAGCCAAAATTGACAAATGGAATCTATTTAAACTAAAGAACTTCTGCACAGCAAAAGAAACTACCATCAGAGTGAACAGGCAACCTACAGAATGGGAGAAAATTTTTGCAATCTACTCATCTGCAAAGGGCTAATATCCAGAACCTACAAAGAACTCAAACAAATTTACAAGAGAAAAACAAACAACCCATCAAAAAGTGGGCAAAGGATATGAACAGACATTTCTCAAAAGAAGGCATTCATACAGCCAACAGACACATGACAAAATGCTCATCATCACTGGCCATCAGAGAAATGCAAATCAAAACCACAATGAGATACTACCTCACACCAGTTAGAATGGCAATCATTAAAAAGTCAGGAAACAACAGGTGCTGGAGAGGATGTGGAGAAATAGGAACACTTTTACACTGTTGGTGGGATTGTAAATAGTTCAACCATTGTGGAAAACTGTATGGCGATTCCTCAAGGATCTAGAACTAGAAATACCATATGACCCAGCCATCCCATTACTGGGTATATACCCAAAGGATTATAAATCATGCTGCTATAAAGACACATGCACACGTATGTTTACTGAGGCACTATTCACAATAGCAAAGACTTGGAATCAACCCAAATGTCCATCAGTGACAGACTGGATTAAGAAAACGTGGCATATATACACCATGGAATACTATGCAGCCATAAAAAAGGATGAGTTCATGTCCTTTGTAGGGACATGGGTGCAGCTGGAAACCATCATTCTCAGCAATCTTTCACAAGAACAGAAAACCAAACACCGCATGTTCTTACTCATAGATGGGAACTGAACAATGAGATCACTTGGACTCGGGAAGGGGGACATCACACACCAGGCCCTATTGTGGGGAGGGGGAGGGGGAGGGATTGCATTGGAAGTTATACCTGATGCAAATGACAAGTTGACGGGTGCTGACGAGTTGATGGGTGCAGCACACCAATATGGCACATGTATACATATGTAACAAACGTGCACGTTGAGCACATGTACCTTAGAACTTAAAGTATAATAATAATAACAATAAAAACAAAAAACACATCAGATTAACAAAATTTAAAAGACTAGTAATATCCAATATTAAATGGGGAAATGTGTACACTGGAACATTTTGTGGATAAATGTAGTCTCACATATTCTATAACAACTGTGAGTTAAACGTATACATACACTGACTTAACAATCCTATTTTATTGTGTGTGTGAGATGGAGGAGATCTCTCTTCAAGACAAAAATTCAATAAACATGAGTAGAAACATGTATGTTTACAGAGACTTTTTTAATGGTAGCAAAATATTTGGGAGTACATGTATATATGCCAATAGAGTAGGTAATGTTTGAATTGGTTATAAAATATTAACACTGTGTAGTGTAACCCAGCATCAAAAGTGAATCGTATCTCTAACTATTGATCTGGTGGGATATAAATGATACTCCAGAGACAAAAATTGCTAAACTGTTATTAAAATCTCATTTTTTCTAAGACAGAACTAATTGAAGTCCCTATACATGCCTACATATTGGCACATGTGTGTTTAAAAACAGAATAATATGAGATTTCTCTGCTAAAAAGATAGACTCAAGGTAAGTATGTTTGTGAAGTAGGTAAGGTGAGTGAAAATTACTAGCACTATCATTTTATGTCTCAACATTATTTAGTTTGTTAGAAAGTGCATCGTGTAAATAGTTATGAGAGAAGGTTTGAAATGTTTCCAACACAAAGAAATGATAATGTTTGAGGTGATGGATGAGCTACATACTCTGATTTGATCATTACACATTATAGATACATGTCAAAAGTATCACATGTATGCAACAAATAAATACAAATATATACCAATTTAAAAATAAAGTACATTGTGTGACATTTATAATTTAAAATATACTGAAATTTTGAAATAATTTGTTAGATCAATATATATTGAATTGAAAGATTGCTGTGACATATTTCGTGAATAAAAGAAAATGATTATGAACAAATAGACCTGTTTCAAAATTAAAACAAATAAAAGTGTGTTATATATAGTATATGATAAGTTGAATTTATTTTTATTGTTATTTTGTGTTTGAATGAAACAAAAAACATGATAGAAAGATTGAGAAAAAAAATTCAGTCTTTTACAATATTTGTAGGAATGAAATTGGTATAAGCATTCCAGGAGACAATTGGGTAAATAAATATGAAAATACTTAAAAACTATTTGTCATTGTCTCCCAGAAACTTAACTTTTAGTCATTCATCTTGAGGAAATAATTGAAACATTTATTTGATGAAGAAATTTAGCAAAGATTTGGTGCAAACATGTCACAACTTAAATGTAGTTTTTACTAAGTGACTGATGAAATGCACTGTTGTTACAGTCAGGCCTGATAAGTAACTGATTATCACCCACAGTCCCGACGGTTTATGTTAGCATCTGTTTCTTTCATTTGCTTTATGGTCATTGGTTGGAGGTTTGTGCCCACAACATGCAAGATGTTAATATTCTAAATATGACACCCAAATATATTCTTCTGAGAGTATAGTCTGTCACCATTAAAAGTGACATGGTGGAATGGTGTTTTCCTGCTTTAATAATTTGCTATTTTACTCTCAAGAATTTTGCCATATGCATGTGCCACCTGAGTCAATATTTTCTTAATATATCTCCCTAAGTCTGCTAATAACCTTGTCAAAAATAAAAAACCAGCATTGTTTAATATTAACGAAGAGTATGATAAATACAAATATGATCAAAACAATATTATTAATTTTAAGCTTGATAAGCCTGTTTAGGCATTTTATAAAAGGATAATTAACCAAAAAATGACTATTTAAGTCATGCTTAAGTCCTCTTTATAGAATCCAAATGACTGCAGTAAAATGAGAAATGTTTATGTTATTGACAAAATATTATTTAGTGACTTGTTCTAAACAACATGAAATTAGTTTCTGTCGTCATGACATCAAAGACATATATCCTATATTTAAGGAAACACTGAGACAGATGAAAAATGTAAGATGTATTTGGTTCCAAGCAAGAGAAAATCCAAGCACAATGGCTGAGGCAATTTATGTTTATTTTTCTCTCATATTGAGGTATCTGGTGGTAGGCAGTGCTGGAGGAGGCTCAAGGAGGATGTGTCTGTGATCCTCTTTGCCTTCCCCTCATGCTCCAAAGATGGCTGTTAAGGTGCCAGTCTTCAAATCTATATGCAAGTTGGAAGAAAGTAAAAGGAAAGGGAAAAGAAAGAACATAGCCATCTGGACTTATTTAATTGGAAAAGCAAATGTTTGGCAGGGTGTGGTGGCTCACCCCTTTAATCTCAGCACCCTGGGAGGCTGAGGTGGACAGATGACTTGAGGCTAGGAGTTCAAGCCCAGCCTGGCCAACATGGCAAAACCCTGTCTCCACTAAAAAAAAAAAAAAAAAAAAAAAAAAAAAAAAAAAAAAAGCCAGACATAGTGGCACATGCCTATAATCCCAGCTACTCGGGAGGCTGAGGTATGAGAATCGCTTGAGTTGGAGGTTGCAGTGAGCAGAGTCACAACAAGATGCTATTAAAAAAAAAAAAGTAAAGAAAAGAAGAAAGGAAAGAAAGAAAAAGAAAGAAAGAAAGAAAGAAAGAAAGAAGAAAGAAAGAAAGAAAGAAAGAAAGAAAGAAAGAAGAAAGAAAGAAAGAAGAAAGGAAGAAGGAAGGAAGGAAGGAAGAAGGAAGGAAGGAAGGAAGGAAGAAGGAAGGAAGGAAGGAAGGGAGGGAGGGAGGGAGGGAGGGAGGGAGGAGGGAGGGAGGGAGGGAGGAAGGGAGGCAAAGAAAAGAAAGAAAGAAGAAAGAAAAGCAAAAGTTTTCTGGAACCCCTCCAATTCCCTTCTCTTAGACCTTTTTTGTCCAGACTGGATAATTGCTCACCCTACATGACAAGGAGGCTGGGAAATCAGGGAATGGGATTCTTGTGAGTGGCCTCACTAATCTTCATCCATTCCCTTGGATTGGACACTTTGCTGTTTCACAGACATCCTTTATAGGAAGAAAATAGGGGGTGGATGGTAGCCAACAATAGCTACCATGACGTGCGTGGTGTTCACGATATATTTTCAACACAGTTTTAAAATAATATCTATAATATTATCCTGTTTTACAAAAGAATTTGGCATGTGTGTATAGACGTGTGTATTTATTAATGAAAATCTATGTGTTGCTTAAAGGAGCTCCCAGGGTGCTGGGATTATAAGGGTGAGTCACCACGCCCTGCCAAGGATGTGGTTAAAGGAAATGTGAGGTGACAATTTTTTAACTCTATTCTATTTTAAATATTAGACTTATACTATTTTAAAAAATAAGATTGATGTCCTTTTTGAATCAGATTTTGTTAGATTTTAGAAAACAGCCCAGGTTTTCTGACAGGCTTTGTTCTGCTCACCTAGTGTCTTTAGTATCCCAACTACCAATCTCCATGGCCTGTACGTAGACCTGAAAGTTACTTAACTGGGGTAAGAGGCATTACATGCTTCTTGTTCAGCAAATGTGTTGTTTCATTTGGGAAAATCTAAACTGTAGATAGAGATCTGACTTTAACCTTCTATTTGTGCCTTCACAGCAGCATAAAGAGCTGGGTAGACAGTGCAGGGCTTACCATTTTGACACAAGAGCTTTCTCTCTTATCTAATTCTTCAAGAATCCAGATTTTGTGGCCTTTAGACAAATTGTATAAATTTTATTACTGTTGAGACAGAAAGTATCCCACAAGAAAAATAACGAATCTCCAGCATTACATCTTTGCCTATTATATATGAATGGCATGACTGAAATTTTGTTCAGCTGAGTAGGTGTCTGCCTGGTGCCCTGGGATTTTAGTGCCTTTTAAACATTCTGGCACAAAGCAAGCCTTTTTATTTTCTATTAGTTGTGTGTGCGTGTGTGTGTGTACACACACATATATATGTATACATACACACATATATACATATATATGCACATATTTTATATATATGTGTATGTGTGTGTATATATGTGTGTGTATACACACACACACACAATGCTTAACCACAATGATGATTCAACTAAAAATCATTTCTGTATTAAATAAAATTTCTAGAAACCAAAGATAACCGTCATGCATGATATTAAAACAAGGTCAGTGGTCCCTGTCAACAGTTCCAGCTCACTCTGGAATCAGTGAGCATAAAAGGCCACTCAGTCTGTCATAGGATTGCTACTTTTTATTTAATGCCTCTTGGTTTTCTCATTTACTGGTGGGGCCAGGGATTTCTCAATATCTTTTCTGAAATTTTAGATAGGTGTAAGGCCAAATTCTAAATGATGGCTGAGGCAGCCTCACTGACTAGACTTTATTTATTACCTATATCATGCAGGGCAAAATGAATACGTACAGGTGCACATAGTAGTGAAGGTGGAGAGAATAAGACTGTCTGTAACACCATATTAGTGCTTTATCAGAGTGTGACTATAAGCCATAACTACATTTTAATTCAAAATTCAAAATTAAACAAACTTCATCCTTTCACACACCTGTGTTCTCTCTGCCCTTCTCATCCCAAGGGAACATCTGGACTCGATATTTAGAAATCATTATATTAGTGAATTGAGAACCAAGGCAGCCAGCATGAGGATGATAAGATCCAATGAATCATTCATATCCAGGCGTCCAGCTGATTCATTTTAGAGCCATTGAAGTGGACACAGAGCTTTTCTTTTGAGGACCAGCATAAAATACCCTTCAGTTGTCAAGCCAGATTGAGCAAAAAAGCAAATTATCTGAGCATCATTTCAGAAAGTGTCAAAGGAAATGCCAACCAAGCAGCAGCAGAAATTTTTGCGTTTCAATACTGCATGATTTGTCATGACAGAACTTGAACCATTTTATTTTGATAAGGTATTCCAAAGGTGAAAGAATTGCAAGTATTTCTACCTTATGCTGACACTTTAGTGATATTTATGGGTAAATATAGGCTTTACTTTTTTATGTGGAATAATAAACCCCATAGCATTTTCTTATGAATATGATCATTGAGGTATAAATTAAAGTTTTTTTTTGTTTGTTTTTTTGAGATGGAGTCTTGCTCTGTTGCCCAGGCTGGAGTGCAGTGGCACAGTCTCCACTCACTGCAAGCTCTGCTTCCCAGGTTTACGCCATTCTCCTGCCTCAGCCTCCCGTGTAGCTGGGACTACAGGCGCCTGCCACTGCGCCCGGATAATTTTTTTTTTTTGTATTTTTAGTAGAGACGGGGTATCACTGTGTTAGCCAGGATGGTCTCGATCTCCTGACCTCGTGACCCGCCCATCTCAGCCTCCCAAAGTGCTGGGATTACAGGCTTGAGCCACCGCACCCGGCCTAAATTAAAGTTTTAATGAAAAGAAACCAGAGTGACAAGCAGGATCCTCCAAAAACAGCCCTAGATACTTATGCCAGGTTGCCTAGAAGAATGCAGGCTCCAGAGGGAAGGTTCTATATCCCACAGTCTTGTATTCATGCCCTTGTGTAATCTCCTTCCTTTGAGTGTGGACTGCACCTGGTGTCTTGCTTCTAACCAAAAGAATATGGCAAAAGTGATGAGATATCACTTCCGTAGTTAGGTTACAAAAGACTGTGACTCCCATCTCCTAGCTCGCTCGCTCTCTCTCTCTCTCTCTCTCTCTCTCTCTCACTGCCTTGCTTTCTCGTCTTTTACACTTCTCTGAAAAATGTCGAAGAGGCTTGAGTGGCAAAGAACCGAGAATGAACTCTGCCCAACAGCTAGCAAGGAAATAATACCAACAACCAAAAAGATTGAATCCTGTCAACGACCACTGAGTAAGCTTGGAAGTGGATCCTACCTTGTTAAACCCCCCCCATGACTGCAGTCCAGTCTGATGCTTTGATTATAGTTTCATGGGAGACCCTAAAGAAGAAGACTTAGTTAAATTGTGCTGTGATTCCTGACACACAGACACTGTAAAATTATGAATGTGCTTTGTTTAAACTGTTAAGTTTGGGGTAATTTGTTACACAGCAATAGATAACTAATACACCTACCAAACCTCCCATGGCTTCCCCAGATTTCCAAGCGCTCAGCAGCTGCTATTTCACAACTGAAAACTGCTGACACTAAGGTCAGAAAGCCTGGTGACCAAATAAATCTGTAGGTAGGAGTTGGCTTTCACACTTGCCCCATGTTTGAGGTCAAGTTATCTGAAAATAGATCCTTACCCAAGATTAAAGATTATCTTGTGCAAGTGATTTATTATAGAACTCTTTCTAAGGAAACGTATAAAGGAGTGGGGAAAAGCAAGGCAGAGAAGGAGAAGACAAGCAAAGATGTGATCCTCGATGAAGTCTGGAGAAGAGTAGCTTTAGCTTGATCCTACAGAAAAACTCTGGGGTCTAAGTTACTTCTCAGATTTGTTCTGTGCAAAGGCAAGACAAACTCTGAGCCATTTGTTATTGACTGGGGAAGGTCAGGAGTTGGTGGGATGTGACCTCCCAAGCACTTTTTACCCTTTGTGCTTCTGGGAAGACAACTCTAGTAGTCCAAGGATTGTGTGATGAAGAGAAGTCTTACAGTATGGACTATATGAACCAAAAGCACAATGACACTGAAGAAGGAGAGCACAGACCTGGCAAAACACATTTGAGAAGATCTGAACAGATACCAGCAGGGTGCACTACTACACCCTTTAAAAAAACCTACTGAAGCACGTTTGTCTAGCTCTGACCTGGTGCAAGCACACCTCTACACAGGATACTGGGAAATGGGGACACCTGCTCTCTTTGTGACTTCCAGCCTGCCTTTCCTTCAAGTGTTAAAGACAGAAACTTTGCAGTGTCTTGAATTTATAATATAATTCTTTTTTTAACTTATAAATACAGTGTACCTTTAAAAAAAAGTTGATTCACATGACCATAAGTAACAAAATTAAAATGTTCTAATCATGGATTTATAAAAATTAGATGATCTGATGGTGACGTTGGAGAGAACAAAATGTAAATATTATGCTGTATAAACCAATATGTGGGAGGATTCATTAATCTTGTATAGTTGAATTCATTCCCACAGTCTAAGAACCAATCTGAGGCAGAGCACAGGTGTGGTAGCAGAGACCTCTGTGACAGGGACAGATGTGCTAGCAGGGGCCCTCTGTGCTGTGTCTCTGTGACTTTGAACAAAGCCACATTTCTTTGCCCAGAATTAGAACCAGAAGATTCTATTTGGTTCTTTTGTTAAAATTATTATATTCATGACAATTAATATATACACCTTATCCTTCTTCAAACCTGGTTGGCTTGGTTATTATTTAGTGAGTCTTTTACTTTCACAAAAGAATATTGCTAAATAAAATGCTCTGGTGGACACAATGCATAAAATGGGTTATGTGTGCCTTCTGACCACCTACATATGTATCTGGATTTTCCATAGTCTCATGAATGCTCAGTTGTAGTAAAAGCCTAGGACATTAAAGATGGGGCTCCTCCCTACACTTGAGTCCCAGCGTGCAAAAGTTAGCAACATCCAAGGCCACCGAGTGAAATGAAACAACAAATGAACCAAAAGAGCAAAGTGATCTGAGGACACTCACTCTAATGAGTGATGTCTTCCACGTTTGTGTCTTTATCTAGTGCCAATCTGTAGGTTGATTCTGACATGCAATAGAATCACAGGTGCCGTCAAGTCACTTCAGCTTCTGACTGTCCATCTATCAAAAGAAGTCACCTCAGAGTGCTAAGAATGGCTGCACAATCTCAGCCAGACAACTGATGTTGCTAAAGGAAGACAATCAAAATGTCCAGTAGCTCAAAACTGATAATCATCCACCACTCGCTTGCTGGTGATGAAGTATCCACCAAGAAAAAGTGTAAGACCAGACTGCAAAGCAGTAAGACAAGTCATTTACTGGGGTCCTAGGCATTGCAATTTGAGGAACAGATCCTGCTAGAAGCCAAATTGTGTTCTGAAGACAGAGAGGGGAGTAGTAATGTAAAAGAAAGCCAAGGGTGATTACACAAGTTGTTTTCAAGTAATTAACATTGAAGGAGTCTGGCTTACTACATTATTCCATAGTTGATTGGTTGTTGCTGTTCAAGAGTCACAGTGCTGGTGAAATTTAGCTGTGTTGCAGAATGTTGTGGTTGTTGAGGATTGGGCCAGTTTAAAGGTTCAAGGCAAAATTTCAGGATTTTTTTTTTTTTTTTGACAAGGTTGCAGGTCATACAGGTAGTCTTTAGAATGGCTTCTCAAATTTATTTTAGGCCTCTGAACCAGAGAGATGCCATTTTGTATATCACATTTCACAGAAGGAAGAATATTCATTATAACTTTGCCTAATCTGGGGAGGGGCTGCCGGGAGGCAGGTGGTACTCACATAGAGGATTAGCCCTACCGAACAAAATTATCAGGTACTTTCCCCCCAAAAATAGTCAATAAAGTGAGGCTTTGAGGCTGATTACCTGCCAATTTGACATTTGAAGCTAATAGAATAGTCTGACAGATAACTGTAAGTCACTACTTTTTAATACATTGGTAAAGTTTCCATAACTTTCTTTTCTTTTTATATAACTCTTTAAGATAAAGGTTGTGAATTTCACTTTTTCACTTGCTCTCAAAAGAAAAACAAACTGGGAGCATACCCAGGAGCCGCATGTACTGGGTGGAGGTTCAGAGATAATGAAGGATAGAAGAGAACAGGAAAAAGGAGAGCATGGCAAGTGCACTCATAAGAGCAAAGTTCACATGTCCAAATGTCATTAATGTGAAGATTTCTGGGATAGCTTAAAGCAAACCTAAAACTTCACATAAAGGCACTTATGAGAACTTTCTTTTGCCTTAAACATTTTTTCCCTTTCTTTTCCTTTTTTGTAATCTCAAATTGAGAGACCCTCAATTGTTTCCCAGGAGGCAGATTTTTTGGGAAAAGACAACATCCATTGGTTTTTAATGGGCTTCTCACAGGAATTTTGGTACCTAGATAATGAATCAGATAAGAATTAGCTATTTCACTTTCTCATTACCAGTATCTCCAGGTAGGCTTGACCTCTGTGTGCCCCCGGCTTTCTTGAAAAGGTTTGGTTCATTATTTTGAAGCAACAGGTCAACTGTTATCTTACTGCAATCATTTCCTGCCATCAGACTGTCACAAATCTTTAGAATACAAAACTGATATTTTGAATGTTAACAGTGGCTTAGCAATGTATCATTTATCTATAGCCATGAATGAAACTTTCACTTTTTAATGGCATCACAGATTGTATGATTTTTTGAAAATGTTATTTTATAATTATGTTCTTCAGATTGCTTAGAGTCTTTCAACCACTACATCAAATTGAAAGAACAATTTAATAAATATAAAGAAAATAGTTACTTTATTGTAATTGTAATGATATACTATGGGGAAACAACTATTGATTTTACTTACCATTAATTACCTAAGAGGCCAAGAGGAAATAATTTTTTTTAAGCAATTCTCAATTGTCTGTGGAATTCATGTATATCTGTAGGAGACTATGTTGGATTGTTCTCTTGAGAAAATAGCCATCAGTAAGAATAGCCATGCAATTTTCATAATTATGTTTCTTACTTTACTGGTTAGAAAAATGGTATCCAAAAGGCATCCTGAAGTCAAATTTCATCAGCATTATGTACGTGAAAAACTTTCACTAAAAAACAAATAAACTAATTATTTGTCTTGAAATTGTACACTGTGTACTATAAAATATATACATTATTTTTTCTGTATGTACTTATTTATTTGTTTTTACATGAACAAGTTCTTTAGTGATTATTTCTGAGATGTTGGTTCACCCATCACCTGAGCAATGTACCCTTTACTGAATATGTAGTCTTTTATCCCTCACTTCCCTCCCACCCTTTCCCCTGAGCCCTGTAAGTCCATTGTATTATTTTTATGCCTTTTTGTCCTCGTATCTTAGCTGCCACTTGTAAGTGAGAACATAAAATGTTTGTTTTTTCATTCCTGAGTCACTTCACTTAGAATAATGGTCTCCAATTCCATACAGGTTTCTACTAATACCATTATTTTGTTCCTTTTTACTGCTGAGTAGTATTCCATTTTATACTGTTTTCCATAGTGGCTGTACTACACTCCTACCAACAGTGTAGAAATATTCCCTTTCACCACATTCACTCCAACATGTATTATTTTTTATTTTTTCATTATGACAATTCTTGCAGGAGTAAGATGGTGTCGCATTGTGGTTTTCATTTAAATTTCCCTGATCATTAGTGATGTTGAGCATTTTTTATATATTTGTTCATCATTTATGTATCTCTTTTTGAGAATTGTCTATTCATGTCCTTAGCCCACTTTTTGATGGGGTTGTTTGTTTTTTTCTTGCTGCTTTGTTTGAGTTACTTATAGAGTCTGGATATTAGTCCTTAGTCTTAGTATAGATTGTGAAGGTTTTCTTTCAGTCTTTGGGTTGTCTGTTAACTCTGCTGATTATTTCTTTTGCTGTAGAGAAGCTTTTAAGTTTAATTAAGTTCCATCTATTTATTTCTGTTTTTGTTGCATTTGCTTTTCAGTTATTGGTCATGAAGTGTTTGTCTAAGCTAATGTCTAGAAGGGTTTTTTCCAAAGTTGTCTTCTAGAATTTTTATAATTTAAAGCCTTAGATTTAGGTCTTTGATCCATCTTGAGTTGATTTTTGTATAAGGTGAGAGATGAGGATCCAGTTCTACATGTGGGTTGCCAATTATTCCAGCACCATTTGTTGAATAGGGTGTCTTTTTTCCACTTTATGTTTTTGTTTGCTTTGTCAAAGATCAGTTGGCTGTATTTGGATTTATTTCTGGATTGTCTACTCTGTTCCATTGATTTGTATGCCTGTTTTTATACCAGTACCATGCTGTTTTGGTTACCATGGCCTTATATTATCGTTTGAAGTTGAGTAATATGATGCCTCTAGATTTGTTCTTTTTGCTTAGTCTTGCTTTGGCTATTGAGGCACTTTTTTGGTTCCATATAAATTTTACAATTGTTTTTTTCTTGTTCTTTGAAGAATGATGGTGCTATTTTGATAAGAATTGCATTGAATTTATAATTGCTTTTGACAGTATGGTCATTTTCACATATATTGGTTCCGTCCATCCATGAGCATGGAATATGTTTGCATGTGTGTGTCATCTATGATTTCTTTCAGTCATGTTTTGTAGTTTTCCTTGTAGAGGTCTTTCATGTCCTTGATTAGGTATATTCCTATGCTTTTAATTTTTTTTTTTTTTTCAGCTGCTGTGAAAGGGATTGAGTTCTTGATTTGATTCTCAGCTTGGTCGCTGTTGGTGTATAGCAGAGCTACTGATTTGTGTACGTTAATTTTGTATCCTGAAATTTGATGAATTTATTTACCAGTTCTAGGAGCTTTTTAGGTGAGTCATTAGGGTTTTCTAGGTATATTATCATGTCATCAGCAAAGAGTGACAATGTGACTTCCTCTTTACTGATTTGGATTCCCTTCATTGCTTTCTCTTGTCTGATTCCTCTGGCTAAGACTTCCAGTACTATGTTGAATAGACGTGGTAAAAGTGGGCATCCTTGTCTTGTTCCAGTTCTCAGGGAGAATGCTTTCACCTTTTCCCCGTTTAGTGTAATGTTGGCTGTGGGTTTATCACAGATGACTTTTGTTACCTTAAGGTATGCTCCTTCTATGCCAGTTTTGCTGAGGGTTTTAATCATAAAGGAGTGCTGGATTTTGTCAAATGCTTTTTCTGCATCTATTGAGATGATCATGTGACTTTTGTTTTAAATTCTGTTTATGTGGTGTATCACGTGTATTGACTTGTGTATGTTAAATCATCTTTGCATCCCTGGTATGAAACCCACTTGATCAGGGTGAATTATCTTTGTGATATGCTGTTAGATTGGGTTAGCTAGTATTTTGTTGGGGATTTTTGCATCTATTATGTTAATCATATAATATGTTCATCAGGGATTTTGGTCAGTAGTGCTTTTTGTTGTTGTTCTTATGTCCTTTCCTGGTTTTAGCATTAGGGTGGTACTGGCTTCATAGAATGATTTAGGAAGGATTCCCTCTTTCTCTATCTTTGGGAATAGTGTCAACAGGATTGGAACCAATTCTTTGAATATCTGATAGAATTCAGTTGTGAATCCATCCGGTCCTGCACATTTTTGTGGGTTACTTTTTAATTACCATTTCAGCCTTGCTGCTTGTTATTGATCTGTTCAATTTCTGTTTCTCCCTGGTTTAATCTAAGAGGGTTGTATATTTTTCAGGAATTTATCAATCTCTTCTAGATTTTCTAGTTTATGAGTGTAAAGCTGTTCAAAGTATCCTTGAATGTTCTTTTTGTTCCTGTGGTATCGGTTGTAATATCTCCCATTTTGTTTCTAATTGAACTTATTTGGATCTTCTCTCTCCTTTTCTTGGTTAAGCTCACTAACGGTCTACCAATTCTATTTATCTTTTCAAAGTGCCATTTTTTTGTTCCATTTGTCTTTTGTAGTTATTTTGTTTCAATTTAATTTAGTTCTGCTCTGGTCATGATTATGTCTTTTCTTTTGCTGGGTTTGGGTTCGGTTTGTTCTTGTTTCTCTAGTTCCTTGGGGTGTGACCTTAGATTATTTGTTTGTGCTCTTTCAAACTTTTAGATGTAGGTATTTAATGCTATGAACTTTCCTGCTAGCTCTTCTTTTGCTGTATTCCAGAGGTTTTGATAGGTTGTATCACCATTATTGTTCAGCTGAAATAATTTAAATTTACATCTTGATTTCGTTGTTGACCCTAGGATCATTCAGAAGCAGGTTATTTAATGTCCATGTGTTTGTAAGGTTTTGAAGGTTTCTTTTGGAGTTGATTTCCAATTTTATTTCACTGTGGTCTGTGAGACATAATTTCAACTTTCTTAAATTTGTTAAGACTTGTTTTGTGACCTATCATATAGTCTATCTTGGAGAATGTTCCATGTGCTGATGAATAGAATATATATTCAGCAGTTGTTGGGTAGAATGTTCTATAGATATCTGTTAAGTCTATTTGTTCCAGGATGTAGTCTAAATCCATTGTTTCTTTCTTGACTTTTTGTTTTGATGGCCTGTCTGGTGCAGTCAGTAGAGTATTAAAGTCCTCTACTATTATTGTGTTGCTGTCAATCTCATTTCTTAGGTCTAGTAGTAACTATTTTATACATTTGGGAGCTCTAGTATTAGGTGCATATATATTTAGGATTGTGATATTTTCCTGTTAGACTAATCTTTTTATTATTATATAATGTCCCTTTTTGTCTTTTTTAACTGCTGTTGCTTTAAAGTTTGTCTTGTCAGATGTTAAAAATAGCTACTTCTGCTTGCCTTTGGTGTCCATTTACGTGGAATATATTTTTCCACCCCATACCTTAGGTTTATGTGAGTCCTTATGTGTTGGGTGAGTCCTTGAAGACAGCAGATACTTGGATGGTGATTTCTTATCCATTCTGCCATTCTGTATCTTTTAAGGAGTATTTAGGCCATTTACATTCAATGTTAGTATTGAGATATGAGGTTCTATTCTATTAATCATGCTATTTGTTGCCTGAATAACTTAGTTTTATTTTTTTTCATTGTGTCATTGTGTTATACGTCCTGTAAGATTTGTGCTTTAAGGAGATTCTCTTTTTGTGTATTTTAAGGATTTCTTTCAAGATTTAGAGTTCCTTGTAGTGCTGACTTGATAGTGGTGCATTCTGTCAGCATTTGTTTGTTTGAAAAATATTTTATCTTTCCTTCATTTATGAGGCTTAATTTCACTGGATACAAAATTCTTTGCTGATAGTTGTTTTGTTTAACAAGTTTAAAGATAAGAACCCAATCCTTTCAAGCTTATAGGGTTTCTGCTGATAAATCTTCTGTTAATCTAATAAGTTTTCCTTTATAGGTTAACTGATTCTTTTGCCTCACAACTCTTAAGATTCTTTTCTTTTTCTTGACTTTAGATAACCTGATGACTATGTGCTGAGGCAATGATCTTTTTTCAATAAATTCCCCAGATGTTCTTTGAGCTTCTTGTATTTGGATGTCTAGATCTCTAGCAAGGTCAGGGAAATTTTCCTTAATTATTCCCTAAAATATGTTTTCCAAACTTTTAGATTTCTCTTCTTCCTTGGGAACACCAATTATTCTTAGATTTGGTCACTTAACATAATCAGAAACTTCTTTAAGTCTTTATTCATTTTTAAAAATTATTACATTTTGTGTTTTTTTGATTAGGTTAATTCAAAAGCATTGTTTTCAAGCTCTTAAGTTCTTTCTTCTACTTGTTTGATTCTATTGTTAAGACTTTCCAGTGCATTTTGCATTTCTCTAAGTGTGTCCTTTATTTCCAGAAGTTGTGACTTTTTTTTTAATTATTCTATTTCACTAGAGATTTTCCATTTTTATCCTGTATCATTTTTTGATTTAAAAAAAAATTTTTTTTGAGACAGAGTCTCACTCTGTCACCCAGGTTGGAGTGCAGTGTCGTGATCTTGGCTCACTGCAAGCTCCGCCTCCCAGATTCACGCATTCTCCTGCCTCAGCCTCCCGAGTAGCTAGGACTACAGGCACCTGCTACCATGCACAGCTGATGTTTTGTATTTTTAGTAGAGACGGGGTTTCACCATGTTAGCCAGGATGGTCTCGACCTCCTGACCTCCTGATCCACCTGCCTCAGCCTCCCAAAGTGCTGGGATTACAGGCATGAGCCACTGCACCTGGCCTATGTTTTGATTTTTTAAATTTGGACTTCACCTTTCTCTGGTGCTTCCTTCATTAGCTGAATAATCAAACTTCTGGGCCAGACAGGGTGGCTCACGCCTGTAATCCCAGCACTTTGGGAGGCCGAGGCAAGCAGATCACAAGGTCAGGAAATAAAGACTATCCTGGTTAACACGGTGAAACCCCATTTCTACTAAAAATACAAAAAAATTAGCCAGGCATGGTGGTGCATACCTGTAGTCCCAGCTACTCGGGAGGCTGAGACGGGAGAATCACTTGAACTCCGGAGGCAGAGGTTGAAGTGAGCCAAGATCGCACCACTGCACTCCAGTCTGGGCGACAAAGCAAGACTCTGTCTCAAAAAAATAAAATAATAAAATAAATAAATAAATAACCGAACTTCTGGATTCTTTTTCTGGCAATTCAGAGATTTTGTCTTGGTTTGGATCCATTGCTGGTGAGCTAGTGTGATCTTTTGTCAGTGTTAAAGAATCATGTTTTGTCTTATTACCAGAATTATTTTCCTGGTTCCTTCTCATTTGGATAGACTATGTCCGAGGGAAGATCTGGCACTCAAGGGCTGCTGTTCATATTCTTTTGTCATACAGGGTGCGCCCTTGATTTGGTGCTCTCCCCCTTCCCCTAGAGTTGGACTTCCCTAGAGTCAAACTGCAGTGATTGTTATTTCTCTTCTGGATCTAGCCACCTAGGAGAGCTACCAGGCTCCAGGCTGGTACTGGGGAGTGTCTGCAAAGAGTCCTGTGATATAATCCACTTTCAGGTCTCTCAGCCGTGGATACCAGCACCTGCTCCTGTGGAGGTAGCAGGAGAGTGAAGTGGACTCTATGAGGGTCCTTGGTCCTATTTTTGTTACATTCACTGGGTTTTGCGTTGGTTGGCCTCCATCCAGAAGGTGGTGCTTTCAAAAGTGCATCAGTTGCAGTAGAGAGGATACAAGCTTGCCCTAGGGTCAGGCAGTGGGTGGGAGCTCCCAAAAAATTATGTTCTTTGTCTTCGGCTATCAGGGCAGGTAGAGAAAGGCCATCAGGTTGGGGCAGGGTTAGGGGTGTCTCAGTTTAGAGTCTTCTTGGGCAGGGCTTGCTGTGGTTGCTGTGGGGGTGGGGAATGTGGTTCCCAGGCCAATGGAGTTATATTCCCATGGGGATTATGCCTGTATCTGCTGTGTCACACAGGTCACCAGGGAAGTGGGAGAAAGTGGGCAGCCAAAGGCCTCACCTAGTTCCCACATGGCCCAAAAGGCTGGTCTCACTTCCACAGTGCCCCCTTAACAGTAACAAGTTTATTTCCAGATAGCCAGTAAGCAGGCCTGAGAACTTACCCCAGGTTACAAGCCTCCCAGCTTAGAAAGCAAACTGACTCACAGTTCCTCAGCTGTCCCAGGGAGCCTGCAGCAGCAATCCACCTCCTTCAGATGATCTGTGGATCCTCTTGGCTTTCCTAGTATGTTAATGCAGTAGTGCTTGGAACAAAAGTTCACGATGTCAGTCTCACACACTGCTCTGTCAAAGTGGGAGCTGCAAGTCTCTCCTGCCTCCTATCCACATTTTTTTACATTAATATTTAATATGCAAGATATTTAATACTTAACTATCTTTATTTGATTTGGAAACAAAATTCTGCACTGTAACCTCAAAGGGAAAAATTAAAAATGTCTTTAAAGTCTTATTTTTCACTTAAGAACAGAATTTGCCTGTTTATTTCTGCAGAAAAAAAACCCCGAATAAACATCTACATTTTTTTCTTACACATACAAACTCTAAAATTTTAACTCCTCTATATCACTATGATTCTATTTTATTTACAAAATTCAAGTTCTAATATTTTTCAACCTGAAAAGATTTATGCTCCCTTTAACCTGTGTGAGTAAAATTATTATCAGTGTGAAATATCAATGATATTTAGATGTTACACCTACTAGCAAAAGGTATGTCTGGTGAGGGCACAACAGAACACAATGTAACCTTTGCAGGACTGGAATTACTTATAGGTAGCTTGGAGGAGTCACTTGGGCTGGATGTGAAATATGAGCAAGTATCAGACAGTAGGTGATGGTTCAAATATATTCCAGGTAGAGGGCAAAGAAATGGCACAGGTTAGATTGACCACATAGTAAGGGATTGCAGACAGGATTTGATGGGGGGTTTAACCACTTTGACCTAAAAAATATTCACTAATCCTGGGATCCTTGCCTCATTGGATCTGATTTATCTCTAAGTAAAACAGACTTTGTTGGATATACAATACATCAAACTACACAATTTGGAGATGATGGTAGTAAACAACATGGTTATGAAGATGATAGTCATCATGATATAAGAGGAAATTATGTTTGTCTTGTTTCTATGGTAAAATTTATCAAGCTAAAAGAAGGACCTAAGAAGTTTAAAAGAGATTCTGCATACAATTCCATAGTTATTGAACAAAAGTTGTATTAACTACATTGTTAATAATGCTTTCATTAATTTTGATCATGTGATCTTTGAATTACACTTTTGGAAGCAGTGACAAGGAAAACTAACCAAAACCCACCAAACAAAAAAGAAGAGCAACAATCTGTTGTTTATATATCAAGTACAGTTTAACATCTTCTCTATAATGTTTTCTGAAACAGATCTAGGCCTCTTTTAACTCCCATATTATCTCTGGTAATACTGCAATTGTTGCTTTTATCACGCTGTATTATAATTACCTTTCATTTTAGTATCTTCCTAACTATATTGTGCCTTGAATCCAGGTTTATCTTTGGAAATCCAGTCCCTAGATTAATGCATAATAAATAATTGGTATAAAATAAACAGCTAATTGATTGCCAATAACTACATATTATACTAGAAAGACTAACAAGTCTAAGAAGGAAAAAAATTGATACATTAATGAATGAAGACAGTAAGTGTGTAAACAGCCCCAGAGAGATGAATTGGCTTTCGTTTTACTGTTCTAATGGGGAAAAATGTCAAGAATAATTTTTGGAGCACCTTTGCTATGTCATTTTATATAATGGTATATTCCATTTTAGTATGGTCAAAAATAATTTAGGATCAAATTTTAACTGTCTTTAGTGAAATGTCAGTATCAGGACACCTATCAACTTTTCAGAATTACATGCTTGAAGCTTCATCAATATAATTATGTGTGGAATGAATGAGTGAAGCTCTGCTTTTAGATAAATGACCTGCTGATTTTCCACAGTGAATAATTTCCCAAGAAAGTATGAAAAAATGCTTTGTAATAAAATAATATCTTAAGCCCAATAGAAGTAGTACAAATTCATTTCTAAAGTGTAATGTAATTCTGTAAACAGGATAACTACTTGCAAAATAAACTTTTGGATAAATGAAATATTTCATGTATCCACTTTGCTTAACGGTAGGCACACCTCGGCCGGGCGCGGTGGCTCAAGCCTGTAATCCCAGCACTTTGGGAGGCCAAGATGGGTGGATCACGAGGTCAGGAGATCGAGACCATCCTGGCTAACACGGTGAAACCCCGTCTCTACTAAAAAATACAAAAAACTAGCCAGGCGAGGTGGCGGGCGCCTGTAGTCCCAGCTACTCGGGAGGCTGAGGCAGGAGAATGGCGTAAACCCGGGAGGCGGAGCTTGCAGTGAGCTGAGATCCAGCCACTGCACTCCAGTCCGGGTGACAGAGCGAAACGCCGTCTCAAAAAAAAAAAAAAAAAAAAAAAAAAAAGTAGGCACACCTCTATAAAAAGGTGTAGATTGACCTAGAACTGATAATAAAATTTAATGTTGTTTTGCTAGATCAGAGATAGTTTAGAGATAAGGTAGTCTGTGAAAAAAATATAAAACAATTAAAGCCAAAGAAGATATCTAAGTATGGAATATTAAACTATGTTCTAAATGCTAGCAATCAATAAATAAACAGGAGAAATTCAAAAAGTCAGTTTTAAGATATAATACTCCTAAAGTGATCTCAACTTTTTTCCTGAATGTAAAATCATCATCTCAACAAGTTACAGTAAAACATAGTTTAAAAATCTTCTAAAATCAAATGCCTTTAGAACTAACAATGGCTCTTCCTCTCCCAAATACTTTATTTTTGTACCTCTATACACTTGTGGAATCAATTATTTTTCTGCATAGTATAAGAAAAGAAATGCAGGTGTAAAACTGACCGAACATGAAAAGAAAAATAAAGAAGAACATGATTTTCATCTTATCAGCAAAATACTGGTATTGAAAAATTACCGCTGTAGTTCTTTTAGTCTGAGCATATAAAAAATGTGATTTTCCGACAATGTAATGACCAATAATGTGACATTATAGTCAAACTGTGAAATGTAAAAGACAAAGAGAGAATTCCAGAAGAACAAGAGATAAGTATCTAGTCACATATACGGGAACCCCCATCAGACTAACTGTAATTCTCATTACAAATCTTACAGGCCAGGAAAGAATAAAATGGTATATCCCAAGTACTGAAATGCAAAGAAACACACACACACAATGCCAAACAAGGATATTATACCCAGTAAATTTATTCTTCATAAATTGAAAAGAGTAAAGCATTTTGCAGACAACCAGAAACAGAGAATTTATCACCACTAGACTGACCTCACAAAAGATGCTTAAAGGAATCCTATGCATGAAAGCAAAAGGACAATATCTATCAACACAAAAACACATAAAAGTATAAAACTCACTGGTAAAGCAAACACATAAAAGAGGAAGAGAAAAGACACAAATGTTACCGCTTCCGAAAATTACCAAAGTGTGATGATAAACAAGAGAAAGAGAGAACAAAGGATATGCAAAAGTAACAGAAAACAATAAAATGACAGGAATAAGTCCTCACATATCAATAAAATCCTTGAATGTAAAAAAAATCAAACTTTTTATTGAAAATATATAGACTGGCTCAATGGATTTAAAAAGAAAAACAAAAACAAGCCCCAACTATAGTCTGCATAGAAGAAACTTATCTCACCTGTAAAGACACCACAGACTGAAAGTAAAGGAATGGAAAAAGATATTCCATGCATATACATATCAAAAGTGAGCAGGACTAGCTATACTTATATCAGATAAAACACACTTTAAGTCAAAAATAGTGAAAAGAAACAAATAAGGTTATTATATAATGATAAAGGGATCAATTCAACAAGACAATGTAACAATTGTAAATATATGTGCACTTGACAGTGGAGCACCCTGAGATATATAGTGAATAATATTAGATCTAAAGAGAGAGACGGAGTCCAATACAATGATAACTGGTAATGTCAACAGCCCACTCTTGCCATTAAACAGATCATCTAGAGAGAGAATGAACAAAGAAACGTTAGATTTAAACTGCACTTTAGACCAAATGAACCTAATAGACATCTAAGAACATTTTATCCAACAGATGGAGAATACACATTCTTCTCATCAGCACATGGAACATTCTCCAGGAGACACAATATGTTAGGCCACAAAACCAATCTCAACCAATTTTAAACTATCAAAACCATACCACATACCTTCGTAGACTACAGTGGAATACACCCAGAAATCAGTAAGAAGAGGAACTTTGGAAACAATAAGCATACTTATAATTAAGCAATATTCTCCTGAATGACCATTGGGTCAAGAAAAAAATACGGAGTACATAAAAATGTGAAACAAATAAAATCTAAACACAGCATGCCAAAACCTGTGGGATACAAAAAAAGCAGTGCTAACATGGAAGTTTATAGCAATAAATGCTTGTATCAGAAAAGCAGAAAGATTTCAGAAAAACAATTTAAAAATTCACCTTAAGGAATTAGAGAAGCAAGAACTAATCAAAGCCAATATTAGTAGAAGAAAAGAAGTAATAAAGATCAGAGCAGAACTAAACAAATAGAGACTAAAAAAATACAAAGAATCAATAAATCAAAGATTTGGTTTTTTGAAAAGATGAACAAAATTAATACTAGCTTAACTAAGCAAGAAGAAAAGGAGAGAAGACCTAAGTCAACAAAATCAGAAATGAAAAAAGAGACATAACAACTGATACAACAGAAATACAAAGGATCATCAGAGACTGTTATGAGCAACTATATGCTAATAAATTGGAAAACTTATAAATAGATTCCTGTACACATCTAACCTGTTAAGACTGAATCAGGAAGAAATAGAAAACCTAAACAGGCTGATAATGAGTGACAAGATTGAATCAGTAATACAAAGCATCCCAATAAAGAAAAGCCCAGGACCAGATGGCTTCACTGCCAAATTCTACCACACTTATAAAGAAAACCTAACATAATTTCATCTCAAACTGTCCACAAAAATGAAGAGGAAATATTTACTAACTAATTATGTAAGGCCAGTAATATCCTGTTATCAAAACCAGACAAGGACACAACAAATAAAGAAAACTACAAGCCAATATCTCTAATGAACATAGACACACAAATTCTCAACAAAATATTAGCAAACTGAGTTCAAAAGCACATTAAAAAGATAATACATCACTATCAAGTGTGATTTATCCCAGGCTGTAAGGATGGTTCAGCATATGCAAATCATATCAAGAAAATGAAAGACAAAACCCAATAGATGCAGAAAAAGCATTCCAGCCAACTTGCTGCAAATGACAAGATTTTGTTCATTTTTATGACTTACATATATTCCATTGTGTGCATGATGGAATATACCCATATTTCTCAGCAGTTTTATTCATTTCATTGTTTTTTTGTCTATTCTTGTCTGCCTGTCTTATTTCAGAAAGATAGTCTTCAGCTTTTGGATTCTTTCCTCTGCTTGTTCTATTCCATTATCTATATTTGTGATTGCATTGTGAAGTCTTGTGTTGTGCTTTTCAGTGATATCAGGTCGGTTATGTTCCTCTCTAAACTGGCTATTCTGGTTATCAGCTCCTGCAGTGCTCTATCATGATTCTTTGCTTCTTTGCATTGGGTTACAACATGCTCCTTTAGCTCAGTGAAGTTAGTTATTATCCACCTTCTGAATCCTACTTCTGTCCATTCACCCATCTCAGCCTCAGCCTAGTTCTGTGTCCTTGCTGGAGAGGTGTTGCAATTATTTAGAGGAGAAGAGGCACTCTGGCTTTTTGTGTTTTTAGTGTGTATTTGTATTGATTCTTTCTTATCTTTGTGGGCTTATTTACCTTTGATCTTTGAGGTTGCTGATCTTTGAATGGGTTTTTTGTGGGGTCTTTTTTATTGGTGGTGGTGGTGTTGCTTTCTGTTTGTTTGTTTTTCTTATATCAATCAGGCTTCTCTTCCATGGGGCTGCTGTGACTTGCTTGGAGTCCACTCCAGACCCTAATCCTCTGGGTCCCTCCCAGACCTGGAGGTATCATCAATGGAGGCACCTCCCTTGCCAGGGGGTGTGAGCTCCCCTAGCTCCATGCCACTTACGGGTGGCCTGTTGCCCCACCCTGCTTTTCCTCACTCTTTGTGGGTTGCACTGACCACCTAGTCAGTCTCAATGTGAGAACCTGGCACCTCAGTTGAAGGTATAGAACTTACTCACCATTTTTGTTCTTCTCAAAGACAGCAGCAGATTGCAGCCACTTCTAATTGGCCATCTTGGCCCACCCCCCTAGCCACTTCTTACAATTATTATTGTATTTGTATCTCCCTATTTAGTTGCAATCTACCTTTGCAATGATATTTAAAAGTGTGACTCTAGTAAGCATCATATAGTTGGATCTTGCCTTTTTAACTTTTCAATCTCTGTCATTTAATTTTAATATTATGTTAATATTTAATGAAACTGTTAATATGCTTTGATTTAGGTCACTATTTTATTATTTGTTTACTTTTTTCCCTGCTGATTTTTGACCTCCCCGTGTTTTCTTCCTTGGATCATTTAAATGATTTTTAGTTTTCCATTTCAATTTATTTATAGGCTCCTTTGCTTTATTCTTTTCTATGATTTTTAGGAGTTTCTAAAGCGATTGAAATAATCATATCCAACTTGTTACAGCCTGCTGGAAGTTAATATTGCACTGCTTCATTTTAAATGTAGAAATCTCACAACCATACATATATCTACCTACCATCATATTATACTGTAGTTGTCATAATATTACATTTACATGTATGAAAATTCTGATGTTATAACACTTGCTTCAAAAACATACATACTTTATAGAATTTAAGAAAAACATATTATTTTATATGTTTTTGGGTTTTAGGTATGTTCTTAGTTACCATTTCTAATGTTCTTCATTCCTTAAGATTCAGATTATTCTCTGGCATCTTTTACTTCAAACTGAAGACTTTGGTTTTGCATATTTTATAGAGCAGACCTACTGTCAACAAATAATTTCAATTTTTTATTCTAGAAAAGCAAAACAAAACAAAAATTGTTTATGTATTGTGCCTTCATTCCTATGGAATATTTTCTATGAATATAGAACTCTCATTGATCCCCTTTTTTCTTAAGCACTTTGTAGATGTTATTCTACTGATCTAGCCTCCATATTTTCTGATAAGAAAGTCATGACAATTCAATTGCTGGTTTTCTTTTCTTTCTCTTTCTCTCTCTCTATTTTTCTCTTTTTTCTTTTCTTTTTTTTATTGATACAGAGTCTCACTCCATCACCCAGGCTGGAGTGCAGTGGTGCAATCTCGACTCACTGCAACCTCCGCCTCCCCAGTTTAAGCAATTCTCTTGCCTCAGCCTCTCAAGTAGCTGGAATTACAGGTGCCCATTATTTTTCCCTTCAAAGATTTCTGTATTATTTCTTTATCTTTGATTTTCAGCAGTTTAATTATGATATGTATAATAGTGCTTTTCTGGACTGTAGTGGAAATGGCAGTAGAATTTGGAATTTGAAAATGTGAGCTTGAATACTAGTCTGGCCACTTACTTGCCATGTAACTTTAGGCAAGTCAATTCTCAGAATCCAACATCTTAGCTGCAAAATGAGAATTATATAATCTGCATTATAAAATTGTTGAGAGGATCAAACAAAATAACACATGTGAAAGTGCTCTGTAAGGTGCAATATGAAGCATACAATGTTTGGTGATGACTAAATTGAGGGTCAAAAAAGCTAGGTAATGACCCATCTATTGAAGCTGGATTGGTAACTCTAGGTGTGTCTAACCGAAAAGTTTATGGTTTTTCTACATTTCCATGTTGCTTCCATTTACATGATGACAATTCTTTCTTAACTATTCTTTCCAAATATACCTTTGAGTACCTACTATGGCTCAATTACTAAATTGGGCACTGAGGATAGAATGATACATCCTAGTACCTGTCCTTGAGGAGTTCCACGTGCCATCCTCTTCACTGTGTTGACTCCTCTCCAGTTTCTGTATTCTTTTTGTTGCTTTAGGAAATTCAGGTGGTTATTTTTATATTGTTTAGAGATATGTAAGTGTTATTTGCAAGATTGGTCTAATACAAGTTACTTAAACACTACAAGAAGCAGAACCCCTGTCCATGAGTTTTGAATTTTGCTGTCTAGTTGCTTGATCACTTATATAGATTTGGAGAAATTAAAAACCAAGCTGCTACTGCTGCGCCATCTGAAAATATTCTTCTGTTTTTAAAAATATAAACCCAATGCCACCACTATTCTTTCTGTAATGCAATGTTGGTCCAGATTACTACTTCTTTTAAAGAGCAACAATATTTATCTGAGTTTCACTGCTAAGAAGTAAGAGATCGGCAGCATAAATTCAATTACAGATTCTTTCAGTGTATTTCTACCTTCCTTCACTCATTTATACCTATTGTCTCCTATTTTTAATACTGCAATATTTCATATTTCTGCTGTTGATTATACACTTACTCTTATAGCTGTCAGAATTAAATAACCAGTTCCAAATGCCCCACTTGTTGAGTAATTTTGCAGGTAAGAATGAAAGGTTTCATTGGAGGCCTATTCTAACAACATGAGTGAAAAACAGATACCTGTTTTGTAAACTCAGCCTCTCGGAGTCTTCTTCTCTTGATCAGTGTCTCAGTTCTCTTCCAAAATGATACTGATCCACCTACAAAGGTAAAGAAATAATATTCATAAACTAAGTTATCACTGACTTGACCATTTTCCATAGCAAATTTCAATGAAATCAGCCTTTTACCTACAACCTTCTTCTATGTGTATTTCTCTTTGTAATCTTCCTATCTGTTATCTCTGAGATACCATATTAATGAGATTTGGATAGAATATGATGGGTAAACCATCAGTGTTCATTTCAGCTGAGCATTTTTTTTTGGTTTTGAGCAGCTCAAATTATGCCGTATGATAATGCTGGCATTTTACTACTAGACAGTGTTCTGTAAAGCATTACAAGACACTTGGAAATAATCCAGATGCTTGCTGGGAATGATTCATTTTATGTTGACGCTTACTTTCAATGGTGACACCATTAGCTACTTTGGTAGCTAGATTGGTAGAAGCCCTCTCCTCCAAATTTTGATTTTGGGTAAAAGGTTGAACTATGATAACATTGTCACAGCCTTAGTGAAATTCAACCCCCTGACCTTATCTTGGATCATCTGAAAACTGGCAGATTCAAATGCCACTTTCACTGAATCCAGAACTTTCTTGCAATGACCCTAGCATCTTGTTCTTGGCTGCTGCCATCTTGAGGAAGGGAAGAAACTGGAAGAAGTTTATATGTATTGTTATTTAAAAACAAACACACAAACAAAAAATACTGTATCTTTAATGTGGTTTGGGGAAGAAATGTAGACAAGTATTTTTATTCTATTTTTAATTTTAAACTAGAACTTGCGGTTGTTTTTCAAAAAGCTTAGATTTCACATGTAAAATTCCTTTAGTATATTTCATGAATCTCACTCTCTTTCCATTCTTTTTTTTTTTTTTTTTTTTGAGACGGAGTCTCGCTCTGCCGCCCAGGCTGGAGTGCAGTGGCCAGATCTCAGCTCACTTGCAAGCTCCGCCTCCCGCTCCCGGGTTCACGCCATTCTCCTGCCTCAGCCTCAGGAGTAGCTGGGACTACAGGCACCCGCCACCTCGCCCGGCTAGTTTTTGTATTGTTTTTTTTAGTAGAGACGGGGTTTCACCGTATTAGCCAGGATGGTCTTGATCTCCTGACCTCGTGATCCGCCCGTCTCGGCCTCCCAAAGTGCTGGGATTACAGGCTTGAGCCACCGCGCCCGGCCTCTTTCCATTCTTATGTTGCATATGTGCTCTTCATTTTGCACTTGAAATTCTGCTGTAAGTAGAATTTCAAAAGACAACTAATTTTGTGAAAATATATGTTATAACAAAAATGGTAAATATAAATAAGTAAACTATTTTAGGAATTCTACAATCAAATCTTTGCAAAAATGTTTCATCAGAAGGAAAATATATACTGTATAACTTTTAAGGAAAAATATTAATTTGATGCAAACAAATTTCTAGGTAGCATACTTTTCTGTAGTCTTGGTAAGTATGAAAGAATTAAGGAAGGCACTAAGTTGAATTACTCTATATTCACTGCTGAGGATTTTGAACCTGAGAATGGTGGTGATAAGAAGATGGGTGATATGATAATATCTCTGTGTTTGAAGACATAATTTTAGCTAGTGTGTTTGAAAAATGACTGATGGTCTGTGGGGCTACAACCAGGGAGTCAATAAGGAGGATATTAGAATTAAGATAAAAGCTGATAATAGATGAGGACAGGCAGGAATAGGCAGCAATGGAGCAGAAGAGTAAATGGTTGGCAAGAGTGGAAATCTATTTGGATATATTAATTTGAAGATTCTATAGCAGTAAGAGTGTATAGATTGATAGAAGATGAAATATTAATGTGAAATTTTTATATTAGGCAATAGATATTAGAGTTATGGCATACAGAGTGAGGAATAAGGATAATAATGATATTTAATTGTCAGATAGAATGAAAGACAGAGGGTAGAAAATACATAATCCTCATTTAGCATATTTTTTCCCTCTCTTTTTGTATACACGTCTGTTTAACTTTTTTTTTAAGACAGGGTCTCTCTCTGTTGCCCAGGCTGGAGTGGGTGGCATGATCACAGCTCACTGAAGCCTCAGCCTCCTAGACTCAAGTGATCATCCTGCTTTAGCCTCCCCAGTAGCTGGGACTACAGGCATGCACCGAACACCAGGTTAATTATTTTATTTTAAGGAGAGATGGGGTCTCACCCTGTTGCACAGGCTGGTCTTGAAATCCTGAGCTCAAGCCATCCTTCTGCCTCAACCTCCCAATATGCTGGAATTACAAGTGTGAGCAACTATTAAAATTTTTTTAAATTATGCTTTAAGTTCTTGGATACACGTGCAGGACATGCAGTTATGTTACATAGGTATATATGTGCTATAGTGGTTTGCTGCACCCATCAACCCATCACCTACATTAGGTATTTCTCCTAATGCTATCCCTACCCTTGCTCCCACCCCCCAACAGGCCCCAGTGTATGATGTTCCCCTCACTGTATCCATGAATTCTCATTGTTCAGCTCACTTATGAATGAGAACATGTAGTGTTTGGTTTTCTGTTCCTGTGTTAGTTTGATTAGTTAGAATGATTGTTTCCAGCTTCATCCACATCCCTACAAAAGACATGAACTCATTCTTTTTTATGGTTGCATAGTATTTCATGGTGTATTTGTGCCACATTTTATTTATCTGGTCTATCATTTATGGGCATTTGAGTTGGTTCCACGTCTTTACTGTTGTAAATAGTGACACAATAAACATACGTGTGCATGTGTCTTTATAGTATAATAATTTATAGTCCTTTGGGTTATATAACCTGTAATGTGATTGCTGGGTCAAATGGTATCACCAAAAGCAATTGCAACAGAAGCCAACGTTGACAAATGGGATCTAATTAAATTGAAGTGTTCTGCACAGCAAAATAAACTATCATGGGAGTGAACAGGTAACCTACAGAATGGGAGAAAAAATTTGCAATCTATCCATCTGACAAAGGGCTAATTCCCAAAATCTACAAGAAACTTAAACTATTTAAATTTTAAAAATAGTCTGTGACAAGAGGAGCCAAGGTGGCTGAGTAGACACAGCCAAGAGTAACATCTCCTACTGAGGGGCCAAGATATTGGGAAGACTGGCGTGCTCCAAGCAGATCTTCAGACGAGGGGTATTGAGAGTTCATCGAGGGAGGATGCAGGTGTGGGCCTGAAGTAGGAGGAAGGTGAGAACCCTGTACAGGGCTACGAAGCACTGGGACTTGTTCCCTGGACCCCAGTGATTCCTGGGGAAAGGGTGAGTTGAACAGGCAAAGAGTAGCCTGCTCTAACCACAAGAATCTGTAATCGTAGCATCAGGAGACCCCACAAGCCCCATAAACACTTGAGTTGACAGGGAGAGCTGCTTGGAGAGTTGGTAGAGGTGGACTACAGACTGTATGGAGCCCAGAGAGCTTAGTGTAGGAATGTCTGTAGTGGAGTATGGCCATGACAGCACATACCCCAAGGCTCACCATACACCTCTAGTTGACTTTAGCCTTAGGGTGACTGGCAGACATGGATAGAGCAGGGTGGTGTTGCCTGTGAGACAAAAACAGTCTGATCTGAATACTTCCCTGTGTGCTGGCCTCTCTCCCAACAATCTGGCTGCACCTGCTTGCATGGAAGGCTCTGATGCTCAACCAAGGTATTTCCCTGTGGCCATAATCATAGCTCCTACCCTAACCAACAGAGAGCTCCAGCAGACTGACCCCCTCCTATGGGCACCAGTCCACCCACACCCTCTCTCCACTGAAGCCCCTCCCCACTGCTTTGCTGGCATGCTCTTTTCCATGGCTACCTTCCCACCACTTTGCAAGCATGCATGCATGAGTGGACCTTGCCTCCCCTCCCCAACCAGCATGCATGTGCATGTTCACTACTTTGTACTGCCATTGTTGCCAGTGCAGATGCACTCCACTAACTCTCATTCCTCGTGGACGTGCGGGCACCTGCTCACACAACCATCACTATGAATGCGTGCATAGATGCCAGCAAACCACCCACCCCCCAAGCCCATTGCTGTGGTTGTTTATATGGACACTGGTGTCTACGCCCATGCCAGCACCTTGCCTCCACTGCCACTGCCTCCACTGCAATAAGCAGGTGTAGGAATGCTGAAGCCCCGGTTCTGCTGGTACCCCACACCAGCTGACATATGTACACCACACCGTACTGGTGCAGTTGCTGGCATGCACAAGCAAGCACCAATCTCATGACCACTGTCCTGATGAAGTGCTTTGGCCAGCTTCACATATTGGAGTTTTGTGGCCAGGGGACCCAGAACACTTCTGCCCCTCCAGTGCAGCAGGTTTATAATCTCAAAGGGCCACAGAACAAAGTTGGAGGCCCAGTCCCAGCTCCCAGAGTCAGAGCATGCAGCCTAGGAGTACTGAGCTCAGCCTTGACCCCATAAAATCTTCCAGAAACAAACCCAGTTGACTGAAACCACCTTACACTACAAACAACCTTCAAGGACATCAAGGAAGATAAAGCAAAAACCCCATCCAAATGACAAGAACTTCAAAGACTGAAGGCACATCAGCCCACACAGATGAGAAAGAACCAACACAAATACTCTGGAAACTCAAAAAGCAAGAATATCATCTCACCTCCTAACAAGCATGTTAGTTCTCCAGCAATGGTTTTTAACCAGGCTGAAATGGTTCCAATGACAGGTATATACTTCAGAATATGGAGACAAATGAAGATCATTGAAATTTAGGAGAATGTCAAAAACCAGTCCAAGGAATCTAAGGAGTACAGTACAATGATACAGGAGATGAAAGGCAAATGGCTACTTTAAGAAAGAAGCAAAGTGATCCAATAGAGCCAAAAAACTCACTTCAACTACTTTATGATACAATTTCAAGTATTAACAGCAAAATCAGTCCAGCTGAGGAAAGAATCTCAGAGCTTGAAGATCAATTCTCTGAAATAACTCAGTCGGACAACAATTTTTTAAAAAATGAATAAAGAATAATTAACAAAACCTTCAAGAAACATGGAATTACATAAAGAGATCAAATCTATGTGTCATTGGTGGCCCTGAAAGACACGGAGATAAAGCAAGCCACTTGGAAAACATGGTTCAGAATGTTGCTCATAAAAATTTCCCCGACCTCACTAGAGAAGCCAACATTCAAATTCAGGGAATGCAGAGAACCTCTACAACATACAAGATGGCCATACCTAAGACACATAGTCATTAGATTTTTCAAGGTTGAAGTGAAATAAAAAATGTTAAGCACAACTCTGGAGAAAGGGCAGGTCACCTACAAAGGAAACTCCATCAGACTAACAGAGGACCTTTCATAAGAAGCCCTGCAAACCAGAAGAGATTGGGGACCTACATTCAACATTCTTAAATAAAAGTAATTACAACCAAGAATTTCATATTCAGTCAAACTAAGCTTCATAAGTGAAGGAGGAATGAGATACTTTTCAGCAAGCCAATGTTGGGGGAATTTGTTATCACCAAACCTGCTTTACAAGAGATTCTTAAGGGAATGCAAAATACAGAAAGGAAAGACCATTACCAGACACCACAAAAATGCACTTAAGTACATAGACTGCTGACACTATGTAGCAACTACACAATCGAGTCTGCATAATAACCAGCCAACAACATGATGACAGGATCAAATTCTCACATATCAATATTAATGTTGAATGTAAACAGGCTAAATTCCCTAATTAAAAGCCAGAGAGGGGCAAATTGAGTAAAGAAGAAAGACCCAAATGTATGTTGTCTTCATGATCCTCATCTCACATGCAATGACATCCACAGGCAAAAAGTAAAGGGATGGAGAAAAATCAAGCAAGCAAACAGAAACCAGAAGAAAGGGAGGGGTTAGTATTCTAATTTCAGATAAAACAGACTATAAACCAACAAAGCTGAAAAAAAGACAAAGAAGGGCAATACATAATAGTAATGAGTTTAATTCAACAAGAAGATATGACTATCCTAAATATATATGCACCCAACACAGAAGTACCCAGATTCATAAAAAAAAGTTCTTACAGACTTACAAAGAGACTTAGATAACCATACAATAATAGCAGATGATTTCAACAACCCAGTGTCAGTACTAGACAGATCATTGATTCAGAAAACTAACAAAAATATTTGGGACTTGAACCCCACACATGACCAGATATAACTAACAGACATCTACAGAACTTTCCACCACACTGGAAAAAAATACAGAATATACCTTCTTTACAACTGCACATGACATGTACTCTAAATTTGACCACACAATTGGGCATAAAACATTTATCAGCAAATTCAAAAATAAAAACAAAATCAAACCAACCACAATCTCAAAGCACAGCACAATAAAAATTGCAATCAATACCAAGAAGATTGCTTAAAGCCCTACAATTACATAGAAATTAAACAACCTGTTCCTGAATGACATTTGGATAAACAAAAAATTAAGGCAGAAATCAAGAAATTATTTTAAACTAATGAGAACAAAGATATAACATATGAGAATCTAGGATACAGCTAAAGCAGTGTTAACAGGGAATTTTATAAAACTAAATGCCCACACTAAAAAGTTAGAAAAACTTCAAAGTATTAACCTAAAATGACACCTAGAATTACTAGAAAAAGAAAAGCAAATCAACCCCAAAGTTAGCACAATACAAGAAGTAACTAAAATCAGAGGTGAAGTGAAGGAAATTGAGATGCAAGAAGCTATACAAGAGAACAATTAATCCAGTAGTTTGTTATTTGAAAAAAATAAATAGGATTGATAGACCATTAGCTAGACTAACAACAAAAGAGAGAGAGGATCAAAATAAACAGAATCAGAAATGACAAACGAAACATTACCACTGACCCCACAGAAACAAGACAAAACCCTCAGAGCCTACTATGAACATGTCTATGTAAATAAACCAGAAAATCTAGGAAAAAGTAGATAAATTCCTAGAAACATACAACCTCTCAATATTGAACCAGAAATAAATTGAATCCATGAACAGATCAATAATGAGTTCTGAAACTGAATCAGCACTAAAAGCCTATCATCCAGAAAAAGCTCAGGACCAGACCACTTCTGAGCTGAATTCTACCAGATGTACAAAGAGCTGGTGTCATCCATGCTGAAACTATTTCAAAAATTGAGGAGGAGGGACTTCTTCCTAATTCATTCTGTTAGGCCGGCATCATTCTGATCTCATAACCTGGCAGACATACAAGAAAAAGAAAACTTTAGGCCAATGACCCTGATGGACATAGATGCAAAAATCTTCAACAAAATACTAGCAGACCTAATCCAGCAGCAGGTCAAAAAGTGAATCCACAACAGTCAAGGAGGATTTATCCCTAGGACACAAGATTGGTTCAACATATGCAAATCAATAAATTTAATTCATTGCATAAACAGAACTAAAAACAATAACCAAATGATTATCTCAATGAATGCAGAAAAGGCTTTTGATAAAATTCAACATCCCATCATTGTAAAAACCCTCAATAAAGTAGACATTCAAGAAACATACTTCAAAATAATAAGAACAATCTATGCTAAACCCAAAGCTAACTTGATACTGAACAAGCAAAAACTAGAAGACTTCCACTGTGAGAACGAGAATAAGACAAGATGCCCACTCTCACCACTCCTATTAAACATAGTACTGCAAGTCCTAGTCAGACCAACCAGGCAAGAGAAAGAAAATAAAGACATTCAAATAGGAAGAAACAAAGTCAAACTATCTATGCTGTAGACAGTGCAATACTCTACCATGAACTCCATAGCCTCTGCCTAAAAACTCCTAGATCTGATAAACAATTTCAGCATGGTTTCAATATACAAAATCAATAGCATTTCTACATACCAACAATGTCCATGTGGGAGCCAAATCAAGAACGCAATTTTATTCACAATGGCCACAAAAAGAATAAAATACCTAGGAATATGGGTAGCCAGGGAGGTGAAAGGTCTCTACAACAAGAATTAAAAAACACTGCTGAAAGAAATCAGAGATGACACAAATAAATGGAAAAACATTCCACGCACATGGATAGGAAGAACCAATATTGTTAGAATGACCATACTGCCCAAAGCAATGTACACATTCAACGCTATTCCTATCAAACTATCAATGACATTGTTAACAGAATTAGAAAACATTATTTTAAAATTAATATGGAACCAAAATGAGCTCAAATAGCCAAGGAAATCCTAAGCAAAAAGAACAAAGCTAGAGGCATCACATTACCCAACTTCAAACTATACAACAGGGCTGCAGCAACCAAAACAGCATGGTAGTGGTATAAAAACAGACACATAGACCAATAGAACAGATTGAGAGCCCAGAAAATAAAATAAAATAAAAACACACACACACACATTTACAACCATCTTACCTTTGAAAAAGTTAATAAAAACAAGCATTGGAGAAAGGACTTTCTATTCCATAAATGGTGCTAGGATAACTGGCTGGCCATATGCAGATAATTGAACTTCAATCCTTTCCTTATACTACATATAAAAAATCAACTCAGGATGGATGAAGACTTAAATATAATACCTTAAATTATAAAAACCCTGGAAGATAACCTAGGAAATGCCATTATAGATATAGAAAGAGGCAAAGCTCACATGATGGTGCCAAAAACAACTATAACAACAACAATAAAAAATTGACAAATGTGACCTAAGTAAACTGAAGAGCTTCTGTAGAGAAAAAGAAACTGTCAACAGAGTAAACAAACAACCTACAGAATAAGAAAAATTAATTGCAAACTAGGCATCTGACTAAAGGCCTGGTATCCAGAATCTACAAGGAACTTAAGCAAATTAACAAGCATTAACCAAACGACCCTATTAAAAAGTGGACAAAGTATATGAACAAACACTTTTCAAAAGAAGATATACATGTGGTCAGTAAGCATATGAAAAAAAGCTCAACATCACTTATCATTAGAGAAATGCAAACCAAAACCACAATGAGATACCATCTTACACCTGTCAGAATGACTATTATTAAACAATCAAAACCTAACAGATGCTGGCGAAGTTGTGGAGAAAGGGGACACTTGTATACTGTTGGTGGTAATGTAAATTAGCTTAATCATTGTGTAAAGCAGTTAGGCAATTTCTTTTTTTTTTTTTTTTTATTATACTTTAAGTTCTAGGGTACATGTGCATGACGTTTATATCATGTATAACTCCCCAATGCAATCCCTCCCTCCTCCCCCCTCCCCATGATAGGCCCCAGTGTGTGATGTTCCCCTTCCCGAGTCCAAGTGATCTCATTGTTCAGTTCCCACCTATGAGTGAGAACATGCGGTGTTTGGTTTCTCTTCTTGTGATAGTTTGCTAAGAATGATGGTTTCCAGCTGCATCCATGTCCCTACAAAGGATGCAAACTCATCCTTTTTTATGGCTGCATAGTATTCCATGGTGTATATGTGCCACATTTTCTTAATCCAGTCTGTCACAGATGGACATTTGGGTTGATTCCAAGTCTTTGCTATTGTGAATAGTGCCGCAATAAACATACGTGTGCATGTGTCTTTGTAGTAGAGTAATTTATAATCCTTTGGGTATATACCCAGTAGTGGGATGGCTGGGTCATATGGTACATCTAGTTCTAGATCCTTGAGGAATCGCCATACTGTTTTCCATAATGGTTGAACTAGTTTACAATCCCACCAACAGTGTAAAAGTGTTCCTATTTCTCCACATCCTCTCCAACACCTGTTGTTTCCTGACTTCTTAATGATTGCCATTCTAACTGGTGTGAGATGGTATCTCATTGTAGTTTTGATTTGCATTTCTCTGATGGCGAGAGATGATGAGCATTTTTTCATGTGTCTGTTGGCTGTATGGATGTCTTCTTTTGAGAAATGTCTGTTCATATCCTTTCCCCACTTTTTGATGGGGTTGTTTGTTTTTTTCTTGTATATTTGTTTGAGTTCTTTGTAGATTCTGGATATTAGCCCTTTGTCAGATGAGTAGGTTGCAAAAATTTTTTCCCATTCTGTAGGTTGCCTGTTCACTCTGATGGTAGTTTCTTTAGCTGTGCAAAAGCTCTTTAGTTTAATTAGATCCCATGTGTCAATTTTTGCTTTTGCTGCCGTTGCTTTTGGTGTTTTAGACATGAAGTCCTTGCCCATGCCTATGTCCTGAATGGTACTACCTAGATTTTCTTCTAGGGTTTTTATGGTATTAGGTCTAACATTTAAGTCTCTAATCCATCTTGAATTAATTTTCGTATAAGGGGTAAGGAAAGGATCCAGTTTCAGCTTTCTACTTATGGCTAGCCAATTTTCCCAGCACCATTTATGAAATAGGGAATCCTTTCCCCATTTCTTGTTTCTCTCAGGTTTGTCAAAGATCAGATGGCTGTAGATGTGTGGTATTATTTCTGAGGACTCTGTTCTGTTCCATTGGTCTATATCTCTGTTGCGGTACCAGTACCATGCTGTTTTGGTTACTGTAGCCTTGTAGTATAGTTTGAAGTCAGGTAGCGTGACGCCTCCAGCTTTGTCCTTTTGACTTAGGATTGTCTTGGCAATGCGGGCTCTTTTTTGGTTCCATATGAACTTTAAAGCAGTTTTTTCCAATTCTGTGAAGAAAGTCATTGGTAGCTTGATGGGGATGGCATTGAATCTATAAATCACCTTGGGCAGTATGGCCATTTTCACGATATTGATTCTTCCTATCCATGAGCATGGTATGTTCTTCCATTTGTTTGTGTCCTCTTTTATTTCACTGAGCAGTGGTTTGTAGTTCTCCTTGAAGAGGTCCTTTACATCCCTTGTAAGCTGGATTCCTAGGTATTTGATTCTCTTTGAAGCAATTGTGAATGGAAGTTCATTCCTGATTTGGCTGTCTGCTTGTCTGTTACTGGTGTATAAGAATGCTTGTGATTTTTGCACATTAATTTTGTATCCTGAGACTTTGCTGAAGTTGCTTATCAGCTTAAGGAGATTTTGGGCTGAGACGATGGGGTTTTCTAAATATACAATCATGTCATCTGCAAACAGGGACAATTTGACTTCTTCTTTTCCTAACTGGATACCCTTGATTTCTTTCTCTTGCCTGATTGCCCTAGCCAGAACTTCCAACACTATGTTGAATAGGAGTGGTGAGAGAGGGCATCCCTGTCTTGTGCCAGTTTTCAAAGGGAATTTTTCCAGTTTTTGCCCATTCAGTATGATATTAGCTGTGGGTTTGTCATAAATAGCTCTTATTATTTTGAGGTACGTTCCATCAATACCAAATTTATTGAGCGTTTTTAGCATAAAGGGCTGTTGAATTTTGTCAAAAGCCTTTTCTGCATCTATTGAGATAATTATGTGGTTCTTGTCTTTGGTTCTGTTTATATGCTGGATTACGTTTATTGATTTGCGAATGTTGAACCAGCCTTGCATCCCAGGGATGAAGCCCACTTGATCATGGTGGATAAGCTTTTTGATGTGCTGCTGAATCCGGTTTGCCAGTATTTTATTGAGGATTTTTGCATCGATGTTCATCAGGGATATTGGTCTAAAATTCTCTTTTTTTGTTGTGTCTCTGCCAGGCTTTGGTATCAGGATGATGTTGGCCTCATAAAAAGAGTTAGGGAGGATTCCCTCTTTTTCTATTGATTGAAATAGTTTCAGAAGGAATGGTACCAGCTCCTCCTTGTACCTCTGGTAGAATTCAGCTGTGAATCCATCTGGTCCTGGACTTTTTTTGGTGGGTAGGCTATTAATTGTTGCCTCAATTTCAGAGCCTGCTATTGGTCTATTCAGGGATTCAACTTCTTCCTGGTTTAGTCTTGGGAGAGTGTAAGTGTCCAGGAAATTATCCATTTCTTCTAGATTTTCTAGTTGATTTGCGTAGAGGCATTTATAGTATTCTCTGATGGTTGTTTGTATTTCTGTGGGGTCGGTGGTGATATCCCCTTTATCATTTTTTATTGCGTCTATTTGATTCTTCTCTCTTTTCTTCTTTATTAGTCTAGCTAGCGGTCTGTCAATTTTGTTTATCTTTTCAAAAAACCAACTCCTGGATTCATTGATTTTTTGGAGGGTTTTTTGTGTCTCTATCTCCTTCAGTTCTGCTCTGATCTTAGTTATTTCTTGCCTTCTGCTAGCTTTTGAACGTGTTTGCTCTTGCCTCTCTAGTTCTTTTAATTGTGATGTTAGAGTGTCAATTTTAGATCTCTCCTGCTTTCTCTTGTGGGCATTTAGTGCTATAAATTTCCCTCTACACACTGTTTTAATGTGTCCCAGAGATTCTGGTATGTTGTATCTTTGTTCTCATTGGTTTCAAAGAACATCTTTATTTCTGCTTTCATTTCGTTATGTACCCAGTAGTCATTCAGGAGCAGGTTGTTCAGTTTCCATGTAGTTGAGCGGTTTGGATTGAGTTTCTTAGTCCTGAGTTCTAGTTTGATTGCACTGTGGTCTGAGAGACAGTTTGTTATAATTTCTGTTCTTGTACATTTGCTGAGGAGTGCTTTACTTCCAATTATGTGGTCAATTTTGGAATAAGTGTGATGTGTGCTGAGAAGAATGTATATTCTGTTGATTTGGGGTGGAGAGTTCTATAGATGTCTATTAGGTCCGCTTGGTGCAGAGATGAGTTCAATTCCTGGATATCCTTGTTAACTTTCTGTCTCGTTGATCTGTCTAATGTTGACAGTGGAGTGTTGAAGTCTCCCATTATTATTGTATGGGAGTCTAAGTCTCTTTGTAGGTCTCTAAGGACTTGCTTTATGAATCTGGGTGCTCCTGTATTGGGTGCATAGATATTTAGGATAGTTAGCTCTTCCTGTTGAATTGATCCCTTTACCATTATGTAATGGCCTTCTTTGTCTCTTTTGATCTTTGATGGTTTAAAGTCTGTTTTATCAGAGACTAGGATTGCAACCCCTGCTTTTTTTTGTTCTCCATTTGCTTGGTAGATCTTCCTCCATCCCTTTATTTTGAGCCTATGTATGTCTCTGCATGTGAGATGGGTCTCCTGAATACAGCAGACTGATGGGTCTTGACTCTTTATCCAGTTTGCCAGTCTGTGTCTTTTAATTGGAGCATTTAGTCCATTGACATTTAAGGTTAATATTGTTATGTGTGAACTTGATCCTGTCATTATGATATTAACTGGTTATTTTGCTTGTTAGTTGATGCAGTTTCTTCCTAGCCTCGATGGTCTTTACATTTTGGCATGTTTTTGCAATGGCTGGTACCGGTTGTTCCTTTCCATGTTTAGGGCTTCCTTCAGGGTCTCTTGTAAGGCAGGCCTGGTGGTGACAAAATCTCTAAGCATTTGCTTATCTGTAAAGGATTTTATTTCTCCTTCACTGATGAAGCTTAGTTTGGCTGGATATGAAATTCTGGTTGAAAATTCTTTTCTTTAAGAACGTTGAATATTGGCCCCCACTCTCTTCTGGCTTGTAGAGTTTCTGCCGAGAGGTCTGCTGTTATTCTGATGGGCTTCCCTTTGTGGGTAACCCGACCTTTCTCTCTGGCTGCCCTTAAGATTTTTTCCTTCATTTCAACTTTGGTGAATCTGGCAATTATGTGTCTTGGAGTTGCTCTTCTGGAGGAGTATCTTTGTGGCGTTCTCTGTATTTCCTGAATTTGAATGTTGGCCTGCCCTACTAGGTTGGGGAAGTTCTCCTGGATGATATCCTGAAGAGTGTTTTCCAACTTGGTTCCATTTTCCCCCTCACTTTCAGGCACCCCAATCAGACGTAGATTTGGTCTTTTTACATAATCCCATACTTCTTGCAGGCTTTGTTCATTTCTTTTTCTTCTTTTTTCTTTTGGTTTCTCTTCTCGCTTCATTTCATTCATTTGATCCTCAATCGCTGATACTCTTTCCTCCAGTTGATCGAGTCGGTTACCGAAGCTTGTGCATTTGTCACGTATTTCTCGTGTCATGGTTTTCATCTCTGTCATTTCGTTTATGATCTTCTCTGCATTAATTAGTCTAGCTGTCAATTCTTCCACTTTTTTTTCAAGATTTTTAGTTTCTTTGCGCTGGGTACGTAATTCCTCCTTTAGCTCTGAGAGGTTTGATGGACTGAAGCCTTCTTCTCTCATCTCGTCAAAGTCATTCTCTGACCAGCTTTGATCCGTTGCTGGCGATGGGCTGCGCTCCTTTGCAGGGGGAGATGCGCTCTTATTTTTTGAATTTCCAGCTTTTCTGCCCTGCTTCTTCCCCATCTTTGTGGTTTTATCTGTCTCTGGACTTTGATGATGGTGACGTACTGATGGGGTTTTGGTATAGGTGTCCTTCCTGTTTGATAGTTTTCCGTCTGACAGTCAGAAGGACTGTCTGTTGGTCTGTTAGAGATTGCTTGAGGTCCACTCCAGACCCTGTTTGCCTGGGTATCAGCAGCAGAGGTTGCCGAAGATAGAATATTGCTGAACAGCGAGTGTACCTGTCTGATTCTTTCTTTGGAAGTTTCCTCTCAGGGGTGACGCCACCCTGTGAGGTGTGGGGTATCAGACTGCCCCTAGTGGGGGATGTCTCCCAGCTAGGCTACTCAGGGGTCAGGGACCCACCTGAGCAGGCAGTCTGTCCGTTCTCAGATCTCAACCTCCGCGTTAGGAGATCCACGGCTCTCCCCAAAGCTGTCAGACAGAGTCGTTCGGGTCTGCAGCGGCCCCGCTCTTCCCCTAATGGACTGCAGCTGTGCGCTGTCTGCAGCGGTAGAGTCTACAGAGACAGGCAGGCTTCCTTGAGCTGCTGTGAGCTCCACCCAGTTCGAGCTTCCCAGCGGCTTTGTTTACCTACTTAAGCCTCAGCAATGGCGGGCGCCCCTCCCCCAGCCTCGCTGCTGCCTTGTGGATAGATCACCGCAGACGGCTGTGTTAGCAGTGAGGGAGGCTCCGTGGGCGTGGGACCCTCCCGGCCAGGTGTGGGATATATTCTCCTGGTGTGCCTGTTTCCTTAAAGCGCAGTATTGGGGTGGGAGTTACCCGGTTTTCCAGGTGTTGTGTGTCTCAGTTCCCCTGGCTAGGAAAAGGGATTTCCTTCCCCCTTGCGCTTCCAGGTGAGGTGATGCCTCGCCCTGCTTCAGCTCACGCTGGTCAGGCTGCAGCAGCTGACCCGCACCGATTGTCCGGCACTCCCTAGAGAGATGACCCCAGTAACTCAGTTGAAAATGCAGAAATCACCGGTCTTCTGTGTCGCTCGCGCTGGGAGTTGGAGACTGGAGCTGTTCCTATTCGGCCATCTTGCTCCGCCTCGGCAATTTCTCAAAGAACTTAAAATAGAACTACCATTTCCTCCAACAATCCTATTATTGGGTATATACCAATGGAATATAAAGCATTCTACTATAAAGACATATGCACATGTATGTTCATCACAGTACTATTTAAAATAGCAAAGACATGTAATCAACCTTAATGCCCACCAATGGGAGACTGGATAAAGTAAATGTGGTGTATATACACAATGAAATACTATGGAGTCATAAAAACGAGTGAGATCATGTCCTCTGCTGAAACATGGATGAAGTTGGAGGTCATTATCCTATGCAAACTAACACAGGAACAGAAAAGCAAATACCAGATGTTCTCACTTACATGAGGGAGCTAAACACTGAGTACACCAAAAGGACATAAAAAAGGGAACAACAAATGCCAGGGTATATTTGTGGTTGGAGGGTGGGAAGAGGGTGAAACACTACCCATAAGGTCCTATGCTTATTACCTGGGTGAAAAAATAATCTGTACACCAAACCCCTGTGAGAGAAAATTTACCTATATTACAAACCTGCACATGTACCTATGAACCAAAAATAAAGTTAAATACATAAAAAAGAATAGCCTATGGCAGCCTGGCCAACATGAGGAGATCCCATCTTTGCAAAAAAAAAAAAAAAAAAATCTAAAAATGTAGGCAGTTGTGGTGGTGCATGCCTGTGGTCCTAGCTACTCAGGAGACTGAGGTAGAAGGATTACTTGAGCCTGGGAGAGAGGTCGAGGCTGCAGTGAGCCATAATTTTGCCATTGCACTCCGGCCTGGGCAACCGAGTGAGACCTTGTCTCAAAAAATTATAGCCTATAACTCATAAATAAACTTTTTGAATCTCAATTATTTTTAATTTTGTTTTTATTTTCTGTTCTGGGGTACATGTGCAGGATGTGCAGGTTTGTTACATCGGTGAACATATACCATGGTGGTTTGCTTGCACCTACGAACTCATCACCTAGGTATTAAGACCAGCATGCATTAACTATTTTTCCTCATGCTCTCCCTCTCCTCAACCCATTTTTATTTGATGCCAAATATCCAAAAAAGCAATTCTTTTAATAGTTTGGTTAAATGGGGAGTGAATTTTGTATATTTCCAGTATAAAACTGAAGATGTTGCCATCATAATATATTTTCCCAAAGGTTTTCATGTACACAATATCATTTTTTCAAGGATCCACCTGAATTACTTCCATTAGAGTCATTCATTTAGGCTAAGTAATTATTTTCAAGAGGCTCTTGAAATGAAAATGTCTTACCTCTTTAGCCTATAAGGTGCGATGAATATTTTTGTTAGTAAATAGGAACTATTAAAAAAATCCTGAGGGAAATTACATTACGAGAGATATTTGAGGGACGGGAGCAGGAAAATCATTATAATCCTGATACCTGTTATGGAGAGAAATACCATGTTAGGCAATTAACTGGTAATGCTTATACCACTGCAATGCTGGATATTCTAGGAGGCAAAGCAGCATAGCGGTCCAGAGCCTAATGGCTTTGGTTCAAAATTCTGTTTACCACTTCCTGGCTGTGTGATATTTTGCAAATAACTTAACCTCTCTATACCTAATCCATGAAATAGATACTATAATAATATCTGTCTGCCAGAACTATTAGAAAAATAAAAGCAATTTCAGCATAACAAAGTGTCTGCCTCAGCTAATGGTGACTATTATTATTAGAGAAGCTGAAAAAACAAATAAAAATGGCTACCAAAAAATGGAAACCCAAATTCACACTATATGTAAAATATTGACTGAATAAGAACAATTGGTGTCAGAAGAGCAAACAATATATATCAAAGAATAGAACCTCATAATGCCTTATATGTATTAAATGATCAATACTAATAAATGAATAATTATAAAGGAAACATTTTTATGTCCGACTATATATTTAAAAGTAAAGTAATAAAAAGGAATAATGTAGAAAAATAGGTAATTAGTTAACCATAAAACAATGGCAGGTATATTTTTTAAATTGTATTTATTGTTTTAGGAATTATCAACAAAAATACTATATGCCTCTACTCCTAAACAAAGAATGTGGTAAAATGAAATTATCATTGAAAAAAATCTAAAGAGTATTAGTTAGTCTTTAATAGTGTTGATGCTGCATTTTTAACTATCTTCCCATGTAATTAAATTATTTCCATTGAGGTTTCTGAAGGTTTTCTTATGGCATCACTACGACTGTGTTTAAAATGTGTTTAGACACTAATGCAATTTGCATAATGACCTGTTCATCAGCAAAAGGCCTAGGGAAACAAGAAGAAAAAGTGTCAAATTATTCATATTAACTTATCTAAAAAACTCAAGTATGTATCTGATATCAGCAAACCAAATACTGAATATTGTTTTCATGTTTCATTTTCAGTATAGATAGCATTTTGTCTAAACTAGTTTTAGTTAAGGAGAGCTGCTGACGAAAGCCTGTGTTAGTCTGTTCCAACTACTATAACAAAATACCATTGACTTGGTGGTTTATAAACAACAGAAGTTTATTTGTCACAGTTCTAGGAAGACTAGAAAGTCCAAGATAAAGACCCAGAAGATTCCATTTTGGGTAAGTGCCCATCATCGTGCTCTGACTTCACATGGTGGAAGGGGCAAGGGATCTCTCTAGGATCTCTTTTATAAAGGCACTCATCACATACAAGGGAGTTAACCAGCTTTCAAAGTCCCCACCTCCTAATCCATCACCTTGGGGATTAGTATTCCAACTGTAAACATTCAGTTAATTACACCTAACTTTTGTGTGTTTGCATATGTCAGTATTTAAATGTATTACTACTCTTTATAATGACCAAAAAAAAAAAAAATCCAGAATTAGAATACATCTAAAACCTTCTTTAAGGCTTAAGCCTCGAGGCTATTATTCATTAATTGTAAGAAATTGATGATTTGCTCTACTACCCTAATTGTGCGATGACATAAACCAGATTATGTTTGATTTGATTTTGTGATGCTCATATAGCAGTTCTAATTAACAGTCAAATAGTTCAGATTCAAGTCTCCTCAGGCAAACCTACAAAATCTTTGAGGGAAGAAAAAGCTGTTAACTGTCACGGAATTTTGCTTTTTATTTTTTTCTTCTCCGTCAAATGTCAAAGTGATAAATCAGAAATTTGAAAACCATATCAAAGAAAGGTGAGCACATGTTGTGGCAGCACCACATCAAGATTCACATCTGCATAAAGACTCTTGGACCAAGGTGCTGTGCAACCTACCATTGAGGTGCAAGGCACCCACTTGCTCTTCCTGTCACTTTCAATCACTCATTCAGGTTCAACAGGGACCCATCAGATATAAAGATCAAATGACAAAATAAGCCTCCAATCATGAGTTGCTACAGCACAGGTGCATCACTGTGTCCACTTCATGCCATTTTGACAGGCCTTTCATACAAAGGCAAAGACTAATGTTAATAGATACTTCAATAAATTATTTTTCTTTTTTTTTTTTTTTTTTTTTTGAGGCAGAGTCTCGCTCTGTCGCCCGGACTGGAGTGCAGTGGCCGGATCTCAGCTCACTGCAAGCTCCGTCTCCCAGGTTTACGCCATTCTCCTGCCTCAGCCTCCCGAGTAGCTGGGACTACAGGCGCCTGCCACCTCGCCCGGCTAGTTTTTGTATTTTTAGTAGAGACGGGGTTTCACCGTGTTCGCCAGGATGGTCTCGATCTCCTGACCTCGTGATCCGCCCGTCTCGGCCTCCCAAAGTAATAAATTATTTTTCAAAAGGTATTTACTATACGCTTTCACAGAACAAAGGTAAATCACTTAAATTTACATGCAAAAAGTGAGTTGAAAACAAAAATGAGATTTTAAATGTGTGTATATATATATATATATATATTTGAGATGGAGTATCACTCTTGCTGTGTCACAGAGGCTGGAGTGTAGTGGAGGGATCTCAGCTCACTGCAACTTCTGCCTCCAGTCTTCAAGCAATTCTCCTGCCTCAGCCTCTCAAGTAGCTGGGACTACAGGTGTGTTCCGACAGGTGTGCCACCATGCCTGGCAAAATTTTTATATTTTTAGTAGAGATGGGGTTTTACCATATTGGCTAGGCTACTCTCGAACTCCTGACCTCAAGTGATCTACCCATCTTGTTCTCCCCAAAGTGCTGAGAATACAAGCTTGAGCCACTGCGCCCAGCCAAAAAAAAAAAAAAAGAAAAAAAAGAAAAACAGAAAACACTGGTCTCCTTGAAAACTCTCATTGGTGAAAGCAAATGCAACACTGTGAGCATATTTTGCTGGCAGCTTCCCTCCTAGACTGAAACCACACTGTCTTGTATGTCTATCCTGTGAGTCATCTGTTGTTATTCATTTGTGTGCTCTCTTTTGCTTCTTTTCCCTCTCTTTCTGGGTGTCAGTTGAACTTCAAAGGGATCAATGAAACAAAGCTTGATATCAGGTAGAGTGGCAACTCCTTTTTAAATAGAGAAAGTGGTTCGTGTGAGAAAAAGCTGAAATTCTTACATAGGGTTTGAGTCTCATGAACACAAGTCTTTCCTAAAACTCCTTGAAAAGCAGCACATTGCATTTCATGTTTGTCTCACTATTGTTTTATGATGGCTATCATTTATGCCGACAGAAACAATACAGCATTTCAAAGGGTTCTAGTCAGAATTTTTTGTAACATACTACAAAAACTATGAGAGACCATGTGAGAGACTAGTAAAAAAATAGTCATCAACACCAAGAACTGAAACACATAAGTCATTAAAAGTGACTTGCTTCAATAACATATTTCCCTAAAACAACAAATATAGTAATTTAATATAATACAAATTGCTATAGAAAAAAAAAGAAAAACCTTAAGTGAGAAACAATGTCATAAAGTTAAAACAGAGTGACTGACTGTACAGTTATAAAACTATGTAATATTTAAATTGAACTATATAAAATTGCTGATATCTGACTGATTTTTACCTAGAAAAATGCCAGTTTCATCCATATATTTTTAAATTACAGTATCTTGCTCTGTTACCCAAGCTGGAGTACAGTGGCATGATCATAGCTCACTGTACTCTCCAACTCCTGAGCTCAAGCCATCCTTTCACCTCAGCCTCCTAATCAGCTAGGACGAAAGGTGTGTGGCACCATGCCTCGCTAAGTTTTAAAAAATAACTTTGTAGAGACAGGGTCTTGCTGTGTTGCCCAGGCTGATCTCAAATTCCTGGCCTCAGGAGATCCTCCCTCCTCAGCCTCCCAAAGAGCTGGGATTACAGCTGTGAGTCACTGAGCCTCATTTATATGGTTTTATCTAAAGCTAAAATGTGCTCTGTACAGATAACATCTTCAGAGATCTTGCATGTATCATGTATGTTGTAAATAGGATTTTTCTTTTTTATGACTAAAACATCCAGGTAAATCATTATTTTTCAAAATTCTTCCCAAGTAGAAATCTTTATCAAATTATCTATAAAACTGTGTTGCTTTTTATCTTCTCCTGCCCTTTTTTCACACTTGAATCTTCAGAAAAACTTGATGACATTTAGAAAGGGCACCTAATTCACATGTTTATCACTTGTTGAAAAGAAAAATCCATTTTGTACAACTTGAGAAATACACTTCTCTTTGCTTTGGAGTTCAAATATTGCTATCTGAGGTTTATTTGCTAGAGGGCAGGTAAACTTTCTGCAGTAGTCAAAGTTTGAGGCAATTATGCTGGCAGAAACAACTATCTAACCAGAGAAGTTACAACTGGGAAATAACTAGAACGCTGGTCTTTGGCATCTGGTTCAACGGTTTTAAGGAGAGCTTGCAAAGATATCTCTGACCCCTTAGTACCTATTACCTCATTAACAAATATCAACAAGAATGGCTGGTGGGTGATATCTTCCCTTTAATGTGATTACTGCATAATTGACAAGAATAAAATATTTTCTTGCTTTACACCACACTACCATAGTTAGCAAGACTACAGCAAAATGTTAAAATGTGATGGACATGCAAAGAAGTTAAAGAGTTTACCAACAATAGGATTCTCTAGTCTCATGGCATGAGAAGCAGCGTTAAGAAGAAATTATACATGCATACATATATTTATGGGTAAGTATCATATTATCAGAATTGTTAGGTACTTGTGAGGGTAGAAATAAACTAAAGATATCCATCATACATTGCTTTTTACTTATTTTCCAACTCTAATAAAATTGCATCTGATCTTGATAATTTTTTGGCAAAATAGAATTGTTAATTACCCATCTATATATTTATTGATTGAAATAGCATCCTTAAGCTTTTAATTTTCATGTTTATTATCTGTAAACAGTTTTATGTTTTCAGTATGTGGAGTTAATTTTTCTATGTGAATATGTACTCTATCCTCCTTTTTAATTTTTATCAATCTCAAATTTTACCTTTAAATTTAATTTTATATTTGCTATCCATGTTACTTTTTAGAACCTACCATTTATGGAAAGAGAATTCTCTTCATGATACCATGCTAGGTTGAAGCCGGAATTTAACTTAGCTTATTTATTGACTGATCTAGACTTGTTAGGTGCAAGAAGAAACAAGTTAATTTTTTGTCAAAACTGCCCCTATTGTCTGCCCTATGGACTCTTGCCCCTAGGTGAAACACCAACAGATTTCATGTTTTTCTTGTTTTTCTGGTTATTATCAAATGCTTTAGAGCCCAGTCTATTCTACTATACAAAATGTTAGATTTTAGGATTTCACCCTATATGGATATAACATCCCCTCTCACTGTAGCAATTGGAAATATCATTGAGAATGTTAGAGCAGCACAGTCACTTTCATGACGGCAGCATTGTCCCTCTGTATATGACAAATTTTTGTAGGGTGATTTTGTAATTGTCTCAGAAATTTGCCTGCTGGATATTATGTTAATTGTTCTCTAGTGTAAAAGATATCTCAATTAGTTGACTGCAGCTAATTCATAACATCTCAAGCTCTGGTTTTCTGTGTTTGGTGTAATTGGGACACCTCAACTTATCAGCCTGGGGAGATAGGTCTTTAAACTTTCCTTGCCCCTCGTCTGTATTTTTCAGGGTATACTCTGGCCTATAGGAAATAGATGCCTTAATCCAACAACTCAAAAATTGTGTCCCTCTCTTTCACAGTGTTAACTTAAGCGAGATTTTGGTCCTTTACTTTTATAAGTATAAATTGAAGTACATAATCAGTTGACTTTAATTAAAGGAGATTATTCTAAGAAATCTGTGCAGGCCTCTTCCAGTCAGATAAAAAAAACTTAAAATTAGAGAGGCAAGGTTCCGTATAGGAAGAAGAAATTCCCTCTATGAATAGAAGCTTTAGCTTCTGCCCAAGGGAGAGAACCTACATTTCTTGATCTTGTTCAGATTTCAGGTTTGCCTTGGCAGCCTCCCATAATTGCATGCTTGCAATAAATCTCTTAATACCTATCTACTTCTGGTTTCACTTCTCTGTTTGTATCTCTTTGACAGATGCAAATGGTGGAACCTAAAGAGATTCAAGAGAGACAGAATCTTAGGATGAGTTTTCTGAATTGGTTATGTATTTTCTGATATTGGTTCTCTAATTTGAATCCATCTAAAGACACTGATGACTCAATTTTCATTGATGAAGAAGGCATTAGTAGTCCGTGGCATGGTATGATAGTAGCAATATGCAAAATATTGCAATTGGACACTCCTAATCAGATGCTTGTAAAAGGTAGGGTTCTAGATGACCCTGTATTTGATATCTCAAAATATTCAACTTAAACTAAGAAGTATAATGGGATTGGCTGGTTGCTCCTAACTGCCCTAGAGAATGTGGGGAAAAGAGTCAAATAAGAGCTTCAAATTTGGGACAGAAACTCCTTATATATGACCTTGAAGCTTTCTATGCTTGATCTGAAAGAAACTCTTAGATTCTGAAAGTTAAACCTAGAGCCTTATCCTGCTTGTCGCTGAATTAAAAAGCAAATTTAATTACCAGCTTTAGAGAGTTCCTTCCATTAAAGTGAAGGCATTTATTAGGAAGAATGGAATCCTGTAAGTTGGAATGGGGAAATATGGGATGATCCTGATGGGGAACATCAAACCTGTAAGTTTTGCTAAATCTTCTTGCCAATTGAATGAGCCTTTTCACTCCTGCCTGAGGAGGTTACCTCTGCTTTGCCTGAAGAACCAACTCCTGTGGTAGTTGTTTTGCAAAGCATTGCTGATTCTGTTAGGATTTACCCCTGCTATTTTTCACTTCCAGACCTATAAGCAGAAGTCCTAGCAGGTCCTAGAGGATAAGGTACAAAATGCGATTCATGAGGAGATGTACTATACATATGATGGAAAATAAACAAAGGTGGATCAGGTTGAATTTATTGATATAGGTTCACAAAGTAAAGATTTTGCATTCAAGTTTTCTTTTTTTCTTTCTTTTTTTTTTTTTTTTTTGTTTGAGACAGTCTTGCTATGTTACCCAGGCAGAGTGGAGTGCAATGATGCCATTTCAGCTCACTGCAACCTCTACCTTTGGGGTTCAAGCAATTCTCCTGCCTCAGCATCCCGAGTAGCTGGGATTACAGGCACACACTACCACACCGGGATAATTTTTTATTTTTGGTAGAGACAAGGTTTCACTATGGTGGCCAAGCTGCTCTTAAACTTCTGACCTCAAACAATTTGCCTGCCTCAGCCTCCCAAAGTGCTGAGATTACAGGCATGAGCCACCGTGCCCAGCCCTCAAGTTTTATTTCAAGGAGCTAGAAAGAACCCTGACAGTTTAGTTGGTTGGCTGAAACATGAATCCAAAGGTGATTTACACCAAATGAGATTGAAATGCCAGAACTGATTTGGTATAATATAGAGAAAGGAATACAAAAGCTTAAGGAGATTTAAATGTTGAGTGGATTTATTATGGAAGACCCACTCATTCACTCTGGGAAGGCCCAGAATTTTTCCCATGACTGTGAGAAATGAATTTTTGAGGACAACTAAGCATCTTTAAGTTATCTGTGATCACTTGTGTATATTGGTCAGAAATTGCAGTGGGAATGCTTGTTGCCAAACTAGAATCTCTAAATACAATGGCATAATGGTATCCTATGGAGGCAAGACCAAGTAGAAAAGATCTTCAAAGTCAAAGTGGGCATGGATGTCATAATGGACAGTGAAGTCACAGCAGTAATCCTTAATCTGATTTGCAGAGACCTGTAGTGTTGGGTGGTTGATCATGGTGTTCCTATAAATGAAATAGATAGGTAGTCCACTAGTTCTGTGTAAAGGGGATAGTTCTAGGTCAAGTGAACAGAGGACTAACTTGTATGATAAAAACAGGAGTCAGAACCACTCAATAAATTTCTAGACTTGAGGAAATTTGCAGACACAAAACTCCTTGAATAAAGGAGAGGCTATATCCCCTTGAGAGAGGATCCCATTACGTTGTAAACAATCTACTCTGGTATTCTTTCTTCAAACCTTCCCTTAAGGGACACATGACCATTTACCAAGATGGCAGTGTATTGGGAAAAAAGAAATAATCATACTTTTCCTAGATTACTGACACTGACTCTGAACTGATACTAATTTCTAGAGGTCCAAAACATTATTGTGGTCAAACAGTTAGAGTGGTAGACCTCAGAGGCTTATGAAGGTCCGGTGATCAAAACAGTTTTACAGCACCTGTCTCACCATAGATGCAGTGGGTTCCTGAACATATTTTGTGGTTATGTCCCCATTTTAGACTGCATCATTGTTACAGTTGTACTTAGCAAATGGCAGAATATCCACATTGGTTCCCTGATATGTGGAATGAAAGCTGTCATGGTGGTAGTGGCCACATGGAATACGATCAAACTACCTTTATGTACAAAAATAGTAAAGAAAAAGCAATGCTTCATTTCTAAAGAGATTTCAAAGATTAATGCCACTATTAAGGAACTTGAAAAATGTAGGGGTTGTGATTCCCACCACATCCACATTCAACTAATCTATCTGGCTTGTGCAAAAAAGAGATAAGTCTTGGAGAATGACAATAGATTAACTTAATCAAGTGGTGACTCCAGTTGCAGCTGTTGTTCCAGACATGCTTTCATTGTTTGAGCAAATTATGGCATTCTCTGGTACCTGATATGCAACTATTGTTCAGGCAAATGCTTTTCCTTTATCCTTGTTATGAAAGACCGCCAGAAATCCGTTTGTTTTGAGCTCCTAATGCCAGCAATATAAATTCTCCAACCCTACGTCATAATTTAGTCCATAGGGACACAATCACTTCTGCCTTCCACAAAACATCACAAAACAAAGTGTAGACTGCCATCCAGTAACTTTGCGTTTCACGCCTCTGAAACAATAGGCAAAAAAGAAATAATATTATCAATGCATTACACTGATAACATTATTCTGGTTAGAACTGGTAAGCAAGAAATAGCAAGTATTATAGACATATTTTTAGGGGTCCAGAGGTGTGAAACATGTTGAGATGTTCCTTGTACACTTAAGGATAGCTGTCACATTTGACCTCTTCTACAACCGAAAAAGAGCACAACACCTAGTTGGCCTTTTTTGGATTTTTTCTGTCAGCAACATATTCCTTATCTGAGTTTTAAGTAGGGCCCAGAACAAAAGAAGGCTCTGCAAAATGTCTGGACTAGGAAGGGAAAACTGAGGCCTGATTTATGATTGTTTCTGCTTGATGTGCAGGTACCACATAAAAATGGACAGCTGTAGCACTAAAGGCCCTGTCTATAACATTCCTGAAAAACAGTAATAAAGGAGAATCTTCCGGGGGGATAGAACTTCAAGCAGTATTCTGGACTGTTTATTTTCCTAGGAAGCAAAAAACAGTCAGAAGTAAGAGTCTATATTAACTCCCAAGCGCTGATCAATTATTTGACTAGGTGGTCAGGGATTTGGAAGGAGCACGATTGGAACACTGGTTGCAAGATAGTGTGGGAAAAAGTATGTTTATAGACTTCCCTGAATGGACGAATAATGAAAATTATTTTGTCCTGTGCGAATTCTCATAAAAGAGTGATCTCAGAAGAGTAGATTTAATTAAACAAGTGGATAAGATAATCTTTTCTGCTGGTACTAGTCAGCCTCTTTCCCCAGCCACTCCTGCCATTGTTCAACAGGTTAATAAAGAAAGTGACCATGGCAGTAGGGATAGGGGTTGTTCTGGGTTAAGAAATTGGACTTCCACTCCCATTGTCAACCTGGCCACAGCTACTGTTTACTGTCCAATCTTCCAGAGGTAGAGAACAATACTGAGTCCTTGATATGGAACCATTCCCTGGAGCCAAAAGACAGGTTGATTACACTGGATCACTTTCATCATGACAGGTGCAGCACTTTGTCTTTACTGGAAAAGACACTCTGAATATGGATCTTTATTTTCATTTACAAGATGTTCCTGCCAAAACTAGCCACGAGTTTACAAAATCCCTTATCTGCCTTTATGGTATTCAACACAGTATTAATTGCTTCTGATCAAGAAACTCATTTAACAGCAAGTAAAATGTAGCAATGGGACCATCTTTATAAAATTACTCATCTTACTATGTTCCTTATCATCCAGAAGCAGCTGGTTTGGCAAAACAGTGAAATGGCCTTTGAAGACATTTAAAACACCATCTAAGGAACAATGTTTAGTGAGGCTGGAAAAATATCCTCCAAGATACTCTATATAATCTAAATCAGCATCCAATATAATAGTGCTTTTTCTCTTATAGCCAGGATTATGGTCCAGGAATCAAGGGGTGGAAATGAGAGTGACTCCACAAACTTTTACCCCTAGTGATCTGTTAGCATCTGTTTCATCACCTTAACATCTGATGGTTTAAAAATTTTGGAGAAACAACAATGGCCATTGAACTGAAAGCTTAGACTGCCATCCAGTAACTTTGGGTTTCATTCCTCTGAAACAATAAGCAAAGAAGGGGATTACTAAATTGGCTATGTGGATTGGTACTGAATACCAAGAGGAAATTGGGTTACTGCCATAGAATGGAAGTGAGAAACAGTGTGTCTGGGATACAGGGTGTTCCATAAGGCATCTCTTAAGATTATCATATTCTGTGATTAAATCAATGGAAAACTACAAAAACTCGATTCAGACAAAACTTCTAATGGTTCAGACCCTTCAGGAATGAAGTTTGAGCCACCCTGTCAGGCAAATAACAACAACTAAGTATAGTGATTTCTGAGAGCAAAGAGGATATTGAATGGGTAGTAGAAGAAGTTCTAAATACCAGCTATGATTATGTGGTCAGCTGCAAAAATGAGGACTGTAATAGCATGTCTGATGGTTAATTTTATATGTGAATTTGACTGGGTCACAATGCTCACCTATTTAGTCAGACATTATATTGAATATTTCTGTGACAGTTTTTTTAGATGAGCTTAACATTTAAGTTGGTGAACTTTGAGCAAAACAGTTTACTCTCCATAATGTGAGTGGGGTTAATTCAATCAGTTGAAAGCCTTAATAGACCAAAGTATAACCACCCCAAGAGCTAAAAGGAATTCTATCAGTAGAGTGCCTTTGGATTTGAACTGCAACTCTTCCCTGGGTCTTCAGGCTTCCAGCCTACCCCATTAGATTTTGGACTTACCAAGCTCTGCAATCACATGAACCAATTATTTAAGTTCTCTCTCTCCCTCTGTCTTGCTCTCTTTCTCTCCTTATCCCATTGGTTCTGTTTCGTTGAAGAATCCTAATATGTTTGCATATATAAGCTAAATATTTTTGTTTTCTGCCCTCTCTTATTCCTTTGTCATAAAATATACAAATGATAGCTAACTTTATATTACAGCATTTGAATTACTGAATATCATCAGAGAAGAGTGGATATTACTCAAGGTCTTTGCATCATTGCCTCATGTTTCTTAGTTGTATGCAAGATATTCATACTATATTAGGTGGAATTATGACATTGTTATTATCTTTATTTAGAGATTAACATGGATTAAGAAGATTTTTGCATGGGTACTAAAGTGAAAAGGGCTAGGATGTGAATGTAAATTTTGTGGATCAAGTTGGTTAGGCTCCAGCCTCACTTATTATTTATCTACTGAGAAGGCATTTTATAGATTTGAATACAGTTCATAATCAGTTGACTTTAAGTAAGAAAGATTAACCTAGGCTTTCTCCATGGGCCTGATTTAATTAGCTGAGAGTCCTTAAGAGCAGAGCTGAGGCTCCCCGGGGGAAGAAGAATTTCTGCCTGTGAATATATGCTTTGGCTTGTGCCAGAGGATTCCATTCTGCCCTCTTGATTACCTACTATATGAATTTTGTACTTGCCTAGCTATGCCCTAGCATAGCACAAAACAATTTCTTGTAATAAATCTGTTAATATATTTTTTCTATTAGTTCTGTCTCTTTGGTTGAACTGAATCAATAGGAAATATACATCATTTCCAATGCCCATAATGATAAACACTGATATAGATGTAAGATAAGGTGCCAGTCTTCCAAGTGTTCAAAGTTTTCTGTAAATCTCAAATCACCAACATCATTATATTTATAATTTGCTTTCATTCTTTAAGATCTGGGTTTAATTAAGGGGTTTTCCATATTTTTGACCATGTTTATTAATATGTTTTGGTTAGTTAACCAGATACTTCATTAGCAAAAGTGGAATCCGTGGTAACCTATATTATAAAAATGTCATTGTGAATGGTTAACTTTGATGAAAGAAATTCTATACTTGCAAAGAATACGGTAGCTAAAGAAGTTAGCCTTTAAATTTAAACATGTTGATAAAGTGAGACTAGCAAATATACTTGGGATTCTATGTATCTATCTATCTCTATCTATTTATCTATATCTATCTATCTATTTATCTATCCATCAATGAGGCTGAGGAATAGATGAAATGGGGAGGCATTGATCAAAGGGTATAAACTTCAGCTATAAGATGAAAAAGTTCTGGGGGATCTCATGTACAGAATACCTATAGTTAATAATGCAGATAGAATTAGTTTTTGCTGGTTGCCAGTTATACAATTTCTGCCTTCACTTCTCCTATTAGCTTGAGATACCTCCTTAGGTACATTTAGTAAGTCCTGACCTGTTCCACCAGAATGGATAGACTTCTATAGAAAAGCTCCTATTTATGAAATCATGGAATTGCAAATCACACATTTTCCCCTTTGTGTTCTCCTAAATTAATTTATATTTTTCTAATGACTCATAATGATGTCGAGCATCTTTTTCTGTGTTTACAGGTCATTTGTATATCATCCATTGTGAAGTGTTTGTTCAAATATTTTGTGTAGTTTTTATTGTATTGTTTTATTATTGAGTAGTAAAGTTTTTAATATATTTTCTACATAAATACTTTGTAACTTACACATATTGTTAATATTTTATCCTACTTAGCATTATGCTGTATGATTTTCTTGTATTATCTTTAGAAAAGCAGCAGTTTTTAATTTTGGCATACTCCAGTTTATTATTATATTCTTCTATACTTAGTGACTTTGTATCCTGGTTAAGAAATTATTGCTTTATAATAATTTTCTCCTGATAATGTTATTGTTTTATGTTTTAATTTAATGTTAATTTTATTCCTAAAAATTTTATCCTAATTCTGTGACTTAATTATAAAGTTTTTGTGAATAATTTTTGAGAACATTGTAAGGTATGGGTAAGATGCCTTCACTTTTACAAAAAATACATTTCTTCCAGCACCATTTCTAGAAAGACTAAACTTTTCCTATTGATATATAGGACTATTTTCATATGTTCTATTCTGCTTCATCAGAATAGTCTTTTATATATATATATACACACATCTAGATATAAAGCTGGATATTCTAATCCTATATCTAACTTCAATACTACACTATTAATCAAGCTTGACAAGAACTCTTGAGGTAAGGTAGTTTTAGTCTTTGAGCTTGTTCTGTTTTTTAAGATTCTATAAGCTATTCTATATCCTTTAAAATCCTACCTATTTTAGAATCAGTGTATCAGTTTCTAAAAACAAAAATTCTGCTGGGCCTTTGATTAAGATGGTGTTGACTCTATAGAGTATTTGGGAGATTTGCCAGCCTAACATTATTGAGTTTTTTAATTCATTAACATAGTCTTTCTCTCCATTTATGTATAGTTTGGTACAAAAGTAATTGCCATCTTTGCAATTACTTTCAATGGCAAAACTGCAATTACTTTTGCACCAACCCAATACTTCTTTTTAAATGTCTTCCACAATACATGGCAAATTTCACTGTATGTCTTCAACATATTTTGTTAAATTTGTCCCTGGATATTTCACGTTTTTTGATGCTATTTATAAATGGCATTTTACAAATTGATTTTCTAAGTATTTATTTCAAGTTGTAGAAATAATTAATGTTTTATATTTACCTAGATACTGTTACTGCTAAATTCACATATTGCCTAGCAGCTTTTCTGTGGGTTCTTGAGGATTTTATACATATATATAAAAAATATTACTTTGTTTATACTATATATTATATATACAGATATATGTTTATCTATACTATACATAGATAATATATATAACGTATACTTTATATATGTATAATATACATATATAAAGTCTATATAGTACATATATAATATGACTACATATATCTGTGTATATATAAAATCTGTTATATATTATTTCTGTAGCAGAATAATATATAATTATCTGTGTGTGTGTGTGTGTGTGTGTGTATACACACACACACACACAAATATATAGAGTTAATATGGTTTGGCTGTGTCCCCACCCAAATCTCATCTTGACTTGTAACTCCCACAATTCCCACATGTCATGGGAGGGACCCAGTGAGAGGTAACTGAATCATCATGGGGGCAGGTCTTTCCCATGCTATTCTCGTGATAGTGAATAAGTCTCACAAGATCTGATGGTTTTATAAAGGGGAGTTCTCCTACTCAAGCTCTCTTGCCTGCCACCATGTAAGACATGACTTTACTCCTCCTCCACCTTCCACCATGATTGTGAGGCCTCGCAGCCACGTGGAACTGTGAGTCCATTAAATCTCTTTTCCTTTATAAATTACCCAGTCTTGGATATGTCTTTATTAGCAGCATGAGAACAGACTAATACAATAGTCATAGAACTTACCAATAGTGGCAGTTTTATTTCTTTCTTTGAAATATGTATTTATTTATCTTACCTTACTGAACTAACTAGGACATTCAATACAATTTTGAGTCAAAGCTGTGTAAGCAGAAATCTGTGTCTTGTTCTCAATCTTAGGTGAGAAGCATTCTCTTGAGGATTTTCATAAATAATCTTATCAATATGAATAAATTTCCTTCTCTTAGTATTTTACTAAGAGGTTTGTTTTTTCTTTTTCTGGTCATCAATGAGAGGTGAATTATTACAAGTGTTATTGCTCTACCTATTGAGATGATTATACGGTATTTTTCCTTGAATCTGTGATCATGGTTAATCACTTAACATGGTTAATCACTCAACATTTCTAGCTCAACATGTGGCTGTGTTTCAGAAGTTAAATCAACCATGAATTCCTGTTATAAAATTCATTTGATCATGAATGTTTTTATAGGGTCCAAGATTAACTTTTCTAATGTTTAGTTTAGGATGTTGTGGCTATACTTATGAGGTATATTATTGGTAGATTTATTGTAATGCCTTTTCTTCTGGTTTTCATATCAGGGTAATGCAGGCCTCATAAAATTAGACTTCATTCCTTCCTCTTTCTAAAATTGTTTGTATAAGATCAATATTCATTATAAAAGATTTGATGTAATTAACTAGTGAAACCTAGTGCTTCTTAAATATTAATTCATTTTATGGATAGAGAATTGTAAGACTAAGACTTTTTTTTCTTGTTTCAGTAGGTAATGTGTGTCTTTTAAGATTTTTCCTTTTATCTAGATAGATTCTATTGTCATAAACTTGTTTGTAATATTCTATTACTTTCCTTTTAATTTCTCTACTATTTGTTATGTCTCCTCTTTTATTTTAGATGCTATATTCAGTTATCTCTTTTTTTAATAGATCAGGGTAGATAATTTTGTCAGGTATTTAAGTTCTATGTGTTTCATAAACTTCAGAATACACTAATACCCTATTTGTTTTAACTGACCAATTATATACTAACAACTAAAATTGTAAAAATAAAATTTATATTTACTCACATTTTTGGTACTCTTTATTTCCTTGTATTCCTTTGATATTCTTTCCAGAGTTATTTACCTTAGGCTGCAGAGTTTCCTGTAACATTTCAGGTAGTGCATTACTGCCAGCAATACATTTTTACATCTTTTGTTTGTTGGTAAGTATCATTATTTTGCCTTCACTTTTCAAGGTTATATATAATAGATACGGAATTCTAGGTTGACAGATTTTTTTTCTATTTAGCACTTTATTATGTCATTTCATCATCTTATTTATATCACTTATGGTGAAAAACCTACAGTGTTCTTTTCTTTATTCCTCTATTCTATATGTTATATGTCTTTTTATGGCTATTTAAAAAAATTTTTTTTTTCCATGGGTTCTGGGGGAACAGGTGGCAGCTGGTTGCATGAGTAAGTTTTTAGTGGTGATTTGTGATATTTTGTCACATTCATCACCTGAATAGCATACACTGAACCTAATTTATCCCGTACCTCCCTCCCACCCTTTCCCATGAGTCTCCAAAGTCCATAGAGTGGCATTCTTAATGCCTTTGCATTTTCATAGCTTAGCTTCCACTTATGGTTGAGAAAATAAAATGTTTGGTTTTCTTTTTTTTTTTTTATTTAATTTATTTTTTATTATACTTTAAGTTCTAGGGTACATGTGCATGACGTTTATATCATGTATAACTCCCCAATGCAATCCCTCCCTCCTCCCCCCTCCCCATGATAGGCCCCAGTGTGTGATGTTCCCCTTCCCGAGTCCAAGTGATCTCATTGTTCAGTTCCCACCTATGAGTGAGAACATGCGGTGTTTGGTTTCTCTTCTTGTGATAGTTTGCTAAGAATGATGGTTTCCAGCTGCATCCATGTCCCTACAAAGGACGCAAACTCATCCTTTTTTATGGCTGCATAGTATTCCATGGTGTATATGTGCCACATTTTCTTAATCCAGTCTGTCACAGATGAACATTTGGGTTGATTCCAAGTCTTTGCTATTGTGAATAGTGCCGCAATAAACATACGTGTGCATGTGTCTTTGTAGTAGAGTAATTTATAATCCTTTGGTATATACCCAGTAGTGGGATGGCTGGGTCATATGGTACATCTAGTTCTAGATCCTTGAGGAATCGCCATACTGTTTTCCATAATGGTTGAACTAGTTTACAATCCCACCAACAGTGTAAAAGTGTTCCTATTTCTCCACATCCTCTCCAACACCTGTTGTTTCCTGACTTCTTAATGATTGCCATTCTAACTGGTGTGAGATGGTATCTCATTGTGGTTTTGATTTGCATTTCTCTGATGGCCAGTGATGATGAGCATTTTTTCATGTGTCTGTTGGCGGTATGGATGTCTTCTTTTGAGAAATGTCTGTTCATATCCTTTCCCCACTTTTTGATGGGGTTGTTTGTTTTTTTCTTGTATATTTGTTTGAGTTCTTTGTAGATTCTGGATATTAGCCCTTTGTCAGATGAGTAGGTTGCAAAAATTTTCTCCCATTCTGTAGGTTGCCTGTTCACTCTGATGGTAGTTTCTTTAGCTGTGCAAAAGCTCTTTAGTTTAATTAGATCCCATGTGTCAATTTTTGCTTTTGCTGCCATTGCTTTTGGTGTTTTAGACATGAAGTCCTTGCCCATGCCTATGTCCTGAATGGTACTACCTAGATTTTCTTCTAGGGTTTTTATGGTATTAGGTCTAATTTAAGTCTCTAATCCATCTTGAATTATTTTCATATAAGGGTAAGGAAAGGATCCAGTTTCAGCTTTCTACTTATGGCTAGCCAATTTTCCCAGCACCATTTATTAAATAGGGAATCCTTTCCCCATTTCTTGTTTCTCTCAGGTTTGTCAAAGATCAGATGGCTGTAGATGTGTGGTATTATTTCTGAGGACTCTGTTCTGTTCCATTGGTCTATATCTCTGTTGTGGTACCAGTACCATGCTGTTTTGGTTACTGTAGCCTTGTAGTATAGTTTGAAGTCAGGTAGCGTGACGCCTCCAGCTTTGTCCTTTTGACTTAGGATTGTCTTGGCAATGCGGGCTCTTTTTTGGTTCCATATGAACTTTAAAGCCGTTTTTTCCAATTCTGTGAAGAAAGTCATTGGTAGCTTGATGGGGATGGCATTGAATCTATAAATCACCTTGGGCAGTATGGCCATTTTCACGATATTGATTCTTCCTATCCATGAGCATGGTATGTTCTTCCATTTGTTTGTGTCCTCTTTGATTTCACTGAGCAGTGGTTTGTAGTTCTCCTTGAAGAGGTCCTTTACATCCCTTGTAAGCTGGATTCCTAGGTATTTTATTCTCTTTGAAGCAATTGTGAATGGAAGTTCATTCCTGATTTGGCTCTCTGCTTGTCTGTTACTGGTGTATAAGAATGCTTGTGATTTTTGCACATTAATTTTGTATCCTGAGACTTTGCTGAAGTTGCTTATCAGTTTAGGAGATTTTGGGCTGAGACAATGGGGTTTTCTAATATACAATCATGTCATCTGCAAACAGGGACAATTTGACTTCTTCTTTTCCTAACTGGATACCCTTGATTTCTTTCTCTTGCCTGATTGCCCTAGCCAGAACTTCCAACACTATGTTGAATAGGAGTGGTGAGAGAGGGCATCCCTGTCTTGTGCCAGTTTTCAAAGGGAATTTTTCCAGTTTTTGCCCATTCAGTATGATATTAGCTGTGGGTTTGTCATAAATAGCTCTTATTATTTTGAGGTACATTCCATCAATACCGAATTTATTGAGCGTTTTTAGCATAAAGGGCTGTTGAATTTTGTCAAAAGCCTTTTCTGCATCTATTGAGATAATCATGTGGTTCTTGTCTTTGGTTCTGTTATATGCTGGATTACGTTTATTGATTTGCGAATGTTGAACCAGCCTTGCATCCCAGGGATGAAGCCCACTTGATCATGGTGGATAAGCTTTTTGATGTGCTGCTGAATCCGGTTTGCCAGTATTTTATGGAGGATTTTTGCATCGATGTTCATCAGGGATATTGGTCTAAAATTCTCTTTTTTTGTTGTGTCTCTGCCAGGCTTTGGTATCAGGATGATGTTGGCCTCATAAAAAGAGTTAGGGAGGATTCCCTCTTTTTCTATTGATTGGAATAGTTTCAGAAGGAATGGTACCAGCTCCTCCTTGTACCTCTGGTAGAATTCAGCTGTGAATCCATCTGGTCCTGGACTTTTTTTGGTGGGTAGGCTATTAATTGTTGCCTCAATTTCAGAGCCTGCTATTGGTCTATTCAGGGATTCAACTTCTTCCTGGTTTAGTCTTGGGAGAGTGTAAGTGTCCAGGAAATTATCCATTTCTTCTAGATTTTCTAGTTGATTTGCGTAGAGGCATTTATAGTATTCTCTGATGGTTGTTTGTATTTCTGTGGGTTCGGTGGTGATATCCCCTTTATCATTTTTTATTGCGTCTATTTGATTCCTCTCTCTTTTCTTCTTTATTAGTCTGCTAGCGGTCTGTCATTTTGTTGATCTTTTCAAAAAACCAACTCCTGGATTCATTGATTTTTTGGAGGTTTTTTTGTGTCTCTATCTCCTTCAGTTCTGCTCTGATCTTAGTTATTTCTTGCCTTCTGCTAGCTTTTGAATGTGTTTGCTCTTGCCTCTCTAGTTCTTTTAATTGTGATGTTAGAGTGTCAATTTTAGATCTCTCCTGCTTTCTCTTGTGGGCATTTAGTGCTATAAATTTCCCTCTACACACTGCTTTAAATGTGTCCCAGAGATTCTGGTATGTTGTATCTTTGTTCTCATTGGTTTCAAAGAACATCTTTATTTCTGCTTTCATTTCGTTATGTACCCAGTAGTCATTCAGGAGCAGGTTGTTCAGTTTCCATGTAGTTGAGCGGTTTTGATTGAGTTTCTTAGTCCTGAGTTCTAGTTTGATTGCACTGTGGTCTGAGAGACAGTTTGTTATAATTTCTGTTCTTGTACATTTGCTGAGGAGTGCTTTACTTCCAATTATGTGGTCAATTTTGGAATAAGTGCGATGTGGTGCTGAGAAGAATGTATATTCTGTTGATTTGGGGTGGAGAGTTCTATAGATGTCTATTAGGTCCGCTTGGTGCAGAGATGAGTTCAATTCCTGGATATCCTTGTTAACTTTCTGTCTCGTTGATCTGTCTAATGTTGACAGTGGAGTGTTGAAGTCTCCCATTATTATTGTATGGGAGTCTAAGTCTCTTTGTAGGTCTCTAAGGACTTGCTTTATGAATCTGGGTGCTCCTGTATTGGGTGCATATATATTTAGGAGAGTTAGCTCTTCCTGTTGAATTGATCCCTTTACCATTATGTAATGGCCTTCTTTGTCTCTTTTGATCTTTGATGGTTTAAAGTCTGTTTTATCAGAGACTAGGATTGCAACCCCTGCTTTTTTTTGTTCTCCATTTGCTTGGTAGATCTTCCTCCATCCCTTTATTTTGAGCCTATGTATGTCTCTGCATGTGAGATGGGTCTCCTGAATACAGCAGACTGATGGGTCTTGACTCTTGATCCAGTTTGCCAGTCTGTGTCTTTTAATTGGAGCATTTAGTCCATTGACATTTAAGGTTAATATTGTTATGTGTGAACTTGATCCTGTCATTATGATATTAACTGGTTATTTTGCTCGTTAGTTGATGCAGTTTCTTCCTAGCCTCGATGGTCTTTACATTTTGGCATGTTTTTGCAATGGCTGGTACCGGTTGCTCCTTTCCATGTTTAGGGCTTCCTTCAGGGTCTCTTGTAAGGCAGGCCTGGTGGTGACAAAATCTCTAAGCATTTGTTTATCTGTAAAGGATTTTATTTCTCCTTCACTGATGAAGCTTAGTTTGGCTGGATATGAAATTCTGGGTTGAAAATTCCTTTCTTTAAGAACGTTGAATATTGGCCCCCACTCTCTTCTGCTGCTTGTAGAGTTTCTGCCGAGAGGTCTGCTGTTATTCTGATGGGCTTCCCTTTGTGGGTACCCGACCTTTCTCTCTGGCTGCCCTTAAGATTTTTTCCTTCATTTCAACTTTGGTGAATCTGGCAATTATGTGTCTTGGAGTTGCTCTTCTGGAGGAGTATCTTTGTGGCGTTCTCTGTATTTCCTGAATTTGAATGTTGGCCTGCCCTACTAGGTTGGGGAAGTTCTCCTGGATGATATCCTGAAGAGTGTTTTCCAACTTGGTTCCATTTTCCCCCTCACTTTCAGGCACCCAATCAGACGTAGATTTGGTCTTTTTACATAATCCCATACTTCTTGCAGGCTTTGTTCATTTCTTTTTCTTCTTTTTTCTTTTGGTTTCTCTTCTCGCTTCATTTCATTCATTTGATCCTCAATCGCTGATACTCTTTCTTCCAGTTGATCGAGTCGGTTACTGAAGCTTGTGCATTTGTCACGTATTTCTCGTGTCATGGTTTTCATCTCTGTCATTTCGTTTATGATCTTCTCTGCATTAATTAGTCTAGCTGTCAATTCTTCCACTTTTTTTCAAGATTTTTAGTTTCTTTGCGCTGGGTACGTAATTCCTCCTTTAGCTCTGAGAGGTTTGATGGACTGAAGCCTTCTTCTCTCATCTCGTCAAAGTCATTCTCTGACCAGCTTTGATCCGTTGCTGGCGATGGGCTGCGCTCCTTTGCAGGGGGAGATGCGCTCTTATTTTTTGAATTTCCAGCTTTTCTGCCCTGCTTCTTCCCCATCTTTGTGGTTTTATCTGTCTCTGGTCTTTGATGATGGTGACGTACTGATGGGGTTTTGGTATAGGTGTCCTTCCTGTTTGATAGTTTTCCGTCTGACAGTCAGAAGGACTGTCTGTTGGTCTGTTGGAGATTGCTTGAGGTCCACTCCAGACCCTGTTTGCCTGGGTATCAGCAGCAGAGGTTGCCGAAGATAGAATATTGCTGAACAGCGAGTGTACCTGTCTGATTCTTCTTTGGAAGTTTCCTCTCAGGGGTGACTCCACCCTGTGAGGTGTGGGGTGTCAGACTGCCCCTAGTGGGGGATGTCTCCCAGCTAGGCTACTCAGGGGTCAGGGACCCCCTGAGCAGGCAGTCTGTCCGTTCTCAGATCTCAACCTCCGCGTTAGGAGATCCACGGCTCTCCCCAAAGCTGTCAGACAGAGTCGTTCATCGGCCCCCGCTCTTTCCCCTGTTGGACTGCAGCTGTGCGCTGTCCGCAGAGGTAGTCTACAGAGACAGGCAGGCTTCCTTGAGCTGCTGTGAGCTCCACCCAGTTCGAGCTTCCCAGCGGCTTTGTTTACCTACTTAAGCCTCAGCAATGGCGGGCGCCCCTCCCCCAGCCTCGCTGCTGCCTTGCGGATAGATCGCTGCAGACGGCTGTGTTAGCAGTGAGGGAGGCACCGTGGGCATGGGACCCTCCTGGCCAGGTGTGGGATATATTCTCCTGGTGTGCCTGTTTCCTTAAAGCGCAGTATTGGGGTGGGAGTTACCCGATTTTCCAGGTGTTGTGTGTCTCAGTTCCCCTGGCTAGGAAAAGGGATACCCTTCCCCCTTGCGCTTCCAGGTGAGGCGATGCCTCGCCCTGCTTCAGCTCACGCTGGTCAGGCTGCAGCAGCTGACCAGCACCGATTGTCCGGCACTCCCTAGAGAGATGACCCCAGTACCTCAGTTGAAAATGCAGAAATCACCGGTCTTCTGTGTCGCTTGCGCTGGGAGTTGGAGACTGGAGCTGTTCCTATTCGGCCATAAATGTTTGGTTTTCTATTCCTGAGTTACTTCACTTAGTATAGTAGCCCTAGTTCCATCCAGGTTGCTGCGAATACCATATATACTACAATTTCTTTATCCACTCGATTGATGGACATTTGGTTCCATATCTTTACAATTGCAAATTGTGCTTCTATAAACATGTGTGTGCAAGTACCTTTTTTGTATAATGACTTCTTTTCCTCTGGGTGGATACCCAGTAGTGAGATTGCTGGATCGAAAGGTAGTTCTATTTTTGGCTCTTTAAGGAATCTCCAAGCTGTTTTCCATAGTTGTTGTACTAGTTTAAATTCCCACCAGCAGTGTAGAAGTGTTCCCTTTTCACTATATCCATTTACAGCCAAGTGATCTTTGACAAAGCAAACAAAAACATAAAGTGGGGAAAGGATACCCTATTCAACAAATCGTGCTGGGATAATTGGCAAGCCACATGTAGGAGAATGAAACTGGATCCTCATCTCTCACTTTGTACAAAAATCAACTCAAGATGGATCAAAGACTTAAAACCTAAGACCTAGACCTAAAACTATAAAAATTCTAGAAGACAACAACAGGAAAACCCTTCTAGACATTGCTTAGGCAAAGACTTAATGACCGAAAACCCAAAAGCAAATACAACAGAAACAAAGATAAATAGGTGTGACTTAATTAAAGAGCTTCTGCACAGCAAAAGGAACAGTCAGTAGAGTAAACAGACAGCCCACAGAGTGGGAGAAAATCTTCACAATCTATACATTTGACAAAGGACTAAAATCAAGGATCTGCAAGGAACTCAAACAAATTATTAAGAAAAAAAAATCCCATCAGAAAATGGGCTAAGGGCATAAATAGACAATGATGCATTCATCATTGGCTTTCAGGACTTTGATTATGGTGTGCCTTAGTGGTATGCGTGTTTTTTACTTGTTAAGGGTACACTGATCTTCATGGATTTCTGAGTTCAGAGTTTTCATCATATTTGGAAAGTTTTTGGTCATTATTTCTTCAAATAATTTTTTATTCTCATTCTTTCAGGTAGGTTAAGTCACATGTATATTGGACTATTTGATATAATTATAAAGAACGCTAAAGCTCTGCTTATTGCTTTTAGGATTAAAAACATCTTTTTGTTTCAGTTTGGGTATTTTCTATTTTTCTGATATTAAGTTCACTGATCTTTTGTTCTGTTAGTTTCCTATCTGTTTCCAGGTCTGTCCAGTAAGTTTTTCTTCTCAGATATGTATTTTTTCAGTTGTTGAAATTCTAATATTTTATAGTTCCCACCTTTCCATTCATTATGCTAATGTTTTTCTTTAATATCTTAAATATGTTCATGGTAGTTAGCAATGAGTGTCTCTCTCTTTTCTTTGTCTTTGTCTTTGTCTTTTTTTTTTTTTTTTAAGGTTTCTGGGATTCTTTTTATTAGAATTATCCTTAGTTAAGAAGAATATATTACATGAGTATTTGTTGACTATTAACTGTGTGTCATGTGCCAAGTCTTATGGTAGATGCTGCCCACTGGAAATTAGATGTATTCTCTATTCTCATAAATCATGCATTCTATTGGAGGTATCATTTGACTAAATGATAACATTAACTTCAAGCTCTGCAAACCCTCTGGTGGAAAATTGTCTTTTTCCTTCTAATTTTAGATCGAGATTTCTGCTTTCTTGCACTTCTGTTTTAGTCAATTCGGGCTGTTAAAACAAAACACCATAGACTAGATGGCTTAAACATTTATTTCTCACAGTTCTGGAGGCTGGAAAGTACATCAGGGTGTCAGCATGGTCATGTTCTCCCGTGGCCTTTCTTTCTGGTTTTCTCATGTGGGCACTTTCTTGCTGTTTCATTACATGTCCATAGTGAGAAAAAGACATGCATGCCACATACACACACATACAGAGAGACAGAGAAAAGGCAAGCTCTCTTGTGTCTCTTCTTAGAAAGGCACTAATCTCATCATGAGAGCTCCACCTTTATGATTCAATTACCTTGCAAAGGCTCTACCTACTAATATCATCCCATTGAGGATTAGGGTTTCAACATATAAAGTGGGGGAGGGCACACAGACATTCTGTTCATAGCACTTGCATGTGATATGGGTTGCTGGACATTGTTTATACTGCAATATTTAATGTTTTGATTTCATTATCTTCTTTTAAAGGATGTGGAATGTTGGTTTTCCTGGCAAGTATTAATTTACTTTGGTATTAGCGCAATGATGATGATGATGATGATGTGTGTGTGTCTGGTGTGTGTGTGTGTGCATGCATATTTGCACTAATGGGACAACTCTAAAATAGCTTTCCCCTAAGGGAGATTAGTTCTCTTCTTAGAAGAAAGGAATTTTTGGACTCTCTACTAAATGTCCCAGGTATTTAACAAGGTTTCTCCAATCTGTTTTGTCAGGTCTCTAACATTTTTCAATACTTTGGAAGCTCTAGGAAATGTTGCTAGAGATTCTTGGTAATTGTTTTCTTGATAGTTTCTTTTTCTGAGCACATAGAGTCTAGCCTTCATATGTACATTTCTGAATATTGGCCACAAGTCAAGCGAATATCTATGCAGATTTAATCATTCTTCCACTGTGAATGTACCTTCTGACAAATATTTTGCCCTATATTCTATCTGCTTGAGTTTATCTAAACTCTAGTCTTCATCCCTTCAATTTAGCAAGACCGTCACGGTTGTGTGAATTCCCTTCCTGTCTGTGCTTTGAAAAAATCATTCAGGCCATGTGCGGCGACTCACTCCTGTAATCCCAGTACTTTGGGAGCCCAAGGCAGGTGAATCACCTGAAGTCAGGAGTTCGAGACCAGCCTGGCCAACATGGTGAAACCCCGTCTCTACTGAAAATACAAAAAAATAGCTGGGCATGGTGGCGCGTGCCTGTAGTCACAGCTACTTGAGAGGCTGAGGCAGGAGAATTGCTTGAACCCAGGAGGTGGAGATTGCAGCGAGCTGAGATTGCACCACTATTCCAGCTTGGGTGACAAGAACAAGACTCTGTCTCAAAAAAAAAAAAAAAAGGAAAAGAAAAAATTATTCAATCAAACAATTGGACAGTTGCAGGGCTTACTTTATTTGTTTTCTGCTCTCAGGACTCAAAGTCTTGTGCCGTCTCTTGTCTATTTTTTTTTTTTTAAATATATACTTTATTTTCTAGGGCAGTTTTAGGTTCACAGAAAAATGCAGCAGAGAGTACAGAGATTCTCCATATACTCCCTGCCCTCCCACATGCATAGCCTCTCCCTGACCCCGCCCCTGTTTGCATTATCTCCCACTACAGTAGACCATTTGCTACAATTGAGGAACCTCCAATGAACACATCATTATCACCTCAAGTCCAAAGTTTGTGGCTCATTCTTGGTGTTGTATGTACTGTGGGTTTTGTAAAATGTATCATGGCATGCATCCACCATTAAAGTATCATGCAGAATAATTTCACTACCCTATAAATCCTCTGTGCTCTGCCTATTCACCCTCCCTCCCTTCTAACACCTCGTAAACACTGGTCTTTTTATTGTCTTCATTTTTTTGCCTTTTCCAGAGTGTCATATAGTTAGAATCATATGCTATATAGCATTGGTTTGTTTCTTTTAGTAATATGCATTTAAGTTTCCTGCATATTGTTTTATGGCTTGATATTTCATTTCCATTTAGCGTGAGTAATATTCCATTGTTTAGATTTACCTAGTTTATCTATTTCCCTATTGAAGGACATGTTTGCTTCTACATTTTAGCAATTATAAACACAGTTGCTGTAAACATCTGTGTGTAGTTTTTCGTCTGGATATGTATTTTCAACTCCTTTGAGTAATTACCAAGTATGATTGCTGAATCATAAGATATGTTTAGTTTTGCTAGAGACTGCCAAACTTCTCTCAAAGTGGCTATACCATTTCAAATTTTCATCAGATTCTGTTGGTTTCACATCCTCCCCAGCATTTGATGGTGTCAGTGCTCTGGATTTTGGCCATTCCAATAGGCAAGTAGTGGTACCTCATGTCATTTTAATTTGCATTTCCATGATAACCTATAATGGGGAGCATGTTCTCATAAGCTTTTTATATGCTTATTTGATGAGATATCTGTTCAAGCCCTTGGGCCATTTTTTAAATCAGGTTGTTTGTTTTCTTATTGTTGAGTTTTAAGAACTCTTTGTACATTTTGCATAACAATCCTTTACTGACATGACTCTTACAAATATTTTATTCTGTTTTGTGACTTTTTAGAAACTCCCTTTACATTGTCTTTATTAGAACAGAAATGTTTAATTTTAGTAAAGTCCAGCTTATTAATTCTGTTTTTCATGTATTATGCCTTTGGTTGTATCTAAACCCTTGGTCATCTAGACTTTGTCCTGTGTTGTCTTCTATAAGTTTCGTAGTTTTGTGTTTTACATTCAGACCTGTGATCTGTTTTGAGTTAATTTTTGTGAAGTGTGTAAAGTTTGTGTCAAGATTCAAATTTTTGGATGTGAATGTCAGTTGTTCCATCACCACTTGTTGAAAAGACTATGTTTTCTCTATTATTTCTTCTGCGCTTTCTGAGAGATGGGACTAGCTGGATTTCCTAGGCCGACTAAGAATCCCTAAGCCTAGCTGGGAAGGTGACTGCATCCACCTTTAAACCTGGGGCTTGCAACTTAGCCCACACCCGACCAATCAGAGAGCTCACTAAAATGCTAATTAGGCAAAAACAGGAGGTGAAGAAATAGCCAATCATGTATTGCCTGAGAGCACAGCGGCGGGATAAGGATCAGGATATAAACCCAGGGATTCCAGCGGGCAATGGCAACTCCCTTTGGGTCCCCTACCCTTATATGGGAGCTCTGTTTTCACTCTATTTCACTCTATTAAATCTTGCAACTGCACTCTTCTGGTCCCTGTTTTGTTACTGCTGGAGCTGAGCTTTCACTTGCCGTCCAACACTGCTGTTTGTCATGTCGCAGACCCGCTGCTGACTTCCATCTCTCCAGATACTGCAGGGTGTCCGCTGTGATCCTGATCCAGTGAGGCGCCCATTGCCACTCCCTATTGGGCTAAAGGCCTGCCATTGTTCCTGCATGGCTAAGTGCCTGAGTTCATCCTAATCAAGCTGAACACTAGTCACTGGGTTCCACGGTTCTCTTCTGTGACCCACAGCTTCTAATAGAGCTATATAACACTCACCGTGTGGCCCAAAATTCCATTCCTTGGAATCTGTGAGGCCAAGAACTCCAGGTCAGAGAACACAAGGCTTGCCACCATCTTGGAAGTGGCCCGCTGCCATTTTGGAAGTGGCCCACCACCATCTTGGGAGCTCTGGGAGCCAGGACCCTGGGGTAACACTTCCTTGATATAGTTGATTATGTTTATGGGTGAATATTTCTGGGCAGAGTTTATTTTTCATTTATTTTGTTCAGTTTTCTAGCTCTTTATGAGGGAGGGCTAGTTCAGTTTTAGTTCATCATTATGTTCAAGAGAGGGAATCCTGAAATATGATTTTTGAAGGATAGGTTAATTTGATCTAAGTTGCGATTTATAAGGAAATATTATTTTTAAAAAAGATTTAGGGTAGTAAAACAAGAAATAAGTAGTACTGGGTAGACTTTAAAGGCATATAAGTAATTGAAAGTAAGAATAAAGAAAAAGTGACCAAGGTCATTAAATAATGCTTTATTTGTCACAGTTAGTAAGCATATCCTCTATTTTTCTCTTCCTCTTTCTCAATGTATTAGCTCAGATTTATTCTATTTTAAAGGTATTAGGATAGAATTTTATGATCTGTAGATGGTATAGCTATTTTAATCAGCATTAATAGCACAGAGATAGTACACACTATGTGTTTATTTTGCTCTTGAAATCAGGTGATGAATTGAGGGCTATTAATAATGCTTCCAGTATTAGCAATTCCAGTAATAATGGCAATATCATTTATAAAACAAGTTACACTTTTCAAACAGATTTTATATATAATGTTATTATTAGTCTCCTAAGGGTTAAATAACAAAATATTACAGACTGGGTGCCTTAAAAACCAGATATTAATTTTCTTATGGTTCTGGAGATCAGAAGTCCTAGATCAAAATGTCATCAGGGTTGATTTCTGGCAAGACTTCTCTTCCTGGATTGCCTTCTCATTGAGTCCTCCCATGGCCTTTTTCTCTTTCTGTGGGTATGGGGGAGATTGAGCACACTCTCTGGTGTTTCTTCCTTTTCTTATAAGGAAACCAGTACTATTGCATTAGTGCCCCACCATTTTGACATTGTTGACCTTAATTAAAGTCCCTGTTTCTGAATATAGTCACGTTAAGGGTTAGGCTTTTACATATGAATTTTAAGGGAAGGCAATTCGGTCCATAACAAATATCTTATTTGATGATCACAGTTCATGTTTTATTTTAAAATATGGGTCTATATTTTACATAGCTTTTGTATTATCAAACAAAATAAGTAAGCCATTTTCAAAAATGTTTCATTGGTTGCACACATAATTTCACTTTCAAACTTTTTAATGGTGAAACATATCATGCAGAAAACACATATGAAGACTATATGTTATGCTTAAATAAAAATGCTAACGTGAACACTGTTGTTGCCCTGTGAATTAAGAAATAGAACTCTAATTTTTCTTAGATATCACATCAACACCCAAGTCAGTGTATTTTTCCTCCTTCTGCAATCTCATTACATCTTCTTTCTTCCCAAACATAACTACTGTCTGAAATTTCATGATAACAATTTCCTTTTTTCTTATAGACTTGTTATATAACTATGTATATCTAAACAATATACTATTTAATATTGCCTATACTTAATTTGTATAAATGAAATAATACTGTGTATATATTCTTAGATTTTGCTTTTTGCCTAACATCCTTTGAAAATTCATTCTTTGCATCAAATGTAGCTGTAGTCATTTATTTCCACTGCTATATAATATTCCATTGCTTCTAAATATTACAATTTATTATTTATAATAGTGATAAAGTTTGGGTTGATTTTTCTCTTGCTTGTTCAATGAATATACTCCTGTATGTCCTCTAGCATATGTGAAAGTTTTCCCCTAGGTTACTGATATGACTTGGCTGTGTCCCCATCCAAATCTCATCTTAAATTCCCACATGTTATGGGAGGGACTCGGTGGGAGATAATTGTATCCTGGGGGCAAGTCTTTCCTGTGCTGTTCTCATGACAGTGAATAAGTCACATGAGATCTGATGGTTTTAAAAAGAGGAGTTACCCCGCACAAGCTCTTTCTCTTTGCTTGCTGCCGTCCATGTAAGATGTGACTTGCTTCTCCTTGCCTTCCTCCATGATTGTCAGGCATTCTCAGCCATGGGGGAACTGTAAGTCCAATTAAACCTCTTTCTTTTGTCAATTGTCCAGTCTCTGGTGTGCCTTTATCAGGAATGGGAAAATAAATTAATACAGTAAATTGGTATCGGTAAAGTGAGACATTGGTGAATAAATACCAAAATAGGTGGAAGCAACTTTGGCGCTGGGTAACAGGCAGAGATTGGAACAGTTTGGGGGGCTCAGAAGAAGACATAAAAATGTGGGAAAGTTTAGAACTTCCTAGATACTTGTTGAATCGCTTTGCTCAAAATGCTGATAGTGATATGGATAATAAGGTCCAGGCTGAGGGGCTCTCAAATGGAAATGAGGAACTTGTTGGGACCTTGAGCAAGTGTAACTCTTGTTATGTTTTAGCAAAGAGACTGGTGACATTTTGCCCTGCCCTAGAGATTTTTGGAACTTTGAACTTGAGAGAGATGATTTAGGATATCTGGCAGAGGAAATTTCTAAGCATTCAAGAAGTGAGTTGGGTGCTGTTGAAGACATTCAGTTTTATAAGGGAAGCAGAACATAAACATTTGGAAAATTTGCAGCCTGACAATGCAATAGAAAAGAAAATCCCATTTTCTGAGGATAAATTAAAGCTGGCTGCAGAAAATTACATAAGTAATGAGGAGTCGAATATTAATCCCCAAGATGATGTGGAAAATGTCTCCAGGGCATTTCTGAGATCTCCATGGCAGCCCCTCTCCTCACAGGCCTAGGGGCCTAGGAGAAAAATGTGATTTCCTGGGCCAGGCCTAGAGTCTTCATGTTGTGTGCAGCCTAGGGACTTGGTGCCCTGCATCTCATGAGCTCCAGCCATGGCTGAAAGGGGCCAATGTAGAGCTAAGACCATGGCTTCAGAAGGTGCACGCCCCAAGACTTGGCAGCTTGCATGTGGTGTTGAGCCTGTGAGTGCACAGAAGTCAAGAACTGGGGTTTGGGAACCTCCACCTAGATTTCAGAAGATATGTGAAAACTCCTGGATGTCCAGGCAGAAGTTTGCTGCAGAGGCAGGGCTCTCATGGAAAACCTCTGCTAGGACAGTGAGGAAGGAAAATACGGGATCAGAGGCCCCATGCAGAGTCCCTACTGGGGCACTGCCTAATGGAGCTGTGAGAAGAGGGCCACAATCCTCCAGACCCCAGAGTGGTAGATTCACTGACAGCTTGCACTGTGCACCTGGAAAAGCTGCAGATACTCTATACTAGCCTGTGAAAGCAGCTGCGAGGGAGGCTGTACTCTGCAAAGCCACAAGGGCAGAGCTGCCCAAGACCATGGGGAGCTACCTCTTGCACGAGTCTGACCTGGATGTGAGTCATAGAATCAAAGGAGATTATTTTGGGGTTTTAAGATTTGACTGTCCCACTGGATTTTAGACTTGCATGAGGTCTGTAGCCCCTTTATTTTGGCCAATTTCTCCCAATTGGATTGGCTGTATTTACCCAAAGCCTGTACCCCAACTGTATCTAGGAAGTAACTAACTTGCTTTTGATTTTATGGGCTCATAGGTGGAAGAGATTTCCTCGTCTTGGATGAGGTTTTGCACTGTGGACTTTTGAGTTAATGTTGAAATGAATTAAGTCTTTGGGGGACTGTTGGGAAAACATGATTGGTTTTGAAATATGAGGACAGGAGATGTTGGAGGGGCCAGGGTGGAATGATATGGTTTGGCGTGTCCCCACCCAAATCTCATCTTGAATTCCCACGTGTTACCCAATGGGAGGTAATTGTATTATGAGGGCAGGTCTTTTCCATGCTGTTCTTGTGATAGTGAATAAGTCTCTCAAGTTCTCATGGTTTTAAGAAGAGGAGTTCCCCTGCACAAATTCTCTCTCTTTGCCTGCTGTCATCCATGTAAGATGTGACTTGCTCCTCCTTGCTTTCTGCCACTATTGTGAGGCTTCCCTAGCCACGTGGACTGTAAGTCCAATTAAACCTCTTTCTTTTGTAAATTTCCCAGTCTCAAGGATATCTTTATCAGCCATCTGATAACAGACTAATACAGTTATATACCTAGGAGTTGAATTGCTGGAAACCAGCGATGCAAATGTTAAATTTTATAATATGTCAAGTTCCCTCCAAGTAACCAATTTGCACATTAACCAGAATTATATTAAATTTAATATATAAAAAAGTCTTTCTAAATCTCCAATCACATCTATGTTTAAACTTTTCTTTCCATGAATTTTAATGCGTTTATGTGTTCAATTACTGGGCTGCATCCTGGATCAGTTAATCACATCTATCTTTGAATTCACTCATACTTTCTTCACTTATGTTAAACATTCTGAGTAAACCTATATAATAAATTCCTACTACCATATATATATACATATATATATACCATATGTGTGTGTGTATATATATATACACACACATATTCTATTTGGTTTATTTGGTTCTATTTGAAATCTGATTCCTCATTCACTTTTTCACTATCACTGTGACTCAATTTTATTATCAAAAGCCTTCTTCTGGCTGTTTTATAGGCCTTCATAAGCTTCTTTTGCCCTAAAATAATTTTTAATTCCAAATAATTTGCCTCTTTTCTGTTGTCTTTTTTGCTTTTAGAATGATCCCTTATTCGCATTTTATAGGGTTTTTTTTTCCCACATAATCGTAAGAGAACAATTTGTATTATTTTCCCTATGTTAATAATCTTTCTTAGTTTCTTCTAAATATTTTGTCAATATCTCTTCTTCTACAATTTCTCATAAGATTTTTCCCAGCAGTTTATTATGTAAAATATTTCTTATTACATTTTCTCTGACTTTAAAAGCTTTTTTAAAAGTCTTAATCTCCTTTAAACTATCAGTTTCAATTTGGTTAATACAGAAATATAAAAATAGTTGGTGACTCATATATTAAATTTTTAAACTTAGAATCTATTAACCATTTTCTGCATTCCTGATAAAGTGCTAAAGAATTTATAGGCATTGCCTCATTTTAAAAATCCTTCCAAAATGTATAATTTTCTTTTATATATTTTGTCTAGAAATAATGCTATACAATACTTTCCCAACCATGTGTAACACTGACAAAGATTTAAAAGATTTGTCCTATCAAATTAAATAAACATGACATGCTGTGAGGCAGGCAAGTGCCCTGCATATAAGACCATATGAGTAACCAACTATGATGTAATGTGATATTGAATTACCTATGCTTCTTTATTGAAATAAGGAAAATAGTGCCAATGAAAATAACCATAAAAGGTATATGTGTCTGTGTAGATATTTAATAAAAGACTAAATATCAGCATATTGGAGAAGAAAAACTAGATATTAAAAAATAACATCTTTAAGGTAAATCATATTAGCATTTGTTTTTCATCTGTGAAAATCGTAAAACCTATTACATCACCTGACCTTCATCGTTTTTCAGTCTAACTACGTATCCTATATATAAAAGTGGCATACCTCAATCACACCAAATAATGTAAGGTATTCTGAATCACATATTCCTGTTTTCAAAGGATCCTAAACTACTGAGTATATTTGTTAAAGACTCATGAGGTAATCATCCTTCCATATTTTCACATTTTCTTTGATTAATTGGATCATTAGTATGACAAGTAATTTTATAATATCAGTTATGCTCAAATGCATAACTTAATGTTTTCATGCTCTTATAACATTTTAATATAGTGGAATGAAATTGTCATACTTTTCTAAGCTAAAAACTTTATTCAAATCACATACAATTACATTCATTTTTCTAAACAAAGGCAATAAGAAACAGTCTTCTGTGTTATGACATGTCAGACTACGACTAAAGTTGTTTTACTCTACAATAAGACAAGCAAATTACTTACAAAAATACTTAAAATTACTCTTTATTATTCTCAAATACATGCTCACTGCAAGCATTGATATTTCTGTCTGGAAACATATTTTGCCCTTTGACTAAATTATTTTGGACAGTAGAAGTGAAGTCGTAACTAATGTTTCATTGTTTCAATAGGCTAATCAGAATTAATTTAGATAACATCAATACTAGGATAATTATTAAATGCTATTTAGCATTTTATACATGTAACCTAGTTGGTTTAATAAAAGTCTGAGAATTAAAATAATTTTGAAAATAAATGTTTCTTTACACATTAAACCTTAATATATTAGGCAATTTCTATGGAAAATTCATATGTTAATAAATATATGAGAGCTTTATTTGCACAGGTAGATGCATATTTTAGAGCTCTGCCTCATATTTGGATACATTATTATAAGACTGAGGTGCCAGTCTCCACTGGAGTTTCTGGGCTGAACTAGGAGACATTTTGCATGTCGATACTAGACTACTGTGTCATGACCATGGACGTGTTTGTATATTGCGAGCCTGTGCTATCTGTTTTTGGCACCATTGTGTACAATAAATCTTCACCATCAGAGGCCCTAAAATGCATTATATTGCTTCTCTTAAAAAAAATACTGCCATTGCTTCCTGTAAAATAAGCCTGCTTGTAAAACCTCAATGTTTCAGCAACAACAGACTTCCTGCCAAATAATGTGTAACCAGGAAAAAAGTAATTGACTTTACTAGCAATGCAATGAGCCTTAGATGAATTGTATCTTATAATAGCATATGAACCTCTCTCTTATAAACACATTTTAGCAAGTAAATTGTGTTTAAGAAATGCCTTTATTCTGATGAATTGGAAATCAGTATTTTGATATTCAAATAGAGTTATCTAATATTAGTATCTAATATTATATTAAACATTAATATATAATATTTAGAAAGTGAATTTTACTCCATTCTGAACTTTAAAGAAGGCCTTTATTTTGGCACCCTCTGCATAATTATGGAAAGGTGTGATTCAGTCTATTAAGAATTTCTGCTCCTTTAAGGTTTAGAAATGTCATGAACATCACTATGATTAGTAACTAGGAAAAGGTCCCCTCTACTCATTCTGAAAATACTATCCTTCTTACTCAATTCTGCAATCCGTGTCTGTCATCAGGTTCACACAAAAAGGGCAATCTTTCATCTAAGTATTTTTACTTCCGTTCTTACTCATTTCTTTTTTATCTGCTATCATCATTGTCCACGTTTGCCATTTAGGGATAACATGTAACTGGCTTAATAACAGATGTGAAACTTTTTCATATGTTCTTCAGTTTCCACAACCAGTAAAGTATTCTGTATTTACAACAGAGCCAAATGAAAAATGAGTTTTTAAAACACAGGCTTCCATCACTAAATGTCTGTGATATTTAGTGTAGATGGCATACAATTATACTTAAGCCTCATTGTGATGCTCTTCTCCAGGTTTGAATCAAGGTTGACTGCAAAAGATAAAATTACTTAGTACTGAGGAAAATTAATAATGATGTGCTTAAGATTATATCCTCTGACCAGTAAATATATAGCAAGTTATAAGCATGTCTTTTGGGGATAGTGATGTAGAATAAAGTTTCTTGAGACATTTTCCAATTATCAGAGAGTGTCGTTTATAAATACTCCTAGTGCCATTTATAAATACTGGAAATGGCTGAAAGTGAATTGAAGAACTGTTTTCCCCTTAAGGGCCAAATTGTAACAATGACCCAAAGCCATTTTCAGGTACTCAGAAGGGGCATATTGTTGAGGTATTGAAACAGATGTCTTAGATTACATTGAATCAGTGAGTTCATGTAATGGAAATCAATTACAATAGTATTTCTTTCCACAACAAATGCTGGATTAACAGTTGGTAATATTTCCTAACAGACATTTGAGGGCAAAACGTTAGACGGTTGTGGGCACTTGCGATGCTCAAGATTTTCTTTTCAAGTCAAAGTGATTGACAAGGTTTATTGGATGCCAATGTTGATCTGAGCTTGAGATTCCTAAATGAAGGCTGCTGCTGACACTCTATAAGAGAGGGAAATGTGAGAGCAAGGTAGTTGCGATGTAACAAATATTCTTGATGGTTCAGGCATTCATTCTCTTATTACAGCTGATGGCAACAATTTAGTCAAAACTTTTTATCACTTTTTGACTCAGTTAATTTAGGCTTCTTTTTAAATAAAGATGATTACAAGTATTAATATTCATGATGAATTCAGAGATAATTTGCTACTGAGAATTATCAGTCACAAGAAGCAATTTAATTTCATTGGATTTGATGATCTTAAATCCACTGGTGCTTCACTAATAATATTTTAACAAAAGCTGGAGAAGTGACCTATACTAATTACAGAGAAATAGTTCAAATGAAAAGATATTAGGGTTCTGGGAAGGAAACATATAACATTACAATATAGTAATTGTTAAATAATTATAAACTGGGGTTGTTTTTAGGAGACCCAAACACAAAGTGTTTTACAAGATTTTTTGTCTCAGTGAAGATGAAAATTGGTACATATTGTTGTCAATGTTTCATTACCTTTTACATTTAGATGGAAGTTTGGTAGAAAGAGCAAACACTGGAATCACAGTGTTGTCCAGGCTGTGCTTTTCACCTTATTGTAACTTTGAGGAAGCTACTTGTCCATGTTACATGAATGGTCAGTTTCCTCATCTATAAATATGTCATAATAATGCTTATTTCATTATACAAAGGCTTGAATGCAAGATATGTCAGACATGCTTTTTACACTAGGCTATTAAGTTTTCATTATTTAAATTATTACTATTATTATTCTTTGAGTTGTCAATTTTATACTTTGTTCAATAATGTAACTCAAGCATACAGGTATCATTGTTATCCCAAAACACTTGTTAGAACCATACTACTCCTCACGTATTTTAAAGTTACATCTATTTTTTATTCTTAAGCAAGTATAGATAGTTGAAATTATGATATGTTTAAATACTGACAGAACTTGAGTATAAATACCATGATAATAGATAACATCATTTATTTTAAAACATATGAATGAACTATTACTTTGAGTTGGACATTTTATATCATTCATTTTGTCTTCATGAATTTGTATTCCCATTCCAATTTAGCAACATTAATTTGTCTCAATGAAACATAATTTTATGCTTGAAGGCCCCCTATATTGAATATCTTATACTTCTCTACAAATATTTATTTTAAAATTTGAGTCCCTGTTACCATAAGGCTCTATGTATCTTCTAGGTAAGTTTTTATCACAATTGTTAGTAGTACATAATTTATTTAAAACAGCAAAATACATTATAAATTCTAATAAATACAATTTTAGAGAAGAAAATGTATTTGAAATGCTTTTTAAATAGCATACAATACTATTTAAAAGTAAGAATGCTGTGGATTAATTATTAGAAGCAATTGTGAAAATATTATTTTATTTGTTAGTCTGGAGATTTGTATGTATCAGACAACCACTAATGTGACTTTTGAATCAGTCATATGGTTTTTGTTGACTGTCATTGTTAAAGGGGGTATAGGAAAGGAGAACCTGCAGAGCAAGTAACATTTCAGCCTTATTCATTTTAAAATAGATTGTAAATAAAATTTAAAAATATGGTATCTGATTTCCTTAAAGCTATTAATAATTTAAAAGCTTCTTTCATTAACCCGGGGCCTTTCAGGAATACAAATTAGAAAACCATTTTCTTAACACTTTTTTCCTCCCTCAAAACATGAAAATTCTCCTGCTCTTTATTAATTCTGAATAATCAATCATTTTTTCTAGTCTGTTTTCATCAATTAGTCAGATTGTCTCAGCTGTAATAGAGATGGAATAATATAATTCAAGAGAGGTTAGGCAGACCTAAGTAAATCTAACCAACATAGAACCCAATCAGATCAACTACGGAGGGAATAATTTTGTGTTTCCAAACTCTGGCCATTCCCTGTAACTGAGAGATTTGTTCATTTGTTTGTTTAAAGATAGTGTCCCACTCTGTTATCCAGGTTGGAGTGCAGTGACAAAATCAGCTCACTGCCCCTTCGAACTTCCAGGACTCATGTGATACTCCTACTTGAGCCTCCCTAGTAGCTGGGACTATAGGCGTATGCCACCATTCCTAGCTTCTTTTTATTTTTACTTTTTTATTTTTTGCAGAAACAGGGTCTTAGTATATTGCTCAGGCTAGTCTCATACTCCTGTGCTCAAGCAATCCTCCCGCTTTGGCCTCCCAAAGTGCCAGAATTACAGGTGTGAGTCACTGTGCCAGGCCTCAGAGGTTTTCTAGGGCCCTGAAATATGGAGATGTAAAGAGCCACCATTATACATAACAATAAAATCATATTTATGGAACAGCCCACCATTTGGGTGGCCTGGCAAGGGGCTCTATGACTCTCCAGCATTTAATCAACATAGAGGGCTAAATAACTGGTTGGTATAGCATGAGGCCAAAGAGCAGCCTGAGGTAGGGAAATCTGATAACATTGAAGAGGAGGCCTCTGTACTAACTTAAAAGTATGTTAAAGACATGACTGAATTGAGAATCATCTATATCCATTAGAGAATATTCTAGGTTTTTATTTGTTTGCTTGTTTGTTCGTCTTTTGGGTTTTTGTATAGTTCAAGTACAGAACATTTTGAATTCAAGTTCAGTCTTAGTTCAAGTTCAGAACATTTTGAATTCAAGAACTGTCTTCTGCAAGACCTTTGAATTACCCTAATTAAAGGTGCATTGTGCTTTCTAGTGGCTATTGATTTATATTCAAAGATTTTTGGGTGACATACAAAGGAATAAATGATCACCTAGACAAACTTTCATCTAAAAAAGGATAAAACAGTAAACCTGAAATAGTAAATGCCATTTCCAAAATCACACAGCTAATGGCAAAGCTGAGTTTAGAACCCGCTGTTTCAATTCACTGCTTTCCCCCTCTATCTTAATGGTAGAATCATTCTACAAGTGAGGTCCCCAGGGCAGCAGCATCCAAATCAAGTGGGAACTTGCTAGAAATGGGAATTTTCTGGTTCCACTCCAGGCTGAGTGGGTCCAAACTTTTAGGTCTGGGGCTTGGCAATCTTTGTTTTAACAAACCTTCCAGTGATTCTGTTAAAGCTAACATATGAGAACCAATGTTTTAGAGGCTACAGATAAAAACTGAAAATAATTTGTAACGATGCTATTTTACATGCCCTTGGCTTTGGTGCACTGAGGCAGTGTCTGTGTCCTGCCTTTGGAAGGCTACTGGGCACCATATTGACACGAAATAGAAGTTGTGCTATATAGTATTAAAATTTTGACCTATGCATTTTTTAAGTCCATCTCTCCTTCATTTTGATTTTTATATGTTCTGGTAGAAAAGGTGACAGACTTTGAATTTTAACCATGATTTTTTTGTTTATTAAAGGTCTGCATGAAGAAGAAATGATGGGAGCGAACAATCAAGAGGCAGGGAAGCTCTGTACCAGCTCCTAACCAGGAAGTGCAACATGTTATCCACTAGATGTGACACAACCAGATTGCCCCTACTGCCAACGCTTCAGGAAGAAACAACCTTATACTCACAAGTAAGAAATATTTCAAAAGGCTATTTGAAAGGTAAAATCTGACGATGTATATTTTCAAATAGGTTATATTTATATTTTTAAAAAGTTAAATGTACATTTGAGAGCAAAGACAGTTGTAATAATTGTTCGAAAGAAAAAAGTTATGAAGGATATTGAAGTTCTACAAAGGGATTCTGATGTTAGAATTAAATATTTGATTTTTGTAATATGTGACACAAAGTGTGATTGATTATGGAGGAGCTGATTTCATTATCAATATTCAAGGAATATGTGTATGCTATAGAGAGAACAGAATTAAATATTTAGGGTATGGACAATTGTTTATGTAGAGTGTCGTAATCTCTATTGCTATAACTATAATCAGATATGTAATCAAGCAGAAGACTTAAATTCTTGTTTTCAAATGCTTGTTTCATTTATATAATTATTCTTGTTGCTCAAAACATGCTCTTATAGCATCATTTCATAAATAAGCATAAAATTAATATACCATACAAGCACACTAACAGCATATTTAAAAAGGATATTCTTGAGAATGTTAACATATGACATTCAAAGGTTTCCTTTTAACCCAAAATACTTTAATGGTTAAATATGTTGTAATTGTCTGAGTAAGTTACTTAAAACTGTCCTTAAGAATTATTATAATTTTTTTCCTAATGAATGAACACATCCACACACCTTTCTCATTCCTATTTATTTTTATTACTCAATAAATTTAAGGACACATAAAGAAAAAATGAATGCTGGCTCCTTAGACATCTTTCCCATATGCTTCCAATATACAATTTGGAAGGAAAAAGAGTGGTTGGTAGCTAAATTGCTGAATATATTTCCTTGCAATAAAAAGAAAAGTGCCTTTGTAGAAATGCTGTGGAATTTTTCTATTAAACATGGTGGAATAATTTCTTGCCATCTGTAGCATTCATTTAAAAATATAAACAGTGGTGTATTTGCCATCTGTTTGAGTGACTTTTTATGATACTTTTTGAATCTGTCATTCAATGATATCACCAATTTTATCATCTAAGGATGATGGCTTAAACTATGATCAATGACATTTTTGGTAGCCAGACATACATGCTGTGGAAGTGAATCAGCAAATGGCAATAAAGATGGCCAGTAACAGCCATAATAGCTCTGTTAACACCAATAAAACAGTACAGAATTGCTATTTGAAAGCATTTAACATCTTGCTGAAGGTGAAGAGCAAAATATCTGTGGAATGAGTGCTGCATATCAGCTTACATCAGGTAGCTATTAAACAGGTAAATTACAATCCCAGCCCTTCCCACATCCTTGAAAACATTTTTTTAAATGATATTGCCCACAGCAATTTTTACCAGAATTTCTAACTAGCATAATGTTCCAAGAAAACTAGTGAGTTTCTCTACATATTTGAGACTGATTAAAAGTTTACTGAATGAAGTCAGATATAGACATTTATCTTCAAGGGAATGTCAATGGCCCCATTAGTATTTCCTATACTGAGGTGGTATAAACACACAGATGCTCACAGACTTAAATTTCCAAGGATAAGATATTAGTTAGTTCTCATGGAATTAAGACACAATCAGTTTATGAGGTTTGGAATATTTACACAAGAGCAAAACAAAATCATTCCTTTACAACACATTTTTAAAAACTTTTATTTTAGGTTCGGGGTACATGTGCAAGTTTGTTATATAGGAAAACTTGTATCACGGGGGTTTGTTATACAGATTATTTCATCATGCAGGTATTGAGCCTAATACCACCAGTTATTTTTTTCTGGTTCACTCCCTCCTCCCACCCTCTGACCTCCAGCTGGCCCCAGTGTCTGTCGTTCCCCTCTATGTGTTCATGTGTTCTCATTATTTAGCTCCCACATGTAAGTGAAAACATGTGATATTTGGTTTTCTGCTCCTGTGTTAGTTTGCTAAGGATAAAGGCTGCCACCTCCATTCATGTCCCTGCAAAGGACATAATTTTATTCCTTTTTATGGCTGCATAATATTCCATGGTGTATGTGTACCACATTTTCTTTATTCAGTCTGTCATTGACAGGCATTTAGGTTGATTCTATGTCTTTGCTATTATGAATAGTGTTGCAATGAATATATGTGTGTATATGTCTTTATAATAGAATTATTTATATTCCTTTGGGTATATACTCAGTAATGGGATTGCTGGGTCGAATGGTAGTTCTGTGTTTTGGTCTTTGAGGAATTTCCACACTGCTTTCCACGATGGTTGAACTAATTATGCTATTACTAAAAATGTGGAAGCATTCCTTTTTCTCTGCAACCTGGCCAGCATCTGTTATTTTTCGACTTTTTAATAGTAGCCATTCTGACTTGTGTGAGATGGTATCTCATTGTGGTTTTGATTTGCATTTCTCTAATAATCAGTGATGTTGAGTTTTTTTTTCATTTGTTGGCTGCATGTATGCATTCTTTTGAAAAGTGTCTTTTCTTGTCCTTTGCCCACTTTTTAGTGGGGTTTTGTTTCTCTTACGAATTTAAGTTCCTTATAGATGCTGGACATTTGACCATTGTCAGATGCATAGTATGGACACATTTTCCCTCATTCCATAGGTTGTCTGTTTACTCTGATGATAGTTTCTTTTGCTGTGCAGAAACTTTAGTTTAATTAGATCCCATTTGTCAATGTTTGCTTTTGTTGCAATTTCTTTTTGGCATCTTCATCATGAACTCTTTGCCCATTTATATGTCCAGAATGGTATTGGTTAGCTTGTCTTCCAGGGTTATATAGTTTTGGGTTTTACATTTAAGTCTTTATCTTGAGTTGATGTTTGTATACAATGTAAGGAAGGGGTCCAGTTTCAAGCTTCTGCCTATGGCTAGCCAGTTATACCAGCATCATTTATCGAATAGGGAGTCCTTTCCCCATTGCTTGTTTTTGTCAACTTTGTTGAAGACCAGATAGTTAGGCATGTGTATTCCTATTTCTGGGCTCTCTGTTCTGTTTCTTTGGTCTATACATCTGTTTTTGTACCAGTACCATGTTGTTTTGTTTACTGTAGCCCTGTAGTAATTTGAAGATAGTATGATGTTTCCAGCTTTTTTTTTTTTTTTTTTTTTTTTTAGCTTAGGACTCTCTTGGCTATTTGGGCTCTTTTTTGGTTCCATATAAATTTTAAAATAGTTTTTCTTAGTTTCATGAAGAATGTCATTGGTAGTTCGATAGGAATAGCATTGAATCTATAAATTGCTTTGGGCAATATGGCTGTTTTAATGATATCGATTCTTTCTATCCATGGGCATGGAATGAGTTTTCCATTGTTTGTGTTGTCTCTGATTTCTTTGAGCAGTTATAACACATTTTAAAATAATACATTTTGGGACATTTTCTCTTTAAATTACAAATATGTGCATAATTACTGAGTAATGCCTTGCCACTTATTACCTTTACCCTGGAAAATAGTAGTCTGGCAAAAAAGAAGGTCAGCAAAATTCAGAACAGACACAGAGGATGTAAGATCATATTCTTAGTGAGCCTCACTGATGGTGAAGAGAGCTACATACAGCCTCTCTGATCTTTAAGTTAATATATATAAAGGTATTGTTTTTTATTCCAGGTTTAGTCATTAAATATTTTTATACAAGTATCTGTTGAAGATATACTTTCGAGATTTGGAGTCAAGGATTGAGGTGTCCTAAAGCACTTAATTGTGCCTAATTAAAGAATAGCATACTAACAATATTTAATGAAGGTTGTAAAACACTATAATAGAGACTGATTTTGATATTCAATTCATTACTGCTAGAAATTTACTTCAGTTATGATTCATACACAAACACAGAGATGGAAAAATATACAAAGTTAGAGAAACACATACTGACTTTAACTAAAATAAGTTTTATACATTGTGGCTGCATATTATTTATATTAATAAAATATATATTTAAATAGCCATTTGTGTTTCCTATTATAATCAGTTTTATAGTAGTTCTAACTTCCTGAAACCCAAATAGACTCGTATATTTTCTAGCAAGAGATCACTCATGTGAATTTGCCATCTAGGAGAGAATACCCACTGAGAAAGTTTAGCTCTTGTAATTGACTGATACATTTACTTGAATATAGTTTATTTGGGAACAGACATACGGGAGGTTTGCCTGCAATGTCAGTGTATTCTTAAAATCCCAGGAAAAAGTACGCCATAATCCTTACAGCATAAAGTATAATACTGTATACTTTTGTTATAGTAAAATAGCTTGATGTCAGATAAATATAAAGAAATTAATAATTTCTCAATACAACAGAAAAGAAGTAGAAATTATTTTTAAATGTGTATCTATTCACAATCACAACAAAATATATAAAAATCTAGAAATAAGCATAAGCAGAAAAGGTGAAAACTTTACCAAGAGACAAAAATACTTGAACATAAAGAGAGGTACATTATATATTTGGATGAGTGACAAAATATAACGGATTAAATATACTTTAAAGCTTCTCTGCAAAAAACAAGAAAGGCGATAGTAAGACCATTTGGAAGGACATTCAGGGTATAATAGCTCAGCTGTCATTGAATAGGATGAGATATGAAGGGAATTTGATCTGTTAGGTACTTAAATATACAATAATTAAAACACTGTAGCATTGATATAAAACCTGTAGTGTTGGTACAAAGAATAAAATAAATTAGCCCCAAATGGACATATATATGTAATCTACCTGTATATGTGTATGTTCATATGTAAAATAATTTAATATTTAAATAAAAACTAGTTACTCAACTGAGGATACTGGAAAAATTGCTCTATATTTACAGAAGAAGTAATTAATTAATTACAAGAAGCCACAAAAGGAATTATTTTTTGGATATCTTAAAAAGCTAAATATGAAAGATGAAACCATAAAAGGCCTAGAAGAAAGCTACAAGTAAGCAGTTAAATGACAACTAAGAATTTTCTAAGTATGCAAAAGAAATTATCTGAGAATGTTAAAATGTATTAAATTATGATACATTAAAATATATTAAAAGCTAAATGAAAAACCAATGAGCGTATTTGCAGGAAGTATGACAAAGTCTTACCTTGCTTCATATAAACAGTGTTTTTAAATAATCAGGAAAATATATCAGTTAGCATGAAAAAACAGTTCACATAGGGAAAGGTAAAAAATAAAAACGTGTAATTTTTTTGGCAATTCAGGAAATAGTGATTAAAACATTAATGAGAGATGACTTTTTCCTTAGTGTCTTTTAAAGGTTTAAGAATTCTTTATATTGCAAAATACTAATTTCACTTGTAGCAATCTTCTTTAAAAAATAAGCTTATCCTCCAAAAATTATTACTTTATTTTTGTAAATAGAGAAAAATTCAAGGTTTTTTAGACGTATTAGGCTAGAAGAATGAGATTAGTCATGGTACAAACACAAAAAGGAATTCAGCTATTAAAAATTATTGTTTTGGCCGGGCGCGGTGGCTCAAGCCTGTAATCCCAGCACTTTGGGAGGCCGAGACGGGTGGATCACGAGGTCAGGAGATCGAGACCATCCTGGTTACACGGGGAAACCCCGTCTCTACTTAAAAATACAAAAAACTAGCCGGGCGAGATGGCGGGCGCCTGTAGTCCCAGCTACTCGGGAGGCTGAGGCAGGAGAATGGCGTAAACCCGGGAGGCGGAGCTTGCAATGAGCCCAGATCGCGCCACTGCACTCCAGCCTGGGTGACAGAGCGAGACTCCGTCTCAAAAAAAAAAAAAAAAAAAAAAATTATTGTTTTGGCCCTTCTTCTTTTTCTTCCTCTTCCTTTCCTTTCTGAACAATTTGGTCTCAAAATTATTAGGTAGGGCAAAGAAAAGTAAGCATCCATACCCTTGGGGGACACTTGTAGATCCCTGCATTGGATACTAGTGACCAAGTAGGATAGAGGGCACTTGTGCTTGATGTCAGCCTGAGCAGGGTAGGGTGGGTGTCCCCACAAGGGACAGCCTGAAGTAGGAAGCTGTAGCTACAGCAGAGTGAACAGGTGCCCATGTGGTGGGAAGCAGTGTTCATGTCCAAGGTGTCACCCACCTGGAGAAATGGGTGACACACTTCTGGTGTGGGTGGTCAGAGCCTAAATAGTATGAAGGATCTTCATGAAGGAGGAGCACCCTGGCACAGGGCTCTGTAGCTGAGCAGAGTAAGGTCATCATCTTCACAGGTGAAATAGGACTGTTTTTAAACACAGATAGTGTATCTATGAAGGAAAATGAAAGTGGTTTTCTCACTGAAGGAGAAGGCATTGACAAATTTAGAATGGGATGAAAATAGCATAAACCAGGTGGTATTGGATGATAATTGAAGATATTGCTATGGACTCAGTTTTCAACATGTAGGTATAGGCAAATGTAGAAATATTTATATCTGGGAAAAAAGAGAAAGGAGGGGGAGAGAGAGAGTTCCATTGCATTTATGCAGAACATTCTGGTTAATAGGAAGTATATAAGGAAATCAGGAGGTGAGAGGGTCAGCATTTATTTTTAAAAACACAGACAAATATTTTAAAATATTATTTAATATATTGAAAATTCATATAATCATTGTATTGCTTTAAAATTTTTAAAATGTAATTTGGAGTATTATTTAATAGCCTAGATAAAATATTATTCACACATATAAACACTCATATATGTTATGTGAGATTAGAAGTTAAAATGATGGAAGCAGTTTCCCATGTAAATGATCAAAGCTTCAGTTCTATAAACTTAGAAAAATGATGATATAACCACATGCATTGTTAATAAAACTGTTAGTTTATGAGGATGCTTCATATTTCCCTTCAGTTGTGTGGTAATTACAAATTATTACTCTACTGATCAAACATTAGTGAGAGCTGTAGTTTGACATTTTCACAGTTTGGGTTGATCGATTTACCCACGACTGAAAATAAAGACTTTAAAAATATACATACATAGATCTATATACATACATATATATACACATCTATCTATCTATATATATTTTATACACACACACACCAAGAAATTAACTAGTAGCATAATAGAGATCAGGTTAACTGCACAAACTCTGAGGTCACTTAGACTAGTTTGAAGTTCCAGTTCCCCCAATTAAAAGCTATTTGATAAGTTTGAAGAAGTAATCTAATGTCTCATAAGGGGTTAATAAGGCCTGTGTTTTTGGCTTATTGAAAGAATTAAATATGGCAATATATGGTGTCTATCATATGATAAGTATCTAAGAAAATGTCATAAATTATTATGATCTGTATTTCACTAAGGGAAGGCTAACTGCTGAACCAAACAACCCCAACATTTCAGAGTTTTAATGAGAAAAACAAATGTTTCTCACTTACTTCACAGTCTCATGCAAGTCAGAAAGGAAATGTCGCTCTGTTCAGCTACTCAGCAACCCACTCTATGTGCCCTTGTCATTTTCTAAGGTCTTGAAGTCCCCTGTGGAATTCTTTGCATCTATCTGTCATATCAATAAAAAACAGCATGTGAAAGGCATACCCATTCTTAATCACTTTGGTGAGTGTTGGCATACATTATTTCAGCCCATCATCTATTGATGAGAACAAACCACACTTTTACACAGGGTCTAGGAAATGTGGTCTAAATAGATTAAGAGAAAGAATAAATATCTTAAAGCATTTGTGGTCTTTGTTACAATCTTCTGCCATTCTGATCTCCAAATTGTTAACTCCATTCTTTGCATAGAGAACACATATAACCTTCCTTAAAATAGACAACTCCAAGTCACGCTACATCACTACACCAGTTCAACATCCAAGATTGTTGGCAAACAATTTTTCATAGGTCTCTTATGTTGTTGCACATCTAGTTTACGTTTTTGTTTCAGAGTATTAAGAATTTTTTTATATAGAAAACAAATTGGGAAGATAGATATAGTTTCTCTCCTTAGGGCAGAGGACATATTTGTTTGCTGTCAAGGATTATAAAAATAATGCCTCCCACTTGGGCAAAGGTACGGATCACGAGGTCAGGAGATCGAGACCATCCTGGCTAATACGGTGAAACCCCGTCTCTACTAAAAATACAAAAACTAGCCGGGCGAGGTGGCGGGCGCCTGTAGTCCCAGCTACTTGGGAGGCTGAGGCAGGAGAATGGCGGAAACTCAGGAGGCGGAGCTTGCAGTGAGCTGAGATCTGGCCACTGCACTCCAGTCCGGGCGACAGAGCGAGACTCCGCCTCAAAAAAAAAAAAAAAAAAAAAAAAAAAAAAAAAAAAAAAAAATAATGCCTCCCACTTGGGCAAAGGTAGGGAAGGTTGCCAACAAACTCCTTTAAAATATTGGCATTTCCTAAGCTCAGTTTCCTTAGCAGGAATGCAAACTAATGGTGCATATGCAGCATCCACTTGGGACACTCAGTATTGTTCCTTGGAACTCGGGGGCCAGGAGAACCTATGTGAACATGAAGCTTGAGCTGCTTGCTGTCGTGTGTAATGAAGGCTTCTGTCTCTGACTTAAGTATCTCATGTCTTCTGTGACCATCCATGAAACTGTACAAGTACCTTGTACATTTAAAATTAGGGTGAAATCTTAGACCCTTCACAATACTTGACAAGGATCTCCAGTTAATCTGCAGCCCTTCCGCTTGGTCATATATGTGACACTACATAGCGCAGCAACCTATGAAATGAAAAAAAAGAAGTAACTTGCTACACTCAAACTCCTATATACATGGTGGAGGGGTAATAACTGCACGCGCACACACACACACACACACACACATCCAGAAAATAAAAATATTTTTAAAAAGATGTCACATGGTTGTCACTGGAATTCTGGAAAGATATTTTGAAGATTCTGAAGATTGTCCCTAGGGTACAAAAAATGTTGTTAAACCCTCAGTATGGTCTCTGAAATGAATTTCCATGTTTATCTGTTGACTGTTGGTTGTACCCTGTAGGACAGATACAAACTTTTTTTGTAAGTATAGCAATCTTTTGGGCTTTGGAATTCGTATGATCTCTGTCATAACTATTCACCTCTGCTCTTGTGGCATGAAAGTAGCCATTAACAATATATAAATGAATGGACATGGCCAGATTTGTGGGTTACAGTTTGCAGACTACTGCTCTAGATGATTAATCCTTGTTTAGGACCCTCTATATCACATCCAAAGGGATGCTGGGAAATATGTCCTCTCAGAGTATTTCTAAGCTTTCATAACTCACTTTCTATTAATGAAGGTTTGGGGTTCTGAAAATTGTCTTGTTTCTTCAACATGAATCTTTCTTAGCCCTAGCCTGTGATTTCTTTGATTATGGCAACAATTTGGTAGGCTTAGAATATATTTATTTATAGTTAGTTTCATGTGTTAAAAACCACACCCAACATGTAGTTTCAAATTATGCTATACTTACTTTATTGACTTCTTAGTAACTCTGTGACCCCTCTTCCTCAATTTGGTGGAAGCTACATTGAAGTCATTTGAAATACACTCAGTCTAATCATTGTTACAAAGCTGAATGACTTTGTTGAGCTGAGTTTTACTCAAATGGTAGTCTTCCAGCTCCTTTCAATCTTATCTGGTAACTGCTTGGGACAGGAGCAATTTAACATTTTTTTTTCCTTTAGTATTCTGTCTTAATTTGAGTTCTTCCAAATAAAATTCTAAGGAAAGAATTTGAGTTAAAATACAGAAAATTGAGGGATCAAGGAAAACTCTGATGGGAGGTTTGGAACTGGGACTGGGAAGCCAAACAGCCAAATAAATATATGTTATCAAACTATCTAACACTTTGAGTTACAAAGCATAATCATAAGGGGAAAATATGAAAAATACTATAGAAAACTGGCCTCAGATTTTCAAATTCCCTCACTCACAGAGAAGAGCAAGGGTTTTGGGTTACTTACACACCAATCTTCATCAATCATTGTTTAAAGACTGTTCCCAATGAGACATTTATTTCCCAGGCATTAATGTAGGGAAGTGGAAAGGGAGTTAGGTAAGATCTTGCTATATATTCCAACTGTTTATACTTTGTCAATTCCTTTACATTTCTTGTAGCAAATTGGAAAAGTACTTGCCTAGTTCATCCCTTTCTTATAGTTCCTTAATGCAGCTAATAACAACTAACAACCATTATTTATGTTTTGTTATCCAATCTTTTCCATAAGAACTAAAAACTTAATAGTTGCAGTCTTTCATCCAAACTATGATGGGTGAAGTTTAGGCAGACAATACCCCACTGCATAAAATAAAGAAGATGAAAAAGCCAAAACTAAAATGTGCAAAAACTTAGAGAAGTACCTTAAAATAAAATCTAAATGACCAATAAACAAATAAAAAGATTCTCAAATTTATTAGGCTGGGCGCAGTGGCTCATGTCTGTAATCTCAGCACTTTGGGAGGCCAAGCTCAGCAGATTGCCTGAGGTCGGGAGTTCGAGACCAGCCTGGCCAACATGGAGAAACCCCATCTCTACTAAAAATACAAAAAAAAAATTAGCTGGGCGTGGTGACGCGCACCTATAATCCCAGCTACTCAGGAGTCTGAGGCAGGAAAATCACTTGAACACGGGAGACAGAGGTTGCAGTGAGCTGATATCATGCCACTGCACTCCAGCCTGGATAACAGAGTGAGACTCTGTCTCAAAAAGAAAAAAAAAAAAAAAAAAAAAGAATTTATGGCAATACAAATAAACTTAAACCCACCAAAAAGACATATTGAAAAGTATGAGATGAAATAAGAGTTTTCATATTATCATATGATGTGTCAGTCAACTTGTAAAAACACTTTATAAAATAATTTAACTTTATTTTTATAGATTTAGGGGATGCAAATGCAGTTTTGTTAGATGGATATACTGTGTAGTGGTGAGGTCTGGGTGCTTAGTGTACCTATTACCTGAATAGTGAACACTGTACCCAATAGATACTATTTCATCCTTCACACTACCTCCCTTCCTTCCCTTGTTTTGGAGTCTCCAGTATGTATTATTCTCTTCTGTATTTCCATTGTATCCATTGTTTAGCTCCCACTTATCAGTGAGAGCATGTGGTATTTGATTTTTTGTTTTTGAATTATTTCACTTATGATAATGGCTTTAAGATCCAACAGTATTGCTGTAAAAGACATTTCATTCCTTTTGTGGCTGTGTAGTATTCCATTTGTGTGTGTGTGTGTGTGTGTGTGTGTGTATCACATACTCTTTATCCAATCCTCCACTTACGAACACTTGTGTTGCTTCCATGACTTCGTTACTGCAAACAGTGCTGCAATAAATATATCAGTGCAGGTCTCTTTTCGACATAATGATTTCTTTTCCTTTGGGTAGATACCCACTAATGGAATTGCTGGATTGAAGGGCAGTTCTATTTTAAGTTCTTTGAGAAATCTCCATACTGTTTTCCATAAAGGTTGTACTATTTACATTCCCACTAACAGTGTATAAGCATTCCTTTTCTCCTCATCTTCATCAACAGTTGTTATTTTTTGACTTTTTAGTAATAGCCATTCTAACAGGTGTAAGATGGCATCTCATTGTGGTTTCAATTTGCATCTCTCTGATGATTAGTGAGTTGGCACTTTTTCATGTTTGTTAGACACTTGTATGTCTTCTTTTGAGAAATTTCTGTTCATATAATTTGCTCACTTTTTATTGATATTTGTTTGTTTGCTGCTGGTGCTTCCTGTAGATTCTGCATATTAATCCTTTGTCAGATGCATAGTTTGCAAATACTTTCTCCCATTCTGTAGCTTGTGTTTACTCTGATGATTATTTCTTAAGCTGTGCAGAAACTGTTCAGCTTAATTAAGTCCCATTTGTCTATTTTCATTTTTGTTGTGTTTGCTTTTGAGGACTTAGTCATAAACTCTTTGCCTAGGCCAATATCCAGAAGACGTTTTCTTTTAGAATTATTTTAGTTTCAGGTGTTTCATTTGAGTCTTTAATTCATCTTAAGTTAATTTTTGTATATGGTAAGAAATATGGGTCCAGTTTTATTCTTTTGTATATGGCCATCCAATATTCCCAGCATCATTTATTGAGTAGGGTGTCCTTTCCCAGTGTATGTGTTTGTTGGCTGTATTGAGGATCAGTTGGTTGCAGACATGTAGCTTTACCAAATTTTATTTTTTATTTTTTATTTTTTATTTTTTTGAGACGGAGTCTCGCTCTGTCGCCCAGGCTGGAGTACAGTGGCCGGATCTCAGCTCACTGCAAGCTCCGCCTCCCGGGTTTACGCCATTCTCCTGTCTCAGCCTCCCAAGTAGCTGGGACTACAGGCGCCCGCCACCTCGCCCAGCTAGTTTTTTGTATTTTTTAGTGGAGACGGGGTTTCACCGTGTTAACCAGGATGGTCTCTATCTCCTGACCTCGTGATCCGCCCGTCTCGGCCTCCCAAAGTGCTGGGATTACAGGCTTGAGCCACCGCGCCCGGCTACCAAATTATTTTCTAAATAAAGCCACATACCTAGAAAATAATTTGACATTCTGAATTATAGTTGAAGAAGCATACTCTAGAACTCAACAATCTTGCCACTGCACGATAACTCATTGTAATAGTATTTATTTCTGGATAGCCTTTGGGCTGTGTACAGTTTTCCTTATTTTAAGCTAAATAAAGCAAACAGGTGTTTGTTTTATAAGTATTATTTTGCACCATACCTACATATTTATGCACTTTATGCAAGCATGTTACATAATTGTTCCAATATAAAAATATATATGTGATCACAAAAACCTATCAATATACTTTACTATAATCTGTCAAACAAAGAAAATTCACATGTTCCTGTTAATGCAGAAAATATATTGACAATATTCAACATTCACTGGTAATGAAATAAAACCTATATGTACACTAGAATTGAGAAAGATCATTCCTAAACCTATTAAAGTTATTGATCAAAATCTTTCAGTAAATCTCGCACTTCAATAAATATTGAAAGGCTTTTCTTTAAAATCAAGAACTGAATGAGACAAAGATATTGACTGTCACTGCTCATATCGATATTATAATAAAGGGTTTAGTTAAGGAAATAAGATTACTGGATAAAAGATGAATTCAGGTCAATTATCTACATTGCTTTATACTAGCAAACAAAAATATGTGCCTTTGATTAAATCTAACAATGTATGTGAATTCATGAAAAAAATGGAATTTTATGTAAACAAATCTAAAACAGTGAAATATCAACAATGTCATATGATTCAACTTAATATACCAATGAAGAAGACACAATATTATAAATTTGACACTTTTCTCATTAATTTGTATAGTAATTTGTTGTCCAATCAAAACCCAACATGAGGTAACTCTAAAGTCTATATGGTTTCTAGAAAATACTTCTTATTAAGAAGGTACAAACACACTTACCCTACCAGAAATTAGTATAAAATTATGATATTAACCAAGAAGCAACAATGGTATATGGACAAGGAAATAGTCAATGAGGCAGTATTAGAAGCTTTGGAACTGACTCCTCATTTTTGCCCATCTCAATATACATCTGAGTTGCCTCTGTAGATCAGTTGGAGGAAAGAATGGATGGTTTCATGAAGAGTAGTTGGACAAGTGGGTATCTATTTAGAAAAATATAAAGTTTGGATCCTTCATGCTGTATACAAAAATCAAATCCAGGTAACAAAATTCTGAAGTTGTGAAAAATAGAGCTTTAAATCTTTTAGAAGTAAATATAAAAGATATTTGTGATGTTAAGGTAGGAAAGGATTTATTAAACAAGATATAAAAAGTGCAACTTACAAAGGAAAAGATTGATAGATTTAAGGTCTTCTATCCATCACAGGCATCATTTGAAAAGTGTAACTAAAAGCCACAGAATTTTAACATATAAAACTGGCATAAGATTTGTATAGAGGACAAATCAAGTACTCTTACAAATGAGGAGAGAAAATCAACCAAATTAAATTTTGGGCAAAAATCAAGGCCATGCACTTTACATGAGAAATAAATACATGACATAAATATAAAAATCTGCTGAACTTAATTTGAATATGAGAGAAGCAAATAAAAGATATATCAAATTATCATTTTTAGCTAATCACATTGACAGAACTTTAAATATTTTGCTTATAGTTTTGTATGTGGTGCAGTGGGAGCTATCACACAGAGAGGGCAGGAATATAGATTGGGAAATCACTGCAGACAAATTTAAATTCATTCAGTGAAGCTAAAGATGTGAGCCTTATCACCAAGTAAGTTTATTTCTAGGTATGTACTCTAGAGAAATTCTTGCCTGAATGCTCAAGGAGTCATATATAGAATGTTTATAGCTGTATTTTCTATGATGTCAACAAAACTAGGAAAATTCCAAATGCTCATCATCAGTAATACTTTTCACATAAAGATATCAGCATGCAAAACATAGTGTATATTTTAAGAATACACACATGTGAAGTGATTTTTTTAAAAAAACAATTGTATGATAAGTACAAAAACTGGAGTTATGATTATGCCAGAGAGGAGGAACAAGTGGGTAGGGTCAGTGAGTAGTACACAGACTGTCCTTGGTATTGATAATTCAGTTACTTGATTTATTTTATTATTTATATCTATAAAAATATTAAAATATTCCTAAGTATAAGTGAAAAGTTTCACAATAAATTTTGAAAGAGAGAGTAAATTGCTGCCCAGAAGGCCCAAATGGGTTGGGAAACAACAGTGTCAAATAACTTGAATTCAATTAATTCAACTTTCTTGGCTCTGAATAATCCAGCCCTTTTGTGAACATGATTTAAAATCCAGGCCACAACCGTTAGGCTTGCAGGATTCTTTATATATATACATATATATATATATATTTTTTTTTTCTTTAGACAGAGTCTCACTCTGTTGTCCATGCTGTAGTACAGTGGTGCGATCTCAGCTCACTGCAAGCTCTGCCTTCTGGGTTCACGCCATTCTCCTGCCTCAGCCTCCCGAGTAGCTGGGACAACAGGTGCCTGCCACCACGCCTGGCTAATTTTTTTTGTATTTTTAGTAGAGGCAGGATTTCACCATGTTAGCCAGGATGGTCTCCATCTCCTGAACTCATGATCAGCCCACCTCGGGCTCCCAAAGTGCTGGGATTAGCAGGATTCTTAAACTATAATCTTAAGGCAACTCTGTCCCACTTTGCCTCTTTAAAATTAATTCAGTGGTCAATATGATATCTGCAATCTGCCTTAATAAATCCAAATGTGGCACTATATACAGATGAAACTAGCTGGTCATGAGTTGATGACTGTTATGATTGTTGATACATGCTTAGAAGTTCATTATACTATGATCTCTGTTTTTGCACTTTTGAAATTTACAATGAAAAATGTTTAAAAGAAATCCAGTGACCAAAATTATTTATTGCATGTACATAAATATTAAATCAATTCATTGACTTATAACTCTTCGTAAGTAATATAAATCATATGGTCACTTTAAGTCAGAAATTAATGTACTTTCTTAATTCAGAAATTATAATTGGTAGACCCATATAATGATAAAACTCTTAAATAATCTACCCTCCCCAGTTAAGAGATTTTTCAGGCAAACGGTCAGCAAATTCCGTAGGATTGTATTGTGGTTCATTTTCCTTTTCCTTCTCATATATCCATTTGCAAAGAAAACAGATTCTGTTCTCCCTTAGATTGGACTTTTTAGGTAGAGGGGAGAGTAAGAGGACACAGGAGAATTCTTATTTAACTCAGTGTGTGTTTAGATGGCTTTGCAGTCTATAGGCACTGCAGATGTTTAAAGCCTACTTGTTTTTAGGGCACTTTTATGGGTTTTACAGAGGTCACATTGAGAATTCCTTCTGCACTGCCCATAAGGCAGGCCATGACACTTTCCTGTCACTTCCACTACTCTCTGAACAGTTTTGTTGATGGCCTTCTCACTATGCTTAGACGACTTCTACTCTTATTCTACAGGTCTCAAGAGTATGGCTGTATTTAAAAAATTATCTTTATAACCCATCCTTCTTAATGTTAACACCATGAATGATGACTTCAGGATTGTAAAACCTAGTTTTGATTATTTTCAAACTTTCCGTCATGGCGTGGCACTGAGCTCATATCTGGTCTCTTTCAATTTATTCTTGTGTTAAAAATTACCCCAGGAGCTGAGTGACATGTTGAAACAATATCAGTGCTGGGTACGATAGTCTTTGAAAGATAATGATGAATGGAAGTTCAACAAATAATGAAGACAGGCAAATATCTTGATTAAGAAAAAATAAGCTTTCTGGAAATTAGAGCCAAATGGTAAATTTCATGTTGATTTATAGAATTCTTAGACTGAATTAGGAAACCTTTGGTTACTATTCAGGCAATGAAATATTGAAGCCTAGGAGCAAAGTGATTTATTATTAACAAATACAGATGTGTTCATAAGTATTGATCTAAATATAGATATTGCCAATAATAGTAGTTATGTTTATCATGAGATTAGTAAGGCATTTAACACTTTATTTGGTATTCACAATTTTTAGATTAGGCTTAATATATGGGCTGAGAGACAGAGGTATTAGATATCCAGTTGAATATTATTATGAAAAGAAGTTCATTATTAATTATGCTATTTTTGAAGAAAGTCACTCATAGAATAATACTGTTTCCTACTCAACATTTTAATTGATGATTTAGGTAAAAATATGTAAAATATATAAGTAACACATTAATGTACTTTTACTTTTGTGTAGTATGTAACTTTCTTGATAACTACTTGTTAAACTTCATTTTTTCGTCTTTTGTCCTTTTGTCCTAGAGCTTTGAAACTTACAGCTTAAGATAATACATCACCTTAAACAATGGTTGAATGATTCGTTCCACATACATTATTACATGAATAGTCTAGAGTAGTAGACAAATGTATTTCTCAGACATTCTGAAAAGTCAAAGTTGTAGCTCAATTATACAGTAACAGTTTTGGATATCTAGGGGTAGAGCAATTAAGGTTAATAAAAATGAGACCTTGAAAATGAGCCAAGGCATTTTAATGAAACGTGTTTCTTTTGGAATTTGAAGCACATGGTACATTGAAATGCCATATGATGATTCTGTCAAGGATATGTCAACAATAATGGATGATACCTCTCCCTGTTGGTCTGTAAGGTGACTTTTTTTCAAAGAGAATCTTATTATAATCAGTTGAACACCATATGGCATGTAGACTATAATAGCTAGTTTATCTTTGCCTCTCTTCTGTGAGCAAGACTCCGCACTTTCTCTGATTCTTTTCCAAATGGAAGTTCTTTTCCAAATGGAAGTTCAGACCAACCTTCAGCATTTTTGAAAATGTAAAAAAGGAACTTTATAATGAGTAGAATTTAAGTGCATAAAAAGACCCAAATTTATTTCCTTTTATCTTATCAACTTTATTTCACCAGTCCATCTATATCTATTTTACAACACTTAAGAAAATAAAAAAGAATGGACAGAAAAAAAGAAACAAGAGATAAAGAAAGGTAATAGAAAAATAATTTTAAAATAAAGGATAAGAAAAGAAAAAACATGAAAAGAAAAATGCTCAACTTATTGATAAAAATTACTAGAAATAGAAAAGGAGGCCATTCTTGTGCGATTGAGGTGGTATCTATCACATTGTAGTTTTGGTTTGCATTTCTCTGATCATTAGTGATGTTGAGCACCTTTTCATACGCTTATTGGCCATAGTAGATGTTGGCATGGATGCAGTGAAAGTGAACACTTCTACATGCTGGTGGGAATGTAAACTGGTACAACCATTATGGAAAACAGTGTGGAGGTTCCTTGAAAAACTAAAAGTAGAGCTACCATTTGATCCAGCAATCCCACTATTGGGTATCTACCCAGAGGAAAAGAAGTCATTATATGAAAAAAAAAAAACTTGCACATGCATGTTTATAGCAGCACAGTTCACAGTTGCAAAAATGTGGAACCAGCCCAAATGCCCATCAGTCAACAAGTTGATAAAGAAATTGTAAGATATGTGTGTGTGTGTGTGTGTGTGTGTGTGTGTGTGTGTGTATACCATTGAATACTACTCAGCTATAAAAAGGAATGAATTGATGGCATTTGCAGCAACCTGGATAGGATTAGAGACTATTATTCCAAGTGAGGTAACTCAGGAATGGAAAACCAAACATCATATGTTCTCATTCATAAGTGGGAGCTAAGCTATAAGGATGCAAAGGCATAAGAAGAATACAATGGACTTTGGGGACTTGGAGGGGAAGGATGGGAAGGGGGTGAAGGATAAAGACTACAAATTGATTATTGGGTTCAGTGTATACTGCTTGGGTGCTTGGGTGATAGGTGCACCAACAATCTCACAAATCACCACTAAAGAACTTACTCATGTAAGCAAATACCACCTGTTCCGCCAAAAGCTATGGAAATAGAAAAAATTTTAAAAAAGAAATATGAAAGAAGGAAAAACAAACAAAATAGGAGTACGTCTTTGTTCTCCCTTTCTCTTCACATCACTCTCAATGCATACACATTGCTTCTAGATGAACAACACTCACTTTGTCAGATTACACAGCAATTTATGTTATTCTTTTAAAAAGTGGTAATTGTACTTTTTAAGGCAGTAGACTATATATTCAGTTAGGTTCTAATCTAAAATGCAGTGTCCAAAACACCTCACATAGCAAATGTTTTCTAAATGGAAGCTTATTATACAGTGAGATCACAGTCCAATTAACATTGCAAAGTTATATCATTTTAATCAACATTTTCTATTTGTCTATAAAAAAGATAAGGATGTGAATGTGTGGGTGTATGTGTATAAATATGAGTATATGGTTGACGTCACTTCATTGCATTGCTTAAGCAGGGAAAAAAGGCTAAAATCATAAAGATTTCAAAAGTACTCTGGAAAAAAAATGAAGTAATTAGGTAATTGGATAAATGCTAACATTCTCTAATACAATACAGAGGAAAATTATATAGTGCTATAGTAAAGGTCAGGATTGGGAGAAAGGGTCAGCATAAGGAGTCATGAGGCCAAACAAGTTCTAAATGTATGTGTAGACTGACCAAAATAAAGTTTTAAATTACTTATGCTTAATAGTGGAATGTATTATATAATGTGTATTGGTATCTGGGTAAACTAAATAATATTTAAGTACCTTTACCAGATAGACAAAGGCTGTAACTTTGAATTTATGTCTTGGTGGGTTCTAAAGGTTCAAAAAATCTTTCTCTGAGTGTGGAGAACAGTAGGAGAAAGTGAAGAATCCAAGTAAGAATATGAGAAAGACTGATACCGTGACTGAGAAGTTCAAGGATTTTATAACAAGACTGTAAGGAACTGTAAATCGATTCTAGGATTGGAGCACAAGTTCTGATTTTCAAGATGAAACTACATGAAATAACTTTAGTGGTGTAGCTCAGATGAATCAAATGGCTTGGCAGGAAGCAAGAGTGTTAACAAATGGACTTCAAATTTCCCAGTCCTTAAATCCCCTGGAATAAAAGAAAAGAGAGACAGCAAGAGCCTGAGTAAGACCATTAAAATTCATTTCTACATTTAATTTGGTGATGAACTTGGAGGAAAATAATCTATTACTCTATGTTCTTTAAGTGGAGCTATAATTTAATATAACCTGTTCAATAACTTTTAGGTTCCCGACTTTCAAACTTTTAAACTTTTTAGACCACATCTAAAATACTACATTTTGCCAAATCTGATCTATATACATTCACACCCATACTACTGATAAAAGCTTTCCTGAAATACTGCTTGCTGTGATAAAGAGTGAGATTCTGCTTTTGATGTTTGACTGCTCACAGATTTCATATCCTACCATTCCCCGCTTTGTCTCTTACCTCACATCTAGGAAAACTAGTAAGAAAGCTGACTCTTTGGGGCTAAGATGGGTGTGGGATTTCAAACCGCCCAAGGCTCAGATGACACGTGGGAATCGTCACCGCAGCTCAGCTCCCTAACCGCTGTAAAAGCCTCATCCATTCTTCTTTCATGACTCTCTTAAGTCATTTTTGAACCTGCCTGGGAGCTTTCCTACTTTCCTCAGAAATCCTTTGATGTGGATAATAAATCTTTCACACTGTCTTGGTGCATATGTGCCATCATTAGTGTCCGTAAATGACCAAAATTTTTGAGCCATTTCACTTCTTTAAGGTGAATGTGACATTTTCCTGTGTGTGATGAATTTTGTATTTTCTACTCCACTTCATTATATTTCATTTAAAATAATACCAATTATTATAAACTGATTTTAAAGCCCATTAATTTGTTGTATATATCAAATGAAAATTCCAGTTCCAAATAAGAAAATTAAAAATTCTGACCCTTGGTAAAAGCATTGCTGTAATTTTTGTGTGACTTTTTTACTCTCTCCACTTATGAAAATGCCTCTCTCTTGTCTTATAGGACACCACTTTCTTCTGGCTCCCCATCTACTTTCACATTCTACTTTTTAAAGTTATAATTCCCCCAGAATTTTGCCTTTTAACATTTCTGACAGTCGTCCCGAGTATTATGATCTACTTTATTGACTGAATTTGGCCTTGGTGTTTGTGTCCCAGAATTAAACTTCCAATTAAGACCTATCTGCTAAGACCAAACCTGAATATTCAGCTTACTGCAAAATATTTCCATGTAGCTGTCCTCATAAACACTTGAAAAGGTTACATTTATTTTCTCACCCTTCAACTCACTCTTTTCCCAAATAATCTCTCTCTGGTAACAAATGACTTTATTGTGTTCTCACATTTTATTGATTTTTAAATTATTTATTTAAAAAACTTTATTTTAAAACAGTTTTAGATTTATGCAAACATTGTAAACATGAGTTCTCATTTATTGCACGCCCATTTTCCTACGATGTCTTACATTTGTATGCTACATTGTGTAGTAGATTTGTTAGTTAATGAACCAATATTGATCTATTATCATTAACTAAAGTGTGTACTTTATTCTCATTTCTTAAGTTTTTACCTAATATTCTTTCTCTCTTTCATGATACCATACAGAAACTGCATTACACTGAGTAGGCATATCTTCTTAGGTTTCTCTTGACTGTGATAGTTTCTCAGGCTTTCCTTGTTTAGATGACCCAGAAAATATTGATGTATTTTATAGAATGTCACTAATTGAAATTTATCTGGTATTTTGTTCATAATTAGACTTGGAGTTATGGGCTTTTGAGAGGTGAGTGTCACTTTTCACCACATCATATCAAATGTACATATTATCAAAATAACAATGACTTATTATTGCTGATAACCCTAATCACCTGACTAAAGTAGTATTTCTCCTATTTATTCACTGTAAAACTACTGTTTTCCTCCGTTTTCTTTTGGAAGGAAATGCAATGCCTACTTCAACAAGAGAACTAATTTTCCACCTCCTTGAGCATGGAGTAGTTACGTAAATTATTTAAAATTATTCTGCACAGAAAATAGGTCTATTCTTACCCATTTGTATATTGAGCCAATCCTTATATCAGTAGGAACTCATAGATATGTATTTTATATTCCAGATTTCAATAAAATTATACTTTATTTTGTTGCTCAAATTGTTCCGACTTTGTCCATTTAGAGATCTTTCAGTTATTTCCTGTGAGGTTTTTTTTTTTTTTTACATTAATCAGTTGCTTGTATTTGTATTAGTCTATTCCTAGACTATCTATTCTATACCTATGATCCTATATAGGTTTATTCTTCCAACAAAATCTCAGTCTTAATTACTGTAGCTTTATATTAAGTCCTGAAATTGGGTAATGTGAGTATAGCAACTTTGTTTTTTTTTATCTTCAATATTATGTTTACTGTTTTATATCTTTTAACTTTCTGTAGAAACTTTACAGTCAGTTTGTCAATATCTACAAATAACTTGCCATTTTGATTGAGAGTATGCTGATCTATAAATCAAGATGAAAATAATTGAAATCTTAAGTAATTAGTCTTCAGATTCATAAATACAAAATTTGTCTCCATTTATTTAAATCTTCTTTGGTCAGTTCATCAGAGGACTGCAGATTTCTGCATATAGATCCAGTACCTACTTAATTAGATTCACATGTATTTTATTTTTTGGTGTAACTCTACATGGTACTATGTTTTTAATTTCAAATTTCAATTGTTTATTGCTGGTTTAAAGGAAAGCAATTAACTTTTGCATATTAATTTTGGATCCTGCAACAGTGCTATATTTGTCTAGTTCAGGAGATTTGTTGTCAATTCTTGGGTATTTGCTATCGAGTCAACAATGTCATGTGAGAATACTCTTTTCCAGAGTGGTTGTACTAGTTTACATTCCCACCAGCAGTGTAAAAGTGTTCCCTTTTCTCCACATCTATGCCCACAAATATGATTTTACATATATACACACACACACACACACACACACATACATACACACACACACACACATATATATATATACACCTTTTGTTTAATTTTTGTTTAATTTTCTTGATTCTTGTTATAGATCATAGTGGGATAGTGCCCAATTACTTGCCATTAAGCATCTGACATTAATATAACTACTCCAGCTTTTTTGTGATTAGCATTAGTATGGTATATTTTTCTCTGTCACTTTACCTTTTTTTACTTCAATAGTGTGGAGGTACAGGTGGTTTATGGTTACTTGGATGAATTCTTTAGGAGTAGTTTCTGAGATTTTGGTGTACTCGTCACCCAGGCAGTGTACACTGTACCCACTGTATAGTCTTTTATCCTTCACCCCCTCCCAGCCTTCCCCCCAAGTCCCTAAAATTTATTATTATCATTCTTATGCCTTTGCATTCTCATAGCTTAGCTCCCATTTATAAGTGAGAACCTGTAATATTTCCATTTCACTTCACTTAGAATAACGGCCTCCAGCTCCATACAAGTTGCTACAAAGGCCATTATTTTGTTCCATTTTATGGCTGAGAAGTATTCCGTGGTGTATATATATAGCACATTTTCTTTATCCACTTTTTTGTTGATGGGCATTTAAGTTTGTTCCATAGTTTTGCAGTTGTGAACTATGCTACTATAAACATGCATGTGCATGTGTCTTTTTCATATAATGACATTTTTTCCTTTGGGTAGATACCCCACAGTGGGACTGCTGGATCAAATGGTAGTTCACTTTTAGATCTTTAAGGAATCTTCATACTGTTTTCCACAGTGGTTGTACTGGTTTATATTCCCACCAGCAGGGTAAAAGTTTTCCCTTTTCACCACATCCACACCAACGTGTATTATTTTTTAACTTTTTAATTATGGCCATTCTCACATGGTATCTCATTGCGGTTTTAATATGCATTTCATGATAATTAGTGATGGTGAGCATTTTTTCGTGTTTGTTGACTGTGTATCTTCTGATTATGAGACTGATGTGCTGCCTGCTGTGCTATGGAGGCACTGCTTGTTTGTACATCTTTTTTTGAGAATTTTGTATTCATGTCGTTTCCCCATTTTTTGATGAGAATATTTGTTTTTTTTTCTTGATGATTTGTTTGAGTTACTTTTAGACTCTGGATATTGGCTCTTTGTCAGATGCATAGTTTGAGAATATTTTCTCCAACTCTGTGGGTTGTCTGTTCACTCTGCTGATTATTTCTTTTGCTGTGCAGAAGCTTTTCAGTTTAATTAGGTCCCTGTATTAGTCAGAGTTCTCTAGAGGGACAGAATTAATAAGATATATTGATATATGAAAGGAAGTTTATAAAGGAGGATTGACTCACATGATCACAAGGTGAAGTCCCTCGATAGGGCATCTGCAAATTGAGGAGCAAGGAAGCCAGTGGTGGACCAGTCCAAGCCCCAAAACCTCAAATGTAAGAAAGCTGATAGCACAGGCATCAGTCTGAGGTCAAAGGCCTGAGAGTCCATGGCAAACCACTGGTTTAAGTTCAGGTGTCCAAAAACTGAAGAACTTGGAGTCTGATGTTTGAGGGCAGGAAGCATGCTTCACGGAATAAAGATGAAGGCCAGAAGACTCAGCAAATCTGCTCTTCCATCTTCTTCTACCTGCTTTATTTTAGCCATGCTGGCAGCTGATTAGATGGTGATAACCCAGATTGAGGATGAGTCTGCCTCTCCCAGTCCAGACTCAAGTGTTAATCTCCTTTGGCAACACCCTTACAGACACACCTGGGAATAATGCTTTGCATCCTTCAATCCAGTCAAATTGGCACTCAGTATTAACCATCACGGTACCATTTATTTATTTTTCCTTTTGTGGCATTTGCCTTAGGGTTCTTAGTCATGAATTATTTGCCTAAACCAATGTTCAGAAGAGTTTTGAGATGTTATCTTCTAGAATTTTTATGTTTCAGGTGTTAAGATTTAAGTCTTTGATCCATCTGGAGTAGATTTTTGTATAAGGTAAGAGATGAGGATTCAGTTGCATTCTTCAACATGTGGCTTACTAGTTTTTCCAGCACCATTAATTGAATATAGCCTTTCCCAACTTTATGTTTTTGTATGCTTTATTGGAGATCAGTTGGCTGTAAGTATTTGGCTTTATTTCTGGGATCTCTATTCTCTTCCATGGATCAGTGTGCCTACATTTATACAAGCTGTTTTGATAACAGTAGCCTTGTAGTTTAATATGAATTTGGTGATGTGATGTCTCCAGATTTGTTCTTTTTGCTTAGTATTGCTTTGGCTATTCAATACCTTTTTGGCTCCACAGGAATTTTACAATGTTTTTTCTAGTTCTGTGAAAAATGATGATGGTGTTTGATGCGAATTCCATTGAATCTGTAGATTGCTTTGGGCAGTATAGTCATTTTCACAATATTGATTCTACCCATCCATGAGCATGAGATGTGTTTCCATTAGTTTGTGTCATCTATGATTTCCTTCAGCAGTGTTTTGCAGTTTTCCTTGTAGAGATCTTTCACCTTCTTGGTTAAGTATATTCCTAAGGTGGTTTTTTTTTTCTTTTCTTTTTTTTTATTATTATTGTACTTTAAGTTCTAGGGTACATGTGCACAATGTGCAGGTTTGTTATATATGTTTACATGTGACATGTAGGTGTGCTGTACCTGTTAACTCATCATTTACATTAGGTATATCTCCTAATGCTATCCCTCCCCACTCCCCCTACCCCACAACAGGCCCTGATGTGTGGTGTTCCCCACCCTGTGTCCAAGTGTTTTCATTGTTCACTTCCCACCTATGAGTGAGAACATGCGGTGTTTGGTTTTCTGCCCTTGTGATAGTTTGCTGAGAATGATGGTTTCCAGCTTCATCCATGTCCCTACAAAGGACATGAACTCACCCTTTTTATGGCTGCATAGAATTCCATGGTATACATGTGCCACATTTTCTTAATCCAGTCTATCATTGATGGACATCTGGGTTGGTTCCAAGTCTTTGCTATTGTGAATAGTGCCACAATAACCATATATGTGCATGTGTCTTCATAGTAGCATGATTTATAATCCTTTGGGTATATGCCCAGTAATGGGATGGCTGGGTCAAATGGTATTTCTAGTTGTAGATCCTTGAGGAATCACCACACTATCTTCCACAATGGTTGAAGTAGTTTACAGTCGCACCAACAGTGTAAAAGCATTCCTATTTCTCTACATCCTCTCCAGCACCTGTTGTTTCCTGACTTTTTAATGATCGCCATTCTAACTGGTGTGAGATGGTAGCTATTCTAAAAGAGATTGAGTTCTTGATTTCAATCTCAGCTTGGTTGTTGGTAGTGTATAGTACTGCTACTGATTTGTGTCCATTGACTTTGTATCCTGAGACTTTACTGGATTCATTTATCATGTCTAGGACCTTTTTGGGTTTTCTAGCTATATGATCATATCATCAGTGAACCGTGATAATTTGAGTTCCTCTTTTCCAATTTGGATGCCATTTATTTCTTTTCCTCTTGTCTAATTGTTCTGGCTAAGACCATGACATGGTTTGGCTGTGTCCCCACCCAAATATCATGTTGAATTATAGTTCCAATAATTTCCACATGTCATGGGAGGGACCTGGTGGTAGGTAATTGAATCATGGGGGCAGGTCTTTCCCATGCTGTTCTCCTGATAGCAAATAAGTCTCACAGGATCTGATGGTTTTTATAAAGGGGAGTTCCCCTACACAAACTCTCTTGCCTGCCACAATGTAAGACAGGACTTTTCTCCTCATTTGCTTTCTGCCATGATCGTGAGGCCTCCCCAGCCATATGGAATTGTGAGTCCATTAAACCTCCTTCCTTTATAAATTACCCAGTATCAAGTATATCTTTCTTAGCATCATGAGAACAGACTAATTTAGATTGCCAGTACTATGTTGAATAGAAGTGGGTAAAGGGGGCATCCTTGTTACTTTTAAACTATCTGAGTCTTTTTATTTAAAGTTGGCTTCTGATAAATAAGAAACAGTAGGTCTGTTTCTATATCTACTCTGACAACCTACTTCTTTCAATTTAGACCAGTCACATTTGAAGTGCTTATTAATATAGTTGAATTAATACCTAACATATTTTCTATTTGTTGCATTTTTAATTTTTTTCTCTCTTCTCTGGTTCTAATTTAGTATTTTATGTAATTCAATGTAATATCCTATAGGATTTAAATATTTTTTTAAATATTTTGTTTTAGTGCTTGCCTTGGAGCTTTCAAAATACAATTTTAACTAATCTGTCTAGCTTCAGATTATATATTTTACTGCTTCACAGGTAGTACAGTACCTTAGGAAGGAGTTTTCTCAATTTCTTCCTCCTATTATGACATTCCTGTTAATAATGCTCATATTGTACTGGTGCTTAATGCATGGGGTGCTTACCACTTAAACACTAACATATTAGTAACATTATTATTAATATTTCAGTTATCCTTTAGATAAATAAAGAATAAGGAAAATAATTTTGACTTCCTTTTTCCTTCTCTGACATTCTTGCTTTTTAAATGTAGATCAATGTTTCTGAGGTATATCACTTTCCATCCTCCCTGAAAAATTGATTTTAATATTTCCTGTTGGACTGGACTGCTAGCAAATAATTTTTAGTTTTTCTTTCAGAAGGTGTTTATTTATCCTTTATTTCTGAAGGATAAATTTGCTGGATATAAAACTCTAGGTGTTTTTGTTTGTTATTTGCTTTCGTTTGGTTTTTGGTTCTCTCCACTTAAATAATTTAGTCGTTCTTTTTGTCTGCGTGAATTCTGATAAGTCTACTGTAAATTTTACTCTTGAATCTTACAGGTAAGCAAATACTTCTTTTACCTCTTGCTATGTATTTTTAAAGATTTTCTTGTTGTCTTCTATTTTCTGTAGTTTGATTATAATATAACTAGGTATGTATTTTTTGGTAATTATCCTCTTTGGTGTTCTCTGAGCCTCCTGAAATGATGACTTCATGCCTCTCATTAAATTCAGCAAATTCTTAGAAAATATTGCTTTGAATATTTCTTCTGCTCCACTTCATGTTTTTACTCCTTCTGGTATTCCCATTACATGTGTGTTACAACTTTTGATATTGGCCCTTTTTCTGATGTTCTGTTTTCATTTTTCTTTCAATCTTTTTACATCTCAGTTGGGGCAGTTTATAATGACCTTTCCTCAGACTCAGTTATTCTTTCCTTCTCTATGTCCAGTCTACTAATGAGCTCATCGGGGCATTCTTTACTTCTGTCGTAGTGTTTTCTTTGATTTTTAGCATTTTGTTTTGATTTTTTCTTATAGTTCCCATCACTGCTTACACCCACTTGTTTTTGCATGTTTTTTTTTTTCACTAAAGTCCAAACATATTAATCATAGTTATTTTAAACCCAATGTCTGATAATTCTAACATCTATGTCATGTATCAGTCTGGTTCTTGTCCTTATTAGATCTCTGCAGTCTGGGGTTTTTCTGGCCTTTAACATGCCTTGTAAATTTTTTGTTGAATATCAGGTAATAAGATTTGAGGTAAATTGGCTTTTAGTGTGAGATTTTATGTTGATCTGACTAGAAGACAACGTTTAGTCTTGCCTCTAGTTATCTCTTTCACCATTTTCTTTTGGCCTTACCTAGAATCTCTTTTTTTACAGTCAGTATCTGACAGCTCTTTCAGGCTGCCATCCATTCTCACTATACTGGAGTATTGTTTGGATAGTGGTGAGGTATAAAGGATGGAAAGTGTTCTATAATCTTATAGTTAAATTCAATCTTTTAGTAGTTCAGTGTCCCCAGTCTTTGATCTTCACAATAGTTCTTTTAGTGGTACAGCTTGTGTTTCGTTGTTGTCATTGTTGTTTCTTTTTTGATGTTTGAGACAATAAGGCTAGAGAATGCTGGAGTCTGAGAAATATCTTTTCCCCAAGTAGAATAAATCTGTCATCATGCTTTTCTTCCTCCTATGTTATGAAGACTACCCTAGGGATATTTCACAATGATTACTTTTTCTCTTCCATTGCCAAGATTCTTTCTTCATTATTCATGGTGATAACTCCTGATGGGGTTCCTGGGGATAAAGCCATGAAAGTGTGGGGGCCCTCTTAAGTAGTTCCTCACTCTCATGCTAATCCACACTTAGCCTCCAATAGTTTGTCAAAATTCTCATTTAGATATTAACTAGTTTATGGCTCCAGAACCTTCTGTTCCAGGTTAGCAGATCTTGGCCATATTTGTTTCGATTCTCCTGTTTCTCCATATTTTAGTGTGTCAACTCATTCTATCTACAACCTCAGGTCTCATGTGAGTTCAAGACAGATTGTTGATTTTTTCACTTACTAGTTATAAGGACAGGAGTGGCAAGTTCTATGTTTTTCTTTTTCTAAATCAGAGCTGAAAGTGGATGATAGATTTGTTTCTTAAATTCAAAATCATTTTAGATTTTTCAAAAAGTTATAGCCAGATTTCTCAAATACTTTAACTAGATTCCCCAAATGTTGACATTTCCTCCATTTGCATTGTCATTCTTCCTATTTCTTGGTCTGCATTACATATATATTTTCTGAATCATTGAAAGTAAGTTGTAAACAGGATATTCTTTCACCCCTAAGTAGTTTAGTTTATAATTCCTTAAAATCAGACAGTCTCATAAATAAGCAAAATACAATGATTCAATTCAGGAAATTAACATTAAAAAGCATTACTTTGTAATTTACATTCATCGTTAAAATTTCATTGCCCAATTAATGTTCCTTGTGAAAAAGAAACAAATTTTTTGTCCAGGATCAAAGCCAGGATGACATATTGCATTTAGTTGGCATTCTCATTAATCTTCTTTAATCCAGAAGAATTAATTAGCCTTTCTTTTCCTTTCATGTCCTTGACATTTTTGAAGAGTACAGGCCTTATATTTTATAAAATAAATTCACATTTTTCTGATGTCATCTTGTAATTTAATTCAAGTTATACATTTTTTTCAGAGACACCAAGAAGATATGTTGTACTTTTGGTTAAGCATTCATGAGGAGGCATGTGATATATATTTGTCATATTACTTGTGAAGTTAACTTTAATCACCTAGTTAAGGTAGTATTTGCCAGGTTTCTACATTGCAGAATTGCTGTTTTGGTGTTTGCGATTAATAAGTACCTTGTCAGGAGGTATAGTAAACATCTTATTTCTAATCAGCTGTTCATCTTCTACATTTAGTAACTATTGATAATTCTTATTTAAACAGCTATTATGTGGTTGCCAAATGGCAATTTTCTAATTTCATGTTTCTTTCTGCCTAAGTTGACATTCTATTGTTAGTAGCATTTCAAGATGATAATATAAGCAATCTGAAAATTTTTTTTAATTTCTTTTTTTCTAATCAATTATGCTGGCCAATCATATGGCAACTGCTTGACTAATAGATAGCAAATAAAGTAGATAAGGCATTACTATTTCTATAAAATTAATGTCCTAAAGGGCTTTTGAAAAGTCACAGGGTAAAAGTATTCAAAAACAAGAAGAAAAAAATAAACAAAACCTCCAGGATAGCTATGCAATGATTTCACAGCATTACCCACCTAACTGAGAAAGCCTGACACTTTGTGAAGAAGCAGCTACGGGGCTTAAAATCCATAAAATGGGGTCAGATTCAGGTGGTTCAAGAGTCTGAATCCTTTTACCCAATTACATCCTCCTCCGCACAGAGAAGTCTTCCTTGTCTACAGTGGGAAGGTCATTAGATGTGCCCAGAGCAATACTTTTCTTCTTAACACTAAACTAAGTGTGAATTGGTTTTATCAAATGTGTGTAATTATTTGTGAAATGCCTAGGCTTTTATGTCATGCCCCTGGAGTTTTTCAAAGAATAAAATCATATCCAGCTCCTTGTTGGATGCGACTGATTCACAGTTGGATTGAACGTAAAAGAAAATCTCTCAAAGATATCCCAAAACAACCATTGCCAAAGAGAATATCATCTAAAAGTTATTAGAGTGGATATTTGCTCCTTATCATTACTATCATATGCTTTATTGATTTCAAAGGCATTCTCTGTATTTCCTTCAGCAGCTCATATAAAACAGCCACAGAGCTATAACATCTGCTTGCCTAGATTGACATAATACATTTGAAAATCAACTTATCACAGACATTTCAGTCTACAGTTGCATTGTTTTTCTTGTTAATGTCCAGTAGCTAATGTAATATGTCATCTGTGAAAAGCCAAGCTCAGATGTTCTGATTAAGTTTGGCACCAAGGAGAATAATGACCTGCATTATCCAAAGATGTGACTGATACATTTGCTCATAGACAGAAACCACTACCAACCATGCACTTATTTAGTAAAACAGTACTAGATAGGAAACTACTTTTTTTTCTGTGTATATAAAGATTTTAAATATTGGGAACGTAAATTTATGGATAATTACTCCCAGATTCCTACTAGATAAATGACTAGACATGAATATTTTGATGCAGGTTGGCATGAACAAAATGATATTTTTAGGAGAAATCTGTGCGAGGATGCAGATGATATTTCAGTATTTAACCTCAAACACATATACACAAACATCCTTAGACACAGATTGCCCCCTTGTGTGAAAGGTAAGCCAATGTATACATCTCAGTAATGATTGAGATATTGCTGCAGGTGTTCATGGTGATGATACAGACTTAGCAATAAAAGATAAAACAGTATTTTTATTTTCTATTCAAGGAGGCAGAGGTTTAAGGTGTATTTAGGGTTTCCTTCAAAATTTAAAAAAAATTAAAAGGAAATTTGCTGTAATGAACATCTGAAAATTGGAAACAATAATTTTGTCCAAAAATGGGAATTATTAACTGTACAAATTATAACAGGAATTAAAGGAATTACAGCAAAGTATCAAAAATATTGTTTATGGATCTTCCTTATTTATCTTTATTTTGTTTATATTTTCCTAATTTCTGTAGTGATCTTATAGGAGATGGCATCTGAAATTGCTACCATTGATAATTTGTTCTGTTAATTTATTAGGAATGGATGTAAAATAGTGGATAAAACAAGGTCATCCTGTGTAATTTTCAGAAAACCTTTTCATGAAGACAGCTGTTCCCTAGAACTGCAAGACATAGAAGCATTATGAATAAACCCTATGTATGTTTTGTTAAAACAACCATTGATATTTATTAAAATTCTCAAAAATTTCCATTTTTTAACCTAGTATCTTATGGTTAAAAAGAGTAACCTGGTCATCTCATGTTTAAAATTCTATTCCAGTGCAGAAAAGCATGGACAAAAATAAAAAAAAAAAAGGAAACATTGAATGCAATAAAAATACTGTGAAAATTACTTGAAATTCTAATGACAGTGAAATAATCAAGTACATTCTTCTACTGTCACACAATTAAATATTAATTCTAAAGGAAACAACAGCAATTTTTTTTCTATATTTTCCAAGTTTTGTAAAATCTCTTGGAAATAACATAAAATAAATCCTGGAGATAATAGAGATTTTTTTTGTAAAAGAAGGTTAGCCACCATACTATTTGTTGTTACAGTAAAATAAAACAAAACAAAACACCAGCATATTTTTCCAATGGGATTTTTCCCCTCAAAAATCTTATAATCATTTGGATTTACTTACTCCCAAATAATAATTTCATTAATTTTTAAGGCTTGTAGCAGGTCAATTTTATACATAGGGAACTTAAGGAACATAAAATAAAATAATGTGGATAATGTTTACAGCAGAGTCCAAGGAAGAATTTAATTTTCCTACCTTTGTTCTTTCTTTTATACACAATTAGTCAAGATTTTTGATGATGCTAGTAATGATAAATTAGTTATCATCTGTTTTTGAAACCAGGTGTAGATTTGGATTTTATTATTTAATCAGAAACCAAAATTCCTAAATAACTTTTGGTTTATTCTGAAAAAGGTTTCTTGTCTGAAAACCCACCCTTTTCCATTGCCATTCTTGGTATATATATTATATATATTTAGTATATATATTATATATATATTTAGTATATATATTCAAATTTATACCATGAAATTTTATAACTAGCCAAACTAGGGTACATTTGTAACATAAAAACTCCTCTGCATGACTATTATTAAGAAGACCAAAAATAACAGATGTTAGAGAGGATACAGAGGAAAGGGAACTTATACACTGTTGGTGGGAATGTAAACTCTCTGGAAAACCATATGGAGATTTCTCAAATAACTAAAAATAGAGCTACTATATGATCTGGCAATCCCACTACTGGGTATCTACCCAGTGGAAAAGAAATCTTTATATCAAATAGTTACCTCCCCTTGTGTGTATCATAGCACTGTTCACAATCTCAAAAACATGGAATCGACTTAAGCATCCATTAAAGGAGAATTGGATAAGGAAAATATGCTATCTATACACAATGGAATACTATTGAACCATAAAAATAAAAAAAATCATGTATTTTGCAGCAACATGGATGGAACTGGGAGCCATTATCTTAAGCGAAACAACTCAGACACAGAAAGACAAATACGTGTTCTCACTAATAAGTGGGAGCTAAATAATAAGTACACATGGAAGCAGAGTACGGATTCACAGACAATGGGGACTTGGAGAAGTTGGGGGTTGGGAGGGTGGATAATGAGAGGTTGCTTGGTGGGTACAATATATGTTGTTCCAGTGATGAATATACTGAAGGCCCTGGCTTCATCAAAATGCAATATATCAATGTAGCGAAATTGCACTTGTACTCCATGAATAATACACAAGTTAAAAATAAAATGAAATAAATACCTTTCATCTTAAAAGAACCTCAGCATTTTGAAATGTTTCATTGATCATTACCATCAGCCATAACTAAAATTTATGATAGGGTCAATAGCCGGGAGATCATTCCATTTTTTCTTCAAAATCTGTGTGTGTGCCTGTGTCTGTGTGTGCTACACACACACATACATAAAGGAACACACACTGAGAGTTAGGAGGTATCTTTTATTCTTGGCCATTCTTGCTTATCATAACATAAGGAAAAATGTTTCCAACTCATAATACAGAAGGGAAGCTTTCTGGTAGCTACTTTTATTGAACAAGACAACTGATCATCTATGTGGCTATCGTCAAATAGGAATTTGCATGAATGTGGATTCAAAAAATGCATTTTCTCTTCTCATTTTTCCCACATCCAGATCGCAGTTAATCTCAGGGTAAGTTCACCTGGATTAAATTAATTAAAAAAATAGTTCTATCTAATTCAGTTCAATCAAATGTCAAGCAACATAAAAAAGAGGCTTGTTATTTGTAAAGTTAGCATATGTCTAGTTTCCCAAGACAGAGCACTTAAAACTTCATTTCAAAGCAAAATAAAGGGACTACATTTGACTTGTAATGTAACCAAAACTATCTAAGAACTAATTGCTCATAGGTTGTCTAGGAACTATGTTCCTACAAACATACAAAGCTCTGTTACTTTAGCCGAATTTGTACAGTGTCAGTCACAATGTCTTCTCCAACCCACAGGCTTGAGTTCTGCCCTGTTATGTCTCCCTTTTCTGATGTTCTCAAAGGAGAAGGGAAGGGTACTTTGGCCATTTTAACAACCTCCCTCATACTTTCTCCAAAATTATACTTTTGACATAAACAAGGACTGTGGTTGCAAATTTCAAAATTAGTGAACACTTGCCATTAGACATGGATTTTTAGAGTTAAATTTTTTACTGGCTAAATTTTTTAGAGTACTTGGTTTTATTTTACTCCCAGAATCAATGCCAGTTATATTTCTTTTGGGTGTGCCTTTTAAAATAGAAACTATTATTTTTGTTTTATTGTAAAATTACAACACCTATTGCATATGAAATAATGCATATAGAGCAAAAAATGTTATGTGGCATTTCATTTTGCTGGGCAGGCTGCTTGGTTTACTCATTAGCTAAATGTGTTCCTCACAAGTAACCAAACAAAAAAATGTTAAACCTGCAACTGTTGCAAAGGTAGACCAATAATCCGCTAAGATCAATGAGGCAATTATTTTTATTTTTTACAGTGTAATAAATTGGCTTTAGACTAACTATGTTTCTGAATACATTCCCACCTTTTTGAGTTTTGATCTGCTTTGATGACAACATTTGGTCCACACACATCAATAATATTATCCCACCTTTCACACCCAGTATTCTGAATCAGATTCTCAGTTCTCTTGTCCAATATATCACAACGTCCACGAGACAGCACTTAACGCTTCCTAGTTTTTTATTTATTTCAAATAAAGTTTTATTTATTTAAATATAGAATGTCAGGATTAAATGATTATTATTGATAACATTGTTTATGGAATAAAATATAACTGCCTCATCCTGTAGTAAAATTATTTTACATTTATGACCATTTAATTCTTCCCTGCCCAGACTAGTCAAGATGCTTTCTTTTTTTTGCTTCAGAAAACATTTCACAAGCAATTACCCACAAAATTGCCCTTGACAATTTGAAAGGGATTTTAAAAATGTAAATATTGAAACATTACCCAAATTATCTCTTTAAAAAGGAATGGGAGGAGATGATAGGGGAAATCGAACATGTCCCGAAAACCTAACCTCTTGTGTGCTTCATCCTCTTTTGGGGCTTTTAGGAAGTAGCTAATAAAAACCCAACAACACACATAATGGAGTAGCTATTATAAGCCCCATTTTATGAATTCGGAAATGAGGACAAAAAAGCTTAGGCAATTTGCCGAGCCCCTATCCCTTTGCCTTCTAACTATACTTGCTGTACAGCATGGGCCATAAGCTTCATTTTATAAGTTGAACTTATCGTCAAATATGTTCTGTTTACATACTGCATTAAAAAAGTGTGGCAAGAAAAAGTTACTAGATGCAAACTATCACTTAGAAATTTCTCAGAATGAAAAAGGCAAAAAATAAAAAAATAAAAATCACATCTAACTTCCACATTATTCAAATGATGCTGCTAAGTATTCCAAATTAATTGGCCTACCTATTAGTAGATGTTTGAAAACTATTAACATTGAAAGCACAGGCCTTTTTAAGTCTTCAATAAAAAGTATTATTACATCCAATTTACATGTTTAAATGCTCATCCATTAGTGATCTTTTGCACCTTAAAAATCAATCATACCTTTAAAAAACCGAATTTCATAGTATGAATCTCGGTGTTCAAATTCCTATACTTCATTCCATTTATCCTTTCAAAGACAAAGTGAGGTATTGGGGTGGGAAGAATACTGACTAGAATTCAAGACGTTTGAATTCTAATTTGAATATGCCTCTAACTACAAAGGGTAAAAAGGGTAGGAAATTTGTTTTCTCACAAGTAAACAGGTAAATGAATGCTACAGTATTTTTATTATTATTATTATTACACTTTAAGTTCTAGGGTACATGTGCATAACGTGCAGGTTTGTTACATATGTATACTTGTGCCATGTTGATGTGCTGCACCCATCAACTCGTCAGCACCCATCAACTCGTCATTTACATCAGGTATAACTCCCAATGCAATCCCTCCCCCCTCCCCCCACCCCATGATAGGCCCCAGTGTGTGATATTCCCCTTCCCGAGTCCAAGTGATCTCATTGTTCAGTTCCCACCTATGAGTGAGAACATGCGGTGTTTGGTTTTCTGTTCTTGCGATAGTTTGCTGAGAATATGGTTTCCAGCTGCATCCATGTCCCTACAAAGGACACAAACTCATCCTTTTTTATGGCTGCGTAGTATTCCATGGTGTATATGTGCCACATTTTCTTAATCCAGTCTGTCACAGATGGACATTTGGGTTGATTCCAAGTCTTTGCTATTGTGAATAGTGCCGCAATAAACATACGTGTGCATGTGTCTTTATAGCAGCATGATTTATAATCCTTTGGGTATATACCCAGTAATGGGATGGCTGGGTCATATGGTATTTCTAGTTCTAGATCCTTGAGGAATCGCCATACTGTTTTCCATAATGGTTGAACTAGTTTACAATCCCACCAACAGTGTAAAAGTGTTCCTATTTCTCCACATCCTCTCCAGCACCTGTTGTTTCCTGACTTTTTAATGATCGCCATTCTAACTGGTGTGAGATGGTATCTCATTGTGGTTTTGATTTGCATTTCTCTGATGGCCAGTGATGATGAGCATTTTTTCATGGGTCTGTTGGCTGTATGAATGTCTTCTTTTGAGAAATGTCTGTTCATATCCTTTGCCCACTTTTTGATGGGGTTGTTTTTTTCTTGTAAATTTGTTTGAGTTCTTTGTAGGTTCTGGATATTAGCCCTTTGTCAGATGAGTAGATCGCAAAAACTTTCTCCCATTCTGTAGGTTGCCTGTTCACTCTGATGGTAGTTTCTTTTGCTGTGCAGAAGCTCTTTAGTTTAATTAGATCCCATTTGTCAATTTTGGCTTTTGTTGCCGTTGCTTTTGGTGTTTTAGACATGAAGTCCTTGCCCATGCCTATGTCCTTAATGGTATTATCTAGATTTTCTTCTAGGGTTTTTATGGTATTAGGTCTAACATTTAAGTCTCTAATCCATCTTGAATTAATTTTCGTATAAGGAGTAAGGAAAGGATCCAGTTTCAGCTTTCTACTTATGGCTAGCCAATTTTCCCAGCACCATTTATTAAATAGGGAATCCTTTCCCCATTTCTTGTTTTTGTCAGGTTTGTCAAAGATCAGATGGCTATAGATGTGTGGTATTATTTCTGAGGACTCTGTTCTGTTCCATTGGTCTATATCTCTGTTTTGGTACCAGTATCATGCTGTTTTGGTTACTGTAGCCTTGTAGTATAGTTTGAAGTCAGGTAGAATGCTACAGTATTTTTAAGATCCCTGTTGGCTGATACATTATTTAAAATTATTGGAGCTAATTAAATTAACATCTTTCTTTATAAACCAACACAATATACTAAAGCTTGTCTTTGAAAAAGTAGGAGCCAATTTCCTTTTTAACTTATAAAAGATAAACTACAGAGTTTCCTTTAGTGTCAACCTCCAGTAGGGTCTTTGCTTTATTTACAGTCTTTGTAATTTATACACAGATTTTTAATATAAGAGTTAACCAACAAAATGTACTAATTATAATGTCTAATTATAATGACAAATTCTACTTGTTTTCTTTTGACAAAGAAGCTACATTATATGATTGCCAAAATGACAAGGAGGAAAACAGAATAAGAATCTCACATCTTCCTACTATTATCCATGACCTTTATGAATTAAAAGAAATGACTTATGCCATTTTTGCTGAAGACTGCATTTTCCTCTGCTTGGAATATGTTCCATATCTCCAAAATAAAATACAATTAACAGTCCTATGAAGCCAAGGAAAAGTGGCTAAGGATAATGAATCCAAAAGCAAGGTTGTAAAAATGACTCTACTTGGGATTTATTTTTTTCTAATTTGAAGATGGACATTTCTTCACTGGTTTGCCATTACTAAATTATTTTAGAATTTATTTGGCCTGCAAAGGGGTGGGGGAGTTGGAAACATCAGAAAAGGGTTTCAGGTATAGAATGTGCTGTTACCCGGGATAGCAGAGAACCAATATTGACCTGAATATTTTTCATGAAAGGAAGCTAATTTTTTGATTACCAATTGCAGGCTATATTAGCCAGAACACAGGTTAGAATATTTAATACAGATGACTGCCCATTCCCACTGCTTGGGCCAAGTAAATCAGAAGGATTGGGTTTGTGGTCCAGTAAGAATATACTTGAAAATGTCTTTAAGTTATTCTTATATGAACTGGAGTCAAGAACTAATAACCTAGAGAAATAGTTCCAAACTTGGCTATGTATTAGATATTCCTGGGGAAATAGAAATAATGCAAAATGCATCCAGCCATTCTGGTTTCTTGGGTATGGCGTAGGAAGCTGACATTTAGCAAATGCACCAGGTATTTCTGATATAAGTGGACCTCAGTGAGAAACACTGCCTTAAACAGTAGTCCATACAGTGAGGTCAATTTCTGATAAAGATTGAAAGAGGATGTTCATTGAACAATCTATTCAATCAATAGACAAAGTTACAGGTTTGAATGAAGCTGGGCATGGGTAACTTATCTATAACGGATAACGTGTAGTCCATTGTTAAAATGTAGATTCCTGGAGAATCAATCTTTGAGAGTTTGGGGTCTTGGAATATGTATTTTATAAGCCTCTCGTGCTCTGAAAATATGCCCTAGTTGATTAGCTATCTCCAATGCCACTCTCTGGGCTCTTTAAATGAGTTTTCTGGGTAATTGTAAAGCAATGAAGGAGGTACCTATCCTTTTTGTAGAAGAGTATTTTTTTTTTTTTTTTTTTTTGAGACAGAGTCTCTGTCTCCCAGGCTGGAGTGCAGTGGCGCGATCTCGGCTCACTGCAAGCTCCCCCTCCCGGGTTCACACCATTCTCCTGCCTCAGCCTCTGAGTAGCTGGGACTACAGGCGCGCGCCACCACGCCCGGCTAATTTTTTGTATTTTTAGTAGAGACCGGGTTTCACTGTGTTAGCCAGGATGGTCTCGATCTCCTGACTTCGTGATCCGCCCGCCTCAGCCTCCCAAAGTGCTGGGATTACAGGCGTGAGCCACCGCGCCCGGCCAGAAGAGTATTTTTTTTTTTAAAAAAGGTAATAGGACCAGTTGTAAGTCTCATATAAGATCCCTGTTTTAGCAAATAATCCAAATCCTAAAAGTTATTATTATCCAGATGCACTTGTCACTAGGTATAGGGGTCGGTAGACAGGCTTGTGCTTAGGGAGATTTAATAGGATAATCTAAGGACATAAGAAGGGATAATAAAATTCTAAAACACCGCCAGGTCGCATTGTCCCAATCCTCCTACATATATTTGGTTATTATTAATTTCAAAGGGCTTTGTCTAGAGCAGATATTCCCAGGCTACATCATGTGGTCAAGTCTTGCCCTCCTAAAACTTTATTGTATATATGAGTCTCTTGGGTATCTTGTTAGAATGCAGGTTCTGACTCAGTATGTCTGGGATGGGGCCTTAGATTCAGCACTTCTAATGAGCCTCCAGTTATTGCTGAGGATGTTGGTCCAAGGACTGCACTTCGAGTGGCAAGGATTTAGGCAGTGTCCGTAGGTCATGACAGCAGCCTACACTCTCAACCTTTATCATTTTCTTGTGAATGAGATTATTGATTATAGAATAAATTATCTTGAGAGCATTTAGATGCATCCCTGCCAACTCATTATACCATCCTCTCTTGGATTGGACTCCTTCATATTCTTCACTTTTAGTGCTCCCATTATTCCAACCTCTTAATAGCTCCTCAAAATATTTAATTCACAAACACTGCCACAGTTTTAATTTACAGAAAACCTGTGAAGTTTATATTATTTTATCAGCTTTATAAAAGAAAAATCGAGGTTGCAGGTAACTGTCAAAACATGCTTATGGGGATTCCATGGCTTGCCCAAGGCCACAAAGATTCAAATTCAGACTTCTAATTTCAGGTTCAAAATTGTTTTCTCTAACAACACAGTTTCGTGTGTGAACTATGATCTCTCAATTCTCTTTACCTATTGGAATAACATATCAGTAAATAGAAACAATCAGGACTACCATGAATAATTGTATAGGCTTGGATATAAAACTCTACATAAATTTTAACTAAACCTCAACAATACCCATATGAAGTATCATTATTTTCGCATTAGTGTAGAGAGAAATTAAAAAAAAAAAAAACAGTTTGAAATCACCTAGTTTGCCTGAGGCCAACAGAATATGGAATACAATGCATAATAATTCACTGTGAGTTATCACATTCCTTATTCACACATTTTATAAAAAAAGAAGGTCTAATTGGTTCACAGAGGAATACATGTAAAAGCCATTCTAGGGGTTACATGGTATGTTAACTTATCTAATGAGACCCTCACAGAGGGAGCCAGCTATCTCACTGAGTCATGATATCTCTTGTACTTTACTGTATAATACAAGAACTAAAACAAAATTTAATAATTTTATAAAAGGCACCACCTGTAATACAATGTCATGTGATTCCTAGTAGTTTAAGAATAAATTGTTTTTAATATTTCAATGTCAATGTAAAGAGAAAATTTTCTCAACATTTTAATTAATATTTCACTTCTAAATTCAATCAAAAGTCTACCATCAGACAAAAGTTTCCCTCTGCAATCCCTGTGACCTATCTTTTGGGGTCTCTAGTACTCTGTTAAAGAACAGAACACACAGAAAGAAAGGGAGGGGATTGAAGACAGAGGGCAAAAATGAACTCAGTAACTCCGCACCAAATTATTATAGAAAATGAGACCTCAATGAAATTTTTCTCACCAGATAACTTAGGTCTTTTCAAAATGCCATCAAGCCAATGATCTGAAGCACAGTCTATGACAACATGTTTCATCAATGGTTATTTTTACAGTTCTTGCACTATCATTTTAATGGCACTATATGAATGAGATGTAATATACTAACTATAGCATATATTAATGACCAATTTTCTCAAACAGCATCACATTGTTTGAAGCTTATTGACAAGGACTTCCTCCTGTCAGGAAAGTGAGGAAATATTCATTTTCCAAGCCTTGGTAGAGATACTTTCAAGTACTTGCCTGCATATGTTGAGTTAACATGATTATTTGTAGTTATTTTTTTAACCTTAATAGTGGACTTACTAGATCTGAAGACTGGAAAACATAAATAATTATATAACATAATAAAAAAGGGAAAATATATTATATAATATTAGTAGCAGTTAGGATTGCATCAATAGGATTAAACTATTGTACATCCTCAAATAATTGAAAAGGGAAACTACATATGTGTGATATCTGAATAATACATCATATATATCTGATAATATCATCCTTTATTTATTCTTCATTTTTTATTTTTGCTTTTATCTTACTCATTGTATTTTTGTTTTTTACTAAGACTTGTTTTTCTATCGTATCAAAACAATTAGCTAAAAATTAAAAAAAAAAAACTTACATTACATCGTGTAATTCAAACAAATTACTTAATTAAACTCAAGCTGTTTTATTTCCTAAATCATTTAGGCAAACTTAAGGATGTTAACCCTGCAGAACTGTACTTTACTTATGCTTTAAACACAATTGAGATACATTCACATTATCAAGACTGTGGAAGGGATAATGAATTTTGCTTTGTTATGAGGCATTTTCACTTCCAACTTCCAAGGATAATTACTGTGCACTTTTGTTTATGATGTAGAGTATTGTCTGTGACACTTGGCCACTTAGTATATTGCCTCAAATTGAGTATTGTAAAGTATTTTATTTAGAGGAAAGGAAGAAACATTGAAAATAATGTGCAGAGCTTTCTAAATAAAATAAGACTTTATGAGTTTGTTTCCTGTGTTCCAAATTTTTACACTTTTCTGCTACTTCATTTTAAAAGAACTCTTCATTTGAAAGAGTCGATTCCATTTTGAAAATGGGTCTCTGGACCCATAAAAAGCAAAACATCTTTTATTACCTGAACACTGGCCAGAAATGAAATAGCTGTGAAGTGTAATTATATAGATGTGCTATAAAATATATTTCTAGATTGTTACTAGTGTAGGGTAAATTCCCCAGATACATTTCCTTCTATATTCTTTAGACTTTTTGATATGTTCCTCACCAATTTTCTATTTGAAGTATGTTTATTAGCTTGAATTGAATGTGTATAAATAAACTTTTAGTTTCCAGTGTCATTAGATTGGGTATTAATATGTACTAATACTACAAGAATTTAGAAAATTGAAATGATATAAGAAATAAATGTGGTGGCTAATTTTATGTGTCAACCTAACTGGGTTTAGAGATGCCAAAGAAGTGATACAATGTTATTTCTGGGTGTGTTTGTGAGGATTTAAGAATTGAATGGAAACGCACAGATGTCCTATAGGAAAAAACAGTGGACAAATGACATTATCCTGAAATTATAAGAAAAAGTTATTAACATTGCCCTTAAACATATGAAACTATATTCACCTTCACTCAGAATAAGATGAATACAAATAAAATCACGCTGAGTTCCAGAGTTTTCCCATCATGACTGACAAAAAGCAAAAAGAAAATAAAAGAAAAACAAAATTGAATATATGCTCTGCTAGTAAAGCTATGGAGGAAAGAGAACCTTTTACGTGTTACTGGTAACAATACAACATGGTCCATTTATGGAAGGGAATTTGACATATCTTTTGATCCAGAAATATCTTGTCTAGAGATTTACTCTGAAGATTCACCTTGACTATAAAAGTACATTTGCACTAGATAATTTATTACAGCTTATTTATATTTGCAAAATAGGAATGACCTAAAAGCTCATACTTGGGAGATGAACTGAATTATAAAAGATGCAATAGAGTCCTGTGAAGCTATGGAAAAGACTGAAGAAGAGCTCTATGAAATGGTAAGGAATATACTGCTAAATAATATACTGTATAAAAATATACAGGTTATACTGCTAAACATTTTTTAAAATAAAAAACTGTTTATATATGCCTACTTTTGTGTAAGAAATAAAAGGAGGAAATAAGAACATACTCATGTATCCACTTATCTAATGTAAAAAGAAATAGAATGAATAAACCAGAAAATAGTATGGTTAATTAATGACAAGAGTGATGTGAATGGGATGCAATCGATTGGCGGTAGAGTGGCAAGTTTTATCATGTACCTTTTTTATAGATTTTATGTTGGGAACCATGGGACAGTTCACATACTTTAAAGAAGATAAGAAAATCAACAAGATGAGGAAATAAATAATCTCTTCCCCCTCCAAATAATCCAGAATGAAATGCAAACAAAAACATGAGGACCTGAACAGACTTTAAATTGATAATGTAACCATAGTGAAATGGGAGGGGAAAAAAAAGACAAAATAATTTTTGAAATCACTCATTTTAAGTATATATACTCAATCTAAAAGTGGAGAACAATGTAAACATGTACTGAACTCTAGGTAGAATATGTATTTCCTTAATGGTATGGGTTAATAATTTTGAAAGTACATTTTATGTATAATTTATAAAAGCAAATGAATTGAATATATTGAGGATAATAGGAGCCAGGTTTGTCTTTACTGGTGAAGGGAGTTACTAATATTAAAAAGGAAGTGTACTGAATCAACTTTGGGGTGTTGAATTGGGATTGGAGAAATCGGTATGAGTTCATGGTTTATGGTTTTAAGAGATGATGATGATGATGGTAGACAGACTAATAGATGTATATACCTTCCAGCTGTGTTCTGAATCTGCCTAGAACCCAAAGTACCATAGTAGCAATGAGCACACAGTCTGCAAATATCAGTTTCTAAATGTCATTTCTTACAAAATAGAACGAGGGCCCTTAAAAAATTGTTGATTCCAGAATTGAGGCAGGAAAATATAAACAATTAGCGGGAAGTTGGAAAGAACAACAGTCACTTAAATACACTATGAATTATCACAAAATAAATAATAAAGCAGCCATTAGAAGATGATGTTTGAATTAGTAATTTAGAAAAGAATACAACACATATCCTAAAATAACTTATTTTTGAAAAGACAATCTACAAGAGAAAATAAGATAATAAAAATCTGGCCCATGAGTTCTCCAACAAGAATGCTAAGAGAAAACAAACAACACCCACAATGTTTTGAATAGAAAGTTAATGCTCTTAAAGTAAAATAGCCTTTAAATCATTAAAGAGAAAGAAAGACATCTTGTCAAATTCACCTGATCTATTAACACTGGCCATCACATTAACCCTATTAATGACCAAAAGGAATTGCCATTTGGCTGTATAATTTTGGTTATATAAGCCCCTCATTATTTAATAAAATTTCATGGTATACATTCTGCATAATAACTCATAAAATCTTAAAAGTATAAAGAACAATTTGAAAACAGCAAGAAAAACCACATATTGGAAAAACAGAGAGGACACTCAATCTGAAGATGAAGTAAATAAATCTTAAAAATTCAAATATTTGAATGATTAAGAAGATATCTGGAGTGATATAGGTTAAACACAACACACACACAACCAGGTAGAAGAATGTAATAGAGAATCATCTCATGGGAAATGGCAACTAAAAAAAGTTATGTGAGGTCATTTTGATTTTAACAAATGTGTAGAATAATAGAAAACTTTAAAAGTTGACTAAGAAGAGGACTTATATGAAATCATCACTCATCAGTGGAGCTATCTCAAAGCTCATCTGTGGCCCGCATTAATTCTGATTGGTTGCTGGTTCCATTCTGAGAAGGCAGTCTCTAAGCTGTACTCTTTACAACATATGTTAATATTATCCTGACATAGAATTATATGGTAAGACACAAGTAAATGGAAAGATAGAAGGGAAATATTTTCCTGTTTGGATTTCTGAGTAATTTATTCAATAACTGATGATGGCAAATGAGAGGTTGGCTTTTTGAGGAAAAACAAATTGTAAATCTTTTCCTCACAAGGATACTTAATATAAACTCATGTTTCATTATAGAAATATATATTTTTAAAAAGACTTCAGGTAAAATTTTAATTTTTGGAGCTCGGCACAGCATTTGTCTTGTAAGAAAAGTTTTTTTTTTTTCATTTTATTAAAATATCTTGAAAAATTATTTGGAAGAGGGTGACTTGGGTGTTCAGCAGCAAAGGCAAAAAATTGCAGTAGCTACATAGCACTGATGGCTATGTATTAGGGGAATTCTTCCCCAAAATCAGCATTAGGGGAAGACAAAAAAGACAAAGGAGAAGTGAGAAGAGAAAGCCCAAGAGAAGAGGTGGCCCAATGGCATGAGATTGGAGAACTACAAGAAACACCTGCAGTGATCTAGTGGCTGACGGAGCTAAGCACTGCTAGACCAGGCTCGATCTAAGGAGTAGAGGGTAGCATAGAAACAGCAAAGGCCCAGAAATACCAGGAATCATTCTGGGAAAATGCACCTGAGTTGCTATTTAGACTTGTAAACTTTCAGAGGTCTACTAGAGGGATAAAAACTCTAAGAGGACCTATGGGCCTATAATCCTTTATACAGGAAATGAGAAAATAATGATTTTCAGATTCAGCTGCTTATGTGACCTCAAGGTCTGATCAGCCACAAGCTCTGCAGAACTTTGAGTTCCAAAGTCTCCATATGCTGATGCTATTATTAATGATAATAATATATTTATTGAATTGCCAAAAAAATGGTAGATGAGATAAAAACTAAACCATGGTGACAATTTTAACAGCTTGCAATTCTCTGACCAGTGAAAAAAGTCTACATCAACTCAAATTGCACAGAGGAAAGTTAATCACCAGAAAATTGAAGTCCAGCCTACTCATCTGCTCTGATTTTGCCAGCGCTGCACAAGTGTCAACATTATGGCAAGGTGGAGATGTAACAATCAATACAAAAAGTAAACAAGTTGGCTGAATGGACTCAAAGTAAATCATAAATACCTATACCCTCAAGTTAGCAGTGGGTTAGTGAGACAGTGAAGTGGCATGTATTTGTGTGTGTGTGTGTATGTATGTATACACTCATGTGCCTGTGCATGTGTGTGCATGTGTGCGTCATGCACATGAATGTCGTAAGCCCCGATCAGGCTTGAAAATCCTTAAACACTAAGAGCCATTCATTAAGTGATAATATATTCCTAATTGTCAAAAGTTGCATATCCTATATTAGATATAGGACATTTTGCTTTCTTCATTCAGTCCTATATTCCTTTCACCTTTATAAATAATTCTTAAGAGCCTATTATGTGTTATTCTTAAAATAAAAATTAACAATACGAACTCAAGATAAATTAATTAAGCCAATCAGTGTGTCAAGACAAAGTCTCTGCCCTCACAGATATTAGGTATTAACAGTGTGAGGTGTGTTCAGTTCCTCAAAAAGATACAAATAGATACACTGTCTTGGAGTGTGAGAGAAATGATGCCTGCCCTCACATAGCCACACTACTATACCTGCACACAGTGAGGTGCTGTGGTTACATAAACACAATCATATTTTTAAACATGGATTAAAATGAAGAACTCTTTTGACATTAAGAATATATCAGCAAAAATAGCAATACAAGTGTATGTATTTTTCCTTCAAAATTCATGGAGAGCACAGTAAAATTCTCCTTAGTGCATATTAAAATGAATCGATATAAGAAAAGGCACTAAATCTACATTTAACATCTTTAAGTAAATACAGAAACACTTTTCTGCTCCTGTGTGTGTGTGTCTATGCACATGCCTATGCATGTTAAAGAGAAAGAAGATAATACAAGCAACGTACGTTCAACATTTCTATTCCAAGTACTGTGGTATGCACTTTCCTGAGAACAGTTGTGTGAAATAAAATGTGTTACCTACATTTTACAGATGAAAGACCACTTAGAGAAGTTAAGACACTGGTGGTTTTACATTGCTAAAATTTGATCCTTGAAAATGACTTCAAAATTCATATTGTTAGGTGGACACTCATCTCCTTTGCTAAGTATTATCTTGTCAGCTTATGAAATCTGTTAATTGTAATACTGAAGTTATAGATTGGCATGAATTTGAAGGAAAACAATAAAATTCTGCCTGACTCAGTTCAGTGTTCTATTTCTTAAAACTTTCACAAGTAGAAAACGCCTGACAATCCATGCAAAGTGAATGATAGGGGGAAGAATTATTGGAAGAATTTGTGAAAATAGTTTCTCCACTTACAAAAAGCAACAAGTTTTCTCCATGTTTTTAGCAAAACAAACCATCACATCCATAGAAATCTGGTGCTGATTTCAAGGATTACCTAACCAAAACCATGAGTTCCATGGTTTTTGAGTACCTTGATACTTGAAAATATCAATCAGAATATTTTGAAAGCTTCTAATTTTTTAACCTAGTTAACATATAGAATTGATTAAATGAAGTAAATAGTAACTTTATTCATGCATTGGAGGACTTGGGTTTTTACCCATGTTCACCTAGCAGCAAGGACAGGCTTTGAGAAGTGAGTTACGGTTTTGGCAAGAAATGGAGATTTAAAAATGTCTTATGCCCACCCAGACACCACCGGGGATAATGGCAACCACCAGGATAAAAGACCCAAAGAGGCCAAGAAAGGGTTAAGAGAGGTCAAAACTAACAGTCTTCTCCAGGGCAGTTTTAGAAGAAAAAAAGGTCAGAGAAAGTATGCTGAACTAAATGAAAAACAAGAATTGTAAGTGGAGGCTGATTACGTTTTTTTAAAAAAAAAAAAAAACGAACACACAAACAAGCAAAGAAAAGATGTTATAGTGGCACTTTTGGAAAAAAAACCAATTGGATGTTTTTAACAGCTGAATGTTACAGTATTCACATTTATTGTAAATGAAGAATCTGAAATCAAATACCAGTACCATGCTGTTTTGGTTACAGTAGCCCTGTAGTGTAGTTTGAAGCCAGATAGCGTGATGCCTCCAGCTTTGTTCTTTTTGCTTAGGATTGTCTTGGCTACATGGTTTTGTTTTTGTTTTTGTTTTTGTTTTTTTCTTTTTTGGTTCCATATGAAATTTAAAGTAGCTTTTTCTTATTCTGTGAAGAAAGTCAGTGGTAGCTTGATGGGGATAGCATTGAATCTATAAATTACTTTGGGCAGTATGGTCATTTTCACAATATTGATTCTTCCTATCCATGAGCATGGAATGTTTTCCCATTTGTTTGTGTCCTCTCTTATTTCCTTAAGCAGTGGTTTGTAATTCTCCTTGAAGTGGTCCTCCACATCCCTTGTAAGTTGTATTCCTAGGTATTTTATTATTTTTGTAGCAATTGTGAATGGGAGTTCACTCATGATTGGCTCTCTGTCTATTATTGATGTATAGGAATGCTTGTGATTTTTGTACATTAATTTTGTATCCTGAGACTTTGCTGAAGTTGCTTATCAGCTTAAGGAGATTTTGTGCTGAGACAGTGGGGTTTTCTAAATGTACAATCATGTCATCTGCAAACAGAGAAAATTTGATTTCCTCTCTTCCTATTTGAATGCACTTTATTTCTTTCTCTTTCCTGATTGCCCTGGCCAGAACTTCCAATACTACATTGAATAGGAGTGGTGAGAGAGGGCATCCTTGTCTTGTGCTGGTTTTCAAAAGGAATGCTTCCAGTTTTTGCCCATTCAGTATGATATTGACTATGAGTTTGTCATAAGTAGCTCTTATTATTTTGAGATACGTTCCATCAATACCTAGTTTATTGAGAGTTTTTGGCATGAAGGGGTGTTGAATTTTATCGAAGGCCTTTTCTGCATCTATTGAGATAATCATGTGGTTTTTGTCATTGGTTCTGTTTATGTGACAGATTATGTTGATTCATTTGTGTGTATTGAACTAGCCTTGCATCCCAGGGATGAAGTGGACTTGATGGTAGTGGGTAAGCTTTCTGATGCGTTGCTGGATTCTGTTTGCCATTATTTTATTGAGGATTTTTGCATCGATGTTCATCAGAGATATTGGCCTGAAATTTTCTTTTTTTTGTTGTGTCTCTGCTAGGTTTTGGTATCAGGATGACGCTGGCCCCAAATCTTCTTTGGTAGAATATCTTGGAGAATTTTTAAAATGAAAATTAAGGATAATTTTTCATTATCATATGATTGCCTTTGCAAAAGGTGAGCAATGACAAACTATTTGAGAGTGACTGAAAATTTCTTTCTCATGAACTATTTTAAGAAGGCCCCCTAGCAACCTATTTTACTATTTATTTGCTTACTAAATTTTTCTTTATTGATACTGTAAATGAAATGCTGTATAACCCCTTTCAAAATTATTTTTAAAAATTGAAATCCAAAATAATGAGCTTTTACTATACCACATTTATGACTCAGAATAAAAAGCTTCTTAACTGCTAGAATAAGCAGAAAATTTAATAAACATAATGAGGCTTTGGGTATTCCACTGGGTAATTCATTCTAAAAACAAAAAACAAAAATGAAAAAACACTTCCGGCCAGGCGCAGTGGCTCACGCTTGTACTCCCAGCACTTTGAGAGGCCGAGGCAAGCCGATCATGAGGTCAGGAGATCGAGACCATCCTGGATAACATAGTGAAACCCCATCTCTACTAAAAATACGAAAAAATTAGCCGGGTGTGGTGGCAGGCTCCTGTAGTCTCAGCTGCTCGGGAGGCTGAGGCAGGAGAATGGCGTGACCCAGGAGGTGCAGCTTGCAGTGAGCCAGGATCGCACCCCAGCACTCCAGCCTGGGCGACAGGAAACAAACAAATAAACAACAAATAAACAAACAAAAACACTTCCATACTGATTGTCTGGACTATCGCTCTGGCATTGAAATCCACCAGTGAGCTCTTATGGCTGGATTAGTAAATTGAAACATATCCATAACAGCATTTGAGTTCTGCAAGTGACTTAGGAAGGCAAAGAACAGAGTCTTTTAAAATCATTTCATCTGAATGTGGAGAGTTTTTGAGTTCCGTTGTCCATAAGCATGTTCAGGGTTAATTAGAATTTTTTCTTGTAGGAGAATTTTGTATTTCTCAGAAACAGCTACCACAAAACTTATTAACATTACTTACATGATTTCCTCCATCATCTATTTTCCTGCTCTTCCAAACTTTGTGGAGAAAAACAAAATTGATTGTACATTCTTGAGCTGTATCCCCATGGAGACGGTTACCAAAGCAAAGGCAATTCTTCATAGTGTCTGGTTTGATGACAGTAGCCTGCTGCCTCTCTTCTGTTTTTCCACTTGCCTATTTGCTGGTTCCCTGCAGGCTTCCTTTTAGAGAGACCTTTGATTCATTAGAAAATGTCTCTTCTTTGTTGTTATTGGGTATGCCCAGTACTCAAGGTCATTTTTTAGTTCCTCCAGGAATCTTAAAAATTCAATAAAATATTCCACATAACAGGTTTTTCTCTTCATTGGTACATCTCCCCCCTTCTCCCAATGACTCCTATTTTTAAAGCAAAGACTTGAAAATTTTCTCCTACTTCTAGTAAGGGATTCTTTTCATCCACAATCAAGTAAAGAATAAGACCTTCCTTCTTTGTAGAATTAAAATATCAGTTAAAGAGATGATTGGATGAAAAAGAAAAAAGGAGAGGAGAATAGTGCTAAAGTAAAAGCTAATTAAGGATTTTACATCATGAATCTAAGTAGAACATAATAGTGATCTTTGGTTCATTTTCTCATGAAAAAATGCATTAGATAAACATAAATATTAAGATTATAACTTTACAAATATTCTAATAAACTAGGTCATGTACTAATATGTCACAAGGATCAAGTATTGAAAGTCACATTTAAATTAGTGAAGGGTGACAACATAATCTTTAAACTATTTAAATTATAAAATATGTTTCATAAGTCTTATTTTTTTTTTCTGTAGTCAACTTTTTGCTATGGGAGGGCAGTTCACACAACACTTTGCAGATAATTTACCTCTTTTGCAAAACCATATATTGAACAATTTCAATATATGGTTTTTAATTTGCATGACATGACTTTAAATAATGAGGTTGCTTTTCACATGTACTTTATAGAATCAGTTCCTTGCATATGAATGAGATGTGTCTCCAAAAAGATTTTAACATACAAACTATAATTTTCTAAAAACCTTGTGCAATATACATTTAAGAAATCATAACAATTTATATTCAGTGGGTGAGAGAGGAGCAGAGAAGTAATCAGGGAAGATGCAGAGCTGCACTGAAGGACAGAGTTTAACGCCCATGCTCTGGGTTTAAATTCTGTCTGCCGTATATGAGTTGAAGGAGTGTGAACATCTGCACTTCAATCTTAATCTTGTATACGGACAGAGCCTCCATTTCATGGATTGTCTGCTTTGCTTTCTTTCTTTCTTTTTTTTTTTTTTTAAATTCTTTAGATATTTTATTATCATTTCAATATGCCTATATTTCACAGTTTTGAGCTGTAGATCCTCAATATACAAAAAAAGAAAGATCCGGCCGGGCACAGTGGCTCACAACTGTAATCTCAGCACTTTGGGAGGCCGAGGCGGGTGGATCACCAGGTCAGGAGATCAAGATAATCCTGGTTAACATGGTGAAACCCCGTCTCTACTAAAAATACAAAAAAGTTCGCTGGACTTGGTGGCACGCGCCTGTAGTCCCAGCTACTCGGGAGGCTGAGTCAGGAGAATCGCTTGAACCCAGGAGGCGCAGGTTGTAGTGAGCCAAGATCATGCTACTGTACTCCAGCCTGGGCGACAGAGCGAGACTCTGTTTCAAAAAAAAATAAAACTAAAAATAAGAAATAAAAAGAAAGATCCTCTATCATGATGCATATCAGACCACTTTGAGGCTGTTAAACAGACATCCCTCCAAGAGGATGGGAAAGCCTCATTTGGGCAATGATGATAGACAGAGAAAAATGAATTAGATGGCTTCAAGTCACTTTCTAATGGTAAAATCAAGTCACTTTCTGTGTGAATCTTTCCCAGATCGTGGTTGGGTTTATTTGTTTCAAAGTAAGTAATGTTTGTTAAATTGAATTGGATTGAAACTTGAAGCTGTTCTCTCAAACTACACACTTGTCCAGAGGTAAACTTCAAATTTTCATTATTATTTACTTATTTATCTATTGATTTATTTATTTAGCTACAATTTCTTTCCACCCTTTATGAGTATCTATCTCCAAAGTCCCAGAATGCATATGGAGGCATATCTTTATATGTGGCAGGGGTACTTTAGGTGACAAATGTCCTCTATTTTCTTGTCATTTTCCAAATTTAAATAAAAGCATATGGGAAGGAGTATGGACATCTCTGGAGGGATGAACATCCTTGGACAACAGTTCTATGTTGCTCCTGAGGGAAAAAATTAATTGCTGTTATGGCACAGATTTTCTAGATTATAAACTATACTCCACTTTTGTTAGAGGTTTATTTACTGTGAAGCTAATGCAGCTTAAGCTTCAGGCCTCCCTAGTTAGAATGAGCCTCCTCCAAGACTATGCACTTAATCTCTCTTTTGCAATTTTAATTTTTTTTTTAGCAAGGAAACACCCACAGTTGTATAAGCTTCAGGCCCTACCATACCTGAATCTGCCCCAAATATCATATAAATGATTATTTTTTGAAAAAGACTTCAGAAGGTGCTATTGCTAAAAATGACAAGGGTAATCATCAGTAATAATAATCTTATTATTAATTCTCATGTGTTTACTGAGGCCCTTTTAAGGCTATTTATAACTACTTTACAAACATTTTGCCCAAACCTTAGTAATAACTGTGCAGTGTAAGAAACCAAGGCAGATTTACAGAGATATACAAAGAACTGACTCAATCTATGTTTTGCCTTATTTGGAAATATTTCCTAATTTCTTTACACGACATCATGTCTCAGTATGGTACAGTGGCTATTTTTTAAAAATCCTTTTACATGTCACTAGGTACTAACTGAAAGTCAATAGAGTAGTGAGTTGGCATATGGCTTTTAAATTGTTTACTTAGTTTTAGGTCATGCTATGTCGAATCACATCTGACTTTAAAACACCAAATAATACATTAACAAGTAAGGTAAATAGTCTGTCAAGTCTGCATGCTGGGAACATTAGTGGAAGATGAATTAACCAATCAACAAGGTTGTTAAATGTTAGTAGGTATGAGATCTGAAAGGGTGAATGTTAATTCGAATAATGTTAAATGGTATTCATGGATGGGTGAACTAGGCCTCACGCTTAAAAAATAACTCAAATATGGAATGGTCCAAAAATGCTTCCTTGAGACTATTTATAGAGACACCACAGTTTTATATTTCTCGGTTGATGTGGCTTTCCATTCAAGACATTACACTTAATATGTATGTGAACATTTTGTGAATCTGGCCAAGAGGAAGGATTTTCTATAAATTTTCAAGTGATAGAAAGCTCTGAGTGTTTACTAATCTAAGTCTTTCAGGCTCAGAGAGCTCAGTAGGCTATTAGCCTATGCAGAGTGGCTCCATATATCTGGGGTAAACTCACATTTTCTAAGCTGAGAATACTGATAAGTGAAACTAGAATGCAAATTAATTATGTTGTAATGAGAATATAAGTGCAAATGACTCCTGCAAACTCATGTCCTATAGCCAGGCCTATTTTTTTCTCTAGAAAAACTACATACAAATCAAAATTGTGAACAAAAAGAGAGTAAGTATGGTATCAGTTGGTACTCAATAAACATTTTTGTTGAACAAATGAAAGAATGAAAGACTAACATACTCTGCCTTTGGGGATTTTTGTTTGTTTGTTTCATTTGGTTTCACCACATGGCTTTTCCTGCCAAGCAGCCGTGACCATAGACAGTTACTGCAAAGTTTTTCCACACATGCCTTTCTGATTCTCCTCTTCTTGTGCTTAGGACTCACAGATGCCCTTTTCACTGCTGCATTCTTTCTTTCTACATACACTATTCCTACCTCATCTGTGGTTTTGCTTTCCACAGTTTCAAATACCCATGGTCAACTAGGGTCCTACAATATTGACCAGAAAATTCCAGAACTAAACTCACAAGTTTTAAACTGTGCACCACGATCCTGCTTTTCTCACCAGGGCTGTGAATCATCCCTTTGTCCAATGTATCCATGCTTTCCGCCTGCTGGTTAGTCACTTAGTACCCCTATTGGTTATCAGATGGACTGTCACCTCAGCATTGCAATGCTTGTGCTCAAATCACCCTTATTTTACTTAATTATGGTCCTGAAGTGCAAGGGTAGTGATGCTGCCAACTTGGAAATGCAGAAGAGAAGCCATAAAGTGCTTCTTTTAAGTGAAAAGTTTCTCTAGTTAATAAGGAAATAAAAAATAATTGTATGCTGAAGCTGCTAAGATCTATGTTAAGAAAAACCCTTTATCCATAAAATTACGAAGAAGGAAAAAGAAATGCAAGCTAGTTTTTGCTGTCACATTTCAAACTGCAATAGTTATAGCTATAGTGCGTGGTAAGTGTGTGCTGAGTTAAGATGGAAAAGACTTCTTTAAATTTCTGGGTGGAGGATGTGAACAGAAATGTGTTCCAACTTATGACAATCAGGTTCCTTAGTAATTATGGTTCCAGTCATCCAGTGGGGGTCTTGGAACTTATCACATGCAGTAAGGAGGGGTGTGTTTTACCTTCTCCACCTCAGCATTTCCTCCTGCTCAAAACTGTTACATATTCTCTTTCTTAGTGAGTAGCTCTATGTATGTTCAATGCAAATCTGAGGTTATCGGTTGCTCCTCCTCTCTCCTTTCTTCCATCTAATTTATCCCAAAGTTGTCTGCTTGACTTATACATTTCTGAAGTCTGTTCACTCCTTTCATGGCTGTTGTATCCAAATCAAGCTATCATCTTCTCTTACCTAAATTATCACACTGGCTTGCTAACTGAATCCTCACAGATAATTTATCCCTCTATTCAGTTCCCACACTGCTACTAGAGTATTTTAATTTTACCCAAAGATAAATGGAACCATCTCAAGTCCCGCCTTTCCCCCTGCCCAAACACTTCTTCATTTGCTTTGGGATAAATCAGACATTTAGTACAGCCTGTAACATTTTGCATGGGCTGGCCCCTAATTGATGCTCCCACTTTACCTTAGTTCTCCTGACTCCAGCCTCAGTGGACTTCTCCTTTTCTTTCATGGCCATGTTCCCTTTTATCACAGGGCCTTTACATTCTGCAGGGAACACTCCCTCCACACCCTCACACTCACCTGTACTTAATTACCACACTCCTTTCACATCTAGCTTCCTGTGAGTATCTTCACCTTGACCACCTGGACCAGGTGCAATCTTTCTATTACAGTTTCCCATAGCATCAATGGCTGTCTCCTCAGCATTCACTATCACAATTGGGCATTTATTTTGTCAAAGCAAAAATTGCATTGTACAAAGTTAAACAGGCAAGGCAGACTTTATTCAAGGTGACTGCTACAATAGGAGAAAGACATCAGAACTCAGTCTGGGTTCAACTCCACTAAGACAAAGAGTTGGAGAGTTTTTAAGAGTTGGGGTGGGAGATCTTAAGTCAGCTGTGTTTACTAATTGACTCTACCTAAAGGAAAAGTAAATTTTATCATATCTTCATGGCAGGAGGTAGTTTTATAACTTGGACTAAGGATCTTGCTACAGTTAAGCTCTTACTCTCCCACACAGTCTGAGAGGTAGGGGCAATATCCTCCTCAATTGCATTTCAAAGGGATGGTTCCTAGGTCCTCCAGAATTGCTTTCCTGGGTTGTGATACAGACAAGAGGCTTTTAAAATAGGGTGGTGGGTACACGAAAAGCCCCGACTTCAGCACTATGCAACATAAGCATGTAAGAAACCTGCACTTGCAACCCCTAAATATATTTTAAAAAGAAAAAAAAATTTACATCTCAAATGGGGGAGAGAGAGAATTTACAATTACAGGATTTTGAAAGTAGATGCTCAAAGAAAAAGGAGGACGGAGGCCTAAAGGCAGAAAGAAACCTGTCTAAAGTTTAGACAAGCTGAAGGCAACATTAAGAATATCTTGGGCCGGGCGCGGTGGCTCAAGCCTGTAATCCCAGCACTTTGGGAGGCTGAGACGGGCGGATCATGAGGTCAGAAGATCGAGACCATCCTGGCTAACACAGTGAAACCCCGTCTTTACTAAAAAATACAAAAAAAATTAGCCAGGCGAGGTGGCGGGCGCCTGTAGTCCCAGCTGCTCGAGAGGCTGAGGCAGGAGAATGGCGTGAACCTGGGAGGTGGAGCTTGCAGTGAGCCCAGATTGTGCCACTGCACTCCAGCCTGGGCGACAGACCGAGACTCCATCTCAAAAAAAAAAAAAAAAAAGAATATCTTGGTCAACTTGCTATTCCCCTGATTAAATTGCCCCAATGGCTTCCTATAATACTTAATATTCAAATCAAAATGCTCACTATGCCTATAAGGCCTAGAAAGAGTTTCTCCATTGCTGTCTTTATCTCCTTCCATTTTCCATTGCTTGAAATGCTGTCATTACATTGCCTTTTGATAACCTCCATAAATATACCACATGCATTCTCTTCTTGGGCCTTATATACCAGTGCTTCTCTCTTTCTCTGTGGGCTCTGTGAAGACAAGGACTTTGCATCCTTTTCACTTTTGTACTCTCAGTACTCTCAGCAACTACTGAACACATAGAAGGTGCTTAATTAATATTTCTTGATTGATAAATGGAAGACTGAGTAGCTGAATGAATTGAAGAATGAATTTAAAAATATGATTAAAATTTTCTGTTCTTTAAAATGTCTATTTTTTAAATCATAACTTTGAATTGTCCTGGCCCTTTTAGTTTTAAGTAAATTTCACAGTTTATTCCTCACATGAAAACTGTTTTTCTTTATACCCAAGTTTTTTGGTGAAGTCTCACTTTAGCCCCTAAGTACTGAGCACAGTGGCATTAGGAACATTATTTTGAATAAGAATTGTTTATAAGCAAAACAAGAACACAAACAGAAATAAATAAGCATATTCTGCAGTGTGGCATAGCAAACACACAATCACAGGGCTTGAAGAGGTTCAATACTGGAAACTCAAGCAACCACGTAGGGTAGAGACAGAGGGTGTCATGGGAATCAAAGAAGTGACGAGGGAGGCACCAGTGGTGTGCCCAGAACACAGATTCAATGGCACAATATGCATTCAAAGTCGTACTCATATTTCATACTCTGAGAATCTTGCCAGATCTATTAGAACATAAAAGCACAGCACCCCTACTTTCAGTAGCATCTTCACCCGGAAAAGCATTTGAGCCTGAGATGTGAATATCTGTGTTGGCATATAAACATCTGATACAATCCTAGTGATGACCTAAGTGAAATAGGTTATTTGTTGGTTCGAAGTGCTGCGTTTATCAACACAAAACCTTCTTGTTATAAACATATTGCACCTATTCAAAAGTTGAAGTGAGAATAAACACTTGAATAATTTGAAGTTAGTAATTCACCCAATAAATCAAAGGCCGATTTAATGTTTGGAATACGGATTCTCTGACTCCTTTAAATATATTATACCAAGAACTAAGGACTATATTTTGAATTTCTCAAAAGGCCTATTGCTTTCCTGGTCATCTTTGGAGTAAATTGATAATAACAGTAAGAAGAGCCATGAGAAGAATGATGACTGATCACTAAGCATTTTGGTCCTCTGCTGCAGGTTTGATATTAGATTCTCAGAGAGAATTTTCTATAGAGAACTGCCTAAAACTGTTAAGCCCAAGTCTGTTGGATACCTAACACAGTTAAACCTCATTGGGAAATGATGAATATAAATATTCTTGACATTTTCTGGATTACTCAAAGAGGAAAAAATGAGAGTATGATCATTACATATAATGGCAACATTAAATGCTTAGATGACCTAGCAAAAAATGTAGCCAGCATCCCATCCCTCTATGTTTTTAATTTTAGACAACCCATTCAAACACCATGAATGAAAACAGAACAGAAACATGTTCGATACTGAGGAGCTTCTAGGGTTGGCTAGAGTAGACTGTGCATTTCATTGTATGTTTTTCCTAAAAAGAAGATATGCAGTCTACTTAAAAATAGGCATGATGAAGAACTTGAAAGGGAACTTCCTGATGTCAGCAGCTTACTTTGAATGCATCAAAACAGTAAGGTGGATTAAAGGATGAATAGAAACATAAATAGATAGCTACTTACGTGATAATGTGCCTATAGTAAAATGTTAATTGTAGAATGTAGGTGGTGGTTATTTAAGTGCCCACTGTGAAAGTTTTTCAAAATTCCTATATGTGGAAAATTTTTTATAATACAATATTTTTTAAAAGAGCATTGTAGTTGCTACTAGAAAGGGCAATGGCTAGAAGGAGAATAAGGAGGTTTGAGGGATGCTGGGAGTCTTCTCTTTCTTAATCTGGGTGATAGTTATTGGGAGTGTTACTCTGTGAAAACTTACCAAACAGAATACTTGTGATGTTCGATTGTTTTTGTATGTGTGATATATACTTTAATTAAAAGTTCAGAAATAAAACAAAAAAAAGAATACTAGTGTTATTCTGGAGACTTTGATAGCAAGTGAGAGAAACCCATTGTAGGTAGCTTAGGGGGAAACTAAAAACTCAAATAATTGGAAAGCCCTAGGGCACAGCTGGGTTAGATGAACTTGGAACATAGGGCGCTGCCCAGGATCTATCTGTGTAGCCAGGCTTACTTATCTCTGCTTGCTTACTCAGCCCAGGGCCTTACATGTTGCCACTAGGCTATCATGCCAGGACATGGGCCGAACAAATTGGCATACCAGTAGGTTCCCCATAGGAAATAATCTAATTAATATGAAAAAAAGCCAAGAAGAACAAGGAAACACATGCCGACAGACAAACACACACAGATATGTCTACAATAGTCATTATTCATTGTGATGTTGAGATAAACATCTTCAAAGGATGCTGAGCTGGGGCAGAAGAAACTTGAGAGGAAGGAAATATATTTTCTAGGACCCCAAACTCGGACTATAATATCACCACCAAGGGGATATAAAATCTAAAACTAAACAAAGCTTAGGTCATGACTGTAAAAAATGTTATATATAAATGTGTATGCATACTTTTTATATATAATATATACTATATACAGGATACAAAAATGTGTGTTTTTGCATATACTTTTACATATACATGTGTGCACATATGTAAATATCCATATATGTATTTATATGTATACACATATAAAAAATGTACTGTTTTTATATTTTCTATGCTACCAGAAACTCTCTGCTTTTAACTATGCAGATAAAACTGGGACTTATAGTTTGAGAGAGAAAGATTTTGGCTCTCTTTCCGCTACATATTTTCCGAGTTTTGGGGGAAGGGAGGATATATACCCTTGAAAGTAGGTTCAAACGTAGAAAGGTGGTGCAAGTTGTAGAAGGATTTATAAACCCCAGATGAATAATGGGCCAGACTTCAAGATACTCCAATTACCTAGAGAAGAAAAACTGGAAATAAAATTAATGTCTGCAGAAAATAAATGATGTGACTTCTTCAAAAGGACAGCAATACATCCTGGAGTTTACCAATTAGACAAGGTTCAGCCAGCTGTGGTTGAGGGGGTAAAATGCGGTTTCCAAATCAATCCTATGATGATGGTAATGATTTATTTTTTCATCATACAAAGCCAGTAATATTATCATTCCCAGAAAAAGTCTTATATAAGCCAAAGAAACCCCAAATACTATTGAATCAGTTTCTTTAAATTATTAAATTGCTCCCCTGATCTGTAATTGATATACAAAAGGCATAGAGAAGAGTGTAACAATTACCTGGGTACCCACCCAGGTAAAGAAATCATTAAAACTACTATCAATGCTCCCCAGTATAACACATTAAACATTTATTTCAAGACACCCTAATTATCTAGGTAAAAATAAAAATTTATTTTTACTGTTTTATACATTCATATAAATTGTATAATTATGTTAATCCTTTGGCCATGTATATTGTTATTCAACTTCTAGCTCTGATTAATTTATTTTTGCTGCTATATGGTGTCCTGTTGTCAGAGTGTTCCATAATTTAGTAGTCTTTTATTATATTTATTAATATTTTAGGTGACAGAAAATTGTGTTTGATATTAATAGAACCAACTAAGTTTTAGTTTGGTTTTTATATACGCAGTATATATTCTTCAAAACTTTCAACATTCCCGTTGTGTTCTAGGTATATATCTGTAAAAACACGTGTTTTTAAACAGATACACTCTGATACATACTGCCGTTTAATAGATGATTTTAATTAACTTAATTGTGTCATGTGCACTATGTATTTGGTATAATTTTATAACATATATCTGATTTTTATTTCCCCTGGTTATTTTTATTTGTCCTTTTCTGATTTTCAGTATATTACTTATATTACTTTAGATTAACAGCGGATTTTTTATTTCTGATTTGGAAATAGTACATAGTGTTTCTAGTCTAATAATTGATTCTGATTACCACCTACCTTATTGTATATTATTTACATATTTAATTTTCACATTTCTCACCAAATTAGATATTATATTATTTTATACTGTTCACCATTTGTTTATATTATTTATGTATATAATATATATTTATATTAAATATACATATATATTTATATTAAATATAAATATATATTTATTCATGTATATTTCGGGTTGTTTGTCATGTCATTTCATTCCAATTCAGGTTATCTTTCTTCACTGTATTTCCTTCTTCTTCAGGAATTCTCTGTAGAAGGTCCTTTATTCAGATTAGCAATAACCTCTCTGAATTTTAGTTATCTGAAAATGTCTTTATTTCTACCTCTTCCTTGAATAACAGCTTGCTTTGGTAAAACATTATACATTTTCAGTTATTCTTCTCGATTCTTTTATAATACTTTTGTTTTGTTGAAATTCTGTACTCAGTCTAATTGACATTCTTATTTGTGAAGTTCTATCTCCTTTTCTTTCTGGCTTCTTTCCCCTTACCCTTTCTTTCTCCCTCCCTCTGTCTTCCCCTTCTTTCCTTCCTCCATGCCCCACTTTCTTTCTTTTTGTTGTTGTTGTTATGTATAGTACACTAGATCTAGTCGTAGTATTTGAATTCATTAATTGGTATTAATTTAACACTCTTGTGACAGACCAGCCCAAAAAGAAAATTTCTAAATGTGCAAGTGCAATAAATATAAAACTTTCTCATCTAAAAATGTATAAAATATCAGTCATTTCTGGAAACGTCTTAAGGAAATCAGGCAATCACATGCCCATAGGCAGGTGTCTGATGTTGATGGGGCTAATATTAGAAACATATCACCTCAGATCTAGCACAATTATTTTTATGTTTTGTACCAACACATGTTTACATAAACTAAACAGCCTGGGCTCCTTGGTGGTTGGATGGAAGTCCTTCCTGATACAAGTAGAAAGCCCAAAAGTGTCAGAATTGGTAAGCCTGGAGATACCATGTCTTTATGCTTTGATGAACAGACAATGACAACAGCCTCTGGCAGCATGAACTGATAGGAACAGCGAGTGTGAGGATCAATGCTGGATAATAATTCAGTTTCGGATGAAGGGTTAAGCTGTGTTTGGATCCATCTAAGAGTAAGGAGATCATGCCGATCCCGAACATTGAATAATTATTTTTGCATTCTCCACATCCCAAGAGTCTGGTCCTAAAGACTCCTTTGGCACAATTACATGGGTAATAGTAAGCTAATAATGTGGCAGCTTTCCAGAGTATTCCACAAATTTCTATATTCTTACTCTATTAGATTCTACCAACAGCAGAAATATGTGGCATAGATCTCCTGATAAACTACACATTCCAGTCCTTCAACCATTAAATTCTGAACAGCACTTGGAATAGGAGCGAACTTTAAGGCTCTGTTTATAGGAGAAAACTGGTTAGTGTGATTGTTTGCATCATTTTTATTAGATTGGTCATACAATAATTCATTAAAGAATTGTTCTGGTGTGTGGAAAGTCAGGACAAAGCATCCTCATTAATCTGATTTGACAGCACTGGGCTAGTTTGTTTTAAGATATTGTTTTGTCTTCATTGTTCTACAGAATCAGTACAATATGGTGTAAACGTGTTTATTAGAATGAAGTATGCAATTGTTTGCTTTTTTAAAAAAAGAATTATTTACTTTAGTTTCAAAATGTCTTGGCATGTAAATTTGCTCATTAATTTATGCTGACAATGCTCCTGACATTTTTCTTTATATATCTTTATAATTTGGGATTATACTAAAGCTTGCTGGAGCTTTACATGTCAGAATCCTTATAAGGCATTCATTGAAGGTTAAGTTTCTCCAAATAAGATTTAATTTTGTTTATTCCAGATAGCACAGAAGAGTTACTAACTGGTCCAGTTTTTATTTTCATTTATCAGCTTGTCATTTCCATAATAATATAAGTAGTATAAATTTAGATCTCAATCCTGTATAAAGGCAAGCCTGTGGTTATGGTTTTAGTAAACATTTTTTTCCACTCGAGAACTCAGTTTGAAACATAAAAAAATACTTGTTGTATTATCCTTGTTTATGACGGGGATTTTAAAATTCTAATCTAGTTTCTCGTTATATGAGGATAGCAATGTTAAGCAGGTTTTTCAGGTCCAACTCTCCAGTTCATGCTATCCTTTACTGCTCTCTCTGGGTTAGAAACTAATAGTGAATAACGAATTGTCAATATAGAAGCTCCATTATAACTTATGTTTCCAAATTCATTCAGTATAGTTCACAAAGCATTTTGCTTTTAAGTATTTTTTGGTCAATACCTGGAAAATTCCCCCTGTCAATATAAGATTAACCATGAATTTAATGTTTGCTCTACTTTATCCAGATTCCTACTTTTGTTTATTTATTTGTTTATTTTAGAATGGGCTTATCTGGATATCTAAGATGCCACTTTCAGAAACTCAACTCATTTACTTTCTCCAAGATTCAAGCTTATGACCTATTCATTAAAATTCTATTTGCTAAAATGATTCAGCCTTATTTCTTGGGTTATGAAACATGATAGTACCCTTCAAGTGAAGTTTTATATTTACAAAGTGTTTAAAGTCCTGTTGATTCATGAAACTAATTGTAAAACTAAAATCAAAATACAGTGTCAAAAGGTCTACCTTTTGGGGTCATTGGATTACTAGGAGAGGAAAAAAATATTTGAAGATATACTGGGTGAATCTATCCAAATTTGATATTGTTTCACAGGTCCTTGCGGTTCATATTGTTCAATATATTTTTTTATCTTCTAAAAGTGGATAATTTATATTAATCTGTCTTCAATTTCTTTGAATCTTTCCTCTGTCATCGCCATTATGCTATTGTGCTTATCTAATAACCTTTTTCAAAATTTCAGGCATTTTATTATTTCCATTTGGTTCTTATCATTGTATCTATTTCTTTGTTGAGAAATACTAACTTTTCATTAATTTATGGTAATTTAACATTACCTCATGGAGCATGATTATAATAGCTACTCTAAAGTCTTTGATGATTCTAACGTGGGGGTCCTTTTGGAGTTTTTGCTGATTAACTTTTCTCTTGAGAATAGCTCATATTTTCCTGGCCCTCTGTATGTTGAATAATTTTAGACTGTACCAGAGCCATTTTGTATATTATCTTATGGTACTCTGAGTCATGTGAAAATCTTCTGGAGAAAGTACATTTTGTTTTGCTTTGTTTTATTGGTTAATTGACCTAATTAGGTCAGACTGCAGATCCTGTCTCAACTTCTCTGAGTCCTGGTAAGCTGAATTTTCAGAGCCTTTGCTCTGCTGCTTTAGGTCTCTCATGCATGTATCTCTCAGGGATTAGTGTACAACTAGGATCTCAGTTTATATTAGAGTTCAGCTCTCACAGCCTTTGAGATTATGCTTTGGGTCTAGTCCTTGCATGTGTTCTTCAGAGAAGAGTCTGGGACTTGTATCACTTCATGTCCAGACTCAGGGAAACCTCTCCTCTAGCTCTCTTCTCTGTAGAATCTCTCACATACTCAGTAACTTCCTGGGACCCCTTTTGCCTATCTTCTGAATAGAAAGATAGAGTTTCTTGTAGAGTATTAGCTCCTGGCTTTATCGCTTGCTCATTTCTGCACAACTGGGTCTACCCTGGGGAACCACAGCGACAGAAAAAAGAAAGACAAATAATGGGTTCGCCACCCTGTCACTCTTTGGAGTTTATGGTTCCTTTTTCTTAGTTCTTCTTGTCAAAAATATAGGTTTTTCCTTTAGGATTTTAGATCTGCTATCACTGCCACATTGCAGCTGTGTGATTGGGGTTGCCCTTGACACAAGACCAAAAGAGAGCAATAACAACAGCATCAACAACAACCATAGTGATCCTACCCCCTACTCCTGGTGATGGCTTCCTGGGGTTCCTTATCCCAATTCTCTGGACAGCTTATCTCAGATTTTCTCTGCTCACACCTGATGTGCAGTTCCATACAGGTAGTATCTTCAGAACAAGTTGAGAGACAAACAAACAAACAAACAAAAGACGACAGATTAAAAAAAAAAAAAAAAGAAACTCAACCTGGTTATAGGTTATTCTTCAAGTTTTGTTTGCTCTCACTAATGTGCCTGCCATTTTTAACTTTTTAGAGTCCTTAACAAGTGACTTTGCATTTTGTTGTAGTTGCAAACAGTAGAAGAGATAGGCTATAATGGGTTGATTTAATTTTTTCAGGCACCAGAAATTTCTTACTTGGCAGTGCAAATTCTTGTCCCAAAAAGTATAAGCAGATTACCAAAATGTGTTGATCTTTCAAACCTCAACAGTACATTTAAGGTCAACCTTCAGTGATCACTATTGATGCAGGCTCAGTGTGCATCTTGTTTAAGACCAATATATTTGTATTTGACACGTACTTATACTGGTTTGGATTTACAACCTAATTGGATGTCAGAATTTCTGTAATTCTAATGTTTTCCAAGTGATCATTAGGATTTTTTTTTTTTTTCACTTAAGATAAATGTTTCCTGTTGTTGAAAAAGCTCAGTCTACAGTAACTCCTGAACACAATGGAACTGATTATAAGATGCAGAACTCCTTTTCAACACTGATGATAAGGATTCTTTCCTAAGTAATTTCTCTAAAATATGGGGAAATATTTTGAGAAGTAGAAACCAGTATTTTTAAATTTTCATTTCTCTCCTTTAGTTTTATTAAAATTGTACTGAACACATTAATTCCAAGCCACTATCATGCCTACAGTTCAATATGCTTCCTGGTAGCTTGATGAAGAGGCTTTCACATGTTTCTTTTACATGTTCCTTTTATTTTCACATGTTCCTTTTATTTTCAGCAACTTAATAAAAAGTTAGTGGTATCTGCTTTATGTTAGTTTTCTTGATGTTTTTAAATGTTCACCAAGGAGAGTGTTTCTTTACCTCTTTCTGAGAGATTTGCAAATGAACATAGAATAGAAAGAAAATAATTAAGATGGCTAGAATACTAAAATCCATGGATACAATTCAGAGGGTGGAAATCCCTATTAATCACTTGGGCAGCTTTTCTCCAGAGGCCTCCCCAGGAATCTATTGAGTTGGAAGTGACAAAAATAATCAGTTAGTCTGCTGTTTTCTTCATTGTCCCAAGTGATATGGCACCTAGTGAATTAAGCAATCAAATCAATCACCTACCTGCTTGACACAAAAGCCATTATTATTCTACTCTAAATATTTCAGATATAAAATAGGACAAATTGTGATTTTCAATGTATTCTCTTTTTCTTAACATCAAAAAATGAAAAATTAGGGAAAAAAGGATGATTCATCCTGGTTTGGGTGCATATTTTCACATCTCCTTTGCAATCTTACATAATTATTCAGGTTGAAGAGAAATTAGTCATTTCATTTAAAAGAAATCTTAATTTTCATCAATCTAAGTCCAACAAAAAAATTGTAATTATCATCTTTCAAAGAAATCATTTCATTTTTTGCTTTTGCTTATTTATTTATTTTTTATTTTTTGGTTTTTGAGGCAGGTTATACTTTTTTTTTTTTTTTTTTTTGACAGCATCTTGCTGTTTCCCAGGCTGGAGCTCAGTGGCTGCTCACTGCAGCCTCTACCTCCCAAGCTCAAGCCGTCCAGGCTCAAGCCGTCCTCCCACCGCAGCCTCTCAAGAAGCTGGGACTACAAGTGTGTGCCACTAGAACTGTTTTTTTGTAGAAATAGGGTCTCCCTATGTTGTCCAGGCTGGTCTCAAACTCCAGGGCTCAAGTGAGTCTCCCATCTCAGCCCTGCAAAGTGCGGAAATTACATGTATGAGCCACCACACCTCGTTACTAAGCAATCATTTTTGAGTGTCAGCTGGGTTCAAGAAATACATTTCTGAAGTAATCAGAGTTATAAAACACATCACCAACACTTAGGATCTTCTGATCTTTTTGGGAAATGATGCTTGTTGGTTTAAAAGTTTAAGTAGCATATAACAAAATTGAAAATTTTTGTGAGTGGCTATGCTATTCCACATTCTCACCACACATGTATGAGAGTTCCGATTGTTCCATACCCTTGCAAAAATTGTCTTTGTCAGTATTATAGCCATTTCTAATTTTAATTTTAAATTTTGCCACCATTATATGTACATAGTAGAATATCATTGTGGCTCTGATTTGAATTTTCCAAGTGGTTAATGACGTTGTACATATTTTCATGTAAAATAAGTACATGAAAACATGTACTTATTTTTAATCCACATATCCTCCTTTTAAAAATATCTTTTAAATCTTTTGCCTGTTTCTAAATTGAATTGTTTTGTTTTCTTGCTGTTGAGTTCTGAGAGTTTAAAAATACATCTTTCTATATTATGGCCACAAGCCTTGTAAGATACATAGTTTGCATATGCTTTCTCAGAGTCTACAACCTGTTGATTTGCCCCGTTAGAAATGTGTTTGGACATACAAACTTTTAAATTTTAGGCCAGAAGCGGTGGTTCACGCTTGTAATCCCAGCACTTTGGGAGGCCGAAGTGGGCAGATCACCTGAGTTTAGGAGTTCGAGACCAGCCTGGCCAACATGGTGAAACCCTGCCTCTGCTAAAAAATACAAAAATTAGCTGGTCATGTTGGCGCGCACCTCTAATCCCAGCTACTTGAGAGGCTGAGGCTGGAGAATCTATTGAACCCGGGAGGTGGAAGTCACAGTGAGCCAATGTAATGCCATCCAGGCTGGCAGGCTGGGCTACAAGAGTGAAACTCCATTTAAAAAAAGTTTTAATTTTAATAAAGTTCAATTTATCATTATAAAGCAATTTTTATTTAATGGACTATGTCTAAGAACTCCACAACTAACCTCGGGTCATGAGGTTATTTGTTATAAATGAAAATTGTCTTCTATATTTTCTTCCAAAATTATTATAGATTTATATTTAGACTTATGCTCCATTTTGAGTTAATATCAAGTAAATTGCAATATTTAGGGCAGGTTCTTTTTTTCATTATGTCAATGTCCAATTGTTCAACCTCATTTCTTGAAATAATTGTCTCCTTTCCTTTGGATTGCCATTGCCCCTTTGTCAGAAATTGGCAATATTTTTCTTGTTGTATTTTTGGATTTTCTATTCTGTTCTATTGATCTATGTCTCTGTCTTTTCTCTAACACCACATTACCTCAATTATTGTAACTTTTATAGTAAATCTTAATATCAGATGATATGCTTCCTTTAAATTCATTTTTCTTCAATATTATAAATATGTTATATCCTGTGTAAAATAATCTATCCAGTTAATACTATCTCAACTTAAATATCATCAGAGAGATTGTTTGTTTGTTTCTGTGGTTCTTAGGGTGTGATAATGATGATTATGTAGTTTAAAATTACATAGAAGTTCTTGTGGAAAACACACATGGGAGAAGAACTAGCAAAACTCTGGAACAGAAATGCAATGAGAGTAGAATATTACTATAAGCTATTAAAATGTATTATTAAACTATGTTCATGAAAATAGTCTGATACTGGACCACATTCTGGCTGACCAATTAATGAAATATAGTACAGAGCTTGCCCTGGTATAAACATCAAATTTTTGGGATTTTAGTAAATATAGGACCTCAAATCAATGGGACAAAAGGGAATTCTTAAGTACAGTCATGAAATACATAAGGACATTTTGGTCAGTGATGGATGACACATATAATGATGGTCTCATAATGTTATAGTATTGTATTTTTACTACATTTTCTACATTTAGATACACAAATACTTAACACTATGTTAGTATTGCCTATAGTATTCAGTACAGTAACATGTTACAGATTTACATGAAATAAAATTATCCATTTACACAGTTCTCAGGATGTATTCCTGTTATTAAGTGACACTTGACACATAAATAAAATTCTTAAAATACACTATGGCAAAAAATAGAAACAACGACTAAAGGGCAGAGTTAGAAAAGCAAATACACAGTCTATCATTGATAGGCATTTAAATGTGGCACATATGCAACATGGAATACTATGCAGCCATAAAAGAGAATGAGATCACGTCCTCTGCAGGGACATGGATGAAGCTGGAAGCCATTATTCTCAGCAAACTAACACAGGAACAGAAAACTAGACTGCATGTTTTCACTCGTAAGTGGGAGTTGAACAATGAGAGCACATGGACACCAGGAAGGGAACATCACACACGCAGGCCTATCGAGGGTGGGAGATAAGGGGAGGGAGAGCATTAGGATGAACACCTGATGCATGTGGGGCTTAAAACCTAGAAGATGGGTTGATAGGTGCAGCAAACCACCATGGCATGTGTATACCTATGTAACAAACCTGCACATTCTGCACACGTATCCCAGAATGTAAAGAAAATTCTTATTAATAAAAATAAGAAAATTTTTAAAAAGAAAAGCAGTTACACATATCAGTTGACAAATGACTAATTGCCTTAGCATTTTGCATATTCCCTATTGCTGCTATAATAAAATACTGCAAACGTAATGGTTTAAAACACCACAAATGAATTATCTTACACTTCTGGCAGTGGTAAGAACTTACCTTTATATACTACATGAATCTTACAGGAGAAAATCAAGGTCAGCTGGGCTGCATTCCTTCTGGAGATTGTAGGGGTAAATCTGTTCCTCGCCTTTTCTAGCTTCTTAGAGACTGCCTACATTCCTTGGGTTGCAGTACCCTTCTAGTAATTGCCTCACTCTGCTCCATTATCACATCATCTTCTCTCCCTCTGTTTCTGTCCTGCTGTGATTGTTTCATCTCCTGCTGTGACTGTTGTCTTCCTGTATCTTTCTAATGAAAACTTTGAATTACACCGAGTCCTCCAGATTAACCAGGATAATCTCCCCAGGATACTTAATTTAATAATACCTGCAAAGTCCCTTTTGCTATGGAAGGAAACATATTAACAGATTCTGAGGATTAGGATGGTAGCATCTTTGGAGGTGTGATTATTTAGCATCCCACATAGACAAAGGACTTTTGTATTAATAAGAAAATAACACACAACTGCATATAAATATATGCAAAAAAAGATGAGAAGCAATCTAGAAAAAGATGCATACAGGACACTGACACCCACTCACATGTGAAAAATTGCATATACTACTTTTTTATCAGATGACAATGCTTTGATATAAAAAGAAAAGGAGGCACACACAAACACTGTAGGGAGAAAGTGTAAGCTCAGCATTTTTGGGAGAGATTTGGCAAAGAAATATACATGTGCTTTAATTGAGCCATTCAATTAAATTTAAAAAAGTAGAATTTTTTTTCAGTAGAATAATTTTTTTTTTCAGTAGAATAAATTAGGGGGAAATACTCAATTGCTTATCAATAGAACCCTAGGTTAAGCAAGCTTTATACAATAATCAATTATTAAGAGGCTAAACTGGTAGCGTGCTTGGGCCTCATATCCATGGTTTCAACATCCTCAGATTCAACCAACTGCAAATTGAAAATAGTTTTTAAAAAACACTAATATAAATGCCAGGCACAGTGGCTCATGCCTATAATCCCAGCACTTTGGGAAGCTGATGCAGGTAGATCCCTTGAGCCCAGGAGTTTGAGACCAGCCTGGGAAACATGGCAAAAGCTTGTCTCCACAAATAATTAAAAAATAAAAAAATAGCTAGGCATGGCATTGCATGCCTGCAGTCCCAGTTACCTGGAAGGGTGAGGTGGGAGGATCACCTGAGCTGGGGAGGTCAAGGCTGCAATGAGCTGTAGTAATACCAGTGCACTCCAGCCTAGGCAAGAGAGTAAGACCCTGTTGCAAAAAATAAATAAATAAATAAAAAAAACTAATATAAAATAACAATACAACAATAAGAAGAAATAATACAAATAAAAACAATACAGTATAACAACTATTTATATGGTATTTATATTGCATTAGTATTATACATAATCTAGAAAGGATTTAAAGTATACAGGAGGATATACATAGGTTATATGCAAATATTTACTATAGTATTTTATATCAAGGACTTCTACTTTGCATGTGAGCCTGTCCTGGAACCAATTCCCCTGTGAATACCAAAAGATAACTGTTAGTACAATTTTTGTCAACCTATTTATGCCAACAAATATTAGAAGCTTGTATTATTTAATTCACACATGATTGGAATGAGAAAGGTAAGTACAGAAGCCACAAATCTCAGTTAGTGATTTAATAAAAAATATTGAACAAATGCAAAACTGCTGATGTCACTGGTAAGAAAAACTAAGCACTGATCTGCTTCTTACAAGTAACTTACTAAATGTGGGAACAATAACAACACTTAACCATCAAGTTGCTAATAGGGCTAAATGTGTTAATGTACATTGAAGTGGTTATAGCATTGCTCTAAAAGATACAAAAAAAAGTTTAGTGAATATTTGTATGGGACACACAATAAATTTTAGGTTGAATCTACATCGATTTTGTATAAAGGTAAATTTATATCAGCGTCTGTATACTAACAAGGGCCAAGATCTTTCTAAAGTATTAAAAGTTTGGTTTTAAGTATTCTATTCTTTACTTAGGAGTATGAGATAGTCAGTCTTTAAAAGTTTAATGTTATTTCCTATGGAATTTTATTATTCATAAAGGGGGTTACTTTATGTGTGCTTGGTTGGTAGAGAAATGATTTAACTGCTGGTTGTATGAGTTGAATGTGTCCCCTAAACTTCATGTGTTAGAAACTCAATTCTGCATGAAGCAATGCTGAGAGGTGAGACCTTTAAAAGGTGATTAGGTCATGAGGGCACTAGAGGATTAATGCCATTGTTGCAGATGTGGGTTAGTTATCATGAAAGTGGGTTCCTGACAAAAGTATAATTTTGCCCCCTTTCCCTTCTCTCTCTGTCTCTCTTTCACTTTCTCTATATTTCTAGCATATATGTTTTCTTGCCCTTCAACTTCCTGCCATAGAATGATATAGCAAGAAGGCCCTCACCAGATGCAGGCCCCAGGGCCTTGGACTTTCCAGCCTCCAGAACTGTAAGGAAGAAATCCCTGTTCCTTGTAAATTACCCAGTCTCAGGTATTCTGTTAATAACAGCATAAAACAAATTAAAACAATATATGTTTAGAATAAGAAACTATGTTATTAAAAATATTTTTGAAAAAAGCTAATTACTTGAAATCACAAAATTATGTGGTCACAGGAGATTGATATTTACCTACCAACATTGTGATAATAAACTCTCTATTATTCTTCTGTCTTTATTCTGGAACCTCAATATTATATCAGTAGTGTCAGGCCTCTGCACCCAAGCTAAGTCATCATATCCCCTGTGACCTGAACGTATACATCTGAAGCAAGTGAAGCATGTATACGTTCTGAAGCAAGTGAAGAATCACAAAAGAAGTGAAAATGGCCGGTTCCTGCCTTAACTGATGACATTCCACCATTGTGATTTGTTTCTGCCACCCCTTAACTGAGCGATTAACCTTGTGAAATTCCTTCTCCTGGTTCAGAAGCTCCCCCACTGAACACCTTGTGACCCCTGCCCCTGCCTGCAAGAGCACAACCCCCTTTGACTATAATTTTCCACTACCCACCCAAATCCTATAAAATGGCCCCATCCCATCTCCCTTCACTGACTCTCTTTTCGGACTCATTCCACCTGCACCCAGGTGATTAAAAAGGTTTATTGCTCACACAAAGCCTGTTTGGTGGTCTCTTCACATGGACGCGCATGACAAGTAGTACGATGTGCTTGTGAGTCAGCATGTGAGAGTTGTTTACTGCTTGGTGACTACAAATGCGCTTTCCAACATATCTCTGTACGACTGTAGTAAGGCAAGGAAATATGACCAGTTCCGCCCAGTGTGTGCTGTAAAGGGAAGTAAAGTGTGCTATTTCCTAGCTGAAGCCTAGAAAAAAGGCTACATGTTTTAAGTGATACAACTACAAAAAGTGGAATCTTCGTCAGTCGGGGGTGCTGAATGACTTTATGGAACAGAGTTCCTGACTCACTTGCATTATGTATATTACCTAAGTGAGAAATAAATGTTTTATTAATCCATTCAAATTTGAGGATTAATTTCTTATTGCAACCTGACATAGTCTTAACAGGACTAATAAAGTTTGAAAAAATAGTATATTTTGTTTTAATATTTCTTAATATTTAGTCACAAACCCATTGATTCTAATATTCAAGTTTCTCATGTGACTATGTAAATATACGTACATGTACACACACATTTGCATGCCCTTACAAATGCATAGTGAATTTTTAACAGTGTAGTTAGCCTTCGGGAAAGGGTTAGGATAGTATAAAAAAAAGTTTTCGATGAAGGCATTTTCCTTTTTGCAATGTTTTAAACATTTCTATGTAATTTGCATTTTTATAAAAAGTAGTATGTATGATTGTATAATACAAATAAATAAGGATGTATATTTTCTGAAATTCCCATATCTCCAGTTGAAATTTGTTTATTCCTTTTAAACAATTTTCTTCTTTATAAAATAATTTTTAAACAAATTTTAATTTTAAATAAATTAAAAAAAAATTAACAAGTTTTCTTAGGCCAGGCGCGGTGGCTCACGCCTGTAATCCCAGCACTTTGGGAGGCTGAGGCGGGTGGATCACGAGGTCAGAAGATCAAGACCGTCCTGGCTAACATGGTGAAATCCCGTCTCTACTAAAAATACAGGAAAAATTAGCCAGGCATGATGGCGGGTACCCGTAGTCCCAGCTACTCGGGAAGCTGAGGCAGGAGAATCGCTTGAACCCGGGAGGTGGAGCTTGCGGTGAGCCGAGATCGCGCCACTGCACTCTAGCCTGGGCGACAGAGCGAGACTTCGTCTCAAACAAACAAACAAAAGTTTTCTTATTAAAAAATATGTTTGTATACCTACTTTGCAGAAGAAGACATCTTTCTTTTTTAACCAAAAATGAAACACAATGCTTTTTTATCTAACCCTCCTTTTTAACTATCTTTTTCCTTTTGAATGTTTAATTTCCGTGTCATACTGTATCACTCTTGTTCTCAATTTCTTCTTTTTTCACCTTAGTGTATTCAGATCCATTGTATTCTCTTGCTACTCCCACCCCACCATTGACAACAGCAAATGTAGTGAGTACTTCCATTCACCAATTGTTAAATTGTCATTGCTTAATTCCAAAAAGAATATATATTGGCCATGGACAATGTATAAATCTATGAATTTGGCTTCAAAATCTATGTTTTCATCAATGACCTCAGTTTCATCCTTCTGTCCACATTCATTGTCACTTCTTAGGTGCATAATTCTACTTGGTGTGCCTTACCTTAAATTTTCCTTATTCTAAATTAAATTCATCTCATTTTCCACAAATGTACTCTTCTTCTGACACTTTTGCTCAAGTTACCACTAACGTCCTAATCTCTTTGACTCAAATACTCAGAGTTAAGTTTGAGTTTTCCTTTTTCCTCAACTTTCAATAGGTACAGGACATTTGTTATGCTTTGACCATCCTTTCGTATTTGGGGATTTCTGCTCTTTGAGACCCACCTCAAGGTGAAAGCCTATAACTTTCACCATAGCCTTTCAAAGGCTTGTGACCTCAACTCTGACAATCAGACACAGCCATCAGAGACTTAAGTTTAGAGAGAATAAAGTGAATAAAAACATAACATTTAGAATGGATTAAGGGTGGCAGAGTAATTGAGCTTTCAGAAACAGTAGTGGTGGGGGTGCTGGCTGAAGCTTCTGTTCCCATGATTGTTTCAGTGACCTGCAGTGTTTCCTCTCTAAGGTGACAACAGCATGTGCACCTTTTAAAAAGTGCTGCTTAATTGAGGCAAATTCAGAGTGAATGTCCTTACAGTGCTCTACAAGCTCCCATGCGATATGGCCCCTGTTCATGCTTCCAATGTTATTCAAGGGCACTCTTGTCTTGTTCACTGTGTTCCAAACACAGTGGCCTCCTAGCTGTCCCTTGAACCTACTTTTCCTCCAGGGCCTTGCTAAATTCCCATTTCCTGCTAGCATTCTCCCCAGGTATCCTTACGGCAGGTTCATTCCCTTCCTTCAGTTTTCTTCTCAAGTCACTTGATCAGAAAGGCCATTCTTGTCTTTGTGAAATAGAAACCCTTTCACTCCCAGCCTAAGGACTTTCATTCCCCTTATCCTGCATATGTTTTATATTCTTTGCCACAAATATATCATAGGTTTGTTGTTTGTCTTGCTCTATAAAAATGTTTAATCCAAGTAGGCCTGTTTTATTCATAGCCATAGTTTAATCCTATCTGTCCTGCAGAAATCATCAATAACTATTCATCCAATAAATAAGTGAAAGGATGAATGAGTATTTTCCTAGATGTTTGATTTCCAACTCTGATTTGCCTATCTAATAAAGTTCCTTTTACTTTTCTATCAAGAATGAAACTTGATTTTTTCAAAGATTTTTAGCTAATGCACAATCTTTTAACAGAACTAACATATTAACGCCAGAATGTTCCACACCATATCATGTCTCTTCCTTTCTATTCCCTTTTTGAAGTCTAAATTAGGCCCTATTACTTATAGCCTGAATTATAGCAACACACTAAAACTGACCTGCTTCCTCTAATATTATCCTATCCTGATTTATCCCCTGATTATTCTTCCTAAAACTCTAAGTATTTCTAATACCAAGACAACTTGCCAATACAATGGGATGGTGATAGAAAATTAAAGTAGATTTTGATTACTGAATGCATTAAAATACTATTTAATTAGTTTATATTTCGAATAGCTGCCTTTGAATCAACAATCAAAAGTTATTTGAACAAACATCAGAAATGGTTTTTGTTAAAAAAATAGAATGATGATAGAACTATTTTATAACAACATAGTCACTGTCCATTTCTAGACATGTGCTTAAAATTTCATTCCTTACTCTTTGTTATGGATTGAAATGTGTCCCCCTAAAAGATATTTTGAAGTCCTAATCCCTTACCTTAGAATCTGACCTTATTTGTTAATAATGTCTGCTATTAACTGAATGTTTGTCTCCTCCAAAACTCATGTGAAAATTGAATTATTTCCATTGTGATGATATTGGGAGGTGGGACTTGTAAGAGCTGTTAAGATCATGAGGATTCTGCCTTCATGAATACACCAATGCCATTATTGAGAGAGTGGGTTGAGCCTGTCTTACTCTCTTTCTCTTTGTCCTTTTGCCATGTCATGCCTTCTGTCATTGTGATAACTGAGCAAGAAGACATTGGCCAGATGTAAGCATTTTAATAATAGAATTCCCAGCCTCCAGAACTGTGAGGAAATAAATTTTCACTTTTAGTGAATTACCCAGTCTCAAATACTTTGTTATGGCAGCACAAAATGGACTAAGACAGGGTTCTTGCAAATATAATTAGTTAAGTTAAAATTAGGCCTTGATGGAGTAGGGTGGATCTCGAATTCAGTTTGCCTTGTGTTCTTAGAAGAAAATAACCACGTGACAAGAGAGACACACAAGGAGAAGGCCACGTGATGATGAAGGCAAGTATTGGAGTTATGCAGTTGCAAGGCAAGGAGATCCAAAGATTCCTGGTGTTGGGGTGCAGAAAACAATACTCCAAAATATCAGGCTTTGGAATGTTGAGTGCTTTTAATTATAGAAAATTAAAAGGCTTCAGAAACCAGCTTCAGAACCAAAGTCTCTCTCTGGCTCCCTAACACTCTCTACCCCTCAAACATTCCCCACCCATTCCTGCCACCAACCAATTGTCAATTTTTTTTTTTCCCCCAAAGCGCTGGAAGAGACTTTACTGGAATTTCCTTATCTGACAAAAATGACTTCTTTCCAAAAGAAATACAATTGTTTTAAGACCCCCCTCCCTCCTTAGCTATCTTATCAAATAATCAGCGAAGATTAACCACCAGAGAAGAGAACAGACTGGGCATTTTCCTCACACTTAGAATTTTTGGCTATTCTTTTGTGGATAGCTTCAAGAGACTATCTAGGAGACTTTATCTGCATAATAAGACAACATTTTCTTATAGTGAAGTTCCACCCCTCACCTTACCAACACTTATCCCAGAGCTCAGATAAACAGTCCTAGGCCATTGCTTTTGTGCTTATTACTTTCAACTAAAATGACTTAATCCTACAACTCCCATCTCACCTTCTCCTGTAAAGTAGGGTATATAAACACCTGGACCTCATCAGGTTATTGGGTAATCATTCTCCTGCAATTCCTTAGTGTTTATGCCATTAAATAAATTTTGTATGTCTTTTTCTCCAATTAAGCTGCCTTTTGTCAGTTCATTTTCAGCAGACCTTCAGAGGTTAAAGGAGAAACTTTCTCTCTTTGACTATACACTGGCAAGCCAACAAAGGATAGGTGAGGCAAGGAAGGAAGGATCTCCCTACAGATTTCAGCTAGAGGATGGCCCTGAAGTCTTATTTCAGACTTCCAGTTACCAGAATTTTAAGCCTAGAAATTTCTGTTGTTTTCAGCCAACCAGTTTTTGGTATTTTGTTACTATAATCCTAGGAATCTAATACAATCTTCAGGTGGGAGAAAAGGGTTTATTTGTATGGCATTTTTCAGATGACTTGTGGGAAAAAATGTCTTGTCTTTTATTTGTAGTGCAGTTATATATGGTAAAATATGGTAAATAAGAACCTGCTATTTAATTTTTTTCTAGAAATCGCCTCTATTGTTGAGTGTAGTTTTGATGTTGAAGCTTGTAAACAAATCCCACAGAGTGATTCTATACTGGCACACACAAGTATACATTACAGATGCTGATAGACTCTTATTTGCTTATGTTTACAGGGGAAAAAATTCTTAAAGCAATTTATTTCTATGACATTTATTCTCATAAATTGACATTATGAATAGATTAAATTTATTTGGACCTGTGAACAGGAATTACTAAATTCTAGTCTTTCTATTTCTAGATGAACATCCATTAGAAAACATTATAACCTAGGTGTGAAGAAACATGATTTTTCATCTCTGTCTGTAGTTTTACTAATCTAAGTCAGCTCACACAGATAAATATTTAACACAATGTCATAGTCTTACTAGTGCTAATAATAAATTCTTCATCTTGCACTTCAAGCCTATTCTTTGTTCTGCCCTTGATTGTAAACAAGTATATCCAATCATCTCAGAATAAATCTTGTAATAGCAAGTCAAACAGTAAATATTTAGTAAATTGAAAATAGTGCATCTCATATTTGAGTATCACATATACCTACTTCAATGTGTTGAATACAATTCCAACTATTACACTTCATTTTTGTCTAAAATAAAACACAGCGGCATTATGAAATGAGTTAGAGAAATGCATAACTGTATTGGTGATTAGTGATTTCTATTTTTCCTCTCATGTTTAGAAGGAAAATACTAATTCCTTATACCGGTTATATTCTTTCGGCCCCAGGGATCTGCTTTCTACCTTTCCCTGCCCAGCTTTGGGTCATGAGAGGCAGACCTTGGAAACTGCTTCACCTGGACCCCCTGCTGACTGGCTTGCCATGTGATTTTGCCAATGTAGAGCACCACAGAACATCAGAGGTTAGGAGAAAAAAGAAAACACAAGATAAATTTAGAGTATTACTGCTCTACTTCTTACTTGCTGTGGCACCTTCCTGAAGTATTTGTTGAATTTCTAAATAACTCCAGCCCCCATTAGATGCCCTCTTCTCCATGGTTTCAGCCTCAAGTGTTCTGATGATAAGGTTTACTCTTCTTGCCCATTCAACCATAGATGTAGTAAGGACTTCAGAATGTTGTGAGCTATGGATACAGTGCTCTTGTTTTTGTTGGTGTTTGTTTTTTTATTTTTTTCTTAACCCTGTAAGGAGGCCTATCTTTAAAATTTCTTCCTTCAAACCCTTTGTTTCCTGTCAAATTCTAACCAAATAACCTTCGCTGAAGTGGCTTTGTTAGATAAAATGAATTACACATTATAATAACATATCTCAGATGCATTTCCTAGGTTAACCTCCGTTATTCATCTTGGTCATATTTTTCTTGCCTTTTATATCCTACCATGAAGCCTATAAATGGTTATACTTGGTCAAAACAGCAAGCAGCTGTGATTGTTGAGATGGAGTCAGTATCATTTTAATTACAAGTTTCACTGAGAGTAGTTGAAGGAATTTGTATGTCACATTCCACATAAGTGGAATTTGTTGTAACTTGGCTCTGGTTAAGCAGGACTTCAAATTGGCCAATTTCAACAGACATCCTTCAGCTCTTCTAACTTGATGTCTTTACAGAATTTCATGCTGTCTACCCCTTCCTCTAGTTAAAACTGTTTCTTATCTAGGTTTCCATGTTATTATCTAGCATGTTCTAATATGAAAGGAATGAGCCTTAACTGCAATCAATCTTGGTTCCATGCCTATATTTACTAATTAGTATCTTTGGGTTATATAGTTCCTGGTGATCTTTTTTTTTTTTTAATTTTTTTTTTTTTTAGAGTTTTCCTTAAGGAGTAGAATATTATTGTGAATATTTTCTATTGATCTGGAATAGTACCTCCAGCTGGCAGTCTAAGGGTTCCAATATGACGTTCCATGTGAATATTTTTGGAGGCCAGAGAGTTATCTTTGGTACCAAAAAATGAATTGGCTATCCATCTTTATTATTTGGGAGGTTTCACATAAAATCCTCATACTCTATTTCAGTAAAAAATTGAATTCCAATCTATAAGTGGGTCTTCATAAAAATTTATTCATGGCTACAATGAACTGGAGCTGATTAGAGAGTGCCCCATTTAGATAATCATGTACTCACTGGTTCCCAGAAGGCCATTTTCATTCCTACATACTATTAGTCTGGTTCCTGCTTGCATTTAAATATGCAATCTTTGATTTTGACAATGCACACCATCTAATTCCAGCACACACAATCTCCTTGATTCATCTAACTGTAGAAATTCAAAATAAGGACTCTTTCTTTTTCTATTTATAGTATTTGTTTAGGCATCGGTGGCATCAGAAAAAGTTCTGACCAATTACTGTTTAAAGTAGATATTCAGGCAACAATTTTTTGGATAAGTGAATATTTCCTATGCCTTAAAGTCTGCAGAACACTAAAAATTGCATAACACATTATTTCTGGTTCTGGACCTCAAGTTCTCCTTAGGGAGGATACTTACATATTCAACACTCAATTTTTAAAAATCTTTCGTTCTACTCAATATGTACCTTGGTCTGTTGAGTAAAGATCCTTCTTATTGGAGGGTTTCATCCTTTAAGAATACCCACCTAAGCTGGAGGCAAATGTTTTCATTGTAAAACCCCATTACTATTCATACCACTTTTGCAAAAACAAACCTTGTTTTGATATTTAATTAGCAGATATTTTAATTGAATAAAATTGAAAAAGAAAACAAAAATGTTTATTCTGTCTTCTAATGTAGCATTGGATTATTCTCCCATCCCAAATATTTATTTTTAAAAAAATGTAGGGGTCCCTTGTTTAGATAACATTTTTAAAAGAGCAGTAATAATTTCTATTCAACTATAAATTATTTTGAATATCTCAATTATTTCATGAGGCACTCATGAAATAATTACTAATCATAATAGTGCTCTCTTATAAAGTAAAGGATATGAAAAATTTTTTTAAAAGTATAGTGGTTGCCTATGGGGGTGTGGGCTAGGGAGATTGACTGGAAAAGGGCATAGGGGAACTTTCTAAGGTGATAGAAGTCTATACCTTTATTGGGGTGATGCTTGCACAGGTATGTGCATTTGTCAGGACTCAACAATCTATATTTGAGATTTCCATACTTTACTATAATTTTACCACAATACAATAACAGAAAATAGTATTTTTTATTTTCTCCCCACAGATAAGAACCATGCCTTTAAGCTGTGTAAGTCATACTATCATCATTGACAATAACGTGGACATTATATGAGTTATGTTTTACATGTGATATCTAAGTTAATTATTCATTTTTGTAGGTTTCTTTCACCTAATTTCCTCTATATAAACAAAATCTAAGATAAGAAAACAAATGTCAAGTTTGAATGCATATAACCAAGTCAAGCATAAGGCAAAGGATGTATTTTTATCCAAACACAATTAAGAAATGGCTTCCACTAATCTATTTAAGAAGTCAATATAAAATAGCTCCATAATTTATCATACCTTTTACATATAATTTTCACTGTGGATAGCATGTTCATAATAAGCCTTAGTGAGAAAAAACAGGACTGTTGGAAGACAGAACATTTTATTCTGCTTTCATTAAATCTCTTTTGTTAATATGCTAGTCCAATGAGTTATAGTCAATTTTTCTAGAGAAGTAAAATGTTCACAATTTACTGACTAGTTTTTTGAACTGTAAGATGTTAAATTTTATAGGATTGACGTAAATTGCTCTACCTGGCTTATCAGATTCAAATATTTTCTTTTCAAACCAACACAAGGTGGTGAGCTACATCATGCCTTAGAAGACACTTACTTTCATGTTGCACCTTCCATGTTTCCCAAGACTTGGTTGCATGTACTGTTTTCCTTTCCCACAAAGATCATAATGAACAATTAAACCAATACATCATTAAGAAAAGAAAAACTTCTTTCTCTAGGATTTGCATTAAATCTTGGAGGCATCTAGAAAAATCTCTTGAATTGTGGTAGATTTGCTTCTCAAATTTTCAGCAATCCAGAGTACACAATGGCTGTTGTCTTTCTAGCTCACTGCTCTCTGAAGTAAAAATAATTTTAAGCTGCAGCAATGATGCTTGTAGGAAGAACTTTCAAAAGATGCTTCTTTTCCCCCTACACTTCTCCAGTATCATTTCCTGAGTCTCTTGGGGTTTTCTTACAATATCCTCTCACTGTACCCACTCCCACATTAAATGAACATGGATGTTTTTCCTGTTTGTTGTTTACGGTTGCATCAAAATTGTATGCCCAGGCCTTAATCAAGTGTTTTTTATACAATGTTTATATTGTATGCATAAATGTTAAATAAATGGAATAATGAGTTAATGAATGAATGAACATATGGAGTTCTATATAATATCCATGTTAATCCATTGATAGTCAGGAACTTAAACAAATTCAAGCAACCCAACAAACCATGCCTCTTACCTATTACAGAAGTCTATATAATGCTTATGCAAAAATGTTCTGTTTTGTAATTCCCAACATTTTATAAATAGAAAGATAGTAAAGCAATATAGATGGTATTGAATATATTACCTTTAGGCCATTATTTTTCAAGGCATATAACTTGAAAATGCATTCATTTCAGAAAGCTACCTTGTGGTAATTAGTATTATTATTTTTAATGTAAGTTCCTTGAGGGCAGTAGGAATTTCTTATTCATCTTTATTTGCTACCTTTACATAGTAGAGTGTCTTGTAAATAATAGGTAATTGTCAACTGAATGACATAAAATTAAACATAATTTCTCTATTGTTGGTACCCTTAATATTTATAAACAATATATTACATTTCTGATCATTTATCATTTTCAAAGCACTTTTGCATTTGTCATTTGATTCTTTCATTAATTGATTCATTTAAAAAATTATTGCATCACAATTACATACATGGTTACAACAAGCTTACATTCCAGAGAAGAAAAAGGACATACAGTAGATTATTATAATACTGTATAGTATAGTATGGGACATGTGAAAAGGAGATAAAATTAAGTCTCAAAGGTAAGGAAACCACCCCCCTTCCCCCCCCCGAATAAAGAGACAACTACAGAATGAGTAAGACTAAAGTTTTAACACTCTGTAAAGTTTTAGCTTTACTCATGATGAGAAAGAGGACAGGAAAATGGAGGTTTCATGAAAAAGAAATAGCATACGCAGGGCCTTTTAAGATGATAAGCTGTTCTAACATGCAATGGGCTTTCTGTACTTCAATGCCTTTATTTGTAAAATGGACATAAAAACAGTACTCAGAAAACATTGTAACAGTGAGGATTTAAAAAGTTCATACGTGGAACAGTGCCTCCTGTGTTAAAAATTAATCTGTTACATATATTTTGTTTCTTTTAATTGCTGAGTAATATTCATTTTATGGGTGTACCAGAGTTAGTTTATCCATTCATCCGTCACAGGACAATGTATAGCTGGAGTTGAAGATATAGGAGAAGACGGAGATGAGGTAATGAGATGCCAGATAACAAAAGAGTAATCCAGTAGAGATAATACTGGTTGGAAATATGAGTGAAGAAATGGGAATGAGAAAATACATCAATAAGTTGGACTGCTATCCAGGAGACAGAGATGATATTTGGTAATAGAATGTTTAATATAGAGTGAGAGATAAGGAGGAATGAGAATGATCTACAGATACTGACTTGGGAAACAAAACCCTTTTTAACCATTCCCTATTCATTTATCCAGATTTTTTTCTGTGCTAGTCTCCCTCTGGCTTTCATTATACTCATTACAATAGACTAATATCAATTCCTGGAAATGCCCGTGTTTCTTTCTTCCTTCCTCTGAGCTTTTCCTTATGTGGTTTCCCATTCTTATACACACTTGTACTGACTTATCTAACTTTCATTTACCTTTATTATCTCAGCTTATTTATCACCTCCTCTGAGAGATCTTCCAGATTTATCTTCTCTTCCAGTTATAGTCTCTTTAAAAGGACAATGGCTAATGTATTCAATGTTATAGTATTTTTGTGGTTGCTTTCCCTCCTAGATTGTAAATTGCATGAGAGAATGGAACATGTTGTTAAAATACCATCAGCATTATATCAGTAGTATCTAGCACAGTGCCTGGGAATAACATATACTAATACTTTTCTGTTGATTAACTAATTACTTGTGATAGAGAATATGGCCAGGAGGATTGGGGATGGAGGCTGAAAAAGTTATATTTGGATGTATAAATTTGAAAAAGACCTTTGGAAAACCAGTGGAGATAACTGGTAGAAAACTATGTATTCAAGTGTAGGGATCTGAATAAAGATGGGAGTATATGATTAACATAGCTGGTTCTCATTTTTCATGGTATCTTATTAACTAAATATTGTATATGTAGGAAATGTGTCCTTACTTTGTGTGGTTTTATGGTAACTGCACAAAGCAAAGACATGGTTCCAATATGCCATTCCAAAGGTTCCAATATGCCATTCCAAAGGTTCCAAAAATTTTCAGTTAACATGATGCCAGGCAAAGCAAGAACTATCTGTAGTTTATACATAACAGGCATTAATGCAGATAAAATTGTCCAAGGAGAGTGTATGATGAAATCTATTTGAAGATTTAGTCAATAAGAAGACTATATATATACATATATTTAAAGGTAAATCAAGGAGAAGAAAAAAGGTTTGAAGGAAAACCAAAACTTTGTTTTCATGGAAGGCTAAGAAAGCTTTTTGTTGTTGTTGATCAAACTCTGAACAGAAACTGTGGATGTATGTGAGTGAAAGTTAGATTTCAGTGTATGTGTGGGAATGAATTGAAAGAAAGAAAATAGAAAGTGACTGCAAACATTCAAGAAGTTAGATTATTAAGAAAAGGGGCAGAGAATAATCTCTGAAGAAGAGTTTTTGTAGGGACATTTTGCTTTGTGATTTTTTTTGTCTGTTTTAAAGATTGATGAGATTTGAAAGTACTTAAATGACTATTTACTTCTCCAGGAAGAAATAAAACAGTGAAAATAAAGAGGATGGCACCGAAAACAAATGTACTGTCAAGCCATGAAAAGAAATGGAGGTTTGTGCCCACCCAAGGATACCTAAATAAATAGACAAATATATAAATAAAATGGAAGAACCTGAAATACATTTTACTAAGTGAAAGAAACCAATCTGTAAAGGCTATATACTGTATGATTCCAACTATATGACATTCTGGAAAAGGCAAAACCATAGACAGTAAAAAGAGTGGTGGCCAAGGGCTAAGGAGTGGAGGGATGAATAGGCAGAGGACAGAGGAATTTTAGGGCAGTGAAACTACTGTTTGATACCTTAATGGTGGATACATATCATTACACTTTGGTCAAAATTCATAGAACGTACAACATCGAGAGTGAACCCTCGTGCCAACTATGGACATTGGGTGATAATGATGTGTCAGTGTAGGTTCATCAGTGATAACAAATGTACCACTCTGGTGACAATGACAGTGGAGGAGGGTATGCTTGTGTGAGGAAAGGAGATATATGGGAAAATCTCTGTACTTCCTGTTCCATTTTGCTGTGAACTTAAAGCTGCACTTAAAAATAAATTCTATTTTTTAAAATAAGGAAGATGAAAATAGAAAATAGAAAAGGTAATCTGCAGGTTTAGATTGCTGAAGAAGCAGAGATGAGGACGTTGGTAGACAGGTTACTTTTTATATTTGTGAAGTCATCTTTTCTACTATATCAGTTTAAAGTGGGGGAAACAGATGAATTAAAATTCTGGTAGGATTACAATTACCTGGAAGTCATTGTATAGTTGCAAAACTCTGGTGATATCTTGTGTGGTGTTCCTGTTTTTCTGCTAAGAAAGAGACAAACATCCATAATGAAGGGATTGAGTATTTGAGAAGAGTGGACATGGTTTGCAAATGCCACTGGATAATACCCTACCCGGAAAAAAAGGAATTACTGGACAGTCTTGGAGTCTAGCTGAGGTCGGAGGACATGGATTTATCACAGCACTAATGTTTAAATGTGTGTTATTTTTCTTCAGCAAGGCTCCATAGTCACAGTTGAAGAAAGAAGAAAGGTAATAACTGAATTGATCCAGCACTGGGGTTTTCACATTTAGTATGAACAGCAGATTCAGAGGACAAGGGAACTAAGGAAACTTTCAAAATAATGAAGTAATGAATCATAGGGAGATGTAAGGGAGAGAATAAAAAGTAAAGAGCAATAGAACGGGAGAAAGAAGGGGAATCAGAAAACTATTTGTCCTGCTGATGTGACATCCCTAAATAGTCACATTTTGTTCCTTGAAATAACCCTGTGAAGTAGGAAAATATATATAATGGCCATTGTACTGAGGATGAAATTGAGGAACAAAGAAGATATAATTTGCCTTTACAATCTCACACAATGTTCACTAGCCTCACATGTGTTATACTTAGGACTGAGAACCAGACCATCTGCCTCTAGGCCTGGGGCTTTCGATTTCCCTGCACGGCATCTCGCAATTTATGGGACTGCACTCACCTGACACATAGTAAGTGTGTTTCTCATTCTTCTCTAGAGTCAGATAAGTCATTCTCATGGGTGTTACTTTCATCCTTTAGACCATTATCTGTGCGCTCAGACTGAAAATGTACTCTGCAGGGCATGAAGCTATACATTCAATTCCGAAAACATTTACTTCATTTTTTCGGTGATATTGCACACTCAAAATGTCAAATTATTCGAAAAGAAGGAAACTTTCATGAAGCAGAGTTCAAAGGGATGTGACAATTGATTACATACTAAATTCCCAATTTCAAGGATATCTCTAATCAATAAAGCCTTTAAATGGAAAACTCAGCATATGGGAAAAGTACTCCAAGAGCCAACTCCAAATTTTCTTGGAACTAATGAAGAAGAAAGGCAGCTGCAGAAGCTGACAGAAGGAAAGTGTGGAGGACAGGACAGGATAGGTTATGTACTTGAAACTAGATCTACATTGTCCGGTGAAAAGAGGGATGGTAAATACACCAGAAATTTCTAATAGATAAAATGGCTCGGTAAGAACCAAATAATGGTTTCTATCACCTCAGGCTTCCCTGGAGATAAAATCATGAAGCTCTCTTTTTGTGACTAAGTTGGTCATTAATCTTATTGAGGGGTTTAAAGTCTGAGTTTAAAGGTTGAATGGTACATGTAAAAGGAATATTTCACATTCTATCATAAGTGGCCAGAACTCCTCTCAAAATTTAAAAATAATATTTTACTTGTTTTTAAGCATTATAATTTTGCTGTTATCCACTTCTATATATGTTAAGGCCTACAGGTTTTAACTAATTTTGAAAATAGTCTGGTACCCAAAGAGAGAAAATTGTGTTAAATGTGGCATTTGCCATGACTCAGCCCAAAAGGGGGCCTTATATTCATATAGATGAAAACATACACTGGAAAATGCTTTTAAAGTCTGTATTAAAGATTATATATCATGAAATGTCTTTTCACAAAATGTTAATAGATATTAAGCAATAATCAAGAACATAAAACAAAGGATAAATGTTATTTTCAACAGTTAATAATTTTGAGCAACAATGAGTTAAATGGAATTATGCAGGACATTCTACTTCAGGCTTGCTCAGATTCGGCAATAGTTGAATGTAATATGTGAATTACCAAGAGAGGAATGCAGTTTGATAGTTTGCAATGTTTCTCAGGCTTACTTTCCAACAGACTATTTTTCTTCAAGGAACATCTCAGGGGACTAGGTCTCTGAGGAACATACTGTAAAAAATGCTGCCAGTGTACTTATTTTTCTTTCCTTGAGAGAAGACTTTTCTGTACTTTCTGTTCAAAGAAGACTAAATTGGATGTAATATGAACATGAGACTATACATGTTTTTAGAGACAACATAATCATAAATGTTGGTCAGTGTGCAGAGAACTAGCAGCAGTGCAGAAATTCAGGCCCACGATGATCCTTCCTAATATTCTATCCAAATCTTGCTCCTCCCATCCCTGATCTGAGGAGTCCTGGCCTGACCTTCTAGCATGTTGCTTTCCTTTAATTTCCTTCTTCAGACTCCAGTGAGAATTGTCACCATTTTCCATTCCAGCTTTATCTCCCATAATTCTTTCTGTAACTCTTATATTCTAGAAAGCATTGATATAGTGATAGAGGCAGGAGTAGCAGCTAACACTCTTATGGTACTCATTAAAAATTGTACATGTATCATCCCAAATTATTCTCACAAAAATTCTATGAGGTACTATTATTATTTCTTTTTTTTTCTTTTTTTTTAGATAAAAGGAACTGAAATAGCTGGAGTTTCATTGACTTAAGGATCTTCACTCTTATCCATTCTGCTCTAAGACTTCTCTAAGTTCAGGAGAGGCTTACAAAGTCAGATCTAAACTGAGTCCTGAAGACAGAAACCCAGAAAGTAGTTCCAAAAACAGAAAAAGCATGCAAATCAGAAACAAAAACATGATTTATTTGGACTGCTGACCTGCCCGGAAGACTGTAGGCTCTGGGAAACAGATAGGGAAAAATGACAAGAGATGAGACTGAAGAAGAATGTGGAGATCAAATGATGAAGAGCACTTTATAGCAACACAAGGTTTTGAAATTTATCATGTGGCCAATTGGAAGCCAGTCAAGGGGAAGGGGTCATCGTAACGTAACCGAGCAAATGAATGAATAAATGAATATATATATATATAAGTGGTTCCACATGGTAGTAGAGTAAGAATATTTATCTTGTTGTGACTTTTCAATCTGATGATTTTGTGAACTAACCAAAAATTTTATTTAAATGTTTTCAAGGACACTTACTTTATCAGCCACATAGTCTTTTGTTTATATGATATAGCCACATCAACTTGATTTACATGTCTACCTAAAGAAAAGAAACTGAGGCAAAATTAATATAAGTAGAGAGTTTATTTGGGCCAACTTTGAGGACTGCAACCTGGGAGACATAGATTCAAGTTACTCTAAATATATGCTCTGATTAACAACAGATACAGTGGGTTTTTAAACAAACAAACAAAGGGGCAGGGGCAGATCTTAAGTCGTTTACCAAGAATTTACCTTGGTTCATTAAAGTGACATAAGCCAGTGGTCCCCAGCCTTTTTGGCATTAGAGACTAGCTTCGTGGAAGATAAATTTTTTCACAGATTGGGGTATGGGAGGGATTTTTTTTTTTTTTTAGACAGTCTTGCTCTTCTTGCCCAGGCTGGAGTGCAGTGGTGCCATCTTTGGTTCACTACAATTTCCATCTCCTGGACTCAAGCAATTCTCCTGCGCCAGCCTCCTGAGTAGCTGAGATTACAGGCATGCACTGCCATGCCCAGCTAATTTTTGTATTTTTAGCAGACATGGGGTTTCATCATGTTGGCCAGGCTAGTCTCAAACTCCTGACCTAGGGAGATCCACCCACCTCGGTCTCCCAAAGTGCTGGGGGGGACTACAGGTGTGAGCCACTGTGCCCGGCTGAGGGATTGTTTTGAGATGAAACTCTTCCACTTCAGATCATCAGCACACAACCCAGATTCCTCCCATGTACAGTTCACAATTGTGTTCTTGCTCCCATGAGAATCTAATGTCACTGCTGATCTGACAAGAGGCAGAGCTTAGGCAGTAATGCTCATTGGGCTATAGCTCTCCTCCTGCTGTGTGGCCCTGTTCCTAACAGGCCATAGACCCTTACTGTTTCACAGCCTGGGGGTTGTGGACTCCTGATATAAGCTATAGATTGGCTATACATTGTTCTTACTATCACAGATTCCCGGAACATGAAGATAATGGGTGAGGGTCACATTGTGCAATTTGTTTTAACATTTAAGGTAATTTATCAGCTAGCCTGGAAATCACAGGGAAGGAAAAAAAAAATGCCTTTAAACAATTAACCCTGGGCATCAGTATTAGGGCTGATACATTTTGCATACCTCATATTCTTCAGACTGCTCTGAGCTACTTCGGTCATGTAATTATTACTATTACTGTATAAAAATTTATTTAAACACTACCTGAGATATTGTTACTCTCTGGTCTTTTTGCTGAGTTTCCTTCAAAATTTGCTCTATGCATTATAAAAGGGGAAAATGTTTAATGCTGCTAATTTAAAACAACATGTACATTTACATTTAAATTATTGTTTTGTAATTGTTCACTGGAAAGGATCCCACTTTGGTACCCTTTGCATATCCACTTCCAATATCAGGATAAATGGTTCATGAATCATTTGCTTTGTTCATGACATCCTTCAGATCAGTGAAACATTATGCTTACTTTTTTTGTTAAAAAAATAAGAGTTGAGACTTGCCTTCAAAAATGGTGGAGCAAGAACCTTTGAAAATCTACTCCATGAAATCAATAAAAACACTGGAAAAAAATGTCAAAGTCAACTTTTACAGAACACTAGAGATTAACTAAAGAATTGCAACAATGTCGAGTTTTACTAAGAAAAAAAAAGCTGAATTTCAGTAAGATTAGTGAGTACTGTTGCATTTTAACTTGCTGAAATCACACCCTCCTCTCCCCAGCTCCATGGCACCCTGGGAAATAAGCATATAACCATGATAGCTGTGAAAAACAGCCACCTAGTAGCCACTGGATGGAGCAGAATGTGTTGGGAAAAAAGCTGAGGGTTGGGAAGAAAGCTGAGACAGGGCTTGCATAATGTCCTCTGGAATGTGTCTAGACTTGCTGGCTCCTTGCTTCTAGCCCTCCTAGGCTCCTGTTCCCTTTATCTCAAGTAGCAGAACATGTTCCTTATAAGTGCTAAAGCATCACAGCTGTAGATCATGCATCTGCCCTTTTGACCTCCACATTCTCACCACCTGTTTCTCTGTTGGATTACCAATGAATAGTGTGGGCTCCCAGAGCTCAGGGCCTTCGCAGCCTCCACAATCGTGATGGTCCCCCCTGTTGTCCCACATTTCTCTCTCAAACTGTCTTTTTCTCAATCCTTTGACTCTGCCGGACTTTGTCACCCCCATGACCTGGTGTTGGGTCTGGCCACCCCAACAGAATGGGCTTGGAGTTCCCACAAGTCTCATCCCTAGAGAACTGTCACTATTTGACAATTTCAGAAAGTGCTCTGTTTGCGAGCCTCCAACCTTTGAAGAGTCCCATTTTCAGGGCTTCTCTTTAATTAAACTTACTCAAGTCACAAACTATGTGAACAGCCTTAACCACAGTGTATTGGTCAAAGAAAAAAAAATCAACAGCAATTATTTAGCATTGCAGTAGTATTGTCTGAGGCAGTACTACTAATCAGAACTAACAAGAGACTTCACAAACAAAACCTTAAAATATTGGAAAATGAGATGTCCATAGGATTGAAAATCTCTGACAACCCTGGGCATCTATAAAGCTATGCATTTGCACAAGACTTTGTACATGACCATGGCAAACCTAAACTCTTAAATCATCAACTCTGGCTGACTTTGATGTTCTGCACAAACAGGAAGCGAAGGATAAGGTAGAATTGTAAACTACCTATGAGAGCTTTGAAAAGTTGCCCCAACATATGCACTTAGCTTCTTAACAAAGGCTGAATGACTTGCTATCCTGAGGACCACTAAGCTAATGGAGCATAGACTTTAGAGGTGGGACGTAACAAAACACAAGCCTTAAAGTTTTAATCCAGGAAACTCACTAAACAACAAATGGCAGAAACAAGAGCAACAAATGACAAAATGGCAAACCTTGTATGAAGTGGAGTAACAAATCTGATCTCCAGAGTTGGCATATTGTAAAAGAATAAGTTAATGTATACAAAATAATATTTTAATTTTTAATATTACTAAAATGTCCAGTTTTGAATAAAAACTTGTGAGACACACAAAAACAGGAAAGTATGGTCCATCCAGAGAGAGAGAAAAAAAAGGTGGCAATAGAAACTGTTCCTTGGAACATTAGATGTTGGACTTACCAGACAAATATTTTATCAGCTATTTTGAATAGGTTTAAAGAACTAAAGGAAACCGTGTCTTAAGAGCTAAGAGAAAGCCGCGAATGATGTCTCCACAAAGGGAATAGTTAATGAAGAAATAAAAAAAATTATAAATAAAAACAAAGCCAAAAAATCCTGGAGTTGAGAATTACAATAACTTAAATGCAAACTTCACAAGAAAGGGGATTTTAACTGGTAGAAGAAAGAGTCAATGACCTTAAAGAAAGTCAATTGGAATTTTTCCAACTGAGGGATAAAAAGAAAAAAATAAAGAATAACAAACAGAGCCTCAGATACGTTTTAGACTCTATGAAACACACTAACATATGCATAATGAGAACCCCAGAGGAGAAGTAATAGAGAAAAAAAAATGTTTTAAGAATTAGCAAAGATTTGAATAGACAGTTCTCCAAAGAAGATATACCAGCGGCCAATAAGCACATGAAAAGATACTCAGAATCATCTGTCCTTTGGGAAAGGCAAATTAAAACAAACAATAAAATAGCACTTAACATCCAGTATGATGGCTGTAATAAAAAGCCAACCAATACGTGTTGCCAAGATAAGGAAAAAATGGAACACTCGTATTGCTTGTGGGCATATAAAATGGTGCAGCTGCTTTGGAAAATATACTAGTTTGTACTTCCTCAAAATGTTAAACATAATATTACCATATGACCCAGTATCTGCACTCTTAGGTATATACCTCAAAGAATCAAAGACATATGTCCACACAAAAACTTTTACATGAATGTCTACAGAGTCATTATAAATGACAGACATAAAGTGGAAATCAGCCAAATGCCCATCAACTGATGATTGAATAAACATGATGTGGTGTATACATACAGTGGAATACTATTTGGCTATAAAAAGCAATGAAGTTACTGTATATGCTATACCATGGATAAACCTTGAAAGCCTAATGCAATGTGAAAGATGGCAGACTAGAAAAATCTCATGTTATTTGATTCTATCTCTCAGCAAACTATTGCAAGGACAAAAAACCAAACACCGCATTTTCTCACTCATAGGTGGGAATTGAACAATGAGAACACTTGGACAAGGAAGGGGAACATCACACATCAGGGCCTGTCATGGGGTGGGAGAGAAGGGAGGGATAGCATTAGGAGATATACCTAATGTAAATGATGAGTTAATGGGTACAGCACACCAACATGACCCATGTATACATATGTAACAAACCTGCACATTGTGCACATGTACCCTAGAACTTAAAGTATAATAAGAAAAAAGAAAAAAGAAAGAAAGAAAGAAAAAAAAGAAAAGAAAAGAAACTAAAAATATTTGGTGAATTCTTGTTTTATGTTCAAGACAAATAAAAAAGAAAATTTCAATGATGAAGACTTCAAAAGCAAATGAGACAAAACCAAAAATAGACAAATGGGACTTAATTAAACTAAAACACTTCTGACAGTAAAAGAAATAATCAAGAGTGAAGAGACAACCCACAGAATCGGAGAAAATATTTGCAGACTACACATTTGATAAAGGACTAATATATTCGAAATCTATAAGAAACTAAAACAACTCAACAACAGCAACAAAATAACAACAAAATAGCCCCATTAAAAAGTGAGCAAAGCACATGAACAGACATTCCTCAAAAGAGGATATACAAATGGCCAAAAAACATATGAAAAAATGCTCAACTACGTTAATCATCAGAGAAATGCAAATCAAAAACACACTGAGATACCATCTTATACAAGCACTTGTATCCCCTAAATCTATACACATTAAAATTAAAAAGAAAAACAAAAAAGAAATGTTAATAACAGGCAAATCTCCAGAAACCAAATTAGATTATTGGTGGTTAGGGGATAAGGGTAGGGTGGCATGTTGGGTGACTGTTAATGAGTATGGAATTTTGTTGCTATCATATAAAATTTGAAATCTTTAATTTTTTATTTAAAAAATTGCTTTTAGACAGAAACCTAACATTTTAACATGTTTAACTACATTGATTTTGTCTTTAGAAAAGAAACTGGAAATAATCTCGAAATTTTTCTGTTAAGAGAGAAAGTTATACAATATCCCTATTTACTTTCAGGCCACCTTAATCATGAATCTGACATGTGTTTATAGTACATTTACAAAATTGTTTCATATGTTACTGAGTAATAGGTAGTATTCTGTATGTAGTTTTAATTTATATAAATGTAATTATATTATGTTTTTTCAAAAGCTTTTTTACTCAAGTTCCAGAGATAATCATGTTTTGATTCTAATATTCATACTTTTAAAACTGTTGTGTAGCTGTCTTATGACATTAGCACAATTTATTTGTGATAACTTGAAATTTCTGCTTTTGTACTCAGTTCATTTTTGAGGTAGAATGTTCATAAACAATTAGCAGCCTGGAAAAAAATGGTCTTTTGTTCTTGTGCAGGTTATTACCAAACTTACATAATGATAAAACATCTGGCTTAAATTAAAAGTTTTAACTGTGTATTTTGCTACATGATGACAAATATCAGTACTTACTGGGTATCTGGACATTTGAAATTAGATAAACAAAATACCTACTTATTTTTCAACATTTGGATGTCTGATATTTTGCTTAGAACTATTAAAAATAGTATTTTTCTAACTTTATTTTATAGGTTTGATCTATTTTAATGCAAATACCTTAGAGAATTATTTTGTTTACTTCAAGCAAACAAAAATAGCATTATAAATACATTTAGATAATTGTGACAATGATACAAATCTTAATTTGTCTGGTAAATTGTAATAATATCATACTTCCTTTCATTAGGAAGATCCTCTGGTACCTAACTATGTGGCTTTAGGTAAGATACCTTGTGTCTCAGTTTACTCAATTCTAAATTGTACAGTGCAACTAAAGATAGTGGCTACTTTTTTCATTTCTGTAAAGATTAAATAATTTATGTAAACTTTGCTCTTTGCCAGATAATGCTTGGCATAGAGAAAATGTACAATAAATATTAGGGTTTTTTTTATTCTTTTATATTTTAAGACAGTTCATTTTTCTCTTCCTCCTATTTTCATGTATTTTTTGTTGTTTTGTTATTTGTGTTTGTTTGTTTGTTTTTTGAGACGGAGTCTCGCTCTGTCGCCCAGGCTGGAGTGCAGTGGTGTGATCTCAGCTCACCACAGCCTCCGTCCCCTGGGCTAAAGCGATTCTTGTCCCTCAGGCTCCTGAGTAGCTGGGACTACAGCCACACACCACCACACCCAGCTAATTTTTGCATTTTTGTAGAGATAGGCTTCTGCTATGTTGGCCAGGCTGGTCTCGAACTCCTTACCTCAGGTGATCCACCTGCCTCGGCCTCCCAAAGTGCTTGGATTACAGGAATGAGCCACCACGCGTGGCCCCCATGTATTATAGTTTTAAATGCATTTTTATTTTAAATGCATTCTTACTGCTTTTTTTTCCTGTTTCCTGTGGGCAAATATTTGTTTAAATATTCCCCCAGAAATCTCCTAAAATTCTGTAAATATCTCAGTCACTAAATCTTGTATCAAGATTAGCATGAACCTCAAATTTCATAATTTTTTTTCTAGTCTGGGATTCTTTTTCAGTTCAAATCCATATATATTCTGTTCCAATAGGTAATGATACCAGTGATACGTAGCACAAATAAAACAAAGATAAAAGGAAAAATAAAATTATGTTCATAGAAGTTAAGCTTAATGAAGGATCAAATCAACAAGAGAAATAAACTTTATTGGTGTTTCAAATCCTAGGTTAAGTAAATGGAAATAATTATTAAGTGGAGTGCCTAGGCTTATAGATACTTGTGCTCTATTGCTACCATGGAAAGGCATAGAAAATGAAAAACTGAGGGACACATAAATAAAATGGTGTCTGTGATTAAAATTTACTAGTTTCAGGTCCTACATGGGAAATCAGGAGTTGGCTCTATGTTAGGACTTTCAAGGGCAATGGCTTCAGTGTCAGAGCTTCCTAAGGATCAGCATAGTTGATCATTGCAAAACATAACCAGATTAAGAATCAGAATCACTGCAGAAAGCCATCGAGACTACTGTGGCCTGAAACTGGGTAAAGAGCAGAGCCTAGAGAAAAGCAGTGAGTCTGGTAACGTGGACAAAATGTGACTAACAAGACAATGCACTAAAATTGAGGATTCAGTCTATTGAAGAAAAATTCATCATGGAACCCACTGTTTATACAATACCCTGTGATACAGTGATATGAGATGAATATTGTAACTTTAAAAACCATGTTAGGTTTAATCAGTACATATACTGTATAAATGGCAATTTCAAAAATTCAGAAACATTGTGATATATGCCTTGGGGAGCAATTCAGGTGGAAGTAATTTTTGATTCCTGATCCTGATTTTTAAAGGTAAACTACTAACAAGATTCAATAAATAAATCTGCCTTAATTTAAATATTTAGAACATTTTAACCACTGTGCTATGACACGAGTATACATAAAATACACAGTTCTTGAACTCAAGAAGTTCAGGCCCCTTTGAAAAATAAAATTCACAAATAATTTAAAAAATCAATACAGTGGAATAAACAGGACTATGATAGAGAATATAGACAGATGATTATCTTGATGTAACTTTGGTTTGTGAAGATCACTATGGAGAATATTTTACAATATTGAGGATATTTTTTTTCTTCCTATAGCTAGCCTGGTCCACCAGAAAGGGAAGAATGCAAATTTTCTGCTTGATCAATGGGGTAGATAGTAAGGAGGTTTACTGATACACAGGAGACAGATTGAAAGGGAAGCATGAAGCAGTGGGATGATTTGGGTAGGAAAATGAATCAAGAGTTCCACTTTGGATTATTTGCATTTGAGAAATCTGTAATACATCAAAGTGGATATGTCAAATAGGCACTTGAAGATGTGAGTCTGGAATTAAGAAGGCAGACTATATAAATAAAGGAGTTATTATCATAAGGTTGGCATATAAATGCTTAAGGATAGATAGGACCACCAGCGATATAATGTAGAAAAAAATACCCGAGGATTAGGATTGAGCTTTTATGGTTAATAGTAAAAATGTAAACAGAGTTTTTAAAAGAAATTGCAATATTAATATATGATAAGATATCAACGGTATCCCATGTTCATGGGTTGAAATAATTAATACTCTTAAAATGTCATACTACTCAAGTGATCTACAGATTAAATGCAATCCCTACCAAAATTCCAATGGCATTTTTCACGTAAATATAATAAACAATCCTAAAATTCATATGGAATCACAAATGACTAAAGCAATCTTGAGCTAAAAGAACAAAGTTGTAGGCATCACACTATCCGATTTTAAAATATACTGCAAAGCTACAGTAACCAAGGCAACATGGCACCAATATAGAAACAGGTATATAGACCAATGGAATAGAATAGAGAATCCAGAAATAAATCCACATATTTACAGTCAAGCGATTGAAACCACCCCAATAGTCCCATAAACTGTTCTTTCGAATAAACGTAGAAATCGACCTTTCTGGTCTTAAAGCTTGAAATTTAATATTTGTTTTATCTGAGTTCCTTCCTCAGGAAAATACCTACAGGCATTAAAAAAAAAAAAAAAAAAACCAAGTATCATAGAACTGAAACTCACCAGACCACCTCATCCAGACAAGGAGACACCAGACCCCTCATTCATCATGATTGCTTCCTTGCCCTCCCTAGCTCCTACTTTCTTACACATCGTCCCATTTCTTCCATGCTGTTTAAAAGCCTGGTTTAAGTCACTCAGGGAATGGATGTGAGGCTGAGCTCCCATCTCCTCAGCTGCAGCACCGGATTAAAGCCTTTTTCCTTGTCAATACTTGTCGTCTCAGTGATTGGCTTTCTGTTTTGCAAGCAGCAGGACCTAGACCAAATCCTTGGTGTTTTGGTAACATAATATTCAACAAAAGTGCCAAGAACAAAGAATGAAATTGGACTCTTATCTCACACCACGTACAAAGGTCAAATCAAAATGGATTAAAAACTTAAGACCTGAGACGACTGTACAGGGAAAGACACTTATTGACGTTGGTCTGGGCAAAATTTTTTTTTTTTTTTGAGACGGAGTCTCGCTGTCTCCGAGGCTGAAGTGCAGTGGCGCGATCTCGGCTCACTGCAAGCTCCGCCTCCCAGGTTCATGCCATTCTCCTGCCTCAGTCTCCCGAGTAGGTGGGATACAGGTCCCCGCCACCATGCCCAGCTAATTGTTTTGTATTGTTAGTAGAGATGGGGTTTCACTGGGTTAGCCAGGATGGTCTCGATCTCCTGACCTCCTGATCCGCCCACCTCGGCCTCCCAAAGTGCTGGGATTACAGGCGTGAGCCACCGCGCTCCGCCGGCAATAATTTTTTGAATATGACCCCCAAAACACTGGCAAACACAAACTCAAAGTAGGTTAATGGGATTACATCAAACTAAAATCTCTACAGCAAAGGAAAAAAGAAATGAAGAGACAGTCTATGAAATGGGAGAAAATATTTGCAAGGAATAAATCTGATATCCAAAATACATACAAAACTCACACAATTCAATAATGAGAAAACAACCCAATTAAAAATTGACAGAAGTCAGACATTTCTCAAAAGAAGACATACAAGTGGCCACCAGGTACATGAAAAAAATGTTCAACATTATCAGGGAAATGCATAGCAAAGAAAACAATCAACAAAGTGAATAGACAACCTACAGAAAGGGAGAAACATTTACCAACTGTCCATCCAACAAGGGATTAATAACCAGAATACTCAAGGAACTCAAGCAAGTCACTAACAAAAAACAAAAAAAAATGATTTAAAAATGGGCAAAATGACTGAATAGACATTTTTCATAAGAAGACATACATATGGCTAACAGGTGTACCAAAAAATGCTCAACATCACCAGTCAGCAGGGAAATACAAATCTAAACCATGCTGAGATATTATTTCACCCCAGTTAGAATGGCTATTATCAAAAGGAAAATAAATAATAAATGCTGGTGAAGATGCAGAGAAAAGGGAAGGCTCACACACTGTTGGTGGGAATGTAAATTAGTACAGCCACAATGGAAAACAGTATGGAGGGTCCTCAAAAAACTAAAAACAGAACTGCCATGTGATCATGTGATGCAGTAATCCCACTGCTGTGGATGTGTGTATGCATATATATATCTTCAATATATTAATTTCATTTATATACATTGTATATAATATTATATATAAATTATATACAGTATATAATTTATATTGTATATATAATATAAAATATAACAATTTAATATATAAAAAATAATATACAATTACATATATTAATTATATAATTATATTACATATATATAATATATTATACATATTATATAGTGTATTATATTATATATAATGTGTTATATATTATATATGTTATATATATTATATATAAAGGAAATTAATATATTGAAGAGATGCCAGAACTCCCATGTTCATTGCAGCATTTCTGACAGTAGCCAAGACATAGAATCAACCTAAGTGTCCATCAACAGATGAATGGATAGAAATAATGTGGTACATATATGCAATGGAATACTAATCAGCCATAAAAAATAATGAACTTCCATCATTTGTGGCAATGTGGATGGAACGAAATGTCACTATGCTATGTGAAATAAGCTAGACATAGAAAGACAAATATTGCATGTTCTCACACATAAGTGGAAGCTGAAGCAGTGAATCTCATGGAGGTGGCCACCAGAGGCTGGGAAGGGAAGCAGAGAAGGAGAAACATGAAAGTGTTCATTAATGGGTACATTTAAATGGAAGGAATAAGTTATAATATTTAATAGTACAGTTGGGAAATTATAATTAACAATAATTTATTGTATATTATAAAGTAATTAGGAGAAAATAATTATAATGTTTTCAATGAAAAAAAGATAAATATTTTAGTGATGCATATCCCAGTTACTTTGATTTGATTGTTACACATTATATTTGGGTATTTGATTGTCACACATGTATTTGGGTACCCCAAAATATGTACAACTATTATATATTAGTAGAAACATTTAAAATAATAAAAATATAATCAGAAACATTGCTTAAGAAAATAAAACCACAAACATTTCAATATTAGCACTACATTTTCTGTCATTCTTTCTGAATGGACCCTTGTCCTTGCCCTCCACTCTGAGGCAGGAACTTCCTGTCATGTCTTCTGCAGGTCTTTCTATGCCTATCCCTGAAAACTCTCATTATTCTATTCCAATCCTGCTACTTCGCCCACTTTTTTTTCCCTCACATATTTTAGTTTGCTTGCAGCAGAGATTTGAAATCTCTTGACTGGACAGAAATGACTTCAGAATTTGTGGTAGTAGATTGAAGAAGAGTGCTGTATTCTGCCCACTACACAATGCATCCAAAAAGTGGACACAGAGCACATTGTATTGCTGGGCTCAGGGTTTCTGATTCAAGAATCTCAGTAGATGGTGGCTGAGGGAGTAGCGTGGAGCAAGGGGTGAGGCCTGGAGGTGGGAAGTAGTTGCTTGTTATACAACAACCTTGTTTTCTTCCTATCTCTATTTCGTCTTAGTCTCATCTCTACTTCATGAAATGAAACCAGGTAGGTCTTTCACAGGACTTTGTCACATAGTTTTCTTACTACTCCCAATCCCTTCAAAACAAAACAAAACAAAAGAAAACTCTATTTTTCAACTGTCTTACAATCAGAGAAAGTGCCACTAATTTTCTAGCACTTGGGTTTTATTTTGTCAGTTTTTATCTGTGACCTTTTAAAATCTTGTTCTATGCTTTCATTATATTTTAGTGAGAAGTTGAGACAGCTTTCCTATGTGCCATTTTGATCTAATAATCCTTCTTGAGTTGTGAAAATTGTATCATGTACAGAGAAGGTCATTCTAGGGAAGCACAAGTAAAAAGTTTTTGTAGTATCTGAGACCATGGAATTTTCAGAAAACTCTGATAAATAGGATTTGGCTTGGGACATGATGTGGGTGTCAGTAAATGAGTGAAAATGTGGCTGAAAATAGGCCACCTGTTGATTCTTTACAATCTGTGAAAGCATATTTTCTGTTTGCAAAAAGAACACCAACTAAAAAGTAGTGTCAATATTGCACTATTGAGGAACCATAACTGATTGTTTTATCATTTCAGCCATATTTCTAAGGCAGTAATTGATGCTCTGGTTTGAATAGAGTAGTCTCTATGTGAACAATTTATGAGGATGTAGGATCTATCTAGATTCTCTTGGTATAAACTGGTTCACGAATTGCTGAAACTAAACCAAGCTGCTGGCTAAAAGAATAGTTTATAAAATATTGTGCTCTGAGGTTTGCTTGTAAAGAGCCTAGTTCTGGACTATCATGTTCCATAGAAATAGGTACCCTTATAGCCAACTATGCACTCAACTATTTCACCTCAGAACATGCCAGACTAAATGGAAAGACAAATGTGGAATCCACCCATTGCCACTGCTACTTGTTTTAAAGTCTGATTTCTTGGTGAATGGACATAACTGATTTCTCAAATTCTTTATTGGATCTCTATGTACCCCAGTTTCATGCCACATTTATTATACTTTCCCCAACTCATTCCTTAACCAAAGGATCACTCTACAACATTTTCTGAGCTATTACTATGCATTGGACATTGTTTATGCCCAGCCCTTAAAAGAGTACCTAGTTTTATAGTATAATCATTTTGCTTAAGAGCAACTAAAGGTAACTTATGTCAGCTTAGTTATTAAATGACTAAGATTTATGCTTCAGTAAATGTCATCTGAATTGGAATGAAAAGAGGTGATGCTACAATAGCATTGTTAAGATCATAAAGTCTTACCAACCTGTCTAAAGAAACCTGAATAAGTAAAACATTTGAAGGCAAAGTCTATGCCAGCTCTTTTCCAATGTATGTTTTAAGGAAACTCCTCTACTCCTAAGTACACAATGAAATAAATAAATAGATAATATATTTTATCATCATAAAAATTACTTTGATAGGAAAACCATACTATAATAACTTTATATATTTTTCTTAAATCAAAGGTTCTTTAAAGACCCCGCTTAAAATATTAATTTGTAAATCCTCTATGACCTAAAATATTATAGCATCAACATTATCTGTCAAGTAGTTTGTTCAAAAGTTTATAAATAGGGTAAAACTCAAGCTACCATTAACTTTAACTCACCACATTACACTATACATCTTAATTATGATTTCATTAATGGTTATATACTTTCTTGAACTATCAGTATCTATTTTGCTCATAGCACATTTTGTTTTACCTTCATATATTTCAAATACAAGTGATTTGTCTTTATATTAGTGATATTATCAAGGGAAGTACCATTTAGAAACCCTGATGTCTGGGCAAAAGTCATTTTGGAGGTTTTCAAAATGTAATTTGTAAGAAGACTTTATCATAATGTTTTAGAATGTTGACTTTGGTTTCAAACTACCCAAAGTATCAGTAACAGAATAGATTTCTACCAGTGTCAAACCCCTGCCCCCTAGTAGTTCAGCTACTCTGTGCTAGTGATTAGGGTCTTGAACTTTCCATTTCCATATTTACAATGTGGAGATCATACAGTACAGCCTCAGGTCTGTGGTAATATTGGAAAAAGATAAATCAACTAAAGTGCTTGTAGGACTCCCTGGCACATAGTATTTAATAAATGGTAGGTATTAAAGTGTAAGGACATATGATAAATAATAAATATTAGTTTAATCATTTATCTTGTGTAATGTGGCTCCTTAAAGCACTGGTCTTGCTGTAATATTGTCCAAATAATAAACCTTTAAATATGGACCACTGAAGACTTGGTATAGCTAACTTTTTCACTAAATAGGGATGCATTCCCACATGAACTGAAAATAATTTCATCATGAGAGGAGAAACCATGAAACTTGCAATCTCTCTTGTCTTTAGTCTTTCTTTATCTTAAATTAAATTAAAGAAACATCCCCCAAGCATCTGAGAAACCAGGTTAGTATCCAATGAGCATACAAGGGCAAATAAGACATGTCCCTGTCCTTAAATAATATTTTTTTTTTTTTTTTTTTTTTTTTTTGTGAGACGGAGTCTCGCTCTGTCCCCCAGGTTGGAGTGTAGTGGCCGGATCTCAGCTCACTGCAAGCTCCACCTCCCGGGTATATGCCATTCTCCTGCTTCAGCCTCCCGAGTAGCTGGGACTACAGGCGCCCGCCACCACGCCCGGCTAGTTTTTTGTATTTTTTAGTAGAGACGGGGTTTCACTGTGTTAGCCAGGATGGTCTCGATCTCCTGACCTCGTGATCCGCCCATCTCGGCCTCCCAAAGTGCTGAGATTACAGGCTTGAGCCACCGCGCCCGGCCATCCTTAAATAATTTTACAGACTAGTGCCATATAGACACATATAGAAAAAATGAAGAAGTAGTCTACTGTGACCCTTTATGTGCTGAAAGTGTATATGAGGAGATCCAGAAATGAAGGAGATGGAGGATGCCTGGAATAGATGGCATTAGAGCTAGGTCACTCCATGAATAGGTATATGTACCAAAGAAGAAAAATGAGGAGGGATGTGTCTTTCCAACAGAGGAAACAGGGCTCAAAGGCAGAGAAGCAAACAGGAAAGTTCAAGAAGAGTTCTGGCACATTTGCATCAATTTGTAGTGCATATAATTGTAATGGGTATATTTGAAAACACAACATTTAATATTAGTACCTTGACTTAAGAATAGATGCTGGCTGGCACATTGGCTCATGCCTGTAATCTCAGCACTTTAGGAGATCAAGGTAGGAGGATTGCTTGTAGTCAGGAGTTCAAGACCAACCTGACTAGTTGGTCTTGTAATAAAACAAGACCCCCATCGCTACAAAAAAAAAAAAAAAAAAAATTAAAACATTTGCTGGACATAGTGGCGTGTGCCTATGGCCCCAGCTACTTGGGAGGCTGAGGCAGGAGAATCACTTGAGCCCAGGAATTGGCCCAGTGAGCTATGATTGTGGCCACTCTACTCCAGCCTGAGCAATAGAGAGAGAGACCCTGTCTCCAGACAAAAACAAAAACAAAAACAAAAACAAAAAATAACGAAAAAAAAAAAAAACCCACGAATAGATGACAATAAATTAAGGCACAATTTCATTTACCTGAATAAAATTTAATTTTATTACTTAAACATTTGCTTAACCAAAAGAGTTCAAACTATTAGTACTATTTTACTATTACTACAGCTCCTATGTTTTTCAAAAATATTTATTATCTGCCAATGATAAAAGACTTCCTAGCCCTTTGAAATATAATTATTTTGGACAAAATTTAGATATTCACAATCCAGAAGCATCAAAATACCTAATATCTTTTTTTCCTATTTCAGATTTCCCAGTAGGAATTGTAGCTGTTTTCTATTTTATGGCCTAATGCCAAAAGTAATTTTATTAGTAAAATGAAGTTAACACATTTTCATTTCCAACTGAGGGTAATTTACTTCCTGCTGGTCATTTACAGTTTCCTCTCTTAATGACTGACTTCGTAAAAGTGAAAGATAACCTCAGGCTGCTTCTCAACAGGTCATTAACAAGTTGTAAATGAGAGGGACATTCAGACTATCACTTCAATCACACCTCTGTATCCAAATTTAAAAATTACTAACTTGTTTCAGATCATGAGGAGCTCTTATCTGAAATACTCATTCTATTCGCAGCCTCATGGTGCCCTATAGTGTGAATTACCTCAAGGATATTTTGGCAAGAAGTAAGGCGTAAGCTTGTGTATTTTTTGTTAAATTTATTTTTATTCCATGCATTATCACAAAACGAATTCCATGTAATCATAATTCATACCAAGACAAAGAATAGTAAACAGTACCCTTCCAAAACCCACTTTCACCTTGTTCTATCCAAACCGCTTTCCACTTCCTTCCCGTCCAAAGTTAACCAATATCTTTGCTTCTATGCAAATGCTTCCTGGCTTTTCTTTATAAAGGAAGTTTGTTCTTTAGACACCAATTAAATGTGCATATAAACACTATATATAAGTACTATATAAGGTATTGAGACTACTATACTAGAGGGTAATAAGAATACTATACTTGTGTTTCTCCTTATTTTGAACTTTAAATATTTAGAATCATATAGCACTTGCATTTTTAGTCTGGCTTCTTTGGTTCAACATTGGCTTTATGAGATTTAATTACGTTTTTCCTGTAGCAATACTTGATTATTCATTTTCGCCGCTGAATACTTTTTTTTACTTCTACAAAGAAACACAATCTGTTTATTCATTTAATGCCAATTGAAAATTCAATTTATGCCTGTTATGTGTATTGCTGTTGTGGGACATTCTGTTATACATCTCTTAGTGCACATGTGCATGAATTGCTGTTGGGTATATATCTGGATGTATGATTTTGGTTCTTAAAACCTGTGCAGCTTCAACTACCATCTATAGTTCTCAAATTTTCTCACATACCAGTAGTTTATGTGAGCTCCCAAAGCTATATATTCTCATCACCACTTGGCATTCCTCAGAATTTTTAAATTGCATTCATTCTGGTGAGTGTTATAGAGGTTACCTCATTAAAGTTTTAACTTTCATTTTCCTTTGTACTAATGATTTTGAACTACTTTTCATATGTTTATTGAACATTTTGATATATTTTCTTTTTGAGACCAGCCTGGCCAACACGGTGAAACTCTGTCTATACTAAAAATGCAAAAATTAGCTGGGCATGGTGGCAGGTGCCTGTAATCCCAGCTACTTAGGAGGCTGAGGCAGGAGAATTGCTTGAACTCAGGAGGCACATGTTGCAGCGAGCCCAGATTATGCCATTGCACTGGATGACAGGAGCTAGACTCCGCTGTCTCAAAAAACAAACAAACAAAAAACAAAAATCATTACTTCCGTTACCAATTTTTCTGTTCCTTGTAATAGAAAAGTAGTAGTGATATCATGGATGGATGTGTTGTAAAGATGTTTTTTCCATTTCTTGGCTTATTTCCCCATTTCTTCAATAGAGTTTTATAAAGCAAATAAATTCTTAATTTCAATTTTAACTCATCCACTTTTTTTTTTTTAATATCTGGCAAGAGTTTTCTAAATTTTACTTTAAGGAGTCATTTCATGATTTCGAGGTCAGAAAAATAATCTCCAATATTATATTATAGAATCTTTATAGCTTTGCTTTTGCATTTAGATCACCTTCCTCCCCCAACTTTATGTGATCTTATATTCGGTATCCAATAAAGATCAAAATTCTTTTTCATAGAAATATCAAATTGCTAGCACTATGTATTGATGGTATTACTCATGCTGTTTAGTCTACAATAAAACCCCCTTGTCATAAATCAAGTTTCCATATGTTTGCAAGACTCTTTCAGTGTTCTTTATTCTGCTACCATATTTATCAATATTATATAACTAATCCTTTTTCTTCTTCAAGAGTGTCTTCACATATTTGGCCCTTTGACTTTCTGGATATATTGTATTAGCTTTTCAATTTACACACATACCTGCATATAAAATCTGGAGAGATTTTTATTGGGTTTATATCATGGTTTCTATGATTCAACTTATAGAAACCAGCATCTTTATGATATTATTTTCCAGTTTATGTACAAGAAATCTCCCTTCATTTACTTTGTTATTTAACATTTCTTTATGTTTGTTGATGATTTGCAGGCTATAGATGAGTTTTATATATTGATTGGTACCTAGCAACTGTTTTCAGAATCACTATAATCCTATTAACTGATTTTCATTTCATTTAAAAAGTTTTATGAACATAATTATATTCTCTAAAACTACTGACATTTATTTCTTGCATGAAAATCCTTATAATATTTATTTATGTATATTGCATTTCTCTAAAGGCAAGAAGTCAAATATTATAAATAATTGGTACTAACAGGTATCTTTGTCTCATTTCAAAATGAAAGGCAAAGTTCTCTCCTTCTGTGTTTATTGTGCTAAGGTTTTTTCCCTGAGAATGGATAACAAAATGTTTCTACTGGTATCTTCTAATAGTTTTTCTTCATTTTGCTGAAATGTAAATTTGGTTTCACAAAATATTAAGACAATTGTATATTCCTACTATCAGCCCAAATTTTCTATGATATTTTACCCCATTCATATACTGGTGAATGTGGTTTCTTAATGTTTTTATTTAGAATTTTTGTATCTAGTGTTTTCATGACTTTGGCTTGTAATTTAACTTCCTTGTATTATTCTTTTCAATTTTCGACATACAGGTAATGTTAACATAAAGAAATAGTTGAAGACTGTTCCCTCTTTTCCAATTTTCTGGAAGAGTTCATGTTAACTTATTTTAATTTCTTCCTTAAATATTTGATAGAATTCATTGATGAATCCATCTTGCCTGGTGCTTTCTTTGCATCAAGTTTTATAATTATGGATTATTCTTAATGCATGGCTTTACCTTTACCTACAAGTTTTGATGTAAAATATTTTTCATCATTTTCAGTTTAAATATTTTCCAATTGTTATTATGGTTTCTTCTTTTCCCTAATCCATAAATTATGTAAAAGTAATCTAGTTAATATATACAATATGCGGAGGTTTATCATTGGTTGCTGACCCAATGATCTCTCAGTTTTTTCTATTTGATTTTTATTTCTTTTTTATTGTTTTCTTTCTGTTTGTTTTGCTAACAAAAATCTTTATATTTTCTTTATTCTTGATTGTCATCACTCCATTTTCCTTGGTGTCCACTATTTCTATTGTGGAGTTAACTGTCTAACTATTGTTCCTTAAAATTGGCCTGCCTTTTTCTCTGGCTAGTTTTAAGGCTTCTCTTTGTTCTTAGTCCTCATTAATTTTCCTGGGATATGCCTGGATATAACTTCATTTTACTTATTCTCATGGCTATGCTGAGTTTCTTGTGTATGAGACATGATGTTTTTCAGTAGTTTGAAGCTATAAGTTCCTCAATATCTCGTCCCTTTAATTTCCTTGTCAGAAGTTTGGTTCCTCAGGAATCAGACATTGAGATGGAGTTTAGTACACAGGACACTTATTAAGGCATGCTCTTGTGGTCAATGTCTGTGGAATGAAGGGAAACGATGCAAAAATACCCAGTTGAGGGGAGAAGTTGAGCTGTGATGCAGACCCAAAGCCTGCTTAGCTGACCCCCAAGGAGATAAGGTTCGATAATGGTTTCTTGGGTTTTCCCAGGTCGGGCCAAGGAAGCCAGCTGTTTCAATAAATACAAATGTCAGTCAATATATAAAAACATCTGCAATGCTATGGACAGAATATTTGCAGTCCCCCCAATTCCTTTGCGGAATTGCTTTAATACCTGATGTGACAGTGTTTGAAGACGAGGATTTTGATGGTAATTAGGTTTAGATGAGCTCATGAGAGTGGAGCCTTCGTGATGTGATTAGTGCCCTTAAGAAAAGAGAGAGACCAGAGACTTCTCTCTCTCTGCCATGTGAGGATGTAGCAACAAGGTGATCATCTACAAACCAGAAAGATGATCCTTCCTAACCACACACTGAATCTGCTAGCACTTCTTTAAAGCAGAAGAAAACTGACACTGTAGTGAGAATTACTGAGCCAGGATCCAGGAAAATATGGAGGCTCAAGTATGTGAGCATTTCTTCATAAAATCTATCTCCTTTGCTTCTTTTCTTGCTAAAATTTGAGGCATAAACTATTTACTGAATTTTCTGAGAGCATTATAGCCTTTTCTACTATAATGAATTGCCAAACCATTCCCCTAATCATATTCTAATAGTTTCCTTCTACTCTTTTAAGGTCTTTGAAGAGTAACTTCTTTGGCTTTAGTAACATTCACTTGGGATCCTACATTCAGATAAAATGTTACCCTAAGGCATCAATTTCATTTCATTTTACAGATGAAGAATTCTAGAGCTAAAGAAGTTAACCCTGAATTCCAATCACAAACATTTTTAAATGTCTATTTTTTTAATTTTGAAATATTTCTTTATGTCATGAACTTACTTGTCCTTGAACATTTAGCTTGTCCATGAAAGAGGGAAGAGCAGCACCCAAATATCTGGTTTCAGTCCTATGCTCTTTTCTAAACTTTCCAATAATCACACATCATTTTCTCCTCTTTGACCTCGAATATTTAAATCTGCATTATTTACACAATGGGAGCTGCCTGTATTTTTCTTTATATCACAATCTTAGGAATTTTAATAAGATTTATAAAACTTTTCATAAAATTATATGTTCTTAAGTCATAAAATTATAAGCTCTTCATATCAGGATTTCCAATTACATAGTGTCTACTCATGCCATGATTTTAATTATACTTGTAGATTTAGTTTTCACTTGGGGAGTATTGAACAAAATTAATTTTAACATAAGTTGTATTTTAACTCAATTTTAAGAAGAAAAAGCTAGGAGAGTTCTAATATAATCTGAATCTTGACATTTATTCTTTGAAAAGTGCAATTATAAGGAACAGTTTTTAAAAAGTAAGAACAAAAACAATCTGTTCATTAGATAACTCATAAACTTCGAAAATAATTGTCTAAAAAAATTTTCCTCTATACATAGAGGAAAAAGCAGTTCCACAAGAGGGAAAACAAAATACTGATAGTATTGGTGCTGGGTAGGTAAAAATAACTCAACTTCTATGTTTCATTTTACAAACGTGCATTTCGATAGTATGATTTAGCTAGCAATATCAGTCTATTCAAGAAAGGAAGACATATATTGATATTTCTCTCTCACCTTCCAATTATATGTCACTTTTTTTTTTTTTTTTGCCGAGAATCCCCGAAGTTCCCAATCATTTCCCACCTCCAATCATACTGACCTAACAGAAACTAATAGGGTGAATATAAATTGTTTTTGCTGATTTAAAGTGATTGATTCTTATTTAGATATAGTAGTTTATAAATTTACCAATATAATTTCCCAGGCAATGTCAATTTTTAAAACTAAACACTATTTTTTAAAACCCAATCATTCCATAATAAACTCATTTATTCAATCATTAAGCTAATGGCTAATAATACAGGTTTTATGGTCTATATAGTGATAGAAATTGTCCCTTCAGAAAGTTTGCATATTTGCTTGCTATCTCCTTATTCCAGTATTTTCTTATGATCTGTGTCAAAATATTGAAAAATGAGTAACAGATGCATCATTGAAACTTCTTTAAATAAAAAACAAACAAATACATTTAAATCACATTTAACTTTTTTATTATGCAATTGTGAATTAGGTCCTTTCTTTTATTGGTAATTAGAGTGTGGAACAGATGGTGTAGACTTTGGCAAAAAGTGATAATCTCTCCAAACTAACATGTTGTCAACTGATTATTCACAAAATAAAGATCTATTCCCTTGATCAAGAGTCTGTTTTAAAGGTTAGAAAAGAAAAAATGTGTTTCAACTACAAAGATACAGGATTTTACAAATAGAGAACAGCATTCCGATGCTATGAGTCTTGGGCACATTTGTTGCCATTCATCTGAAAACAGCTTCATTAAGTTTTTGACATGATCATTTGGAGAAACTTCTCCATTATTATCTATCCAATAATTCTGACAAATTATTAGTAAGCACTGGAAGAAACGATCCTGATTTCACCATGCATCTCCCCTAAACTACACTTCCACTGTGTTCTCCAGAGGGATCTCCACAAGGGTACCCAGGAACTCTGAGAGCTATAAATAATTTACCCGGAGACAGAACACCTCATCTTGATATACGCTTGACTCGTTCTAGGTGCAAAAGTAGCAGATAACCCAAGCAAGCAGAAGGCCCAGGGACTCCAGATTAAGGATGTCCAGTGTAATGCTCAGAATTCACCTCTTGATGGATTGAAAAAATAATTAAGTGAAAGACTAAAGGGGACAACTTGCCTCTGCTGATTCTTAGAACTAACCCCACAGATCTAATATGCTAGAGCTTTGTTTGCCCTGATTATTACCTCATCACTCCTGTACCCATGCCATTTTACCATTTGTGGCCTATATGCTTCTGGCTATTAGAAAACCAAATCCTCATAATTCCTTTTGTATCCTGGTCTTTCCAACTCATCCAGATTTCTCTGTTGTACAGAGAGATGGAAATAAAAAGTAAGGCAATTTATGAACATTCAGTCATTTCTGCAGGGCAAGTGAATGCATGTTCAGGTTAAGGAGCAAGTATATAAATGGGTATCAAACAGAGAGGCTGAATGTGTGTTAGTTGTCACAGAACTGGCAGTTTCTTTGAAGCAAAACAAGCAGTAAGAATCATTCTTCCACCTTCATATTTAGAGCAGCTAAAATCTTTATGTCTAGAAAATTTTCAGGAAAACTAAAAGTTCTAGTCTTAATGAAATGAACATATTAAATGAAGAAGAGCAAAGGTACATTCAGGAAAACAAATCTCACTTGTATAGTCATTGCCTTACTGTAATAATTTATGGGCCATCTGGCAAGAGTATTATTGCTATTTTGTATATCCAAATTAATTGTAAACTTCAATGTGTTTAGAACCATGTATTACCATTTAAAGTTTTCTTCACACTTTAGAGTTAAGGTGGTAGCTAGCCAGCATTAACCAATATGACATCCCCCAACTTCTCATCAAATTACCAATAGAAAAATAGATAAAATGTAAAATTTTATGGAGAAATTAGAAATATTAAGCAGCAATCTGTTAGACATCAAAAGGAATTCCCATTAATAAAAGAACAAATTTAATTCTATTGCAAAACACAGAGGCCAATTAGAAAACAAATGGGATTTTCACCCACTCTTAGTGAGCACTGCTACTTTAGATAACTAGAATATTCATTATTGGCCGGGCGCGGTGGCTCAAGCCTGTAATCCCAGCACTTTGGGAGGCCGAGACGGGCGGATCACGAGGTCAGGAGATCGAGACCATCCTGGCTAACATGGTGAAACCCCGTTCTCTACTAAAAAATACAAAAAACTAGCCGGGCGAGGTGGCGGGCGCCTGTAGTCCCAGCTACTCGGGAGGCTGAGGCAGGAGAATGGCGTAAACCCGGGAGGCGGAGTTTGCAGTGAGCTGAGATCCGGCCACTGCACTCCAGCCCGGGAGACAGAGCGAGACTCCGTCTCAAAAAAAAAAAAAAAAAAAAGAATATTCATTATTTAAGGAAAGGAAAACATGTGTCAGAAATGCATGAAGAGCTCTGCCAGAGGTGATCAGGGCAATTTATTTTCATTTTAATTCCATCATTAAGATTTCTCTATTTCATAGTTATTTGGAACTTTATAATTCTCAAAATTGTAATGTGACTTTGGTTAGAATTTGATAGCTTTTGGTACATTGAATAACTGGATATAAATTAGATACTTGAAAATAGGGGAAAGTCTTGGAAGCAGTTAATTTTAACAATTTTATACTTATTTCATCTTCCTGCTATGCTAAAATTTACAGACTTTGGAAATTTTTCAATCTATAAACCAAGTACTAAAACATTTTCATAAATATTATCATTGAAAATTATAAAGTTCTGAATTATTTTGATAAGTATACTTATCAAAACTATAAAACACAATACTTGCTACTGCCATTTGTGATGGTGAAAGAGTTGATCATTTTGCTCTTGCTCTGGCTATTATAGAATTTACAGGCATCTGGAGGCTGATTAAAAATGATGTCAGGTACATCTGAAGAAAAATATTCCATAATATATCAGATTATTAGACAGAGAAAGCAATCCAGGTGTTCTCAGTTTAGTAAAGGCACATTAGATAAATGCTTGACATTGTAACTTTTAAAAGAAATTTTTGTGTCATTAAACACTGAAACCTAATTCTGAAAGAAGGATATGAACAGCAGCTTTATCATTAGTTAGTGAGAACGAGGGGCAAATAACCACCAAAGATTGTTTAGATTGCTGCTTATTCAATGAGCAGTTCATAAGCAACTCTTATGTGGTCCCATTAAATAGATTACAACGTAATTGACTATGATAGTCCTTTAAAGGTGCAGAGAAAAAATATATTTTTGATAAAGATTTACTATTGAAAAGAAGGTTAAATTTTATAAATAAATTTACCTTGTCTTCTTAGGAAATTTTTAAAAATGAATGACAAGCGAGTCAAAATGTTATGAAGTTATAATGAACTGAGATGATTTTTAACAGTTGACTGATAATAATAGGTTATTATAAAATTAAAATTAAAATTACAAAGTTATATTTGCCCAGGAGCAATAATTCACAGAAGCAATAAAGCAGGCAACATAATCATTGGTATAAAACTCAATACTCAGTATTATTCTTGGTATAGACAGAAAAGACCAAAGATAATTTTTCTTGGTATGCAGACAAGATGGACATCAAACTAGCCTCAGATTCCTCCACGATAATAAATATTGAAGGGGTATCTAGTATCTATAAAGCTTTGGGGAAAATAGCAATGGATTTAACTAGGTGGTAATTCAGTTATGAAAAAATATTCAGATATCTAAGATTTATAAACAGAAGTATATCACAAACTTACCCTTTCCGGAGATGTAAGGAACTAAGCAATAATTTATCTGACCAATGCATAAAGCAAAATGAGTAACTCAAGAAATAAAATGTCAATGTATGTATCAAAATACCACATGTACCCCCAAAATATGTACAATGATTACATACAGATAGAAAAACTTAACTTATAAAAAAGTGAATGTTAGAGAATTTAAAAAAGACATATCTAACGTTCAAATCGCTTTAAAAATGTCCAGAAGTTGTTATAAATATTAAAAATACAAACATCAAAATAATTTATAAAATCAAAGTATGTAACATTAAAGATGATGCTTCTAATCTGGATCTAAAATTTCCAAGTACACATGTAAAATTAAAAAAAATGGTGTGGGAAAAATGAAGCAGACGCATGTAAATTTATCATCTTTACCTTATCTTACCTGTGAAATATGAAATAAACACTTTTTTATTCCTGATACTTAATGTATTTTTTAACTTAAAGGCAATTAATAGTAACAATAATAAATAGATGTTATTTATGCCTTTAAACTATTTCAAGAATCTATAATATATACTTCATGTTAATTAAAAGAGTAAAAATACAAAACGTAAAGTAGGGGTAGACAACCAAAATAATATTTACGACAATCAATAAATGGCTTATATTTTTCTATTAAAATCGAAAGACTATCTGAATGAATTGAGAATACAACTTCATACTTCTTTAGAAGTGGTAAACCTAAAGCTATGGGAAAAAATGGATTAAAAAATAAATAACTTTACATATGTGTGTGCGTGTGTATGTAATATATGTAATACCAGTCAATTGCAGTTACTTATATATGTAATACCAGTCAAATGCAGTTACTTATAATATGTATACTTAAATTTTATATCCTATAGGAAGTGAAACTTTTTATTTTCTGATTTTATTTTTCAAGAATCACATTATTTACCAAGCTATTATTAATAACTTGCCCAGTGCAGAAATTATTACATCCATGTATAAAAACAATATAAGACGTTATCCATAAATATTTATCAATAACAGTTAAAAATATTGAGTGTGGTAAACACATTAACAACGTGTTTATCTTCTCTCTAGTAAATACTAAAATTTAGTTATAGAAGAAAAAAAAGGATTTACTCCAAGGAAAAGACAGAAAAACAAATTTTAATCAAATTTTGAATGGCTGAAATGAAAAAGAGTTTGGTTTCCGGAATAACCAAACAAGAAAACTCTGAATTTAAGACCACCAAGGAAGATAGCAGAGTGAAGCATACAACTTAAGAAAGGAGATTCAATGAAAGCCTATTTTCTAAATGAAGAACTTTTCAGCAGTCTCCTCTGTCTCCTTCCAGAAAGGCTGAACCTAATATTCCTGTTTGAACATCTCTTTCGTCTTGAATATTATCTCCACCCCAAGTAAGTTAACCCCATATGCTTCACATACAGGCAGATCGAGATTTCCTTCAAACTGATCAAATTGAAGGACCACTCACACAAATGGAGGAATGAATCACATTTTAAAACTTTACTTAAAATTTTGAACAGATATCAAAGAAAATTAGACATAAAATAAGATGAGACAAATGCAAATAAAATCAGAATTCAGTGCATGGGAGAACAAATGTAGTACAGAGAGCAAAAGACAGATTCTATAAACTACAATTTATATTGTAGGGAGTTATAAAAATAAATTGTGCAACCATAATCAAAAGAGGATATAATAAAGAAGGAAATTAGAATATAAGAAGGTTTATGAAGATTAAAAAGTCATCTCTTTTTTAAAAATACGTTTAGGCCGGGCGCGGTGGCTCAAGCCTGTAATCCCAGCACTTTGGGAGGCCGAGGCGGGCGGATCACAAGGTCAGGAGATCGAGACCATCCTGGCTAACACAGTGAAACCCCGTCTCTACTAAAAAGTACAAAAAACTAGCCGGGCGAGGTGGCGGGCGCCTGTAGTCCCAGCTACTCGGGAGGCTGAGGCACGAGAATGGCGTGAACCCGGGAGGCGGAGCTTGCAGTGAGCTGAGATCCGGCCACTACACTCCAGCTTGGGCGACACAGCGAGACTCCGTCTCAAAAAAAAAAAAAAAAAAAAAAATACGTTTAGTATCATTTTGGAAATAAACTTGAGGACTCTCCCAGGAAGTATAACAAAAGTGGAATTAAACAAAAAAAAAAAAAAAAAGGGAGAGAGAATGAAACCGTAATCTGCTATATCTGATGAGCTGAAATTTTGAAAATGGAAAGAAAACACAGTAAGAAGAAAAATTGTAAAAAAATGTTCCATAAAAAATACATTTCTGGTACTTCTTCTAACTTGTAAAGAACTTGCAAGCTGTCATTTTGTGCATACATCAAGAAAAAAAACTGGACAAACTGAAAATTATTTACTTTTCTTTGATCCAGGCAAACAACCACCCAGAAATCTGGAAAGACAGGAATATTTAGAGAGATGGAGTCATCATTGACTTCCCTGGAGCAGAAGTTGCTGGAGTTGCAAACTGGTAGGAAAATTTAAATGGCAAGTTTTAACAAATTGCTGGAGGCTGAGCATGGATCAGCATGAGAGTAAAAAATTCTCAGAGGTGGAACTCTTACACTTACCTGGGTTTTACCTCCAGAAATCCAAGAGTTTCTAACAAGAAAGATCCCATCATGACTCTGGCAGGGGAAGAGTTTATTACAAAATTAACCAGCACCATAGCATTTGTTCTACCAATCCTGCTCCTAGGTGTTTACCCAACTGATTTGAAAATACATAAACTTGCATTTGAATGTTTATGGCAACTTTATTAATAATCACCAAAATCTTGAAACAGTTAAGAAATCCATCAACAGGTGAACTCTGAGACAACAGCCAACTCTGAGACATCCACACAATTGAATATTATTCAGGATGAAAAGGAATGAATTACCAGCATTGCAAATACATAAAAGAATTATAAATACATAATATCAAATGCACGATGCCAGTCACAGAGGACTACTGTGTGATTCCATTTATATGACATTCTGGAAAAGGCAAAAATATATAGGTGGTAAAGAAGCCAGTCAATACTATGGGTTCAAAGGGGAGGGTTGAATATGTGAAAGTACAGAAGATATTTTAAGGTGGTAAATCTTGTCTGAATAATACTATTATAGTGGATACCTGACACTGTACATCTTGAAAATCCACAGACCTTTACAGCAGAAAGAATGAAACTTAATGTATTAAATACGTAAGTTTTAAAAAAGAACCACTATGGAGACTGGAGGTTCCCAAAATGAAATGTGACAAATACATATACAGCTTTATCTATTAAAATTAATGGCAAAAACTGCAATTACTTTTGCACCAACTTAATGTCTATCTATTATCTATCTATCTATCTATCTATCTATCTATCTATCTACATTATATATGTATGTAACAACCTCAATGAGGGGAGAAAGGTCCTGACCTAAGTGGTTTTGGAAATAAATTGGGTCTTCAAGAATAAAACAACCACAGATAAGTACTGTACTTTAGTTGATAACTTTGTTTCCCAAAGAGGTAAAGGTTGACAATTCTGAAACCACTATACTGTATACCCTGAATGAACAAATAAGTAAATTAATGAGATGGTGAGGACCAGAGGTCTCACTGGTTATAGATTTGTTTTGTCTCAAACTTTATAGATGAAAAATAAAACAGATTCAGAGTAACCACTTTACATTCTCATCCTAAAGAAAAATGGTGGAGTCTGAGGCAATGGAAGTAAAATAGTAGAGAATGTTAGGTAAAGAGTCTTTTGAAGTTGTTATCCATTTCTAATATACTGCGTTGCAAAGGAATTTTGAGGAAGGAATGAAAAGTGTTGTGAGTAGGCAAAGGGGAACCTGGGTCTTAGCTCTTAAAAGGATTTAAATGAAGAATTGAGGTGTGATGCGAATGACATAGTTTGTAAATCCACATCATGAAATTATAAAACCAGAGGATCCAACATGAGCAGAACAGCCATCAATTTAACTGCATTTCAGAACCTATATTTATTAAAGGGTTTAAAAGGGGATGTACTATTTTTAATCAGCATCCTGAACTACAGTATAACACTAAATCATTTGTTTAGTGCTCTTACAAGCTTTAAATAATAGTTGAATAAAAGAGACAGATTGTTTTTTTAAAAAATGCTGATTGTATGATGGGTGCTGTAGGTAGTGTTGGTGTTTCCAAATAATAAGAATAAACTAATCTATGAAACAGTAATAATTATTTTTAGAAAGGCATATAGTTTATTAGATTTATCTTAGTATTTCCTATTAGAGTTAATGAAAACCATTAATATTGTAAGAATAATGTCAAAAATTAATACGTCATATATAAATCCATACTGATTGTCACACTAAAATTAAAACATCTATTGCTACTTTAAAACATTTTAGAAAGATAATTTGAGCCATTTTCAAAAACCGCTATGTGAACAATATTGTATTGACTAAATAATTAAAAGTTTTTCAGTATGGTACTCCTGAACAAGGCGGCTTGTCCGTCTATGTTTGTAGCAGTATCATTTCAGTGACTGAGGGAGCACCCTTCATCTTCCTCTCCAATAAAGATGTATATCAAAACTACATTTTTATTGTTGCATTTTCTTCTCTGTAACATCTGTGCCTTTCCCCGAAAATATCCCATAGGAATGATTTTAGCATGATAACAACCAACATCCTGCTGCGTGTATTACTTTCTTACACTAATTACAACACAAGCTGCAAGATTTGCTTTGTCTCAAACTTTATATATGAAAAATAAAACAGATTCAGAGTAACCACTTTAAATTCTCATCCTAAGGAAAAACGGAGGTGTCTGAGACATTGGAAGTAAAATAAGCAGAGATTACTAGGAAAAGAGTCTTTTGAAGCTGTTATCCTTTTGTTTTGTTTTGTTTTTGTTTTTTTGATTGTTGGGGTTTTTTTGAGACGGAGTCTCCCTCCGTCTCCAGGCTGGAGTGCAGTGGCGCGATCTCGACTCACTGCAACATCCGCTTCCCGGGTTCAAGCGATTCTCTTGCCTCAGTCTCCCTAGTAGCTGGGACTACAGGCGTGTGCCACCACGCCAGGCTAATTTTTGTATTTTTTTTTAGTAGAGACGAGGTTTCACCATGTTGGCCAGGATGGTCTCGATCTGTTGACCTCGTGATCCGCCTGCCTCAGCCTCCCAAAGTGCAGGGATTACAGGCGTGAGTTACAGCGCCTGGCCATGTTATCCATTTCTAATACACTGTGTTGCAAAGGAATTTTGAGGAAGGAATGAAAAGTGTTTTGTGTAGGCAAAAGGGAACCTTGGTCTTATCTCTTAAAAGAGATTTAAAAGGAGAATTGAGGTGTGAGGCGAATGACATAGTTTGTAAATCCATAAAAGCTCAGATGTGGCAGATTTTCTAAGTATTTGCATTTTTCTTTGATAATGTTTTCAGAATATTTGTATTTCATACAAATATAATAAATGAAATATTTTGCTTTCACGATAAAGCACTTCTTTATCTCCAGATTACTATCATCATTTCATTTAAAGACAATTTAAAAAGTTCTCCCACATTATGAAGCACATTAAATTATACTATGTATTCATTCCATTAACTATTCCTTGAGGTAACACTTGAAAATTATATTTATTATTTCTGATTCATAATCTTCACTGTTTTCTGGAATTATCAATTTTATATCTTTAACGGTGCCTTGAAATTATGTTTTTTGAGAGGAAATTTTATCTGGAACAGTATATAAAAATATATATTTTTTATTATTGCATTGTTTTATATGCCCCTTAAATAACAATACAGTAATTCTGTTTCCATTATTTTGCTGACCTTGGGTAATAGGATGTTTCATTATAGTAAAATATTTTCAGTGTAAATAATACATGTTTTTATTAAGGCCTAGGTAAGAAATAACATTTTCAGGTTTTGATACAGATTTAGAAATACAAATTGTAATCAGTAGAATGGGTAAGACTATAGTAGTAAATGTACACATTTAGAGTATAAAATATTGTTCATTCTATAATAACAAACAATTCACTGTTGGCATTTTTACACGCGATTACTAACACATTATTTATGCAATAATTTGCACACTAATTTGTGAAAGGTCCTATTGTTGGATTTCTGTCTAAGATAGTTAATAGAAACTCTCTGAATGTAGATAGCAAAGAACATGTGACTGCCCATAGCATCTTAAAAATTGCTATCAGTCTAACCCATATATATTGGCGCTCTCCAAGAGAATATTTAACATGAAAATAAAATGAGCAGAAAAAACTATTCACACATATGAAAAGAAAATGTTCTTAGCAATGACCATGAGACAGGCTTTATAAGGGGAATGAATGACACTCAGACTTGTGGATATTGCTAACCCTTCTTTCATTAGAATTTAAAAAGCTTTGGAATTTTTTTTGGTGTGTAGTCTTGTTGTTAGCTCTCTTTTCTTTGAGTTATTTTCTCAGTAAAGTCTTTTTAAAGTTTTTTGAAAATTTCTCCCTGTTTTTACTAAGCTAAGGGGGTAAATGAGGTAGATATTTGTATTCATGCCTAAGCATGTAAAGCAAAGGGAAGAATTTGCCATAAAGGTCAGAGGTCGGGGTCATGAAGATCCTAATATTTGAAGAGTCTTAAGAGAGTGACAGAAACACGGGGACTTGATGGTGAGGACCACTGCTTTTCCATAAGCTCTTTCCATCATTTCATTTGCGGATATCTGAAGGATGTGCAAGTTTGAATATTCATGATTTCTTCATTCTTTCCTGGGGTTTTGGTGACTCTGATCTGGACTCTGGTGACAATATTTACTAAGTCCAGGCACAATCTTTAAGTTTTTACATTCATACTTTTATTCTTACATCAAAACAACATAAAACATCATATGTATATTATCCACATTTTGTTTATTAAAAAATTTCTGATTGAGATGCAAAATTAACTTGTAAAAGATAATAAAGCATGCTGGAGCATGCTTGTCTTCAAGGGAATATGCTGGTCTATTTCAAATCATTGTATTGATTAAAAAATATCCTATAGGGCCGGGCGCGGTGGCTCAAGCCTGTAATCCCAGCACTTTGGGAGGCCGAGACGGGTGGATCACGAGGTCAAGAGATCGAGACCATCCTGGCGAACACGGTGAAACCCTGTCTCTACTAAAAAATACAAAAAACTAGCTGGGCGAGGTGGCGGGCGCCTGTAGTCCCAGCTACTCGGGAGGCTGAGGTGGGAGAATGGCGTAAACCCGGGAGGCGGAGCTTGCAGTGAGCTGAGATCCGGCCACTGCGCTCCAGCCTGGGCTACAGAGCGAGACTCCGTCTCAAAAAAACAAACAAACAAAATATATATATATATATATCCTATAGTTCGGGCCAGGCGCGGTGGCTCAAGCCTGTAATCCCAGCACTTTGGGAGGCCAAGACGGGCGGATCACGAGGTCAGGAGATCGAGACCATCCTGGCTAACATGGTGAAACCCTATCTCTACTAAAAAAATACAAAAAACTAGCCGGGCGAGGTGGCGGGTGCCTGTAGTCCCAGCTACTCGGGAGGCTGAGGCAGGAGAATGGCGTAAACCCAGGAGGCAGAGCTTGCAGTGAGCTGAGATCTGGCCACTGCACTCCAGCCTGGGTGACAGAGCAAGACTCCGTCTCCAAAAAAAAAAAAAAAAAAAAAAAAAAAAATCCTATGGTTCATATTTTTTAACTCCTACTGCTATTAATCAAATGTTTCATCTAAGTGTACTTTTACTACTTCCAAGATGCCTAGAATAGTAACATTTAATATATACAATTCAGAATAACTCTGTACATAACCTTATAATTAACTGTGAAAATAATTTTAGTTTAAGGATTAAATTTTAAATGAATGGCAAAATAATCTATGTGTCAAAGTTTCCAGAATTTTTTTTTTTTTGCAGAACGTATTTTTTGTAAGTTAACTCAAAAATAATTTTCCCTTTTCAAAATTCTTGTCAACAGCTCAGTGAAATAATTTCCTGAATAAAAATTATTCCTATAATTGTCCCAAATAATTTCTAGTCATTAAGTCAATAATTTTACAAAAATTTAAGGATTATACTTCTAAAAGCAAGTTAAGCTTCTACAGTATTCTATAAAACATTCTGAGGAATTGGCATTACCAATGTACCATTTATACAACCAGTGTGTGTACAGGTTTGTTACATGAATATATTGTATGATGCAGAGGTTCAGGATAGAGATTCCATAATCCAGGTAGTGAGCACAATATGTAATAAGTAATTTTTCAATCCACATCCCATTTGTTTCTTCCCACACTAGTAGTCCATAATATCTATTGTTCCGATGTTTATCTTCGTGGTTGCTCAATATTTAGCTTCCACTTATAGCTGAAAACATGCAGTATTTGGGTTTTGTTTCTGTGTTAACTTACTTAGGATTATGGCCTCCAGCTGCATCTGTGTTGCAGCAAACAATGCGATTTTTTATTTCTTTTATAGCTGCATAGTATTCTGTGCAGTTTATGTACCACGGCTTCTTTATCCAATCCAAGAATGATGGGCACCTAGATTGATTCCATGTCTTCGCTCTTGTAAGTAGAACAGTGATGAATATGTGAGTGCATATGTCTTTTTGGTAGTATGATTTCTTTTCCTTTGGATGCATACCAGTAAGTGGCATTACTGGGTTATATGATAGCTCTGTTTTAAGTTCTTTAAGAAATCTCCACACTGTAAATTGGCTGAACTAATTTAAATTTCCACAAACAGTGTATAAGTACTCCCTTTTCTCTGTAACCTTGTCAGCATCTGTTATTTTTTTTGGCTTTTTAATAATAGCCATCCTGACTGGTATGACATGGTATCGTACTGTGGTTTTGATTTGCATTTCTCTGATGATTAGTGAAGGAAGCTGAGCATTTTTTCATGTGTTTGTTAGTCATTCATATGTCTTCTTTTGAGAAGGGTCTATTCATGTCCTTTGCCCAGTTTTTAGTGAGGTAATAACTTCATTACAAATTTTTATTTTTTATTTTTTGGCCGGGCATGGTGGCTCACACCTATAATCCTAACACATTGGGAAACTGAGACGGGCAGATCACTTGAGGTCAGGAGTTCGAGACCAGCCTGGTCAACACGGTGAAACCCCGCCCCTACTAAAATACAAAAATTAGCATGGCGTGGGGGCACATGCCTGTAGTCCCAGCTACTTGGGAGGCAGAGGTGAGAAAATCGCTTGAATCCAAGAGGCGAGTGATGCAGTGAGCCTAGATCACTCCATTGCACTCCAGCCTGGGCGACAGAGTGAGACTAGGTCTCGAAAAGAAAAAAAAAAATGTTTTCTGATTTCCCTAATTATAGATTCTGGATATGAGACTTTGTTAGATATGTACTTGGCAAGTATTTTCTCCCATTCTGTAGATTATCTATTTACTCTTTTGATAGTTTATTTTGCGATGCAGAAGTTCTTGGTTTAACTATATCTCACTAGTCAATTTTTGGTTTTATTGCAATCGCTTTTGGCGACTTAGCCAAATATTCTTTTCTAATGCCAACATTTAGAAGGGTATTAGCTAGGTTTTCTTCTAGGGTTTTATAATTCAAGCTCTTACATTTAAATTGCTAATGCATCTTGAGTTAATTTTTGTATATGGTGAGAGGCAGGGGTCTAGATTTTTTCTTCTGCATGTGGCTAGCCAATTATCCCAGCACCATCTATTAAATAGATAGTCCTTTCTCCATTACTTGTTTTACTCAACTTTGTTGAAGATCAGATGGTTGTAGGTGTACAGGTTAATTTCCGAGATTTTTATTATGTTCCATTAGTCTATATGTCTACATTTGTAACAGTACCATGCTGTTTTTATTACTGTAGCCTGATAGTATATTTTAAAGTTTGGTAGTGTAATGCCTCTGGCTTTGTTCTTTTTTGCTTAGGATTACTTTTGCTATTCAGATTCTTTTTGGTCTCATACAAATTTGAGAATAGTTTTGACTAATTCTGTAAAAAAAAAAAAAAATAACATTGTTAGTTTGATAGGAATAGCAATGAAACCATAGATTGCTTTGGGCAGTATGACCATTTTAATCATATTCATTCTTTCAACCCATGAGCATGGAATGCCTTTCTATTTATTTATGTCATCTCTGATTTCTTTTAGTAGTTTTCCTTGTAGAGATATTTTTCCTCCTTGGTTGGCTGTATTCTTAGGTATTTCATTTTCTTTATGATTATTGTAAAGAGAATTGTGTTCTTCATTGGACTCTCAGCAGGGATGTCATCTGATATAAATATGTCACTGATTTTTGTACACTGATTTTGCATCCTGAAACTTTACTAAGGATGTTTATCAGTTGTAGGAGCTTTTTGTCAGAATTTAGGGTTTTCTAGGTATATAGTCATATCATCAGTAAAAAAGATAATTTGACTTATTCTTTTCTTATGTGGATGCCTTTTCTTTCTTTCTTTCTCTTGCCTGGTTACTCTGGCTAGGACCTCCAGTACTATATTGAATAAGGGGTGGTGAGAGTGGGCATCCTTGTATTGTTCCAGTTCTCATAGGGAATAGTTTCAGCTTTTGTTCATTCAGTTTTATGTTAGCTGTGAATTTATCATAGATGGCTCTTATTATTTTGAAGTATAATCCTTCAATCCTGACTCTGTTGAGGGTTTTTATCATGAAGAAATGTTGGATTTTATCAAAAGCTTTTTTGAGTCTTTTGAGACGATCACATGGTTTTTATTTTTAATTCTGTGTATATGATGAATCATATTTATAATTTTCATATGTTGAACTAACTTTGCATCCCTTAAATGAAGCCCACTTAATCATGGTGAATTAACTTTTTGATGTGCCACTGGATTTGGTTTGCTAATATTTTGTAAAGATTTTTAGATCTATGTCCATCAGGAATATTGGCCTGAAGTTTTCTTTTTTCATTGTGTCTCTGCCAGATTTTGATATTAGGCTGATTTTGGCTTCATAGAATGAGTTACAGAGGATCCCCTTCTACTCAATATTTTGGAACAGTTTCAGTAGGATAGGTATCAGTTCTTTGCATGTCTGGAAGAATTTGGCTGTGAATCCCTATGGTCCAGGGATTTCTTTCTTTCTTTTTTTTTTTTGATTGGTCAGTTTTTTATCATTGATTCAATTTCAAAACTCAATATTGGTCTATTCAGGGTTTCAATCTCTTCCTGATTCAATCTTGTGGCATTGTGTGTTTCCAGAAATGTATCCAGTTTCTCTAGATTTTCTTATCTGTGTTCATCAAATTGTTCATTGTAGTCTCAGAGGACCTTTGTATTTCTGTGAAATCAGTTGTAATATCAACTTTGTCATTTCTGATTGTTCTTATGTGGATCTCTCTTTTTTTAAAATCAAATTAGGAGTTTATCAATCTTGTTTTTCTTTCAAATAACACATTCCTGATTTCATTGATCTTCTGCATGGATTTTTGCATCTCAATTTCATTCAGTTCTTTTCTAAGTTTAGTTATTTCTTTTCTTCTGCTAGCTTTGGAGTTGGTCTTGTTCTTCTAGTTCCTTTTGATGTAAGGTTACATTGTTAATTTGAGACTTTTCTAATTTATTGATGAAGGCATTTAGGGCTATAAACTTTCCTCTTAACACTGCTTTAGCTGCAGCTCAGAGATTTTGGCAAGTTGTGTTTCTATTTGTGCTAATTTCAAAGAATAATTTGATCTCTCCCTTAATTTTGATGTTCACCCAGGAGTTATTCAGGAGCAAGTTGTTTAATTTCCACATTTTTTGTCTAGTTTTGAGAGATCTTCTTGATATCGATTTCTGTTTTTATTGCACTGTCGTCTCAGAATGTGCTTGGTATGACTTTGATTTTTTTTAATTTATTGAGACTTGCTTTATGAACAAACGTGGTCAATTTTAGAATATAATCAGGGTGCAGATTAGAAGAACGTACATTCTGTGTTGTTGAGTGGAATGTTCTTTAGATGTCTGTTAGGTCAAATTGGTCAGGTGTTTAGTTTAAGTCCAGAGTTTCTTTCTTAGTTTTCTGCCTTGATGATCCGTCTAATGCTGTCAGTGGGGTGTTGACTTTTTCCCACAATTATTGTGTGGTTCTCTAAGTCCTTTAATAGATTAAGAAGAACTTGTTTTATGAATCTGAGTGTACCAATGTTGGGTGCATATATATTTATAATAGTTAGGTCTTTTTATTGGATTGTACCCTGAATCATTATGTAATATCTTCTTTGTCCTTCTCACTTTTTATTGGTTTAAAGTCTATTTTACCTGATACGGGAGTAGCAACTGCTCTGTTTGTTGTTTCCCATTTGAATGGTAGATCTTTCTTCCTCCCTTTACCTTGAGTCTGTAGGTGTTGTTACATGTGAGATGAGTCTCTTGAAGAGAGCAGACAGTTGGATCTTGTCTTTTTTTATTCAGCTTGCCATTCTGTGTCTTTTTAATAGGGTGTTTAGCCCATTTACATTCAAGATTAGTATTGATATGTGAGATTTTGATAGTGTCATTGTGTTGTTAGTTGATTATTACGTAGACAGGGAGATAGGCTACACCCTTTTCAATCTGGTCCCGTGAAGGGAGGCACACACATCTCCTGTGCTAGCCCACCGACCTAAGTATGTCACCCCTCTCAGTGCTCTGAAATATGGGCTCCACCCCAGCTTGAGTGCTGGCCATTGATCTTGGCTTGGCACTCCAAAGCTGTGTGCTGAAGCCCTGGGGCACGGGGACCAACTCTTGACTCTGTCCTCTAGACTCTCGGGTTCCTGGTGTGCTAAGAGATCTGAAGTTCTCCCAGGCTGCTAGAAATATACTGAAGTGGATCAAAACACCCAGTCTGGGCAGTAGAGACTGTGCTGTGCTCATGCTTCTGTGGGGAGTCAGGCAGGGGACCTGAGGGAGGGGCTGATGGACAGGAGGACCTGTAGAACAAACATGCCCCAGTCTTGTGGGGAAACAAGTTCAGCTTTCTCCTGGCCCAGCAGTCAGCTGGGTCTATAGCTTCTTGGAGGAATGTGGGGAGCTCTAGGGGGATGGGTTCCAATGGCCAGACTCCACTGGAACTGCCCAGTCCACAAAGGCCTCTGGCTCAACATTGAGCCTTCTAATAAAAGAAGTTTTCTTCAGATTACTATATAAGCCATTGAAAAGCTTTACCTATTTTCACCTCTTTAACTGTATGAATTAGTATTAATTTGACTTTTTACAACTCAAATACCTATGGACAAACAAAGGTTGCTTAGATTGATATGACTGCTACAATCAACCAAAATCTTCTTTTTCAATTTTAGGTTTAGCAAAATAACTTCATTATTCACCATGATAGAAATTATAAGTTCATGTTTAAAGTTATAAGATAAATTTATTTTAATTAATTTATTTAAATAATGTACTACTTTTTACAGTTTAGACATTTGCATTTCTGCATGAGTTTTCTTTCTAACAATAGCAACAATGCCATTATGATATTTAAAAATCTTATGACCTAATGAATCAATTAACACTTAGTATTCAATATTTCTGCTTTGCATGATCCTGTTTATGTTCATATCTGTTTCTAATTCTGCCTATGTGTGTGTGTGTGTGTGTGTGTGTGTGTGTATTTATGTGTATGTATATAAATGTAATATATATGAGTAAAGTGTAAAAGGAGTGCCAATATCTGTAAATAACCCTGTCAATCACTCTGGGTTGCCTGCACCAAAACCCAGCTGAGATCTGAGCAGTCCCAGTAGTCAGGGATGTACCTCTCATCAGCTTCCCAAAGCCCTGGAGAATTCTTCTACTTCAGGAAGACTAAAACATCGCCTGGTAAAAATCAGTTGAGCAGCTAGTCTTTGCACAGAACACCTTTAAACTGCTACCCCAAATTCTGGCTGGCTGACATCAAACAATCTGTTTGCTGCTTCACTGACAAGACCTTTCCCACATTTTCACTGTACAAAACAGGGATTTTGTTCCTGAAACAGAAACCCACACTGCAGATCCAGCAGTGCCCTCATGGTATTACAGCATGCCTCTCTGAGATATTATGGGAAGATCTGGGGGACCTGTGTCTTCTATTCTCTTCTTGACCACTGGCTTACACACATATTTCCAGTGAAACCCTTTTTACCCATGAAATATGATGCAGAATGTTTATAAACCAATGATCCAGGACAAATAGATACCCAGGGATCTACCTGGCATTAAAATGCACCCTCACTGCTTTTACCTGAAAATATTAAAGGAGGTGATTCTACTTCAAGTTTTTTATACTGGATTTATATTTGGTCAATGCCAGTAAAGTGTGCTTTTCTTCTTCCAAAAAGTAACATTTTGAGATGATCAAATGGAAGTGGCCTATTCTATGTTCTTTTAAGCTTAGGGAAGTCATGTTTTTCTATTGTTATAATTGACTTATTGGGGTTTGAAGGTGCTAAGCATGGAAAACGTATGTTTCTGAATAAGATATTAAATTGCTTAGCTTTGGTTATTTTTAGAAGATACAATTGAACTGCAGGGAAGTGATTTTTCAAATTATGTCATATAAGATTATTTTAGTGGTGTTTAAAACACATGTGGTAGATTTTAAATGCCTCAAATAATCTAGACTTGTGATTCTCAGTTTAGCTGTACAGAGAATTACCTGGGGAGAGTCGGGTGGTACTGCTTTTAAAAAAGGAGATGCCGGAGTCCCTTTAGACCAGTTAAATCAGAATATCCAGAGATAGGACCAGAATATCCATACTTTTAAAACTCCCCAGATGATCCTATGTGCAGCCAATGTTGAGCTTCTGATGTATGAACAAAAATATAAAAACCTTTCACAAGTTGCCTTCTGAAACTTGACATGAAATGCTCAAGAAAAAGACTGGTACATATAACTATATAAAAATGTTCAAGTTTTATATGATAAAATATTCTGGAAAAAATTTCCACTGACCTACATTGTAGAAAGAATTAATTTTCTTTTTTCTTTTTTTCGTGTTTTTTTTGTTTGTTTGTTTGTTTGTTTGTTTGTTTGTTTTTTTTTTTTGAGACGGAGTCTCGCTCTGTCGCCCAGGCTGGAGTGCAGTGGCCGGATCTCAGCTCACTGCAAGCTCCGCCTCCCGGGTTTTTACGCCATTCTCCCGCCTCAGCCTCCCGAGTAGCTGGGACTACAGGCGCCCACCACCTCGCCCGGCTAGTTTTTTGTAATTTTTAGTAGAGACGGGGTTTCACCGTGTTAGCCAGGATGGTCTCGATCTCCTGACCTCGTGATCCGCCCGTCTCGGCCTCCCAAAGTGCTGGGATTACAGGCTTGAGCCACCGCGCCCGGCCTGTTTGTTTGTTTTTAAGAAACAATGTCTTGCTCTGTCACCCATTGCATCCTGGAGTGCATTGACACAATCTTAGATCATTGCAGTCTCAAAATCCCGGGATCAAATGATCTTTCTGCCTCAACTTCCTGTGTAGCTGGGATTACAGGCACATGCTACCATGCCTGACTATTTTTGTTTTCTGTAGAGACAGTTTCTTCACTAGGATTTTAAAAATATACAAAAACCAGGGTCAAAACCCTTACTTTCAAAGAATTTCTTTAATTTTAAATAGGAAAAGGAAAACAATCTAATGGAAAAAATAAAATGGTACAAACAAAATTTATAAGAGAAATCCAGTGTCCAATGAACACTAAGTCTCCTTAATAATCCATGAAGTAGAAATTAAAATGAAAGACTTCTTTGCCTAGCAAAGACAGTCACAATATCTATGGTAAGCACCCTTGAATATCGTCGGTGAGAACATAGAGTCTTTAGAGACAAACTTAGCACTTTTCAAAAAATGTAAGTGTTTGGTCCAGCAATTCGCTTGTACAAAAATCATGTACAGTGATATTTATTGAAACAGTGCAAGAGTAAAAATTTGGAAATGAAATAAATAGTGCACACAGATTGCAATGGCCAAATACATTGCAGTGCAGGTTTTACTGCATCTCGATAGGCAAGGCAATGCTATAGTAGTAAACATCCCAACACTTAACAGCCTTTAGCACAAAGCTTTATTTCTTATTAATGCCTCAAGTCTCCATGCCTCCTCACTTCAAAACCTTGCCCGATGGAGTAGCCATTATTTCAAACATTGCTAGTCACTGAGGCAGAAGGAACAGATCTGGAGGATCTGTCACCAGCAATTAAATATCCTTGCTGGGAGGTGGCACATATTCACGTTTATTCTACTAATAAAATGTGGTGGTACTATCTTTACAGTGCAATAAATATTGACAAAGTGTCAAGAAAACAATATCAAGTTGCACAAGATGGTTAGTATAGTAACACGCTCTTGCACTTTGCGTGTGTGGTGAATGTGTGATGTCCTATCCAGTGGTTCATTTCCTATTGCGCTTCAAATGGTAAGTAGGGACAGATCCCTTCCCCAGGATTACTAAGGAACAATAGAAAGAACTTTGAAACTCTAACACTTTCCCCTGCACCCTTCCACACCTGCTGTGTAAGAAGAGTGAGAAGCAGAGGGGCAGCATGAACCATGGCTGTACGGGAAAGGTGGTGTTAGTGATAAGGTGTTGGAGTGAGAGGTCACTTCCTTCCCTCTTATTAGGGAAGGGGGCTTGAGCCCCAGTTCTCCCAAAGGCAAATGTATTGACAACTCCAGGAAACTGACTGATAGATAATGGGAGTGATTCTCTCTGCCTGCCTGCTCAACTATTTGAGTCTTTTCTGCTATGGCCAAAACAGTGAAATGTGACAAAGTACCTGCAAGAACTGGACTGTGCTTCTGGAGCCTAGGAGCAAGTATGAATCTTGAGCATTGAGATAATATCTTGTGTGACGTTTCTGAATGTAGAGGCTTTTGAGAGTAGCCACAAGCAAGTTGGAAAACTTCCATGGAATATTGTCCTTGAGAAGATGAAAGCAGTAGACCTCCCATGTTCATCTCTGCACTTCTTGAAGAAGAAGATAGATGCCATAAAAAACATGGAGTCTAGAATATGGGTAAGAACCATGTGTCCCCAGGGAGGTCATGCTGTGTACAAGAGGTGTAGACACCAGTCAATGTCAAGAGAGTGGGGTTGTTCTACCTCAGGGATTGCTATATGACAATTAGGACTATGAGTGAAGCTAACAGCCACCTCAAGAAATCACACACATTGTGAACTCAGAAGCCACACACCAGTGGAGGCCACTAGCAGACAGAACCTCATGGGAAGAGAAAACACCAATCTGAGTCTGGGAACTTCTCCCACCACTGAAGAAGTCCTCTCATAAAAAAATCCTGGCCTCAACTTTTCTTCTCCCATGCAATTCCCTGAGGGCTTAGGCCCAGAAGGTTGGCGACAGGGAGTAAAACAGCAGATCATTATATCTTCTGCTTTCCATGGAGTCCAATGGCCCCTACCTTCCTGAAAAAATAAAAGTGAGCTTTTTTTTTTTTTTTTTTTTTTTTTGAGACAGGTTCTCCCTCTCTTGCTCAGATTGGAGTGTAGTGGCACAGACACAGCTCATTGCAGCCTCGATTTCCTGGATTTAAGCAATCCTCCCTCCTCAGGCTTCCAAGCAGCTGGAACTACAGGCATGCACCACCATGCACAGCTTTTTATTATTATTATTGTTATTATTATTTGTAGAAATGGGGTCTTTCCATTGTGCCCAGGCTGCTGAATTAAATTTCAATAAGTAAAATTAATCAGAAATTTCAGGAAAGAGGTATTTCACGGAGGAGAGATAATACAGTGGTTTTAGACACAATAAACCTGAAACTACATCATGTTCATTACTATGTGCCTTGTGACTCTTTAATAAACAGGTTAGCAATAGGTAAGATTATTGTGTTTATACATTCGTGGAAACTATTCTTTTTACAAGTTACTTACTACACTGTTTACAGTGGTTGGCTACCTCTAGGGAGCAGGATTGAAGATGGTATTGTATAGGGAAATTTTGATATTTTCAGGTCGTAAGACTACTATGTTGTTTTGATCTTTTTATAACAAAATAGATTAATTTGACAATTGTAGATTAATAAAAAATTACTTTAGAAATTCAGTTAGATAATGTACAAATATATGTACCTAGTTCATCAGAAACAATTTGGTTCCTTTACATTTAAATATTCACTGGCATAGTAGGAAGCGGATAATTCTACAAACTAAAACTGCTAGAGTCTTAACTAACACATTTATTTCTATTGTTTACAAAAGACACATGTTTTGTCTTATCATTGCCTTGTCATGAATGGCTACTCCTCAATTATATGTGGTAATGAGAGACAAAAATTGCATGGATAATTAAAAGCCACAAATAATCCCCCAATGTAATTTTAGATAGTATTTCAATCTCTTCTTCTGTCTAAGCTCTTAACAGTATTATTAACAATTGTAAACACTAACTGAATTGAGTATTATAGCCTCTCTGTCATCCTCCTCCCACTCTTTGATGAGCCTATTGACATGCAATGAAATTATTGAAAAGCATCATCAACAGAAAGGAGGAAGAGAAGGAGGGACTCTGGGAATTGACTAGCATGTAGTCAGACTAGGAAACCCAGAAGTTAAATGTAAAACGTTAATTGTCCTGAATTTATGTGATACTATTTCTCCAATATAATGCTATGTAGATGCCAATTGCTCACTTATATTTTATTACTAAAGCGGTTCTATCCACAGCTTCTCAGATCCCGGTTGTCCATTATGGCATCCTACCACAAGATGTTTTAATGATGGCAAACTTAATACATGCACACTATTTTTATTACTATCTATTTCTTCCAACAATTCAGTTGTATTCATTCCAACCCAAAAAAAAAAAACCATGAGCTGTTAAAATGGCTTTATGAGTGAATGACATTTGCTTTGCGAGTTGAATGACATATTCGGTGAAAGGAAAACAGTGTCTTGATAATTGCCTCCTCACACTAGGATATTCTTTTCTAGTGGAGGCAGCTGTTCTCTCCTTCTGTCTCTTATTCTATTGACAAACTGGGCTTAACTATAATGACTAACACATCTCTCCTCACTGACTTGTCTTCTTAACCTCTCCATGTTTGCTTTTCTTTCCCATCTTTTCTTTCTCATTGACTTCTCTTATGTATTAGAAATATATGAATTGTTCTATTTATTCTCCTCATTTGCATATAGAAAAATAATTAAGTTCCCCCCCTTGGTTTTCCTAGGAACATATAAAAAGGCCACTCTGTTTCCATTTGCTGTAGTTTAAGAAAAAATCCCAGCCAACTAATTCTTATTCAACGCTCAAGTAAATGAATGTCCTCACTGCAAACAAATGCCATTTTCAACAATTACCATCATCAAGATTAACTCAAAAGTCTTAGCCTTATATATTAGTAGAACTGAATTTATAATACTGTTTTCATCTTATTTCTTTGACTGTTTCCAAAATCTTCACCTCAATCTAAAGTCCCTTCTTATCACTTCTATTTTAGTGACAGTATTGATTTGGTTCAAGGGTCCAATGTATCATATTGAAACACTCCATCATGATCACCTACATACCTACCTACTTAGGCTTTAAAAAACAAGTCACTTCAAGAAATTATCCACACATAGAAACTACATTTACCAGTTTTATCAATCACAAAATAAAACATTCCTATGAGGTGTGATTTCCAGAAAGAGTCATCATCTGAATGCTACAGTTCTAATTTTGTCTTATTTTGAATGATCTTTCATGATTACCTGATATGTGAAATATAAAAAGTAACTTTCCAAAAGCATATTCTGTCTAAATCAACATTGATGCTTCCAATATGTTGAAAAACTGCACCTCATGGATATAAACAAACACAACTTTATTTAAAACTGTATTACATGGGAAATTTTGTATATCCTCCCACTGGAGAAAACTGTGGCAAGCTGTAAGACTTTGCTGGTGAATCTAGGGTAATAATGGATCTGAGTTTACCAGAAGTTAAAAAACACGGTGTTAATTTAGAGATTAGAAGTGTTCACTGTAAGATATTATTCAATATTTCAATCTTCATTCCAAGCACATTAACAACACCTTAAACATACACATGAATATAGAAAAAATAATAATAACCCAAACAAAACCACTTCAAAAAACCTTTCACTTATCCAAATCTGATACATTTGTTATGCTCTTGCCTGAGAGATTCTGAAAGTCTTGGCTCCAAATGGCTTTCATTTCCTTTATAATATTGACTTGGCAACTTACTTGGCAATTATTACTTTTTGGTGCCTGGAACGAAATTCTGATTTTGACATCCTCTTACACTGACATTTTCAACAGCTCATAAAAACTTTACTGAGTGTGCACTATTCATATCTCAAATATCAAGAGAAACTTTCTAAAACACAAAGATATAACTCTTCTCAACACAGTAGAAAGGATAATTGACTTGTGTAGGAAAATCTAAATATTAATTCAGATATGCCAAATCCTATACAGGCTCCGTGGGAATATCAGCCTAAGGTTCAAAAATGAAAACTACATATTTGGCATGAGAACAAGTTAAACAGAGGAAGCAATCTATTTAAATAGTAGGAGAAATAAGTCCAGATATATCGCATTTAATATTTAAAAGATTACATGAAAATGCCTTAGGAAAATTAATAGAAATCTTGACTATCTGAAATGGGTAAAATGTCCTCAAAACAGTCACAAATTCTAGGCAGACTACACTTAATAGTAAGTAAAATAAACCAGACTTCCAAATCTGAAGTTCAGAGAAAATATAAAACAAATAGTATATTCCTAAAGTTATTTTACAAAAGTAAATATCTGTGTTGATTAGTTAAAAATTAAGGAAGGTTTAGGGAAAAAAAAAAAAGCCTTAGCAATCAAATAGAAGTTTACTAACAAAAAGATTTCATATTAAAGAACTACATCAGTCCACTTAAACCCAGGTATCTATTTTTAGACATGAAAATGAAGAGAGTAAGAATCTTCCAATTGTTACTGAAGTTGTATAATAAAAGATACTTTATAATTTGCTGTTAATGTAACAACGCAAGATTGAAAGATATTTTTACAAATGCATGAGCTTGTTTTAGCCAAGGTTTGTTTGGGTTAAAAAAAAATAGAAATTCCATTCAAAAAGGGATAGGGTGGTGTGTGCTTCTTTAGGATAAACAAACTCTTATGGAACCCAGGAGAGAAAGTGTGTTCAGACTTCAAAGGAACTGGAATGAAAGCAAGGCAAGTCTGACACAAAAGGGTTACACAATACCTCTAATTTCTGACGTCCTTTTCAGGTCTTCTGCATTCTCCTTGTTCATCTGATTGACTTTCCTTTTCACCTTTGCACATAGACCATTGTAACTACTGGGGCTGGCATTTAACTCTTTTGCCTTTGCTGATAGTTGATCACATATTGATCATTCTTCTCTGATGGAAATTATCTGATAGGTTCATCCCAGCCTCTCTGCTTCAATCTGTTGGTGACAAAGTGACACAGAACTTTGTGGCAACCACCGTTTCCCCTTCTGGGAATATGTCTATGATTGGGTTGTTTACAGGCCAAGAGATGTAGTAGTCTTATATCAGTTCTTAACCCATTAGAATTGATGAAAAATTAGAGTTTTCCCTAATGTTTACTTTAGCCTTATTCATGAACTGCAATAATAGTCCAACGATAACAGGTTCACAAATTCACAAAAAGAAATGGAATCCAATAGACTAGAATGCTACTTGCTTTACCAATATCCCTCTTTCCTCTTTTATTTAACAGCTTTGATTTTTTAAAGTGCTGCATCACTTCTTACTAAGCTAGAGTTGTGAAGGAGAACTGTCACAGTGCTGTCTAGACAACAAAAGTAGATTCTCCATTATCCAACAGGTATTGTTTATGTAAAATAGTTTCCCCCAACAGTTAAAGACATAAAATAACAGTCTTGATAATGTTGTACTTCTGTGGCTAAATCAAATACACTGAGATTCTCTTTTCAGAGTCAAATTGATCTGAAAATGAGGAAAATGCATGTGAAGGCCTTTGTTACAGTATCTGGCTCATAATAGGTGTTCAAAAGTTACATTTGAATTAATAAGAATCCACTTAGCTTTCAACATATCTCGCCATCTCTTCAAACCTCAGTTTCTTAAATTATTTCTATACATACTCAATGTCTGGCAGGGCTTTTTTTTTTTTTTTTTTTTTCCCGTGCTATCATCATATTCCTTACAGTATGTGTTGAAATTTGCATACACATTTGTTCACTTTGGCTTCATACAATCTAACACTCTGAGCTGTGTTAGAAGAAGCTGAACTACTGAAAAAGTGGATAAAGACTTTATAAGACCTGAGTCCGTTAGCCAAAAGCTCTCCCATTTTCCCTTGCGTCTACATTCCAAGTACCAAGCACTTCCACATAGGAGAGAACTATTTCTTTTCGGGGCTCATGGTTTTCACCTCTGGCACTCTCCTTCACTTATTATTAATAACATTCCTCAAGCTTTGCAACTCCTCAATAATATTTCAGTCATGGATTGGTAATATTCATAGAAGTTCCATTTAAGAATATCTGACCCACCTCGGTTTCACTACTTTATGTCATATGAAGATTGAGAGGTACTGACTGCTGCTTCTAGGAACATATCTTCTCTCAAAGTGTTCACATTTTTTTTTTTTTTTTTTTTTTTTTTTTTTTTTTGAGACGGAGTCTTGCTCTGTCGCCGGGGCTGGAGTGCAGTGGCCGGATCTCAGCTCACTGCAAGCTCCGACTCCCGGGTTCACGCCATTCTCCTGCCTCAGCCTCCCGAGTAGCTGGGACTACAGACGCCCGCCACCTCGCCCGGCTAGTTTTTTGTATTTTTTAGTAGAGACGGGGTTTCACAGTGTTCGCCAGGATGGTCTCGATCTCCTGACCTCGTGATCCGCCCGTCTCGGCCTCCCAAAGTGCTGGGATTACAGGCTTGAGCCACCGCGCCCGGCCTGTTCACATATTTTTATAAAGAAATTACATCTGACCAGTAGGATTTTAGGCTTAACAGATCAGTATTAATGTATAATACTGCTGCCCTCCTGTTGTGGGGGTAAACTTTCAATCATCTAGAAAGTCTCCAAGAACGTATATTTATCCCATCTGTATTTGTCTTAAAAACAAAAAACAAAAAACTCTACAGCGATTAATTCAACAAAAATATTTTAGTGTCTTGAAAGTCAAGAGAGATGACAAATATGAATAAAACCCAATCTCTTAATTCAAAGAGTAGAGCAGTCACGTAAATAATTAATGGTAAAACAGAGTAATTGGTGCTGGAAGAAAGTCTGTACCAGACACTAAGTGAAATTATAATGGATAATGAAAAAGGTTCTATCCAAAGCTTCCAATCTGACTGTATAAGACATAGATGATTTATAATTACTAAAGCTACTTTCTGTAAAATATGAGTTATCTCTGGATTTGTGTTAATTACTTCAAATCCCTGAGTAATAAGAGTTAATGATCAATTAAGTACTTATTAGCTTCTATATGTGTAGTATGATTTTAGAGATTATAGAAGATACAAAATGTTTTTGAAGCATGATCACTGCTCACAAAAGAGTTTATATAGTTCAGCACATTTAGTAAAGTATTCTATAGTTGCATCACTGGAAAACAAACACTTCTAACTCAGCTGGTGAGGTTAGATTTCTTTGCTTAGGAAATGACTCCAATAGGGTAATACTTAGATGATTCCAATTTGAACATACTTGTAAGCTTACTGCTGGATATCTTGGCCATGTTCTCCTTGTGAAATTGCCCCTTTAACCTCATGAATTATTTTAAGCCAAAGAAAAAATGAAAGAAGGCCAGTGATCTAACTCATAACACTCTGGGTGCCTGGGTGCAACCAGTTGCTTTGTCTGGAAAGGGCACAAAGGATCTTGATCTGCTGAGACCAGGCCAATGTCACAGACTTCTTTCCCACTCTCTCATAAGAGATATCTCCAGAAATTCTAGAGAATACAAAAAAAAAAAAAACATTTAAATTAAAACCGATGTTTGCACTGGGGCCAGGTGCAGTGGCTCACGCCTTTAATCCCAGCACTTTGGGAGGCCGAGGTGGGCAGATCACTTGAGGTCAGGAGTTTGAGAATAGCATGGCCAACATGGTGAAACCCTGTCTCTACTAAAAATACAAAAATCAGCCGAGCATGATGGTACATGCCCATAGTCCCAGCTACTCCGGAGGCTGAGGCAGGAGAATCACTTGAACCCAGGAGGCAGAGGTTGCAATAAATCGAAACGGAGCCACTGCACTCCAGCCAGGGAAACAGTGCAACTCCATCTCAAAAAAAGAAATAAATAAATAAAAGTAAACATAAAAAAAACTGAAATGAGATATTTTATCTCATTTTAGCAATCTATAATAAAATATTTCTTTATAATGATATTTATTATTAATGCTGATATATCTGAATGCTCACAGTAATCAGGCACTGTTATAAACATCTTACATGTCCTGATTCATTTACTCCTCACATCAGTCTTCCCTATATAAGTTCCATAAATTCATATTATTGTTAATTGAATAGATTAACAGGCTTAGTTTGAGTTTGATTCTGCAGTTGGGTCTACAGAGTCAGAGATACTTCCATACTTGATAACTCATCTGAAAATGTGTGTGTATGTTTGCAGAAGAAAGCAGTTTGTAGCTGTCAAAGCTTATCAAACTTTTTTTCCTTGAATATCTTTAATCACTTTTTCCAAGTCACTTATTTTTACTCTTGAGGTGTTCAAGGCTTAGCTCTTATCAGGTGAAGAATAATCTTATTCCCCTAGGAAGCTTTCTCTCAAATTAGACAGTCTGCCTGGTGTACAGAGCTTTCTAATAATAATTTAACTTTACCTACTATCTTTGTTTACCACAGTGGCTTAGAAAAATGTCAATACCAAAATATTTTTTCTTATTTGTATTTAATGTTCTTGCCCTGAAACACTGGTTTAAAATTGTTATTCTTTTTCAGATAAACAAAACTTAATGTAGCTATAAAGTGGTTTAACAAATTTTATAAATCCCTCAATTATGACATCAGCATTTCAGTCAAAAAAAAAATATATCAAACATCAAATATTTTAGCTAAAATTTTGCTAAAGTGACTTTTAAAAGACCCCTTATGCTAAGTGGAGTTTACAATAATGCTTCACTCTGAATAATAACCTAACTTTTGTTGTAAATTAGCGTTGATGCCATTAAATTGGCTGTACTGTTGACTGTGAAACAGAATTGCTAATTATTACAAAAAGGGGATGTAGATGCAAATAATGTGGAAATGCTTGATCTCAGCTAGCAGAACTAAAAATAATCCAGCAACTACTACTACTACATCAGTAGCTCTTAGGTGTGGAGATTTTTGGCTTCCACTGCAAATGTATTTTGAAATTTTTCATATGTAGTTATAGAAAATGAATTTCTTGGACCAATAAGGTTCTTTGTACTTAGGGAAATGATGAGCTTTTTATATTTCAGTGTTTTAAAATAAAAACTGTATTTCCTCCTGGTTCTATATAAATGGCATATACTTTTTTTGAAACACAACAAGTAGAGGTATATGAGAAGCATTTGGCAAAGAACTGAGAGAGCCTTCTGTTATTTTTCAGGGCAAATGAAAATTCATGTCTGTTACGCTGGCCCCTTAAATCTTGATGTACCCACACAGGAACTATTAGTCCTCTCCAATATAATGGAAATAAAGTCTCATTGAAACAAGGTCATTTAGAAAGAGCAGTTTCTCTGCGTAAACCCTGAAATGACTGAACTTGAATTTTGTTCACTAAGATGATCATAAAGAGATAGTTTTATAGTTTTGATTACTGGGGTTATTACAGAATAAAATAGAGAACCTATCTAATATCAGGATATGTTCCTCAATAATTTATAGAAGAAGAAAAAATTATATGACCCAAAAGAAAAATAAAAACCTTTAACCTTTAAATAAGCAGATAAAGGCAAATTAAAATATCTCACCTAGCAAAGTGGAAAAAAATTTAAATATCACACTAAATGATGTCAAGAATGTGGTGAGATGGCCATTTTTGTTCCCATCTATGCAAAATTTTTGACCCAGAGACACTGTTCAAATAAATTCTAGAAAAAAGAATCAGCAATTTAGGCAACAGTTTTTTGTTGTTGTTTGTTTTGTTTTGTTTTCTGAGACAAAGAGTCTCCCTCTGTCACCCAGGCTGGAGTACAGTGATGCAGTCTTGGCTCACTGCAACCTCTGCCTCCCAGGTTCAAGTGATCCTCCTGCTTCAGTCTCCTGAGTAGCTGGAATTACAATCACGTGCCACCACACCTGGCTACTTTTTGTATTTTCTTAGTAGAGCTGGGGTTTCACCATGTTGGCCAGGCTGGTCTTGAACTCCTGACCTCAAGTTATCCGTCTGCCTTGGCCTCCCAAAGTGCTGGGATTCTAGGTGTGAGCCACCATGCCTGGCCTGATAATTTTTATAAAAGATAATCAAAATAGCACTATTGATCACAAAATATTGAAATATATTTTGGTTTATTTCTTTAACATATTTTTCAGACACTAAAGTTACAAACTTAAAGTATTTTTAATAGTACATGAACATATTAATAACTTAATTTTAAATTTAAAACCTGAATAAATTCCCATGATTCTAAATTTTTAAAATAAAAATTATTAATATTTTATAAATGACAACAGAAATACAAGTCTGAATGCTAGCAATGTTTATATCTGTTTAAGGAGTTCGAAGATGATTTGAAGGTTTTGTATCTTTTACATTAATTTCCCAAAATCTAAAAAATAGATGTAACATTTAAAGTAGATTAGATGTAACATATTTAAAGTAGACATTTTGATAAAAAATAATTGTATGTCTAAGTGAAAGTCTTAAACATATTTGACATATTTAAACACATTTTGTATCAAGAAAATTGTACTATTTCCAAGAGGAGATTAAACCTGGCATAATATTAGCTGACTTTAAAATCTTTTGAGAATTGAAAGCTGGCCTCCAACAGGAGTAGTTATCATTCTTTCCAAAATAAACAAAAATAGTACCTACCTTCTTGAATGTGAACCAGCTACCATTTGTTTGCTTGTACCTTTAGTGTATACATGAGGAGTAAATATGAGGTCTCATTGCCTGTGACATTTCTATGTCTAAAGTTTATACACTGCTTTCTTATTTCTGTAGATGTAGGTGCTAAGGACCATGGAACATAAGTTCACAGAAATAAGCACTTGAAAAGATAAGGCATGTTCTTATCTCATTGTCACTCAATTATTGTGAACATTTTGTAAATGGCATGCTTATCACAGTGGTGTTCTATAAAAAGTTTAAATTATTAATCTGCTAATACTATCTACAACTATGTACTTGGTGTCTCTTACTGTAACTCCAGAGATTTAGTTTGAAGTTCTCTGTGTCAAAGTATCATATAACAAAATATTTTAAAATATGTATGACCTGGTCATGCATTATTATTAGCATCTTAACAAATATTAGTTTATTAGTTCTCCATCAGAAAGTGGAACTTTGTGGGAGTATAGAAGTATACTTCTATAGAATATAGAAGATGTATAGGGAGAAGAAGATGAAGGTATGTAGTCTAAATAACAAATTTACTATATTTTCACTCTTTTTCCCAGAGGACTAAACTAGCTAGAAACTTAAAGGATTTCTAAAACTTTTTGACTACAAATAATGAAGTTAAATATTGAACCTCTTAATCTTACTGCCAAATATCACACAACATAAAAGCACCAGAATTAAAACTTTTGATGGGTCCAATATTCAATTAAGAAATACCCAACAGAAATCTACAAGACTCTTGTATTTGCTCTATAGATCATTTCTAGATATTATGGCATCATCTCTCTTTGTGTAAGACTATTTAGCATTTATTCTTTTAGTTAGGAAGTTTTTGTTCAGTACTCTATCACTTTCAAAAAAGAGCTTGTGTAACTGGATGCATAAAAATAATTAATATGCCATTTTTTTTTGCTTTGTGGTATCAATATTAGACCAAAATTAAAATATGTGTTCTGTTACCTCTTATTTAAGAAATGATATGTTAAATCAAGCCATTTAGATTGTTGCCCATTTTAAACAATTTATATCATACTGTTTCCTACAAAGAATACATTTAAATCTTTCTAAAGAAGGCAAATTCCTACTTTTCTATGCTACTACTCATTATTTTGTTTCAGAAAAAACTTCAAAATAAAAAATTTTCTTTTCTCAGTTTTGAAGGATGCTGCTTTTTTTTTTTTTTTTTTTTTTTTTTTTTTTTTTAGTAGAGATGGGGTTTCACCGTGTTAGCCAGGATGGTCTCGATCTCCTGACCTTGTGATCCGCCCGCCTCGGCCTCCCAAAGTGCTGGCATTACAGGCTTGAGACACCGCGCCCGGCCGGATGCTGCTTTTTTTAAACCAATAAAAAGGAAGAATTTTTGTATTCAGAATTATTTATTGAAAAGGTCTAGCTTCTGCTCTCTTCAGATTAATCTCACTATAGTTATTTCCTTGAGCAGCCATCAAATACATAGTATTAGCATAAAACTATAACTTTGCTTTTCACTTTTGCCAATATTAAGATTATGCTGCCATCTGATTCATAGGCAGCTTTACAGGCATCTAACATGCAAAACAGATTTTAGACTAAAAAATTACTCATCAGCTTTTTATTAACTCACGTGTCATACATATTCAGATACATGGTCAAGACAGGCATTGCTTAATCTTGCTGGAGCACAAGGGATTTAAATAAAATTTGTGTAAGATTTGCAACTATTTTGAAATTGACTATAAGAGTAAAACACGAAACTGGAGGAGGGCAGAGCAAGATGGCGGAATAGAAACAGCTCCATTCTCTAGCTCCCAGTGCCAGCAACACAGAAGATGAGTGATTTCTACATTTTCAACTGAGGTACGGGGTTCATCTCACTAGGGAGTGCCGGACAATGGGTGCTGGTCAGCTGCTGCAGCCTGACCAGCCAGAGCTGAGGCAGGGCTAGGCATCACCTCACCTGGGAAGCACAAGGGGGAAGGGAATCTCTTTTCCTAGCCAGGGGGACTGAGACACACAACACCTGGAAAATCGGGTAACTCCCACCCCAATACTGTGCTTTACCAAGGGTCTTAGCAAACAGCACACCAGGAGATTATATCCCACTCCTGGCCGGGAGGGTCACATGCCCGCAGAGCCTCCCTCATTGCTAGCACAGCAGTCTGCGATCTAATGGCAAGGCAGCAGCCAGGCTGGAGGAGAGGTGCCCACCATTGCCGAGGCTTAAGTAGGTAAACAAAGCCACTGGGAAGCTGGAACTGGGTGGAGCCCACAGCAGCTCAAGGAGGCCTGCCTGTTTCTGTAGACTCCACCTCTGGAGACAGGGCACAGCTAAACAAACAAAAAAAAGCAGCAGAAACCTCTGCAGACGCAAACGACTCTGTCTGACAACTTTAGAGAGAGCAGTGGATCTCCCAACACGGAGGTTGAGATCTGAGAACAGACAGACTGCCTGCTCAAGTGGGTCCCTGACCCCTGAGTAGCCTAAGTGGGAGGCATCCCCCACTAGGGGCAGACCGACACCCCACACCTCACAAGGCAGGGTACACCCTGGAGACGAAGCTTCCAAAGCAAGAATCAGACAGGTACACTCGCTGTTCAGCAACATTCTATCTTCTGCAGCCTCTGCTGCTGATATCCAGGCAAACGGTGTCTGGAGTGGACCGCAAGCAATCTCCAACACACCTATAGGTGAGGGTCCTGACTGTTAGAAGGAAAAATAACAAACAGGAAGGACATCTACACCAAAACCCCATCAGTACGTCACCATCATCAAAGACCAAAGGCAGATAAAACCACAAAGATGGGGGAAAAGCAGGGCAGAAAAGCTGGAAATTCAAAAAATCAGAGCACATCTCCCCTTCGAAAGGAACACAGCTCATTGCCAGCAACGGATCCAAGCTGTACAGAGAATGACTTTGACGAGTTGAGAGAAGAAGACTTCAGTCCATCAAACTTCTCAGAGCTAAAGGAGGAATTATGTACCCAGCACAAAGAAACTAAAAATCTTGAAAAAAGAATGGAAGAATGGATAACTAGAATAATCAATGCAGAGAAGGCCATAAACGAACTGACAGAGATAAAAACCATGACACGAGAAATACGTGACAAATGCACAAGCTTCATTAACCGACTTGATCAACTGGAAGAAAGAGTATCAGCAATTGAGGATCAAATGAATTAAATGAAGTGAGAAGAGAAGTCTAAAGAAAAAAGAAGAAAAAGAAATGAACAAAGCCTGCAAGAAGTATGGGATTATGTGAAAAGACCAAATTTACGTCTGATTGGGGTGCCTGAAAGTGAGGGGAAAATGGAACCAAGTTGGAAAACACTCTTCAGGATATCATCCAGGAGAACTTCCCCAACCTAGTAAGGCAGGCCAACATTCAATATTCAGGAAATACAGAGAATGCCACAAAGATACTCCTCAAGAAGAGCAACTCCAAGACACATAATTGTCAGATTCACCAAAGTTGAAATGAAGGAAAAAATGTTAAGGGCAGCCAGAGAGAAAGGTTGAGTTACCCACAAAGGGAAGCCCATCAGACTAATAGCAGATCTCTCATCAGAAACTCTACAAGCCAGAAGAGAGTGGGGGTCAATATTCAACATTCTTAAAGAAAGGAATTTTAAACCCAGAATTCATATCCAGCCAAATTAAGTTTCATAAGTGAAAGAGAAATAAAATCCTTTACAGATAAGCAAACGCTTAGAGATTTTGTGACCACCAGGCCTGCCTTACAAGAGATCCTGAAGGAAGCACTAAACATGGAAAGGAACAACCGGTACCAACCATTGCAAAAACATACCAAAATGTAAAGACGATCAATGCTAGGAAGAAACTGCATCAACCAACAAGCAAAATAACCAGTTAATATCATAATGACAGGATCAAGTTCACACATAACAATATTAACCTTAAATGTAAATGGACTAAATGGTCCAATTAAAAAACACAGATTGGCAAACTGGATAAAGAGTCAAGACCCATCAGTTTGCTGTATTCGGGAGACCCATCTCACATGCAGAGACACACATAGGCTCAAAATAAAGGGATGGAGGAAGATCTACCAAGCAATGGAGAACAAAAAAAAAAAAAAAAGCAGGGGTTGCAATCCTAGTCTCTGATAAAACAGACTTTGGATAAAACAGACTTTTGGTCTGTTCAGAGTATGTAATTCTTGCTGATTTAAGCTAGGAGGGATGTATTTTTCCAGGAGTTTATCCATCTCTTCTAGATTTTCTAGTTTATGTGCATAAAGGTGTTTATAGTAGCCTGAATGTCTTTTGCATTTCAGTGGTGTCAGTTGTAATATCTCCCATTTCATTTTTTCTTTAGACTTCTTTTTTCTTTAGACTTCTCTTCTCACTTCATTTCATTCATTTGATCCTCAATTGCTGATACTCTTTCTTCCAGTTGATCAAGTCGGTTAATGAAGCTTGTGCATTTGTCACGTATTTCTCGTGTCATGGTTTTTATCTCTGATAAAACAGACTCAAAGATCAAAAGAGACAAGGAAGGCCATTACATAATGGTAAAGGGAGCAATTGAACAGGAAGAGCTAACTATCCTAAATATCTATGCACCCAATACAGGAGCACCCAGATTCATAAAGCAAGTCCTTAGAGACTTATAAAGAGACTTAGACTCCCATACAATAATAATGGGAGACTTCAACATCCCACTGTCAACATTAGACAGATCAACGAGACAGAAAGTTAACAAGGATATCCAGGAATTGAACTCATCTCTGCACCAAGCGGACCTAATAGACATCTACAGAACTCTCCACCCCAAATCAACAGAATATACATTCTTCTCAGCACCACATCACACTTATTCCAAAATTGACCACATAATTGGAAGTAAAGCACTCCTCAGCAAATGTACAAGAACTGAAATTATAAAAAACTGTCTCTCAGACCACAGTGCAATCAAACTAGAACTCAGGACTAGGAAACTCAATCAAAACCACTCAACTACATGGAAACTGAACAACCTGCTCCTGAATGACTACAGGGTACAGAATGAAATGAAGGCAGAAATAAAGATGTTCTTTGAAACCAATGAGAACAAAGATACAACATACCAGAATCTCTGGGACACATTTAAAGCAGGATGTAGAGGGAAATTTATCGCACTAAATGCCCACAAGAGAAAGCTGGAAAGATCTAAAATTAACACTCTAACATCAAAATTAAAAGAACTAGAGAAGCAAGAGCAAACACATTCAAAAGCTAGCAGAAGTCAAGAAATAACTAAGATCAGAGCAGAATGGAAGGAGATAGAGACACAAAAAACCCTCCAAAAAATCAATGAATCCAGGAGGTGGTTTTTTGAAAAGATCAACAAAATTGATAGACCGCTAGCAAGACTAATAAAGAAGAAAAGAGAGAAGAATCAAATAGATGCAATAAAAAATGATAAAGGGGATATCACCACTGACCCCACAGAAATACAAACTGCCATCAGATAATACTGTAAACACCTCTACACAAATAAACTAGAAAATCTAAAAGAAATGGATAATTTCCTGGACACTTGCACTCTCCCAAGACTAAACTAGGAAGAAGTTGAATCCCTGAATAGACCAATAGCAGGCTCTGAAATTGAGGCAATAATTAATAACCTACCAACCAAAAAAAGTCCAGGACCAGATGGATTCACAGCTGAATTCTACCAGAGGAACAAGGAGGATCTGGTGCCATTTCTTCTGAAACTATTCCAACCAATAGAAAAAGAGGGAATCCTCCCTAACTCATTTTATGAGGCCAACATCATCCTGATACCAAAGCCTGGCAGAGACACAACAAAAAAAGAGAATTTTAGACCAATATCCCTGATGAACATCGATGCAAAAATCCTCAATAAAATACTGGCAAACCAGATCCAGCAGCACATCAAAAAGCTTATCCACCATGATCAAGTGGGCTTCATTCCTGGGATGAAAGACTGGTTCAACATACGCAAATCAATAAACGTAATCCAGCATATAAACAGAACCAAAGACAAAAGCCACATGATGATCTCAATAGATGCAGAAAAGGCCTTTGACAAAATTCAACAGCCCTTCATGCTAAAAACGCTCAATAAATTCGGTATTGATGGAACGTATCTCAAAATAACAAGAGCTATTGATGACAAACCCACAGCCAATATCATACTGAATGGGCAAAAACTGGAAAAATTCCCTTTGAAAACTGGCACAAGACAGGGATGCCCTCTCTCACCGCTCCTATTCAACATAGTGTTGGAAGTTCTGACTAGGGCAATCAGGCAAGAGAAAGAAATAAAGGGTATTCAGTTAGGAAAAGAAGAAATCAAATTGTCCCTGTTTGCAGATGACATGATTGTATATTTAGAAAACCCCATCATCTCAGCCCAAAATCTCCTTAAGCTGATAAGAAACTTCAGCAAAGTCTCAGAATACAAAATTAATGTGCAAAAATCACAAGCATTCTTATACACCAGTAACAGACAAACAGAGAACCAAATCATGAATGAACTTCCATTCACAATTGCTTCAAAGAGAATAAAATACCTAGGAATCCAACTTACAAGGGATGTAAAGGACCTCTTCAAGGAGAACTACAAACCACTGCTCAGTGAAATAAAAGACGACACAAACAAATGGAAGAACATACCATTCTCATGGATAGAAAGAATCAATATCGTGAAAATAGTCACACTGCCCAAGGTAATTTATAGATTCAATGCCATTCCCATCAAGCTACCAATGAGTTTCTTCACAGAATTGGAAAAAACTGCTTTAAAGTTCATATGGAAGAAAAGAAGAGCCCATATTGCCAAGACAATCCTAAGTCAAAAGAACAAAGCTGGAGGCATCATGCTACCTGACTTCAAACTATACTACAAGGCTACAGTAACCAAAACAGCATGGTACTGGTACCAAAACAGAGATATAGAGCAATGGACCAGAACAGACTCCTCAGAAATGATACCACACATCTATAGCCATCAGATCTTTGACAAATCTGACAAAAACAAGAAATGGGGAAAGGATTCCCTATTTAATAAATGGTGCTGGGAAAATTGGCTAGCCATAAGTAGAAAGCTGAAACTGGATCCTTTCCTTACTTCTTATATGAAAATTAATTCAAGATGGATTAGAGACTTAAATGTTAGACCTAATACCATAAAAACCCTAGAAGAAAACCTAGGTAATACCATTCAGGACACAGGTATGAGCAAGGACTTCATGTCTAAAACACCAAAAGCAATGGCAACGAAAGCCAAAATTGACAAATGGGATCTAATCAAACTAAAGAGCTTCTGCACAGCAAAAGAAACTACCATCAGAGCAAACAGGCAACCTACAGAATGGGAGAAAGTTTTTGCAATCTACTCATCTGACAAAGGGCTAATATCCAGAACCTTGAAGAACCCAAACAAATTTACAAGAAAAAAACAAACAACCCCATCAAAAAGTGGGCAAAGGATATGAACAGACATTTCTCAAAAGAAGACATGCATACAGCCAACAGACACATGAAAAAATTCTCATCATCACTGGCCATCAGAGAAATGCAAATCAAAACCACAATGAGATATCATCTCACACCAGTTAGAATGGCAATCATTAAAATGTCAGGAAACAACAGGTGCTGGAGAGGATGTGGAGAAATAGGAACACTTTTACACTGCTGGTGGGATTGTAAACTAGTTCAACCATTATGGAAAACAGTATGGCGATTCCTCAAGGATCTAGAACTAGAAATACCATATGACCCAGCCATCCCATTACTGGATATATACCCAAAGGATTATAAATCATGCTGCTAAAAAGACACATGCACATGTATGTTTATTGCGGCACTATTCACAATAGCAAAGACTTGGAATCAACACAAATGTCCATCAGTGACAGACTGGATTAAGAAAATGTGGTATATATACACCATGGAATACTATGCAGCCATAAAAAAGGATGAGTTTGTGTCCCTTGTAGGGAGATGGATGCAGCTGGAAACCATCATTCTCAGCAAACTATCACAAGAACAGAAAACCAAACACCGCATGTTCTCACTCATAGGTGGGAACTGAACAATGAGAGCACTTGGACTCGGGAAGGGGAACATCACACACTGGGGCCTATTATGGGGAGTGGGGAGGGGGGAGGGATTGCATTGGGAGTTATACCTGATGTAAATGACGAGTTGATGGGTGCTGACGAGTTGATGGGTGCAGCACAACAACATGGCACAATTATACATATGTAACAAACCTGCACGTTATGTACATGTACCCTAAAACTTAAAGTATAAAAAAGAAAAAAAAAAAAAAGAGTAAAACACAATCCTGAAAAGAAAAGAAAAACATAATGAGGCTAAAGAATGAAAACACGGCCGGGTTTGAGCCGTGGCTCAAGCCTGTAATCCCAGCACTTTGGGAGGCCGAGACGGGCGGATCACGAGGTCAGGAGATTGAGACCATCCTGGCGAACACGGTGAAACCCCATCTTACTAAAAAAAAAAAAAAAATACAAAAAACTAGCCGGGCGAGCTGGCCGGTGCCTGTAGTCCCAGCTACTTGGGAGGCTGAGGCAGGAGAATGGCGTAAACCCGGGAGGCGGAGCTCGCAGTGAGCCTAGATCGCGCCACTGCACTCCAGCCTGGGCGACAGAGTGAGACTCCATCTCAAAAAAAAAATAAATAAATAAGAATGAAAACACAAGTGCCTTTTGCAGACAAAAGTTGATATATGATTAAATTTGAGAGTAAACCATTTTTGAGGAAGAGAATGGACCTTTACATATTTATTCCAACTACATAATAAAGAGAAGAGGAAACTCGTTTAGGAGGGGCCATCTAAATTCTGATAGTGTCTTAACATTTCCTAAAGCTATGAGGTTTTTTTTTGTTTCCTTTCAGACCTACCTTTTGATAATAAAAGTATTATGCCAACTTCCACCTTTTGAATAACAACATTACCATTATTAAATACCAGTTATAATGGTATCAACTTTTGAAAAGAGGTACTCATTTTACTAATAGTAATATTTTAAGTATGAGATATACCACAGTCTGGACATTTACTGGATTTAAAATTCATGAAAATTTTTTCTATACTTGATAAGACAAAAGAGAATATATAAATAAATTAATTCATTTACCAATTTAATATATGTATCTGATGTCCACCAAGCACTCTCTTATAAACCCTAACAATACATTAGATTACAAATAGATCAGGTCCACACACCTTGGTAATTATATTTTATTGCACAAGATAAATAATAAACAGATCCATGAATATATAAATTATGAAATTTCAAGTGATACATGACATAAAGAAAAATATAAAAGTAGGGGAAAGTAGAATCAAAAGAAGTGCAGTTTTAATAAGGTAGTCAAGGAAGGCCTTTCTGAGAGGGTGGCATTTGAGCAGATGTTTAGAAGACATGCTAAAGCAAACTGTGCTACTATTTGAGAAGACTCCAGAAGACAAAACAAAGGAGGCCCTGCATGGGAAGCGTGTCTGAGGAGTAGCAAGGAGGTCAGTGTAACTGAAGCACATAGAAAGAAAGAGAGAAAAAGAGAAACTGGTTATAGTGATAGTCAAACATAAGATCACACGGAGTATTACAGGCCATGGAAAACACTTTGGATTTCAAAATAGATGCTAGGAAGAGTATACATTTTAAACAACATCTTAGGAAATCCCCACAGAAGAAATTGACCCAAAAAATGCAATATCTATTTCAAATGATTTTCACTTAATCTCCTACTCATTCATATGATGTATTTTGTAGATTATAAGACCAGGTCCATAACGACTTAATATCTGGAGATATGAGATCAACCAACAGGATAGCCACTTGTGTCTTTTTAAATGAAACAGAGGACTTAAAAAATGTCAACCAAATATTAATTTGCCAAAAGTACTATTTTTAAAAGACTTATTCGTTATTTGAAACAGCCATAAGCAGAAAACTAAATACTACTGAAATAACTTCAGGCTAAAAAGTGAGGTGAAGAAAAGTTCCACGAGAACAAGGAGAATTTCAAAACATCTATTCGGCCTTCTAAAAATTACACTAAATTTAGAGAGAGTGGTCAAATGGAATTGGGCCTATGTAAATTCAATTCACCATCAGGGGAGAAATGGCAATGGATGGTGCTGAGTAAATTGTTGTCTTAAAAAGTGTCAAAATGTTCAAGCAATATTCTAAACTGAAGGCATTTTAGAAACAAAAAATAAACTTGATATAAAATTAATGTGGAATTAGAAGATATTGAATGTGATACCAGAATTCAAGTGATTAACTCAAATCTATTGTCCTCAACGCTACCATCACTGAAATGAGCCCAGTCATTAAGAACTCAAAGAATTAGTAGCAATATTTATTTTGCCTCTGGAATACAAACTTGTAGTTACTATATTTATAAGTTCAACTACCACATATATAAACTACTCAGTAAAAACGACTTTCTGTTTTTCACCATGAAAAATTAAAAAGTAAACACATTGATGACCCAATTCCTCGTACAGACACAACTACTAAAATGTCATCCTGTTCAGGACACATCTAAAGGATGCATGAGCTTGATTGCTGTCTGTAATACCAAGATACATCAAGTTGTTACTGTTATTTTAACTTAGCAATTAGGCCATATTACAGAATATTGCTAACTCAATGAAAAATGTTAAAAATACTTTTTACAATGACTATTCTAGACTGCAAATCTCTATCTATAATATAAAAAATAGGGCCAGAACACTTAAAAAAAATAGGGCCAGACGCGGTGGCTCACACCTGTAATCCTAGTACTTTGGGAGACCAAGACAGGCAGATAACTTGAGGTCAGGAGTTTGAGACCAGCCTTGCTAACATGGTGAAACTCCATCTCTACTTAAAATTTCAAAATATTAGCTGGGCTTGGGGGCACAGGCCTATAGTCCCAGTTACTTGGAAGGCTGAGGCAGTAGAATCATTTGAACCCAGGAGCCAGGAGTTGCAGTGAGCCAAGATTGTGCCACTGCACTCCAACCTGGGTGACAGAATGAGACTGTCTCAAAAAAAAAAAAAAAAGAAAATCAGAGCATTGCTTTAACAACTAAGAAACTTAAAGACAAATTAATTGCCCAATTATGGTAACCATTTTTTCCCAGGTGTATTATGGAATTTTCTTATTTTCTATATTCCATTTTTTATTCTAATGTGTTGATGTTATCTACTTTGTTTAGTCTATAGAATATCTAACTTTTTTCAGAAGACAACTGTAAACAACAGGTAAAAAGTGTGCATTTATTAAAACATCTAATGTGTGCCATTATTTATCTATTTTTTATGTTTTATCTATTATTACGTTGCCAGGCTTCTTATTACATCCTCACAGCTATAATGTGGGTTTCAGTACTAATCACTATCTTCATTTTACAGAAAAGAAAACTGAGGCTGAAAAGAACAAAAACATTGCAGATAGTCAGAAAAAGTAGTCAGTGGATGACACCAGAAAACAAATGCAAGTATTCTGAACTTCAAACACTTTGAAGCCAAAACTTCGAATTGCCATTTTGCGCTGCCTGTGAAAGTAGCAGGGCAGAAAACTGGGTGGTAAGTCTGGATGGATGTCTGAATCGCCATTATGCCATCATGTGCCTACTGAGCTCAGATATTACTGTCAGTAGGCACATACAATTTGTTTGAGTAATGAATAATGAACTAATTGGTTTGATGATTAATTAGCTAAGTTCTAAACTCATTACAATGTAATTATATTAATTGATTATAAAAATTAAAAATAAGTGTTATAGAAAGCTACATATATTTCAAAGATATCAAGGATCTTATTTCTATTCAATAAATAAAGATGAGGCTCACATTGGCCACTATTTATGTGGTTTATCAAATTTGAAATAAATATTTGGGCTACAAGTTATTACAGACAATGGTTTCTGAGTGATTAATGTTTCTATTACAAAACTATCTATGATTAAGGATTAATACATGTCTTGGTTTTGAAGTATTTCCCTCTAAAAGTTTCTATGGAAAGTATAAAAGAACATCTTTATAAAATTAATATCATTGAAGAATCCAAAGCAGAAATAATTACATGTTTAATGTTTAACTTAGTTTCAATTGAAGTACTTCTTATCACACAGCTGGGTGCTATTAGGAAAGAGCTCTTCTCTCTGAGCCCATTCACTCTCTGGTAAACAATTTGTACAATGTTTTGAAGAATGCTGAGTGTGAAGAACTAGTTTACTATTCAATCTTATCTTATAAGTCTCTAATACTGATTTCAAAAACAATGAAGGATGTCTTTGCTGGTAGACACCATCTAGTCAGATTCATCTTCTCCGTATCTAACTATATTGTTTATTTCAAAGTAAAAGGCCAAGTGATATATTTAGGGATAATGCAATGACCACCACAATACAAAATTACATAGCATAATTTTGGTTTTTATTAATTTGTTATTTTTTTGAGTTTTCGAATTTTATCATGAAAATCAATCATTTTTAATATTCCCTTTGTTTCAAAAATAAATTTTTAATGAAATCTTGTCTCTTTATTTCAGCGCAGTAGTAAAACAATGTATTGAAGAGTAAGTCTAATTACAAATATAAGTACGAACATTTAAGAAAATGAAAGCATATTGATCCTATCATAATAAAATACAAGCAGAATATATTCCTTTTTATGCAAATAACTACCCAAATGTATGGGCATCATCAGTGGGTCAGATCAAACCAATTGCTGTATCAATGAAAGAACACAGACCATGCAAAGTTTGAAAGGATGCAAGCAGAATGAAAAAAAAAAAGTGCCAGAATATGAAGCATCTAAACAGGATTAAAATATATCAAAATTATGTATTTGGCACATAGTAGGCACATAATAATTACTTGTTGAATGAATAAACATAGAAGGTGAAAACATACATAATTGTTTTTCTTTCAGTCACTGAACAATATCAATGTGTCACTTCAGGGACTAAAGCCTATAGATTGTCTCTCCAGAGGCCTCATAGGGGCCCTTAATTGCCTTAGTGAATTTCTTATGATACAAGACCTACTGATCAATGTTGAGGAGTCTGCAATCTAATTATTTTAAAACACTGAGTGCATGAATCTCTCAGAGACCAATCCCGCTAACCAAGATAATCAGACTTCCTTACACAAGTCAGAAAGCTGATTTACTCATTTGAAATGAGGTATTTCATGACTGACTTTTGCATTCTCTTCCTCAGAGAAGATTTGGTATGGGAAACCAAAACATAAACTAAAGGGTGATTGGTGGTCCTTGAATTACAAAAAGGAGAGCTGGCAGAAACAAATGTGAAGGCTTCAGTTTGTGACAGCCTGATATGCCCATTTTATAAGGACTTTTGCTTAGACGACAGGCAGTTGAGAAATATGTCAGCTAAAGCATCCTCTTTTGGATATCACCACTAGAATTTGCCATTCTAATTACCACTCCTTTTAGGATTAACACACTTTTTACTGAACATCTAACGGATAACATCAGGCCTGGTTGCCCATCACCCACAAGTCATTTGTTTTATCTATTATCTCTTGTACCTACAACTTGAATTTAAAGTATATCTTTATACACTCTAAAATACATGTTGTGGTAATTTGTCTTATTCTTCTCAGATTGCCATCTTCATCTAAAAATTGGCACATTTCCACCATTGTACCCTGTAGAATCATTTGATATATTTGCACATCTAAAACTCTCTGCTTCTACTTATAAGGACGTAAGCATTATGTGGTGCTGGGTCGGGGGAGACACAATGTTTAGAAATCAAGTTAAAAAGTTCCTTTGTCTCTGGGTACTTTAAATTTACTTCAGGATACTCCTATTTTCTTCTTTGAAATCCTAGTAGCTGGAGGAAAATAATAAAAAGAAATTACTCTGCCCAGCTATCAACAACTGGGGAAGAATAGGAGGAATGCTGATCACTCTCTAACAGGTTGGTAATTATATCCACTATTCTCCCATGGCATAAATACCGTCAGTGTGGTAGAAATCACATGAGGTTGGAGGTAAGAGTATCAGGATGAGGTCTTTCTTATCTCTGGCAATAATTAATTGTGTAACATTGAACACATTATTTAATCTCAGTTGTAAGTGGGGTTACACAGTTATCAGAAGTTCTTCATGCCACCATGCTTGTGACAATCACAGAATCCTATCAGTAATTGTGGCTAATTAAAGCAGGGATCCTTGAGGGTAGGGTAAGGAGAACACAAACCTGAATAAGAGAAAAATGTGTGTGATTCTCAGAGCGGAATGAAATATGTTTATTTTTGATAAGCCTATAATTGAAGAAGACAGGAATAGATCTTTAACTTTTTCTTCGAATGTTAGTAGTTTCTAGAACTCTCTAAGGTCACAGAATTCATAGTATATTTTATATTTGAGAGCAAAAAATATTTACAAGAGGACATCAAAAATCCGCTTGTAAATGTTTTTGGTATGAGATAGCAATTTGTGATAGGTATTGGTTTTGCAACTTTTTTTTCTATATTTCAAACTGCTCAAACATTGCTGAATATAGACACGATTGCTTTACGTGGGATCATAAGTTCTCATAAACCATGAGTTAAAATATGTGGTGGTATAAAACAATCCATGTGTAATGATTTGAAATCAAATTCAATTTAAGTTAAAATTTCACTGAAAAGATTTTTTCCTTAGAGTAATCCCATTCTTATAACATAGTTGAATTGATATTTAATATACATATATAACTTTTTTTTTTTTTTGAGATGGAGTCTTGCTCCATCTCCCAGGCTGGAGTGCAATGGTACAATCTTAGCTCACTGTAACCTCCACTGCCTGGGTTCAAGCAATTCTTCTGCCTCAGTCACTCAAGTAGCTGGGATTACAGGCACGCACCACCACACCCAGAAAATTTCTGTATTTTCAGTAGAGACAGGGTTTCACCACCTTGTCCAGGCTGGTCTAGAACTACTGGCCTCAAGTGTTCTGCCCACCTTTGCATCCAAAGTGCTGGGATTACAGGGGTGAGCCACCACACCCAGCTGATGTACATTCATAATTTCTTGGGAAACAAAGGGACATTTGGTTATATCTCTGGCCAGAAAGAACAACTTTCCTTTGTTATACTTATGACTGTTTTCTAACAGAGAAGAATCACAAGTGAGGCAATGGAGGATTCATCTCACAGCTAATATTTTCCAATTTTGTTACATAAAAGGCTAATCATCAATCTTTTTTGGCCTCAGTGTACTCATCAATAAAATACAGAAAAATGAACAACCTCACAAGGAAATATGATAATTTCTAAATTGTAACAATATTCATAATATATGTAACATAATGCTTGGCACAGAGGCAACTAATCTGGGGGCAATTCTTTTTTCTTCTTCTTCCTTTTCCTCCTCTTTTTTCTCCTCATCTTTCAAATTATTATTAAAGTCTAATATATCAAATTAGGAGTTTGGGTGGAGAAACGAATTAAATTAATTCATGCCATAACTTCTCTGTATACAGGTGCCAGTTAGATTGGAAATAGTGGCTAAAATTAAACTGAGTATTTCTACTTAATAAATAATACAAAGCAAACAACCAAATATATTTGGAACCACTAACCTGAATATTGAAAATATTATCTTTCTTTCCAAATTAGCTCCCCTCTTTCTGACTGCCCAATTTTTGGTAATGACATCAAAATCTTTCTATCACTCAGAATTAAAACCCTAGGTTTATGTTTTATTTATTTTCTTTTTCTTTACTTTTGCACACTTGTAAAGCCTGTAATCATTGATGTGAATTATATCTACACCATCTTTTCAGATTTAACAGGTATTATTCAATTTTAGTGCTATCTCCCTCTCACCCGGACATTTATGACAGCTTTCTAAATATAGTGTGCTTTAATAATCATTAGCACACTCACTTTATATCTTTGTAGGGAAGAAATGAGAACTGCGCAGTAATTCAAATGATACATTGATAACTGAAGAAAAGATCAGAAATAAAGGATGCTAAGTAATTAATTAGGGCTTTCTGTATAGTAGGGATTTTTTTAATCCTTAATAAAACTTGTTAAAAAATTTCTAGCAGTTTATGTACACCTGGCTACTTTTTACCAATGACTTTTGTGGCAATAGAGAATAAAATCTTACCAAAGTTTAATGCTGCCAAGTAAGTTGGGTTTATGTTTGTCAAAGAGACCTTGTACTAATAACTCTATGCATACACTTGTTCATAGTTTGAATTTTTAAAATATTCACTCTGTCCTTTGGCTTTTGATTTCTTCTGTTACTATATCACACCTCATTCTAAGTACTTACCACTGGCTTTATTTAATGGTGTCACAAGGATGGAAAATGAAAAAAAAAAATGTTACTTTGCAGTATAGCTGGATGAATTAATGATTGACACATAAAAGTAAACACATAGAATGAGTATAATGCAGTATATTAACACGCACATTAGTTTTTACTACTTAAGAGACAATTGCAGGATCTCTGTGGCTTAAAAATCAGGAAATTATTGCCCACAGGTTCAGCTGATCTAGCCTTGCTTGCGTGTAGTGGCACTGCTACAGGTTTTGAAGCATCTGGGCATATCTCCAAACTGTTGGTTGGAATGAGATCTGTTCTATATTTCTCCCATTATCCTTTTATTAGTGGCCACCTGGGACATGTTATTGTAGAGAATGGCATGAGTGCAATACAACAAGCCAAACCATGAGGGCACATTTAAAACCTTTGTTTGTTTCAAATATGCTCATATTCCACTAGCCAGAGCAAGTCACAGGACCAAACCCATGGAGGCCTTGAGTGTATACAAACCTCAAGAATAGGAGAGAGGAGAAAAATACCTGTCAACCAGTAACATCATGCATCAATACACTATAATAGAAAATGAACCTTTTAACGTAGCTGCCAGTACGAGGTTGGATTTGATTGTACAGCCAAGTAGAAAACTTTTGAAGATACTTTTTTTTTTCTCCCAAACCACCTCTCCTGTCTTGGTTTCTACTTTAAATGACAAGAAGGAATAATAATTAGATGGAGTCCCATTCCAGGGCACTGATTAAGCCCCTTTTATTGGTGTATATTTTTGGCAGACATTTGATGTGACTCCTTCATTCTCTACACCTTACCAAATGCAGTCTACCACCACGTTGTCCCTGATGCTCTTACACATCCTGTCTACATGATAAACTGACCCAGGAAGAGCTAGTGCATGGCAAGATATGTCATCTCATGTGTCCCTTCCCTTTTAATCCACTGAACATGTCCATGGGTGGGACTTGCTGTGGTCTGAATGTTCGTGCGCCCCTGAAGTTTATTTATTAAAATACACCCAAGGTGATGGTTTGAGGAAGTCGGGACTTTGAGAAGTAAGTAGGTCATGCTTCTTTCAAAAAAGGTCATGTGCCACTGGTCAGAGAAAGTGGCATGACCAAGTCGCATAACCAAGCCCATGCGGTACGTTAGTATATACAAATCTTAAGAATGAGACTGAGTGGAACTCTCATGAATGGGAATCCTTATAAAAGAGGCAAGACAGACCTGTCACACCTTTTACCACAGGAGGACACAGCTAGAAAATCTACGAACCAGAAACCCCCTCACCTCCCCCAAATCTGCTAGCAACATGATCTTGGACTTCCCAACCTCCAGAACTGTAAGAAATACATTTTTGTTATTTATAAGCTACCTGGTTTATGATATATTGGTATAGCAGTCAGTCATCTTCATACAAAATCAGAACAAATTATTCTTTCCTTGAATATTTTTAAGTACAAGGGAGGCATGAGCTGATTTCTGTTTTATATTATTTACAAAAATGATTATGGCAGTGTGGAGAATGAAAATCCTGGTGGCCATGGAATCATTAGAGGAGATGATAATTTGAACAAAACCAATAAGAACCATGGATGAAAAGGAAGGATTATAGTTTTTTTTTTTTAATAGTGAAACTAATAGTATTTAGAAAATGGCTGAATTGATGAGATATGAAGGCTCTCAAGTTTTTATCTTGGATGGCTAGATGAAAGGTTGCTAGCTTTTTTGTATTCAGTAGCAATAAAGTATTTTGCAAAAGTCCATAAATATTTGCTACTCAAAATATCTTAAGAACGGGAGAGACTACTAAAAGTCACCAGCTGAGTATCTCATTGATACAGAAATTCTTTCCATAGCATTACAAAGTTATTTGTACTTTTTCTATCAAGTGTTTTTTTTCAGTGATGGAAATATAACTTTATTTTATGATATTGCTTTATATTAACAGGTAGTTTCAATTATTAGACACTTAAATATTCTAATGACACAAAATATTCAATTTCTGAAAATTAGAATTTCTAGCTCCTCTATCATTAGCCTAATTCTTTGGTGTATGCTTCTTTGGTATTTTTAAAAATTAATTATTTTATTTTATTTATTTTTTAAAATTTTCAACTTTTAAATTCAGGGGTACATGTACAGAATGTGCTGGTTTGTTACATAGGCAAACATGTGCCATGGCGGTTTGCAACACAGATCGTCATGTCATCCAGGTATTAAGCTCAGCATCCATCAGCTATTATTCCTGATCCTCTCCTTCCTCTGACACCCACCTCCAACAGGCCCAAGGGTGTGTCATTCCCCTCGATGTGTTCCATCATTTAACTCCCACTTGTAAGTGAGAACATGTAGTATTTGGTTTTCTGTTCCTGCATTAATTTGTTAAGGATAGTGGCCTCCAGCTCCATCCATCTCCCTTTAAAGAACATAATCTCACTCCTCGTTGTGGCTGCATAGTATTCCATGGTGTATATGTATCACATTTTCTTTATCCAGTCTATCCTTGATGAACATTTAGGTTGATTCCATGTCTTCACTATTGTGAATAGTGCTGCAATGAACATACATGTGCATGTGTCTTTATAATAGCAAAATTTATATTCCTTTGGGTATATACTCAGTAATGGGATCCCTGGACAGACTTTTTAATAGCCATTCTTAATGGTGTGAGATGACATTTCATTATGGTTTTGATTTGCATTTCTCTAATGAACAGTGATGTTGAGCTTTTCCTCAAATGTTTGTTGGTCGCACAAATGTCTTCTTTTGAGAAGTGTCTGTTCATGTCCTTTGCCCACTTTTTAATGGGTTTGTATTGTTTCATTGTAAATTTGTTTAAGTTCCTTGTAGATGCTAGATATTAGATCTTTGTCAGATGGATAGATTGCAAACAATTTCTCCCATTCTGTAGGTTGCTGGTTTACCAATTTATCAATGTGCAAAACTGTTTATCAATGTGCAAAATTGACTAGCATTACTATACACCAACAACAGGCAAGCCAAGAGCCAAATCATAAATGAACTCCCATTCACAATTGCCACACACACAAAAATAATAAGCCTATGAGTTCAGCTAACAAGAGAAGTGGAGGACCTCTTCAAGGAGAACTATAAACCACTGCTCAAAGAAATCAGAGATGACACAAACAAATGGAAAAAACATAGAAAATGGGTTTTGTTTTGTTTTGTTTTGTTTCTAATTCTGTGAAGAATGTCAATGGGAATTTAATGGGAATAGTATTGAATCTATAATTGCTTTGGGCAGTATGGCCATTTTCAAAAGATAGTTTCTTTTGCTGTGCAGAAACTCTTTAGTTTAAATAGCTCCCATTTGTCAATTTCTGCTTTTGTTGCAATTGCTTTTGGTATCTTCATCTGGAAATCTTTTCCTGTGCCTATATCCTGAATGGTATTGCCTTGATTTTCCTCTAGGGTTTTTATAGTTTAGGGTTTCACCTTTAAGTCTTTAATCAATCTTGAGTTGAATTTTGTGCAGGGTGTAAGGAATGGGTCCAGTTTCAATTTTCTGCATATGACTAGCAAGTTCTCTCAGTACAAGTTATTAAATAGAATCCTTTCCCCATTGCTTATTTTTGTCAGCTTTGTCGAAGATCAGATGGTTGTAGGTGTGTGGTCTTATTTCTGGGTTCTCTATTCTGTTCCATTGTTCTATGGGTCTATTCTCCTTCTTGTACCATGCTGTTTTATGTTACTATAGCTCTGTATTATAGTTTGAAGTTGGGGAGTGTAATGCCTCCAGCTTTGCTCTTTTAGCTTAGGATTGCCTATATGGGCTGTTTTTTGGTTCCATGTAAATTTTAAAATAGTTTGCTTGTTCTAATTCTGTGAAGAATGCCAATGGTAATTTAATGGGGCTAGCATTCAATCTATAATTGCTTTGGGCAGTATGACCATTTTCAAAATATTGATTCTTTCTATACATGAGTGTGGAATGTTTTTTCCATTTGTTTGTGTCATCTCTGATTTCTCTGAACAGTGGTTTACAGTTCTGCTTGAAGAGGTCCTCCACTTCTCTTGTTAGCTGAATTCCTAGGTATTTTATTTTTTTGTGTGTGACAATTGTGAATGGGAGTTCATTTATGATTTGGCTCTTGGCTTGCCTGTTGTTGGTGTATAGTAATGCTAGTAATTTTTACACATTGATTTTGTATCTCAAGACTTTGCTGAAGTTGCTCATCAGCTTAACACGCTTTTGGGCCGAGCTGATGGGGTTTTCTAAGCATAAGATCATGTCATTTGCAAACAAAGATAATTTATCTTCCTCTCTTCCACTTTGAATACCCTTTATGTCTTTCTCTTGCCTGAATGTCCTGGCCAGAACTTCCAATACTATGTTGAATAAGAGTGGTAAAAGAGGGTAATCTTGTCTTGTGCCAGTTTTCAGTGGGAATACTTCCAGCTTTTGCCTATTCTGTATAATATTGGCTGCAGGTTTGTCATATATGGCTTTTATTATTTTGAATTATATTCCTTCAATAGTTAGTTTATTGAGAGTTTTTAGCATAAAGGGATGTTGAATTTCACTGAAGGTCTTTTATGAATCTATTGAGATAATCATGTGGTTTTTGTCTTTAGTTCTATTTATGTGATTAATCACATTTATTAATTTGCTTATGTAGAACCAGTCTTGCATCTCAGGGATGGAACCTACTCAATAGTGGTGGATTAACTTTTTGATGTACAGCTGGATTTGGTTTGCTAGTATTTTGTTGAGGATTTTTGCATCAATGTTGATCAAATATACTCACCTGAAGTTTTCTTTTTTTTTGTTGTATCTCTACCAGGTTTTGGTATCAGGATAATGCTTGCCTCATAGAATGTGCTAGGGAGGAGTCTCCTTTTCAATATTTTAAAATAGATTCAATAGGAATGGTACCAGCTCCTCTTTGTACTTCTGCTAGAATCGAGCTGTGAATTCATCTGGTCCTGGGCTTTTTTGATTTGTAGGCTATTTATAACTGTCTTAATTTAAGAACTTATTGGTCTCTTCAGAGATTCAATTTCTTCATTATTCAATCTTGGGAGAGTGCATATGTTCAGATATTTATCCACTTCTTCTAGATTTTCTAGTTTATATGCGTAGAGGTGTTTATAGTATTCTCTGATGTTTGGTTGTTTTTCTGTGGGATCAGTTCTAATATCCCCCTTATATCTGACTGTGTTTATTTGAATCTTCTCTCTTTTCTTCTTTAGTAGTCTAGCTAGTGGTCTATCTATTTTTTTTTTTTTTAAAAACAGCTCCTGGATTTGTTGATTTTTTGAAGGGTTTGTTATGTCACAATCTCCTTTATTTCAGCTCTGATCTTGGTTATTTCTTGTATTCTGCTAGTTTTAGGGTTTGTTTGTTCGTTTTGCTCTTGGTTCTCTAGTTCTTTTAGTTGTGATGTTAAGTTGTTAATCTGAGATCTTTCTAGCTTTTTGATGTGGGAATTTAGTGCTAAAAATTTCCCTCTTAATACTGCTTTAGCTGTGTCCCAGAGATTCTGGTACATTGTATCTTTGTTGTCATTAGTTTCAAATAACTTCTCAATTTCTGCCTTAATTTTTTATTACCTCAAAGTCATTCAGGAGCAGGTTGTTCAATTTCCTTTCAGTTGTACGGTTTTGAGTGAGTTTCTTAATATTGAGTACTAATTTGATTATGCTGTGGTCCAAGAGATTTTTTTTATGATTTCAGTTATTTTGCATTTGCTGAGGAGTGTTTTATTTCCAATTATGTGATCAATTTTAGAGTAGGTGCTGTGTGGTGATAAGACAGATGTATATTCGGTTGTTTTGGGGTGGAGAGCTCTGTAGATATCTATGGGGTCCACTTGATCCAGAGCCGAGTTCAGTTCCTGAATATCTTTGTTAATTTTCTATCTTGATGATCTGCCTAATATGGTTAGTGAGGTGTTAAAATCTCACACTATTATTGTGTGAGAGTCTAAGTGTCTTTGTAGATCTCTAAGAACTTGCTTTATGAATCTGGGTGCTCCTGTATTGGGTACATATATATTTAGCATAGTCAGCTCTTATTGAATTCAACCCTTTGCCATTATGTAATGCCCTTCTTTGTCTTTTTTGATCTAGTTGGTAAAGTCTGTTTTTTAGAAACTAGGATTGCTACCCCTGCTTTTTTCTGTTTTCCATTTGCTTGGTAAATTCTCCTCCATCCCTTTATCTGAGCCTATGTATGTCTTTACACATGAGATAGGTCTTGAAGACAGCACACTAATGGGTCTTGGTTCTTTATCCAGTTTGCCATTCTGTCTTTTAATTAAATTTAGCCCATTTAAATTCAAGGTTAGTATTGTTATGTATGGATTTGTCATCATGATGCTAGCTGGTTATTTTGCAGACTTGTTTATGTTTATGACTTCATAGTGTCACTGGTCTGTGTACTTCAGAGTGTTTTGTAGTGGCTGGTAACAACTTTTCCTTTTCATATTTAGTGCTTCATTCAGGAGCTCTTGTAAGGCAGGTCTGGTGGTATCAAATTCTGCCAGCATTTGTTTGTCTGAGAAGGATCTTATTTCTCCTTTGCTTATGAAGCTTAGTTTGTCCAGATATGAAATTCTGGGTTGGAAATTATTTTCTTTAAGGATGTTAAATATTGGCCCCTGATCTCTTCTGGCTCATAGGGTTTCTGCTGAGACACCCATTTGTAGGTGACCTGGCCTTTCTCTCCAGTTGTCCTTAATATTTTTTTTCTTTCATTTTAATCTTGGAGAATCTGATGATTATATGACTTGAGGATGATCTTCTCATGGTGTATCTTACTAAGACTCTCTGCATTTCTTGAATTTGAATGTTGACCTGTCTAGCTAGGTTGTGGAAATTCTCCTGGATTATATCCTGAAATATGTTTCCCAAATTGGTTCCATTCTCCCATCTTTTTCAGATACCCCAATCAATCATAGATTCAGTCTCCTTACATAATCCCATATTTCTTGGAGGTTTTGTTCATTCCTTTTCATTCATTTTTTTCTCTATTCTTATCTGCCTGTCTTATTTCAGATAGACAGTCTTCAGGCTCTGAGATTCTTTCCTCCATTTGGTTTATTCTGCTAGTAATGCTTGTGATTGCATTGTGAAGTTCTTGTAGTGTATTTTTTCAGCTCTATTAGGTCAGTTATGTTTCTCCTTATACTGGCTATTTTGGCTGTCAGCTCCTGTATTGTTTAATCATGATTCTTTGCTTCTTTGCATTGTGTTACAACATGCTACTTTAGCTCAGCGAGGTTCATTCTTATCCACATTCTGAAGCCTACTTCTGTCATTTCAGTCATCTTAGCCTCAGCCCAGTTCTAAACCCTTGCTGGAGAGGTGTGGCAGTCATATGGAGGAAAGGGGGCACTCTGGCTTTTTTGAATTTTCAGCATTTTTGTGCTTTTTCTACCACATCTGTGTGGGCTTATGTACCTTTGATCTTTGAGATTGTTGACCTTTGCGTAGGTGTGTGTTGTGTGTGTGTGTGTGTGTGTGCGTGCGTGTTTTGTTGCTGTTGTTTGTCTCTTTGTTTCTTGCTGGGAGTCTGCTCCAGACCCTAGTCACCTTGATTTTTCCCATACCTTGAGGTATCACCAGGGCTATGAAACAGCAAAGATGGCAGCCTGGCCCTTCCTCGTGAAGCTCTATCCCAGGGAGTACTGATCTGTTGTTGGCCCAAACACGCCTGTAGGAGGTGCCTGGAGATCTCGGTTGGGAAGGATTCTAACCCAGTCAGGAGAAATGGGATTAGGGACCCGCTTAAAGAAGCAGTCTGTCTGCATTTTGGTAGAACCACTGTGCTGTGTTGGCAATCCTTTCAGCCCTGATGAGGTTGGGCTCCCCGAGGCTCACAGGCTGGACTGGCTGAGATGCCCAAACAGCAAAGATGGCAGCCTGCCGCATTCCCCAGGCACTCTATCCCAGGGAGATATTAGAGCTCTGTCAGCCATAGAATATGTTCAGGGGTGGCTGGAGGCCCTGGCTGGGAGGACCTGCCCAGCGAGGAGGAATGCATCCAGGTCCACTTTAAAGAAGCAGCTTGGTCATGTCGTGACAAAACAGCTTTGCTGTGTTGGGGAACTGCCTCACCCCAGCTCAGCTAGGACTCTCCAAAGCCTGCAAAGTGGAATGTCTGAGTCATCCAAACAAACAAGGTGGTGATCCACCCCACCTCCCAGGCAACCCATCCTAGGGAGAGATCAGAGCTCTGTCCATAGAATATGGGCAGGCAGTGATGGCTAGAGGTCTCAGCTTGGGAGGTCCCACCCAGTGAGGAGAAATGTCCCAGACAGGCTCCATTCTGTTGCTGGTGGCGGGCTGACTGGCTGGCTGGAATTTCAAGCCAATGGGTATTATATCTGAGGTGCTGTGGGGCCTGCAGATCAAGGCTGCTCTGCCCTCTGGATTCAGTCCCCTTGCTATTGGTATGTATGGACCTCCTGCCTTGCCTGAGTTGCAGTCACCTTTGTTGGGGATCCCAGGGCTGGAGTCTCTATGTGTGCCCGAGCAGCTGCAATGCCGCGACTCCACATAGCTCTGTGTGTCTGACCAAAGGCTCTAGTTGCGTGGGCTCACCAGGGGTTCTCCTGATCCGAGGGTTGCAAAGACCCATGGGAGAAGCAGGTTTCCTGGAGTCACACATTCAGCCATTGCTTCCCTTGGCTGGCGGTGAGGATTCCCTTGGCTCCATGTAGCTCCTGAGTGGGCCTTGCCCCACCCTGCTTTTCTTCCTTCTCCATGGGTTGAGTTGTTTACCTGATCAGTCCCAATGTGAGTACCTGGATATTTCAGATGAAGTTGCTGTATTCATTCACCCCTTTTGTTCCTCTCTGTGAGCGCCATGGACAGCAGCCGCTTCTAATTAGCCATCTTGCCCACCTCCCTTCCCCCATACTCCTTTTTTTAATGGGACTTTTCAAACAAAATATATTACTTTAGAAATAGCCAACTTCCCCCCTAAATTAAACGGTTGGTCTTAGCTTTAAGTCAACTATAATTCTTATATAATCTTTCACATAAAATTGGTCTTTTATCCAGAAACCAGTAATAGAATTTTTCTTAGTATCAGTAAACATTCTTCCCCCCCGCCAAGTTTTAAATGATCTAATGACTATTTCTTTTGAAGGTTTTAGTTAATATTCTATACAAGGAGCATCTTATTTACTTTAATTTAAATGTTTAGTTTGTCTCTTCCTTCTTCTTTGGGCTGGTTAATCTAATTGGCATCTTTGATTCCCTGAAAACTGCTCAAGACAGTTTTAACTCTGGATTTTATTGTTTGGCTCATTTTGTGTATTAACTTTTCATCCTCTCTAGTAAACCAAGTGTAAATTGCCATTTCTCAAATTCTTACACATTTTTTTTAGACAATGGATGGCTTGTAATTATGGCACTTGTGCTTTTTTTTTTTTTTTTAACAAATGCTGCAGATCTCTCAGGCTGTTTATATGAGTACATATTTCTGAGATTTTAGATTAACTCTTATTTTTCTCCTCTTCCGCTCTAAGTGACTATGGTTTTGTTGTTGTTCTTTGAAAGCTTATAAGAAAGCTGTCTTTTATTAATTTACTCATCATTGTGTTCACTCATTACATATTACATGATAACCACCATGCTAGGCATTAGCACAAAAAGCAAGACAAAGTCTTTAAACCATAGAAGTTCAAATCTTGATAGGACATAGGATCTTAAACATATAATAGCAACACAGTGTGCTAAATGTTGTGATACAGACATATACAAAGGTAAAACGAAGGGTTAACAAAGGTTTTACAGCAGAGGACGTACTTGCCTGAGAAATATAAGTTTGTCAGGCCTAGGAAGAAAAATCTTTTCCAGGCAATTTGACTTATTTGCATTTACTAAGCATTAGCCATTTTTTTTTTCATGTAGCAAACCACAAACTTTTAAAATAATACTCTATCGATCTAACTTTCTTTTTTCCTATTTTTAATACTGTCTCTGGTTCATTTCTGTGGTCACTTCTCTTCTTAGAGTTAAACAAATAATCAGGAACTTTATATATTTTGTTGTATTAATTAACTCTATTTCATATGACCTAACTCAGAATATCACAAAATGCCTGTTATAACACAAGATAGTTATGAAAAGATGTTTGCCTTGGTTAGAAGAACAAATCAATTATAGCTTGGTCATATTTTTGGACAATAGGATGGAAAGAGAGAACATTTTGAAAATTGTATCTATCTTTCTGAAATAAATATTTCCAGAAATCTTAATTATCCTTTTGAAAGCCTATGCTGACATGCACTTTTATTTTATTTTTATCACAGTCATTTCTTTATAGCTGCATTGTCTGTGAAGCTGAGTCTACTTAACTGACTTGTGCACACACCATAATGAAAGAAAGAGATGCCAGCATACTAGAACTAAAGAGCCTGCCTTTGAATGTTCATGACAAAACAAAAGTAGCGAGAAAGCAACATCAGCAGAACATACAAAAGTAGCAAAAAATAATTGCCAATCATTCCATAACCTTAAAAAAATTTACTGATTGAAAATAAAGTGAAAATTCATCCTTAACGTTGGCATAAAAGAACAGTACTAAAATTTAGTTCCCCATTGGAATGAATGCTTTCTCAACAGGGTAACAAATGAAAATTGGATCAGGGACACATTTTCAGTGAAAAAGACACACTGCCAGATGGCTTCTTGGCAAAGGAAAAGGAAGAGTTGATTAAACTGTCATGTGATGACTTCAAATTCAGCAAAGTACAGCTTAACAACTTTTTGTTAAGAAGGATAAAGGAAGATATTCAGGTATTAAGCATGGTTGTAACATTACTAAGGTTTGAGATCACTGTGCAGTTTGACTAGTTTTCTATCATTGGTATCAGTAAGGAAAATATAAAATTAATCTTACCCAAGAACAAAACACTTTGCTGAATAAAACATCTATTTCCTCAGAACTAATTCTTTGAAATCATGGTGCAAACACACTCCTCATAAAGTACATTTATTTTTCAAGACAAACGTACATGTTCATTTATAGACACTACTATTTCAAGATGAATTAGAATCTTGCACACTTATTATCTCAGATAGCAATGGGAAGTATTATAAAAACATATTCCCTAAAGGATTTGCTTCCCTTGTCTGTCTTTCATCTCTCTCATACCTTCTGGTAGGAAATCACTAGTTTGCTTTCAAATCTGCGCTGATTGTCACTTACACAGTTTCCAACTCTCCTGCCTTGGGAGACCCAGTGACAATACTCTCCACCTTTGGATTCAGTGCTTGATCTAGGAGTGGGCATATAACTCAAGTGCAGCAGTCAGCCTCGATTTTGGAACTATGGATGCTGGGAGAGGGTCCCTCTGCTGCTGAAGTTTCTTGGGTGCCAAAGAACATGCTAGCTAATTACTGTCATATAGTAAAAGTCTGCCTAAGAGTAAAGGAAAACTAGGAAGCAGAGATAAAAGTGAGTGGAAAAGACAGACATAGTTCTGATGGCAATGTTTTTAAGGCAGGCTCCTGCTTTGCTTAAAAGCATCTCTAACCTTACAATTTATAATGACATAATGCACTAATATTTTCTCTTTAATTATTAGGTTTTCTATCATTAATTTAAAAGAACGTCTTGAGTACATGACTAATACACTAAGAACCTGTGTTTTGGAGGTGAATTATCTATACATTCATTTAAAAGAAATGGTATTTATGTTGATCTAAGTAAATAGCATTCCTGAACAATTTCTCTAAAAGAATAACATTCACAATAGTAAATATGTGGTCTGGAGAGTCTAGGATATTTGAAGTAAGAGACTCTAGCATACACACATTTCCAGCTCCCCATAGTGTAGGACTCATAAGGCTTATCTGAACATAACTGTAACTGAATACTGGTTTCCTTGCCTATAAAATATTATATGCAAACTCATAAGGAACACTGTTTGTACCTATCATATTCATGAGTAAACTGCTTCTTATCTTCATTGCAGTATATTTTTGTCTTACATTTTTCTGAGTTTTTATGCTCTTGTATAACTCCACAGTAGTTGGCAGTGAAAGAGTAATAATTAGAAATTCAATTAGAAATATGTCCATAAGACTTAAATTCTTCTATTCACACCCTTCTATGGATCATTCTATAAAAATATTAATAAGCAGTTTCACTCATAATTATGGTGATTCATGAGTATTATCATAATACTATGCTTTCATCTAGCACCTTCTGCTCTGCTTAAAACACTTTATGCATATTATTATATTATTTCATTTGCCTCCTGTACCTTCTTTTCAAGGAACCTACTGTTTTGTGAATAAAATAATCAGTAGAGTACAATTCAGCCAAAAATTATCAACAAATGCACCAAACAACAACAACAAAATATTCTCACTATGGTTGCTATTGTTTTGGTATTCCTCATAAGTATAAATAATATGTATTTTATTGGAGCTTTTATAATGGACATGAAGAGAGAATTTACATTATACAACACTGAAATTTTTAATTAAGAAAGTCTATGTAGACACCTTTTCTCAGTTTTCAGTTATCATTCTGAAATCACAGTCTCTTATCTTTCTTTTCTTTACAGGTCTTACATTTCCTAATCCTTGTCTGATCCTTTCTGTCCCTCCTCTCTCTTGTTTATACACAGTAATTTAGCTCTGTACCCACCCTTGCCAACCATACCTACATCCTTCACTGCACTCATCAAAATGATCAGAACAACATGCCTTAAAACATACTTGTCAGGCCAGGCACAGTAGCTAATGCCTGCAATCCCAGCACTTTGAGATGCTGAAACGGATGATCACTTGAACCCAGGAGTGCTAAACAAGCCTGGGCAACATAGCGAGACCTCATCTCTAAAATTTAAAAAAAAAAAAAAAAAAATTAGGCATGGTAGTGTGTGCTGGTAGTCTTGGATATTCAGGAGGCCGTGGTGGATCATTTGAGCCCAGGATGTTGAGGCTGCAATGAGCTGTGATTGCACCGCTACACTCTAGCTTGAGTGACAATGTGAGACTCTGTCTCAAAAAACGAAACAGGCCGGGCGCGGTGGCTCAAGCCTGTAATCCCAGCACTTTGGGAGGCCGAGACGGGCGGATCACAAGGTCAGGAGATCGAGACCATCCTGGCTAACATGGTGAAACCCCGTCTCTACTAAAAAATACAAAAAACTAGCCGGGCGAGGTGGCGGGCGCCTGTAGTCCCAGCTACTCGGGAGGCTGAGGCAGGAGAATGGTGTGAACCCGGGAGACGGAGCTTGCAGTGAGCCAGGATCCAGCCACTACACTCCAGCCTGGGTGACAGAGCGAGACTCCATCTCAAAAAAAAAAAAAAAAAAAAAAAAAAACGAAACAAAAAACATACTCATCAAAGCTTATATGCATTCAAATCACCTGGGAATGTTTTTAAAATGCAGACTTTTATTTAGTGGATTTGAGGAGGAAACTTGTCTGGGGCTTTGGATTTTCAAGAAGCCAGGTAACACCAGTGTTTTAGGTCTGAGGACAAACCTTTGAGTAGCAAGTATTAGAAAACTGAGGATGAACATTAATTGCAAAACTCCTTTTCTCCCTTTTTAATACTGGTTTGTGCCCATCTATTTTTAAGAGACACAACTTGCTCAGTTATAAAATGGGAATAAGTGTGCTTACCATTACATGGTAATTCTGAAATTTAAAGAAAATATTGTACTTGGCATGTTTTGAAACTTAAAGAATTAAATAAATGTAGATGGTTATGTTATTTACGTTGCATATGTTTCTATGCAGTCAGTTAATTAATGTTTATAGGGAATCTCCTAGTGTGAGGTCTTCTGTTAGATGACAAAGGTACATCAATAAAAAATGAGACACAGTCTCTCTTTTTTTGAAATTTATAATCTTGTAAGACAGCAACATGTTAGGGTATTACAAAACTTATGATTTAATGACAAATTCTGATATCTTCTAATAAGAAAAAGTATATGATAGCACTTGACAGTGGTCTCCAACCTATACTAAATATGGGATTTGACCTGAATGTAGGCAGATGAGTAATAATTAACCAAGAGACACTCAGCTGGTTCATACAACTATTTATTATGTTCATCCTTTCAGGATTTGTATTTCTTTTCTTTTTTTTTTTTTTTGAGACGGAGTCTTGCTCTGCCGCCCAGGCTGGAGTTCAGTGGCACGATCTTGGCTCACTGCAAGCTCCGTCTCCTGGGTTCACGCCATTCTCCTGCCTCAGCCTCTCGAGTAGCTGGGACTACAGGTGCCCACCACCGCGCCAGGCTAATTTTTTGTATTTTTAGTAGAGACGGGGTTTCACTGTGGTCTCGATCTCCCGACCTTGTGATCCACCCGCCTGGGCCTCCCAAGAATTTGTATTTCTTTCACATTAATTATGATAATGTTTTTGTAATTAATGTCTTTTTTAATGGAAGAGTAACTATGAAGTCCTTCTGTCATCAAAATAGTGGAATGGTTTCCATAGAAAACTAATATGCATGGAGTAGGAGCTCCAGGAAAAGAGTAGAGAAAATCTATTTGAAAAAATAATGACCTAAGTAAAACTCTTCAAATACATTATAAACATTAATCTACAGAGAGCCAAGAAGCTCAAATAACTTCACATGGGGTGAGAGTTCTACATCTAGACACATCAGAGTCAAACTACTAAAAGACAAAAAAATTCTTTAAGTCAACAAGAGAAAAATGATTAATCATGTACAAAACCCCAACAATATGATTAACGGTTAACTTCTCATCAGAACAATGGAATCCAGAAGGCAGTGACAAGCCTTTTTCATAGTGCTGAAAGCAAAAACAAAACAAGCAAAAAAATCCTGTCAACTTAGGATATATACCTAATAAAACTTCCCATCAAAAATGAAAACAAAAATCATATTCAGAGATAAAGATAAGTGAATTTATTGCTAGCAGACATGCCTTAAAATATATTAAAGGAAGTCTTTCAGGCTTAAAGGATATGACACCTGATCCTAGCTCAAATCTACAGAAAAAATAGAGTGATAGAGTGCTGAAAATGGCAAACACGTGAATAAATATAAAAAACTGCAAACACAGACTTTTCTTTCCTTCTCAATAAAGAAAATATTATAAAAGCCAATAATATAACACTGAATTGTTGGGTTTATTGCATGCACAATGAAATATGTATGGAAATAGTGCAAAAGCAAAAAATAAATGAAACTATACTGGAGAAAAGTTGCTGTCTGTTTCCAGAATTTACTTGTTATTAACCTGGAGTTTATTGTAATAAATTAAGATCCATATTGCAATCCCTAGAGTTACTACTAAGAAAATAACTTTGTAAAAATTACTAAGAAAACAATAATGGGGGAATAACAATTGTAAAATAAAACATTATTTAACAATCACAAAACAAGGTAGCAAAATGGCAGAGGTTTTCTAACCTTATACACTTAATATTACATTAAATCTAGATAAAAATTTTTGTCGAAAAGTACAGATTGTTAAATTTATTTTGTTAGAATCCCCCACCCTCAATGTCTGATCAATTCCCTTACCTTGCAACATCCTACAGGTGATATTTCATCACCCTGACTTGCCTTCAGCAAGAGTCCTATTAAGTCTGTTTCATCTGACTCTCTCCTTAATCCTGATGTTTCCTTTTTGTAATTTTCTACCCACTGAACTCCATCCTATTCCTTGACTATACATTTCCACTTGTCTACACTGTATTTTGAATTGAGCCCAGTTCTATACTGAGATCTCCTTTGTCCTATTGCAATAGTTCTTAGTTAAAATTTGGTTTTACTGTTTTAACTTCTGTTATGCTCTAGTCTTTCCTGACAGTCTCCTGACAGTCTCCTCCCTGCAAAAAATGAAGGCCCAGACTACCAAAATTAAGAATCAAAGTAGAGACATCACTATACTAATGAATCAACAGAAATTAAAAGGATTAGAAGGAAATAATATAAATTTCAAGGAATTTGTCAATTCTGTGTTGTGTTAATTAGACAAACTAAAATAGACAAATTTGTAAAAGATATAAATTTCTATAATTGACTTAAAAAATAGATAATCTGAATAGACCAGTAAAAGGTAACAAAATAAGAATCAAACATTTCCCCACGAAGAAAAGCTCAAGCCTAAATAGTTCACTAGAAAATTTAATCAAATATCCAAAGATAAAATAATACCAATCTTACACAAATACTTTTTAAAATGTTAGGAAAGAACACTTTCTAACTTACTCGATGAGGCCATTATTATCTGACACCAAAGTCAGCCAAAGATGTCATGAGCATGGAAAACTACAGACCATTATTACTCAAGATTATATTTGCAAAAATCCTTAAGAAAATATTAGGTAACCAAGTCCAGACACATATAAAAAGGATAATAAACCATGTCCAAATGGAATTTATCTCGGGAATTCAAGACTGGTTTGACATCCAAAAAAACAAATAATGTAATATGCCATATTAAAAGACTAGAGACAAAAGGTGCACGATCACCTCAATAACACAGAAGTACCATTTGACTAAATTCAACACCTATTCTTGACAAAGAAAATCCTCCACATCCTAGAAATTAAAAGAAACTTTTTTAACCCAATAAAGGTCATTTATGAAAGGCAACAGCTTACAGCATACTAACTGGTAAAAGACAAAATGTTTTCCTTCTAAGATTGGGGTGTAGGAAACAAGGATAGCTCAACAGTAGTTTCATTCAACATTGACCTGTAAATTCTATAAAGTGCAAGAAAGCAAAAGGAAAAAAAAAGGAGGGAGAGAGGAAGGGAGACAGAGGAAGGAAGAAAGAAAAATAATAATAATAAAAAGAAACAAGTCATACAGATTAGAAAGGAGGAAGTATAGCTATTTTGTCACATGCACTATGATCCTGAATTTTGTAAATCAAAAGGAAACAATAAAAGCTACCATAACAAATTATATCTAGCAATGTGCCACGGAAAAAAAAAAAAAAGATCAATATACAAAATGTTTTATATTATTTTTGCTTGCTTGTTCGTTTTAGACGGAGTCTGGCTCTATCACCCATGCTGGAGTGCAAAGGCACGATCTTGGCTCACTGCAACCTCTGCCTCCCGGGTTCAAGTGATTCCTGCCTCAGCCTTCTGAGTAACTGGGATTACAGGCATGCATCACTATGCCTGGCAATTTTTTTGTACTTTTAGTAAAGAAGGAGTTTCGCCGTGTAGGCCAGGCTTATCTTGATCTCCTAACCTCAAATTATCCACCCACCTCGGCCTCCAAAAGTGCTGTGATTACAGGTGTGAGCCACAGAACCTGGCTCCCCCCAAAAAGTTTATACTGTATTAGCAGGAAAAAATTTCAAAATAAAGTTTAGAAAACAATTATATTTAAAGTTAGATAATGTATAGTGCCTTATTACAAAATTTGCTACAGAGTTAAAGTAAAAAATATAAGATGATAGTAACATAAAGATAAATGCACATACCACAGAATTGGAATAAAAGTTTAGAAATAAGTCCTTATTTTCTAGGCAATTAATTGTTGACAAAGATATGTCAATAAGTAAAGGGATAGTTTTTTCAAAATGTTGTGCTGGGACAAGTGTATATTCTTATACAAAAATATCAGCTTTGATCCTGACCTCAAGCGATTAACAAAAAATAACTCAAAATGTATTTTAGATTCAACTATAAGCGCTAAATCTATAAAACGTGTAGAAAAAATACTGCAAATTATTTGTGACCTCGGATAAGGTGAGGTTCTTATATATGACACCAAGTGAATGTTTAATGAAAGGAAACAATAACTTGAACTTTATCAAAAGGAAAATTTTTGGTTTTCAAAAGATATTACAAAATATAAATGCACGTTACAGACTGAGAACAACTATGAGCAAATCACAGATCAGACAGACTTTTATAGAAAATGTATAAAGATGACTAAAACTTTAAAACAAAGGCAACAAAAGATAGAAGACAAATTTTTAAAAGGAAGAAAATTTGAATAGACATTTCACCAAAGAATATATATGATGGTAAGCACGTGAAAAGATGACCACCATCATTCGTCATTAGGAAATGCAAATGAAAACCAACCATGATGAAAGACCACTACACACCCACTAGAATGGCTGCCAAAAGAATTAAAAATTCCAAGTTTTGGTGAGGATGAAAAAAAAAAAAAGCAAAAAACAAACAAACAAACAAAACAAAACCAAAAACAGAATCTTCATACCTTGCTGGTGGAAATATAAAAGTCTGTAGCCATCCTGAAAAGAACTTGTCAGTTTCTTAAAACATTATTCAGGTAACCCCTACCCTAGAGAAAAGAAAACATATATCTTGACAGAGACTTGTACACAAATGTTCATGACAGCATTATTCACAGTAGCCCAAACTGGACACAATCACATTACCCACAAACAGGAGAATAAACAAAATGTGATATACACTCATACAATGGAATATTATTTAACAATAAAAAGTAAAAATTCCTGATACAAGCAACAACATGGATGAATCTCAAAAGTGTGTCAAATGAAAGCAGCGAGACACAAAAGACTACAGGTTGTATGGTTCCATGTATACAATATTTTTAGAACAGCAAATCTATAGGGATAGAAAGTAAATCAGTGAATTGCCTGGGTCTGTGGGAAGCATAGGGTGTGAGGGGACTTTCTGGGATATTGAAAATGTTCTAAAACTGAATTATGGTAATGAGGACACAACTTCATAACTTCACTAAAAATTATTGACTAGCACTCTTGCAATAGGTGAATTTTATAGTGTGTAAGTTGTTCCTCGATAAAACTTTAAAAAGTTATTTAGCTATTCTGTCATTTTATCTCTATGTAAATTTTAATATAATATTGTTCAGGTCCTAATTTTTTTCATCTGAATGATAGTGAAAATGAAATGAACATTTATACAGAGCTTTAGTAACTAAATACAGTGTTACATTAAATAATTCAAACTTAATTGGATACATTTTATTTTTTTAACTTTTTTATTTTCTACATTTTGAATAACCATGCATTTCTAAATCCAAAAACCTCTCGTTTACTTTACTTACCACTCCCTTTTTTCATGTGTGTGATCTGTCTCAATGACTGCACTCCACATATTTACTGCACTTTAATTTCTCCCACTTATTCTTTTGGAATTTTATTCTATTGAATGTATTGGTTTTACAGGTGTTTCATTTCAGTCTTGAAATATAATAGGCTTGTTAAATTTTATTTTGAACTAATTTTTGATTCACAGAAAAGTTATAAGACTACAGAATATTCCTTCACTCAGCTTCCCCTAAAGTGAACGTGTTATATGATCATAGTATAATTGACGAAACCAGGAAACTAATGCTGATTCAATACTTTTACCTAAACAGACTTTTTCAGTTTTCCTCAGTTTTGTTCCTAATAATCTCCAGGCTCCCACATTGCATTCAGCTGTTATTTCCCCATGGTTTCTTCCAATCTATGATAGTTCTGTCTTTACGTTACTTGAGTGATGATACTTTTAAAGAGTGCTGTGCAATTATTTGGTATGTTTATAAATTATTTCCCTGATATTCTTATTATCAGAATGAGTTGATACATTTTTGTCCAGATTACCACAAAGAGAGTGTTGTGTAAATTAATTTCTTCATATAAGGGATTTATTACATTGATATGTCATTATCAATAATCTCCCTTTGGTTAAGGTGATACCTACCACGTTTGTTCACCATAACGTTACTATCTTTCCATGTGAAGTAATGAGTAGCTTGGGGGAAATACTTTCAGACTATGACTATATCCTGTTTCTCTGTAAAATTTTACTCACTAATTTTAGTATCCATCTGTCCTTACAATTATTACTGTGGTGTTTGCCTAATGGGGATTTTACATTTTACTTTTTCCTCTTGCATTTATTAATTGTACTTCTTCCATAATTAAGACCCAGTCCTTTTCACTCATGCAAATACTTTAAAAATTTCTATTAGTATGGCCTCATGGATATTTATTTTATTCTATGGATTAACCTGCTCATACCACCATGTATTTTGTTGTTCAAATTTTTCGATCTTTGGCTATTGGGAATTCATTTGGATCAGCTCTTGTGTTCTGCTGATAAACTGTCATTTTTTAAACACTTCCTTACTTTCTAGAATCACAGTATGTTCTAGATTTATTTATTTCATTTCTTTATTTGCACCCTGCTCCTGGAATCAACTTCTTCAAGAAGCCTATGTTCCTTTTATTGCAGAATGGTGTTTGGAAACCAATATCTGAGCATTTTAGTTAAGCTTTCAAAAAAAGTATTACAATAACTGTTTTTGGCCAGGTCCATGGGCCACTATGTCTGTAATCCCAGCACTTTGGAAGGTCAAGGGGGACAGATTAGTTGAACCCAGGAGTTTGAGACCAGTCTGGGCAACATGGAGAAACCCCATCTCTATTTTATAAACAAATAACATAACATAACATAACCATTTTTATTAGGAGTTTGTTATATAGTGATTTTTACCATAATTCCTTTAAATTAATTATTTAATGTTTTTTAAATGCTTATTATTGTGTAATATAATTTATTTTTGTCCAAAACAGTTCAAATGTTTCAGTTTTCACAAATCGATAGAGAAAAAAACGTATGCATGATTCTTTCTTGTTTCATTTTCTTGTGAAACATTAAACATAATAGAATCAGGATAGTTCCATTCAGTAAATACAGGAGATGATTAGCTTGATTCTTTCTTTTTTTCAGCAGTAATGCCCTAATCTAATATTTTAAAGCTAAGAAGTATGAACTGCATAACAGTGAAATGCTACATTGTCTTCTTAGTCACAGAAAATAGCAGAAATGTGGAAACAATACAATTGAGCTTATACACAAAAATTCTGTCATTTTATATAGTACATGTGCTTTCCATTGAGAATCAGAATTAGTTATTTTAGAATTAAAAGTAAATCCCAGCCAGAATAATGTATTTCAAATCATAGCTGATAAAATTATATATTGTTTAACTAAATTTTCTAGGTTCTCTTAATTTGCTTTCTATGCGAAATCCAAGAAGTCTTGTTTACATGACTCAAGTTTCACAGAATTGTTCTAACCAAAATATTTGGTAAAATAATCTTCTACTTTCTTTTTTCATTGATGAGACCTGGGTAGAAGGAGAAAAATGAGAATTTCTAGTGAAATTACTTACTAAATAATGGTTTTAGCTTTATTCCTAAAAATTATTCTTTATTCTAGGTACATAGCATTGTATTAGCAACTGTTTGAAGTAGCTATTTTCTTCTCAGCTTTATGTCTTTTTTTAAATGCACTATGTGCTTAGGTAGGTATTATCCCGTTTTTGAGAATGAAAGAAACTATCTGCTTTGATATATAGTGTACACGAAACAAATACTTAACCAGAAAGTCTGTCTTCAGCCAAGTGATATTTTTAGAATAAATGTGTGGTGAAAATATCTATTCTAAGATTAACAGATTTAATGACCCCATTGTATTTTATTTTATTTAACCTAATATTTCAAGTCACTGCTCTGTCTACTATATATCCAAAGAAAGGAGAACCTAACGACCAATTCAATAAAATTGATCTAATAATAAAGCATGCCAGATGTCCCCAAAATACATAGAGAAGTTAATCACTATTAACATGTAGAATCTTGGAGCAGAGTTTATTTTGATGGCAATAAGTGGACAAGTAAGGAAATACTGGCATCTCTAAACTGTCCATTTAATCTCTCATCCTTAGTACTAAACAGAATATTCCCACATTTCAGACATTCTCCCTCAAGATGGATCTTGACCACAATGGATGTAAAGCTAATGCCTCTCCTAGTACATGAATCATGGCTTTATTCTGCCTAAGCCTACAACTTAGGTGAGGTGGGAGGAAGGAAAAAGGCAGTCAACTTGTGAGCCTCAAAGCATCTTTCTAAAACACAAGTGTGCATTAGTGCACTCCCAGGTCGTGTTGTGACTAGCACTCAGTTGACTCCTCTGCACTTCTGGTTTCAGAAGCAGTTTGCCACATGAGAAGAATTGATCATTCACTTAAAATTGGCTTATTTATCTCCAAGACTATATCCTTAGAAGTAAAGACTAATTCTTTTGGTTAAACTGTGTTGTTTTGCCTGGTTTCACAAGTTTACCAAGAATGAAGATGGGAAAAAGACATTTGCTGACTTTGGGGTTTTTCTCTATGTCACTCCAACAAGTACATTCCAAACATTTTTAAAGTTCCTACATGTTTTCACCGCTCTTTTTCCAAAATCAGGATTGAGATACCAAAACACCATGTAATCCACTAATCCATGTTTAACCAGTTTCCTTTATGAGACTAAACATTTCTTAAAAACATGAAATGTGATCCCCCAAACTATCACATGATGGTACTTTTGTGACCTAATTTTCTTTATCTTTTCTTGCTTGATCCTCAGTGGTATATTAAGGAAGAAGTATTCACAAAAGGTGAATTAAGAGGATCCAACTATTCCATAGGACAAGAGAGATTTATCAAATTTAACTATCAGGAATGAGTTACAGTTATAAACTCAGAAGACATTTTTTGGATCAGTCAAATTGAAGGGAGAGAAAAACCAAGGAAGAAAAAAAGAGTAGAACTTTAAAATACTTGGTATCCTTCTAGCCATAAAAATGAGTAGAACCATGAGACTCAAAGGAAACAAAACAAGTAAAGTGAAAGATTTTGGTCAAATTTTCAATGGAATTAAACTGTTCTCACTGCCAGAGAAATGGAAATCTCTCCTTACATACTAAAATTGTACAGAGGAATAATCAGTATGACTCTTCAAACAAATCTTTTGTTGATGCTCAATATTTGATGCAGATGAATGCTGAGCCACTCCATGGAAGTGGAAGAAAAACTTAGACATCTCTGCACACCTCTACCTTTCCACCATGGAGCCTCTGAAACACTTCAACAAAACCCCTTTTTCCTTCCCCCTTACCTTTCCCATTGCTTTATGTCCTAAGGTTATCATAGAATTGTTATCTTTTTTTCCCTTTAAGTGTAAACACCAAACGAACATCAGTAAGACTACAGTGAATTTTGTTGTTGTTGCTGGTTATGTCAAATATGTTTCGTGAATATAAGTGATCCCTGAATTTAGAGGAAAGATATACATTAATCAGAAACTAATATAAATAAGTGAATTAGCATACCTTTTTACCTTTTTAGAACAAATACAGTTTTAGGAATGATAACTATTTTTTTGCAGACAATTTTTCTGCAATTGCTATTCAAACTAGGCACTTTGTTCGAGCCTGTTATGGAGACAACCTTATCTTCCTTTGTTTGTAATTGTTTATTTTCTCATTTTTCTTTCTTTCTGACTAAGGGAATTTATTGTATTTGCATTTCTGTCTCTTTTGCTAATCTGTGAGTTCCTTGAAGGCAGGAACTGTATTTATGCATTTCTTGTACCCCAGAGCCCAAGAAATTGCCTGGCATGAAATAGGTGCACAATCAATATTTTTCAATAAAAATGAACCTCACAGAGAAGCTTCCTTTCTTGATAAAAATACAGCTGGTAATTTTGCAGTCGTATTTTCAAAATGTCTTATTTTTATGACTGTGACGTTTGCTGCAGATGTCCTAGAAATTTTTTTTAAGAGAAAGAGGAAATAGTTACATACATATATATATATATATATATATATGTATATATGTGTATATATATGGATTTCACCATATAATTTGAAATAGCCTGATTTTTTCTTTTTTTTTTTTTTTTTTTTTGAGACGGAGTCTCGCTCTGTCACCCAGGCTGAAGTGCAGTGGCCGGATCTCAGCTCACTGCAAGCTCCGCCTCCTGGGTTCACGCCATTCTCCTGCCTCAGCCTCCCGAGTAGCTGGGACTACAGGCGCCGCCACCTCGCCTGGCTAGTTTTTTTTTTTTTTTGTATTTTTAGTAGAGACGGGGTTTCACCGTGTTAGCCAGGATGGTCTCGATCTCCTGACCTTGTGATCCGCCCGTCTCGGCCTCCCAAAGTGCTGGGATTACAGGCTTGAGCCACCGCGCCCGGCCGATTTTTTCTTACATTCTCAGGGCTTCCTCCTGGCCTAGGACCAAATATTTTTAAATAAAATACAATTAGTGATTTTTATAAAGGAAGAAATAGTTGGCTTCATTTTACTCTCCCATGTGAGCTGATGCTTGGTGACAGTTTCTATCCTCTGTGGACTTGTCTAACAATTCTGACTAGGCAACTCTATATTGAAACAGGGTAGGAGTATAATTGTGCTCTTGTTAAAACACACTGTAATGTCAGGCACAGTAAATTTTAATTCCCATGGTGGGTTCAGATAATCAGAAAATGTTCCAACTGCAGTGGGACTTTGAAATAGCAAGTGACACTCTTACATCTGGTTATAATTTTATGCTTTACCACTTTTGATCAAAGTGTCACCTTAAATGAAGGCAAGAAGACAGGAAATGCTACTGTGAAATCCACAATGTAACAGATTCACATGAGTCTAAAGGTAAAATTCACATGCACTAACAGTATTCCTTCCCAAACTCACATGCCCAATTATGTTAGACAATTTCTATAGTTAACCATATTTAAAATTATCCAAATATTATGTTATAACTTGATGCTATCACAGTAACTCCAAAGCAGGGCAACTGCAGAAAAGGCATCAAATTAAGAGGCAAAAACAAATTATTCATCCACCGGAATGTTCACGTGAGGCGTAAGAAAATACAGTCATTGTGTTAAATGATATGTAAGTAAGCACTCTCCAAGCTACAAGGGACCTGACAATTCAACACCTGAAGATCAAGCAGCAGTATTGACTCCTTTCTGTAAAAGTGGTTCTTATTGGAAACAATCAAGGGTTCATTTAGGAGGATGAAACAGTTAGGAAAGCCAAGAATTTTTAAAATGCTACAGTACTTAGTGGTGAGGAGGGAAGTTATTTGCTCTAAAATCCCCAAGTTTTGAAACTATTTTAATTGTAAAATTTCCAAACATTTGTAAATTAATGACACAGTCAAAATTTAGAGATTTTTCAAATAGAGTTGGAAGCTACCTTATGCACAGGCAATGCAACAAGTTCATTTGATAGATGAAGAAATTAAGACCTATAAAGGTAGAGACTTGATCAAAGTCTTCAAGCTAATAAATAACAAAGTAAATATTTTATCTCAGATGTTTTGATAAACAGCTGTCCTACTCTGTTTTGTGTGGCTATAACAAAATATCTGAGACTGGGTAATTGATAAAGAACAGAAACTTATCCTGTCATAGTTCTAAAGGTTAGGAAGTTCAAGATCAAATCACCAATATTCTGTGAGGACCCTCTTGTGATATCCTCACATAGCAAGAGGTGGAACGGCAAGAGAGGACTGAGTCCTCACATACAAAAGCAGAAGAGAGAGAACCCTTTCTCTCAAGCTCATTTTGTAGCAGTATTCCATTCATAAGAGTGTTGCCCTAATGATCAAACACCTCCCAAAAGGTCCCACCTCCCAACACTATTGCATTGCAGATTGAGATTCCAACACATAAACTTCAGAGGAGAAAAAAACACATTCAAACCATAACAAGAGCCCAGCAATCTTTTCTTTAACTATAATACGCTACTTCCTTAAATTTTCTGTTTTTCCATATTATCTTATAATTTTTACAGCAGGTTATTCCTATAAATAAAGAGAGTAATGATAAATAATTATTGCAAAGAGAATTCACTCTTGGCCAGTTAATCAGCCCAAATGAACAAGGTTTTGCAACTACTATATTAACAGTTAATACCTGTAAAACCAATGAAACAGTGGTGTGTTTAAATACAACTAGAAACTCTTTTCCTTTACCCCTACATGTTTTCTATTCTATTATACTGCAAGAGTTACTCTATAACTTAGTGTCTGAGAACAAAAATCATGTTATTATATTTCATCATTGTATGGGTCAGAAATTTGATCAGGGCTCAGATGGGTTGCTTTTCTGTTCCATCTAACATTTAATGGAGTCTGCTTTGGTTTGAATGTCGTTCCCTCCAAATCTCATGTTGAAACTTAATATCCAAAGTGGCAGTATTCAGAGGTAGGGCCCTTAAGAGATCATTGAGTCATGAGGTGTCTGTCCTTATGAATGAATTAGTCTATTCATGGACTAACAAATTTAAGGACTATGGGTTAATGGATTAATAGGTTATCATGGGAATGTGACTGGTGGCTTTATAAGAAAATGAAGAGAAACTTAAGCTAGGACGCTCAGGCCCCTAGCCATGTGATGTCCTGTGCTACCTCAGGACTCTGCAGAGTCCCCACCAGCAAGAATGCTCTCATCAGATGTTACCCCTTGATCTTGAACTTACCCTCCACAACCATAAAAAACAAATTTATTTTCTGTGTGTATTACTCAGTTTCAGGTATTCTGTAACAAGCAACAGAAAAGAATCTAAGACAGAAAATCAATGCTGAGAAGTGGTGTGTTGCTGATAATAAATACTTGAAAATCTGGAAGTGGCTTTGAAACTGGGTAATGGTTAGAAGCTGGAATCAATCGGAGGAGCAGGATAGGAAAAGCCTAGATTCTGGTGAGGACTTAGAAGACCAGAAGACTAGGAAATGTTTGGAACTCTTTACGTTGGTTAAGTGGTTGTGACTAGAATGCGGATAGAAATGTGGATAGTAAAGGCCATTCTGATGAGATTTCAGATGGAACTGGAGAATAAGGTATTAGAAGTCGGAGTAAAAGCCCTCCTTGTTATAAACTGGCAAAGAACTTGGCTGTATTGTGTGGAATGCAGTGCTTTATGGAAGGCAGAACTTAGGTGCAATGAATTAGAATCTCTGGCAGAAGAAGTACCTAAGCATCAAAGCATTCAGGCTGCTACTTTTAACTGCTACATTGAATTGTGAGAGGAAAACACTGACTTAAAGATAGAATTTATAATCAAAAGCGAAGCAAAGCAGAAAGATTTGAAAATCTCTCAGCCTGGCTTCATCACGTGAAGAGTGAAAAAGCATGTTCAGGAGAGAAAAACAAGGATGTGGTCCAGAGACCTTTTGCTATGGAGATTTGTATAGAGAGAAAGGACCATCAAGAGAATGGAAGAAAATCGCTGAAGGTATTTCAGTGGTCTTCCAGGCTGTCCCTTCATCACAGGCCTTGAGGCCTAGGAAAGCAGAAGGGTTCCAGAGGACAGACCCAGTGTACCCACCATGAGCTTGCTGCCCAGGGTCCCATCAGATCTCTCCTCCCTGCATTTTAGTGCAGTACTCCTCAGCCCTGAAAGAGCCGCTCAAGGGGCCTCAGGTGTGGCTCTACTTTCCACTCCAATAGGTACTTGCTTGAGGACTGTTACCTCTTTCTCTTAGCTGAGAAAGGAAAATGACTCAGAGCAGTATGAGGAATGTGAAGCTCAGAGAGACATGAGCCTGAGACTTTGATCACCTCCCTTGCAGTCATGCCTGGGGGTAATTATTTAAAGGTATTTTGTTTTTTCTTTTCTTCTCTGTGGTTTCTAGACTAGCTGGTAAATTATCCAGCCTGCATTCCTCAATGTTGGCCCAAATAAACTCTCCACTTATATAAATTTTGCCTCAGTTTCTTTCTTTAGGTCGACATGGCCTATTTCTCACTTTTCAAATGGGAATGTGCACACTATGCCTGTCTCACCATTGCGTCTTAGAAGTAGATAACTGTTTTCATTTAAGAGGTGGGAATTTGGATTTTGAATTTTTAAGTTGATATTAGCTTGAGTAAAGACTTTGAGGATATGGGGATAGAATAGATGCTTTTGTATGAGAATATGAGTTTTGGGGGCCATGGGCAGAACGCTATGATTTGAATATTTGCCTACTCCAAAACTCATGTTAAAACCTAGTCCCCAGTGGGGCATTATTTGAGAGACAGGGCTTCTAGGAGGTGATTGAGTGATAGGGACTCTGCCCTCATACATATTTGAATTCATTCATGGACTAATGGATTCAGGCATTCATGATCAGCCCCTTTCATCATGTGATTTCTTGAGCTGATTCACCCTGCAGAGAGTCCCTACCAGCGAGAGGTCCTCATCAGATGTAGCCATTTGATCTTGGAGTTTTCAGCTTCTATAACTGTGAAATATTCCTTTTCTTTATTTTCTAAAATGGCCTAGTTTCAGGTATTCTGTTATAAGTAACAGAAAACAAAGACAAGGTCATTCTATGTTATTTAGCTGGTGAATGATAGGTCTAGAGAGTCTAAGACAGCTTCACCTAGAGGGCTTATTTCAAGAAATAAATGGATGGCTGGAAGATTGAACTCAGCTTAGTCATTTTCTTTCTCCACTGAGCTTCAGGGACTTTCCATATGGACTCTCCAACAAGCTCACTGGACTTCTTATATGGTGCCCTAGGTCTCCAAGAGACTAAGGTGGAATCTGTCTGTTCTGTTAAAGGCTAAGACCAGAACCAGCGTCATATCACTTCTATCATGCTCTATTTGTTAAGGTAGTAGGGGAAGTAACCTCTAATCCTTGATGGGAAGTGCCAGTACATTCACAGTTATCCTTAATCATCCACAATACATTATCGGTAAAAAGGTTAATTGAATCTTTCTATTATTTTTCTGATTTAAACATTTTATGTTTTCTTGAAAAATGTTTAATAGGAATTTATATTGATCCTAAAATATATCTAAGTTAGATATGTTAAAATACTACCAAAGTTTTCTTTTTTATATATTTATAAACTATCAGGCACAGTTTAATTTTATTTATACCTTTATAAAAGAAGATAGAAAATTATGGTAGCCTGGTAGTCACTTTGAGAGACCAAAAGTTAACCTAATATTTTATTTATTTATTTTTGAAATATAAAGAGTTTTAGCTACTGGCAGAAATTTTCATAAAATGTATTGTCAAAGGAGATATATTTAAAAGAAATCGTAACAATAGGGACATTGTGATAACCTATCCTAGTCATGCTTCATGATTATTTATTTATAATTATTAAAACTTATTAAATAATTTTAAACAAATAACAATATTTACATTTTAGAATTTATACTTGACAGTAAAAGAGGTCATTTTTTAAAACTGAATGAATGGCAGGAATCCCAACACAATCTGCCTTTCATAAATAAAGTAAAAATTATACTTATAGTTGAAAGCTTGTTGCAATTTGCTTAGTAATCAAGTAGATAATTTTTTAAATTCAGCTTTGTTGTAAAACATAACAAAGAGAAGCACATACAGTATGAACAAAGAAAAGCTTTTATGTTCAAACAACTTCCTTTCTTCATATCCTTGAATTAAAACTAATTTCAGGCTTAAAAAGATTCCCACTTGTGGTTTTACATTTTTCTTGTTCAAATAATAGCTTATATTATTATTTGGAGGCAAAATAAGCACCAGCTTCTTTATTTCACTCTCCATAATGCCTTGCCTAAGAGAGGAAGAAGGGAAATAGCATATAGAGCATATTGGTAGGCGCTAGGCTCCATGAACATCTGCACCATCTAATTTAATGATCTAACCTACTGAGTTGTTTTAAAGAATGAAAGGATGGATGCTCAAGAAGTTACTAAGCGATACATGATTATATTGCAGGAGTTTGGTATCAATGCAATTCACTTTCAGGTAAATTTGATCTTTAAAGACCTCTGCCTGGCCCCCGCCCCCGATTTCTTAACCTCACCAAATTTTTAAGTGATTTTGTGAATAAACTATAGGTAGTATCAATACCTTGTCATGATGAAACTAACAGAAAAGGAAAAAAAAGTACCATTTATAACCCAATGCTGGATTCATTGGTAGACATAGTTCTACCACCAGCGTATAACATATCTTATTTAATTGTTTCAACAGTACAGAACTTAGGGTAATCAGATGGATTTTTACAAATGAAAAAGATGTGATCCAAGTTGGGAAATGATAGCTAGCTCAGGAAGGTATGCCCCCAATGCCATATTTTTCACAATCATGGATTGAGAAATAATCTTGGGTGTGATCTCATGTATGCCACAGTCTTCATTTCACCATAAAAATTATTAACTTGAAAAGTTCATGATTCTATTACCTATATATAAAATTGGAATTAAAATAGGAATTCATTTATACTTATTTTGTAAAGTGTTCGATGATAAATGAAGTAGAATAGAACAGATACTGCAAACATTTACATTTTAATCTGAATTCACTTTTCAAATAGATCAATTTTAATGCAATCGCTGCTTAATAAAATATGTATCTAGATACTCTTACAAAAACTCAAACTCAGATTGAAGTAAAAGAGATTATGATGTGATAGCTCTCTGACAGAAGAGAATCCTGGAAATAGCTGTAACCAAAATCACATTTTCTCACATGGAAGAATGGGAAACCACCAAAAATATTAACAATATCCAAGGAAAAAAAACAGGTGATTACTAAGGCTAATCAGAATTTCTAAAGACTCAGATAAATGTAAGACTATAATTCTGTTACTCAAGGCACCAATATCTGCATATTGCACTGGTAGGATTTAGAAACTGGGATGGCCAGATTAGTGTCAGAAACAAGGAGAACTCTTCTTGACTTTCCTTTCTGCCAAGAAAAAAAATAGTAAAAAAAGAAAAACAAACAAACAAACAAAAAACCTTCTTCTATGGTGGCTCACACCTGTAATCCCAGCACTTTGGGAGGCTGAGGCAGGCAGATCACAAGGTCAGGAGATCAAGACCATCCTGGCTAACACAGTGAAACCCCGTCTCTACTAAAAATACAAAAAAAAAAAAAAAAAAATTAGCCAGGCATGGTGGCAGGCGCCTGTAGTCCCAGCTACTCTGGAGGCTGAGACAGGAGAATGGTGTGAACCCAGGAGGTGGAGTTTGCAGTGACCCGAGATCATGCCACTGCACTCCGCCTGGGCAATAGAGCGAGACTCCGTCTCAAAAAAAAAAAAAGAAAACTTCTTCTAAGTAGTTGCTTTGAAACCTCATGATTAGATGGGACTTAGTCTGATATCAAATCAGACAGAGAGAGAAAGAATCATTTCATGTACTAATTGTATGAAATTCAAACTTCAAGAAGAGTAGTGGAATACTTTCCTTTTATTTTATTAAATTCCTGTGTTTATAAAATCATGAGGCAGAATTCAGATGAAATATAATATTTCCTCCTGATTAGAAAGTAACATAAGACATTACATAAAAATACATAGTGTTGAATGAAAAATGTACATAAAAAAGAATAGTATTGCATTCAACATTGGCTGATTGTGTTGAATTACTCTAGTTCTTCAGTAACATGTATACATTGTCCATGCAAAACAACCATTTTCCTATATTTTAAACTCTCAAGCTGAAACACACACACACACAACACACACACACACACACACACTTTTTCCCCAAGGAATCAGTCCTAAACACATGAAAAATATGTAGAACTACATTCTCCATTAAAGTAGCCACTAGTAATGTGGTTATTTAAATTTAACATAAATTAATTGAAATTAACTAGCATTAGCATTTTCATTTTTCAGTTACACTAGTTCCGTTTCAAAGGCTCATGGCTACCACATTGGACAGTGCATATATAGAATGTTTTTATCAGAGCAGAAAGTTCTATTGGATGGCACTGCTCTAGATAATTGCTCTGGCTGAAATTAAGCTTATGCGTAATATATTAAAGGCTATCAAATTATTAAGTCTTATAAGATCCTTCAACAATATGAAAATATCAAAATATTATTGATATTGTCATAGTTATTATTTTATACAAATACACAGGTAAAATATAAACCACAGATATTTTTCTTGATTCACCAAGAATAAAACAAAGTCTAATAGTAAATAAGCATATGGAAATAAGCACAACGTAATTCATAATTAAGTAAAAGACAGTTGATGCATACTGATGACTTTTTTTCAGTCTATGAGATTAGCCAAACAAAAATTTGGCCCTCTTTATTCATGGCTGTTATGAGTGTGAATTCATCAAGTTATCTAATATTATCTTTTATAGTTAAAAGGTACACATTTTTGACCCACTTTTATGGATCTATCCAACAGAAATTAAGACTTTGCTGCAGAAGAAAACTTATTTAGAATATTTTATAATGGTAAAATATTAAAAACAGCACAAATACATATTACTCAAGGACTAGTTGAATAACTTATGATACTCTCATCATATGAAACTAATAATAGAAAAGAAACTTATTAAGTTATTTATTTATTTTATTATTATCATTATTTTAAATTATAATTTAAGTTCTAGGGTACATGTGCACAACATGCAGGTTTGTTATGTATGTATACATGTGACATGTTGGTTTGCTGCACTCATTAACTCGTCATTTACATTAGGTATATCTCCTAATGCTATCCTTCCCTCCTCCCTGGACCCCACGAAAGGCTCCAGTGTGTGATGTTCCCCAACCTGTGTCCAAGTGTTCTCATTGTTCAATTCCCACCTATCAGTGAGAACATGTGGTGTTTGGTTTTCTGTCCTTGAGATAATTTGCTCAGAATGATGGTTTCCAGCTTCATCCATGTCCCTACAAAGGACAAGAACTCATCCTTTTTATGGCTGCATAGTATTCCATGGTGTATATATGCCACATTTTCTTAATCCAGTCTATCATTGATGGACATTTGTGTTGGTTCCAAGTCTTTGCTATTGTGAATAGTGCCTCAGTAAACATACATGTGCATGTGTCCTTATAGCAGCATGATTTATAATCCTTTGGGTGTATATCCAGCAATGGGATGGCTGGGTTACAAAAATTAATTCAAGATGGATTAAATACTTAAATGTTAGACCTAAAACCATGAAGATCCTAGAAGAAAACCTAGGTGATACCATTCAGGACATAGGCATGAGCAAGGACTTCATGACTAAAACACCAAAAGCAATGGCAACAAAAGCCAAAATTGACAAACGGTATCTAATTAAACTAAAGAGCTTCTGCACAGCAAAAGAAACTCCCATGAAAATGAACAGGGAACCTACAGAATGGGAGAAAATTTTTACAATCTACCCATCTGACAAAGGGTTAATATCCAGAATCTACAAAGAACTTAAACAAATTTACACGAAAAAATCAAACAACCCCATCAAAAAGTGGGCGAAGGATATGAACAGACGCATCTCAAAAGAAGACATTTACGCAGCCCACAGACACATGAAAAAATGCTCATCATCATTGGCCATCCAAGAAATGCAAATCAAAATCAAGTTTTTTGTTTTTGTTTTTGTTTTGTTTTGTTTTAATGTGTTAGATTTTCCACCTTTCATCTGTGGAAATTACGCAAGGTATACACAAACTATATTATACTTTTAAGTAAAAAGTAAGTGAAATAACAATTGCAGAAAAACATACATGTGCCTAAGTAGAATAATAATTAGGAAAAATAAGAAAAACTATCAAATTTAAAACAAAGAGTTAACCCTTTTAATATTCACATAATTTACATAAGCATGGACAAAATTGTAGAAAATTACATACTGGGCTTTGTAATGTTGCTTAGCTGTGAAAGTTATGAAAGGAATATACAGGAAAATTATTAATTTGTCTTTATTTATTATTGCATTGCTTCTATTCTTCCAAGGAGCATATATCACTCTTTAATTTAAAAATATTTAATTAAAAATAATTCACTGTCCATCTCCTATAAATAAGGCTCACTTTGTAACTTAGGGATCTAGCAATAAATAGTAATAAATTAGACCTAGATAAGACTTCATAATTGATAACATACTTCTACATATTTGATCCTTACAATTGTCCTGTCAGGGCAGTTGGGCAGAAAATGTTTCCTTTGACATTTACAGCACATCCAGTTAATAAGTGGTGGTGCTAGGATTAACACTCAGGTGTCCTGAGTTTCTGTTTTATCCTTTTTCCAGTATCATAATTCCTCAAAAATAAAGACCCTGTTTTCATCCCCAAACAAATTATGTAGGTGAAAAAATTAGAGACTTACAAAGGTGATATATCAATTCTTTCCATAATCAAATCTTTTTAAATCTTTGTCTTCAACATAATTCTTTCTCCAAAGTAAAATTCCTTTTAAAATATTTTACATAAAATTGTTTTTAATTAGGATTAAAAACCCATTTGCATGAAGATGTATAGACTCTGTTTATATAAATATATGTGTTCTGTGTAAAAATATGTTTAAATGTTGAAAAACTTTTTAAATTTTAGATTCAGGGACTACGTGTCCAGATTTGTTACATGAGCATATCGCATGATGCCAAGGTTTGGGTTTCTAACAATCTCATTGCCCAAGCAACAAACATCGTACCCGAGAGGTAGTTTCACACCCATTCCCTCTCCTACCTTTCTCCCTTTTGGAAACCCCAGTGACTATTGTTCCCATCTTTATGTCCATTGTACCAAAGGTTTAGCTCCCACTTACAAGTGAGAACATACAGTATTTGGTTTTCTGTGCCTGCATTAATTTGCTTAGAATAATGGCCTCCAGCTGCATCCATGTTGCTGCAAAGACATGATTTGGTTCTTTTTTACGGCTGCAGAAAATTATTTTTAACTGAAGTACAAGGCTCTTTACTTTATTCATTTACATCACCCCAAAGCACCCGTTTGAAGCAATGTACAGATAAATGTTAGCTTTAATTTTTTTGTCATTGATCACGAAATATATCAATACAATCATGGCATGCTAAAACTGGGGATTTATTTAGACATCAAGTGTCAGAGTAAAGCACAGCCTCATTTTCAAAAAGTAAAAATGAAAAAGGAAGTAGTGAGCACCGCCAAAGACAGAAAGGCAAAGTACAGAAGGGTGTGGGTGGCAAGCAGGGTGGCTGGTTAAACACCTTCATTTTTCAGGGTGGAAAACCTAAGCTTGTCTAAAATAGATAAAGTTAACTTACAAGTAATGTGGTATAAAAGTATAACACAGAACCTCATTATATTAATGAGTAAAATGAGATACAGATAGGGACTATTTATGCAGAAGGAATACATTCATAATTTATAACTGTAGTGTGCAAATAGCAACAGTAGTGTGTCAGTTTTGGCTGCTACTAATAAAATAGGATAAACTGGGAAGCTTATAAACTATAATAATTTATTTCTCATAGTTTTGGAGGCTGTTAAGTCTAAAATCAAGGTGCCAGTAGATTTGGTGTCATAGAAGAGCACACTTTTAGATTCATCACTGCTTTCTTGCTGTGTCCTCCCACGGCAGAAGGGGCTCTCCGGGGCCTATTTTACAAGAGCACTAATCCTAATCATGAAGCCTCCTCTATCAAGATCTAATCTCCCAAAGGCCTCACCTTCAAATACTCTCATATTGGAAATAAGATTTCAACATAAGAATTTTAGAGGGACACAAACATTTAGCCCATAACAAAAGTCACATATAGTCTTCCATATAGAATGAATCAATTTAAGCCTTAAAGAGCTCTTGTCATATATTATATTAATCTGTATGGGGGTATGTGATGTCTATTTTCAGTACTAGTAAATATTGTCATTTTTTAGATTGGCATCTTTGAAAACAAAGACACTGATGGTTCAGAACTTCTAGAAAAGTCTACGGAGCAACAGTCTCTGCTATTCATGCTTGTAAAGCAGCGTTTCAGTTCAGCCTCTGTCAGTTCAATTTCAATTCATGTTCCCATTCCTTTTACTCTCCACAGTACCCAGGCAGTATTAATGAGCTCAACCACTTAGCAAGATGCTGCTCTACCCATAGATCTCTGAAAACTTCCAGTGGGAAAAATGGGCTGGAATCTAGACCCAAAATCCCTAAGTTTGAATTGATAGAAATATAAGGAAATAAAAAATGACAGGGAAGAAACAATTAGGATATTTGATTAATGACGCCCCTGGTGATTGTGAAATCTAACACCTTTGATTTCTTTTTTTATCAGGTGACTAGAGCTATTTATCCCTCAATACAGGAGTCTGAGTATAAACTTACGTGCAAGTTATTTTGATCACATATCTCTTTTTCATAGGCAGATATAACACACGATAAGGCATTTTCAAAGAAATATACCTGTTGGAATTGAACATATAATGAAAAAGGGTGAAATGCTGAGCTCATGATTAAGAGTAAAAACAGTAATTTGCCAAAAGTAACATCTGATTTTTACATTCCAAAGAGCAGGAGCAGGAGGAGAGTTGAGGTTTTAATTGTTTATAGAAAAAGCAGTGTGGTGTTTTAGGAAAACATTTGAAAATACAGTTTATTTACAATTCCAACTAGCTCATTATCATGTCCTGTGGAGCCACATAACTCTAGCTGCTACAGATTTTCACATTCAGATGGGAACTCCACAGGTGTCAGTAGACAACAGAAAAAAAAACTAGAAACAGTCCCACAGATTTGATCAAAAGTTATTTACAGAGGTCATTAAGAAGGCAAGAGTATAAGATACAGTTTTAAATCGTAGGTGCTGAATTCACTGCTAATGTTTACTTTCATAAGCATGAAAAAGAAGGTGAAATGTTTTACAAGACTAAATAAATATTAGGCTAAAAGCTTTGATATCTACAGAATTACAAGTTAATACTATGCACATGACAATAATATCAGATATTTATTAAATCTATAGAAAAAATGTTATCAATATCTTTGATTTTAAAAATAGAAGGTAAAACTCTTCAATTTTGACATTCAATGCAATTCTAGAATAACGTATTAGTGCATATTGTCATAGACATGAGGGTCCATTTTCTCTGTTTCATCATCTGTTGGGTCCTAGCTACCATTTGCCACCACTTGATGGAATTTTTCTACTTCATCTTAGTGCTCTCGGAAGATATTTTGGTTTATGGCTAGCTAGGCTTTTCTGAACTATGGTTTCAGTACTAAGACTCTCCCAACTACTGGGGTCCTTGGGCCTCCAGGACACTGAAGACATAGGAATCTGTCCTCTGTTCACTCTCTGAGACTGAGTTGATGGTCAATTTTCTGCCAAGAATCAAGTCTCATCTTTTCCCTCATGACACCCCTGCTCTTACTCATCCCCAAGCAGAAGCTAAGAATGTTCACCCCACTCCCCTGTTAAATAGCAGGGGCAGAGAAACACAAGGACTAATTAAGGGGACAGGTATCTGTGTTACTGTGAGGTTTTAATGTGTTTACATAACTGGCTACTGCAAGTCACTTTGTGAGAAAAAGGAACAAAGCTTAAAAAGCATTCTTACTTCTTCTCCATATCATCACAGATTCCATTGCAAATATCAGTGAATTTAGCCTCTCTGATTTAATCTTTAATTAAGGAGACAAACTATAGACACATAAGTAAGTAAATAGTCTAATGCACAATATTTAAATGCATCATAGATAGGGATTGAAGGTTATTGACAAAGCCTATCAAACTACATTTATAATTGTAATTTCCCTTAGCATAACTACCTTATCTAAAAATTAATGTTGCATGTTTCTTATTTGATGATTTCTACAGCCTATATTTTTCCATGATGGCAGAGGCTGGATTTATCTTTTTCACTAGGCTGGTAGTAATATGTACTCAAGAAATATTTGTTGAATAAATTAAAGAAGTATAAGTGTGAATTAGAATAGCAAAAGAGGTTATTATAATGAGGGCAATATTTGAGGACAAAAGGAGAGAATGGTTTGCTTTCGTTGAAGGGATGTTTGAAGAGTAAAGGTGGGAAGACAGTAATGCTCATGGTGTGTTCAGACAACCATGAGGAGATCAGCCTGACTGGAGCAGAGGACTTCGGTAGGGAGCATAAGGAGAGAGAGTTGAATAATTAATGTGAAGCCAGATTACTAAGGACTTTGAAAGTCAATTTAAATAACTCTGATTATCTTAATCTGTAGAAAAAAAGAGTAGAAATAACATCAGGGCCAACAGAAACACATCTCCCAGTTTTAGTAAAATGATTACCACATATATCGTACTGCTCATTAAGCAGAAGAAGAACATGGCATTTATATACAATCTTCACCTTATATTAAATCCTCTAGCTAAATTTGGAACCCAAAACCCAGATTCATAAAAGGTCCATACGCTCATACAGATTTCCAATATCTGGAAGCAGCAAATACAGAATTCCTGGGGAAAAAAGATAAAGAAAGAAATGCATTGCTACATTGATATTTTCATATCCTATTCCATGGTTCATAATATACTTATGGAAACAAAATCCATCTCTGGGTGGAGTTCAGAAACCCACTTAGGCACTTCCACTTCTACTCCTCTTTCAAAAGTGGATTATGGAAGCTGGTGGAGACCACTCTAGGAATGGGTGTGACTTGGAAACAAATCACTCTGGGAGAGTCTCAGCAGCATGTGGCAAAGAACAGACGCAAACATTGATGAAAGTGTGCTAAGTGCAAAGTTCTGGGCTTCAGATACACGACCTCACAGGAACTATGCTGCATGGAGATTAGACACTTCTACAAATTTAATAATCAAGACTCAAATGCCCAAAATAGGTCAAGCATATGGTGTGAGAGATGACCACAATATGACATTCTATAGAAAATGAGCAGGTGTCATCTGCCTCTTATTTTTCTTGAACACATACTATTGTCTCTGATTGATTTTTTAAAAAATAATAATAATGCACATTTCCCCCACATTGTAGTATCTGTATTTGAGCTGACTCTTAAAATAAATTTTTAGTCACTTTCAGCCACACACAGTTGTGATACATTTGTCAGTTTTACATGAGTGAACTTGTTGGTTATTCATTTGAGTTTGACTAGAAAATTTAAATTACTTAACAGTTGAATAAAGGAAATTTCATAAGAAATTTGAAGAAAGCATATTAGTCATATTTATAATTTGACAATCTTCTGTTGACAATATTCTGATAAAATAATTGTACTTGATTTTTAGCACCCAAACTGAAAAAATAAAAATTTCAAGTCATTGGCTAGAAAAATACTTAGAAGTAACAGTTGAATACTCCTTTTAGTAATGTTTACACCACAATGCTGGTAGAAGAGAAGATGAAATTCTGAGTTACAAAGATGTTAAGAAAAGTCAATCTCAGAATGTTTAGAAGTTTTAGAAAATGACCTCATTAATTTGTTTTGCTTATATTCTCTTTTCATATTGATGACATCTCATGTTATATGATAATATATAAGTTTTAAAGAACTCTTGAAGCAGGTATAAAATAAAATGTCTAAGCAATTAGAAAGTACTTCGTTACAGTGTAACTGCCAACATTTCCCCTTCTTTCCACTATAAATTAAATAATCATACTTCTTAAAATCAATGGCATCTTAGACTCGAAATATAGAATATTCCAGAAATTGTACTAAGAAATTGATAAATATTACTTCAATATATCCTCACATTTAGTATATACTACATTAATAAGTCCGTTTTTCAGATGTGTAAATTGAACCTCACATGTTCAGTCAATTGCCATTATCCTATACCTAGTAAGTAGGATTGTATTAGAGCCCATATCTTCCTGATTCCAAGATATTTGTTCCTAGTTACCGTGGCAGTGTATCTCAAACATCAGTGTTCATAATTACCACCCAGTAAGTTTGGCAAATAGTTAAGATTGCTGAACCATTGCACAAGGTATTCTGCTTTAATAATTGTAGTCTAGACACCAGGATATATATTGTAAACAAAAACTTCATAGTAGGACGTCTGCAAACATTATTACACTCTTCCATATTGGCTGATGGTATGGTGAAGGCATCATGATGCGCACACTATCAGCAGTAGACAGCTGTGAGGCAAACTGGAATCCAGTTCTCCAAGTTCCCTTGGCAATTATACAAGATAAGCCCCAGTGTCTGTGGAAAAATAGTAAAGGTAGGGATAAAAACTGAAGAGCACCAGCTGTGAAGGTTAGACAAATAGCTATTCCAGTGGATGCGAGTAGAGAGTATCAAATATTTAACCAAGTCACCATGCATCTGACCCACAAAGATATTAAGAATTAATCTCAGAATGTTTAGATAACATTAATTTCAGGAGGAGAGGGTTAGAGAGATGTTGGCTAATTTGTTTTGCTTAAATATTTTTAATATATGCAAATAATATATGATTATATGTGTGTCTATGTATGTATAGGTACGTTTAAAATAACTCTTTAAATAAGTATAAAATGCCTAAGTTAATAAAGATGGAAAGAATGACATCTAATTTCCTTCAAAGAACACTATTGTGTGTTATTTTGATACTGTTAAATCTTCAGTTTGAATAAAAACAGTGCTTTTTTATTTAAAAAAAAAAAAAAAAAAGGAATAGTTTTAGGAAAGATGTTACCTGAGCTCACTTATCTAATTTTACTGCCCATGCTTCTATTAAAAAAAAACTCATTAAAATTAGAAGTTTTAAAACTGCAATATAAATAAATACCCACAGAATAGGAACACTGAAAAATTTGTGCTAGAAATAACCACATCGGGGAAAAGAGGTACTCTACTTTCCTCTCTAATAATACAAAGGAACACACCACATGAAAGTGAGAGGAAGAGTTTCACTTAGAAACTTTATCAATTAATAAAAACTAGAATCAAGGACAGTTTGTGGGACATGTGCGATATATACAATTCCCTCTAGCACCTTTGGGAAGCACTCCAGACAAAGACGGTCACACAAAATTTGGCTTCTGTGGTAGCTTTGTGCAAGTTTATATCTGGCATGAATGGAAAATGCCACAATGATATCTTACTACCACATAAAATGCCAAACACAAAGCGATTTGACACAAAAGCCAAGCTAATATTGGCCTCCACTCTATTCCCAACAAGCTAATATGTTTCTTAATTAGCAATCTAACAGTATGAGGAATCTAAATGTTTTCACTTTGTTTTGTTACGACTGAACTATTTGAACATACTAAAACAAGAGTACAAGCAATCTGACAGAAATCATCTCAGTTTTCTACTGAAGGAGAAAACTCTTTAAAAATGATCATTTAAAAAGTCTCACTAAACATATGAAAACATACTCTAATTAAAAATAAATTGACATTACTTTAAACTCTAAAATCATCTTCTTATGAAATGTAATAAAATGGACAAAAGGAATTTTAAAATATTTACTATTCTCAATGATTTTTAAGAAGAAACTACATCTGTATGATGTGATAAAAAGTACTGGTTAGAGAACATTTAAAATAAAGAAAAACTAAGTGGTATTTAACAGAGAAGTTTAAAAAGGGAGCAGAGAATAACAGCTTTGAAAAAATAAAATATAAAATATTCTGTTAAATAGCAGTAAATCTTTACCTTTTTTTCATAATGAAAAGGGGAAATACAAAATAAGAAAAAAATATTTAAGAAGCTTTTCTTTCCATTAATGTAAGTATGGCTACTCATATAGAGATAAAAATTTTTATCAAATTATTGAAGAAATAATAGATATTGAGAGTTTGTTTGGTTAAAGTTGGAGCCTAGAGAACTATGGAGGAAAATGAAGCCAATTTTTTCCTGATGGCGTTTACCAAACCTGATAAACTGGGTCTCAGACATTTTTTCATCTTTAAGGGGCAAGAGGTATTGAAAACCCACCTTGGCTTATCTAAATACAGAATCCAATATTAGACTTATTCATTCATAAATCTAGAAGGCCACATAACTTCATATTTCATGTAAGAGTATTGCTCTGGAAGAGGAAACATCATCCCAGATGTAAGGGTAGAGATAAAAGGATTGGAAAATGTTTTATATTCTAGGCATGATGAGACATGTCGTATGCAATAATCCTGCACTGAGAGAACTAGAACAGCTAAAAAAAAAAATTTAAAAAGCAGCTCATTGAAGACATCTGAGAGTTACCTAGGCAATAAGATTATTTTGAGCCAGTATCTACAAGAAATTTGAAGTAAAAGAAATAAACATGATATTGAATGTTGCTTTTCTACCAGTGTTGACTGGTAATTTAAAAGTTGTTACTGAGAGGTCGAAAATCAGTAGAAATCTTTGTAGGCTCATGGGATTGGAGATCAGGATTAAAAAATGGAAATCATACCTGCCAGTGAGTAAGAGTTCTGGTAGGTAACTGAGGCTTGGCAACCCAAAAGGCTATAACATGTCATTAAAGTTGAACTGAAAATAAACCAGTGAGCAAAGGCCAGCTGTAATAATTTCAAATGCTGATTGTATTAATTAGATTTGTCATCTGCCTGCCAGATGAAAAAGTAATCCTTCTCTGGAGACAGTTATTCAGAAGCTCAAATTATGTCTAAAAATTTCACATGCAGTGTTTAACTTACAAAGAAAAATCAGCAGGCATATAACAAAACAAAATTCTAATGAAAACAACAACAGAATAGAAAATAAAGGCAGAATCATAGGAGAAGCATAACATAGATAAGTACAAAGCACAAAACTATGATTAGTTATTATAGTCAAGATTTAAAAACACAAGATGGATAATTTTGGCAGAGAAATGGAAAATATGCATAAAACTTACATGAATATATTAAAATGTATGAAGCAATCTTACTGAAGGACTAGGGGAAAAGATGCCAACCTAGGTAACTTTGGAAATGAATGGAGTCTGTAAGACTAAAGGCAAAGAAATTTTTCATAAGCACTGTACTGTACACTTTAGTTGTCTGCTCTGCACTTATACTGTACTACTCTGTAGTATACACTACTCTGATAGATTTGCTGCCCGGGGGGTAGAGGTTAAGTCTAAAAACACTATATGTTTATACTGGAATTAAACAATTAAATAAATAGATGGTGATACTGAGAACCAGGTTTCTCAGTGCTGAAGTAGGCAGTTTCATGTAAGCAAAGAAATATTCCTTGTTGTCATGGGTAAGAGTTGCAAATATCAGTTTGAACTCATGGTTTAGCTTAATATAGATACAGATGGTGTGGTGGTGAATACTGAGTGTCCACTTGATTGGATTGAAAGATGCAAAATATTGATCCTGGGTATGTCTATGAGAGTGTTGCCAAAGGAGATTAACACATGAGTCAGTGGGCTGGGGAAAGCAGATCCACCCTTAATCTGGTGGGCATAATCTAATCAGCTGCCATCGAATATAAAGTAGGTAGAAAAGTTTGAAAAGGCAAGACTGGCCTAGACTCCTAGCCTCCATCTTTCTCCCATGCTGGATGTTTCCTGCCCTCAAACATCAGACTCCAAGTTCTTCAGTTTTGAGACTTGGACTGGGTCGACTTGGACTGGGTCTCCTTGCTCCTCAAGCTTACAGACAGACTATTGTGGGAGCTTGTGATCATGTAAATTAATACTTAGTAAACTCCTCTTTATATATGTCTCCTATTAGTTCTGACCCTCTAGGGAACCCTGACTAATACAGATGGCTACATACAGTAATATTTATAAGTATGTACACATGGGTTAGTTTCCATGCATGTATTTTCTTGTTTTGTCAGATGAGTGAGCCTAGAATCAATGAGTACATCTACCGCTAAGATCTTGGTTTCTAATGCCATTCTCCAATAAAAAGAACCAGTAATTCTTGGAGAAATGGCTGACGCTAGGACTGAGGCAGAAAATATGCAAGTTGAGCCTGGAGCATCTTACAGTGCCAGAAAGTGCAGATATGCCTTTCCTCCCCACACAAATAGCACTCACACAACTATGGGGATATGTCAAGGGGACACAGAAACTAAGTGAAAGATCTATAATAGCCAAAGCTGGAACAATCCAAGCAATGAAATAAATCAAGAAGAGATGGATTACAACCCACAGTATGGAATAAATATCCGAGTCCTTCCTGATATAAATAAATGATTGCATTAATAAATAGAGGAGAACAGAAAAAATTCACATGCAGAACTCCGAATAATATATATCAATAGTCTGCCCTGAAGGAGGTAGAAGGCCACACCCCACTCATTATGTGTAGGCTATGCGTATGACTCCTGACCAAAGAGTACGGTATGAAAAAGTGAGGTGGGAAGTAACTTTACAATGAAGAAACCTTACAAAACTACCTTAACCTCAAGATCAACATAGACAATGAAAAGCCAGGTTGACAGTATGCATCCTTGATGTAATGGAATGAGAATAGCACTTTTCCTCTCTGGTCTTTCTTCCCAAAAGGCATAACCTCCATCTTCTCATATGAAAAGTATCAGAGAAATCCAACTCAAGGGACATTCTACAAAATACCTGATCAGTGCTCCTCCAAATGTAAAAGTCATCAAAAAACAAGAAAAACCCGATAAACCATTCAGAGCTGAGACGAATCTAAGAGACATGATGACTGTAACATGATATTTGGTAAGAGAAAATATAGGTAAAAGTTAAGAAATATGAACTTTAATACAGATTTAGTTAATAACAATGTATCATTATTGTTTCATTGATTATAACATTACATTATCATTATGATTACATTATCAGTTCCTACATACTCTATGTATCCAATGTTCCATTATAATGATGGAGGACTTTGGATACATCTTCACAACCTTTCTGTAAATCTAAAAGTATTTCAAAATTTTTAAAAAGCTTACTTTAAAAATAATAATACCACTTACATTAGCTCCCCAAAATAATGAAATACTTAGATGTAAATCTAACAAAATATGTTCAAGATTTAAATTAGGAAACCTATAAAACACTGATGAAAAAAATCAAAGAATGTTAACAGAATAAATGAGAAAAATAATGTGACCATATATAAATGCAAAAAGACATCTACTTATGATTAAAAATTACCCATTCAACTGGAATTACAGTGGCAATCCCTTAATTGATTAAAGATTATATACCAAAACATTTTATAAAGTCAGCAAAGACATCTAACAGAGTTAAATGTTGAAAGCCTTCATCTTAACATTAAGAATGAGACAGCTATATCCACTTTCATTTATCCAGATTCAACTTTGCACTAGTGGTCACGAAAAATAAAACAGGATGAAAAAGTTTTGAAGATTCTTCATGATGATATTACTGTGTACATAGAATGCCTAAAGAAAATGTTAAGTTAGAGGGAATGTTAATGATTTCTTTTATTTTGAGAGCAGAACCAGACACAATGAATCCATTTTGTTTGCTTGCATTTTCTTTCGTCTTGGAGAGAAAGTGCTTTTGCTTGTCTGCTTGTTTGTTTCTCTTTTGACTTTAATCATAAAGTCACTTCTGGAAGGATCAGTTTTGATTTTATAAGAGGAAGGTGTTTGTTCAACAAAATATAAATAATTTCTGTAAATAAATTTGAAAAAAAACCATCAGAAAAAAATGGACCAAAAAAAAAAAAAAAATCCTCAGTAGAGAAAATCCAAATCCAATTCATTTAAAATGAAAACTATAATGAGACTGTTTTCACACTAAGATTGAAAAAAAAAAAAAATAAGAAAGACCAAATGTGGTAACAATGTAAAAATGAGATCTCTAATATCCTGCTAGTAGAGAGAAATTTGATTATGTCTATAAAGATGAAATTATGTAATAATTACTCACAAATTCCTTTTCTAGACATATACTCTACCAAAAATTCTCACACAGTTGTATGAAGAGACATCTATGAGTATTTATAGAACCACTGTTTACAGTGAAAAATAAAATTCTTAAACTAAATTTTATCAACAGGATAATGAATATTAAGATATATTCACAAAATAGTTATTAAATGATTGAAATATTAGAATTATCTCTATACATATACCATTACAGATAAATTATAAAACATTGGATTTACAAAGTAATAGATGAATACACAAACTATAATACCACTTAAAAATTAATATATACAAAAATATGTAGTTTGTAAGAATATATTATGCTGGTACTAAGGTATGTCCATAAGTTCTCAGACAATCTTCTTTTCAAAAGGTGGAGCCTAATCTCCCTCCTATTGAATATAGGAAGATTTAGTAATTTATTTCCCATAAATCAACTGTAGCAGAATTAACTGTATGATTTCCAGGACTAGATTTAAAGGGCATCATGGTTTCTGCCTTGCTCTCATGCTCACTGGATCTCAGAAAAGCTGGATGTCATGTCATGAGGACATTCAAGCTATCTTCTAGAGAGGCTAACATGGAAAGGATCTGAAAGTTTCTGAAAGCTCTGACCAAACTACCAGCATCAACTGGCCAGTCAACTGAATGAGTCAAACAAAAACATTAGGAAAAAATGGAAACATGTTAATGTAATCAAATACATTAATAATAATTCAATACTTTATATAATTAAAATTTAACAAGCTAGAATTAAAAGGCAATCTTATTAGCTAAGATATAAATATTGGTGTGCAAAATTCAAAGTTGCAATTATTTTCAAAACAATAATCATCTACAGTGAAATTATAAGAAATTAATTTCCCATATTCAGATATATAGATAATTAAACAAGCAACTAAACTAAATAAAAATTGAACATAATTTTTCAACCTATGTGTCATTTTTATCACAGAAAATGTGAAGGCAAAACGTGTAGAAAAAGTACAGTGCACACACACATATAAGCACACATAGAAATCATTTTAGAACTACCATAACAAAAAAAAATGGTCATGTCCTAGTGAAAAAGAAAAACCATAAAGCTTTCCTGAAAGTCATAAAAGAGGACCTCGATGAACTGAAAGAGAACATATTCCTGTAAGAGAGAATTCACTATTGTAAAAATGTCATTTCTCCTTTAATTCCTCTATAAATTCCTACAGGACTTTTATGAAATTTGTCAGTCTTAAAATGTATCTGGAAGAGAAAATGTGCAATAATAGCTTAGTACATTTTGGAGAGGAGAACAGTGAGCAGAGACTCCTCTGACACACACTAAAGCATATGATTTATAGCATTTAACACTGGGTGATATTATCAAAGGTATATGTGAGTCTCATCTTCCTGCACCCTGCATTTGAATAATGTTTTAAAACATTAGTTTACACACTTATCCCTTAAGGACTTTCAGCTGCCTTACCAACAAACTTAAATATAGTTATGTCCTGCATAATGATGTTTCAGTTAACTACGGACAGCATACATGATGGTGGTCTCATTAGAGTATAATGGAGCTGAAAAAGTCCTGTCACCTAGGGATGTTATAGCTGTTGTAACATTGTAGGGCAAACACATTATCTTTTCTATAATTTAGATACGTTTAGGTACACAAATATTTATATTGTGCTACCACTGCATACAGTATTCAGTACAGCAGCATGTCATACAGGTTTGTAGCAACAGGCTATACCTTGTAGCCGAGGCAAGTTCTTGGCTATACCATCTAGGTTTGTGTAAGCACACTATGATGTCCGCACAATGATAAAATCACCTGACAATGGGTATGTAGCCTCATCATTAAGTGAAGAATGATTGCAGATACTTTGATCAGATTAAAACTTTAAATGCTCCTGCCTATTATCATCCGAAATATAAGTATTATTTTTTTTTACTATTTATCTGCTCTGCTTCCTTGTTCATTAGCTCCTTGCTGTCCCAGAGCTCTTCATTGGGAACCTATTGTCTTCATTTTGTGAAGCTCTTTTCTAGTTGCCTGTTAGAATTCTAAGAGAACTTCTTCACCTAAGAGATGTGGGAGTATAACAGTACAATAGAATCCTAACAAAAGTAAGCTTGTTAAAGCTCAGCTCTTCTAAACTTCAAGTACTTTTGCATCCTTACTGAAATTCTGCTAGTGCTAACTAGCGATGGCCACACTTTAAACAAAATGCTTTTAGAAATGCAGTTCTCTAGTTTAGAATATCTTAATTTCACACAAAGTTTCTGTGAAAACTATAATTCAATGATGAATATTACTATATAAGATTTAAAGGTTCTGTATAGCCAAATACACCATAAATATAGGTCATAAATTACATAGCTAGAGTAAATGTTTATAATACTTAATGGAGTATCGACATCCTTAACATGTAAGAAATTCCCATAAAGTAATCCGAAAAAAATGTTACCAATTAAAAAATGTTTCAAATATGAAGAAAACACAGAAGAAATGTAAATTGCACACATAAAAAAATCCTAAAATCTATCCTTAATATTATAAGTAACCTAAATAATACAAATTTAAAAACCATAAGATGTAACTTGTAACTGATATTAAATGGAAATGCAAATGATTAGGAATTTGCTGATAAAGGTGGGAAATTTTGTATTTTCATACATTATTATAAGAGGACAATTTAACGTATATATTTGAAAGGTCAATTTGGCATAATCTATAAAAGTGCCGTGTACTTATAACTTCTAAATTAACACTTTGCAAGATTCCAAGCACAAATGTCTATGCAATGATGTTCATTGCTGCCTGATTTGTAGTAGCAAAACACGGTAAACCATCAGAAGTGCATTAATGAAGTAATCACTAAATAAATCGTGGCACTTCAGTACATTTGATACTGTCAGGTAATAAAAACATTACATTGATTTATACATACAAAAAATGGACACATCACAAAGTTATATAATAAGTCCACTAGAAGAAAACAAAGTATATGCATGGGCTCTCTATGAAAGGAGCATATTATAGTAGTTAACCCACTGGCTCTGGAGGCATATTGTCTAGGTTTGCATCCTACATTTGCTAGTTAGCTTTAGACATGGTCTTCAGTGAATCACTCACTACTTTTGGTGCCTGTAGTTTTAATCTGTAGACTATGAGGATAAATATTTAGCGCCAAATGTCGGGGTTTTATTTATGGCTCATTTAAAAATATAAACAGAGTACTAAGGAACATTTTTTTGAGCTGTGGATATTGGACAAAACTCTTGGACCAAAAGAAAAGTTCTATGGGGTGGGGTGGAGGTGGTGGGGAGAGAAAGATAGTCTTGAAACATTACAAATGGTTATAATGGTTATCCCTTGAGAGAAGCATCAGATTAGAATATAGCATTAAGAATACTTTTTTAAAAAAGTACTGCATATATACTCAAACATTATGTAATTTATACAGATTTTTTTTTTTTGAGGTGGAGTCTCGCTCTGTCGCCCGGACTGGAGGGCAGGGGTCAGATCTCAGCTCACTGCAAGCTCCGCCTCCCGGGTTTACGCCATTCTCCTGCCTCAACCTCCCGAGTAGCTGGGACTACAGGCGCCCGCCACCTCGCCCAGCTAGTTTTTGTATTTTTAGTAGAGACGGGGTTTCACCGTGTTAGCCAGGATGGTCTCGATCTCCTGACCTCGTGATCCGCCCGTCTCGGCCTCCCAAAGTGCTGGGATTACAGGCTTGAGCCACCGCGCCCGGCCAGATGTTTTTAATCAAATAAAAAAATCACTAGAAAGAAAAGCAAACCAAATATGGAATTTCCCTATTGTTTTTGTTTTGTTTTGCTTTCATAATACCATTGTTGTTGCTTCTTCCCATAAACTGGGATTGGTTGTTAAGGAGTCAAGTTTATAACGCAAATACCACAGAGACTCATGTATGCATTTAGATTCTTTTATTCTTTTTTTTTTTTTTTTTTTTTTTGAGACGGAGTCTTGCCCTGTTGCCCAGGCTGGAATGCAGTGGTGTAATCTTGGCTCACTGCAACCTTTGACTCCTGGGTTCAGCGATTCTACTGCCTCAGCCTCCCAAGTAGCTGGGATTACAGGCCCATGCATCTTTAGTACAGACAGGGTTTCACATGTTGGCCCGGCTGTTCTCAAACTCCTGACCTCGTGATCCACCCGCCTTGCCCTCCCAAAGTTCTGGGATTACAGGCATAAGCCACCGTGCACCGCACAGCTGCATTGATTCTTAATTCATTTTGTTGCAAAATGATTTTATAAGAGGTACTTTGATGTCTATTTCAACTCATCTAATCCACTAAATAAATGCTGATTAATTTATCATGTCTTTAATCTGCAAAAATTAACATTTAGAATTAAATGTATTTTTTTTTCTAGAGAATGAAGCCTGATAGTTTTGCATATGTGGGGAAAGTCAGATTTTAAAACTTGCACGATAGTTCGCTAGTTGTTTTTTATTCATTCTTCTTCTTCTTCTTCTTTTTTTTTTTTTTTTTTTGCAATGGAGTCTCACTCTGTTACCAGGCTAGAGTGGGGTGGTGCAATCTTGGCTCACTGCAGCCTCAACCTCTTGGGTTCAAGTGATCCTCCCGCCCCAGCCTCTTGAGTAGCTGAGACTATAGGCTTGTGCCACCAGGCCTGGCTAATTTTTGTGTTTTTGGTGGAGATGAGGTTTCACCATGTTGGTCAGGCTGGTCTCAAACTTCTGAGCTCAAGTGGTCTACCCACCTTGGCCTTCCAAAGTGCTGGGATTACAGGAGTGAGCCACCATCACACCCAGCCTAGTTGTTTCTTTTATTTGTGAAGGATCAAATGATAAAAACTAAAGATTTTCAAAAGAAACTCTAAGGGATTAATAAGTAAACTTTATTATTATTCATTTTAAAACACTGTTTTGCAAACATAGACACTTTTATATTTTAAACACTAAAATTCCTGATAATTGGAGACCAAAGCATGAATTATCCAATTGTACTATATGAATATATGTATGTGTCAACTAAAATAAAATAAAATTTTAATATATTAAGACTATTTTCCTTATAGCAACTTGATGACAAGACATGATCAATGAATTAAATTCAGCTAATACGAGCATTATATATTCAGTTAAATTAAGTGAATATGAATAATGTAAGAAAAATGCTAAAAATTTACTTGCTTTTTATTTTAAGCCAATGTAGTAAATATTGTTATTTATATACTCTATCTTTCTGCAATATAATGTATATTAAAACTTTTATTAGATTTTTTTAGTTCTATCATTTTGATTTCATTAATCTATGACATTGACGAAAGCAGAAGTCTTCTCTCTTTTGTTCACATTATCTCTAATGTCTGTGATTGCCAACATGTATTATTTATTCAGCATGTGCTGGGGATAGGCCCCCAAATCTGGTCATGAACTGACCCCAAAACTGGCCATAAATGAAATCTCTGCAGCACTGGGACATGTTCGTGATGGCCATAATGCCCATGCTGAAGGTTGTGGGTTTACCAGAATGAGGGCTATGAAAACTTGGCCCACCCAGGGCGGAAAACCTCTTAAAGGCATTCTTAAGCCACAAACAATAGAAAGAGTGATCTACGCCTTAAGGACATGTTCCTGCTGCAGATAACTAGACAGAGCTCATCCCTTTGTTTCCCATAAGGAACACTTTAAATCTATAATCTATAGAAATAATGCTTATCACTGGCTTGCTGTCAATAAACATGTGGGTAAATCTCTGTTTGGGGCTCTCAGTTCTGAAGGCTGTGAGTCCCCTGATTTCCCACTCTACATGCTATATTTCTGTGTATGTGTCTTTAATTCCTCTAGCACGGCTGCATTAGGGTCTTCCCGACAGAGCTGGACTCAGCAAGCATGTATTAATTGCATGAATAAATCATCTGTCTTGCTTTTATTCCTTATTCCTTATTATGTATTTTATTCCTATGCACATATTCCATTTATTTTGTTTTCCTCATCTCTGTAATATTCAAATTTCTTGATATGTGTTCTTACCATAATGTAACATCAAGCCTAGTCATTTTATTATGTATTTATTTTTTGATGTCTATGTTTATTATTGACATAGTTGAACTTTTTAAAACAGTCTCCAATAAACCAAATCTCTAGACTGACCAACAGGCTTTATTGCCTCCATGAAACATGGATTTATGTTCATGACCAGTACACTAGAACACTTCTGCTCCCACCAACATTTCTCAGAAGATAGTTGTATTTGTTCTCAAACAATATTACATCATATTTTCTCAATATAATTCTGTAATGCAATGGTATATTAACAGAGTGTGTAAAACAAGGAGCTTTCCTAATTAAATCCATACTCTGATTTGCTATGAAAACCTCAAGAACATAATTGCTAAAAATTATTGTTGATTTATGGTTGAGAGCAGTAAAATACAAAATATTAACCATCTAGAAAGATTCCACATACAATTTGCATCATATAAGCCTTAATTTCTATCTCCTATTTAAAAGTAAAACAAAATTGAGAATCGCAGATAATGTATTATGGGTGTTGTTTATGAAAGCAAAACAATGAAAAATTCCAACCAAGTTACCCATAATCAAAGAAAAAACCTAGTCTATGCATTAAACAATTTATGAATGCATATATTTAAATATTTATAGAAAAAGATGAAATTACTTAAACTAATGCATATTTAATATTTCCAACTTTATTCAATGTTTTAAAATAATTAATTATCCTGAAACCCCGTCTCTACTAAAATACAAAAAATTCGCCCGGCAAGGTGGTGGATGCCTATACTCCTAGCTACTCAGGAGGCTGGATCAGGAGAATCACTTGAACCCAGGAGGCCGAGATTGCAGTGAGCCGAGATGGCACCACTGCACTCTAGCCTGGCAACAGAGTGAGACTCTGCTCAAAAAAAAAAAAAAAAAAAAAAAGAAAGAATTACACATGAACTACTATGTCCCAAATGCATTGGTAATGAGCCTTTTTACTACACAGAAAATACATTCCTCATTGTTTACACAAAATGAGCATTTCCTCAGCATCTAATCATACCCACAGCTATGATTTATCACCACAAAGGGATAAAGAGCAAACTCAGCAAAGAGAAAAGGCACATGGAGAACACAGAGGAAACCATGGGAAAGATTTCAAGAGTCCTGTCCTGCTGGAGCCGCAGTGCCCTGCTTAATTTCCCCAGCAGAAAGTTGTAACAACTTGTGGGAAATGTTGTCTAACAGGGAAGCTCATAAGTAAGAGACAGAATGCACAAAGGTTTTCTTGGGTTCTGGTCACATAGGCACCCTCTGCTAAGTGTGTATCAAACTTCCAGACTCTTACAAAGAAAGCAAGTGTTCACTTTGTACAGTTTAGGCAGTGAGCCATTATTCTCTTTAAGGTAGCATAGCACTCCCTAAAACTAAGTTTCCAGACACTAGCCACCCTTACAAGTAGGCCTGAATGGATAACAGTCTCAGGCCTGCTATGTTAACTCTCTCTTGTAGAGTTCCAATAAGCATAACTTTAGGATGAACAATTCTAATTCTAAGAATTTATTCTGTGGGGATAATCACAAAAAAGAACACATATACAAGGCCATTCTTCACAACAGTAAAATTAAAACATGTCTGTCTCCAAACTCCAGGGGATGCATGCCAGTTTCTTAAGCAGGCTGTCACCACTAGTGAGCTTGCAAATTTCTACACTTCAGTAAGCCTCTATCCAAGGAATCAGATTTTCCTGTATCTTCCTTTAAGGCTTGGCCAATTTGGATAAGAGATTCTCTCAGCATTGCCATCCAATCCTCGTCCACCCCAAACATACATATATTTCAAGACAAAGAAGAACAATATATAAAATAAATAAACTACATTTTTAACATACATTTCACAAATGTTCAAAATTCCACAGTTCAATCCAATGTAATGCTTTTCAATGAAGTCTGTATTTGTTGAGATTTTACTTAATGGTGGCCACTGTGATGAGTCAAAATGAGAAAGATTTATTTTCTCCCTCAAGGAATTTACAGTTCAATAAATATCATCAGAGTAAGCCTGGCTTCTCCTAGAAATTTTCCGGCTAAAACAACTGTTTTATGCCAAGAAGCAAATGTTTATTATAAAATGATACATTTTTCTTTCAAGTAAGATAAGGCAGTTTCTTTCTTTATTCCATCTTACTCATCATTTTGAATGCCATTGTTTCCCCACTCATCTGTGGAAATTTGGAGGTCTTAGTTTCTTCTTGCATAACATTACAGAGATTATTAACTACATAATCTTAAAGTATTTTCTATCATAAAAAATTCAATAATTTTGTAATTCTTGTAATTACAAATTACATATTTGCATAATGCATGTAATGCATAACTTTACATAGCTTTACTACATAATCATAGTCCCTTCCATCACCAAACATCAATAATTTTGTAATTCTTATAATTACAAATTACATATTTGCATAATGTATGTAATACATATCATTACATAGATTAACTACATAATCTTAAAATCTTTTCTATTATAAAAAATCAATGATTTTACAATTCTTCAGTTCATAACCACATATTTTCAAATAAAAATTATTTATGAATAATTGAAAAATAATTCATATGAATCAATAGGAATCATCTTATTGATAAAACTGTCTTGCTGTTTATCCTAGAATATGATAATACTTTGCTTTATTAAGTGTCTACCAAGTCAGTGTTGTGACTTAGGCTTATCTAGGCTAAAATACAGGCCAAGCAGGCTAGGGTGTGAATTCAATTCTACTTCATGGTGCCTCAGTTTCTCATCCTCAAAATGTGGATAATGTTATACCTCTCAAATAAAATCTTAACAAAAATATGTAGATATAGATACATATATATACATACCCACACATATAGATATAGATACATATATGCATGGCGGTTTGATCCGGTCTGGTCTGGTTTGATCCGGTTTGATCCGATCTGGTCCAGTTTGATCCGGTTTAATCCGGTTTGAGCTGGTTTGATCCGGTTTGGTCTGGTTTGACCCGGTCTAGTCCTGTTTGATCCGGTCTGGTCTGGTTTGATCTGGTGTGATCCGGTCTGGTCTGGTTTGATCTGGTGTGATCAGGTTTGATCTGGTCTGGGCTGGTCTGATGCAGTTTGATCCGGTTTGATCTGGCTTGATCCGGTTTGATCTGGCTTGATCCGGTTTGATCTGGTTTTGATCCAGTCTGATCTGGTTTGATCCAGTCTGGTCTGGTATGATCTGGTGTGATCTGGTTTTATGCAGTTTGATCCGGTCTGGTCTGGTCTGATCTGGTTTGATCCGGTCAGAATTGGTCTGATCCAGTTTGATCCGGTCCGGTTTGGTTTGTTCCGGTCTGATCTGGTCTGGTCTGGTTTGATCCGGTTTGATCCGGTTTGATCTGGTTTGATCCGGTTTGATCCGGTCCGATCTGGTTTGATCTGGTTTGATCAGGTCTGGACAGGCTTGATCCGGTTTGATCCGGTCTGGTTTGATCCGGTTTGATCCGGTCTGGTCTGCTTTGAACCGGTTTGATCCGGTTTGATCCGGTCTGGTCTGGTTTGATCCAGTTTGATCCGGTCTGGTCTGGTTTGATCTGGTTTGATCCGCTTTGATCCGGTCTAGTCTTGTTTGATCCGGTGTGATCCGGTTTGATCCGGTTTGCTCTGGTCTGATCCGGTTTGATCCGGTCTGGTCTGGTCTGATCCGGTCTGATCCGGTTGATCCGGTCTGCTCTGGTCTGATCCGGTTTGATCCGGTCTGCTCTGGTCTGATCCGGTCTGATCTGGTTTGATCCGGTCTGGTCTGGTCTGATCCGGTTTGATCCGGTCTGGTGAGGTTTGATCCGGTGTGATCCGATTTGATCGGTCTGGTCTGCTCTGATCCGGTTTGATCTGGTCTGATCTGGTTTCATGCGGTTTGATCCGGTTTCTAGCGGTTTGATCCGGTTTAATCCGGTCTGCTCTGATCCGGTGTGATCTGGTCTTATGCAGTTTGATCCGGTCTGGTCTGGTGTGATCCTGTTTGATCTGGTTTTGATTCGGTCTGATCTGGTTTGATCCGGTCTGGTCTGGTATGATCCGGTTTGATCCGGTCTGGTCTGGTATGATCCGGTTTGATCCGGTCTGGTCTGGTTTGAAACCGGTTTGATCCCGTGTGATGTAGTTTGATGTGGTTAAATCCGGTCTGGTCTGGTTTGATCCGGTCTCGTCCTGTTTGATCCGGTCTGATCCGGGCTGGTCTGGTTTGAAACTGGTTTGATCCCGTGTGATGTAGCTTGATGTGGTTAGATCCGGTCTCGTCTGGTTTGATCCGGTTTGATCCGGTCTGGTCTGGTCTGATCCGGTTTGATCCGGTCTGGTCTGGTTTCATCCGGTTTGAACCGTTTTGTTCTGGTTTGATCTGGTTTGATCCAGTTTGATCCGGTCTGGTCTGGTTTGATCCGGTTTGATCCGGTGTGGTTTGATCCAGTTTGATCCGGTTTCATCTGGTTTGATCCAGTCTGATCCGGTTTGATCCCCTTTGATCTGGTTTGATCCGGTTTGATCTGCTTTGATCTGTTTTGATCCGGTCTGGTCTGGTTTCATCCGGTTTGATCCGGTTTGATCTCGTTTGATCCGGTTCGGTCTGGTTTGGCCGGTTTGATCCGGTTTGATCCGGTCTGATCCGGTTTGATCTGGCTTGACCTGGTTTGATCCGGTCTGGTCTGGTTTGATCTGGTTTGATCAGGTTTGATCCGGTGTTGTCTGGTTTGATCCGGTTTGATCCAGTCTGGTCTGGTCTGATGCGGTTTGATCTGGTCCGGTTTTGTTTGTTCCGGTTTGATCCGCTTTGATCTGGTTTGATCCGGTTTGATCTGGTCTAATCCAGTTTGATCTGCTTTGATCCGGGTTGATCCGGTCTGGTCTGGCTTGACCCGATTTGATCCGATCCGAGCCAGTTTGATCCGGTCTGGTCTGGTTTGATCCGGTGTGACCCAGTTTGATCCGGTCTGATCTGGTTTGATCCGGTTTGGTCTGGTTTGATCCGGTTTGATCTGGTCTGGTCTGGTCTGATCCGGTTTTTTCCGGCCTGGTCTCGTTTGGTCCGGTTTGATCCTGTTTGATCCGTTTTTATCCGGTCTGGTCTGCTTTGATCCGGTTTGTTCCCGTTTGATCCGGTCTGGTCTGGTTTGATCCGGTTTGATCCGGTCTTGTCTGGTTTGATCCGGTCTGGTCTGGCTTGATCCGGTTTGATCCGGTTTGATCCGGTCTGGTCTGATCCGGTTTGATCCAGTTAGATCTGGTCTGGTCTGATCCGGTTTGATCCGGTCTGGTCTGGTTTTATCTGGTCTGGTCTGGTTCGAAACTGGTTTGATCCAGTTTGATGTAGTTTCATCCGGTCAGATCCGGTCTGATCTGCTCTGATCCAGTTGGATCCGGTCTGGTCTGGTCTGATCTGGTTTAATCCGGTCTGGTCTGGTTTGATCCGGATTGATCCGGTTTGATCCGTTGTGATCTGGTTTGATCCAGTTTTATTTGGTTTGATCCCGTTTGATCCGGCCTGTTCCGGTTGGATCCTCTTTGATGTGGTTTGATCTGGTTTGATCCGGTTTGTTCTGGTTTGATCTGGATTCATTACGTCTGGTCTGGTGTGATTCGGTTTGATCTGGTTTGATCCGGTTTTATCTTGTCTGATCCGGTTTGATCTGGTTTGACCTGGTTTGCTCCGGTGTGGTCTGGTTTGATGTGGTCTGGTCCGGTTTGATCCTGTCTGGTCCGGTTTGATCTGATTTGGTCCGGTCTGGTCTGGTTTGGTCCGGTCTGGTATGGTTTGATCCGGTCTGGTATGGTTTTGTCCGGTTTGATCTGGTCTGGTCTGGTCTGGTCTGGTTTAATCTGGTCTGGTCTGGTTTGATCTGGTTTCATCTGGTCTGGTCTAGTTTGATCTGGTCTGGTGCGGTCTGGTCTTCTTTGTTCTGGACTGGTCTGGTCTGGTCTGGTTTGATCTCGTTTGATTTGGTCTGGTCTGGTTTGATACGGTCTGGTCACCCTGCCAGGTGGCTCCCAATAGCCGAGGGGGGGAGAGGGGGCGGCTATTGGTCCCCACCTCGCGGGGGTGAGGGCACTCCCTGCCAGGTGGCTCCCAATAGCCGAGAGGGGGGGAGGGGGCGGCTATTGGTCCCCACCTCGCGGGGGATGAGGGCACCACCCTGCCAGGTGGCTCCCAATAGCCGAGGGGGGGAGAGGGGCGGCACACTTTCTGCGATATTGAGAGTGACATCATCCTCTGTGCCTTGGAATATTAAGGACACTATCACGGGGGGAGCGTGTCCATTTTTTGAAATATCAGGAATGAAATTATCCTCTCTTCCCTTGCAAATTAGGAAAGATATCACAGAGTGGGTGTTCACCTCTTGCGATATGGGGATTAATACCATCTTCTCCCGTTCTGGTTATCAGGAAGAGTATCACACGGGGGTGTACAGTGTCTGCGATACTGGGAGTCATATGAACCTGTCGGCCTTGAGATATTAATAAGAATATCACAGGGTGGATGTTCACCCTCTCCCATATTGGGCGTAATATTAGCCTCTCCTCTCCATGGATATTAGGAACAATATCTCAGGCAGGGTGTACGCCTCCTCTTCTATGGGGAGTCATATCATCCTCTCCCTTCCAGGATATTAATAACAATATCACCGGGCAGGTGAACACCGCCTGCGATACTGGAATTATTATCATCCTCTCCCCCTCCGGATACTAGGAACCATATCATAGAAGAGCTGTACCCTCCCTGGGATATTGGGAGTAATATCATACGCTTCTTCCGTGAATACTAGAAGCAATATCACCAGGTGGTTGTCCATTCGTTGCTATATTGGGAGTCATGTCATACTCTTTCCCCCTAGATATTAGAATTAGTGTCACAGCGTGAGTGTACACCTACTGCGATATTAAAACTAATATCATGCTCTCCGTCCCTGGATATTAGGAATGACATCACAGGTAGGTGTACACCCCTTGCGGTATTAGGAGTAATAATATGATTAATTATTAAACATAAATGATCGATTTTAATAATTATCAATGACACTATTAATTAATAGGATACCATTATTAATTATGGATAACTATTTTACATATATGATTATGCACACTTAAAATTATTAATATTAATGTCATTTAACAATATTATCAGTTCTTAATATTCATCATTATTTTATTACCAACATCTCTTAGTATTAATTTAAGCAACATTAATTGCTGATATCATTATTTTATTATTAATAGGGATTTTACTATTAATTATTAATACTAATTGTTAACATTTTTAACCAGTATTAATTTTTACTATATTTTTTGTGATTACTAATATTGATGATTATTAATTTTTATTATATTTATTAATATTAATAATTAATAGATTTGTTCCTGATATCCGGTGGGAGGGGATGATATTACTGCCAACATCGAAGAGAGTGTACACTCAGCGGGCCTGGTGGGAAGCAGTGGGTCAGAGCTGCTGACAAACCTCACGTGGACCCCAGATCGCTGTCTCTGTGAGTTGGGTTTGGGAATTGGAGAGGAGGCCGCATGATTGGTAACGGGAAGACAGCACAGCCTGGCTGGAGGAGTGGGAAGCTCCGTCACGTTTACTGAGGACACAGATCTCCTGCCCGCTGGGCCGGACTCCCAACATAGCAACGAATGGTCAGCCACGTGGTGATATTGAACCTAATATTCACGGAAGAAGCATATGATATTGCTCCCAATATCACAGGGAGGGTACAGATCTTCTGTGATATTGTTCTTAGTATCCGGAGGGGGAGAGCATGATATGATACGCCCCTTGCGATACTGAGAGTAATATCATCCACTCGCACCCTGGATAGAAGGAACAAGATGATCGAAGGGATGTAAACACACTGCGGTAGTTTCAACGTCATCTTCTAACCCTGGCTATTAGGAATAACATCACAGAGGAGTGTACACTTTCTGCAACATTGAGAGTAATATCATCTTCTCCCTGCCGGATATCAGGAACAAGTATATTAATTATTAATATTAATAAATATAATAAAAATTAAAAGTAATCACCGATACTAAAAATGGCAATCAAGATACTAAATATACACACTGGTTAAAAATGATAACGATTAGTATTAATAATTAATAATATGAACACTATTAATAATAAAATAATGATATCAACAATTAATGTTACTTAAAGAAATACTGAGTGATGCTGGCAATAAAATAATAATTAATATCAAAAATTAATAATATTGATAAATAACATTAATATTAAAAATGAATTTTTGGCATCCCTCATCATCTATATAAAATAATTATTAAAAATTAAGGGTAAAATATTAATTGATAGTATTAGTGATAAATATTAAAATCGATACTGGATATTTAATAATTAATTATACCATTGTTCCCTGAGTAATACACTGAGGTGTACATGCCTCTGTGAAAGAGGTCATTATTTCCAGAGGGTGAGATGATAATACCCACAATATCCTAAACAGGCAGTGAGTCCACCATGGCTCCCAATAGCCGAGGGGGGGAGAGGGGGCGGCTATTGGTCCCCACCTCATGGGGGGTGAGGGCACCCCCCTGCCAGGTGGCTCCCAATAGCCGAGGGGGGGAGAGGGGGCGGCTATTGGTCCCCACCTCGCGGGGGTGAGGGCACCCCCCTGCCAGGTGGCTCCCAATAGCCGAGGGGGGGAGAGGGGGCGGCTATTGGTCCCCACCTCGCGGGGGTGAGGGCACCCCCCTGCCAGGTGGCTCCCAATAGCCGAGGGGGTGAGAGGGGGCGGCTATTGGTCCCCACCTCGTGGGGGGTGAGGGCACCCCCCTGCCAGGTGGCTCCCAATAGCCGAGGGGGGGAGAGGGGGCGGCTATTAGTCCCCACCTCGCGGGGGTGAGGGCACCCCCCTTCCAGGTGGCTCCCAATAGCCGAGGGGGGGAGAGGGGGTGGCTACTGGTATATATGTATCTATATGTGTGCATATGCATATACATATTTTTATGCATACTTTATGCATAAAAGTGAGCTAGTATATAATGTAAGCTTAATACATGAAACTTTTCTTTCCTATATAAAATACACATAAACATTTGTGAAATTTTAGTTAAAACAGTCTGACATCAAACCTCATGCTTCTCACAACTCTTTATTAGAAGAAATAAGATTCCTCACAATGACTTATATTTATTTGATGAGAAAATAGTTAAATATTTACATCCTTAAGTTCTTGAAAATTCTGCTATGATTAAGATGTAAAAGAACACAAAATACCTTTATTCATGTAATTAGTTCAGGAAATAACTAATTGTATTTGAAACAAATACAAATCATATCTATGAGACTATCAAAGAGCTATTGACACAAGAAAGCCTAAATAAGTTAATTTACAAAGAGAAAAGCATTTCATAGGTGAACACCCATCCAACATAACTCTCTGGGGATTGGGGCAAACATCATGTTTGAGTTTGGGTCTGTGAAAGAGCTAGTTTTCCACAAACCTTGCCAGATCAAGGAGAGGCCTGCAGAGCTACCGGTACTGCTGGGAGTGAACAGCCTGGATTTTGTAAGAATGACTATCAAACACAGCAACAATTTGCTTATCACCAGAATCCATCCATATACCCAAAATTGTCCTGAAGAAAAAAATGATAATTTGAGTACAGTTGTGCATTCTCATGGTACTTGGAACTAGAAAATCTGCTAGCAACGAATTCAAAGGTAAAACCATAGCCCAAGATCTATAGGCTCAAGCACAGAGATCAAAGAGGAGGAAGCTGCCACTGTGTAGAACACTGCTGATGAAGTCAGAAAGTAAGCTCATTCTTTCTAAAACACAGGCCAAATCCACAGCAACTTGATTCCTGATGAAATCTGAATGATCATCTTCTTGTCTTAGCTGTCAGAAACAATTATTGTTCTCTAGGAAAACCAAACAAACAATAGTATACTTGAAACTCCTCTGTTTTTCTACATACAAAGTTTAATGTAAAATTAAGTATTTTGAAGTTTGAGAAAAAGAAATATAGGACCTATGATCTAGAAAACAAATCAACAGAGTATATCTATAAATAACCTAAATATTAGACCTAATGAAGATTGAAAAAGAAGCTGATATATATATATATATATATATATATATATATATATATATAGTTCAAGAATTTACAGAAAGAAAAGGAAATGATAGATTTATAAAATGTGGTTTCCATCTGAAGAGATGTAGTAGGCAAAAGTCTTCCTTATTCCTTCTTCTAAATGCAACTAGAGACCCTGAACACTATATATGAGAAATATTAAGAAGACCTGAAAAGATAGAGAAATTAGAGCAAAACATCAGGACCCAAGGAACAACATGGTAGCACATTCTCTAGGTTTTGTTTTTGCCTTATATGTGTCATATTTGAAACTGAAGAAGGTAACTTAGAAACACTAATAGGTATAGAATAGGTACCAACAAGCAAATCCACTCCCTACCCGCAAAAAAAAAGTCTGCCTTCTATCGAAAGGACCAGAAAAAATATAGCTTAGCAAGACACAGTAGTTTTAGATAATAATTGGTCTACTGCAGCCAAACACTTGAAAAAAACTGTGGCCCCACCTCCCACTACACTAGCAAATGCCAAGCGGAGGTCCTAGACTTCCGTACTAGTCAAGCTATTATGAGGTACCACAATCCCCAGGCCAAGAGAGTGTTAGAGAAGGCCAAGTAAGAAGCCAGGACTGTCCTCTCTGTCGTTCCAGAATAAGACACTCATTCAGTGTCATAGGAGAGAATGTTGGGAACCTAAACTTCATCCTCATGCAGCAAGTAAACACATATATTTCTACCTCTTTTCTGCTGTAGTATAAGAGAAGACCTAGAAAAATGTCAGGACTTTCACCTCCACCTAGCATAAGGAGGTCCTCCTCTTCCCCATGTGGAATGAGTGGAGTTGCCATTGAGAGCAATAACAAAACACTTTAACCTCTCCCAGTCAGAGAGGTATCAGTGGAGGTCTAGTGAAAAGCTGGATTTTCTATGGCTACCCCTAGTAAAGAGGAGTCCCTCTCTCTTGGTTACCAGTGGAAGCCAAGGGGAGAACATGAACTTCCACTACTACATGGCTGCCGTAAAGTGACACCCTATCTCCTTCCTCTGCTAGAGCACTGCCAGAAGAAGAAGCTAAAACAGAAGATTTTAAATGTAAAACCCCAAACTATAAAAACCTTGAAAAATAACCTAGGCAATACCATTAAGGACATAGGCACAGGCAAAGATTTCATGATAAAGATACCAAAGGCAATTGCAACAAAAGCAAAAAATTGATAAATGTGATCTAGTTGAACTAAAGAGCTTCTGCACAGCAAAACAAACTATCAACAGGGTAAACAGGTCACCTACAGAATGGGAGAAAATGCATCTGACAAAGGTCTAATACCAGCATCTATAAGGAACTTAAACTAATTTACAAGAAGAAAACAACCCCATAAATAAGAGAGCAAAGGACATGAACAGACACTTTTCAAAATGAAGACATATATGCAGCTAACAATCATATTAAAAAACCTCAACACTGCTGATTACTAGAGAAATGCAAATAGAAAACCACAATGAGATACCATCTCACACCAGTCAAAATGGGCTTTATGAAAAAGTAAAAAAATAACAGATGCTGGCGAGGTTGTGGAGAAAAACGATACTTATACATTGTTCATGGGAGTGTATATTAGTTCAACCATTGTGGAAAAGTATGGTGATTCCTCAAAGACCTAAAGATAGGAATACAATTCAACCCAGCAACCCAATTACTGGGTAGGTACCCAAAAGAATATAAACCATACTCTTATAAAGACACATGCACACATATGTTCATTGTAACACTTTTCACAATAGCAAAGGCATGTAATTAACCTAAATGCTCATCAATGACAGGCTGGATAAAGAAAATGTGGTACATATATACCATGGAATACTATGCAGCCATAAAAAAGAATGAGATCATGTCCTTTGTAGGAACATGGATGAGGCTGGAAGCCATTGTCCTCAGCAAAGTAATGCAGGAACAGAAAACCAAATGTTGAATATTCTCCCTTATAGTGGTAGCCAAATGATGAGAATCCTTGGACACATAGAATTGAACACCACACTTTAGGGCCTATTGGAGGGTGGAAGATGGGAGAGGGAGAGAATTGGGAAAAATAATGGGTACTAGACTTAGTAATGTCTGGGTTATGAAACAATCTGTACAACAAACCCCCATGACATAAGTTTACTTATGTAATAAACCTTCACATGTACTCCTGAACTTAAAAGTCAAAAAATAAATAAATAAACGAACAGAATATTTGAACAAGATTCATAGATTCATGTAATAACACTCGTAATATCCAGGTTCCAATGGAAAAAAAAAAAAGTTACTCAACATTCAAGAACCAGAAAGATCTTAAATTGGATAAAAAGAAGTAAATCAATAGATGCCATCACCAACATGACAAAGATGTTAGGATCACCTGAAAAGGTTTTAAAACAGCTATCATAAAAATGCTTCAACAATAATTCAGAACACACTTGAAACAAATGGAAAAATAAAATAGTAAGAAAACACAAGATATAAAAAATGGATTTCAGAATTTAAAACTATAAAAACAAAAATAAAACCCCAGTGGATGGGTTAAACAGAAAGGAGGGATAGAGAATCAATAAATTCAAAAACAGAACAACTGAAATTACTCAATCAGAAAAAAAAAAATAGAGAGAAAATTGATTAGAAAAAAAATGAACAGAGGACTTTCAGTCTGAGCTCTGTCTTACAAAGAACTTGGAAATCATCAATCCTAAACTTGTAAGAAAATATCTGAACAAATTTGAAATCAACCAAACTTTCTTGAATCTATCACAGAACTGAGGTTATGGGGAAAACCACCATTCAGAATCCTCAGTGTCAAATGAGACCTGCTTATCTAGAAAACAAGCTGCTAACACCATAAACTGCCACTAGACTGGTAATTTTGATGAATTGCTTGGAGTTGTGGGTGGAGTGTTATGAGAGTGAAAAATTATATGTACTATCATTTAGGGGTACCCCCACTCTTTCATGGGTTTTACCTCTAAAACCCTACCAGCTTCTCATGGTGAAGATCTCAGAAGGATCTCCTGACTCTGGCAGGGGGAAATGAGTAATCATTCTGAAACAAACTCACAGTTTTCTACACAACACAAACTTATTCTGCAGGAGAAAACCATTACCAGAGCTTTATTTCAGTTGGAGGAAAAGCGTTCTTCCAACCTTAGGCCTCTGTAGCCTTCTGGTTTCACCTGAGGTATGTGGATTGAAAGTGAAGGTTGCCATACCACTAGAGAATAATTGTCAAGGTCAAAGACCAGAGACACAGGCTCACCAAAAGACTGAGGTTGGATCCTAAGTGTATAAAGAATGCTTCCTTCCCCTCACACCTTACAATTTCACTAGCAGGATCCTAGTATAATAACAATGGATTACAGCTTAAGGAGGTATAAGACACAGACTCTGAGGAGTGCTTAAGAAAGCCAAAGTCAAGAAAGGAGAACAAAACTAACAAACAAACAAAATGAAGAAACAAACAAACAAAATCTAGAGCAATGTAAAGCCTCTAGCATCTACGGCTATGACAAACTAAAAAGGAACCAACACCTAGTCAGATTTAACAAAAATTTCATACTAAAATCCTATCTTCCTCAGTTCTCATTAACAACACAATGTTTCCAGGTTCCAACAAAAAATAACAAGTCATGCCAAAAAGCAAGAAAGAAGAATCTAAAGAGACAAAAACCAGTATCAGAACCAGACTTAGATATGACACAGAAATTACAATAACAAAGAATTTAAATAACTATGATTCATTTGTTAGAGGTTCCAATAGAAGAACTGGACTACATGAAATAACATATGGTTAATGTAAGCAGAGAGATGGAAGCTCTGAAAAAGTATCAAAAGAAAATGCTAAAAATTAAAAACCCTGTAAAAGAAAGAAAGAATGTCTTTGATGGGCTAATTGTTAGAATGGGCGTGTCAGAGAAAATAATTTGTGAACTGGAAGATTTATCAATAGAAACTTCCCAACCTTAAATGGCAAGAGAAAATAACATTTTTAAAGAGATGGAATAGAATATTTTAGAATTCTCGGTCAATTCCAGAAGGGGTAACATAGATATACCTGAAAAAGAAAGGGAGAACAGAGCAGAAAAAATATTTAAAGTAATGGTACCAAATAGTTTTTCCAAGAATCACAGCAGACACCAAACAACAGATCTGGAAAATTAAGAGAACACCTGAAGGATAAATAACAACTACAGAAATGTGCATATAGGCATATCATATTCAGACCGCAGAAAATTAAAGACAAAGAGAAAACCTTGAAACACATCCGCCCCACCCCACAACTGCCAAATCCTTATCTATAGAGGAACAAAGATAAAAATTACAGAGACATCACAATCAGAATCTATGTAAACAAGAAGAAAGTGGAATAAAATATATAAAACATAGAAAGCAAAAATCAATCTTCAATTCTATATTCACTGAAATATATCAAAAGAGAGGAAAAAATAAAAACTTTCTCAAACGAACAAAAACTAAGTGAACTTATCATCAGCAGTCCTGCTCTGCAAGAATTCCTTTTTTAATTTATCAGAGTGAAGAAAAATATGTTAGAAATTCAGAGCTACACGAAGAAAAGAAGATAATCAGAGAAGGAATAAATAAAGGTAAAATATAATCTTTTATACTCTATTTACATAGCTAATGCAACATCTTGCAGAAAGCATGTCCCATACATCTATAGCTTCCAAAATGTGCTTGTCATAGGCAATCATAGAAAGAACTGTTAAAAATCTTCTCATATATAAAAACTCTGTTACCAATAATATCATCAGTGGGTCTGCCAAAAAGTCCAGCACTAGTGTGTTTACAAGGGGATTTGAGCAGATCATTTTTCTACATTTTCTTCCAGCAAAGAATATTTCACATGGAGACCTACTGTTAAATAGTTCCTCCCCAGGAGTCAATAACAAAACTAATATATTGAAAATTTTAAAATACTTGGAAATTAGGCAACATATTTACAAATATTACACAGATCATGGAAGAATGTTAAAGGGAAATTAGAAAATATTTAGAAATGATAGGTAATGAAAACATAACATATCAAAATTTGTAGAGTACAGATAAAAAATATTAGAAGGAAAATTCATAGCTTAAAATTCCTATATCAGAAATAAAGAAAGGTTTAAAATCAATAAGGCAAGATTACACTTTTTAAGAATGTAGGAATAAGAGCAAAATAAACATAAAGCTGAAGGAATAAAACAATAGATATCAAAGAAAGTACACATGAAATATAAAATAGCAGTAAGGAAAACCATAAAGCTAAGATTTAAAAAATGTTACAAAATCGATAACTGCAAGCAAAATTGATCAAGGAAAAAAAGAATAGAATATCATAGTAGAACCTACAGATACACAGTAAATAAAAATACAATCACATTTATGCCAACAAATTCAACAATATAAAGGAAACAGACAAATTTGTTGAAAGGCATAACTTAATAAAATTGACACAAGAAAAGAAAGTTAATGGAGTAGTTTAACATCTATTTATAAAATAAATCTATAATATCAAAACTTTCCACAAATAAGATATTGTAGGTACATAGATTTCCTTGTAAATTCTATCAAAACCTCAAGGAATAATAATATCAATCTTAAACAAAATATTTTTGGAAATAAAAGAGGATTGAATACATTCCAACTTATTTTATGAGACTAAATTAACCTAACATAAACATCTGGCAAGGGCATTACAGAAAACAGAAAAACTGGTGAGTATCTCTTATAAATACAGGCATTAAAAATGCCTTAACAAAATATTAGTAAATCAGACTCAGCAAAATGTTATAAGGAAACTATATCATGTACAAGTGTGGTTTGCCCTAGGAATGCACACTAGTTTAAATTTTTAAACTTTTGGCCAGCACAGTGGCTTACGCTTGTAATCCCAGCACTTTGAGAGGCAAAGGCAGGCAGATCACAAGGTCAGGAGTTCGAGACCAGCCTGGCCAACATGGTGAAACCCCGCCTCTACTAAAAATACAAAAATTAGCCAGGCGTTGTGGTGCACACCTGTAGGCCCAGTTACTTGGGAGGGTATTGCTTGAACCTAGAAGGCAGAGATTGCAGTGAGCTGAGATTATGTCACTGCACTCCAGCCTGGGTGAGAGAGTGAGTCCTTTTCAAAAAAAAAAATAATAAACTTTTGGTATAATTAATCTTACAAACAAAGGAGTAAAACATTGAGATGGATATAATTATTCATTAGTTTATATAGATAGATATATACAAACACAAAAGCATTTAGCAAATATTGACAGATGTTAATAATAAAAGTTCTCAGAAAATAAGAAAAGATCATTATTAATAAAAATAAGGACATTTTTAGAAAGTTACAGGTAACATCTTATTTATTAGAGAAACATTCATTAGTCCCTTTCCCCTTATATCAGGAAAAATCCAGGATGTTTGTTTTTACAATGTTACTCAATATTGTACTAGAGGTTCAAGACAGTTTGGTTAAGCAAGAAAAATAAATAAAAGGCATATTGTTTGGGAAAAGAGAAAGAAGATAGTTTTTATTTATAGACATCATAATTAAATGTAGAAAATCCAAAAGGTTTATAATAATCAAGTTTAAGAATACTCAATAATACAATGTTAGAAAATAAAATTGCATGTCTATATGTTAGCAAGAAAAAATTTGCAAGTGAAATTTAAAATACAGCATTATTTTCAATGTCTCAAATTTGAAAACTACGAACTACTTCTGAGAAAATGTTTGAAGACCTCAATAAATATATAGATATATAACTGCAATTTTGTAAATATTTTACCCAATTTGATCTGTACTTTCAATGAAAACTCACTCAAAATGGCAGATGTTTATTGTACTTTTCAAGCTGATATTAAAATTTACTTAGAAATAATAAATATACTTAAATAATAAAATTTACTTAGAAATAAAAGGGCCCAAAATAAACAAAACCATTTCTAATGTTGAATAAAGTTAGATAACTTATAGGATGGTACTAAAACTACAGGTAACACTGTTTTGGGTCTGGCATAAGAACAGACACATAGATTAGTGGAATAGAATAGACGTTCCCAAAATAAAGACACATGTCTGAAATAAACACGCTGGTCTGCAGTTAATTGCATTTTTTTTTTGTTTGTTTTTGAAGAAAGAAATGTCACTAGTGTAGCTAAATAGACTTTAATGAGATTCTTTTCAACAAATGGTCAGGAACCACAAGATATGGGAAAAATTAAATTTGACTCCTACTTTATATTATTCACAAATGTAAACTTAATATGATATATTTGTAACCTGGGAAAGGGAGAACTTACACAAAATACGGAAGGCACTAACCATAAAATAAAATATTGATAAAGTGGACTACATAAAAATATCAATGAAAAGATACCATTAAGAACACGAAAATGTAAGCCATAAACAGGGAAAAAATATTCACAATGCATATATGTGCATGACAAGGGATTCATATCCAGAATAAATATTTTTTAAAACTCCTCTGAACCTGTAACAAAAAGCACATTAAATCCGACTTAAAACTGAGCAAATGTCTTGGATGACACTTAACGGATTTTGAAATATAAATGAAGAAATTTATATTTGAAAAAATATAAATGAAGAAATTTATATTTGAAAAAATATAAATGGCTGATAAATACATGGGAAAAAAAATGTTCAATAGCTATCAGTGAGATACAAATTAAAACCAAAGTGAAATACCATTTTCTACCCACTAGAATGGCTAAATTTACTAATGTTACCATACTAAAGGTAGGAGTGAATTTTGATTAACTGGAATTTTCATATATTGCTGTACAAATAGTTTGGGAAATTACTTAATAGTTCCTTAAGAAGTTAAATGTGTATCTATGCAATGATTTTTAAATTCTGCTTTAATTAACTAATTAATTAATTAATTTTTATTTATTTATTTTTTTTGAGACAATCTCACTCTGTCGCTCAGGCAGGAGTACAGTGGTGCAGTCTCAACTCACTGCAACTTCTGCCTCCCAGGTTCAAGAGATTCTGCTGCCTTAGCCTCCTAAGTAGCTGGGATTGCAGGTGCTGGCCAGCATGGCGGGCTAACTTTTGTATTTTTAGTGGGAATGGGGTTTCGCCATGTTGACCAGGCAGGTCTTGAATTCCTGACCTCAGGTGATCCGCCTGCCTCGGCCTCCCAAAGTGCTAGGATTACCAGCATGAGCCACTGTGTCCAGCCCTTTAATATACTTAACCAAAGTAAAATAAAAAAATATATCAGACTAAAGACCTTCTACATAAGTGACTTTTGAAGCCTTATTTGGAATAGCAATATATTGGAAATAACTCATTTTATCAACGGAAGAATGAAGAGACAAATTTTGATAATTTCACATGAGAATGTGATACTTAACAATAAAAAGGAATGAACTATGGGTGTACTATGGAAGAATTCAAAGCCTTTGTAGGGAGGAAACAAAGTCAAACACAAGAGAGGACATACTATAAGATTCTGTTAATATGAATTTCATAAACAGGCAAAACAGAACTCCAAATAGGATTTGCCTTTAGGAAGAAAGGTTATTATGTAGAATGAGACTTGAGTGAATTTCTGGGGTGATGGACATGTTTTATATTTAAATTGGTGTGTTGGTTACACAATTATATGTACATTTCCAATTAAATTGCCTATTTCAATTTGAACTGCTCATTTTGTGATATATAACTATATACCAGTGTGAAAGAAAGATAAAAAGAGAAAGACATAAAAAATGCTTATAGTTACCACGTTAGCATAAATTTTCTACTTGTTAGGTACTGTTTTTAGATGTCTTATTATTTTAGATAATCTTCATAAGAAACCAATAAGGTGTAAAGCATTACTATTCCCATTTTATAGATGAGGAAACGAAGAGACAGGAGGGTTAACTAGTAGTTAAGAGTCACACAAAGTTGAGATTCAAATCCTAGGAATTCGTTTTGGAGTTCCAAGTTTATGCACACATGTCATCATCATCATCGTCATCATTATTATCATCTTTTAAGAGAACCTTGACTACCACTAGTGTTGTGAAAAATCACTGACTTTAAATGTGTGCAGAAGCTTTATAAAACAATATCATGATCTGAACCCATAATCTCTTCCTAGTTATTTCCATCTTCACTCAAGACCTAAGTATCGTTTATTCACAGTTCAAGTGGTATTTCTTACCCATGTCCAAGTAATTGTCCTGCTTCATATTTGTCTCAATAGTATCTCATTTGCAATGTAGTATGTTCCCCTCCCAGCTCCTCACTGCAAACCTGGGCCTCTTCTAATATTTTCTATTTTTGTGAAACTTCATATATGCATCCTGTTATGTGAGCCAGGAATTGAAGAATCCATTCAACATATGATAAATATCATTGAGTTCATACTTAATATTATATACTTTTATTTTCCCTCATTAAAAAAAAAGTAAACAAGATAGGCAAGACCTCCATTTGAACAGAGCTTATGTGAGTGGAGATAATAGACTAATTGACAATAAGTATGCAAAGAAAACACACACACACACACAGATATATATATATATATAATATATATATATATATACACATATGATATATATATATGATATATATAGAGAGAGATACAGATATATAGATATAATATATATATCTATTTTATATATATATTAGTGATAGGGACTCTGCAGAAAATTACAGCTAGTTAACACAAAAGAAAAATTCAGAATGGGGCAGGGAGTCAAAGAATGTCTCTATGAATGACAAGAATGAGCAAACACGAATATCAACATAAAAATTTTGTGATAGATAGAACATTTGCGCAAAATTCCTGAGGTGAGATCAAGCTTGGCATCTTTGAGAAATGGAGAGAGGGGCAGTGCTGCTAGGGTAGGTCAGAGAAATACAGTGGATGGTGCCAGGGAGGCAGGCAAAGCCTGTTGGAACACAGAACTTCATGAGTCGGGGAGAGGAGTTTGCTTTCTACTCTAGGAAAAGTGGAAAACCACTGGAAATCGATGGCTCACCACTGTTCTTAGGAGAAAGGCAACATTTCTAAAGGGCTGATATTTTACACCTGTTAAGATGTGCTGTGTTGTTGCATCCTCTAGCTTTGTTTTGCATCATACTCTTGCTTGAAATGCTCTGATGCAGTTGGCTACGTTTTAGTTCCTAGAATCACTATGGTTCCTCAAGCCACAATGCATTGAGCCATGCTGCTTCTTTTACTTAGGATAACAAAATTTTCAAACAAATGAATGGGTCAGATTTGGATATTGTAAAATTGTGACTTGCACTGATTTCTGAAATAAAAAAATAGCTGGGGAACAAAAAAGGAAAATAGAAGCCTTCCTCCCAACCTCACTTCCACATTGAAGACTTAGATCCCGTGCCACCAAAGATTCTAGGTCAGTCTTCCTCCTGAAGGAAGCCTCTATTTATGGCCAGAGAACTGTTTCCTCCTCTGGGCCTCACTACTTATTATATACCAGATCAGACAATTCTGTGTTTAAGGCCACACAGTCTGAGACAGAAGGTGATCTCTCATGGTGCCTTTTATTCTGAGTTAAGTCATGTAAAGTAAAACAAAGGAAAACCAAAATGAGCACAGACAGCTGTATGCTCTAGAGAGAACAGTGTTTACATGAAAAAAAAAAAAAAGATGTACAGATTTCTTCAAATTATGACCAGAACAAGGCTATGAAACAATGTAAAATCCTCGCATCAAGGCAGCAGAACTACGTGATATAAGTACTTAATACAAAGTGGGGAAAGTAAGGCCTGAGCAAAACTTATCTAAATAATATAACTTAAAATCTCAGAAACAAACATCTGTGGAAATAAAGAAAGCATAGAGGGACAATCAGCCACCTCTTAATCAAAATAGATTTCTACTGCTTTAGAATTGTACACATTGGAGGGTGGGGAAAATGAAAATTAAGAAGAAAAATATAGAGACTTATAAGATATTCTGTAACATGAGCATGGAACCGTTTTCCTAAAATAAGCAGAAGGAAGAGCTATAAAAAATATTTACTACAGGATACATCAGTATAGGTAAGACTACATTCAGTTTGAGTTTTCAGAAATATTAAGAAATAATAGTCTGCCTAAAATAAAGTACCAAAGATTAAATAAAAAGAGAACTGGTTTATATATGCAACAAATGCTAAGAAACTAAAGATGTAAGCAGAAAACATAGTTTCATAAGAGTTAAGAAAGAACAGAATCTACCATACACAAAAGAAAAATCCACAATTTGGAAAATAGACCAAAAATATCCTTAAATACAATAGCTATGAAAAACATGATGAATATCAAAAGCAGAGAATATATCGAGAGTATAGTTCTAAGTCATGGATGAACTACATTTTAAGACATAAACTGACATAAAGAAAACAGAAACATGTTGTGATATTCAAAAATATTTCCATGATGTTTTACTTTTTTTAAAGTAAACTGTTGACTACAGGAATTCACTGTACTCTTGGTTCAAATAATACTAAAAGAACACCCATTTGACATATTTTAAAGAAGTCTTGAATTTTGATTATAAAGAAAAAATAAACACACATATATAAATAATGAGACCACTTTTAGGTAAAATTAATGTAACCCTGGTTCATCTTAAACTCATTCAATCCTGCTTTATTTTTAACTTGTCATTAATGTAGAAGGGCAATGTGAAAAGATTTTTGGACATGCAAAATTAGAACACAGAATAACAAATGATCTATGTAATCTGCCCTGAAAATGCACTAATTGAAAATATAAACTATGAAATAGAGAAGAATGGATTTATAGAATGGCATAAGCCCTGATTCTCTCTCTCCATCTTTGTGATGGCTATTTTATATTAAGTTTAGATTACTTATTAATTCAACAAATACTTTTGCACACCAATGTGCCAGGGGATATACTAGCATATCATAATGCTAGTATGAAGGACAAAAATATTTGACAATATGGGAATGAAATCACAAAAAGAAAACATCATTAATGATTCTTAAAGGTTGATGTCCCCCCAAAAAATTAATCATAATGACTTGAGTGTATATACTCAGTTCATATTTCATTGAGAGAAATTGGAGAGCAAGAGAATACTATACTAGATTCTTCATTTTACATTGAGAGAGTTGTAAGTAATGATATTCATCCTGAATATGACAACTTTGAAAATAAATTTAGTCATTTGTAGTATTTTAAACTCTACTATATAAACTCTAAATCATTTAAAAAATGTAAAAGCCAATATATACCTATATAATTAATGTGACAATTAATGAAAATAAATAGCATAAATACTAATACATAAAAATAACATACCAAATATCAACACATGTAAAATAATTAAACTTCCCATTAAGAGAGAACATCTATCTGGTTTGGACAAAAGCAATATATGTTTTAAGAATATACTGCTTATATGAGAAACATCTGAAGCTGAAGAGTCAAAAATAAAAATAAAGTGATATGTAAATGCAGTTTTGAATGTAGAGTATTTCATTGTTTTTTTCTGTGATGTGTACAAGAACAGATATAGGTAAAGAATATGCCAAAATATCTGTACCAGTTTGCAGTGCAGCTGATTTTTATTTTATGATTTTTAATTTTCTATATTTTTCCTTTTTCCATAAAGGTATATATTCTAAGATTAGAAAAAGAGAGGTGAAGATTTTATTTTAAAAAACAAAGATCTCCAGATCATTTACTATTTTGTTTTTGTAAAATATTTCTCTTCTTGCTTGCTTAATTAACTAATCGGTCAGCACTTTGTTATTTTAGCAAAGATGAATAAATCTGGGAATTAATGACTATGAACAAGGGAATATTCTTACATATTATGACCTTGACTTTAATGTGTCTCTAGAAACATGGGATATTAAATGAGTTGGAATTTGTTTATTTTTCATCATTTGAAGGAATATTCATTCTTACCTGATCTACTTTTCCCACAATCTCTTGAGATTTATAATTCTAATTTCATGTTAGTTGACAGCTCTGAAATGTTTATTTCATTTGGAAAGGGTGCATACATAGCAAATGTTAAAATATGACAGATAAAATATCATAATTACAGCTTGAATTTAAATTGTAAAATCGTTATTTTAATCATATTTTATAAGACTATTTTAACCAGTCATCGGCTTCCCCCTCTTCCTCTGATTCCTGTGTCCACACAGCACTATGCTCCAGCTGGGGCAAAGGATTCTTTTGCTTCAAAGCATTTTTGATCATTTATAATCTCACTTACCCAGAACTAACTGCTTAAAAATCCCTTACACATTTTCCTTTTACTAAGTTCCACTTGAGGTTTACCATTGCTTAGAGACTTATTTTTGCTTCTCTTCTCCTCTCTCCATGAATTCTTCCTGGCCCCTCTCCACTCTATTTCTGACATATTTTAATTCCTTGTCTCTTTTTAATGTTGAGAGATTAAATTCAGCCTTAGCTTTGCTCCACAGACATGCATATCCCAATTGATGCCAAAGCTCAGAAAAGCAAAGAGGCTTCTAATGAACAGTAGTATCTGAATGAGAAGCCATTGTATTAAGCATACATTCTGGAGTCTCATTCCCCTCTTCAAACACAAATATTTCCTCCTAATATGTAGTATGCCCTCCCCAAAGGCAGTTCAGATGAATTAGGATTTTTCTATATCTTTACACCACTTTAATATATCCTAGTGGTGCTAAAAATGTGGTCTCCAAATAGCATCAGCATCACCTGTGACCTCATTAGAATGCAGATTCTTGGGCCCTAATCCACACCCACTGAATCAGAAATTCTAGGAGTTTCTCTGTTGATTCTAATTGCATCAAAAATTAAGAACTACTTAACATAGTCTGCAGCAACATAGAAAAAAGTAATATGTATAATCTCAAAATGAATTTTTATGTGATTAGGTCACATTTAGAATGGCAGAATAAGGATGGGAAGGGGGATGTGGCAGTAGGGGATATCTGCGTGTTCAAAATCCAGTCCTGGTCATGCTCCTGAACTTGCTTCATCCCTAGTTTTGATATTCAATAACTCCTTGAGCCAGTTTGTACTACCCCCACCTTATTCTGCCAATCACATTATTTACCTTAATTAATTGCTAGATGTCTGCACAGCTGGCCTGGATTTAAATCTGCGCCATCCAAACTTCCCTGTGGCTTTCCATGTACAGAGTTCAGCCTATGCTAACGTGAGACTCACCTCAAGGTGACTGCTCAAGGTATCCTTTCATCCTGTCCCTGATTCCCCGTTTCTAGAGCCTCACACCACCTGATATGCTGCTCATTTCAATGTTCTAGTATAATTTTCCTAATCCTAATAAAGAATTTTATCCTTGTAATAATGTAGTGCATGTTCATCACAAACACAAAATGGCCTCCTTTTGCCAGTTCAATAACAGAGAATTAGTCTACATTTTTTTTTTTTTTTTTTTTTTTGAGACGGAGTCTTGCTCTGTCGCCCAGGCTGGAGTGCAGTGGCCGGATCTCAGCTCACTGCAAGCTCCGCCTCCCGGGTTTATGCCATTCTCCTGCCTCAGCCTCCCGACTAGCTGGGACTACAGGCGCCCGCCAACTCGCCCGGCTAGTTTTTTGTATTTTTTAGTAGAGACGGGGTTTCGCCGTGTTAGCCAGGATGGTCTCGATCTCCTGACCTCGCGATCCACCCGTCTCGGCCTCCCAAAGTGCTGGGATTACAGGCTTGAGCCACCGCGCCCGGCTAGTCTACATTTTAAATATAGTTGGATTTAATGAATGTACTTTTTTTCCCCTTCCTAGCTAATTACCACAACCAATGACAGATTTGGGCCAGATTGTGAAGAATCTCGAAGGAATTACATTTTGTCCTATATGCAATGGTAACAGCTGAAGAGTTTGATAAGAGAATAGAAGTTGTCATGGAGATGAGAGGGTAAGAATTACCTGTGGTCGACAATGTAGAGGCCTTTGAATTAGACTAAGAGATTGCAATAAGGGTTAATAGTTTGGTCTAAGTTGATATGGTAAAGATTCAGGTAAGTGGATACATTTGAAATTTATTAAGGAGAAAAAGATATAGGACTCTGATTTAGGTAGAATAAGGGGGAGGTGAGGAATGGGGTAGAAATCCCCAAGATAGTTCTCAGATGTCTGCCTTGTATTAGTGGATGATGATGGAATCATTCAACGAAATAAGAAACCCTGGAAAAGAACCACATTATAGGAGCTGGGTAGGGAATACTGTTATCCCTTCTTCTTTCTTCTGCAACAACCACCTAACAGGTCTTTTTGTATATTTTTATTAGAGAGAGATGCAGTCATACTGTTTTTACTGATTATTTACTAGATATAAAGTTTTGATGTATTACATAGTAAGCATATAGTCTCTCTTGTCATCCTCAAGACAAGTTTCTAAAGTAGTTGTTTCTAAGCCAAGCCTCACAGAAAGAAAACTGAAACACAGTTTTAAATGGCTTGTTCAAAATCACATAGTTAGTAAGTGGTACAATTCAAACTTTAGACTTCATGCTCTAAATTTTTGTACATCTGCCTCCTTAAAATACACCCCCACTCCAAAGAAAGTGAGAATCAATGTCCATTCATTGCTGCTCAGACTAAATCTGTTATTGGACTAACTCACTCTAACTCTAATATTGGAGTACTTTCCTGTAGCATATATCTTTTCTGAGTATAGATTCTTGTCACTAGTATCACAAAACAGGTATTAATATCTTTTTCTATAATGCTTATTCTATTAGATTCTTTCATACTATACTTCATCAATCAAAAACATGCCTTTTTGCCCCACATTTTAATACCTGTAAGTCAATATTTCTTAAAATTCATTGCATAAAAAATCGTGTCATAATTAAATTGGCAGCTATTTTTTCTTAGCAGTACATACAATTGATACATCTTACAACTAATGCCATCTTAGATTCTTTGAAATAGAATATATATTTTTTTAATTTCCTGACTTTACAATCTTTAGAGATACTCATATATTGGGATTAAATAAATTGACAGCTTATGTGATTGAGACACTATAAACATGTGAGACACTATAAACCCTAATGCTACCTGGCAAAGGATCATGTTTCCCTAATTCAACCATTTCTTCACTCTCTAGACTTATTCATAACTTTCCTCTCTCCTCAAACTTCTATTTATGTGTATCCTATGTGCATTTTCAATTTTAGTAAGAAAATTGAGTAACGAATATTCTGAAATTAGTACTCTCTGTTTGCAAATTGCGTATTTTATTAGTTGTGGTTCAATATACACTCATTAATACTTTTGTCTTGCTTGTTCTCTCAGTTATTGAGGAAAATAAGCTAAAATCTCCATTGACAGTTATAAATGCTTCTATTTCTTGTTTTTATTTTTTACTTTGCATAAAGTTATGATTTTCATTTAATTTTTACTGGGTATATTTAAGGCTATGATTTATATGTATATGCTGTTATTCTATATTCCTGTGAATTGAAATGCTTCTTATAGTCTTTTAATTTTAGTATTAATTGATATATATATCATACAAATATTGACATGATTAGGTTTTAATCTACCATCCACTATTTTCCATTTCTCCCATCTGTTTCTTGTTCATTGCTTCTTGCTTTGTTGCTGCTTTTTAAATACTTTTTATTATATTTTCACTATTGAATTTTTTATAATGGCAGACCTAGTAATTACCTATAATTTAATTATCACATAATATTTCATGTAAGATATAAAAACCTTAACCTATTGTCTCCATTAAGTTCTCATATTTTGTGATATTACTATCACATAATTTACCCATACATATGTCATAAATCATGTAGTATAATACAGGTTGAGCAGCCCCAATCTGAAAATCTGAAATTCAAAATGCTCAAAAAGCTAAAACTTTTTGAGAGCTGACATAACATCATAAACGGAAAATTCCACACATAAGTACTTTAAAGCAAACTGTACTTCATGAACAAAATCATTCAAAATATTACATAAAATTGCCTGTAGGCTATGTGTATAAGTTATGTATAAAACCCAGATGAATTTTGTGCTTAGACTTTGGCCCCATTTTCAAGATATCTTATTATGTATTTGCAAATGTTCTAAAATCTGAAAGAATCAGAAATTTGAAGCATTTTGGATAAGAGATACTCAACCTGTATATACAATTGTACTAATCTGTTCAGGCCACAATAACCAAATCTCATAGACTTGGTTGCTTAAACAACAGAAATCTGTTCTCAAAGTCCTGAAGTCCAGGAAGTTCGAGATCACAGGTCCATCATGGCTAGGTTCTGGTAAGGGCTCTTTCTGGCTTGTAGATGGCTGCCTTCTCACTGTCTTCTCACATAATGGAGAGAGAGGGAACAAGCTCTTTGATGTCTCTTTCTCTTGTTATAAGGCCTCTGATTCTACCTTATCTCATCCTAGTTACCTCTTCATCTCTAAACACCATCACCTTGGGGGGTAGAGCTTCAACATATGAAGCAAGACATGGTGGGAAGTGAAGATTTCACTCTATAGAAACCATATGGTATAATATAGCTCTTTTTTGCTTCATTCAGTCAATTATTATTTGCATAATTTAAGAACAGGGATAAAAGATAGTTTTGTTTGTGTGCTAACATATTTATAACCTCTGCTATTTATTTTACCAGTAGATCTGAATTTCTACTAAGTATTATTTCTCTACAACTTAACTTCATTTAGCATATCATGTTGTATAGTTGTTCTCCCAACAAACTCTCTTTTCAACTTAGCTGAAAATTTCAAGCATTTTCCTTAAGGCAATTTTTACTGGATATAGAATTTTGGACTAAGCCTGTTTTTTGTTTCTTTTTTCCTTTTAGTACTTTAAATATAGCGTTCATTTTTTCTTTCTGATAAGAAATCAGCCATCATTTGTTTTTGTAATACTGTAATATATAATTTGTCTTATTTTCCTCCTATGGCTGCTCTTAAAATTATCTTCTTATATTTGGTTTTCAATGTATTTTTTTTTAACCTGGAATGTATTTTTTTAAACCTCTTAATTCTGAAGGTCAATGTTTTTAATCAAATGTGGAAATTTTTCACCATTATTTTTCAATTTTTTTCCAACTTATTCTATGTTTTATTTCTGGATTTAGATTGCTTGGTATGGTCTCACAGGAAACCAAATAACAATCCATTTTTCTTTCAATCTTCTCTTTGTTCTTCAGCTTGGGTAATTTCTATTGATCTATCTTCAAGTCCACTGACCTTTACTTCTGGCATGTCCAGTTTACTATTTATATAATGTAGTCATTTTTTCTAAATTATGATAAAGTAGTTTTCAGTTCTATAATTTCCATGTGGTACCTTGTTTTTCAGTTTCTATTTCTCTGCTAAGAATCCTCAGCTTTTCGCACATTATGTCTATATTTTCCATAGTATCTCTTACATGTTTGTAATAGCTGTTTTAAAGTCCTTGTACTAATTTTATCATCTGAAAAAAATTGTTCTTGGTTTTTACTGACTGTTCTTTCTATAGATTACTTGTCACGTTCTTTTTTCATGTCTGATACTTTTTACTTGTATGCTGGAAAATGCACATTTTATAGAGGCTTGATTATGTTGTCTTCCTCTAAAGGTTATTTTGTTTAGTTATGGCAGGCAGCTTACCTATTTGGGGATTCTCTTGATTTTGTCAAAGACTTGGCTATATGCTTTGTTAGGACTATATTTTGGTTCATCCTTTAGCCCTAGATCATGACCCTACTTCTGGTGCATAGTCGTTACTCTTAAGGTATAATTTGTATGGTTTCTCAACTGGATGCCTGAGGTACTCAGCAATTCTCTCCACATCTTTTAACCATAAACAAACTTATTGTATATCTGAGCTACTTGCAGCTTGTTAGATCTTGCAGAGGTTTGTTCTCTGAGTGTACAGGCCACCCCTGGACCAAACACCATAGGGAAAACTCCACACAGGTCTCAAATGCCTTCTTTTGCTCAGCAGCCCTTCTTCACGTACCCCACTCTGCAGTCACCTCAGATGCTTCAGACTTTTGGGCACCACCTCCATGCTATACTGTCAGAGTTCCCCAGGGAGAAAGCCAATAGGAGCACGAGGCATAATTTGTGTTTTACTTCTTTGGAGAATCACCGATCTCTCTTGTTTGTTGTCAAATGCCTGAGTATGAAGATGAGTTTGATACCAGTTAATCTACCAAGGCTGAAAGACAAGTCCTGAGTCTTCTCTCGAATTGTATTTTTTTAAACTGTCATCTTTCATGCCTTTGTTTTAAATTTTGACTATATTTAGCATTCCATAATCTTCTAATTTTCTGATTCTAAACTTTTGGGACTTTTTCATAGCCCTGATTCTCTAGAAGGAGAGGCTGAGTTGACGATTGTGTTAAAGTGATATATCAAGGGAGGACTCTCAGGAGAAGACATGGGCATAGCACGTTAGAAAACGGAACAAGCCAAGCAAGAATGTGGTTTTGCTGAAAACTAACTTCAGCCTGGTCCTATGAGAAGTACTAGAACATGGACTAAACCATAGAGTTGTTCTGCACCTTGAAGAAAATGCTCTAGGTTTATTTGCCCTCATGTCAGTCTGGGATGACTGTTCTGTGCAGTAGAGGTGGGAATGTTGGAATAGAGATTTATAATCTCCCAGACAAGTTTGCTCCTATTTAGCTGAGGAAAATTTCTTCAGTCAAAGAGGAGCCTCTAAGTCTTTAGCAGTGAACATTCACCTTGCTGGTGAAGAGAATCTGAGTAGAAAAAAAGAGGTTACAACCAACTATCATCTTGGAGATCAAATAAATAATTTTTAATGTAGTAGCTATAAATAAATTTTAAATAAAAGGCAACACTAGGATTTAGTGTTAGATACTTTTATATAAGAAGCAGCCTTTTCAGTTCTAAGCTTATTTTATAGGGTTGAGTTTGCTGAAAAGGTAGAGTGTTACCATATATACCTTGTGAAATATATTTTTACAGGCCTCCCTATAAACTATATCTCTAGTTAACCTGAGAACTAAATTATTCTAGTCAAAATGGCTTATTTTATCTAAAAATACCTAAACTATCTAATATTAGTCACTTTAGTTAAATATCAGGGAAAGCTTTACATTTCTTTTTAAATTGAATTAAGTTTTGAATTTTGATAATTTCCAATTCTGAGGTAAAAATATCTTAGAAAAGTGATAACTGTAATAATTTAAAATTAGTAATTTGTATTTTTACAAGGATAGTAGAATCATGAATTTTCTTTGACCATAAACTTGTATTGCCTCTGTAAAGAAAGAAATGAACTCTAGAGAAACTTTACTCATCATCTTCCAAGTGGTATATAACTTTATTTCTATTAGTATGTCACTATGATTATCATCGTGGTTGGTAATATTTGAATCATCTACTTACCATTTTTTTCATGTATTTTTAGTAGTTATGAGTGGACATTTCCTTTCTAAATACAATTTGATATTGAATATTTTGAAAAATCTCAGTTAATTTTTTACCTTTAACATTGTAAAATTGAAAGTATTTGTTCAAAATAAATGATTATTGCTGATGTTTATTATTTACTGAGCATTCACCAAGTTGCATGCAATGCTTTTTCTATTTTATTTTTTCCTGTAGAAATGGAAATCATTCTCTTCAACTTTAGCCAGCAAGAAAGAAATCTCACCAAGGATGTATGAATTTATGCATACTTACAATCTTCTGAGGATGATCTATAAGGCCTGTTTTCAATTAAAGTGCAGAAAATGCCCTGTATAACGCATGTTCTGTCAGAAAAGTGACATGGAAAATGAATACTAACATTTTATGAGGCTGTTACATCACCTCATATTGAAAAGGTAGGTCAATCAATCAGTCTTTGAAAAAAAAATGCTGTGACTCATTTTATGTAAAACACTGCACTACATGTTTAAAAGGAAACAAAATAGGGAAACTTACTTCTTATAGCTTTTGCATTGCAGTTGGTGACATCCTGGCATGGTCGGAGCCAGAAAAAAAGAGGAAAAAAGTACCTCTTTCAAATACCTTAGCCAGAAGAAATAACCCTTATAGAAAGAGAAATTAATGAGAAGTTGAATAAAAGAAAGAAAACCTAAAAACAAAAAGTGAGGAGGGGAAGTGACTTTCATTATTATCTACTTAGGATATAAGTAGAGGGATTCTTCGTAGAGTAAAAAAGTCATCAATCTATCAGATGAGAGAAAAAAAGTATGTAAAGTAAGTTTCACAAAATCAGCAAATCATCACACACCCTCAGGCTTGACAATATAACTCTAGGAATTTTCAGATTTTGAATCTGAAAATAAAGACTGTAGAAGGCAGAACGTTACATAGCTATTAAGGGGATTCACAAGATGGGCACTCATAAGTTTAGCCCTATAGCCGCTGTGATTTATATTGAGAGGCTTCTGCAAACATTAACCCACTTCCCACTGAGGAGTCTTGACAGATTCAAGAATAAAAATCAAGGATTGGTCAATTGTCATTCTCACTCCTTCTGTGATAATTCGCTTGGATTGTGCAGACCCATACGTAGAGCTTAGCAGGAAAGACGCTGTGGTGAGCACTTGAAATTGAAATGTTTGAAATTTCAAAGTAGTTAAATGAAGATGAGTTAGCCTGGCCTCATTTTCCTGGTCGATAAAGGCTTTTCAGAGAGTGAAAGCCTGTGTTTCAGCAGTGTATTCTACGTAAATAAAAGAATCTTCACATAAGACATCTGTTTTAATTAAAGTTGAAAAATGAAATGCTTCATTGAAAAAACAAAGCTATCTCTTTTCTCAGCTTTCTAGTCTGTAGGTACATCCCAGAATTTAAAAGCAGAAATGTCTAAGTGGGAACAGCAATCCATTGGTAGATTTTTCCAGACATTTGAAATATCGAGGTTCATTTATATTTGATTATGCTCACATGGCAAATGCTCAGTCAACTCTTTAAGGAGCAAAAGTGTCTCCTAAGAACTCTACCAGAAATAAAAGTAAGTCATCATTTGTTAGCTGTATTGTGTTTTAGGCAGCTAAGAACTGAGGACTTTGTTCTTATAAGATGTGGAATAGACTCTGCCAGGTGGTCAGTGACAGGTCAAGAGAATATGGGAGCTGGATATCCCATCCGAGGAGCTAAGAGAGAAAATAGGGTTGTGCCCAGCCTGCATCCTTAGAGAATGCAACAATCAAGCCTAGAAAGAGCAAAATTAACGTAGAAATGTAAAGAGAGGGTCAGAAAAATGCAGATAACGTGTAGGCCAGGATCTCAGAAATAGGAGGAGAAGGGTAGAGAGAGGATATGAAGCTACTGCTGGAATGTCTTGCCTGCTGAGACACGCATCAAATTCCAAAGGGCCAGGGTAGATCAGAGGTAGGAACTCCATATACAGAGGTAACAAGCTAGATTGAAATCTGTGAAAGTAGATGACCTGGAAAGTCTTCAACTATGACACATTATATATCCTAGTGAGAAAAACTGAAAAATGTTTGTAGTGCCTGGTATAGAAATAGATTTCAGAGTATTTTGTTATTGTTAAAATTATTGCTTGCCAAATTATCTTCAGTACATGTCAGCCTCCTTTTGCTAGTTGCGTTACATATTTTATTTAAAAATAAACAGTACTCTTTAATATGCTCTAAAAAATGCCACTGCTTATGATCTTCTTCAGTATCCATTATTGTAGCAGTTATGTCTGCTATGATAGAACTATATTCTTGGATATGATACCTATTTTGCCATCTACTGGAAATGACTTCAAATTACAGACAGACATACCAGAGCAGAGAGGATATTGCTAAAATAATTCAGCTCTCTATGAAATTTGAAGTGAACAAAAGTTGTAAAAAATAAGCAGAGTGTGATAACTGCCTTCATTCCTTTTTTTTTTTTTTTTTTTTTTTGAGACAGTCTGGCTCTGTCTCCCAGGCTGGAGTGCAGTGGCCGGATCTCAGTTCACTGCAAGCTCCACCTCCCGGGTTTACGCCATTCTCCTGCCTCAGCCTCCGGAGTAACTGGGACTACAGGCGCCCGCCACCTCGCCCGGCTAACTTTTTGTATTTTTAGTAGAGACGGGGTTTCACAGTGTTAGCCAGGATGGTCTCGATCTCCTGACCTCGTGATCCGCCCGTCTCGGCCTCCCAAAGTGCTGGGATTACAGGCTTGAGCCACCGCGCCCGGCCAACTGCCTTCATTCCTAACTGATCATAGCCTGTGTGAATTTCTTCATCCAATGTGTCTGATGTGATTTTTTGTTGGTGCAATAAACACCTCATCACCCGATTGCCCTAAATGATCTATTTTTGACACAAAGGGAACTCCAAACTTTTATTACTAAAGACAAAGACAAGTTTGAATTTATTCCATAAAGAAAATTACCAGTACTTCTTAAATTGATGTTTTATTCTAAACATTGATATTCTGATGCTGTGTATTCTCATCATTCTTTTTATGATGTTTACTCAAAGCAAATAAAAAGGAAATGCCATGTATCATAAAAATGATAATTTAAGGCAAATGCACAGATATTTGAAAAGTAAGGAAATGCAATATAATGCATCAAAATATAGATTTTAAAATTCCTTTCTTTTTGCTGCTAATAAATCGGGCCCAGAAAGATATGGTGATAAAACCACAATTGTGTGGTGATAACATTTAGTATACAAACAGCAAGCTTTGGAAAGTGTATAATTTAATCTCAACTACACAAAGCCTTTTTAGAGGGTTTGATTTTCATTAATTTTTCTTCTGATAAGATCTGGGGTAACTGAAAACAATTTTTAAAAAATCAAATTAACAGTATTTTGGTAACAACAATATATGGTACACATTTGTCTACAAAAGAAATGGGATTTCATGTTATTACAAAACTGTGCTAGTTCCAAATAAAACTCATCAAAAATGCTTTCCTCATTATATTAAACTTTGTTTCACATAATAAAATACAACCATTAGAAAGCTTAGTATATCAGTAATTTTATAGTTTTCTTCATGAAAAATTGACAAATGATAAGATAGCAAAAAGCTCAATATCCACCATCTATCCACATCTGTAAACATTACAGAAGTGATTTGTATTCACAACAATACTATGTATGCCCCTGCCTTCTGATCTTTGAATTATGCTTCTTAAAATATATTGAATCAATCTTGAAGAATTACATGATGGCAAAGATCCTTGAAAGTGTATCCGATTCATTCTTTTGGCTTCAGCTGAAAAATGCATAAAAGTCCTGCTAGACAGGTGAGTCTTATTATTCAATAACTACACAGTAGCAGAATCCACAAATTCTACTTCAAATAACTCCATTCTTGAATCCAATGACCTTTGCTATTAAGGCCGTCCTTAATATATGTGACTGGGTTTCTGCTACTATAGCTTAAGTTTATTTTTCCAGTGGAGATAAAGAGCAATATGATGATGCTGTATATAGGATTTTATCTGTGATTTCTGTGAAATGATATCTAGTCATAAGATATTTAGTCTCACTAAAAATACCTTTCATGTTAAAATTAATGTTCAAATATTAGATTTATATCATAGGCTAGTCTCAGTTTTCTCTTTTAAGAAATACATATGTTCACTTATCCACATAGATCCTATTCTATATTACAGAATTATTGTTTTTAAGCTTAATCAAGAGAGGTTCAATGTCTTGTTCCAGTTTTGACATTCTAAGAAACACATTATGAGTTATTTACCCAGGTTTCAGCATATTGATTTTCTTTAGCATTTTGGTTTCAATTTTCTCTGTAGCAAGAGGACAATAGACTCATTACCTCAGGAGATCTACCCCTGGCCATATGTTAGTTAGTATTACAGAAAAACCCTGGAGTAATATTCAGCTAAAAAGTTTGACTTGGAGAGAAAAAAGTTGGAATGTCTTTCTAAAGGCTCTACTTGACTTCTCAAAATCATGAAGAAAGGAAGTAGCAGTGTCTCTTAAATATTCCCCACTGCCATAGAACACTGATCCTGAATAGGGGTCTGATTTATACCTGTAATTGCTGTATTTCAGGAGGGAGAATTAAGCTTAATGTTATAGTTCAGTTGAACTAAATTATCATCAGAGCCTGTAAACATAGCTTCTAGGTACGTCCCCTCAAACCTTTCACTGGTACTTGTGTCCACATCATGTTTTGTAGTCTTCTTTTCTGACAAGTGATTTCAGTTCTAAGAAAATCAGTTTACCTTCCCTAACCAAATACAAATTTTGAGCTGGCCTGGTAGGTAGAAACTCACTCCAAGTGATTATTTTAAGAGATCAATAATGTCATACGGTTTGTAACAAGATCCTTTCTGTTTTATTCTGTACCCTTTCTATTACCCTTGGTTTAACTGTGTGTAATCCAAATGCAAAAGTGCTTAGGAGGGATGATTCTGAGTTATACCACAGATCCAATCCAATTGGAATAATAGAAATCACTCACTAAAACATTTATCCAATGAATGGATTCATCCAATAGCAAGCCTTTCTTTAGCATGTTATATGCAATGCATTTTGCTCAGTGTCACAAATTCTAGTAAGAGAATGCATGTGTTGGAAAACAGTTTTAACCTAAACATATTGAACAACATGGCTTTCAACTGCTTTAGTCCCCTTATACATGGATTTTTTTTTTTCAATAACTATGTTGGAACATTTTTGTTTGAAATTCATGACAATTTGAAAAAACTTGCAGACAAACTGTGTAGTCTAGAAATATCAAAAATTAAGAAAAAGTTATGTATGCCATAAACGCATAAAATATACAGAGACACTAGTTTGTTTTACCATTTACTACCATAAAATATACACAAATAGATTACAAAAAGTTAAGATTTTTCAAAACTTACCCAACACACAGACTGTACATGGCACCAATCACAGTTGAGAGAAATGTAAATGAATGTAAAGATGCAGTATTAAGTCATAACTGGCATAAAATTAATTGTAGTACACACTCAACTACGGTAAGAATTTTGTAGCCCCCTCTTGTAGCTATTGTGGTGGACTCAAGTGTTGAGAGTGTCTGCTTAAAACACTTTTGTGATGTTAATCAGCTCTGCATAAGTGGCTCATCTCTCCAAGAAATTGCATATCTCAGTAAAACATCTCTTGTGCTTCTCGTATATTTTTCATCATGTTTAGTGTAATACCATAAACCTTGAATAACACAATGGAAACCATAGGAGGTGCCACTAGTAATGCTGCAAGTGCCTCCAAGAAACAGAGAAAAGTCATGGCATTACAAGAAAAGGTTTGATTACTTGATATGCACCATAGATTGAGGTCTGCAGACGCCGATTCTCACCACTTCAGATGTTAATCTTGAAAACAGATAGCACAAAATTATGATATCAGTAAATCTATTTTTCCTTCCTTATAATTGTCTTAAGAACATTTTATTTTGCCTGGCTCAATGTATTGTAAAAATACAGTATGTAATACATTTAACATACAAATTATGTGTTAATCAACTGTTTATGTTATCGGTAAGACTTCCCGTCAAAAGGAGGCTACTAGTAGTTAAGTTTTTGGGAAGTAAACAGTTATACACGTATTTTAGACTACATAGGGGTAGACACCCGTAACCCTCTTGTTGTTCAAGGGTCAGCTGTATGTATGTTTGGTCCTCTGAATTAATGGCTTCATAACATACAAAATGTTTTTATTATGTGTCTGGCATCTTTTAATCAGTATTATGTTTATATCTATGTTGTATATGTAGCTGAAGTTTGATGATTTTCATTGCCATATATGGTTTCATTGAATGATTATATCACAGCCATTTATTCCATTCTTGATGGCCATTTGTGTTATTTCTGGTTTGTAGCAATTAAAATAAGGCTGCTGTGAACATTTTCAACATGTCTTTCTGCACTGGTGCACCCATATATGCTGGACAGGTAAGGAATTTCAAAGTCATATAAACTATCTACTTTCAAAGTCAGTAAATAGTACAAAATGGTTTTCTACAAAGTGGCATACTAGATTTGAGTTCTAAGAACAATGAACAAGAAATCCTGTGGCTCCAGATTCTTGTGAAAACTTGGTATTGTCAATCTGTATAACCATTCTGTAGGGTGCGTCATGATACACTGTAGTGATTTTTATCTGAATTTCCAAATGACTAGTGATGTTGTATACATTTTCTTTTCTATTCTTTCCATTTTTATCCATTTTGAAATTCTGTTGTGTAAAGTGCCTGCTTAAGTCTCTTGCCTCTTTTCTTTCGGATTTTGTCTTATGCTTGTTGGTTTGTAGTTTTTTCCATATTCTAGATATAAGCCTTTTCGAGATGATAAGGATCACAATTTTTCCCCCATTCTGTCTTTTGTCTTAACAGTACGTTTTGATATGTAATTATAACATAGTATGATTCATCAATTTTTTAATGTTAATACTTTTGGGAGTCCTTATTAAAAATATTTCTCTACTCAATGTCATCGAGATGTCCTTCAATGTTTTTTTAAATTTTTTAAATTATACTTTAAGTTCTAGGGTTCGGCGGAGCAAGATGGCCGAATAGGAACAGCTCCAGTCTCCAACTCCCAGCGCGAGCGACACAGAAGACCGGTGATTTCTGCATTTTCAACTGAGGTACTGGGGTCATCTCTCTAGGGAGTGCCGGACAATCGGTGCGGGTCAGCTGCTGCAGCCTGACCAGCGTGAGCTGAAGCAGGGCGAGGCATCGCCTCACCTGGAAGCGCAAGGGGGAAGGAAATCCCTTTTCCTAGCCAGGGGAACTGAGACACACAACACCTGGAAAATCGGGTAACTCCCACCCCAATACTGCGCTTTAAGGAAACAGGCACACCAGGAGAATATATCCCACACCTGGCCGGGAGGGTCCCACGCCCACGGAGCCTCCCTCACTGCTAACACAGCCGTCTGCGGCGATCTATCCGCAAGGCAGCAGCGAGGCTGGGGGAGGGGCGCCCGCCATTGCTGAGGCTTAAGTAGGTAAACAAAGCCGCTGGGAAGCTCGAACTGGGTGGAGCTCACAGCAGCTCAAGGAAGCCTGCCTGTCTCTGTAGACTCTACCTCTGCGGACAGCGCACAGCTGCAGTCCATTAGGGGAAAGAGCAGACCCGAACGACTCTATCTGACAGCTTTGGGGAGAGCCGTGGATCTCCTAACGCGGAGGTTGAGATCTGAGAACGGACAGACTGCCTGCTCAGGTGGGTCCCTGACCCCTGAGTAGCCTAGCTGGGAGACATCCCCCACTAGGGGCAGTCTGATACCCCACACCTCACAGGGTGGCGTCACCCCTGAGAGGAAACTTCCAAAGAAAGAATGAGACAGGTACACTCGCTGTTCAGCAATATTCTATCTTCGGCAACCTCTGCTGCTGATACCCAGGCAAACAGTGTCTGGAGTGGACCTCAAGCAATCTCTAACAGACCAACAGACAGTCCTTCTGACTGTCAGACGGAAAACTATCAAACAGGAAGGACACCTATACCAAAACCCCATCAGTACGTCACCATCATCAAAGTCCAGAGACAGATAAAACCACAAAGATGGGGAAGAAGCAGGGCAGAAAAGCTGGAAATTCAAAAATAAGAGCGCATCTCCCCCTGCAAAGGAGCGCAGCCCATCGCCAGCAACGGATCAAAGCTGGTCAGAGAATGACTTTGACGAGATGAGAGAAGAAGGCTTCAGTCCATCAAACCTCTCAGAGCTAAAGGAGGAATTACGTACCCAGCGCAAAGAAACTAAAAATCTTGAAAAAAAAGTGGAAGAATTGACAGCTAGACTAATTAATAGAGAAGATCATAAACGAAATGACAGAGATGAAAACCATGACACGAGAAATACGTGACAAATGCACAAGCTTCGGTAACCGACTCGATCAACTGGAAGAAAGAGTATCAGCGATTGAGGATCAAATGAATGAAATGAAGCGAGAAGAGAAACCAAAAAAAAAAAGAAGAAAAAGAAATGAACAAAGCCTGCAAGAAGTATGGGATTATGTAAAAAGACCAAATCTACGTCTGATTGGGGTCCCTGAAAGTGAGGGGGAAAATGGAACCAAGTTGGAAAACACTCTTCAGGATATCATCCAGGAGAACTTCCCCAACCTAGTAGGGCAGGCCAACATTCAAATTCAGGAAATACAGAGAACGCCACAAAGATACTCCTCCAGAAGAGCAACTCCAAGACACATAATTGCCAGATTCACCAAAGTTGAAATGAAGGAAAAAATCTTAAGGGCAGCCAGAGAGAAAGGTCGGGTTACCCACAAAGGGAAGCCCATCAGAATAACAGCAGACCTCTCGGCAGAAACTCTACAAGCCAGAGAGAGTGGGGGCCAATATTCAACGTTCTTAAAGAAAAGAATTTTCAACCCAGAATTCATATCCAGCCAAACTAAGCTTCATCAGTGAAGGAGAAATAAAATCCTTTACAGATAAGCAAATGCTTAGAGATTTTGTCACCACCAGGCCTGCCTTACAAGAGACCCTGAAGGAAGCCCTAAACATGGAAAGGAACAACCGGTACCAGCCATTGCAAAAACATGCCAAAATGTAAAGACCATCGAGGCTAGGAAGAAACTGCATCAACTAACGAGCAAAACAACCAGTTATATCATAATGACAGGATCAAGTTCACACATAACAATATTAACCTTAAATGTCAATGGACTAAATGCTCCAATTAAAAGACACAGACTGGCAAACTGGATAAAGAGTCAAGACCCATCAGTCTGCTGTATTCAGGAGACCCATCTCACATGCAGAGACATACATAGGCTCAAATAAAGGGATGGAGGAAGATCTACCAAGCAAATGGAGAACAAAAAAAAGCAGGGGTTGCAATCCTAGTCTCTGATAAAACAGACTTTAAACCATCAAAGATCAAAAGAGACAAAGAAGGCCATTACATAATGGTAAAGGATCAATTCAACAGGAAGAGCTAACTCTCCTAAATATATATGCACCCAATACAGGAGCACCCAGATTCATAAAGCAAGTCCTTAGAGACCTACAAAGAGACTTAGACTCCCATACAATAATAATGGGAGACTTCAACACTCCACTGTCAACATTAGACAGATCAACGAGACAGAAAGTTAACAAGGATATCCAGGAATTGAACTCATCTCTGCACCAAGCGGACCTAATAGACATCTATAGAACTCTCCACCCCAATCAACAGAATATACATTCTTCTCAGCACCACATCGCACTTATTCCAAAATTGACCACATAATTGGAAGTAAAGCACTCCTCAGCAAATGTACAAGAACTGAAATTATAACAAACTGTCTCTCAGACCACAGTGCAATCAAACTAGAACTCAGGACTAAGAAACTCAATCAAAACCGCTCAACTACATGGAAACTGAACAACCTGCTCCTGAATGACTACTGGGTACATAACGAAATGAAAGCAGAAATAAAGATGTTCTTCGAAACCAATGAGAACAAAGATACAACATACCAGAATCTCTGGGACACATTTAAAGCAGTGTGTAGAGGGAATTTATAGCACTAAATGCCCACAAGAGAAAGCAGGAGAGATCTAAAATTGACACTCTAACATCACAATTAAAAGAACTAGAGAGGCAAGAGCAAACACATTCAAAAGCTAGCAGAAGGCAAGAAATAACTAAGATCAGAGCAGAACTGAAGGAGATAGAGACACAAAAAACCCTCCAAAAAATCAATGAATCCAGGAGTTGGTTTTTTGAAAAGATAAACAAAATTGACAGACCGCTAGCAAGACTAATAAAGAAGAAAAGAGAGAAGAATCAAATAGACGCAATAAAAAATGATAAAGGGGATATCACCACCAACCCCACAGAAATACAAACAACCATCAGAGAATACTATAAATGCCTCTATGCAAATCAACTAGAAAATCTAGAAGAAATGGATAATTTCCTGGACACTTACACTCTCCCAAGACTAAACCAGGAAGAAGTTGAATCCCTGAATAGACCAATAGCAGGCTCTGAAATTGAGGCAACAATTAATAGCCTACCCACCAAAAAAAGTCCAGGACCAGATGGATTCACAGCTGAATTCTACCAGAGGTACAAGGAGGAGCTGGTACCACTCCTTCTGAAACTATTTCAATCAATAGAAAAAGAGGGAATCCTCCCTAACTCTTTTTATGAGGCCAACATCATCCTGATACCAAAGCCTGGCAGAGACACAACAAAAAAAGAGAATTTTAGACCAATATCCCTGATGAACATCGATGCAAAAATCTCAATAAAATACTGGCAAACCGGATTCAGCAGCACATCAAAAAGCTTATCCACCATGATCAAGTGGGCTTCATCCCTGGGATGCAAGGCTGGTTCAACATTCGCAAATCAATAAACGTAATCCAGCATATAAACAGAACCAAAGACAAGAACCACATATTATCTCAATAGATGCAGAAAAGGCTTTTGACAAAATTCAACAGCCCTTTATGCTAAAAACGCTCAATAAATTTGGTATTGATGGAACGTACCTCAAAATAATAAGAGCTATTTATGACAAACCCACAGCTAATATCATACTGAATGGGCAAAAACTGGAAAAATTCCCTTTGAAAACTGGCACAAGACAGGGATGCCCTCTCTCACCACTCCTATTCAACATAGTGTTGGAAGTTCTGGCTAGGGCAATCAGGCAAGAGAAAGAAATCAAGGGTATCCAGTTAGGAAAAGAAGAAGTCAAATTGTCCCTGTTTGCAGATGACATGATTGCATATTTAGAAAACCCCATTGTCTCAGCCCAAAATCTCCTTAAGCTGATAAACAACTTCAGCAAAGTCTCAGGATACAAAATTAATGTGCAAAAATCACAAGCATTCTTATACACCAGTAACAGACAAGCAGAGAGCCAAATCAGGAATGAACTTCCATTCACAATTGCTTCAAAGAGAATAAAATACCTAGGAATCCAGCTTACAAGGGATGTAAAGGACCTCTTCAAGGAGAACTACAAACCACTGCTCAGTGAAATCAAAGAGGACACAAACAAATGGAAGAACATACCATGCTCATGGATAGGAAGAATCAATATCGTGAAAATGGCCATACTGCCCAGGTGATTTATAGATTCAATGCCATCCCCATCAAGCTACCAATGAGTTTCTTCACAGAATTGGAAAAAACTGCTTTAAAGTTCATATGGAACCAAAAAAGAGCCCGCATTGCCAAGACAATCCTAAGTCAAAAGGACAAAGCTGGAGGCGTCACGCTACCTGACTTCAAACTATACTACAAGGCTACAGTAACCAAAACAGCATGGTACTGGTACCAAAACAGAGATATAGACCAATGGAACAGAGTCCTCAGAAATAATACCACACATCTACAGCCATCTGATCTTTGACAAACCTGAGAGAAACAAGAAATGGGGAAAGGATTCCCTATTTATAAATGGTGCTGGGAAAATTGGCTAGCCATAAGTAGAAAGCTGAAACTGGATCCTTTCCTTACCCCTTATACGAAAATAATTCAAGATGGATTAGAGACTTAAATGTTAGACCTAATACCATAAAAACCCTAGAAGAAAATCTAGGTAGTACCATTCAGGACATAGGCATGGGCAAGGACTTCATGTCTAAAACACCAAAAGCAATGGCAGCAAAAGCAAAAATTGACACATGGGATCTAATTAAACTAAAGAGCTTTTGCACAGCTAAAGAAACTACCATCAGAGTGAACAGGCAACCTACAGAATGGGAGAAAATGTTTGCAACCTACTCATCTGACAAAGGGCTAATATCCAGAATCTACAAAGAACTCAAACAAATATACAAGAAAAAAACAAACAACCCCATCAAAAAGTGGGGAAAGGATATGAACAGACATTTCTCAAAAGAAGACATCCATACAGCCACAACACATGAAAAAATGCTCATCATCACTCGCCATCAGAGAAATGCAAATCAAAACTACAATGAGATACCATCTCACACCAGTTAGAATGGCAATCATTAAGAAGTCAGGAACAACAGGTGTTGGAGAGGATGTGGAGAAATAGGAACACTTTTACACTGTTGGTGGGATTGTAAACTAGTTCAACCATTATGGAAAACAGTATGGCGATTCCTCAAGGATCTAGAACTAGATGTACCATATGACCCAGCCATCCCACTACTGGGTATATACCCAAAGGATTATAAATTACTCTACTACAAAGACACATGCACACGTATGTTTATTGCGGCACTATTCACAATAGCAAAGACTTGGAATCAACCCAAATGTCCATCTGTGACAGACTGGATTAAGAAAATGTGGCACATATACACCATGGAATACTATGCAGCCATAAAAAAGGATGAGTTGGCATCCTTTGTAGGGACATGGATGCAGCTGGAAACCATCATTCTTAGCAAACTATCACAAGAAGAGAAAACCAAACACCGCATGTTCTCACTCATAGGTGGGAACTGACAATGAGATCACTTGGACTCGGGAAGGGAACATCACACAATGGGGCCTATCATGGGGAGGGGGGAGGGGGGAGGGATTGCATTGGGGAGTTATACATGATATAAACGTCATGCACATGTACCCTAGAACTTAAGTATAAAAAAAAAAAAAAAAAAAAAAGAAAATGTGAAAAAAAAAAAAAAAGTTCTAGGGTTCATGTGCACAATGTACAGGTTATGTATGTATACATGTGCCATGTTGGTGTGCTGCACCCATTAACTCATCATTTACATTAGATATATCTCCCAATGCTATCCCTCCCCCAGTCCCCTATCCCACAACAGGCCCTGGTGTGTGATGTTCCCCTTCCTGTGTCCAAGCGTTATTGCTGTTCAATTCCCACCTATGACTGAGAACATGCAGTGTCTGCTTTTTTGTCCTTGTAATAGTTTGCTGAGAATGATGGTTTCCAGCTTCATCCATGTCGCTACAAAGGACATGAACTCATCCTTTTTCATGGCTGCATAGTATTCCATGGTTTATATGTGCCATGTTTTCTTAATCCAGTATATCACTGATGGACATTTGGGTTGGTTCCAAGTCTTTGCTATTGTGAATAGTGCCACAATAAACATACGTGTGTGTGTGTCCTTATAGCAGCATGGTTTCTAATCTTTTGGGTATATACCCAGCAATGGAATGGCTGGATCAAATAGTATTTCTAGTTCTAGATCCTTGAGGAATCACCACACTGTCTTCCACAATGGTTGAACTAGTTTATAGTTCCACCAACAGTGTAAAAGTGTTCCACATCCTCTCCAGCACCTGTTGTTTCCTGACTTTTGAATGATTGCCATTCTAACTGGTGTGAGATGGTATCTCATTGTGGTTTTGATTTGCATTTCTCTGATGGCCAGTGACGATGAGCATTGTTTTCATGTGTGTGTTGGCTGGATAAATGTCTTCTTTTGAGAAGTGTCTGTTCATATCCTTCACCCACTTTTTGATGGGGTTGTTTTTTTCCTGTAAATTTGTTTGAGTTCTTTGTAGATTCTGGATATTAGCCCTTTGTCAGATGAGTAGATTGCAAAATTTTTCTCCCATTCTGTAGGTTGCCTGTTCACACTGATGATAGTTTCTTTTGCTCTCCAGAAGCTCTTTAGTTTAATTAGATTCCATTTGTCAATTTTGGCTTTTGTTGTCTTTTCTTTTGGTGTTTTAGACATGAAGTCCTTGCCCATGCCTATGTCCTGAATGGTATTGCCTAGAATTTCTTCTAGGGTTTTTATGGTTTTAGGTCTAACATTTAAGTCTTAATCCATCTTGAATTAATTTTTGTATAAGGTGTAAGGAAGGGATCCAGTTTCAGCTTTCTACATATGGCTAGCCAGTTTTCCCAGCACCATTTATTAAATAGGGAATCCTTTTCCCATTTCTTTTTTTTATCAGGTTTGTCAAAGATCAGATGGTTGTAGATGCATGGTATTATTTCTGAGGGCTCTGTTCTGTTCCATTGGTCTATATCTCTCTTTTGGTACCAGTACCATGCTGTTTTGGTTACTGTAGCCTTGTAGTATAGTTTGAGTCAGGTAGCGTGATGCCTCTAGCTTTGTTCTTTTGACTTAGGATTGTCTTGGCAATGCGGGCTCTATTTTGGTTCCATATGAACTTTAAAGTAGTTTTTTCCAATTCTGTGAAGAAAGTCATTGGTAACTTGATAGGGATGGCATTGAATCTATACATTAACTTGGGCAGTATGGCCATTTTCACGATATTGATTCTTCCTATCCATGAGCATGGAATGTTCTTCCATTTGTTTGTGTCCTCTTTTATTTTGTTGAACAGTGGTTTGTAGTTCTCCTTGAAGAGGTCCTTCACATCCCTTGTAAGTTGGATTCCTAGGTATTTTATTCTCTTTGAAGCAATTGTGAATGGGAGTTCATTCATGATTTGGCTCTCTGTTTGTCTGTTATTGGAGTATAAGAACACTTGTGATTTTTGCACATAGATTTTGTATCCTGAGACTTTGCTGAAGTTGCTTATCAGCTTAAGGAGATTGTGGCCTGAGACAATGGGGTTTTCTAAACATACAATCATGTCATCTGCAAACAGGGACAATTTGACTTCTTCTTTTCCTAATTGAATACCCTTTATTTCTTTCTCCTGCCTGATTGCCCTGGCCAGAACTTCCAACACCATGTTGAATAGGAATGGTGAGAGAGGGCATCCCTGTCTTGTGCCAGTTTTCAAAGGGAATGCTTCCAGTTTTTGCCCATTCAGTATGATATTAGCTGTGTGTCTGTCATAAATAGCTCTTATTATTTTGAGATATGCCCCATCAATACCTAATTTATTGAGAGTTTTTAACATGAAGGACTGTTGAATTTTGTCAAAGGCCTTTTCTGCATCTATTGAGATAATCATGTGGTTCTTGTCTTTGGTTCTGTTTATATGCTGGATTGTGTTTATTGGTTTGCGTATGTTGAACCAGCCTTGCATCCCAGGGATGAAGCCCACTTGATCATGGTGGATAAGCTTTTTGATGTGCTGCTGGATTCGGTTTGCCAGTATTTCAACATTAGATCAACGAGACAGAAAGTTAAAAAGGATATCCAGGAACTGAACTCAGCTCTGCACCAAGCAGACCTAATAGACATCTACAGAACTCTCCACCCCCAATCAACAGATTTTATATTCTTCTCAGCACCACATCGCACTTATTCCAAAATTGACCACATAGTTGGAAGGAAAGCACTCCTCAGCAAATGTAAAAGAACAGAAATTATAACAAACTGTCTCTCAGACCACAGTGCAATCAAACTAAAACTCAGGATTAAGAAAGTCACTCAAAACCGCCCAACTACATGGAAACTGAACAACCTGCTCCTGAATGACTCAGTGAGTACATAACAAAATGAAAGCAGAAATAAAAATGTTCTTTGAAACCAATGAGAACAAAGACACAACATTTCAGAATCTGTGGGACACATTTAAAGCAGCGTATAGAGGGAAATTTATAGTACTAAATGCCCACCAGAGAAAGCAGGAAAGATCTAAAACTGACACCCTAACATCACAATTAAAAGAACTAGAGAAGCAAGAGCAAACACATTCAAAAGCTAGCAGAAGGCAAGAAATAACTAATATCAGAGCAGAAATGAAGGAGATAGAGACACAAAAAAATCCTTCAAAAAATCAGTGAATCCAGGAGCTGGTTTTTTGAAAAGATCAACAAAATTGAGAGACCACTAGCAAGACTAATAAAGAAGAAAAGAGAGAAGAATCAAATAGACACAATAAAAAATGATACAGGGGATATCACCACCGACCCCATAGAAACACAAACTACCATCAGAGAATACTATAAACACCTCTACGCACATAAACTAGAAAACCTAGAAGAAATGGATAATTTCCTGGACATATACACTCTCCCAAGACTAAACCAGGAAGAAGTTGAATCCCTGAATAGACCAATAGCAGGCTCTGAAATTGAGGCAATAATTAATAGCCTACCAACCAAAAAAAGTCCAGGACCAGACGGATTCAGAGCCGAATGCTACCAGAGGTACAAGGAGGAGCTAATGCCATTCCCTCTGAAACTATTCCAATCAATAGAAAAAGAGGGAATCCTCCCTAACTCATTTTATGAGGCCAGCATTATCCTGATACCAAAGCCTGGCAGAGACACACACGAAAAAGAGAATTTTAGACCAATATCCCTGATGAACATCGATGCAAAAATCCTCAATGTTTTCTAAAATTTTTCATGTTTTGCCTTCCATTTTTAGAGCTACAGTGCACCAGCCATTGTTACTTTACATATGATATGAGTAAAGGTTAAGGTCTTTTTTTTGCATACAAATAAATACCCAATTAGCACTGTCCCATTTTGAAATAACAATCTTCCCCTACTATAGTGTCATCTTTGTCACATATAAAATTATAGATATTCATGAGGCTGATCTATCTGGTCTGTTGTATTGATGTATTTATTTATCCTAGTCAATACCTACTCTCAATTTATTGTTGCTTTATATTAAGTCTGTATCTCTGATAGGACAAGTCCTATCATCTTATTCTATTTTTTCAAAGGTGTCTTGGTTGAACATGTCCCTGGCCTTTCCAAATCCATAGCAGTTGGCCAATGTTCACATAAAAATCTGCTAGTATTTTTGCTGGGATTCATGCTTCTTTATATTTAATTTTATATTGAGTATACCAATATATTTGGGGAGAAATAACGTCTTCTACAAACCACCATGACACAAGTTTACCTGTGTAACAAACCTGCACATGTACCCCTGAACTTAAAATAAATTAAAAAATAATAAAACATTAAAAAAACAAAAAAAGCTTTAAACTAAAAACAAATAAACAAGTAAATCGATCTCTCCATTCTTGGACCAGGTAGACACTTTCATTTATTTAGATCTTCTTAAGTCTGCCTTAACATTTTCTAATGCTCTGTGTGGCATTCTTTCACAGAATTTACTCTAAAGTATTTGAAATATTTTGATGGCATTGCATAGCCCATTTATACATACATATACTTTTCTTTCAACCTTTCTACATTGTATCCAACAACTTTGTAAAATTTGTATATTAACTATTAAAAATTATATGCTCATTCTTTTTCCTTTTCCACTGTTTTACTTTTATTTATTTATTTAATTTTAAAAGACAGGGTCTTGCTCTGTCAAGCAAGCTAGAGTACGATGGCACGATCATAGCTCACTGCAGCCTCCAACACCTGGCTTCTGTGCCCAAGCAATCCTCCTGCCTCAACCTTCAAAATAACTGAAACTATCGGCACACAACACCACACCCCACTAATTTTACGTTTTTGTGGTTGTTGTTGCCTTATTGCATTTGCTATGATTTCAGGCATGATGCTTAATAGAAATGTTGATGGGGGACATTTTTGTTTTTTTTAATCTCTGAGAGAAAGTATTCAATAGTTCACTTCTACGTTCAGTATGTTTTTTTCTGTGGTTTCTCTGCCTACCCATTATCAAATTAATGAAGTTTCATCTATTCATAATTTGTTATAAGTTTATTTTTTTATTTTTTATTTTTATTTATTTATTTATTTATTTATTTATTTTTGAGACGGAGTCTCGCTCTGTCGCCCAGGCTGGAGTGCTGTGGCCGGATCTCGGCTCACTGCAAGCTCCGCCTCCCGGGTTCCCGCCATTCTCCTGCCTCAGCCTCCCGAGTAGCTGGGGCTACAGGCGCCCGCCACGTCGCCCGGCTAGTTTTTTGTATTTTTTAGTAGAGACGGGGTTTCACCGTGTTAGCCAGGATGGTCTCGATCTCCTGACCTCGTGATCCGCCCGTCTCGGCCTCCCAAAGTGCTGGGATTACAGGCTTGAGCCACCGCGCCCGGCTAGTTTAATTTTTTTAAATCATGAATATGTTTAATGTTATAAAACATATTTTCATTTTCAATTTAGTAGATTAAATTGGTGACATTTGTTCTTTATTTTGTTAAAATGAATGATTTAATTGGTTGATTATTGAAGGTTAAGAAAACCTTACATACCTGTAAATCAATCAAATTTGATCATGATATATCATAATTTTTATCTATTACTAAATCTGACATGGCTTTAATTTGCTGATATTTTAAACATCTATGCTTAATGTGAAATTTTGCCCCAGTATCTTCCTTTTAATGTCATTTTGGGTTTAGGTACAGAGTATCTTTGTCTCATAAAATACCAAAAGGTCTCTCTGTCATATCATTGGAGTGATATTTTTTTTTCTTAACCATTTGGTGGAAACTGACAAAAACAACTACAAAATGCAATTTTATTTGTTGAAAAAATTTTAAAGATATATTTAATAATTTTAAAATAAGATTAGATAGATTTACTATTTGTCTTATTTTGTTGTGTCAGGTTTATAAGCAATTTTATTGGCTAACCTCTCCCTTCTCCTTTTGTGTTTCTATTTGTATATACCTTAGCTCACAACTATTCGTCCTATGTTTCTCACTTTTCTTCTGTGAAGTCCATCATTTTGTGTCTCTGGGCTTTCTTCAGGATATATTCTTCTGATTCTCCTCCCAATTTACTATGCTTTCTTCAATTGTATCTAATACAGAGTCATATTGCTCTATTTTGTCATTAATTTTAGTTGTTTTATGTTTTAGTTCTACAGTTTCAATTTTGATTTTAATATATTTTATTAATACACACATGTTAATATGTTATTCTTATATATTCTTTTTTAAAGTTCTAATTTCATGGTTTATATCCTTGACTATATTAATAAAAGTGATTTTATAATTTGTGCCTGATAACTCCACGAAATGGACTCCATATGGATCCCTTTTTCATAGTCTTCCTTCCCTCTTTGTTCATCTCCTTCTTCCTCTTCCTCTTATTCTTGCCTTCTGCTTCTAATTTTGTTTTTACTTTTTAAATTTTGCTACTTCATATGCCTAGTTACTTTTGACGTCACGAAATAAATTGAAGCCTGATATTATATTCCTACAAGAATGATATTATATTCCCACAGAGAATATTTATACTTTCTAGTAGCAAATGGTCAGGGCCACGTGCAATTCACAGCACCTTGATCTAATTTAGTTATCGAGGAGATCCACAACTAAAATATTTTGAAATGTCAGTTTCTTTAAAGCCAGAGAGGGGGATATGCACCAGTCTCCTCTCTCCTTAATGCTCCCTGAACACCAACTTTTGTTTCCAAGTCTTGTGAGGTTGTCCAAACTCTGCTTATATTCTTAGTCTTTTTGAGATTTACCTACAGAAATCAGCAACCCCAAGTATGGAGCTAACCTCCCTGGATTTTATTCATTTCCCAGGTCTTCACCCCATGATTCTTCACTGCCTTGGTAGCTCTGTGCAGACTTCAAACTGAGTTTTAATAAATTTTTATCTCTGTCTCAAGGTTGGTCTAATTTCCTAGATTGCCATTGCTCTAAGATTGAATAGTTTTTTTTCAAGTATATAAAATTAAGAGATAAAGTAAAACAACAACAACAACAAAACAAAAACAAAAGCAAGTTAACAACAAAAATCATCCATAAAATCATACCTTTAAAAGATAGAGTATAATCTTTGTATATTTTCTATGTATTTTACTATTCTTCATAAAGCTACATGATCCTTAAATAATGTTTTAAAACAACTAATGCATGCAGCATTTATAGAGACAATTTGAGTATTATATGTAAATATATTAAACCAACAATTCTATAAAAATCTGTGTTTCCAAAATTTTCTTCAGATTAAATGCTAAAATAATGTTTAAAATATGCTTGACTTGAATAGGTGACTAAATTTTTCTAAAAATTCAAAGCTTACATGTAGTTAAAAAGCTTTCTACCTTATCTGTTTAATCATTTAAGTTCTACTCTTGAGAAGTTCACTGAGAGATTTTATGTAGTATAAAGTTAACATTTATGGTAAGATTCAATGAAGCTATATTAAAGGTAAGTCAACCTTCAGAATTAGAGGTACCTTATTTCCACCAGGTATAATGTGGATAAGAGTCTTCATTTTTCCTATAAAATGTGTGCTATATGTCCATTAACCATAAAAATACATTAAAAACTCATAATTATGGCAGTAATGACACCTTTTAAACAGTGCTAAAAAGTTTAAAAGTATAAAACCTCTCAAAAGACTTATATAATATGCAAAATAAATTATTATGCCACTTCATTTAGTGAATATTAAGTAAGCTTCTTTAGCTACTTGTACCATCAGTTTATTTCACTCAACTGAATAGTCTAATAATATTCCCATTAAATATTTATATGAACAATCAAACACCACAAATGAAGACCATATCCCTTGGCATTCAAGATGGTTTCCAGGCTGATATCAGCACTTTGTTATGTTGGTAGGGCTCATTTGCTATGGCTTAGAATGATATTTTCTATTAGCTTTGAGTATATGATATCTGACCTTAGAATAAAGGCTATTCATTACGTCTTCTAATTTTTCAATTTTATTTCTTCATTGAAGGAGTATTAGTAATAAAAAATTAAGAGCATTTAAAGTTTGGGGTCTTGTTATGCTAATTCAGCCAAGGAAATTGATTACCAGCTCATTTTTTAACACAATAGAAAATATACTCTTTCGTTTTGTATGTTTAATATCATCCTGTTCATATGACTTAATTTACATTTCCATTAAATAAAGGTGAATCTAATATTTTACTTCAGCCCTATATGTGATTTTTTTGATTTATGAATGCATGATAGCATGGGGATTGTAATTTAATTGTAATACTCAATTTGAAATCCTACAAATCTAATCACATTCTGTCTGTGCATTTATGCTCCTGAAATATTTGGCTCACTTTCATGGATATTATTTTGAGATCACTGGAAGTTAACATCAAAATGATTCTGAATATTATTCACATTTTAAGACTAGAAATTAGATCCATTTCACAAGCTTCAAATACATACAAAAATTCTTTGGTGGTCATTCTGGGTTCTTCAGAAGTTATAATTAAAACTTAAAGAGAAATTTAATAATTATTAGCTTTATTATACAATTCTATAAAATGTGATGTTATAAATCTGTAGCCAAAAGCTTGGATATTCTGAAAAAGGTGATGTTACTTTATGTTATTTAAATTTAATGAAACATGACTTATTTCCATCCATTGGTGTTAACAGGAAATTTAATGATGATCATTATTAGGTCTGAGACATACACAGCTCGGGGCCATATGAAGCCCAGTCTCCAACAGCTTCATGCTTCAGTACTGGCCGCTTGCTGACAGGAACGTTGTCCAAACTGGAATTGCCCATTTAGTTGGGTTGTTCTCTGCTGTTTCCATTATGTATTTGGACATAGAAGATTTTTATAAGAACAGAAACCCTGACAGCTAGCATCAAGCCCTTAGTCGCAGTAAATAACCAATATCCTCCATCTACTCCAGGGTACTGCACGGACCCGGCACATTATCCTACTTGTCTTGGAAACCACAGACCTTTGATCAGGTCCACTGGTTGAAAAATCTCTTCTCCATCACCCACTTGTTTATCATTTTCCATATCTTATTTGGGAACACAGAATAATGTCCTCAAAAAGTTGTCTTTTTGTAATAGATTGAATGCCTACATAAATAGTTATTTAAATCAGGGCCTTTTCGGGGAGGAACTATTAACAGTCCTGACAATGCAACAGATATAGCTGTCTGTCTTAGATTAGGCTCCTCAGAAAGAGACTCTGATTTGTATTAAAGCATCTTCTTAGGATATGTTCCCAGGAAAACCTGGTAGGGGAGTGGGGAGGTAAAACTGTCATCAACAGCACTGTTAAAATGTTGTTAAAATCACCCAGGAAAAGTGAGATGTGTGGTTGCCCTAACAATAGCTAGCAGTCCATGCTTTGGGCTTGAAAGACCTCCTGAAACAAAGAGGAGGAAAAGCTTTTTGGGGATTGGAGATTAATGGGGGCGGGGGGCTTCCAAACACTGTAATAGCATAGTATACCCTCCCACACACTCATAATTTTACATCTCAATAAGTTTCCTCGCCACAAAATTAACTGTAACATGTACTCAGCATTTTCCAGATACGGAAATGAATTAATTCCCTGTAGGCTATTTTAGCTTGACAGAAATTAAAAGGTCATGAAATGGAGCTGCTTGCCTTATTTCTAGACAATTTTAGCCGTTTATGATATATTATCATCCCATAAGTGGAACTAACATTCACATTACTTACACACTACCAGAAGATTAATTGGAATGCCATGTGGTACAGAAGGCAATGGCTTCCCCAATTAAGAGTAAAATAACTCAGAGTATGAGATATAACTTGGAATGAACTTCCATTTCTTTTAAATTTATTCTACTAATCCCATATCCTGATTTAATGTATAGATATCTTAGATAATTATGATGCCAATTACTATTAGAATTTTCCTCTTACACTAAGGATTTTTACAGTTAAGTTATTCTGAAAGTTAACTATAGTTTTCTGTTTCCTTGGGAGTGAGTGAGGAAGTAGCCTAATGAAAATGTGCTTCTAGGTCCTAAAAGAGTCCTTCTTCTGTAATATATAATGCCTAATTCTTCAGGATAGAAACATCATTATTTTATCTAAGTATAATTTACAGTCTCAATTCTACCACTGAAGTTGACCATCAGTTAGTTTGAAGAATCTGTTAGTACATGTTAAGTATGCATGTTTGTATCTATTATGTACTGGCGCCTGACGTAGTTAAATGGTGAGGTCATTAGGTTGACATCCTAAAGACATTGCTTAAGGGCACTACATAACCCCTTACAATGTTCATTGCTTTTAGTAAATGTGAAAAGTAACTTCATGTCTAGATCCCTTTATGTACACTTTCTGGTGAGCCACAGTCTATTAATTATAGCCATGGAAACAAATGTATGTCAATCATTGCAGGGAATTGAATGTTCTTGTACAGAGAAAATATGGGACAAGTTGTCATTTAAGCAGAAAAAACTGTGGCCCCTACTGACTTATTTTGTTATAGCCACATTCCTTAGCTTCGCCTGCCAGGTCCATCATGACATGGTCCCTGCCTCTCTCCTAACTTTATTCCCTAGTAGTACCTTTTCCAAAACATACCACAATAGTATATTCAAACTTAATGCTCTGTCTTTTCTTCATCTTACATAAAACTGCTCCATCTCACTGGCATATAACCACTACATACTTTCCTCACTTCGCTTGGCTAAGAGCTACTTATCTTTTAATACTTTATTCAGAAAACACACTCTAGAGAGCCTTCTGTATTCTTTCCCAGACTTGGCTGGAATATTTCACCAATTCTCCCCTAAAATCCAGTGCATGTACTATTTTCACAATTTAATGTATTGTTTACTTAATCTATTTATGGATCCTATTCCTTGGAGAGTGAATTGTCTTGGGTGGAAGATGAGATATAAATTTCTTTGCATTCTCTAAATTTAGCAGAGTATCCAGACACATAAAAAAGGTTTCAATGATAATTTGTTGAGTAAGGGAATGGATGGATGGAAAATGGATAGATGGGTGGGTGGCAAAGACTCTGATTTACCACTGAAGTTGAGAATCAGTAATCATGAGCTAAGGATTAAAAAAATCAGTGATTCAGTTTAGATACAGGTCTGTTTCCTTCTAAGTGGATCCTTTTTTTATATATTTTTATTTATTTTTATTTTTTTATTTTAGAGACAAAGTCTTGCTCTGTCATCCAGGCTGGAGTGCAGTGGTGTGATCTCAGCTCACTTTAGCCTTAACCTCCCAGGCTCAAGCGATCCTTCTACCTCAATCTCCTGAGTAGTTGGGACTACAGCCACTTGCCACCACACCTGACTTATTTATTTACTTATTTATTTATTTAGCAGAGACAAGGTTTCACTATATTGCCCAGACTGGTCTTGAACTGCTGGGCTCAAGCAATCTGCCCAACTCAGCCTCCCAAAGTGCTGGGATTATAAGCATGAGCCACCGCACTCAGCCAAGTGCATTTTTAAGTAAGACTGGGATGTAGATAATTATTGGCTTGCAGATTTATGATATAATGCCTTAATGCTATAGTTAAGTGTCTACATGAAATTCATTGAAGAGTCTTTTGATAAATCTACCACTAACAAACACAACATTATAGCATACACAACATTTTACATTTTATTTTAAATCATTGTTTTGCATATTCATATATATGTGTAAATAAGTATGTGTACATATGTATGTATATAGATGTATATGCATGTACATAAAGGCACATAAATGACTATAGTAATTTTACTCTGAGGACAAAATAGAACTTATCCATGCATATATGTATACATTATCTCATGTCTTAACAGTTAGACAATGATTAACTTCTTTAACTTAACAATTAAAAAAGATAGTTGATTAGCTCTAGTGAAATCAATTAACACAGATTTTTAGAATGCTAGACCAAATTTAAACACTCTGATGATATTTTTAAAATTCCTATGGAAACAAAATTTTATTCTATATGATCAGGAAAATACAAGAGGTTGCCCAAGACCAACCAACTTAAGACCCTGTTCCAGTTACTATCAATGACTGTGTCTGTCATCAAAACATTAGATCATTACTCTCTGTTACTATTTAATTGAAATATAATTGTCATTTTGCACATAAATTAAATTATTTGAGGCACATTAGAGGACACTTTAACATTTAAATGGTGCTTTTCATCTTCAACATAATTTATAAACATGAATTAAGTAAGCTACTAAAGTGGCTATTTGAAAATTTTATCTCCCTTGAAAGTGATTATGCCTAAAATTTCTACTTAGTGGCATTGTATTTAATTTTGCAACTGTTACATTTCAAAACTAAACTGTTCATCAATTTCTCCCCAATTAACCATTTACTATGCTAATCAACATGATAAGCATTAGATATTTAAATAGCAATTTTATCAAGAAGTTGGTCCAGTGGATACTTTTATCCTTCACATTCCTAGTTCTTGTGCTTCTGGGGGAATTCTCAATGGTGTAGTTCTATTTCTTGGAAATAAAGTGGATGATGGTCACTTATACATGATTCTTTAGGGGAGAAATGTTCCCTGTGAACAATATCACTTAGATACCATTTTATTGGTAAAGTGGAAAGCTGTGTTATATATTATCTTTCTGGTTGTACTGAACAGAGACATACTCAGGCAATTCAATGCATGGGGACTTATGAGGATATAATGGGAAATAGGATGAAAAAGAAACATGGCTATGGGTTTTATATTCAAAATTACTCAAAAAGGAATATAACTGCCTCTTTTGTTCTCTTGGTATATCCCTACACTCAGCCATAGACTACTAACTCTTTGCACAGTCAAATGGTTATAGACCAATCAAATGCTAGCCAGAGTGGCAGAGTCACAAGGCATAAGGTATGATAATCTCTGTATAAAGGGCTGTTCTTCAGCCTCTTGTCTCAGTGGTGGAATGAACAACCACCAAGTTCTTCGCAAATTTCCAATGGAGACGAAATAAATAATAGGTAACTGAGGTTTTTTTTGAAAGAAGACCATGCAACTACCAGTTACTGTGAGGCTTCAGAGGTTTTCTAGTACAAAAATAATGATTTTTAGAACACTTACTATATGTGAGGCATATTGCATAAATCATTTATTTAATCATTATATCAACACAGAAGGTAGATACTGCTAAGTCTGTGCCACTGGTGAGGTCCAGAAATTTGAGGAATATGTCAAAGCTCACATCCAAAAAGTGTGAAAACTGGAATCAACCTAGGTTTGGCTGTTATTAAATCTAGTTCTATTTCCAATGATAGCAGATTGCCTTTCACAGTAATTATTATAGAACTAATTAATACTTATGGATTGAGTCTCATGCTTATTGGTCATAGGCATACACAACCATCTCTCATTCTTGCTAACTTGGAATTTATTAAAGCTGAATATACTTCTGTTTTACTTGGTAGAGGAGTACACAAAAATTATACTGTTTCTGGGTATGAAAGAAAAAAACTTTAATATAGCTCAGAACTAATGTGAGGCAAAATGTAGGTGCACTCAATAAAGACAACATTATTAGGAATAGAGTTAAGGAGTCCCTTGTCCCTCATTTCCTGTCTTGCAGACTAGTGCTTCTTGAATGGCATCATGCTGCCCCTTTGCCTGTTGGCCTTCCTGATGGACAGCCAGTGTTTTCTAAATAGCAAGAAGAACAAAGATTAATAGTTCAAGTCATGGCTAAATTCAAATATGCTTTGGTCTGATGTGCATAATATTTTGTTATTTTTGGAAAAATATATATTAATAGATACCTCTTAGAAAATGATATATAGCATCCATATATAAACCCCAAGAAGAATTTAGACTTTTGATTCCAGCTCAGAACATGTTAAATAATAAAATGGCCTTTTCACTAGTATTCACCAAGTAGTTTAAACATAGTAATAAAAAAAGACCCATGGCTATGCTTATTGAAGGACAATCTATGAAGTTTCCCTATTGCAATCAAATTTTTTATTCCATAGTAACCAGTGGAGTTGTCAGCAATAAAGTAAAAAAACAAGTAACAAGATAAATTTTATTTCTGAAGCATATCATGTTCTTCTTTTAGTGATACAGATTTTGAAAAGTGTCTTTGAACAGGTAAATTTAGCTATTGTGAAAAAAATAATAATAGTGACTGTAATGTGTATTTATGAGCATTAATGCTTTCAAACCAACCCTCTACCCCCCTAAAGATGCTTGCTTGGCTTATTTATTCTATTTCAGGAAAGAAAAGATCTTCTAAATAAGTTATTTTTTAACTTCTATTGTTCAAAATACATGTATATTTATTTTCTCTGAAACCTGAGAGAATAGCCGTAAAATCGTAAGACTGCAGGAAATGCTTGCTTTTACATAGTCAATAGGATTTCTATTTTTCCCAGAGGCAGTAACAAATCTAGTTCTTTTTAAGCAACCTTGCCTTCTTGGCCTATGGACTTCTGTTCAAAATACATCTTGCCTTATGAGTAATGTAGTTTCATCCACTACTTAACCTTATACAAGACACTTTGCTTCTAGGATGCTGAAGAGCATTAGTCAGTCTACATTTTCAAGCTCTCATTTCTCTGTAGGAGCCCTCTGGCTAACACCAATTTTTAACATATTCCATTCTCTCTACCCTCCCCCTTCTCCCTTCTCCTTTATTTTTCTCTCCTGTCTTCTCACACTCTCTCTTCATGTTACTCTTATAAAGTGAATTTTGTTAGTGACTCATTTAATGCCACAGTTTGCAAAATTCTTTTAACATCAGCTTAATAAGCTAAAGCTTAAAGGTATAGAAAGTACAGTAGGAATGGTTGAGGAAATGCATGGATAATTCTTTTTAGGTCTATGTGATTTGTCTTACAGCAACAGCAAAACCAGAAATAAAACAGACTCACAGATTAGATTTATAATATATTTCTGCTCCATTCCTGTTTGCATACTGAAATAATAGACAGCATGGAATTGCATAGATAAATAGATAGGGAGGCAAATAATTTGGAAGCATAAGACACACATTTTTAGTAGTAGTTATATTGAGGAATTGGTTTGTTTGTGGGTAAATTTTTTCTTCATTATGTTTCTTTTTTCCTAATTTTTCAGAAATAAAAAAATTATTCTAGTATATAGGTTTCTACTTAATGATTAAGTATTCAGAATGTCACATAAAAGAAATATAACTTAAACATTTTTCTCAAATTAGTCTATTCAGCATATAAACAATGTTAGTATCATCTTTAGTCTCTTATCCAATATGAAATATGTTTAACATCTTAAGCGACTCACATCCTCAAGTAGGCTGGGGTGGCTGAATTTATCTCAATTGCCAAGGTAGGTATGGCCTTTCCTTATGCCTAATCCCCTCATATAAGTAGATGGGATGTAACTTTTGAGATTGAGAAGAGACCAGGCCAGGAATCTGAAGCTCTGAACCTAAAGGGATAGGAGCAACAAGGATGCATAGTAGACACTGTTTTCACCCCGTCTGTGTCCCTTTGACCCACTCTTTGTGGCATGTAATGGAAAGATGAAAGAGTACAGGTAGCTTTCACACAAGGATAGCTTTGTATCTCAAGCAATTGCAACTCTTTGTTAATCTGGCTGAGGGCTAGCGTTCTGTGACTTGGGGAAGTTTGCTAGGCAGTGGACAGGCATAACCATGAAGTATGAGGAATATAAAGTCTTGGGGAAAAACATGAACCAACAGCAGATAGGAGTAGGGGGATAATGTCCCAAAATCCCCACCTGCTGATAGGGCTATTCTAAGGCATGTTTCACACAGTTTTTCAGAGTCTTCTAGTGGAATTGATTCCAGTCACAGATGATTTTCTTACCCAGTTTACTAGAATAAATTAAAAAAGGCCCTCCCTTAAGTAGTACATTGCCAATTTTGTAGTCTGTGAGGCTTGGAAATTGAGAGCTAGAATTTTCTATTTAAACAAGATCATAAAGTGATACAAATAATTCATTTTCAAGAGGAAAGCTAGTAGCAAATGTGGTCTCATCTGCACAAGATAAACAGCCAAGTGAATAACTGAGATATTCAAACAACAATTCAACTATGAGAAGGTCTGGTGGGTATGGTCTACTAACTCATTATACCTTTATGAACATTACATGATGAGATAACTGACACAGACATTTCTTCTGCTTCCACATTATGCAGGAAAGGGAAGTAACTCTGGGATCTTGTTGCATTCTTGGCTCCATCAGACAACAGCGGCATAAGTCGTCTTCTGATCTGGTTGCACAGGAGTTCTAGGTTCTTACCCCTGGGAACCCTAAGGTACAACAGCTTTTAATCTTTAGACTTCTCTTTCCATTGTCTCTCTTTCATCTTAAGCAGGACAGAAACTTTAACCTCTGGGGTAGAAAAATGTTGACACTGTTCAAAAAACGTAATTATTCTGCCATATGGGATCATTGAAAATATCAAGAAAATTTATTTTGTCTACATCTTGAAATATTATCTTTACATATTTATTTAAATTTATGTCTTTTCTGCTGCGGCAGAGCTATCTTTTTCTGCAGATGTCTTTGTCTGCTGGAAACAAAGATGTCACAGAAATTGGAAACATTAACATCTTCTCGTACTGTAGATGCTTTTTGTAATCAAAGCTCAATTAAAAAAACGCTGTGTAAAGTATATAATGTAGTTCCTGAGATACAGTTTTATTCAAAAAATAAAACTTTTTATGCTTATTATTATTATAAGAGCAGATTTACCATTATTTTCAGTAGGATCTGCAACCAGGGGAATATAACCCAATTTCAAACTCTACTTAGGATGATCTACTTCCCAAGATACTCCATCTCTAAAATTACCTTCTTCTAATTTTTTTCAGTATCTTAACATATATTTTCATTTTCTCACTGATATAGGCATTTATTGGATCAATATGCAGTTAGGTGGCAGACAGACACTATGCTAAAGAAAGGGAATAAAACAATGAGAAAAATAACACAAACCTGTCCCCATGGAATTACAGTGTAATGACAAAAGTAGACATTAACCAAATAACTACTCAAATGTGAAATTGTTATTGTCATACATGAGAATCAAAAGGAAAATTCTAAGAGGACATATTTGTTGGGAAGTTCAGGCAAAGTTATAATGCTAGAACTGAAACTTGAAAATGTGTCATACTTCTCTTTCAGATATCAACTAAATGAGAATGGAGAAAATACTATGCCATGCATGATAGACTCCAGGCATTATGGACTTTGTACATATTCCAGTGAGAATGTACAAAGGCTCTCTGTGGAAGAAAAAAATGTGACAGGAAGAATAGATTGTAAGAAAGGCTGGAACACAAAAGACAAGAAAGAAATACAGTGGAAACTGAAGGTGGGAAGTTAGATGTGGATGAGGCCATTCAGGCTCGTAGACTTTAACATGGACTTCAGCTTGATATTTATAGCGCCCTTAAGGTTGGAAAAAAAGGAGTGACATGGACATCCTGGAGATTGGACTGAAGAGGGAACAAGTAGAAGTGCATTCTGTTGCACTGAAAATACATAGAGAGCTGAGATGTCTACTTGCAAGAGGGACAGAATGACGGAAGCGAGAGATGATGGAGTTCAGAAATATATAGAAAGTATAGTGAACATCACCATTAACTGATTATTTGTAAGAGAGGGTGTGAGAGGGAGGTCAAAAGGATGAATAAAAGATTTCTAGCCTGGGATTTGAGTTACAGGGCATGGAAATGACTAGATTGGGAAGAAATATTTTTAAACAAGAGAGGGACGTAGGCAGTGCCTTTGCATTCACAGTTTATTTTACTAATGTTTGGAAAACAGCTACTACTCTGATGAAAAGCTGACCACGGTTTTTAATATAATTATTCCTCTGTTTGAGGAAGTGCAAAGCTTTGCTGAGCGCAGTGGCTTATGCCTGTAATCCTAGCACTTTGGGAGGCCAAAGCGAGTGGATCAGCTGAGGTCAGGAGTTTCAGACCAGCCTGACCAACATGGTAGAAACCCCATCTCTACTAAAAATACAAAAATCAGCTGAGTGTGGTGGCACACGCCTGTAATCCTAGCTACTTGGGAGGCTGAGGCAGGAGAATTGCTTGAACCCAGGAAGCAGAGGTTACAGTGAGCCAAGTTCGTGCCACTGCATTCCAGCCTGGGAGACAGAGCGAGGCCCTATCTCAAAAAAAAAAAAAAAAAAAAAAAAAAGAAAAGAAAAAAAAAAAGAAGTACAAAGCTTATTTGACTTCATTTCCTCTCCAGAACCCATATAATTATTTTATTGTAGAAGCATAGGTCAATCCATTTATCAGAATCATATAATGATAGCAACTTAAAGGATGTTAGAAAACTTCTCTTGTTACAGTTTGAAAGAGGAATAAATTGAAATAATTCTACAGAAATTAGTGAATCCTTAACATATGCCAGATATATTTTCTTTGACTAACATCAAATATAACATCATATATACATACATATATACGTGTGTGTGTGTGTATATATATATATATATGATCTCTGGTGCTTCTTACAAAGACAGGAATATACTGGAATGGCAGTGAAAGAAATTCACCATTTATTTCTGAAAAACAAATGCTTGTAGAATAATAAACCTGTGTTCATCCTTAAGGCTCTGACAGTATGTATATGGACTGAATTTCTATTAGTATTTTATTCTAACTCAACTTCACACCCTGTCAAGGATTACATATAATTTTAAGTCATTGGTAACATTCGATATCTTGACATACCCTGCATAAAGCTTGATTGTGGCCTCAGGATTACATATAATTTTAAGTCATTGATTACATTCAATGTTATAGCATACCCTGTATAAAGATTGATTGTGGCTTCACACCCAATATCATAATTGCATACAGATATATGTAACATATTTCAAAAAAAATACAAATTCCTTTTATTAGGGAATGTGAACATAAATGATTCCTTATAAAACATATTAACAATTAAATAACAAAAAATTCTGTTTTGAGGATTGATGCATACAAATTACAAACATATTCCTGACTTTGCAATAGTCTAATCCAAGTTAAACTTCATCTCCAAGTTTGAGCAAACATATGTCCTTGCTTTATGAGCATATATATGACAGCTAAATTACATATTTATCATTTTCACTGAGGATATTTGACATTTATCGGTTGTGGTGAAAACAAATAGGGTAATTTTGCTGCCTTACAAAAGACAAACCCACTACAAAAGCCGGATGCTCTCTACTTTCAAAGGAGGACAGTTTCTGCCTTCAAATATGAGGAATTCTTACATCTTTTCTTTTATGTACAAAAAATAAAAGGAATCACAGCCATTGACAAGTTTTGTCAATCAAATCAAATCAAAAAGGACAGCTTGATTTTCAGATCTCTACCTTCTCTTTAAGAAAGGGAAGTATGAATTAGATCTCATAGAAAATGTGTCACAGCAATTAAGCTACAGAAATGCAGAATACTTGTGAGAGAGTCGGGTTCTGAATTGTAAGAAAAGTATCATGGTAGAATATCTACAAATTCTGTACCTTCCAGTAAGTAACCGAAGCTTAAAAAATGAAAAAAGGCAAAATTGACTGCTTGCTAGTGCTTGAGGTGGGAAAAATGGGGCGTTACTCTTTAGTGGGTATAGAGTTTCAGTTTTACAAGATGAAGAGTTACAAAGATGGATGACGGTAATGATTGCACAATGCTATGCATGTATTTAATACCATGAAACTCTACATTTTAAAATGGTTAAGATGCTAAAATTTTCAGTATGTTGATTTTATCTAAATTTTTAAAAATGGGAAAAAAGAGAGCACTTGTCAGGTACAATTGAAATTATATTTATAACTTCAGATTGTTAAATACTCTTCCTGTAAATTAGATAAGTCCTGAATGACACCCTCTCCTTAATAAATTACTAGGATAATATATATTGCAACAGCATTATTTAGTATCCAGATTTCAGATTCCATTCCATCATGGTATAAAGACCTTTATTTTGAGCCTATGTATGTCTCTGCATGTGAGATGGGTCTCCTGAATACAGCAGACTGATGGGTCTTGACTCTTTATCCAGTTTGCCAGTCTGTGTCTTTTAATTGGAGCATTTAGTCGATTGACATTTAAGGTTAATATTGTTATGTGTGAACTTGATCCTGTCATTATGATATTAACTGGTTGTTTTGCTCGTTAGTTGATGCAGTTTCTTCCTAGCCTCGATGGTCTTTACATTTTGGCATGTTTTGCAATGGCTGGTACCGGTTGTTCCTTTCCATGTTTAGGGCTTCCTTCAGGGTCTCTTGTAAGGCAGGCCTGGTGGTGACAAAATCTCTAAGCATTTGCTTATCTGTAAAGGATTTTATTTCTCCTTCACTGATGAAGCTTAGTTGGCTGGATATGAAATTCTCGGTTGAAAATTCTTTTCTTTAAGAACGTTGAATATTGGCCCCCACTCTCTTCTGGCTTGTAGAGTTTCTGCCGAGAGGTCTGCTGTTATTCTGATGGGCTTCCCTTTGTGGGTAACCCGACCTTTCTCTCTGGCTGCCCTTAAGATTTTTTCCTTCATTTCAACTTTGGTGAATCTGGCAATTATGTGTCTTGGAGTTGCTCTTCTGGAGGAGTATCTTTGTGGCGTTCTCTGTATTTCCTGAATTTGAATGCCCGCATTGCCAAGACAATCCTAAGTCAAAAGGACAAAGCTGGAGGCGTCACGCTACCTGACTTCAAACTATACTACAAGGCTACAGTAACCAAAACAGCATGGTACTGGTACCACAACAGAGATATAGACCAATGGAACAGAACAGAGTCCTCAGAAATAATACCACACATCTACAGCCATCTGATCTTTGACAAACCTGAGAGAAACAAGAAATGGGGAAAGGATTCCCTATTTAATAAATGGTGCTGGGAAAATTGGCTAGCCATAAGTAGAAAGCTGAAACTGGATCCTTTCCTTACCCCTTATACGAAAATTAATTCAAGATGGATTAGAGACTTAAATGTTAGACCTAATACCATAAAAACCCTAGAAGAAAACCTAGGTAGTACCATTCAGGACATAGGCATGGGCAAGGACTTCATGTCTAAAACACCAAAAGCAACGGCAGCAAAAGCAAAAATTGACACATGGGATCTAATTAAACTAAAGAGCTTTTGCACAGCTAAAGAAACTACCATCAGAGTGAACAGGCAACCTACAGAATGGGAAAAAATTTTTGCAACCTACTCATCTGACAAAGGGCTAATATCCAGAATCTACAAAGAACTCAAACAAATATACAAGAAAAAAACAAACAACCCTATCAAAAAGTGGGGGAAGGATATGAACAGACATTTCTCAAAAGAAGACATCCATACAGCCAACAGACACATGAAAAAATGCTCATCATCACTCGCCATCAGAGAAATGCAAATCAAAACCACAATGAGATACCATCTCACACCAGTTAGAATGGCAATCATTAAGAAGTCAGGAAACAACAGGTGTTGGAGAGGATGTGGAGAAATAGGAACACTTTTACACTGTTGGTGGGATTGTAAACTAGTTCAACCATTATGGAAAACAGTATGGCGATTCCTCAAGGATCTAGAACTAGATGTACCATATGACCCAGCCATCCCACTACTGGGTATATACCCAAAGGATTATAAATTACTCTACTACAAAGACACATGCACACGTATGTTATTGCGGCACTATTCACAATAGCAAAGACTTGGAATCAACCCAAATGTCCATCTGTGACAGACTGGATTAAGAAAATGTGGCACATATACACCATGGAATACTATGCAGCCATAAAAAAGGATGAGTTTGCGTCCTTTGTAGGGACATGGATGCAGCTGGAAACCATCATTCTTAGCAAACTATCACAAGAAGAGAAAACCAAACACCGCATGTTCTCACTCATAGGTGGGAACTGAACAATGAGATCACTTGGACTCGGGAAGGGGAACATCACACACTGGGGCCTATCATGGGGAGGGGGGAGGAGGGAGGGATTGCATTGGGGAGTTATACATGATATAAACGTCATGCACATGTACCCTAGAACTTAAAGTATAATAAAAAAAAAAAATGACTAAATAAAAAAGTAACTATTTGGCAAAAAAAAAAAAAAAAAAAAAGACCTTTAATAGGGAAAATAAACAAATGCTAATTAGTCCATAAGCATCCGTGTTTTATGATAAGATGGAATTGTTTGTAAAATTTGTTTTCATTTCAATAGGTTTTGGGAGAACAGGTGCTGTTTGGTTACATGAATAAGTTATTTAGTGGTGATTTCTGAGATTTTGGTGAACCCATCACCCAAGCAGTGTACACTGTACCCCATGTGTATTCTTTTCTCCCTCACCTGACTCTGATACTTTCCTGAGTCCACAAAGTCCATTGTATCATTCTTATACTTTTTCATCCTCACAGCTTAGGAGTGAAAGCGTATGATGTTTAGTTTCCCATTCCTGAGTTACTTCACTTAGAATAATGGTCTCCAATTCCATCCAGGTTTCTGCGGATGCTATTATTTCATTCCTTTTTATGGCTGAGTAGTATACCACAGTGATATACATATACATATATAACATTTCCTTTATCCACTCATTCATTAATAGGCATTTGGGCTGGCTCCGTATTTTTGCAATTGCAAATTACGCTGCTATAAGCATGTGTATGCAGGTATCTTTTACATATAATGACTTCTTTTCCTCTGGGAACATATTCAGGAGTGGGACTGCTAGGTCCAATGGCAGGTCTACTTTTAGTTCTTTAAGAATCTCCACACTCTTTTCCATAGTGGTTGTAAATTAGACAAATATTATTTGACATAAACTTAAAAGAACTAAATTACTGGACAATAATTCCATTATTAAGAAGGTGTATGTGTATGTGATCCAAATTAAAGCATATTAAATTCACTCTAGAAATAGTAGTGTTTAATATTCACAGATGAATTTCAAATATTACCAATTGAAGAATATAAATGGAATTTTAAAATTCAAATCTAGTACAGGAAGAAAACTTAAATGGGAAAAATTTATTAATGACAAAGTGAGAAAGGAACAGGATTGAGTATAAAATTATATATTATATATATATAATTTAAAACATAAGATATATATTTTTAATATATAAAATATATTTTTCTAATATATATAAAATACATAATTTTATACTTTATCTTCCTTTTTCCATCCTGTTCCATTCTTACTTTATTAGAAATAAAGTTCTTTTCTTATTAGAAATAATATGCTACATATAAAATATATATTTTGTCAATATATCTATAAAATATATAACTTTACACTTTATCTTCCTTTTTCAATCTGTTCCTTTCTTAGTTTGTCATTAATACATTTTTCCCACTTAAGTTTTCTTCCTGTACTAGATTTGAATTTTAAAATTCCATTTATGTTCTTCAATTGGTAATACTTGAAATTCACCTGTGAATTTTTAATACATGTATATTTTAAATATATATGTTTTTAAAATACATATTCAAAGTTACCTTACATGCTAGTGAGATAAACAGGTTAAAAGGCAAATATTGTTAGCTCGACTTAAAGATTCAACGTAACTCTTTGCTCATTATAAAATGTCTTCCAAATACAAGAATACAGATAATATGAAAGTAAAGTCTTGGTAACATACAGAAAAAATGGCAATTATAAGAAGGCTAATGTAGCGTTATCAATATAAAACAAAATAGATTTTAAGGCAAGAAGGATTATTAAGAGATTTATAATGGTAATGACACATTAGTTTCAATTGACTTGGAAGAAACTAAAATTCTAAATTTAAAATCATCTAAAAACTTTTACCATATATAAAGAAACAGAAATTGATGAATCTGTGATCATAGTATTTCAATATATCACAAACAAACTAGTAAGACTACAAATTATTTCAATGGTACAGTTAAGAAGCATAATTTAATCAGTATACATAGGATTGTACTAGTAACAAAGACTATTGCAAATGCACAATTATTAAAATTTCACAGTTTGAAAAATCAATATTTTATAGATTATATCTCTGATGACAATGCAATTAACTTAGAAATAGTTACTGGAGGATAACTGATCCCTATCAAAATAGGCAAAAGTCTATTCCAAATGTATTCAAGTTTTAGATGTGAAGAGTATGACTATAAATGGTTTACAAATAAATACTAGACATATTTATCTAGAAATAGATCAATATTTATTTAAAAACAATTAAGCATAAGTAAATAATATAATAAAATGCTGACAAATTTGATTACATTAAAATAAAAACATTCTACTTATGAAAACCACCATAAGCTAAAAGCAAAATGTCCAAATATATGAGAAAATATTCGCAACAAAAATTATTTTTAAAAGTTTGCATTCAAAACATATAATGAATTTTTTAAAAATTAGGAAAGCTGTTGACAATAGAAAATAAAAGTATAAAATGTATGAAGAAATGTTTCCCAGAAGGGAAAACTAGATGGCCAATAAATAAGAAGGAAAAAATTTTTATAAGTCTAACAATACTTGTTTTGGTAAGCATGTGGAGCAAAGACAATTCCAATTTTTAGTTTATTCACATCACACATAGAATTGCCTACTTACAAAAATAATAGTAAATGTATCAAATTTGCCCTGATTAAGTATTTTATTCTCATATCCATTATTGAGTTCTATAAGCTTGGAAGTAGATTACACATAAACCAAGAGCAAATGTCACTAATAAAAATGATATTCAAATAAACAACATTGCATGCATGACTTGACTAAAAGATCAAATATTATCATTTGAGTTTTACTGTCCATAAGAAATGAACTATATTATCAGTATTCTCATGTTTTGTCTAATTATTTATAGACTGGGTCTCACTTATTCAAAGGCTGAACTAGCATGCTAATAACTGAGTGTGAAATTAAATATTTGTATATATCTCTTCTAGACAGAAAAAATGTTTTCATTGTACTTTAGCAATTAGGCATATTTTAGCTCAAATCTCACAAAGAAAGTACTTTTTCATCAATAGTTTAATTTTTAAAAAATATTTGCAAATTTATGCAAAGAGATAACAGGTTCATTAACAAAAGTTTATCCAAGTTTTTAAGTTTAGACCCAAACCTAAGTGGCTTTTACATATATACATACATTTATATATACATGCATGTGTGTATATAATATACATTTATTTTATATATAATACACATTTAAATGTATGTATAGATACACAGACGTATAAAACATGTATATATCTGTAAAATGTATATGTAAAACTTATAACTTAATAAAAGGACTCATGTTTATACTTCTAAAATGTTGAGTCTATAATTACTCTCAAATTAGAGATCCTGTCCAAATAAAAAGTATTTTTGTACTATTTTACTATCCTTTTTTCAATTCCTATTGCTCTCAGAAACATTCATGTCCTGTCAACTCTCTAATACTTGAAAATCTTAATAAATACTCAGAGATAAAAATATGTCTATAAATATACAAACACACAGACCTAACTTCCCAAAGAGCTTACCATTTAATACATTTCAGAAATACTTAAAATGACTTTTTGCTTTTCTCCTAAATTTGCCTTTGTCTGTAGAATTTTAAAAACATTTTCAAATATGACATTTTCAACAGCAGTTGATTTTCTCTCTAATTAGATAGTGCACATGTACCAAACAGGTGTTCTTCTTCCTGACATTCATCCTACGTGTGTTTGATGTAGGTCTTTATTTGCAAATGGTCATGGCCAAGTTTCTTCCTTTAGTGTTATATTTCATAGAAGAATAAATTCTCCCACTGCTCTGAAGTTACTGCTCTGAAGTTTGATTAGTGAAGTTGTAGCTAAAGATTTTTCTGGTAGCTTGTTTGTCTTATTATACTACAGCAGTAATTTGAGGTCACATCATGGTTAGAAAAATCTCCTCCAGGTATACAGACACACATTTAGACGATATATTATCAACAGGGTTTTAGGGTGTACAGTAGGCAAATAAAGCAATCACTACTGAGGAATCAAGTGCGTCTTAATAAGAAGTATTTCAGTCTTTTTAAAAATTTAACATCTTAGAACAATTCTGTAATTTAGGATTCAATCCTTCTAGAAACACCTTTCCCTCTTCCCTTGCTTCCATTCTCCCTTTTTCATGGTTTTCCTCTTTTCGTGTTGACACTCATTCTTAATTTTCTGCACAGCCTTCTCCTTTTCCACCTGACTCCTAACATTGGACAGTTTCAGAGCTTAGTTGAAAGTCTTCTTCATTTTTCTTTTCAGAACACCCCACATACTACCAATTAATAAATCATTTAAAAATACTGATTAAGACCTTATGTAAACTATACATTATTTTGTTGAGTCCTGCTATTAATAAGCTAATGATGCTTAACTTTATATTTTAATCCAGTTTTACTCTTGAATTCCATATTTATAAACCCTTTGCCTATGTGTTATCTACACTTTGATATCTGAGAGATGTCTCATGCTTAGAATATCAAGTTTACATGTTAAAATCAGTTAGAATCGGCCGGCCGCGGTGGCTCAAGTCTGTAATCCCAGCACTTTGGGAGGCCGAGACGGGCGGATCACGAGGTCAGGAGACTGAGACCATCCTGGCTAACACGGTGAAACCCCGTCTCTACTAAAAAATACAAAAAACTAGCTGGGCGTGGCGGCGGGCGCCTGTAGTCCCAGCTACTCAGGAGGCTGAGGCAGGAGAAGGGCATGAACCCTGGAGGCGGAGCTTGCAGTGAGCCGAGATTGCGCCACTGCACTCCAGCCTGGGCCACAGAGCGAGACTCCATCTCAAAAAAAAAAAAAAAAAAATCAATTGGAACCAAACAAAATACAAAAACAAACAAGTAATGTTTAAAAAGTTGACAGGATAACCATTACCTATTCACCGTTTTAACTCTGATTTTTTATTTCTATGACATGCAGCTTATGCATTCTTTATCCATGTAACCATTCATTCATTAATATTATCCAAATATGAATTTAAGTCTTATAATGAAGGAGTATATATCTACTATAAAAATGCATGAAACATGTATAAAATATAATTATGTACTAAGATTCAAATAAATAATCAAAATTATTATTTTGAGTAAATTCATAGGTAGTGGAAGGTAAGGCATGAAGAGGTAAAAGCAAAATAATAATAATAATAATAATGTAATGAGGAGCCACAGCAACACAGTTGAATAGAAGGCTCTACCAATGGTCCTTCCTGCAGAAGCACCACATTGGACAAAACAAGAACCTTCGTAAGAACCAAAAATCAGGTAAGCACTAACTAACAGTACCTGGTTTTATCTTCATATTGCTGAAACCGGCACTAAAGAGATCACGAAAGACAGACTTGAATTTCCAGTGCCACCCCTCCTTCATCCCCCAACAGCAGCCATGTGGTGCAGAGAATCTGCATTTTGGGGGAAGGAGAGCGCAGCGATTGGTGGACCCTGCATTAACTCAATGCTGCCCTGTCACAGCAGAAAGCCAGACTGGACTGAACTCACCTGACACTTGCCCACAGCGGGAGCATTTTGACCAGCTCTAGTTAGAGGGATTCACCCATCCCAGTGGTCAAAAATTGAGTTCCTGCGACCCTGAGCACTGTGGGCTAAAGTGCTCTGGGCTTCTAAATAAACTTAAAAGGTAATCTAAGCCACAAAGACTGCAAATCATAGGCAAGCCCTAGTGCTGAACTTTGCTCAGTGCCAATGGAGTTGGGAGTATGTGACTTACTCAGACAATAGTCAGGGTGATGAAAGGAGTGCTTGTGCCACCAATTCTCCAACCCCAGGCAGCACAGATTTCTGCTCCACAAGACACCGTCTCCTTCCACTTGAGGAAAGGAGAGGGAGGATGAAAGACGACTTTGCCTTGCATCTGGATTGCCAGCTCAGCCCCAGTAGAATAGGGCACTGGGCAGAGTCAAGAGGTCGAGGCCCTAGCTCTCAGATGACATTTCTAGAGACACCCTGGGTCAGAAGGGAATCCACTTTCTTGAAGGGGAGGACCCAGTCCTGACAGGTTTCATCACCTGCTGACGAAAGAACCCTTGGGCCCTGAATAACCAGCAGCAATACCCAGGTAATATGTCATGGGCCTTGGGTGAGACTCTAAGACTTGCCAGCTTAAGGTGAGACCCAGCAAATTCCCAGCTGCAATGGCAATGGGGAAAGACTCCTTCTGCTTAAGAAAAGCAAAGGGGAAAAAGGGGGATTTTGTCTTACACCATAGGTACCGGCTTGGTCACAGTGAGGTAGAGCACCAAGCAGGACATTGGAGTCTCTGATCTCTGGCCTCTGTTCTTGGACAGAATTTCTGGGCCTTCCCTGGGCCAGAGGAGACCCCACAGCCTGGAAGGGTGAGTCCCAGGCCTGTCAGCATTCACCAAATGCTGACTGAAGAGTCCTTGGGTCTTAAGTGAACATCACTGGTACCCTGGCAGTGCTCCCCATTGGCCTATGGTGATGGTGGCCATGGGGTGAGGCTCCTCTGCTTGTGGAAAGGGGAGGGAAGAGTGAAAAAGGCTGTGTCTCATGGTTTGAATGTCAGCGAAGCTGCAGTAGAATAGAACACCAGGTAGATATCTAAGTTTTTGCCTCCAGTCCCTGGCTGCTAGAAGGCATCTCTGGACTGACCTAAGGCCTGGAGGAACTCATCACCTTGAAGAGAAGGACACAAGCCTGGCCGGTTTCATCTCCTTCTTATTGTAGAGCCCTAGAGACTTGAATGAACATATACAGTAGCCAGGTCGTGGTTACAGCAGCCTGGGGTGAGACCCAATGCTGTGCTGGCTTCAGGTGTGACCCCAGAGCAGTTTCAGTGGTGGTTGCCTCAGGGATGCTTGTGGCACTCCACCCCCAGCTCCAGGTGGCTCATCACAAAGACAGAGACTCCATTTGTTTGGGAGAAAGTTAGGAAAGAGAACAAGAGTCACTGCCTGGTAATTTAAATAATTATTCCACATCATATCTAAGACCATCAAGGTGGTACTTCTATGAGTCCACAAGAACAGTGTAACTGGGCTTAGGGTGCCCCCTAATGCAGATATGGCTTAGATCAAAACACTCCAGTCCTTTCGAATGCCTGGAAAGCCTTCCCAAGAAGAATAGCTACAAACAAGCTCAGAGTGTGAAGACTATAGTAAATACCTCACTGTTTAATGCCCAGACACCAATGACCCTCAACAAACATCAAGATCATCCAGAAAAACATGAACTCACCAGAGGAACTAAATAAGGCAGCAGGGATCAATCTTAGAGAAACAGAGTTATGTAACATTTCAGATAGAGAATTCAAAATAGCTGTTTTGAGGAAACTCAAAGAAATTCAAAATAACATAGAGAAGGACCTCAGAATTCTACCAGATATATGTATCAAAGAGATTGAAATAATTAAAACAAATCAAACAGAAACTCTAGAGCTGAAAAATGCAGGTGACAAACTGATAAATGCATCAGAGTCTCATAATTGAAGAATGGATCAAACAGAATTACTGAGCTGGAAGATAGGCTATTTCAAAATACACAGGCAGAGGAGACAAAGGAAAACAAGAAAGAAAAAGAATAAAGCACATTTATAATATTTAGAAAATAGCCTCAAAATGTCAAATTTAAGAGTTACTAGCATTAAAGAGGAAGTTACTAGCATTAAAGAGAAAGAGAGATAGTGGTAGAAAGTTTATTCAAAGGAACAATGACAGAGAACTTCCTAAGCCTAAAGAAATGCATTAATATCCACGTACAAGAAGGTTATAGAACACCAAACAGATATAACCCAAAGAAGATTACCTCAGTGCATTAAATAATCAAACTCCCAAAGAGTAAGAGTAAAGAAAGGACCTTAAAAACACCAAGAGAGAAGAAACACATTACATACAATGGAACTCCTATATGTCTGGCAGCAGACTTTTCAGTGGAAACTCTACAGACCAGGACAGAGGGGCATGATATATTTAAAGTACTGAAGAAAAAACCTTTTACCCTAGAATAGTATATCCTGTGAAAATACACTTCAAACATGAAGAACAAATAATTCCCCAAATAAACAAAAAATGAGGATTTTCATCAACACCAGATCTATCCTATAAGAAACGCTAATGGGAGTACTTCAATCAGAAAGAAAAGCATGTGAATAAATAATTAGAAATCATCTGAAGGTATAAAACTCACTAATAATTGTAAGTACACACACACAAAAAACAATATTATAAGACTGTATCTTTGGTGGGTAAACTAGTTACATGTTAAGTAGAAAGAATCAAAGATGAACTAATCAAAAAGAATAACTACAACTTTTCAATCCATAGACAGTAAAATAAGATATAAATAGAAACAATGGAAAGTTAAAAAGCAGGGGGATGATATTAAATTACAGAGTTTTTATTCATTTTCATTTTGCTTGTTAGTTTGTGTATTTCTTTATATAAGCAGTTTTAAGTTGTTATCCACTTAAAATAATGGGTTATAAGATAGTATTTGTAAGCCTCATGGTAACAGCAAATCAAAAATATACAATGGATACACACAAAACAAAAAGCAATAAATTCCAAGACAAATGAAAAGTTACCTTCACTAAAAGGAAGATTGAAAGGGAGAAAAGAAAGAAGAGAAAACCACAAAACAAGCAGAAAATAAAACAGCAGGAGCAAGTCTTTACTTATCAATAAAAATATTGAATGTAAATGGAATGTAAATGGGTGTAAATAAATGTAAATGGACTAAACTCTCCAATCAAAAAATATAGAATAGGCCAGGTGCACTGGCTCATGCCTGTAATCCCAGCACTTTGGAATGGGCAGATCACCTAGGGTCAGGAGTTCAAGATAAGCCCGGCCAACATGGTGAAACCCTGTCTCTACTAAAAATACAAAAATTAGCTGGGTGTGGTGGCAGGCACCTGTAATGGAGTCTGAGGCAAGAGAATCAGTTTAACCCGAGAGGCACAGGTTTCAGTGAGCCGAGATCGTGTCATTACATTTCAGCCTGGGTAAAAAGAGCAAAGCTACATCTCAGAAAAGAAACGAACAAAAACAAATGAACAGAGAATGGCTGAATAGATTAAAAAATACAAGACTAAGTGATCTCTGCCTACAAGAAACACACCTTACCAATAAAGACACACATAGACTGAAAAGAAAGGGATGGGAAAAGATATTCCATGCCAATGGAAACCAAGAAAAAAGTAGGAATGGCTATGTTTATACCAGAAAAATAGACTTCAAGATAAAACTATTGTAACTGGGGGGACCTTGCTCCCAAGCTCCCAAGATGGTGGCAGGCCACTTCCAATATGGTGACAAGCCTCTTGTTCTCTGACCTGGGGTTCTTGGCCTCATGGATTCCAAGGAATGGAATCTTGGGCCATGCAGTGAGTGTTATAGCTCTATTAGAAGCCGTGGGTCATGGAAGAAAACCGTGGAACCCAGCGACTAGTGTTCAGCTCGATTAGCATAAACCTGGGCACTTAGCCATGCAAGAAAAATGGCAAGCCTTTAGCCCGATTCAGAGCAGCAATGGGCGCCTCACTTGATTAGGAGCACAGCAGACACCCTGCCGGATCCAGAGGGGTGGAAGTCAGTGGCAAGTCTGCCACAGCGGCAAACACCAGTGGTGGATGGCTAGCAAAAGCTCAGCTCAAACCGTAACAAACATGGATCAGAAGAGTGTGCAGTTGCAAGATTTAACAGATTGAAAACAGAGCTCCCATACAAAGGAAGGGGACCCAAAGAGGGTAGCCGCTGCCGACTAGAATGCCTGGGTTTATATCCCGATCATTGTCCCTCCCCCTGTGCTCTCAGGCAACAGATGATTGGCTATACCTTTAGCTTCTGTTTCTGCCTAATTAGCATTTTAGTGAGCTCTATTTACTACCTGATTGGTCAGGTGTGAGCTAAGTTGCAAGCCCCGTGTTTAAAGGTGGATGCAGTCACCTTCCCAGCTAGGCTTCGGGATTCTCAGTCAGCCTAGGAAATCCAGCTAGTCCTGTCTCTTACTATAAGAGATAAACTCACTATACAGTGACAAAGGAGTCAATTCAGCAAGAGGATATAACAATACATATGCACAAACTCTGGGGCACCCAGATATATGAAGCAATTATTAGAGCTAGAGAGAGAGAGCCCAATACAATAATAGCTGGTGACTTTGACACTACACTTTAGCTACACTGAACAGATCTTCCAGAAAGAAAATCAACAAAGAAATATTGGACTTAACGTGCGTTGTAGACCAAATAGACCTAAATAGGTATTTACAGAATATTTGATTCAATTACTGCAAAAGACAAATTTCTTTCCTGAGCATATGGATCATTCCCAAGTTAGATGATATGTTCAGTCACAAAACATGTTTTTTTTCTTTGTCTTTTTTTTTTTTTTTTTTTTGTGGAGAACGGGGTCTCGCTGTATTACGCGGGCAGGTCTCGAACTCCTGGGCTCAAGCTATCCTCCCGCCTCTGCCTCCCTGAGAGCTGGGATTACAGGCGTGAGCCACCGTGCCCGGCAACAAAACATGTTTTTAAACTTTCAAATAATTGAAATAATATCCAGTATCTTCTTTCATTACAATTGAATAAAAGTAGGAATCAACAGCAAGAGTAATTTGGGAAACTATACAAACACATGGAAATTAAATAATATGTTCCTGAATGACCAGTTGGTCAAAGAACAAATTAAGAAGGAAATTGAAAAATGTATTGAAACAAACAATAATGAACACAACATAGCAAAACCTATGAGCTACAGTGAAAGCAGCACTAAGTGGGAAGTTGCCAGCTATAAGCATGTACATCAGAAAAGCCAAAAAAAAAAAAACTTCAAATAAACAATCTAACAATGCATCTTAAAGAACTAAAACAAGAACAAACCAAATCCAAAACTAGTAGAGGAAAAAAATAATAAAGATCAGAGCAGAAATAAATGAATTTGACATGAAGAAAACAATACAAAAGATCAACAAAACAAAAATCTGGTTTTTTGAAAAGAAAACCAAATTGGCAAACCTTTAGCCAGACTCATTACGAAAAAAAAGAAAAAAAAAAAAAAAGAAAAGGCCCAAATAAAAAATAAAATCAGAGATGAAAAGGAGATACTACAACCAATACTACAGAAAGTCTAAGGATCGTTAGTGGCTACCATGAGCAACCAAATGCTCATGGTAAATTGAAAAATGTAGAAGAAACAGACAAATCCCTAGACAATTACCACCTCCCAAAATTGCACCATGAAGAAATCCAACACATGCACAGCACAGCACAATAACCAGTAACAAGATTAAAGACAAAATATAAAGTCTCATAGCAAAGAAATGCCTAGGATCTGATGGTTTCACCACTGAATTCTACCAAACATTTAAACAAAAACTAATAACAATCCTACTCAAAGTGTTCTGAAAAATAGAGGAGGAGGGAACACTTCCAAACTCATTCTACAAGGCCAGAATTATCCTTATATCAAAACCAGAGACACATCAAAAAAAAAAAAACAAAAGTAAACGCCAATATCATCAATGAATATTGATTCAAAAATCCTCAATAAAATACTAGAGAAATGAATTCAATAACACAATAACAAAAGATCACTCATCATGACCTGGTGGGATTTATCCCAGGGATCCAAGGATGGTCCAACATATGCAAATCAATCAATGTAAAAGAGCAAATCAACACAAAAATCATATGATCATTTCAATTCATGCTGAAAAAGTGTTTGTTAAAATTCAACATAGTTTCATAATAAAAATCCTGAAAAAACTGAGCATAGAAGGAATATACTTCAACATAATTAAAGCCATATATGACAGTCCCATAGCTAGTATTATTGAATAGGGAAAACCTTAATGCTTTTCCTCTTACACCTGGAATACAACAAGGATGCCCATTTTTGCCACTGTTATTCAACACAGCACTGGAAGTCCTAGTTATGAGGTAGGAGAATAGGATCTAGAGGCAGGGGACATAAGGCCAATTCATGCTGACTTCCTAGAACTAAATAAAATGCAAACACTTCAGCAATGACAGGAATGTGAATGGCTTTGTAACTTCACTTCATCCTCTCCATTTACATAAGCCACACACACTGAGTAACATCCTCTCTATTTACACTTTGTAACTTCACTTCATCCACTCCATTCACATAGAGCTTATACAGAGTAAATGACTTTGTAACTTGACTTTATCCTCTCTATTTACATAGAGCATACACCAAGTAACTAATGGGAAACCTCTAGAGGGTATTGAAACCCCAGAAAAGTTTGTAATCAGGGCCCTTGAGCAGCTTGCTCAGGGAGAAGAGTGTGCTTTCATTTTCAATAAATCACTGTTTTGTTGCTTCATTCTTTCTTTGTTTTATTTGTGCATTTTTTTCAATTCTTTGTTCAAAACGCCAAGAACCTGGGCACCTTCATCCAGTAACAACTAGAGCAATCAGACAAGAGAAAGAAATAAAGTGTATCCAAATTGGAAGAAAAGGATTCATTGTATTTATGTTTGCAGATTATATGATCTCATAATTAGAAAAACCTAAAAATTCTACCAGAAAAGCATTAGAACAGATGAAGAAATTCAGTCAAGTTGTAGGATGCAAAATCAATATACAAACATCAGTAGCATTTCTATATGCCAGCAGTAAACAATCTGAAAAGGAAATCAAGAAAGCATTACCTTTTACAATAGATACAGATAAAATAAAATGCTTAGGAGTAAATTAAATCGAAGAAAGATCTCTGCAATGAAAACTATAAAACATTAATGCAAAGAATTGAAGAGGACGCCAAAAAAAATTCATATTCATGGATTTGAAGACTCAATATTGTTAAAATGTCCATACTACCTAAAGGAATCTACAGATTCAATGCAATACCCATTAAAATACCAATGACATTCTTCACAGCAATAGAAAAAAAATCTAAAATTTGTATAGAACCACAAAAGACCCAGAATAGCCCAAGCTGTCCTAAGCAAAAAGAACAAATCTGGAGGAATCACATTACCTGACTTGAAATTATACTACACATCTGTAGTAACCAAAACAGCATGGTACTGGCATAAAAACAGACACATAAAACAGTGGAAAAGAATAGAGAACCTAGAAATAAATCTGTACATCTACAGTGAACTAATTTTTGATAAAGGTGCCAAAACCATACATTGGGGAAAGGACAATTTCTTCAATAAATGGTGCTGATAAAACTGGATAGCCATAGGCAGAAGAACGAAACTAGACCCCTATCTCTTACCATATACAAAACATCAAAGCAAAATGCATTAAAGACTTAGGTCTAAGATCTCAAACTATGAAACTACTTCAAGAAAACACTGGGGAAACTCTCCAGGACTTGGTCTGGGCAAAAATTTCTTGAGTAATATCCCACAAGCACAGAAAATCAAAGCAAAAATGGACAAATGGGATCACATCTAATTCAAATGCTTCTGCACAGCAAAGGATAAAATCAGCAAAGCAAAGAGACAACCCTCAGAATGAGAGAAAATACTTGCAAACTGCTTGTCTGATAAAGACTTAAGCAGAATTTGTAAGAAGCTCAAGCAACTCCATATTTAAAAATCAATCTGTTTAAAATGGGCAAAAGTGGGATTGCTGGATCAAATGATAGTTCTACTTTTTTAAGTCCACCAATCCCACTACTGGGTATGTACCCAGAGGAAAAAGAAGTCATTATACAAAAAAGATACTTGCACACTCATGTTTACAGCAGCACAAATCGCAATTGCAAAAATATGGAACCAGCTCAAATGCCCATCAATCAACAAGTCGATAAACTTACATATATATATAATTTTACTCTGAGAACTACATAATCAAATCAGCATATTGCAGCAGAGCTAACTGAAGTCACCAAACAGACACAACGATTCCTTTTAGACAAGAGAAAACCAAGTAAAAAATAATGACATAAAATAATTAAAAATAACGTGGTAAAAAATCTCATTCTAAAAGGGCATTTTTAATATATATATATCTTTAATAATATATATATTTTATAATTATATTTTAATATGTATAATAAATATTTATATTTAAAATATATAATATATATTTGTATTTAATTCGTGTGTGTACACTAATACTATTTGGCCATAAAATGGAACAAAATAATGGCATTCACAACAACGTGGATGGAACTAGAGACCATTATTCTAAGCGAAGTAACTCAGGAATGAAAAACCAAACATCATATGTTCTCACTAATATGTGGGACCTAAGCTATTAGGATGTAAAGGCATAAGAAGGATACAATAATTGTGAGGACTTGCGGGAAAGGGTAGGAGGGGAATGAGGGATAAAAGACTACAAATTGGGTACAGTGTACATTGCTCAGGTGACAGGTGCACCAAAATGTCATAAGTCACCACTAAATAACTTACTCATGTAACCCAACACCACCTGTTTCCCAAAAACCTATGGAAATAAAAATAATAAAATAAAATAAATAAAAATGGGCAAAAGATCTAAATGGACATTTCTCAAAATAAGACATGCAAATGGCAAAGAGGTACATGAAAAGGTGTTCAACACCACGGATTTTTGTTTTAAGGAGAGACAAGCAAAAAAAGGGGGAACAAGCAGCCACGGAAGCTGAGACATTTTAAGGAGAGATGAACTGTGGAATTATTTAGTGATTGGATCGGGCTGCTGAGTGACGTTGAAGGTTTATGCTGTTCTATGCTGTATAATTGGTAACCACAGCAAAGCTGCTGGGCTTTTTCCACAAACTTCACATCATTAGGCTCTCGTTCTCATCTGGGTAGCTCTATAGCAAGATGGAAAAACTAAACAAAGGCTTTTTAGCGATAAAGAAGGACGGTAAAAGCAGCACAAGAAGAATTGAGAACTCAGACTTACAAATATTTGGAATAGCCCTCTTCCTCCCAAGAAACCCTGGAGATTTGGGGAAGACAATTGAGCTCCCATGGTATACAAAAGTGAAATCAGTTTTAATTAAATACTAATTGAATTTAAAGGTCATGGTAAACTATCAACCTGGAGTCAAATGGGGGTTTTACAATTGATAATTGGATTTTAAAATCTTAAAATCTTTTAAAATTTTAAAATCTTTTACTATCATTACCCTTTTAGAATAAGATTTTTTATCACGTTATTTTTAATTATTTTATGTCATTATGTTTTACTTGGTTTTCTCTGTCTAAAAGGAGTCCTTGTGTCTGTTTGGTGACTTCAGTTAGCTCTGCTGCGATATGCTGATTTGATTATGTAGTTCTCAGAGTAAAATGGTATCTAATGTGTCTAATTTCTAAATAATCAAGAGTGCTTTATCTTTTGGTCCATATACTAACATAGATGTACATGGCATTTTGTGGCCCATTACTATGTCTGAATACATACTTCATTTATTGCTTACAAAAATATGTGAGTTTTTAATGAGGCTATTTTTAAATTCTTACAGATTAAAAAAAAATAAATTCAAAGAATGATTTGCTGTTCCTACAATGCTGGAATGTGGTGGAATTAGAATTAAAAGTCATGGTTATTGGCTCCAATTTCTAACACTTTTCAATATATAATCTCTTTAAAAATTTGCTCCTGATTTTCACATTCAAGAATATAGTTAATATTATTAAACTGGCAATCCAATGATGTTTTTTTACCCTAAAATTCTTTTGCTTCCTGGGTGAAAAGACGAAGCGAAAAAAAAAATCATTATTATTATTATTATTATTGAGACGGAGTTTCACTCTTGTTGCCCAGGCTGGAGTGCAATGGTGCGACCTCGGCTCACTGCAACCTCTGCCTCCTGGGTTCAAGCGATTCTCCCACCTCAGCCTCCCAAGTAGCTGGGATTACAAGCACTCGCCACCATGCCTGGCTAATTTTTTGTATTTTTAGTAGAGTCGGGGTTTCACCATGTTGGCCAGGCTGGTCTTAAACTCCTGACTTCAGGTGATCCGCCTGCCTCGACCTCCCAAACCGCTGGAATTTTTTATGTTTGAAATAAAGCAATTACTAATCTTAAAATAAAGGTTACTTTAGGGGAATATAAGCGGTTACTTTAATCAAAATGATCCCTCACAGACATCATTTTAAATTTGCATTAAATGAAAGATAATAACCTGAATCTCAAGTATAGATTATCCTTGAAATTACAATTGTTAAACATGTATGTTGTTATTCATTTTGACAGGCATTTTCTTAATGATTAAAATATACATCAACTGTACAAATATAACATTAAAGTATAAATGCAAGGAGAAAATGTCTGCATTGGAAAGTTATCTTTGCTTGTAAGAAAACAAAGACGTAGGGCCAGGTGCAGCGGCTCACGCCTGTAATCCCAGCACTTTGGGAGGCCGAGGCAGGTGGATCACGAGCTCAGGAGATGGAGACTATCCTGGTGAAACCCCGCCTCTACTAAAAATACAAAAAAGTAGCCAGGCGCGGTGGCGGGCGCCTGTAGTCCCGGCTACTCAGGAGGTTGAGGCAGAAGAATGGCGTGAACCCGGGAGGCGGAGCTTGCAGTGAGCCTAGATCGCGCCACTGCACTCCAGCCTGGGCGACAGAGGGAGACTCCTTCTCAAAAAAAAAAAAAAAAAAAAAAAAAAAAAAAAAAAAAAGAAAGATAAGAAAATAAAGAGGTAAATGCAACCTCTTTTTAATCTTTGATTCATTTCTTACTAAAATGGTAGCTATACATCTAAATGTCTGACTTTACACACAGCACAATTATTTTGGATTATAAAAGCCTACACAATGTCTTGATTAGATCAAGATGTTTTCCAGCACAGGAAAATGTGCCATTGATTTTTGACCTTCTAATGTTTTGTACTGTTAGAAATTTTACAAATGACCTTTCATACTGTAATTCATTTGCCATTTTGTGGCTATTTCATATTATCTTAGCTTACCAAGGTCATATACCCAACATAAATTGCTATGAGAGTAGGTGATTAATTAAAAAAAATAATATTTTCCAGGCTGAATGAAGACAGTTGTATAGACTTAACTTTATACTGAAAGTTATGTGAACCTTGTAAACTATTTTTGTTTTAAAATATTGGAGTTATATGAAATATGTGGAAAATTTTAAAATGATGAATATAAGAAGCATTTCAATTTTTTTCTATCAAACATACAAATGAACATATACAAAATTATTTTTGCATAAGCAGAATAATATTTCCATTCGTTTGGACAATACTACTACACACAATGTATTCAGGGAAACCAGATGACGTAGTAAAAGTGAAGCTGTCTTGTGGATATTTCAGTTGTTCTGTGGTAAACAAAATTGTTTTGAGGAAACACCACATACATTAACTACCATTCTGTTTCATAAACAGTTCAAATAAAGAACACATGGCTTAAAACTCAGGAAGATATTTCATTTATTTGGCAATAAATCTAATTACAAGGCAACAGTAATTATTTTCAGTTGATAAAGTCATGTCGAAAATAATAATCAGCATCTGATTTAGAAATTCAGCATTACCTTAACAATGTAATAAATGTGGTTAACATCAGCCTTCTGGACAATTATGATGTTAAACATTCTTGATTTATTCCTTCATAAAGGAACATAAGTACCCCTTAAAATCACTTAAAAGATGGTCTCATTTAGAAAATAATAAAAACAAGGGAGAACGAGGAGTCAGGTACGTAAACTTTCTGAAGCATTTTTCTTTTTTCAAATTGGGATTATATTTAAAATTTAAAGGAAAGAATGAAAACATCACAGACTCAACCATGTGTTCTGATGCTAGACATTACTTGTTCCATTTAAGTTCCTTATGTTATGTCCTTTCTATACTTCATCTGTGCTCTAAATCTGTCTGACGAATAAGAGAGAAAAGAGAAACAAAAAAGGAAGAAAAATAAAAATAAAAATAAATTTCTACTTTTTTTCCCTGAAAAAATAAATTTTACTATTGCTCAACATCAAGGTCTATGCCATCTAGGACCCTTTATATATACTTAGGTGGCATAGACAGGGATTTTATTTTAAAAATTGAATATATTTTTATTTTATGTAAGCCTCACAAACCTTAGCATTAAAATAGAAGTTGTTCTCAACCAGAAGAGTATTAAAATGGCTTCCTTCTGCTCACTTTTTCTATCCTCTTTATGCATTTTTGTAAAGTATGATGTTTTAGCTACATATGGAGAATTTCCTTTGGCAGTGGTCATTGGGAGCTGGGTCTGCTGATGCTCTAAATCTGCTTATGGATGAAAAAGAAACCTTCAAAAATTTGCTCTGCAACAGATAACAGCAACTGTTATTCAATTGATGATCGTCTTGTTCCATTTTAACTCGAACTTAACTCCATTACCTTCTCTGTCACTTCATTCCGACGGGTCATTCCCATTGGTATTGAATACAGAACTACATAGCACTTCTTGTCTTCTAATATTCTCCTCAATTAGAACTTAGTGTCTTTTGTTGCTATATTTGAATGCACCTCCTCTCTAGAAAAACATTAAGAAAACCTTATTATCTTTTGACAAGTCTTTGCTATCTCACCTGCGCTCTTCTAGTTTATGTGCTCTCTGGTTTTCGTTACATTCTTCAGGTGCAGTGTTGCCCAGCTTGGCAAAGTCTTTGAGAACAAAACCCTCCATAATTTCACAGGATAAGTTCAAACAACAGGAATGAGATAGGCTGGATGAAAGTGTGCATGTTCATTGTATGCCTGTGTCAAACCATCTCTTGTACCACATAAATATATACACCTACAATATACCCACAAAATTTTAAAAGAAGAAAGTGGGAATCCTGATTCATCATTTATTTCTATTGATCCTCTCTCTCCCCCATTTTATTTGTCACCTGGCATCAAAGGGAATAATTTGTAGACATGTTCCTAATCCTATTTCATTTTGAATTTTTTTTCTCAGTTGGTGGGTTGTCATTTTGGAAGGTAACTGATAAATTACATAATCCTCTAAACATCTTACTTTACCTAATTAAAATACTCCCTACCCTACTGTCATCAATAATGCAAGAGTTAGCTGCATTATAGCAGTTGGTAATTCTGTTACCTAAAGATTTAATCATCTAATGGTTATAATTTAGCCATAATTTCAGGATGGTGATTATTTAGAAGGGCAGGAACTTCTTATAAGCACATGTATTATATGATAGTAACACCTCTCCTGCCTACCCTGAGGGTCAGGCTTCCTAATTTTGCTTTAACAGATTTTTACCGACTTTCTAGACTTTCACCAATATGAAATAAACATACAGATGTGCACACCTTCCACACTTTAAACACACATTGGTAACTGGCTGGAAATCAGTTACACTTAGATGCACACCCCTTAGGATCAGTCTCAGTTTACGTATCTCAGTATCTGGGGGAAGATGGTTATATTTTCTTCTTCAACTTTGAACTCTACATTTAAAAAATGTATATTGCTTGGTATCTTTGAGGATGGTAAAAGAAATCCAGAAGACTATAAGCTCTTCTAAGTTAGGAGCCATAACATCATGGTTCAGTACTACAGCCCCAAATATAGTTCATGTCAACACATATGATAGATGTCTAATAGGTATTTGTTGAATTAATTGTCAAATGTAATATTAAATGGTAATGACAATGTGGTTGAAAAGTATATTATTGGCTAAGAATAAGTAATCAGCATCAGGCCCAAAGAAAGATTCCAGAATACATAGGATACTTTCTGAGAGGGAGCCTACATAGGGAGTTGGCTAGTGCTTACCTCATTAAACAACTACTGTAACGGCTCTGATAATTTAGACAATATAGTACAGTGTAACACAAAACCAGATAAATTCAACAGTGAAACTGAATAGAAAGTGCAGCAGCAATCCATATATTTAAAGAGTGGATAAATGGTAGAGGTGGCATTGCAGAATGACTTGGAAAGATTGGCCTCTTGAAAGAACCATGCAGGCAACTTCTAATTGGCATCCCTGTTTCTTCTTTGCAGATCCGTGTTTCTGTCTTTGCATGATAATCTATTAATACACTCAAAACAGTAGCAAGAATGATCTTTAAAATAGTTAAATAGGATTACGATTCTTGTCTTACTCAACATAAACTCAACGACTTTGCAGTGGCCTACAAAGCCTACACACATTCTACCATTGCCTAGTCTTTTTTTTATTTCATCCCGACTTGATTCCCCTTTACTTACTCCGCTTAAGTCACACCAGGACTTGACTATAATTGAAACATACCAGGAGACTCTTGCCTTAAGACACTTATACTTGTTCCCAATGCCTGGAATGCTCTTCAAAGAGACACACAGCTCACTCTCACTTCCATCTAATCTCACCTCTAAAGCCACTTTCTTAGTGGGTACTTCCTGCACCATGTTGTCTAATATTGCAGGTTGTACTATCCCAACCCAGGTTCATTTCTTATTTTTCATCCCCACTGAATATTTCTCTCTAGCACTTTTTGTTGTCTTATTAGAAATTTTTCTTATTTATCTTTTTCATTGTATGTCCTACCAATAGAATGTAAGCTCCATGAGAGTAGAGATTTTGCTTTGCTTTGTCTTGTTCACTGTGTTATCTTTATTGTCTAGAAACATGACCAGTGCAATAAAAGTCTTGTTAAATAAATAATGATAATTTAAACTTTGTTTTATTGTTATTTATTTCTAATCTAAATGTTTAGAAGGTTGAGAATAATTGGTATGATATCTATTCTTTGAAATTTGTTTAGATTTTATTATGTAAATAATTTGATGAACAATTTACATATCTTAGAAAGAGTAATCTTGGTACAGGTTACAGTTTGTATGCTAATATTGCTCAAATATTTTCATTTTCCTCCTCTTTTTTTTTCTCTTATTCTATCAAACAAAGGTAAAAGGCATTTTGAAATCTTTTACTAGGTTGGAGATTTCTTAGTTATATGCTATGATTCATACAGTTTTTATACTAATATAACATATTTTGAGGCTAATTTATTATATACAGATAAGTCTCAAGTTGTTTTCTCTTTATGTTGAGATTCTCTTTGTTTTTAAAGACACTCTTTCACTTTAAAAATCATTTTAACTGATTTCTGCAATGACACCAAAATAATTTTCATTCATAACTTTGTGATAACATTTCCTATTATTTTATTTATCAGTGTCCTTACCTTTACTTGTAAATTTCCCTTACTTGGAGTTTGCTTTGGTGGTGGTTTATTTGTTATTAGTTTGTACTTATACTATCTGATAAGCTTCATATTTTAATTGACTTATTTAGTTCATTACCATTTTTTTAGCCATTGGATGACTGAAATATTTGGACCTATTTTCACCATTCAATTTTTTTTCTATTTTCTCACTTTTTCTATGATTACTTTTTCTCTTTTCTTGCAGCCACTTTGTAAAAGAGGATTTAGTTTTTGTTTAGTTGTCATGTTTTTCCTAGTCCATTTTTCTCACTATTTGGATGTTACATATGCTAACATCTTTCTTTTCTTTATTTTTTTAAATAGGGTCTTGCTTTGTCACCCAGGCTGGAGTGCAGGGATCTGACCTTGACTTAGTGCAGCCTCAACTTCTTAGGCTCAATCAATCCTCCAAACTCAGCCTAATGAGTAACTGGGTCTACATGCAGGCAGCACCCATGTTCAGCTATGTTTTGTATTTTTTGTAGAGTCAGGATTTTGCACATTTCCCAGGCTGGCCTCAGACTCCTGGGCTCAGGTAATCCTCCTAACTCAGCCTCTTGAAGTGTTGGGATTATAGGCATGAGCCATCACGCTCAGCCTATAGTTTCTTTTAATAATTATCTTTAAACATGTGATTGAATTAATGAAATCTAGAAATAATCAATATCACAACATTTTCCCAGAAAAATCAGGATTTTATATTTTACTTCAACCACAATAACTTCATTTGCTTAGCATTGTTATCTAACTACCACATTTCTTTGAAATTATAGTCTACAATTTTGACATTATTATTTCATTAATATAACTGTTAATTCATGCATGTGACACTTTTTTATGTTTAGCAAAATCTGATGTGACCATCCCTATTTGCATCTCAGAGTTTCTTTATACGGTCATTTTCCTTTCTATGAGATAATGAAGGTTTTCTGATAAATTTACTCAGAGTTTATTTAACTGGTAAAGATTAATAAGCCCATCATATTTGAAAGATGGTTTTCTGGTTAATACAAGTCTCATTTGACAGTTGTTTTCTTTTGGCATTGAAAATATTATTTCACTGTTTGGCTTTCACAGTTGCTGGTAAGAAAATTACATTAGTACGATTTTCTTTATTTTTATATTTTGTCTGGTGGCTTGAAAGATCTCTTCTTTGTCTCGATATTCTGGAGTTTTACTAAAGTATCTAACTTTGTGTGTCGGCGGTGGAGGTGGTGTCTGTCCTAGTATACTTTGTACTTTCTTTTATCTGTAGACTCATGCATTTCATCAGTTTTGGACAATTTATAGTAATATCTCTTCATGTATCTCATCTCATTTTACCTTTAGTCCCATATTCTGGAAGTCTTATTAGACATATGTTAGAGCTTCTCATTCTAAACTCTAAGTAAATTTCTTTCTTTGACTCTCTAAGTCTAAATCAGTCTCTCTCTCTTTCTCTCTGATATGATTTTCTGACTACTGATTTATTCTTCAGTTGTGTCTAGTCATTTGTTCAAATTATCTGCTAAGTTTTTAATTCTGAATTATAGGTTTTATTTTAAATCTGCTAATTATTGTTGGTAGATTACTTTGTGATTTCATTTTTTAATTTTTTACACGCTACGCGTAGTTTTTATTTTAATTCTGTAAACGACGAATGCAATACCCAATTTTCTTTTTCTCTATGCTGATGCTCAACCCTTTTGCCTTGTTATGTTTTGTGACCTCTGATTATGGGCATTTCTTTTCCTGATCTTCTTCTGTGGGAATCTAGGGCCTAAATGTGAAAAACTTTAAGCTACAGAGGATTTATGTCTGCTTCTGGTATGACCCAAGAGATTCTCGTAACCACTCAAAGGCCCTCACAGAAAGGGAAGTTTGATTTGGTCTGCACACTGTGATAGACTCTCATAATGGTCTTTTTTTTTTTTTTTTTTTTTATACTTTAAGTTCTAGGGTACATGTGCATGACGTTTATATCATATATAACTCCCTAATGCAATCCCTCCCTCCTCCCCCCTCCCCATGATAGGCCCCAGTGTGTGATGTTCCCCTTCCCTAGTCCAAGTGATCACATTGTTCAGTTCCCACCTATGAGTGAGAACATGCGGTGTTTGGTTTTCTCTTCTTGTGATAGTTTGCTAAGAATGATGGTTTCCAGCTGCATCCACGTCCCTACAAAGGACGCAAACTCATCCTTTTTTATGGCTGCATAGTATTCCATGGTGTATATGTGCCACATTTTCTTAATCCAGTCTGTCACAGATGGACATTTGGGTTGATTCCAAGTCTTTGCTATTGTGAATAGTGCCGCAATAAACATACGTGTGCATGTGTCTTTGTAGTAGAGTAATTTATAATCCTTTGGGTATATCTTTGATCCAAGGGTTGGTATGGGAATTTGATCCTCAGACAAACAACTTTCAGGTTATCTTATTCTTCACTGCTTTCTGCTCAGATTTCAACTCAGAGATTTACTGTTTGCTTGTTTGGGTCCTTGAAGATTTCCCTTATTTCTTGAGACTCACTAATGCATTTCTATCCAAGATCTAGTGTTTTGTAGAAGAAAAACTCTTCTGAGGGTCTGATTCACCACTCTGCTGAGAGTAGAAATGTTTCAAACATTTTCATGTTATAAAATTTCAAATATTAGTTTCTTCAGTCAAAAAGATTATGTGCATCTTATTCAAAACTTATTTAGGCTTTGTATGAATACATTACTATCAGTATTTTAAATTTGCAACTCTTAAATTGGTTCAAATCCCTGTGATTAAGAATGTATTATATAAAACATATCATACCAGTGACTCAAGTCATTCTAACCACAAAATATAAGATTAAAAAAGAGCAAAATAAGTACAAACTGCTTAATAGTGATTATCAACATGTAGCCACTCTACGAGAACAAAAAAGCCATTATCTCAATCATATATCTATGCCCCCCAAATGAGGCAGCATTTCATTGATTCTTTTCATTCTCTAAATTGAGTGTATCATGCCACAAACATCCAAACTATTTTACTATAGTAATAGTATCATTTTCAAAGATAAGATTCTTATAAACTTACATGATTTAATATTTGCTTGACTATTTTTACTTCATTCTATTACATACATTCTGGATATTATCAGAATTTGCAAACACTGGAGTCGGTATCATTATCAATTTGCATTAACATAAAACTCTTTTTCAAATTGTCTTAATTATATCATGTCTCATAAATCCAACTTGGTCTATGTGTATTCACTTATCCATAAATCATTCAAGTCTTATTGCCAAAATCTTGGCGTATATCTTTATAGCACATTTAGTTATTTAAATGGACCTATAATTTTTAAGAATGTTATCCCTCCCATTTCTCAATTAGTAAGAGTTACTTTGCTCATAGTTGGGGAAAAATCATGTTGTACTGTGTGTTCCACAAATACCATACAAGGTATTGGTGTCGGTTTCATCCTAAAATTGCAAAATGACTCATTGGACAGCTGTATTCACCTGTTCTTTGCCCTTCACAAGTTTTCAGAAGTCATTTAGATAAAATTAATTTGTTTCCACAGGACATTCTAATCAGTGACATTGGGGATATATTTTCAAGCATTTCTTAGCTGTATAGTTAGCAAGAAATAAATCCACCAGAGTTATGACACTATTTTTTCCCTTTTATATAAGACCAAAGGAAATGAGAAAATATTCTCTGTCATCACAGCACTCTGAGCCTATTTTCCCTGGGGCAAAACATACTTAGATATAGGACAGACACTCGGGTGAAACACTATGTTTGAGTGCTAAGGAAATTGTTCCTTAGAGGCCTGAAAAGTTAATGTGTCTCATTAAATCACTACCATGGAACAGTACCAGGCTGCATAGAAAGTCAGAACTAGAAGAGGCTGGAGAAATAACCTAACAACACTACGAAATCATTTTACAGGTAAGAAACTGAGTTCCTGAAAAGTTATGCAATTTGTTGAAAGTCACACAACTAATTAATAAGAGATTCAAGAAGAGAATTTAGGTTTCTGATTCTTAGATGAAAGCGTTACTCTATATAGTTGAGAAAATATAATTTTATATTACCTTGATTAAATTTTATAAGCTATCCTTCAATTTAAAAAGACTTATATAATTAACATCTTCCCATCATTTCTTTTCTTCTTTTTAAAAAAATTTGCCTACATTTCTTGTTGATTAGATGAAAATATTTTCGATATGAAATACTTTTCTAGGAATTGGGGATCAGGAGGTTTTTCATAGACTCCAAAGATTCACGCACCAGAGACAGCTCTGTGGTGGGGTAGTCAGAAAAGAAGGACAGGAGCAAATATGAAAGGGTTTTTACCCCATGTTAAGTAATTCTGACTATATCTTAATATCAAAGAGAAGATATTGAAGGATTGCAATGGGACAAGCACTCGAATAACTTTTCTGCTTTATAAAGCTCAAGTTATGCCAATATTTTAAACAAAGGTTGGAGTGGAAAACAAGAGAACAGTTAGCAAGCTATTAGATTATTAATATATACCCACAAAAAACTCACAGGGCTAGTCCCCCCCAAGATATTATATTAGGTATAAAATAGTTTGATAATGTTTCTATATTTAATGAGGTACAATTGACAAAACTGTATACATTCAAGATATGCAATTTGATAATTTGGTACATTTATGCATTGTGTAATAATTACAAAATCGAATTAACACAACTAGCACCATCCATAGACATGTGATGAGAGCAGATTTTAAATGTCTGCATCATACACACACAAAGAAAAAAAATCTGTAAGCAAAATTGAGGATAATTTAAAGACAGCCAACTAAATAACTAGTGCAATATGCAAGGATAAAGAACACAGTGGGAGAAACACATTTGGAGAGTAGAGAACTAAAATGATTTTTTGGATTTGTTAAATTTTAGTTTTCTGTTGGATATTCAGATAAATATTCTATATGTGGTAAAACAGAACCTAAGAAAAATTTGATTTAGTGATAGAGATTTAGAAACATAAGAATAAGTGGTAATTGAATTTATAGATATTAACTTATTTCTATGTAAACATAAAATTTTACAGGATTGAGTAAAGTAAGAGTTGAAGATGAAACTGGAGAATACCAGTACCAAAGAAAAAGGTACAGAAAGTAAAAAGCTAGAGTACCTAAAGAAGTAGGAAAAAATAAAAAGAATATGGTACTGTCATGGAAGACCATGATAGGGAGAACATAATAAAAGAGAAAGTGCTCCACAACGTCATGTCCTGCAATGGGTTTAAGTGAGATAAGAACTCATAAGTTTATCTCGGTTTAGTAATGCAAAGGTCCTAGGTGAACGAAAAGGTAGTAATTTCAGCTAAGGAACAAGAGAAGAAACTATATTAGAGAGTTGAGGTGTCAGTGAATGGGAGTTTTAGATGTAGAGAAACAGACAAAATCTATTCTTTCAGAAGTTTCTCCATGAAGAAAAAGAAGGAGAAAACTAGAAAACTACATAGGGGAAATATTTAAGAGATGAAAATAATAAAAGAGATAGAATATGGGAGGTTCTATTACAATATTAAAATAAAATATTAACCAAGTATTTGAACTAGAAGAAATGTTAAAGGCTCACGCCAATCTGTTCGCTCACATAATTAAAGTCTGAAGAGACAAATGTATTTAGATATATAATGACTGTCAATTACTGACCAATTCAGGACCAGAACAGACGTCCTCAAAACAAAACCTGCAACAATAAAAAACAAAAAATAAAAAAAATATATATGCTTAGGATTGTCTTGGCTATTTGGGCTCCTTTATTTCAGTTCCATAGGACTTTTAGGTTTTTTTCTAATTCTGTTAAGAATGTCATTGTTAGTTGGAAAGAAATAACATTGAATCTATAAATTGCTTTGAGTATTAAGGTCATTTAACGGCATTGATAATAGAAGTTTCTTGACAAAGAAATGGACACTTCAAAAGATTTACATGCTGCCAACTAGCATGTGAAAAAAAGCTCAACATCACTGATCATTAGAGAAATGCAAATCAAACCAACAATGAAATACCATCTCATACCAGTCAGAATGAGTATTATTAAAAAGTCAAAAAATAACAGGTGTTGGCAAGATTGTGGAGAAAAATGAATGCTTATATACTGTTGGTGGGGGGGTAAATTAGTTCATCCAATGCAGAAAGCAGTGTAGTAACTTCTCAACGTGATAAAAGAAGAACTATTTAACCCAGCAATCCCATTACTGGGCATATACCAAAAGAATATAAATAATTCTCTTAAAAGGACATGTGCACATGTGTGTTCAATGCAGCACTATGCACAATAGCAAAGACATGGAATCAACCTAAATGCTTATCAATGGTAGACTGGATAAAGAAAATGTGGTACATATACACCATGGAATGCTATGCAGCCATAAAAAAGAATGAGATCATATTCTTTTCAGGAACATGGATGGAGCTAGAAGTCATTATCCTTCACAAACTAATGCAGGAACAGAAAACCAAATACCACATGTTCTTCTTATAAATGGAAGGTAAATGATGAAAACACATGGACACATAGAGGAGAACAACAGACACTTGGGCCTACTTGAGGGAGAAGGGAGGAGGAAGAGGATCAAGAAAAATAACTCACATGTTCTAGGCTTTATACTTGGGTGACAAAATAATCTGTACAATAAACCCCCATGACACAAGTTTACCTATAGAATAAACCAGCACATGTACCCCCAAACGTAAAATAAAAGTTAAAATAAATAAATAAATAAATAATTAAATAAAAGATAAAAAATATTTTTAAAAAAAGTTATTTCTTTTCTGCTTAGTATACACTTGGTAAAGTTTCTTTGTCAAGAAACTTCTATTATCGAAGAGAGTAGATTTTTAAAATTTTACATCTGTTTTGCCATTATATATTTCTTAAATGGAGCATTCAGACTATTTATATTCAATGTTAATACTGAGATATGAGGTACTGTTTCTGTCATAGTGTTTATTGTTTCCTAGTGGTTTTGTTTCCTTGCTTAAGTTATTGTTTTATAAGACCAGTAAACTTTATGCTTTCAGGAGTTTTTATTCTGATATGTATAGACCTATTGTTTCAAGATTTAGAATTCATTTTAGCATATTTTATAGGACTAGTCTAGTAGTGCCAAATTCCCCCATCATTTGCTTGTCTGAGAATGACTTGATGTCTCCTTCAAGCAATCTACTGATTTAATGCAATTCTTATCAAAACTCCAACATTTTTCACAGAATTAGAAAAAAAAAATCCTAAAATGGAACCAAGAAAGACCTCAAATAACCGAAACAATCATAAACAAAGAGAAACAAATCTAGAGCATCACATTACCTAAATTCAAACTATACCACAAGGCTATAGTCAGCAAAACGACATGGTATTGGTATAAAGGTAGATACATAGACTAGTGAAATAGAATACAGGACCAAGAAATAAAGTCAAGTACTTAAAACCAACTGATCTTTGACAAAACATACAAATGGGAGAAAGGACACTTTATTCAATAAATGGTGCTGAGAAAACTGAATAGCCACATGTAGATTAATGAAACTAGATCTTTATCTCTCACAATATACAAAAATTAACTCAAGCTGAATCAAAGAATTTAAAATCTGAAACCATAAAAATTCTAGAAGAAAACTGAAGAAAAACTCTTCTGGACATAAATTGTTTGCCTTGGTTTCAAGACCCTGAAACCAAATGGAACAAAAATAAAACTAAATAAATGGGATCTAATTAAACTAAAAAGCTTCTGCATAGTAAAATAAATGATCATCAGAATAGACAACCTACAGAATGAGAGAAAATATTTGAAAATTATTCATGCAACAAAGGACTAATATTCATAATCTACCAGGAACTCAAATTAGCAAGAAAATCATCAAATAATCCTATTAAAAAGTGGGCAAATGACATGAATAGACATCTCTCAAAAAAGATATACAAGTGGCCAACAAACAATCGAAAAATGTTTCATATCACTATTTATCAGGGAAATGCAAATTAAAACCACAATGAGATACCACCATAACACCTTACCCCAGCCAGATGACCATTAAAAAAAAGAAAACATAGATGTTGGCGTGGATGTTTAATGTAAATTAGTACAACCTCTATGGGACACGGAATAGAGATTTCATAAAGAACCTAAAGTAGATCCATCATTCAGTCCAGTAATCCTCCTACTGGGTATCTACCCTAAGAAAAAGAAGTCAATATATTAAAAAGACACTGGCACATGTGTGTTCATTGTGGCATAATTTACAATTGCAAAGATATGGAATCAACCTAAGTGCCCATCAACCCATAAGTGGATAAAGAAAAATGTGGTACACACACACACACACACACACACATACACTGGAGTGCTACTCAGCCACGAAAAATAAGGAAATAATGTCTTGCCACAACTTGAACGGAACTGGGGGACATTATTCTAAGTGAAGTAACTCAGAAATGGAAAACGAAATACTGTATGTTCTCACTTAAAGTGGGATCTAAACTATGACATGCAAAGGCATAGAGAGTAGAAATGAACATTGGAGACTTGGAAGCGGGGAGGGTGGGAGGAAGGTAAGGGATGAAAAACTACCTATTGGGCACAATGTACACTGCTCAGGTGATGAGAGCACTAAAATCCCAGACTTCGTCACTATACAATTCATCCATGTAAACAAATACCATTTGTACCCCTAAAGCTATTGAAATAAAAAATAAATTTTTAAACTTCTATTATTGAGGGGACACCAATATTTCCTATAAAATATGGAAGGACTATTTGAAATGATGTATTTATTATCACTGGTAAACATAAATCTGGAAAACTATTATTCCTGGTGACTTAGAATACCAGAAGCTATGTAGCATATCATAACAAGTTATTTTGGAGAGGAAAAGGAGATAGTCTAAAAATCATGTAAAACTGACTTTAAGGAACCTTAAAATGTTATTGTTTTTGCTTTTTATTTTCTGTCCCTTAAGTTCCTATCACTATTTGGATATATTATTTTCTTTACTTCAATCACTTATGATAAATGATCTGTCTTTAAAAGATATTCCCACAGACTGACAACTTCATAGATAGATAGATAGATAGATAGATAGATAGATAAATAGATAGATAGAGATTTTCCTACACTTCACTACTTCTTCCCTGAAGATGATCTCTAAAAGGAATTAGTTTGGAAATCATCAGGAATTTGGGAGCATAGATTTTCCTTTAAATAATGTTCTTCTCTTATGGGTTTCACTTCACATTTCTACCTAAATAGGATGACTTAGTTATGGGTTATGCATGATTCATGGTAAATCATTTAAAATACTGAAAAGTGTTGACATCCCTATAAAATAGGAAAGCTTGAGACTAGATATCCCAAGAATGAACATGTCATCTATTTCCTTTAGTGGTGCATTAGACCACCTAACTCCTGTCCTGACACACAGTAGATGTAACAATGAAAGAATGGAAAAATACTTTAAAGTAAAAATATATTCATTACAATGAGGGACATTTTAGCTAGTGTATGTTGCAATACATTTACTGGATCTGTGTGTAGTTAGAGTAATTATTTATTATGAAACTTGTCTCAGTTTTCCCAGGGTTTTACATCAGTTGTCCTTGTTCCTGGTCTGGTAAGCACCACTCTTCATTTTCAAAAAATATATCTGCTCTGACAGTAATTTATATATTCAGTGTGTTTATAGCTATACTCTCCAGTTTACTCATTAATTTTTTCTTTCTATACCTATATCTTTTATAATGATGTGAAAGTTGCAAATAACTAGGAAGGAGTAAAATTGGTCAAATTCAATCTAAAAGGTATATGGAAAAGTTTAAAATTCTCAAGATGAGTATACACATTTGGGAGGTTGAGGTGGGCAGATAGCTGAGTCAAGGAGTTTGAGACCAGCCTGAGAAACCTGGCAAGATTTTGTCTCTACAAAAAATACAAAAAAAAAAAAAATTGACCATGCTTAGTGATGCACACCTGTGGTCTCAGCTTCTCAGGAGGCTGAGGTGGGAGGATAACTTAAACCCAAGAGGTCGAAGCTGCAGTGAGCTGTGATTGCACCACTGCACTCCAGCCTGGATGACACAGTAAGACACTGTCTGTATAATTTTTTTTTTTTTAAAAGATAAGTATACACAAAATGAAGTGAAAATTGGAATATTTATTTGAATAAGTCTGAAAATACATTCTCTTACTCTACCAATGTGAAAACCTGAGGAAGATGTTTTGATTAAGATTTAAGTGTTGTAGAAATTGATTTTTATTTTTTTCTGTATCTCTTAAATTATATATAGTCATTACAAAACATATATTATATATATATATTATATATATATATATATATCTGGTTTATAAAGATGAGTGTCAATGATTGTAATCAACAATCCTATATTATACCAGGTACAGATTAAATATTTTATTCCAGTTAACACCATGAGATAGACAAAGTACAATTCTGTTATTACAGATGAAGAAACTCACTCAATGCTAAGGTTACCAGAATCAGTCATATTTTTAATAGCACCACATTTGATGCTTCTAATTTTTCCTGATATAGCTTCTATTTCTTTGTTATAAGTAATTCTTTGATGAACATTTTGTGTACACATATCATTTTATACAAGTGTAAAAATCTGTCTAGAATAAATAGTAGAATTTCTGAGTAATTGGGTGTGCTTATTTTCCGCTTTACAGGACACTGATAGATATCTGCCTAAAAGGATTGTATCAATTTTGAAATGCTCCACTGTGTGAGAATATATTTTCCTCTAGTATCTTTTCCTCCAGATTCTAACACATATGATTACACTTCTTTAATTTTTTGCCATTCTAGCAAAATAAGTCCATTATTTCTATATTTTGTAATACTCAGAAATGAAGTTGAGCATATTTTCGTTTCTTGGCCATTAAGGTTCTCATTTTTGATTGTCATTAATTTTTTATTGACATTATTCACAGAATTTGTAATTGGATGGTTCTTTCTTGTTATTCTTATTGATTTGTAGTTATTTATATATACTGAATACTATTATGTTACATGCTTTGCAAATACTACATCATTATTTACATATTAACTATATGAGGTCAAAGTTTTTTCTCTTTTTTCTTCTTTAGAACTTTTTTAAAAAGGTGTAATTTATACACTCCAAAATTCACTCTTTTCAGTGTAAACAAATTTCATAATCAAGGTGTAGAGCAGTTCAACCATTTCCTCACGACCCTTTTAAATCAACTTCTTCCTCCAGCCCTAGCCTCTGGTAACCTCTGACTGATTTGCGTTCTATCTCCAGGTTGTCTTAACAATATAAATAGAATCACACTCTATGTAGCCTTTAGAGTTTATGTTAAAAAATATATATAATATATATAAAATATATAACATATTTTATTGTGTATATATAGAATATAATGTTAGAGCTATATACATACTATAAATATATAACATATTGCCATATCGTATATAGCTAAAATTATACAGCTATATATTATATATTAATATTATATATATGTGAGGTATTTTATTTTATGAATGTATCAAAATTTGTTTGTTTATTCACCAGTTTGGTTGAAGGACATTTGTGTTGCTTCAATCCAAACGAAATTGAAACACCTCCTGTATTTACCAGTTGTGTGAATTACAGGATGTCTTTTGAGCCAAGGATTTACCATCAATAATGGAATGTGGAGTTTATGGACACCTGCATTACTTGAGCAGCTACAAAATCTAAATTTCTACCTCAATGCTAATGCTTTTTCTGCCAATTGCTTTTATTCTGCTTTATGTTCTAATTGAACCTGAAATTAAACATCTATCTGTTGATAAAGGGGATGATTCTAAAGTTGACAACAGAATCTCATGTAAATAAATTTATTTTTCTGAAAATCATGGCTTAAATTTCAAAAGAAGAAAAAGCAACAACAAATGCATTATTGGCAATTATCAAAATCTCAGACTACTTCTTTTATTTTTTTATTTTTTATTATACTTTTAAGTTCTAGGGTACATGTGCACAACGTGCAGGTTTGCTACATATACATGTGCCATGTTCGTGTGCTGCACCCATTAACTCGTCAGCACCCATCAACTCGTCATTTACATCAGGTATATCTCCCAACGCCATCCCTCTCCCCTCCCCACTCCCCACAATAGGCCCTGGTGTGTGATGTTCCCCTTCCCAAGTCCAAGTGATCTCATTGTTCAATTCCCACCTATGAGTGAGAACTTGCAGTGTTTGGTTTTCTGTTCTTGCGATAGTTTGCTGAGAATGATGGTTTCCAGCTGCATCCATGTCACTACAAAGGACACGAACTCATCCGTTTTATGGCTGCATAGTATTCCATGGTGTATATGTGCCATGTTTTCTTAATCCAGTCTGTCACTGATGAACATATGGGTTGATTCCAAGTCTTTGCTATTGTGAATAGTGCCGCAATAAACATACGTGTGCATGTGTCTTTGTAGTAGAGTAATTTATAATCCTTTGGGTATATACTCAGTAATGGGATGGCTGGGTCTAATGGTATTTCTAGTTCTAGATCCTTGAGGAATCACCATACTGTTTTCCACAATGGTTGAACTAGTTTACAGTCCCACCAACAGTATAAAAGTGTTCCTACTTCTCCACATCCTCTCCAGCACCTGTTGTTTCCTGACTTTTGAATGATTGCCATTCTAACTGGTGTGAGATGGTATCTCATTGTGGTTTTGATTTGCATTTCTCTGATGGCCAGTGATGATGAGCATTTTTTCATGTGTCTGTTGGCTGTATGAATGTCTTCTTTTGAGAAATGTCTGTTCATATCCTTTGCCCACTTTTTGATGGGGTTGTTTTTTTCTTGTAAATTTGTTTGAGTTCTTTGTAGGTTTTGGATATTAGCCCTTTGTCAGATGAGTAGATTGCAAAAATTTTCTCCCATTCTGTAGGTTGCCTGTTCACTCTGATGGTAGTTTCTTTTGCTGTGCAGAAGATCTTTAGTTTAATTAGACCCTATTTGTCAATTTTGGCTTTTGTTGCCGTTGCTTTTGGTGTTTTGGACATGAAGTCCTTGCCCATGCCTATGTCCTGAATCGTATTACCTAGGTTTTCTTCTAGGGTTTTTATGATATTAGGTCTAACATTTAAGTCTCTAAGCCATCTCGAATTAATTTTCATATATGGAGTAAGGAAAGGATCAGGGTACTTCTTATACGAGGGTTAAAGATAAAACTACAACGTTCAAGAGAGGGTAGGGATCATTTTGATAAGAAAAAAATATTTTTGAAAGGGAAAGCAAATTGTTTCCTTGTGAACATACTTCTAGAGTGATTATATGTCAATAAGCTGAGGCAACTAATTTTATATACACTAACTTATTATTACATATACTTTCATCAATTAAGTGTAAAGTTGTTTCAAAAATAACTCATACTAATAATCTACAACTAACTCAGCTTTTATTTCCATAGTAACAGAAACTTTAACAACAGTTCATTTGCATTGTTTCCTATTTTTCAGTGTTCTTATATTTGGAGTTTCTTTAGTCTATGCCTAGTAAAAATGTATATTGTTAGACTCAGAGAAAAATAGCTCATGATTTTCAACCCCATAAGCTTTTGGAATTACGATAAGTATAAACAGGAAAAAAAGCTCAGTTTTTGAACTTCATAACCAAGAAAAAGAAATAAAAAATAATAACAGTTATTCTGGCAAAACAATGATATGACTGCTATGCTTTTGATAATGAAACACAATTTTCACTTAAACATCTATCCTTTACTTTGAAATCTCATCTGTTGGAGTATGACAGCTAACTGAAATATCAGATAACCCTATAAGGCCATCATGAAGAATTGCTACAAAAGTATTATTTATTGCAAAAATAAAATTCACCTATATTTAAGATATGCTTTTCAACCCATTCTCCAAAATGACAAAATACTATAATATGTAAGAGAAAAGCATTACATGGATGTAAGTTTCTTTTCATGTTCTACCAAGGATATGTTTATGTGATTGGGGTGGTGGGGTTGTTAAGTAAAACAATAAACAATTAAATAACATATACTGTGAAATGATGATAACATTTAAATTAAAAGCTATTAATCTTGATTGATTGTACCAAGGAAAATAAAATATAGTATGTAGGAGAAGAAAATTAGGTAGTCCAAAATACTTTTTATGGGTAAATTTTATTTTTTAGCTTGTCATTATAATAAAATACTTGGAAACATATGCAACTAAGACAAAACAATAAACTTTTGAATGAAGGAAGAAAGTTGGACAAAAGCAAAATAGTAGTAAAAATTGTAACTGAGTAACAGGTATTTAGAAGGTATGTGATTTGAAACTGGCTTAGGCCATTATTGGCATCATGTTCCTTTAAGTAAAACAAATGATCTCTGTGGTAATACATTTTCCAATGTCCCTTTTCACTCTTCTCACATACCTAGTGTATGACATTGACCTGTCCACTTCACTCTTCTCCCCACAAAAATCTAATAACCAAGATATGAAAACTCTCCAAACTGTCAATGGAACCTCCTCAAGGTTTTGCTAACAGAAAAAGTACTGGATCACATTGCAGCTGAATTGTCTCAGAATCTCCAGAAGCGGGGCTCAGGAATCAACATTATTATTCTACTGTTAAGTTCCTCAGATGACAGGGGCCATATTTTTAAAGCACTGCTCTTTACGATGTGAAGATACCTGTCATCCTAATAACTAAATAGATTTTATAGGGCAAACCACTGACCATTGTTTCATCAAATTGCAGCAATGAATTATGTTGTGTACTTAACTTATGTCTCTGTACCTAACTTGAAAAAAATTCTTGCCCTTTTGTCTAACCGGTCTTCCAAAAGTCTTCAGTTTTTAACCATGCAGACATTAGATTTTACTTAGGGAGGAAGGTTATAAAATCATCAAATCTAGAGAGGAAATCTATTTTAACCCCCAATTTGTATTTAATAATATGCTATCACATCCATATTTATTGATTGTTTATCTTTCATATAGAACTCTTGGTTCTTGACATGAAATAATCAGGGACTTTTTGGCCCTCTTGGACCTCTCAATTGTTTCTAGCTGCCCCAACCTCTACATACACTATATATCTTATTCTCATCTTACTTTCTGTAGTAGAGCCTTTGACTACCAGGTATCCACATACCTCTTCTTGATAAAAGATCATAATTTTTATTCAGGACAAAAGGTTCCTGGCCAAAATCAATTTCTTAGTCTCCCACTAAGTATGTCCATATCATTAAGTTCTTACATACTAATGGTATGTAAGTGGGGATGCTGTATATGACATCTGAGAAGGCTGCCTGACAGAAACTGACTTGCTAAATTATAAGACCTTTCCTCCTTCCATCTTCATCATTTCTGCTTAGAATGTAGACATAATGGCTGGAGCATTAGAAACTATATTGGGCCACAGAACAACTTTGGAAATGGAAGCAGGATAACTTCCTGAAACCACTGTAGAGTCCCTATGCTAGTCATGGACTGCCTATATCTAAACTTATTTCATGTAAGAGAGAATAATCTTACATTCTATTTTATGTACTGTGATCAGATTCCTGTTATTGATATCTCTGCAATTTCTCACTGATATATTTGCTGTCTGTAAGTAACTTGGGTAGATCATTATCATTTGACTCTGACAGAAGGAAATTATTGCTCAAATCCTGGTGCTGCTATCTTTCTGGTCTGCTAGCAAAACATATGTTTCAATTCCCATGGTAGGTTCTTTGTCTGGATGTCATTTGAGAGGAAGTCAGTTGGGAATTGAAACATTTTTTCTCTATCTAAATTGTCTCCTATGTGTAGATGTTCCTCGTTGCACAACAGTTGGACAATTAGGAAGCCACTGCTGCACCATGGAGGCGGGAACTCCCCTCTTCTGCCTGTTGCAACCATCAATCCAACCTCCTTTCCTTGAAGTCGTGATCATTTAAGATTAATTTGCTCTTTTGGAAGAGGACTTTGTGTTGTCCTAAAGTCCACCAGAACTGGAGTTGGTACCTGGCATCATATTCCTCGTCTAGCATCACTGTGCTATGACATTAGGGATGCCTCTCATACCCAGGCCTTCTGTTGTCTTCTGAGGTACAGTCTGAGGAAGAGAGTGATCTTTTGTCCCCTTCCCAGTTTAGAGAAAATATAATCCCTCTGAAAGATAAACAGACACTGTTTAAAAGTCTCACTTATGCTTTCAGCAATTTTTTCTCATCACACCTGAAGAAAATTCCTGTTGATTTGTAATCTCTAGAAATTCAAAAAAATAGTGACTTTTCTACTTTCATCTGTAAACATTAGATTTCTTATGTCTTATTATCAAATCTAAAAATGTCCCCCCAGTTCTAGTGATATGTAATTGACAAATAAAAATTGCATATCTTTACTGTGTACAATGTGATGTTTTGATACACATATACATTGTAAAATAATTTAATTAAACTAAATAACACATTCATTACCTTATATTCTTGGTGATGAAAACACTAAGATCTGCTCTTAGCAATTTGCAAGTATACAATGCATTATTATAAATTACAGTAATATCCAGAGATTACTGTACAACACATTTTCTTTATACATTCATCCTTTCATGGGCATGGGTTAAGTTCATATCTTGGTTATTATGAATAATGCTACAATGAACATGGGAGTGCAGATATCTCTTCAACAGACTGACTTCATATTCTTTGGATATATACCCAGAAATGGAATTGCCAGATCATATAGTACTTCTATTTCTAATTTTTGGAGGAAACTCTATACTGTTTTCCATAATAGATATACTAATTTCCATCTTTACCTTTATTATCCACATCGATACTTGTTCTTTTTTGATTTTTTGAATCTAGCAAATGTTTAGTCTTTCAACATACTTGTTTTTACAGAGAATTCATTCATTGTTTGGTTGTGTAAACAGTTATACCTTAGCCACGAATTCCCAATATTATATGGCCAACAATTTATCCAACCACATTATACACAAATACACACACATATTACACATATGTAGAGAGAGAGCCATAGATAGTGAATTATTGTTTACTATCTTCTTGCAGCAATTCGCAGTGCCATATAGTAGAAGCTGCAACATAATAATTCATTTAAAAAGTAATCTGTTTTTACTTCAATCTTTCTTTTTCAAGAATCCCACCACATATTAATACATATTTATTCCTCTGTATCCACAGACCATTTTCCCTTAATTTAAATTTTAAAAACTCTATAAAAATAAATGCTATAGTCATGTCACTATTGTTAATGATGTATAGCCAACTCCGTATTAAATTATACTGAGAAATAATCTTTGAAAATATTTGTCCCATCATATGCTGTTCACTAAATGAGCCCAATACATTGAAGTATGACTTTTGGCTAAGTTGTCAACAAACGGGCAGTTTAGCATGAGCTGATAATAGGTATGATGCCCTTTATAAATAATAACACCTTTAGTGTTCCATCATTCAAATTTAAACAATTTTGTAGCATGGTTTGAATTACAATTACATCAAACTGACCAACTCAATTTTAGCAGATCCCAAACTCTTCTGGAAGGTTAAGGAAAGAGAACTTCTTTCTGCCTGCCTGTCAGCTCTGTGCCTGCCACTTTCATAGTTGGCTAAATATGAGAGGACCTAGATACAGTCACAGTCACCCATAAGCCCCTCTCCCTTTCGCACACAGGAGAAAAGGAGTGACTAAGCTGGCTGCATTATTTCCCCTAGGAACTTTCAAAAAGAGCAAAGGAACAGAAATGTCTTCACTTTCATATTTGATGATCACCCTATTGTATGCACAGATCCCAAGCTGATGCATGTGAATCGCAATAATGGAATGCATAATCAATTTACTAAATAGGAGAGATTTCCTGTGAAACTTAATGCTTATGCGGATTGCAATAAGCAATACATGCTTACTGAAAGAATGCAGAGCTGAAACAATATAAAGTTTATAATGAAGTGCAAGTAGCTGTACAAAACTTGAAGTTGCTCCCCTCATTTCAAAATAGGAATATATAAAGAGGTTGCCTCAAAAAATCAAATCTAATATTCATTATATTAAATTGAGTTTATAAAATGTCTTAAGAATGTTGGATTTGATTTTTAGGTTTCTCCTAGAAACTTCTTTCTCATCTTTTTCAAAAACATCTTGTCCAGCAGTCTGACAAATCTTTGCCCAATATGACCCTGTTTTCTTTGTACTGTCATTCTTGTTTACCTGTAGATCTCAAATATTCATAACTCAGAGCAGTCCTGATGTACATTGTTTAAAAAACAGGGCATAATGTGACAAAAGTTATGATTTTTGTATTTCACTTCAGGATTAATACAAATAAAGTATAATGTTATACATTTTTCAAGACTTAGATGTAGGTTTACATCCTATATTGTAAAAATTTAAAGCCATTTCTACTTTATAAAAGATAGGAAGTGATCTGAATATCTTCTTTTTAGATCTGAATAGCACAGTAAAAGTTATATATCAAATTCATAAAAGGGTGCTTCCAGGACTAATACATTCAGAAATTTGGTGTTTGTCTCACATGATGTTGGTGAGCTCTGCTGACTACACATGGCCATTAAGTCATGTCTGCCTGCTTTGATCTTACTCAAAATCCACTTGATATCAGACACATTTAAACAAGCATTTGTAAGCTTTGTATCTGTTGGTAAAGACTCTAGCCAATACAAAGGGGAATCATAAATTAAAAATAATTGAGTACAAATGCCTTAGTATTCTTGTTGTATCAAAATATTGAGGAAAAACATCATACTCAACCAGGATCAAGAAGAATTAACAGTTTCTGCCCTATAACAGCTCTCAAATTTTGAGGAAGTAGCCCACTGATGATTACTAAATTGGCATTTTCAACACATCCAGCTATAGTCCTTTTTAATACAGAATTCACATGTTTGTTATTTTGTACAATATCACTGATTACATCATAATAATGATTTTTTTTAAAAAAAGAAGAGATTATTTCAGTGAACAATCAAATCAGAATTTTATTTATTTTTAGAGAGGCAAACTGTTACCTGTCCCTGCCTGTTTACAAGTCATTCTTTCTTCCTTCTTTCCTTCCTCTCATTGTTTGTTTTCTCCTTTCTTACTTTCTTATTTCCTTCCTTTTATTTTTAATAATAATTGCCAGTGAGCATCTTTTACATGTGGGACATTTTATACGCTAAATGTTTAAACAAGCTCCTGTCTGAATATAACTTAACTCTAGTAGAGGAAGATTGATAATAAACAAGTAAATAAATGTATAATATGTCACATGGTGAAGAAATCTACAGCAGGGTAAAGGAAACAGACATTACTCTTGGCTGGAAGAGGGCAGGTACTATTTTACATATGGTAGTTAGAAAAGTCCTTTATGACAACATGATATTTGAGCAATGACAAATAGAAAATGATGAACCCTATGGCTCTGTGGAGAAGAATATCCGAAATAGAGGGAACAGCAGCTGCTCAGGGCCAGAGGCAGGAGAATGCTTTGTTTATCCAACTTCCAAGCACCACAGGAATTTAAGAGGATAAAATTGGAAGGGTAGAATTCAGATAGGTGGTAGTGTAGTTTTTTGAAAATACATAAGAGTTTGAGATTTACTTAGAGTGACGGAAACCACTGGTGAGCTTTGAGCAGATGAGTGGCAGGATTGGACTACTACTGGGAAATGACCCTTCTAGGTGCTGAGTGGAGAGTAGACATAACTGCACCAAGCATCATAGAGCAACACAGAAAGAAAAAACATTTTCTAGGGTCAGGGAAGAGCATTTTTAGAATATATAATAAAGGAAAAATCTAAAGCTCTTATTCCATAGTATATTCTATTTGTCTTTCTCTGTAAAAGAAAACCTTCCTATATTAATAAAGGTAAGAATCTTGAATTTTGGTCAAAGTCCTTGTCCCACCCTGGAAATCCCAGGTGAATATTTGCCATCCTGATTCCTAAAGAAGCTGCTTTCATTGAGTTTAGTCCTGGTTGTGTGTGTTACAAAGTGAGTTCTTTGCACTCTCACTTGATAATTTCTTACCTCTCTTGTCTTATTCCTATACTGTGGCTGCTACTGCTCTTCCTCTTGCTCTCATGGAAACCCTCCAGTCTAGATACAGTTTTTGGAGGGTGCAGAAGCCATGAAAAAAGGACAAGTCCATTGCAAAACCTTCATCACTGATATTTTTATTTTTATTTTACTTTAAGTTCTGGGATACATGTACTGAATGGTCGGGTTTGTTACATAGGTATACATGTGCCATGATGGTTTGCCGCACCCATCAACCCATCGTCTAGGTTTTAAGCCCACCATGCATTAGGCATTTGTCCTAATGATCTCCCTCCCCTCTCCCCTCACCCTCCAACAGGCCCACATGTGTAATGTTCCCCTTCCTGTGTCCCTGTGTTCTCATTGTTGAACTCCCACTTACAAGTGAGAACATGCAGTGTTTGGATTTCTGTTTCTGTGTCAGTTTGCTGAGGATAATAGTTTCCACTTTCATCCATCTCCCTGCAAAGGGCATGAACTCATTCTTTTTTATGTCTGAATAGTATTCCATGGTATATATGTGCCACATTTTCCTTATCCAGTCTATCGTTGATGGGCATTTGGGTTGATTCCAAGTCTTTGCTATTGTAAATAGTGCTGCAATAAACATAAATGTGCATGTGTCTTTATAGCAGAATGATGTATAATCCTTTGGGTATATACCCAGTAATAGGATTGCTGGGTCAAATGGTATTTCTGGTTCTAGATCCTTGAGAAATCACCATACTATCTTCCACAATGATTGAACTAATTTACACTCCCACCAAGAGTATAAAAGCATTCCTATTTCTCCACATCCTTGCCAGCATCTGTTGTTTACAGACTTTTTGATTTTTTTTTTTTTTTTTTGAGATGGAGTCTCGCTCTGTCGCCCAGGCTGGAGTGCAGTGATGCAATCTAGGATCACTGCCAGCTCCACCTCCCGGGTTCATGGCATTCTCCTGCCTCGGCTACCTGAGTAACTGGGACTACAGGCACCTGCCACCACACCCGGCTATATATATATATATATTTTTTTTTTTTTTTTTTTTGCATTTTTAGTAGAGATGGGGTTTCACCATGTTAGCCAGGATGGTCTCGATCTCCTGAGCTTGTGATCCACCCGCCTCCACCTCCCAAAGTGCTGGGAATACAGGCATGAGCCACCGCACCTGGCCTACCGATTTTTTAATGATCGCCATTCTAACTGGTGTGAGATGGTATCACATTGTGGTTTGATTGCATTTCTCTAATGACGAATGATGATGAGCTTTTTTTTCAATATGTCTGTTGGCCACATAAACGTCTTCTTAACTAGCTTAACTACCTTAATTAGATCCCATTTGTCAATTTTGGCTTTTGTTGCCATTGCTTTTGGTGTTTGAGTCATAAAGTCTGCTCATACCTATGTCCAGAATGGTATTGTCTAGGTTTTGTTCTAGGGTTTTCATGGTTTAAATTTTTATGTTTAAGTCTTTAATCCATCTTGAGTTAATTTTTGTATAGGGTGTAATGAAGGGGTCCAGTTTCTGTTTTCTGCATATGGCTAGCCAGTTTTCGCAGCACCATCTATTAAATAGGGAATCCTTTACCTATTTTTTTTTTTTTTTGGTCAGGTTTGTCAAAGATCAGATGTTTGTAGATGTGTGGTGTTATTTCTGAAGCCTCTGCTCTGTTTTGGTACTAATATATCTGTTTTGGTACTAATTCCATGCTGTTTTGGTTACTGTAGCTTTGTACTATAGTTTGAAGTCAGGTAGCGTGATGCCTCCAACTTTGTTGTTTTTGCTTAGAATTATCTTGGCTATGTGGGCTCTTTTATAGTTCCATATAAAATTTAAAGTAGTTTTTTCTAGTTCCATGAAGAACCAAAAAAAGCTAATGGTAGCTTGATAGAAATAGCATTGAATCTATAAATTACTTTGAGCAGTATGGCCATTTTCACTTTATTGATTCTTCATATCCATGAGCATGGAATGTTTTTCCATTTGCTTGTGTCCTCTCTTATTTCCTTGAGCAGTGGTTTGTAGCTCTCCTTGAAGAGGTTCTTTGCACCCCTTCTAAGTTGTATTCCTAGGTATTTTATTCTCTTTGTAGCAATTGTGAATGGGAGTTCACTCATGATTTGGCTCCCTGCTTGTCTATTATTTGTGTATAGAAATGCTTTTGATTTTTTGCACATTGATCTTGTATCCTAAGATTTTGCTGAAGTTGTTTACAAGTTTAAGGAGTTTTGGGGCTGAGGCGATGGGGTTTTCTAAATATACAATCATGTCCTCTGCAAACAGAGACAATTTGACTTCCTCTTTTCCTAATTGAATGCCCTTTATTTCTTTCTCTTGCCTGATTGCCCTAGCGAGAATAAGAGTGGGCATTCTTGCTTTGTGCCAGTTTTCAAAGGGAATGCTTCCAGCTTTTGCCCATTCAGTATGATATTGGCTATGGGTATGTCCTAAATAGCTTTTAAGACTTTAAAATATGTTACATCAATACATAGTTTATTGAGAGTTTTTAGCATGAAGACCTGTTGAATTTTGTCGAAGGCCTTTTCTGCCTCTAGTGAGATAATCATGTGTTTTTTGTCATGGGTTCTGTTTATGTGATAGATTACATTTACTGATTTGTGTATGTTGAAGCAGCCTTGCATCACAGGGATGAAGCCTATTTTATTGTGGTAGATAAGTTTTTTGATGCATCACTGATATTTTAAGCCTCTTATTTTATGCCAGCAAATGTTTGACTCCATAATTTTCATTATGTGAGAAATATAAACACCTATTTTCTTTATCTATCAAATCCAAATATCATTCTCTGTAAATAAGTACTCTTAACTGAGACAAAAAGAAACGTCCTTTTGTTCTAGCCATAAAAGTAGTATTTCTATACTTTCACTATGTGGTAATTATGCATCAACCACTTTAAGTGTTTGATTGCTAAAAGAAATCACAGGACTCAAAAGTTTGTAGGCCGGGTGCGGTGGCTCAAGCCTGTAATCCCAGCACTTTGGGAGGCCGAGACGGGCAGATCACGAGGTCAGGAGATTGAGACCATCCTGGCTAACACGGTGAAACCCTGTCTCTACTAAAAAGTACAAAAAACTAGCCGGGCGAGGTGGCGGGCGCCTGTAGTCCCAGCTACTTGGGAGGCTGAGGCAGGAGAATGGCGTAAACCCCGGAGGCGGAGCTTGCAGTGAGCTGAGATCCGGCCACTGTACTCCAGCCTGGGCGACAGAGCGAGACTCCGTCACAAAAAAAAAAAAAAAAAAAAAAAAAGTTTGTAGAGATTTTGATTATTTAATTTGTTTTGGAGCTTTGTTCTTTTCTCATTGAATAGTTACATCACAGCAAAGGACACAGTAAAGCAATAGTATCCGTAGGTTATTCATGAAAGGGATCATGAAATTTTAGGCACAGACTTCTTTGCGTTCCTACTGCTCTATCACATAGCATGCACCAGTGATTTCTGTCTTTCTGAGTAAATCTTAACATCCTATTTCAAAAACCTACACTACCACCTTTCTCAATTCTTCCTTTCAATTTCATTCTCACAAACCTTTGTTGTGCTTGACAGTTGGATACCTTAAGCATTCTTCTGCTTCAAGGCCTTTGCACCTTTGTCCTCCAGTCTTAAACTTCTATCTGCAGGCATTCAAAACGCCTAGGTACCAAGAGGCCCCAAAATATGCTAGTGGTGGTGGTCTCTGATAACCTGTGCAGGTGGTTAATTCCAGCCTTCAGTGTTGAATGCCCTTCCTCAAGGCTGCAATTAATGTTACCCCCAAACCAAATACTCAAAAGAAAATATATCTTGCCTGAGAACAATTCACAGATTCATGCTTATGGAACATCATTTATCTTTAGTTAATACATACTATGGCATTTGTAAATGTCTCTGGAGATGAGCATGAGATCATTCCATGTCAGTTAAGATTAATCCATACTATGTATGTCATCAAGTATGATACGCTATGTATTTTGGTAGATGTTATTTCATCAAATTAAGGAGATTTTTAAGTATTTTCTAAGATATTTTGTTATGAGTGAAGAATTTCATCAAATATTTTTCTTTAGTTGTTGAAATATCATATATTGTTTCTTTCTTTAATCTGGTGTTATTATATATCATATTAATACCAATCACAAAAATAAACTACCTTTGCTTTCCTAAGATGGCTCCTATTTTACCAAAATAATTATTTTTTATGTATGATATAATCAATTTCTTGATGTTACTTATCAATTTTACGAGAATAATTGAGATTAATATGTAACTTTCTAACTGACCTTGTTCAGTTTGGGAATCAAAATTATAATAAACTCATGAATGAGCTGTGAAACTTCCCTCGACTATATATTTTTTAACAAAGCCCAAAGATTTTCATAAATTCTATCTTTCTACTACAAAAAATAAGATTAGCATTCTTTATTTATCTTTCTTCATTATTATTAGCTAGAGTCCTAACTCATCATTTTTAACAAATGTTGGATATTTTTGGATATGCAAATCTGTAAGAAGAAAATATAGTAATAAAGCTATAACAAGGGACACTATAATTGTTTGACTGAATTGAATATCTTCATCAAAATACACTTTACAAATAAAATTCTCTTATGCTTTGTACGAAACACAGTAAATCCTGGCAAATCCAAAGATTAAGTGTACAGAAGATGTCTCTTATACATTGGTTCATTTGATTTTCAAATTTTATAAAATTTTAAACTATACATGAGGGCCAATATAGTATGAGCAGGAAGGTGGAATGTTTAGTAGCCTTGTACTCAACTTTTTAGCTTAAAAATCTAAGATATATTTGATTATGTCAAAAATATACAAATAGGTTATTTATATATAAGCAATTTATAATATAAAATATAAGAATTATTTATAAAGAAACTAACGTAAATTTGTGCAGTGAAAATTCTATGTTTTTTATTGGAAATATAATAGCTATAAATATGTTTTCAAAATCCACACTGAAAAAAAAAATGGTGAATAAGTCAATGAAATTCAGTCTGTGTTGTCACAGTTCATTGAATTAAATGCCATAATTTCCTCTACCAGACTGCACAGAAAATGGAATCTAATTTCATCAGCAACATTTACAGATCCCTCTAGCTAATTCATTTAATGGTAAAGACTGGATTATACCTCAATATTTGGCATTGAAGGAATATAAATTTTGGGATCACTAAACAAATGAAAACATTTACAAGTAACAAGTATTGACTTGCTGTCAGGTAGCAATCACAGAATTGGCTGATAAACAATATACTAAGTGGCTATAGAACGCTCTGCTATTACCCTTTCATGGCGACATGAGAAAGTGATAACAAGTAAAAATCATGCTTTTACCCGGCAAAAAAGCTTCATTTATCCAACTTTCATCCATCCAAATTTCTAATTACTTAAAAGGTGGTCTTTAAAACCAATTAGTGGTCTGCCACCAATTAGCTACTGATTCTGGGCACGTTATTTAACATGCTTCTCAGATTCCTCAATTGTGAAATGCAGATAATAACATACCTCTCTAAGACTACGTAAGAGGAACAAACAAGTATATATATGTGTCTATATACATACAAATATGTATACACACACACACAAACACATATATATTTACAATGGTAAGTACATATATGTATGTTTACAAAAGTAAATAAATATATATATACCCATACATGCACATATGTTTACTAAGGTAAATATATATACATGTTTACAAAGGTAAATACATATATGTTTAGAAGGGTAAATATAAATACATGTACTTACAAGGGTAAATATATATACATGTATTTACAAACTATATGCATATAAATATAAACCTTATATTTAATATCCCTTATATAAGATGTGTGTATGTTATATACATATAAGATATATATGGTAAAAATGTATATAAGGTATATATACACCTTATATGTTTATATAGATGTTAGATATTTATGTATGTTTATATATTTATATACCATATAAGGTATATAGAGGTATATAATTATATATAATTACATATATAAACATGTAAATATTTACATGTAAATATATGTAATATATAAACATTTACATATATAAGGTATATGTGTGTATACCTATATAAAGTTACATAAGGTATATAAATATATAAAGGTATATAAGGTATAATGATATATATTTAAGATGTTTTTATATATAAGCATATATTTCATATACCATGTATTTATATATACACTCCTTTGTATATATAAAATATATATTTATATACTATATAATTATACCATATATAAATACAAGATACATAAATATATATGTGTATACATATATAAAGGTATACAGTTTTTTATTTATTTATTTATTTTTCTTGGGGGCACCCAAGATAGCCAAATAGGAACAGCTCTAGCCTCCAGCTCCCAGCGTGAGTGACACAGAAGGTGAGCGATTTATACATTTTCAGCAGAGGTACCAGGTTAATCTCACTGGGTTGTGTCGGACAGTGTCGGTGCTGGTCAGTGGATGCAGCTCAATCAGTGAGAGCTGAAGCAAGGTAAGGCATCACCTCACCTGGGAAGCACAAGGGGGAAGGGAATTCTTTTTCCTAGCCAAGGCAAACTGAGACACGCAACACCAGGAAAATTGGGTAACTCCCACTCTAATACTGTGCTTTACCAAGGGTCTTAGCAAATGGCACACCAGGAGATTATATCCCACACCTGACCCAGAGGGTCCCACACCCACAGAGCCTCCCTCATTGCTAGCACAGCAGTCTGAGATCTAACTGCAAGGCTGCAGCAAGGCTGGGGGAGGGGCGCCCACCATTGCTGAGGCTTAAGTAGGTAAACAAAGCTGCTTGGAAGCTCGGATTGGGTGGAGTCCACTGCAGCTCAAGGAGGCCTGCCTGCCTCTGTAGACTCCACGTTTGGGGACAGGGCATAGCTAAACAAAAAGCAGCAGAAACCTCTGCAGATGTAAATGTCCCTGTCTGACAGCTTTGAAGAGAGCAGTGGTTCTCCCAGCACGGCAGTTGAGATCTGAGAATGGACAGACTGCCTGCTCAGGTGGGTCCCTGACCCTTGAGTAGCCTAACTGGGAGACATCCCTCACGAGGTGCAGACTGACACCTCACACCTCACACGGCTGGGTACACCTCTGAGACGAAGCTTCCAGAGCAAGAATCAGATAGCAACACTTGCTGTTCAGCAATATTCTATCTTCTGCAGCCTCAACTGCTGATACCCAGGCAAACAGGGTCTGGAGTGGACCTCAAGCAAACTCCAACAGACCTACAGCTGAGGGTCCTGACTGTTAGAAGGAAAACTAACAAACAGAAAGGACACCCACACCAAAACCACATCACTACGTCACCATCAACAAAGACCAAAGGCAGATAAAACCACAAAGACGGGGAAAAAGCAGGGCAGAAAAGCTGGAAATCCAAAAAATAAGAGCGCATCTCCCCCTCCAAAGGAACGCAGCTCATCGCCAGCAACAGATCAAAGCTGGTCAGAGAATGACTTTGACAAGATGAGAAAAGAAGGCTTCAGTCCATCAAACTTCTCAGAGCCAAAGGAAGAATTATGTACCCAGCACAAAGAAACTAAAAATCTTGAAAAAAGAATGGAAGAATGGATAACTAGAATAATCAATGCAGAGAAGTCCATAAATGAACTGATAGAGATGAAAACTATGACACGAGAACTACGTGACAAATGCACAAGCTGCAGCAACTGACTTGATCAACTGGAAGAAAGAGTATCAGTGATTGAAGATCAAATGAATGAAATGAAGCAAGAAGAGAAGTTTAGAATAAAAAGAGTAAAAAGATATGCACAAAGCCTCCAAGAAATATGGGATTATGTGAAAAGATCAAATCTACGACTGATTGGTGTGCCTGAAACTGACGGGGAGAATGGATCCAAGCTGGAAAATACTCTGCAGGATATTATCCAGGAGAACTACCCCAACCTGGTAAGGCAGGCCAACATTCAAATTCAGGAAATACAGACAACACCACAGAGATATTCCTCGAGAAGAGCAACTCCAAGACACATAACTGTCATATTCACCAAAGTTGAAATGAAGGAAAAAATGTTAAGGGCAGCCAGACAGAAAGGTCGGGTTACCCACAAAGGGAAGCCCATCAGACTAACAGCAGATCTCTCGGCAGAAACTCTACAAGCCAGAAAAGAGTGGGGGCCAATATTCAACATTCTTAAAGAAAAGAATTTTCAACCCAGAATATCATATCCCACCAAACTAAGTTTCATATGTGAAGGAGAAATAAAATCCTTTACAGACAAGCAAATGCTTAGAGATTTTGTGACCACCAGGCCTGCCCTACAAGAGATCCTGAAGGAAGCACTAAACATGGAAAGGAACAACCGGTACCAGCCATTGCAAAACCATGTCAAAATATAAAGACCATTGATGCTAGGAAGAAACTGCATCAACTAACGAGCAAAAAAACCACCTACTATCCCAATGTCAGGATCAAGTTCACATATAACAATATTAACCTTAAATGTAAATGGACTAAATGGTCCATTAAAAGACAGACTGGCAAATTGGATAAAGAGTCAAGACCCATCAGTTTGCTGTATTCAGGAGCCCCATCTCACATGCAGAGACACACATAAGCTCAAAATAAAGGGATGGAGGAAGATCTACCAAGCAAATAGAAAACAAATAAAGGCAGGGGGTACAATTCTAGTCTCTGATAAAACAGACTTTAAACCAACAAAGATCAAAAGAGACAAGGCCATTACATAACGGTAAAGGGATCAATTCAACAAGAAGAGCTAACTATCCCAAATATATATACACCTAATACAGGAGCACCCAGATTCATAAAGCAAGTCCTTAGAGACTTACAAAGAGACTTAGACTCCCAAACAATAATAATGGGAGACTTTAACACTCCACAGTCAACATTAGACAGATCAATGAGACAGAAAGTTAACAAGGATATCCAGGAATTGAACTCAGCTCTACACCAGGCAGACCTAATAGACATCTACAGAACTCTCCACCCCAAATCAACAGATTTTATATTCTTCTCAGCACCACATCACACTTATTCCAAAATTGACCACATAGTTGGAAGTAAAGCACTCCACAGCAAATGTAAAAGAAGAGAAATTATAAAAAACTGTCTCTCAGACCACAGTGAAATTAAACTAGAACTCAGGAGTAAGAAACTCAATCAAAACTGCTCAACTACATGGAAACTGAACAATCTGCTCCTGAATGACTATTGGGTATATAACAAAAAGAAGGCAGAAATAAATATGTTCTTTGAAACCAATGAGAACAAAGATACAACATGCCAGAATCTCTGGGACACATTTAAAGCAGGATGTAGAGGGAAATTTATAGCACTAAATGCCCACAAGAGAAAGCAGGAAAGATCTAAAACTGACACCCTAACATCACAATTAAAAGAACTAGAGAGGCAAGAGCAAACACACTCAAAACCTAGCAGAAAGCAAGAAATAACTAAGATCAGAGAAGAACTGAAGGAGATAGAGACACAAAAAACCCTCCAAAAAATAAATGAATCCAGGAGCTGGTTTTTTGAAAAGATCAACGAAATTGATAGACCACTAGCAAGACTAATAAAGAAGAAAAGAGAGAAGAATCAAATGCAAACTACCATCAGAGAATACTATAAACACCTTTACACAAATAAACTAGAAAACCTAGAAGAAATGGATAAATTCCTGGACACACACACTCTGCCAAGACTAAACCAGGAAGAAGCTAAATCCCTAAATAGACGAATAGCAGGCTCTGAACTTGAGTCAATAATTAATAGCCTACCAGCCAAAAAAAGTCCAGGACCAGATGGATTCACAGCCAAATTCTATCAGAAGTACAAGGAGGAGCTGGTACCATTCCTTCTGAAACTATTCCAATCAATAGAAAAAGAGGGAATCCTACCTAACTCATTTTATGAGGCCAACATCATCTTGATACCAAAGCCTGACAGAGACACAACAGAAAAAGAGAATTTTAGACCAATATCCCTGATGAACATCGATGCAAAAATCCTCAAAAAATACTGGCAAACCAAATCCAGCAGCACATCAAAAAGCTTATCCACCATGATCAAATGGGCTTCATCCCTGGGATGCAAGGCTGGTTCAACATATGCAAATCAATAAATGTAATCCAGCATATAAACAGAACCAAAGACAAAAACCACATGATTATCTCAATAGATGCAGAAAAGGCCTTTGACAAAATTCAACGGCCCTTCATGCTAAAAACTCTCAATAAATTCAGTATGATGGAACGTATCTCAAAATAGTAAAAGTTATTTATGACAAACCCACAGCCAATATCATACCGAATGGGCAAAAACTGGAAGCATTCCCTTTGAAAGGTGGCACAAGACAGGGATGCCCTCTCTCACCACTCCTAATCGACATAGTGGTAGAAGTTCTGGCTAGGGCAATCAGGCAAGAGAAAGAAACTAAGGGTATTCAATTAGGAAAAGAAGGAGTCAAATTGTCCCTGTTTGCAGATGACATGATTGTATATTTAGAAGACCCCATCATCTCAGCCCAAAATCTCCCTAAGTTGATAAGCAACTTCAGCAAAGTCTCAGGATACAAAATCTATGTGCAAAAATCACAAGTGTTCTTATACTTCAATAACAGACAAACAGAGATCCAAATCATGAATGAACTCCCATTCACAATAGCTTCAAAGAGAATAAAATACCTAGGAATCCAACTTACAAGGGATGTGAAGGACCTCTTCAAGGAGAACTACAAACCACTGCTCAATGAAATAAAAGAGGACACAAACAAATGGAAGAACATACCATGCTCATGGATAGGAAGAATCAATATTGTGAAAATGGCCATACTGCCCAAGGTAATTTATAGCTTCAATGCCATCCCCATTAAGCTACCAATTACTTTCTCCACAGAATTGGGAAAAAACTACTTTAAAGTTCATATGGAACCAAAAAAGAGTCTGCATTGCCAAGACAATCCTAAGTCAAAAGAACAAAGCTGGAGGCATCATGCTACCTAACTTCAAACTATACTACAAGGCTACAGTAACCAAAACAGCATGGTACTGGTACCAAAACAGAGATATAGACCAATGGAACAGAACAGAGTCCTCAGAAATAATACCACACATCTACAGCCATCTGATCTTTGACAAACCTGACAAAAACAAGAAATGGGGAAAGGATTCCCTATTTAATAAATGGTGCTGGGAAAATTGGCTAGCCATAAGTAGAAAGCTGAAACAGGATCCTTTCCTTACTCCTTATACAAAAATTATTACAAGATGGATCAGAGACTTAAATGTTAGACCTAAAACCATAAACACCTTAGAAGAAAACCTAGGTAATACCATTCAGGACATAGGCATGGGAAAGGACTTCATGTCTAAAACACCAAAAACAACAGCAATAAAAGCCAAAATTGACAAATGGGATCTAATTAAACTAAAGAGTTTCTGCACAGCAAAAGAAACTACCATCAGAGTGAACAGGCAACCTACAGAATGGGAGAAAATTTTGCAATCTACTCATCTTACAAAGGGCTAATATCCAGAACCTACAAAGAACTCAAACAAATTTACAAGAAAAAAACAACCCCATCAAAAAGTGGGCAAAGGATATGAACAGACACTTCTCAAAAGAAGACATTTATGCAGCCAACAGACACATGAAAAAATGCTCATCATCACTGGCCATCAGAGAAATGCAAATCAAAACCACAATGAGATACCATCTCACACCAGTTAGAATGGCAATCATTAAAAAATCAGGAAACAACAGGTGCTGGAGAGGATGTGGAGAAATAGGAACACTTTTACACTGTTGGTGGGACTGTAAACTAGTTCAACCATTGTGGAAGACAGTGTGGTGATTCCTCAAGGATCTAAAACTGGAAATACCATTTGACCCAGCCATCCCATTATTGGGTATATACCCAAAGGATTATAAATCATGCTGCTATAAAGACACATGCACACGTATGTTTATTGCAGCACTATTCACAACAGCAAAGACTTGGAATCAAACCAAATGTCCATCCGTGACAGGCTGGATTAAGAAAACATGGCACATATACACCATGGAGTACTATGCAGCCATAAAAAAGGATGAGTTTATGTCCGTTTTTGGGATATGGATGCAGCTGGAAACCATAATTCTCAGCAAACTATCTCAACAACAGAAAACCAAACACAGCATGTTCTCACTCATAGGTGGGAATTGAACAATGAGATCACTTGGACACAGGAAGGGGAACATCACACACGGGAGCCTATTGTGGGGAGCGGGAAGAGGGAAGGGATATATTAGGAGATATACCGTATGTAAATGACGAGTTAGTGTGGATGCAGCACACCAACATGGCATGTGTATACATACATAACAAACCTGCACATTGTGCACATGTGCCCTAGAACTTAGAGTACAATAAAATTTTTTAATGTATATGTATACATATATAAAGGTATATAAAGTATATAAATATGTATACTTATATATACTATATATTTATATACCAGATATTATATACACCTTTGCATATATAATATATATACTTATATATTACATATATTATATATACCTTATAAATATAAGATATATTATGTATGTATATACATATATAAAAGTCTATTGTATAAATATATGTATTCATGTATATATATTTATATTCCATATATTTTATATATACATCATATATTTTATATATATTATATAGCATATATTTTATATATACACTTTTGTAAATATATATCTTCACTTTTGTAAACACATGTGTATATATACTCTTGTAAATACACATGTATTTACAAAGATATGTATATATATAAATTTATAGTACTAAGACTGTTAGCAGCAGCAAATCCACAGGGTTCTGCAGCAACCTCATTTCTTGTCTCCTCATAAGAAAGGCTTCAACAGACGGTCATAATGCAGAGAGAGAGATCAAGGCAACTTTTAGAGCTGGAGTGAAAGTTTATTAAAACATTTTAGAGCAGGAATGAAAGAAAGTAAAGTATACTTTGAAGAGGGCCAAGAGGGCAACTTGAGAAATTCATGTGCAAGGTTTGACTTTTGACTTGCGGTTTTATATGTTGGCATGTTTCTGGGATGTTGCATCCTTTCTCCCCTGATTCTTCCCTTGGGGTGGGCTGTCTGCTTGTGCAATGGGCTGCCAGCACTTGGGAGGGGCTATATGCACAGTGTGTTTATTGAAATAGTACACATGCTTAATTGGGGCATTTTCCACTTACCAGTTGAGTGTTCCTAGAGGAAGGTCATATTCCAGTTAAACTCAGCAATTTTGCCTCTTAGCGTGCATACTTAAGACCACTTGCCCTGTTCCTGAGATCTTACGAGGAAGCTGTAGATCATCAGTTTCAAATGTTTTCTATATATTGGGAGACTGTCTTTCCCTGATGCTGACTGCAATCAATTATTATTTTAAAGAGACAATGAACAACCATCTGACCATCACCTGATGGTTGCCTAATATTCCTGGTTGACTGGGGGAAGCCTCTCCTGTCCTGTTCATGTCTGACTACCTACTGTAACAAGACCAGTGCCTGGCACATAGTAAGAGTTATGTAAGTGCTACTTATTATTAGTATTTATTTCCTTGTGTAATATCGTCAGGTTCTAGCCCAAGCTAGGGGTCCAAGGGGGGCAGGTAGCTGAAAGAACACTCCAGGGATTGTAGGCAGTTGAGACATGGCTTTACTCTCTCTCTCTCTCTCCTACAGAGTCAGCAATGCAGTTATATTTCTTACAGACAACAGTGGCTCAAAGCCAGATATGAGCTTACACAAACATGGTACATTAAATGGCTACGAAAATGTGATTGCGTAGTGCCCGGGATTGTACGCCTGCACTCAAAACTCACTGTGTCATGCTGTACTGGATGTCTTCCTTGGCCTACTCCTGACTGAAGCACAGCCATTGTCCTTACAAATATGGACTAGATTATTTGGGGGTAGTATAATTACCTGGAAATTATGTAAGGGAGACTTGTGGAGATCACAAGAGACAAAGATCCATTAAACAAATGGGATTTAATAATAAGATCTTCCAATGCTTCCCATCCTCCTTACCTTATCATCATACCAGCAGATGCCAGTATAATCACCATAGATTATAAGTGAAAGAGCTGCAAAATGCAAATTATTTATGAAAAGGATAAGCCTAATTTCAAGAGGAGATGCAAAAATAAAGACAGTAAAGGAATTTGGAACTTGTGGCACAAACAGGAACAATAAACCTTAAACAGCCAAATTCCTAGCCAGATTAACATAAATTCTCACACCAGAGACCTATTTACCTCTATTCCTATTACCAAAAACGACATGTCCATTGTTCAACAAAAAATTACAATACCCACTAAAAAGCAATAAAAATGTATAGGCTTTAGGAACAAATTGAGTATTGGAATGAGGATCAGACATAATGCAAATGTTGAAATTATCCGGCAGGGAATATAAAATAATGGTAAAAATATGTTATGGTTACTACTGGAAAAAAAGAAGATAATATGCAAGAACAGATAAATAATATAAGCAGGGGTTTGGAAATGTGGAGTTAGAATCAAAAAGAAATACTGGAAACAAAACAACATCAAAACCCTGATACAGAAATAAAGGATGGCTTTGATGGGTTCAACAGTAGACTTTAAATGGCTGAGGAAAGAATCAGTGAGGTTGAAGATACAGCATTAGAAACTTCCAAAACTGAAATGTAAACAGAAAAACAAAATGGAATAAAGAAAACAACACCTAAGAATTTTGGGCCGGGCGCGGTGGCTCAAGCCTGTAATCCCAGCACTTTGGGAGGCCGAGACGGGCGGATCACGAGGTCAGGAAATCGAGACCATCCTGGCTAACACGGTGAAACCCCGTCTCTACTAAAAATACAAAAACTAGCCGGGCGAGGTGGCGGGCGCCTGTAGTCCCAGCTACTCGGGAGGCTGAGGCAGGAGAATGGCGTAAACCTGGGAGGCGGAGCTTGCAGTGAGCTGAGATCCGGCCACTGCACTCCAGTCCGGGCGACAGAGCGAGACTCCGCCTCAAAAAAAAAAAAAAAAAAAAAAAAAAAAAGAATTTTGGGTGAAATTTCAAAAGATACAATATGTAAGTATTTGAAAAACCAGAAGGAAGAAAAAGAACAAGCAGAATTCAAAATATATATACATATTTGAAATAACAACAAAATTAATGAACACCTCACCACAAATACAGGAAGCTCAGAGGAGACCAAGAAGGTAAACAATTAAAATTACATGTAGACATATTATATTCAAACAGCAGAACACCAAATACCAAGAGATCATCTTGGAAGAAGACAAAGGGGGTTTTGGGGAGTATTATCTACTGAGGAAAAAGTTTAAAAAGTGTAAAAACTTCTCCTCTCAAAACACACAAGGTTGAAGAGAGTGGAGTGATTTAAACTGTTAAAAGAAAAAAAAAATCCTACAGCTCTATAACCACAAGGTTATTGTAAAATGATAAAGGAGAAATACTGTCTCAGACAAACAAACAAACAAAAAGACAATTTATTACCAGCCAGACCTACCCTATATAAAATGTTCAAAGAATTTTCTCAGGAATAAGGAAAATATACATTAGAAACTTGGATCTAGATAAAGAAAAGAAGAACATTAAGGAAAGAATAAATGAAAGCAAAGTAAAATATTTTACTTTTCTTATTCTTAATTTGTCCAAAAGTTAACTTTGTTTAGTGATAATAGTAACAAATCATTGGGTAATGGCCGCATACGGATAGGCAAAGTTAATAATAACAGCAATGTCATAGGGTCAAAAGCAAGGAATTAGGGAATTAAATAGGAATTAGGGAATTAAATACTGTTATTTGAAGGTAGACTTATTTTTTTTAAAAAAAAGTATATTGTAAACTCTAGGGCAACAATAAATTATTTGTAAAAGATGCATATTTGGCATGCTACGAAAATAAAATGGAATTATAGAAAATGCTCAATTAAAATGAGAGAAGCTAGTAAAAGGAGCCTCTGACAAGACAAAAAATAAAAACAATTACAAACACGATTTATAAGAATTCAAAAATATCAATAATCACCTTAAATGGGCATGTTCTAAATATATCCAATTAAGAGATAGGGATTTTAGAATGAATAATAAAACAAAACTCCACTATTCACCATTTAAAATAAACTAATTTTAAATACAAAGATTCTGATGGGATAAATGTAAAGGAAGAGAGAAGGATATACAGTGCTAATACTAATCAAAAGAAAGCTGTAAGAGCAACATGAATTTCAGACAAAACAGACTTCTGAATTTAAAAAATAGCAATGAAGAGAAAATGCGTAATGATAAAGGGGTCAATTCTCAACGATATCATAATAATCCTGAAGGGGTATATATCTAAAAACAGAGCAACAAATTATATGATGCAAAAACACAGAGAACTGAAAGGAGAAATTGGCAAATTCACTATTATAGTCAGAGATTAAAACACCTTCCCTATTAGTATTTGATGGATCAAGTAGGTAGAAGATCAGTAATAATAAAGACTGAGCCTGAACAGCACTATCAGTCATCTTGGTCTGATTGACAATTATAGAATACTCTCTTCAATAATAGATGAGTACTCATTCTTCTCAAGTTTACATGAAACAGTCACCAAGATAAACCACTAACTAGGACATAAAACATATAACAAATATAAAAAAAAATGAATTATACAAAGTATGTTCTCAGGCAGCAATGAAATTAAACTAGAAACCAGTAACAGAAACTAAGATGGGGAATCACCAACTATTTGGAATTAAATAACTTCTAAATAACACCTGGGTTCAATTAGATGTCTCAAGAGGAACCAAAACATATTTTGAACTAAATTAAAATTAAAATACAACTTATAAAATGTATTATCATGCTCTACAGTGTAACGCCTAAAGGAAAATATATAACATTTAGTGCATATAATAGAAAAAAAAGATCTAAAATCAATAATCTAAGTTTCTACGTTAAAGAATAGAAAATAATAATTAATAATGATCAGTTTAACAGAAACAGAAAAATAATTAGAATTAGGGCACTAAACAATAAAACTGAAAGCAAGAAAACAATAGAAAAATCAACAAAAACAAAGACAATTCCGTCTCTGAAAATAACTATTAAATTTATAGTTAGGCTAACTAATTTTTTAAAAAGGAGAAGGTACAAATTATTATATCAGAAATGAAGGAGGGATCATTACAACTGATTCCGTTGATATTAAAATGATAATAAAAATAATACGAATAATCTGTGTCAACAAATTTGGTAATTTAGATAAAACGGACTAATTCCCTGAAGAACACAGACTGCCAAATGCACACAGATGAAATAAATTATCCAAATAACATTCTATTTATTTTAAAACATGAATACTAAAAAGTAGCCTTTGAAAAAAATAATAAATCACCAGACACAGATGATTTCACTGGTGAATTCTGGCAAGCAATTACTGGGAAACAAAGATAACAATCCTCAAGAATCTCTTCCAGAATAAAAGGGAATAATTTCTAACTCATTCTCTGGAAGCAGCATTACACCAACATCCAACCAGATAAATACATTACAAGAAAGGAAAACTATAAACCAATGTCTTCCATAAACATAGCAAAAAAAAATCATTTTAAAAACTCTTCAAATTAAATTCAACAATGTATAACAAAGAATATACCATAAAAAAGTAAGATCCACTTCAGGTATGCAAGCCTGGTCCAACATTTGGGAATCAATCAATACAGTCAAACAGAAAAATCATATGATCATATAAATTCATTCAGGAAAACACTTAACAAAATCCAACATCTATTCACGATAAAAACTTATCACACTAGTTTGTCAAACCAGGAATCAAGGAGACTTTTTCCATTTTATTTAAAAAAATCTGTGTAAAACCTAAAGCTAATATCATACCAAATCATGAGAAACTGGATAGTTTTCCTCTAAGATAAGGAATAAGAAAACGATGCCCTCTTTCTTCACTCCTATTAAATGTAAAGTCAATAAAACAATATTAAAAAATAAATAAGACAACAAGAAAAGAGATCTACAGATTGGAAAGAAAGAAGTAAAACCGTCGTTATTCACAGATAATATGATTGTTTATATACAGAACTGCACAGAATCAACAACAACAACAACAAAAACCCTAAGAGTTAAAAATCAATATATCAAGACTGCAGGATACAGAGATAATACATAAAAGTCTATTGTTTTCTTATGTACCAGCCATGAACAATTGGAATTTGAAATTTAAAAAATACCATTTTAATAGCAACTTAAAAATGATTTTTTTGGTATAAATATGACAAAATAAATGCAGGATCTATACACAGAAAATCTCAAAACACTGATGAATGAACAAAAACTATCTAAATAAATGAAGAGGTATTCCATGGTCATGGACTGAAGATTAAATATTCTCAACATGTCAATTCTTCTGAAATTTATCTATAAATTCAGTGTAATCTTAATTATAATGTGTAAAGAAGCTATTTTATATATATTGACAAATGAATTCTAAAGTTTGTATAGAAAAGTAGAGTTCCTAGAATAGCCAAAATAATTCTGTGGAAGATGAAGAAAGTTGGAAGACTCACAATACCCAATTTTAATAGTTACCACCAGGCTACAGTAATCAAGATAGCATGTCACTGGTGAAAGAAGGGACACATAGAATAATAGATCATGGGAGCCAGATTTCAAATTTTTGGAGTGGGAGTTTACAAATAGGCAAGAGAAAGAAGTATGAGTGATTCATGTAGCAATGGATTAGAGTATAATACCACTGAATGAACTCATGTTTACTTTAATATTGAAACTAAAATTGAAATAGATGGTTCCATGCAGAAATAGTAACACATCTGTGTATACAGATGTTAATATATACATATATCTCCTTGCTCTGCCAATTGAAGTGACCTGGAAAGAATGGCAACCCAGAAACAAGGAGTATACTTAGCACCTAGATCTTGGTTTCTAGTATCATTCTTCCAAAAAGAAACTATGACTCCTTGAAGAAATAGGAGCCATGATTCTACAAGTGATTGTAAAACTGTGAAGGAAATATAGAAGATAATCCTGGACTACTTTGTATCAGCAAAAAGTAAGAAGATGCTAAAAAAACAATCCACAGTGATGAGGCTATGTCAAAGAGACAGTAGTCAACTGAAAGAACTGCTAACCAACACTGAAAATATTAGAGCAACAAAATATACTGTTGATTATAACCCAAAGTTTAAAATAAATATCCATTAGTCTATTCTGATATACTGATATATCATACTGATGTAAATAAGTGACTGATCAAATAAATATGTGAGAAGACACAAATCTTCCATGCGGAAAATTCTAAATAATTTATATAATTCCTCTGCCAATAGGAGATGGAGCATACATCCTCAGTCCTTAAATCTAGGCTGTGTTTGGTGACTTTTTCCAAAAAGTATGTTATGAAAATGAGGGAAAAAATGAAACTAATTTTACCATGAAGATGCCAGATAAACACTACTTTAAACCAAGTCATCAGGGATAACATCAATTGTTATAACTTGTGGAGATCACATGTACCCTTGATATGATGTACTCAGAATAATGCTTTACTCTTTGATCTTCCTCCCAAGAAATGCATTACTCTATTCTAATGATGAAAAAAATATTAAATAAATTGCCACTGAGGGGCATTATGCAAAATACCAAACCAAAAAGCAAGGAAAAGTTGGGAAACTTTCACAACTAAGAAACGGCTTAGAAAACATGGTTACTAACTATAGTTCAGTATTTTGTATGTGATCCTAGAAGAGAAAAAGATATTACAGAAAAAAATTGAGGAAATCTGAATAAAATATGAACTTTAATCATAATAATGTGTCAATAGTGTTGTTTTAATTGTACTGTATTATATGATACATTGTAATATGGTATAAATTTACCATACTATTATGTTAATAATATAGGAAACAGTTTGGCATATATGGGAACCCTGTAATATATTTCTGACAATTGCATAAAACAAAAACAGTTTTAAAATAGACATTTTAAATACATTATTTTACTATTACTGATAAATGAGGTTGAGCACAAACTTCTGGAGAAAGAGGTTATCACCTATCTTATTTTCTCATGGACTGGGTCAAATCAAAATTTTTGGTGCACGGGCATCACACTGAATCATCTCAGTTTAGAATTTTTGTGCTGTATATTTTAACCAAGATGTCTTCATGATGCCAGATAAGTGGTACAGATCTTGGAGTGAACAGCCAATAATGCAGGCTATTAGTCATGAGCTAAGATAGTCACCCACAGAACAGCACTGAAAGAAATGCAAAAGGGAATTTATCAGACAGAAGGAAAATGAACCCACAAGGAAAAACGAATATGCTGGAAAAATAAAGCAAATGAAAAGAATAACACTTCACACATATCAGATTGTATCAAAGGTTATAAAAATGTATCACTGAGTTTAAAATATGTGTGTAAATAAAATGCATATAAATAATAAGGAAAAAGGATTGAGGAGGATAATTGGAGCTAAAGTGTTCTAAGTATTCTGGATTAGCTAGAAAATGCTTAACATTCTAATTTATATTCTATTTATATTTGTGTTTATGTTTTTATATAATACATTATAATATTCTCTTCTTTACATGTCTAAAAATACTATAGTGGTGCCTCTTTTTGATTCTAAATATTAATCATTTGTGTCTTCCTTTTATCTTGATAAATCTGGCTAGATATTTTTCACAAGATTTCAAAAAAAATGAATAAATTTTGGTTTCATTGTCTCTATTACCATCTGTACTCATCTTCATTGGTTTCCACATTTATAAGATTTTTCCCTCTAATTATTTTGAATATAATTTGCTTTCTCTACTCATTTTTTCAAGTACAGCCTCATATCATTGGTTTGAGACATTTCTTCTTTTCTAATATCAATATTTAAAGTTATGGTTATCCCTCTAAGCACTTCTTGAATTGCAACTCAAAAATTTTAATATGATTTGTTTTTATTTTCCTTTCATTTCTAAATGTTATCTAATCTCCTTTGTGATTTTCTTTTTGACCCATAGGTTATTAAGAAGTAAATGAATTAACTATTATTTGGATCATTTCTCTATATATTTATGTTATTGGTGTCTAATTTGCTTCTGTTATAATCAGAGAACATACTCCATATTTTTTCAATACTTTCAAAGATTTTTTTTGGTATTGTTTGCTTGTTTGCTTTTAGAGACAGGGTCTCGCTCTGTCAACCAGCCTGGAGTGCAGTTTGCCAGGAACTCAGCTCACTGCAACCTCCACCTCTGGGGCTCAACTGATTCTCCTACCTCAGTCTCCCGAGTACTCGGGACTACAGGCATGTGCCACTATGCACGGCTGTGTTTTGTTGTTGTTGTTGTTGTTGTTGTTTTTAGAGATGGAGCTGCACCATGTTGTCCAGGCTGGTCTCAAACGTGGGCTCAAGTGATCCACCAGCCTTGGCCTCCAAAGTGTTGAGATTACAGGCGTGAGCCACCAAACCCATTCTGAAATGTTCATCTTTATCTATGGTAATTCTCTCTATTCTGAATTCTATTTTATCAGATATTAATACAACCACCCTAGTTTTCTTATGTTTAGAGTTTATATGGTACGTATTTTTTCATCCTTCAACTTTTAAACTATCTTTTTCTTTATATGATAAGTCCTCACTTAATGTCATATATAGGTTCTTGGAAACTGTAACTTTAAGGAATATGACATAGGAGACTAATATTTTTTCTCATCGATGTTATAATGAAACAATGTTGAATGAAAACATCATTATGAGGATCTGTTGTTAATCATTTCCCTTAAAGTCATAGTTTGCAAGAACGTATCCACAAACTTAATGAGGCCTTACTATATATTTACAATGGGTCTCTTGTACCTAATATGTAGTGAGGCCTTGCCCTTTTTTCCTCCCAGTCTGACAAATTCTGTGTTTTATTTGGAGCATTTAGTACATTTACTGTACATTTAATATAATTAATGATATAGCTGGCTTTCTTCCTACCGTCTTACTAATTATATTCTGTTTAAGTTTTCTGTCCTTTTCTTTTTCTTTTTCTTTATGGGTTTTATAATTAAATTTAATCTCCACTCTTGGTGCAATAGCTGTACCCCTGTGTTAAGGCATTTTTTGAGCATTTAAAATATGCATCTTTAAATTATCAGCCCACCTTCAAATGATATTATACCTCTTCACATACAATAAGAACAGGACAACAATTTCCTCATCATGTCCTTTGTGCTATTATTATAGATTTTACTTCTGTCTGTGTTACAACCTCCACAATGCAGTATTTATTTTCTGTTAGACAATCAATGACCCTATAAAGGAGTATTTTAAGGGAGAAAAATAGTTTGTATTTTACATATTTTTAACTTTTCTTGTTCTCATTTATGTAGACCTAATTTCTGTTCGTTACCATTTTTCATCTTAAAAAAACCTTCCTTTAACAACTCACCCCATGAAATTTCCTGGCAATGAATTACTTCTGCTTTAGATTTTCTGGGAAATGAACAAAGGTTTTATTTCTGTTTCTTGAACTCAGAAATACCTTTGGCTCTTCTTAATATACTCTTCTCTACTCCATGGTCCAGAATGTGCCTTCAGGGATCAATCACCCTGTTTACTCTCCTTTTCATAGAGCTTAGAGTCTGTGCTGCTTGTTACAACATTTCTGAAAAGGTTTTGGTTTGTTTTGTTTTGTTTATAAATGTTTGTCCAGTTTTTTAGTTGTTTCAGATGGAAGTAACAAATCTGATTATATTTCTCCATCATGGCTGGAAGTAGAATTCACTAATTTATATAAAAACATAACGTTGTTAGTAATCAAACAGGAAATGTAAATGTTAAAAATATAATACAGAGATTATGCTGAATTTATAATAAAAAAGACCACTTTTGAAAATGAAAACATTTGTTTAAAAATCACAGTTTTATCCAGGACTACCATGTAAACATTATATAGCAGACAATTTTCCCAAAATGAACTCCTGGGGTGACTTACATAAGCCAGGTAAGGAAAGACATGACTTAGCTGAGGTGATTTCAGGATTCTGAAGCAGCTGAATAAAAGGATATGCTTTCTGACTGTGCCTTCCATTGTAAGTTGGCCAAAATCCATTTTTGAAGTGGGAAAATGAGAATAGCGAACAATGAATAAATAAAATAAAGAGTGATAAGGGTTTATAATTATTGTTCTTCTGTTAGCATCTGGCAAAAAAATTGTCCTCTTCAATCTCATTTATAACTTTTATCAATCCTTCTCTTTTTTTTCCTTGCCACTAAGGAAAGTATATCACTTTAGGACTAACAGTGTCACCTTATCCAGTCACCAGCCTTGTCTCCAGTTTCCTTTTTTCTCTCTCCTTACTCTTTCACCTGGGGGCAGGACAGGGGTTTGTGGAAGTCTGGATGACCACATAGACCTTGTCATCATAGGTCAATAGGTTTAAGTCCTTGATTTGCCTAAGGTAAATGTCAAGCATCAGTTGAGTGTTTAACCTACATGGATGAGTCGATATTAATTTTTCTTTCTTCCAATTAGCTTACAAGCATATTCAAATACATTCTACTACAACCTTTCTTCTCTCTGTCTTCCTCTCCTGAAGTTACCACTGAGAACAACTTTCAAAGGCATGCATGCTACCTGCATGTATTCTCTCTCCACTTCTCCACTCTCAAATCCCTATGGATAGCATTCACTCCTGCTAGTCCCTCCCATTATTTTAAAAGAAGTGATTAGTTACTTCTCATTTTCAATTATAAAGGCCACTTTTCAGTTTAGGTTGTATTTATTCTGAGATGTGTTTGCTATTTTTGTATTGAAGTGTTTTGTTAAGCAAATAACTTTGTATTGTCTTATCCCTGAGTGAAACAACGCCATCAGTTCTTGGTGAATAAAGCATGTATTAACTGATGCAGTTAATCCATAAGAATCCAATAGTTTATCCAATGTAATTTAGAGATACCTTAACATAAACTACAATCCTTTTAAAAAATACAAAAGTCTTGATTTAAAAGAATTTCTAGGTTATACACTCAATTATTATTCAAGTAAACCACTAATTCAATTAAAAGAAACTCTTTCAATGCAGTAAAAATCTCCCAAAGGCTTTTACTATTTCTTCTCTTCTTACTGACTCAGCATACTATTGTTTCATTTTTTGATATAAACACATGAATGAAAAGTACACTGGGATTGCTCTTCTTGAGGATTAGGCTGACACTACAATTATTTGGCTGTCTCCTTTGAAGCAAAGGTAAACACCAATCAAAAATGTTTTTGAAATAATCTTAATGGTAATGTCACAGTTTTGAAAATCACTTTCACAATTATCTACAAAAATAGGCAAAGTCAAGTGAAAGTCAGTAGAAATAAAGGTAATTTTTAATTTTAGAGGGTAAGAGTATTAAATAGTATCTAAAATGAGATTTTAGCATTGATTGTGTCCATAGGGTCTTTGTCAGTGCAAGTAATTGTGATGAAACAAAAGAAAACACCTTTTTAAAATATTCAGCTTTACTATGATAGGTAAGCAATTTGCCAATAACAATGCTAAAATCTATTCTCTGAATTTTTCCCCTGCTATTTGAATATCGAACCTTTTGAAAGTATTTACAGCATGAGTACCAACAATTCAAGGTCAAATGTAAGAGTGACTAAGAAACTTTTGAACATGCCTTATTTACCAAAAAAAAAGTACAAGTATTAAAATTATTCATCATAATCATCTTAATTATTACTGTGCCAGTTATTTTATGGTCACAAGTAGAGTTCTATTCAAAGGGAACTAGTTCTTGTTGTAAGCTTATCATGATCCATTCAGAAACATTTTAATATTATCCATGTAATCCTCTCAAAATTCTCCTATGGTATCTATTAATAACTCCACTGAGAGAGGAGAAAATTGCCTGACTTGCCCGAAGTCAAACATCTAGTATCAGTAGCTTTGAATTCAAATGAGGCTGGTGCAACTTTAGTGTCAATAGGTATACAATATATTCATTTGCTCAATAAATGAGAAATCTGGGGGTTAGCTTGTGTGACAAGAATGGAAAGAATTCACACGTCTCTTCTTTCTCCAATAAGGAGTATTCTGATTCCCTGCTCAAATTCTTGTTTCTTCATTGTGTAGAACTGGGGTGATGACTGACTGGGAAAACTAAGAGGCACAACATTGACTTTATCTTGTTTATTTTGGAAGGACAGAAATCTACTGGTGGGGCTAGTGCCTGTGAGGAGACTGGAGAAGAGAGAAGAGAAAATTTGGCTCAGATTGAGTAGATAAGAAATTTTCCAGGATTTAGACAAGAGAGAAGAAGTTTCAGAGAAGTTTCTATAAAATCCTAAGAGTTAAAGAAATAGGATTGTCATAACTTTCTTTTTATTGTTTGCTCAAGAGAGTAAACATTAAGGGGCACTTAAGATCTAAATGTTTTTACTTTTAGACACAGGCATGAAATGTTATAGAATGCAATGCTGGGTGGATAGTGTGTCATGATGATACTCGAGTTCATTTTAGTTACCGTAGACATTTGTCTAACATTGAGATGGAACTTTACATCTTAAAATGCATTCCCCTTCCTTTATATTACAATCAATGCCTCCAGCAATTAGTTAGGGCATTGAATCTAAAATTATCTAATTCTACAAGCTACCTCTCCGGGGTCTTCTCTGGAAGGCAGGAGACCAACTTTCCTCTTTAGGAAAGGATATTTCTAGCCGTCAAATTGTCCTCCAAGCTTTAGAGACTTTATCTGAAAGGTCAGTTTCTTGGAAACAAATGACAGCAGCCTAGAGAAAAACATGAAATTTCCCTGTCAGCCAAGCTACAGGTAAAGGGGCAGCCCTCTTGGGGGATGTTTGCAGTTCCACTCATTATGGATCAAACAGGAAAATTTGGGGAAATATGTTTTAACCTGTGGTCCAAAGTACAATGGAACATCATCCTTGGAAATTATTTTATTGTGGGGAAATTTACAGTGCTCCAATCTAACCAAAAACTGACTCAGATGATGAAAGTGAGTAGATGAGGTTTTTGGGAAGACCTGGTATGTGATGAATGTTGGGAGTGTTTTATCTAGGCTGGTGAGGTGCTGTCCTACCTTTATTTGCTAACACAGCCTGTTCAAAGCAACATACAAGATCTGCAAGGACTTTGAATATGTGATACATGATTACTTTCTTTGTGCTTGCACTAAGCAGCTTGAGCTACATGTATCTTCATCTGAACTTTGCATATTTGGACACCAACTGGCCTTTCTTCACGGACTCCACTGCAGCAAGCTCACTGAAGGACATTTCACTCTGCAGTAAAAAAGTCATGTTCAAGCAGGCCCACTTCAATGCTATACTAATAAGGCAAAGACAGATATCTTACAAAAGTTGATGTACTTCATCATCCTCTGTGCTGGTGCCCTTTTCAAATAAAAAATTGTCCCCTGTATGCCTATATATTAAGTTTTGGAGGAATACTTCCACTCTTCTCTCCCATCTCTTTGACAGACAAACTTCTTGAACAAGTTGTCCGTTCTCTGTTTTTGCATATCATAAACTATTTACTCTTCAATGTCTTTAATTAATCTTTCATCACGAACACTTTACTGACTTAGCTCTTCCTAATTTCACACGAGTTGTATGCTGCTAAATCAAATTTTATTTTTTATCATCAATCCCTCTTTCTTGTATTGAAAAGGATAAGAACATTTATTCATTCATGTATTTGGTTTGTTCTACTAATATTGTTGAGTGTCTGCCTTCTGCAGACAATATTTTAAGCAAAGAAAATAAAGCAGTTATCAATAAAGACATGGTTCAGGTTCTCATCAAGCATATGTTTTACTGTGTAAGTCAAATACTATACAAATAATCATAAAATTATGTTTAATTAATATCCAAAATAAGTCCTCTTAAGAAAGGAAACTCAAGTGGAGTCTAGCACACATTGAAAGTTGAGACCAAGCATTTCTGAAGAAGTGAGTCTTGAACTGAGATACAAAAATGAGTAGAACTTTATCTAAAGAGGTGAGGGGCTGGGAAAGCTGAGCAAATGCCCTGTGGCAGAGGCATCTTTTCCTGTACACTGACTGTCAGAAACACAGAGAAAGCCAGTGGCATGCTGAAGAAGGGAAACAGTGAAGCTTCATTACAATATATGTTAATATAGGGGGTTTTGGTATGCAAGGACCTTCAGACATCATTTTATTGGTTCCTCAAAACCCCCTGAGAGACACAGGTTAAGTATACTCATCACCCATTTTATACAAGAGGAAGTTGAAACACAGAGAGTTCATAAAGTGAGTTCCTAGAGGGTTCGTAGTGGCAGTGCCCTGATAAGAAGCTTGATTTCTGAAGCCTTGTGAGATTCTTACAGTCAGATCTGTCAAGATAGTCTCCTTTTCCTTCTATATCTCTGATAAGACCTCAGTCTCCTTTACAGACTCTTCTTCATCTGGTCTTTACATGTTGTAGTTCTTCCAAGTTTGATGGTATGTGCTACTCTTTGTTCACTTCCCACTTTCTCCCAGGCTCATCCACTTCCATAATTTCAATTACCCTTCAAAAAATACTGACTCATACATTGAAGCCTTTAGCCTTGACCTCATCTATGACTTACAAAACCTCATAGCCAGCTCCCTATTTGGCATCTCTATTTGTAGAACCACATCTATCTCTCTGTATATAAAATTTAAATAACAATTTCACCCTGAAAAGGGAGATAATTTCAAGTCTCTTATTTCAGTGATTAGCATGATTGTTAGCCACTTATACAAGACAAAAATTTGATTTGTCCCTCTCGGTCACTTCCCGTATCCATTCAAACATAAATTCTCCCTCCACCCTACTCTAAATCTATACTCCATTTTCTTGGGTATAAAAATACTCTCCTAACTAGTTTCTTAAATTAAATATTGTCTTCACTGCAACACTTCTGCATAGTACAAGTGATTATATGAAGACTAATCTATTCATGACATTCTACTGACCTCAAATCTTCAATAGATGCCAATTCTAGTGGGGTCTTTAATGTGACTGACTAGAACTTGCAGAAAATGCCTACTGCCTATCACAGTCTGCATCCCATTCATGCAGGTACCATTCCTCAATTCAGTAACTCACACTCACCATGCTCTTTTCGTGAGCACCACAAAGCCCCACAAAGACTGCTCCTTCTGACTCCTGTATTTCTCTACCCCTCTTTACCCATTTTCTAGAAACTTTTACTTACTCTTTGTATAAATTCCTTAAAGATGCATTTCCAAATGCCCTAAACTAAGTTAGATGCCCCTTGTCATATACTATTCTTACATCCCAAAGCTGCTCTTCACAGTAATCTTGATAATGTTAATAATATAATAAACTGTGTAATTGTGTAATTAGGTTCTTAAAGTCTGTATCTCCAGTTACTACATGAGCTTCATGAGAAAAAGAACCACATTTGCATCTTTCAGAGAATTCCATATTTCCCATAAGACTTCCCATATTTCACAGCAACATCCCCTTATATTGATTTGTGCACCTGACCCCCTTCCCCCATCAAGAATATCTGCTTTCATAGATATCACAGACTTCTTCCCTGCTTGTTGCAGTCTTTTGAGGAAAACCGCAGTTCCTATAGGCTCCTCTGAGGATCTCCAGAAAACTATTGCTTCATAAATATCTGGCCTATGCATATTCCACTTGATTTACTTTGCCCTCTGTATGTGCAGCAAATGGATAGTAGCCTCCCAACCAGTATATCAAATTCGAAATAGATGAGCCAGGATTGAGTGGGCTGAGCTTGTAAGTTGTTCAGCCTATGAGCTCCATAATAACAAGGACTATATTTATTGTAACTTCAGCCCCAACATCTAGTATAGCCCTTGACATTTGATGAGCACTTGTTTTATTATTATTATAAATTTTGAAAACAAAATGAATGGAGAGACAGGCTTTTATTAGTACCTTGGCAACCTCAATCCTATATAACTGGAAAGTCTGTCTCTAAAGGAATACTAGTCAGGACTCATTTCTCCACTGTGGAGTATGCAAATAAATATTTAAACCACCCACTGGGAAAACCTAAAGAAACCCATTTTTATTCTACTTGGGATTAGGGGTTTCTAAAGGAAGGGTAGCATTTCAAATTTGCCCATTGCCCTTAAGAGCTCCCTTTTTTTTTTTTTTTTTTTTTTGAGACGGAGTCTTGCTCTGTCGCCCAGGCTGGAGTGCAGTGGCCGGATCTCAGCTCACTGCAAGCTCCGCCTCCCGGGTTTACTCCATTCTCCTCCCTCAGCCTCCGGAGTAGCTGGGACTACAGGCGCCCGCCACCTCGCCTGGCTAGTTTCTTGTATTTTTAGTAGAGACGGGGTTTCACCGTGTTAGCCAGAATGGTCTCGATCTCCTGATCTGGTGATCCGCCCATCTCAGCCTCCCAAAGTGCTGGGATTACAGGCTTGAGCCACTGCGCCCGGCCAAGAGCTCACTTTTTGCCACAGTCAAAGAGTTATAGACACCTGTAAAGAGCCTCTGACCAAATTCCTCTGACACACAGAATTCCTCCAGACCATCTTTTCTTTGGACAGTAACTCTTATAAGAATTATCGTGCTCGCTTTGGCAGCACAGATACTAAAATTGGAACGATACAGAGAAAATTAGCATGGCCCCTGCGCAAGGATGACACGCAAATTCGTGAAGTATTCCATATTTTTTCCATCAATGATAGACTGGATTAAGAAAATGTGACACATATATACCATGGAATACTATGCAACCATATAAAAGGATGAGTTCATGTCCTTTACAGGGACATGGATGAAGCTGGAAACCATCATTCTCAGCAAATTATTGCAAGAACAAAAAATCAAACACCACATGTTCTCACTCATCGGTGGGAACTGAACAATGAGAACACCTGGACACAGGGTAGGGAACATCACACACTGGGGTCTGTTGTGGGGTGGGGGGAGGTGGGAGGGATAGCATTAGGAGAAATACCTAATGTAAATGATGAGTTAATGGGTGCAGCACACCAACATGGCACATGTATACATATGTAACAAACCTGCACATTATGCACATGCACCCTAGAACTTAAAGTATAATAATTAAAAAAACCTCTTTTTATTTATAAATTTTTTTAAAAAGAATTATCCATTTATTTCCTTGATGGTATTTGTGTTTTTCCTGTTATTTATTCTCCTTGGAATTCAATTTAAGTTTCTCAACAAAATGTTAATTCTGTCATCCTTACCTTATCAACATATACAATAGTCCACATGTACACTCTCTCCCTGTTGCAGCCTCTCCAGCCCAGACTCCTCTCTGGAAAACCACATCTCCAGAAGTGGAGGTCTGACAATATTAATTTATATGCAACTGCTTTTCACAAAGGTTTCAAGAACAGAGTTATTTGTGTTATGACTATTTCAGTAGTGCTTAGGTAAAATCTTAGAAATAACATTGGCTTGAGTATAACAATGTGAAGGAAGGTGGAAGTAGAAAAACAAAACTATTAAAACCTGGAAAGACTTGTTGGATGACAGAGTTGAAATTAAGCACTTGTCCAGTAAGCAGTGATCTAAAACTTCCAGAATTTCTCCCCCAAAGTAAGAGAACATGAACTTGAAATTTATGAGCAAAACTATGATGAGATGAAGGAGGAATGAGAGGACAACTGTCATTTGATTAAACAGTTTGTCTGAAGAATCCATGGCACAGAAAACAGCTGCAATGAAGAGTTGCCTTGGGAATAGGGTGCTAATTTAGAGTGTGGCATGTTCCACGAGAAATGATAGGATTGGTACTGAAGGAATCATAATAAGCAGCTCCTTGGAGAACATACAATTTAAGAAAACGTTACATTCTGTAAGTGCCTCCTACCCCCACTCCTCATTAATCACTCTAACCTTCCCGTCACTGTGTTAATAGCCACCAATTCTATGTCACACATGCTCACAACAGAGTGTCACACTTTGTCTCATCAGGATAATTCAGAAGAATATTAAATGATTACCAAATACATTTTTAGTGTGTAGAAAGACAAAAGAAGACAACTTTTTTGATAACTGTTATCTAATAATTTAGCTTTCTTCTCTTAAAATTGAAAAAGGGATAACTACTGTTACAAAATATTCTGTTTCTTTACAGTAATATCCAGCCCACAGGAAAAAGATTCTAATTAGGGGAGAGAAATTTTTTTTTTTTTTTTTTTTTTTTTTGCCTTAGCAGGTACAGCATACTAGGTACTTCTGTATTAATTAGATTTTTATTCTATTATCTTTATATCCCCAAGGTGCACAACTGCCAGCACTGTTTCAGATTATACATGCCTTAAGAGCAGGAGGAGTATTGGCACAAATAAAATAACAATGCCTTGAATGAATTTTCAGGGGACAAGGGCCAATATTTCTGTATCAGAATAGATCCTAAAATATTTTATTAAAACCAAATAAAAGAAGTAAATTATACCATTTACAAGTTTATTGCTTTCACTCACTGCTCCTCATTACTTACCCATTACCTACCTGCCACACATTGTTTCTTATATATCCAGTCTTGTAATTGGATTGGCTAGTGACAAATACTGATCAAAATTATTATAAACTCACCCATCTACTGCTCAGCACTTGAGTTCAGCTCCAGAATTGTGTTTTGTTTGGACTTATTTTCTTTTGAAATTCAATGGTAAAACACAGGTTTCACTCTTTTTGGTCCCAGTTGATGTGTGTGTGTGTATACACATGTGCACACACACATACACACACACACACACGGTCCAGGTAGGGTAGAGTGAAATGTTGAAAGATAAGTTTAGAATATTTCACTGTGGAGTTTTTCAAAGTAATCACTGAATGGAAGACAGAGTTCTTAAGCAGATTTTGGCAGCCTGATACACTAGAATAGGGCTGTAGCCTAGGATACATTCAGCCACACTTAAGAGCTCAGATTATGGGGAAGTTCCATGGCTCATTAGTTGAATCATTCAATTTAGAACGCACTGATGACAGGAGTTAAGCATTTCTATATAATTCTGCTATCTCATAATGTACATTCCCTCCCCCCCCGCCAAAAGTTGTTAACCTATTACTATACATTGCTCTGAAGGTGTGGGAATGGTAATCTTTGCTAGGGCATAAGCATTTAATTATTCAGATACGAAAGTCAAATTCTTCATCACATTCTTTTAGAAGATCTGTAAATTAAATGGCTAAAATTGAACTCTTTTGTTAATCTATTGTAAACAAAATAATAATTTATAGACAAATGTATGACTAAAAATATAAATTAAAGCAAAGAGAGGAAATGTCTTATTTAATTTCGCTCATTTAATTGACTTTGATTTTCTTCCTATCATGAGAGTAAATATGAAACATCACTAATAGTAACCCTATAATAGCAAATAACTCCCACAATTAAAAATCCTACTTGTGTCATTTCAAATTTAGAACTAATGGAACTTAGTTCTGAAGGTTAACTTTAAAACAGAATACATTTTACTTAAATGTCTGAGCACTTTGTGATCATCTTCAGAAAAAACTTCTAAATACATTTTTGTTATTTTCTATAATTTAAACTCATTCTGAAATGACTCATTTTTGCTGTTTTATTGAATAGATTCATGGAAGTTGTTGATTGCAGCAACATTTGTCATCGTTTCAGGTTGCTCTGCATGTAAACAAGACTCCCATATGTGTAGAGTTTCCTGTCTCAGAAGCAAAAACTCCTCCCACACAGAATATTGGAGGCACTTATGTGCCTAGTCTATCTTGAAGCTTGGATCGAGCACCTGCTCCTAAGCCTTCACTGGAAGCTAGTGATATGAAGAAGTGAGAATCATAGGGCATACATGCTAGGGGAGATGGTCACAGTGGCAGGTGCATCCTCCTTCTCTATGCAAGAGGTGAGCAGTCCTTGACACAGAATTAAGAACCTAGGGATAAATGGCATTAGTGATATCAGTGGTGTTATTGATGTAGACTATGGTGTCTGTATCCAGCTGTGAGATCAGTCAGTCCTAGTGCATAATAAAATTGAAAGTTGTATCTTTTTGATTAGTCTTAAATCCTGACTCTCCAGATCTCCCAGAGATTTCTGTGTCTATTTGCTAAATTTGTTTTATAATTTTCTAAACTATTTTTCTTCTAGTATTGGCCTCAGTTAATTTATTCTTTAAATTTAGATCCCTGCTTAACATATTTGTCACTGAATAAAATAAAGAGTGAAAAAGCAAGATGGGAGGGAGTGTGATGAGAACAAAGGTATGTTAATAAAGAGATTACTAAACTGCTACTTGCCTTTAGTTGGGGGAAGACTCCATACAATGGTAAACTTTGCTGACTGGGATTTTGGGCAAGACTAATCATATCTGGTAGTGACAATTCAGGTGGTTGTAGAGTGGGCCTATAAATCTTACATAAATAGCGTTTTACTGAGCACACATTATTGCAATTTTATTCTTTTTCTCTATCTTGTATTTTTACTTGTAATAAATAATGAATTTTGCAAATACGTTTACTTATACAAATTTCAACAGACATTACAAGCAATAGAAAGAAAACTATAAAATCATCTGGTTTAGAAAGCAACATGCACACAAACATACACACACAGAGAGAGAGACTCCAGGGAGGCCATTTTATTATCTATGTAAATAAAGATATTAATATTGAGCACTCCCTTGTGACCTTTAATTGCTTACGGCTACTCCAATAAGAACCTCTAATCTAAAGTGCACAATACAAAGAATTCAGAGGAATCTAAATCCAGTTAAAATAATATAAACTAGTATAGTTTCACCAAGGAATTATTTCTATGAAATCTTAGAAACTGTCCGAGGTCCAAACTAGAAGGTCTGAATCTGAAACATTACTATCAAAAGTGTAACATTCTCAACTAACATGCAAATAGGTCATGTAGAGAAAATTTTCCTAAAATGTTTGATTAGTGTAACCTCAAAATCCCTAAAAATCTTTGTTCTTGGGTTTTCTTGACATAAGCAAAAGACATTTCAGGGGATGACAATAGAGCTGTTAAGATCAGATTAGAAAAAAAAAAAGTAGTGCTTATTAAAAGGTCAGTAATGATAGTGTTTATTATTTACATATGATTTTAACAATTTTATTAAAATCAAGCATCTATTCAATGGTGCTGGGGAACTGAATTCTCATGACTATCCACATGGATATTCAGCTGGATACTGACCTCATACTATACACAAAAGTGGATTCATAATGGATCATGGATAAAAATACAAGAAGTAAAACTATATGGTTCTTTATAAAAAAGCATAGGACTAAACCTTTATGATCTTAGATTAGGCAATGGTTTCTTAGATATAGGACCAAAACTATAAGCATACGAGAAAAATCTAAATATGACTTAAACAAAATTTAAAACTTTTATGTTTCAACAGGCATCAAGAAAGTGAAAAAGCAACCCAAAGAACTGGAGAAAAGATTTGAAAATTTTACATTTGATAAGGGACTTGTATCCAAAATATATAAAGAATTATTATAATTCAATAATAAAAATACTACACGAAAATGAACAAAGGATTTGAATAGATATTTCTCCAAAGAAGATATACACATGGCCATCAGCATAAGAAAAGAAGTCCAACATCATTAGTCATTAGGGAAATGCAAATCAAAATTACAATGAGGTATCTCTTCACACCCACTAAGGTTACTAAATAAAAAAGACAGACATTAACACATGTTGGTGAGAATGTTGAGAAATTGGAACCTTCAAGGTGGGAATGTAAAATAGTGTAGTCACTTTGGAAAACAGTTTGGCAGTTCCTCAAAATGTTAAACATAGAGTTACCATATGGCCTAGCATATGTACCCCAGACAATTGAAAATACAGAAACTTAAACACAAATGTTAATAACATTATTCATAATAGCCAAAAAGTAGAAACAATCTAAAGGTCTATCAACTCATGAATGAATAAACAAAATGTGGCATATCTGCATAATGGATTCAACAATAAAAAGAAATGAAGCACTAATACATGTACAGTAGGGATAAACCTTGAAAACAATGCTAAGTGAAAGAAGCCTGTCACAAAAGAGCACATCTCATATGCTTCTGTTTGTATAAAATGGCCGGGATATGGAAATCTACAGAGGCAGGAATTAGATGACTGTTTGCCAGGACTTTGGTTGCAGAGACATAGAAATAACTGCTAATAGGTATGGAGTTTATTTTGGGGGTGATAAAAATATTCCAAAATTAGATAGTGCTGACAACTGCGCAATACTGTGCATATACTAAAAACCAGTGAGTTGCTTTAAGAGAGTGAATTTTATGGCACGTAAACTATGTATCAATAAAGTTGTTATAAAAAGAGCAAATATCTAAATGTTCAGAAAGTAAAGTCTTTTCTTGAAAGCCAGTACCATCGCAAATTTTCTGACCTAGAACAGAAATTGTGCCATGAAGCAGAAATATATAACATGCAAATTAAGCTGTGCACTAAGGAGAGAAAGGAGATAGCAGTGATTTTTCCTTTGTTTAAGTTGGTAAGAGTCTCACAACCAAGCAGTGAGGACTTACTTGTCGTACGAATAAGGGAAGACAGAATTGCACTGATTTGAACACGTAGGATACATGCAGATTGTTAACAAAGTTAACTCAGGACACACAAATGTAAAGGCCATATTTGGACACAGATATCTTCTTTCCTTTAATCTTGTTTTATCTGTTCTTCATCTATCTGCCTGTCTATCTATATCTATCTATCTATCTATCTATCTATCTATCTACCTACCTACTCATCCAGCTACTTACCTGTTTCTATGTTTTCCATTGTCATTATTTAAGTTATATTTTTAATAGTGAAACTTTTGCTTCTCAGAAATGTGTTTTAATACAGCTTGATCTTCCAATTTCAGTTATGTTGAAAAACACTCCTAGCTACAAAAACATATGTTGCATCCTGAATTGCCTGCAATCTTCTTAAGGAGAAGCAAACTTGCTAAAGAATGGATACTATGGAGATTACAAACACAAATTCCTACATGACTCAGGCAGGTAACTAACTGGAGAGAGGCAGTATACTTAATCTGAGTGTTGGCAAAGAATCTTCCAAAACGTGGGCTAGAAACTTAATTTCAGTTTCCTCATCTTTAAAATGGAAATTATAATAGTATCTACTTCTAATAGTTATCTACTATGGAATAACAAATTACCCCCAAGACTTGGTGGCTTATGACAAAATTTATTATCTCACAGTTTCTGAGGATTTGGAACCTGGGTGTGGCTTAGATAAATCCTCTAACCTCTGCCTCTATTTGTTACCCAAACCTGCCATCAAGGTGTGGGCTGGGGCTTGCCTGAGGAAGCTTCTGAGCTCACTCTTGTGGTTGTTGGTAGAATTCAGTTCCTCAGGGATTATTGGATTGAGGGCTTCAGTTTCTCCTTGGTCACTGGCAACAGGCTGCCCTCAATTTCTTGACACATGAGTCTCCCCTCAGGACAGCTTCCAACATGGCAGCTGCCTTCTGTCAAATGAGCAGGTGAAAGAGAGCAGGAGAACAAGGAGGAAGTCACAGTCTTATATAACTTACTCTTGGAACAAATATCCCATCACTTTTTTTCTATTGCATGTGTTATAACTGAGTCACTAGATTCAGCCTACACTCAAAGAACGGGGATTACACAAGAGAGTAAATGTAGGAGCTGGGGATAACCAGGTGACATTTTAAAGGCTGCCTTGCAAACTGCCTTACAGAATGTGTTGAGCTAACAAATTCAATGAGCTAACACATGTACTTAGAACAGTGCTTGAATGTAGTAAGGACTATGCATTAGATTTTATTATCTATGGCTGAGGCTGACTTTAAGACAATAAAGATGGATCCTGTTGGAACTGCAGAATGTATATGCAACTTAAAAATATTTAAACTCTTACCTTATTTTTAAAAAACACTCCGATAAAACGTATCTATATTTTTTTTCAATACTGGAGGTGCAAGTTTGTAATTTCTAGCCAGGAAATAAAACCTCTTAGTGAGGCAAATGCCATATACCCTAAATTTCAAGATGAATACTTTGGCTTTTTTTGAACTTTTTATTCTGAAATGACTTTAAATTTTCAGAGATGGTACAAAAATAGTAAAAGGAACTCCACTATACTCTTCATTCAGATCTTCCCATTTGCTTTATTATGTCTCTCCCTCTCTCTCTGTGTCTCTCTCTCTATATATAAAACATATATATATACACACACATACATACATACACACACCTTACTTTCTGGTTCCAAAACATGCTCCAAGATCACCTTGCATTTTCTATGCACCATCAATAGAGTCAGATATTTCTCTAATATACTATTTGGTTCCTTTCAGAGGAGATTTAAAAACCAAGATCTGCAAAGAGAAAAGTTCTCCAATGGAACATTTACACATCTCAGTGGTGCTCAAAGCAACCACGGTAAAGTGGGGAATTAAAATGAGAACATATTTATCTTAACTTATTCTTGATCTCCAAAGGGAAACGTTATCCAAGGGGTGAAGATCACCTTGTATTTTCCCTGTACCATCAACAGAGTCAGATGTTTCTCCAGTATATTATCTGGTTCCTTTCAGAGGAGAACAGGATTTAAAAACCGAGATCTCCAAGGGGTAAATTTCTCTAAGGGGAAGTTTACACACCTCAGTCATGCTCAAAGCAACCATTGAAATGTGAGGAATGCAATTAGGATGTATTATTTTAACTGATTCTTGAAGAATTTATTTTAGCATAAGATTTCTAATGTACACAATACATTATTAGTAAAATGATGCATGCATATAATGGGAAAACAAAACATATATTGGAGATCACGTTAAAAGACTTACTAAGTTCTTAACCAAAAAAACAAAAAATGTTGTAGAACAGTTTTTTAACATAGCAAAGATGTTTTTAACTTACAAAAAAATGTAGGCATGATGTCACCCAGCAGAATAACAGGAAAAACTCATTTTCAGTTGGCAGCGAATGCTAAAACATAGATTATCTCCTAATATGTCAACCAGAAAAAATTAATAAGTTACAGATCTTCATTACTCAATATAGTAGCCTACAGCTGCTTGTGGATATGGGCCACCATGCTGGATGACACAGGAGAAAAAGAAATGTGCCTTTCTTACGTGCAACTCTATATCCAACATCTAGTTTATCTCTGAGCCCCTTCTTTAGACCTAAGCACAGATAAACTACTACCTTCTCACACTCCAAACCAATAATTATGATCCTATTTTATAAAAATTGTTATAATCTTTCACAGGCACACAAAACAACCTTATCACTCAGGGAACATCTCAAAAGTCAGCCCAGGCAATGTTTTAAGTAGGCTCTTCTAACAATCAAGCCTTCAATAATAGGTCTTTTCTGTATACCCACTAAGGTGCCAGTTGTGACAAAAATGACTTTTCATAGTGTTCCACTCTTACATATTTATAATTCACTATATATGAAAAAGATAATATTTAGTCTTCAGGTTATTAATACATGATTTTCAACTTCAATTTAATTAATAAAAAGCCTTACAAATTAATTTTCTGAAGAGAATAACTAAACCAGATAGGTCCTTCAGGAAAATTTATCATGGCCAAATGGAAGAATATCTGTAATCAAAAAATCACCCAATTATTTGTAATAAAACAAATGTTTATTAACCCTTTACTTGGTCCCAGGAATTTAAGCCCTTTATATAACTGATTTTACTTTACTCTCCAAACAATCCCATAAGTCAGTTGTTTTCATATTTACTGTTTTACAAGTAGGAAACTGAGTCTTAAAGAAATTAACTCATAAGCCTGTAGTTGCCCATCTGTAAAAGATAAAGAAAGCAAGGGAATCTGATTCCACATACTGACTACATAACTGTTTAACAGCACTGCCTTACTTGTTTGAATTACTGAAGCATATTATTTCACAGCCCAATTCTTAACTTATTATCTTTTCTTCCTCATTTATATACTTTCTTCAACTCTGGTAACATGGACTGCTCTGTATGACAAGTTATGAGAGTAAGAAGCACACATTTATTATCTGCTATATTTTCTCCAAAAATTAATAATCATTCATTTACAAATGCATAAGCTCCTCTTACTTATCTTACACATAGAATACTTCAAAAATACTATGAAAAAATAAGAAATCCTTGAATTGCCCTCTTTTAATAGCCATTTCTTCCATTGTTTCTAATGTAAGTAATTATATTCATGGGTAATATATTTTAAATTCATTTGGCAAATATAGTGATCAAAAGTCATGATTTTGATTTGCTTACCACATTTTAAAAAAAATATAACTCCTTTTAAATTTCCAATTTCTAATCCCCAACATAATTTTGGAAATTGTTGCTATGTCATTGTTGTTTGGGTTCAAAAAATTATAATGCAGCATAAAGAAAGTCTGAAGTTTTTAAGCAGTGAATTCAAGTACTTTTCAGGAGGAGACAATAAGAAACAAAAGATTAGTTATGTCTGTAGGGGGTAAATTGTCCTTGAAAGAAATAAAGGAAGCATAAAGAGGAATTTATAATATATCTCTTGGGTTCAACAACATTAATTTATCTTAACCATCTTTGAAGTCCTGACCACAGTGAAACTTTCCTAGGTGCATTTTAATTAGGGTGATACTGTCTCAATAAGCCACCCAGCATTAGTGAGAGAACAAACCATTATCTCAAAACCACTTGTCATGAAATACATTATAATCTGAAATTAATAAATTAGTGCCCATAAGGGAACATAAAGTGTAGCATTTGAAAAAATTAGAAAATTATTTCAATCATGGTTCACAGTGCCCTCAATGATTTGTAATATATACCATTCTTGGGGGAAAATAAGCATCTTGTGAGAAGAGGTGAAGAAGTATTTTCCCATTAGTGTCTTAACTTGAGGTTTTACATCAATGTATGGTTTCCAACAAGATGAGTGTTGTGTCTTTCACCCCCAAAAGTCCTATCTTTTTCATCATTTTAAGTATTGAATCATCCTCACTTGTGAATAAGCCATCTGCTAAAAGCAATAATTTTAGGAACAACGTCCCAAAACAGCTTCCCATAGATAGCTGCTGGCAGCTCTGGCATTTGGGAGCATAATCCTTTTAAATTGAAATCTGCCCTCATAGGTACAGGTTTCTAGATCCTCAGAGCATCACAAGTTCTTTATATTTGTGAGGAAGGTCAAATTAGAGAAAAGGATATTTAAGCTGAAATTTAGCTGATTTTCTTTCTCAATTGTGTTATCAAATTTCAAACTCCCAATAACCAAAAATATGTGAAGAATTTTAATGAAAACCTAACATGCATCTTTTGGAAACTATTAACATCCCTGATCCATGATAAACTGGATGATCATATATTCCCTAAATCATAGATGAGCAATTCATCTTTCCCATTATTATATTTTCCCTTTCAGCCTTGAGCTCCACAACTCTTCTCCTGCAATGGGTATTTAAAGTACTTGGTAAGTTCTTAATCCTCAGGGCCTTGGTCAAAGAATCACTGAACAGAGGTGGGAAATAAACCTAGACTGAAATATCTGGTTTTGAACCCTTATTCTCCTAGTAAATACCCACATGATATTGGAAAAATCACTTGTTTTGCAAAGTGAATAAAGGTCCTAATGATCTCTAAGATGCTTTCAATATTAAAAATATTGTGATTTACTCTTTCATTATAATTATTATGTCAAATCATTACACTTATCATACCAAATACGATAATACAAAGATCTAAATCCAAATGATTTGTAAATATACACAAAATTAACATTTAACCATTAGATTGAATTTGCATCTCTTATAGCCAGTATATTTTGTGGGAGAAATCATGTAGAGAAATATACCGTATCTAAATTCCCAGGCAGAAATTAACTAAAAGAAAATGACTATTTTCTGATTCAGTTCATTTGCTGTATATTTTCTTCAAAAATCTCTTATTTCAAAGGGATATACAATGCACGTAATAAAAAGAAATCTGTAGCCAAGGTGTGCCAATGGCAAGAAAAAAAAATCATAGCTTACTTTTAATATTTTGTTTTTTGTTTAAAAATTACTGAAGAAAAAAATCCATCTATAAGCAAAAATAATATTTATGGATGAGGACATTCCCATGAACCTCTTTGGTTCTGGCTTTTAGCTGAATTGTTTCTTTTAATCGAAACATAACTCATGCAAAAAATAAATGTTTTTCTTTGTTATAAAATAATTTTAATTATAATGGTTGTAAAATTATTCTGCAGTTATTCATTTCAGGATTTAACATACAAGTTAAACTTATAAGTAACATGACAATTTACGTAGGAAAATGGTTTTAGAAAGTCCAAATGTTACTTCTTCAAGTACAATCATGGGAGAATTTTACTTAATTTTGGTTATTCAAATTATTAATTGACTGTGTTCAAAAATATTGTCAACACTTTATATAGAAATATGAAAACAACATGCTTCTGATAAAACTATCAAATATTCTATAATAGGTTTAGAGTGTTTAGCATTAAATATTTAAATTGATCTACTACACATACCAATTTTGTTCTTCACAGATAGTATTTAACCTAAAAATTTGTATGTATAAAATATATTTGTTTTACATGTGTTGTCTTTTCCTTAGATTTTTTATCATCTCCTAAAACATTAATGAAAATTAAATATCTAGAAAGATTAAGCAGATCACATGAAATTATCTGCATAATTCTAGCAGAAGAAACAATTTTCTTCCTCTCCTACTATTTCTATGTTGCCTATCCTACATGGACATTAGCTCCTTTGCAAGTACTGGAAAGAATATCTTCTAGCTCCTAAACTTACTCACTCACAACCTTGGAAAAAGTTATGACTTAGCTGTTTATTTTAGGGAAAAAAAATCTGAGTAAATGGTGGCCCACACTTTTCTTTCTTTTAGAGAATCTGTACTCAGGACACTGGCATTCTCTGTTCCTTTATTTTGTAACTTTACCATGAGAGATTCTTCATCAGCAAAGTGAAAAGCGTGCAGAAATGGGTGGGTAATTTCAATTTATATGTGAAGAGTGAAAATATCATGAGGTCTAAAAGTAGGTATGTTGTTTTCTAAAAGTAGATATGTTGTTTTCCGTTTGCATTATTCCTGAACCTATTTAATCAGTTAGTTTGAGCTTCAGGGAAAAAAAAAAAAAAAAAATGAAGAAAGTTTTGAAAACCATCAAGATTTCATCAGAAACCCAGTGCTTTGAGCTGAATGCTCCCCAAATTCATCTGTTGAAAATGAATCCCAATTGTGGTGGGGTTAACAGGTGGGACTTTTCAGGAAATAATTATGTAATGAAGGCAGAATCCTCATGAATGAATTAGTGTGTTATAAAAGAGCTGGAGGAAACTAGCCGAGGACCTTTTTTCCCTCTGTCCCTTCTGCCCTGTGAGGAAACAACATTAGTCCCCTCCAGAGGATACAGCAACAAGGTACTACCTTGGAAACAGATAGAACCAGCCTCACCAAACACTGACTTTGGACTTCTATCCTCCAGAACTATGAAAACTAAATTTCTGCTCATTATAAATTACCCCATCTCAAGTATTTTGTTACAACAGCACAAATAGACTAAGACACCACGTAAAGTAAAAGTTTCCAAGGTATGGATCTGATGAACCTTTATACCATTAAGAATGAAATTACTTTTTCAGAAGAAAAAATAATTGACTAATTTTAGGCACAATTAATCAATTACCTCAAAACAGGTTAATTCCCTTTGAAAATAATCATTACACCATTGTCATTTAAATCACATTTTCTTTGAGAATTTAAAAATGCCCTCCATCTGTTTGTTAATTAAGTTATTAATCTTTCCAGCATTTTAATGAATAGTGAATGTTAGATAAAAAGAAGAAAAATTTTAAAACATTTAGAAAATAGAAAAAAGTTCATTGACTTAATCTAAGAAGTATTCTTACCTAACCATGATACTTGCTTTCATGTTATTTTATATTATGCTTTTATTTAATAAAATATAGCCATATGTACTGAGATAATCTTAAGAAAATTGATTATATTATTTTAAGAAGACTCTGAAATCAATGATAAAAATTATCATTTTTAAAACTATAGTTGAAAATATAAAGGAAAAGTTGACATGTATATCTGATCAATGAACATATTAACAATATTTACACAAAGGGTACGACAAAATGTATGCTCCTATTTTTGGAAAACTTAAAACCACCCAATAAAATTACATCAAAATTTACACATCTATCTCTGAACAATTTTAAGTCACTTGATAAAGAATATTTGTAATAAAGGACATTAAGATACTAGTAATTTTCTTACGGTAATTTCCCAAAACGGTTCTTCAGATGACTACACCTAATTATGATGTTCTTGTGTAGCATTGTCCACTACAATATGGACTGCTCTTGTGACTTGCTTTTGACCACTGAAACACAGTGAAGCTGGCCAGGTGTGGTGGCTCATGCCTGTAATCCCAGCACTTTGTGAAGCATAAGCTGGCAGATCACTTGAGACCAGGAGATCGAGACCAGTTTAGCCAACATGACAAAACACTGTCTCTAATAAAAATACAAAAGTTAGCTGGGCATGGTAGCACATGCCTGTAATCCCAGTTATTTTGGAGGCTGAGGCACAAGAATAGCTTGAACCTGGGAAGTGGACATTGCAGTGAGCCGAGACTGTACACTGCATTCCAGTCTGCGTGACAGAGCAAGACTCTGTCTCGAAAAAAAAGGAGGAGGAGGAGGAAAGGGAGGGGGAGGAAGAAGAGGAGGAGGACGACGACGACAATGACAGTGAACACAGTGAAGCTATGTCATAAGAATCATAAGAAGATTTGTAACTTCTAACTGGGTCACTTGTAATGCAGCTTCTCAGGACCTAGTCACAATTCTCTGCAAAGCCCAGACAATAGAGAGGTCTCATGGTCTACAGCTTATGTACATTTACTGAGACCAGAACCAACAATAAATATTAGCTGTCAGCTATGTGAATTATACATCTTGGACATTCAACTTAGTCTTTAGTGTCTCTAAATGCTATCTGATGGCAACTTGAGAAGAGAACCCAAGTGAGAACTCCTCAACTGCCACAGTTAAGCCACAAAATCATGAGAAAATTTTTCTTGTTAATATTTTTGGCAATAAAGTTTCAGTTGATTTATTATAAAGCAGTAATAACTGGAAGAGAAATTGGTACCCAGAATGGGCTGCTACCATTGAAAAAAAAATCTTAAAAACTATATGACATTACCTATAAGACTGGGTGACTACTAGAGGTCTCAGAGGCATCAAGAAGATTGGTAGTGGAAGCTAGAAGGGCAATAAAATAAATTTTCTTGGAGGCTGGAAGAAAGATTATCTTGTTATATAAAGGTGGAAATTTTAGGAAAACCATTGCCCGTGATAACATGAAAAACAGACATTTTAAACTGGTACTTTTGACCACCCAGACTTCCACACAAAAGTTGCATATGCCAGCTGGTTTTCCATAGCAATATATGATAAGATATGGATAGAATGAAATAAGCTAAAAACAAACTCTTCTATTTTCAAGTAAAATATACAAGAGACAAAAAGAAGTCAGAAGCTCATGTGTTTAAAAAAAACAAAAACAAACAAACAATAAAAACCTGGGTCATATTCTCAGCTTCCCTAAATATCACAAGGCTATCAAAGTAAGAAATGTCCTTAGAGTAAGGGCCATCTCAACAATGTGGCTGTAGAGCCCTTTGTTAAGATTTCAGAAAGATTCAAGGAGCATTTTAAATACTCAAATAAACAAAAATGTTTCTAAGAATTTTAAAACCATTGCATCCTGGAAAAGGTAGGCCCTATCTTAATGAAATTTGTAGCCATGACTTTTATCTAATGAATGAATTCTATGACATTCATAGGAAAACCACAATAATTTTTAAAAGTATAGTATTTAAGAAAACACTCTTAGGTTATAGTAAAAATGGACAGAAAATTCAAAATGAAACAAATCCTTTGTGCCCATCCCCATGTATGGGTAGAAATCAGGTTAAGGAAGTTACTAAAATGCAAGTGTTGTCCATTTCTTGTAAAAAAGAGGAACTTTGAATGGGAAAGTAGAGCCAAGAGTCCAGATGGTGGAACTAAGAGTCTACACAGAGATAACAACTGGCTAAGAGCCATGGAGAACAACTTGCAGGTAATAGTACTGAGTTCTAACCAAGGACACAGTGATCTGGGTCTGGTTAGATGTGAGAATTGTCCTGAATAGCTTATTGGTATGTGTGATTGTTTCTACTATTCTTATACAAGAATTACTATTGCATTTATTTTATCCTTGTATCACCATTGTACGCTGGAAGTATGCCTTGTCATTGAGAAAAATTCAGATGGAGAAAAATAATATTCTAGAAATACTATACCAGAAACTATTTGTGTTAGGCTGAATAATGTCTCCAAAGATGTTTATCTCCTACTCCCCAGAATCTATGAATATGTTACCTTACATGAGAAAAGGGACTTTATAGATGTACATCATATTGACATGGGGAAATTATCCTGGACTATCTGGGTAGGTCCAGGGTAATCACAAGTGTTTTTATAGAAAAGAGACCACAAGCCAGACAAGAGAAAAGATGCTAAGCATCTGGCTTTGAAGATAGAGTAAGGAGCCAGAAACCAAGGAATACACATGATCTCTAGAAGCCTAGAAAGGCAAGGAAATTAATTTTTCCATAAAGACTTGAGAATAACCTCAGTCATTCTCAATTTGAAGCTTCTGATTATAGATTTATAACCTAGACTATAGACTTCTGGCCTCCAGATCTATAAAAGAATTAATTTGTGTTGTTTTAAACCACTAAATTTGTAGTGATGCATTCTAGCAGCAACAAAAAGTCAATACCCTACCCCTAAGGAATTTTATCGCCACCTTGCTATCACTTGAATGTGAAATCCTGGACTTCAACCTTGAAACTAATGCTATAAAGGAGTACATCTTTGGGATTCTTAAGAAAGAGTGAGAGTATATTGCATCTGTAATGCATATGATGAGGGACTGAGGAGAAAACAGTAGTATCTGGTCTCCAGAGATGGCCTTCAATAAATCATAACTTCATGACATTTGTACCTTTGTGTAACCCATTCCCCTTGAGTCTCTCCTGGTCTTAGGTGCTGTGACTCACTTTTGACCAACAGAATGCAGTAGAAAAGAAGCTGTAAAAAGCTTTACAATATTCGCATGGGTCTTTCTGAATGCTCATTTTTGGAATGATTCCTGTCAGAAATGAACTACTATGCTTTGAGAAACCCAAGCCACATGTAGGTGATCTGGTCAGCAACCATATCTGATACTATCTAGCAGCTAGCATCAACTGCCAGCAACGTAAGTGAGCCGTTGTGGATGTTCAGACTAATCAAATGTTTCAAGGGCTCTAGCCGCAGCCACTATCTACAAATGCATGAAAGGCACTAAGTGAGAACTCGCCAGCCAAGACTGTGATACTCGTAAAATTCTGAGATATAATTATAAATCATTATTTTTACATTACCAGATTTAGGAGTGCTTCACTATATAATGATGGATGAGAACATTTCATTAAATTATGATTAACAAAATCACAATTTATAGAAGAGTAGTAATAAGCCTTCTCATCTCTTTATAAAGAAGCAAGGTAGGAAATACTAAGTGATTAAAGTTTTCCTAAAGATTATAAGAATTAGAGATAATAGGAGAGAAAGGCATTTCTGCCTTATTTGATTAGGTAATGACTAAATTACTATATAGAGATATACACCAAGTCTATGAGCATCCAGAAAGGAAATACCTAATCTAGAAGAATTTCCAGAGGAAATACTACCAAAAATAATGACTGAATATGCTGGCTCATGCCTGTAATCCCAGCACTTTGGGAGGCCGAAGTGGGAGAGTTGCTAGGGCCCAGGAGGCAAGACCAGGCTGGACAACATAGGGAGACTCAGTGTCTACAAAAAAAATAAAAATTAAAAATTAAAAATAGCTGGGTGTGGGGGTACATGCCTGTGGTCCCAGCTACTTGGGAGGCTTAAGTGGGAGGATCACTTGAGCCTAGGAATTCAAGACTATAGTAACCTGTCATGCCACAACATTCCAGCCTGGATGACAGAGAAAGACCCTGTCTCAAAAAAATAAAATAAAAACAGTGCTTACAGTACAACATAAAATATGAATCAAAACTAGACTGTGGAGAGGGCTACAGTTGTTCAGATTAAACACTAAAGAAATTGTGCACATTTAAAGAGAGAATGAACAAAATATATATGTAAAGAAATTATAAATTACAAAAAATACAGAGCAAATACAAACTAATATAGTTAAAAAATAATAAGGTTGTTTAACATGCATATAATTAGTTCATGCAATACAGTTATTGTTTGTATATACAGTGCATGAGAACCTTAGAATTAAGAAAATATCCAAATAACCTTATTTTTGAAACATAATCAAGAAAGGTTAAGTTTTAAAAATCCATACAAAGGAGAGTCTCATCAGCAAGATGATGAAATAAGACTTTCCAGTGCTTGTTTCCCTGTAGAAACATCAATTTGAACAATCATTGATGCATGGAAATACTTTGACAAAAGCTGAGGATCCAGATGAGAGATTATAACACCTGGATGTAGCACAGAAATAAGAAGACACATTGAAGAGAAGAGGAAGGAATTTCACATTATCCATGTCATCTCTCCAGCATCCCAAATAGCACAGTGTGGAGAAAGATACCTTTTGCTTGGAGGAAAGATAGGGACATAAGATTAGGACTTTGTTTTGAACATCAACACTGAGTTCTCCATAGCAAAATCTGTGACTGAGCATACCCGCCATGGTCTCTGACTCCAGGCTAGCACCCACAGACTGAGCCACCTGGTTGGCCCTGGATCCAGGCAGTATCCCACAACATCAAAGACTAGGCCTGCCTGAACAACTCAGCTTTCAGGCTTGTCCCACTGCCAGCGCAACCCCAGCGGGCAAGCCCCAGAAATGGGTCAGCCCAGTGGCCCTGAGTCATAGGCCTGCTCTAGCACCAGGCCAGCCCCCACAGTCTCAGACTCTGGACTGCATCGGGTACCAGTCTTGCCTCCATGACTTTACTTATTAGGCCAAGATCCACAGACTCAGCCTCTAGTCCTACTTCAGGTTCCAGACCAGTCCAGAGCCAGGCTGGACAACATAACCCCAGACTGCAGGCCCACCCAGGCACCAGGCCAACAGCACCCTTGGCCTCTGGCACCAGACCAACACGTGCATACACAGGCTCCAGACCTGCATGGTTTTTGCAGCCCTACTCTGAACTAAATGTGCAGGCCCTTCAAGAGGTCTATTCTGTCAAAGTCAGGGCTCTGCTAAGGAAATAATGTGATACTAAGACTAGAGATACACATTTGGCTGGACGAGTTTGTAAATTATGAATTTCCTTTACCCCATTGGGCCAGAATTCCAAATCTCCCAGCACTGCACAAAGCTCAGTTCAACTTTCACTGCCATAGCAATCGCTCTGTGGTACGCTGCAGAGAGTCTTGTCTTTATGCATACCATGCAGCTCATCCTTAGCTAAATTCTTACAGAAGACACCCACAGAGACTTCTGCTCCCCTCCACATGTATATATTCCTCTTCTACTCTGCCTCATCCTGTGGATTGCAAACTGCTTCAGATGCCTAAACTGCCATGCCTGCCTCCCCAGCTCAGTGGGGTGGCTGTTGTCTACCAGGGCTCCAACTTACTGTTTCAAGGTAAGCTCGATGTCCTCAAGCAAAGAGCTGTGGGCACCATGGGGTGCATTATAGTCACCTCCCCTCTCTCATATATTACATTAATAGGCTGTCATTCAAAATCTGAAAATTATGGTCTCATAGATTTTATCCACTTTTATATTTCTTTATATTGCACTGGCCAGTCCAGTACTAATTATTCTGTCATTACCAGAAGTAAAAGGCATTTATACCTATAAGTAAACATTACATCTATTTTTAAATTTAAATTGCACAACTATTGTACCTGAACTTGGGAGATAATTAAGAGCTATCAAATATGCATATTTAATTAGCTCAATTGAGCTATTCTACAATGTAATACATATTTCAAAACATGTCGCGTCAGACAAATAGAGTTTTTATTTGTTAGTTAAAATAAGAGCTATTATATATCTTTATATCAGGAAAATATAAAATATATATTTTAATAAAAATTAGAGATACCACTTAATGTACTTGACATAAATGATGCAGTATACTAAAGGCAACGTTTGCAAATCATGTAACAATTCTGTAATCATTGCCACTTTATATATGAGAAAGCTGATCACATCAGACATTTGAGAGTTCTAAAAGCATAGGCTCTACAACCATAATATAGGCATTTCTCAGAGATATTGCAGATCCAGTTCCAGACCTCCCCATTAAAGCAAATATTGCAATAGAGAAAATTATACAAATAGTTGGTTTTCCAGAACATATAAAAGTTATGTTAATATTGTATTGTAGTCTACTGAGTGTGCAAGAGCATCATGTACAAAACAATATGCAAACCTTAATTTAAAAATACTTTATTGCTAAAAAATGCTAATAATCATCTGAGCCTGCAGGGAGCACTAATCTTTTCGCTGGTTGAGGGTTTTGCTTCCGTGTTGATGGCTGCTGACAGATTAGGGTGATGTTTGCTAGAGGTTGGAGTCGTTTTGGTAATTTATTAATATAAGAAAATAATCAAGTTTGCTGTATCAATTGACTTTTCCTTTCACAAAATATTTCTTGTAGTATATGATGCTATTGGATAGCATTTTACCCAAAGTATAACTTTCAAAATTCGGGTCAGTCTTTTCAAATTCTGCTTCTGCTTTATCAACCAAGTTTATGGAATATTATAAATCCTTTGCTGTGACCATTGTTGTGAATATTGCTTCAACAATGTTTTTAGCATCTTTACCAGGAGTAGATGCCATCTTTAGAAACCACTTTATTTTTTGCTCATCCACAAGAAGCAACTCATCTGTTCATGTTTTATCACAAAGTTGCTGCAATCCAGTCATGTCTTCATGCTCTACTTCTAATTCTAGTTGTCTTGCTATTTCTACCATATCTGCAGGTACTTTCTCCACTGAAGTCTTGAGCCCCTGGAAGTCCATCAGAGATGGAATCAACTTCTTCCAAACTTCTGTTAATATTGATATTTTGACCCCCCTTATGAATCCCAAATGTTTTTACTGGAATCTTGAACAATGAATCCTTTCAAGAAGATTTTTGGTTTACTTTAGTTTACTTTGCCCAGATTTATCAAAGGAATGACTATCTATGGCAACTACAGCTTTACAAAATGTATTTTTAAAATAAGACTTGAAAGTCAAAATTACTCCTTGATCCATGGGCTGCAGAATGGATCTTGTGTTAGCAGGTATGAATATAACATTAATCTCCCTGTATCTTTCTATCAGAGCTCTTGGGTGACCAAGAATATTATCAATGAGAAGTAATATTTTGAAATATTTTTTGTTCTGAGAAGTAGGTGCTAACAGTGGCCTTATTCAGTAAATCATGCTGTAAATGAATGTGCTATCATCTAAGTTTTGCTGTTCCATTTATAGAACATAGCCAGAGAAAAATTTAGCATAATATTTGAGATCCCTAGGATTTCTGAAATGGTAAATGAGCATTGACTTTAACTTAAGCCATGAGCTGCATTAGCCCCTAGCAAGAGAGTCAGTCTGTCCTTTGAAGCTTTGAAGCCAGACATTGACTTCTCTCTAACTATAAAAGTCCTAAGGAGGATCTTTTTCCAATATGAGGCTGTTTTGTACACATTGAAAATCTGTTGTCAGTGTAGCTACATTCATTAGTGATCTTAGCTAGATCTTCTTGGATAACCTGCTGCAGCTACTGCATTAGCAATTGCTGCTTTACCATGTACTTTTACGTTACAGAAATGGCTGCTTTCCTTAAGCCTCGTGAACCAACTTCTGCTAGCTTCAAACTTTTCATCTGCAGCTTCCTCGCCTTTCTCAATCTTCATAGATTGAAGAGTTAAGTCCTTGCTCTGGATTTGGCTTTGGCTGAAAGGAATGTTGTGGCTGATGTGATCTAGCCAGACCACTAAAACTTTCTCCATATCAGCAGTAAAGCTGTTTCACTTTCTTATTTATGTGTTCACTGTAGTAGCACTTTTACTTTTTTCAAGAACTTTTCCTTTGCATTCACAATGTTGCTACATGGCACAAGAGGCCTGGCTTTCAACCTATTTGCCTTTTGACCTGCCTTCCTCACTAAACTTAATGATTTATAGTTTTCCATTTAAAGTGAGAGATGTGCACCTCTTTCTTCCACGTGGACACTTAGAGGCCATTGAAGGGTTATTAATTTGCCTAATTTCAATATGAGTATTTCAGAGGGAAAAAGGAGGCTTGAGGAGAGGGAGACAGGGTAATGTTTGGTTGGGGGCAGTCAAAACATGTATGACATTTATCAATTAAATTTGCCATCTTATGTGGACGTGGTTCATGACACCCTAAAACAATTACATTAGTAACATCAAGGATCATTGATAACAGATCACCAAAACCAATATAAAAATAATGAAAATTTTGAAATGGTTTAAGAATTACCAAAATGTGAGAGAGACACAAAGTGAGTACATGCTACTAGAAACATTTCGCCAATACATTTACTTGGTGCAGGATTGCTAAGAACCCTCCATTTATGAAAAGTAAAATAGCTGTGAAGTGCAATACAGTGAAGCATAATAAAAGAAAATATGCCCATGTTTGTGTCTAGGTTCCACAAGTTACTAGCTGTGATTTTAGAAAAAATATTTTTAATTTGTATAAACTTAAATTTCCTTATCTGTAAAATAGGCATTGTATTACCCAGCTCAGAGTTGTTTAGAAGATTAAATTATTTACCTAGTAATTGCTTATAATAGCATCTGCCTCAGAGAGAACATTAATAAATGTGAACTCTTGTGGTATAATTTGAGATTCAATCCCAGTTCCACACAATGCCAAATTCTTTTACTTAACCACTTGCTATTACATTTCTTCTTTTATAAACTCGGATGCTGGTTAGTTTTAAATTTTATTGACATCGTGAAAAGTATCTGAATTTTAACAATTCAATGTTTAAACTAGTTATTTCTCATATTTAGAAAATACATGTATTTTTCAATTAGCAAACTTCTTGGATTCTATTGCTATCCTACTTTTATTATCGAATTCCTGAAGTTTCTTTCACAAGAAAGACAAAACCAAATTAATCTTCTTTCTTCTAGTTCTTACAAGTCTTATTTCTTTCTCCTAGATATTTAAATAACTAAATTTTCAGAACACTCTGAGATATGGTAATTAAGAGAAATTTTTTGTTCCTGATTTTAATTAAGATGGCTCTAATTTTGTATTATGATGCTCATTCTTATTCTCAAATAGGTATTTTAATCATATCTTTATGCCTTATTTAAAAAGTGTATATTTAACTTTTTTCATGAAAACAATCAAAAATGATGTTGAAATTTATGTTACTTCTTATACATTTTGAGCATTAAGGTAATCACCTAGATTTTTTTTGACTAATATAAAAGGTCAGATTTTGAAGTTTTTAAACATTATTGTATTGAATCAAACTTATGTACTATTTGTCTTATTATCACCAGCCAGCAAACACAGAACACACACATTAAAAATAATAATTGGTAATAGTAATTAATTATGATCACTAATAAATACTGAATTGTTTACCTTGCCCAGGCATTCTTCTAAGGTTTTTATACTCATTTTGTTAATATTTAAAATAATTCTATCAATTTAGGACTATTTTAATTCCTATTTTATGGCTAAGTAAACAAAAGCTCTGGCAGTTAACCATCTTGCACAACGTCAGCCACCTAGCAAATAGCACAGATGGAACTGAGCCTAGTCACATAATTCTAGAGTTAAAAATTTTTAATGCATCATTCTACTTAACTTTCATTGTTCAAGAAACAGTGAACTAAGCTGTCACCCTCAAAATGGCAAGTTCCAAATCTCCTTGCAAAGTGCTTCCCAGCTGTGTCTGTATGTCCAAGAAGGTATCAGATGTGTGCTCTCCAGTGTCTCTGGCTGGGTCAGTTACAGTGCAGCATCTTCTCTATCTCATGTCTACGCCCTGCTAACAAAATGATTAGAGAAAAACCGGAGATTTCAGTTAAACTCAGCAGATTGAACACACATGTGTATCTGTAACTCTTTTTAGGTAGGAGATGTCAACACATTTTTGGAAACTGAAATGGAAAAAGTGGTAACTGGTTCAGCAAACCAGAAAAATGCAGAAATGTAAGTACTGTGGTAAGCAGCAGTCAGGTATGGTGTGTGTGGGGTGTGTGCGTTGGGAAAGGGTGTAAAACTAAAGCTAGAAGTCTGACACAGATTACCCAAGACTTTACCAAAGAAATTATACAGATGGCAGAGAAGAACATTAAGACTCAATAACTTTAGTCGTTAGTGAAATGCTAGCTATAAGCACAAAAGATGACACTTTACCCTTACTACGATGGCTAAACAAACAGCTGACAATATCAAGAGCTGATGAAGAAAGCAAAGAACTGGAATTGTCCTACATTGCTGGGTGAGAATGCAAAATGGTACATCCACTTTGGTAAACAGTTTGACAGGCTCTTATAGAGTTAAATATACACTTGCCATGTAATCCAGCAATCCCACTCTAGATATTGCCCAGGAGAAATGCAAAGTTATGTCTATAGAAGGTTTATTCATTGTCACCAAATCTGGAAGCAATCCAAGTATTCTCACTGCTAACTAGTATATCCAAACTAATGGAATTCTAATGGAATTCTAGTAGCAACAAAAAAAGGACCATTGATACATGCAATAACATGGGTGAATCAGAATCATATGTAGCTACTGAATGAGTCAATTTATATGACATCTGGGAAAGGCAAAATTTTTGGAACACAGAAAAAATCAATTGTTCCCAGGGTTTGGTGGTATGAAAGGGTAAGTATAAAGGAATTTTGGGGGTAACAATGACATTCCATTTTTTAACTAGCATGCCACGTACACAATTCACTTGTCTGAAACTGAGAAACTAGGTATGTGAAAAGAAGTGAGTTTTGCTTAATGCAAACACAAATATTAGCAAATTTCATAAAAGCCCTAATGATTAAAATGCATTTTAAGAAAAATAGGAAAATAGAATTTTTTGCTTTTCCAAACTAGATCAAGTCCCAGAATAAGTTAGTGATAAGGGAAATACAAGGTCAAGTTCACTAGCATTCCTGAAGCTATTACTTCACTGGTACATATACCATTGAGGTGAATTTGTATTAATGACACTTGAACAGATAAACATTCTGTTTCTTCCCCATGGGCTTCGCAGGGCTGTCAAACTTTCTGGAGAGACATGTAAAGGATTTCACACATGCTATAGAAATAATTTGCAAATATCACAGTACGTGCAAACAAACTGCACAGTATAAACCAGTGACTTAAAGCAAGGAGAAAATAAAACAAAACAAAAAAGACCTTGGAATTCCAGACACCATAGTTTGTCTCTGACACTAATAGCTAATATTTAATGAGATCATCTAATCTAAGAGGTACTTTCTTAAAACAACTCCCAGGAGGTAGGTGTATTATTATTCCTTTTTTTTTTTTTTTTTTGAAATGGAGTCTCGCTCTGTTGCCCAGGCTGGAGTGCAGTGGTGCAATCTCGGCTCACTGCAAGCTCCACTTCCTGGGTTCACGCCATTCTCCTGCCTCAGCCTCCTGAATAGCTAGGACTACAGGCACCTGCCACCACACCCAGCTAATTATTTGTATTTTTTAGTAAAGACGGGTTTCACCCTGTTAGCCAGGATGGTCTTGATCTCCTGACCTTGTGATCCGCCTGCCTCGGCCTCCCAAAGTGCTGGGATTACTGTTGTGAGCCACCGCGCCAGGTCAGTAGGTGTATTATTATGGTCCCTGTGTTACAGATGAGAATATTGAGTCTCAGAAAATGTAGTACATTGTTGAAGGTCACAAGAGGATTGTGGGAGTTTTTTCCTGACTCCCAGTATCTCCACTCTTAACCACATGGCTATACTTATATTTCAGAGAAAGTTTAGGGATAAAAAAAAGAGTCCTTAAAACTAGATGTACTAGATTCTGGATATTAGTCCTCTGTCAGATGTGTAGTTTATGAAAATTTTCATGCACTCTATGAGTTGTCTGTTTACTCTGCTGACTGTTCCTTTTGCTGTGCAAAAGCTCTTTAGTTTAATTAAGTCCCAACTACTTATCTTTGATTTATTTCATTCACTTTTGGGTTTTTGGTCATGAAATCCTTGACTAAGTCAATGTCTAGAAGGGATTTTCTGATGTTACCTTAAAGAATTTTTATAGTTTCAGATACTAGATTTAAGTTCTTGATCCATATTGAGTAGATTTTTGTATAAGGTGAGAGACGAGGAACCAGTTTCATTCTCCTACATGTGGCCTGCCAGTTATCCCAGCACTATTTGTTGAATAGGGTGTCTTTTCCCCATTTTATGTTTTTGTTGGCTTTGTCAAAGATCAGTTAACTCTAAGTATTTGGGTTTGTTTCTGAGTTATCTATTCTGTTCCATTGGTCTATGTGCCTATTTTTATAACAGTACCATGTTGTTTTGGTGACCATGGCCTTATAGTATAGTTTGAAATCAGGTAACATGATGCCTCCAGATTTGTTCTTTTTGCTTAATCTTGTTTTGGCTCTGCGGGCTCTTCTTTGGTTCCATATAAATTTTCAGATTTTTTTTCTAGTTCTGTGAAGAATTATGGTGATATTTTTATGGGAATTGCATTGAATTTTTAGATTTTTTTGGCAGTATGGTCATTGTATTAGTCTGTTTTCATGCTACTGATGAAGACATATACAAGACTGGGCAATTTACAAACGAAATAGGTTTAATTGGACTTACAGTTGTATGTGGCTGGGGAAGCCTCAAAATCATGATGGAAGGCAATGAGGAGCAAGTTACATCTTACATGAAAGTAAGCAGGCAAAGAGAGAAAGCTTGTGCAGGGGAACTCCACTTTTTAAAACTATCAGATCTCCTGAGACTTACTCACTATCACGAGAACAGACTGGAAAAGACTTTCCCCGTGATACAATTACCTCCAACCAAGTCCCTCCCACAACACATGAGAATTATGGGAGCTACAAGATGACATTTGGGCGAGGACACGGAGCCAAAGACTATCAGTCATTTTCATTGTCACAATATTGATTCTACCCATCCATGAGCATGGGGTGTGTTTCCATTTGTTTGTGCCATCTATGATTTCTTTCTGCAGTGTTTTGTAGTTTTCCTTTAGAGGTCTCTCACCTCCTTGGTTAGATATATTCCTAAGTATTTTAATTTTTTGCAGCTATTGTTAAAGGGGTTGAGTTCTTAATTTGGTTCTCAGTGTGGCCGCTGTTAGTGTATAGATCTACTGATTTGTGTACCCGTGAAAAAGTGGGCTAAGAACATGAATAGACAATTCTCAAAAGATATACAAATGGCCGACAAACATATGAAAAAAATGTTCAACATCACTAATGATCAGGGAAATGCAAATCAAAACTACAATGCGATGCTACCTTACTCCTGCAAGAATGGCCATAATCAAAAAAATCAAAAAATAAATTAAAAAAATAACAGATGCAATGAACAGGGAACAGTTCTACACTGCTGGTGGGAATGTAAACGAGCACAACAACTATGAAAAACAGTGTGAAGTTTCCTTAAAGAACTAAAAGTAGAACTATCATTTGATCCAACAATCCCACTACTGGTTATCTACCCATAGGAAAAGAAGTCATTATAAAAAATGATACTTGCACACACATGTTTATAGTATAGCACAATTCACAATTGCAAAAATGTGGAACCAACCTAAATGCCCCGCAGTCAACAAGTGGATAAAGAAACTGTGGTATACATATATAATGGAACACTACTCAGCCATAAAAAGGAATAAATTAATGGCATTTTTAGAAATCTGATTGAGATTGTAGACTATTATTCTAAGTGAAATAACTCAGAAATGGAAAACCAAACATTGTATGTTCTCACCCATAATGGGAGCTAAGTTATGAGGATCCAAAAGCATAAGAATGACACAAAGGAATTTGGGTACTCAGGGGGAAAGGGTGGGAAGGGAGTGAAGGACAAAAGGCTACAGATTGTGCAGTGTATACTACTCAGGTGATGGGTGTGCCAAAATCTCACAAATCAAAATCACCACGAAAAAACTTACTAATGTAACCAAACACCACCTGTTCCACTATAACCTATGAGGGGGAAAAAAAAGCATACTAAGCTCTCAATAATTTTCCCCTTGTCCATTTTTTCCATCTAAATAAAGGGCACCATCATGCCCCCATCCACCCTGTTGTTTGAGCCAAAGACTTAGGGAATCACGCATGATTCTTCTCTTTACATTCATATCCTCCAGTAAATGAACCAGTTGCTCATATAGGTTTTATCTCCAAAATATATATTGAATGTTTACTTCTCTCTAACTTATCTTTACTAGAGTATCTGGGCTGAGATACTATTATCAGTCCCCCAAAAAGCTGCAAGTAGCTCTCAGTTGGTCTTCCTGAGTCCACTGCTACCTCCTACAATCCACTGACCAAAAAATGTGAATAAAATCACATTACTTATTTGGTCAAAACACCCCAGTATCTTCCCACTGCATTTATTCTAAAATCAAAGCTTCTGAAGGTCCTTCCATGAGGTTGCCTTGTCTCCCTTTCCAACTTCTCAGCACATGATTCCCTGTGTACTGCTCTAATTATATTGCAGTTAAATTGCTTTTATTTCTAGAACCTAAACATTTCTTGCCTCAGAACATTTTTTGTTGTTGTTCTTGCATTGGTTTTTGTTTGTTTTAACTACTTTTTCTCTGTTATTTTAATGGCTATATTTCTTCTCACATTTCAGTTGAAATGCAATGTCTCTCTTCTAAGACTCCTTCTGTGTCCTCAGTAGCAATAAATGTAGCACTCCCTTTAGTTACTACCTCGGTTCCTATCTGCTTCCTTTATAAAAATACACAGAGTTTATATTTGTTTCCACTTACATGCTGTCCATTTTTCATACTGCAATGTCAGCATTAGAAATGAAAGAATCAGGTCATGTACAGCAGTGACAATCCTGGGCCCAGCAGTTCTTAGTTCAGATGGATACCAATAAAAACTAGTTAAGTAGATAAATAAAGCTTTAATTTTCAATTTTGTCTCTTAGAATGCTTCAATCATATTATTTCAGGACTTCCCCATCCCAGAATTAATGGTTTCAGAACCTATATCAGGGATAAACCAAGTAAATAATCTATATTCCCACATTGCTCTATGACAGTAGAAGAATACATCATCTTTTTATCTTGACCCACTGCCATATCTGTTAAGTTTAGTTGTTTCCTTAGATCTATGTGGAGCTGTAGAGAGCTCAAAGGTCAGGCTAACAGGATAAATAGTAAGTGTATCCTCTTTTAGTATGGAATAAAGCTCTCAGATTGCTCTTGTAAGGAGCCATTTTACACTTGAACATTATTGAATTAAATCCTTTAAAATATAATTTAAATATAAAATAACACTTAGTATTTTAACTGTGACTTCCTTCTGATTTAAATAAAATATTCCCATTCAAGACAAGGAGAAGTTGGTTGTGACAGGGAGGGTGATACATACAAATGTCTAAATATGCAGCAATGTAGATTTTTAAAGTGATTTTCCGCTTTGCAACGATGCTAATGTTTTATTGTTTTAGATTTTATTTTAAATGATCCTTGAAGTGTGTAAGTGCTACATTAAGAACTTTATGCCTTGAGTGGTTGTTACAACAGAAGTAGAAATAAATTTCTCAAGATATTTCAGAAGCCCCTTCAGCTTTTACTCTATTACTGTTACTAATATACTACTTAGAATAGTTTTACTACTCAGCTGGGAGTATAAGGAAATTGAAAACAATATGCATGTCTTATATGCTAAGTGAACTGCAATAAACAATGCTACAAATCCTGACCACTCCAGTAAATCAGATGCTAATGGGTTTTCCTATTTATTAACATTGTAAAATTGCCTCTAAAAGGTCATCTCCATTTGAGGAATTGGAGATAATTTTGCTACCTTTTTCCGTCACAGAAAAATATTATAGAAAAAATATTTATTTCTCAAGTACAAAAACTAAACATTGCCAGGACCACTAAGTGGGTTCCTCTTATTATATTGTCTCTAAATCCATGCATCAAATACAATTATATTAATTATTTTAAAATTATGACTATGTATACCTCAAAGCTCTTTGTAGGGCTGTATTGGACAATTGTTCACATTGATACTAAAGCTCAAGACATTTATTTGTTTTGTTCTGGTTTTTCACGTTGTTGGTTGTTGCAGCTTTTCAGAAAACCTATTTAGATTCACACAGAGAAAAGCAAGTATCATTAGGCTAGATTTTAGCCATAGTCCCAGCTAGCTAGTTAAAATAATTCTACTGATTAGAAGGGGATATAGTAAATAGAAATTTTTCAAATAATCAATTATAAAAAAATTCAAAACTATTGTCCTCTACCTATCAGTCTGCAAGTAGACAGATTGATAGCTCTAATTAAAAATTCTGATTACAATATTAAAATATAAAATTTAAGTTGGAAAAAGTCTGAGATTATAGAAACATATGCATATTTTGTTCAGTTCAGAAGACATTTAATTTTAAAATAGCTATTAATGTGTTCCTACAGAGATAGAGTTTCAATAAAATTAGACCTTATTGATGTAAACATTGATGGGAAACTCTAAGACATTTTTACGAGTTTTGGACTCATACTCCTTTTTACCATAATCTTAACAATTTACAAAGATCTAAAATTCTAACATTCCACAATGTTACTACACCTTTCCATTGTTCCACTTACTGATATCCCCATCCTACTCAAACTTCTTTTTGAAATCTTCCCGTGTTTTCATCTCCAGCCTTTCTCAATTCAACAACCTCCAAGATTTACTTATTCACTATTTACCTGCTATCCTAAGGCTTGTAATTCCAACCACTCTCTTCCCTTCAGTTAAGATTCCTGAATCAGTTTTCTTTTCTGGCTACTCCAATTCTAATCCATTCTCAAAATCTTCTTCCCTTTTGGCGACTGGTATCTGTTGGAGGAAATCACGTGAACTTCAGTATTGGTGAAGCTGAAGACCCATAATGTTTAATGTAAGCTACACACTCCAACCAAGAGTATGTTTATTCATTCATGTATTTATTAACTCATCATTGGGTTCTTTGGTTAATACCTTTTTATTGAATCACATAATAGATAGACACTGCTTATATTATAGTGGAGAAGATAAAGTACCTGCTTCTAGATATAACTATTCTTCAGACAAATATACAATAATTTCAGGAATTGGCAAGTTCTAAAAAGAAAAATTAAGTGGAATAAGCAGACAGCCAATGCGTTGAGTTTTAGAGAAGGAATCTCTAACAATGTGATATCATACCAAGATCTTACGGAAGTAAGAGAGGCATATGTAGATATTGGGGAAGAGTTTTCCAGGCAACAGTAAATTTCTCTACTTCCCCGGTGTAACTGCATTCAAAAAGTCTTTAGTGAGCATAATTATTAGGAGCAGAGGCTCTTGAGCTCCGCTTCCTGAATTTGAATGCCACTACGTCACTTTCTTTTTTTTTTTTTTTTTTTTTTTGAGGCGGAGTCTCGCTCTGTCACTGGGACTGGAGTGCAGTGGCCGGATCTCAGCTCACTGCAAGCTCCGCCTCCCGGGTTTACGCCATTCTCCTGCCTCAGCCTCCCGAGTAGCTGGGACTACAGGCACCCGCCACCTCGCCCAGCTAGTTTCTTGTATTTTTAGTAGAGATGGGGTTTCACCGTGTTAGCCAGGATGGTCTGGATCTCCTGACCTCGTGATCCGCCCGTCTCGGCCTCCCAAAGTGCTGGGATTACAGGCTCGAGCCACCGCGCCCGGCTGTCACTTTCAAATTGTATACCCTTTACTAAAATACTTTCAATTGGGAGGACATTTTGGGATGGCTCCAGTATTTTAGGTTCCTATGTAAGCAAGCAGAAGCCCAATGTAAACAATAAAATGAAATTAGAGATTTCGCAAATCAGAAATCTCCAGTTAACTTTTAACTAGGTCTTTCCACTCTTATTAATCAAATATCTTTTGTTTGTCTCACTTCTGCTTTTAACTTATAAAATGTCTGTCCACATAGTCTCAGTGGAGCTCTCTGAACCTCTTCTGGTTTTCAAAACTGTCCAATTCATGAATCATTTAAATGCTCAAATAAACTCTATTAAATTTACTTTGTCTAAAGTTTTTGTTTTAACACCTTGAAGAAGTTAATTAACTTCTGTTTTATCTGTAAAAATTTCAGTACTACTTATTTCTATATCTGGGAGACCATAGAAGTTGTGAGGATTAAATGAATAAATATGTGTAAAGGATTTAGACAGGTCTCAGAAATAGAACAAGCACTCAATATATTTTAGTTTTAAACCCATTGGAGATGATTCCTTTTATCAAATTTTACTTTTCTATAGGTCTTATCACCTTCCTTTATTTCTTTAATAACAGTGTTTTGTGGCTTTCTTCCAGTCTCTTTTTATCTCACTATGCAATTTTTTTCCCTACAATTTGTGAACAAATAATTCTCAGGCCAAATGTTCTTACTTTATTACTTTAGTTTACATACAGTTTTATTACTTTAATTTACACATACATCCAAAAAAACTTCATTACTTCAGTGTTCTTCTCTATCTGTCCTCACAGGATAAGTAGTTTTACTCAGTGCTGATCCCATGATTATATGCATACTGTTCACATGCTAATGACCCTCAAATTTGCATCTATCACTCAGACCACTCAACCTGAACCACAGACTTCAATATTCAACTGCTAATTAAACATCTCCACTTGAACCTTCACTTAAGAGTCATCACAACCCTAATATGGCTAAAAGTGTTACTAATCTCCAACCTCATCCTTAAATCTGGTCTGAAGTTGAAGCCTTCCCTATCCCAGTTTATTACACCATCATTTTTACTTAAGACAAAACTCCTCACATCACCCTTAAATCTTCCCTTTTTTCACACTTCACACCCAAACATTAGCAAAGCTCCTTCGCTTTATGTCCAAAAATAGAAAAAAAAGTTCATCCAACTCTCTATTGATGTAATCAATGACCTGGACTACTGCAACAGCCTCTTAGGGACTACTTTGCCTCCATCATTAATTCCCAACAGAACGCAAGTTTTTCACACGACAATGAAAATAATTTCTTTAAATCAGAAATGATATTGTAACTATTTTCTGCTTAAGAGAGTTTTCAAAGGGCTCTCCACTACCACCAAAATAAAATCCAAGTTTTTACTATGGCCCAGAAGGGCTATAGCATTTGACCCCTAACTAATACCCACGCTTTTGTTCCCCCATCCACTGGGTCCAGGTGAGAGGCGACAACGTGCTAGCAGCCCTGGCTCTCGGCGCCTCCTCTGCCTTGGTGTTCACTCTGGTGGCACATTAGGAGCCCTTCTGCCGCCAGGGCACTGTGAGAGCCCCCTCTGGCTCTCTGGGCTGGCTGAGGACGGAATCGGCTCCCTCTGCTTGCCGGGAAATGTGGCGGGAGAGGCACGGGCGGGAACCGAGACTGCGCACGGTGCTTGCGGGCCCCTGCAAGTTCCGGGTGGGCGTGGACTCCACCGACCGGCACTGGGAGGGCCGGCCAGCGCCTTCGCCCCCAGGCAGTGAGAGGCTTAGCACCTGGGCCAGCAGCTGCAGAAGGTGCACCCGGTCCCCCATCAATGACGCCTGCCTGTGCTGCCCTCAATTCTCACCCGGCCTCAGCTGCCTCCCCTGCCTCCCTGGGGGCAGGGCTCAGGCCCTGCAGCCAGCCATGCCAGAACCAACCCCACAGCGCACCATGGGCTCCTCCGCAGCAGGAGCCTCCCTGACAGAGCGCAGCTCCCTGCACCTCAGCCCCCCATCCCATCCACCACCTAAGGGCTGAGGAGTGCTGGCCTGGCTAGGGACTGGTGGGCAGCTCTACCTGCTGCCCCAGTGCAGAATCCACTAGATGAAGCCAGCTGAGCTCCTGAGTCTAGTGGGGACTTGGAGAATCTTTATGTCTAGCTAGAGGATTGTAAATGCACCAATCAGCACTCTGTGTCTAGCTCAGGGATTGTAAACGCACCAATGAGCACCCTGTCAAAACGGTCCAATCAGCTCTCTGTAAAATAGACCAATCAGCTCTCTGTAAAATGGATCAGTCAGCCGGATGTGGGTGGGGCCAGATAAGGGAATAAAAGCAGGCTGCCAGAGCCAGGCAGGGCAACCCACTCTGGTCAACTTCCAAAGTGTGGCAGCACGAGTAAATTTTGGTGGTGTTTACTCTTTTGGTCCATGCCACATTGAGCTGTAACACTGAGGACGAAGGTCTGCAGCTCCACTCCTGAAGCCTGTGAGACCACGAACCCACCAGAAGGAAGAAACTATGGACACATCTGAACATCTGAAGGAATAAACTCGGGACTACTATCTTTAAGAAATGTAAAACTCACTGCGAGGGTTCGCAGCTACATTCTTGAAGTCATTGAGACCGAGAACCCACCAATTCCAGACACCCAGGCACACTGTTTTTAATTTTGTCGTTTTAAAACATGAAACCTATTTTTATCTTAAGGCCTTTTGACTTGTCATTTATTCTACTAGGAGTGTTCTTTTCCTGGAGTTTACATGACTGCATCCTTCTATTATGTAAGTCTGTAATCAAGTGAAGATAGTCGTCTCCATGGCAAGCATGCGCACAGGAGAATGTCACATTGATGCAGTAATTAGCAGCATGAGTTCTGCCAACATCTCCTGAACTTAAATTTTAATTATTTACTTATATAAAAACAAATACAAATAAGAAACTGAATTTTCCTGATTGCATATAAGGGATGAAACCTTTTCATTTTGTTTGAGTATTTTATTCAGAAAATTTGTAATTGTATGTGCTCTTTTTATCTCTTTAAAATATATGTAAATATTTTCAAAGTCAAACCTCTTGCGAGACTTACAACCCAGAAATGTTGTTTTCTAGAACTTGGAAACCGTCTCTTTGATATGCAATCATACCAAAGGAAGATAGAATCTGTATCTCCCAGTTTTGGTGGGACAGTAAGAGACTAACTCTGGTGACTACCTCACTCCAAGTTGGAAGACTACCTCCTATCATAAAGATATGGGAATCTTATTGCTCCTTTGGATAAAGACAATTAGCTCACATAGATGGCCACCACAATTACCACATGAATTGAAAATGAACTCTGTGTGACAAATGGTACTGACAAGTTTTCTTACAGGAAGATTAGCTTATTCTGAGAACATGTATGTAATAGGTTCTATCTGTTTGACTATCTATAAAGGTGGGATTTCTGTCTTTGTAACCTCTTAGAAGATTACTTGTGAGGGGCATCATATTCTGATTTAATGGTTATGCAATAATAAAACTCTTCCCTTTCTCTTTTAACTTTGTGAACGGTTTTCTAGACTGGCAGGATATTTTATTTTTAATTCTATTTCCATCACTTACTAGCTGCACACTAGCAAGTTATGTAACATTTCATTTTCCTCATATGAGCAATTGGTACTAATAAAAACTCAAGTTTCTTTAGAGAGACAAATGAATTAAAACTATTAAAAAATAGTACTTGGTACACTGAAAGTGTTTGATAGTTATTAAGTGTTATTATTATAACAGCTGTATTAGTCTGTTCTCATGCTGCTAATAAAAACATACCTGAGACTGGGTCATTTATAAAGGAAAGAGGTTTAATTGATCAAAATTTGCATGGCTGGGGAGGCCTCAGGAAAGTTATAAACATGGTGGAAGGGGAAGCAGACATGTCCTTCATGTGGTGGCAGGAGAGAGAAGAATGAGAGCCAAGCAAAGGGAGAAGCCCCTGATAAAAACATCAGATCTCATAAGAACTTACTAGAATAGCAGGGGAAAACTGCCCCATGATTCAATTACCTCTCAATAGGTCACTCCCATAACACATGGGGATAATGGGAGCTACAATTTAAGATGAGATTTGGGTGGGGACAAAGCCAAGTCATATCAACAGCATAATACAATCCCTAGTAATACTGGAAATCATCTTTATTCACTTTAATCTTCATCAGTTTATATCTTTCCTTAACAAACCTCTGCCTATTTCTTTTTTTTTTTTTTTTTTTTTTTTTGAGGCGGAGTCTCGCTTTGTCGCCCGGACTGGAGTGCAGTGGCCGGATCTCAGCACACTGCAAGCTCCGCCTCCCGGGTTTACGCCATTCTCCTGCCTCAGCCTCCCAAGTAGCTGGGACTACAGGCGCCTGCCACCTCGCCCGGCTAGTTTTTGTATTTTTAGTAGAGACGGGGTTTCACCGTGTTAGCCAGGATGGTCTCGATCTCCTGACCTCGTGATCCGCCCGTCTCGGCCTCCCAAAGTGCTGGGATTACAGGCTTGAGCCACCGCGCCCGGCCCTATTTCTTTATCTCTATAATTCAAGTGCCTATTCATAAACATTAATAAATATTTGCTTACTAAGTAAACTTGGAGAAACAAAGTAGAAGATGACAACCAGCACGGAAAAGGAACCATTTCCTCTTCTTTCCTCTTCACAACATGTTAGAGCCCATAAAATTATCTACATAAAAATATACATTAGTGGTCTTTTATTTTTAGATATCCTTACAGTTTTAAGAGCTTCTAAAATGTATTTATTTGGTTCATCAATATTAAAAAGTATATTTATTATATTTGGTTTCAAAAGAAAAAAGTTGTAATATAGTTTAAACAATATTTCTGAAAGTGTTTCAGCTTTTAAGAGAATGCTTCATTTATCTAGAAAATTCACCTATATGGAAAAATTTCTTACTTCAAATAAAAACAGATAAATAGGATGTTAGGTATTTTATTTTCATGCATTTTGTTCTTACTTATGGGCATACGCATGTATATGCAGGTTAAATGTGCATGTTTGCATTCATTTATAGATGCCTACTAGTAATCACTGATTTTAAACACAAGCAATTGGCTATGCATGTACAAGGCAGAATAAGGTTAAAATTCTATTCACATTACAGTGATATAGTCTATACAGTTTAATGAAAATGCAAATAAGCTAGCAACTTAGATGAATAAAACATGTTTTTATACACTGCATGTACTAAAAAAAATCCCTCAGATTAATGAGTTATAAATTTTAGGTCAATTCCAGTATTTTACGGTACAGTATATCTTTATGGGATAATTTTATATATAATAAAAATTGGTTATTGTCTCAAACCAGTTAAAAGGCCCCATTTATAAACAAAATATTAACAGAAAATAATTACTGTTAGTAGCTGTTTCAGAACACTTTATATATTTGTTGCATTATTTATATAAGATAATTTTGACACAGTCATCACCGCTAGCATAGAAACCCAACCACAACAAACTCATATTTCTCTTCAAATGGGTCTTTTCTCCTAGGTCAAATTCATAGTTCATAGGTTTCAATTTTTAAACATGTACTTTTATTATGGGTGGAAAATAGAGAGGTAGTCAAAAAAAAATTCTGAAAACATAACTGAAACATTTCTTGACTTAAATATTAAAATTAGCCTTTGCTTTCATATAAGCCCTGACAATTTATAATATTATAACATTTCCTTTACAGTAGCTTCCTTAGTCAAGTCAATGTCTACCCTCTTTTAGATAAGAGATACATATTTAACAACCTCAAATATTTCCTATTTAGTGTAGCTCTAAACTTCCTATAAGATGTTCTTCCTTTAAGAACTATGTAAATGTCTCTTACAATAGTGCCTATGTCTAACAGTAGCAGTTGTTGTCATAATCTTATGCCAAGATTACAGTGTGCCAAGTATGTTTTATGTTACCTGCCTGCTTATAGCTACCTCAAGAGGAAGTATGCAACCCACACTCCTTGCTAAAAGTTATGGCCTTCATTGTCATATTTTTTAATATGTGAACATGACTTCATCCTCTACCACTGCTATTTGGGGCAGGGTTTGGTCCTGTCCAAAAAGGCTTAGTTTGGAAAGATGAGGAAGCATTATCGGATTTAGTTTCATTAATCTGGACTAAGAGGAAACAAATGAGATGATTGGCAATGGGAGTCAGTGTTAAGTGTGTCTAGATGGTAGATTGAGGGTCATGGTGAGCCAAAGCCATGTACACATGGAAGGCATAGAGAACAGAAAGTATACGTAAGCAGAGGAAAAAACATTAACCATGAAGAAGAGCTCATGTGGTATATACCTGAGACATGTTCAGGGTAGGGTACCAACACTGAGATTGCTATGGCTGAGTCTCTAGCACAGCTGAGAGTTTAGCATTAATATCCTATCTAAGCCTCATTAGGGTTGGCCCTATAAAGTCCATCCTTCTTGGATTTCCATTATTTCTTACTTTTCTCCTTACAATAAATTAAACCTTTCTAAACCTGGTATCGTTAGTCCTCTATCCTCAAGAACAAAGAAAACCTGAGACACGTGGTTAATGTAACAATTTAGCTCAAAGTAAAATGCTGCTTTTCAAGTAAATGTACTTTCAGGAATCTTCATTTGAAACTTATCATTGCCCACGTTACGTAACCCCAGGTGGTATTTAATTATGTTCTTGAATGACAGAACTTTAAGTCTAAAAGTAAGATTATACATTATCTATTTTTATGTTGTCATTTTAAAACACAGAAATTTAGAATCACAAGTACATTTTGTGACTTGTTAAAGGTTGTAGTGTTGTAACTTAATTTAGCAGAGACTAGAACTCAAAAGTTCTAATGCCCAACTAAAAGGTAAAACAAGAAAAGAGAAATAGAGAAAGAAAATGAGGAGAGAAACAGAAAGGATGAAATAAAGAACAAACGTGAGAGAGATTGTATAGAGATGTTTTAATTGCTTAAGAAATTAATTTTAGTGTTTATCAAATTTTAATTTTGGTATTTTTGTTAGCAATAAGGACATATTTAGAGAGAATAACCTTCCATTCTGATGTATGAAACGGCTAGAACTTTGACACAGAATGTCGATATTGTTGTGGAAGGAGAAAAAGCAGTGTCTTACTAAAGAATATCGATTTTTTTTGAAAAACTAGGAAAAAGAACATGATGAAAACTAGACATTGACAAGATTGTATGAGTCTTTATAAACCTCATAAGACACACAGGTACATAGCAAATATTTTTACAATAAACTATTCATATTATTGTGGGTGTGTACAGTTAAAATAGGTGCCTGTGAAGATTAAATCAATTTAAAGCACTTATCATTGTCCCAAACTCATAGCAAAAGTTTAATACATATTGTAGTCTGTTGTGTGCTGCTATAACAGAATAACAGAATAACACGCTGGGTAATTTGTAATGAACAAAATATATTTCTTACGGTTATGGAGGCAACGAAATCTAAGATCAAGGGGATGGCATCTGATGAGGGCCTTCATGCTGTCATATGTGTCATGTCAGAAGGCAGAAGGGCAAGAGAGTGTGCACAAGAGAGGAAAGAAAGAGGAGCAAACATCATTTTAGCAGGAACCAACTCCTTTGAAAATAGCATTAGTCCATTTATGAAAGCAGAGCCCTCACGACCTAATTAACTCTTAAAGGTGCCACTTCTTAACTCTGTTGCACTTGGGATTAAGTTTATAACACATGCATTTGGGGAGATACATTCAAGCTATGGCATCATGTCAATTTCAGAAATACATTGTTAAATTTCGTTTTTCATAAGGATGCATGTGAGACTAAACACATAGCTCTTTGTTTTATCTTATAATTAATGCTAAGGATAGTTTTTGTAGAATGTACTTTAGGAGGGTGGGAAAGGTACATATGAGAGATTTTTAGCAGAAGAAATGTAATAAATTTTGCCTTTCTATTTATTATATTATTGCCAGAGGAGAATTATATGTCAGAGGAAAGTCAAGGCACTTTAATGCAGAGACTGGGGAACAACAAGAAAGGATGGGAAGGCTCAAACTGAAGATGGTATTCATAAATTAAGGCTTTGGATGGGGAAATTTTTGATGATTCAACATGTAAATCTAATTGTGAAGTCAAATTATCTAGCTTTTTGGTCCATTTCTATTTGTTATTTATGCTTTTAATTTCAGCTTAGACAGCAGCCATAAGTTTACTAAAAGAAATAAATATAAGATTCTCCCTGGATTTGCCTTAGGGAATCAAACTGATTTCATACATCTTTTCCTTTTCCTTGAACTGGATTAGACCTCTTGAAGATATAAATATAACTGTGGAATGGAAAGCAGATTATTGAAGACCTAATGTGATTAGTTTTATCTTCAAAATAGTTATCTTTCCTTCATAGTTAGAAATAATGTATTTTTTGGAGTTCAATACAAAAAAGAAAATATTTTTGATAAATACAAAAAGGTAAGCAGTAACAGTTTTTAAGGATTATGTGGAAATCCTGGAGAGCAATAATCAGAAGAAAGTACATAGAGCAATAGCTACTTGAATTTGAGCTTAAAAAAGAAATTGTAGAGTTTACTTTTCCCACTCTTAAAGATAAACACATTTCCTAAGACCACCATAAGAAAAACTTACAGTGGCTGACCAATTAGGCTAAAAAAAAAAAAAGTGTTGCTGATAATTTTCATAGAAATAATATAAAATATAATTATATCTTAGTTTTATCAAAAGCAAAATATAAGGTACTAAAACTGTTTTTGAAAGCTATGTTTGGTGTCCCATTAACTTAGAATTGATATTTAAAATTTACTTCTAGATACTAAATACATTTATATAACTTTAACAAAACCATTGTGAGAAACTAGACAACTGTTGGAAGCTATTAAGTTTAATAGTTATAAGAGTAGAAATGTGCACTAGAGCATACTATTAAACCATTATGGAAAACAGTATGGCGATTCCTCAAGGATCTAGAACTAGATGTACCATATGACCCAGCTATCCCACTACTGGGTATATACCCAAAGGATTATAAATTACTCTACTACAAAGACACATGCACACGTATGTTTATTGCGGCACTATTCACAATAGCAAAGACTTGGAATCAACCCAAATGTCCATCTGTGACAGACTGGATTAAGAAAATGTGGCACATATACACCATGGAATACTATGCAGCCATCAAAAAGGATGAGTTTGCGTCCTTTGTAGGGACATGGATGCAGCTGGAAACCATCATTCTTAGCAAACTATCACAAGAAGAGAAAACCAAACACCGCATGTTCTCACTCATAGGTGGGAACTGAACAATGAGATCACTTGGACTCGGGAAGGGGAACATCACACACTGGGGCCTATCATGGGGAGGGGGGAGGAGGGAGGGATTGCATTGGGGAGTTATACATGATATAAACGTTATGCACATGTACCCTAGAACTTAAAGTATAATAAAAAAAAAAATAAATAAATAAAAATAAAAAAATAAAAAAATAAAAAAATAAAAAAAAAAAAAACCTATGAATATGAAAGTAAGTGTATTTGGTATTTGACTGGTATTGTTTAAATTTATGTTATTTAGGTATAAATCACACGACCCAAATCATCCCTTAGTGTTAATATATCACCTGACTAATAAGCAGAATTTCAAAAAATGTAGAAATAGTTTTTAAATGTTCTTTTGGCCATCTTTATTTTTTATATTTATTTAACAGGTTTTGCTTGAAAGTAAAAGCCAGATTCCAGGTTTTATTTAGGGAATTGTATACATAATATTATCTACTTTTACATTACTCTTTTCATAAGTATCATAATTCTCTTTGTATATTAGAAATAGCAGCATGCAGAAATAAAACACCATGCCAAGATCAAAAACTAAAAAATAGCAAACCTTGATTTTTCCCACCCCAAATCCATGCCATTTATAAAAAGACCGTTTCTGAATAATTTTCCCTTCCTGGTTTTAGGGGAAAATTGAGGGTTTCAGTGATATGTTGTAGAGTGGGGGAAACTCCAGAATACCTTCAGAAATTGACCAACTCATTCCCATATGTCTTTTCTTGCAAGTGTAGGAAATTATCTCCAATGTTTCCATAATGTAGTCCTCAACTTTACTCTCATATCAATGTTGGAGAGTTTTCTGAATAAAGGCCAAGTCAGGAAAAAAAACTACAGCTTAGCTTTCCTTAAATAATCATGCTTGCTTCTTTTATTCCACCTCACACACACACACAAACACACTACACACACACAAACACACTACACACATCTCTTCAAATAATTTCTCTCAGCATCTCTAAATCCTTTCATCATGCTTTAAAAAAGAAGAAAAATATTTCTACCAGAATAGGCTTAGTTAACTTCATGAAGCTTAGTAATTGGCTAAAGGTTACAATTCTCCAAGATATGAGAGGATTTTCAATACTAGCATGCACAAAAATGAGTTTATGTTTAAACAATCAAATTCAATTTTACTAAGATCATTCTTCAAAGAAGAGATATTCTCAAAAGTCCTTTAAAAGAAATAAAACAATAGAAAAGAAGAATAAAATAAAAAGAGGAAAGAAGTTTACATTTCAGTATCTTATGAGCTAAGACACAAAAATCCTTAATATTATAGTACCGGCCGGGCGCGGTGGCTCAAGCCTGTAATCCCAGCACTTTGGGAGGCCGAGGCGGGCGGATCACGAGGTCAGGAGATCGAGACCATCCTGGCTAACATGGTGAAACCCCGTCTCTACTAAAAAAAAAATACAAAAACTAGCCGGGCGAGGTGGCGGGCGCCTGTAGTCCCAGCTACTCGGGAGGCTGAGGCAGGAGAATGGCGTAAACCCGGGAGGCGGAGCTTGCAGTGAGCTGAGATCCGGCCACTGCACTCCAGCCCGGGCGACAGAGGGAGACTCCGTCTCAAAAAAAAAAAAAAAATTATAGTACCAAATTGAATACAGCAATATAAAACTGAGACAATGTTTATACCAGGAACGCAAGGCTAACTTAACTTAATAAAATCAGTCAGTGCAATTTACCATATTAATAGAAAGAGGAAAAAATGAAGGCAGAAATGGAATTCAATAAGATTGAACTCCAATTCATGATATAAAATTGCAGCAAATGAGGAATGAAAGAAAAGTCCCTTCAGCTGATAAAGGCCTTCAGCAAAACAAAACAAACCCAAAACACACAAGGCAATAGTTATCATCATGCATAATGATCTAAAATTAAAACATTTCCTCCTCTTATTAAGAACAAGGGAAGGATATCTACCATTATATACATCCAAAATTATAACACAAACACTAGCCAGTTAATTAAGGTAATGAAAGGTAACAAAAAGCAAAATAATTAAAAATAAGCCTGCCATTTTCTTCGCACATAATCATCATGCACGTGGAAACCCATGGAATCTTCTAAAACATTGTATAACAAAGAAGTGAATCCAGCCAGGTTACATGAAAAAATGCTATATTATAAAAATGAATTGTATTTCTCCATATCAGCAATGAACAATTAGAAAATTAAAACATAGCACTGAAAAGAGTACCAAAATATGTCACATGCTTAGTGTTAAGTCTGATAAAGATTATACCAGACTTCCATACTAAAAATATGATATATATTTGAGGTAAATTTTCAAAGACATAGATAAATAAAAAGTAATAAATGAAAAGATATACCATGTTCTTGAATTGAAAGATGCAAGATTATTAATTTGTCTACTCTCCTCAAATCAATCTATACATTTAATGAGATCCCTGTCAACATCCCAGGATGGTTTTACGAAGAAAGCAACCTTTTTAGGTGTGGTTTGGACCAGGAAAACTTTTCCAATGCAATACAAAAAAGCATAAGTAAAAAATAATAATAAATTATGTGTTACTACATTTAAAATATTTTCTCATTAAAAACAGCATTAAGAAAGTCCACAGATTACAAAATACATGTTTGTGGCTTATATACTGACAAATGACTGACAGATTATATACAAACACAAATAAGTACATAACAGGTCAAATAATCTAATTAAAAATGAGGAGAAAGACTATAACAAACTCTTTATCAAAAAATGTCAATAATTACATGATAGAGTGCCCCAAATCATTAGTTATCAGAGAAATGAAAAATAAAACTATAACCAATTACAATTTTGCACCCACTAAAACTGCTAAAATTAGAAAGACCCACAGAACCAAATTTTGCTGATGATGTGGAGCACCTGAAACTATATATTTTTGCTCGGAATACAAAATGGTAAATCACTTGAATAAGTGCTTAGTAGATTTTTGTGAAATTTACCATACACCTAATTTCAAATCCATCAATTCCACTTGTGTTTACTCAAGAGATATAGAAACATAGATCTATCAAAAGACTTGAAGAGCAACACTCATAGCAATCTTATTTATAATAGCCATAAACTGGAAACAGCTAAAATATTAACAAAATAATAAACTATGACGCATTGTTACACCAAATAAAACTCAGTATTTAAAAGGAATATACTACTGATACATATAACAAATATTAATCTAAAAAATATAATGTTGAAAGAAACTGTACACATATAATACCTAGTGCATGATTCCATTAACAATAAGTAAAAAATGTCAAAACTGATCTATGGAATTAGTCTATGGAAAAGGCAAAACTAATCTATGGAAGAAATGTGGAAGCATTTAATTCAGGGTGAGTGAAGGGATTGAGTGGAAAGGTGCTATGGGAAGTCAGGGACCTCGAATGGAGGGACCGGCTGAAGCCACGGCAGAAGAACATAAATTGTGAAGATTTCATGGACACTTATCACTTCCCCAGTCAATACCCTTGTGATTTCCTATGCCTGTCTTTACTTTAATCTCTTAATCCCGTAATCTTCTTTGTCAACTGAGGATGAACGTCGCCTCAGGACCCTGTGATGATTGTGTCAACTGCACAAATTGTTCATAGAGCATGTGTGTTTGAATAATATGAAATCTGGACATCTTGAAAAAAGAACAGGATAACAGCGATGTTCAGGGAACAAGAGAAGTAACTTTGAACTGGCCGCCTGTGAGCCAGACGGAACACGGCCATATTTCTCCTCTTTCAAAAGCAAATAGGAGAAATATCGCTGAATTCTTTTTCTCAGCAAGGAACATCCCTAAGAAAGAGAATGCGCCCTGAGGGCAGGCCTATGAACGGCCCTCTTGGAAGTGTGCCATCTTTTATGGTGGAAGCCGAAGGGGTGAAATAAGCCCCGGTCTCCTGTAGCACTCCCAGGCTTATTAGGACAAGGAAATTCCCACCTAATAAATTTTGGTCAGAGGGGTTGTCTGCTCTCAAACCCTGTTTCCTGATAAGATGTTATCAATGACAATGTGTGCCCGAAACTTCATTAGCAATTTTAATTCCTCCTCATCCGGTGGTCCTGTGATCTCACCCTGTCTCCCTTTGCTTTGTGATATTTTATTACCTTGTGAAGTATGTGATCTCTGTGACCCACACCCTATTTGTGCACTCCCTCCCCTTTTGAAAATTGCTAATAAAAACTTGCTGGTTTTACGGCTCAGAGAACATCAGGGATCCTGCTGACATGTGATGTCTCCCCCGGACACCCAGCTTTAAATTTCTCTCTCTTGTGCTCTTTCCCTTTATTTCTCAAACCAGCAGAGACACCTAGGAAATAGAGACCATCCTGGGGAACACGGTGAAACCCCGTCTCTACTAAAAATACAAAAAACTAGCCGGGCGAGTTGGCGGGTGCCTGTAGTCCCAGCTACTCGGGAGGCTGAGGCAGGAGAATGGCGTAAACCCGGGAGGCGGAGCTTGCAGTGAGCTGAGATCCGGCCACTGCACTCCAGTCCGGGCGACAGAGCGAGACTCTGCCTCAAAAAAAAAAAAAAAAAAGAAAAAAAAAGAAAAGAACCCACGTAACCATCGGGAGTGGGTTCTCCCGATAGAAAGGGACATAAGAGAACTTTCAGTGGTGATGTAACCCTAATGGGTTACATAGGCGTATACCGTTGTTAAAACTCTGTTGAAATGTCAAAATGGTACATTTAAAATTTTTGATGTAATTATACTTAAAATATAGACTGTTGCAAAGAAAAAAATACTTTTTTTCATTTTTACTTAGAAAATATCACAAAGAAAAAGCAAACATAAAATATGTCTTAATTTTTCTTCATCCATTCCTTCATTCAACAGACATTGTATCAGCCATGTTCTAGGCAATGTTTTAGATGCTGTTAATTTGGTAGTGGACAAAGTCTCACTTTGAGATAGAACCCTGGCATGCACAATCTAATGGACAAGACACAGCAAACATACATACAAATAAACACTTATAGAGTGGTGATATGTGCTATGAAGAAAAATAGAGCAAAAAAGTGGAATGGAATGTGCTAAATGGGATCATCAGGAAGATGCTTTCTGGTAATTAGCATTTTAGCAGAAATCTAAAGACATTGAGGGAAGGAGCCATGAAGATATCCAGGGAAATCTATGTGAAACAGAGTCGGAGGGAAGAATAAACTTAAAGCCCCAGACATGGGCGTGCTCTTGCTATGTTTCAATAACATTAAGAAATTTAGTGTGACTATTACTAATAGAAAAACAAAAAAAAAGAGTAGATATTGAATCCTGAGAAAGAAGGAGCAACCAGCCAGAGAAGAGATGAAGCAAGTCAATGGTGCAGTGAAGCACACAGGTAAATAAAGTGTATGATGTACACCAGTCCCCTCCATCCCAAGGGGATATGTTCAAAGACCCCCAGTGGATGCCCAAAACTGCAGATAGTGTAGTACCAAAGCCCATATATAATATGCTTTTTTTCTTTACATACATAACTATGATAGTTTAGTTTACAAATTAAGCACAGTAAGAGATTAATGACAATAACTGATTATAAAATAGAATAATTTAACAATATACTATAATAAAAGCTATGTGAATATACTCCTTTTTCTCTCTCACAAAATATTTTATTGTACTTTACTATGGGTAACTGAAATCATAAAAAGCAAAACTGTGACTAGAAAGGGGACTACTGTATTGTGTCAACTGCAGCTGGCAGTGAGGAAAATGAATTATAATTTTAAATAACAAGGATAGCGTTACTATTACATGATAAAATCTCAGATTCAAATATGGCTTCAAAGACTATAGAGCCAGTACTTAAACACTCTATTACTCACTTGCACATTGGTCAAACTCATGTATTCAATTAGGGATTATCAACTTTGATATATGTTAAAATGTCTGAGATATTTTAAGAAAATACCAGCTCTCAGCCATAGAATTCTGATTTAACTTTTTTTCTAGTATGGAGTTGAACTTTGGTATTTTTTTCAGTCTTTTTGTGTTGTCTAACATGTAGCCAAGATTGAGTCCAAATTTAGATAAATCCAGTGATGGGAATTCATTAACTCTCGAGATCATGTATTCTCATACTTCTATGATATGTTACATCAAATCTCTTAAAAATCTTGTCACCTTGAGACTAATATTATAAATTATTTTAGACATCTATGACTTGATATGAATCAGACTGTGCCCAAATTCCTGACTGATCTTTTCTAGAACCACCTTAGATGATCAATATTTGTCATAAAGTGAAATCAGTTGAAAATCTATTATCATCGTAGCAGAAAAAAATATCGCAGTGTCCTGAATTAGATCATTGCTAGAGGTATGTTCTAATTACTAAGATTTTCATTGTGAGCAGAGGCCTATGACTATTATCGATTTGTTTACTGGCTGGATTGTTTGTGTTTAATTTTGGCAATAACATCACCCAGTTGATATTTTCAATCTGCCATCAACTAGAACGAACCTATAGAGAATTTTCACACTTTATAAAGCTTTGTCTCCTTGTGTTACTAACTAGAGGTTTTGGTGCTAGTTGTAGGACTGTCTAAAGGACCTCCTCTGTCTTAGCCCATTTGTGCTACTATAATAGAATACCTGAATGCGGGTAATGTATGAAAACAAAAATTCATTAGAGGCTGAGAAATCCAAAATCAAGGTACTGCATCTGATGAGGGCCTTCATGCTGCATTCTCATGTAGCCGAAGGTAGAAGGACAGGAGATAGCCAAAAGCAGCATGAAGCCTCTTTTATAAAGGCCTTACTCCCATTTACAATGGAGAAACAGGGAGTCCTCATGCCCTAATCCCTCTTAAAGGCCCCACCTCTTAATACTATCACTTTGGCAACATCTGAATTTTGGCAGGGACGCATTCAAACTATAGCACCCCTAAATGTTATACTGTTGAATTTAGATTACCATTAGATATAGAAATAAATATAAATTGCATTTCCTGTCTAATAAGTGGTTTAGTAGACATCACCTCATTTGAATTTTATGACAACACAACTCACTACCTAATTGTTTGCTATCTATGATTTCATCTCTTCCTCACTGTTTTATTCCTCTTATTATCTATAGCACAATTGAATATTCTAGAATAATCCTACAAATACAAATGATATCCACTGTAACTGATCTCTAAGATATCATCTCTACACTATGTATGTCCATAATACATTGTTAATGAAAAGTTCAAGGTAAAGAACAGGAATCATAGTAAACAACCATAGAGTATAGTGTGTGCCAGTATAAAAAGAAAGATAACCTGTAAGTATATACATGTATATATATGTGTGTGTGTGTGTATATATATATATATTTTAAAAACTGTAAAAAAAAAAAAAAAAAAAAGCCATGTATTGAAATAGGATAAATCTTTACTTTCTTTTTTTTTTGAGACGGAGTCTCGCTCTGTCGCCCAGGCTGGAGTGCAGTGGCGCGATCTCCGCTCACTGCAAGCTCCGCCTCCCGGGTTTATGCCATTCTCCTGCCCCAGTCTCCCGAGTAGCTGGGACTACAGGCGCCCGCCATCTTGCCCGGCTAGTTTTTTGTATTTTTTAGTAGAGACGGGGTTTCACCGTGTAGACCAGGATGGTCTCGATCTCCTGACCTCGTGATCCACCCGTCTCGGCCTCCCAAAGAAATCTTTACTTTCTATTGTAATATTTCTATAACCTAAGTTCTTTTAAAAAATTAGAAAAACAAAAGTATGAAAAAATAGCAAAAAGGAAGGATAGAGTAGGGCCATCATATTCATAAAACACAGTAGGCACAGTGCCTAGGGCCTGCAATACTTTTAGGGGATCCATAAAATATTTTAATTTTTTTAAAACAAGAAAAAATGAACTTTTATGTTTTAACATAACATAATATAATCATATTTATACCAATATAGTCACAAAATATAAATTTTATTTGCTTATGTTTTATGAAGAAAGGGACCAATGAAAGTCACAATTCATCCCTGGGTTTGGGCTACCCTTGCAGTGGGAAATCAGGGTAATGCTATTACCTGTCAAGTGCACTATTCGGTACTCTATCCTAAAAGTCACAGGATAGAAAGCCTCAAAAATGAACTAGAGATCCCCAAATTACATGGTTTATTGAATCCACTTAAAACATCAGCAAAGCAATGTAGGTTTATACAGCCATGGCAGTGTGGATAGAAGGACCACAGTATCTCCCTCCCTCCTTCTCTCCCTTCCTCATTCTCTCCTTTCCTTCTGAACCACTATCTCACTTTCTCCTGCATCAGCCTTCCCTGCTGTAATATGGCTATAAGAAACAACAATTGAATGTGGTCAAAGTGGCTTAGGAGAATGAAGATGCCAGTAACCAATACACACGTTTATTTTATGGAAGAGATGCAGGGGAAAAATTCCTGAACAGTAGTTAGATTTTCTGTAATTTGCTATGCAATACCGTAGCTTGTTTCTACATACCTCAGATTGACAAGATATGGTGCCAGATGGGTGATACCAATGGGTGACTGATTTAAGGGTGATGTAACTGTCCTAAACATTTGATGCTTCATGAATATTTAATACATGTTAATACTATCTCTTCTTGTCTATGTCTGCATATAAATGATCTACTCATTTTATCTATATCTAACATGTTTCTGGATCTTCTTGTTTACCATCTATGATTCACTTTATAAACATGTTGCTTTATTTTTCTTGTTTTCTATTCTTAAAATAACAAAAACCCAATATATTGATCTGATCTGCTCACAATAAAATTAAATAAGAACTAAAATGTAACTGAAATCACAATTGCAACCATTTTAACAAAAAATGTTTAAACATGAATTTTTAATGATAAAAACAAACAAAACCACAACAAAATCCTCAATCACATTCAGATGATGTAAGTGTACCAACTGAGTATTTTGAAAACTGACAAATAAAAGTAGAGAATCTAGTATTTTTCTATCAATTGTACAAAACTATTACTGAAGGTAACTCAATTGTTGATGGGGAATTCGTTTTTGTAGAATCATCACAGCTAGGAAGAATAATTAAATTAGACTATCATTTTGCAACCCCTAATGAAGTGATGGATATTGGCAATAATCATCAATGATTATTTGCATCACAGATAGAGAGAGGAAGATTGTTTAGCTCCAGATATAACTATGAACCACTATATATAAAGTGATTTTGCCAAAAGCTTGAACTTTGTTGTAATCAAACTTCCAGATGTACCTCTCAATTTCTAAGAAAAAAAAGAACGGGGGCAGAGAGAAATATGCTAATAGGCATTTGGAAATGCAATCAGCATAATCTAGATTGAAATTTTCTAACAACTTACTGGTTGGTTTCTTCAGTAAAATTAAATGTAAAATTTACAGTGATATGGAAGAAGAACAACTTTTAATACAGAATTAGAAACACATCAAATATTATCAATTTATAAATAAAATATGATTTCCAAAATTCACTTAAAAATAATTCTGGAGGTGGGCAAATCACTTGAGGCCAGGAATCTGTGACCAGCCTGGCCAACATGGTAAAACCCTGTCTCTACTAAAAATACACGTGGCACACGTCTGTAGTCCTAGCTACTGGGGAGGCTGAAGCAAGAGAATAATTTGAACCCAGGAGGCAGAGGTTGCAGTGAGCCGAGATCATACCACTGTACTCCAGCCTGGGTGACAGAGTGAGACTTTGTCTCAAAAAGAATAATTATTATATTAATTATATTACTTTTATTATTATATTTTATTATTTATTAAATATAATGTATATCATATATTTATTATATTTATAATTATTATTCTTATTTTGGATAAGTAGAGGGTGAGGATATAGGTAAAATAAGATTGGCCACAAGCAGATACCTTTTGAAGTTGAGGACATGTAGATGCATTAATTCTCTGCTTTTGTGTCAATATTAACATTTTCTATAATTAAAAGGAAAAAATTAAAAGAATGGAATCATATTGAACTGCTTATGTCCTTAATAACTATCAACTATCAACTAATATGTAAATAAAATATGAAACTGACTCCTTAGAAAATAGTGATAAAATAATTATAGAACAAATGTGTAAGTTTACATTAAATCACAAACGTATATACCGTCTTCGTTTGTTTTGTGTTGCTATAAAGGAATACCTGAGGGTGGGTAATTTACAAAGAAAAGTTGTTTACTTGGCTCGTGATTCTGATGGTTAAAATGTTCACGATTGGCAACTGCATCTAGTAAGGGCCTCAGGCTGCTTCCACTCTTGGTGGAATGAGAAACGGAGAGGGCATATGCAAAGATCATACTGCAAGGAGGAAACAAGCTGGAGAGAAGAGGGGTTCCAGGCCCTATTTAACAACCGGGCCTCCTGGAAACTAATAGAGTGAGAAGTCACTCATGCCTGAGCAAGAGTATTAATATATTAATAACAGATCCTCCCCCATGAACCAAATGCCTGCCAATCGGCCCTCCTTATCAATACCACCAGAGTGGGGATAAATATCAATATGAGATTTCGTGGGACAAACAAACAATATCCAAACCCTAATATGGTGTTTTTAAATAACAGAAAGAAAAGACTTGAGCTACTTATTCATCTTCAGAATTTAAAAGTAGAACAAACATATCCAAAGAAAAGCAGAATAATGAGCTAATAAAGACGAAAGCAGAAATATTTGAATTAGATTGCAGAAAGATAATGCAACCAATACTTACATTCAAAGAAGGACATGAATAATTGTATAGACCCTTTAAAGCCTGGTAGAAACAAGTGAATTAGAATGAGAAATGAAATATGGTGACAATAAATACATGAATTAAAAGTTCTAAATTATTTTAAATTCATATTACATATGAAAATATTAACAAAAAATCTTAGTGCTTCTGAAACAAATCTATAATCACATTGCAAGAATGAAAGTCCAGATCAACTTTAAGAACTATATTGATACATCTTATTAATGTATTAACAAAATCCACAGAGGAATAAGAGATTTCTTACATCACATCCTTCTAAAAACTGGAAAAATATTATTTCATGATTATAATTCTATTTCAAATCAATAACTAGATTTTGCTTATTTTATGGTTCTTGCTTTTCTGTCTTAGCCTCAGTTCCTATTTTCATGATGTTACTTGTATTTATCTCTTCCGTAAAAAAAAAAATTACTTTAATAATTACTTATTCCCAGCTTCATTCTGCTTCTATTCATTAATGACATTAGTCAATAAAGAAAATATATTCAAGTTGTTTTCCATTTCCTTTAGAATGAAGTCCAAACTCCTTAGAATTATTAAACTCATATGTTTTTCATTTATTCATCAAATATATATGTATCTATTTTGTTTTTGGCCCTCATTTGCCTTAAGTTTGGTTTCTTGATTCTTTATTTCTAATACCAAAAGTAAAACCAGAAAAACAGAAATCTTCTCATGCCATGAATAATGTAAATGCATATCATCCCCTCCAAATTCTATTCTGTTTTATTGTTTTCATTACAGTCCTTATAATCATCTAACGTATATTATAGCATTATTAGTTTATTGACTGTCTTATTCCATAGAAGGTAAGCTTTGTAAGATAAGGAAATTTATGGTCTTTCTTGTAGAATTTCAGGAACCAAGAAAAATGTCTGACACATACAGAAACTCAACTAAGAGTTTAATAATTTCAATGGATAAATCATAGGCAGACGATGGTATAGCCAAAATCCATTGGATATGATTATGTTAATAAAATTATCATTGCTCAAATATCAAAAATGTATTATAATTTAATATTGTGCTAGAAAAATCACATGTTCAGGTATTGCTATTAAAAAATTACAACACAGAAAACCATGCATAAAAAACAGCTGAAGGAAAAAATCGTAATGGGCTTATATTAGTGTTAACATGTTAACAATATTCTTACATAAGTGATGAAATAATTGGTAACATTCTCTTTGCTTTTCCTATTTCTTAAATTTTCTTTGAAATGTACAAACTGTATAATATTAAAAAATATGACATATTATATACTTAAAAAATAACCATAATTTACGTCTCATTTAAAATTAAATATTTATTATCTTTAAACTCTGATTCTTTGTTATGTAAGATGTACAGATAAAGCAAGTTTTATAGACCATATGCACAATGAAAGAAACCAAAGAACATAAATGTTATAAAAATTGACAATTAAGCATAAACAACTTTATGTCTTAAAGTAAATAAACATTAAGTAATGTCCAAAAACCAAGGAAACATTTTATTACTTTGTATAATGCAGAAATTTCTCTATTAAGGATTACTACCTTACTACCAATTTAAATAGCCAATTTTATTATTCTCTTATAGTAAAAAGTAATTCTCTAAAGACAAAAATGTTTTAAAACTATCAAGTTATGGTAACGGAACATCTGTGCAAAATTCATTATGATTATTTTCATATAAATTTTAAAATTAAGATTTCCCAAAACCCAAATTAGCTGAAAAATCATCCATATTTGGTCTGCTTTAAAGATATTCAAGGATAGCATCCTGAAAATCCTAGTTAGTTTAAATGCAACCATTAAGGGAAGTAACAAATTGCAAGTGTGACAAAAAATATATGCAACCATATACACTTTCTGCTCCAGGTAAACTTGTTATTTTTAAAAATTATTTATTTATTTATTTATTTATTTATTTATTCTTGAGACCGAGTTTTGCTCTTGCTTCCCAGGCTGGAGTGCAATGGCACAATCTCAGCTCACTGCAACCTCTGCCTCTAGGGTTCAAGGGATTCTCCTGCCTCAGCTTCCCAAGTAGCTGGGATTACAGGCACACACCACTACACCCGGCTAATTTTGTATTTTCAGTAGAGACACGGTTTCACCATGTTGGTCAGGATGGTCTCGAATTTCTGACCTCAGGTGTTCAGCCTGCCTCAGCCTCCCAAAGTGCTGAGAATACAGGCATGAGCCACCACACCTGGCCTAAACATTTTATTTTTAACCTACATGAATACTCTTTCATTGGCATAAAAACTAAAATTATATTAGTGAGTTTTTGTTCAGGATTTTAAACTTATTTATGCATTCCTTTCTGAAACATTTCTGAATGTTGTCTCTTTGCCTAGAATGTGGCAATTTCAGAAGGTGTGGGCGGAAACAGCCCCTCTGAGAGGGTTATATTTGAGTAGTAACCTGTATGACACGCTAATTAGCATACACTTACTTTAAATGAATTATTTAATTTGTTTTCAATACTTAATCATAAACTTTTAGAACATACCATCTAATGCTATTCCTTTATCCGGCACACAGAAATTAAATGTAACATGTTAGATAAACAAGATTGCTTCATGGTAATCAAGAAAGTTGGCAATTTTTTAAACGGAAGAAATATTTTTTCAATAATTAAATTCTCAACCATATTTTGTGTTCCCTGAAAACATACAATTGTCATATTTCTTTGTATCCTATATACAACACAGTACAGAGCTGTATGCTATAGTATTGAAAGCCACTGATTTTAAAAATCAAGGAAACTTGGATTTAAATCTAACTCTTGCCCCTTGTGTATGTAACCTTGGAAAGATTTTTAACTAATTCTAAGTCTCAGTTGTTTTCATCTGAAAAATAAGGATTAACCCCCCTAGCAGTTTGTTGTAAGGTTTAATTATAATTATGTTCTCAAAAGTATTTCTATTATGTTTAATGAATAACTTCTATATTACTTTAATAAATATGCAATAAAAACTTAATAACAGATTATCACCAGAACTAGATTGATATTATATAGTCTATAAAATACATTAAAATCAGCAATATAAATCATATTCCAATAATATATTAAGTTTTTAGTTACAAGAATAGCATTAGAAACACATTTGTTAAGAAATAAATCAGGTTATAAATACATAGGATACATTTAAGACTTATGAGTGGATTTTTATTTGAAATACAATACCTACAAATATATCCAAATTCTAATCTATAAATTAAAAGTGGGAAAATGGTCATTTTTAATGTGATATATAAATGAAAAGGGACAGAAAACAAAGTACAAATTATTAATGTGACTTTTGCAAAGTAGCCCAGAGCCCTTGTAAATACAGCCTTCATTTATACTGTTGCTTCCTATTTGGATGATCCTTTACTGTGTACATCTTCAAATATCAGGAGCAATTTTTTCTTAGGAGCATTCAGAACTCATATAATAAATTATAGCTCCATCATAAGGATTTGATGTCAATTTCTGTCTCTGTTAAAATGAATAATCTTAATATTTTTCCAAATACTGAATACATCAGAATATGACTTAAAATTGAGAAAAAAAATATATATGTACATACATAATCTTAGTTTTCCCCTACAGGAAATTACAATAGGTCAGGAGCATTCATGTTTTATAAATGATTAAGACACTGGATTTTAAAGATGGAGCAAGTTGTTCCTTTGGTCAAACAGTTCATTCTAATGCTAAATCTGCTATTGGTTAAGCTATTTTTTAAATCAATTCTAGTTTCAACAGCTTATCTCCTTTGGAAGCTAATCATCATAGTGTTTAACATTAGCTTTTTACAATTTTTACTGGATCTAAAAGCAAAAGCTGCCAAAAAAAATTCTTTACATTTAAGACAAGTGCCCTAAATATAAACTTTGAAACTGATCCACTCTCTATGCCAATTTAACCAATTTATGTACTCATATACTCACAAAGTCATCTAATTCTGATCTTCTTTATCCCTCGTAACGTTTTCCTGTCTGATAATGCAGTCTACCTACTTTACAGAGTTTTGTGATGGGCTTTAGTCAAAATTGTAACCTAAACTTATCTGACATAAGTCACATATCTCTAATAATTACTGTTTTACATTGACTATAACTCTGATAGCAAATTAAGAGACAGCATTTTACAAACAATTTAATAAAAAATTTACTCAAATATTAAATATTTTTAAGCAAAAATGAACATTTTCTTTTGAAGCTGTCATCATCAAGGAAAATGTTAGAACTATTTTACCCTACTATGGCTTCAAGATGATAATCACCTACTGAAGGTAAACTCCCTGAAGGCAAAAGTTTTTCCCTCTGTTTTCTGTTTCTGTAATGTTACAGCCCATATCTTCAAGAACTCTCATTCACAAATAGGGATTGATTCAAAAGGGGTATGTCAGGGATGTCTAATACATTTTTGGTGAAAATATAAAGGTCATTCAAAACTAATTGTAATACCATTTCTCCTTAAAAGTGAGCTAAGTAATATAAAAGGCAGGTACTGCTGAACTGAAATGATAAATTAATCCAGAAGAAAGCATAAGTGTGATATTACGGATCTAGTTTGAATAAACTGATTTGCTCATTGTTTTTTGCTAAAATCAAGACTGAAAATCTCAGTAATTTTGAAGGGCCCCTATCTTCTAACTTGAAGTAAGATCCTTACACATAGTTATCTCAAAGCTGACAGTTATTGTGTAGAGCCCTGACCAAAAGTTAGCATTCAATTAAATAATTATTTTCAGATATATTATAGGAAGGCATACATTTATGGGAAAAGAAAAGAAGTATATATTATAAAAACAGTACAACATACCCTAATGTAAAAATAATCATTAATTCACAATAAACTGTTTTTAAAAGTTAGAAAATTCCCTGTCTTCTCTAGTTATGGATTCCCCCATTTTATGTAATTTCATGAAACAAGTAATTTCAAACCTTTAAATTAAACTTTCTCGTTAAAATTCACTTTTGAGCTTTCCACATCCATGTCCTGATAATGGGAGTAAAACTGGTCACAGTAAGCTAAAGAAGGAGAATCCGCTTAAATATGAGACTGTTCTGTGCCACCCTCTGATCTTGCAGAGGTTAGGGAATGGTGGTTGAGAAAATAAATGATTCTTTCCCAGACTTATTTGGAAATAAGTAGCTATATAAAGAAGAAGGTATGTAAAAGGATATTTAGTCCTTTAGTTATATAAGGAATCTTTGTATTCACCTGTATTAATGAGGGACTACATTCTGCATTAACATTCCTAATTAAGACAACTCCTTCATGGTTATTCAAGGTAGACCTCTGTTGTCCACCTAAGGTTTAGACTCTGGTTTTATAGGGAGGGAAACATCTTCTCTGATTTGTTCCAAAAATAAACTCTCTCTGCAAACAAAATTTTTGTCTCCCCATGGGGTGAAGCCACAGGATAGTCGTATTAGAACCCACCATGGAAACCTAGATATTTGCCTAAGGTATACGCACATATTGGAAGTAACAAGAGAATGATTTCCAAATTTGCTTCTCTTTGTTGCACTTGTTGAAGGAATGTATTTACGGTACTTTTTATGAAGGGTGCATATGTGATGAACAATAAGAGAACCAATTCTAGGGCTGAAAATTACTAATACGCCCTTTTTCTGTAGTTTCTTCATGTTGTATAATGATTGCCATCCTGCAGCCACAGAAATCTAGAAACTAACATGCTTCTGAGTGCACTGGGTTGTTTCTCTACTTATTTGTTCACTGGTCCTCAACTCTGGCTCTAAATTAGAATCATCATGGAGAATCTTTAAGATACCAATGCCGGGATCCTACATTTAGTGGTTTAGATTCAATTTTTCCAAGATGAGACCCAAACTTTGTGTTTTGAAAAGTTATTCTAGTGGGTAGCCAAAGTTTACTGGTTTAAGTGATGTGATTATAAGAAGTTAATATAGGCCGGGCGCGGTGGCTCAAGCCTGTAATCCAGCACTTTGGGAGGCCGAGACGGGCGGATCACGAGGTCAGGAGATCAAGACCATCCTGCCTAACACGGTGAAACCCGTCTCTACTAAAAATACAAAAACTAGCCGGGCGAGGTGGCGGGCGCCTGTAGTCCCAGCTACTCGGAGGATGAGGCAGGAGAATGGCGTAAACCCGGGAGGCGGAGCTTGCAGTGAGCTGAGATCCGGCCACTGCACTCCAGTCCGGGCAACAGAGCGAGACTCCGCCTCAAAAAAAAAAAAAAAAAAAAAAAAAAAAAAAAAAAGAAGTTAATATAGACAGTACATAGATACACATACACACATACATACACACACACACACACACACACCCCTATATATTTAACAATGCTATAAGAACATTAGCAGAGGGAGATCATTACTTCATACATTTCTTAGAGTCCACTTATTATTTGGAACCCTGAAATTAACTTTACAACACAGAATTTATCAGAGACAGATTCCCTTAGCCTATGATCTATTTTCAGAATAGAGTATAGCTTCTTGTTATTTTGTGTGGTTTTGTTTTTGATAGTAACACAGATCTAATATGTGACTAAAACTGTACATAAGACAGTTTCAAATATATTTTAAATTGTTTTGTTATATATAAATCGATGTGTTCTTTCCAAATCTTCTGTCTTTTGCTCACATCTATGAGAAACATTGTTTTAAAAGTAAAAAAATTGATAGCAGAACAATTGCATTTAAATATACTCATTGTAGAATAATTGCTATGAAACAAGTTTTCACCTTTTGAATGAAATTCCAATATGAAGATTATTCATTACTCATTTGCTTTCTAAAATAGGTATTTGTATGCCATCAAAATTGTAGTGTATAATAAATATTGATTGTATTGTCCTCTTTCTAAGCAGTGTTTTTAAAATAAGGAAAGCCACACCTACACATATGTCCTCTAAATAGAATATACTGGAAATTTAATATTTAAGGACTTATTTAGTCATATATCAATGTTTCAAATAAAGTCTCTTTCAGATAAATATTTTTTTCTAGTGACCGTCTTAGACTGGGTGACTGCTAAAAAGAAAAAAAACGAGAACAGAATGGAAGACATCTCTGTATGACATGAGCGTCAAAGGGGAGATTATCACACAAATAGCTGTGAGAATCTGAAAAGACCACAGATAGGGCAAATAAAGGAGAGAATACAATATCACAACTAATTATTAGTTAACTAATTATTAGGAAAGAAAATCAGGTTACGTTCACTTAGACTTTGACTTAAAAGAAAATTGGGATTTTGAAAAAAAGCACATAAGTGATTTTATTTTATCTTTTCTCTTTCTGACAGAACAGTGGCACTAAAACTAATAGAAATTTAAAACACCTTCATTTGAAGAAAAGATGGATTCAAATGTGAGAAATTAAAATAGTAATAATGTTTAATTTTCAGTTGACAGTTTTACTTTCAAATTTCTAAACAATGTTTCACTCCACCCATATGGATTAAAGACTTTTGTTAAAAGAACACAGTAAAATTTATATTTTCACAATATGGCCATTGGAGAACAAAGTCCTGAGAAAGAAATCTGTGGGATGGTAGTGGGGGTTGGAGGAACTCTCATCAGACAAAAACTAAACAAAATAAAAGCATAAAGACAGAGAAGTGGATAAAATGTGTAGATAAAAGCCAACGAAGTTGGTCTCTCTCTCCCTCTCTTTCTCTCTCTCTCTCTCCACACACACACACACACACACACAGAGAGAGAGAGATAGAGAGAGGGAGCTTCATCTGTCTGCCACCATGAAAGGCCACAAGTGTGAGTAGTAGATGGTAACGTAGCTTAGGGAGCCAAGGAATGCTCACGCACACATGCTTGTTCTGCTCTCCAGCTATGGAGATCACCCATGCAGCTGAGACCCTAGAAATACAAACACTCAGTCATTCTTTTATAAGGTATTTGTTGAACTATTACTAAGAGTAGAAATCTGGTGAGCAATGATGATATAGCAGAAAAACAAACAAACAAAAACCTCCTGGTTTCTATCCTCATGAAGATTTAAGACCCTAAAGGACCTTAGAACATCCACATGTTGGAATTTCCGTGGAAAGTGACTGGTGTTACAGCTACAGAAACGTGTATAATCTTGCAATACACAGATTTACAATGATACTAATTTGACTTATCTTCACAGGAGGTAAAGTTTGCCTTAAATTGGTTATACTTAATAGTGGCCCTAAAGAGAGCACAACACAGGAATGTATGGCATCAATGTGGATTAAAAGACACTTAGGAAGCAGATGGCAATGTTTTTGGAACCTACAGAACTTTTGTGTGGATGCTTGGAAAGGAGGCAAGGGAGGTGCTTTTGTAAAAGTAATTCAATAATAAAAAAGAAATTTTAGAAAGGCAATGAGGAAAAACAGAGATAGTTAATAGAAGCAGCAAAAGATAGACAGTCTCTCAGTGTTTTAAAAAATCATTCAATAATAAGAAGTTTTAGAAAGGCAATGAGGAAAAACAAGAGTTAATAGGGGCAGTAAAAGATAGGCAAAGTCTTGAAGTCAGATGGTGAGAGAATTACCTTCCTAAGAGAGGTACGGGGCATGTAGCCACGGACGTACAAGATGTTTCAGATCAAGGACAGGACCTGAGGTCCAAATCTAAGGAAAAATGAACAAAGGTTTGTAGGCAGAATCCATAATTTCCAGGATACACTTGATGCTGTCTTCTAAAATAGTCTACTATTACCATCCAATGAAAGGCAACAAAGCAAATGTTTACCTTGAAGCTAAGAAGGGCTGAGACAGATAGATCAAGATCCACTTTCTCTATGGAATGCTAAAAGTATAATTTATCATGTTTGTTGATAGAAGCATTAAAAATCTGTAAAAGCATGTGCTGTTTGGAATTTGTGACAAGCTAAAAATAAAGCTTAATTCAGAAATTTAATCCTAAAATTTTTAAAAAATAAGCCTGTGTGCATTTTATACTATGTATTCTTTCCTACTTTAAGAAAGAAAAACATCTGTGTATGGGAGTAGAACCATTTTGGAGGGACTGGAAGTACATTATGTAAGAGGAATTCTATAAAGAGATTCAGGGACATTCTCTTTATAGTGATTACAATTCTTTCAAAAATCATTTAAGAAACACAGATACTCATTTTAACAGACATGAATTTTCTATATCTATACGTGTATAGGAAATTTTGAAAAATAGAAATAACAAGTAGTCAGCATTTTTAAAGCATGACATTCATATATGTGTATATATATATATATATATATATGCATGTGTGCATATATAAAAACAACTAAATTGGTCTTAAAATTCCTTATCCATTAACGTTTCCTTATTCTACAATGAGAAAACTTCTTTGAGGAAGGATGATTTGAAACCACAGTTGTATAGTTTAGTTGACTTATTTCACAAGGATTAAATCAAAAGAAAATATTTGTCATTTAGTGGTACTTTCAATTTGCCCTGAACTGGACTAATCATAGCTTTAAAAACCTTCTGGATACTTTTTCCTGTACTTTTCATCAGCTAAATATCGACAAAGCAAACTAAAAGATGTAATCTTGTCATCATTGTCTATAAAAATACATTTTCAAATTCACTGTGTATGTATTCACAATTTTATGTATTCACAAAGAAAATGATAGAAAACAAGTGCTTATCAAATGTAATTGCTTCCATGTGATTTCTTCATACATAATGGTAAGTAAACACAGTAAGGTCAATATTAGGTCAACATCAGCTATCAGCTTTAAGGCATTCTGTGACCATTTTTCTGGCCATTAATTTAGACCCACTGTGCTCATCAGCCACAGACATAATAATAAAAAATGATTATAACTAAAAACTCCTGTATTATTTTCAATTTTTAGCTTTAAAAAATTTCCTATTTTTTAAAGAAAAAACGCATTTCTTCAATGAGGAATAAATTTAACTCAATGGATTTTGTTGTTTTTGTTGTTCTTTTTAAAAAAACTATCATGGGGAGGGGGGAGGAGGGAGGGATTGCATTGGGGAGGTATACAAGATATAAACGTTATGTACATGTACCCTAGAACTTAAAGTACAATAAAATAAATAAATAAATAAATAAATAAACTAATCTGCAGCTTTATAGTTACATTCACTGAGAGACTTTTAGAATCATAGTTCCAGATTTTTTTCAACATTATTTGAGAATAGCTTCAATTTTCAGGCTTTCTGATAGTTCAGAGAGGCAGAAATTCAAATAGTACCAACAAAACAAAAATAAAAACTGGCCAAGCAAAATCAGTGGCACAGATAACTGGGCAAACTTGAGGCCTAGGAAAGAGGTAAGTACACTGCAGGCTGACTAAGGAGGTGGGAAGAATGATTCATTTGCCTTGGGGATTCACCTTTCTAAAGGAGAAAGTGACTACTTTAATGGTCTCCAGAGTATTTGGGAATTCTTTGCTAGTTCCATCTAGTTAAAACAGACATCATTAGGCACAAAAATGAAGTTTAGATTACAGCAGAATTAGTCTGGCAACTTAGATCAAACAATTTCACAGTTTATAATTTTAAAAGTATTTTATTACATCTTCTTTATACTCCAATTCTGAAAGAAAATGTGAAAAGTAAAAAAATACAAAACATGTTTATTAGTGAATTAGTTGATTTTCCACCTAAAAGCAAAAGGAATTTATCTACTACGTTCTTATTTGGTGTTGTCATCCTTTTCATGAAGTTAATACAAAATGTAACACTGGGCTACAATATAATGACTAAATAATCTACAAATTTTCTTTCAATTCTACCAGTTTATGATCTTTTCATTTTTTATATCATTTCATATCAAATAAAAACAATCTCATGTATAAAATATAAAAGTAGTAAGTTGTTTCACTGTCATGTAATGCCCACAACAGACAGGAATTATGTCTAAAGTTTAATTCATTTTCTTTGTAATGCTTAGCATTGTCTTTCCTAAGAAATAGAAGCAAAATAATAGAGGGATATATTTAAAATAATGTCTCACTTCTTCCTATATTTATATATTTTGAGATCATTCTTAATAACAAAATTTGCAAATTTTACATTTTCTTAAATGATATTTTTATCTCCTACCCTCAAAAACCCAAGTTGTTTTCTTACATTATTCTCATGTGTCACTGTTGAATTTATTAAGATACATACGCCTCTTCTTGAAATAGAAATCTTATCTTTAGTGAGTCATTAAGAATTTAGCACATAACTATGCTTTTTCCTTATTTTCATGATTACACTGCACTTTTTTTCCCTCACTGAACCATAACTTTCTAAAACATAGGTGGTTGTAACTGCTAAGGTTCTATGAGAAATAAGCACTCAACACTTAAGCACTTAAGGAAGTTTACCGACTATTCTAACATTGCATGAACCAACAAAATCTCCAGTCGGAAGAAAACAACAGTTGAGCTTAGAGAAAGTCTTCATGCCACCTTTAAAATGAAATGTTTTAAGTGTACATCTGATACTCTGACTGGAAAATAGGGGAGCTAAATATCACTCTTCAAATGTAAAGGTACAGTAACCTATCACATTGTTTAATGAAATTCATTAACTAAATTATTCAGAAGTTTCTTTAAGTGCTGAAATATACTGACAGAACATCAATGAAATTCCACAATATAATGTAAGTCTGCATCTCAAAGTATAACTTAAACTTCATTTCTGCCTAATAATTGAGAATGGTCCACATTTGTATAAGCATAAAAACCCATATTTCTAATTGGTTTATAATACTGTCACTACATACTTTTTTAGGTCCTTTAAAGAAATTGAATCAATAATTAATAACCTTCCAAAATAGAGAGCCCCAGGCACAGAAGGGTTCATTGGTGAATTCTAAAAGTGAACTTTTAAGGAAGAAACTGTACCGGTTCTATACAATCTATTTCAGAAGATAGAAGCAAAGGCAATACTTTCTAACTCATTCTGTGAGGCCAGCAAAACTCTGATACCAAAACCAGATGAAGATATTACAGGAAAAGTATAAACTAATATCTCTCATGAACATAGATGTAAAAATCCCCCACAAAATATTAAAAAATTAAATCCAACAATGTATAAAAGTAATTATGCACACAACCAAGTGAGATTTATCCCAGATATGTAGGACTGGTTCAATGTTTCAAATCAATTAAGATAATCCATCATGTCAACAGGCTTAAGAAGAAAAATAATGATGAATTCAATACATGTGGAAAAAGTATTTGACAAAATCCAATGCCCATTCATGATAAAAAAAAAACAATTTAGTAAACTGGGAATAAGGGGAAATGTCCCGAACTTGATAAAGAATATCTACAAAAAACCTACAGCTAGTATACTTAATGGTAAGAAACGCAAGCATTCCCACTAAGATCAGAAACAAGGCAAGGATGCTACTCTCACCTTCTCAATATCATGCTGGAAATGTCTAATATAATAAAACAACAATTCAAAAATAAAATAAAAGATATACAAATTGAGAAAGAAGAAATAAACCAGTATTTATTTGCAGAGGACATAATAATCTATGTAGATAATCCAAAAGAACTGACAAAAAAAAAAAAAAAAAAACATCCTGGAACTAATTAACAATGATAGCAAGGTTGTAGGATACAAAGTTGATATACAAAAACCAATAGTTTTCTTACACATGAACAATGAGCAGAATTTGAAAATAAAAAATATCACTTACATTAGTACCCTCCAGAATAAAATACTTATGGATAAATCTAACAAAATTACATATAAGATCCATATGAAAAAAACTATAAATCTTTGACAAAAGAAACCAAAGAAGAACTAAGTAAATGGAGGGATATTCCACATTAATAAATAAGATGCTTCAATATTGTCTAGATGTCAGTTTTTCCCAACTTGATGTACAGATCCAATGAAATCACAGTAGAAATCCCAGTAAGTTTGTGTGGGGGAAGTGGGGAGGGGATTGAAAAACTGATTCTTAAAGTTTATATGGAGAGGCAAAAGACCTCGAATAGCCAACTCAATATTAAAGAAGAACAGCCGGGCGCGGTGGCTCAAGCCTGTAATCCCAGCAGTTTGGGAGGCCGAGGCGGGCAGATCACGAGGTCAGGAGGTCGAGACCATCCTGGCTAACACAGTGAAACCCCGTCTCCACTTAAAAAATACAAAAAATTAGCCGGGCGAGATGGTGGGCGCCTGTAGTCCCAGCTACTCGGGAGGCTGAGGCAGGAGAATGGCGTGAACCCGGGAGGCGGAGCTTGCAGTGAGCTGAGATCCGGCCACTGCACTCCAGCCTGGGCGACAGAGCCAGACTCCGTCTCAAAAAAAAAAAAAAGAAAAGAAAAAGAAAAAAAGAAGAACAAAGTTTGAGAACTGGCACTATTGGACTTCAAGACTTACTATAAAGTTACATTGTGTGGTACTCAGAAACAAAAAATTCACACATTTTAAATTGCACACTTCTGAGGAACATGGTAAAATATGGTGCTATCCTGCACCATCCCACCTGAGACATGAATCATTCCATTGTCCAGTATATCCATGCTGAATATAATACCTCCATACTAGTTATTCAGTAGCCATCTCGATTATCAGATCAACAAATGACAAGAAGGAAGGTGCGTGCAGTACAATGAGATATTCTGAGAATCAAAGAGAGAGAGAGAGCATGCTTGCATTCACATAACTCTTATTTAGTATATTAACTGTTCTATTTTTATTAGTTATTGTTATTAATCTCTTACTGTGTCTAATTTATTAAATTAAGCTTTCTTGTAGGTAGCTGTATATATAGAAAAAAATGATGGTATATATAGGGTTCAGTACTATCTGCGATTTCAGGCATCCACTTGGAGTCCTGGAACATATCTCTGGGGATGAAGGGGGACTAATCTACACATTTCTCTATTTTTAGTTGCCTCAGATAAGATTCCTTGTCCTAGGTTTTGTTTCTGAGATGTGACTCCTAAAATAGGCCTACTCAGTGAAGTTCCCAATACAGCTTATCTAGACTCCTCATAATGCAGAGAATTACAAATTGAGAAGAAAATATTTGCAGATAGATGCAACGACATTTAAACAACTGTCCAAATCTCAGCAAGATATATATGAGCTGTATATATGGATACTATATGATTGAGTGGAAGTCTCAGGATTTAGTTAAAACAGTAGTCTTCGCCAAATAATTTTCATTCTTGTCCAGATGGAGAAATATTTGATTATTGATCATGAATCATGACAGAATTAGAAATCAGAAAATATCAAATCCATGTTTCAGAGTGTATAAGTGAGAGTATAAACAGAAAGTAAAGATATTTGGGCAGGAGCTAGTAGGATGGGACAGGAGAGAGAAACATAATCAACTGTAAAGAAAGATAAGAGAAGGTGAATTAGGGAGATTAGAATCTAAAATTGCAAAATTCAGATATTTATTTTGGTGGTCCTTTAATTACGGCCTGGGCAAGATTATCCAGGCTTCAGAGGACTATTAAAGCAAAAGAACTGAGATGTGTCTGAAGACCGTAAAAGGTGAAGATAGATTTGTAAACCATTTGCATCAAGGTACATCCAGGTGAAAATTCTGAGAGTTACTGATAGGGCCAAGAAGAGGACTGTATTAGTCAAGGTTCTCTAGAGGAACAGAGCTAAAATAGGAGATATGTATATATGTACGTGTATATATGAAAGGGAGTTTATTAAGGAGAATTGACTCACATGATCATGAGGTGAAGTCCCACGATAGGCCATCTGTAAGTTGAAGAGCAAGGAAGCCAGTAGTAGCTCAGTCCCAGACCCAAAACCTCAAAAGTTAGAAAACTGACAGTGCAGCCTTCAGTCTGTGGCTGAAGGCCTGAGAGCCCTTGGCAAATCACTGATGTTAAGTCCAAGAGTCAAAACTCTGAAGAACTTGTAGTCTGATTTTCGAGGGCAGGAAGCATCTGGCACCAGAGAAAGATGAAAGTTGGGAGACTCAGCAAGTCAGCTCATTCCATCTTCTTCTGACTGCTTTTTCTAGCCAAGCTAGCAGCCTATTGGATGCTGCCCACCCATATTGTGGGTTGGCCTTCCTGACGGTGGGTCTTTCTCTCCCAGTCCACTGACTCAAATGTTAATCTCTTCTGGCAACACCCAGAAACATCCAGCTACACCCAGAAGCAATACTTTGCATCCTTCAATCCAATCAAGTTGACACTTAACCATCACAAGGAGTAACCACTTAATAAGCAATATCAGTAGTATATTTTTAAGTTAATTTATTATTTCACTGATAAGAAGTCTGCCCATAGATCATCTTGCCATTTCAACTCTACTGCCCTATTTTTCTATGTCACTGCATGTTGAATTCTTTCAACCTCAAAAAAAAAAACTGGCCAAAATCCATACATATTAGATTTGTATTAAGTATTCAAGACATTGTACAGGATTGATATTACAACCTGGAAAACTACTTAATGTGTAAAATTCCTGTGTAGACATCTCGTTTTAAAATTTCTTTATCTTAAGATTATTAATTACTGATAATGTAAAAGGAATTTAGGTTTTCATTGAGTTTTGGATCAGCTAAAGTAGAAAATTTTCAAGATTGTTTTTATGAAATATAATTTTGTTGTCATTTTGATTACAAATGTTACAAACATGACGCTTGTCTCATTATTACTAATATGTGCTTTTGTGAGCTAGATACGGTCAATAGTTACTGTATGTCAAGTAATATTATAGATGCTTTATGAACATTCCTCTTAATATTCAAAACATTTCTTGGAAATTAGATATTATTAATTCCATTTTTAGAAGAGTAAATTGAGAGTGAGCAAAGCTAAGTAAACTGCTTGCAGTATTTCATTTCTTTCCTCTGAAAGATCAAATCTTGCTCTTGTTCTCTCAATATCTTTCTGTTCCTTTGTCCTTAGTGTAGGTCCTACACTCCTTTCCTCATATTTTCTTACCTAGAATAGTTTAATGTTCTCCTCTTTCCTTCCCCCATCCCCCACCAGTATTCTCCTCAATCTCAAGCTTTTATTTTCTAGATCTGAGGAAGCATTTTGGGTTAGGTAATTTCTTCACAAAGTTTGTTCTCTGATTAAGTGTGCCTTGATTTTTTCTATACCCTGGAGTATCTACTTAGCTTACTTACCTTAATGTCTATGAGGCAATAAGTATAATGCAATGTTTTTGAAAATATTCAAGTTCATCTCAAATTAATTTAAAGCCTGTGATTTGAAAAGTTATGTCTATGTCTGTGTATGTTGTTATTGGTAAGTCTTGAGTTTGTGTATACCTTTAAAAATTCATTTCTAATGATTACCAGTACTATGAAGGATATGCTTAAAACAGTTAATTAACTTAGCTAATAAGATCAGTGAAGTGGTAAATTAACCAGCCACAGATGACATACTTGATACCTACTCTCCAGAGAAAAAAAGTTATTTCCTAAAAAACATGTCAGCTTTAACATAGTCTCATGCAATAGAATTTAGAGAGTATAAAGCTGAGGCCTATCATTCAGATGTTGCAGATGGCTCTCAAGGCAAGGCTTAAAATATTATCAGGTATAATTTAATATTGTTTCAATGCATAGAAAATATACACAAACTCTAACCCATGACTGCTCAAGTTCCATTAGAAAAAGCACAATATTTCTCAATAATTACTATGCAATACTCAGCAAGTCATTAAGTACAAAGTAATAAAAATAAATATGCTCTCTTTTTAAAGTTTATGAAGAAAGCTCTTATTTGCCTGGAAAATCTTAAAATTGATAGAGAAAAACAAAGGAAATCCTGCACATATTCTTCCTCCCTCTGTCTGTCTCCTTCTGTCTGTTTCTCTCTCTCTGTATGTGTCTCTCTGCATCATTGCAAACAATCAACACACCTCACTGAAATTCAGCCAGTACTTCTCTGGAGTTGTACCACCCAAAATTCATTTTAAAAAGCTCTTGACTGAATATGCCATTAATCACCTTAACTAAATAAGCCTGTATTGAAATGTCCCTACTTGTGCAAGTGTGCTAAGCACTAGAGGATCACATGGAAATTATATGTTGCAATTCAGTTCTAAAACAAGAAACAAAAGATCACATATTTATAATTACAATAACTGATTTAAAAGTGAATCAAGGTATTTTGAAAGCAAGTTGGGAAATTGATAGCATTGAGTTATTTGCTTTGTATTTCAGATATTTTAATTTGTGTGCACTTTACTTGTGTATGATTAGGCAGAGCTTCATTCTTTCTGTTTTATTTGCACCTATTCTTTTTATGCCATGTAAGTGAACTTACTAAAAGTAAGTGAAATATTTAATTGTCAAGCTCTATGTTTCTCAACCAGAAGAAGGAACTGTCAATAATGTATTTTGAGAGTCATAGAAATTGTTTTTAAAAAAGAAAGTAACAATTTTCAGTCCCCAAACAGCAGGCATGGGGTACTCCTGTTGGTGTTACCATTCTGAATAGTGTGACTGAGTTCACTGAAATGAGTTCAGTGCACCTCAACTTTGACATATTAGGCTTTGGTATACTTTGACTTCCCCTTAGCTTTTAACTCACTTGCAGGATTTAAACAATCCTTTTGTCTAACTTACTGGCATTAATGTAACATCCTAAAGAGTGATTTGTCATATTTGCACAGAACTTAAAGCAAATAATCCAAATCTTTAGTCTAGTTTAGTTAACATTAAAATAACCCAAAGTTATAGTACTATAGAAACATATCTGCAGAAAACAAACTTATTTTAACCTAATTAAAAGCTCATTTTAATAAAAAATATTTTACATAAAAATTCATTTTTTGTAGGACTTCATAGGGCATTAAGTTTGAGTTGGAATTTTTCTGAATAAAATTTGATTATCTAAAGTAAATAATCTTAAAAATCTTGCTTAAGCAAATTTGCTTTTTCTAAATTTGAAAATATTGCACATGTTGCCTGTTGTGTTCCTATTGTCTGGTGAAAGAGCTAAAGATTAAAATTGAATGTTGAAACCTTAATATTAAATTTCGTTACTCACTTGATTTCCACATAGAAATTATTTAAAAACAATAAATTGATATTTAATATTTGTACTTTCTTTTAAATACTAAAAATAGACTTAAATTTCCCTTACTGTGCTATAAGCTAAATATAGGAAATAAAGAGTTTTAGATAAAAAACATTAAAATAAAGAGAAGTCTTTGTTATTTCCTTTAAATATTTTTAGGATTCCAGGAGACTCCAGGCTTTCCTATAGTGACTTACTTTTTACAAATAGCACTATCTATTATTAGCTATACAATGTGAAATTTGTTGTTCTGGTGTTTCTTACTAAATCCATTAATTATAATGATTTTTTACAGAAGACAGAAAATTCTGACTTCTGTATTTAAAAAAAAGAAGTTATATGTACCTTCTGTAAAATCTGAAGAAAATAATATGACAGGCCAGGCGCGGTGGCTCACGCCTGTAATCCCAGCACTTTGGGAGGCCAAGGAGGGTGGATTATGAGGTCTGGAGATCTAGACCAGTCTGGCCAACATGGCAAAATCCCATCTCTACTGAAAATACAAAAATTAGCCAGGCATGGTGTCAGGCACCTACAATCCCAGCTACTCGTGAGGCTGAGGCAGGAGAATCACTTTAACCTGAGAGGCGGAGGTTGCAGTGAGCCATGATCATGCCATTGCACACCAGCCTGGAGGACAAGAGCGAGACTTCATCTCAAAAAAAAAAAAAAAAGAGAAAAGAAAGGAAAAGACAAATCAAATAAATACTGTATTTCCATTAAAAAATTAACTTCTAAGAGAAGTGTATAACATAATAAGCATGAAAAATGAGTTTTAATACATGTCAAAAGTGAAAATAAACTTAAAATTGTAGAAATATATTCCTTAAGGAAAGACAACCCCTATTCTGATGATTATTATAAAACAACAGAGGAGGAGAGGGATAGGAAGGGTAGTGTTAGAAACTTTCTGAAATTATCCATTCATTGTATATTTGAAGTTACTTGATGTCCTTAAACATTTACAGTTACCAATCTTGTGAACTGCTTTTTGAAATGCAATGAGCTTAATTTACCTCTTGCTCTGTGGAATATATAACTGAACACAATAATCAAAATACAATAAAATTTAAGTTACTAGTTTGTTATATTACAGAAAACATGGTTCAATATTTAAGCATTGTTCTTGATTCATACTTAAAGCCCTTGCTTTGACATTTGATTAAAATTAATCCTGAGTCCACTAATACTGTAATAACATTTAGTGTCAATCATTTAGAAATTGTTCTGTGTCATAAGGGAGAAAAGCTATTATCAGGCCTAAGAATTAGTAAAAGTGCCAGGCAGGTAGATAACCCGTCATACAGCTGTTAATACTGATTAATCTCTGAAGCACCATCTCTTTCATAAATGAAGAAGAAATATAAAGGCCAATGAGACTAGCAAACAATCAATGGCTATGTAAGAGCAGTCTGGTTAATCCATATTTCACTGACGTTACCTTATGAACAAGTTTAAAATATTATTTTGCTATGTAAGTGTTTGTTATACTGCTTTACTATACATGGGACACCAATTCATTGCAGAAAATGTGTAGTGGTAAAGGTCATCATAAAAGAAGAAAGAGAGGGATGGAAGGAATGAAGGAATAAAGGAAGGAAGTAAGGGGAAGAAGGAAGGACAAAAGAGAAGAAAGAAGGAAGGAAGAGGCGAAGAAGGCAAGAAGAAGCAAAGAAATAAAAATTCTAAGAAAAAAGAAAATTAAAAAATTATCCTACTTGCTGGAATATTAGTTTTTGTTATTTGAGACTGAAATAGATTAAATAGATGATAGATTGATAGATAGATAGGTAAATAGATACATGTATACATAATGTTAAAGAAAATAATCTCTTTTTCAGTTGGAAGTTCTTTGTGATTATCTTTTCTTGTTGATACATTCTAAACTCTAACATCCTATTTAATTTCTGAGTGGCATTCGATCACATCTATATACCATTAATTCTTCAACTATTAAGAGCAACATTTAAGAACTATATTTAAACTCATTTTAGTTTTCTACAAGTTTAAACACTTTCCTTGAAGCTTTTATGTGATGCCTTTCGAACAGTTCCAGGAAAGTGAGTCAGAAGCACCAGTCCAATGCAGCTCTCTGAGGAGAATATAGGAAAAAAGAAAAGGTGAGGAAGACTAACTGCTGTCAAGCTGCCTCTGCAGTGTTGGAGAAGCCCAAATGGTGTTTTTAAAATAGTTTTTTTTCAAATTTGGTGGTTGGCTCCAGAATTTAAATTTAAAACTCTGGCATGGCATTACAACATAACTAACAAAAATAAAGCCATATGGGAATCCTTGGATTATAAGCCTTCCTGGAAATGATAGAATATACAAGAACATAAGTAAATAGAAAAGAACGCTGCCATTTGTTTCTAATTCCCAAGTTGGTGATAGCATCAGTGCTTCCAGACATTGCTGTATTTGCTCCCAGAACTGGATTTGGTCTTTTCACGTATTCCATGGACACTGTTAAATAAGCCGGTGGAATTCTCAGCAGGCTGCTCTAGGAGAAAGTGCAGTAAATCAAGAGGTAGAAGCCTGGGTTCTGGCCCACCTATGCAATTAAAATCACAAAAATAATACTCTTTTATTAAAATGACTGTAAAAGCATTCACTCAAATGTTAATTTATGTAACCTATGCAATATTCTTGTGAGTTATGAATTGTTTTATGTTCTAAGATAATTTTAGAAATATTAACAAAGCATAAATAAGAAAACCGATTTACCTGGGGTGCCATTTGTTTTACTTTACATCATGCTAGTATAAATGACAAAGGTGAGCAGTGAGAGAAGAGGGGAGAGGAAAATCTGAGAGGGCTGTTGTTCATGGATTATTTCTAAGAGGAAAATTAATAAAGCCTTTTACAATGGCAAAATTTCTACATAATTTCTTAACAGTCCTGTAGGCCAGTGTCTTACATAAACTTTGCTCCACATGCTCCTTTAGAATTCCTTACATGTGTGAAGAGAGAAAAATTCAGAGCCACAGGGCCAGATCTAAGGAGGGCAGCTCAATGTTATTCTGGTTTCCATGTTTACTTTCTTTATGCATTTTTGTTTAAAGAAAGATTTCTTAAACTCAAGGGCATTTAAAATCACCACTTTTCATAAGGCACATTGTAATTTTACTCTTTGATGGTGATTTGGAGAAAACTTACGAGGTTTAAGAAAATTAGTATCCTGGGTCGAATCTAGTTAGGTTTTCACCAAAGTGTGTTTTATGAGTTTCTAAGGATGCAGATATAGTGTGGAGAATGGATATATTTCATTCTTCTTTAGAAGGTTGAATAGAAATCTCATCATGTCAAAGGAAAGGAATTTTCAGTAATACTCTGTAAATTTAAATTATTAGAAACATCTATTAAGGTCGTATGAACATGTGATATTTAATGTTTTAAAAATATGTTTTCCTAACTTCCTATTTTCAATCAAATGATTATATTTCCAAGTCATTAGTTGTCCTGGTTCCCACCAGAGAATTCTCAATCAAGAGGTAAATCTTATTCTTTGAGAAATGTATCATCCAGAAATTATTTAGTACTAAAGAGCTATATCTTAATTACCCTCCCCTGTACTTCTCCAGTACCTTGAAAACATAACTGTATTTTTCTAACTCGAGCATTAATAGGCAAATATCTTGAATTTCTAAATGCTTCACACTCTGACATCCTGAATGAAGAGCTTAGGTAAGCCAGTTTTTTTTTCAAAATCCCAGAAGGAAGAAAAATCATACTAGTATACTGCAACTACTCTGAGAACTTAATTAAAAGTAACACAATTACTTTATTATGTGACGTTAATAAAAAATTTGCTAGAAGCTCTTCGGCAAACTTAAGCTTTAAGTAAATAATTACTTGAATCAACATTTTTATTACATTAAGTCATTTATAATTATGAATTTGTCTTCTCAGCAATTTTTCAGTAGAATATTAACATACTCATAAATTTTATAAGGATAAAAAGTCCTTTAGCAAATTTTTAATCTATAAAATGTTTCAATTTATAGCTCATAATAATTATAGTCATAATTTATTACTATGAAGTTTGTTCTCAAGAAGCAAAAACAATCACAGGTAAAACCAACAATAACTTTCCCCTCTTTACTAGAAATTTTAAGGGCTGATACTAACTTCAAGTATATTAAACACTTATGAGCCATTAGTTATTATATACAATGTGATTTCCAAAAACAAAAAAGAAAGAAAAAACTGGATTCCTGATCCAGTACTATAGGTCAATGTAGACCGGTTTTTCTCATGCCCTTTTTAAGTCAATCTTATCCATTAGCTTACTAGCTGACTCTATAGCTATAGTCCCAAGTTTTTGGCTGGCCTCTGCAATATCCTCCTCAGTCCCTCCCCAAACTATTAGAAATATGATCATTTGAAAATATTTCACATAGATCAAGGGATAATCTCTTAATTGAAGCAATTTATGTAACAACCAAAGAATAATTATTTGACTAGGTAAAAAAAAAAAAAAAAGCCACCTGTCAAGGTATCTAGATATGCATATTGTTTTGACTATTGGATGGTTAAAAAAAAAAAAAAAACCCAGAAGAAAGGAAGAAGGAAGCAAAAAATTTAAGGTAACAAGAGAAGACCATATCTATTGTGGTTATATGTATATAGGAAGCTATCAATGTCTATGAACGAGAGATTACAGATATTCCTGTTTGTAAGAAAAAACATATTTAATGAGAAAGAAGGAAAAAGTGAAAATTATACAAAGCATAAGATAACTATAAATACTGATTTACCCAGCACTTTGCTAGGAAGTGAACTACATTTTAAAAAATAGCTCTTTGTTCTAAATCTGTCTCCTCATTTTTCTTCATCATCACCTTTTCTGCTGTGTGTGTGTGTGTGTATGTGTGTGTGTGTGTGACAGAGAGAGAGCCATTTCTCTTCATCGTCACCTTTTCTTCTGTGTGTGTGTGTGTGTGTGTATGAGAGAGAGAGAGAGAGAGAGAGAGGAGAGAGATTGTGAAGGAGGTGAGTGAGGATGAAGGTGACATAGAGAGGCATAAAGGGGAAAGGAATATAAGACAGAAACTGCAGGCACTAAACACAACTGGGAATAAAAGAATAATATGAGCCAAAATTGATAGAGCATTGCCATCATAGAAGTGCAGATATTTTAACTCCAAGAATTCAAAATTATGCACACAGTTTTCTTTTTTCCACTTCAGCATCATAACCCATTTTAGCCAGAGTCCTTTTTCAATATCCTCCAGTTCCTTTCCTTTCTTATTTTTTTTTAACTTTTATTGTAAGTTAAGGGTTATATGTGTAGATTTGTTATATAGGTAAGCTCATGCCACAGGGCTTTGTTGTACAAATCTTTTCTTCACCCAGGTCATTTTTTATTTTCCTCTCACTCCTCCCACCCTCCTCCATTAAGTAGACCTCAGTGTCTGTTGTTTCCTTCTTTGTGTAAGTTACTATTTGGCTCCCACTTGTAAGGAGAACATGCAGTATTTAGTTTTCTGTTCCTGCATTAGTTTGCTAAGGATAATGACCTCCAGCTCCATCCATGTTCCCACCAAAGACAAGATCTCATTCTTTTCTATGGCTGCATAGCATTCCATGGTTAATATGAACCTCATTTTCTTTATCCAGTCTACCACTGATGGGCATTTTGGTTGATTCCCTGTCTTCGCTATTGTGAGCAGTGCTGCAATGAACATACACATGCATGAATCTTTATGATAGAATGATACATGAATGATTTATATTCCTTTAGGTATATACTTAGTCTTGGGACTGCTGGGTCGAATGGTTTTTAGGTCTTTGAGGAATTGCCATACTGTTTTCCATAATGGTTGAACTAATTTACACCTCCAAGGAACAGTGTAATTCTTTCCCTTTCTTATCTACAAAGACTTTCCATTATCTAAGATAATCAGATCCAGCCTTCATTCCAAAATTTTCATTTTGTCCAAATCTCCTTTTTAGCAAGTAAAAATAAAGAAGAAACGAACAAAAATTAGTCATTCACCATAGCTAATATCTACAGAATAAAAATGGATTTAAATAATTCCCAAAAGAGTTTGCTAACCCCAAATATTATGTAACGTCTGATGTCTAGTCAGCCTTCCCTCCTCACTCAAAGCTGGCTACTCACACAAATAACTACCCTAGACAGATGAACTCACCTAGACAACGTAGAAGTAGAACAAGGGATTTAGTAAATTACCTTCTCTGATTTGGTTAACATTGAAATAATTTGTATGTAAGTTTATATGTAAATACTAACCTCTTAATAAATGATATTAAAATACAATGTTAGTGTCGGAGATATTGTCTGTAGACTTTTTAATATGTGCTTGGGATGCTTGTGGTTGAGCCACAGGTACTTGGAAATTATAGATCTACAGTCAACAAAGAAAACAAACAGGAGTAAGAAAATTAGAGGAACTACCTAATTTAAATAAAATACTTCTTACAAAGACAAGTAAATTTTTCCTTACTAACTTTATTTATCAGATATACAAGTATACTCATATTTTACCACCTTCACTTGCTGAATTTCATCCATCTGCCTGTTTATCTCTACCTATATCTACCTATTTCTCTCTCTAGTTTCCCACATTTGGATTGAGCAGGACTTCATTTAGATTCCTCTCTGAGGGTGATTTTAAAAGAATTTTTCTGAACAAAGATTGAGCTGACATACAGAGATCACCTGACAACCACATCAGGACTTCACCAAGGCCTACCCAAATAAAAGTTCAGTCAGTAAACAAAGGAAAGGGTGACACCAAACTGGGCTCAACAAATGGATATTTATGTCCAGAGCTAAATGGCCACTCCCAACAAAAACAACCATGGCTCCAAACACAGAGGAGACCAGAAACAGGATTGGCTTGGCTTGAATATATGAAAAAGCTCACAAAACAAAACAAAACAAGAACACTTTGCATTAATTGATGGCTTCTTAAAAACAACCATCTCAGATGGGTTGACTGTTCCAGCCTGACTCCCCTAAGCAGATTATACACCTTGAACACACCAGTCATGTCAGCTCTATGCTTGCTGCCTTCAAAGGGAGTGAAGTGAGCCAGCTAAAAAATTGTCACTTTTCTTAACATAGAGAAAAAGTATTTATAAGAATAGAATACACATGAGTTAGTCACAAGGTCACCATCTGACACAATATCCTTTCTACTTTGGAAATTAGTCTTTAGTTTGAAGCAAACTATAAGTTGAATGGCCAATAACTTGATTACTGTACCAATTGTGTCACATATAAGTAAAACCATTTATTTTCTTCATAACTAAATATGTTAATGAATATATTAATTATCATCTTATTGGTAACCATTCAATTTTTCAGAGCAACATATATATACTTGGTGCCTCGTGCTGTTCCGTTATTCTGTGGAGCCCCTTCCTCTTCCTTGTTTCTGTCCTTCCTGGATTGCTGATATATCCTGTCTGCCTCTTATGTGATGGAAATTAGAGTCCTGCTTAAAAAATACAGATGCTCTGGAATATCAAGCAGTAATTTCAAGCTTTAACACTTCTTGATTAAAATACAGTTTAAAGAGGTATAGAGAGAAAGCTAATGACTGCAAAATGAATGTTAAAATGCATTTTCAATGTCCTATGTTTTACAAGCTTTCATATTCATTATTATGAACAATCTTAAGGACATGTAAAATTAAATTTTCATTCTTATTTTGCATTATAACCATAATTTCCCAATAAATATGTATACTTTAGCAGAGTTGAATACACTAAAATACACTAAAAACTAGATTACTATAAAAATTACAATTTAGACATTGCACATTTAATAAAAAATAACATCTTTGAAAAGTATCCCTTAAGTAAACTTTTCCTACTTTTAGTATTTTCAGCTTTATTTAGGGTGTCTTGGCAAATTGTGTTTTAGAAATACTAATATCAGCCTTTTCATATGTGGAAGGAATATAGAAGCCAAGCCATTCTATCCTTATGATTTTAAGCCTACATTCTGAGAAAATTCTATATATAAAAAAGGAAAGAAAAAGTTTGTCTCTGAAATTTAGTTCATCCAATGCTTTGCTATGCTTTCCATTCTTTTGAAGCTATTTGGGGAGGAACATGTTCATTCCAGAATAATGCATATCCTCATTAATGTTGTCAATGTACTGACATATTCTAAATGTAGATTAATATGGTCATTTTATTATCAACTGATTTCCCTTGTTTAACCTGTGTGTATGTGTGTGTGTGTGTATATATATATATATACACACAGAAATTGGAAGTGGGGTACAGAAACAGCTGGTTTGGTTAAAGGTTGGCATTTGCTTTATTTGAACACAGTTTGAATACTCAACTCTTTCTCTCTCTCTCTCTCTCTCTCTCTATATATATATATACACATATATATATTTGCTTGAAGATGTAGGATATACAAGGGAAACCAATTAATAAATAATAAAATTGATAAAAATATATTAATATATCTATATATTATATATATATATATATATAATATATATATAGCTTGTAAAACATCTTTTCCTCTCCGACCATTATCACCCTCAGTTCTCACTTCCATCATTCTAAGTTACACTCCCAGGTTACCTTGTTATTTATGGTTCTTTCCATGCCAAATAATCCTTCAAAATCTGCCAAAATACATTTTTTTTCTTCACATGATTTTCATTATATAACTTCTCCTTTTCATGGAGCGGGACGACAAACAGATAAATAGCCTGATAATAAACTGATAAACAATTTCCTTTTTTTGATTTCCAAAGCCTCCACAATCAAATTTATCTCCTCAAACACAGACCTTGCTATTTGCTTGTTGCAGAAGCAATTTTAGGAAATGTGGGAAAGCAGAACTTTACAAAATAAATTCTATGGTGTTTGGGAGCCAACACTTACATCCTATGCATATTTATGTCAGTTCGAATGCTTACTTTGGAAGGATCTTTGTGAGAATCAAAAAAGGAAAAACTGGCAGAATAATTAATACAATAGTTATTTTAGGTACCACAAAAGAAGATGAGTGAAATTTACAAAGTAAATCTAGAAAGAACTGACTGATTTATAGGTCCATTTAAGATTTGACTTTCTAAAATTTACTAATTCAGTAGGCAAAAACTGGTGTGTTTACCTGTCTAAGAAAAACTAAACATTTTTTCCATAATTTTATTGGGCATTTGCACTTCAGTTTTAGTGTCCACAGTTTATTTTTCCACTGGGGTGATCAATGTATTCTTATTAAGACATAATTTTAGGCCAGGCGCGGTGGCTCACGCCTGTAATTCCAGCATTTTTGGGAGGCCAAGGTGGGTGGATTACGAGGTCAGGAGCTTGAGACAAGCCTGGCCAATATGGTGAAACTCCATCCCTACTAAAAATACAAAAATCAGCCAGGGGTGGTGGCGGGCACCTGTAGTCCCAGCTACTCCGGAGGCTGAGACAGGAGAATTGCTTGAACCTGGGAGGCGGAGGTTGCAGTGAGCCAAGATGGCTCCACTGCACTCCAGCCTGGGCGACATAGCGAGACTCCATCTCAAAAAAAAAAAAAAGACATAATTTTAAATATAATGTTGCTTTTGTTCATCATATAAGCTACAAATATTTCCTGGTTCATAGCATGCCTTTAACTTTATTTACTTTGAGCTACATATACACATGCTCTATTTCTGTTTTTGTCAATCACATTTTATTTGATGTTAAATAAATAACCTGATATATCTTATTACAAGATCATCACAGCTTTATTTTTTATGATTTACTCATTAAGCCACATAACGTTTTTCAATGAAATACCTGGGTTAAGGATCTAACTTTATTTTTCCCAGTACCTGTCCCAAAGACTGTGCTATTATATTGCACCAATATTCCCTCCTCGGTTGTTTATTTACTTGCTTGCAAGACTACTCACAACCAACAGCACAATCTCTCTTTGCTCAAGCTGTTTACCCTGACTGCTGATACCTACTCTGTCTTTGCACAATCAGCACAGAAGTATAAGAGAACGAATTCTGCCCATAAGCATGGCTCCATTGATAACACCGATGAGTTGGTGTATGTTCTACATCGTTTCTCAGAACCTTTTTTTGATATTAAATTCTGTTTGCTCACAGTGAGAGGTGACAATGTACTAGCAGCCCTCACTCTCAGCGCCTCTTCGGCCTCGGCGTCCACTCTGGCAGCACTTGAAGAGCCCTTCAGCCCGCCACGGCACTGTGGGAGTCCTTACCTGGGCTGGCTGAGGCTGGAGCCCCCTCCCTCTTCTTGGGCAGAGGTGTGGAGGGAGAGGCGCCCGCCGGAACCTGGGCTGCTTGCGCGGTGCTCCCAGGCCAGTGCGAGTTCCGGCAGGCGCTGGCGCAAGCTGGGCGGCCCCGCACACAGAGCGGCCGGCGGGCACCACTGGCCCAGGGCAGTAAGGGGTTTAGCACCTGGGCCAGCAGCTGCGGACATTGCACAGGGTGCCCCAGCAGTGCCAGCCCGCTGGCGGGGCCTTAGCTGCCTCCCCGCGGGGCAGGGCTCAGGACCTGCAGCCCGCCATGTCTAAGCTCCCCCACTGGAGGTGGGCTCCCCAGCGTCCTGAGCCTCCCCAATGAGCGCTGCCCCCTGCTCCCTGGCGCCCGTCCCATCCACCGCCCAAGGGCTGAGGAGTGCAGGCTCAGGTCGGGACTGGCGGGCAGCTGCCCCTGCAACCGGCATGCAGGATCCACTAGGTGAAGCCAGCTGGGCTCTTGAGCCGGATGGGGACTTGGAGAACTTTTATGTCTAGCTAGAGGATGGTAAATACCCCAATCAGCATTCAGTGTCTAGCTCCGGTTTGTAAATACACCAATCGGTATTCTGTGTCTAGCTCGGGGTTTGTAAATACGCCAATCAGGACTCTGTGTCTAGCTCAAGGTTTGTAAATACACCAATGGGTACTCTGTATCTAGCTAACTCTGTGTCTAGCTAAACTAGTGGGGACTTGGAGAACTTTTCCATCTAGCAAGCACTCTGTGTCTAGGTCAAGGATTGTAAATGCACCAATCAGCACTCTGTCAAAACTGACCAATCAGCTCTCTGTAAAATAGACCAATCAGCTCTCTGTAAAATGGGCCAATCAGCAGGATGTGGGTGGGGTCAGATAAGGGAATAAATGCAGGCTGCTGAAGCCAGCAGTGGAAACCTGCTCAGGTCCCTCTCCATGGTATCGAAGGTTTCTTCTTTTACTCTTTGCACTAACTCTTGCTGCAGCTCACTCTTTGGGTCCACGCTGCCCTTTATGAGCTGTAACATTCACCGTGAAGGTCTGCAGCTTCACTCCTGAAGCCAGTGAGACCAGGAAGAACAAGCAACTACAGAGGCACTGCGTTTAAGATCTGTAACGCTCAGTGGGAGGGTCCACAGCTTCATTCTTGAAGTCACCAAGACCAAGAACCCACCAATTCCAGACACAGCAGCAGTAACTTGCTTGATAAAATATTCTTCATTGGCCTCTTTTCTTTTGCTGTTTAATTTCCACATTTCTCTACTGGCATTTTCAAGGATTGTCCTCCAAATAAATTTCTTATACTCAAAATACTTTTCTCAGGGACTGTGCCTTGGAAAACCCAAATAAATTAAATTTAAAGGAGTTTAATTGAGCAGTGAATGATCTGTGAATAAGGCAGCCCCCAGAATCACAGCAGGTTCAGAGAGGCTCCAGTGCAGCCATGTGGTGGAAGAAGATTTATAGACAGAAAAATAAAAAGAGAAGTGACCTACAGAAATTGGAAGTGAGGTACAGAAACAGCTGGTTTGGTTAGAGGTTTGCATTTGCCTTATTTGAACACTCAGCAGTGTATGAGTGGTTGAAGTATGGCTGCTGGGATTGGCCAAGACTCAGCTATTGTTACAGGTGCATACTCCTAGTTAGGTTTTCAATCTTGTCATTTATTTTATTTTATTTATTTTTATTTATTTATTTATTTATTTATTTTTGAGACAGAGTCTCGCTCTGTTGCCCAGGCTGTAGTGCAGTGGTGCGATCTCGGCTCACTGCAAGCTCCGCCTCCTGTGTTCATGCCGTTCTCCTGCCTCAGCCTTTGGAGTAGCTGGGACTACAGGCACCTGCCACCATGTCTGGCTATTTTTTTTTTTTTTTTGTATTTTTATTAGAGACGGGGTTTCACCATGTTAGCCAGGATGGACTCGATCTCCTGACCTGGTTATCTGCCCGCCTTGGCCTCCCAAAGTGCTGGAATTACAGGCTTCAGCCATGGCACCCAGCCCAATCTTGTCTACTTACTAAGTTAGGTTGCAGTTCGTCCAGAAGGACTCAAATGTAGAAGTATGGAGTCCTTCTCAGACCATATTTAGTTGGCTGTAACACCCCCATATTTTAATGTATTTTAATTTGAGATGCAACATTGTATTTGGCACATATATTTAGATAGCTACTTGACTCACAGTAAATCCTTCAATGGCCGTATTTATGAAAACTGATTCTTCTTTTCCCACTACAGATGATTGGTCTAGAAATAAAAGCAATAGAATGAAATTTTGTCAATTATATCTCTTCCAGGGAATAAAAATCTGAAGAAAGAGCCACAGGACTGGACTGGGCTAAGGCATGTTAATAGCCATGTTCTAGAGAGACGATCTATAAACTCCTCTGCCGAGGTCCCCACACCTGTCCCTGTTCTCTTTTTCCCCAAGGCTGAGTGTCTTTCCTTCTGTTCTATGATGCTTTCACAACACTACTGAATAAATCTCTCTCCAAGAATTGTTTTCTGTTTCACGAAATGCCTTTCTCCTCCCTTCTCTAACCACAAAAAGTAAAATAATAAAAGAATATTTAATGTTCAGAATCCACAAGTTGTTGAAACAAAGCTCCTTATACATTTCTCTCTTACCATCAAGAGGTTCAATAGCACTTTATTTCTCTAATTAATAAATATGTTAATGAGTCACCTTGAATCTTTATTGGAAATAGGTTTTCCATTCTGGATTACTTATAATGATCAAAGAGTGAAAATTAGGGTTTGAGATCTGTCAAACACTAATGATCAGCTAAGAAAAAGAAGATTCATTTAAAAGAGTTTTGCTGAGTGTCTATTTTATGATGGCCACTATGCTAAGTAAATGTGACAGAGATAAATGTTCTACCTGCTTCAGCTTCACTCTACTCTCACATTCAGAATGACTTTTTTTTTATTTCTGAATACTTACTTCCAGTATTAAAACTTCTCCTTTAAAATTAACAGACAGATGGAAACCATAATGTTTAAGTTCCAATTCTAGCTTGCCAGATGAAGAACTCCATTGTTTACCACTCAAGCAGCTAATTATCGTTACACATAAGAGTAACATTGTGTAGAATGTCTTTTGAGTGCTCATCACTGTTATGAGGAGGAGACAAGTTCCTAGACACTACACTGATAAGAACTTCCAAGAGGGTTCTGTACATTTTAGGTGAAGTAATCATAACATATTAGTTTTCCTGAGGTATACCTTGTTTCTGCCTGTGTTTTTGGTGTAGTTATTAATACTGCTTCCTTCTGCTCTCAAAAGAGTACTTCCTTGGAAGATATACCTCACCCTAATTATAGATACCATTGAGAGCAACCCTGTTCTTTTACTCAAGAGAACAACTGAAACCTGGAAAAATGGAAAGACTTTTTCAAAGTCATCTCATTAGTCATAGTCTAATAGAAAAATTCAGGTGTGCAGTCTCATTTTGCTTATTAGTTTATGTTGTTTAATTCTTTATTCTTCTTGTAATTGCCAGCATCAAGTTTATGAAATGGTTGAAGTTAGCTGAGTTCAGTAGTGAAAAAACAGAGCAGTGTCAACTCCATTCAGTAATTCATGATCAGAAATGGTACCTGTTATAGTCTGAATGTTTGGGTTCCCCAAAAAATTCGTATGTTGAAATCCTAACCTCCCAGGTAGTGGTATTTAGAGATAGGCCTTCACCCTTATAAAAGAGGCAAGAGGGAGCTTGTTTCCCCCTTCCACCTCGTGAGGACACAGCAATAAGCCACCACTGATGAATCAGAAAGTGGCTCATCACCGGGCACTGAATCTGCTAGTTCCTACATCTTGGAAATTTCAGCCTCCGGAACTATAAGAAATAAATCCCTGGTTTTTATAAGCTACTCGGTTTATTTTTCCAGAAGCCTGAAAGAATCCTGAACAAGTTGCCAGATAAAGGTAAGAGAAAATTGTTTTGCATAACTCGTCTTGTGAGGCTAAGCGCTGTTGTTGAGTAAATTTGAAGTTGTGGTTGGTTGTTTCCTACCATTGGGTGAATGAGACAGCCTTGACTCTATCATTGAGGGTATTTCTTCTGTTCTTAAAGACGCTTAGCATGGAAATTTAGGCATTAACTAAAGATCACTTTTCTTCCAGCTGGCTAATTAAATCAGAGAATAACATCTAAGAATGACTCTTCTCTCAAAATAGACACTTTTACCATTGCAAACATTTTCAGTAATGTAGCCCTTCAGAAGAAACGGTCTACTTCAAGGGAAGTGGCCCTCTTCTGAGGTTAGTATAAAGCAAATCTGTGAAGTAGGTAAATTTGGTAACATTTCAATATTCCAGAACTATTTATTCTTTATATCCTTGGGGAAACCATTTTCTCTATCCTGTTTTCTAGTCCTAAGATCTTTTTAGTTTCTCATCTTTTTTCCTCTGGAAATTTGCTCTCTGAAAAGGAATTTTCATGTATCTATAAAGAATAAATGACCTTTAGGTATTCTGCTCTTTCTCCCAGGAGTACTGTTCACAAATTCTTATCTACAAAGCCCAAAAGTTTGGAACTCTAGGAATTAAATTCTAAGCATAAGCAAACTGCATTATTGACTAGGGCAGACGGGACTTCCCAGAACTCCTCAAATCATACCAAGTGTGTGATCCCTAATCCACTTACTTTACTTAGTGGATGGCTGGTTCTACCTTTGAAGGTAACTTCTATGTACATGTAGCAAAGCTAAATGAAGACCTTTTACAAAATACTCTAAATAATAAAATTAAGTTCACAGATTTCCAGTTTCAAAAGCACTCTAAAAATGTGGCAGAATGATCAATAGGTACTATATATTTTAATGACAGGAACTGAGAAAAAATGACAGGCAAAGATGGAATTTAGATGACTTTCCTGAGGGAAAGCTTTAGGTTCTTGCATCTTGATAGGTGATTTTCAGAGGAAGCTGAATAATGACTTTTTCCAATCAACTCACACTTATAAACGTCAGCAGCAGCACAATACTTTGAACATGACACTTTAATATGTGCCAACTGATATTTAAAATGGATGAGCAGGTGAGTAGGAACTTCAAGTAGAGTAGAAAATTCCTTGTACTTTTTATGTGATATCAAAAATAAGAAAAGCAAAAGAAGAATAAGACCCTAGTCTCATTTCTTATTAATTGCTGTAGAAAAAATCAAACATTTTTGTTTTGTTTTGTTTTATGGGTATGTTACAGTGCACATATTTTTGTGGTATATGTGATATTTTGATACCTGTATACAATCTTTAACGATCAAATCAATGTGATTGGGATATCCACTGCTTACACATTTATCTGTTCCTTGTGCTAGAAACATTACAATTCTTCTCTTTTAGCTATTTTGAAACATACAATGAATTATTAACAATAATTTTTCTACAGTACTCTAGAACACTAGTAGTTATTTGTTGTATCTAACTGAATTTTTGTGCCCCTTAACTAACCTTTCTTTATTCTTCCCTTTCACTTTTCTTCCCAGTCTCTTATAATCACAATTATACTCTCTACCTCCATGAGATCCACTTTTTTGTTTCCCACATGAGTAGGACCGTACAATATTTGTCTTTCTGCGCCTGTCTTATTTCACTTAGCATGACATCTAGCTCCATTCATGTTGCTACAAATGACAGGATTTTATTTTTATTATACCTGAATAATATTCTATTGTGTATTTATACCATATTTTCCTTATCCTTTCATCCACTGATGAATACTTAGGTTAATTTCATATCTTGGCTATTGTGAGTAATGCTGCAATAAATGTGGTTGTGCAGATATCTCTTGGATATACTGATTACCTTTCCTTTGGAAAAAAACTCAGCAGAGGACTGCTGGATATATATAATAGTTATATTTTTAGTTTTTGTGGAACTTTCATACTATTTTCCACAGTGACTGTACTACTTTACATTCTCACCAACAGTGTACAAAATATTCCACTCTCGCTACATCTTCACTAACATTTGTTATTTTTCACCTTTTTGATAAAAATAATTCTAACTAGGATGAGACAAAATGTCATTGTGGTTTTTATTTGATTTCCCTCATTATTAGTGATGTTAAGCATTTTTTCATGAGTCCATTGGCCATTTGTATGTCTTCTTTTGAGAAATATCTATTCATAACTTTTCTCAATTTTTAAAATCATGTTAGTTTTTTTGGCTATTGTTTGAGCTCTTTATATATTCTGGTTATTAATCCCTTTTTATATAGATAGCTTACAAGTATTTTCTCTCAATCCATAGGTTGTCTCTGTACTTTGCTAATTGCTTCCCTTCTCTGCAGAAGCTCTTTACCTGGGTCCAATCCAATTTGTCTATTTTTGTTTTTATTGCCTATGCTTTTGAGGTCTTACCCAAAAATAACTTTTCTCAGACCAATGTCCTGTTGTGCTTCCCCAAGGTTTTCTTCCAGCAGTTTCATACTTTCAGGTCTTACATTTAAGCCTTTAATCTATTTTGAGTTAATTTTTGTGTATGATGAAAGAAAAGGATCTAGTTCAATTCTTCTGCATATGGATATCCAGTCTTAGCACCATTTATTTTAAAAACTGGCCTTTCCCCAGTATATGTTCTTGTCACCTTTGTCAAAATTGAATTGGCTGCAAGTGTATGAATTTATTTCTGGATTCTCCATTCTGTTCCATTGGTGTCTATTTTGGAGCAGTACCAGGCTGTTTTGATTACTATAGCTTTTCAGTACAATTTAAAATCAGATAGTGTGATACCTCCAGCTTTATTCTTTTTGCTAAGGATTGCTTTAGCTATTTGGCATCTCTGGGGGTTTTATGTAAATTTTAAGATTTTTATTCTATTTCTGTGGAAAATGTCATTGGCATTTTCATAAAGATTGCATTGTAGCTTTAGACCACTTTAGGGAGTATAGATATTGTAACAATATTAAGTAAATCTTCCAACCCATGGGCATGAGATATCATTTCATTTTTTTGTGTCATCTTTCAATTATTTCATCAGGGTTTTATAGGTCTTTCACTTCTTTGTTAAATTGATCGCTAGAGGTTTTTTGTACTTAATGTAAATGAGATTGCTTTCTTGATTTGTTTTTACAGATTGATGTTACCACATAGAAACACGTAAGTTTTCATATGTTAATGTATATCAAGTAACTTTACTAAATTTGTTTTTCATCTTAGAATTATTTTTTTCTTTTTTTCTTTTATTTCTTTTTTTTTTTAAAGGCAGAGACTCACTCTGTCTCCCAGGCTGGAGTGCTGTGGCATGATCTTAGCTCACTCCAACCTCTGCCTCTGAGGTTAAAGCAATTCTCCCTGCCTCAGTCTCCCAAGTAGCTGGGATTATAGGTGCCCACCACCACGCCCAGCTAATTCGTGTGTTATTTAGTAGAGACAGGGATTCACCAGGTTGGCCATGCCGGTCTTGAATTCCTGGCCTTAGGTGATCTGCCCGCCTCCGGCTCCCAAAGTGCTGGGATTACAGGCATAAACCACCACACCTGGCCTCATCTCAGAATTTTTTGATGGAGTTTTTAGGTTGCTGTAAATACAAGAGCATGAAGTCTGAAAACAGAGATAATTTGACTTCTTCTTTTCCAATTTAGATGCTGGTTATTTCTTTGTCACACCTACTTGTTCTGTTGAGGATATTTAGTACTATGGTGAATTAAATTGGCGAAAGTGGCATTCTTATTTTGTTGCAGATCTTAGTATAAAGGCTTTCAATTTTCCCCTGTTAAGTAGGATATTAGCTGTGAGCTTATCACATGTATCCTGCATCTTGCTGAGTTATGTTATTTCTATACTCAATCTGTTGAGGGTTTTCTCATGAAGAGATGTTGAATTCTATCAAATGCTTTTTCAGCTCATATTAAAATGGTCATATGGCCGGGCGCGGTGGCTCAAGCCTGTAATCCCAGCACTTTGGGAGGCCGAGACGGGCAGATCACGAGGTCAGGAGATCGAGACCATCCTGGCTAACACGGTGAAACCCCGTCTCTACTAAAAAATACAAAAAACTAGCCGGGTGACGAGGCGGGCGCCTGTAGTCCCAGCTACTTGGGAGGCTGAGACAGGAGAATGGCGTGAACCCGGGAGGCGGAGCTTGCAGTGAGCTGAGAGCCGGCCACTGCACTCCAGCCTGGGCGGCAGAGCAAGACTCCATCTCAAAAATAAATAAATAAATAAAATAAAATAAAATAAATAAATAAAATGATCATATGACATTCCTCTTTGACTCTGCCTCTATGCTGTTTCGTATTTATTGATTTACATTTGTTGAACCATCCTTACATCCCTGGGATGAATCCCACTTGATCATGGTGAATTATCTTTTTATGTGCCCTTGTATTCTGTTTGCTAATATTTTGTTGAGAATGTTTATATTCATGTTCTTTCAGAATATTGACCTGTAGTTTTCTTTTTGTGTGTGTGTCTTTGTTTGGTTTTCTTATCAGGGTAATTCCAGCCTCCTAGAATAAATTTGGAAGTCTTTCACCTCTTTACTTTTTTGAAATAGTTTGAGTAGAATTAGTGTTAATTCATCTTTAAATGATTCGTAGAATTCAGCAATAAATCCATGAGGTCACGGGCTTTTCTTTGATGGGAGACTTATTACTGCTTTGTATCTTATTATTGGTCTTTTCAAGTTTTCTATTTTCTCATGATTCAGTCTTGGCAGGTTTTATGCCTCCTGGAATGTATTATTTTTTTCTAAGTTCTGCAATATATTGGCATATAGTTATCCCTAATAGTCTCTAATGATCCTTTGTATTTCTGTGGTATAAGTTGTAATGTCTCCTTTTTCATCTCTAATTTTATTTATTTGGATCTTTTCTCTTTTTTCATTAGTCTAGCTAAAGGTTTGTCGATTTTGTTTATCCTTTTTTTAAATAAAAAAAACTTAATTCTATTTTTTTTTACGTTTTTAGTTTCAACATTATTTATTTATACTCTGATCTTTATTATTTCCTTTATACTACTAATTTTGATTTTGGTTTGTTCTTACTTTTCTACTTTCTTAAAGTGTATCATTAAGTTATTTCTATATAGTCTTTCTACTTTTTGATATATGTATTTATTGCTATAAATGTCCTTCTTAATAGCACTTATGATGTATGAGGTTCTGTTGTGTTTCTATTTTAAGAAAATTTTTAATTCTTAATTTTGGCAGTGATCTAGTAATCATTTAGGAACATGTTGTTAAAATATGTTTGTACAGTTTCCAAAGTGCATTTTGTTACTAATTTCTAGTTTTATTCTATTGTGCGCAGAAAATATGTTTAATACAATTTTGACTTTTTTGGAATTTCTTCAAACATGTTTTGTAGCCTAACATATGGTCTATCCTGAAGAATATACGATGTGCTGATGAGAAGAAACTGTATTCTGCAGCAGTTGGATGGAATATTCTTTTAAAAAATTAGTTTGTTTTGTCTATAGTACAGTTTAACTCCAATGTTTCTTTGCTGATAGTTGGCATGGAAGATCTGTCCATTGCTAGCAGTTGGAGTGCTGAAGTGCTCTTCTATTATTGTAATGTAGATTCTCTCTCTCTTTTGATTTATCATGATTATTGTTTTTAGTATTATTTAGCTTCAGGGGTACATATGCACATTTGTTATATAGGTAAGTTGTGTATGATGGGGTTTGATGTACAGATTATTCTGTTATCCAGGAAATAAGCATAGTACCCAACAAGTAGCTTTTCAAGTCTCACCCTCCTCTCAACCTCCACCCTCAAGAAAGCCCTGGTGTCTATTGTTCCCTTCTGTGTGTCCAGGTATACTCAACATTTAGCTCCCATTTATAAGTGAGAACATGTAGTATTTCATTTTCTATTTCTACATTAGTTCGCTTAGAATAATGGACTCCAGTTCCATTCATGTTGCTGCAAAGGACATGGTCTTATTCATTTTATGGCTCTGTAGTATTCTGTGGTGAATATATACCACATCTTCTTTATCCAGTCTGTCATTGATGGACATTTAGGTTGGTTGCATGTCTTTGCTATTTTGAATAGTGCTGCGATGAACATATGTATGCATCTGTTTTTATTATAGAATTATTTATATTCCTTTGATACATACCTAGTAAAGGGATTGCTCCTTCAGATGGTGTTTATTTGAGAAATAACCAAGCTGATTTTCACAGTGGCTGAATTAATTTACATTCCTACCAGCAGTGTATATGCTTTACTTTTACTCTAAAACCTTGTCAGCATTTGTTACTTTTTGACTTTTAATAGTAGCCATTCTGACTGATGTGAGATGGCATCTCACTGTAATTTTGATTTGCATTTCTCTAACAATTAGCAATGGTGAGCATTTATTCATGGCCTTGTTGGACATATGTATATCTTCTTCTGAGAAGTGTCTGTTCATGTTTTTGCCCCCTTTTTAATGTAGTTATTTGTTTTTGCTTGTTAATGTGTTTAAAGTGCTTATAGATCGTGGTTGCTGGACCCCTGTCAGTTGCATAGTTTGCAAGTATTTTATCCCATTCTGTAGGTTATCTGTTTACTTTGTTGATAGTTTCTTTTTTTGTGCAATTCTGTAGGTTGTCTGTTTACTCTGTTGATCATTTCTGTTGCTGTGCAATTGCTTTTTGAGTCTTTATTATAAAGTCTTTGCCAGGGCCAATATCCAGAATGGTATTTCTTAGGTTTTCTTCTAGGGTTTTTGTAATTTTAAGTTTTACATTTAATTATTTCATCCATCTTGAGTTTATTTTTGTACCTAGTAAAAGGAAGTGATCCAGTTTAAATATTTTTCATGTGACTAGCCAGTTATCCCAGCACCATTTATTGAATAAGGAGTCTATTCCCCACTGCCTGTTTTGGCTGACTTGGTCTGAGGTCAGATGGTTGTAGTTGTGTGGCATTATTTCTGGACCCTCTATTCTGTTCCATTGGTCTATGTGCATGTTTTTGTAGCAGTACCATGGTGTTTTGGTTACTGTAGACTTGTAGTATATGTTGAATTTGGGGAATGTGATGATACCAGCTGTATCCTTTCTACTTAGGATTGCTTTTGCTATTTGAGCTTTGTCAGGGGCAGGGGGATCTATATGAATTTCAGAACAGATTTTCTAATTTTGTGAAAAATGTTGTAGGTAGTTTGATAGAAATATCACTGAATCTGTAAATTGCTTTGAATGCTATGGCAATTTTAACAATATTGATTCTTCCTATCCATGAGCATGGAATGTTTCTCAATTTGTTTGTGTCATCTCTGTTTTCTTTCACCAGTGTTTTTTAATTATCATTGTAGAGATCTTTCACCTCCCTGGCTAGCTGTATTTCTAGGTATTATATTTTTGTGTATGTCTATTGTTATTGTGATTCTGTTCTTGATTTGGCTCTCAGCTTCGATGCTATTGTTGTATAGAAATGCTACTGATTTTTGAACATTAATGTTGCTGTCCTAAAACTCAGCTAAAGTTTTTTTATCAAACCTAGGAGTTTTTGGGCAGAGACTATCAGGTTTTCTAGGTATACAATCATATCATCTGTAAACAGAGATAGTTTAACTTCCTCCCTTTCTGTTTGAATGCCTTCAATTTCTTTCTCTTGCCTCATTGCTCCATGTAGGGCTTCCAGTACTATGTTGAATAGGAGTGGTGAGAGTGGGCATTTTTGTCTTGTTCTAGTTCTCAAGGGGAATGCTTCCAGCCTTTGCCATTCAGTATGTTGTTAGTTGTAGGTTTGTCAAAGATGTTTCTTATTATTTTGGGGTATGTTTCTTCAATGCCTAGTTTTTTGAGGGTTTTTAACATGAATGATGTTAAATGGTATTGAAAACCTTTTCTGTATGTATTGAAATGACCATGTGGTTATTGTTTTTTAGTTCTGTTTATGCAGTGAATCATATTTATTGATTTGCTTATGTTGAACCAATCTGGCATCCCAGGGATAAAGCCTACTTGATCATGGGGGATTAGTTTTTTGATGTTCTGCTGGATTTGGTTTGCTAGTATTTTGTGGAGCAATTATGCATCTGTGTTCATCAAGGATATTGGCCTGTAGTTTTCTTTGTTCATTGTGTCTCTGCTAGGCTTTGGTATTAGAATGATGCTGGCCTCATAGAATGGGTTAAGGAGAAGTCCCTGCCCTCAATTTTTGGAGTAATTTCAGTCGCAATGGTACTACATCTTTGTACATCTGTACAATTCAACAGTGAATCTGTCAGGTCCAGGGCTTTTTCTTGTTGATAGGCTTTTTATGACCAATTCAATTTTAGAATTCATTATTGGTTTGTCGAGGGTTTAAATTTCTCCCTGGTTCAATCTTGGAAGGTTGTGTATTTCCAGGCATTATATATTTTTTGTAGGTATTCCATATTGTGTGCTGTGCATAGAGAGGATTGTAATAGTCTCAGAGGGTTTTTTGTATTTCTGTGGGTTCAGGGGTATATCATCTTTGTTATTTCTGATTGTGTTTATCTTCTCTCTTTTTTATTAGTCTAACTAGTGGTCTACCAATTTTATTTATTCTTTCAAAGAACCAAAGTCTGATTTTGTTGCTGTTTTGTGTGTTTTTTACCATGTCAATTTCATTTAGCTCAGCTCTGATTTTGGTGCTAGCTGTGGGGTTGGTTTGCTCTTATTTATCTAGTTCCTCTAGGCATGATGATAAGTTGTAAATTTGAGATCTTTCTAACCTTTTGATGTGGATGTTTAGTGCTATAAACTTCCCTATCAACACTACTTTAGCTATGTTCTAGAGATTCTGGTGTGTTATATCTGTTTTCATTACTTGGAAATAATTTTTTTAATTTTTGCATTAATTTCATTGTTTACTCAAAAGTCATTCCAGATCATGTTGTTAAATTTCCATTTAATTGTATGGTTTTGAGTGATCCTCTTAGTATTTATTTCTATTTTTCTTGGATTGGGGTCAGAGAATGTGGTTGGTATTATTTCAGTTTTTTTTTTTTTTTTAATTTTCTGAGAACTTTGTTATGGCAAAATGTGTGCCCAATTTTAGACTATGTGTCATCTGCAGATGAGAAGAATGTACATTCTGTTATTTTGGTGTGGAGAGACGTGCAGATTTCTTTTAGGCCTATTTTGGAGTATGTGTCATCTGCAGATGAGAAGAACGTACATTCTGTTATTTTGGTTTGGAGAGTTGTGCAGATTTCTGTTAGGCCTATTTTGTTAAGTGTCAACGTCTTGACAATCTTTATTAGTCTTCTGTCTTGAAGATCAGGGCAATAGTGTTAGTGAGGTGTTGAAGTCTCCTATTATGATTGTGTTGTTATCTAAGTCTCTTCATAGGTCTCCAAGAACTTGCTTTACGAACCTGGGTGCTCCCTTGTTGAGTGCGTATATATTTATGATAATTAGGTCTTCTTGTTGAATTGAAAACTTTATCATTATGTAATGTCCTTCTTTCCCTTTTTTGGTCATTGTTGGTTTAAATTCTATTTTGTTTGAAATTATGAGAACAATCCCTGCCATTTTCTTCTTTTTCTTTTCCTTAGTAGGTTTTCTCTATCCCTTAACTTTGAAACTATGAATGTCATTGCATCTGAGATGGGTCTCTTGAAGACAGCATACCATTAGGTCTTGCTTTTTTTTATCCAACTTGCCATCCCGTGTCTTTTAATTGGGGCATTTAGCCCATTTACATTCAAAGTTAATATTTATATATGCAGATTTGATTCTGTCATTGTGTTGTTAGCTGGGTATTATAAAGACTTGATTTGGGCCCGGCACGGTGGCTCAAGCCTGTAATCTGAGCACTTTGGGAGGCCGAGACGGGTGGATCACGAGGTCAGGAGATCGAGACCATCCTGGCTAACACGGTGAAACCCCGTCTCTACTAAAAAATACAAAAAAACTAGCCGGGCGATGTGGCGGGCGCCTGTAGTCCCAGCTACTTGGGAGGCTGAGGCAGGAGAATGGCGTGAACCCAGGAGGCGGAGCTTGCGGTGAGCTGAGATCCGGCCACTGCACTCCAGCCTGGATGATAGCGAGACTCCGTCTCAAAAAAAAAAAAAAAAAAGACTTGATTTGTTGTTGCTTTATAGTATTAATGGTCTATGTATTTAAGTGTTTTTGTTTTTTTTTGTTGTTGTGGTGGCTGGTAATGGTCATTCTTTTTCATATTTTACATTCCTTCAGAGACCAGTTGTAAGGCAGATCTAGTGGTAATAAATTCCCTTAGCATTTCCCTGTCTGAAAAGAATCTTATTTCTTATTTGCTTATGAAACTTAGTTTGGTTGTATATTAAATACTTGGTTGGAATTTTTCTTTAAGAATGCTGAAATATAGGCCCCTAATCTCTTCTGGCTTGTAAGGTTTCTACTGAAATGTTTACTGTTAGCCTGATGGGTTTCCTTCTGTAAATGACCTGCCCCATATCCCTAGCTGCCTTCGATATTTTTTCATTCATGTTGACATTGGTATATCTGATGACTATGTGTTTTAAGGGTGGTAGTCTTGTATAGTATCTTTCAGGGGTTCTCTGCAGTTCCTAAATTTGGATGTTGGCCTCTCTAGTGAAGTTAGGAAAATTTTCTTGGACAATATCCTCAAACATTTTTTCCTAGTTGCTTGCTCTTCCCCTCTGTCAAGCATGCAAATGAGTCATAGATTGAGTCCATTTACATAATCTCTTATTCCTTGGGGGGATTTGTTTATTCTTCTATATGTTTTTCTTCTTTATTTCTGTGTGACTTCATTGATTCAAAGAACTAGTCTTCAAGCTCTGTTTCTTTCCTCAGCTGGATCAATTCTGCTGTTAATTCTTATAATGGTATTATAAAATTCTTGTAGTGAGTTTTTGGCTTGACTGGATCAGTTTGGTTCTTTCTTAAAATGGCTATTTCATCTTTATGCTCTTGTTTCATTTTATTGGATTCCTTAGACTCCTTGGATTGGGTTTCAACTTTCTCCAGAATCTTGATGATTTTCATTCCAATCCAGATTCTGAATTCTATTTCTGTAATTGTAGCCATTTAAGTCTGGTTAAGAACTATTTGCTGGGGAACTAGTGTGGTCATTTGGAGGTAAGATGACACTCTGACTTTGAGCTGCTGGAGGTCTCGTACTTGTTCTTTCTTAACTGTGTGGGCTGATATTCCTTTAGTCTTTGACACTGCTGTCCTTTGAATGAGTATTTTTGCTTTTTCCCTCTTTGATGCCCTCGAGGGTTTGATTGTGGTATAAGGTGAGTTCACTAAACTGGCTTCATTTCTGGAAGATTTTAGGGGACCAAACCTCAGCTCAGCACTACTGGGCTGTGTGCTCTAACACTGAGGGGCTGGTGCCAGGCCCCCAGTTCTGTTCTCTGGCCCCTCAAGGTTAGGAACCTGCTACATTGGAGGGACGAACATGTTCCTGTTCCATTGGCAACAAGACTTCAATGGGGGGTGCTGGTGAATGCACTTCATAAGGGCAGTGGCAGCAGGATCTGTGCTTGTTCATATGCTTCAGCAATAGCAGTGGCATGGCAGGGTGCTCACAAGTTTTTGGTGTTGGCATGCTGGTGAGGAGAGTACTGTGGTGTCATGTGTGTGCTCGCACCTTAGCAGTAACATGACAGGGGCTGTTAGCAAAGATCCACCTGTGAGTGTGGGCCAGCAAAGTAGTGGAGGTGGGCTGTCTGTAAGTTCACACTGGCAAAGTGTCAGAGGGAGGCTGCAGGTGGGTGGGTGCATGTCAGCCAGGGCTGTCTGCTGGAGCTCTCTGATGGTTAGGTGCAGTATGTCAGTAAAGGAGCTATGTGATGATGCTCAGGAAGCACACTGGTTGGGCATCTGGGGATGCACTGCAAACAGGTATGGCCAGACTGTGGCCCCAGAAGAAGCCAGAAGACAGGGGTGTTCTCAGATCAGAGTCGCCTCATCCCACAGGAAAAATCTTCCAGTTCTTTCTAGGTTGAAACATCATCAAAGGCCAGAGCCACCTTTAGAAGCACAGTGATCCTTGGGGGATAGGAGTCCTGGCTGTGCTCTACACCAGACCCTCTGGGCTATGCACAGACTTGAGTCCTGCCTCTATCACCTCTCCAAGCAGCTCTCCTTGCCAGCACAAGTGACCAGAGGAGTTGTGGGCTCCCTGCAGCTAGGATTCCGGAGCTCTGTGGTACAAGCATGCCACTCCTTTCCCCAGGAACCTCGATGGGCCAGGAATGAGTTCCAGTGATCAGCAGCCCTGTAGAGAGTTCCCACCTTTCTTCCCCTTCATCCAAGGAACTACATCCTCCCTCTATCCACTGTCAGTACCTTCCCTCTGAAGATCTGTTTGCAGTGTGCTGGTCTTAGTGATGTTCTTGTTTCTCTTGATTGAAGATGTACTTCCTGGCTGTGTCTAGTCATCTTGGCTCTAAATCCCAGACTTATTATAATTTGCTATATATATATATATATATATAGCAAATAATTGGATTAGGGTTAAATATATATATATTTTACTGTTGTTATACCCCATTGCTGAATTGACTCATTTATTATATAATTACCTTGTCTCTCTTTATATTTTTTGACCCAAACTCTATCTTATCTGATGCAATTATAGCTACTCTTGATCTTTTTTAGCTTCTATTTGCATAAAATATCTTCTTTCATTCCTTCACTTTGACTATGTATATTTTTAAAGATGAAGTGAGTTTCCTCTAGGCAGCATATTTTTAGATCTTGTTTTCTTATCTATGTATTTTTATTGGATAATTTAGTCCATTTACATTTATATTATTGCTGATAGGTAATGTCTTACTACTACCATTTTATTACTTGTTTACTAGTTGTTTTTCTTAACTCTCTCTTCTTTTCTTATTGTCTTTTTTTGTGGTTATTTTCTCTAGTATAAATTTGTTGCTCTTTCAGTGCATCTATGATTGATTTTTGCTTTGTAGTTACCATGAAGCTTAGAGAAAAATATATGGTAGTTATAGCAATTATTTAAAACTGATACCAACTACTTTTTTCATCACAAGAAATAAAAGAAACAACCAAACCAAAAAAAAAACCAAAAAACAAAAAACAAAAAAAAAACCCCAAAACCCTGCACCTATTATTTCCCTTCTCCTCCCACATTTTGAACTTCTGATGCTATGATTTACATTTTTACGTTGCCTATCTCCTAAATATTTGTTGTAGTTATTATTTTAATGGTATTTTCTAGACTTATTCTAAACATAGAAGTGGTTTAAACACTATGATTACAATATTAGTATAGCAATCATACAATTACGTTAACGTTTTTTATTTTTGTTTTAAAGAACTCCCTTTAACATTCCTTGTAAAACAGGTCTCGTAGGAATAAATTCCCTCAGCTTTGTTTTTTGTCTAGGAAAATCTTTACCTTTCCTTCATTTCTGATGATTTACTTTGTTGGTTAAATTACTACTCTTTGGCTTTATTTTTTTTCACTTCAGCATTCTGAATATATTGTCCCTCTCCCTCCTGGCCTGTATAATCTCTGCTAAGATGTATGTTACCAGGATTATTTGATCTTGTTTATATATTATTTGTTTTTTCTGTTTTTGTGACCCTCTCTTTGTCTTTGGCCTTTTAGAGTTTGATTATAATATGTCGTGGGGTGTTTTTATTTGCTACCAGTATTATTTGATCTCGTTTATATATTATTTGTTTTTTCTGTTTTCGTGACCCTCTCTTTGTCTTTGGTCTTTTAGAGTTTGATTATAATATGTTGTGGGGTGTTTTTATTTGAGTTGAATCTGATTAATGACTTGACCTTCTAGTCCCTGGATAGCTTTAAATTTTTGTTTGATTTCTGGATTGATTCTCTGTCTTTCATTGACACTAATTGAGCTTCCATAAAACAGATACCTTTAATTATTTGCCTGAGAGATCATAAATCTCCATCACTTTACAATCATTCTGACACCTTTTTTTTATTTTTTAAGGTCATATTTCCCTAAATGTTCTTGGTGCCTGTGAAAGTATATATCTGTGCATTGAGGGATTAGGCATTTATTTTAGCCTCCACGGTTGACTTTGTGCCTATACTTCTTCAGAGGCCATTCCAGGGATTGTATACCAACTGACTGTTATTTTCCACAAGGCTGTGACCACTGAAGCCATCTCAACACTAGAGAATTAATTTCCTTAATTTGGTACAGTAACTCGATTAACTACTTATTGTGGATACCCTACTTAATGGCAAGAAACTGGATGTTGGTTATCTAAGTCTGTGAACAAGACAAGTATGCCTCCTTTCACTGCTCCTACTCAATGTCCTTGAGTAGAAAGGGAATAAATGGGAAGTTTTAGCTAGTACAATAAGACAATAAAAATAAATGAAATTACACAGATTAGACAGAAGAAATAAAACTGTCACTATTAACAGATGGCATGACTGTCTATGTAGAAAGTACCAAATAATTGTCAAAAAATTTCTGTAACTAGTAAATGGGAATAACAAGATTGTGGCATACATGGTTAATATACAAAAATCAATTGCTTTCTGATATACCAGGAATGAACAATTGGAATATAAAATTTATTTATTTTAATAAATAATATTAAAAGTAGCACACAAAAGTTGAAATATGCATAAATCCAACAAAATATGCACAGAACTCATAAACAAAAGTGCAAAATAGTGATAAAAATGAATAATTTTAAGAAATGGAAAAATATTCCGTGTTTGTGGTTTAGAAGACTCAATATTGTTATGATGCCAAATTTTTCCAACTTGATCTATAGATTAAATGTAATCCCAGATAAAACCTGAGCAATCTCTTTTGTAGATATTGACAAACTAATAATAATATTTATATGGAAAGGAAAAGTTCCTAGAAGAGCTAATATAACATGGGAGAAGAAAAAGGAAGTTGGAGAATTCCCCTTACCTGATTTCAAGTCTGACTATAATGCTACATTATTTAAGATATTTAGTGCTACATTAAGTAATGCTACATTATTTAAGATTTTCCTGGTGAAAAAATAGTCACATCCATCAATGAAACAGAATAAAGAACCAAGATTGTGTTTTCAAATGTTTATGTCACTGCAAAATTTGTATTTTGAAATCCTACCGGCTGAGAAATCAGGACCCACCTAGTGCGCGGAATAAACCGAGCTCTCAGCAGCATGGAAAGAAACTGGCCAGCAAAATAGCTTATATGATCCTTACATACTGTGGCGACGACTCTGTGCACAGACCAAGGAAGGAGAAGCTGCAGGAGCCGGTTTGGTCCCCTTCACCTTATGATGTGATTGAAGCTTCCTGAGACCAACCAGGAGCAGATGCTGGTGTCATGCTGCCTGTACAGCCTGCAGAACCATGAGCCAAAGCACAACAGGGAAACAGAAGGCGTGTATACCATAGTACTACGTTAGAGCTAACAGTGAGAACAACAGTATTGTCTCCTAGAATAGATTTAAGATCTATAGGGGGGCGGAGCAAGATGGCCGAATAGGAACAGCTCCAGTCTCCAACTCCCAGCGCAAGCGACACAGAAGACCGGTGATTTCTGCATTTTCAACTGAGGTACTGGGGTCATCTCTCTAGGGAGTGCCGGACAATCGGTGCTGGTCAGCTGCTGCAGCCTGACCAGCGTGAGCTGAAGCAGGGCGAGGCATCGCCTCACCTGGAAGCGCAAGGGAGAAGGGAATCCCTTTTCCTAGCCAGGGGAACTGAGACACACAACACCTGGAAAATCGGGTAACTCCCACCCCAATACTGCGCTTTAAGGAAACAGGCACACCAGGAGAATATATCCCACACCTGGCCGGGAGGGTCCCACGCCCACGGAGCCTCCCTCACTGCTAACACAGCCGTCTGCGGCGATCTATCCGCAAGGCAGCAGCGAGGCTGGGGGAGGGGTGCCCGCCATTGCTGAGGCTTAAGTAGGTAAACAAAGCCGCTGGGAAGCTCGAACTGGGTGGAGCTCACAGCAGCTCAAGGAAGCCTGCCTGTCTCTGTAGACTCTACCTCTGCGGACAGCGCACAGCTGCAGTCCATTAGGGGAAAGAGCGGGGGCCGGTGCAGACGCGAACGACTCTGTCTGACAGCTTTGGGGAGAGCTGTGGATCTCCTAATGCGGAGGTTGAGATCTGAGAACGGACAGACTGCCTGCTCAGGTGGGTCCCTGACCCCTGAGTAGCCTAGCTGGGAGACATCCCCCACTAGGGGCAGTCTGACACCCCACACCTCACAGGGTGGCGTCACCACTGAGAGGAAACTTCCAAAGAAAGAATCAGACAGGTACACTCGCTCTTCAGCAATATTCTATCTTCGGCAACCTCTGCTGCTGATACCCAGGCAAACAGGGTCTGGAGTAGACCTCAAGCAATCTCCAACAGACCAACAGACAGTCCTTCTGACTGTCAGACGGAAAACGATCTAACAGGAAGGACACCTATACCAAAACCCCATCAGTACGTCACCATCATCAAAGTCCAGAGACAGATAAAACCACAGAGATGGGGAAGAAGCAGGGCAGAAAAGCTGGAAATTCAAAAAATAAGAGCACATCTCCCCCTGCAAAGGAGCGCAGCCCATCGCCAGCAACGGATCAAAGCTGGTCAGAGAATGACTTTGACGAGATGAGAGAAGAAGGCTTCAGTCCATCAAACCTCTCAGAGCTAAAGGAGGAATTACGTACCCAGCGCAAAGAACTAAAAATCTTGAAAAAAAAGTGGAAGAATTGACAGCTAGACTAATTAATGCAGAGAAGATCATAAACGAAATGACAGAGATGAAAACCATGACACGAGAAATACGTGACAAATGCACAAGCTTCAGTAACCGACTCGATCAACTGGAAGAAAGAGTATCAGCGATTGAGGATCAAATGAATGAAATGAAGCGAGAAGAGAAACCAAAAGAAAAAAGAAGAAAAAGAAATGAACAAAGCCTGTAAGAAGTATGGGATTATGTAAAAGACCAAATCTACGTCTGATTGGGGTGCCTGAAAGTGAGGGGGAAAATGGAACCAAGTTGGAAAACACTCTTCAGGATATCATCCAGGAGAACTTCCCCAACCTAGTAGGGCAGGCCAACATTCAAATTCAGGAAATACAGAGAACGCCACAAAGATACTCCTCCAGAAGAGCAACTTTAAGACACATAATTGCCAGATTCACCAAGTTGAAATGAAGGAAAAAATCTTAAGGGCAGCCAGAGAGAAAGGTCGGGTTACCCACAAAGGGAAGCCCATCAGAATAACAGCAGACCTCTCGGCAGAAACTCTACAAGCCAGAAGAGAGTGGGGGCCAATATTCAACGTTCTTAAAGAAAAGAATTTTAAACCGAGAATTTCATATCCAGCCAAACTAAGCTTCATCAGTGAAGGAGAAATAAAATCCTTTACAGATAAGCAAATGCTTAGAGATTTTGTCACCACCAGGCCTGCCTTACAAAAGACCCTGAAGGAAGCCCTAAACATGGAAAGGAACAACCGGTACCAGCCATTGCAAAAACATGCCAAAATGTAAAGACCATCGAGGCTAGGAAGAAACTGCATCAACTAACGAGCAAAATAACCAGTTAATATCATAATGACAGGATCAAGTTCACACATAACAATATTAACCTTAAATGTCAATGGACTAAATGCTCCAATTAAAAGACACAGACTGGCAAACTGGATAAAGAGTCAAGACCCATCAGTCTGCTGTATTCAGGAGACCCATCTCACATGCAGAGACATACATAGGCTCAAAATAAAGGGATGGAGGAAGATCTACCAAGCAAATGGAGAACAAAAAAAAGCAGGGGTTGCAATCCTAGTCTCTGATAAAACAGACTTTAAACCATCAAAGATCAAAAGAGACAAAGAAGGCCATTACATAATGGTAAAGGGATCAATTCAACAGGAAGAGCTAACTCTCCTAAATATATATGCACCCAATACAGGAGCACCCAGATTCATAAAGCAAGTCCTTAGAGACCTACAAAGAGACTTAGACTCCCATACAATAATAATGGGAGACTTCAACACTCCACTGTCAACATTGGACAGATCAACGAGACAGAAAGTTAACAAGGATATCCAGGAATTGAACTCATCTCTGCACCAAGCGGACCTAATAGACATCTATAGAACTCTCCACCCTAAATCAACAGAATATACATTCTTCTCAGCACCACATCGCACTTATTCCAAAATTGACCACATAATTGGAAGTAAAGCACTCCTCAGCAAATGTACAAGAACAGAAATTATAACAAACTGTCTCTCAGACCACAGTGCAATCAAACTAGAACTCAGGACTAAGAAACTCAATCAAAACCACTCAACTACATGGAAACTGAACAACCTGCTCCTGAATGACTACTGGGTACATAACGAAATGAAAGCAGAAATAAAGATGTTCTTTGAAACCAATGAGAACAAAGATACAACATACCAGAATCTCTGGGACACATTTAAAGCAGTGTGTAGAGGGAAATTTATAGCACTAAATGCCCACAAGAGAAAGCAGGAGAGATCTAAAATTGACACTCTAACATCACAATTAAAAGAACTAGAGAGGCAAGAGCAAACACATTCAAAAGCTAGCAGAAGGCAAGAAATAACTAAGATCAGAGCAGAACTGAAGGAGATAGAGACACAAAAAACCCTCCAAAAAATCAATGAATCCAGGAGTTGGTTTTTTGAAAAGATCAACAAAATTGACAGACCGCTAGCTAGACTAATAAAGAAGAAAAGAGAGAGGAATCAAATAGACACAATAAAAAATGATAAAGGGGATATCACCACCGACCCCACACAAATACAAACAACCATCAGAGAATACTATAAATGCCTCTACGCAAATCAACTAGAAAATCTAGAAGAAATGGATAATTTCCTGGACACTTACACTCTCCCAAGACTAAACCAGGAAGAAGTTGAATCCCTGAATAGACCAATAGCAGGCTCTGAAATTGAGGCAACAATTAATAGCCTACCCACCAAAAAAAGTCCAGGACCAGATGGATTCACAGCTGAATTCTACCAGAGGTACAAGGAGGAGCTGGTACCATTCCTTCTGAAACTATTCCAATCAATAGAAAAAGAGGGAATCTTCCCTAACTCATTTTATGAGGCCAACATCATCCTGATACCAAAGCCTGGCAGAGACACAACAAAAAAAGAATTTTAGACCAATATCCCTGATGAACATCGATGCAAAAATCCTCAATAAAATACTGGCAAACCGGATTCAGCAGCACATCAAAAAGCTTATCCACCATGATCAAGTGGGCTTCATCCCTGGGATGCAAGGCTGGTTCAACATTCGCAAATCAATAAACGTAATCCAGCATATAAACAGAACCAAAGACAAGAACCACATAATTATCTCAATAGATGCAGAAAAGGCTTTTGACAAAATTCAACAGCCCTTTATGCTAAAAACGCTCAATAAATTTGGTATTGATGGAACGTACCTCAAAATAATAAGAGCTATTTATGACAAACCCAAGCTAATATCATACTGAATGGGCAAAAACGGGAAAAATTCCCTTTGAAAACTGGCACAACACAGGGATGCCCTCTCTCACCACTCCTATTCAACATAGTGTTGGAAGTTCTGGCTAGGGCAATCAGGCAAGAGAAAGAAATCAAGGGTATCCAGTTAGGAAAAGAAGAAGTCAAATTGTCCCTGTTTGCAGATGACATGATTGTATATTTAGAAAACCCCATTGTCTCAGCCCAAAATCTCCTTAAGCTGATAAGCAACTTCAGCAAAGTCTCAGGATACAGAATTAATGTGCAAAAATCACAAGCATTCTTATACACCAGTAACAGACAAGCAGAGAGCCAAATCAGGAATGAACTTCCATTCACAATTGCTTCAAAGAGAATAAAATACCTAGGAATCCAGCTTACAAGGGATGTAAGGACCTCTTCAAGGAGAACTACAAACCACTGCTCAGTGAAATCAAAGAGGACACAAACAATGGAAGAACATACCGTGCTCATGGATAGGAAGAATCAATATCGTGAAAATGGCCATACTGCCCAAGGTGATTTATAGATTCAATGCCATCCCCATCAAGCTACCAATGACTTTCTTCACAGAATTGGAAAAAACTGCTTTAAAGTTCATATGGAACCAAAAAAGAGCCCGCATTGCCAAGACATTCCTAAGTCAAAAGGACAAAGCTGGAGGCGTCACGCTACCTGACTTCAAACTATACTACAAGGCTACAGTAACCAAAACAGCGTAGTACTGGTACCAAAACAGAGATATAGACCAATGGAACAGAACAGAGTCCTCAGAAATAATACCACACATCTACAGCCATCTGATCTTTGACAAACCTGAGAGAAACAAGAAATGGGGAAAGCATTCCCTATTTAATAAATGGTGCTGGGAAAATTGGCTAGCCATAAGTAGAAAGCTGAAACTGGATCCTTTCCTTACCCCTTATACGAAAATTAATTCAAGATGGATTAGAGACTTAAATGTTAGACCTAATACCATAAAAACCCTAGAAGAAAATCTAGGTAGTACCATTCAGGACATAGGCATGGGCAAGGACTTCATGTCTAAACACCAAAAGCAACGGCAGCAAAAGCAAAAATGACACATGGGATCTAATTAAACTAAAGAGCTTCTGCACAGCTAAGAAACTACCATCAGAGTGAACAGGCAACCTACAGAATGGGAAAAAATTTTTGCAATCTACTCATCTGACAAAGGGCTAATATCCAGAATCTACAAAGAACTCAAACAAATAGACAAGAAAAAAACAAACAACCCCATCAAAAAGTGGCAAAGGATATGAACAGACATTTCTCAAAAGAAGACATCCATACAGCCAACAGACACATGAAAAAATGCTCATCATCACTCGCCATCAGAGAAATGCAAATCAAAACCACAATGAGATACCATCTCACACCAGTTAGAATGGCAATCATTAAGAAGTCAGGAAACAACAGGTGTTGGAGAGGATGTGGAGAAATAGGAACACTTTTACACTGTTGGTGGGATTGTAAACTAGTTCAACCATTATGGAAAACAGTATGGCAATTCCTCAAGGATCTAGAACTAGATGTACCATATGACCCAGCCATCCCACTACTGGGTATATACCCAAAGGATTATAAATTATTCTACTACAAAGACACATGCACACGTATATTTATTGCGGCACTATTCACAATAGCAAAGACTTGGAATCAACCCAAATGTCCATCTGTGACAGACTGGATTAAGAAAATGTGGCACATATACACCATGGAATACTATGCAGCCATAAAAAAGGATGAGTTTGTGTCCTTTGTAGTGACATGGATGCAGCTGGAAACCATCATTCTTAGCAAACTATCACAAGAAGAGAAACCAAACACCGCATGTTCTCACTCATAGGTGGGAACTGAACAATGAGATCACTTGGACTCGGGAAGGGGAACATCACACACGGGGGCCTATCATGGGGAGGGGGGAGGAGGGAGGGATTGCATTGGGGAGTTATACATGATATAAACGTCATGCACATGTACCCTAGAACTTAAAGTATAATAAAAAAAAAAAAAGATCTATAAGGGTTAAAAGCTGGAAAAACGTTTTATCTGTATTGGGAGTCTTTACAGAACTGTAGTTTAAATTACACTGTAATGCATTTGTATTTGTGCTTTAGGATTCAGATTATGCAAGAAATAGAAGGCAAACAGGTTTTTTGTTTTTTTGTTTTTTTTTCTTTGAGACGGAGTCTTGCTCTGTCGCCCAGGCTGGAGTGCAGTGGCCGGATCTCAGCTCACTGCAAGCTCCGCCTCCCGGGTTTACGCCATTCTCCTGCCTCAGCGTCCCGAGTAGCTGGGACTACAGGCCCCCGCCACTTCGCCCGGGTAGTTTTTTGTATTTTTTAGTAGAGACGGGGTTCCACCGTGTTAGCCAGGATGGTCTGGATCTCCTGACCTTGTGATCCACCCGTCTCGGCCTCCCAAAGTGCTAGGATTACAGGCTTGAGCCACAGCGCCCGGCCTGCAAACAGGTTTTTAAAAGTCCCAGGAGGAAAGAATAATATACATGCTGTGATCAATAGATGGAATAAAATGGTCACTCAGCAGGGAATTAATTTTCTCCTAGCATTCCTGGTTCTCTCTTGAGAGTAAATAAAATTATCATTTTTTGAAAAAAAAAAAAAAAAGAAATCCTACCCCCCATTGTGATGCTATTAAGAGGTAGAGTTTGGGGAGGTAATTAGATCATTGGATTTGTGTCCCCAAAAAAGAGGCCTGAGGGAACTTGTTTGCTCCTTTCACCATGTAAAGTGATAACAAGAAGGCACCATAGATGAGTTAGAAAGTGGGCCCTCACTAGACACAATATCTGCTGGCAACTTGATCTTTAAATTCTCAGCCTACTGAGCTGTAAATAATACATTCCTATTGTTTATAAACCACCCAGTCTGTGGTACTTTGCTATAGCATCCCAAATGGACTAAGACACCAGATATAGACCCATAGGTACATAATCAACTGATACTTGATAACAGATTAAAGCAAATCCAATATGTGTCTTTCCAATAAATGGTGCTGGAACAACTGGATGCCTATATGAAAGAAAAAAAGAGCCCTGATCTAGCCATTTTACCTAACAATTAACTCAACATGAAAAATAGACCTAAATGTAAAGTGCAAAACTATAAAACTTATGGAAGAAGACATAATGGAAAATCTACATGACCTTGGGTTTGGTGATGAGTTTTAAAATAAGACATTAGTCCATGCAAATAAACAAAGTAGACTTTATTAAAATTAAAAATTCTTCATTACCAAACAGTATTAGTGAATGAAAAGACAACCCACAGACTGGAAAAATGTATTTGTTAAACACATATCTGATACGGAGTTGTAACCAAAATATACCAAGAACTGGTTTTTGTTTATTTATTCATTTTATTGTTTTTGTTTTTGAGATGAGGTCCTGCTACATTGCCCAGGCTGGCCTCAAACTCCTGGGCTCAAGTGATCCTTCTTCTCCTGCCACTCAAGTAGCTGGGATTATAGGCATGTGCCATTACACCAAGCCCAAGACATCTTAAAATTCACCAAAAAGAAAACAGAAAGACAATTTTTAAATGGGCGTAATACCAGAAACTAAACCTCTCCAAAGAAAATATGCAGATAACAAATAAGCATATAAAATATGTTCGACAGTATTTGCCGTTAGCAAGCTATAAATTAAAACAATAACGAGATATAACTTCACATGTGTCAGAATGACAGAAATTTTAAAAACTGACCATGTCAACTGCTAGTGAGTATATGGAGTAACAGGAATGATTGTTTGTAGTTGGTGGGAATGCAAAATGATACACCCACTTAGGGAAACAGTTAGTTTCTTAAACAATTAAACATAATCTTTATTTATAATCCAGCAATTGTGCTCCTAGGTATTTATCCAATCAATTTAAAAAATAATGTCCTACATTCAAATGTTTATATGAGCTTATAGTTGGAGGTGATGATAATAAAGCTATTAGGCTGGGCATGGGGCTCACACCTGTAATCCCAGAACTTTGGGAGGCTGAGGCAAGCAGATCACCTGAGGTCAGGAGTTTGAGACAAGCCAGGCTAATATGGTGAAGCCCCATTTGTACTAAAAATACAAAAAAGTAGCCAGGTGTGGTGGCATGTGCCTGTAATCCCAGCTACTTGGGAGGCTGAGACAGGAGGATCACTTGAACCCAGGAGGCACAGGTGGCAGTGAGCCAAGATCACACCACTGCACTCCACCTTGGGCAACAAAAGAGAAACTCTGTCTCAAAATAATAATAATAATAAAGCTGTTAGAAACATTCAAATGTAGCCTATAGAAGCTGGAAAATGCAAGGAAATAGATTTTCCTATAGGTCCTTCAGAAAGAACACAGCATCCCTACTGACATCTTGATTATAGACTGATGAGACTGCCCTATTCCCTATTTCTGGTCCACAGAACTATTAGATAGTGAATTTGTGTTGTTTTAAGCCACAAAGTTTGTGGTCATTTGTTACAGTAGGAATAGGAAACTAATACAATGGTGAAGAAAACTAAAATAATCCATGCGATAATGTGTCTGGACATCATTTCTTCTGGTGGGATCTTGGTCTGGCTGACTTCAAGAATGAATCTGCAGACCCTTGCGGTGAGTGTTACAGCTCTTAAAGATGGTGTGTCCAGAGTTTGTTTCTTCAGATGTTCAGATGTGTTTGGAGTTTCTTCCTTCCAGTGGGTTCATGGTGTTGCTGACTTCAGGAGTGAAGCCGCAGACCTTTGCAGTGAGTGTTACAGCTCTTAAAGGTGGAGCGTCCAGAGTTGTTTATTCCTCCCGGTGGGTTCGTGGTCTCACTGACTACAGGAATGAAGCTGCAGACCCTCAAGGTGAGTGTTAAAGCTCAAAAAGGTAGTGCAGACCCAAAGAGTGAGCATCAGCAAGATTTATTGTGAAGAATGAAAGAACAAAGCTTCCACAGTGTAGAAGGGAACCCCAGCAGGTTGCCATTGCTGGCTTGGGTAGCCAGCTTTTATTGCCTTATTTGGCCCTGCCCACATCCTGCTGATTGGTCCATTTTACAGAGTGCTGATTGGTCCATTTTACAGACTGCTGATTGGTGTGTTTTTACAGAGTACTGATTAGTGCATTTACAATCCTTTAGCTAGACACAGAGCGCTGATTGGTACATTTACAATCCTTTAGCTAGACACAAAAGTTCTCCAAGTCCCCACCCAACCCAGAAGCTCAGAGCACAATGGTAACAAGCCCTACCCAATGATTGGCCTGCTCCATGTTCTGTCCTCTCTGAACCACCAAGGTTTGTTTGTCTGAGGGACATGACTAAGCCTGCAGCCTTTCTCTGATCTAGCTTTTGCTTTTCGGCCCCTTCCTCTTGGTCCCTATTATAGAACACCAAGGTTGCCAGGTTTAATAATGGCTACAGATTTTGTTCAGGACCCAGGGCTTGCATTTGGAGCTTTCTCCTGATATCTGCAACTGAAAGGGTAATAAGCTTATCTTTTAGGATCAATTGACCCTGGAGGGAGTTGGGTGACGGGGGAGTATATTTCCTTGAGGCCTCCCACAGCTGCTCAAGGAAGGCAGAAGGATTTTCTTCCTTTTCCTGAGTCATAGTGGACATCATTGAACAATTCATGGGCTTTTTCCTAATTCCCCTTAGTCCTTCTAGAACACAGGTCAGCGGATGTTTACAACTCCAGTCCCCATGATCTGAGTCTAGACCCCAGTGGAGATCCATACTGGGGATGGCTTGCTGACTGGTAGGGGATTTGTCCCTTTCTTTGGCTGTCATTCTATCATTTACTTGACTAAGATACCAGGTATCTCCAAACTCTTGGGCTGCAGCTAAAGCTGCATTCTTTTCATTAAAGACCAGGGTTCGATCTAATAGCATGACATCTCTCCAAGTGAGGTCAAAGGTTTGCCCTCGACCCTGTAGGACATCTATGTACCTATCAGGATCTCTGAAAACTTCCTCCCCAGGTCTGCCTTGATCTGCTTTAAATCAGAGAGGGAGAAGGGGACATGTACCTGGGTTGGCCAAATTTCCCTCCCCTTACACCTTGAAGGGGACATAACCAATAGCCTAGGGGTTTTTGTGGTCCTTTGGAGATTTCTTTGCTTGTTTCCTTCTGGGCAGGGGAGATTAGAGGAGGCTTATCACTAATAGGAAGGGGAGCTATAGGGAAGCTAGGATTAGGGGGTAAGCTGAGAGGTCCTCCTGTGGGATGTAAACTGCAAGCTTTGCATAGTTGTGGATTTTCCATCAATGAAAAGAAAGCTTGGACGTAAGGTATTTCACTCCATTTGCCTTCCCTCTTACAGAAAAGGTCAAGCTGCAGGATAATATTTTAATTTATACTTCCCTCAGGTGGCCAGTTTTCCCCATCAGAGAGAGAATACTGCAGCCAGGCTGTAGTGCAAAAAAAAAAAAAAAAAAAAAAAAAAAAAAAAAATGAGCCTCCTCTTTTTCACGGTTTGCAGTTCAAATTGGTCCCAATGGCTTAGGATGCATTTCAAGGGTGAGCCTGTTGGTGCCTGAATGTTTCCCATCTGAAAGACAAAACCGCCTGTGGTTTTGGTTTGTTTGTTTCTCCCCCTGCCCAAGAACCAATAACAGTCCCTGGACCCTGCTGATCAGAATAGTTGTGCTCATGACGCAGCAGCAGAAACACCTCTTGCCCAAGAACCCACAATGATCCCTGGACCCTGCTGATTGGAACAGTTGTGCTCACCAACGCAGCAGCAGAAGAAACACTAGTTTTCCTCCTAAACCAGAAGGAGGACCAAGGAAGGTCAGATTTAGTGGCCCTTACTGATGCATTCTCGAAAACCTGCACCATTGCCTTTCCTCCTAGACCACAAAGAGGACCGAGAAAAATCAGATTTAGTGGCCCTTGCTGACGCATTCTTGAAAACCTGTTAGAGTCCTAAGCATTCTCCTGTTAGTAGTGGGACTTTACCCCTGTCCTACAAAGATGTTATGCCCCAAAAATGAAGTGGAGGGCCATACCCTGAGGAAAGGAAGGGATCTCCAGGGTTGGAAGAGTGACACCTTTTGTCCTCACTTGAATAGGAAGGATATTATTTCTGAAGCTCCCCATATATTAGCTTCAGAAATAGCTTTTGTTAGGCCTGCTTGTTTGAGGAGGGATCTTAAAATTCCAGATAGTCTCCCCTATGATGGGACTTTGGGCAAAAATTATGTCTTTCTGATTGGTAAACCCAGATGCCTAAAGAAGGGAATAGAGTCCTGTAGTTTATACTAGAAATCATTCTTACAGGAGAAACTAGAAAAGCACCAGAGACAAGGAGTGGTTTTTAGAAGAGGGACTAACCTCGGAGCAGAGAGGCAAGAGGAAGTTTGTGTGACAGGCATTAGGACCCAGGAGTCAGGGTCAGGATAGATAGGATAGATGGGCGAGGCTCGCTTGGGTGACACAACTTTGAGAGTTCCGCTTATGGCTGCAGGGTCAACCAACTTGTCGGGACCCCAGAGTTGAATGGCTTTCCTCTCTGTTGATCCTCGGCTCAGCCCAGAAGTACAGGAAAAGTGGAAGCTGGTTCTAGGCAAACCAATGCTCCCAACTCCGAAGAGTCAGGGGTTGTTAGAGAGTCCTTTCCCAGAAAGTCTGACATCCGTGTCTTTAGTCTGGCAGCCACGCTAGTTGCTTTTAACTGGCTGACAGGAGCCTGGTATTTAGCCCCCAAATTCTAAGGAAAAATAGGACAGAATAGCAAGAAAAAGGGGTCCAATGATACTCACTGCTTGGCAATAGGTGAAAGTCCCTTTGTGGTCACCAAAATGTGTTTGGAATTTATTCCTTCCAGTGGGTTCTTGGTCTTGCTGACTTCAAGAATAAAGCCAAGAACCTCCATGGTGAGTGTTACATCTCTTAAATATGGTGTGTCTGGAGTTTGTTCCTTAAGATGTTCAGATGTGTCTGGAGTTTCTTCCTTCCAGTGGGTTGGTGGTCTCACTGACTTCAGGACTGAAGCTGCAGACCTTTACAGTGATGTTACAGCTCTTAAAGGTGGTGCGTCTGGAGTTGTTTGTTCCTTCTAGTGGGTTCATAGTCCTGCTGACTTCAAGAATGAAGCTGCAGACCCTTGCGGTGAATGTTATAGCTCATAAAGGTAGTGTAGACCCAAAGAGTGAGCAGCAGCAAGATTTATTGTGAAGAGTGAAAGAACAAAGCTTCCACAGCGTGGAAAGTGACCCAAGCAGTTTGCCACTGCTGGCTTGGGCAGCCAGCTTTTATTCCTTTATTTGGCCCCGCCCACATCCTGATTTGTCCATTTCACAAACTGCTGATTGGTCCATTTTACAGAGTGCTGATTGGTCTATTTTATAGAGTGCTGATTGGTGCATTTACAATCCTTTAGCTAGACATAGAGCACTGATTGGTGCATTTACAATCCTTTAGCTAGACACAAAAGTTCTCCAAGTCCCCATATACATATATATGAATATACATATAATAGTATATATGTGTATATGTCCATTACTGTCTGTTTGAATGGACCTGGAAACAACGACACATCAGTAGCAATGCATACACTTAGCACAAGATCTTGATTTCTAAGACCTTTTCTGATTAAAGGAGCCAGAGCTCCTCAGAAAAATGGCTGATACTAGGACTGGGACAGGAAATACAGATGAGCCTGGAACATTTTAGACCAAATGAAAGGACTCCAAATGGTCAAAGCTGAAAAAAAATGAGCAAAAGCAAATGAAATAGTGGGGCTTATAACCTAAAGTGTATAATAAATAATCCATACTGAGATACATAAATGATTCAATAAATAAATGGGGAGAATAAACCAATCACCAATCTCCCATGAATAAGAATCACAAATTATTAACATAGATACTTTGTCCTTAAGGAAGTGGGACATACCTCCCGACTCCTTAAGTGTGGACTTTATTCCCAAACAGAACAGAATAGAAAGGAAGTAAAAAGCATAACTTTATACCTAGGAATCCAACTTACAAGGGATGTAAAGGACCTCTTCAAGGAGAACTACAAACCACTGCTCAGTGAAATCAAAGAGGACACAAAGGGAAGAACATACCATGCTCATGGATAGGAAGAATCAATATAGTGAAAATGTCCATACTGCCCAAGGTGATTTATAGATTCAATGCCATCCCCATCAAGCTACCAATGACTTTCTTCACAGAATTGGAAAAAACTGCTTTAAAGTTCATATGGAACCAAAAAAGAGCCCGCATTGCCAAGACATTCCTAAGTCAAAAGGACAAAGCTGGAGGCGTCACGCTACCTGACTTCAAACTATACTACAAGGCTACAGTAACCAAAACAGCATGGTACTGGTACCAAAACAGAGATATAGACCAATGGAACAGAACAGAGTCCTCAGAAATAATACCACACATCTACAGCCATCTGATCTTTGACAAACCTGAGAAAAACAAGAAATGGGGAAAGGATTCCCTATTTAATAAATGGTGCTGGGAAAATTGGCTAGCCATAAGTAGAAAGCTGAAACTGGATCCTTTCCTTACTCCTTATACAAAAATTAATTCAAGATGGATTAGAGACTTAAATGTTAGACCTAATACCATAAAAACCCTAGAAGAAAATCTAGGTAGTACCATTCAGGACATAGGCATGGGCAAGGACTTCATGTCCAAAACACCAAAAGCAATGGCAGCAAAAGCCAAAATTGACAAATGGGATCTAATTAAACTAAAGAGCTTCTGCACAGCAAAAGAAACTACCATCAGAGTGAACAGGCAACCTAGAGAATGGGAGAAAATTTTTGCAATCTACTCATCTGACAAAGGGCTAATATCCAGAATCTACAAAGAACTCAAACAAATAGACAAGAAAAAAACAAACAACCCCATCAAAAAGTGGGCAAAGGATATGAACAGACATTTCTCAAAAGAAGACATTCATACAGCCAACAGACACATGAAAAAATGCTCATCATCACTCGCCATCAGAGAAATGCAAATCAAAACCACAATGAGATACCATCTCACACCAGTTAGAATGGCAATCATTAAAAAGTCAGGAAACAACAGGTGTTGGAGAGGATGTGGAGAAATAGGAACACTTTTACACTGTTGGTGGGATTGTAAACTAGTTCAACCATTATGGAAAACAGTATGGCAATTCCTCAAGGATCTAGAACTAGATGTACCATATGACCCAGCCATCCCACTACTGGGTATATACCCAAAGGATTATAAATTATTCTACTACAAAGACACATGCACACGTATGTTTATTGCAACACTATTCACAATAGCAAAGACTTGGAATCAACCCAAATGTCCATCTGTGACAGACTGGATTAAGAAAATGTGGTACATATACACCATGGAATACTATGCAGCCATAAAAAAGGATGAGTTTGCGTCCTTTGTAGGGACATGGATGCAGCTGGAAACCATCATTCTTAGCAAACTATCACAAGAACAGAAAACCAAACACCGCATGTTCTCACTCATAGGTGGGAACTGAACAATGACATCACTTGGACTCGGGAAGAGGAACATCACACATCGGGGCCTATCATGGGGAGGGGGAAGGGGGGAGGGATTGCATTGGGAGTTATATCTGATATAAATGACGAATTGATGGGTGCTGACGAGTTGATGGGTGCAGCACACCAACATGGCACAAGTATACATATGTAACAAACCTGCATGTTATGCACATGTACCCTAGAACTTAAAGTATTAAAAAAAAAAAAAAAGAATAACTTTACAGTGGGCGAATCTGACAAACACTATATCAAATCAGGTGATCAAGGTTAGCATCCAGAGTAATAAATCATATTGATAGCATATATCCTTGATATAATGTGATGAAAATGGCATTTCACCTCTGTGGCCCTCCTGTCAGAAACACATTATACCATTATGGTCATAAAAGACCAGCAGAAAAACCTCAGTGAAGTACATTCTGAAAATTCTATACCAATATTTTTCAAAACAGTCAAGATCCTCAAAAACAAAGAAAGTCTGAGAAAATCATCACAGTCAAGAGGTGTCTAGGAAACTTGACAAAAAATGTAATGTATCGTTCTAGATAGGATCTTGGAATAGCAAAGAATAAAAGGATGTCAAGTAAAAGCTAAAGAAAGTGGAATAAATTATATTTTAGCTAATAATGTATCAGTATTGGTCTGTTTATTGTACTAAATGTACCAAACTAATGTAAGATTGTAACAAATAGAGGATAGTTGGTGTGGGGTGTACAGGAACTCTTTGTACTATCTTCACAATAATTATTTAAACCTAAAACTCTTCTGAAAACATTCATGTATTTGTCTATGAATGCATGCGCTGGAAAGGGGAAAGGTAATTTCCTTTTGATCAGTGGAAAACTGAGCTGGTCTGTCTGTCTAGCCATCTCAAGAATGCGGTTTTCCTTAGTACAGAATACTGCTTCATCTAGAAAAGCTAAGCCTAGAGATTTGGAATTCTTCATTTTCCGTTTGTAAAATATATTATGGGGACAACAGTGAAACCTAATTAAAATCATCAAAGGTCAGATACCATAGGATAAACATGTTTACCATAGGATAAACATTAAAAAACTCATTATAATCCTCTTAAAAAACATCCTATGTAGATACGATAGGTATTATTTCTATTTTACTGATAAGAAAACTAAAGTTCACAAGATCTAAAGGTCCATGGACTTACCTCAGAGACGTGGGATAGAGAGGCTTTTTAGAGGCAGCTAAATGTTTCCCATCTTTACCCACAGGTTTTCTATGTAATATTTAGTAACAAAATGTTTTCATGACTCAAAGAAAAGTTGCTCTACGTTACAAGACCTATTAGAACCAAAATCAGTGTAAAATCTTGTTGGAGATTCCAAAAACCAGAACAAAACTAACTTACAAATCAAGCTCTTCCACAAGCCCAAGGAATTAGAAAGTTAAGGGTGAGAACTAGGCAAGTTGTACAAATACAGAGTAAGAGAGCAGACTGTCTTTAATATTTCCTCTGGGAAATATTTAAAGTGGAATTACTTGATAATATTGCAATGGCCTATACCAAATTCAGACCTTAATTGTGCTCACAAAACGCAATGCAACTTACTTGGTTTGATTAATCTGAAGTGAATTTGCATATCTTTTGAATCAAGATCATTAAAATAAGAATAATTTATAAACTATTCCAATTTTTATTCAATACTGAAAGGAAGTGTTAAATCTTCTTTCTTGCCAGTATCTGCACAGCAAAGGTTGTTCTAAATTAAAGTCATTTGGGCAAGTTGGAGAAGTTGCCCCTTGAACCCAAGAGCTTAGTTGCTGTAAAAGTCAAGAGCCTGCTTCTAGGATTTAGCTCAACAATCCTTTTCCTCTCATTTCTTCCACTCTCTCTCTCTGAAGAAACATAAAACAAACAAACAAGTTTTAACTTTTAAATAGTTCTTACTAGAAGAGCAAACTAATGAAAATGAAATATTTTTTCTTCTTTTTCAGGATCAACTTTTTCACTTAGATAAGTCTGTAAGGATGCTATGTTTAAAGACTCAAACAAATACATCCCACATATTTGAATTCACTATATCTAAAAGGGGGTAAATCTCTGTGTGTTTATGTATGTGTTTATCATACAACTACTGCTGAAGTGTTAAGGCAAAAAAAAAAAAAACCCTGTTTGCCTTTCAAAACACATCATCTCTGTCTGGTAATCTGTACACACACATGTTTCATTACTGAGCCTGGAGGTCAAAAATAATACTTTTTGCATTTTAGACAGCTTGTATCTGTATTTCAAATTACATATATACATACATACACACACACACACACACACACACTCCTCATGCATTTTATTTTGGGTGACATCATTAGGCAACAAATTATTTGGCTTCCATAGTGAAAGTGTTATTTTTAATTAGGTTCCCTTGGTCAAATTTCTATTTGTAATATTTTATATTTATTTTGCAGATATTTATGTAAGCTGTTTTAAAATTTTTGCCTTCTTATCCCATCAACTTTCATTTCTAAATCTGTTTCTATTGACTGATTTTTCTCCTTATCATGAGCAATATTTTTCTATTTGTTTGCTTGGCAAGTGATTTTTTATTTGTTGCAAGAAACTAGTAAATGTTACATTTTTGAGTTTCTATATTTTGTTGCATCCTGTAAATGAATGCTGAGCTTCATCTGGGATATAATTCATTTATTGGTGGATCCCACACTTTAGCAACACTAAGATTGGATTCATTCATTGCAACAATGCAATGCATCCTGGAGGTGGGACTTCTGAAATGAGGCATGTTTTCTTCCTGTCACTAGGATGCTCACACAGTCCTAAAAGCATTTAAGCTTATGACTCTTGATGAATACATTGCACATTATCTTATTTGGCAGACTTCTATTCCACCCACATTCCATTTTCCCCTCTCTGTGGTCCCCACCATTACCATATCCATAGGTATAGGGTCCAGGGCACCGTGCATTTCTGCCTGCTCAAAAGATATATGAATGTTAATGCTGACTGGCTTGAAGTACATTATTCGTAATCCTACAGGGGTAATGAGTAAAGAAATCTCAAAGAATAAAACGTTTCTGTAAATCCTTTATTCTAACCTCTCCACAACACTTTCTAACTTATTTAGAAATCACTTCAACTGACAGTAAAAACAGATCACTCACTGCAGGGTTGTTTTTCTTCATATGCAAACGACAGAGAGGAAATTCTCAGTTGGCCTGGATTATTCAAATTAGCCCATAACTCACAATCCTTCATGATGAGCTCAGGAATTTATTACATGATTTATTATGCAACCAATGTATCATATTTCTAATTAAATTTTTCTTAGACTAATGCTAAATTGAGTTTAGTCTTCTTGAGAATTCTTACCAGTGAGTTAGTTCAACCAAGTACGAAGTGCAAAAAGAATGGTGATATAAAACTAAAAATATCTTCTAGGTAAACAATCAAATAGAATGTTCATATAAAGCTGATTAAGAATAGATCATTTTTTTCAGTCTTAGATAGCAAAGTTCAATGTTTGAGAAACTATAATTTGATTCTGATGCCCTTTAAATAAATACATTTGCAGGGCTGTATATAAATACGATTAAGTTAAGGGCATATCTATTTCCCTTTTAGAAAAGGAAAGGTCCACACCTCCCTATTGTTTAGCAAAGTTTTAGGGAAAATGTAAGGGAGTTAAAAGAGCATATCTTGTTTGTTTTTGTGTTTTGGAATGTATACAAAGAATCTTATTTTATTCATTTTTTTTTTTGCTAATAGGTGTTTGTTTTTGTTGTTGCTGCTTTAATCTGATCTCAACTACTACAATAGAGAAACATTCTACCTTATGAAAATATTTTTAAGAACTACATACTTGGCTGCAGTGACACAACTGGAAGGCCATGTTAGAGGGCAAAATAGTTTTCTAGAACATGAAATGGAATATTCATTGCCCTCACTTCTATAAACCAGGACTCTAACTAGGGCTTTTACATGCAGCAAATGTAGAAAAATTTCTGATACTAGTGGCATTAAATCCTAAAGTTCTATTATAAAATTAATCTTCATTAATCTTCTTTGTACTTCATGAAAGAAATGCTGACTCAAATAATTATTTCACAATTTTCAGGAAATCTTTTTCCCACTTACTTTAACAGTTGCTTCATTCATTTAACATCTTAGAGAAAAAAAGTCTGCAAGTGAAAATTTTTTCAAAGATAAAAAGCAAACTTTTTCAAATAGGTAAGCTACTTGATAAGCGAGTTCTATTTTTTTTCACCCTGCGATAGAAATTTTTCCAGAAAGTAACAAACTTTCAAAATACCTTTCCTTATAAAGTGGCTATCAGTATCAGGGTTTGCTTTTCTATACACCTAAAACAAACAGACAACAACCTCAAATTGAGTTTTTTGACACTGTAGTGGAGAATATCTTAGCCCTTTATGTAAATAGGTAAAGTGTAGGAGAAACTTTTCTATTTTAGAAACTTTGCCAACAGAAACAAATTCATATAATTAGAAGTAAATATTCATTTAAAATAAGTCAAAGTCACTCCTTATTGAAAACCATGGATTTTGTTCCTGTGCTTCTGTTACCAGAAGAAAAACACAACAAACTGAAATGAAGATAAATATGGCAAATATCATAACTTTGAAAATCAGGACATTTCCCACAGCTTAACAGAGTACAGAATTGGTCTACTTTCAATGTATATAGCCCATACCATCTTCTACTTAGATTTTACACACATTAAAATTCTCTAAAGGTAGGATTCCGTAAATAAATAAGGAATCTAAAACATATAGGCGATTTCAGTTTAACCTCTATCCAAGGAACCAAGTTCCTCAATATATTCTTACCAATCTATTAAAAGGTAAAACAAATACATTCAACTTTATAAACATAATTGAAAAACTTGAAGAAAAAAAAGTCCAACATATAAGTCTGAGGATGATCTTCTCTGAAAGTCATTATTGCTTCTCCTAAGTGGTCACAACTTCTCTCTCAATTCAAACCGTTAGCAAAGTTGACCTAGTGAGCCCAGGCTCTGCATAACAGACTTCCAGGAAAACTATAGCTCCAAGCTCCTCCCCATAAAATAGAGAGACTTCCGGCTGGGCGCGGTGGCTCACGCCTGTAATCCCAGCACTTTGGGAGGCCACAGCGGGCAGATCACGAAATCAGGAGATCGAGACCACCCTGGCTAACATGGTGAAACCCCGTCTCTACTAAACAAAATACAAAAAATTAGCCAGATGTGGTGGGGGAGTAGTCCCAGCTACTCGGGAGGCTGAGGCAGGATAATGGCGTGAACCCAGGAGGCAGAGCTTACAGTGAGCCAAGATCGCGCCACTGCACTCCAGCCTGGGCGACAGAGCGAGACTCCATCTCAAAAAAAAAAAAAAAAGACATCCAAAAATAGACATCCAGCAAGTCCTTGACTCACATTATTTGCTTACATACTAGAGGAGTTAATTTAAAAGAAGCTTGGTTTTCTTTCTGCTCAGAATTTATAAGCCTTTGTAATTGCTAAATGCCAAAAATGCCCAGTCAGGATAACGGCTTTCATGGTATCCTTCAACCATAACTGTATTCTAAGGACAATTTAACTGAGTGCCTGGGAAATTTCTCACACAAACTGAAACACCAATGCTTATTTTGATTCTGAGAATTTGAGCTCAATTACTGAGCAACTCTGATACAGAAAATCTATGCCACTCTCACTACTACCTATTTTCAATAGAATGATTCAGAAACTGACCTGATCCTATGACTGTATTTAAAGAGTCTTATCAATTGATCAGGTGTGGCAAAGACCACCTTTGATTATATGATTAAGACAGCCTTTTCTATAGATTGTGAATTATAATCCAAAACTAATACACTACATCAAAGTGTTATAGCTGCCAGGCCCAAATCTCCTTTCTAAAGCTGAGCTTTAGCCCTGAGGCAAGTTTTAAGCATTTTAAAAGGAAGCTGTAGACATTAGGTATAAGGGAACTTAATGTACTACAGGGAGTCAAAGTAGGATTGCCCCAGCAGAAGACAAGTAAACTGATATTGGTTGAAGAAATGGGAATTTGCCAAATTAACCAGAAAGAATAGGGATATAGAGATGCTGCCTAGAAATTACTTTCCATTTTAACTCCAACAACTGCCCTATATGAATTCAGTTACAATAAAGCTAGTTTATTTTATTTATATTGCCTGAATATGCTTTGTGCCTCTACTAATGATATGGACCAGACCTTATCTTAAGCTATCACATTTTTGAGCACCTTTTAACAGGCAGCTCTAGTATCACCTCCTACAGGAAGTATTAGCTGATACTTTTCAGGTCAATGTAGCTACTGTTTCTGCTCAGTGTTGGCAATTTTAACATTTCATAAGAAGTCACTACTTAGTAAGTCAAGCTTCAAAGAAAGAAAAAATGAGCCTGGAGTAATAGTTATCTCCAATATTACACAAAATTAAAATTAATAGTTCTTTGCATGTAATAGGTCCTCGAATTGTATATGTTGGCTGGATAAGATTGACCTAAGAAAGATTACTAACCAAAAGCAATGTCAAAATGCTGAGTGTTTAGATAATTCCTGTCTGTCATAACAAGAAAGTGCTGCAGTTCTCTTTTTAGCCAAGTAATTAATTGTTAATTGGCTAAAATAGCTACTTGAGTCAATATTCCATGTTACAGCATGTGCTCTATATTGATAAATCTAGAATGCATAAGATAGAATCTCCTGACTTCAAGGATATTGCATATACACCTTTGACTCTTAGCTATTCTGATATTTCTTTCTAATGTACCTTAAGCCTTGTAAGATTAGTTACGTTTTTCGAACAATTATAGTGCTGCTGCTGCTGTTGGCAAGTAGGATTGTTCCACATAATGAATGACATCCCTAGTGCTAGTTATACTATTCTTCTGCTTTAGAATCAGCAAGCCTGAAAGAGACCTTGAGAGTTCATTTAATCCACAGCGTGGCTTAGTCAATCAAGATCTGACAGATAAATCTATCCTAATATTTAAGGCAGCTATAAAAGCAAATTTCACAGTGTCCCAAGGTAACTTATTTTGTTTTAAGTCTTTCACTGCCTAGAAAAGATATCTTCCTCATATCTAATCAATGCAGGACATAGAGGAAGTAAGGAAGAAAAGAAAACATGTTTAATAATTGCATTCAATATTCAAGGCAAACAGAATACCAATGGCTTTACATGTATATAATGAGCAATCCTTGAAAAAGCTAGTGTCTAAGACATTGTGCGATTTTACAAAGTAAAAAATGAAGACTTGAAGAATGTATTCATCAAGCTCAGAATTACACAGCCAATAAAGGATAACAGAAATTCTCCAGAGAAAACTATAGTATACAAAGAAAGGGATATGGCAGAGTCCTCAATTATGTTACATTTTCAGAAACTATTGTGGGTTCTCTTTTGCATCTCTCTTTTTCAATTAAGAACTTCACAGCATTATCCCTTCATATTGTCCACTATTCTTGAGAAAACTCAGCCTGAAAGAGGCATCCCTACATATTCATCAACTCATTTATACATATACCTAACAAATCTTAATTTGCTAATTACACATCTGTAGCTGCAACAGGCTTTAACTGATACACTGGTGAATAAAAAAAAATACATATTTCCTCTCTTCAAGAAGTTAAATACCACCAGCAAAGTCAGACATTCAAGAAATAATCACACTAAGATATAGTTACTAATTGTGCCAGGCAACAGAAAGAACAAAAATATATAGGATAATGTAACCAAGTAATGTAACAGAAAGACATTCTTAAGATTGGGAGGTGGAGAAGGCCTCCTAGAAAGAATTACAATGAAACCAAATGATTAAAAGTTAACCTGGTAAGAAATGTAGAAAAAGCTTTAAGAAGAAGAGAAGAAACAGTCTACAAACAGAAAATTGAATGTATGAAGACCCTGGTATAGACATAATCTAGAATGATAGAAAAATTAAAAAGAGATTAATATTCAAAGCAGATTGATCAAGGTAGAATGGTACAAAACATAGAAGAGAAGCATGAAGCAAGGGCTACACAGGTAGAATTTTGTGCTCCATTCCAATGGAAAAGGAAGTCATTGATATATTTAAATTTGTCATGATATGATTTATAAAGATTATTCTAAAATATGGAAGATGTTTAATCTCTGCTAAAACAGCAATAAAATATGCTTTAAAAATCCATAAATGTATAAGGACAAAGAACAGTAGAAAAAAATGATGGCTGCAAAATTTGAAAACTGGAAATCACAAAGATAAGCAGTAGCTGATGTTGAACAATAAAAAGTTTATTTCAAGCCAGGAGAGGTAAAAGCTGAGAAGCAATTTGATTTGCGTTTCAGAATGCCCTCCAAACTCTAATACCCTTAGGAGAACTATGAGAATGGAGCCAATCCCAGGAATAGTGGTTGATAAAATTTTCATTGCAGTTGCCCACCCCAACACCACCCCAGATCCCGACTACAGTTCCCCATTTCTACTTTGTACAGCCAGGCCACTGGCCCACATCATACCCTATCCACAGCAGAAAAAGGATGCTTACTCTTTGGAGAAAATAAAACAGAGTCTCTGAACTGAGAGTGAACAGGCAGAGGTACCATACTGAAAACAGACTAAATGAAATGCTATATACTGAATATCAAGACTATACTTTTCTTCCCTCATCCTGTTCCTTGAGCACTGACCAGGTGACTTGTTCACACAATTATAATGGTAAGGCTTACATTCTTCTAATCCCAGTTACTGGAATGGTCTTCTTTCCAGAGTGAGAGAAAAGATGTGTAAGTCACAATATTGGAGACTTTCCAATGAAAGCCCTTCTGAATCACCCAATAGTACAACAGTCAGATGACAGCTCTCCTACATTCAACACCTTCCTGTCAGTACTGAGTACTGCACTCTCATGTGTGACCAGAAAGTAAAAGGGCACCAGACATCTTAAGAAAGCCGCTAACATAAAAGACACAGACAAAACACCACTAACAGAAAACAAAGTTGGAAGAAATAGAAGCTTATGAGAAAAGTTGGAAACCACACACCAAAAAAAATCTTAATATTGTCTGAGAGTAAAAAGGAGTGTCCACAAAACAACTAAATTCTATAAACTGTGAAAATCAGAGGAAAAAAGGAATTTATGGCAATGAATATTGTGATAGCAGAAATCAGAAACTTAACTGAAGTGTTAGAAACTGAAATTGATTAAGCTAAGAAGGAAAAGAGCATTAATGTATGGAAATGAAAAATTAGAGAAAATGTTTTAAAATTGGTATATTAATCAAGGATGTTCAACATATGAATAATGGGAGTTCTAAAAAGACATTACAGAGAAAACAGAAAGAAAAAATAATAATGATTTCATCAAATTTTCCAGGGGCAAAATTTTTTCTTTATTAAAAGAGCTTATCATGTACCCAGAAGAAAGAATGGAAGTAGATTCTTGTTAAATGTATATAATTTAGAAATTTCAAAATAGTGCGTCAAAAAGAAGATTCTAAAAGTCTTACTAAGAAGGATGAAATTAAATATCATACTTTGGATGATAATGTGTTTAGATTTCTCAAAAACATGCCAATATAGACGACTGGTATACTAGTATTCTACTGCAGCACAATAAAAAAAAAATTGCAGCTTAAAGCAACACCTATTCATTCTCCATAGGTCAGAAGTCCATCAAGGCATATTTGGGTTCTCTGCTAAGGCTGAAATTAAGGGGTCAGCTAGGCTGAATTTTCATTTGGAGACAAAGTGTAGAGTCTGCTTCCAAGCTCATTGTTGCTGGTAAAATTCAGTTTTTTGTGTGTGATTGTAGGACTGAGGTTCCCATTTTCTTGTTAGCTATCATGCAGAGGCCACTCTTAACTCCCAGAGGCCATCTCCTTTTTTTTTTTTTTTTTTTTTTTTTTTTTTGGCCACATGGCCTTCTCTATCTTCAAAGCAGCAGTGGTGCATTGAAAACTTCTCATTCCATATATATGTGGCTTCCTGTTAGGTGACCATCCAAAGAAAAACTATGCATTTAAAGGGCTTATCTGATTAAATCAGCACTATCAGATAACTTGCCAGTCTTAAAGTTAATTGATTTGGGACATTAATTGCATCTGCAAAATTCCTTCATAGCAATATTTTGATTGATATTGATTAAATAACTAGGAGATAATGTGTGTATACCAGGGGCCAAAGATCTTAGGGGGACATCTAGAATTCTGCCTATCACAACTAGAAAAAAATGATGCTTTGAAATTTCTGAGAGAAAATCATTTCTGAAACTAGATTCTATACCCAAACTATAAGCTATGTATATGGAAATATATTTTTAGACATGTTATGTATCAAAAAATACCTTCTATACAGTATTTCTCAGGTAGACATTCAAGTATATGCCTTTCCAGGTAATATGTAATGCTATTTTCATTTCCTGTGACTTCTGTAACAAATTGCCACAACCAGGATAGCTTAAAATAGCAGAAATGTATTCTCTCACTGTTCTGGAAGCCAGGATTCTTGGAGTCTATCAGATTTGACTGAAAAAGACAGAGATAGAAATTGGAAGAAGTCTGTCAAACTTCCAGAGTTCTACAGTAAGGAAATTGCTGAGAAAGTTACTCAGCTCCAAACGTGCCAACTCTCCAGAAAGAGGGAGAGTGACTCTGAAGGCAAATCCTCTGACTGGAAGTTGAAATCATGGGTACAAAGACAAAGGCTGGCACAGAAAGCAAAGCCACAGCTCAGAGGGTCCACTGAGCCACAGAGCATGATTCTCAGACCTTAAAACCTAGTGTAATTCATCCACTGTATTCCTTCCAATTTCCTTTCTGGCATGGGAATGTCTATCCTATGCCTCTCCCACCATTACATTTTGGAAGCAGATAACTTATTTTAAGTTTCACAGGTCCACAGATGGAGGGGAAGTTTTCCTCAGGGTGTATTATGCTCAGAGTCTCACTCATAACTGATTTAGATAATTTAGATAATGAGACTGGGGACATTTGAGTTCATGATATTTAAGTAAGAGTTTAGACTTACAGTGGAGCTGCAATAAGTTGAGAGTGTTGAGAACATTGGAATAGAGTATCTTGCATGTGGGAAGAGTATTTTGGGGACAGAGGATGTAAAGTATTAATATGCTGTAGTGAATTGAATGGTGGCTCCCGAAAAGATATGTCCACATCCTAATCCCTGGAATCTGTGAATGTTACTTTATTTGGAAAAATGGGTCTTTGCAAATGTAATTCAGTTAAGAACATCAAGATGAGGTGCTTGTTCTTGATTATCTGGGTGGGCATTGAATTCACTAAGCATCCTTATCAGAGTGAAGCAGGGAGATTTAATGCAGACAGAAAAAAGGGCAACTTAACCACAGAGGTTGGAGAGATGCAACCACAAGCCAAGGAATGCTGACCACCACCAGAAACTGGAAGTGACAAACAGTGGATTCTCTTCTAGAGCCTCTAGAGGGAGCACAGTCATGCTGACACCTGGATTTTACACTTTTACCCTTAGGAACTATGAGAAAATAATTTTTTCCTGTTTCAAGCCTTCCAGTTTACAGTAGTTTGTTACGGTAGCCATGTGAATATAACAAATTTTGAATACCAGGAAATGGCGTGCTGTGGTAACAACTCAAACTGTGGAAATGGCTATGGAATTGAGTAATGGGTAGAGGATGGAAGAATAGTGAAAGTAATATGAAGAATATAGAGAAAAAGCCTAGAATGCCCTGAAGATATTATTGATAGAGGTACAGATGTTAAAACAGCTACTGATGGGGCACAGGAAGAAATGAGGACTACATTACTGGAAACTGGAGTAAAGGTGATCCCTGTTATGTAGTGGTTGAAAACTGAATGAAGTGTGTTTAACAGTTGTGTGTAAAGCAAAACTTGTAAATTATAAAATTGAATATTTAATTTATGAGATTTTCAAGCAAAGTGTTGAAGGTGGAGCTAGTTTTGTTTGTTTGTTTGTTTGGATGCTTATAGTAAAATATGAAAGGAAGGAGATAAATTGAGGGAAAAATTTCATGAAAAACAAAAAGCCAACACAATGGCTTGAAAAAAATTTCAATCTATTCAGTTTGCAGAAGATGCTCATATTCGATGTAATATTAGAAAAATGCTTTGGGCCGGGCGCGGTGGCTCAAGCCTGTAATCCCAGCACTTTGGGAGGCCAAGACGGGCGGATCACGAGGTCAGGAGATCGAGACCATCCTGGCTAACACGGTGAAACCCCGTCTCTACTAAAATATACAAAAAATTAGCCGGGCGAGATGGCGGGCGCCTGTAGTCCCAGCTACTCGGGAGGCTGAAGCGAGAGAATGGCGTAAACCTGGGAGGCGGAGCTTGCAGTGAGCTGAGATCCGGCCACTGCACTCCAGCCTGGGCGACAGAGCGAGACTCCGTCTCAAAAAAAAAAAAAAAAAAAAAAAAAGAAAAATGCTTTGAAAAGGAAGTCAAGGGTGTGGCTGGACAATATTTTTCTGTAGAGATTAGGTACATGAGGTAAAACTTTATGTTCTATGGTTTGAAATTAAAAGATAATTTCTGAAAAACAAATAAAAAGCAAATATAAAACAAAAAAAGACACAAGTAGTACCAGCATCATTATTGTAGGAATGTTATCTAGAGAGATAGAGCTAAATAGTACAAGACAACTGATAAGTTGGAAAGTGGTTGCATCTGTAGAATAGAAAATTGAAACTGAAAATGGGCAATTACTTATGCTTTGTGTTGATTTTTTGTTTGTGTTGTTTTGCTTTTATAAACCTTGTGGAATGACCCTTTCAACTATATACATGCATATCTTGCATAAATATTTGTTTAAAAGCTATATATAAAGATTACTCTGGATACTCTACTATGAAAAATGCATTTAGAAGAAATAAGAGGCTATTACAGAAATGCCAACAAGAGGCCGGGCGCAGTGGCTCAAGCCTGTAATCCCAGCACTTTGGGAGGCCGAGACGGGCGAATCACGAGGTCAGGAGATCGAGACCATCCTAGCTAACATGGTGAAACCCCGTCTCTACTAAAAAATACAAAAAAAAAAACTAGCCGGGCGAGGTGGCGGGCACCTGTAGTCCCAGCTACTCCGGAGGCTGAGGCAGGAGAATGGCATAAACCCAGGAGGTGGAGCTTGTAGTGAGCTGAGATCTGGCCACTGCACTCCAGCCTGGGCGACAGAGCCAGACTCCGTCTCAAAAAAAAAAAAAAAAAAAAAAGAAATGCCAACAAGAAGTGATAGTAGCACAGAGTAGTTCTACAAATGATGGCAGAGAGAAGAGGAAATCTAGATGAAATGTGAGAAGTAAGGAATAATAAAATGCCAGTAGTGACTCCCAGGTTTTCTGCATGAAGAATTCTATGAAAAAGGTTATTTATTGAGGTGAGAATTAGAGAACTATGCGGCAACTAGAGGATTTGAGGTAAATAATTTTGTTTTGGAATGCAGTGCTTGAAAAGTTCCTGTTAAACCTAGGAGGGGAGATTTCATGTACACATTTACTATTGACAGAACCCTCCACTGATAGTTAATGTGGGTTCTTTTCTATTTCCCTAAGTGTCCACTGGTCTGAGGAATAAAGGGGAAGAGTACAAAAGAGAGAAATTTTAAAACTGGGTGTCCAGGAGAGATATCACATATTGGCAGGTTCCGTGATGTCCCTGAGCCATAAAACCAGCAAGTTTTTATTAGCGATTTTCAAAAGGGTAGGGAGTGTACAAATAAGGCATGGGTCACAGAGATCACATGCTTCACAAGGTAATAAAATATCACAAAGCAAATGGAGGCAGGGTGAGATCACAGGACCACATGACGGGACGAAATTAAAATTGCTAATGAAGTTTCGGGCACACACTGTCATTGATAACATCCTATCAGGACACAGGGTTTGAGAACAGACAACTGGTCTGACCAAAATTTATTAGGTGGGAATTTCCTCATCCTAATAAGCCTGGGAGCGCTACAGGAGACCGGGGCTTGTTTCATCCTTTCAGCTTTTACCGTAAAAGACAGCCGCCCCAAAGCGGCCATTTTAGAGGCTAACCCTCAGGGGCGCATTCTCTTTCTCAGGGGTGTTCCTTGCTGAGAAAAAGAATTCAGCGATATTTCTTCTCTTTTGAAAGAAGAGAAATATGGCTCTGTTCCGCCCGGCTCACGAACAGTCAGAGTTTAAGGTTATCTGCCTTGTTCCGTGAACATTGCTGTTATCCTGTTTTTTTTCAAGGTGCCCAGATTTCATATTGTTCAAGCACACATGCTCTACAAACAATTTGTGCAGTTAACACAATCATCACAGGGTCCTGAGGTGACAGACATCCTCCTCAGCTTATGAAGATGAGGAGATTAAGAGATTAAATTAAAGACAGGCATAGGAAATCACAAGGGTATTGATTGGGGAAGTGATAAGTGTCCATGAAATCTTCACAATTTATGTTCAGAGACTGCAGTAAAGACAGACATAAGAAATTATAAAAGTATTAATTTGTGGAACTAATAAGAAGTGTCCATGAAATCTTCACAATTTATGTTCTTCTGTCATAGATTCAGCCAGTCCCTCCATTCCCTGACTTCTCGCAACAATTTACGTGTGTGTATGTACGTGAGTCGTGTGTGTGTGTGTGTGTGTGACACAGAAGAGAATTCTGGAGTACAAATATACGTTGGGAATTTAGCAGTTAAACATTATTTTAAGATCAGCAAATGGTTAGGATCACTTTTAAATAGTGGAGACAAATAAAAGATGAAAATCCAAGTCCATATTATAAGAAGTATAATATGTGAAAAAAGAAAATGAGGCATAAATAACGGCTAACCAGGAAAGGCCAGAAAAGTAGAAGGAAAATTAGAAGAATGCATCACCATAGAAACCGAGATAAGATTATGTTTAAAAATAATGGAAATGCCAATAATGTCAAATGCTAGCTAAATGTCAAGTAAAGTTAATAGTGAATAGTGTTTACTATATTAAGCAACATGGGTATTATCAGTTATCTAGCAAGGACTGTTTTGTGAAATGGTAGGCAAACAAATCACATTACAGTGGGCTGAAAAGTGAATGGGAAAGAAAGAATGAAACATCTAAAACTGTAAGAAAATATTTCAAGGACTCTGACTGTAAAGGGTGAATATGTAAAGAAGACAACATTTGGAAGGATTGTGTGGTTTAGAGATTATTTACTGTATGCAGAAGACTGAAACTGAACTACTTCCTTACATCCTATACAAAAACTAACTCAAGATGGATGAGAGACTTCAATGTAAAACCCAAAACTATAAAAACCCTGGAAGACAACCTAGGCAATACCATTCAGGACATAGGCACAGGCAAAGATTTCATGATGAAGATGCCAAAAACAATCACAAAAAAAGCAAACATTGACAAATGGGATCTAATTATACTAAAGCACTTCTGCACAGCAAAACAAACTATCAACAGAGTAAACGGACAACCTACAGAATGGGAGAAAAATTTTGCAAACTATGCATCTTACCAAGGTCTAAAATCCAGCATCTATAAGGAACTTAAACAAATTTACAAGAAAAACAAGCAACCCCAGTAAAAAGTGGGCAAAGAACACAAACAGACTTTTCAAAAGAAGACATGCATGTGGCCAATAAGCATATGGAGAAAAACCCAATATCACTGATCATTAAAGAAATGCAAATCAAAACTACACTGAGATACCATCACACACCAGTCATAATGGCTATTATTAAAAAGTCAAAAAATAACAGATGCTGGCAAGGTTGTGGAGAAAAATGAACTCTTATCCACTCGGTTGGTGGAAGTGTAAATTAGTTTAACCATTGTGGAAGCCAGCGTGGTGGTTCCTCAAAGACCTAAAGACAGAAATACTCTTCAACTCAGCAATCCCATTACTGATTATATATCCAAATGAATATAAATTATTCTATTATAAAGACACATGCATGCACACATTATGTTCGTTGCAACACTATTCACAATAGCAAGGACATAAAATCAACCTAAATGACCATCAGTGATAGACTAGATAAAGAAAATGTGGTACATATACACCATAGAATACTATGCAGCCATAATGAAGAATGAGATCATGTCCTCATGATCTCATTCTTCATCCATGGGACATGGATGGAGCTGGAGGCCTCTTAGCCAACTAACCCAATAACAGAAAACCAAATATTGCATGTTCTCTCTTATAAGTAGGAGTTAAATGATGAGACCACATGGACACAGAGGAGAACAGCACACACTGGGGCCAATTGGAAGGTGAAGGTTGGGAGGAGGAAGAGAATCAGGAAAAATAACTAGTGCATACTAGGCTTAATACATAACTAATAAAATAATCTTCATAATAACCCCCCATGACACATGTTTACCTATGTTACAAACCTGCACATGTACTCTTGAACTTCAAACAAAAGTTAGAATAAGTAAATAAATGGAAACATCAATTTGTGTGAAATTCTGGTAAGAAGTATTCATCAGAGAGATGGCTGAGAAATAAGATCCCTGAGAAATTTGATAAGGGTAAATGAAAGTGTATTGGAGCTTTGGGAGGATAAATTTTTATTACTCCTTCATAACAAGAGGGAAGAAGGAAAGAATAGATGTAGATGAAGGCGTATGTACAGTGTTCTGAAGATGGAAGAATTCCTTCTTGTGCATTTCTCTATGACGTGTAAGATACAGTCATTAACTTAGAATGAGAATGGATGAAAAGCTGGAAGCATCAAGAAAGTGAAAGTCCACAAGCATTCTAAGCTGGGCTGCATGGCACTTTTGAAACAGTTTTCGAGAATACTGTTGGTAACTACATAATAATAACGATATACAAATATCTAATCACCAAGAACAGTGGGGGAACATGATTTACATGGATTCTACACATTTTAGGAATCTGGACTTTTTTCTCTTTTTTTGAGGTAGGAAGAAAAGTAAAGATTTAGAATATTGAACTTATATATCAACCAAACTTTAACTGGAATTAGGTATCTAATTCAAAATCAGCTGCTCAGTTTCTCTTCTGGCAATTTCCATTTGAGAAACAGAATGAGTTACTCAAATGTGTGGAGCTGAGGTGAAAGCTTCGACAGACTAGAAACTGAAGCTGCCATGGGATAGCCCTGATAAGCCAAGAATGCAGTGATATGTAAGCACAGAGAGCTGGGCCACAGAGAGAGGCAGGGGAATCAAGCCAACATTCAGAAAGAGAAAATATGAGAATTTGTGTGCAGAAAGGCTAAGTAGCTTTATAAAAAGTTTCAAGTTCTCATGACACTGTCCTGTGTTTCCCTGAGTTTACAGATATCACTAAAATATAACTTATTTTAAATAAGTTAATTTAAACTTGTTTCCATTCTCTGCAACAAAACATCCCTGGATAAGAAAATGAGGGAGTTTTCATCTTGGTTATGTTTATTTCAATGTTATATGTATAGTCATAACAACCATAGGATTTAACATTAAATTATCTAGACCCATAATATATGTGAATTAAAAGAATGTAGTTTTACAGAAAGGAATGGGGATCACTCATTTTCAAAGGACTCACATAACGGAGGATAAGAAGTATTCTTTATTCCCCCATTGGTTTTAATCTTGTTCTGTCAGTGTCTCCTGAATAATGTATAGATAATCTTGTTCTCTGTCTTTTGGTTACAAACATTGTTTTTACCATTGCTGACACTTGTGCTTTAAAATGTCTTTTAGGTATGTGTTGGATTTATCTAGAAAACAGTGCTTTGCCTGTCATTTGACATTTAAAATAACTGAGAGTCAACTCACAGTTTTAATTAGAATTGTCACATTAATATATGCTATCCTCGACACAGGTTGTTAGCATTAATTTATTAGTGTACCTAAACGATAAATTGAAAAGAAAATTGCAAAGCAGTCCGAAGAATGGAGATTGTTTGCCGGTTTCATTCATTGTATAATTATTGAGATTACATATATTGAGAGTTGCAAAAGGCTGATAATGGACCTATAAATATTAATGGAAAAGAGAAAATACTATTCTTCATAAGATATTACCATAAATAATACAAAACACCAGGGAAAAAAGGAACACTGGGGGTCTTTTAGAAGGTTTTGTAAAGACTGAAATTCAAAATGATACCTAGGAGAATACACTGCAGAAATGCTTCTGAAACAGGATAATTTTACATCAATGTATTACTATTCTACTCATGAATTACCTGATTTGCTCACATAAAGCATTTTATAATTGCTACTCATGTTTCTTTCTAATATATGAAAAAAAGTGCAAAGTTATGTATATGGATAGCATTAAAATTTATCAAATTAACATTTAGTAGAATTAAGAAGTAGAAATTTCTTCAAAAATTAAAGGATTGGTTCAGGTTTCAATAACAATGAAAGAATTGCTGAGATAATTCTATTCAATTCAAGATTAAACAGCACCTCTAAAATCTCTATAGATGTTATTATTACTATTTAGATCTAAAATGATATACATGTAACTGTGCAGCAGCAGCATCACATGGAAACTTGCTAGAAAATTCAAATTCTTAGATCTCAGCCCACATCTACTGTCTCTTTTAACAAAATGATTCTGATGAATGCTGAAGGTTGAGAATCACTGAAAATCATATACTTTAAGGGAACAAAATTTTAACATGAAGATAAAGGAACAGTGACCTGACATCTTTAATAGTATGAAGGTGGATCTGACCCTGACCACTCACCAGCCGTCAAGTACTATGATGCTGGAGGAAGAACAGCATCAAGGGGACACTCAGGAAATAGCCAGATTTTATTTAAAACTTCAAGGTAGAGTGAATGTTCAGTGAAAAAGTAGAGGATCGCCAATAGTTGTTAGCCATAATATCAGCGTTCCAGAGAAAAGAAGGAAAGACTTTGAGGGGGAGGAATATGGTGAGATGGTTCAGAGTAAGAAACATAGTATGGTAATGACATCGTGAGAGAGTAACCAAAAACTCTAAAGTGGAAATGTACAAAGACAATATAGATATGGTATCTGATGGCAGCCCTGTATGGCACAATAGCACTTAGGCCCACAGATTGTGGCAATAAACTCCTTTGGTTTTGTTCTTGGCTCTCTCACATACAAATTTTGTAAGTTTCAGTTAGATTTCTTTTTTGGTTTTGGGTTTTTTAATTGTCAAAATAGAGGAGGGAAAAGTAGTTGTTCATAAGATGTTTTAATAAGATAATGCGGCCGGGCGCGGTGGCTCAAGCCTATAATCCCAGCACTCTGGGAGGCCGAGGCGGGCAGATCACGAGGACATGAGGTCAGGAGATTGAGACCATCCTGGCTAACACGGTGAAACCCCTTCTCTACTAAAAGCACAAAAAAATGATCTGGGCATGGTGGCGGGCACCTGTAGTCCCAGCTACTCCGGAGGCTGAGGCAGGAGAATGCCGAGATCGTGTCACTGCACTCCAGCCTGGGCAACAGAGCAAGACTCCATCTCAAGAAAAAAAAGATAATGCGGCCGGGCGCGGTGGCTCAAGCCTGTAATCCCAGCACTTTGGGAGGCCGAGGCGGGCGGATCACGGATCACAAGGTCAGGAGATCGAGACCATCCTGGCTAACACAGTGAAACCCCGTCTCTACTAAAAAATACAAAAAACTAGCCGGGAGAGATGGCGGGCGCCTGTAGTCTCAGCTCCTCGGGAGGCTGAGGCAGAAGAATGGCATGAACCGGGAGGCGGAGCTTGCAGTGAGCTGAGATCCGGCCACTGCACTCCAGCCCGGGCGACAGAGCAAGACTCTGTCTCAAAAAAGAAAAAAAGAAAAAGAAAAAGAAAAAAAAGATAATGCTAATATGTTGGATGTTGACACATATACTTCATGCCTTAAATGGTGGAAAAGAGTATAATTCTTTACTTTCTAATACTATTTTCGGATTCCCATGAAGTCCCAATTTTTGTGGATGGTGGAATGAGATATGATTAGCAAAAATTTAGTCAATTTATATTAATTCAGTTTCTTTTGAATGAACTGGAATTCTTTTAGTAAAAATTAGTCTTTTTGAGTTATTTATATTTTTACCCCTATATGGCATAGTTATTTCTCTGGTGATAGCTAAAGGTGCAACTGACATGAATGCAGGTGTTTGTTCCACCGTCTAAATAAATAGTGGTTGTTCCAGGCATTCTTGCTCAGTGGACACTCTGGTAGCAAATGTCCATGCCAGTTGAGGTCAACAGCATGTTCAGCTTCCAGTCTGGTCCCTAGGGAAATCCTCACTTTAATAAATAGGTCCCACCCAAGCTGTCATAAGCTGTGCATTTACTATCAGTTGTAACTTCCGTAAAGACTAATGGGCTGTTTATGGAAAGCCTCATAGGCTCTCCTGGAAAGTCTCCCCAGCCTTTTACCATTATGGCACTAGGACTGCTACACTAACTTTCAACTCCTTGCTTGAATTCTGAGAGCATGCTAGAATTTCTGGATTCTCAAAACCTAAGACCCCAAAGAGACCCGGGTACTCTGTTTATGATTCTCTAAACTCACTAAACTGTTATTTTTTTCCTAGCTCAGAGATACCTGTTTAGTGGCCTCTACCCACAGTTCTAAGCAGGTACCCAGATCTAAGACCATCTGCTTTGGGCCTCACCCTCAACTCGTTTGGGATTTCTACCATCCGTAGTTCTCAAATAGGACTTCTTCCCCAACATTTTCTTTATTCTCTCAATCCTGAGTATACCTTCTCCTTTCTCCCATGTCATATCCTGAGGTCTCTTTTCCTTTGGCTTGTAGTATGACAAAAGTTTGGTGGCCTGAACACACTAGAACTGTCTCTTAGTTTGTAAGAAAATGTATAAATATACTTTTTCCCTCAATAAAGCCTGGGTTTATTATTTCAAGGGAGTTTTGAGAGTCAAAGGTGGTAAAAAGTTCTTTGGTGAAAATTATTTTGGATGATAAGCCTCATATTTTAGTCTTAACAACAGCAAGAATGCAAGAAAATATAACTTAAATGAAAATACGAATAAATTAAATTAGATTAAATTAATAGATTTAATACTTTCAGAATATTATCCTTGTTATCTAAGTAATACCTAACATTCATTGATCATTTAGTATGTGTCAGGCACTATAAGTTCATTACATATATCATTTTATCATCACAACAGCTCTATGAAGCATGTTAAAATGCTTCAAAAAATGATAAAACTAAGGCACTTAGAGGTTAAGTTATATGCCCCAAGAAATGGACTGATTAATTGAAAGAGCCAAGGTTGAACTTAAAAAGTTTAACAGAGCCTAAACTCTGAAACATAAGGCTTATTCTACTCCTTCTGTGCATGGAACAGAATACTTTCTCAAATAAGAGCCGTTATTACTAATCTTACTATTTTTATTTGGCAACTATGACCACTACAAGTTGATACACGTTATTTTAAAATAATAATGTATCATTCTGCTTTAAAGACTAGTCTTTTGTGAATTTTGTTTTGTTAGCTTGAATCCATCAGAGACATGGATCATCTCTTGGACTATATAAACATAGCAGACAATATAGAAAATATGTTTTACAATTCCATCTTGTAATAAATTAAGTTGCAGTTATAATATCCCCACTCCACCAGTTGTGACTACAAATTAAGGTCACATTTTTTTATTAAACACCAAATTGTAATGTACTTTCAGCTGTCTCTGCCCCAATTTGACCTTTAATCACTCTCTTTAGATGTTCAGGGAAGAGTGACTTGAAAAAGTCACAGATAATTAGTTGTGCTTTAGAGAGGAGAAAAATGAATGACTAGCTTTCTGGTTCCAATCCTAAATTATATAAAATTGTTAGAAGGGAATATTCTTGCCACATTTTGCTTTGAAAACTAAAGTGGTAAAAAGGGACCTTTCAATCCTCTTTCTAATTCCCTGTTTGAAATCTATAAAGAAACAACATTTTTTTTTTTTTTTTATTTAGGGATATAACACTTTGAGAGAATAAATGGGTTGGTATATCATATTATTCAAAAGCAATGATACACAAAAAACATCAGTTCTTCCAATATTATACCACAGTTTCAATGCAATTCAAATGAAATTTTGTGGCAGTCACTGACAAAATTATTTGAAAACAAATCAATAGGTGACTATATAAAAAGTAATTTATAAATAAAAGACTATTGTGAAGAATATGGATTTTTAAAACATCGCACTAAATCATAAAGATATAATATGTAATATAGAGTAGAACAGTCCACAAATCAGCAACAATAACAATGGATTGGAAAGGATTGCCCAGAAAGAGGCTCGGTTGTGTATAAGAATTGATTATATAATTATATAGACATCACAAATGCAATAAGAAATGTTTGCTAAATAGATTTTGAGTAACTATCTTGCTATTTTACAAAACCAATTATTTTATTTTGTATACCAAATTCAATTTAAGTTGAAGTACTTATTTAATATTTGAAAGATTATTCTACTAAAATTGTGAAGACTAGACTACATAAAAATAAAGAGCAAAACACTAATTAGGTGTCTAATAAGCAGACTGAATGAGAAATAGGGAGTAAAATAGACAAGATGGACTCCAGATGAATAGAATTTGATAGTGAAATCTAAATCTGGAATTTGAAGGGTTCAGACTTTAGAATATAACAGAAAAAAAAATGGTTCTTTTAACTGAAATAGGCCAGAGTAGGTAAATAAAAGCTTATGGAGTAGAGCTTATGAGTTCAGCATGTAATGCAGATGATGCCCAGGACTAGAGTTGATAATAATAGTCCAGAATTCAGATAACAGTTCTGCAATGAAAATACAGTTGACTTTGATCAACATGGGAGTGAGGGGTTCTGACACCCACACAGCCAAAAATCTGTGTACAAATTTTGACTCCTTTAAAACCTATTAGTATCCTACTGTTGACCAAAAGCCTTGCTGATAACATGAGTCAATTAGCACATATTTTTTACATTGTATATATTATATACTATGTTCTTATAATAAAGTAAGCTATAGAAAAAATGTTAAGAAAATCAAAATGAAGAGAAAATATATTTACTGTTCATTAAATGGAAGTAGATCCCCAAAAATGTCTTCATCCTTCATCTTCATGCTGAATAGGCTGAGGAGGTGGAGGAAAAGGAGGGTTTGATCATGGTGTCTCTGGTGGCAGAGACAGAAGAGGTGGAGGAGGTGGAAGGGGAGGCATTAGAGAGAGGCAGGCACACTCAGTGTAACTTTTATTGAGAAAAATTTGCATATAAGTGGACCTGTGCAGTTCAAACCCATGTTGTTCAAGGGCCAGCTGTATAGACTTAGTAGAATTCTGCCTCTAAAGAGCATTTGAAGTCATAGAAATAGATGAAATGACTCAGAGAGAGAATATGAGTGAGAAGAAAGCCAAGCACAGAATCTCAGGGTGGTGGCATGCTTATAAGCAAAATATTGTGTCCCAGAAAGCAAAGAAGAATTGTAATAAAGAGCATAAGGTCAAAAATATGCAATACAATTGAGAGGTCTTAGAAGACATTAAATGCGCTGTCTTCTCTAAACTGGGCAATTAAGAGGTAATTGAGATCCCAGCAAAATGATTTTCAAAGGAGGATAGAGGAAGAGGCTATGTGATAGGTAGTTTAGAGTGAATAGGAAAGGAGGAAAAATGTGATTTAAAAATGTTCTGTGAAATAATATTTTGCTAAGAAAAAAGAAAAAAACAGACTCTGAAATTCATATTACATTTCTGGACACTTAGTACATGTATATGAAAAGTATTTTATGGGTACTAATGTCTTCATAAATTAATGATTTTCTTATTTTAAAAATTACTTTATGGCATACTTAGATACTATATACACAAGCTAAATATTAACTGCAGCCCACATTTAATCTTGAAATAAAAACCACAGTTTTAAGATTTTTATGTGATATCCTGTAAGATTTTAGTTATCATAAGTCACTATATATCTAAATGGAAGTAAATCTAGTCCTTTTACTCATGAAACAACCAAATTTTACTCCATAATTCAAGGGTTAATTTTTTTTCCAGAAACTACCAGTGAATAGTCTGATTCTATGTTTCCTTGGTAGCGGAAAGTAAATGCTGCAAATGGCTATATATGGATTCTGACGACATCGGTGTATTTCATTGTATTATACTTTGCTGATTTTACCCTCAGAAGAAAATTCTGAGACACTTTACCTTTTTTTTCCTGAGGGAGAGATGAACTATCTTTGAAGTGGCTCCACTCAAATGTACTAAGCAGACATAAATCACACACAAGAGATGAGTTTAAAAATCGTCCAGGAAAAATAGTGAACTGCTTGTTTCATTAATATAATACACTACTGGTGAGTCAAAGACCCTCACAGTCTAGACTTCATGTTGTTATTATAGAAAAGTAAAGAGAATCCCTCTGGATCAGGTGAGACATTGAAGTAGTCATGAAATGTCTCCTGATGAGATATTACTGGAAAATACCCTACTGAGACATAAAGAGTTGCAACGCTGTGAAATTCTTTACCTTAATAGAGATGAACCTTTGAAGATTTGCAAGGCTTTTGAGGTCTTTTTGCTTTGGGAGAGGATTTAGTTAAGAAGCAATTCTAGAAAAACCGGTGTCCTAGCAGAATTAAGATTTTGGAATTTTAAATACTTATCTATTATTAGAAACCCACAAGTATAATTAAAATAATTTGCTGTCTTTGGAAGATTTCCCATAAAAGTACCTAAGCCAGATTGAGATGAGCAAATAAGAATAATGCAATCAAAATGATCTCATTTCTCTAACAGGGAAATGTGTAGTTTACTTCAGCAAATATAAAAGACACTAACTTCTTGGGTGAGGGTCAGCAGGTTCTGTGCTCAACAGCTTTCTAAAACATCAAGTGTCTAGGATTTAGAGAGATATATGAAGATAGTAAAACAGTCATATATATTACCCCTAACACAGGCTTATTTATTCAATAAATATTAGAGAATTTATAAGAGAGTTAAGGAGAGCTGACAGAAAAAAAAATGATCAATGTATGCGTGGACATACCCACAAACAATATTATTCTCTTATGCCAACAATAGCAAGAATATAAAATAAAATGAGAATGAATATTCATAAAAAATAATTTTTAAAGGTTCTGTAAGTATGCATATACAAAAATCAACACTATGTGGAAAAAAGTTTTACCTATCAAAAGTTTGTAGGTCTGTTAGACCAGCAGTCCATTTGTAGAAAAGGCAAATGGTCAAACTGCCTCAGGTTTCCTACAAAGCCTTCATGAGGGAAAACTGTGAAAGTCCACAGCTAACATCATACTGAATGGTGAAAAACTAAAAGTATTTTTGTCTAAGATCAGGAACAAGACAAGGATGCCTCCTCTTACACCAATTCTATTCAACATATTACTACAAATCCTACCCAAAGAAATTAGGTAATAACAACAGCAAATGCAAATAAAATGCATCCACATTTTAAAGAAGCAGTAAAATTGTCTCTATTTGAAGATGGCATAATTCTATATGTAGAAAACTCCCAAAGACTTTGCAAATCTGTCAGAACTAATAAAGAAATCAAGCAAACTTGCAGAATACAAATTTAATACATAAAAATCACTTGTGGCTCTATACAGTAAAAATGAACTATCTGAAAGGAAATTAAGAGAACAATCCTATTAGCAACATCATTAAAAATGATAAAATACTTAGGAATAAATTTAACTATAAGGATAAAACTTGAACATTGAAAACTATAAAACACTAATGCAAGAAATTAAAGTAGACAAATAAATGGAAAGACATTCCATGCTTATCGAAAAGGATTATATTGTTAAAATGTCCATATTATGCCCAGAAATCAACAGATTCAATGTTATCCCTGTCAAAATCTCAATGGCATTGTTTACAGAAATAGAAAAAAACAGTACTAAAATTCATCTGGAGCCACAAAAGACCCTGAATGCCCAAAGTGATTTTGAGAGAGAACAAGGCTGGAGATACCACATTCCCTGATTCCAAAATATATTACAAAGCTACAATAATTGAAACAGTATACTAATATAAAGACAAACACATAGATCAAGGGAATAGAATGTAGAACCAAGAAATAAACCCGTGCATGTGCAGCCAACTGATCTTTGACAAGGGTGTCAAGATCACATACTGGAGAAAGGATAGTCTCTCTCAAACTGATGCTCGACATCCACATGCAAAAAAATGAAATGGAACTCCATACTTTGTACTATACACAAAAACCAACTAAAAAAATGTATCAAACACTAAGTCATGAAGCTGTAGAGCTCCTTGAAGAAAGTGGATAAAATTTTCTTGATAATGTTTTTGGTAATGATTTATTGGATTTGACACCAAAAGCACAGGCAGCAAAACCAGAAATAGACACATGAAACTACGTTTAACTAAAAACCTTCTGCACAATGAATTATATACAATCAACTGAGTAAAAAAGACAACATGCAGAATGGGATAAAATATTCTCAAACTATGTGTCTGATAAGAAGATAATATCAAAGCATAATAATCTCCTACAACTCAATAGTAGAAAAACTAGTAAGTATCCAGATTTTAAAATGCACAAAGGACTTGAATAGACATTTCTCCAAAGAATATATACACATGGCCACCGCATATGTGAAAGGGTGTTCAACATCACTAGTCATCAGGTAAATTCATGTTGAAATCACAATGAGATATTAAATCAGCCCTATTAGGATGGCCATTATTGAGTCAAAATGTAACAAATTTTGTCAAAGATGTGGAGGAATGGGAATCCTTATATACCCATATAAGGCTGGTGGGAATTTAGAATGGTTTGCCTTTATATAAAACAATAAGGAGGTTTCTCAAAATATTTAAAATTAAAAATACTATATAATCCAGCAATTTCATTTATGGGTTTATGTCCAAAAAAAATTGAAATCAGTCTCACAGAGATATTTTTACTCCCAGGTTCAGTGCAATATTATTCACAATAGCCAAGATATGGAAAAAAAACTAAATGTTTATTAACAGACAGATAAAGAAATTGTGGTAAATACATACAATTGAATATTATTCATTCTTAAAATAAGAAGGACATCCTACCATTTGCAACACAGACATACCTAGAGAACACTATGCTAAGCAAAATAACCCAGTAACAGATAGACAAAGCCTGCAATATTCCACTTGTATGAGGTGTCTAAAAGAGTCAAATTCATAGATACAGAGAGTAGAATGGTGATTTTCAGGGGCTAGGGTTGAGGAAAATGGAAAATTGTTGCCCAGTGGGTACAAAGTTTCAGTTTTGCAATAACAGTGCATTCTAGAGACTTGCTGCATAACATAGTACCTAGAGTTAACAATATAGTGTCATGTACATTAAAATAAGTTACAGGAAAGAGCTCCTGTTCTTATCAAACAAACAAAAATGAACAAAACATACAAACAACTAAAAAAAAACACAAGAAAACTTTTGGAGGTGATGAATATGTTTAGTATTTTGGGTGTTGTGATGGTATCATGGGTATACACATGTATCTCAATTTATCAAAATGTATACATTAAATGCATGAAAATTTTTGTATATCAATTATACCTCAATAAAGCTTAAATAAATTAAACAAATTATTGAGGCATTGTTGACACACCTTTGCTTGACTGGGGAAGGCCAAGACACTATTCACAAGTACAGAGAGTTTACTGTTTTTAGTGCACTTTTTTGTTAATCTCAAGTTCATCTTTTTTTTTTTTTTTGTTGCAGATGATCAAAGTTTTATTTAACATTATAGAACACTGAAAAATAAACAATATGCTTGCATTTCTGTTGTGTAACTTAGAAAAATGTTTTCAAGCACACATAAAACATCAAGTTTTACCCCAAACAAGTATGCTATGCAGCCAGTCCCTAACTGCTGGAGTCAGCACTGCTCTCAACAGACAGCTGAGGTAGGAGGTAGGCTGCTGGTGTCCCTGCAGGCAGGTGGCTTTTCCTATTTGGAATGAAGTCTTTTCTGGTTATGGTCCTCAATCGCCCTTCTAAGTGCTTCATCCCGGATGAGATCCGACTTTCTTATATCCATGTGGCTACAGCCAATTTTAGGGCAACAGGCCTTTTTCTTCTGCTTGTGCTTGGACTCAATAATGCAAACAATGGCTTCCTCTTCATAGGTGTGGCCACACACTTTATTTTTCACTGGCTTCTTCATTTCCAACCACGTAATGGGGCAGATGAAGTTGGTCTGACTTTGGGTCACAATCATATCTTCATCCATTCCTTCTGTTCCGTCAGGCTCTCTGTCAGCTTGAAGGCCATATTGCTTCTTTAGTTCTTTCAACTGTTGTTTAAACTGTAAAAATTTTTCATTATTTTGAAAGTCCACATCAGAATTCTTGTTCTGTAAAGCCAAAAATTTATTCTCCACCAATAATTTTAAATCTGGTATTTTTTCTGAAGGTTCTTATTTTACATGATTTATTGTAGATTGAACAGCCTTTACATAATGGTTCAGTTGTCGATCCATTGTAGCAAATTCAACCATCGCCTTGTCCATACTATATTCACTACTCACTTTAGTCTGACTTTCCACAAGATCCAAAGCGACACTAGAAGCTGTGTCCATACCAGAGGTGACACAGGCTTGGAAGTTTTTCCAAGGAGGAGAGAGCAGACTCTACACCACTGAAGGAGATGAAACCAGTTGAACCTGAATTTGAATTGGAAAGTCCTGGCATCTTGAAACTATCACCTGGGCCACGAAGCACATCTGGACTCAATATATGGGGAAGGTAAGTGTTCTCAGTTTTTGGAGAGAGATTACCCTCTTCCAAAAGAGTGCTTGATTCTGGTAGTCCAAGCTGTCTGCGTCTGGTGGCACCCTAAAGCTGACTTTCCTCTGGCAGAACGTCTGCTTCCTATATTTTGTCTTACTCTAACTCAAATAATTATGCTTATCTTGATAAATAGGAAGATTTAATAAGAATTACAATGGCCAATATGGGAAACTTCTAGCATATCAAGAATAATACATTTACGAGGAGCTACGGAAAAAAAAAAAAAAAAAAAAAAACCTCAGACAAATATCAAGTAATCTATGATTGACTTTCTTCTAGGAAGTCTCCAAGATAGAAATCCTCAAAGACTTTGTAGAAAAATCCAAGGAAAAATACAATCAAACTCCTTCCAAATCTCTGAAGCCTCCCCTTCTTGTACCTCTTTTTCTCTCAGACTTAATTTCCTCATAAATTACACCACTTCTATTCCTTCTGTTCTTTCCCCTAACCTCATAAATAAGAAACATTTTCCTCATGGTATTTCTCAGGAAATAAACAATTGCATTTTAAAAATCCCTTTGCTGGACTAAAAGACAGGTCTATAGAATTTGTACTTAAACCTTAGTTTAGAGTTCTTAAGAACTATAATTAAGAATTTCTCTAAGCCTCAAAAAAGTAGGTAAAATTTGCTATGCAATTCAGTATTTTCTTAGATAATGAATGTCTTGGAGTATTAATTTTTTATCAATTTGTTTTCTTATTACAAGTTGAAAGCAGCAAAATAGAAAAGAAAGATCAAGAGAAAATCTAAAAAACCCAATATACGTACTTCAAAAATTCAGCCTTGAAAAGCCAAGAACATGTAGGAAATACATTATATAATAAGACTGTTAGAAACCCCTTTTTCTTTAGGGTAGATTTGGTGGGGAGTTAGAACAGCAAAATGGCAGAACAGTAGGTCCTCTACTCACATTCCCTTCCAGCAGTAATAATTTGATAGTTATCCAGATAAAAACAGTTTTTTTGTAGAATGAAATCCAGGTAGAATGTTTTAAAATCCTTATGAATCCTAAGACCAAAGAGGGCTATACTGAGAGATCAGGCCTGCACCCTGATGACAGGCTCAATGATGATGGTCTTGACTAGGGACCCAGAAACAGCCCCCTCCCTCTGTGGATTCAGTTACAACTCCAATTGGCCTTGGTCCTGCCACCAGTGCCATACTCCAGGAGACCCAGATGGAGCCACACCTTCCCAGGCCTCAAGTAACAGGCTACCAACTTGGTTCTGGGAGTGGATCCTGAAGTGGTCCATCACCCAGCTCCATTCTCTCTCAGCTGTGGTCAGGAACAGCCATAAACACCCAGAAATACACCCAGTGACCTAGGGGGAATCTTCTCAGGAAACCTATAGGAGCCAAAACTACACATGAATCTGGTAACAGCTCTACCATGTGCAGAGCTAACTGCAGATCTTGAAACTTGTTTCAGTACCAGCTCTACTGACCAAGGTTCTGAATGCAGTCTTGCCTATTCAAAGATTAAGCAAGATCTGTACCCACCTGAACTCCTGGCCATAGTGCTATCAACCTCAGATCTAGTAGCAGCCATGTGACCTGGTTCCAAACCCACTCAACCTGGATCCCAAAGGGAATCTCATTAGCCCAACAAATTGACAGGAGAAGGTTTTTGCCTGCTGAAACCCATCTGTAAAGACTAGAAGAGGTGTTTTGCTCCTTAATACACAGACACAAACTCAATGATGCATAAATCATACAGAATCAGACAAACACAACATCACCATAGGAAATCAATAAAGTGTCAATAAACTACCCCAACGAAGCAGAAATGTATACATTACCTAACAAACAATTTTAAAACAATTATCTTGAGTTCAATGAGATACAAGAGAACACAGATATACAACTAAACAAAATCAGGAAAATAATGCGTGAAGACAATGAGAAGTTTAATGATAAAATAGAAACCCTAAAAAGGAATCAAACAGAGATTCTGGAACTGAAAGATATAATACAACTAAAACTATGAAGGCAGTCTACAAAATGGGAGAAAATATTTTCAAACTAGCTGATAAAGAGTTGGTAACCAAATTAGGTAATAATCTCCTACATGTCAAGAGCAAAAATAGATAAATAATCCTATTAAATAATGGGCAAAGATCCTGAATAGGCATTTTTCCAAAGAAGATACGCAAACACTGCCAGCTATCTGAAAGTGTTCAACATCACTAATCATCAGGGAAATGCAAATCAAGAATACAATGAAATATCACCTCATACCTGTTAGGAAGGTTCTTATCAAAAAGAAAAGAGACAATAAGTACTGGTAAAGATGTAGAGAACAGGGACCCTTTTACACTGTTGATGGGAATGTAAATTGGTATAGCCATCATAAAAAAAAGGTGTGGAGGATACTCAGAAAAAATAAAAATGAAACTACCTTATGAAACAGCAATTCCACTTCTGGATATATAAACAAAGGAAATGAAATACATTTTTCAAAAAGATATTTGCAACCTCATGATTATTACAACATTCTTCACAATAGCCAAAATATGAAAACAACCTAATTGCACATCAATGAATGATTTTATAAAGAAAATGTTGTCTATACATACAATGGAATAGTATTTAGCCATAAAAAGGAAGGAAATTCTGTCATTTGTGGCAATATTAATAACACCAGAGAACGGTATGCTAAGTGAAATATGCCAGACACAGAGAGAAAAATACTGTTTGTTCTCACTTGTATGTGTAATGGTAAAAAGCCAAGCTCATAAAGGCACATACTAGAATGGTGGTTTCCAGGGGTAAGGTATGGAAGGGGCAAGATTCGGGTAGATGTTAGTAAAGACTACAAACTTTCAGTTGTAAGATTAATAAGTTCTGGGGATCTAAGGTACAACATCGTGTCTATCATTAATTATGCTATATTTGATATGTGAAATTTGCTAACAGAGTAGATCTTAAGTGTTTATACCACAAAAGGAAAACAATGGTAACTATGTGAGGTGACAGATGTATTAGCTACTTTGATTGTGGCAATCATTCCACTCTCTATATATACTCCAGCTCTCCAGATAAGACAAACACACAAACAAACACAGTCAGAAAGGGCTTTCTATTAACTAAGAACATAAAGCTTATAAGTAAGGATTCTTGTAGATATTGGAAGCAAAAGATCATTGGAAGACTCAATATCTCACATTGATTAAAAAAAAAAAAAACTGTCCAAAAACAGTTGATCCAATGGAAACATAAGGACCAGCAATTTTCTGACTCGTTTTAAAGCTCCATTGGGAAATATTTATAATATAAATAGATAATAATATAGCTTTCTTATGGGTACCACGCTACCATCAACTCTATTACTATACAGCAAACCAAATCTCCCAGAGTACTCAAACCACTTAAACTGGGAATTTCTAAGAATCCTAAATTCTTGCCTATGACTAACTTGTAACTATGAACTCTGGTACCCGTCTTCTGCAACACGAGTTACATAATTTGTGGGACATAGTGTAAAATGAAAATGTGGGGCCCCTGTTCAATAATTATTAGGAATTTTAAGATGATTACAGCAGGGCATTAAACCAAGCATGAGATTCTTGCAACCATGGGGCCCTGTGGCACTGCACAGGGCACATGCCCATGATGGCAGCACGACTCCTCTATGTCATGACTCCTGCAAGTTCAATAGATAGAGAATTATTTTGAAAATGGTATTTCCAGATAAAGTGTTCTTCAGCCCCAGAAAATTCTACCCACCATTAAATGATAGCTGATATGTACAGTTACATACTTACACTATATATCGTTCAAGAAACACCTAAAAACTTAGTTGTTTCCAGAAACATGGGGGCAAAGAATCTATACATATAAGCAAGATAATTAGAGTAAACCGCTGTCTGCCCAGATTAGTCTTCAAAAATTTTGCTAAAGTTTTTCAATACCCTGTGAAGCTGAAGTCAAGGAAGTTTTTGGACCAATTGTATCTATGGATGGTGGACTCATCATTCATTTAGCCAGCCCCAGCAATGTGATTGGTGGAGGATTTATATTGCTTTCAAATTCAATGAGAAATTCACAAAATACTAACTCCTTGTACCTCCTTGCTTTCGAGTAGTACCTAACTCATATTCTTCTCAGTTCCATCTTTATATAGCCAAATTCTTTACAGTAATATATCCATGCTCAGAAATATTTATTAATTTAGTCTCCAAATTGATAAAACATATTCAATGTTTACTTACATCCTCCAGGGAAAATCAACAATTCTCCTAGAAAGTTGCATATCAAAGGATTTACTGAAGATATATGTTACTTCTCCCAAATATTGAAATAATATCTTCACAGTATACAGAGCCCCAGTGGACTCACTCTGATATAATAAGGAGATAACACCCTATTACATTCTCTTAATTTGGAAAATCCTAAAATTGATTCTCTACCTAAATTCATCAAGCTGTTTAAAAAGGGATATCAAGCTTCTAAGAAAAAAAATTCAACACCACAAAACAATTCATTATTCTAGACTATGACCCACCAACTGAAGGCATTATCCAAGAGAAGATTACAAATTATCCCAAATTACTCATAATCAATAATTAAAGGACAAAGGAATTTCTTGCATCAGATAATCTAGATAACAGGCACCAACATTTTTCTGAAATAAAGAAATGAGCTTTTATATTGACTAAATCAAACATCTTAGAACCACTCCTATAGATTACAGAAACAGAAAGACCTTTAAATCATCTCAAAATGTTCCTTCAACACCCACCTATATGGGTCTACCAAATCATTATAAGTCTTTCTTCTTGTATGTACAGCTAGGTCATGCTCTAGCTGATTAAGTATGAAAAATTTATATCCTTTACTCATCTTAAATGTGGGTCTATACTCTCAATTAGCAAGTTTAATATCCTTATCTGATGGAGAATATGATTGTGCTTCTGTAGTTTAATAATTGCTCATTTTCATAGCATATTATTTAGACATTCCCACACCAAATCCTTATGTAACATTGTGTACTGATGTGTCTTATCTCACAAATGAAAAGGTAAAATACCAGACTGGTTATGAATAACTACTCCATATTCATGCATAGAATCCAGTTTCTTACCAAAAGAAATCAGCTCAAGTGGCTAAACTTTCAGCCCTTTGCAGGGTATGTCAATTTGATTAATGTAAAAGGATAAACATAATCACAGATAGCTGATAGATTTTTATAGCTCACAGCTTTAAAATTCTAAGGAAACACAGATGATTCTTAACCTCTTCAGGTACTCCTATAAAAATTGGACAACAAATATATTCATCACTTGATGATTCAATGCTACCTGATAAAATTGTGATTATAAAGGTAGAGACCACATAAAAGACATAATAGGTGTATATACAGGAAATGCTTACACAGGTCACTGTGCTAAGCCAGTTTTGCTGACTAATGTTCTGTGCAAAGACTTCTTACATAACAAAAAGAAAAATCCATGAAGGTAAAAATTTCCATTTATAGATGCATAAAATTTGACCACCAATCCTGAAGTGAAATACTAAGAATGTATTGTAAATAAGCCATAACAAAGGATGGCTGAATGGTGACACAAAATAAACTCAAATGAATACCTGAAGAATTATTTTTTCATGAGATAACCCACAATAAAAGGAATGAATTGTCCACATTATTAATCAAACAGTGATTGATAACTCTTCTTAATATCAGTGGATATATCCAATCATGTCTTACCTATAGTCAACATAATCCTGGAAAAATTGTAATGGTTGGACATAGAAAAGTACTGTGTCCTAATGTACTTCAGGTGGAGATATTCAAATATATTTTATACAGTTGCCTTCCCCTGTGGATTATGAATATGTACTAATGATGGTATGCATTTTTTAGACATATAGTCTCCAAGGCCAAAATGCTACCACTATCACCTCATTTCCCATAACCTCTAATTGTCTCATACCTCTACAAGAGCAAGGCTAGAATTTTGCAAGACATATACTCACTTCAGTGGAAGCCACAGCAGCTCTAAGGCCCAGCTGTGACTCAATTAGTGTCATAAAATCCAAACTTCCCGGCCTCCCAGAGGATATGTGTAATAGAATACAAAAGTGTGAGACTAGTATCCTGTGGAACAAATTTGAATCAGTAAGAGGTAGAAAAGAGCTATCAAATAAATTGATTTCCTCTTTCTTCCCTTGATGGAGTTTTCAAGACTTTTTAACTTAAATGTAGTATTTCAAAAAGCAGTGAATATATTTGGTCTCTCCAGATATATCACTTATGACACAACCACTAACTAACTATTACATAGAAGCTGTGACCAGTTCAATAATGCATCATCTTTATTTGATTTTCCTATATTCCTGTTTTGCTTCCTTTCTTCTCATTTTTGATCCCAGGAATGGAACATTTATTTTAGTTTCTGTTTTCTAGGAAATCTAGGTCATGACAATTAATATCAGAGGGACTCTTGGAAGTAAACCATCAACTACATTCATTGTCCGACTGTTTGGAAGCAATAGGAACCATATTGCTGGTGACAAGAGAGGTGGTAACAATTTTTGAAATTTAGTGGAATCACAATTACTAAAGCTTTCATCTATGATTCAATTAGAAGAGTGTGCAAGTAAAATGTAAAAGCTGGAAAGATCAAGCGGTGCTACTCTGATCAGTATAATGCAATAACAATTATAATGTATTTGATGTCTGGTGGTTGCATTAAACAGCATGGGAAGTCTTGCCAAAAAAAAAAAAAAAAAAGATGAGCTCAAGGAAACATTTGCTAACATATATCAGACTATGAAACCAGAGAGTTTCAATGGGAGCTTTAATGAAGACTGTCTTCTTACAGCCCCAAGACACACTGTACTAAAAAATTATCTGGTTATAAGGACTGTAGTACTGCAAAGGAAAATGTTTTTCAATAATTGAGGTATCTGATCATCAAACAAGTGCTCTGAGACTAAAAGAGTGAAGCTCTAAGGCCTGTGGGATGGAAAAACTGAATATTTTAACCTCCATGTCTCTTTTAACCCTCCTGGCCAAAAGCAGCAACCCTTTAACCCTTGTTGCAAAAGAATCTGTTCTTCTAATCTTGTTCGTTTTCTTCAGTTTCCTCCATTTCATTTCTACCAGGCTGATAACCATAGCAGGCCTGGGCATAGCCTGAGGACAGAAGTATAATATCTGCTCAAAGAATAAATCACACCCTTACCAAGGGAATTATAGAAACTAGTTAATATATACCAGCAGAAGCCAAGGCAATGTGTGTGCAGGTAGATTTAAATGCTGTGGTAACCCAGAGAAGCACATGTTGACTTTGAGAGATATGATGAATAGATAGATGAGGGCGGAGGAGGGAGAGATACTTCAAAGGAAATTGAGGCAGTTTTCCAAAATAACTTTAAAAAAGTACTGAAGGCAATTTAAGGAATTTATGTCACCCTTAAAATTTATCATCATGGACTTCAGTTCATCGTAGACACTCATGGCAAACAGGTAATTAACAGACCTATTCTCTGGTTATTAATCCAGGATCCAACTTTATAACTGGAATAATACACTTCTAAGGTAACAGAAAGGTTCATATTGGTTTCACAATCTGTAGTATAACAGCCATATTATAGGACAGGCAATGGGGAAGACCTCATCCCACAATCCTGGCCAAGATAGTAAATTAAAAGCCATTCCTTGGGAGGAATGGTAATCTAAGTCACCATCAAGGACTTGAGTATTGAAGATATGGTAAACTCTACCATATCCCTATTCAATTCATCTTGTTGCCTCTGGAAAAAAACAGAGCAATTTTGGGCAACAAAGATTGACTACAGTAAACTTAATCAGGTTGTAGCCCATATTGAATATGTCACATCATATGTGATTTTTTATAGAAGCATATCAACATAGACTCTGGCACACTGTAAATACGGTTATATTTTAGAAAGCTTTTTTTTCAATCTTCAATAGTAGAGAGGATCAAAATCTGTGTCTTTCCTTAAAACTATACTAATTTTGATAATCTGTGTCATAATATACTCATCAGGAACTTTGACTACCTTGACACTCCAAAGAAAAATTGCCCTGTTCTACAACATTGATGACTTTACATTAATGGCATCATGCAGGACTTGACAAATACTCCAGATGCTCTAGTTAGACACATGTATGACAGATGTTTTGATATAAAACTCCAAAAATTAGGGAACAGCTACAATATTTGAGTTTTTATAATATATTTCACTTTGCAATGGGTATCAATTTGGCTTTCCTAGAATCATTCTCTACTGTAAATATTGGTTTACTTTCCATGGTTGCAAAGACTATGATAGTACCAGCATCCAAGAGCTTATAGACTAGTCATTCATTGATATAGTATCCCACATTATATTTTATAGGACTAGGAGGTACGTTTTATGACAAAAGAGATGCAACAAACGACACAAGATTCATCATTCTGGCAATGGACTTCATTATCCAGAAATAGTCAGTTGATAATATAGTTGAATGACCTGTTGAAAGTTCATCTAGAGTGTAGGCTCAGGGACAATACTTTGAGGGTTGAAATACTGTCTACTGGGGTACAGTATGTGCACTTTATCAACGGCCAGGATTTAGGGCTGTGTCCCAACAGCTTGAACCCATGGGTCCATGAAGTAAAAGGTGGAAATAAGATTGATTCTTCTTACTATCACTGCCAGTGATCTACTTGATGAGTTTCTTTGTATTCTTAAAACCTTTTACCCTCTCAACCTGGAGACCTAATTCCCACGGGTAAACACTTTTGTTAGGAAACACAGAAAAGTTTCCACTAAAGTAGAAGCTGCAGCAAACACATGGCCACCTGTGCACTTCATGCCAGCCTACCAGTGGGCAAAGGAAAACACTGATATAATGATAAAATAATCATGAGGATCTGGGCTTGCCATTAAACCATGGGAGAAAGGAGAAGTATTTCTTAAATCCAGGTGATCCCTGGGTTGCTTCCAATGTATCCAGATCAAGTAATCATGGTGAAAAGACAAGTCGAGAAAATATGGTTTCAAATCAAGGAGACTAAAATCTTAGATACCTTGGGGAAGAAAATCTGAGCTATGCTATCAGGTGAATAACTCAAGCCAGCCAAATGGTGGTGAGGAAAATCTAGAATGGGTGACTTAAGAGAGAGATTGTGAATATCAATTATAGTTTTCTACTACAGCACCACAAATGTCCTCCAAAACTGTGACTTAAAAACACATGTTCTCACTTATAAGTGACCGAAATGATGAGAACACATGGACACAAAAGGGAGAACAGACACGGATTCCTACTTGAGGGTGGGAAGAGGGAGAGAATCAGAAAAAAAATAACTATTGGACACTAGGCTTAGTACCTGGGTGACAAAATAATCTGTACAACAAATTCCCATGACACGAGTTTACCTAAATAACAAACTTGCTGCCGGGTGTGGTGGCTTATGCCTGTAATCCCAGCACTTTGGGAGGCCATGGCAGGTGGATCACCTGAGGTCAGGACTTCGAGACCAGTCTGGCCAATATGGTGAAACTCCGTCTCTACTAAAAATACAAAAATTAGCTAGGTGTGGCGGCATGCACCTGTAATCCCAGCTACTCAGGAGGCTGAGGCAGGAGAATCACTTGAAACCCGGGAGCTGGAGGTTGCAGTGAGCCAAGATTGTGCCATTGCACTCTGGCCTGGGCAACAAGAGCGAAACTCTGTCTCAAAAAAAAAAAATTTATTAAATTAAATTAAAAAAATAAAAATAAATAAACCTGCACATGTACCCCTGAACCTAAAATAGAAGTTGAAAAAAATAAATAAAAATAAAATTTATGTTACTATGTCTCATCATTTTGTGTACCAGGAATTCAGTAAGGGCTTGTCTGGGCATGTTGTGTCTCCTTCTCACAGCATCATCATCTAGAGAAGCTCGATACAGGATAACTCACTCACAGTGCTTGCAAGTTATTGCTGGTTGTTGGCTGGAAGAAAGTTGGTGCTGGCTGTCTGCTGGGAGCTCAGAACCTTCCACCCATGTGCTTTAGTTCTTCTCCTTTGGGCATCTGGAGCTTCCTTGCCAAATACAGCTGTGTTTTGGGAGGGAGTGTTCTAAGATTAGGATGGAAGCTGCAAGTCTTTATTGAACCTAGAACCAACTCCCAGAAAGTCGGTTCTTTTTCATTATGCTAGTCAAGAAAATCACTAAGACCAGCCCAGATTCGACAGGAGGCTAATTGGATTCCACCTCTTAATGGAAGAAGGAACAAAGGATCTGTGACTATCTTTAATCTCAGAGCTCAAAATCCAGTGCAGCAATGGAAACTGCAGTATGGTTTCTTAATTTTTTCTGAGCCTTTTTTAGACTTATTATTCTCATATTAGGGGGTGCAACTGATCAGAATAGATTACAATGAAGCTATACTGGATCTGGTTTATGCATCTTCCCAGATACTTTTAGTTTTAGCTATTTATCTGGGCCTTGCCCAATAACTTTGTTTCCTAACCTGGGTGGAGGATCAAATCATTTCTTAAGTAACAGTGCTATGACCACAGTAATCTTCACCCCATCTTCTCACACTTATAACTGTCTCAGTTGTTCATAAAGGTGGGAACTGGGCTTGAGCTTATTTGAGTTGCTATGTTTCATACAGAACCTACAGAAGCTGTAACTCCTAAGTAAAACATAATTGGACCCCAAAAATGTTCTAGCTTGTGATAGATTGACCTTTTTTATAATTTATTAAGATACGAGCCACACCTATAAAATCCGCCCTTTTGATGTGTACAATTCAGTGGTTTTTCATATATTCAGAGTTGTGCAACCATCACCACTATCTAATTTTAGAACACTATCATCACTTATGGGTTGAATTTTGATCTATGAGAGATAGAAGATGGGAAGCAGACAGGAGAAAAATTGTTCACCTTCTATCCTGTGACAGACTGCATTGAGATGCAGTTGTTCTATATGGCCTCTCTGGAGAGGTCCTGCTTGACCAAACACCCAGCTGCAATTTCTTGTAAAACAGGTGACAACTCAGTAACGCAATAGCTTACATTATATTTCCATCCTCTCTGCCTCACTTGCACTTTCCCATGCTCTAAATTTCCTAGGAGTGAAATATCCAATAACGCTAGAGCATGTAAGCTTCGACCCAGGTTCCGGTTTTTAGGGTATGGGTAAGACACATGGCATTCAAGAATTTCTACGTTCCAACTTGTTCTACATCTTACTCCATATGTACAGCCACAACATCCTATTCATTATACCCCAATTCTTAGATTACTTTTTTCCTAAACAGTATATTCATTTTCCTCTGCTATTCCTTCAGTCTACAACGGACAATATATTTTCCTAATTATTTACCCATAAGAATTTGCTTTTACTTTAAGGCCCAGAGAAACACACCCATTCGATGCTTTAATTATTCTTTCCTTTGGATTCTCCCTGTCTTCTGTGTATACTTCTGGTGAAGCATTTATTATAATCTGCCTTGAATCATAGTCACACTTTATCACCCATCCTACTACCTGCCAAATATTAAGCTTGCTTTCAGGGCATGTTATTTGTTTATTCTCCTTTTACTTTGTATCTCCCAAGTTTCTTGGAGCAGTGTCTTCAACATAGCGGAAGATCAATAAATGTTGAAATGAATGTTAAGTATCATAACAGAAAAGAAGAGCATTTCAGATGCATATATTAGTATTAATTTCAAATGTAGTTAGTAAAGATACTAATCATCTTACTTGCCCTATGGGTTTCAAGCTATAAAGTATTTTGAATCTTCAAGGCATATTTTTCAGAAGATCCAAATTATTTTACTTTATTTTTCTTAGCATGAGGAAATATTGCATTGAAATGGCGGAAACAAAAAGCCACCTATACATTCAACCCTGTCCTACGTAGAGTTACTTTAAAATTCTGTTTTTCATAAAACAGTTTTGTATGTACCTCTACAAAAAACTAAGAACATGGAAATTTAATAAACCACACAGAAATTCATGCTGCCTGAATAATATCAGCGTTTACCCAGAATATAGTAATTTTTCAGAAAATTCAGAATTAATTTTCCTAAGAAAAAGGTATTACTTCATATTGTTATAAGGCATTAGGTAACACTGAATTCTAATCAACTCCTAAAAACATTTGGAGCATTTGTTGCCTTGTATGTTTCCTGCTTTGCTATATATTAGATAGTCACTTAATAGCAGTGGGCTACTATTATTACATAGTGCATTATTTTAAAACTGCATTATTGAACAGTGTTGTGCTAATTGCATTTTGTCTGGAAAAAATACAGTGCTTAGTGGAATTCAGTAGTAGGCTTCATTTTTATTTCCAGGGCACTAAAGAAAGCTTGTCATTACAGTATACTAATAATTAAACAGTGGATAATTTAAATATAGCAAACAACTGTTGATGACTCATCAACTCTGCCTCTTCCACACTACAAAATTCTAACAACCTGCCACTTAGAAAGTTCCTGTTGATATGTAAATAAGTGGTTTTGCTTCTTAGCAGTAAGAATCAAGCCACTCAAGGCCGGGCACGGTGGCTCAAGCCTGTAATCCCAGCACTTTGGGAGGCCGAGATGGGCGGATCACGAGGTCAGGAGATCGAGACCATCCTGGCTAATACGGTGAAACCCCGTCTCTACTAAAAAAATACAAAAAAAAAACTAGCCGGGTGCGGTGGCGGGCGCCTGTAGTCCCAGCTACTCCGGAGGCTGAGCCAGGAGAATGGCGGGAACCCGGGAGGCAGAGCTTGCAGTGAGCTGAGATCGGGCCACTGCACTCCAGCCTGGGCGACAGAGCGAGACTCCGTCTCAAAAAAAAAAAAAAAAAAAAAAAAGAATCAAGCCACTCAAGCAGTTGATGTGGGAGCTCAAACAACGGAAAGACCAGAGCCCAGCTGCAGGTCTTTCTGCTATTTCAGATACTATTCAGGAGTCTGCCTAAGAAGGTTTTACCTCTCATTCCTCATTTAAAACCACTAGAAGTTATCCACGAGAGGACGAAAAATGTTTCAATAAAAGGCAAATCAGAAAATCACATAAATTAACAACTGGCAAAGAAACATTCACCTTTCTCAAGATAGGTGGAAATATGAGATCTTTTAGTGTTATAAATGGTTAGTCCTTTGGCGAGCCTTGCAAACTGTAGATGAGTGAATCTGAGCCATTTTATGTGAACTTAGCTTTCAGAATTTCAAGTTAAACTCAACTTTTATCACAAACAACAATTGTAAAACACCGTGATGTTGATGCAAAGGTCAGAGACCTCACTGATTAAAACTGCTAATCACATAATATTTATGTCCACTATTCATTCTTGGCACACTTCTGTTTCGAAGCCTACATATTATTCTATTTCATTCTGCTCTGATGCCCATGCCACATCTAGCTAGGGAAATTTTGTTCTGAGAATGATGTCAATGCAATTTCCAGGAGAGCAGTAATCTTTGTCAATGTTATTTAATTATAAATACCAAGTAAATAATGCAATACCTGGAACATAATTGGTGCTCAAAAAATGTTTGTTGAAAGAAGTTTGGACAAATAGAAGGGTGAAAGGAAGAGATGCCTAATGGAGAAAGGAAGGAAGGAAGGAAGGAAGGAAGGAAGGAAGGAAGGAAGGAAGGGAAGGACAGAGGGAGGGAACAAAGGTTTATTGATCTATTAATTATTCTTCTTCCTGAGCCTGTAGTCTCTTTAACAGCAATATATCTGTGTTAGTCCATTTCCATACTGCTATAAAGAACTGCCCAAGACCAGGTATTTATAAAGGAAAGAGGTTTAATTGACTCGCAGTTTACCATGGCTGGGGAGGCCTCAAGAAACTTACAATCATGGTGGAAGGTGAAGAGGAATCATGGCACCTTCTTCACAAGGTGGCAGGAAGGAAAAGTGCAAGCAGGGGAAATGCTAGACCTTTATAAAACCATCGGATCTCATGAGACTCAGTCATTATCACAAGAACAACATGGGGGAAACTGCCCCCATGATCCAATTACCTCCACCTGGTCCTGCCCTTGACACATGGGGATTATGAGGATTACACTACCAAAAGAGATTTGGGTGGGAACACAGAGCCAAACTATATCATAAAAAGTTCACATTATTTGACATTTAGTTACTATAGGATAATTTTGACAATCTGATGGACAAACAGGGTTTGGGGTGTGTTTAATATTTCTCAGGGTCATTTTAGTGTCATTCTGTCTGCTCTATATGAAGATTTATATAAAATTAAAACTACATCTCACCAATATTAGTAAGAATTCAAAGACTTTTAGCTAGAGTCTCCCTGTGGAAAGGTACATGGACTCAGGTTGCTACCCAGGTTAAATTTAAAAAATTACAACATATCAGGCTTTTATCATAAACCATCACACAGTGAAGAACTACTTAGTGGATGACTTATTATGTATGAGAGTTTTATTGCATTTTTTTGCATTAATCCAACAGATGAATGAAATATCACTTTAAGATACAAAAAAAAAAAAAACAGACTTAAGATATATGCAAATTCATTTCTCTTCAGCTCTGTTTAGCAGAACATCTTTCAAAATAATGTCACACCTGCTGTGTGAACATGTTATTCTCCAGGTACACAAAATTAATTACTTATTAACATCATAGTCACAAAAACCTCAAGGCATATCTTTGAGGGAAAAAGCAGAAATGAATGTGTAGCTAAGCTCAGTCAAAGGAGAGAAAAGTAAAAACATGGTAAGCTTTAAGTAAAGTTTTAAAATAAAATTGACAGGGAATTCATTTAAATTTTATCATTTAAGTGTAAAACATGAAAATAATTTTGTTGACCAAAAAGATAGCAATGAACAAATATTGAAATAGATGGCTCTAAACCACTCACTTCAAGTAAGTGTTTGCTGTTTTCAGAGGTTAATAACCCACAGTTTGAGGGTCAAAGCAGTTCACAGTATAAAAGCAGTACAAGGCTATAGTATCTACCCTATAGTGGACGAGGGCATTGCACCTCCATTAAGAGTGTCTGGCTTAGAATCAACTAACTCGTTTTTTTGGTTGTGTGACCTTCAGCAACCTTTCTATCCCAATTTCTATATGCTGCACAACAGAGAGAGGAATATATTTATCTCTTGGATTTATGAGGCCTAAATACATATAAAGCTCTTAGAACAGTGCCTGGCAAAGAATAGTAGTTCACAAACACCAGAGTATGGCTTGTGGATCAGAAGGAGGTCAAATTAGAAGTAACAAGACCACTTAGAAGTCCAAGTTGTATTGCTTCTTTCTCCTATGTTCTGTTAGCTCACTCCAATTCCTGGAGTTAAAACCCAGTTTAAAACAGACACTAGATCATTACTAGTTTTTCTGCATATCAATTTTTATGTAGAGTTAATGAATATCAGACAAAAATTAAATAACATAGAACATCAAAAATAATTTAGGCTAAATTTTTATTATGTTCTTTAAAAGAATAAATTAACATTCATCATCACTGTGATTATAGTAACATGAATACAATTGCAAATTTATCAGTATACACAATTTATTCTTTTCATAGCTTCATTCATGAAGAACTACATAGACATAATTCCTATAAAACCCACAATGGGATTTATGCATTTTGGTTCAAAAGACAACAACATATCCGTAATCAGACTGATTTGTACAATGTATCCTTTGTTTGCAGCCAAAGGATATACAATCTTAAAAGTTTACCCAGGAGGATATTAGAAGGTGAATTTCATGAGCATAAAACTTACATCAAAGTATTGCCACTAATATCACTAGCAAGTCACTTCAATAATTCTTCATTAATTCATTTATCCATTTCTTAGATATGTATGAGGCAAATACATTCTGTCAGTTCCTATGTTTAAAGTTGGTAATATAAACACAAATCAGATTCATAAAGATAGTCACATGATAAAATAATAATTACATTTAAATATGTCAAATAAGTCAAGAAAGAGCAGAAAAAAGAATATTTATCTCGATCCTGAGTGGTAGGAAAGACTGAGCAAAGTGTAAACATTCCTGCAAATTTTAAAGGATGACTAGGAATTTTCCATAAATAATGAATGCCAAGAGCTCATCTAGCTCTAAAATTCTGTGATATAAATGCTTTCTGAGTGAATAATGTATTCCTTAGATCACTACTTCTTGTTCTCTAAGAAAAGCAAGGTGAGGCAACTTGCAAAATTACATTAGATTTCTTGTAAGTTTTAGCTAGCCTTCCTTTTACCAATGTTACTTTTAAAGTTAGTATGATATACAGAGTGTATGTTGACTATTGACTGATACTGTTTAAAACAATGTTCCATTGATTTCTGCTATTTCATTCAGGTAATTGATAATATCTGAAAAAATTCATTGTTTCCCCCTCCCAATGTATGACTATTACAATCTACTATAATTTATTTCAAATTTATCATAAAGCATTAAAAATATTGCAGGTGTGTTTTATAATATCCATTAATATGCTATTAATGTAATAAAAAATTCATATGGAAAATAAAGACATAAAAGCCCCCAAACACAAAAAATAACAACTACACAAATATTTCATAATGCTCAATCACTCTTAATAGGAAACTTTACTTTCTGCTTTTAAATTCTGCTTTTTAAAAAAATAACTGAATTAATCAAAGAGTGGTGATTCTACTGATGTGCATCTGTATCTACAGAAAAATGATGATTTTATTCTTGGTCTTCTTCAATAAGTTTAAAATAATCACATGGTGATTGAGTGTCAATCCCATCTTTTCTAACAAAAACAAAGAGTCATGAAATAGGATTATCGCTGAACAGTTCAAATGCAAAGAAGATATTTTCCGCTATTCAGATTTGGTATTATTGAAAAACACTTTACTCTGTGTCACACTCACTTTAAAATCAAAATGAGTTATATGAATTAGGCTAACATATTTATCATTGTTGACACAGTTAAGATCTCAATCCATATAGTAGAATAATTAAAATTTGACATATGGGAAATTATAGAAATATAACTTCTATAATTAATTATTTCCCACATCCAGTAAGTACAACACAAGTGGAAGAAGGGCAAATGAATATTCTCTGGAGTCAGCTGAGACAGTGAGTGTCACAATGACTGAGAAGAGGCACAATATCTTAACCTGTTACTGCTTTACGCTTCTGCGATTTAGCTCTTAAGAAATTATCATCATGACTGACTGGCGACAGAAGGAAACAATAGGGCAAAAGAAGATTTGTTTGGAAGAATGCTTTATGATATGAAAAGAGCCCAAGTTTTAACTAAATTATTGGCAATGCTGTTCTAAAACAAAGACCAATTCCATACCTAATAAGACAATGATAAACTTTAAAACTCTTGGACATTAGCAAACTGTGTAATTTATATGCATCCTCTTAATAATTTTGCCAATATTCCTCATATCTCCCTTAAATAGGAAAAACACATAAATTGACTACAAACAGATGATACTGTTGTTCGTATTTATTGTTTGATGATTTGGGAAAATAGAAAAGACAAATAACAATATTTTCACTCCTATTTGCCTCCTGTTGCAAAGGCCAATCCTATGACATGAGATCAGTATTCTTAGAGATAAACCTCTTTCAATCATGTAGGTTTTTCTCTCGTGTAGGTTATACATAGATATATATGTTTAAAAGATGAAAAGATATATCTTTTCATATATATACGTGTGTGTGTGTATATATATATGCCACATGTCATTATGGATAATGAGGCTATGCTCACTGTCATATGTAAACAACTCCAAAAGTTCTGACTTATACTTTGGATAATAATGATAATAATGGTAAGGAAAATTCATTCCTTGCTAATTCAATGTACTAGTAATTCTTAATGTATTAAGTATCCTATTTTCTAAGAGGCATTTTAGCATAAGTATCAGATAAAGTAAAATACTTTCTTTTTAAACTTTTTAGGAATAAGATTGTCACACAGCTGCAATGGTTAATACTGTCAACTTGATTGGATTGAGGGATACAAAGTATTAATCCTGGGTATGTCTGTGTGGGTATTGCCAAAAGAGATTAAGAGGGCTGGGGAAGGCAGACTCACCCTTAACCTGGTGGTCACAGTCGAATCAGGTTCCAGTGAATATAAAGCAGGCAGAAACACATGAAAAGGAGAGATAAGCCTAGCTTCCCAGCCAACAGCTTTCTCCAGTGTTGAATGCTTCCTGCCCTCGAACACTGGATTCCAAGTTCTTCAGTTTTGGGACTCATACTGACTCTTCTTGGTCCTCAGCTTACAGACAGCCTACTGTGGGACCTTGGGATTGTTAATATTTAATAAACCCCATATATATGTATATAAATATCCTATATCCTATAATCCTATCCTATTGGTTCTATCCCTCTAAGAGAAACCTAATGCAACAGCTAACCCTGTGTAAATACCATGAAGACTTAAGATAATTTTTAAAGTATAATTAATGTGCTTAAAATTATCTGGCAGTAAAAATTTACATTTTCATAATTGATATTTATTTTTATATTTGAATTAATTGCTTTATTATGCCAATGGTAACATTACATTGAAATTACAAGAACTGCCAATATTTCATGCCTAATTGGCCCTTAGACAAAAATTTATTTTACACACTCAATTTATTTTATATTCTCTACCTCCTGAATTTAATTATATCTTTGTTTTGGAAAGATATCCAATTCATAAATGGTATTTACTTTGGGCTGAGGAAGAACAAGAAATCACTGCACTTGATTATGAGATTCCAATCTGTACAACAACACTTCATTGCAGTGCTTCTTTGAAATCAAAAGTATCCCAATCATTGTATCATCAAACAACTTATTACTTAAATCTATCTATTTTAAAACTGGATTATGATTCTGATTTGATTGAGTTATATTTGCTGTGGGGGTAATTTTTATCATATAGTGACAAAAATCTACATTTCAATCCATTTTAACCTCTGTAAATGACTTATATTAACTAGGTTTAAATATCTTCATACCTACAACCAATTCAGTTACATTCTGTTTTTTTGGAATCAACTGGATAATTTTTTTTAACTTTTATTTTAGGTTAGGAGGTACATGTAAAGTTTTGTTGCATAGGTAAACACGTGTCACAAGGGTTTATTGTACATAATTACTTCATCACCCAGGTAATAAGTCCAGTACCCAATAGTTGTCTTTTCTGCTCTTCTCCTTCCTCCCACCCTCCCCACTGAAGTAGACCCCAGGGGGTCTGTTGTTTCCTTCTTTGTGTTTTAATTTTTTATTATATAGCTCCCACTTGAAAGTGAGAATACGCAATATTTGGTTTTCTGTTCCTGCATTAGTTTGCTAAGGATAATAGCCTCCAGCTCCTTCCATGTTCCCACAAAAGACATGATCTAGTGCTTCTGTATGGCTGAATAGTCAACTGGATAATTCTAAAACTGAATTAGGTCCATTCAGACCTATGGCTAAGAGATGACTGTTTATATTGTTTATAGAGTTGTTCTCAATATATGCAGGAGATTGAACCCATGACTCCTGCTTATACTAAAATCCCCACATATGCAAGTCCCACAGTCAGCCCTGTGGAAATGGCATATGAGAAAACACCCCTTGTAAATGCAGGTTTCTCATTGTGTGAATACTACATTTAAAATATGTGCTTGGTTGACAAAAGTCTGTGTATGTGTATACCCGAGCAGTTCAAAGCTGTGCTCTTTAAGGACAAACTGTATTTGTAAAATGTGGCTAGTATATCATAAGAGAAGGTAAAAATTTTGAGATAAGAATTTTTAATCTAAAAATATAGGGTTTATTGCAATACAATATTATTTTTAATGAAAGGGCTTTTTGTTTTGTCAACAGAAGACTCATATATTACACTTCTAGAATTTAACTAAAACCAAACAGAGTGTATATTGTCCACTAGGATAAGATTTTAATAGCTCACAATAACTCTGTAAACAATTTTAAAATTCTCAAACATCAGAATCTCAATTGAATCTCATAACTGTATCTTCCTTAAATTCAGTATGCAAATTAAAAGTTTAGTCAAAACTAGGGAAGAACAGATCCAGAAAAATCACATGTAACTAATGGCCACTTACAGAGGTCAATTTGCCTAGATTCCTTTGGGAAATATGGAATATTGTGGGCTATTGCTAGAACTCATTTTGCATTCTGCTTTTGAGCTTTCTGGGAGAATATGTGAAGACGAATTTGTTGTTGTTAAGTTCCAGAAGATACTGAAGTAAGGATATTTCCAAGACAAAAGACAGACTTCAAGTTATAACCCAGTATGCAAGATAAGGGTAGGATGAGAAGAGAGGAGTCTTGGAGCAGCAGGTGGGATGAGGAGATAGTCTGGAAAAGGGTATCAGTTAACCATGAGCTAATAGAGACTCATGGTTAGTAACATATTAGGAACATCAAGATGTTAAGGAGAGTTTAATGAGAGAAACTCAGTGATGTGCCATATATTAGAAGGGCTTTGAATAAAACAGTTCACAAGAGCTGTCTTTGTAAAAAGCCATGTAGCCCTGGCACAACCATGTATTCTGATTTGTTCTACATCATTGCCATTTATACCACTTATGACAGTATAATTGATAATAGCATCCCCATTTGCTCTCCAGTATTTTTCCTGGTTTGGATGATTAAATGATATGGTTAGTTTTAGGTGAAGAGCAAACCCTGAGAGAATGTTTTGTATGCTAAGTGATTTATTATTGAAATGCTCCCAGAGGAAATGGGTAAAGGAAGAAGAGCAGAGAAGGAAAGGAGAAGTCAAGAAGGATACGAGTCCATGCAGTTTTACTGAAGATGGCTTTTACTTAGTCGTTCAAGGCATGTCGGAATAGAAAATACACCACAGAGATTATCCCAAAATGAGGCAGCGGAGCTGGGTTTCATAGGGACTGGGTGCCCTAGTCACTGGCTAAGTGTACCCCCAAGCACTTTAGGAGTAAGTAAAATGACTTCAGCAGCTGAGGACAGTCCGCTAAGAAAGAACCTCAGTATTGGATATGAAAAGCACCACAAGGCTGAAGGAGGAAGGCACAGAGTGTTAAATAGAAACAGGAGATCTGGATAAAGCATCAACAGTGTTCACTGCCATCACTCTATGTGGCAGCCTCCAGAGGATTCACCAAGGAATCATATTCTGACCCATCCAGTATAAGACTATTTAATTAAACTAGATTCCAAGGATAAGATTTAGGGGAGCCCACGAACCTGAGCAAATTGTATAATTGATTTTTTAATGTCTGCTTATATATGCATATTTGTAGAGACAGAATACTATCTTTCTTCCGATTATCACAATAGTCCATAATCTATGTGAAACTCTGCGGACATCGCAGGAGAAACTGAAAGAAAAGTCAGTGTCTTGTGCAATCCACTTGAATAAAGATGACTCTTTAGGGAAAGAAAGAACTGGCCCAATTCACCAACAACCTCATGTGGAAATAATAGATTTTTACATTGTTTGTATATACTCCTCAGAAGTAAAGAATCCATCAGCCGGGGAACCTAAGGTGTTGGAACCTCAGAATCATGTGCTGGCCTTAAATCTGTTATCATCATGTTGAATTTTTATCTGACTCTTATATTTCTGAGGAAGGATTTATCTGGGCAAATGAGCATTATAAAGAAATGGTTCTTTTTCTCTTGCCAACCTATCAGTAGACTACAGATATAATCAACAACCGATAAACCAAATTGTCTAAAGAACTTTTGAGAGTCTGTAGAAATATGAAATAAGATACTTTCAAAAATGAGTTAGCAAACTTTTTACATGTTTGTTACTGAGAGCCTATAAACATTTTGGATAACTCCTTTAAATGAAGTAGTTCAACACAAATGCTAACTACTCCAATAATAAGTAATTTATTATTTTCTCTTTGTATACTTCAGCCCAAGAATTGCTGATACCTCTTGATTCTTACTTGTCTGGCCATACCTTAATAGTGTGACCTTAGTCTTTGTTTATTTACTTCTGAGACATTTAGCAACTTCTCACGATAAGAGTTGCAAAAATAAAGTTGTTCTTTCTGACTAGAATCTCTAGCTTTCCTCTCTCAAATGGTTTTCATTCCACCTTGAACTGTAAAATGTCTTAGTCTTAATTAACATTTTATAGGCTAACTTAAAAGCATTTTCTACCTAGTTTTCTGGTCTCTCAGAAGTTTTCATTGCCTTGCTACATTCCATACCACTTAATGAGAAACAAAGTCATATTCAAATCTGAAAACTAATGATTAAATTAAAAAGAAACAATAAAAACGAAATAATTATATGTCTGCCAAAATAAATTTTAAGGATTGAATAATGAGTTGAAATAAATGATCAAGATGAAGAGAGTCTATGACATTTGCCTAACATTTGCTTTATGATACTTTACATTTATAATCATATTTCTCCCTCATCAAATTCAAAGTTTGTATTACCAGTATCTGTCATAATTTATACTATATTTCTGCCATCATTTCCTGACCTTTCCCATCCGTAAAACTTTTTCACATGGATTGATTTGATAAATAATCTATGTTTTATTTTCCTTCATATCACCTGTTAGTCCTATGCTCTAATTCTTTTATGCCATCCTTTCTTTTTAAAGCAATTTCTAGGAAACACTACTTAGGCTTCAAAGATTCTAGTCTAAAATCAGCAGTATTCATAACACCCAAGAAGTTAGATCAGAAAGGGTCAATGCAACATGAGGATGTGCTCTACTTTTCAACTTTTATACTGAGAGTCTTGTGTATCCTAAACATCTCTTCCATTCACCAGCCCTTGCTCCTCCTCCAATGCAAACCTGGTAAATATTAAAATCATGAAAATTTTGTCACTTATAGGGAATATTCCAGAGACAAGCCAGAAAATTGCTGTGGAAACCAAAGGTGGGAGTCTAAGAGATATCCTATGTTCTTGCAGAGCGTTTGAATTTTAAAAAATGATATGCACTTCTTCATGCTGGCTCTTAATGCTGACCTACTCTCTCCTTGTAAACTTTGTTTATTAAAATAAAACATTAGAAAATAAGCAGAATCATTAAGAAATTATAAATCATCTAAACATAGTTAAAAAAAATTATCCAGAATTTTTCTAACCCTTCTGGAATTGGCTCAGCAAGTTGTAAACTATTTTCAATGCCGGCTCTGTGCTGTGTTTGGCAAGTGGCAGAATAGGTCTGATGCAATTAAACTTTAGAAATATTAAGAGATTGCTATGTTCATTTCAGATATATTTTAGTGGAAGATATATTTTAGTGGAATATTGGGAGTGGGTTCTATAGAAATATTAATTATTTCTTCTGAAATTATGATCATGGTACTAAGGATAAATTAAAGAATAGTCTTATAACATATAGATTAAATGTTCTGGATAGAGAATTTGGTTAGAAGACTAAGCATTTATCATCTGATGTTCCATTCACAATATCTTGTTTCAGTCAAACCCAATATATCTTCAGTCCCAAAGACTAAATAAAATATTCCGCCAAGGTGAATAGTTTTTAACAATTCATTTACTTCTCATTTTATTTTAACATTGCAAGAGTTCTATCCTCTTGTCAATCTTTTTATCACCAGGCTTTTTGCCAATTTTTCTACTTCTGTAATGGAAGGCTTATTTTTGAACTTGGGCACATATGTTTGGGGATATCTCTAACAAAAATCATAAAACCCATGCTGTCTGGTGGCCAAAGAAGTCATATAATGAGAAAAGAGTCAGTCCCAAAACCTAGAATCTCAGATTTTTAAGTAAAGGAAGTAATAGATCATAAAATGCTGGTTCATTCAGAGACATTGTTCTAGCACTCAACACAACCATTTGCAATCATCTGCGATCATGATATTTGAACACATTACAAATGAAAATAAAGAAATGTGGGTGTTATTTACATTTTTTAGCTTTTTCAAGAAATAGAACTCCCAAAGGCATTTTGTGACAATACCAAATACTGACAAGGATGTGGAGTAACAGGGGGTCTTATTTAGTGCTATCAGAAATGCAATGTCGAAGACAGTTTGGCGTTTCTTAGAAAATCAAACATACTTTTTACTATACAATACACTAATTGCGCTCCTTGGTATTTATCCAAATATGTTGAAAACTTATGTTTACACAAAAACTGGCACAGGGATGTTTATAGAAGCCTTATTCATAATTGCCAAAACATGGAAGCAACCAAGATATCCTTCAGTAGGTGAATGGATAAATAAACTATGGTACATATAGACAACAGGATGTTACTCAGTCCTAAAACAAAGGAGCTGTCACAGCATAAAGAGACACAGAGGAACCTCAGACACCATCACTAAATGAAAGAAACAAATCTGAAAAGGCTACCTGCTGTATGGTTACAACTATATCACATTCTGGAAAAGGCAACATTACTATGGAGATAGTATTTATACTATGTATAATACATATAATAGTACTGTGGAGTATTTATACTATGTATAATAGTACTGTGGAATATTTATACTATGTATAATTAATAGTACTGTGGAGTATTTATACTATGTATAGTACAACTATACATATTGAATAAAGTTCAATGTTCATTGAATAAAGGACATCTCTAATAAGATTTAAGCTGGCATACCCAGTGTAGCAAACTGACAGTGCAGCACAAGTATTGGTGAATGGAGATATGAAAGTAGAGAAAGAGTGTTGCAGGCCAAAAAAGTGAGGGTCATGATCAACTCAGTATACCACTGGAGGCGATATGAGTAAACAGCAAACTGTTCTCATAAATACAGAATGTTGGCAAACTGACAAACTGTGTCTCCCTCCCAGAAGGAATGCTGAGGGCAGTCATGCCCCAAGCGCAGTGTTGTTTGTGGTTAGACACATCTGAAGCCTGTTAGCAACAATGTGAACCTGTGATCAATCAAGCAGCTGACCAATCGTTACCTCCTGCTCCCTGCTCTTTCTACCCAATAAATACAAAGGGCTATTGAGGCTCAGGTGGCTGCCCTTGCTCACTAGAAGCAGGGACCCCTCTTCTTTCCTGGACCCCTTCTTTAAAACAGTTTCTTTTGCTTTAAGTTTTCATTTCTCATTCGTCCTCCTTTGCTCAGTCCCGTAGTAACCGTGGCAAACCGTGGCAAAAGACAGCTGGATGTGGTGGCTCGTACCCGTAATCTCAGCACTTTGGGAGGCTGAGACAGGAGGATCACTTAAGCTCAGAAGTAAAAAAAAAAAAAAATATATATATATATATATTTTTTTCAGGCATGATAACACATGCCTCTAGTCCCAGCTAATTGGGAAGCTAAGGTAGGAGGATCGCTTGAGCCCAGGAGGTCAAGGCTGCAGTGAGCCCAGTCCGCATCACTGTGCTTCAGCGTGAGTGACAAATCAAGACCCTGTCTCAAAAAAACAAAAAAAGTAGAGAAAGAACAAATGTGCTATTCAAGATGACAACAGGCAGCGAATTTAAAACTTTTTTCAAATAAGTTTGGGAAACTGTTTTTTTGTGACAGCTACTTATAATGTCTTTCACTATGCTAAATACATTTTGTGACTTTCAAACAGACTTTATATCATGTAAGATCTCCAAACCTATTTGGTAATAAACTAATTTTTGTGGAAGCATCTCTTGAAGTCAGAAACTGGCTGAACAAGCTTTTGAAAGCTCTTATTTTCTGTGCTATTTCCATTTGGTCTTGGGAACTGTAATATTTGATAAATAAAATTCACCCTGCCAACATGCTAGAACTTAAAAAAGTAAATGAGGTAGAGCTCCTACATTAACAACTTTAGCTTCTGTGTATGAATGGGGGAAGGGCAAACATTTACAACACAGCTTAGCAAATGATATGATAGTGATACACACAGAGTAACAATTAATGAAATACATATAAAGTTATCATTGATCTATACCAGGAGTCATCTAACTATAGACCATGGACAAAACTATCTTGAATCATCAAGGCTGGGCATGGTGGCTCAAGCCTGTAATTCCAGCACTTTGGGAGGTCAAGGCAAGAGGGTCACTTAAGGCCAGAAGTTTGAGACCAGCCTGGGCAACATAGTGAGATCCAGTCTTTAGAAAAGAAAAAAATTAGCTAGGCCTGGTGGCATATGCCTATAGTCCTAGCTACTTAGAAAGCTGAGACAGGAGATTTCCTGAGCCCAAAAGTTCAAGGCTACAGTGAGCTATGATTGCACTACTGCACTCCAGCCTGGGTTACAGAGTGAGATTCTGACTCTTAAAAATCATATATATCTTGTATTGCTTGTTTCTGCAAATAAAATGTTGTTGGATTAAAAGCATGCACATTCATTTATTTATTGCCTATGGCTGCTTTTGCAGAGTGAGTAGTGATGGCGAACCATCTGGACCACAAAACCTAAAATATTTATTATCTGGTCCTTTATTAAAATGTTTTTGCCAACTTGATAGATGTAAAAATAATTCACTGTAAGTCATGAGTGCTGTAATTTATGGAAATAAATGAAGCCTTATGGAGAGTTTGTTAATTAATCGAGAATATTATTTCATCAGATAATGTGTGTGGTTCATAAAACATGGCCAAATACTGGTGCATCCTGATTTGGTAGGATGAATCCCTGTTCAGAAGTCAGGAAACTCATTTTCTTGTTTTTCTCATATAAAATAGGCTATTGGACTGCAACAATATGAAATTTTCTGCTAGTTCTTAAATGTTATATTTATGTTTACTTAATACCTATCTTGGTTAAATCTCAAACGAATCTAGGGGTTTTGACAAATGTATAATGATGTGTATACACCACTATATTATCATACAGGATAGTTTCACTGCCCCCAAAATCCTTTGTGCTTCCACCAGTAATATCTTTCTCCCCCTAAGCCCTTGGCAAACACTGATCTCCATAGTACTACTATGCAAAAGTGGCTCTAATACAAAAAGTTTATCAGATGATAAATTAAGCATTTATCATCTGATGTTCCATTCACAATATCTTGAATAAAGGACAATGTGAACATTGTCCTTTATTCAATGAACATTTTTAAAAGCATTTGAAAAGTCTTTTTTAAAAACAGAAATTTGTTTTTTAGAGTAGTTCATAAAAAAATTGAGTGAAAGTACAGAGAGTTCCTATATACCCTTGACCAGCCCACATCCACACAGCCTCTCCCTCTATCAACAGTCCTGACCACAGTGATACACTTGTCACAACTGGTGAAATTACATTGACTCATGATTATCATTCAAAGTCCATAGTTTCCATTAGGATTCACTCTCTGTGTTGCACTTTTATATTGAATTTTCCATTGAGAACATATTATTAAATTGTGCTCTGCATAGAATTCAAAACAATAAAAGGGAGAATACTAAACTAAAATCAAGAAAGGTGGACCCTGTAACTTTGTAGTTTTTTTTTTTTTTTTCTCACTTCATAGGAACAAATATATATATATATTTTTAAAGTCTTTGGTGAAAGGCCAGAGACTTTCATAGAAACTGGTGGGTGAGAGACTAGACAAAATTTTATGTTACAAAAACTAAGTCTACTAATTTTAAGTCAAATAACAACGAGGGCTTTTTTTTTTCTATCTGAAAGTACCACATTCAGAAATACTAGTAGAATGAAACAATTGGTTTTACTTACTAAATTTACTATCAATTTCACTTAGCTGCCCATTTGTTTAAATAAATTATTTTGAATCATAATACCAAATCTGTGTTCCTTTCTCCTTGGGTTGTTATGCTGTCACTTTCCATTTATTTCATCTACATTCAAAGGCTCATTGTAAATGCATGAATAATGCAGCTGTTTCCATTAAGGCATTTTATTTTTTTAATTAAATATTTTTGCCTGAAGCAGATGATATGTTTTAAAATATCAGTAGTAACAGCATTTCATTTTAGAATGTCTGGTGCTATAATTTTTCTTCTTTCATTAAACACCTTATGAAGAAGCCAAAGTTTTTCATATAATATCTCAAACTAATTTCAAGTCATTATTGAAATAAATAATTCTTAAATCTGCCTATCATGTTTTTCAACGGTTTTAAAAGCTAAAGCTTAAATATAGCATGTGATTGCTATTTTAATCTTAACCCCAATTTTTATAAAAATCAGATCTCTATTAATTCTAACTATTGCAAAATAATATGGATGGATCATCTTTCAATTTTTTATTTGGTGCATAATTGTATAGATTTATGGGGTAGATATAATATGTTGATACATCCATTCAATGTGTAATGATCAAATCAGAGTATTTAAGATAACTGTCATCTCAAATGCTTATCATTTCTTTGTGTTGGAAACATTTCAAATCTTCTTTTCTAGCTATTTTTAAATATACAATATATTGTTGTTAACTATAGTCACCCCACCATTCTAGTGTTTACCATACTGAACACTAGAACTTATTTCTTCTATCTAACTGTATGGTTTACTCATTAATCTACCTTTCCTTGTCCTCCCCACCACTTTTCTCAGCCTCTGATAACCCTTATTCTACTTTCTACTTTCAATCTCCATAAAGTCAACTTTTTAAGCTTTCATATATGATGGGGACATGTAATATTTGTCTGTCTTTGTCTGGCTTATTTCACTTAACATAATGTCCTCCAGTTCCGTCTATGCTGCTGCAAATGACAGAATTCTATTCTTCTGATGACTGAATTTTATTCCATTGTGTATATATGTCACCTTTTCTTCATCCATTTGTCTATGAATGAACACTTAGTTTGATTCCACATCTTGGCTATTGTGAATAATGCTGCAATAAATGTGGGGGTGCAGATATCCCTTTGATATACTGACTTTTCTTTCCTTTGGATAAATATCCACTAGTGGGATTGCTGGATCATCTGGTATTTCTATTTTTAGTTTTTTGAGAAGTCTCCCTACTGTTTTCCATTATGGCCCTGCTATTTTACATTCAAATCAACAGTATGTAAGAATTCAGTTTTCTCAACATTCTTGCCTCATTTTTTTCTTTTTTTTTTTTTTCTTCATTTTTTTTGGCATGAATCCGGGAGGTGGAGCTTGCAGTGAGCCAAGATCTTGCCACTGCACTCCAGCCTGGGTGACAGCACGAGACTCTGTCTCAAAAAAAAAAGGGGGGGCCCACGTGAGAACAATGGTCATGAAATCAAAGTAAGCCCACTCAGTATGGTCCTTTTGCTTTTCTCCATGGGTACAGAAACAGAATAGAAGGTGAGAAGAATTAAGGAGGGGAATCTGTGTAATTTCCAAAAAACTTCATGAGAGGAAATAGCAGCTTTGAATAACTGGTTAAATCTGGAAGATATTAAGGTCATATTGTGTAAGACCGTTCCTTCTTCCCTTTTTTAATCCCTTAGCCTGATGCTGGAGGTGTCAGACAGCAGCCAGCAAGTTGGGAGGGGATTTTACAGCCTGCAAAAGAAACTGGACTCTCCCGGTCACTCCTAACTTTGCATTTCTAAATTAAAATTGGCATTATCCAGAAAAAAAGATTTAATTTTGGAATAAGTTGGAAATTATGTATTATATTATGCTGGGCTGAGTAATTATTATATATTTACATATTATATAATTGGGAGCTTTTATAAAGATGGACAGGGCCTGGCAAGAACTTTGGGACCTTTCCAGAGCAGATTTGAAGGAACATTTGATGAAAATATGTAATATAAATTCCACATGCTTTAAAAATTTTTAGCACACATTTCAAATATTCAGTTACTATAAAGAGATTGTAGTAGGGAGAATTCTAACATTTGTCTGCCTAAAAGATTTCCTTACTCTCATTATTCACTCAAACGTTGGTGAGAGGGATTTCGTGGATGTAACTGCTGTCTTAATTCAGCTGGCCTTACGATAATAGAGATTAGGCCTGACCCAGTCATGGGAGACATTTAAAAGCAGGATGTTTCCCTGCTTTTAATGATCACAGCTAATTGCAGTATCGAACTCCTGGACTCAAGGAATCCTCCCACTTCAGCCTCCAAAGTAGCTAGGATTTTAGGTTTGAACCATCATGCCTGGATCACTAAATATCATTTTAAAGCCACTGTTTCCACTCAAGCTGAAGCTCTGGTATTCCACAGTTGTTTAAACACTTTCACATCTTATGTAACAGCATTGAAAGGCCTTTCCTCTTTTAATACCATCACTGTGTCAATTATTCCATGTCTCCAGTTCAGTTGTTCAGTCTCACGTGAGCTCTTTGTTAGTCTTCATTAGTGTACTGACATTCATAACCAATTTACTTTAGATTTTAAATATGTAAAAGCCTTCGACAGAGAACACTGATACCTCTTTACCTATCATTGGTTTAATTATAGCTAATATCTCATAAGAATATAGTTTTGGAATATTTTCTTAAAGCATTTTTCACTTAGTAATGTAAATAGCCAACTGAGGGGGAGTGTTGTCTTTTTTTTAACCCCCTCCAGATTTACTGATGTATTATTGACAAAAATTGTATACATTTAAGTTGTACACTGTTACGTTTAGAAGTACATATTCCTTTTGAAATGAATACCAAAATCAAGATAATTAACATATCAGTCACCTCACATAGTTACCATTGTGTAGTATGTATGTGGTGAGGACATTTAATATCTAATCTCTTAGCAAATTTCAAGGAGAAAATATGTTATTATTAACCATAGCACCAGGCTGTATATTCAGTCTCCAAAAGTAATTCATCCTATATCAGAAACTTTATACACTTTGACCTATATCTCTCCCTTTCCCCCACCCTCAACAACTTGTACTCAGGATTCTACTCACTGTCCTATCAGTTTGACTTTTTTAGATTACACATATAGTGATATTACACAGTATTTTTCTTTCAGTGTTGTATTAGTTCATTCTCACGCTGCTATGAAGAAGTACCTGAGAATGGGTAATTTAGAAAGGAAAGAGGTTTTATTGACTCACAGTTCCATAGGGCGGGGAGGTCTCAGGAAACCTACAGTCATGGTGGAAGAGGAATCAAATGTGTCCTTCTTCACATGGCAGCATGAAGGAGAAGTACCAAGCAAAGGGGGAAAAGCCCCTTATAAAATACTAAGATGTCATGAGAACTCGCTCACTATCATAAGAACAGCATGGAAGTAACACCCCCGCCCTGATTCAATTACCTCCCACTGGGTCCCTCCCATGACACATGGGGATTATGGGAACTAAAATTCAAAATGAGATTTGGGTGGGGACATAGCCAAATCATATCATTCTGCTCATGGCCACTCCCAAATCTCATGCCTTCATATTTGAAAACACAATCATACCTTTCCAGTAGTCCTCCAAAGTCTTAGCCCATTCCAGCCTTAACCCAAAAGTCCAAGTCCAAAGTCTCATCTGAGTAAAGGCAAATCCCTTCTGCCTATGAGCCTATGAGTCTGAAAAATTGAAAGCAAATTAGTTGTTTCCTAGATACAACAAGGGTACAGGCATTGGGTAAATACACCCATCCCAAATGGGAGAAATAGGCCAAAGGGGCTACAGGTCCCATGAAAATCCAAAATCCAATAGGGATTTTAAACTTTAATAGGGATCATTAAACTTTAAAATTCTAAAATGATCTCCTTTGACTCCATGTCTCGCATCCAGGTCAATCTGATACAAGAGGTGGGCTCCCGTGGCCTTGGGCAGCTCTGCCCCTGTGGCTTTGCAGGGTATGGCCCCACTCCTGGTTGCTTTCACAAACTGACATTGTCTATAGCTTTTCCAGGTGCATGGTGCAAGCTGTCAGTGAACATACCATTCTGGGATCTGAAGGACAGAGCCCTCTTCTGATAGCTCTACTAGGTCATGCCCCAATGAGGACTCTGTGTGGGGGCTTCAACCCCACATTTCCCTTCCACACTGCTCTAGCAGAAGTTTGTCGTGAGGGCTCCAACCCTACAGGAGACTTTTGCCTAAACATCCAGGCATTTCCATACATCCTCTGAAATCTAGGTGGAGGTCCCCAAACCTTAATTCTTATCTTCTGCATACCACCAGGCCCAACACCATGTGGAAGCTGTCAAGGTTGGGGGCTTGCACCCACTGAAGTGATGTCCTGTATTATACCTTAGGCCCTTTTAGCCATTGCTGGAGCAGATGGAACACAGGGCACCAAGTCCCAAGGCTGCACACAACAGGCGAGACCTGGACCTAGCCTAGGAAACCAATTTTCCCTCCTAGGCTTACAGGCCTGTGATGGGAGGGGCTGCTGTGAAGGTATCTGACATGCCCTGGAGGCACTTTTCATATTGCCTTGATGATGAGCATTTGGCTTCTCATTACTTATGCAAATTTATGCAGCCAGCTTGAATTTCTCCTCTACTGCATCGTTAGGCTGCAAATTTTCTAAACTTTTATGCTCTGTCACCTCTTGAATGCTTGGCTGCTTACAAGTTTCTTCCACCAGATACCCTAAATCATCTATCTCTAGTTCAAAGTTCCACAGACCTCTAGGGCAGGGGCAGAAAGCCACCAGTGACTTTGGTGAAGCATAACAAAAATGAATTTTACTCCATTTCCCAACAAGTTCCTCATCTCCATCTGAGACCACCTCAGCCTGGACTTCATTGTCAATGTCACTGTCAGCATTTTGGTCAAAGTCATTCCACAAGTCTCTAGGAAGTTCCAAAATTTCCCACATCTTCCTGTCTTTTGCATTCTCCAAGTCCCTAGGAAGTTTCCAGCTTTCCCACATTTTCCTGTCTTCTTCTGAGCCCTCCAAACTGTCCCTTACCTGGGCCTGCTACCCAGTTCCAAAGTTGCTTCCACATTTTTGGGTTTCCTTACAACAGTGTCCCACTCCCTCAGTGCCAACTTACTGTATTAGTCTGTTCTCAAATTGCTATGAAGAAATACCTGAGACTGGGTAATTTATAAAGGAAAGAGGTTTAATTGACTCACAGTTCCACAGGGCTGGGGAGAACTCAGAAAACTTACAATCATGGCAGAAGGGGAAGCAAACACATCCTTCTTTATACGGTGGCAGGAAGAAGTGCTGAGTAAGGGGGGGAAAGACCCTTATAAAACCACTAGTTCTCATGAGAACTCACTATTATTATAACAGCATAAGAGTCACCACCCCCATGATTTAATTACCTTTCACTTGGTCCCTCCCATGACTCATGGGGATTAAGGGAACTGCATTTCAAGATGAGATTTGGGTGGGGACACAGCCAAACCATACCATGTGTGTAACCTACTTCCTTTGGCAAAATGTCCTCTAGGTTCATCTGTCTTGTGACAAATGGCAGGATTTCCTTCTTTTTGTAAGCCTGAATAATGTTCTGGTTTATACATACACACACACACACACACACACACATATATACACAAATATACATATATATATATATATATATATATATACACTTTCTGGTTTTTATATATAGCATTTTCTATATCCATTCTTTTGTTGATGGACACAGGCTCTTTTCTTACTTTGGCTAATGTGAATAATTCTACAGTAAATATGGAAATGCAAATATCTCTTCAAAATAGTAATTTTATTTCCTCTGTGTGTATACCCAGAAGTGAAATTGCTGAATAATATGGTCATTTTAATTTTTATGAAGCTCTATACTTTCTGCAATAACTGTACCAAGTTACATTCCCACTAACAATGTACAAGGGTTTCTTTCGCCACATTCTTTCCAATACTTGTTAGCTTTTGAATTTTTGATAATGACGATCCCAATAAGGCTGAGATGCTATCTTATTGTAGCTTTGATTTACATTCTCCTGATGATTACTGAAGTCAAGCATCTTTTCATAGACTTGTAGGCTATTTATATGTCTAATTTGCAAAAATACTATTCAGATCCTAGTGTAGTCTTTTACACAATAATTCAATCAACACATTCACATGATTTGCATACCTAAGTTGCAACTGTTATTCAGGGTTGACCTTACCACAAAGCATATGGATTGAGTATCAAAATGCAATCCTATATTTAGCCCAGTAGTGTAATATATCAACTGTGGAATGCGGATATTTTTTGACCTATTGAAAGAAAAGTTAACATATTAAGCTGTGGTCTTGGGTCTTAGGTACCTTCAGTGTAGATTCTCAGTCAAATTTAATGGAAAAATAATGTATCAAATCAGATCAATAGATCCAGGGAGAAAAATGAGAGTGAAAAAGATTATTTTCTTAACAACTTCACAGTATAAATTTAGTCATACAGCCAATTAGTTAAATGGAAGATATTTGTCAATTTAGATATGTGCTTACTATTTACTCTTTTAATTCTCTCTCTCTCTGTTTTTCTCTCTCTTCTCCTTTTCTTCACTCTCAGGTTTATTTTCAGCCTGTGTAAAAATAAAACCCCTAGCAAACCAGTCTGTGTTCCCATATTCTTTCCCTGTCTGTCACCAATCACAACCTGAAGACATGAATTTGAATAATTTAATGGATCTGTCTATGTTTAGCTTTTTGACTAACATAGTAGCAAGAAATCCTGGAAATACATCACAGTATACTGTTTTACCCCCTGCCCCCACCAAACACACACCTAGGCTTTGAATTACAAGAATGAAGATGCCATTCTTATCCTCTTGAATACATTAGTATTATAAAAAGCTCAATATTTCCAACTAAAACTGTTCTTCAGTTACTATGGGACTACTTCTTTCATGAGTTATGTTATTACTCATAGTTTCAGAAGAATTCATGCCTGACCTGATTAGTTATTGCTTAGAAAGCAGCTCCCGGTCACAAATGAAAGCATTTTTTTTCCTCTAGTATATATTAAGAACTGTGAAGGACATGATATTTGATGATACTTACAAGCTTACAAGTTAGTTTGCTGTAGGATCATGAATGCTGGCAGAAGACTTGAGACTCCTGGATCAGAGACAAAGGACAGTATATTACTCACAGCAGTAGCTGCAGTCAGATTATCAGCATCTGGTTGAGCTTCTGAGCCTGAATTCCTACATGGCAATGCAGAGGGCCAGGTGATAACTGCACACATGATGGATTATATTACAGGGGATGAACCATGATCTTAAAGATTCTGAGTCTTTTATAATGAGCATAATTACATTTGTACTTTGCTCTGGAGGGAAACATTATGTCTTTCAAAGTTCTTCACTATAGAAGTGTCCTTGAAAATATAGTTCAGAACAATGAAAGTCAGTGTCTCTGCTCACAAGATGTGCAGAAACATGAGAGACCTATGGAGAATTGTTTCTTAAAGTGTATTAAAGTCAAAGCTAGGGGAAGAAAATAAACATTCATTATTTAAAGTTATCTTTTGCATTTCTAAGAGTTGTTTTCTTTGGATAAAAAAATTAGATGCATATTCCATTAACTTATTCTAATCAAGGTGTATATTCTTTTTTGAACTACAACTCATGTATTATAACTTAGAGTGGCTTTAGAGAAATTTTTTATATATTGATCTCTGGATGCCAAACAATGATTTAAAAAGTAAATTAAATTACTCAGATGTTTGACCTCTTTAATATAGACTTTTAGAGCTTCGGAAAATATCCAAGTTACTGACAATTCTTCAGCATATTTTGACATTATGCTGAGTTAGTCTTGACTCATAAAAAATGATAATAACAAGGTGATCAATATTGCATACACCATGGCCATAAGAAGCCTGGTGTCTGTGATGCCCTAAGAGATGGGTAGTCAATGAGGTAACAAAACATGGAGGGATATATTGGTTAGAGAATGTGTTTTTTTAAAAGTAATGGCTAAGCTAGAGCTGTGAAAGGAATGAATATTATCTGGGTAAATAAGAGTCATTAATTAGGTATATGAGTCTACTGATAAACCTATGAAAGCCTTCTTTATAGTTTGTTTTTATTATTTCTAGCACATCCTTTTGATTCTTTCTTAGATTATGCATTTGTATGCTTGAATTATTCATGCATTCTTACATGTCTACTTTTTAACTATAGCCCTAAATATATTAATTATAGTTATTTTAAATTTTCTATCTGATAATTGCAATATCTTTGTCACATAGGAATCTAGTTCTGATGATTACTGTGTTTTTTCAGACACAATTTTTCTTGACTTTCATCATGTCTTCTAATTTTTTTAAGCCAGACATATTGGGTAACAGAAACCAGACTTAACAGTGTGAGGATTTGTGTTAATTTGTGTGAGGGTTGGGCTGTGTTTAATATTTGCTGTAGCTCTAGGTACCACAGACTTTGAGATTCTCTAATGTCCTTGTTTTTGTTCCCTGTTTCTCTTTGTGTTTCCCTAAGAACTCCTCCTCATATAGAGATCTGGCCTTTCAGCTCTTTCAGCTATAATCCAGTTATTACATGAGAGTCTTATTGATATGTTGGTAAGGAATAGGCAAGGGGAGAATTCTATAATTTTCAGAAGTTTTCCAAAATTATTGTTTATGTTTCTACCAGTTTATAGCTCCAGTATCTTCTGGTCAAAGTAAGAAGTCTAAACTGTATCTCTCTGGATAACACCTGTCTTTCTGAATTTGGCTGATTATTTAACCTTCAAAGTCAATTATCTAATGGCTCCAGCAAAAGTCTTTTATTCTAAACATTTTCTTCCTATTATTTGCTATAAGAGTGAGAATGACAACTTCCAAATTGTTTTCATGTCAGAGCTGAAACTGTAGCTTTACATTCATAATTTTTAAAATACTACAATATTTTGACAATTTGTTATAAAGAATTCCAACCATATGTAAAAGTCAAAGGACTGCACAACATAATTACATGTCTATGACAGCACATAAATTTAACGATTGTTTATACATTGCCATAATTTCTTCAAATATTTTTTCAAAGAGTTTTTAAAAAGTAAATTGCAGCTATTATGACATTTCACTCCTAAATATTTTATTACGTACTGACAATATTATCATCTAACCTAATAAAGCTGGTGATAATCCCAAAATAGCATTTAATGACAAGTTTATATTCAGATTTTCCCAGGGGCCTCAACAAATATAGCTCATTAGTTTAATCAATCAGTCAGTAACCAGTCATGAGCGATGCCATGTGTGGTCATTGTAGCTTTTAAATGAGCTTTAACCTAGAACAGATCCTTTTCTTCACGGCATCCATTGTTAAAGATAGAAGGCCAGTTGTCCTGTAGAATGTCTTATCTTTTGAATTGGCCTGCTTGTGTTCTTTCGATGATGTTTAACTTATAGCTTTGTTATCTATATTTTCTGTAAACTAGAAGTTAGACCTAAAATTAAGTGCTGATTACAACCATTTTGCCAAGACTACTTCATAGATTATACTGTTTCATATGTATCATATCAGAAAGCATAGAAAGCCAGCTGCCCTTCTATTGGTGATGCAATAATGGCTAGATACTTAAAATGGGAACAGTCAGCTCTATACATTGAAGTTTTCTACTTTTCTCTTGCCAACCAACAAGCACTCCCATCCTCAACCATCAAGAGAGAACTGCCCAAGTTCCCAATTTCCCTGGATTATCCCAAGGATAGTTATTTAGGTTGTGAAGTAGTCTACTGACTTCAATTCTATTTGACTTGAAGGAAAAGACCCTTTTTCTTTTTTTTTTTTTTTTATTATACTTTAAGTTCTAGGGTACATGTGCATGACGTTTATATCATGTATAACTCCCCAATGCAATCCCTCCCTCCTCCCCCCTCCCCCGATAGGCCCCAGTGTGTGATGTTCCCCTTCCCGAGTCCAAGTGATCTCATTGTTCAGTTCCCACCTATGAGTGAGAACATGCGGTGTTTGGTTTTCTCTTCTTGTGATAGTTTGCTAAGAATGATGGTTTCCAGCTGCATCCATGTCCCTACAAAGGACGCAAACTCATCCTTTTTTATGGCTGCATAGTATTCCATGGTGTATATGTGCCACATTTTCTTAATCCAGTCTGTCACAGATGGACATTTGGGTTGATTCCAAGTCTTTGCTATTGTGAATAGTGCTGCAATAAACATACGTGTGCATGTGTCTTTGTAGTAGAGTAATTTATAATCCTTTGGGTATATACCCAGTAGTGGGATGGCTGGGTCATATGGTACATCTAAGAAGAAGTCAAATTGTCCCTGTTTGCAGATGACATGATTGTATATTTAGAAAACCCCATCGTCTCAGCCCAAAATCTCCTTAAGCTGATAAGCAACTTCAGCAAAGTCTCAGGATACAAAATTAATGTGCAAAAATCACAAGCATTCTTATACACCAGTAACAGACAAGCAGAGAGCCAAATCAGGAATGAACTTCCATTCACAATTGCTTCAAAGAGAATAAAATACCTAGGAATCCAGCTTACAAGGGATGTAAAGGACCTCTTCAAGGAGAACTACAAACCACTGCTCAGTGAAATCAAAGAGGACACAAACAAATGGAAGAACATACCATGCTCATGGATAGGAAGAATCAATATCGTGAAAATGGCCATACTGCCCAAGGTGATTTATAGATTCAATGCCATCCCCATCAAGCTACCAATGACTTTCTTCACAGAATTGGAAAAAACTGCTTTAAAGTTCATATGGAACCAAAAAAGAGCCCACATTGCCACGACAATCCTAGGTCAAAAGGACAAAGCTGGAGGCATCACACTACCTGACTTCAAACTGTACTACAAGGCTACAGTAACCAAAACAGCATGGTACTGGTACCACAACAGAGAAATAGACCAATGGAACAGAACAGAGTTCTCAGAAATAATACCACACATCTACAGCCATCTGATCTTTGACAAACCTGACAAAAACAAGAAATGGGGAAAGGATTCCCTATTTCATAAATGGTGCTGGGAAAATTGGCTAGCCATAAGTAGAAAGCTGAAACTGGATCCTTTCCTTATCCCTTATACGAAAATTAATTCAAGATGGATTAGAGACTTAAATGTTAGACCTAATACCATAAAAACCCTAGAAGAAAATCTAGGTAGTACCATTCAGGACATAGGCATGGGCAAGGACTTCATGTCTAAAACACAAAAGCAACGGCAGCAAAAGCCAAAATTGACAAATGGGATCTAATTAAACTAAAGAGCTTTTGCACAGCAAAAGAAACTACCGTCAGAGTGAACAGGCAACCTACAGAATGGGAGAAAATTTTTGCAACCTACTCATCTGACAAAGGGCTAATATCCAGAATCTACAAAGAACTCAAACAAATATACAAGAAAAAAAACAAACAACCCCATCAAAAAGTGGGGAAAGGATATGAACAGACATTTCTCAAAAGAAGACATCCATACAGCCAACAGACACATGAAAAAATGCTCGTCATCACTCACCATCAGAGAAATGCAAATAAAAACCACAATGAGATACCATCTCACACCAGTTAGAATGGCAATCATTAAGAAGTCAGGAAACAATAGATGTTGGAGAGGATGTGGAGAAATAGGAACACTTTTACACTGTTGGTGGGATTGTAAACTAGTTCAACCATTATGGAAAACAGTATGGCGATTCCTCAAAAGACCCTTTTCTAATGCACAAAGCTACCATGTAGGGCAGTGGTGGCCCTGACAATTACATATTATGATTTCCACGTAGGAGAGATTATCCTTTTGCATTGTGGAAAAAAGGATTTGAGTGGTATTAGGTAGAAACTGCAAATTCAAGTAAAATATGTCTGTTCTAGACAAAAGATGATGCAGTTTAAAATATATGAGTAGTTATAGAAATTGGACAGAGAGAACTCAAGAAATATTGAGGCAGAAAATAGAAATTACAGAATTCTGTGTAAAAATACTTTGTATATTTGAAATCATCATTAAATATCTTCCTGGCTTTATCATGAAACAGAAATAATGAAAATATTGCAAGGAATATAGCAAAAGCAGAATACATAAATGGGTCACAGAAATTATGTTTATGATACCAAGTAATTTCAGGCTTTTCATAGCCTTAACATTAAAGTGAAAAGTAATATTGTAGTCAATTCAATTATAGAATAAGGTATAATTATGTAGTTTCTCTTATTCATATATATCTACCCCCAATATAGGCCCAGACAAAACTATTAAAGAGAAAGATTGCACTGGAAACTTGTTAAAAATGGCAAGGACGATTTTATTCAAGACTATTGCAATTAGGGACAAAGACTGTTGGAATAAAAGTTGAGCTTGAACTAAACTTCCCTGAAACAAAAAGCAGGAGGATTTTTAAATGCTCAGGTTAGCTAATGGAAAAGTATTGTAAAACAGTTGTAAAAAAGAATTTACAACTAAAAGCTTTCTAAAATAAAAGCTCTAAGGAAATGGAGGTAAGAGGCCTATAGTTAAGAAGAAGCCTGTCTAAAATTTAGTCAACTTGAGGAGACCATTAAGGATGTCTCGATCAAAACTCACTCAAGAAAAGAGAGTAAAAACAAAATAAGTTTCCTGGGTTGAGAATTTTTTGATGTAAATAATATAATTGCCATTTTTTCTGTTTAGCTGCATTACTAAAATAGCATAACATAAATAAAAACATTTTTTATAGTAGTGAGAAAGATTAATGCCAATAGAAGAAAAAAAAGATCTCTTGATTTTCAGTTTATGAATTCTGTAGCTATTAATTCATCTTGAAAGACTTCAAATAAAAGTAAGCTTTGTAAATATACTGATAGTGAGTGTGTTCAACCAGAGAGACAATTTTTTCCCTGTGTCCATGAGGCACAAACAGTTGCTATAATCTTCTCTAATTATTGGAGTGGATTCTCTGTTTAATCATATATGTTCTAACTCTGCTCTAAGTGAGCATAGGTGATTTGGATAGTGAGATTCTGAAAGAGAAACAAACTAGACAGACAAAAAAACTAGATAAAAGTATGTAGCCTTAGATGAGGAAACATTTTGTGAGTATGAAAATTCATGTAATATGCTGCTTCAAGTTAATAGCTAACTTTAGAATTTGTGCGCTAAGTGAAATTGTTGAATATTAATTTTTGTTTTATTTTGATTTTCTAAGATATTACAGAATGAATTGTGTCTCCTAAGGAAAAAGAAAAATTAAGATATGTTGGAGATCTAATTCCCAGTGTCTGACCTTATTTGGAGATAGGGTCATTACAAAGGAGATCAGTTTAAAATGAGGTCATTATTGTGGACTCTTAAGACAATATAACTGGTGTCCACATAAAAAGGAAAAATTTGTACACAAAGTCAAGATACACACTGAGGAAAGACAATGTGAAAACACACAGAGAAAAGATGATCATCTTTAAGCCAAGGGTAGAGGCCTAGATTCTTCCTTCACAACCTGTTAGAGTAGGTAACTGGGTAGACATGACCAGGGCAAGAGAGCCCCCATCCCAGGAATGTCAGGCAACCATCAGGTGATGGTCAGGCAGTTTTTAAACTGTCTCACTAGAACAATAATTGGTTACAGCTGGTGCTAGGGAAAGGCCGTCTCCCTATAGATAGAAAACACGTGAAGCTGGTGATCACCAACTTCCTGATGAGATCTCAGGAGATCTCAGAACACATTCACTATCAGTATATTTATGAAGCTTGCTTAAATTTGAAGTCTTTCAAGATGAATTAATAGCTGCAGAATTCATAAACTGAAAATCAAGAGATTTTTTTTTTTCCCTCTTGAGTGGGCTCAAGCATGTGCACTAAGAGGCAAAATAGCAGTTTAACTGGTATATGAACTTCCCATAGGAACATTCAACTGGTAAGGGAAAAACACCTCAGATGAACACATGTGCAACTTCAGTAAACACGCTGTGCATGCAGTCCCACCTAAGTGCTGGCAGGCTACTATGCATGTGGTCAGTCCACCCCAAGGAAAACCTGAGAGAGGAGAGGTGCAAAAGCCCTGGAACCATAACAATGTATACAAGCCCAAGTCAAAGGTCAAACAGGACACTTGGATCACTCCAGTTGCCTGCTTGGCCCTTTTCCAAGTGAACTTTACTTCCTTTCATTCCTTCTCTAAAACTTTTTAACAAACTCGCACTCTTGCTCTAAAACTTGCCTCACCCTCTCACCCTACCTTATGCCCCTCAGATAAATTCTTTCCTTTGAGGAGTCACTGCAGACCCCCCATATGGATTCACCACTGCTAACAAGCCCTCAGAAGGAATCAACCCTCTTGACTCCTTGATTTTGGACTTCTGACCTCCAGAACTGTAAGATAATACATTTCTGGTGTTTAAGCCACCTAATATGTGGTACTTCGTTGTGGCAGCCCTAGAAAGCTAATACACGGGTCTTAGAACTAAAAAGCATTTAAAAATGTTTTAGATTTCTATCTTCTCATTAAACTGTATTTTTAAAAAAATGTTATACCTTCACTTCTATTGACCTTTGTGCCATTTTTTATGTTCACTTGGTTTGATTTATTCAGATGTTTATCCAAAGCAATTTTATTTGAATTTGCTTTCTAAAAATGAAACACGTAGCGTTCTTGGAACTTTGTATAAATAAATTTTTACTAAATCCAACTGGATTTCTTAGCCAGAATGTTAACGACTTTTCTGATTGATTGACTCAATAAAAACTTGAGTGAGAGACAAACATACCTCTAAATCTTTAGTGAGCAATAAATATGCCCAGGTTCATAAAATAATTAACATATCTATTATTTTATACAAATGGTCTAATTCTTTCAAATGTGAAAACTCTTGCCCTGGAAAATCATGTATGTACATTTTAAATGCTTATTATTATTCAGAACCAAAGTACGACTAGGTCTGAAGTGTATTCAATGATTTTGCCATGAATATATGCATGTATTTAATTCATATGTGTTTATATGTATGCATACACATTTGTATTTAAAACATTTCACATTTGTATTTAAAACATTTCAAAGGAAATTTTACATAATATTTAAAATTACATGTATTACATATATGAAAATTTCCATACCACACAAAGGTATGGAAATTTATTGAAAAATACAGGTTTAACTTTAAAATAGCTGTCAAACCAACTACTGTAATTTTTATAATGTAATTTTTATTTCATATTTTGCATTTGAAAGACTTGAAAGATCGATAAATTATTCCAGTTGTTACAAAATAGAAAAGAATTCAGCCCATCAGTACTATATTATGATAATAATCAGATACTAAGATATTAATCAGATACTAAGAAGAAAATAAAGAGGAATACATTTTTAATAAAGAAAATGCCAGGTATATAAATTGTTGAATATTCAAGGTCTCAATGTTATATTTCTTTTATAAATGATACTGCCTTCAGGTTTATCTTACTTCCCAATGTTCTTGATGTATCCCAAGATAGATGGATCCCAAGGATACGAGAGGAACTTAAAATCTGATATCTTTGAATAGATGAAAACCAATCATAAATAATGCATTTTTGCATTTAGATAAGATGTTCTGCTTGGCTATTTTAAGTTAAAAAAAAAAAAAAAAGGAGTAATCCCATGCAGGCGTTTTCAGCAACAAATCAAACACTAATAATCATTTTGCTTGTGTTATGTAGTTTGTCATCAGGACTGTCCTACCTTAAAAATGATATACAATAATCTCTGTCAGTGACATATTAATCGGTTTTCTATGTGTCTCATTTTAGAATGTTTAAGTGCCAAGCTGGGCTAGTATTCATTATTGGAGAGTGCTTCCAATACGTACTTTGTAGGAGAGGAACTCTGAAAAGCTGAGTCAGGTTCTGAATACAACTGTGACTCCCTCTTCTTCCCACCTCCTACTGGGAAGGAAACAAGGCCACGAATGATGGCAGAGCCTAAATCCTCAGAGGGTGAGTAGAGGATGAACCTCTTCCTTGGTGCCAGAATGCAGAGAGGGGCATGTGCCTTGCCTTGAAGACTTAGCTCTAGCTATTCCCTCTCCCTGGAATGCTCTTCCTAAGAAAGTCACTTGATTCCATTGCTCATGCCCTTCAAGTCTTCTCTAATATCTCCTCAATGAGAAGACTCTCCTAAGTATCCCGTTTAATACAGCAAACTTTCTCTCCCTAAAATTTGAGGTCTTTTTTACTCTCTTACTTTTCTTCTTTTGACAGCATTTATCACTTTTTGGCATACTATATTATTTAATAATTTATTGTATTTATGGTTCATTACCTTTAAACCCCAATAAACTGCATGAGCAGAGATCTTTTTTCAGTTTGCTTCCTGTTGTGTTCTATGTGATAGGAATACTTTCTAACACAGTAGGTTTTCATAAATCTTTGTTGAATGATTGAATAAATGGCTAGCTACAGAGAATAGTGCCTGCTACCCCTTGTTGAATAAATAAATAAGCAAACAACTCCTGGCGTGGATTTTTTGAGGTGTCAGGACTCTACACCCACCTGTTGGCGGTGGATTTGGGGGAAAGTTGCTCTGGTGAGCCAAGTGGCTCCCAGATTCTGCAGTGGAGAAAACTGTTTCTTGCTACACACGTTGGGAAAACTGTTGCTAGAGAGGGACTGGATTTTTCTGCTCATTGGATGTCAGCTCCAATGAATACCAAAAGAATATTTGGTATTCTTGGTCTTGCGGTCTCTCAAAAGACAGATCTGTCTGGAATGTATGTGCCCAGCTAAAGGTTCTGCCACAGCAGAGCAGGTGTGGCTTTACCCAAACAGCTTCAAAGATGCCTGGCAGTTTTTGCCCCCTACTCTGTTGCCTACTCCTCCAAAAATATCTCATTGGATTTTTGAAAGGAAGTTTGTAGTATCTTCTACAGGGAAAGAAATATTTTCCTTCTGGTAGCTGTTGTGAGACGTTATATGTCTCTAATTGAAACCTTTCGCATTCGATATTGTGTTATTACCTTTTGTTTACATTTATCACTCTTATTAGACTGCTCCTTGTTATAAAGACCTATTTCTGATTTTTTTTTTTTTTTTTTTTTTTTTTTTTGTGGCTTCAAAGTGTCTTGGTCTAGTGGCACTGACCCAGTAGCATTCTACAAGCATTCATTTTGAAGTGAAGGGAGTTTCAGCATTTTACTTTGTAAATGTATCTTCAGAAACTTCTTCCTGTGATCCAATATATTAGATATAAACACCTTTATTTACTAGCTGATATTTCTTACTGGCTAAACTTTGATAATTTAGTGGCATTTAGAGAGTTGTTTCTATTTGGTTTATATTAAATTTGAATTCTATTTTAAATTAGAGAGGAAAAAAGTGTACGTTTGAATGTGCGCATGCGTGTCCCTTGCTTACAAATTATATTATATACCTTGAATATCTACAAGATTATCAATTATTTGAGATTCATTATAAGGTATCTTGTTACTATGAAAAAAATCATTATGAGTGCATTTTGGTGAATTTTTTTCTTCCATCTTTTCCCTTCTCTCTATAACTTCCTATTTAGATAAAGAATAAAGGTAATTAAAAAACACACAAACTCATCTTTTCAAAACTGTGTATTAGGAATATCCTTAACTATAAAATTCATAAGCACTCATACAATATGCACATAAACTTTAAAACTATTTATTTAAAGTTCAATGTGTGATGGAATCTTTTCTTTCACATAACTGCATTCTTCACTATTCCTATTTACTATTTCAAGTAACAGCTACTCAAAAATATTAATCAGGGAGAATTCAGTATATTCATGTATGTAGATAATTATATGTAAAAATAAAAAAGCAATTATAATAGAAAATATAAAATGTTATATTTAATGTTCTATTTAATTCAATTAATACTTTTAGAAATAAAACAATGGTACCTTTCTGACTGCAAGTATAAATCATGGTTGAAAATAAATCATGAAAGTCACCCAGAAAACGTAAATAAATAGATGCCTCTTTGTGACTCCATGAAGAGCTTATTCTAATGGTGTGTGTGTGTGTATATATATAAATAAATATATATATACACATATATAATATATATACATAAGTATATATACATTAGAATAATATATATTTCAAGCATATATATATATTTCAAGCATTCTCAGCTTAACTTTTCAGTATATTGTAGATATGTTTTTATTTAAGTTTTATTTAAATAAGAAGATTTTAAGGAACAATAAATTTTAAAGACAGGAGCTTCATTTGGGTTCACACTGAAAGAAAGGAAAAATTTTATTCAATTGCAAATGCCAAAATCTGGACTAACAACATTATGCTTGTTCGAGTTAGCAATTTGTCACTTCAGTTATCAGAAAATGCAATGAGTTGTTTACAGTCTTGAATTTATAATTGTGACCCAGTGAGTGTGTTTGATTCCACAGATCAGAAATTAAAGTTTATATTTGACATCTTGCATTTTTGTATCTGTTTTGCTACCATTTTTGTGCTGACCTTTCAGGTGTTCAGAATTTTCAAGGAGAAGAAACTGATGGTGCATTTAACCCTTTTATTATCTATAAATACAGTAAGAAGTGACAGTTTATAAAAATATAAAGCTTGAGTTAAATTTTTTTGGACCTTAAAATATTGCTGAGAATTTCATGGAAATCATAGACACTACCAAGCACTGTACCAAAACAGAAAGTAAGCCCTTGATGATCATCTGTCAATCTCATAGAAATAATCATAGAATTGGTATGCTGAACTTGGGCCCTCTAATTCATGGGGAAATATATGTATAAAATTGATATTCCACAATAAAATTTCTCAGGAAAAAAGTGAGCAGAAATTGCACACTTAAAAGCATTTCTTTTGACTAATTTGCTTATGATTAGCATTTACAAGTTTAATTAATAATGACCAAATAATGCTAAATTTATTCTCTAAGAAAACAGCTATTTTCTAATCTACCTAACAATACTTACTTTGAAACTGACCCTTCACAATTTGTCCTCATCTCTAGGGAACCTCAGCTCCTACTACCTGTACTCACTAGTACAAGGTAATTAATATATATCCCAGCAGCTTAGTCTCTGTTTCACTGTGATTATTTTAAGAAGTGTCAGGGGACAGATTCCTTTCGCTTAGAAAATAGAGCATGAACTATAATGAAGGTCTTTTAAAATCATGGGCATTGTCACAGTTCAGCTGGTTTAAACTGAGAGGCAGCTGTCCAAATCTTTGCCATAATTAATGCCCAGCAACAATTTAGTTATTTATCCTCTTCTCTATTATTTGGCCTAAAGATTTTACCAAGATACATAAGAAAATGCTTCAAAATGGACAGAAGAAACTGGAGTAAATTCTTAACTTTAGGAATTAGTATTTAGGTCAGAAATAATGTAATTCAAACATCTCTTTACTTTTACAGCTGAACTAACAGAATTCTGACACTGAGTTGCTTATCTGTCTTGCTAGCTAGTTGACTACCTACCTATCTGTCCATCTAATTATCTGTTGCTGTGTTAAAATACCCCAAAATGTAGTCGTTTAATAACCATTTGTATCAAACTTTTGTGGGTCACGAAATCAGGCAGTTTCTAAGACAGCTACACTCATATGCCTTGTAACTTGACAGAAATGTTGGAAGGTTGAAAACAGGTATACATTTCTTCCCTACATAGGCTCAAAGTCTCATGGTGGTTCTGTCCACTAGGGTAGCTGGACCTACTACATGGAAACTCAGGACTTCCAGAGATCAAGACAGTTCTTTCAAAGAGTAGACCCAGAATATGCAATATTATTAGTCATACCCATTATTCAACATAGTCATTTACTATTCTGATTCAAATGGTGGGGAAACCAACATAACCATTCATTGGAATAAGTGTCAAATAACTTTTGCGATTTTTAATATACCATAGTCCTCACTCTGGTCACAAATTATTCCATTTTCTCATGCAACTCCTTGACTCCTCCCAGGATCCCCCAAGGTCTTATCTTATTTTAAAATTGACTTGATATCCAGTGTCACACTATCTAAATTAGGTCAGACGTGGATGAGACTCCCTGAGTAAGATTCCTATTAATGCAAAGATTTTTGAATCAAAGACATAAGTTATATTCCCCACCCCCAACACACACATATAAAGTACAATAAAAAGGGGGGCATAAGAAAACTTCAGTAAACATGCATTTTCAAAAAGAAGGGAAGAGGAAGCATATAACAATCAATAGACTATAGAAATTCTGAAATCCATTCATACATTCCAAGTTCATTAATTAGAACCCAGTCCTGCTCCCTGGGACAGATTCTCTGCAATCTCAGCTTCATTATCTGGGCTCTATATTCTGCCTTCTGAATCATTTTTCCTCTTACATTAAAAAAAAATCCAATGTCAATACCTGAATAGCCCTATCAGTCAGCTTCCTGCTCACTGAAAGTTGGAAACTCCAACTTCTTCTGAACTACTGCTTTCCCTTTTGATTTATGCTTCTGCCAATGCAATTGTTTAAAAAACAAACAAAAACTCTGTGGCTTTACTCTAAGCTTTATTGGTGCTCACTTCATTAGGAAAAAAAATCTTACAACTATATTTTTCTGAGATGGGCTTTGCTCAAGTTTGGGTTGTCTGCAATGTAGCTGTAGAAAACTCCCCTGAGATTCTGAAAGCACCTATCTATTATGAAACAAAGAGGGTCTGAAGTCTTACCAAAGTTTATTATAGCCTTACATCTATTCCCTGATACCATGTTTCATGGCTCTGGATTTTATCTTTCACCTGAGACTATTTCTTCTTTTGATAACTCTTTGCTGGCTAGAAAGACTGTTCTGAATACATTGTATTTCTCCAAATTTAAGTTGAAAACTTAACAGTTGCTTCTTTAGTACATATATCAGAGGCCACTAGAACTAAGTTGGCGCTTTACAAATTCTGCATAGAAATCATCTTAGATCATTAAGCCATTAGGCATTATTTCCCATTGTTCATATTACTATAAGTAACAGCATTGCTAAACCTTCCACCACTGAATAAAAAGGATAACCTTTAATCCATCCATCAAATACCCTTTCCTTACTGTCCCTCAGGGCCCCATCTACTTCTAAGCTTTCACTGTCAGTCTACTTGAGGTCCTCCAAGCATCTACCTACTGCCTGGTCCAAAGCTAATGCCACATGTTTTAGGTTTTTGTTACAGCAGCATCCCACTTCCAGGTAACAAATTCAGTGCCAACTATGTATTGCTGCATTTACAAACTACTAAATACATACTGACTTCAAACAAAAACTATACTTTTATATCTCATGATTTTATGGGCAAGAAAAAGCCAGTCTGAACAGAAGTAGCTCCATACAAAACATTTCTGTTGAATGAATTTCTAGTGTGACTAGGAACTACAGCCCATTTAAGTGGTCATGTTCAAACAATGTGAAATGTATTCTTTAAGAAGAAAGCTATTAGTAAACAGCAATCCAAGCTGCCAAGTTGGCTAGGCAATTCAGTTTTATATGCCATCCTTAGGGATTACTCAGAGGTATTTAGCTGATTTGGCTTTATATGCCATTCTTAGGGATTACTCAGAGGTATTTAGCTGATGTCTGAGCTGGAGTAGAGGGGTCCAGCACAGCTTCAATCACATGCCTTTACAGAGACAGTTAGAAAGCTGGGCTCGAACTGGCCCTTCTCCCTCTCCCTATAGTCTCAGGCGATCTCCATGTCTTCTCTCTGGCTAGGTAGCTGAACTTCTTATATGGTAGCTTAGGACTTCTGGAGACAAAGGTGAAGCTATCAGTCCTCTTAAAGACTAGGGTAGTAACTGGGAGGGTGTCATTTCAATTCTGCCATATTTCACTGGACAAATCAGTCAAAACCCAGCCCAGAACCAGGGGTGGAGAAAGGACTTCACTTCTGAGTAAAAGGGATGTCAAAGAATTTGTGATAAATTTTAATCCACTAGAAACAACATGCCCCAGATTACTCTGTGAGTTAGTATGGTCATATCGTCAGATTTGGAATCAGGTCTTCTGAACCCCAGTCCTTCTTTGTAAATGTTTATATTATCTTTGGATATATATATACACACACACACACACACACACACACATATACATACATATATATATACACACATATGTATTATTCTTTCACCTACCACCTCTTTTTCCTTAAGATAAATTTCTTTTATAGTAATTTAATTAAATTTTTTGATCATAATTTAAATGACTACTACTCTTTCACAATCTCATATGAGCAAATTATCTGAGTAACATTTCATGTCAGGATCTGGAAATACAATGTTGAACAAAATAGAGGGTGGCCTGCGAATCATTCAGCATTTTAAAACATATAGTATTCTTTTGTCCACATTAAAAAAATTATACAATAAAAATTTCAGTGAAATAATATATACAGTACATAAATATAATATAATGAGGTCCATGTTCTCAGCAGTCACTTAAGGAATAATTCAGTTAGATAGGAAGAATAAGTTTTAGTTATCTATTACACAGAATATTGGTTATAATAAATAATGATGAATTATTTCAAAGTTGCTTCAAGAGTATATTTTATGTGTTTTCATCACCAAAAAAGGATAAGTATGTGAGGTGATATAATTGTTAATTAGCTTGATTTAGTCATTCCACATTGTAAACATATATCAAAACATCACATTGTACCCCAAAACTGTATACAAAAATTGTCAATTAAAATAAAATTCAAAAAAGAAATATTACCTATACATTTAGTCTTCTGTGTGCCTCCTTTTGATATTAATCACCTTCTTTATATGTTTATATATATACACACACACATATATAAAAGTAGATATAGTATTTTTTCTTTTCTATTCAGCACTATTCTATATGTTATATTTAAATCTTGGCCAGGGTTTTCTAATTTAGATATTCTAACATTACTTCTAGGCACTTGTGTACTCTGCAATTAACTTCCCCTAGACCATTGACCTTGGCATAACCATTTTACTTATTTTAAATATTGTCTTCTGGAAAATAGACATTTCCCATTGTAACATTTTGCTCTAATTATAGGTGTTTTTTTGTAAACTTTTAACTGAAAATTAAGTTTTTTAATTGACAAATTAAGTTCTTAATTGACATATAAAATTACATAGATATGCGGTATACAACATGATGTTTTGAAATATGTATACATTGTGGCTGATTAGATTTTCACCCCCTCTAGAATTTGTGTGTATGTGCGTGTAGCATGGTAAGAGGTAAATACATTTTTTATTTGTTTCATGTGGGTAACTGATTTCATCATCATTATCTGTGCATGAATCAATTATTTCCCTCATTGATCTCTAGTGCTATATCTAACATAAATCAGGGCTTAATATGTGTGTTTTTTTATTTTGTCTATTCTATTCCATTAGTACATTCGTCTATCTTTCTAAACAAATACCATAAGTTATTTTTGATGTGTGAGTGGTAAATACCCACCAACATATTCTTTTTCTTAAATCTTTTCAGTAATTCTTGGCCCTTTCAATTACCTTATAATTGGTATATACAACTTGCAAATTCCATAAAAATTAAGACAGGTGTATCAATTAGGATGGTATTATTCTATATGTGTCATTAAGACTTTCCAGCCATGGATGTGAAATATTTCTGTACATTAAATAATTCCTGAAATACTAGAATATGACTATCTCAATCATAAAGTGTTTCCTTTTGAGACATTATTAGATTTGGTTAGATAGTATAAACTTATTTGTACATGTACTAATAAGTGAAATTGCCCTGTAGTTAATTTCTCTTTGAAAGCAGCACAGTTTAATGCTTTAAAGCATGGATTATAGAGTCAGGTTGTTTGCATTTAAGTTCATTCACTACCAATTACTACATTGTTATCTCAGAAAAATTACTAAAATTTTCCGTTCCTTCAACTTCTCATAAGCAAAACGGGAACAGGAGGAGAACCTACTTCAGTTGGTTGTTAGAAGGATTAAATGAGTCAATAAGTGTTTAGAATAATGCCTAGCACATAACGAATGCTACATGGGTTTTGTAAACACAAATAGCAAGGTACACTTTCATGTTTTCATTATCTAATGTATATCAAACTTCTAAAAGTAGACGGATATAATTAATGTGTTTTTTCCTTAAGGGATTTTTAATAAAATGTCAATAATCTATTCCTGGAATATTTGACAGTGAGTCTAGTTTTGCTTTTAGGGTTTTGTTTGTTCATTTGGAGAAGCATGTATGAATTAGTTTTAAGTTCTTATTTCTTGAAGTTCTATTCAAGTTTTCTATGTTTTTAATGCACAATTTTCAATAATAAGAGATAATGCAGGCAAAGTTTCCCATTTGTGGAGCTTCCATTTTTGTGATAAGGAGACAGAAACAGATGCCAAGAATAAATAATTCAAAAAAAACAAGAGATAGAGTAATAGGGTCATGATTTTAATTTATGTTATATGCTGAGGGAAATCCTCTTTCATTAGAGGATGTATTCATTTCCTAGGGATGTTGTAACAGAGTTCTACAAACTAGGTAGCTTAAACAAGAGAAATGTATTGTCTCACAGTTCTGGACCTTGGAAGTCCAAAATGAAAGTGTCAGCAGGGTTGATACCTTCTGAGGACTGTGAAAGAAGGATCTGTTTCAGGAATCTATCCTTAGTATGCAGATGGCTTTCTGTTCATTTGGCATTTTCCCTGACTGTTTGTCTTCCAAGCCTCCCCTTTCTATATAAGGACACAAGTTACATTGCATTAGGGCCCACCCTAATGATTTCATTGGAACATAACTACATCTGCAACAACCCAATTTCCAAATAAATCAAATGTTTAGATAGTCAGGGTTAAGACTTCAACGTATGAATGGGGGTGTGCATAATTCAACCTAAAACAGATGCTAATTGAGCAGAGATCTGAATAAGAGAAAGATAATCATAAAAATTACTGAGGAAGAGTGTTCCAGGCAAAAGGACTAGTCAAAAGTTATGAGGTAGGAACTTGCCTGGCGTCTCCCAAGAACAGCATATGTCAGTGTGTATGGTACAGAAATGAAGGAGGGGAAGGGTGGAAGGAAATGGGATCAGAAAAGCAGCAGGGGATCAGATCTGGAGGAGCCTGGGCAAGGTGCCTAGAAGACCATGGTTAAGGTCTGGGTTTATTCTGTATGAGATAGGAAAACACTGAGAGTTCTGAGCAGATGAGTGGCACCATCTGTCTTTGTTGAGAATGAATAAAGGTGTCAAGTTCAAAGAAACCTGTATGCAGCAATCACAGTGATCTAGAGGAGAGATTATGGTGCTAAGAGTAGAATGGTATTGGGAGAGATTGTGAGAACTGGCTTTATATCAAATGTATTCTGAAGGTAGATTCCACATATTTTGCTAACAAGAATTAGATTGAAGTACTACTAATCAGTGACTGTTTAAATTAATTTACCAGGCTGTAATTTGCCAGAACACATGGCTATTGTAAATTTGAACTTTAAACTTGCAGTGTGTCAGAGTTGTGGTTAGATTTTCTGAGAGGAGTCACACACAAAAAAACAAAAACAAACAACAAAACCTCCTAGCCCCCAAGCTGAATTAGACCACTTCCGGTTTTGTTTTGTTTTTCTTTTGATAGGTTGGCAGATTATTTTTTTCTAGTTCTATTTTACTAAAGATGTGAAGACTAGAGCTTTAAGGATACAATTCTCTATTCTGGGAAAGCCCAAGGAGTCCTAATTACACCCATGCCCAACCCATTCCACTTCCACGTTTACCTAGAGGCTGCTATAAGATCTCAGTCTCTAGGTCAAAGAGATAACAAATACCCAGGGAATCATGCTCCCAAGTTAGTGTATCACTGCAGCTCACTCTTGGTATTTGTTGTCAACAGATTTTTCATTCACTTACTGAAATCAGGCTTACAATTTAAAAGCATGTTCAACTGTATCCAGCATCCCTGAAAGTTTGGAAGTAGGCAGTTTCTCTGGACATATATTCTGGTAAAGAAACAGAAACATGTACACAGTGTTTGTGATATAAGGTAAAATGGCATGTGTCATCTGAATTCACAATAAAACTCAATCAGCTAGAAATTGTTGAGGCTAAGTGCAACTCTTGATTATTTTCCATACAAAACTGCACATTCATCTTGGTAGCATGTACATAGTACCATTTCTCAGCAGCTATACTTACAATGCTTTTTTTTTTTTTTCTTTTGAGACAGATTCTCACTCTGTCACCCAGGCTGGAGTGCAGTGGCACATTCTCAGCTCACTGCAGGCTCCGTCTCCCGGGTTCTCGCCATTCTCCTGCCTGCCTCAGCCTCCCAAGTAGCTGGGACTAAGGACACCCGCCACCACGCCTGGCTAATTTTTTCTATTTTTTTAGTAGAGACGGTTTCACCATGTTAGCCAGGATGGTCTCAATCTCCCGACCTCGTGATCCACTGGCCTTGGCCTCCCAAAGTGCTAGGATTATAGGCATGAGCCACTGCGCCTGGCCTATACTTACAATTCTTTTATTCAAGAAACCATGTTTCCTTTTGTTTTGAAATTTTCTTGTGTTTTGACATGCCAGGATTTCATATTATTTGAGTTATTAGAGTTCAGTGTTAACAACAATGAAATTAGGGGGAAATTTGTTACATAAATGTCATTTTAATAATGAATTTTTTTGTTTTTGTTTGCTTTTGGGTACCAGTACAAGAAATTTAAAACAAACAAAATTGCTAAATAAAAAATTAAGAATAAAAGAGATTAAGTAGGGCAGGCCAAGATGGCCAATTAGAAGCAAATGCAGCCTGTGACTCTCACAGAGAAGGAAAATGGCAAGTGAATTCTACACCTTCAACTGAGGTATCCATATTCTCACACTGAAACTGATTACGTGGTTGGCATGGCCCACAGAGAGCAAGGAAAAGCAGGGTGGGACAACAGCCCACCCAGGAGCTGCATGGAGCAATGGGAGCTCCCAGCCCAAGCCAAGGGAGGCAGTAAGTGATCAGGCAAGGAAACCATGCTTTTCCAATGGATCTTTGCAACCTGCAGATCAGGAGATCCCCTTGTGAGCCCACGTCACCAGGGCCTTGGTTCCAAAACATAGAGCTGTTTAAACTCTTGGTGGCAGCTCAGGCATGCACAAAGACACACAGAATGTGGCTGAAGCCAAGGAGCCAAGGGAATTCAATGAGGCAGGAGATCCATTCATTCCACTAGGAAAGGGGCTAAAGCTAGGGAGCCAAGTGGCATCATTCTGCAGGCCCCACTCCCAAAACACCTCATAAGTTAAGGCCCACAGGCTTGGAATTCCAGCCAGAAATCAGAAGCAGGCTGGAGATGCCTAAGATAACCAAATTCCTGGGCGGAAGGGAGGCCACTATCGCTGTGGCTCCAGTTGGCTGTCCTGGTTCACTGGCTCTGGGGATTCTGGCTGATTTGGACTGGGAGAAATTCCCCACTGCACAGCACAGCTGCTGTGGCAGATTGTGGCCAGATTGCCTATTTAAATGGGACAGCAAACTATCTCTCCTCACTGGCAGGGTCTCCCTGAAGGAATTTCAGCAACTCCAGCCAGAGTTTTACAAACAGAACTCTAATCTCCTTGGGACGGAGACCCTCAGGGGAGGGACAGCCATGGTCTCTGTGGTTCAGTCAAGTCAGCCTTTCCTGCCTGCTGGTTCTGGAGAGTCTGGGGGATTTGGACGAGGAGGGTTCCCCTCAGCACAGTACACCCACTTTGCCAAGGGGTATCCAGACTGTTTCTTTAAACAGGCCGCTAATCCTATTCTTCCTGACTGGGTGAGACCTCCCAACAGTGGTCTCCAGACACCTCCTACAGTAACGTTCAGTCCAGCATCAAGTTAATGCCCCTCTGGGACAGAGCTTCCAGAAGAAGGAGCAGACTGCCACTGCCATCTTTGCTGTTTTTTAGCCTCCATTGGTGATACTTCCAGGTGCAGGTGGGACCCAGGCAATTAGAGTCTGGAGTAGACCCCCAGCAAACTGTAGCAGCCCTACAGAAGAAGGGCCTGACTGTTAAAACAAAACAAACAGAAAACACAACAACAACAAAGATTCCACAAAAACCCCACTCAAAGGTCAGCAACCTCAAAGATCAAAGGTAGAAAGACCTCAAATCAACAACCTAACATCACAACTAAAATAACTAGAGAACTCAGATCAGAGTGGAACTGAAGGAGATAGAGACACAAAAAACCCTTCAAAAACTCAACGAATCCAAGAGAGGAATTTTTGAAAATATTAATAAAATACATAGACCATTAGCTAGACTAATAAAGGAGAAAAGAGAGAAGAAGCAAATAAACACAATCAGAAATAATAAGGGGACTATCACCAATGAACCCACAGATGTAACAACCATGAGAGAATACTATAAATATCTCTATGCAAATAAACTAAAAAATAATCTAGAAAAAAATGGATAAATTCCTATACACATACACCCTACCAAGACTGAATCAGGAAGAAACTAAATCCCTGAATAGACCAATAATGGGTTCTAAAATTGAGGCAGTAATAAGTAGCCTACCAACCAAAAAAAGCCGAAGACCAGACTGATTTACAGCTAAATTCTACCAGAGGTACAAGGAGGAGCTGGTACCATTTCTTCTGAAACTATTCTTAACAATTATAAATGAGGGACTTCTCCCTAACTGATTTTATGAGGACAGCATCATCCTGATACAAAAACCTGGCAGAGATACAACAACAAAAAAGAAAACTTCTGGCCAATAATCTTCATGCACATCGATGCAAAAATCCTCATTTAAATACTGGCAAACTGAATCCAGCAGCACATCAAAAAGCTTATGTACCAAGATCAAGTTGGCTTCATCCCCAAGATGCAAGGTTGGTTCAACACACACAAATCAAAACGTGTAATTCATAACATAATTTGAACTAAAGACAAAAACCACATGATTCTCTCAATAGATGCAGAAAAGTCTTTGAATATAATTCAACATCCCTTTATGTTAAAAACTCTCAATAAACTAGGCTTTGAAGGAACATACCTCAAAATAATAAGAACCATATATGACAAACCCACAGCCAATATCATACTGTGTGGGCAAAAGCTGGAAGCATTCCACTTGAAAACCGGCACAAGACGAGGATGCCCTCTGTCACCACTGCTATTCAACATAGTGTTGGAAGTTCTGACCAGGGCAATCAGGCAAGAGAAAAAACAAAAGTCTTCCAAATAAGAAGAAAGGAAGTCAAATTATATTTATTTGCAGGTAACTTAATTCTATATCTAGAAAAACCTATTGTGTCTGCCCCAAATCTTCTTAAGCTGATAAGCAACTTCAGTGAAATCTCAGGATACAAAATTGACTTGCACAATGGGCAAGCAGAGAGACAAACCATGAATGAACTCCCATTCACAACTGCTACAAAGAGAAGAAAATACCTAGGAATACAGCTAACAAGGGAAGTGAAGGACCTCTTCAGGGATGACTACAAAGCACTGCTCAAGAAAATCAGAGTAGACACAAACAAATGGGAAAACATTTCATGCTCGTGGATAGAAAGAGCCAATATTGTGAAAATGGCCATACTGTCCAAAGTAGTTCATAGATTCAATGGTATCCGCATTAAACTACCATTAACATTCTTCATAGAATAAGAAAAAAAAATTTAAAATTCCCATGGAACCCAAAACAAGCCCAAATAGCCAAGACAACCCTGAGCAAAAGGAACAAAGCTGAAGTCATTATGCTACCTGACTTCAAACTATACTACAGGTCTACAATGACCAAAATACATGGTTCTGGTACAAAAACAGACACACAGACCAATGGAACAGAATAGAGAACTCAGAAATAAGACCACACACCTACAACCATCTGATCTTTACCAAGGGTGACAAAAACAAGCAATGGGGAAAGGATTCTCTACTTAACAAATGGTGCTGGGAGAACTGGCTAGCCACATGCAGAAAATTGAAACTGGATCCCTTCCTTACCCCTTATACAAAAATTAACTCAAATTGGATTAAAGACTTGAATGTAAAACCCGGAACTTTAAAAACCCTAGAAGAAAATCCAGGCAATACCACTCAGGACATAGGCACAGGCAAAGACTTTGTGATGAAAATGCCAAAAGCAATTGCAAAGAAACCAAAAATTGACAAATGGCATCTAATTAAACTCAAGAGCCTCTGCACAGCAAAAGAAACTGTGCAGAGTGAAGAGACAACCTACAGAATGGGAGAAAATTTTTGCCATCTATTTGACAAAGGTCAAATATCCAGAGTCTACAAAGAACTTGAACAAATTAACAGGAAAAAACAAAAACAAAAAAACACCCCATTAAAAAGACATTAACAGATGCTTCTCAAAAGAAGACATTCATGTGGCCAACAAACATATGAAAGAAAACTCAACAACACTGATCATTAGTGAAATGCAAATCAAAACCACAATGAGATACCCTCTCATGCCAGTCAGAATGGCAATTATTAAAAAGCCAAGAAACAACAGATGCTGGTGGGGATGTGGAGAAAAGGGAATGCTTTTACACTGTTGGTGGAAATGTAAATTAGTTCAACCTCTGTAGAATATCCTCAAAGATTTAGAAGCAGAAATACCATTTGACCCAGCAATCCGTTACTGGATATATACCAAAGGAATGTAAATAATTCTGTTATAAAGATACATGCACTCGTGTGTTAATTGTAGCACTACTCACAATAGCAAAGACAAGAAATCAACACAGATGCCCATCAATGATAGACTGGATAAAGAAGATGTGGTACATAAACACCATGGAATACTATGAAACCATTAAAAGGAATATGATCATGTTCTTGGCACTGACACGATGGAGCTGGAAGCCACTATCCTCAGCAAACTAACGCGGAAACAGAAAAGCAAACACCGCATATCCTCAGTTATAACTGGGAGCTGAACAAGGAGAACACATAGACACATGGAGGGGAACAACACACACTTGGGCCTGTCAGCAGGGGTAGGAGGAGGGAAAGCACCGGGAAGAATAGCTAATGGATGTTGGGCTTAGTATCTAGGTGATGGGTTGATCTGTGCAGCTAACCACCATGACATGTTTACCTGTGTAACAAACCTGCACATCCTGCCAATATACCCTGGAACTTAAAATAAAAATTGAAGACAAAAAGAAAAAAAAAAAGGTAAAAGAAACTTCTGATAATTTTGCTCTTCACAGGACCTACAATCAAAGCATTAACCATAATGGCAATATTGACATTTAGATTACTAAAATGCTTAGTGTACAATTAAATATATATTTATAATTATTTACAATTTAACACCAAAGAAAAATAGACAATTTATAAGTTTAGGTCTCTATGAATTCACAAAGTAAACATGCCATTTTAACCAAAACTTAACAAGAAACAAATCATGGGAAACCATTGTTGAGGCTTAAAACAGCAAAGATATGCTTCGACTAATTTGAGCTTCAAATAAGTACAATGATACAATATGTATTTTAAACTGTGCTTGTGAAAATTACTCATTATTTTGTGTGTAGTTTCATTTTATTTATTCTCAATGAAGTTTAGCATTATCTGTTATGCTACTGATAAACATCTAGGTTTTTTCCAGTTTGAGACTATTACACGTTTTCTACATAAATTTTACTATGCATATCTTTTGATTATTATATATGTATATATGCAGTTCTTTGGGGGAATATATTTAGAAATAGAATATCTGGTCATAGGGTTTCCATATGTACTGTTACAGCAGTTACTGCCAAAGTGTTTTCCAAAGAGTTGCACAATTTGCAGTCTCACTGGTGGTATGTAATGTTCCAATTTTTCCACAACCTTACCAGCAATTCACTTCATTATAGCCAAAGTAGTGTCTGTGAAGTTGTATTGCATTGCATTTTAATTTGTATATCTCTGATAACTAACAAAGTTGAGTCCTCCTCAAATGTTTATGGATGGTGTGGGCATCTTGTTTTGTGAAAATGTCTCAAGTTTTTTGTCCAATGCTCTTTTTATTTGGTAATCTACTCTTTTCTTAAATGTTTGTAAGAAGTTTGTATATATTCTTGATATATATCTAGAATGGTTTGAGTCCTTTGAAAGTTATTGTTTTGCAGCTTTTTCTCAATTCTGTAACTTGCCTTTTCATACTTTTAATCTCTTTCGATTAACATAAATTATTGATTTTAATGTAGTCGAATGTATTAATGATTTCCTTTATGTTTAGTTAATTTTTTTCTGTTTGGAAAAAACCTTTGCTTATCCACACAGTCATTTTTCTTTCCATGCTTTCTTTCAAATGTTTCATTGCACATATTATATTGTTTGTAAAAAAATTAGAGATTTGCATTTTTCTTTAGTTTTTATTGCTTTATTGTACTATTTACTACCTGGGTGAATGTGAACTAAATGTCAGTATAGCAGATAACCTTGTTTTATTCCTGATGTGTAAGTGTTCAATAATTTATAATTGAATATTTCTATAGGTTTTCTATAATCAATACTTGTCAGATTAAGATAAAATTAAGACATTATCAAATTATCACAAACATTGTATCTTAAAACAACACGAGTTTGTTATCTTATATTAATAGTTCTAGAGCAGGAGATCGAGACCATCCTGGCTAACATGGTGAAACCCCGTCTCTACTAAAAAAATACAAAAAAAAACTAGCCAGGTGACGTGGCGGGCGCCTGTAGTCCCAGCTACTCGGGAGGCTGAGGCAGGAGAATGGCGTGAACCCAGGAGGCGGAGCTTGCAGTGAGCTGAGATCCGGCCACTGCACTCCAGCCTGGGCGGCAGAGCGAGACTCCGTCTCAAAAAAAAAAAAAAAAAAAAAATAGTTCTAGAGATCAGAAGTCCAAAATGAGTTTTATGAGCTCAAATCAAGATGTCAGCAGAGCTGTATCCTTTCTGGAGGCTCTAGGAAAGAATCATTTGACTTTCCTATTCCAGTTTCTAGAGGCTGCCTTCATTCTTTAGCTGATGGCTCTCTTTTTATCTTCCAAGCCAGAAATTTCATTTATCTTCACACCTCTGTCTCTAACTTTTTACTCTTCTGCTTTCTTCTTTCCCTTACAAGAGACCCTGTGATTACATCATGTTCACCCACAAAATCCAGGATAGTCTCTCTATCCCCAAATCTTTAATGAAGTCACATCTTTAGTATCTTTTGCCATGTAAGATAACACATTCATAGGTTTTAGAGAATAGGATATGGACATCTTGGGGAAGCCTCATTGTTCTGCTTATTACCATAACTTTTCACTGTTTTTTTTATATTACTTTTGCTGTATTATTTATCTTTCATCTTTTTTATCACTTCTCAACTACCATTCAGATATTCTCTATCAGCCTGCCTTCTAGTCCCCTAATGTAAATTCTGCTAAATTCTTAATAACAGGTATTGCATTTTTCATCTATATAATTTTTATTTGATTCTCTAATGCATTCATTTTTATTGAAATTCTTTAATAATTTATTTTCTTCCCTTTTTTGAAAATATAAATTATACTCCTTCTAAAGTCCTGGTTGGCTAATTCCAAAATGAGGGTCAATTATGTGTCTGGTTCTATTGTCTGTTTTTTCTCTTGTTCAGTTATGTAGTCGTGTTTCTTATATACTTAGTATCTATTTTTTACTAAATACTGGAACTGGTATATTTAAAAACTGAAGAGGGTCCAGATAAATAATAATATTTCTTTTCATGTAGAATACATCCATTTCTCCTCTAGGCAGATGTATTAAAGTGGTATGTCATCTAACATTCTCAGTGACACTATGGTAGGTAATATTATTACTAGCCATTCATAGATGAAGGCATTGAGGTTTCCATTTGCAGTGATTGATCTACTCCTGCCCGGGCCTGTAGAGATAATTTCTTTGATTAGGTTTACTTCCATCTTATTCAATTTATAATACATTTATATTCCATTTTCTCTTGCAATGTATAGGGACATTTATAAGTACTCAGGAATGCTAAAAAAAAAAAAAAAACAAACAAACAGTTTTACATGAGTTATGATAGGAATATTCATGTTTGAGTCCAGCTCATCATCTGAGTCCCTTCCAACTTTTCAGCCTGCTTCTCTGCAATAAAACAGCAGTATTAAAACCAATACTACTATTAATTAAAAAAATTTTCTCTTTTTTCTCTAAACTATATTTTTCTGCCAATTTAAAATCTGTTCCTACTCAGCATTATGCTTCATCTTACCTCAGGCCACTATTCTGTAGTATCCAAAAACCAGCTCTGTAAGAAGGTGTCTAAGAAAAGAATTATTATGTCATACTTAACTTGGCAATTTTCTTTCCTCTTTGCTTCCACTTCAGTGTGGGTTGTGCTGGGTGAGAGTGGGAAAAGAAAATTATAAGAGAGATAAAAAGTTGAGAAAAATACTCAGATTAATCTGTCAATCTACCTTGCCACAAGAAAACAACTTGTCTAGAACAGTATTATGCAGAGAAACTAAAGTTGTACCCATCCAGTCTCTTTCTCAAACCTGTAAGGCTTTTCTTGACCACTAGGGCTTCCCTTTCAAAAAAAATAAGTGTCTTTTGATTTGCATTTCTCTGATGGCTAGTGATGATGAGCATTTTTTCATGTGTCTGTTGGCTGCAAAACCACAATGAGATACCATCTCACACCAGTTTGAATGGCAATCATTAAAAAGTCAGGAAACAACAGGTGCTGGAAAGAATGTGGAGAAATAGGAACACTTTTGCACTGTTGGTGGGACTGTAAACTAGTTCAACCATTGTGGAAGACAGTGTGGTGATTCCTTAAGAATCTACAACTAGAAATACCATTTAACCCAGCCATCCCATTACTGGGTATATACCCAAAAGATTATAAATCATGCTGCTATAAGGACACACGCACACGTATGTTTACTGTGGCACTATTCACAATAGCAAAGACTTGGAACCAACCCAAATGTCCATCAGTGACAGACTGGATTAAGAAAATGTGGCACATATACACCATGGAATACTATGCAGCCATAAAAGGGATGAGTTCATGTCCTTTGTTGAGACATGGATGAAGCTGGAAACCATCATTCTCAGCAAACTATCACAAGAACAGAAAACCAAACACTGCATGTTCTCACTCATAGGTGGGAATTGAACAATGAGATCACTTGGACACAGGAAGGGGAACATCACACACTGGGGCCTGTTGTGGGGTGGGGGCGGGGGGCAGGGGGGATAGCATTAGGAGATATACCTAATGTAAATGATGAGTTAATGGGTGCAGCACACCAACATGGCACATGTATACATATGGAATAAAACTGCACATTGTGCACATGTACCCTAGAACATAAAGTATAATAATAATAAAAAAAGTATCTCTCTGTATTCTCAAAGAACCTAAGGCCGCCTTTACCCTAGCATTCACTACACTCTGAAGTCATGTCTTGGAATTCACGAGGAATTGGTTTTAAGACTCCTCAGGCACACCAAAATCTGCAGATGCTCAAGTTCTTTATATAAAATGGTATATTATTTGCATAAATCTACACATATCCTCTGGTATACTTTAAAACATCTCTAAATTACTTATAATACCTAATGCAATGTAAATGCTATGCAAATAATTGTTATACTGTATTTTCTGTTTGTATTATTTCTTATTGTTTTGTTCCCCCAATATTTTCAATCCATGGTTGATTGAATTCTTAGATGCAGAACCCACAGACACAGGGGCCAACCATATTTAATATCTGAATGTTTTTGTTTCCCTCTTGTATACCGTAAGTCCAAGAGGCCAAACGCTACAGCTTAATTATCTATATACTATCATGACTCTATTCTTCCCTTCACAGTAAATTTATTAAATGAGAAGTTGGCACTTACTCTGCACTTTCTCATGGCTCATTCACTCCTTAGCTCAATGTAAACTACCCATGCTGTCTCATAACAACACTAGTCCTCTCGATAACAACACTAGTTATTATTTTATACCGTGTCAAAAATAGCCCATATTACAAGATCCCACAGGAAAACCTTAGGCCCTATTATGCAGCGTCTCTAGAATAAATAACCGCTAATCACTCTTTTTTGAAATTCTTTTTTTCTCTGTTTCTATAACACTTACCTCTTTTGATTCAATTCCTATGCTTCTGGTCATTACTTTTCAGTATTCTCTATATACTGTAATTTCTCTACTGTGCTATTATGTGCCTCTATTCATTTACATTCCTCACTTCATTTTGCCCACTTCACTTTAAGATAGCATCTGTTAGAGCCATCTGCTCCTAAGGAGAATTAACAGGTTACAATGGTCTACTGCATGGCCAATTGATCCACTGACTTTACTGATGACGTATTTCTTTATCTCATCTCTACATAACAGGTGTGGTTATCTTGCCCAGAAAAACAAGAAACAAAAATGGAAAAAACAACCTATGGTTGATGAGGACAATTGACTTCCTGGCAAAGTGCTATCAGGAAACCCATTTGTCTGCAAAAGGAAACAACTCTATCTGCATGGCAAAGATGTCTGCCATAACCACAGGAAAAGAGTCAAGGGAATGTCCATGTATGGGTTCTGCAATGCTACAGAAGAACATTTCCTTTTGCTCTTTTATTTTTACCTATATCTAGTTTATACATTATAAAATTGGTTCCATGACTAAAATGAGTCACATCTAAATTCTACTACAAACGAGTCCATTCTTGCACATCTTCTAATACCAATTATAACATTTGGTGGAAGTCCAAACAGGCAAATGTGTTTTTTCTTCCCAGTAACCTCTTGTGCCACAATGAATTTAAAGAGCATTTATCTTTTGAAATCTTCTAAAGTTCCTCAAGGTAGGAAAAAAAAGATTGTACTTTTATTCCAGAAAGGAAATCCCAAAAGTACTGAGAGTATAAGATATGAAAAGGACCATCAGAAGAATCAGGATGAATTCCTTAATTCCTGCGAGTGCCTCCATTTAGCAAATTGGCTGAAATCTGGGAATAATTATTTGCATTATGTTTGATGTGGCTAAAACTTATACTTCTTAATATTCTTGAAAAACATAAAGGATTTCTTTTTTTATTTTATTTTTATTTTTTATTATACTTTAAGTTCTAGGGTACATGTGCATAACGTGCAGGTTTGTTATTCAATCCACATACATCCTCTTGTAGTTCCCATAATTCTCACGTGTTGTGGGAAGGATCTGTTGGGGGATGACTGAATCATAGGGGCAGGTCTTTCCCATCCTGTTCTCGTGACAATGAACGGGTCTCACGAGATCTGATGCTTTTAAAAACGGGAATTTCCCGCACAAGCTCCCTCTTTGCCTGCTACCACCCACATAAGATGTGGCTTGCCTCTCCTTGCCTTCCAAAATGATTGTGAGGGCTCCCCAGCCGTGTGGAACTGTAAGTCCAATCAATAAACCTTTTTCTTTTATAAGTTGCCCCGTCTTGGGTATGTCTTTATCAGCAGTGTAAAAACGGACTAATATATATCCTCTCATTCTAAAATCATGTGAGTATTCCATTCTCTGTAAATATTCTGACCATTCAGAATTCAGTTTGTGGCTTATTTTCTTTCGTAAGAGATAGAAATATTTTAAGAGCATAGAATAGAGTCTATGTTTAATGTGGAATCTCTCCAGGACACATGGAAATAGTGATGTGAACTCTTAGGAAGGTGTTAGAAGGAAAGCAACCTTCTCAGTTGCTTCATATGGACAATTACATAGAATATGAAGGAGGGAGTCTGGTGACATAGTAGGCAGCTGGGAGGTGCTAAGAGAGCAGAGCAGGAGGAATGAATCGGAATTGACCTTCCCCAAGCCATCCTTACCGAGAACACATCCCTTCATAGTCAGCGTGGCTGTCTGCTCAAAAGGACAGATCACAACTTCCTGCAAACAGTCCTAACACAACATAGTGATGGACTAGACAGTTTGGGACTACAACTTGAAACTGAAATAAGTTGATGTGATTTTCCTTTTAAAAAATGGCAATGAGTTGCACTTCTAGATCAAAGGTGTAATACCCAATTTTCATAGAAACAGTTATATTTTATCAACTTGAAATTCTGAACCTCTAAATATTAAACATATTAATTGCATGTAAATTACCAAAAACTGGCTGACTTAATACAACACATATTTATTCTGTCACATTTCTGGAGGCAGGAATTGTGAATCAAGGTGTCAGCAGTGCCATGCTTCCTCTGTGGGCGCTAGCGAAGAATAGTCCTTTGGCTCTTCCTAGCTTCTGGTGCTTGCTGGTGGTTTTTGGCATTTCTTGGCTTGCACTTGCATCTCTCTGATCTGCCTGCCTTCTTACCTCCTTCCTCCCTGTGTTACTTGGTGTCCTTTCCTCGTTGCACCAGTCACTGAATTTAGAGCTCATCCTAATCTAGTAAGGCCTCTTATTAACTAATTACAGTTGCAAAGACCCTGTTTTCAAATAAGACCACATTCTAAGATTCCCAGTGAATATGAATTTAGGGTTGGGGGGGGGAATTTTACACATGTATAAACAGGTTTTCCTTTTCAGAAGAATTCATATTTGACTAAGTTTGCATTTTATTCTGCATTGTAATATATTGGGGAGCAGAAGGTTCTTATCAAAAAGTTATTTGAAAGAAATGCAAGGTTTCATATGTGATAATAACATACTTCTAATTGTCTTCTCATCCAGTCTCAGTCATATCTCAATATTATGGATTTGATCAGTAAAAGTGAAAGCTATAGCTCCATTGACATCCACTGTGCCTATCATTTCACTCTGTGGGCGGATTGCTATGAATACGAAGTTCTACCTTGTACTCAGTCACCAATTTTCCAAATTGCAGCCATCTTCATGAGTTATCATCTATGCCCAGACCACAGCAATCAACCTGGGATTTCCTTTTCACCACCATTGTAGAGAGTCTCTCTCATTTTCCTGTGTTTAAACATCTGTTTCCTGTTCCCATCCCATCTTTCTATTCAACCTTATTGGTTAAGTTGCTCATTTTTGTAGAACACATCCTCTTGTACCTTCTAAAGAAAGGTGAATAAGAAATTAAATTTTCTTTTTCTTGTAAGTCTGAAATATAATTCATGGTATCTGTGCAAAAAATAGATTCGTTAGTTGGAAACAATTTTCTTTCAGATATTTGAAGTCATCACACATTGTTTCTTGCTTCCAGCATGTTTGTTGACAAATCCCAAGATTTCAAGTAGTTGTCTAATTTTGTAACACTTTCTACTCAGTCTTTCTGTCTTTTTGCTTAAATCTCTGAGAGAGCTCCCAGACTTTATATCATAACATCTTCACAGGGCTCTTTTTCCCACTATGCATATATTTTTAGTTTTTATTATGTTCTCTGATAATTTCCTTTGTGTCATTTTGTTTTAGTTTTATAAATGCAATAGCCTCTATTACCACTCTTAGGATATTAATATCAAGTTCATTTTTTCTTTCTTCATCTTTGTTTTCTTCAAGATGCTGGTTTTTTCCTATTGGTTTATTTTGGTTTCTATCTTTCTCATTAAAGATTTTTCCCCAAGATGTTTGGTAATCTATTTACTTGCTTATAATTAAGATGGAATGGAGAGCTCAAAAGCAGATAAAAGCTCTGAGCATCCAAGTAGGGACTAGCAAACTTGAACTCTACTGCAGAAAGATATGGCCAGTTTTCAGGAAAACCAGGATGTCAGTATCATCAGTATCTTTGTTTTCTTCTCTTATGGGAAGGCAAATTTTCCAGAGACAGATCTTCTAGTCTCCTGCTATAGAATAGAAGTCTGGTTTCCCATGTTCTAGAAGTCAAGCGGAAGTAAGGGACAAAAATATCAGTATTTATATGTAAGTGATCTATTCATTCTCTTTATGATACTGTTTGTTTGCCCTCAACAGTCCAGTCCAGGCACAGTTTAACCTTCACCTAGCACCCAAATCTCCAGAGCACTGACAGAGTAATTGAAGGGTGATCAAATGATATGCAAGAGATTATCCAGGAATCTTTTTTAACATCCTCAAATCTTCTTTAACAGCAAATTACTTCACTCTCGGTTCCATAACTGCTAGTTCCTGAGGTTTTTGAAAATTTTACAGTTCAATTTTGGTTCTTTCACAGTTTTTTCTATTTCTAGGTTAGTGTTTGCTAAGTGGGTAGTCCTTGCCCATCTGCTTTCTAACACCCAAAATGCTGTTGCAGTGGTTTTTCTCTTCTGTCTTTGTGGGTCTATGTCTCTGAAAAAAAATATGATAGCTTTAGTGAAGTTTGGATGGATCAATATTAGTTGTTTATATTAATCCATCATCTTTATACAATTTTATTGTATAAAGGATTTTAAAATTATTATATATAAATGAATAAAAATAAAGTAATTGACTACCCAGAAAGGTAGGATCTCTGTCTCTTGAACAAATTAATACAAAATGTAAGCTAAAATCTACAAACAATGTGAGATCGTTAGCTGATTTTTTCATTCCCCCAGAGGAAAACAGGGATCTGAAATACTAGAGGCAAAGATACAAGTCTATTGATAATCAGCACCACTTCCAATAAATCTACCATAATTCTACAGGTAAGAATGTTGGCTAGGCGTGGGTGCTCACGCCTGTAATCCCAGCATGTTGGGAGGCTGAGGTGGGCTCATCACCTGAGGTCAGGAGTTCGAGACCAGCCTGACTAATATGATGAAACCCTGTCTCTACTAAAAATATAAAAATTAGCCAGGCATAGTGGTGGGCACCTATAATCCCAGCTACTTGGGAGGCTGAGACAGGAGAATTGCTTGAACCCAGGAAGCAGAGGTTACGGTGAGCTGCAATTGCACCATTGCACTCCAACCTGGGCAACAAGAGCAAAACTCCGTCTCAAAAAAAAAAAAAAAAAAAAAAGTACAGGAACAAAGAAAAAAGTATGAATATTACAGAGAAAATCAAAATGTATCATTTTTATTAAAATGAGACAACAATCATAGTGACTACTGACATCATAAAAAAGAAACAACCGGATATCACGTACCTTCTGATGTAGGTAGACTATGTCATAGTTTGGGCAAAATATTGAATGTAAATCAAATCAAGATCTAAATATGACTATCAATCTACAGGAAGTAGAGGGATTATATCAGATTAACTGACATATCAGGGTAGAATCGGAAAATAAAACTTACATTGGGAAATGACAGCAGTGCACTCTAAGAACTTTCTGCAGTAATGGGATTGGTCTTTTTCTGCATTCTCCAGTAGAGTAGCCACTAGCCACATGGGGCTATGAAACACTTGGAATATGCAAATGTGCCAGCTGTAACATTGTAAATCATACATAATTCAATTTTGTATTATTTTTACTATTAATTGATTGAAATTTAATAGCTAACTATGGCTAGGAGCAACTACATTGGACCATATCAAACATTTACTCAATACCTAAATAGCAAACAAATAAAGAGATATAGAAGGGGATTCTATAGAAATGACTTAAAATGTATCCATCAATTGCAAAGTATAAATATTTGAATTCAAATTTAAAGAAATTATACAAAATTGTTACAAGATATTCAGGGGAATATGAGTACTCATATTTGATGATACTGAGGAATTACTGTTACTTTACATATGATAAAAATGTTATGGTTTTGTTTCAAATAGTTTCTATATGAAATATCTATGTAAACTATTCCCACAAGAAATTATTTGATGACTTTGATTTGGTTCAGCATAATCCAGAATTGGGTGGACAGATGAAACAAGGAACAGATGAAACAAGATTGGCCATAAATTTGTTGTTGAAGTTGGTTATGTGGAAATATATCATACAATTTTCTTTACTCTTAAATATTCTTGAAATTTTCTAATACTTAATGTTTATAATACTATGTCCCAATTGCAGTCATTCTGACTCTAATGTACAACTAGGGTTGAGATAACTGGGGAAGAGCAAACAATGTAGAGTCAATATTTTAAGTGTAGTTTTAAGTTGGGAATAGAAATAGTTAAGAGACATTGCATAAAGTGATAGATGACTCTTCTTTACCCTTCAGGAAATTCTACTACAAAATTATTTCAAACTCATTTGAGGTTTTAGGATGATGATAATTTTAAATAATCAATTTTTCAACTTCAGAATTTTGGTACATGCATAAAGGGAGGCCAATGTAAGTTGCAGAAGCAATCAATAAAAATAGATACATCCTTTTAAGGTATCCTTACCATGCCCCATGTGAAGCTAACAAGGCTCTACCTCCAGAGAGATGAAAACCTCGGCACGTACTCACTGTAAGTCTTCAGAAATGAAACCAAATATGAGCAAAGACCATAATTAAAGATATTTATTAATCATTAAAGTCATTTGAGAAACCAGGAGGTTTTCAGTATGTTTTAGTTAAATAATCAGGATCAGCTAATGCAGACAGAATTAATAAAATTATTTTTTCTCTTTCCCATTGATTCAATCATTTATTTTCCTCTGAATGTGGAACACTTTTTTCTACTTGGAAGTTTAACAAGAAGCCATTCTTAAAAATAATTCTTCAACAAAGTCTCGGGGGCCATAAGTATTTGCATCTATATCATTGCAGGCTTTGCAATGACTGCAAAAGATCCACTTTTCTGATCAATCTCTTTTAATTGTCATATCAATTAAAACCATTTTATTTATTCAAAAGTTGCAATGATTAAATTCATAACATAGTGTTCCTACTGGCATAAAGAGGAGGAATTTATTATGCACTGTACCTGCCAATTTAAATATATTTTCTTACCTTAAATCTCTTCTCAACTTCATTATTATTATTTCTATGGGGTGGATCACAAAGTCAAGAGATCGAGATTATCCTGGCCAACATGGTGAAACCCCATCTCTACTAAAAATACAAAAATTAGCTGAGCATGGTGGTGGGCACCTGCAGTCCCAGCTACTCGGGAGGCTGAGGTAGAATCACTTGAACCCGGGAGGTGGAGGTTGCAGTGAGCCGAGATCACGCCACTGCACTCCAGCCTGGCAACAGAGTGAGACTCTGTCTCAAAAGAAAAGAAACAAAAAACAACAACAACAAAAATAAGTAGGTTCAGAGGGGTTAACTCAGTTGCTCAGGTTTATACAGTGAGGGAACAGACTTTAAAACTAGTTTGACTTTAATTCAAAAATTATTTTCATGATACCATATTATCTTCTACTCTGCTTTTTATCTAGCTTTTACATATACACAAGAAAGGGAGAGGAACGGAAGGAAAAGGAGAGAAGTTGAGAGAGAGAGAGAGAGAGAAATTGCCAGTCACACATTCTGTTGGGAAGATGGTTTAAAGTGTTATCTAAAATAGAATGCCAGTTAGAATGAAAATTTCAGGAAATATGAATGTATTTGTTTCCTGAGGCAGCCACAACAAATTACTACAATCTTGGTAACTTAAAATAACAAAAAATGTATTATCTCACAGAAGCTCTGGCAGCAGCAGGCTCCATACCCCTCTGCACCCACCCCTCCGGCCTCTGTCTGCATGCTTGGCTTTGCCCTTGGAGTCATTTTGTCTCTAGAAGGGTAGCATATATTCTCAATCAATGATCCCTATCAGCTCACTTCCTACCTATAGAATCTCAAAAGCCGAACACCCATTCTTCATTTCATTCTGTCTCTGTCCTCTTTTGTCCAAGCTGGCAGCGTTTCTGCTAAAACAGTAGTCTCAAACATCTTGTCTGTCTCCCATGTAAGCCATGGGTGTACATATTATGAGACAAGAGCATTCTCCACACATTCTTCCTAGAAAATTCCAGCCCTATTATTGGCTTTTGTTGAGAGGGTTGATTGGATCCAGGAGTCATACACCCAATTCCTTCAGCAAAAGTTATCCAGACACGTACTCCAAGCTTTCTCCAGAGAATGCTTTCCTAACAGTAAACAGCCTAGTTTAGCATACTTTAAAATCTGCACAAGTTAGAAACCCATCCAAAGAATCCAGTGCCAATTCTACTTTGATTAACAGTTCTTTCCTGAGTTTATCTCTTTCTTCTCACATTTTGCTATATATGCAATAAGGAGAAACCAAGGCACATAATTAACACTAAAAAAGTTGTCAGAATCAAAATGGAGTCATTTATGCAAATCCCTAACAAAAATAGAGCTGGGAGGCCATAAAGGAAAGGCTCTCATGCACATATGCCTGCGATAAAATATTACAAGGATTCTCTGAAAAACACAGTTTTTCACAATGGCCACCACAACCTTACACGAAGAATACTTCTGCGAGGACATCTGCCCAGCAACTGTCTGTTCAGCCTTCGAACTGATGCATGTTCAGCCTTTAATCCCCGTAACCAAGAACAAATATTTCAAAATAACTTATGTAACTCTACTTATTCTGTTTTTAAAAACCCTTGCCTTGCTTTGCCTCTGTGGGTATACCTGTGGCCCTTTATGGTTCTCTATGGCAATTATCTTCCCAGATTTAATCTCTTATCTATTCTTGAGTAAATTCATTTTTTAAGAGCCACTCTTTCTGTTGTTATTTTAGGTTGACAACACCTTGTTTGCAAATTTACTCAATTAAATACCCACTCCACTGCTTACAAGTTCTGTTTACCACCCAAGAGTAGAAAACAATTCAACCAAGTTGTCTTCCTATTTATAACAAGAGACTTTTTTTCTCCAGTCTTCAATATTATGCTATTCATGTCCTTATGAGATCTCACCAGAAACACCTTTAATGTCTATATTTCTACCAAGAATCTCTTCAAGAAAATCTAGGCTTTTTTCTTTAATGCATCACAAAATTCTCCCAGCCCCTAACTATTATCTAATTCCAGAGCCACTTCCCAGTATAACAATTTGTATTAGTTTCCTAGGAATGCCATAAGAAAACTATTAATAATGCAAACTTAGTGGACTGGAACAACAGAAAATTACATAGAGAAAAATTATATATAAAAAATACTTTATGTATATATAAAACATTACTACAGAATCTATATTCTGACACATATACATGTATACACACACACACACACACATATACGGCTCTGGCTCTTCTGGCTTCTGTTGGTTGTCAGCAATCTTTGACATGCCTTAGCTAATAAGGGCATTATTACAATCTTTACCTCTGCCTTTACATCACCTTTTTCTTTCTTTTTCTTTTTTGTCTCTAAGACTGTCCCCAACTTATGATAGTTCAACTTATTATTTTACTTTATGATCACGTGAAAGTGATACATGTTCAGTAGAAACCATACTTTGAGTATTAAAGTTTGATTCAAATTTTTTATAACTTTTTAATAAAATAGGTTTGTGTTAGAGGATTTTGTCCAAGTGTGGTCTAAGGTAAGGTAAGGTAAGATAAGGTGTTATCAGCACATTTAAGGTTGTCTAGGCCAAGCCATGATGTCCCATAGGTTAGGTGTATTAAATGCAATTTTTGACTTACGATTTTTCAACTTACGATGAGGTTTGATGGGGACGTAACCCAATCATAAGTTTAGGAGTAACTGTGTGATACACCTATGATTCACTTTTGTAAAGACACCAGTGATTGGGTTTTGGGTTCACCCAGGTAATCCAAGATGATCTTATCTTAAGACCATTAAGTTAATTGCACCTGCAAAGACCTTTTGTCCAAAAAAGGTTACATTCAGAGTTACCAAGAGTTACAATTTGGACATATATTTTTGGGAGCTATCATTCAACCTACTAGAGTAAGACTATATGTACATGTAAGTGCATGTGTGCATGTGTATATATATGTACATATGAATACATATGTATTATTGCAGAAAAGTATGTAGCTACATAGATCTGATTAAAATTTTGAAAGATTGAAAAGTGTGGAACCAAATTTGTTTCATTAATGATGCTAAAATTAAGCTTATATGTAATATTACATATTCAAATCATACTTTCACAGCTGATGAAAACATTGCATTCAATCAAATAAATTTCATAGAAATAAATATTCACCCAGAATTGTTGGGGAAATACAGATACAGACATGAAATACAGATATACAGAATACAGAATGAATTATAAATCTACATTTTTGTTTATTTATGGTTGAGGGTGAATACACAAGCTAGCATAAATTTTTTAAGTCCATCTTGTTTTCGGTTGTCTGGGTATTTAATATTTCACACTTGGCCTCATTCTACCATGTAGTTGAAGACTTCTAGACAGCTACTCTGTAATACGGCTGCTCTTCTGCAGATAGGATTTACCCATAGTGTTGAATCTGCAAGAATTATACTCCATGTGTCTATATCAGGGTTTTTAATGCTCTCAGGGCAAGTTATCAATTGTTTAAAACCCAGATCACCATTGAATCCACTTCTTTGCTAGGAATAACTATATTATAATAGCAGTATCATTTTGTATAATGTTTTGAAAGAAAATAATTATTGCTCCATATAGGAAACTTCCATTACTGAAAAAAATATGGAATATACTTTATTTTCTTAACTGCTGGTATAAAATTTCTCTTTGTGCAGACCTATCTTTTTTGAGATAATAGAATATCCCTGATGAAGCCTAAGTTCCACAGTGCCTGACTGTATTTGGACTGCTGTTTTGGTTAGAAAGAGTGTAAAGGAACTTCTCATTCACATCTGAGGAATGAACATATTTGTTCCTAAGAGGTAGTAGAGAAAGAAAACATTGGAGGTAAAGCATCAAAGACAGAAATAAAGAACACTATCAAGAAAGCAAAAAGACAATCCACAGAATGGGGGAAAGTATTTGCAAACCATGTACCTCACAAGGGTATAATGTCTAGAATATAAAAAGAGCACTTACAGCTCAACAACAAAAAGACAACTCAGTTTAAAAAGGGCCAAGGACTTGTAGAAATGTTTCTCTAAGTATAGAAATGGCCAATAAACTTAACATTATTCACTGTTTGAGAAATGTAAATCAAAAGCAAATTGAAATCTCACATCATGGATGATATCTACTAGGATAATTTTAATTAAAAATGAACAAACAAAAAGTGGAAAATAAGTGTGTTATCAAGAATGTGGAGAAATTGGAGCCCTTGTACATTGCTGATGTGAATATAAAATTGTGCAATTGTCCTTGATAAGTTAAATATAGAATTACTATATGATCTAGAAGTTCAGCTCCTGAGTATATATCCAAAAGATTTGAAATCAGGAGTACAAACAAAACTTGTTCACAAATATTCATAGCAGCACTATTCATAATTGCCAAAAGATGGAAAAAAACAAATATTTATTGCTGAATGCATAAAATGTGGTACATACATACAATGGAATATGGTTCCGCAATAAACAGAAATAAAGTACTGATACATGCTACAGCACAGATGGACTTTGAAAATAAGCAAAGTGAAAGAAGCATGATATAGAAGGTTAAATATTGTATGATGCCATTATGAAATCATGAGTAGGCAATTTCATAGAGACATAAATCAGATTATACTTGGTATTGGGTTCCTTTTTGTGGTGATGAAAATATTCCAGAATTAGATAGTAGTAATGACTGCACAGCACTGTGAATGTACTAAATGCCACTCGTGGCAAATTTTATGACGTGTATTTTATCACCATAAAAATGAAAAAAATAAACATGAAAATACTTGAGAAAAAGGAAGAATAGAAAGAAACCTAGGAAATTGCTAGGTGAGCCATGCAATACCTTCTTCTTTCCACCATGACCGTATACTTTGGTCTTTTCTAAAAACTAATTAAATAAGTGAATGGATTCCTTTGGGAAATTGGTGTCAAAACTGAGTTAACATTATGCCCGCATCATCAGCCTGTGTAGGTGGGGGCAGCAAATGTGTGATATACAGATTTAATTTAAAAATTATTGAACATCTCTTTATCGCTATTCTAAAACTTGGGAGCTGTACAGCAATGTAGCAAGATTACTGTCAGAACCTATCCCCATAGTCATGCTTTCCTAAAAATAATGCTCAATGTTCTCCCTCGTCCTTCCCCCTGTGACGCTGTGGAGGAAACCTTGAATATTAAATTTGAACTCAATTGAACATGGACATAAACAATGATCACCAAGTCCCGGAACAGTTTGTGTGAGCCCCTTGAGGCGTTCATCCAGTGCTGTTTTGGAGAAATCTCTATTTCAATCTATTCCTATATGCTAGTTATTGGAAAACAATAGACAATCGCAAAAACAAGTTGACCTTTTTGTGTTCCTTGAGCCCAGTCATGAAGGGCCCTCGCGACTGGGCCTCATGCCATGCAACATTTTACAAAATAAGTTAGGGTCCCAGACTGTGGCGAACCTTCATGAGACCTCTCCTCATCTGTGCATGCATGGGTGGCCAACTCTGGAGCCCAGGCTGTTGCTTCCCAGTCTGGTGGTGAATCTTCCAGAGTCTGGTGAGTGTAAATATATACCTTTTCCCTTCTCCCTTTCCCATTGCAATTTCCTTATCATTTGCTTTTTATATCATTTGCTTATTAAATCAATTTGCTTATTATATTACTTTGCTTATTATATCATTTGCTTAATGTATCCCATTGCCATTTATGTAGGATAAAGCTTGTTTACCCTTAAAGGTATTGTGTGTGTGCCTTTTCTTCTCCCCTCGCATGTTTCCTGCACAGAACAGACACATACAGGTATAGCCCTATCGAAAACTCAGGGACTTTCCCTGACCAGTTTCAGGTATTTAATGACATCAAAAAACTCACCATCTTGTCAACCCTACCAAACTTTATAAACTATGTGTTGGTTTGGTAGTGTTGCCACATTAGTGCTCTTCTCCTGTTTTTGGTTACCAGATTTGTTCCCTGTGTCTAAATTACTGTCTTCCAATTTTTCTAGGAAGCACCTCTCACCATCTTTTGTTAAAACTGCTTACCCTTTCCTTTGAAACGAAGCACAGACAGCCCTGAATCTGAAACCCAGGTCTTTGGCCAAAAACTTGTTTCCTACTGCCAAATATTCCTAATGCCTCCTGCCTCATTGAATTGCTAACTACTGTCTGCTTTTAATTTCTCTGCTACTTGGCTCCCCTCTTCTGTCTGCCAGGACACTGTTATTTCATGCTGGTCCACCCTCAAAACCTGTGATTGTTGGGGCCATGATTTATTACTATGATTATTTTAATAGTAACAGACATATTGATGACTAACATTTATTTTGTAGTATGTACAAGGAAGCATAGTAAACACTTTAAATATCTGATTTCCTTTTCCCATCAGACAGGCAACTAAGGCTTATTACATAGATTATAGAAATTTCCCAGGGTCACCCAGCTTGTAAATTCATGAGCTAGAACTTGAACTTGGGTTGTTCTGGCCCCAAAGATGGTGATTTTCAATTACTATAACATATTGTTAGGTCTAGGGCTCATCACTGCACTACAGCCACTGTTACATTAAAGCAGTGTTCCTACAAAAGCCCAGCTGGTGGGAAGGTGAGTCTTATTTGGATGATGGGCTCCAGACCATGGCTGACTGGGGATAGATGTCTGAATTTTGACTTAACTAAACTGTCACAAAGACCCCAAAGGGGTTTCAAGGAGTGTGCATTATGAAGCATGGTGTGGACTATTGGAACATGATGTGAAAGAATTGTTGACACTCATAAAAAGTTCCTTTGAGTACATTGTTTTTGATACAGGTGAAAATGGAAGATAACTATTTACTTGACATCCCTCTTAAGGCGTTTTCCTACGTCTCAAGCAAGTTCTCAAAATACACAGAATTGGGATACCTACAGAGTGCCTTTGTTATAAAGGCATTTGAGATATAAGATCCATATATATTGACAATTCTTATTGGCAAGTATATTTTGAAACTATGAAGAGCTTTGCCAAACAGTATACACAAACAATTGTGCTATTTTATTTTTTTCTAATGCATGTTATTTATTTCAACTTGTTGTAAATGTTTCTAACATTTGGGAATTTTTTTTTAAAACTTCGTCTTTCATTCCATCCTATTACATTCAGGTAATCTGCCAAGTTCCTAGAGTACTGAAAATTCAAATAAAGCTACTCATAGCCTCAAAATAAAATACATTTCTCTCAAGAATTATTTGATTATAGAAGAATTTTCCTATAGGTGTCTCTGTAGAAGAATTCATTATTTGGTAATACCGCAAAGGCTGCACAGATCTGGAAGAAAGTATTAGATGAATTGTGGTCACATCACATTTGATTAGCTTTGGACCTGAGGGAATAATTCCATACATCAAGGTAACAGGAGAATGAGCTCATCTGCGGTGCTTTGTCCCTGATGAATTTCACTCTCTACTAAACATGAATAGTTAATTTTTAAGGAGGATACAAGAAGCACATGCATACCACATTTAGAGGTGAAACTATTTAATCTCATACTTTGCTATAAAATGTATTTTAGGTCTAATCACTAGAAACCAGAAAATAGCTTTTGCTGTTACAGTGAGTCAGTAATTTATGGGACTCTGACAAGTTAAAATTGCCTAGCTTGCACATCTAAAGGGAAATTTAAAAATTAGTAACAGGAAATGATATATTCTTGTCAGGGAAAAATAAATACTATAACTCTAACTTACATGTGAAGTATTTATGATGATCTTGGGATTTTTTCTTGTTTATATATATTTTTTTCTTATTTGGATTTTCAAAGGAATTTATTAGCTGTTTTGCTATTTTTCTATGCTTAAAATTTTCCAAGGATATTCATTTAAGATTCTATCTTTTACTGTAGTAGGAACAGCAAGCAATGAGTTTAAGGAAGAGACTCTGGAAAGAAATATTTATTTTATGTTAAGCATTTTGTTAAACTATAGATTAATTTTATCTCATTACACACTTACTTTTCAGGGTAGATGTAACAGGATTTCAAAGTAGAAATCCTGTTGTCTCAAATTTAACTGACGCTCTGATGTCAAAGAGCAGACAATAGGTCTGAACCAAGTGGTTTGACCACACCTATGCAGAACTGGCAAAGAAGATGCCTGTTGTTCTGATTTGCATGTCTCACCTCAACATCCACGTCAATAATATTTAAGTGGTTAGAGAGGGAAAGAGAGGGAAAGTATTTGAATTTCTTTGGATAGTGGTGGTATTCATGTGAGACGAATGATAAATATTTATTCCACATTTTAAGCCATCAAAAGGGTATTTTAAGACTCGGGGAACTTGACTTTGTACCTTATGAGATATTGAGACAGATGCCAGACTGTTATCTATGAAGGTCCAAATATATGAGTTTGTGGTTATGGTTATCAGTTGCTACAAGAGCATGGAGAGTTAAGTTGGGAAGTAGCTGCCCTTCCACTTGTCAAATGTTAGTGTTTGGGGGGAACTAGTTGTGTATATTTTGATGGGAGCTAGCAAGAACTTAGTTTGGATTACACCAAACAGGGCTGTGTAAGAGACGATGGGACCCCAGTACAGAGGATCTTCTTCCAAATGCTCACCTATTCACTCATTCATTCAACAAATATTTATTGAACATCTTCTACATGCCAGGCATAATTCCAGGTACAGGAGATGTAGTAATGAATAACGGGTAATTTTTGCCTTCTGAAATTTTATATTCTATTGAAAAGGACAGAAAATAAGGAAATATGTAAAACTGTGAAAAGTACTTTGGCCAAAAATAAACCATTGAGTAGGGGAAGAAAGGTCTAGTAGAAGGTGGTTAACAAGGGCCTGAATTCAGGAGGAATCTGAAGTGACCAGCCACCTCAGAAAAGACACACTGGCTGCATCACAGGGAGTCTACCTGGACATTTACAGGGAGTTGGGGGTGAACTCAGAGAAACCAAAAATATCCAAGGTGAGTGTCAACTTTCAACCATCTGCCAAGCCTAGAAAAGACAAATATAATTTCACAATGGGACATTTCCTCATATCTCTCCTCTCGCCTTACCCATCCAAATACTGGAGAAGCCAGGGGTGAACTAATGGGTGGTGATATGGTTTGGCTGTGTCCCCACCCAAATCTCACCTGGAACTGCACTAACCCCAACATGTCAAGGGCACGGCCAGGTGGAGATAATTGAATCATGGGGGCAGTTTCCCCCATACTGTTCTCATGGTAGTGAATAAGTCTCATGAGAGCTGATGGTTTTACAAATGGGAGTTCCCCTGCACAAACTCTCTTGGCTGTCACCATGTAAGATATGCTTTTGCTTCTTGTTTGCCTCCCACTATGATTGTGAGGCCTCCCCAGCCATGTAAAACTGTGAGTCCATTAAACCTCTTTCCTTTATAAATTACCCAGTCTCAAGTATGTCTTCATTAGCAGTATGAGAACAGGATAATACAGGTAGAAAGGTGGGAGATTGGGGGATCAGAAGGAGAGGAGGATTAGCAGGAAAAGGGGGAATAGGGAAGTAGACCACACTGGCCTTTCCCACTTCTGTTTCAACCCTGCAGAACACTCAAGGTGTGGGAGGGGAATGTTGGAACCTCAAATGAAAGTTGGAATTTTGATTGTTCAATTGCACTCACATTGTAATGAAATGAGAGTGAGCTTGCTTCTGACTAGAAACATACAGAGGACATTTTTTAAAATCTAAAAGCAACTGGAAAAGTCATGGGACTTCTGTGAGAGTCCATGTTAGAAGTAACTAACAACTAATGCACCAAGGTCGTTTGAAAGGAAGTGGGAGGAAAATAAAATTGCTTAATGATCAATTCCTATTAAGTTCTACTCTCTCAACTTAACTGTGGCAGTCAGCGTTACTAGAGGAGTAATGAAGCTTAGAGAGTGAATTAACCTATTCAAGTCCATACAACTAAGAAATGATGGAGCCCGAAGGCAAACATAGGAAAATCGAAGCTCTAATTGACTTGTGTGGAAGAAGTACTCTGGCCCCAATGCCTTGAAGCAGAAGAGCATTCAAGAATAAGACTTTCTTTATGAAGGATTTCCCTTCATGTCCTTTAAGGACCACACAGATTGAGGTTCAACACACGTTCTGTATTGAAAAGGGAAACATTTCTTCACTGAATGTATAGTCTTGAATGTGGTAGCATCATTCCCCCACTTCCCTAGATAAGATTGGCCAATAGTGTCTTCCACTGCTTCTTTGTCCCATATGCCCAACCTAATCCTCACTCATTAGAAATGCAGGGTGTAAGTCTGAACTGGCATTAACATTGACATAGATTTACAATGCACTTTCATCCAACTGATTATTTGATCTCACAATAATCCTAAGAAGAATAAGTATTGTTATGATTACTTTGTCATAATAATAAAAAATAAAACTGAAGTTAAAAGAGGATAAAAACGGAATCTAAAGAGTGAATTGCCCAGGGTCATAATACTACTAACTATTAGAAACAGACCTTGAGCATTACTCTTCTAGTTCACAGATAAATGTTCTCAAGGGAAACTTAAGAAGATTAAAGAGAGCACTGTTACCGTAATAGATAAAATACTGTGTCTGAACCAGATATGCTAAATATTTTTCAGTTTTTGCTACTTTTAAATTTAATATTTGCTATACTTTAGTCTTTTTTAGCTATACAAATTCCCTCTGGCACTCTACTGAGAACAGTTGTTTGTTTGAAGGTTTTATTTCAGTTTTTCTGTCCTTGTGCTTCCCTAATTTCTAAGTCAGAAAAAAGCTAAACGTTTCTCTCATTAACTTGTATAGCCTACTCCCAGTGTTTCACGTGTAGTAAGCAAATCCACTTGTGTACTATTGCTTCCTAAAGAAAAACTGCTAAGGCTTTACTAAAGGTGATTCTAACAGGTGATAACATTCTAACAGGTGATAAATATTGAAAATTCTAACAGGGGATAAATATTGAAAGAACTTAGCCAGTGGATCCAAAAGATGAATTGCAAACAAACAAGTTGAAATTTTTGTTTTTATTAATGTACACACATTTGAGATGTGTTAATAGATGTAATATGCATTAATTAAATCTTCACCAAGTTATAATCAATAAAAGGAACTTTAAGATTGTAATGTTGAAATATCATAAGAATCTTTACCTATAAATGTGCAATCATTTATTAAATAACTTTTTCATTTAACATATACTTAATGTCTCCACCTATTGACCTACTATTGTTTCTGTTTTGGAGTTGCTACTATATAGTATGCAAAAAACTGAAAATCTATCTTTTTATAGAATTGAAAATAGAAATAGACTACTGAAATGACCAAGTTATAATGATTACACAGTGTATATATACTCCCTTATGCATAAAAAATATTACAGTGCATATGTCCTTCAAGGGCAAATGTATTATTAGGCCATTCATCAGTTGACTAGAACTTAGGGTGTTTGATAATGACAGTGCTTACTTTTTGAAAAAAAAAAAAAGTTACATATTACTAAAGTTGAGGTTAATATTTTACAAGGTACTTCACAATTTTTTCACTATGAATTATCATCAGTGTTATAAACATAAAAGAACTCTCTCCAATGAAATGCTCAGATTAAATGAGGATTAGATTACATGCTTTTCCATTACTTATCTTTATATTCTATTTGTAGCTATATATACAGATATCCTTGAAATTAGAAATACAGCCAAAGTGTTTTCTTCCTAATAAAATCTCATTTTAAATGAATATTAATATGACCAACATTTTATTTTTAAACTTTTTATTACAGATATTTTTAAACATCTGCCAATTCAGAGAGAATAGTATAAAGGGCATTCATATTTCCATTAAACAGCTTCAACAAATGGCCAATATTGTTTTATCTATTCCTCCCACTTTGTAATTATTTTGAAACAAACACAAAACATATTAAAACTTATTCTCAGCAAACTATCACAAGGACAGAAAACCAAACACCACATGCTCTCACTCATAGGTGGGAAGTGAACAATGAGAACATTTGGATACAGGAAGGGGAACATCACACACTGGGGCCTGTTGTGGGGTGGGGGTGGGGGGAAGGGGTAGCATTAGGGGGATATACCTAATATAAAAGACGAGTTAATGGGTGCAGCACACCAGCATGGCGCATGTATACATATGTAACAAACCTGCACATTGTGCACATGTACCCTAGAACTTAAAGTATAATAAAAAAGAAAAAAAAAAGTATTATCTACTTTGTTATATCTTTAAGAGATATTCTTTTAAAAAACATAACCACAATAGCCCTGTATCCTAAATAATAGCAATTGCTATATACCATCAAATAGTTTATATTCAACTGTCTACACTTTGGTTCCATTTATTTTACTTAATATGTCTACATATTGTTTCTTCTGTAGCTTTCTTCTCTCACTTTCATTATTCTATTTATTTATTGAAGAACCCGGACTATTTTTCTTAAAACATTTTCTAAAGATTAGATTTTGCTAATTGCATTCCTGTTTGTCTCTGTACTTCCCACAAAATGACAGACTAACCGATTAGGATTTTGTCAAAAATGAATATAGCTGACTTTTATTTCTTTTTTTGCACCATATCTGAAGGCATCTAACAAGTGATTGCTTTTCTTTTTGAGACTGATCAATACGTTCAGGTGTTGCCACCTCCACTCATTCATTAAAAAGTTTCCTGGCAGGGGTGGTGGTTCATGCCTGTAATGCCAGCAATTTGGGAGGCCAAGGTGGGTGAATCACCTGAGGACAGGATTTTGAGACCAGCTGGCTAACATGGTGAAACTCCGTTTCTACTAAAACAATACAACAATTAGCTGGGCATGGTGGCACGCCAAGTAGTCCCAGCTACTTGGGAGGCTGAGGCAGAGGTTGCAATGAGCAGAGATCGTGCCATTGCACTGCAGCCTGGGTGACAGAGTGAGACTCCATCTCCAAAAAAAAAAAGTTTCCCATCTGCTTTTCACTCACTAGTGTCAGCAGACATTGATATTACAAAGATTCAGTAATTACAGAGATCCAAAAATCTCTATTGTAAAGTGGTAGAATTCCAATTCAATTGTTCCTTGTACATTTATCAGCTGCGTGTTTTTCTATAGAGGCAAACACTTATTCATCTACTATTTGGTTAACTTGAGGTGCAGATTTTATAATAAATGGAAGATAAATGCTTGTTTGTTCATTTTATTTACTGGGTTTTAGAATTATGAAGTGTCTCCATAGATGATCCACATTTGCACAATGAAAAATGAGTTCTTTTTAGTTGATTTTTAATATACACAATATGTTGCATCACATTATTCTTATTATTCTTTTTGTTGCTCATGAAATAGAAGGACCTTACAATTTGGTTTTAGAGTTCTTTATACACACATTAGTAGTCTTGAATACCTATCTCGCTTTCTTTTACAATAAGAAACCCTAGGATCTTTTAGCCTATTTTTTCCTAGACCTGGAATCAGACATTTCTCCAAGAAACCTGGCTTGTTGTAGTGGGAAATGGAATTTAAAGGCTACAATCCATACTTTATTGAGTTAATCGTTGACTAATGTGTTTTTAAATCAGAATGCCAGATCTCCATCGGTCAGGAAAATATTTTAAGGCTCGTATAGGTTTTCTGTACTTGAATTTTATGTCTCTTATAAATATAATATATATTTTCGTTGTTGTTGATTTGTTTATTGTCTCTCAGTCTGATAATATCTTAATATCCTCAGTGGAAATGACAGTCCTACTAGTTGTCTTCTACCATATTTGGATTTTATCATTTTATTGCTTTACATTTGTTTTACTTTCTTACTTTCTACAGTTGTCTGTATGATGATATAGATACATTTTGCATTCTGTTTCTATTTATAATTGCTTTCCATGAATGATGTTTAACATGTATATTTGAAGTCCAAAGTTGGTCAACATCTCTACCCTTCTACTGAACAATAAAAGGACATTAAAAAAAAAAAGTTCTCTCTCATTATCTATGCTATTTTCCCCCAAGCATTCCAGAATTTTAGTTCTTTTTGTATTTCTATAACAACACAATTTGAATATTACTATTAAAATTCATGCATGTATATTTAGATTTACCGATGTTTACTAAATTTTGTGGACCATGCCCTCTTCCATCTCAGATCATTCTTTAAATTTTTGTTTTTTTACTTTCCTTGAATGGATTATTTAGACATTTTTTTGTCAGGTAATGACTAGGTCCCTAATCATTTTTAAAGTGGAAGACAAAATTTTACCTCCAACTTCTTGCTTGTGGTCATTTTCTCTATGACTGTGGGCAGGATCTATAAGACAGCCAAATAGAAACCTCTGAAGCTTGAGAGACTACTTGCCCAGTGGGAAATAAGGTCATTTTTCCCTACCCTTTTCCCAGGCTCCTGTTATAACCACCACCAGGCTAACCTCCAACTATGCTCTCAGGTTCTTTTTTTAGTAAAAAGTAGAAGTTCAATCAAGTTGGCCATATTATCCAATTCTATGTTACTGAAGACTTAATAAGGTATATTAAAGTATATATGCATGGCATTTAAGAAGTCAGTTTAGAGATATTTCCCAGCAAAACATCATTTGAAGACAAAAAAGGACTTATAACATAAATTGGAATATATATATATTCTATTTAAAAGTAGATATTTGATTAAAGCTAATGTGAGGCTTATTTTTGTCTTTGAACTCAGCAAACTGGTTTATTTCATTCTATTAATGTTTACTTTGATCTCTGGCTAAACAGACTTTGTGTCTTTTTTTTTTATTTAAGTGCTTTCCTCCTAATATGGCTATTCACTGGTTTTATATTTATATCTTATCTTTCCTTGGAGAGTAATGGTTAGTAGTCATAAAATATCTTAAGTCCAGTTTAGTCCGGAGGCATCCCAGAATCTTTCTAACATAAACTCATACCTCCTTTTTAACATCTCTGCTATCCTCTGATCACATCTCCCCACACAAAATATTTTTCTCCCTAAACAGACACTTACACACACAGCTACCATGTATAACATTCTAGAATAACCATACCCTCCTCTAGTTATGACAGTTGGAATATATCACATAAATGAATTTCTTCAATAATGTTAAAATGTATTTATTCCCAGAACTTTCCAATATATTAATTTCTAATGGTAGGAATTTAAAAAATAGAAGTACATATACAAAGGTAAATATACAAAAACTGTAAATTCCTAAGAATATGTTGGATCAATGTAGCAATAAGGATGTATAAACTAATAATTAGAAAATAGCATGTATTCTGTTCTAAGACCCAACTGAGTGAAAAAATAGTTAGATGCTAAAATACCAACTTTAATGGCTATTTATCTGCACCTGATGTATAAGCATTATTATATTTACATTCACTCAACAAACATATTGGCTCCTAAGTGTTATATTCTCTGTGCTACAATCACTTGCAAATCATAAGGTACCTTACAGTTGGCAAAATATTTTGATATGGTTTGGCTCTGTGTCCCTACACAAATCTCACCTTAAATTGTAGTTCCCACAATCCCCGTGTGTCATGGAAGGGACCTGGTGGGAGGTAATTGAATTGGGAGGGCAGTTACCCTCATGCTGTTCTCACAATAGTGAGTGAGTTCTCATGAGATCTGATGGTTTTACAAGGGGCTTTTCCCTCTTTTGCTTGGCACTTCTTTCTGCCATCATGTGAACAAGGATGTGTTTGCTTCCCCATCCACAACAATTGTAAGTTTCCTGAGGCCTCAGCAACCATGTGGAACTGTGAGTCAATTAAACCTCTCCCCTTTGTAAATTGCCCAGTCTCAGGCAGTTCTTCATAGCAGCATGAGAATGGACTAATACATACTTCATACAAAAATAAACTGTTTTAGAAGAAAAATTATCCATGTGAAAGACAATATGATATAAATTACTAGTGAATTAATACAGTAAGGGATACAATGGCATTACAATTTCTAAGGGTGAAGGTCTATGACAATAGCCATGGTTTTCCACAGTACCAAGGTTTGGGGCATGTGCACAAGTTAAAGATGATGTGTTTCTCCACGTGGCAGTTGGCCTTTCTGCTAAGAAAAATTCCCCTTATGAAATCAACTATTAAACATTGGTGTCATTGACACTGTAACTCGCTAAATTAAAATATCCCAAATGATTAACAAGATTAAAAACTCCAAATATCTACTGAAATGACATTAACAAAATATGTGTTGTCCACATGCAAAGTGCATTTAAATTTTTCAGTTCTATAGATTGACTCATAACTCAAATATTAAAACCTTCTATAATTCAAAGAGATTTTAATATAGTATAAATACATCGAATACAATAGTATAAAAATATGCTTTTTTATAATCACTGTGAAAGACTTGGTAATGCAGTGGCAAGAGAAGGTGCATACACTGATTTTATAATCAAATGACTATTTTCCTAAGACAATTGAGATTTTGAAATAATTATAAACTGTCAGCAATGGCAGAAACCCTAATTTCTTCTATGAAAAATTAAATTCAAATTCAATATATTATAAAACACTTCTCTTGGTATGTTCTTCATCATTCATTAAAATACAGAGAACTATCACTATGATTTTAAAGTGTCTGATAAATCACAACCATTAATCTAAATAAATAATTTATCATTAATTACAAAGGTAAAATTTGACAACTCACAGAAATGCTATTATACTCTAGGTGGCATCTTAAATAAGAGACCATATCTTTGATAGTGTTGAAAATCAAATCTAAAAATGCAATGGGATGGGATAAGAATGCTACACAAAGATAAAAAATAAACTGCTGGATATTGTGGTAGTATAATATTTACTACTTATGCTTTCCTGAAATTTCTTGGTTTATAACTAATGACAAGGAGAAGATAACATAGATTCATATTCATTATTGGGAAAGAAACAAGTATCCCTATTATATGGAAACATGACTATATGGCTTCAAAAAATTGGTTATTTGGCCAATTTAGTTAACAACTAAATATTTCAATGAAAAAGGAATCATTATTTGTGAGAATATGTTATTAAATAGGCAAAGAAATGTAGTTGGATGACGATTATGGTCTTTGTATTTGTACTTGGATGGCTGTAGCACTAGGTCACTGGAGCTTCAGTGCCTGGTCTTTCTTCTTTAGCTCTTTTTGCCATACTGTAGCTTGGTACCAAGGATTTCCTTTTTTTCTTTTGATCCTGGCAGACTTTTAGAATATTTTGAGTTATGTTTTATTTGAGTTATACATTTTGTTTATCCGCTTGTAGCAGGAAAGAGATCTCTATTAGTATATTCTTCTATGGTGAAGAAACAGCAGATCTTAACTCACTTTGTCAGTGAGTTAAGTTAATTGTCAGCTTGTCTTAGTCTAGGTTCTGCCAAGAAAATAAAGGCGATCTATTTGAGGAAGTGATTCCAAGAAAAAGGAAGTGATCACAAGAAAAGGGAAGAGATCACAAGAAAGGTGAAGACTGAAACGAGGAGAGAAGAAAGTCCAAAGGTGAGTAACCAAGTCACCCAGCCTTATGGGCAGTTAGGACCTGACCCTGCTAGGAATCTTGTGAAGAGCCCTATGAAGAGCTAATTCCCCCTCAAAATTATCCACCCAAAAGGAGAAGGAGGAGAGACTTTAGATATCCACCTGTTTCTATACCATATTTGGCAAGGGTGGCTTCATGGGGTGTTCATTCCCTTGCACTTCTAGGCTTATGCCTGAGTCAGATTGAGCAGCTCCTTGCAGGCAATCCACACAGTGGTAGCAGGGAAGCCCTGAGTAGAAAGCAAGGATATCTGATGCAGCTGTGGTGATGTAGTGGCAAGTCACATCTGCTTGCAACAGCTGGTCTCAAGAATTGTGGTAACAACGGGAGGCTAAGAGGATGGGAGGCATGGTGCAAGAGAGGTTTATGTATTACTTCTCGAAGGAAAAATATCTTACTGCAGTTTAATTTTCTTTGAAATGAGTGAAATCCTTTTTTTGTTAAACTACATTTTGTTAAAGAACAGAAAAATCACAAAAACAGTGAATGCAGACATATTATCCTCCAACTTCTCTTACCTAATCAACTTTTCAAAGCAAAAACATAGATATTTCTTTCACCAGTGAGACCCTTTGAATGCTTTTACTTCTCTGGAGCTCTTCCCTAACCATTATCTGCTCCAACGATTTTGCTTATCCAGTTATGCTTTTAATTGTAGACTGTATATTTTTTAAAACTATGCCTTTTCTCCAAGAATCCTAATTAAATACTATATTGACACTGTCAAATAATCTACCCTTATTATCAGTTTATATTTAACTGTGTAGAAAATTATATATGTGATGCATGTGAATGTGTGTGTATGTGTGTGTTTTAGACTTCCTGTTAGCCATTTAATTGGCTACTGGAGGAAAATATTAACAGGTAAGTAAACTATTGCTTAAAAAATTCATGAATATAAAAATGCCCAGGTAAATTTTGAGGATCTGCAATTAAATTGGAGAAGACAGAGCTGCTCTGCTAGGTCTTACAAATTATATGGAATGAAGTCCATAGTGTTGATCACTCATGGATTTATCAAAACGAATTCAATTTAATTCTCAAATATCATTGCTGCAATGTTAAATTTACAACTAATGTATGAAGTAAGAACACCATGCATGCATCATGTCTAAGAGCTATTTATTCCTGAGTTAAACAACAAATATAAATTGATGTTATCATTTTCAAAAGAAAAGCCATTAGTCTTTGCTAAACACCATTGTATGTACTTTTGCAAATAGCATTCTTTATAGTAAAAGCTAAAATTATGTTACTCTCTTTGAATCATTTAGTACAAAAAAATTAAGCCAAGCAAAGTCTTTATTACATAGACATTTAAATCTCACAGAGATATGAAAAGTAATTTAATGAATTACTCACTTTCATTGTAGTGTGTTCTGATCACCTCCTATTCACTCCATTGTTAATGAGGTAATCCCCTGCACTAAACAGTACAAGATGGCCAAATGGATGACACCTATCATTGGCCCAATGAAACTGACAACAGTTTATTAGTCATATATACTCACAAACTAGGACATCCCATGCCATGCAAGGCTACATGGTGTTTTTACTTGGTAATAGAGTGAACAGGGATATTGGAGACAGGCTTTATAGTAATAGGAGGGTGAGTTGTCTGCCTTCTGGTTCCTGCAGAAGAATGTGATTGGTTTGTTAGAGTAATTCCCCAGAATGGCAGTTAGGTTGAGAGCTAGGTGGAGTGCAACTGATCTGGCATAATAGAGGAACGAGCCAGGTAAGCGTGCTTTCTTTAAGAGAGTCAGGACATGTATCTGGCAAGAGCAGGGAAGCTTGTAAGATTTACAGGTCTTGTGAGTCCCAAAAACGTCAAAGCAGCACTTGAAATTTTAGACCTTACCATGCAATGTGTTTAACATCATTTTATTTTGTTTTTTGTTTGTTTTTTATTATTATACTTTAAGTTCTAGGGTACATGTGCATAACGTGCAGGTTTGTTACATATGTATACTTGTGCCATGTTGGTGTGCTGCACCCATCAACTCGTCAGCACCCATCAACTCGTCATTTACATCAGGTATCACTCCCAATGCAATCCCTCCCTCCTCCTCCCTCCCCATGATAGGCCCCGGTGTATGATGTTCCCCTTCCCGAGTCCAAGTGATCTCATTATTCAGTTCCCACCTATGAGTGAGAACATGCGGTGTTTGGTTTTCTGTTCTTGTGATAGTTTGCTGAGAATGATGGTTTCCACCTGCATCCATGTCCCTACAAAGGACACAAACTCATCCATTTTTATGGCTGCATAGTATTCCATCGTGTATATGTGCCACATTTTCTTAATCCAGTCTGTCACTGATGGACATTTGGGTTGATTCCAAGTCTTTGCTATTGTGAATAGTGCCGCAATAAACATACGTGTGCATGTGTCTTTATAGCAGCATGATTTATAATTCTTTGGATATATACCCAGTAATGGGATGGCTGAGTCATATGGTACTTCTAGTTCTAGATCCTTGAGGAATTGCCATACTGTTTTCCATAATGGTTGAACATTTTAAAGGGATTGGCCTTTCAATATGGGGTCACTGAAACCAGATGTTTAAAAGATAGACTTACAATAGCCATATTTTTATTGACTACAATGATTCTTAATGGGAAATATTTAAGCTTGATATAATAGGTAGTTATAAAATGAAATTCAAATGTTAGCTGCTGTGGTACCAAGATACTAAAATATAGATTTGTATTTGGATTTACAAACACAAAGGCTACTATGGGGAACTTCAGGTGTTGATACAATAGTAAATCCTCTAATCACACTATACAGTATTTTCCTCAATTTTTGTTCACTCTGATAAAGCTATCTTGCTTTCTACCTGCCTACCTCCAGGAATCATGATATTAAAAAAAAATAGAAAGCAAAACGTAATGAAAAAGAGATAATATGTATAATAGATGCAATTATTCATCTTTGCTAATTGTAATCACAAAACGTCACTTGGAAAAATGAATTCAAAATTATATATAAGAAGAACCTTATTAAAATTATGCAAAATCTTAGTATCCAGAGAGAATGACATGAGTATATTTAGCAGAACATTACATTTGTTCTAGTTTTTGCTGTAATAAAAATCTGAACACTTTAATATCCTTGTTGATATGTCCACATAAGTTAAAATATATATTACTGTTTTAAAATAAATAGATATGTTTAGTTGTGTATAGATATATTAAAATGAGGAATTTTACTTAAATATAATAAAATAACATATCCCAACTTCTGTGATGTATTCATATGAAAGTGGCCAAAGATAACATGGAACTAAGGTTAAACTCAAGTAACAGAATTAGTTCCACTAACTTTTGCTTTATTTTTCTGCTGAGATGATCTTTTAGAAAGATTCATGAAGCTTTACTAAAGCTCAGACTAGAAGCAGTGTGGAAGAGGTAAAGTTAAGTGAAACAGATTTATATGATGAAATCTGATTTATAGAGCTCAAACCTGCCATCCAAGCAGAAAATGTAAACGCTCTATGTTGGAAATGGGAGAATATTTTAATTCCGAATTCCCTGAAGGCATTAATTTTTCACTTTTATTATTCTTTGGATTAACATTCAGATTTGAGTTGTTCCCATTTGCTTTGATATACTCAAAACATTGTCAAATAAATAAATGTATTACATATGGTGATATATTGTTGGTGATATATTGTATATTTATTATACTTGTTTTCTAATCATCTTTCACAAGCTTTAAATTTTATCATATTCTCTATGTAGCAATAAAGCCATTTCCATTGCAAACTTATAACAGTAATGGATAGCAACCTTCAGGGGATACATTTCCGAGAAATTTATTTCCCCTCATATTGCTTAGCCACCCAAGGAATGAATTTGTTTCCGTGACAGATAAGGACTACACCGATCATTTTTAAAATGGTCTTGGGGCACCACAAATCAATAACAGAAAAAGAAAATGCAAGATAATATTTCTTTTCATTAGGTTGATAGATGGCATTCCAGAATTATGCATCGAAATTGTCTCTTTAACAGTTATTAAATAACCCTAAGCATACATCTTGGCTATGTGGGTTCTGTTTTACATTGAATAATCAAGGCCCAATTCTATTTGGTGACAATGTGGTTAATTTACAGAAACATAATAAGATTATATCAAATCTAAAAGACAGAAGACATAATACCACAAGGCATAATATTCTACAATGAAATCTAAAACAGTCACATGATGATATAACTTTAAATTAATTTTTAGTAGAAGATACTTCTGCAACATCAATGCATTCCATAGGAATGTTTGTTGTTGTTTTGTTTTGTTTTTTAAACTCTCACTTGAACAATATGTACTAATAACGGTGTTCTACAAAATTGTCATAGAAAAGGACATACGTTCCATAGCCTATATTAAATTCAGATATGTTGAATTTCTTACAAAAATATTCCTTTAAAAGTAATTTGAGACAAACTGAAATGGTAACATTCTAAAAAGGTATTTTCCTATGATTGCTGTCGCTTTTCTCTGAGTGTTATAAATGCCTAAATCACATATTACAAATGGAAAAAATGTTTCCTTTAGATAAATTCCCTAAACATTTCTTTAGAAAACTGATTTTAAGGTTTTACTTATATGAAAGTTGTTTGTATCCTTTTAGCATTCAGATATCAAACTGAAATATATTTTGAAGTGCTAGTTTTGCAAAAATTACCAATTGCTTTGTTGAAAAGTGCAAAATTTATGTAATTAAGTGAAGAAAAAATTTCCCATTTGATGTAAAGCTCCATTTGATTGTCTGAATTCTTCATCCTTCATTAAGTACACATCATCTATATACCAGAGAATTGAAAATGTTTATTAATTCGAGTTCTATGGATAATTAATGGACATATTCCAGGATCCTCAATAAGTCAAGGGAAAAATAAATGAAGTGGATAGGTGAAAGTAAATATCAGCAGTTCCTTCCCTAACTGATCTTATCTTAGAATTTAAGGGGCCAGATGATTCTTTTAACAGATGGGGGACAATCTTCTGAGATAACCCATGTCTCTTTAAATATTTACTTTTCTTCATCATCAGGTGTGACAAATCTAAGTGTATGACTTAAAAATTTCATTTAAGAATAAGTATATTATGCCTCACAAATTGTAGTTTAATCAAATATAAAGTATTGTATTTAGCCATTACACATCAATGAGAATGACTAAAATAAAAAGGTTGAAAACATCAAAAATCACCCATGGCTTTGTTGAGAAGTGCAATTTAAGTAATTAAGTGAAGAAAAAAATTCCTATTTGATGTAAAACTCCATTTGATTGTCTGAATTTTTCACCCTTCATTAGGTACACATCATATATGTATACCAGAGTCTTGAAAATGTCTATTAATTTGAGTTCTATGGATAATTAATGGACTGAAAAATGTACAGATTCAATCCATTCCTTATCAAAATCCAACTTTTAGTTTTGCAAAGATGAAAAATATTATCTTAATATCCTTAAGGAATTGCAAAGGAACTCAGATACCCAAAAGAATCTTTAAACCAAGAACAAAATTCAAGGACTTACACTTCCTGATTTTAAAACGTATCATAAAGCTACAGTAACAAAAACAATGAGATACTAAGTCATATAGGTTAGAGAATAAAATTGAGAGTCCAATAACATACCCATCATAATCTATGGTCAATTGATTTTTGACATGACACCAAAACTATTCAATGGGGAAAAATAGCCTTTTCAACAAATTCTGGGAATACTGGATACCCACATATAAAATTATTAAGTTGGACACCTATGTTATGTCATTCACAAAAATTGACACAAAATGGATAAAAGCCCTAAATATGAGTCAAAACTATACAACATTTTAGTAAAAATAAATACTGATCAATCTTCATAGCCTTGGATATTGCAATACACACTGAGATACGGCACCAAATACACAACCACCAAAATAAAAATAAATAAAATGAACTTCATTCAAGTTAAAAATTTTTGTATCTCAAAAGACACTATAAAGAAACCAAGTGAAAAAAGCCTCACAAAATAGGAGAATATTTTTGCAAATGTTATATCTGATAAGGATGTAGTATTTAGGATATGTAGAGAATACTTACAGTTCAACAACACAAAGACAAAGAAGTCAATTTAAAAGCCAACAAATTACTTCAGTCCTTGTTTCTTCAAAGAAGATAGACAAATAGCCATGAACAACAAAATGCTTAATATCACTAGTTACTAGGGAAATGAAAATTTTAAAAAATGAGATATCACTTCACACACAGTGTAACTTTTCAAAAAGTGTTGGTGAGAATGTGGAGAAATTGGAGTTCTCATACATTGCTGATGGGAATGTAAAATAAGTAGAACTGCTTTGGAAAATAGTCTGGCATTTCCTCAAAAACTTAAATATAAAATTACCATATGACCTAGACATTTTACTGTTAACCACTACCCAGGAGAATTGAAAATATGTGTTCCAAAAAAAATTAAATATAAGTGTTCGTAGAAGCATTATTCGCAGTAGCCCTAAAGTGGAAACAGTCCAAATGTCTCTCAACTGATAAATGGATAAAAAATGTGGTATATCGATACAATGGAATATTATTCAATCATAAAAAGGAATGAAGTACTGATACAGCCATGATGTGGACAAATCTGGAAAACATTATGCTAAGTGAAAGAAACCAGATACAAAGGTCACATATTTTATTAGGCCTATTATATAAAAATCCATAATAAGCAAATTCATAGAGATAGAAAGTAGATTAGTGGTTTCCAGAGGTTGTGATTAGGCGGGAATGGGAAATGACTGCTTAACTGGTGTAAGGTTTCTTTTTGAGGAGATGGAAATATTCTGGGATGCGAGAGTGGTGATGGTTGCACAACACTGTGAATGTACTAAGCCACTGAAATATATTTTTAAATGGTTAAAATGGTAAACTTTATGTCATAAAAATTTTACTTCAATAAAAGAATATAAAGAGGGAAAGACTGATATAACAGCATGGGTGGACCAAAACACATGATATTGTATAAAGGAGGCTTGGCCTTTATGCAATAAAGAGTACACATTACATAATCCATTCATATGAAGTTCTAGCGTAGGTAAAACAAACCTATAGTGAAGAACAACTTATATGAAGCAATAGAGAATTTTCTAGGCTGCTGAAATTTTTCTTTATCTTGAGGAAGGTGTGGATTACACAGTTTATGCATTTGTCAACATCTGAACAGTGTGATTAAAAATTACACATTCTATTGACAATCAGTTCTGTTATAACACTTGTTTTGAAAACATACATTCGTTCCAATTAATCAGAATGGAATTTTGTGTTTGCTTGTGCAGGATTTGGCCCATGAAAAAAAAAAAATAGCTGCATGCCAAAAATTTCACCAAGCTTAAATGAGATAAATAATGCACAAACATACATTTCAAACATCTAGCAACTATTTCAGTTCACTGTGTGTGTTGTAAGACATTCCAATGCTCATTTAGTGTTACAACTTTCTGTCCAATTTTAAATAACCCACTGTACTGGATTGAATAGTGTCCCTTCAAAATTGATGCCCACTCAGAACCTATAAACATGAGCGTATTTGGAAATAGGGTCTTTGCCAATGCAATCAAGTTAAAGTGAGGTCATACTAGATTAGGGTGAGTCTTAAAATCAGTGTCACTGTTGTCCTCATAAAAGGGAGATTTGGACCCAAAGACACAGAGTCACAAGGGAGAAGACCATGTGAAGAAAGAGGCAGACATTATAGTGATGCAAGTCAAGAAACACCAAGGATTACCAGCAAGCATCAGAAGCTAGACAAAACAGGGAAGAACTCTTCCCAAGAAATTTCAGAAGAAGCAACAACTGTCAACACCTTGAATTCAGACTTCTAACCTCCCAAAGTATGACAGAATAAATTTCTGTTGTTTTAAACCTCCCAGTTGGTATTAATTTGTCATAGCAACCCTAGGAAACTAATATACCCACCTTCCACCACTTCACAATAACTTGTAAGCTAAACCCTTCGGAAGCACACTTCCACAAGCAAATGCCTGGTCTTTTAAAAACTTAAAGCATCATATATATTATAGCATTTATTTTTATCATGTCCATTTAATACATGTAAAACTTTGCTACCATTTATCTAAGTTCATGTCATTTTTTATGTCACTGATATATTCCCCTCAACCCACTTTTCCCATAAGCACTGTGTTTTGTTGGGCAATTTTCCATAGCACAGTAATTTGGGGAGCACATATATAACATTATAGCAGAAATGACAGTGTATAAATGTTACCTCAATAAAAAATAAGTATACAATTCTTTAGGTATCATTTAGAGCTCTAAATTTATGTAATAAAAATGCCTGAAATCCATAATCTATGTTTCAAAAAGTTAAAAAAAGATTATTTTTAACACCTTTATTGATTTATCATTTCTACACCATGAAATTCACCCATTGTAACTGTTCAATTCAGTGAATTTTTTTAAATGTATAGTTTTGCAACTATCACTATACTCCAATTCTCAAACATCATAATCACTCTGAAAGCTTGCTTATGTATCTTTGCTTTTTCTTGACATTTCATATAAACAGAATTATAAAATATATAGTATTTTGTGCCTGGCTTCTTTATCCTAATGTTTTTGAGGTTCATCCCTATATTGCACGTATCAGTAAATCTGTTCCTTTTTATCCCTTGTATGGAAATACAAAGTTTGCTCATCCATTTGCTGGTTAGTGAACATTTGCACTCTTTCCAGTGTTGGAATACATTATGAATAATGTTTCATGCTTCAAACATTAATTGGCAAGTCTTTGTGTGAGCATATGATTCAATTTCCTTTCTGTAAACATAGAAATGGAATTATTGGGTCACATGTAGGTATATGTTTCACTTTTAGGAAATTGCCAAATTGTTTTCCAAAATGACTCTGACATTTTACATTCCCATAAACAATGTATAATCTTTTTAGTCTTTCTATATCCTTGTAAATGCTTAGTAGTTTCTTCTTTTGATTAAAGCCATTATAACGAGTGTCTAATGGTATCTGATTGTGGTTTCAATTTTCATAATTATAATTTCCCTAATGACTAATCAAAATGAGCATATTTAGTAACATAGCTATTAACCATTTGTATATCTTCATGGGTTATTTGTCTCTTTATATCTTTAGTCCCTTTTTAAAAAATCGTTTGTTTATTTTCTTATCATTTCGTTGTAAGTATTCTTTATATATCCTGGATATTCTGGATACAAGTCCTTCGTCAGATATATATTGAAAATATTTTCTACTAGTCTTGAACAGCAAAAGATTTTAAGTTTTAATGTTGATGAAGTTCAAGTTATCAATATTTCTTTTTGTGGATATTTTGGCTACATATGTAGGAACTCCTTGCCGAACCAAAGTTTTCAGAAGTTCTGTGATTTTATATGTAAGTCTATGCTCTATTGATCTATTTTGAGTTAGTTTGTGTTATGGTGTGAGGTAAGGGTCTAAATATTCCCAAGTCCTGTGTGTGTGTATATATATGTGTATATGTATATATATACACACAGAGAGAAATTCAATTGTTCCAGAACTATTTGTTGAAAATGTATTCTTTTCCAAATTTTAAATTTTGAGACACTTTTTAAACTACCACACACATTGGAGTGCAGTGGCACCAGCACAGCTCGTTGCAGTCTCCGTCTCCTAGGCTCAAGTGATCTTTCCTCCTTAGCCTCCTGAATAGCTTGGTCTACAGGTCCATGCCACCACACGTGACTAATTTTTTAATTTTTTTGTAAAGAGAGTCTTGCTATGTTGCCCAGGTTGGTCTTGACCTCCTGGGCTCAACCAATCCTCCAGTCTCAGTCTTAAAGGCTTGAGCCACCATAATCACCATGATCTGTCTTGACTCATTTCTTAAAAATCAGTTGACATAAATATAAGGATTTCTGAACATTTAATTCTGTTCTATTTATCAATATCAGAGGAAAGTAAACTGGCCAGATAGGTAACATTTTAGGCTTTTGTGGGCCATGTGATCTCAATTACAACTACTCAAATCTGTCATTGCAGTGTAAAGCAGCCATAGATAAAATGCAAATAAATGGGCATAACTGGGTTCCAATATGATTTTCATTATTAAAAAAAAAAAAAGAAGTCAGACACATTTGGCCCACAGGTATTAGTTTGTTGACCCACAGTCTATCTGATTCTTCTTATACCAATATCCCACTGTCTTGAATGCTTTAGCTTAGGTTTAAAATTGGGTAATGTAAGCCTCAAATTTTGTTCTTTTTGAAAGCTGCTTTGGCTATTCCAGCTCTTTGAATATCTATATAAATTTTCTAATCATCTCAATTTCTGCTGAAAAGCTTACCAAGACTTTGATAGGAATTGCTTAGAATCCATTGGTAACTGGGACGTATTGTCATTAAAACATACCAATGAATATGCATAACAATCAATGAAAATGCTTTGCCTCTCCTTTTAGTTAGATCTTCTTTAATTACTCTCAAGCGATTTATAGTTTTCAGTATGAAAGTCTGGAACCTCTTCTGTTGCATTTATTAATCAGCATATTATTCTTTTTGGTGCTATTGTAAATGGGATGGCTTAATTTCATTTTCTGAAAATACATTGCTAGTATATAGAAACACAATGATTTTATAAATTGATCTTGTGCCCTACAAATATGCTAAACTTGTTTATTAATTTTAATGTTGGATTTCTTCTGAAATCCAAATGTACATGCAAAAATATGCCATCAATGAATCAAGATAGTTTTATCTCTTCATTTTTCCACTTGGATGCATTTATGCCTTCTTCTGCCCTTGTGTCCCATATAATGTTAAATAAAAATGGTATAAATGTACATTCTTGCCTTGGTCCTCATCTTATAGAAAAAAAAATCAGTCTTTAACATAGCATATGCAACATTAGATATCATGTTAGCTCACAGTTTTATATAGATATCCTTTAGGAGGTTGAGGAAGTTCCCCTTAAAACCTAGTTTCTTGAGAGTTGTTAAATGAATAGGTGCTAGATTTTGCCAGAAACCTTTCCATACCTTTTGAATGACCATGTAGTACTCATCCTTCACTCTATTAACATGGAATATTTTGTTAATTGTTTTATGTTAAACTCACTTTGCATTCTTGAGATCAGTTCTACTTGGTCATAATGTATAATTACTTATATATTTTGCAGGACTAGGCTCGCAAACAGTACTTTGTTAGGAAATAATTTCCTCAATTTTCTTGGTCATTCTAGTTAAAGGTTTACCAATATTAATATTTCAAAGAACCAAGTTTTAGCTTCATTGATATTGCTCTTTTCATTTTCTATTTCATTGATTTCTACTCTGATCTTTTATTTTTAATATTCTGAAATACTTTTTAAATTTTGAGACACGTTTTAAACTATCGCACATGTTGGAGTGCAGTGGCACGAGCACGGCTCATTGCAGTCTCCATATCCCAGGCTCAAGTGATCTTTCCTCTTTATCCTCCTGAGTAGCTTGGTCTACAGGTCCATGCCACCACACGTGACTAATTTTTTAATTTTTTTGTAAAGACAATCTTGCTATCTTGCTCTGGTTGGTCTTGACCTCCTGGCCTCAACCAATCCTCCAGTCTCAGTCTTAAAGACTTGAGCCACCATAATCAGCCTCTGCTCTGATCTTTATTACTGTTTTTTCTGGGGGCTTTTCTTAAATTTCATATGGTAGAAACAGAGAATTGATTTCAGATATGTCCTTGTTGCTTATATTTCCATTAAAGCTATAAATTTCTGTAAGCACTGTCAGCTATCTCCCTCATATGTTTAGATGTGTTATTTTTATTCCATTCAAAATATTTTCAAATTTTTCTTGTGACTTCTTCTTTGACCCATGAGTTATTTATAAGTCTGTAGTTTAATTTTCAAGTTTGTGTGCATTTGATTGATTAAAATCTGAGTCAGCTCTACTCTCTATACCTTCTTTCTTACTTCCTAAAAACTCTGGCAATCTAGATTCCATCTCTTCGATTCAACTAAAATTCCTCTCAACAAGATTAACAAAGATCTCCTGTTTTCCAATCTCATATACATTAGTTCATCTTCATGTTGCTGGATAATTTGGAAACTTTTTAGGGCATTGGCTTTCTTCTTTTCATGAGTCTTCCAATATCAAAACAGCCAATTTAATAACACTGCCATCTCATAGATTTCCTCAACTCTTCAGTTGCTTCTCATGATTATCACTTGTGGAACATTTTTCTTTGCCTATCATTTAAATGAGGATGTTCTTCATGCTGCTAATTTGCTAATTGTTAATGCAAATTAGTGGCTTTCTGCCTAAGAAGGTAAATTAGAGAAGCTAACTTGAGCATAGTCCTAACATAGGCTTTTACTGTGGTTCAAGAGAAGTGCTGTGAAAAGCATTTGTATAAGTATTCTTCACCCTAATTCCAATTTATTCAGTGACATTGAACATACTACTTGTTTTTAGTTATGCAGACAGACACACACACACACACACACACACACACACATATATATGCTTTTTACTTCACTGAAATGCTAGAACATTTCCAAGCTGTTTGCAAATCATTTTTTAAAGCTTCTGAGGATGTTATATAAACTCCAATAAATGAAAATGTTATTGAAGCCACAGCTCAAGAAATGTTTAAATCTGTAATGTTGTTATATTACTAGTAATTTGGTAATGTTCACAGTGATAAAGTCAATGGCTAGTTGCAAATTTACAGGCATTTACTCTAAAGTACTTAATTTTATACATATTTTGATTCATATCAGATATCAACAAACATACAAATACTTTCTTAGTATAGGTTGTCCTGGAGTGTGAATAATGAATCATCCTTACCTTGGGTTATTGAAAACTAACAAATCCTAACTAAAGTAATGTACTAAAATAAGTTGCAATGTCATCTCTTTTTCATTTTTCAAACCCTCATTATTGGCTAGATATGTTTCCAGGCCTACATTAAAGACATATTCCCAATGTCATATCCTTTTATTATTGAGAGATACTTCTTCATTGAGTTATCAAAGGAGAAGGCATGTATTGTGGTTTTATAATTTTAGAACTAGAAGGAGCTTAGAGCTCACCAAGAGTCAAAGTAGCATCCTGGTTAGCAACATTGGCTCTGCAGCCAGATAGAATGGGTTTCAGTTCTATCTCCGCTACTTAGTACCTATGTGAAATTGGGCAAGGTATTTAATCTAGCTGTGCTCAGTTTTCTCATCTGTAAAGTGGGCTTAGTAATCATACCTATACCATAAGGTTAACATTAAACAAGTGTGTGTGTACATATGTAAGTTTTATAACAGTACTCATCACATATTAAACAACCACCAAATATTAACTATGATTATTATCTACTTCAACTCTTAGCTCATACATAAGCCCATGCCACTCAGTTCAAATGAAGTCATTTCATTAGGCAGATCTCTCCAGATCATGCAGAACTGTAGATGGACAGTTACATTGAGGAGAATTATCTTTAGAGAATTCCTTTGGCATAGTTGTCATCACTGCACTCATGATTCGTATGTGGTGGTTCCATATCTGTTTCAGGGTCATCAAATATTTTACACCAGGTACATGAGCAGAGAATCAATGGAGTTAGGGTAACAAGAGTTTATAAGAAGAACAGAAGAAACTTTCATTCATTGGTACTCCTCCACGAAGTATATTACAGCAGCTAAAAAAGCGAAAAGGAAAGATTGCATTGACTTGACAGGAAGCAAATTTTTATTCTCACTGAAATTTGTATTTTCTTTGTTGAAATAATAGGGATAGTGTACATATATGTTTTTCTTTCTTTTGTAATCCATTCCAGTTAGCAATTATTCAAGAGTCAATCAGTAGGGACCATATTCAATTAAATATTCAACAGAGTGCATCGGTTGTTGTGTTTCAAAAAAGGCTAAATATTTGAATGCCATAATTTTTAAAAATGTAAATTTCTTTCTAGAAAAAAATAAGAATACACTAGATTCTTTAAATCTTACTATGAAATATAAATAACAAAGAAAAATGGTACATATTTTATTTTCCTTAGAGTTACATCATCTCTCCAAATCTATTTATTTGCTTTGTTTCTTTTCATAAGTACACCTGCTACTCCTAGAAGAGGAGGTATTATTTTATTTTGGTTTTGGTAAAACCAAAAATACATTACATAAAAATGAAAATAAGCTACCTATATTATATCTACTTGCTCTTGCTTGCCATTGTTGCTCTATGTACTTAACATTCTCCTAAAGAAATATATTATTCTATAAAGTCATGAATCATATGAGTTATTTTTTGTTAACCAGTGTAGTCTTTTTAGTTGAATTCCACATAGTAAAACCAATAAACACCTTCTGGTTTAGAATAGCAACATTTTGAATGTGTTTTATGCAATAGCAATTAACACTTCCAATTCCCAAACATTAAAATAATATTAGTATGTGTTTTTGTTTCACCAGTATATAATTTATCTAAATTGCCCCAATACACAGTTTTACATTGGTTGCTTTTTAAAGACTAGAATAAAAACTTGATTACATGTGCTGTATTCAAATAAAAAAAAAAACTATGGAAGACTTAAAAAGTAAAAGATATCCATTCTGATATGGAGTAAGCTGACCATTTGTTACCCATTCCCTTTTATAGACTACAAAAAGAAACTATCCTGAAAAGAATGTAATTTATACCAGGCTAAACATAAAAAAGTACTGCCAAACATAGTCAGCAAAACACAGACAATTTAAAATATGTACTTTTTTGCATTTTCCATCTATGCTTAAATAATTATGCCACAAGGTAAAAAGTGTGATTCTCTTTAACAGTGTAATTACATGGACTGTCTATTTTTTCTTTCTTTTTTCTTCTTTTTTTTTTTTTTTCTAGACAGAGTCTTGCTGTGTTGCCAGGCTGGAGTGCAGTGGCGTGATCTTGGCTCACTGCAACCTCCGCCTCCCAGGTTAAAGCAATTCCGCAATTCCCCTGCCTCAGCCTCTCAAGTAGCTGGAACTACAGGCGTGCCCAGCTAATTTTTTCTACTTAGTAGAGACAGGGTTTCACCATGTTGGCCAGGATAGTCTCGATCTCCTGACCTCGTGATCCGTCCACCTCGGCCTCCCAAAGTGCTGGGATTACAGGCATGAACCACCGTGTCCAGCTGACTGTCTATTTCTTTTAGGTAACTTAGAATCCAAACAATTAATAACAGAAGGAAAGCAAAGATAAGCCATTACTTTCAGTACCCATACCTTCTAACATAGAAATGCAATGGTCAGTGTTTCCTTCCTTTTGCCTTACCTTGACATTCTTCAGCTTGCAGCAGCCTGTTGTTCTGTGCACTTACTTTGCTACTAATCAAGGAAGAGAAGGTTAACAGGATGCTTCTATCACCCTGTCTAGAAGTCTAGGTATAGGCTTGGTATATTTTTCAGTTTTAAAGAGCTTCTTAAATGCACTAGGTACTCAAACTTTCCCTCCAGGAATGTCTACAGGATCCACCATATTGCTTTTCCTATTGCTTACACTGTAGAGGCCAACAGTTTTATTAATTTTGATAGTTCATTTGTCATGCTTCTTTATCATCCATCTCTGGGAAAACAACTTCAATCCTTTGGAATCCAGTTAAAGCACTACAGTTTTTAGGAAAGCATGTCTGACCCTCTTTAAATCACCCCTGACTCCCCTGAACTCTTCTGAACCCTTTTAGCAATGTTTGTCACCCATTTTACAAAATCATATGTAACATCTTTTGCAATTTTATATGTCTATATGTAGTCTCCCTAAGGCCTTATATTCGCCAGGGTACCTTAAATGCCTGCCCTTAATGGATGCTTAGTGATACCAGAATCCTTGCCTTTGACTGATGTTTGCATCTCTCATTGTGGAATTTGTTCTTGCAAGCTGTGCCTCATAAAATGACACTTTGCTTAATATTGGCAGGTTGGCCAATATTATATGCTGAGATTCAAAGGGATTCAACTTAAACCAATCTCCCAAAAACATCATTGTCTTTGATTGCCCTTCAGAAAAAGAAATTAGTGTTTCATCATGTGTAAATTTGAACATCCAAAAGTAGACTTCTTGAAAAAGCCATGTGTGTTCATCACATGGCAGAATTGGACTGTTACACTAAGGTGAGAGTGCAGCAATATTTGTCAACAAATATAACAAATATTGTCTCAGTAACCAAGATGTAATGCCATAATGGAGAGGATGCAGAAAAATCTAATACAAGTGGTGTCTGCAAAGCAATGAATCAAGAACATGCAATGCTACATTCTTAGATGTGTTCCTCTGTGTATTTCTTGCCCTTCTAAACAAGCTGCTTTTGTTCTGGTGAAGATCTTCCATGGTATGCAAGAAATGCTTTGAGTATTGAATTTACTCTAATGTTTTAATATAACAGTTCTCAGAAAATTATTTGCATTTCAAAAGGGAGAATTTAGTCCAAGCAACAAACAACTAAAGGTAGGTGTTGTTTTATCCATTGTAATCTGTAAGAGAAAGAGGAATACTCATTGACCATAACAATGAGCATTAAAACTAAATTTTGTAGGTAACTACCTATTCTGCTTTCAGGTGATGGAAATCCATGCAAGGGCTCCCTACTTGATTTAATTTTATCTCCTATGATGCAAACTTCCATTGTCCTTCCCTTGAATTACTCAGTCACTTCCAGTATATCTCCTTGCTTCTATTCTTGCCTTTCTCCACTTGATCTTTTTTAAAAAATTAGATCATTAAAAAAAAATTAGATCACAGTTTTAATTAAGCTAAGCACTACCTCCCCACAGCAAGAAAGCGTGATGTTTCCACTGTGCTTACAATAAAATCTAAATTTTTTATGCCCTATGAGTAATTTCATGATCTGACCCCTGCCTTTCTGACATTGTCTTACTAACCCCTTTATTTAACTCCATTGACTTTTTCCTTGCCTTTTGTCAAACCCAAGTCATTCCACCTTTGGTCCTTTACACTTGCTCTTTTGGGTGCCTGGAAAAGTCAACCCAAATGTTACTTCTTTAGAGAAATCTTAGTCTCTCAATCTAGACTTCCCACCCCCGATCCAGTCACTTCCCCACATCACTCCCTTTTACTGTCTCCATTGCAGATAGAAATATCTAAAATGTGCTTAGTGTTTACTTTTGGCTTCCCCTCTTTAGATAGAATCTCCTTGATCTGTTCTCTCATGAGAACTTAGAGCAGCACCTAGGCACTGAGTGTATATTGGCTGAATGAAACATGACTAAGAGCAAAAGCAACACATCTTCTCAGTGCTCAGTGACATAATTCACAAAGAGAAGAACAAGGGTCTGAATTTAAAACAAGGACAAAGAGAGGAAAAATTAATTTATCCTGGGGAGGTAAAGAGACTGCTGACATTCTTCCAAAATTCAGGAACTTCTGTTAGTGCTTGTCCCCTACTCATTGAAGCAGAAAATGCCAATGAAAAAATCTGAGACAATAGGATAATTAAGTAAATAAAGTAGGACAAATTGAATATTAAATGTTAAGATAACTTCAGTTTTTATTATTCAATGTAAAAGAAATAACACCTGAGTATAATAGGTGATTCCTTTTAATTTAAAAAATTTAAATGTGTTATGAATAAGCATGTACCTATTATTTTAATTAAATACAAATTAGCTATAATGTGCATCAGTGTATCATAAAATTTAACCTCCATCTAGGAATAACCCACCTTCAAATATGCACAGTTGATGGAGACTTGACAAGTGAATTGGTAACTTTTAGTATCAAATTGTCACTTGCCCTGTATTTCCCTGCCTTTAATGAATTTATATTTCTTGTGCCCCAATAAGACAGCTGAGTCTCTGACTGCATTTCTTCCTCTTTGTCCTAGAGAAGCCGCTATTGTTTTTCCTTCACAGATATGTCACCCCTGTCTATTTGCCTGTGACTAAACCCGTGTAACCTGATTGGCCTCCTAAAACCCTTTCATCTAATCTACTCATTGAGATTCTTCTTCTCCTTCAAATGAATCCCCAGTTTAATCTTCAGGTGGGCTGAGTAATCAATGGTTCAGGTAAAGACTATTTCCTTTTCATCTTGATCTTATGTATGAGGATTTTTCAGCTGCTGAATTCAAGATGGCCAGAAAAGTACTTTATTTTGGTGCCACATTTTCCTCCTTTGCTTAATTTAGAAATAATTTCACTCCTGCAAACAGATCTTGCATATTTGTAAGCATGAGCAGGTTAAGTGGTCACCTATTATCTCTATGAAGTCCATTGAACTTTCGAGAAAATAGAATTCTTTCATGAAGCATGGAACACATAACTTTCAACATCTTAAAAAATGTGTAGTGTAAGTGAATGTATTTCCATTGCATATTTTACCTTTGCTTTAAAAGGAGTTTATGTGTTTATCAGTTGGGAAAGATTCTAAATTTAATGAATGCAAAAGCATTGTTCAAGTTTGTCATAAAAATGACAACTCCATTGACCTTTCCATATTCTGCCACAAGTGGGAGTGATAGATTGACAGATGGTCCTGCACTGAATACTGCAAAAAACAATACCAGGACTCTGTGTGTGTATTTACGATACAGAGAATTGAGTTGCTTAAGAAACATTCAAAACGGTCCTAGAAAATAAAGGCTTTAAACTTTTCATCTGAAACTATTTTTAAAGGGAAAAAAATGAGTCACTGATATGATCTGAACACAGTATTATTCTAGAATCAACTCATATGGATTATTTTCACAATACAGAAAGAGTAAACAATCACACATCACTGTTTGTCTCAAGTATTGCTTTACTCTAATGCTAATCAAAATGGTAGGAATGATTTCTGTGTTTTACAATGCTTCATCAAAAGAGCACTTTATAAAATAATGAGTTGTAGAATGCACATCATCCCTTCAAGAAGGGAAAATAAAACTAACATTCACTATTGTTTTTATTGTTGTTACCAATCATTAGTATTGTTATTCTTAACAATGATTGTTATGGTTGCTTTTATTTTACCTTTCAGAAAGAAATATTCAAAAGGAGCCATACAACAGAAAGTGGTGTACATCAGAATCTTTAAGAGCTCTTTATTAGGATGCTCTCATGGATGATGGTGGGAGAGGGAGTAGAAAAGAAAGAGGAAAGGCAGAGAGGTGTAGAAGGAGAGAGGGAAAAACAGAGGCTACCAGTTAGATAAACATATCGCATATTTTGAAAAAGAAGAGAGATCATTTTAAGTTTAGGGGTAAAAGACAATTTTAACATCTTTTCCTTCTACAACCATTGTCTAGTCTAGAATAAAGCCTGAAAGTCTAAAGTTTGTCATGTCTAGCAAAAAAAAAAAAAAAAAAAAGACTTGGACAGGCATGAAGACATTATGTGTTACTACCATTCTATGCAAATGTTAAGTTCCTAAAAATTGTATTAGTGATAGGTTCCAAACTACTTCAATTATCAGCCTAATGAGATACCACTCTTTCCATGTATGAGTCCTAAAATTTCAATATTATTTTTTATACAACCTAGATTTTTAAAGAAGAGCATGAGGTTTCAAAGAAGAATAGAAAAGGATGGTGCATAATGTGATAGACAAGAAACAGGAGAAATAAAAGTAATGCCTGGGGAGAGAAGATTCAGGAGGCCAGACACATTTCAGCACGATGAAAGAGTGCTTTTAAGAACCATAGGCCACTTAAGATTTAGTATTCATTGAAAAGACAGTGCCTCCAAGAAGAGAACCATAATTAGGTTCTATCTATTTCATGCTTTTATCAAGCATGGAAGAGTTCTGCAGTACAGGAAGAAAGCTTATGGGAGAATGAGGCAGAGTTCATAAATCAATCCCCTTATTTTACATAACATTCACACATACATAGTTGCCTCTCACTCCAGAAGTTTTTAGATGGCCCCATTTCCTTGAACTTACAAACAAGAACAATGTAAATGCCAGAAACGGTATTCTTTACATGTAATAGCATATTCAGCAAATGTTTGTTAAATATCTGAATACCTACTCACTGCCAGACACTGAAGATAGAAAGATGACTATAATGTCACAGTATGTAAAATCTAAGACTGAGAAGTAAGGCAACATTAACAACTCAGTGTGGGACAGGAGAGCTATGTGCAGGGCACCACAGGAGCACAGGAAAGTCATGCAACTCACACTAGGAAACCATGGAAGATTTCCTGGAGAAGACACTGCATGAGCTGATGCTTGAATAATTGGTAAAAGTTCTTTTCGTAGAGAAAAGGAGATTAGAATGTCTAGACAGCAAGAACAGGATGCACAACGACACTGAAGTGGAAACAGCATGATGCAGTCAGAAAATACAAGTCTCCGTGTGTATTTTATATGTGGGAGTGCCAGGAGTTGAGACAAGGGCCATTGGCTATGAGGCTGAATTAAGAAAGCATTTTTAGGCTAACGAGGAAGTCTGGCCTTTATCCTAAAGATGTGGAAATTTGCTGAAAACTTTTTAAAATAAATTTCGAGTTATAATTTATGTACAATAAAGTGCATTCATTTAAAAAGTATAATTCAATGAGTTTTGACAGGCAAATAAAGCTGTATAAACATCACTATAATGAGTATCAGAACATTCCTATCACTCTCTCAAATTTCTTCATGGTCTCTTTGTAATCCATTCCCCTGTCCCAATCCAGCCCCAGGCAACCAATAGTTTATTCTTGTCTCTGTAGATTAGTGTTGTCTGTATGTGTCAAACAAGTGTTTTCCCAGTTTGATGCTAATACAAATAAAGTTACCATAAACATTTAGGAACAAGTTTTGTGTAGACATATGTTTTCATTTCTCTTGGGAAAATACCTAGGGGTGGAATTATTTGGCCCATGTGTCAGATGCATGTTTAATATTTCAAGAGATTACAAGTTTTCCAAGGTGGTTATATGATTTCATATTTGCATCAGCCATGTATGATTGTTCCAATTGCTCTGCAACATCAACAACAATTGGTATTATCAGTTTTGTAATAGGTGTGTAGTGGTATCTCTTTGTGCTTTTAATTAGCATTTCCCTGAAGACTAATGATGTTGAGCATCTCTTCATGTATTTTTTGTTTATTCACACAAGAGCAGCTTTTTTGGTGGGTTGTCATTTTAAATATTGTGTCTAATTTTTCATGGGTAAGGAAGTGTTTATCTTGTTATTGATATAGGAGTTTTGCATATATGCTGGATATAAGACCTTTGTCAGATATATTATTGTGAATATTTTCTCCCATTCTGCATCTCAAGTTTTCATTTTCTTATCTTTGAAAGAATGAAAGTTTAACCTTAATAACATCCAGTTTATTCTATTTTTTATTCTATGATTGTTTTTGTTCCCTAAGAATATTAAACCATGGAAGAGTTAATGTAACCTGGGACAAAAGACTAAATGTGCATTTTTTGTTCCATGTACATGTGAACTACATATCCTCCTCTTTCATCATTGGAATAGAAAATAATGAATACCATAAACCTTTAGTCACGTTAATTTTCTCTAGAAATAGATACCATGTCTAACATAGCAGGCATGAGCAGAACCACTTGGATAAGTTTGTATTGAAGTCTACAGTCAATCTCCAGAATCCACCTGGTTTCTGCAGGAGCCAAAGCAGTTATTTAAATTGGACCTACAATAGGTAATATAATCTGCTATGTTTTCTTTTGAAAAATGAATAAAACTTTCTTGTAACACCTAATGGAAAACTTCAATTGATGGAAAAACATTGTGTTCCTGGATAGAATTACTAGAAATATAATATCATAGTTAATTAGATGGACTATGGAGGCAAACACCTGTTTGAATCCCAGCTCTTCTGCTGATTAACTTCTTGAACTTGAACCAGTATTCATGGAAATACAGGAACACATAGCATGCCATCAGGCCTCAAAAAGGCAGAAGGAAGATTTGTCAGGATCCAATACAACTGTGGCCACCAGATCATCTAGAGCAGTGCTTCCCAAACTTTAAGGTGAGATTCACCTGGGAATCTTGTGAAAATGTAGATTCTGATTCATTAAGTCTGAGAATTGACCTAAGATTCTTCATTCCCCACAATCTCATGGTGATGCCAATGCAGCTGGTCTATAGACCACACTTTGAGTAGACAGGATCTAAGTTTCTTCAGCTGAGAGGTTACTGATCCCTCTTCTGGTGCTCGGCTGACATTGTGATTCTTTCTCTATGCGTCAGTAGCTTCTATCCCATTTCCAATTACTACAAATTCCACAAGAAAAAAATGATTGTATTGATTTATCTCAGGGCAGTAGGAATATAGGCATATTTTAGAATACCCTTTTATACTTTGGAGATGTTCAACAATGAGCTGGCATTACTCACATAATCAAAAAATAATTTTCTGCTATTTGGGACTAATAACATTACTACTTTGGCTGCCTTAAATGCAATGCTGGCCAAACAGAAACCCTTCAGGGACCCACAGAACTGGAGAGAAAAATACAGATTTGAGAAGCAAAGAATAAAACACAGAGTAGTAAAGAATACATCCTGTGAACACAGCCAACATCTTTGGAAAGAATTACTGGATTCTAAGCGGCCAACAAATTGCATTCTAACAAGAAGAGCCTTGCTCTACTGGACTGAGGATACTTCTAATATTCTTGTATGTCAGTGAGTCCAAATCTGCAGTGCAGCTATGCAAACTAACTGGAAGGGCCAGGGAGAGCTTTGTCACTCATGTTCCTCTAGTCTGCAACTGTGTTCTTCTTTAAACAAACTTGCAGTGTCTCCTCTTCCTGCCAGGCATGGTTCATTGTCATCTGAACACATTTAAAAGGAGAAAGAGAGGTTTCCCTTAGCTAGAACTAGCCTCATGGGTAACTAAAAGGCCTAATAAAATATTTCTGCATATTTGCACTAATTATCAGCATACGGTTTAATCAGCCCAAGATGGTATATTTTGCTGGACTTTTCTATTGTGCCCTAACGTGACTTTGTAGGAGGAACAAGTGGCAAACACAATGTAGTGAGGGTTTAAACCAACATACAGCCATCTCCTTCTGTGCAGAAGTCCAGGGTTTGACTGAACACTGCTTCATCAAATGGTCCAAAGACCTTACTGGGCCTCTCAGTAGTTCCGAGCTGAAAGATGATTCCACTTTCACTGGATTTCTGCCTTTGTTGCAGTAAAAGAAAGGACGCTTCTCAATCTTCCCCTTCGCGTGTCATTAACCTACATAGCAGCTGCCTGAGAAGCATTAGGTATGATGGGGCTCTTTCTGGATTTATCGGCTGGGAAATTAGCCGATCCTGCCTCATATTGACTCTCACCTGCCACCGCTCAGCTGACCTCAGCTACAAATTGCACTTGTCTGGAGATTAACCCTAAAATTACCTGCCCATGTTTCACTGGGGAGGACAAGCCTCGATTCTATCCCTTAATAGAGTTCTGCCAGCCCAATCCTGTTTTCTTGGTGGGAATTCTCAAGACTCACATATGCTACTATTAGCATTTTATGAGCTCTGAAGGTTTCAGACAGATAGGGCACCATACTTCATCAATTCAGCAAGGAAGGGTTTATAATGTATGGTATAGGTATTATCACATTCTGTCACCTAAGCCAACTGATAAGCATAGATATTCATAGTTTATCTACATAAATAGTTTTTGGTACTGATTTGTTTTGCTAGCATCCCAACTTTATCTCTGAAAACATTCAAGCACTATCTGTACCTCTTTGATGTAATAAAGACTTTCTATGGTGACTTGAGGATGTTTACTTCCTTTTACAATGCATTGTCACAATGATTCAAAAAATCAGAATTTTGAAAAGGAGGAAAATCTGTGTGAGTAGGAAAAATAGAGACAAAATACATCCACTAGTGGAAAAACAGAAGAGTGTATGCAGAATAATAGAAATGTCTAATGGGTATTTTTTTAAATGTTCACTGAAGGTATATGATATAAACTTCTTTTGCTATCTCTTCCATAAAATCTTGATAAAATGTATGGTACTAATTTTGTGTGAGTGAATATTTGCATATTTGAAGATTTGCTGTGTTACATGTTCTGGTGGATGTAAAGAAAACATGCAGACAGAACTCCTGGACACAGGAGCTAGTAGATGGGGACGCTGGGTGTATTTGTCTAGGTGGTATACTCTTCGGGGAAGTACTACTCACTTTTTAGTAGAGGCCAAAATAGTGATGTACTCAATCTGCTCAACCATCTGTTGTGGTCCTAAATTAACAATCAGCTGAAATGTGGATGATGCTTTTTTAAATTGATATGTATATAATCTATTATATATACATATTTTCAGATTACATGTGATAATTTGATATATTCATATAATCAAGTCAGGATAATTAGGATACTCATTGCCTTAAATATTTATTTTTCCTTTTTGCTAGTTATATTCTAATCATTCTCTTCTAGCTGTTTTGAAATGTACAACCAATTAATGTTAACTATAGTAGTTAACGTTACTTAACGTTATAGTTAAATACTATATATAATATAGTAATTAACGTTGTAGTTAACATTACAGTTATTTAACGTTTTGATAGATCAGTAGGGTTGACCCTTCTGATCTATCAAACACCAGGTCTTATTTCTTCTATCTGAGTATATAGATACATATTAGTCAACCTTTCTTCATCCACATCTCTTTCTTACCCTTCCTGGTGTTTGGTAACCACTAATTTACAAGATGCAACCATATGCTGCCTATAAGAAATCCACCTTAAAGACACACATAGGCCACATTGGTTCATGTCTGCAACCCCAGAACATTGGGAGGCTGAGGCAGGTGGATTACTTGAGGTCAGGAGTTCAAGACCAGCCTGACCAACATGGCAAAACCTATCTCTACTAAAAATATAAAAATTGATCAGGCATGATGGTACATGCCTGTAGTGCCAGCTACTTGGGAGGCTGAGATATGAGAATCACTTGAACCAGGGAGGTGAAGGTTGCAGTGAGCTGAGATCGCACCACTGCACTCCAGCCTGGGTGACAGAATGAGACTCTATCTCTTTAAAAAAAAAAAAAATACACACATAAACCAAAAAGTGAAAGGATAGAAAAAGATGTTCCATGTAAGTGAAAACCAAATTAACAGACTTAACTACATACATGAGATAAAATGGTTACAAGACTAAGACTGTAAGAAGAGACAAAGAAGGTTACTATATAATGGTAAAGAGGTCAATATAGCCAGAGGATATAACAATTATAAATATCTATGCACTCAACACCAGAGCTCCCAAGCACATAAAGCAAACATCACTAGATCTAAAGGGAGGAATAGATTGCAATACAATATAGTAGGGACTTCAACACTCCACTCTCAGTAGCAGACAGATCATTCGGTGGAAAATCAACAAAGCAACCTCTGAGTTAAACTACACACTAGACCAAATAGGCCTAACTGACATTTACTGAGTATTTCACGTTCAGCGCTGCAGAACACAAATTCTTTTCATCAGCACATGGAACATTCTCCAAAACAGACCACATTTTAGGCCACAAAATAAGTCTCATCAAATTTTAAAAAGTAGACATTATATCAAGTATATTTTCTGACCACAATGGAATAAAGCTAAAAATCAATAACTAGAGGAACCCCAGAAATTACTCCAACACATGGAATAAACAACATGCTCCTGAACAACCAGTGGGCTAATGAAGAAACTAAGAAAATTAACAATTTTTCTGAAACAAATGAAAACGGATAGCTGGGCGCAGTGACGCATGACTGATGACTGTAGTCCCAGCCACTCAGGGGCCTAAGGCAAGAGGATCACTTAAGTCCAAGATTTCAAGGTTACAATGAGCTATGGTCACACCACAGCACTCCAGCCTGGGTGACAGAGTGAAAACCTAACACACACATATACACACATACACACATGTGCCTACAAGAAATCTACCTTACATTAAAGACACACATAGGCAGGCCACATTGGCTCATGTCTGCAACCCCAGCACACTGGGAGGCATGTGTGTGTGTATATATATGTGTGTGTGTATGTGTATGTGTGTGTATGTATATACACACAGATATATACTTTTTAAAGTTATCAAATAGCTGTGAAGCATAAAAGACTAGATGAACTAAAATTACAGAGAATGAATAGTCCCAATTAGGTAAATTAAGGTTGCTATCTATTAGGAAATTTGCTGAGTCAGAGTCCAAGATGAGGTTCAGATATCACCTAAGCCGAGGGTTTCTACTAAGGGAAGGAGAAACCAGTAGAAATGTTCATGGGCATGTCAGTCGGTTTGACAGGTTGGAACATAACGGAGTATCAAACAAATGGCTCTTTTCTCTCATACAACATTTGCTGAGAACTCGGCTAGCATGGCAGGTTTGGTGCTGAGCTGATAAGGCAGAGTGAACTCTCCGGCAGTCTCTCAGTACCTGGGAGACAGATTGCCAAAGGGAGTGGTCTGCAATAAATACATGTCAGATTTCACTTCTGAGATTACTGATACTAAAAGTTGGACTGAATCTGACAAAGTTGCACTTACCTATGACCTGGATTAAATCCAAATGGATTTAGGTGATCAACTTTAATCTTCTCTGCCTGACAGTAAAAAAGGAAAAGTTTTCTGGAAGAAAACATCTAATTCAGTATATACAGTTACTGTATATGGCCAGTATACAATAAAAATGAGGAGACATATGAAGAGAAAGGAAAATGTGACTAATAATAGAAAAAAGCAAACAATAGAAGCAGAAACAAAGATGATCCAATTGTTTAAGTTCACAGATAAGAACTTTAAAATAATTAGGATTATTTTTTAAACAATAGAGGAAAAGATGGAAAGTAGATGAAAAGATGGAGAATTTCAACAGAGAACTGGAATTTGTAAGGAGACACAAAATGAACTTCCAGAACAGAACTCTCTGAATGGGTTTAACAACATATCGGATGACACAACAAGAGACAGAATTAGTGAATTCATGGATAGGTCAATAGAAAATATCCAAATTAACGCCCACATACCTGCAAAAAATGGAAAACAGTGGAATATAACAGAGATATGTAACTGGTTCTAGCAGCAGAGAATAAAAGTAATGGGCAGAAGCAATATTTGAAAATATAATATCTGAAAACTTTCCAATCTGATGAATGACTCCATCTCCAGATTCATGGAGTTCAGCAAACCCTAAGTGGGACAAATTCAAAGAAAGCCACACCTCAGTTTTTCATGTTGTTAGATTACTAAAAATCAAAGGTAAAGAAAAATCTTAAGAGTAGATAGAGAAAAAAATAACATTATACTTAAAAGGGGAACATAAGAATAATGTCTGATTTTTTTCTTTTTTTTTTTTCTTTTGAGATGGAGTTTTACTCTGTTGCCTAGGCTGAAGTGCAATGGCATCATCTGGGCTCACTGCAATCTCCGCCCCCCTTCAGGTTGAAGGGATTCTCCTGCCTCAGGCTCCCAAGTAGCTGGGATTGGGATCCACCACCCGCCCAGCTAATTTTCTTTTCTTTTTCTTTTTTTCTTTTCTTGAGATGGAGTCTTGCTCTGTCGCCCAGGCTGCAGTGCAGTGGTGCAATCTCTGCTCACTGCAAGCTCCGCCTCCCAGGTTCACGCCATTCTCCTGCCTCAGTCTCCCGAGTAGTTGGGACTACAGGTGCCCGCTACCACGCCCAGCTAATTTTTTTTTGTATTTTTAGTAGAGACGGGGTTTCACGGTGTTAGCCAGGATGGTCTCGATCTCCTGACCTCATGATCCACCCGCCTCGGCCTCCCAAAGTGCTGGGATTACAGGCGTAAGCCATCGTGCCTGGCCCCATCCAGATAATTGTTTTTGTATTTAGTAGAGAGGGGGTTTTACCATATTAGGCTGATCTCGAAATCCTGACCTCAAATGATCCACCCGCCTTGGCCTCCCAAAGTTCTGGGATTACAGGCGTGAGCCACTGCACCCAGCATGTCTCATTTTTCAGTAGAAACCATGGAAGCCAGAACACATGGAATGGCATGTTTAAAAAGTTGAAAACCAGAAGAAACATTTGCAGTCCTAGAATTAAATAACCGGTGAAAATATATTTAAAGTGAAGGCAAAATAAAGATATTTTCAGACAAACAAAAACTGAACTATTTATTTTCAGCACAGTGAAGGGAGTTTTTGGGTTGAAGAAAAATAATTCTACAAAGAAACACGTAAGTGTAAAAACAAATGAAGGACACTTGCAAGGGTAAATGTGTGAGTACAATAAATATGAAGAACATTGATTGTTTTAAGTAACCACCATGTCTTGTAGGGTCTAGAATATACACACAAGGAAAATATATAACAACAGTAACCCAAACGGCAGGACAGGTAAATGGAACTGAATTGTTGAAAGTCTCTAGCATTGTTCAGGAAGTGATAAATATATCAGTTTAAGTTAGATTATAATAAATCAAGGATATCTATTGCAATCTCTAGGGTAGTCACTAAAACAATAATGTAAAAAGATACAATTAAAAAATTAGCAGAGAAGATAAAATTGGAAAACAAATATTTGTAATTATCATAAGATGAAAAAATAATAAAGAAATAAAGAATAATTGGAGCAAATAGAAAATAAATAAGATGTAAGCTTAAACCTAACTATATGAGTAATTACATTAAATGTAAATAGACAATATGTACTGCATTCCAACTAAAAAACAGTGTGTGTTTGTGTGCTGGCCTGATGGCACATGCCTGTGGTCCTGGCTATTTGAGAGGCTGAGGTGGGAGGATTGTTTGAGCCCAGGAGTTTGATATCTGCCTGGGCAATGCAGTGAACCCCCGGTCTCAAAAACAAACAAACAAACAAAAAAAGACTTTAGGTATACAGCAGAAAAAAAATAGAAGACTGAATTTGAAAAATTAAAAGCCCCAAACCAAACTATGTACTATTTGTAATATACTTTAAATATTAATATACAGACTTTTTGAAAGTAAAAGAATGGAAAATAATATACCATGCAAAAACTGACAGAAAGCTGGCATGACAACATAAAAATCAGGAAATTATGTGGAAGTACCTACTAAAGCTAAACATATATCTATCTTTTGATCTTGCAATTTCATTCATAGCTATATATTCAAGAAAAATGAGTGTCTATGTCCACCAAAAGACAAATACAAGAAAGTTCTTAGCAGATGTATTTATAATAACAAAGCTTGGGAAAACACTCAAATGTCCATTATCATGAGAATGAATAAACTGTGACATATTTATATAATAAAATATTTAAGGCAATAAAATAACGATTGATATCTGTAACAATATAGATGTATTTAATAAACATTATGTTGAGTAAATGAAGCTAGACACACACACACACACACACACGAAAATGGAAACACAACATACCAAAATCTATGGGATACAGCAATGACAGCACAAATGGGAAGTTTATAGCAATAACCACCTACATTTAAAAAAACAGAAAGGCTTCAAATAAACTGTAACAATGTTCCCCAAGAAAATGGAAAAGCAAAACAAACCAAATTAGTAGAATGAAATAAATAATAAAGATTAGAGCAGAAATAAATGAAATTTAATCTAAAAAATACTGAAGATCAATGAAATGAAAAGTTGATTTTTGGAAAAAAAAATATTTAGCTGAACTACCAAGAAAAGAGAGAAGACCCAAGTAAATGGACAGAACAACTGAGACCATAGGAACACAAAGAATCATTAAAGACTATTAGGAATAATTATATGCCAACAAATTGGAAAACCTAGAAGAAATACACTCCCAGAGACATAAAATCTACCAAGATTGAAACATGAAGAAAATAAAACCTCAACAAACCAATAATGAGTGATGAGAGCGAAGCCATAATAAAAAGTCTCCCATCAAATAAAGCCCAGGACCTGATGGATTCACTGCCAAATTCCACCAAATTCCAAGATAAACAAATACCAATTCTGCTCAGAACATTCCAAAAAAATGGAGGAGGAGAAATGCTGTCAAATTCTTTCTATGAGGCTAACATTACCCTGAAAACAAGACTAAACAAGGTTACAACAACAAAAAATAAAGACTACAGGCATCAATATCACTGATTAACATAGATGCAAAAATTATCAACAAAATACTAGCAAACTGCATTCAACAACATCATTCACCACAACTAAGTGTGATTCATACCAAGGATGCAAGACTGGCTCAACGTGCACCAATCAATAAACATGATGCATCACAATAACGGAACCAAGAACAAAAAACATAGGATCATTTCAACAGATGCTGAAAACTTATTAAATAAGATTCGACATATTAATGACAAAACCCTCAACAAACTTGAGTATAGAAGGAACACACCTCAAAATAATAAGGGCCATATATGACAAACCCACAGCTAACATCATACTAAATGGAGAACATTTGAAAGAGTTTTCTCTAAAATCTGAAATAAGACAGCATCATCACTTTTATTCAACATAATACTAAAAGTTTGGACCAGAGCAAACAGGCAAGAGAAAGATATAAAGCCCATCCAAATTGGAAAGGAAGAAGCCAAATTAGCCTTGTACGCAGACAACATGATCTTTATTTATTTTACTTTATTTTATTTTTTTGAGATGGAGTTTCATTCTTGTTGTCCAGGCTGGAGTGCAAAGGCACGGTCTTGGCACACCACAACCTCTGCCTCTGAAGTTCAAGTGATTCTCCCGCCTCAGCCTCCTGAGTAGCTGGGATTCCAGGCATGCACCACCATGCCTGGGTAATTTTGTATTTTTTTTTTTTTTTTTTTAGTAGAGATGGGGTTTCTCCATGTTGGTCAGACTGGTCTTGAACTCCCAACCTCAGGTGGTCCACCCACCTTGGCCTCCCAAAGTGCTGGGATTACAGGTGTGAGCCACCATGCCCAGCCACATGATCTTATATGTAGAAAAAATTAAAAACTCCACCAAAAAAAACAAAAAAAACCCAGAATGGATAAATTTATTCAGCAACAGCACAGGATACAGAATTAACATACAAAAGTCAATAGCATTTATTTACATCAACAGTCAAAAATCTGAAAAGGAAATCAAGAATGTAATCCTATTTAAAATAGCTACAAAGAATATAAAATAGAGAATCAACTTAACCAAAGATGTGATGTTCTAATTAAATATATATATTTTATATTTATATATGTATATATATATATATATATATATCTGTTGAAAAAATACAAGAGAATATACAAAAAGTGGAAAAATATCTTATAGTCACGGATTGGAAGAATTAATATTCTTAAAATTAAAATACTACCCAAAGCAATATGCAGATCCAATGAACTGTCTAATCAAAATACCAATTACATTCTTCACAGAAATGAAAAAAAAAAAGTACTGAAATTTATATGGAACCATTAAAGATTCTAAGTAAACAAAGCAATCTTAAGAAAAAAAATAATAACTGAAGGCCTGACACTACCTGACTTCAAAGTATACTACAAAGCTATAGTAAACAAATCAGTCTAATATGTTTAAAAAGAGACACAGACCAAAGTAATAGAATAGTGGACCTAGATATAAATCAACATATTTATAGCCAACTCATTTTTTACTAAGACACCAAGAACATATAATGAAGAACGGGAAGTTGTTTCAATAAATGGTGCTGACAAAACCGAATTACCATTTGAAAAAGAGTTACACAGCACCCGTATCTCTCACCATATATAAAAATCAAATCAAAATGCACTTAAAAATTAAGTCTAAGACCTGAAACTATGAAACTAGTAGAAAAAGCTCTGAAGAAACACACCAGGATATTGGTCTAGGCAAATATGTTTTCTGGGAGACCTTAAAAGCGCAAGCAACAGAAACAAAAATAGATGGGATTATGTCAAACTAAAAAGCTTCTCAAATAAAACAATCAACAAGGTGAAGACATAACCTTTTAAACATGAGAAAATATTTGCAAACTATCCATCTGACAAGGGATTAATAACCATATATATAAGGAACTCAATTCAATAGGAATAACACAATCTGATTTAAAAACAGACAAATATCTGAATAGACATTTCTCAAAAGACATACAAATGGCCAACAAGCATATGAAAAAAATACTCAACATCACTAATCATTAGATAAATGCAAATCAAAATCATGTGAGATATCATCCCAAACCAATTAGAATGAATTTCATCAAAAAGACACGAATAACATGCTGGTGAGAATGAGGAGAAGGGGGAACTCTTGTTCACTGTTAGTAGAAATGTAAATTAGTAGAGTCACTATAGAAAACAATATGGAGGTTCTTCAAAACACTAAAAATAGAACTGCCATATGACCCAGTAATTCTACCACTGGGTATATATCCAAAAGAAAAGATATCGATATGTCATAAAGATACCAGCACTCCCTTGTTTATTTCAGCACTATTCACAATAGCCAAAATATGGAATCACCCTAAGTGCCCATCATTGGATGAATGGATAAGGAAAATGTGGTATAGATACACAATGAAATATTATTCGGCCATAAAAAAAAAGAATAAAATCCCATCATTTGCCACAACATGGATGGAAGAGGTTCATTATGTTAAGTGAAATGAGTCAAGCATAGACAAATATTGCATGTTCTCACTCATATGTGAGACCTAAAAAAGCATGTATCTCATGAAGATAGATAGATTGGTGGTTACCAGCTATGGTTTGAATGTGTCTCCTCTCCAAAATTTGTGCTGAAACATATCCATTGCAGTGTTATTAAGAGGTTGGGCCTTTCGGGGAAGTGATTAAGTCATAAATGGATTAGTGCCTTATAAAAAGGCTAGAGGGAACTAGCATAGACACTTTTCTCTCTCTCTCTCTCTCTTTTTTTTTTTTTTCTTTTCATTTTATCTGCCAATCAGGAAACAAAATCCATCTCCCCTCAAGGAGGCAGCAACATTGCACCATCTTGAAAGCAGAGACCAGGACTTCACCAGACACCAAACCTGCCAGTGCCTTGATGTTAGATTTCCAGTCCCTAAAGTCATGAGAATTAAATTTCTGTTCTTTATAAATTACTCAGTTTTAGGTATTTTATTATAGCAGCACAAACAGATTAAAATGCCAGCCCTGCATCCTTGAGATTCTATATCCCCACTAATCTCTGCCATCACCTCCCTAACCCATATACCACAGGATGGGATATTGCATTTTATTTGTCCCTTCGTCAATGGAAAGAGGACAACCCTCTCTACTATGGTTGTCATTTCCACATAAGCCAAGGACTGATAGTAGAAGTTGTTCCAACTGCCAATCATGTTAATCTCATTCATATATTCAGTGAGCACTGGCTGGGTATATGGACATAGTAGACCAACTGTAAGCCAAATTTGGGCCAAAACATTTATTACTTGGTCCTCAGAGCTTTGTACTTTAATATAGGTCAGTGCCACTCTTCTTGTCCTCAAATATCAATGTCAACTCAAATCCTATATCTAATAATCCTCAAAATGTCTGGATATTCATTCTTCTCCTATGTATACTCACCCAAGTAAGTAGCCATGGGTCTTTTGAGGCAAATATATATTTGTTATGGTTTTGTAGGCTTCCTCCTGCAGACACTCCACCTCTTTAGTCAATGATTTCTGGGTCTGAAAACTGCCTCAGGTATTTGGGTAACAAAATCATGGCTTTTTACTAGGAAAACCTCCCTGAGCTCATCTATTCTTGCTTTCTCTTGCACAATTTAACAATATTTAACAAGAATATATAACACTACCCTTATTAGCTGCCTACCCTATTTTATCCGTAGGAAACCATGTTCCACTAACTATCCCCAAAATTCTCTTTGGGTTAAGTCTCACTATTCCTACCTTTCTAATCACTGCATTAGCTGTGGAGTCCTAGTTTCTGGCAGATAAACACCATAACCTGGCTTCTACTTCTTTGGGGTCTCATCATACCCTTTGCTATTAACAAGCGAAGAGGCTCTGAAACAACCTCTCTTGCAGTCAGCCCTGACCTACAGGAAAGAGCCACCACTAATCTCATTAATGATGCTGGCAACTGTCTTACCAGCACATTCCTGGTGGCCTTGGTAAATAGTGTGACTTCCAGACTGTCCAGTGGACACCTCTTGTGAGTACTCTGGTTTCACATAATAGTATTCTAGCATGCTCACTTTCATGAACCTTTTAAACCCTTCTAGCCATCATCTGCCACAGCAATTCATGCATGACACCTCTGTTCTGTGTAGGCTATCATGTTCTTCAGTCTTCTAGAAGCCACTCTAGGGAAGAGTTTGCACCGTAACCTGGCCTACTTCTCATGGGATTAAAATCCTAAATCCCATGAGCATGCTCCAAGCCAATAAGCTATTCCTTATGAAGTGTTATGTTCTGGCTCTCCCAATCAAGCAATCTCCAAGTCTAGTCTCAGGGCTATTCTCCTAGCTCCTGTTGATACACTCTAGTTAATTCTCTAAAGTTCTTTGGAGGCAAGGAGAAGATTATCTCTTTCTAATCTTCCCAGATTTACATGCCTGGCTCATTTATGCTGTTAATTAACTCTAGGAATGAGGAGAGAAGGGATAGATACTGAAAGATTTTCCTTTTGTCTTGCAAGGGAAGGCCTGTGCAGTGTCTTTCTAAATGGGAAGAGTACTAGCTCTTTATAGGGGAGAAGTGGGCATGTGGTAAGCTCTGAGGATTCAAAGAACTTTATGGAACCAGTATCTTTAAGGACCTTCATCCAGTGGTCCCTATTCTATCTGTCCTGTTCCCTGGTTTTCCCATCCAAAGTCCTGACCTTGTCATAACAAACACCTCAGTTGAGCATTCAATCATTTTTGCAGCAGGCAGCTCTGATTTTAAATCCCGAGTTGGTCTTCAGTTATTTGCACTTCTCTCCTGCAAGAGATAAACACCTCTTTGTAAGCTTCTGAAGAAGCTCAATAACCTTCGCGTTAAGTTTTTAATTGTTTGTTAACTGACCTAAGCTTTTCAATATACCTCTGTCGGGCATTGATGCAATTTACTACCAACCAACCAGTTCCATCCTCTCACTCTCCCCTTGTCCCTTTCAAAGATTTGAATCATTACATCAGCATCAGATCCCCCTCCAAGGGAATTTTGTTCAAAAATATTTACCTTGTGAAAGTTTAAGAAATTACATTGCCATTGTGTGCCATAGATAATTTCTGTCCTACATAGCACCTAGATGGGGGTACTCATTGTTCATCAGGCAGGGAGAACCATTTATTTTTCTGGCTGCTTTCTCAAAACAGTCTTGGTACCAACTGTATCAGGCAGGTTCTCCAGGATGCAGACAGAGTTAGGAGTACAACAGGTTTGCAATGGCTGTAATCTCCAGTGCAGGATTGGAAAAAAAAAAAAAGTAAGAGCGAAAACCCTTACCATGTTCCTGATTTTAGGGGCATACCATACAGTATTTCACCAATAAGTATGCTAGTTACAAGCTTTTCTTAAATGTCTTTATCAGTTTAATAATGCTTGATAGTTTTCTGATAATTTTTATAATGAACAGATATTTATTCTTTAAAAACGCTTGTTCTGCATGGATTGTAAGGATCGTATGATTTTTGTACTTTATTCTGTGATTTTTGAATATTAAGCCAACCTTGCATTTCTATGATAAACCTCAGCTGGTCACTTGGCTTTACTTTAAGTATTTCTGGATTCTATTTGAAAAATTTTGTAAACTTATGTTTATGAGAAATATTGGTCTGTAGGATTTTTTTGCAATATATTTGGTTTTGTTATCCATAATGCTGACTTCATAAAAAAGTTTAGAAAAATTTGTTCCCCTTTTTATTTTGTGAAGCATTTGTTTGATATTACACTTAAATGTTTGGTATAATTCACCTTCTGGAAATTCAGAATGTTGCATAGTTTAGTATTATTTAACTCACATTTCTTCTTAAGTTTTGTTGTTGGTGTTTCAAGAAATTTAGCCACTTAATATAATTTGTTGGAAGTGTTTTCATACTGTTGTTAATATTCCTATTTAATGTTCATCTTAATTACTTCTAAAACTCAAAGAAGTTCTTATTTCCTCTTAATGACTACAGAACATATAATAATAACCTACAAATTGGTTCTCTCTCCTTTTTGAATTGCTTAATTCGTGGCTTATCAAATTTTGTTGATTTTTTAAATAATTCACTTTGGCTTTATTAAAATTCTCCATTATTTGCCTATTTTCTAGTTCACTGAATTTTTTATTTCAAATTTTATTTTAGACCTGGGCGTACATGTGCAGGTTACATGAAAATACTGCATAATGCTGAGGTTTGGGGTAAAGATCCCATCACCCAAGTAGTGAGAATAACATTTGATAGGTAGTTTTTCAACCCACAACCAACCTCCTCCACCTTGGCAGTGTCAAATTGTTTTTGTCCATGTGTGTGCATATTTATTTCTATATGTGCCCCACCTAAAAGTGAGAATGTGAGGTATTTAGTTTCCTGTTCCTGCATTAATTCACATAGGATTATGGTCTCCAACTTCATCCATGTTGCTACAAAGGACATAATTTGGTTCTTTTTTATGGGCATGTAGTATTCCATGACATGTATGTACCATATATTCATTATACGATCTACCATTGATGGCACCTGTGTTGATTCCATGACTTTACTATTGTGAATAAAGCAGTAATAAATGTATGAGTGCATGTCTTTTTGGTAGAATTATTTTCCTTTGAGTATATATCCAGTAATGGGACTGCTAAGTCAAATGGTAGCTCTATTTTATGTTCATTGAGAAATCTCCAGACTGCTTTCCACAGAGGCTGTTGGCAAAATCCCCAAAAGCAATTTCAACAAACACAGAAATAGACAAATGGGTCCTAATTAAAGCAAAGAGCTTCTGCACAGCAAAAGAAACTACAACAGGAGGTAAAGCAAGATGGTGAAATAGAAAGCTCCATCAATCAGTTCCCCTGCAAGGACACCAAGCTAAAAACTATCTATAAAATAAAATAAAATAAAACTTTTGTAAGAACTAAAAATCAGGAGCACTCACAGTACCTGTTTTTAACTTCATATCACTGAAAGAGACAATGAGGAAATAGAAAAACCAGTCCTAAACCACTGATGCCATCCCTCCCCCACTTTCAGCAGTGGCAACATGGTTTGGAGAGCATCTCCAGGTGCTGTGGGAGGAAGAATATAGCACTTGTGAGGAAGTGAATTCAGTGCTGTTCTGTTAGAGCAGAAAGGAAAACCAGACCAAACTCAGCTGATGCCCACCAACAGAGGGAGCATTTCAACCAGCCCTTAGCCAGAGAGGAATCACCAATCCTGGGGGTCTGAACTTGAGTACCCACAAACCTCACCATCTAGAGCCAACGTGCTGTTGGTCTCTAAGTAAACTTGAAAGGCTGACTACACCATAAGAACTGCAACTTGTAGGCAAGTCCTAGAGCTAAACTCCTAGGTGAGTCCTAGGGTGAAGGCAGTGGATTGTGGGGGCATACCACATACTGAGACACCAACTGGGGCATAGTATTACCTCTCCTCTAACCCCAGGCAGCGCAGCCCATGGCTTCAAAAGAAACCCCTTCCTCCTGCTTGAGGCGAGGAGAGGGAAAGATGGGAGGACATTGTCTTGCACTTTGAATACCAGCTCAGCCACAGCAGGATAGCGCACTGGTCAGAGTCAAGAGGGACCCACTCTAGGCCCTAGCTCCCAGACAAAATTTCTAGACAACCCTGGGCCAGAAGGGAACCCACTGACTTGAAGGAAAGGACCCAGTTCTGCTAGCATTCATCACCTGCTAACTGAAGAGCCCCTGGGCCCTGAATAACCAGCAGCAATACCCAGATACTACATCAAGGGCCTTGGTGAGCCTCTAAGGCTTGCTAGCTTCAGATGAGACTCAGCATGTTACCAGCTGTGATGACTATGGGGCAAAGCTCCTTCTGCTTTAATAAAGCAGAGGGAAAAGGAAAGGGGATTTTGTCTTGCACTTTAGTTAGGTATCAAGACCACTACAGGGGGTTAGAGCACCAAACAGGCTCTTGGGGTCCCCAGTTCCAGGACTTGACTCCTAGACAGCATTTCTAGACCTGTCCTGGGCCTGAGGGGAGCCCACTGCCTTGAATGGTGAGTCCCAGGCCAGTCAACATTTACCACAAGCTGACTTAAGACACCTTGGCCCTTAAGGGAATATCAGTGGCAGTCTAGCAGTACTCCTCATGGCCAGGGGTAGTGGTGGTGGCTACTGGGCGAGGCTCCTGTTCCTTTGGAAAGTAGAAGGAAGAGTGAGAAGGACTGCATCTTGTGGTCTGAGTGTCAGCTCAACTGCAATACAGTAGAATACCAGATAGACTTCTAAGGTTTTTGACACTAGCTCTGACTCCTGAAGGTACTTCTGGACCCACCCAGGGCCCAGGGGAACTCGCTGTTTTGAAGGGAAGGACACAGGCCTGGCTGGCTTTTCCAACTGCTGTTGTAGAGCCCCAGGGCCTTGAGTGAACAAAAGCACTAGCCAGGGAGTGGTTACAGCGGGCCTTTTGCAAGACCCAGCACTGTACTGGTTTCAGGTCTGACCCAGCGCAGTAATAGTGGTGGTGGCTACAGAGGTGCTTGTGTCACTCCATCTCAAGTTTTACGTGGCCCAGAACACAGACAGAGACTCTGTATGTTTGGGAGAAAGCAAGGGAAAAGAACAAGTCTCTGTCCTCCATAGAATTCTCCCATATCTTGCCCAAGACAATCAAGGCAGTACCCTCTATGAGTCTGCAAGAACCATAGTGTTATTGGGCCTGGGGTGCCCCCTAAAGCAGATACAGCTTAGATCACATCCCCAAGTGTTTTTTCAAATAACTAGAAAGCCTTTCCAAGAAGGATGACTACAAATAATCCCAGACAGTGATGACTGCATTGAGAAAACTCAAATTCAAGATAACACAGAGAATGAATTCAGAATTCTATCAAATAAGTTTAACAACAAAATTGAAATAATGGAAAATAACCAAGTAGAAATTCTGGAGTTGAAAAATGCAATTAGTATATTGAAGAATGGGGCACAGTCCTTTAACAGAAGAATGGATCAAGCAGCAGAAAGAATTAGTGAGCTTGAAGACAGGTTATTTGAAAATACATACTCAGAGGAGACAAAAGAAAAAGAATAAAAAACAATGAAGCATGCCTACAGAATCTAGAAAATAGCCTCAAAAGAGCAAATCTGAGAGTTATTGACCTTCAAGAGGAGGTTGAGAGAGATGTAGAAAGTTTATTCAAAGGGATAATAATAGAGAAAGAAGGATGACTGCAAATAATCCCAGTGAAGACGACAATATCTAACTCTTTAATGCCCACTCAAGAACATCTACTAGCATCAACACCATCTAGGAAAATATAATGTCATCAAACGAATTAAATAAGGCACCAGGGACTAATACCAGAGAAACAGAGATATGTGACCTTTCAGAGAGTGAATTCAAAATAGCTGCACTGAGAAAACTCAAAGAAATTCAAGATAACACAGAGAAGGAATTCAAAATTCTATCAAATAAATTTAACAAGAAATTGAAATAATGAAAAACAACCAAGCAGAAATTCTGGAGCTGAAAAATGCAATTGATATACTGAAGAATGGATCAAGGTCCTTTAATAGTAGAATGGATCAAGCAGTAGAAAGAATTAGTGAGCTTGAAGACAGGTTATTTGAAAATACACAGAGGAAACACAAGAAAAAGAATATAAAACAATGAAGCATGCCTACAGAATCTAGAAAATAGCTTCAAAAGAGCAAATTTGAGAGTTACTGGCCTTAAAGAGGAGGTAGAGACAGAGATAGAGGTAGAAGGTTTATTCAAAGGGATAATAACAGAGACCTTCTCAAACCTAGAGAAAGATATCAATATCCAAATATGAGAAGGTTATAGAATACCAAGCATATCTAACCCAAAGAATACTACCTGAAGGCATTAAATAATCAAATTCCCAAAAGTCAAGGATAAAGAAAGGATCCTAAGAGCAGCGAGAGAAAAGAAACAAATAACATAATGGAGCTTCAATACATCTGGCTGCAGACTTTTCAGTTGAAATCGTACAGGTCAGGAGAGAGTGGCATTACATATTAAAGTCCTGAACAGAAAAAGCTTTTACCCTGGAATAGTATATCTGGTGCAACTATCTTTCAAGCATGAAGGAGAAATAAAGACTCCAGAAAAACAAAAGGTGAGGAATGTAATCAATACAAAACCCATCCTATAAGAAATGTTAAAGGAAATACTTCAACTAAAAAGAAAAGGACATTAATGAGCAAGAAATAGTCACCTAAAGGCACAAACTAACTGGTAACAGTTAATACACAGAAAAACACAGAATATTATAACACTGTAGCTGTTCTATGTCAACTACTCTTATCTAAGTGGAAAGATTAAACAACCAACCAATTAAAAATAAGAACTACTGGCCGGACGCGATGGCTCACGCCTGTAATCCCAGCACTTTGGGAGGCTGAGGCGGGCAGATCACGAGGTCAGGAGATGGAGACCATCCTGGCTAACATGGTGAAACCCCATCTCTACTAAAAATACAAAAAAACTAGCCGGGCGTGGTGGCGGGCGCCTGTAGTCCCAGCTACTCAGGAGACTGAGGCAGGAGAATGGCGTGAACCCGGGGGGCGGAGCTTGCAGTGAGCTGAGATTGCGCCACTGCGCTCCAGCCTGGGCGACAGAGTGAGACTCCGTCTCAAAAAATATTAAGAAGAAGAACTACAACAACTTTTCAAGACAAGTCAGCACAATAGTATATGAATAAAAACAACAAAAAGTGAAAAAGCAGGGGCATGAAGTTAAGGTGAATTTTTTATTAGTTTTTCTTGTTGTTTATTTGGTGATACAAATAATGTTAAGTTGTTATCAGATGAAAATAATGGATTATAAGAGTATTTGCAAGCCTTGTGGTAACTTCAAATGAAAAAACATACAATACACAAAAAATAAAAATTAAGAAATGAAATCATATCACCAGAGAAAATTATCTTCAATAGAAAAAAAACAGAAATAGAAGAAAGGAAAAAGGGAAGACCACAAAACAACCAGAAAACAAATTTTAAAATGGCAGGAGTAAGTCTTTATTTATCAATAATAACATTGAATGTGAATGGACTAAACTCTTCAATCAAAAGACATAGAGTGGCTGAATAAACTAAAACACACACACACACACACACAAGGCCCATTGATCTGTCACCTGCAAGAAATACACTTCACCTATAAAGACACACATAGGGTGAAAATAAAGGGATGGAAAAAGACACTCCATGCAATGGAAACCAAAAAAGAGCAGGATTCACTATACTTATATCAGAGAAAATAAAGTTCACGACAAAAACTCTAAGAAGAGACAAAGAAGGTCATTATAGTCAATTCAACAAGACGATATACCAATTTTAAATATACATTCATCCAACACAGGAGCACTCAAATATATAAAGGGAATATTATTAGAATACAAGAGAGAGACCGGCTCCAATACAATAAAAACTGGAGACTTCGGCCCTTCACTTTCAGCATTGGATACATCGTCCAGATAGAAAATTAACAATGAAATATCAGACTTAATCTGTACTACAGACCAAATGGATGTGATAGATATTTACAGAATATTTCATCCAAGAGTTGCAGGATGCATATTCTTTGTTATTCTCAGCACAAATCTTATACAGCCATAAAAGAGAATGAAATGTTGTCATTTGCAGAAACATTGGTAAAATTGGTAAACATTATGCTAAATGAAACAGGATTGTTACCAGTGGCTTGGGAGATTTTGGGGTCTAAAGAGCTGGATTACATAGAAAAAGCAAGTTCTAGTGTTCAACAGCACAGTAATTAGAGTTAACAATATTGTACTGCGTATTTCAAAATAGCTAGAAAGGAAGATTTGAAATGTTTCCAGCACAAAAAATGGTAAATGTTTGAGATGATACATATCCTAAATACCCTGATTTGACCATTCCACATTGTATACATGCATCAAAGATCACAGTTACCCCATAAATATGTACAATTATTATCAATAAAAAATGGCTCTTGCTGGAGAAAATTATTCTCAAAGATAGATCATATAATCATACATTAGGTCACAAAGCAAGTCTTTTTTTGTTTTCTGAGATGGAATCTCACTCTGTCACCCAGGCTGGAGTGCAGTGACACGATCTTGGCTCACTACAAGCTCCACCTCCCAGGTTCACGCCATTCTCCTGCCTCAGTCTCCGGAGTAGCTGGGACTACAGACGCCCACCACCACGCCTGGCCTTTTTTTCTTTCTTTCTTTTTTTTTTTTTAGTAGAGATGGGGTTTCACCATGCTAGCCAGGGTGGTCTCAATCTCCTGACCTTGTGATCCACCCACCTTGGCCTCCCAAAGTGCTAGGATTACAGGCATGAGCCACTGCACCCGACCAAAGTAAGTCTTAAAACATTTAAAAAAATTAATATATCAAGCATCTTCTCTGACCACAGTGGAATAAAACTGGAAATTAATAAGAGGAATTTAGAAAATGATACAAATACATGGAAATTAAACAATATTCTCCAGAATGACCAGTGGGTTAATGAATAAATTAATCAGGAAATTTAAAACGTTCTCAAAAGAACTGATAATGGAAATACGACATACCAAAACCCATGGGATACAGCAAAATCAGTAAACAGAGGGAAGGTGATAGCTATAAGTGTCTACATCAAAAAAGAGAAAAAAAAACTTCTAATAAACAATCTAATGTCTCATCTCAAAGAACTAGAAAAGCAAGGGCAAACTGAACCTAAATCTAATAGAAGAAAAGAAATACTAAAGATCTGAGCAGAAATAAATAAAAATAAAATGAAAAATATACAAAATATCAATGAGATACAAAATTGGTTTTTTAAAAAGTTAAACAAAATTGACAAACCTTTAGCCAGACTAAGAAAAAAGAGAGAAGATGCAAATAAATAAAATTAGAAATGAAAAAAGTGACATTACAACTCAAACTGCAGAAATTTGAAGTATCGTTAGTGGCTACTATGAGCAACTATATGGCAATAAATTGGAAAATCTAGAAGAAACTGACAAATTTCTAAATACATACAGCCTACCAAGATGGAACCAGGAAAAAAATCCAAAACCTGAACAGACCAATAACAAGTAACATGATCAAAACCATAATAAAATGTCTTCCAGTAAAGAAAAGCCTGGGACCTGATGGCTTCACTGCTGAATTCTACCAAACACTTAAAGAAGAACTGATACCGATCCTACTCAAACTATTCTGAAAAATAGAGAAGAGAATCCTTCCGAACTCATCCTACAAGGGTAATATTACCCTGATACCAAAACCAGACAAAGACATGTCAAGAAAAGAAAACTACCTGCCAATATATCTTGAATATTGATCTAAATATCCTCAACAAAACACTAGCAAACCAAATTCAACAATACATTAGAAAGATCATTCATCATGACCAAGTGGGATTTATCCCTGGGATTAAAGCATGGTTCAACATATGCAAATCAATCAGTGTGATACATCATATCAAAGAATTAAGGATAAGAACCATGTGATCATTTTAACTGATGCTGAAAAAGCATTTAATATAATTCAACATCCCTTTATGATAAAAAATCTTCAAAAACTGGGGAGAGAAGGAACATACCTCAATATTACAAAAAGCATACATGTAAGACCCACAGTTAGTATCATACTGAATGAGGAAAAACTGAAAGTCTCTCCTTTAATATCAGCAACACAACAAGGATGCCCACTGCCACCACTATTACTCAAGATTGTATGGAAAGTCCTAGTTAGAGGGGTCAGACAAGAGAAACACATAAAAGGGCATCCAAATTTTAAAGGAAAAAGTCAAACTGTCCTTGTTTCCTAACGACATCATCTTATATTTGGAAAAACCTAAAGACCCCACAAGAAAACTATTAGAAATGATAAATTCAGTAAAGTTGCAGGATACAAAAGCAACATACAAAAATCAACAGCATTTCTATATGACAACAGTGAACAATGTGAAACAGAAATTTAAAAAGTAATCCCATTTACAATAGCCAAAGATAAAATTTAATACCTAGGAATTAACCAAAGAAGTGAAAGATCACTATAATAAAAACTATAAAACTCTGAGGAAGGAAAGTGAAGCAGACAGCAAAAAATGAAAAGATATGCCATGTTCATGGATTGGAAGAATCAATATTGTTAAAATGCCCATACTACCCAAAGCAATCTGTAGATTCAATGCAGTCCCTATCAAAGTACCAATAATACTCTTCACAGAAATAGAAAAAACAATCTTAAAATGTATGTGGAACCACAAAGACTCAGAATAGCTAAAGCTGTCCTAAGCAAAAAGAAAAAAACTGGAGTAATGACGTTATCTGACTTCAACTTCTGCTACAAAGCTATAGTAACCAAAACAGCATGGTACTGGCATAAAACAGACACATAAACAAATTGAACAGAATAGAGAATCCAGAAATAAGTCCATACACCTAAAGTGAAGTCATTTTTGACAAGGGTGCTAAGAACATACATTGGGGAAAGATGGTCTCCTCCAATAAATGGTGCTGGGAAAATTTTATATCCATGTGCAAAGAATGAAATTAGACCCCAATCTCTCACCATATGCAAAAATCAAATCAAAATAAAGATTTAAATCTAACACCTTGAATTATGCAACTACTGCAAGAAAACATTGAGGGAAACCTCCAGGACATAGATCTGGGCAAAGATTTATTGAGCAATACCCAACAAGCACGGCAATCAAAGCAAAGATGGACAAATGGAATCACATTAAGTTAAAAAGTTTCTGCACAGAAAAGGATGCAATTAACAAAGTAAAGAGACAACTCACATAATGGGAGAAAATATTTTCAAACTACCCCTCTGACAAAAGATTAATAACCAGAACATATAAGAAGCTCAAACTCCATAGGAAAAATATTTAATAATCCAATCAAAAACTGGGCAAGAGATTTGAATAGACATTTCTCCAAAGAAGACATACAAATGGTAAAGAGCCATGTGAAAAAGTGCTCAACATCATTGATCATCAGAGAAATGCAAATGAAAACAACAATGAGATAGCATCTCACCCCAGTTAAAATGACTTATATCCAAAAGACAGGCAGTAATAATGCTGGCAGGGATGAGGAGAAAAGGGAATCCATGTACATTGTTGATGAAAATATATTATAATAAATTATGGAAAACAGTTTGGAGGCTCCTCAAAAAAACTAAAAATAGAGCTACCATATGATCTAGCAATCCCACTGCTGGGTATATACCCAAAAGAAATGAAATCAGTATATCAAAGAGATATCTGCACTCCCATGGTTGTTGCAGCACTGTTTGCAGTAGTTACGACTTGGATGCAACCTAAGTGTCCATCAAGAGATGAAAGGATAAAGAAAATGTGGTACATATACGTAATGGCATACTATTCAGCCATAAAAAAGAATGAGATCCAGTCATTTTTAATAACGTGGATATAACCAGAGATCATTATGTTAAGTAAAATAAGCCAAGCATAGAAAGACAAACATCACATGCTCTCATTTATTTTTGGAATCTAAAAATCAAAACAATTGAACTCATGGAAACAGAGAGTATATGAAGTTTACTAGAGGCTGGGAAGGGTAGTCAGAGATTCAGGGGGAGGGGTAGATGGTTAATGTGTACTAAAAAAATGAATTTTTACAGCACAATAGGGTGACTATAGTCAATAACTTAATTGTATATTTTAAAATAAATTATGTAATTGGATTGTTTGTAACTCAAAGGATAAATGCTTGAGAGGATGGTTACCCCATTCTCCATGATGCGCTTATTTCACATTGTATCAAAATATCTCATGTTCCCCATAAATATATGCTGTATGTCTTTTGTGTTCCCACCAAACATTTTAAAATAATTTTTAAAAATTAAAAATAAACTATCAACAGAGTAAACAGACAACCTACAGAATGGAAGAAGATATTGCAAAACTATGCGTTTGACAATACGCAGAATCTAACAGGAACATAAACAAATCAACAAGCAAAAAATAACACCATTATAAAATGGGCAAATGATATGAACATTTTTCAAAATAAGACATACAAATTGCCTACAAACATACAAATGCTCAACATAACTCATCATTAGAGAAATGCAAATCGAAAAATCAAAACTACAATAAGATACCTCCTCACACCAGTCAGAATGACTATTATTAAAAAGTCAAAAAATAACAGATGCTGGTGAGGCTGTAGAGAAAAGGGAACACTAACATACTATGGGTGGGCATGTAAATCAGTCCAGTTTATTGAGCTTTACTACAGTTTTCACAATTCAGGTTTTCTTACTATATTGAATTGCTGTTTCTCATTCTGCCTTCACAGTGTGGATTTTCAGGTCACTGATTTGATACATTTCCTTGTTTCAAATTCACACATTTAAAACTATAAACTTTCCTCTAAGTGCTACTTTAACTCCATCACATACATTTTGATAAGTTGTATTTTTCTCTCCATATATATTAGTGCTTAAAATATACTATTTAATTTCCCAATCATTGAAGTGTTCTTAAGCATCTTATTGTGATTGATTCCTAATTTTATTTTAATCTAAGAATATACTCTGTGTAATTTCAATCTTTTGATGTATAATTTAACACTATTTTTTGTCCCAGGATAGGGTACATGTTGGTGAAAGTAACATATGCATTTGAAACCAGGTATAAACTGGGTATTTAAGTATCATATTCTAAAACTTTTAATTAGTTTAAGGTGTTTATTCAGAAACTTTACCTTCATTGATTCTTTTTATTGTATAATCATTTACCGAGAGAATTATGTTAAAATCTCCCATTGTGCTTGCCAATTTTTTGTTTCTCTGTCAATTTTTGATTCTTTTTTTTTTTTCAGGTTCAACACATTTTTCCAGGTTAGGAACAAACAAATTTATTATGCCTTTGTTTTCTTTTTTGTTGAGCCTTTCATCATTTGAAAATGGTCTTATCTTTGATAGCATCCTTTGTCTTGAGGTCTACTTGTCTGATATTAATATAGCCATTACAGCCTTCTTATGCTTGCTGATTATGTCTCTCTCCCTTCATTTACTTTCAATTGATCTGGAATTTTCTACTTAAATTGCATCTTTTTAAAAAAGCTTAAGTGGCAACTTTAAAAATCCATTCTTATAATCTGTTTTTGTGTTTTACATAATTTCTACTTTTATTTTAGATTCAAGGGTACATATGAAGGTTTGTTATCTGGGTATACTGCATGATGCTGAGATTTGGGGTAAAATAGGCCCCATCACCCAGGCACTAAGCATAATACCCAATAGGTAGGTTTTCAACTCTTGCCTGCCTCCTACTTTCCCTTGTCCAGTAGTCCCTAGTTTCTATTGTTGCTATTTTTATGCACATGGGTACCTAATGTTTAGCTGCCACTTGTAAGTGAAAACATGTAGCATTTGGTTTTCTCTTCCTGCTTAAATTAGCTTAGGATGATGGCTGGCAGCTACATCCATGTTCCACAAAGGACAGGATTTTATTTTTTTATGGCTCTGTAGTATTCCACAGTGTGTATGTACCACGTTTTCTTTATTCAATCCACTGTTAGGGCACCTGAGTTGATTCCATGTCTTTGCTGTTGTGAATATCACTGCGAAAACGTAAGAGTTCATGTGTCTTTTTGGTAGAATGATTTCTTTTCCTTTAGGTATATACCCAATCATGGGATTGCTGGGTCAAATTGTAGCTCTAAGATTTTTGAGAAATAGTCAAAATGCTTTCCACAGTAGCTGAAGTAATTTATATTTCTACCAACAGTGTTTAAGCATTCCCTTTTTGCTGCAGCCTTGCCAGTATGTTTTGTTTTTTACTTTTTAATAGTCATTCTGAATAGTGTAGGATGATATCTTGCTGTGGTTTTCATGTGCATTTCTCTGGTGTTAACTGGTGATGTTGAACATTTTTTCATGTTTCTTGGCCACTTGTATGTCTTCTTTTGAGAAGTATCTGTTCATCCATTTGCCCACTTTTTAATGAGGTGGTTTTTACTTATTAATTTGCTTAGGTTCATTATAAATTCTGGATATTAGACCTTTGTCATATGCAGTTTACAACTACTTTCTCCCCCTCTGTAGGTTACCTTTATTTCTGCTTGTGGATGAGCAGAGAGGGTCCCACTGCACCACGATCTATGCCCAGGAAGGGTGGGGAAGCTCAGGCTGCTGGTCCAGGTAGGAAATTGCTCTCAACGCCTGAAGCTCTGCCTTGAGTGAACTGGAAGGGGTCCATTGCAGGATCTCAGGGGAACAGCATAGGGCGCCCAGCTGTGACACATACAGACCAGTTCCACATTGCCAAGCTGGTTCTGGCTGCAAGTCTTGTTGCCTCAGGAAAAATCACAGCAGTAGCAACTCTCCTTCCACTTCAGGTCTGTGATGGGAGGAAGAGAACAATTACAGCACCTACAGCTGAGGTGCTTTCCACAATTCTGGCTGTGGAGGGCCCTACCCTGCCCTGGAGCAAGCACTCCAATCTTTTGCCTGAGACTAAAATGCCTGCGTGGCCATACTGCCAGGTCACCAAAGAATGATTGATTTTGTATGCACCCAGATTAAAAATTCCATCCTTCTCTCAATCTGGGGTCTGGGAAACTGCATGGAGCTCTTTCTAATGTCTTTTCCTCTCAGCATCTCCAAGCCTCTTCCCAAGTTAGTGGCAGGGCATGAGAGAAACAAAGTGATCTCCCTCACCCTGGGTTGCTCAGATCCACAGTGTATAGGTGAGTCAAAGAGGGAGGGTCTCTGCCCCTGTCATATACTGGGGCTTCACTCACTTCGTATCAGCTGGACACCATCATGGGAACAGTTTGCCCACATTCTCCTCCCTAGCATCTGGGATGTCCTTCACAATGTTGGTGGATTCCCAGTTTCATTTTTGAAGTAGGGCTCACAGAGTTTATCTTGATGCACTATTTTGCTATTTTCAAGTGGCCGAAGCACGCTAGAAGCTTCCAATCTTCCATCTTGGGGGCAAAAACATCTATCTTTAAATTGAAGGCTTTAGTCCATTAACATTTATTTTACTTGTTGATATTTCTGCGTTTAGGTCTATCATTTTATTATTCAAGTTTGTTCTTATTATTTACATTGATCCCCATTTTGCCTTCAATTCTGTTAATTATTTCAAAATTCCTTTCTGATTTTTTTGTTAGCTTTTAAGCTACATTTATTTGTATTAATTTGTGGTTGTTCTAGGAACAATTTGCATATTTAAATTTGTATATACTATGTAGAGTTACTACCAAAGCGATTCATGTGAAATGAAGAAGCCTTGTTTAACCATGTAACAATTTACTTTCCTATATGCTATGTTAGGGTTGTCATATGTATCCACCTGTTTATATTATAAACTCCAGAAAACATTGCTATATGGTTTTTGTTTTAAACAGTCAGATTTATTAAAGAGAAGCCTTAAAAAATTATATTTTATGTTACTGAAATATTCACTTTTTCTTATGGTCTTCAGTCAATTCTAAAAGTCTAAGTTTCTTTCTGGAATCAGTCTCCTTCATCAGGAAGGAAGGAAGAGCTTCCTTAACATCCTTATAGTACCAATCGGCTGTCTGATAATTTCCTTGGCTTTCCTTTATCTGAAAATGTATTCTTGCAGAATATTTTACCAGAGCAAGTATTATATGTCGATAAGTTGATCACAGATGTTATTCCACTATTATTTGGTTGCCATGGTTTCTGATAAATCCAGAGTCATTTGAACTATTGTTCCTCTGTATGTAACACTGTTATTTTTCTCTTTGGCTACTTCCAAGATTTTATTTTTATCCTTAGTTAACAAGAGTTTGACTATGATGTTCCTATGTGATCTTGTAATTTACCCTGTTTGGGGTTTTCTGAACTTCTTGAAAGTGTAAATGCACATCATTTAAGAACTTTTGGAAATTTCACTATTTAAAATTTTATTCATTTTCTTTCTCTTTTTATTCTACATTGTGGTTGCCTATATTTTAAATTTGTTGAAATATTTCCAAAAGTCTGTAAAATTCTGTTCTTTTTAAAACATATTCTCTCTCATCTTTAGATTTTTTTAAATCCACTGACTATATCATATTTATTGTGTTTTTAACCTATGCACTATTTTGTATTTCAGATACTTTTCAGGTCCAGAATCCCCTGATACTTTCATCTTCAAAGATTTTCTTTTTCTTTAATTACTATTTGTGCCCACTTACAACAGCTACTTTGAAACAAAAAAATCAAAACTATGGAACAGTTAGGAGTTGATCTCAGCTGATGTCTTTTTGCCCTGAAAATGACTCATGTTTTTTCCAGCTTTTCATATTTCAAGGAAAAAAAAAAAAGAAAAAAAAAGGATTTGGTTCTGTATATTGCACAATATGTGTGTAGAGTGTCTAGTTTTGTTATATTGTTCTGAACAATGTTATTTTTGTTTTGGCAGAAAATGCAGGCAATTAACTTGATGACACCAAACTCTAATTCTATTTCACTTGCAGCAAGTGACAATTCAAATCTCAATCCTTTCATTTTTAACATATTTGAGTCTGTTGTTTCAGGTGTAGTTCTCAGCCAGCCAGGCATTTGGTGAAAGTTCCCACACATACCTCAGCTTCCATTTTCTGTATCATTCCATTCTGGGATGAACTCCTCTCTTTCCTTCAGCTGCGGCTGCCACAGGCTCTGTCTCATGATACTTCCGGATATAAAGCCAGCAGGTTTTCTACAGAAGTGCCAATTGTCATACACCAAGAAATGAGGCTACAGCCACAAAGTCAGGAGACTTATTATTTACCCGTTTACTTTTTCCAAGTTTTCATCCCCTTCAAAATCTGTCTGCCTTAGGTTATGCTCCAGAGCCTTTAAGTGCTTGTTTTGTTTTGTTTCTCCAAAGATTATCCTTACCTATGAAAGTTTCAGTGTACTGTAACCTTATTCCTTCATAGTTAAAATGGAATTTTGACTGTAGGGGTTTAGGCAGTAGTGTAATATAATGAAATTTGCATTTCATCACATCATTGCAGAGCCTTGTTTCTCAGAGTGTGGCCCACAGGACAGCAGCTTCTGAAATTTTTTAGAAATGCTGAAACTTGGCCAGGCACAGTGGCTCATGCCTGTAATCTCAGCAATTTGGAAGGCAAGGTAGAAAGATTGCCTGAGGCCAAGAGTTAGAGATGAGCCTGGGCAACATAAAGAGACTCCATCTCTACAAAAATATGTATATTTTTTAATTAGCCAGGTGTGGTGGTGCACAACTGCAATTCCAGCCACTCAGGAGGCTGATGCAGGAGGATCCCTGGAACCTAGGAGTTTGAGGTTACAATGAGCTATAATTGTGCCACAGCACTCCATCCTGGGTGACAGAGTAAGACCCTGTCTCTAAAAAATTTAAAAAATTAAGAAATGCTGAAACTTTTTAGAAAGGCTGAAACTCAGCCCCTCTGAAGACCTACTAAATCTAAATCTGCACTTTAACAATATTCTCAGCCAATTTATCTCCACATTAAGGTTTGAGAAACACTACTGTAGAGAATGACTTGCAATGGTTTAAAGAGACAAGTAAACCAATTAGAAAATTACTTTTGTGATCCAAATGAGAAATGATAAAGATCTAGGCCAAGATCTGTCCTTCTTTGAACAAAGGTATTAGCAAACTGTGAGATCTGCAGAGGCAAAAGGGAAACTTTAGTTTCTAAAAGCAACTTGGAGACTGGGGGGATGCAGCTTTCAGTGCAACACTAAGTGACGTCTGAGGAAGGTTTAGGGAGCAGAAGTTTAAAAAGGCAAAAAGTATAGGATGCGGGGGGGCAATCAGGTATAGGGTTCGATGGAATGATCTTTAAGTCAGACATTGCAAGTCTTTCTTTACTGGCTGGCATCAAATGGTCTGCTGGTGGCCACTTGGGAGAATAGCTAGCTGAAGTCTATCTCTGCACAGACAATAGGAGCTGGTTTGGCTTAACTGCAAAAAGGGAGGTTCTGTGACACTTTTACATCCTTCTGAAAAAGTACAAGACCACTCCTTCACTCTGCTCTTGTTATAGGAGTTATTAAGAAATTATTTTAGGCAGATAGAGGGAAAAGGGGTCCTTGGGAAGAAATGATTTCTTTTAAAGCAGCTCTAGAAATGTTTGTTGACTAGCAGGAAAGCACCAGCTCTTAGAGCTTGGCTGACAAGCTTTGATATGAAAATGCTGGCCAATAGAAACGGGGTCCACCTAAACATGGTGATTCCTACCATCTTCTTCTTGCCCTTGCCCCCACATGTGCCTGGCAACATGGCAACCCCACATACCCCCATGTGTGTAGAACATCGTGGCACCTTGCATTTGCATATTAAAAGGCTAGGGTAGGAGGGCCAGGTTTTTCATGGACTATGTGAATGACACACCTGGTCAGACCAATCTCCTGGGCCCTATGGAAACCAGACACCACCTCCTAGAACATCCCAATATAAGCAGCCACTTTTCCACACCACACAGGTTTTCTCTTTGTTCAAATCCCCCTCCCTCTGTCTCTGTACAGGGGAACTGTTTTCTTCTTCCTTCCTTCTTTCTTGCCTTTTAAACTTTTCTCTTTTTAAAACTACTCCGTGGGCCGGGCGCGATGGCTCACGCCTGTAATCCCAGCACTTTGGGAGGCCGAGACGGGCGGATCACAAGGTCAGGAGATCGAGACCATGGTGAAACCCCGTCTCTACTAAAAATACAAAAAATTAGCCGGGCGCGGTGGCGGGCGCCTGTAGTCCCAGCTACTCAGGAGGCTGAGGCAGGAGAATGGCGTGAACCCGGGAGGCGGAGCTTGCAGTGAGCCGAGATCGCGCCACTGCACTCCAGCCTGGGCGACAGAGCGAGACTCCGTCTCAAAAAAAAAAAAAAACCGACTCCATGTATCTCTGTTGTTAACCCCATCCATGTGAGATCAAGAACTCTGGTGTCCTTCCAGTCATTGGAGCCATATTAACTGATTTAACTTTAAGCACCTCAGTTAGCCATGGGGAGTTCATTTTTCTGTTGACCAGGGGCATACATTAACAAAGGAAATAAGTTTTCTTTAAGATACTAATGTTATACAGCCTGGTAAATAATTGGGTAAGGAGGTAGGAAGAGTCTAGAAGGACTTTGGGTTTCAGTTTTAAACAATAATAAATTTCATGGAGATAAGGATTACAAGAGAAGGGATATATATTTTACATCTACAGGCTAAGTTTAAAGTGTCCATGGAATATCCAGGTGGAGATGTCAAGTATATAAATAAATGGGCCCAAACTGTGGATTGGGTACCCAAACTGTGGATGAGCTATGCATAACTACATTCAGCCTTGCCTTTCTCAATTGTAAAGGAGAAAATCTTAATAATCTTACAGTCCACGTTGAAGTTATGGGTGCCCATGTAGACAGTTTATCAGAGATATATCTGAATATGTGCTTGGTGGGTTTTCTAGTGAAGATTCTGTTCCCTAATAAAAAGAGACAGACTTCCTCCTTTTTCTCTCTTTCTGGATCATGGATACAATGCCAAGAGATGCAACAGCCATTGTGTGACTAGGAATCAACAAGCATTATGACAAAAAACAATATAATAATTCTGGAGCAGAAAGGCAGCTGGGACTTGGGATATTAAAGACTAGAAGGACTCCTGCAAAAGTCATTGGTTGCCTACCTCTGGAATTAATAGTTAATATGTGTGGAAAAAAATATGCCCTTTTTTTCAGCTAATATTTCTCAAATTTTCTGTTAGTTACAGCTGACACTTTCCTAATTGATATAGTATATATGTAAAGAACAACTCTAGAAAGAGGGCTTGGCAGGAGGCAGATCAGCTAGGTAGTTATAGCAGTTGAAGCCTTGGGTTTGAATAAGATCACCAAGAGAGAATATTATAGAGTAAAATAAAAAGAGGGTGGGGAATCAAGTGTTGTATAATATTGTCATGTCAGAGGAACTGGTAGGGGAAAGGAGCAGCTGAAGAAAGGCATACAGCCATAAAGAGAAAGATTGAAAAGAGAAAATTATGTCCTAGAAATCAAGAGAAAAAGTGTCAGGGTTCAAGTGCTACAAAGAAGTAGAACTAACCACTGCAGGAGACTAGAATATGCCATTCCGAAATATGACTGGAGGAGGTCAGAATATGCTAGCCCCAAATATGTCTTTTTAGCACAAGGATTATTTTGAGAAACAGCATACACAGGAGAAGTTCTAAACACAGAGGAGAACATACCCTTTTGTAAAAAAAAAAAAAAAAAAAAATGCATCTATAAAGAAAATCTCCTTTCAAGAGTGTCTCCCTCTCTGTACCAGGAAAAGAAGGATGACTAAATCCCAAGAGATTCATCAATAGGGAAGGCAGGGACTTAAATCTGCATAACAAATCTTATTCTTATTTACCACATTTTTCCTGGTCACCTCCCTGCAGGTAACCTTCTTCATATCTTTTTTCTTTGTTTCAGTTGAAGATGCTACATAAACCAGAGTTTTAAGCTACCCCTTTGAGAATTACTCATTCCCTGAGTATCTCCCTTGTGTTTATGAGATATAGATGTTAATAAGCTTGTTTACTTTTCTCTTATTTGTTTTCTGTTACAGGAGTCCCAGGTGAAAATTTAGAAGGGTAGAAGCAGAAGTATTTTTTCTTCCCCTACACCATGCACAGAAAAGTATTCACTAGATTTGGGATATTTGGTGATGTTTGATAAAGCATGTTAGTGGAACAGGAATCAGGTTCTAACAAATCTGTCTGTGAACAATCTGTTTCACATCCACACACTGGGCCATATGACAACCCCAGCAAGTGTGCCTTTCGCAGCACGCTGTTAGTCCCAGAGTGGATGATGAAAAGGAATGTTGATGAATCATTGCTCCATATAAAAATACAATTCGAAGTGCAGGCTTTATTGATAGAAGGACAGTAGAATCTTTCTTACTGAAAAAGACAGCCTATTTTATATCCCTTAAAAATAAAAATAAAGCTTAAGTTTAGACACACCTACCAAGTGGGCAGCAGGGTAGACTTTCCTGACCCTTTCACATTTAAAAGAACAGCAAGATTCCAAGGATCATTGTCTGCCTAGTTCCTGGCAGCTGTGTCACAGGCCCCAAGTGTGCTTTGAAGATGACAAGCACTTGAGTCAGTCATGTAGGTGCAGGAAAGGAGAAAAAAAGATAAAATGACATAAAGGAAATATAGTAAAGAAAAGAACTTACTGATATTCCTATCTTCTTCCTGACAGTAATCAGTAATATATGGAAATGTTAGCATAAGGAACATTTAAAGATAAATTCTATATAAAAAGTTACAAAAAAAGAACCACAGATGTAAAAAATGATTAAAAAGGAGACAGACCAGCCTTCAATGCCCAACTTAGCACTGAGGGGTCTTCATAGCAGTGGGAAACATTCCTTTTTTCTTTTTATTGCCATGGAATTGGTAAGGATAACTTGAAAAGGCTTGTAGGAATTTAAAAGTCTTTCTTTCTTTCTTCTTTTCTTTTTGAGAATGATTTTAACCTTAAGAAGATGTATGAAAAACCCACCAGGTAATTAGTAAAAGTGATAAAATGGTTATGAACAATTAAAATCCTTTGTTTCATTAGGTTTTTATAGTTAAATGTTGTCACTGATTAAATGTGAGGCTGAGACATTGAATGTGTCTCTCAAAGACCACATATATCAAAATATAGATCAAAGGAGAAAAAGCAAGTCAAGAGAACCCACAGAATAAGCTTGTTAACAACATAAAATGAATAAAAGGCTCACATTAATAACGTACATCTCTATCTTGAGCATTCCACTAAGTACTTTGTGCCCAGAAATCTACGTATGTGGGGTTATGTATTCTTTACCTTTTACAAAAACATTCCTCACCAATGTAAACATAGAACAGATGAACAGTGCTAGCTACATAATGTGAGGTCAAGTACAAAATGGAATGTGGGGCCTCTTGTACAAAAGGCAGGAAAAAAGCTGTGCTATTAAGATTACTATATTTTTTTTCCTTTCTTCCACAGTCTCTCTCTCTCTCGACTTATCATGGTGTTTATTATTTGCCATTTAACTGCATTCTAAATTTTAAAAAATTAAAATTTTAAATAATTTATATGAATCTGACCATTCTTTATTTTACACAATGTCCATTTTAAATAAAAATGAGTGCATTTTACTCATATGTAGCATCACCAAATTACACAATTTGTATTCCTTATCTTGTATATGTCTATGTACATCAATCTTACCAGAATGGTGAAATGATTCCACAAAACTAATGCTGGGCTCAGAATGTGATATCCCAAAATAAGGCACCTTAGCATAACAAGTATTTTAACCTGAAGAAAACTAAGAAAACTGCAGAAGACAGATGGTCTATCTGATCTTCTCAATTCCCCTTTCTCCCTGAAAGCAGGCCCTGAAACCTAGGAAGGTAACTCTCTGACTTCCTCCTCTCCTTCTCCCCTAAACACCTTCATGTGACAGGCATCCGGCCCTAAACCTGGAGAACGGGAATGTCCCAGAGACACAGAAAATAATCTGAACAAACAGGACTTGCTGAATTCCCAATGTATTATCATCAGAGCATAACCCTTTGTGCCCAATCACAAGACTTCACAGCTAGATTCTTTAATCAGACATAGCATAAAATGTACACAAATTTCCCCATTTCTTTTGATCTTCATTCCCTTCTAAAGGCTATCGCTCATGTCATGTAACACTTATTTATTTATTTATTTGTAGGCTTTTCTCCTGTTTGTCTGTCATTGTCAGTTTTATTTTTAGGCCCAGTCAGGACACTAAGACCTTCCTGCTCTGAATTAAGTTAATTCTTTTAATTTTACTGCTTTTTAAAAATTAGGTTAAAACAAATCATGTTGGTAAATGTAATTTTGCTAAAATAAATATAACATAACCATGGGTAAGTATACAATTCAGTGGTATTGGGTATATTCATATTGCTGTGCAATCATCACCATCTTCATTTCACTTCTTGATGTACACACATTCGAGCAACACTCTCTACCTGAGTGATGAGAAAGAAAGAACTGAAAATGAAAGAATCTAGTTGCTCTATATTTCCCTTTCCTTTTATGTCAATATTTTCAATGTAAGTGGTTAGCTAATGCAAGGAAGTAACACAAATAAGAGCATGATAGGGTGTGTTTTGAGAATGCCATCATTGCCTTCTTTCTGGATTAGAAGCAACTTTTGGTTCAAAAGGACAGTGTGGCCTCTAGGGAGGTCAGTCATAGACATAACATCCTATCTCCTAGTGGCTTTGAGTATTACTGAACTCCCATATGTCATATATTCACTAGACTTCTATGCTATGTGCAAATGAGGCAGTAAGGAACTGTGGACATCCATGTTACACATATGCGTACATCTCTGGTGCTCCATTTTCCCATTGGACTTCATTTACAAAATACAAATTAAAAGATAGAATTGTTGAGAATTTCAAGATGGTGATAGCAGAGCACTGAACTAGGCATGACACCTTCTGAGAGCAAGGCCCTTGTGACTGCACAAGTCGTAGGCTCAGGAGGCCAGGGCTGTAGACAAGGGAGAATGAAAACAATACAAAGTTCTTGCACTTACAGAGCACTTTACAGTCTACAAAATACATTCTTACTCTTTACCTCTGAACTGTCACATTAGTTTTGTCTTCTGGTGAGCAGGCATTATTCCTTGAAGAACTGGAGAGATGCCTAACTAGCCCAAGTTCCATGGGTGACTGAGTGCCTAATGTGGACTAGAAGTCAAGCATTGCATTCCCTAGTTCAGTCCTCAGCTCACACTTCCTTTCCACTGTGAGAAGAGCCATCAGACTGCAGAGGAAGAGACTGCATTTGTCTGTCCTTTGGGTGAGTTTTCTGTGTAATCCTTGACACAGCAAAAAGCCACTGAATTATTGTCCATCTAATATGTTGGTGCCAAGGTTGAAGGAATAGTATGATCAGGGTCAGAAAGAGGGATTCAGTGAAGCCTCCCTGAAGGTCACAGAACTCTGAGAAAGGATTTGAAGTGAATATTGAGTAGAGGCAAAGGCTGTGTGGAAAAGAAATGTCCTCTTCAAGAAAAGCAAGGGAGAATGAACAAGGAAATCAGTCTGGGAAGCCCATGTTGTATGCCTATGTGAAGAGTATCAGCTGAAGAAGCCATGTTTGGCGAAAATTTCTTTAATTCACAATCTCACGACCAATCTGCATAAAGTAGTTACTTTCTTCATCCTGTAGGTACTTAAATCAGCGATCTCTTCCTGTAGTCCTTTGTTCTAATAACCAAACACTCCATAGATAAAATTAACACAGGCAAGTGTGTGTGTGTGTGTGTGTGTGTGTAACATATTTCTAAACTCATAGTTCTTTTTGGTTGGCTTTTAATAAAATAATTTAACAAAATGGAAACAAGTATACACCACAAATTCACTGAAAATACTTAAGTAGATGATATATCAATTAGATAAATAAGTACTCCAGGGATACATATTTAATTTTCTCACTAATGTTGCATGTTAACATCATTTTTTATCAGTTATTACTTGTCCTAACTTTACTTTTTGTCACCCAGCTGGAATAGAATACCCCTTTTTATTTTTAGAGACAGGGTCTCACTCTGTCACCCAGGCTGGTGTGCAGTGACAGAGTCATAGCCTACTGCAGTACCAAACTCCTGTCATCACCCATTTTTAACTCATCAACCATCTTCCTGATTAGTCAGTGTTTCTTACACTTGACTTTTCTACAGAAGTTGGAACCAAGTTTGCATCCAAAGCCATTTTGCAGGGGCTTTCATTTGAGCCCACTCTTACAAGAAGGCAAGACTGCTGCACACTAACTGATGAAAACTGCTCTCATTCAAGAGTCCCAGAATTCTGTATCATCTGAACATAACTGCCAACATCTCATTCACTCATTTACTCACTCACTCACCTAAAAGAAAATCTACAACATCAACATAAGCAACATGAAACCTCTGTAGATTTGTTCTCTTTGGGTGAAAAGAAAATCATAGCTGCTTCATTGCCTACTCTACATTTTTTCTTTTGTCCTTCTGATATTTTCCTGAAAAAAGTTATTTCATTTGCTACCTCTACTCACTGATATTAGAAACATAGCAACATCTGTTGCCCAAATATAAGATTTTAAAAATAATAGTAATTTTTTTATTACTATTACTATTTATTTCTATTACTGGTAATAGAAAATAAACTAGTGAAGTGATTTCTTCATCTGGTGACCTGTCTCACAAGGAGAAATCATCTGAGTGGATAGCGAGTAATGTAAACCAGTGCAGAACCCAATGATGAAGTGAGTGTTAGATATAAATGCCTTGAGGCTATCAGCTTTATTCATCCCTTCATCCCCACAACCCAACACACCTGTCTGGGAAATGGTAGAAAGAATGCATGTCAGTTTTGATATTTTAGTCAGAAATTTACATCATTCAGTGTTTGACTCTGAAAATGTAATGTTGGAAATGATTAGGTAAATTAATCCAGAGTTTAAGACAGAGAAAGAAGAGTTCATTCTTTGTTACTGCTGTTAGTGGGAATTTAAGCATGACACAATGCTTTTGGCAGCTCTGTTTTTAAGAAGGCAAATGACTGGATTGCAGATGAGCTAAAATATGCAAATTCTTCACCTGCTTGAACCACTCAAGCAAGTAGCCAGGTGATCCATTCTTCACCACCACATAAGTGGAATGCTGGAAGCAAAACTGCCTCCTCTGCCTGGTTGTGCCCCATTTTTTTTGGATACTTAGTAATGCAGCTCATGTCTGTTTATAGCTGCACAACTATAAATAATATGGTCTCCCTCAGGCGTACTGTGAACAATAAAAAGTTTTCAAAAATAATAATACTAAAAGTCGATGAACTATATTAATACAGTATAAATACAAAGTTGCTGCCTGGCAATTTCATTGTACAGCATTCACTGAAAATTCTTAACTAGGAGAGATTTTTATGTTACCCCCAGGGAGTCTCCTTTATCTTTCCCTGTACATCTAGATTTAAATGAATGAAAGCAATCTTGTAAAAAATCCCATGAAAAAGAGACATAATCTTCCACCTCCAAAGGGGGAAAATCAAATGAAACAAAATTTGTTACTAATAGCCCACTGACACTTTTTACTAACATGGCAGTAATCTCAGCCCCAGAGGAGAGATTCACCATGTCTAGAGCAATGCTTTGCAAAATGTGTCCAAAGCCCACTGCAAAATATAGATTCTTATTGTTCAAGAAAAATAAAAATAAAGGCCACAGTTTAGATATATTCCAAAACCAAATCCCATAAACCCCATAAGCAAAACTTAAGTCATCTTGATTTCCCCAAAATGCTATCTCTAATCATAAACACAAAACATAAGCTTTATATCCTTGTTAGCCTGATTCAGTGAAATTAAACTGGTCAGCTATAGACAAATCAGTTTAAATGTTTTATTTGCCCTAAAAAAGAATGTTAATGTATAACAACCTAGTACAAGAGTGGAAGGAGGGAGGGGATCAGGAAAAATAACTAATGGTTACTAGGCTTAATACCTGGGTGATGAAATAATTTGTGCAACAAATCTCCATGACACAAGTTTATCTACGTAAAAAATCTGCACTTGTACCCCTGAAGTTAAAATAAAAGTTAAAAAAAAAGATATTTCAAAATTCTGTACTTTTGATATTTACTAAAGAATATGGCATTGAATTTTCTGTTATACTACTCATGTCAAAAGCTCAATTATAGAATTTTAGTGGAGTATTAGCTAAAGGATGTTCACTTTATCTCTCCCCATAGATATTCTAAAAGTATCCCTGCAGTTTCCTTGTTGTCAACCCAGATTTCAAGTCAGTAGTTATACTTGACCTGTGCCATTTTAGCCTCTGATAGAACAACTGAACTACTTTTACAAAACTAGACTTTGTTGTATAGTGTGTTAGCTGCAAGCTTTCTCTGAAATGTTTATTGCAAGCATATGTTCAGTACATCACAATGTTTCCTTTATGAAGACCCCTGGTTTGCTACCAAGGAAAAAATAGCTCCTCCTTAATCATCATATTTTCTCTCTCTTTGCTTTGGCTACCTGGAAGCTAAGAGCCAAATTTATGGCACACTTTAGTAAGCATTAAGTATCTAATATCACAAATTTTATAATGAATTTTAATTCTAGTTGAAATTATTTCCCCTCAATTTTCTTTTTCACCTGTTTGCTTCACTTACTTTCATTTTCATCTTGCTTTTCATATTTTACACCTGAAGCTTCTTGAATTATTTTTGGAACAATGAAGGACATAAGTAAATTTTTATTATCCAAATGACTGAGATTTATAAATTCATAACCATTTGAAGTCCACTAAATATAATTTTATTGTATAAATTTTATATTTTGACCTCTGTTACAAAACCTACACTATACAAATTTAACATTTAACATTACATATTTAATATTATTGAAAAAAGGTAAAAAAATAAAAGAAACATGCATTTTTCAATAAGTATTCAGAATAATGCAGAGTCAGAAAAAAAAAACACATTTCTAGTCATTGGCAGATAAGAACTTTCCATAATACATCTTTTTTGTTAACAGTAACAGGCATGTCTGGCTTGCCTGGGTCCAGAGTTTCTATCTCAAATTGCATGAATGAGCGAGCCATAATAAAACCCAAGAATGATTTAGGAACTTAGGCTCAGCTTTTGCTTCTTATTTCTTCTGATAAACGTGTTTCTAAAAGTATAATCTTTAGTGCCAAGAAGTCAATTAACTTAAAAAATTGCTAACTCTGCCAATAACCAGTAATATGAAAGCAACCCTTTTGCATTGGGTGTGAATAAATTAAATGAACACACACCTTCTGCTAAATCCAGCCCTGAGAGAAAGTTGTTTCTCTGTGGTAAGGCTCTTTGTAATGAGAAATTGAAACAGCAAAAGGCATCTGAGTAATCATGTGAAGTTTTCCATGTGGCTTTCAGTTTAGAAGACACTTTCGTTTTATCCAAAGGCACAGAAATCTACAGAGACCTATCTGACCCCAGTGTTTCAGGGAACAGTGATGGCGTCTCCACACATAAACCCTTCTTCTGATGAGATGAGAATTCTACAAAATTGGACAGGTAAAATAAAAATGATGATCAAGATACACGTATTGTTGCCAAATTCTCATACAGGTATAAGATTGTAATACAGTCATGCATCACTTACCATCGGGCACACATTCCGAGAAATTCATTAGGTGCTTTTGTTGTTGTATGACCATCATAGAGTGTACATACACAAACCTAGATGGTATAGCCTACTATACACCTCCACTATATAGTATAACCTATCTCTACTAAGCTACAAACCCTAGCATGTGGCTTTACTGGATACTGCAGGCAGTTGTAACACAATGGTAAGTATTTGTGTATCTAAACATAGAGAAGTTACAGCAAAAATATGGTATTATTATTTGATGGGACTATCGTTGTATATGTGAACCATTGTTGACTAAAATGCCACTATGCATCATATGACTGTGTGGATATTGCAAATACAGAGATTGAAAAATTCTGTGCCATTTCTATATTAATTCTGATGCTGGGTACCACCAGACCACGTGGGAGACAGAGAGAGGTAATTACATTTTTGGAGTGTTTTGAGTCTCTCTTTGTGATCTAGAATAGTGGTCAACAGCTGCAGACCATATATTTTCTGTCTCCTGTTTATATAAAAAAGCAGTTTTATTGGGACATAATCATACCATCCTCTATGTCTTATCCTTTGCCACAGAAATGATGATTTGCAAAACCTAAAATATTTTCTAACTGGCCCTTTACAGAAAACATTTAATGACATCTGAGCTAAACTGTGGTCATGTTTTTATGAATTTCTGTATATCCCACCTTTTGAAATACATCCTTTAATAATTCTCTCAGAAGCTGTTTACAGAAGGGAAATCAGTTCTTTTTTGTATCCATGGCAATACCTTAATTTCAGTGTTAAATTTGTTTGGCATTTTATATAAGATAATATCTCCTTGTCTTCTAGTACTTGGCATTGCTGATGAAAAAAGTCTGCTGTGATTCTAATTACTGTGTAAAATTTGTCTTTCCTTCCTACTCACACATAAAATTTCACTTTTCTTGATATCTGCTAGTTTCAGGATAATGTTTTGGTGTGGATTTATTGTCTATTCTGATCCATGAACATGCATTTCAATCTTTAGTTTACAGGCTTTGTTTAAAAAAATTGCAGCCATTATTTTTTGAAATACTAATCTTTTATTTCCTTTAGTCCTCTTCCTTGATTATATGTGTCTGTTGCATTATGGTACTGTTATTCCATTAATATCTTTTCTGGTCCTTAACTTCTCTTTTATATTTGACTTTATCTCAGTATCTCACTAAAAGGTACCTCACAACCATTTTTTGATTATTTGGATTCTCTCAACTCTGTACAGATTAAAGTTTAGCTAGAATATTTTTATTACAAGTCTGTATTTTTCATTTCTACAACTTATTAATTTATTTTCATGTATATTTTTCTTCCTTTTTGCTTTTGGTTTTTATAAGTTTGATTTCTATTATTAAACCTCTGACTTTAACAATGAAATATTTCTAATTAATTTTTAGATTGTTCTTTACTTTTATTTTGTATGAATGAATTATTTCCTTATTAATTAATTCAGCAGCAACCTTCCTTGGCTTGACTTATAAGCTGTGCAAGATTGGTTTGTAGGCTCATCTTAAGCAATTTTAGTGGTGTTGTTGCTTTTGTTATTACTGTCACGGTTTTTCTTCTCTTCTACATACCCATTTTTCTTTCGGTACTACCCTGACCTATGATGTCTGTGCCATGCAGAAGTAGGTCTAACACGGGCACCTTGAAGCTCCTATCTCTTGGTGAACTCAGGGATATTTATCTTCCCATTGGATAGGTAATAATATGTAATTACTAATAATAATGACCATAAGGCTTATTACCTTTTTTCCTATTTCTGTAAGTACTGAAGTACATAAAAGCCATATCGCAGGCAATTAACAATCACATCTTTCCTTCCAAATGTTTTGAGAACATGGTTTTATGCCATGTTCCCAGCTCCACCCGCTTCCTGGCTTCAAATCCACTTAAACACTGCCACCCCATAGCAGATAAACTTTTCCCATTTCCAGATTCAGAGCTCTGTTTTGTTTGATGCTTTGTGTTTTCCTTCCATTTCTAATCTAGAGAAATAACTATTTTTTGAGCATTGATACGTATTTTTATTTCCCTTATTAACAATCTATTACTGCTATATTTTTGTTGCAAAAAAATTAGAGGAATTCGAAGCATACACTTTATTTCACTATGTCATTTTGAGAAGACAGAAGAGTGAACACTGAAATTAGAGAATTAGACTAGTGAAAGTACAGAGTCTAGAGTAGAAGACACATGAAGTACAGTAGTTTCTTTTAGCTAAGGCGCTTTTATGATCAGTTAATGATATATCTTTATTTGATTTATAAATGGCAGGATAGATTAAGGTTAATAAACTACTCATTTCATAAAGGATATGTGATTGTTTTAAACTCATCATCTCTCTTAGGAATGTCCACACATATTACTAAGTGACGGTAGTTGCAATGGTCGGTTCTAATGACATTTGTTTATTCTAGTCTAGTGCCCTAATTAGATCAACCTTGCAATCAAACATACCATGTGACTGGATAGAATTATTTAACCTTTCAAGGCTTCAGTTTTCTTATCCATTAAATGAAGATGTTTATAGCATAGGATTTAACTGAGTAATTCCATCCGTTAATAGGATCATATCCCTATGGAAATCATCTAAGCAAAACAGTCTCATATAATTTATAAAGAAAATATTAGAAATAATCTAAATATCCAGCTGGGCGCGGTGGCTCAAGCCTGTAATCCCAGCACTTTGGGAGGCCGAGATGGGCGGATCACGAGGTCAGGAGATCGAGATCATCCTGGCGAACATGGTGAAACCCCGTCTCTAATAAAAAATACAAAAAACTAGCTGGGCGAGATGGCGGGCACCTGTAGTCCCAGCTACTCGGGAGGCTGAGACAGGAGAATGGCGGGAACCCGGAAGGCGGAGCTTGCAGTGAGCTGAGATCCGGCCACTGTACTCCAGCCTGGGCAACAGAGCAAGACTCCATCTCAATAAAAAAAAAAAAAAAAAAGAAATAATCTAAATATCCATAATTAAGAATCAATTTTGCTATAAAATATCACACTATAATATTTAGTAATCAATCTGATAAATTCATGGATATTGACTAAGTAAAGAAGTTGGTAAACTTATATAAGTAAACACTAATAATAACTTATAATGAACAAAGGCATGAAAAGGTGTTTAATTTCATTAGTTTTTAGGGACATCAAATTTAAACCACAATATGATATCTACCAGAAAGACTAAACTAGGAAACACAAATACCACCAAGTGTTGGTGAGACTCTGGAATTCTCAGACATGCTAAAGGAAGTGTAAATTGCATAACCTTTTTGAAAAAACGTTTGCCAGTGTCTCCTGAAGCTGAATATATTTAGCCTTAATGACACAAAATTTCCACTCCTTGGCTTATGACCAAAAGAAATACCTGTACCTATTTACCAAAAGATACGTACTAAAATCTTTATAGATGTACTATGTCTAATAGCTCAATACTGCAAGATATCTAAATGCCCAAACACAGTAGACTAGATAAAGAAATCATGGCATATATCACACAGAGGAATATTATACAGGAATGAGAATAAACAATCTGTAACTAGTCATAATAACAGGAGTAAACCTCACAAGTAAAATGGAGGAAGGCAGACAGATCCCCCCCCCCAAAAAAAGGCATCTGCCATAGAATTCCATTTATATCAAGTACAAAAATCAACCACTGGGGTTAAAAGTCACAATAGCAGTTATTCTTGTTGGGGGATTAGTGACTAGAAAGAGCACAAAAGAGGTTTTCCAGGATGCTACCAATGTTTCTTGTTCTAGTCACTGATTACACAGATGTATATAGTTTCAGAAAATTTAGATTGTATATTTATGTTATATGTTATAAAATATGTTAGATGACAATGAAAATTGTATATATATGATAGAGCTTTACAAGCTTAATTGTTTTTCAAACTCAACTCCTAAATTCCTCAGGATCCATGAAGATACTTCAAGGCTAGTTCTTGCTTCTGATTATAGGTTTGGTTTGCTTTTGTTCTCTCGGGAGTACACTGTTTTCCTACACTCATAGCTATAGAATAAAAATAATTTTGTTTCTAAAAGAGTAATCAATTATGTAACTAGAAAAATTATTTTTACCTTCCTGAATCAATAGAATAGACTTGCAAAGAGATTATAAAAGTTACATCCACAGAAAACTTTAAAAATTGAATAGAATTTAACATTCATGTCACATTCTCCTCCTTACATCTTTCCAGCCCTTAATTTTGAGCCTGGTCATAGCATCCTTCCACAGGTTTTAACTTGCCTTATAAAACTGGGTCCAGGTAAGAGAAGTAGGAGCCTCATGATATTACTCATCAGCCCAATGTCACCAATTCATGAACTAGAGTATACTGACAGCTGGGACCCTGCCTCACTTGCAAGTACCCTGCTTGGATTCCTAGCCTTCCAACTTCAAAAGTTACCACTCTTCCATAGCAAATAAATATCTGCATGCTAGAATTTCTGCCAGTTATCTGCTCCAGCAGACAGTTTTCCATTATAATTAAAATTGCTAAGAGCACTGTTGCATTAATCATTTCTTTTCTCTGACGTATCCTTTGGTTTTGCACATCCAGATAGTCTCAAAGTCAGACGTTCCAACTGAATCATTGAATTTGGCCTACAAACTCACAGATTGCATCCAATTTTGTCTGATATTCTGAAGCATTCTATTACTATGCCTGCTTTTCCTAAAAGCCTTGTGTGATGGTTAATATTGAGTGTCAATTTGATTGGGTTGAAGGATGCAAAGTATTGATCCTGGGTGTGTCTGTGAGGGTTTTGCCAAAGGAGATTAACATTTGAGTCAGTGGACTGGGAAAGGCAGACCCACCCTCAATCTGGGTGGGCACAACCTAATAAGCTGCCAGTGTAGCCAGAATAAAAGTAGGCAGAAGAACGTTTAAAGATTAGACTGGTTTAGTCTTCTGGCCTACATCTTTCTCCTGTGCTGGATGCTTCCTGCCCTTGAACGTCGGACTCCAAGTTCTTCAGCTTTGGAACTTAGACTGGTTTCCTTGCACCTCAGCTTGCAGAAGGCCTATTGTAGGACCTCAACTTGTGATCATGTGAGTCAAAACTCCTTAATAAACTCCCCTTTATATACACATCTATCCTATTAGTGCTGTCCCTCTAGAGAACCCGGACTAATACACCTAGCTTAAAAGCAAATAAACAAGCCATCAAAGAAATATCTGCAAGAACTGCTAACCAGTTTCCTTAAGGCCAGAATGTGCTACTATCTGAACTCAAGTGTGCACCCTCAATGATGTACCCTAAGCCTGTGGAGTCCTTATGACCTTTGTCAAGAAGGTCAAGAAGAAGACTTTAAATGCCATTTATAAATTCATAAACCAGAGATCCAAAAAGAAACATTAATGTTCAAGCAATCTCAGCCTTTATCAGCCAGAAAGATTCTGTTAGCTAAATCTGCCTGCTCCTCAAATCTTTAAGATTCCAAACCAAAAATCAACTGATTAAATGTGACTTCAGGTTCTTCTTCAAATGAGAGTTTAGGTTGTCTGTTAGGCACACATTTAGATTCTAATTGGCCCTCAGCATATACAAACACTAGCCATGTATTTATCATCAAACCCATCAACTTCATAACATTAGAAGTGTGACAGATTTTCAGTCCTGGTCTGATCTGAGCCCTAGTTTATATGAAATTCCTGTTTTGAAAGGTCTTGTTCGTGGTAAGAAGTCATGCTCCCATGTTCCATTTCTATAATCACTGCAGACATAAGAAATTGATTATGACACTCTTACAATGTTGCAGTTTCACAATACATCCTCATAGAACCATTCAAGTAGCTACCACTAATCAGTAAGAGTTTTTATGAGAGATAAAATATGCTGAACCTCAAGCTTACACCCTGCACAAGTTTCAGTTTAATGCATTATAGCCTACTTTAACTCAAAAACATAGTGGAAATTTTGGCTTATAAAGAAATTAATTAAAATACACACATACAATCCCTGTTTTCTAATTTTTCATGTTTCTAACTCCTAGCATTGCCATAGCTCATACCACATATGTATTTATTGAGTTCTGTTTAACTACTTCACTGAGCCCTTCCTTAGTTTATGATTTACTTCTTGCCTCTTTGGCATCCTATCACATGTGATAGGGCTATGCAAGGTGTTAGTATTCTGGAGACAGGAGATCAATTCTGCTTGGTCAACTCACTTCTGAGGACATTTGGCTACACCAGCAACTGGTAATATATTATGTGATTCATTCTGTCTGGTACTTTCTTTTATCTTATACTACCTAAAACTTTTTATAATTTTCTATTACACTGTTATTTCTATCCACTGATTCCTGCTTATGCAAGTGTTTAAAAAATTATTTTTTATAGACAGAAATATAAGAAACAATATTCACACAAGTCCACACCTCCTCCTATTTTTCAAATTAATAAACAATTATATCCTCTTGTGTTCATTCTTCTTTCACAAGGCCACTTAGTGAAATTCCATTTTAACATTATTTTTCAACCATGTAATTATTAATACTATTTTACTAGCCATAAATATTTTATTTGAACTAATTTCCTTCTCAACAAAATTCCTTTTTTGTTACTGATTTAGGTATTCAGTAAGCAATTCCTGAGCTAAGTAACTGCTTGAGGGTAATTCCAAATCTTATCCTAGAAAAAATATTTCTCTTGGATTAAAAAAAAAAAGTAACAAAAACTAGACACCAGCAAGAAGCTTATTCTTTGAATATATCAGTTTTTAACTGTGACAAGGACTCAAACTACTCCTTTAAGATTTGTACTGTCCAAATAGAAGCCAGTAGAGTTGACAATGCAGGAGTAGTACATGACAGTAGGAGCACAGCATTGTACATTTTCTTCTCATTACCTAACAGGCTCTGATAAGTCAGAGGAAATGAAGATCTATGAAAATTGACAGTGACCACAAGCACAACTCAAACATTTTGGTGTCCAGGAACTATCTCTCTAACAGGGTAGAATGGGCTCTAGAGAAGTCTCAGGCTTCTGCTGCCTAAAAACTAATGCTTTGAAATGCAAATTCAAACTTAACTCCCAACACAGAGAGGTCAGTCAAAAGACACTGTTGATAGCCTTTAGGTGGCTAAACTAATCTCATGCCAAGACAGAAACATAAACTTTGAAGTAATTTGCAAAGTAAAATGTGAAATATAACTTTGAAGGACCCAGAATGATGACCTTTATTAATTTGCCATATGGACTCAAACTTCTGCAACACCATTCTCTATAGCAAGCCTTGCCTTGGCAGGCCCAGAATAATTTTCAGTGCAAAGTCACTGATAAAGTTAATATTTCCTACAGTTTGAGGCATCATAGATAGGCTTTCCAATTATTTTTATTTTCAATTAGATTGGTGAATTTCTCAGTGGCTCACCTAAGTCTAATCATATAACTATGTTTCATTTAACTGAAAATGACTAGCTAAAAATGTCTGGATATTTTTTAAAAAGTAAACTTCAGGTGATGAGAGTTTTCTCAGATTCATTTTCTCAATATTCCAAACTAAACTTCCAATGTCATTATTCAATGGATCACAGACCTTGGATCAGACTAGACAAAATACTGGGGTAGAGTAATTATAATGCAAAGAAGAGCAGAGTGTGACTTATGGAGTATAGCTTAGAGGTTAGAAATTTTAGCATTCAATTTCCAGTTCTAATAACAAATTAATTTTAGCATTGCTAAGGCTCAGTGTCTTAAATATAAATAATAATGGTACTTAAACCTTTGTTGGATATGGTTGATGAACGCTTGGTCTCCATTGCAACATTCTTCTTTTGGGTCTTCCTCTAGAGAAATGAAAACAGTATTTCCCATACTCTCTTAGAGCTAGAATTCTGCTTTCAAGATATGTTGCACCAACTATTTGTATCTCTGCAAGTTTGAAAGTGTAAATGAGGCACAGGCTACCTTCTTGCTGCCTTTTGGCTATGGAAAACAAAAGCATAAAGATGTGTTTTTCTCTCCAGTCATATTCCAGTATTCAGGCCCAGTTTATGATGGTCTACAGTCCACTGTGGAAGGACCGCAGCCAGACTATGCATTCCAGTCTCCAGACATCAGCTTCATGTGAGTCGATAGTGCAGTTGCTCCATCAGTGGCTTGCTGATGCTGGTTTCCCGACCTGTTGATTAGGTTATAACTATGCCACCTCAGAGTCCTTTAACCTGTACATTTAATAGTGGTCTTTGATTTGGGCAGAAGTAGTAGCAACCCTAGTGGGGCAGTTATGTCGTGTTTGGGAGATCATTCCTGTAAGCGCACCCTAATGTCCATTCATCAAGCCTGTCGACTGAATTCCTACTCCCTAATTAGGGAATTTCTAATTCCCTATGTTAAATCTCCCTTTTATTATTGAGGTAAAATTTATACACAGTGAAACACAGATCTTAAGTATAAAATTTGATGAGTTTTGATAAAATTATTAATGACTGACTATACCTCCATCAAGTATAAAACATTCTTGTCACCACATCACCACAGAAATTTCCTTCATGGCCCTTTCCAATCCATTTCTACATTCTGCAGGCCACCTCTTCTGAGGTCTACAACCACAAACCAGTTTTGCCTCTCTAGGAAATCATATAAACAGGTTCAGGCAGTATGTGCTTTTTTGCTTCCGGATTTTTTTGAGCAAAATAATTTTGACATGGATCCATGTTGCTGTGTGTATAGTTCATTCATTTTTTTATTGCTATATTAATGGAATATAGTATTCCATTGATGAACTTTTTTTTCAGTTTGGGAATATTACTAATAAAACTGTTATAAACATTCTTGGTAAGAATTTTTTGTGTGGACATGTTTCCTCCCTTAAGTAAATACCTAGGAGTAGGATTTCTATGTCAAAGGTGATGTTTATGTTTTACTATAAGGAGCCACCAAATAGTTTTCTAAACTGATTTTAGCAGTTTACACTTCTACCAGCAATGTACGAATGTTCCATTTGCTCCACATTCTTATCAATCTATTTAAATTTTGCTATTCTAATGAACATAAAGTGGTATCTACTCCTGGTTTTAATTTTCATTTACCTGATGACTAATGATATTGAGCATCTTTCATGTGCTTTCTCGTCATTCTTGTGTCTTTTTTGTGAACTGCCAAGTCTTCTGCCCTTTTGTTTTATTGGGTTGTTTGTCCATATTGAGGTATAATCAACATGCAAAAATGCACCAGTGTTATATATTTTTTGATGACTTCTGGCCTATACCTCTGCCTGTGTAAACTAATTCACTTAAAATATAGAGTATTTTCATCTTTACAGACATTTTCCTTCTTCTCCTTTCACTAAATCCACACTCCCTCAAAAGCAAAAACTTTCTGATTTCTAACACAATTAATTTCAAGATTTGCTGGTCTTGGACTTTATATAAATGGTATTTTAAATACTATTTTGTATGTGGCTTCTTTCATATGATTAATCCATGTTGAAATTCATCAGTGTTGCTCCCTATCAGTAGGCTGTTCTTTTTTTTTTTTTTTTTTCATTTATTCCTGACAAGTGTTACTTTAACACAATAAGTCTATCCATTCTTTTCTAAATGGACTTTGAGTTGTTTCAAGCAGTGAGCTATTATAAATAAAGCTTCCATAAGCTTTCTTGTGCAGTTCTTTTGTAGACATGTTTTCATTTCTCTTGGGTCAATACCAAGGAGTAAAATTGCAGGGTCATTGGGTAGATTATATTTAATGTTATAAGAAATGGCCAAACAATTTTCCAAACTAATTGAGCCATTTTGCACTCTCACCACCAATGTAGGAGAGCTCCATTTCTCCAAATTGATGAAAATATTTAGCATTGTCAGTCTTTTCAATTTTACCTACTCTTGTGGAACAGTATATCAATGCAGTTTTGAGTTTTCATTTGCTTATTGACACTCTTATGTATTTTTATAACATGGCTGTTTAGATTGTCAATTTTTAACTTGGGTTGTTAATCTTTTTCTTGTTGATTTTAGTAGGTCTCCATATACTATCGTAAAGTCTTTCTTAAATATATGTGTTATAAATGTATTTTTCCTAGACTATAGCTTTCAATTAGAGTTTTGTTTTAATCAGAAATTATCATGTTTACAAAAGACCATTTTATCAGTGTTTTCCTTTTATGATAAGTTTATGTTCTGACCAAGGAAACATTTCCTACCCCAAAGTCTTGAAGATATTCTCTATGTTTTTTTTTTCTTTTAAATACTTTATTGTTGTAGGCTTTATTTCATGTCTATGATTAATCTCAAATTGATTTTTGTGGACAGAATAAGATTGGTTTTAAGATCTAATTTTTTCATACATTCAACCAGCTGTTTCAGCACCAGTTATTTGTTAAAGCTTCCCAACGAATGGCCTTGGTGGCTCATTAAAAAACCAATTGCTCACTTGTGTAGGGGTCAATTTATGTACTCTATTTCATTTGACTGGTGTATTTGTGTCTCCACTGCACCAATATCATGGTCTTATGATTACTATAGCTTTGTAGTAAATGTTGAAATCAGGCAGTGAAGGTCCTCCAAGTGTATTCTTTGTCAACATTGTTGTGGCTGTTCTAGATTATATATTTTTTTACATTTTAGAAATAGCTTAACTATTATTTTCAAAAGAGCCCACTTGAATTTGATGTGGATTACGTTGCATCTCTTAATAATTTAGAGTGGTTTTTTATTCCTTCTTGCACATTCATCTTATGCTTCCATCTGGCACCCTTTCCCTTCATCCTGAGTATCTTCTTTTAGCATTCATTGTAGTGTAAGCCTGCTCTCGCAAGTCTTGACACTCTTAAATATTTTTATTCACCATCATATTGAAGGATATTTATCTAGGAAAAGAATTCAGGTTGGTATGATTTTTTTTCTTTCAGCAATTTAAAAAATTTGTCCTATTTCTTTCTGGTCTCTGTTGTTTCTGCTGAGTGAGCAGTAGTTAAATTCATGTTACCTTGTGTATAATATGTCTTTTTCTATCTGGGTTTATATCTGCTCTGCATCATTGACTATAATATGCCAATGTGGGATTTTTATTTATGTATTCTGTTTTTAAAATTTTACTTACCTCTTTGGAAATACAGGTTGAAGTCTTTCATCAATTTTGGAAAGTTCTCATCTAGTGGTTTTTCAAATATTTCCCTTGATCCATCAATTTTGTCTCTTCTCTCTTCTTCCCTTTTGGGACTTTTTACACCAGAGGTTATCAACCAGGTGCAATTTTTTTCCCCAGGAGACATTCAACAATGTCTAGACACGTATTTAGTTGTCAAGACTAGAAGGTGGATTGCTACTAGCATCAAGTGGGTAGAGGTTGGGATTGCTACCAACCATTTAACAATACACAGGATATCCCCAACAACAAATAATTATCTGACCCAAAATGTCAATAGTGCCGAGGTTTAGAAACCCTGTGTTTGACCATGTGATATTGTTGCATAGGTCTCAGATATTTTGTTTTGTTTTCATTTAACTTTGTCTTCTGTATTTCAGTTTTGATACTTTTGATTGAATTGTCTTCAACTTTATTAATCTCTTTCTCTGCAATATACAGTCTGTTATTAAGCCCATGAGAAAGTCTTTATTTTTGATATTATATTTTTCATTTCCAGTATTTTACTTGTATTTTACTAGCATCTACATCTGTGCTAAAATTCACCATTTCTTTCTCACTTGGCTACCATTTTCACTACAAACTTTGCCATTTTATCATAATTGTTTAATGTATCTTTCTTACAATTCTAACATATGGGCTATATCTAGGTCTGTTCTATTGACTGTTTTATGTCTTGACCATAGGTCACATTTTCTTGCTTCTTCATATGTCTGTATTAATATTATTATTTATATCATAGAGATTTTGTGTAACACAATAGAGAGTGATGTCATTAATATCTGTCTTCAGGAATTAGCATGCCTCTTCTTCTCCTAGGTTGCCGGACTGTGGGCTGAGTCAATCAAATCTATAGTCAGTTTTGGCACATGGCAAATTTAGTTTGATTGAGTTCACTTCTGGTTTTAACCATTTTGAGGGTAACATGAATCTATTCCTGGTATTAAGGCCTGTGATGCGAAGATTGTAAGGATTCCGGATTTGCCCATACTTCTCAAATAGAGTGACCCCTTGGTACACACAAGGGATTGGTTCCAGGACCTCTGTGTAAACCAAAATTTGTACATACTCAAGCCTACAGGCAGCCCTGCAGAACTGACACGTATGAAAAGTCAGCATTCCATATATGCAGGTTTCACATCCCAGAACATCCTATAATATACACCCCAACAACATTTGGTTGAAAAAAACCTGCATGTAATTAGACCCATACAGTTCAAACCTGCATTGTTTAAGGGTCACCTGTAAGTTGCTAGCTTTCAGAACAGAACTTTCAGTACTTCCCCTACTTCAGAGCCTGGCTTTCAGATTTTTAGATTGATGAAAGTATTCTTTGCTTTCTGGTAACACCTCCTCCTTTCTGGATTTGAGGGTTTTCTTTTAGCCTTGCTGCCCAGTGCGATAATGAATAGAGGTAGTGACTGTGTGTTTACTCACTTGCTCATTCTCGATCCTGGAGAAAAGGTGTTCACTATGTCATTAGCATGATATTAACTGCAGTTTTCCTGCAGATATGCTTTATCAGAGTGAGAAACTCTTCTTCTACTCCGAAGTGGCTTGGATATTTTATCACAATGAGTACTGTCTTTTGTCAAGTGGATTGTCTGAAATTTTAAAAGATGATTGCTTTTCTGCTTTACTGTATTTAAGAACATTATATTGACTTTTTGGATTTTAATATTTTGAGTTTATATAGAGCAAAAGTCACTTTTTATTGTAAATTTCCATGAAATTTTACATCTGTATGGATTCTCTTTACCAGAACTAGAGAGAAGACACAGAAAAAAATTCTACAGCTCAAATAATTATCTCATTTATTGCATTTTATTCTGAACATCCTCCCAGCCTAACTTCTGACAGTGATTAATCTGTTCTGTCTTCCCATATATCACCTTTTCTAAAATGTCAAATAAATGGAATTATACAATAGTAACATTTTAATACTGGGTTTTTTAATCTAGCCTAATGCATTTGTGATTTGTCCATGCTGTTGTAAACAGCAATGGTTTGTTCCATTCTATTACTTAGTAGTATTCCATTAGATTGATTTGTTAATAACAAACTAATCTTAAACCCTTAAATTAAAACCTAGCTAGTCATAGTATAATTTTACTATATTTTGTTATATATTTCTAAATTGAGTTGCCATGTTTAGTTAACAAATGGTGTGGCTGTGTTTATGAGGCATATTGTTCTATACATTTCTTTTATGCAATGGCATCATTATCAGGTTTGGATATCACTGACATTCTGGATGTATAAAACAATTGAGGAAGATACCTGTCCTCCTTTATTTTCTGAAGGAATTTGTGCAATACTGTTATTGCTTCAGTTGCATTCAATATTGGAATATTTGTATTACATTCATTAAATATTTGTTAAAATATGCCAATGACCCAGAATTATTTGTATGAAAACTTTAAAGTATAAAATTAATTATTGTAATTGACATATGGTGGCTAAAATTTTTGTACTTCTTGATTAGTTTTAGTATGCGTGATTGTTAAAGATTTGTTCATTTCACACAAGGTGTCAAATTTATAGTTGTTTATAATATTTCTATCTTTAAAATATATGTACACTCTGTAGATATCCCTATTTCATTACTAATATTGGTAATTTGTATTTTATTTTAGTCTTATTAAAGATGACCAATTGTGTTAACCTTTTCAAATAAACAATTTTGACTCTTTTCTAATATTTGTTCAGTTCTTATTTACTTTCTCTTTTGTTACTTTTTATTTTTCTTATTTTGTCTACTTAGTTTGATTTTAAATTTTTCTTTTTTAATATAAGAAAAAAGGTTTATAGATTGCATTTTTGCTATTACTCAGTTCTCACTGTTTTCTGTTTTCTTTTTTAATCATTGATTGTTTAGAATTGTGTCATTTTTTCCCTCAAATAGTATGGGAGTTATACATATCTTATTTTTACTGATTTATAATTTAATTAGATTATAGCAAGGGAACATACCCTGAATGATTTTAATCTTTTTTAAAATACTGTGATATATTTAATGGCAAATTAAATGGCTCTTAAATGGCATTGACCTGTTTGGTGAGCATTTCTTCTTCAGTTGTTGGCTATGATTTCTCTAAATATTAAGTAAGCCAAGTTGGCTGATATCACTGGTCATACCTTTTATATACTTACTAATCTTTTTGCCTATTTGTTTCATCAATTACTGAGACAGAAGTGTTAAAAATCTTCAGTTATTATGATCATTCTATTTCTCCCATTGGTTCTGCCACTTTTTGCTTCATGTATTTTGAAGTCCTGTTATTAAGTACATTTGCATTGTCTTCTTCATAAAATGATCCTTCTATCACAATGCAATATTTTTTATCCCTAACAATATTCATTGTTTGGAAGTCTATTCCATCTGACATGAATATACATGCATTAGCTTTATGTTTATTCTTAACATGGCATATAATATCCTACTACTTTCAATCGATTTTGTCTTTATATTTAATGTGCATCTACTGTAGACAGCACAAAGCTTGATCTTGCTTTTATTACTTATTCTGACAACCTCTGACTTCTAATTGCAGTGTTATTTTATTTAAATGGAAAATAAACATAGATGTGGTTGAACTGTTCCTAATATTTTGCTGTTTGTCTTCTATTTATGCCATGTTTTTAGTTCTCTTTTCTTACTTTCCTTCCCTCTTTAGTGTTATTCAGTTAGTATTTCATTTATTTCTTCTGTTTAAGCTTTAGATGTGTGGATATTAATATTTACTGAGAAAAGGAAAACAGGAATATGGAATGGGAAAGTGTGAAGATGAACCCTGTGTTGTTGAATTCCAGAAAGAGGTATCAGTATGAACTAATGACTGCTAAGAAATACACTTCCAAACTATTTCATTGAAAGGCTTAGAAGAAGTATCATCTAACTAATTAGTATATATAATACAATGCCTAGATTTTGGTTTTTAAATATCACTTCCAACTGAAAGATAATCGATTTGGCACTGGGAAAATAAAAAGTAAGCATGATACAGTTTGTTGTATCAGAAAGCAAAGATGTGTTCAGATACAAAGGGGGCACATTGAAAAGATGCAGGAGATTACCTCAAAAGACTTTCACTCCACTGGGACCTGTTGTGGGGTGGGAGGATGGGGGAGGGATAGCATTAGGAGATATACTTAATGTAAATAACAAGTTAATGGGTGCAGCACAGCAACATGGCACATATATACATATGTAACAAACCTGCACATTGTGCACATGTACCCTAGAACTTAAAGTATAATAATATATATATATATAAAAAAGACTTTCGCTCTTGAAATTTAGAGCAAATAAAACATCAAAAAAATACTGATAATGGCATATAACACAATGACTAAGAAAATTAGGAGAATAAATATGGCCAGAGAGATGGTTTTAGGAAAGGGGGAGAGGCTGTGAGAGAGTGAGAGATCTTCCTTATAGAACAAAAGAAATTTTTTAAAAAATCATTATTTTGCAATATAATAATTCTGTAAATTTTATTCAAAAGTGCCAAAATTAGATCTAAAGGAATATGATACATTAATATTTGATGATTCCCCTGACTCTATCTAATTAATAGAACGATTAGAGAGGAAAACAGTAAAAATACAGTATAAAAGATCTAAACAACACCATGAACCAACTTGACTAACTGCAAATTATAGAACACAGCAAAAACTGAACAATATACATCAATTTTAAGTGCACATGGAATATTCACAGACTATACGCTCAGCCAGAAAGTTTTTATAATTATCAAATAATGCTATTAAATTAGATCAGTAGCAATAAGATATCCAGGAAGATCTCAAAATGTCCATACCAAACACTTCTAAATCAAAGAACAAATTACAGCAGAAATTAGAAAATATTTTGAACTAAATAATAAAAATACTATATATCTAAATGTATGTAGTGCAGGAAAAGTGATGCAGGGAATTGCATAACTTTAAATGTTTATATTAAAAAAGAAAGGTGTAATATATAGAACTAAGCTTCTGCATTAAGAAGCTAGAAAAAAAAAAACGGAACGAATTAATCCTAAAAATTGCAGAAGAAATAATAAAGATAAAAACAAAAATGAAATACAAATAGATATAAAATATTTCCATGAAATGACATCAGGAAAATTACTATAGAAAAAAATACTAAAAATTGGTTATTTGAGAGAAAAATAAAATGTATTAACCTCTAGCAAGACTGATCAATTAAAAAAAGCAAACACACAATTACAAATATTAGGAATAGAAAGTGAGCTATCTACAATGATCTAATAGATATCAAAAGGAAAATCTGGGAATATTATAAACTTGCTCCGATAGTATAGTTGCAATGGCTAGATTTCTTGGAGAAAAAAAATAACTGATTAAAACTGACACAGGAAGAATAAAACAAAATTAAAATGTCACTATCCTGGTTAAAGAAATTTATTTTACAGTTAAAATTCTTCCCAGGAAGCAATTCAAAGTCTACAAAATTTCACTAGTGAATTCTATCAGAGATTTAAGGAAGAAATAATACCAATTGTAGATGTACTCTGGGAGGAAAAAATAAGAAAGGAACATTTCCCATCCAATTTTATAAGGCAACATAACCGTGATATGAAAACTGGTCAAACACATTACAAAAAAAAAGAAAATCATTGAAAAAGAGAAGCTAGAATTTTCATCAAAATAACTTCACTTGAATACAAGGATATATAATAAAAGTAATACATCATGATCAAGTTGATTGACCCCAGAAATGCAACATTACTTTAATATTTGAAAATTAAACAACATAATTACACATATTAACAAAGAAGAAAATCATATGATCATTTCAATTAATGTCAAAACAATTATAGAATTCAACACCCTTTTATGCTAAAAACTCTTAGCAAACTATAGAGAATTAAAACATCCTTAATCTGATATCTAAGTAAAAATAACAACAACAATTAATACCTAACATCATACTAAATTGGAAAATGTTCTATACTTTCCTTGTAAGAATAGGAACAAGACAAGAGTGTCCACTCGCATCATTGCTATTCAGCATATTTTGGACACCCTTCCCAGTGCAATATTTGAAAAAGCATGGTATAACTCTCTATATCGAAGACCAGATATTCCCTTTTACATCATGTTTTCTTAAAGGCAATATCATTTAGGCATAACTTACATAATATTTTTTGTAGAAAATAATAAATTTACACAACTACTAGAATTAATAAATTATAAGCCTGCAGTATTCAAATTATGTGCTAGGCAGTCTTTATCATGGCCACCACCTACCCCACACCCTGGCACTCAGGCCTTTGTGTAATCTCTTCCCTTTGAGTGTGGCTATTAGTGAATTATTTCTAAAATAAAATAACCATGTATTAAATTCCTAATACTGGTGGTAATAAATTACCACAAATTTACTAGTTTTAAACAACACAAATTTATTTTCATACAGCTCTGGAATTTAAAAGTCCAAAATGCATTTCAGTGTGCAAAAATCAAGGTGTTAGCAGGGCTGCATTCCTTCTGGAGGCTCTAGGGAGAATCACTTTCCTTGCCTTTGCCAGCTTCTAGAGGATGTCTGCATTCCTTGACTTGTGATCCTTTCCTGCATCTTCAAAGTCAGCAGTGTATCAAATTTCTCTCTGACTCTTCTGTTGGGGCACCTCTCCATCTCTGATTACTTGGGAACACCCAGATTATCCTCTTAAGGTTCTTAACTTAATCACAACTACAAAATCCCCTTTGCCACGTAAGATAACATATTTACAGGTTCCAGGGATTGGGATGTGGATTTCCTTTGGCATGGGAACAAGGTTTGTGTTATTGTGGCTACCACAATTGGCTAAAATAATGACTTTTTATTTTTGAGATTAGGTTACAAAGAAACTCTGGCTTTCACCAGGGTTCCCTCTCACATTGCATCACTTGCTTACTCTAAGGGAAGCCCTCTTGTCTACTGTGAGCTATCCTGTGGAGAGGCCATGGCAAGGACTTGATACCAGCAACCAATACCCAGCAAGGGCCTGTGGCCAGTCTACAGCCATGTAAGTGGACCTAAAAGTGGACACCCTGGCACCACCATCCAATCATAAGATGACTGTAGCCTTAGCCAACGCCTTGATTGCAGCTGTATGAAAGACCCTGAGTCCAGGTATCTAGTTAGGCTTCTTGTGAATCCCCATACAGAAAAGGTAGAGTAAATGTGTTGTTTTAAGGGGTTAAATTTGAATATAATTTGTTATGCAGCAATAGATAACTAATGCAAAATCAATATGCTGAAGTTTATTTCTGATTCTAGAAGCAAATAATTGGACACATAAATTTTAAAATTCAATTTACTACAATTCCAAAAATATTTAGATTTAAATATTAAAAGTATATGTAAGAACTCTACACCAAGTACTATTTGATATCAAAATAATGATAGTAACAGATTATAATCCAGTGAATAAAATAAAATCCACACTGATGCAGAAAAACATATTAGTTATGTGATGGTGCAGGATATATATTCAGACACTTGTTAAAAACAATAAGGAAGACTTTATTCAAGAAGAGACTACCACAATGGGGTTTTGCAGTAGGGAAGAGAGAGTGGCCTTAATTCCAAAAACAATAAGGAAAAGTAGGAATTTATAGACAAGAAGCCAGGTTGGTAAAGGGTTCAGTGGATGGAAAATTATTAAGAGAGTGGGATAATTCTTTGCTGAAATGACCTAACAGAATTCTGAAGGCAGGCCAAGGTGATCAGATATTGCCTGAGAGAGAGCGGCATTTAAGGAATTTGGTCAGATAGCAAAGGTAATCAGATAGTGAGAGAGAGGGATTCTGGTTAAACTGATATGGCGGAACTTTTGCTAAAAATGGACGATATAAAGATGAACACAGAAGCCCACAAGTCAGGATCTAGTTGAGAAGAACAGAGTTCAGAGAAGCCTGATGAAAGTTTGGTCATGGAGAGAATCTTTGTCAATCACCAAGCAGAAAACATTAATTTTACAGTGGAGAGACCTGTTAAACAATACCCTAAATAAATAATTATGTTTGCATTATCAATATTGGGACTAATAAACACCATGCACACTCTGAAATGGTTTAGGAATACAGGATAGAGAGAGAAAAAATTGAATAACAAAACAGCTGGGGAAAATGTTAACAAGTGGTGAATCTTAATAAAATGTACACAGGAGTTCTTTATAAGGTTCTTGCCATTTTTCTGTGAGTTTTAGATTATGTGCAAATGAAATATTCCTTTAAAACATGGTAAACTTCAAGCCTTTTTCTTTAAATCTCAGGGAAAGCCTCTTAGGGACTTGGTTCGAGTCATGTGCCTAACCTTAGGGGTAGGTAATCTGATCTACACAAGAGGTGCATCTCAGGGACCAAAAGCAGGGAGGAGTGTTGTTCTGGGGCACCTGAAAACCTGCTATTTGTGTATTCTGAATACGATCCTTGAGTCTGTCGCCCTTAGTCCTAACATTCACAGGTAAGCTAAGACTGAGGAATTCGATCTGTTCCCAGTCATTGAAAATTATTCCATTTTTGTCCCAGGTTCCTGCATTTGGTAGGTGAACAAGTCATCATACCTGATTCTGCCTACAGATAAGATCCCTCCCCTTCCCTGACATAACCACAAAGCTTTGACTCCTCCAATGCCAGTCAGAGGAGCTCCTGGCTGCCAAGCTTAGTGTTAGTTGAGAACATAAGTATTTGATATGGTGAGCATGCCTGGAAATACAGCCTTGAACTGTTTGCTTCCTCATAACTACATCTCTCAGGCATGGACCTAAGTAAATACAGAACAGGACATTTTCTACCAAGGTCAAAACATTTCAGTATGATAGTAAAGTCACTAGTAACATGAACAACTATCTTTTTATCTTAAAAAACTTTTTTTTAATCTTAAAAAAAGAAATCAACTCACGCTCAAAAGAATAAAGGAGAAAATGAAAAGAAAAAGCATCTCACCCTCTCCAAAAAGTATTCAATTCTTATTGTAGAAGAACAAAGTACTTTTAACAGACTCAGAGATAAGCAAAAATAAAATGATTCAAAATATTTGTCTAAGTTTATGACTTAATTTATGCTTTCTATTAATGCATTATTTTTATTATACACTTTAATAAATATTTTAGATTTATATAAAATAAAATGTGTTCTTTCTCATATAAAAGTTTCATTGTTATAGATTTAAAACTTCTAAAAATTTACAGATTAGAAAATCAGACATATTTAAAGTTTGAAATAAATATGCTGTTTATAAAGGTAAGCCATGTTTAGAAATAAACATTAAATTTCTTTCACAATCTTTTGCAATTTTTAAAATTTGTGTGTAATCTTAATTTATAAAAAAGCTGAAATACTACTACAAAGGACTGCTGAATTAGCTTTACCAAGACTTGGCAATTGCTTATATTTTACCGCATTTACTTTATCCTCTGCCTCCTCCCTAGAATGTAAGTTCCATGAGGACAAGATCTTTGCTGGGTTTTTTTTGATATTTGTTTTTGTTTTTTTCACTGCTCTATCCCAGCTTTCAGAATAGTGCTTGACACATAATAGACCTTCAATAACACCTATTGAATTAAATAATTATTGTTTCTATAAAAGAAGAGGCTGCCTGACACTAGAGCTATGAGTGAGTATAGGAAATAAACTCAGTCAATATGGTCACGTTTCAGCAAGACCCACTTTAACAAGTCAACAAAGTCCATCAGCATTTTTGAGGATCCTTAACTTCAGCATTAGTTTAGGATTTAAAGTTTCACTTTCCCTTTATATTATGAGTTAGCAAACATAGGTGTATACAGACCAGAGGGGATGGCTCTCTCTGTGAATATTTCCAAAGGGCATCCTTCTGTAACATGGGCAAACAACTCTGATTCCATATATATACACACATATGTATATATACATGTATATATACATATATGTGTATATAAATGACATATTTCACTGTGCTTAACTGTCAGTGAACATCACCTGAGCAGCTTCAATTCTCAAAACTTTAGTACATTTTATTTTTTATTATACTTCAAGTTCTAGGGTACATGTGCACAATGTACAGGTTTTTTGCATATGTACACATGTGCCATATTGGTGTGCTGCACCCATTAACTCATCATTTACATTAGGTATATCTCTTGACGCTATCCCTCCCCCCTCCCCCCACCCCATGACAGGTCCCAGTGTGTGATGTTCCCCGTTCCCCTTCTAACAAGTGTATATTCTACAAACAATCTTAACATACATCTTCCACATCACTCTATAGTTATCTATTGTATTTTATATAAGAGGGAAACCTTTAATGAAATTATGATAAATGCAAGTTCCAGGAGAGTACGAATTTTGTCTGTGTGCATTCATTAATGTGTCTCCAAATCCTAGAACAGTGCCTGGCACATAGTCAATGTGTAATAAATACTTTGAAATAAGCAAAGCAAGAGCTCAGAGTAAATTTTGGAACTAGGATTTGTCAGTTATCTAACACAAGTTAGTAGCATTTTCACTAACTCAGAGAGAGTTTCCATAAACCTTCTGCATGCTGTCCTATTTCCTAGATCCATTTTATTGAAATGATACTAGCTTTTGCACCTCTATCTCACTCAAGATGGAGTTTTATCTATGGAAATTTCACCCCCTTCTAGCTACACTAAGTAAATGTGTGCTTGTTTACAGCTACTAATATGGAGAGAGAGTATTAAAACAAAATAGCACAACCTATTAGTATGACTTTCCTAACTCTGAAAACATCTGGTCTCTGTCAACCAATCTTATTAGTCTGCCGTTCTCTGAGTTGACAGCATCTTCAGTCTTTAATGTCCTCTACACCTACCTAGAGCTGGCAGCCTATTTGGCTGAATTATCTATTTTCTCATTTATTCATTTGTCCACACAGTCTGTATTTTTTTTTCTTTTTTGCAAGTACACTGAGATTGACAGAGTGAGATGTTGTGGCAAAAGCTATGATTACAGTCCATTCCCTTACTGTATGTAGGGAAACAATTAAAAATAATTAAATTTTTTATTTTCATCAACTATATATGGGAACTGAAGAATGCAGTGAGGTTCCACCAGGGGGACTGAAACATCTCAGATGAACAATTGTACAGAAAAGACATCACCAAAGATGTACAATTCATTTTATTAAGTACTGCCCAAAGGTTAGAGATTCTAGCTGAAGTAAGATTGCCACACAGAGCAAGAGCAGATACAACAGTTTCTCGAGACCTGCTCCATTTCTTACTTCCCCCACAGAAGTCCATGGCAAAGGTAGGTGATAGTCATTGTGGCTAGGCCAAATATTCTGGTCCTATTTCTTTGTGGCACATGGTAACATTGTACTTCTGGGGAACAACTAAGTGTGTAAATCACCTTCTACTCTTCACCCTACCGTGATGATAGAGTGTCTGTCAGCCTAAGCTCCTAACTGAGGAAAGAGCAGAGGCTGCAGCCAAATCACAAAGGACATGTAGCATAAACAATAAGCCATTGTTGTTTCAATAAATTCTTGGGATTGTTTATTAGTGCAACATAACCAAGACTGTCCTGACCAATACAAGGCAGGAAGCTGCTGGCATCCTGTGGTCTTTCCAGAACCTAAATTAATATTGTGTTGTGATATAGCATTTTAAATAAAGGAGATGATATCAGTATTTAGATTTACATTAACAATCTGCATTAATCTGCTAGAGAAATTAGACATTCAGCAGTTAGGTGATCCCAAACCATTTATCTTCCTCAAATTATCCAGAATCCTTTAATGTTCATTTTCACAGAGGCATAGTCTGGTCTGTTCTGGTCAAGGACAGTGCCAGAAAAGGTCATGAAGACTCCCCTGAGGAAGTGAATACAACTCTAATGTAGTAGGAAATTCACTTGTTTCACCAAGATAACAATTGCCCTTTACACCTATGCACAATCCCTATATAGTAGGATTTTAATAAATGTTGATTCATCTGATTTTATTATCCCATAGCAAATAATAATCAAGGTGAATCATAAGTATATAAGAACATTAAATAACACTTTTTCAAAGAGCTAAACATGTACGTAATAAAATAGTAGACACTGGTCAATGGACTTAAGTAATTAACCACATCAGTAATTAGATGTCCCTGGTGAGCTAAAACTAATTACTGAATTTTGTGATCTATTATATCACAACAGAGTATAATTCTTGCTTATAAGGTGCTTTCCTGTATCAGTGACATAATTTAACTTTCTAATGACCTTTTCTTTCAGATTTGATTAATTCCATATCAAGGCATTAGCTCATGCAGTGAGCCTTAATGCCATGGTGGATATTATAATTACCTAGCAGAATCAAGGGCTATAAGCACTCAGAATTGCAATAGAAAATGTCATCATCTGAAAGTGCTTTGGCATTGGGAGACAGATTTAGGGCAAATTATCTATTATCCATGTAGCAATCTAATACCTAGGTATCAGAGGGTATTAAAATGTGCTTATACTCTCCAACTTCAAATTATTCAGTTATTAGTAACAATAATCAAATGTAAACAACTTGATTGCTTTTCAAAAAATTAATTTGTTTTTTATTCTTTCCATATATCCATTGGTTTCCAGCTTTTGGCTTCTTCCCCAGTATCCACTGGTCATATGTTACCTCCAGGGATGCTCTAGGCTGATGAAAACTCAGGGATGCAGAATTGCCAAACACTTTAAGAATTCATCAATCTATTATTGGAAAAATTAACAGTGCTTAAACAAAAAGGTGTTAGAAATTTGCAAAGAAGCTCAAAGCAGGAAAATATCTAGCAATTTATAATAGAAATTATCCCCAAGGGAAAATGTAATACATATTGTTTTTCAGGGAGTATATGGAAAAGTTTATTTTCAAGGAGCATAAAACAGGTCCAGAATAGTAAATCCCTTCAAGCAAAATACTCTCGCAACTGTCTACCTCTCCAGTAAATAATTATATATTACTTTAACATCTTAGAGTTTACAAATTATTTTCACATCTGATTCTCACAACAGTTCTGAGGAGTGCATGGATAGCACCATTTCACAGAGAAGGATACTGAGGCCAGAGTGTAGCATAAGTGACTTAATTAAGGCCTTTAGTAAATATCAAGTGTCATTGTGGTATCATCAAAAAAGCTTAGACTTTGACTAGAATACCTGAGACCCCATCCCAACTAAATTCTGTCAGTTGCATGTCATTGGTACTGTTACCAAACTCTTCTGAGCCTCATTTTCTATACCTACTTCAAGGAGTTGTTATAGGATTAAATAAGATAATTAAAAAATTTTAATTATTGTCATTAATATGTTGACAAATATAAACAACTGGTTCTCTAAAAATAGTATACATGTGTATATATATATATATATATATATATACACACACACACCTAAATTTATTATAAATTTTATAAAGCATACATAGCACACAATAATAAAAGATATGTGCACATTATAATTTCTACATAAACAGTTGATTCTAATAGAATAATTCTATTAATTTTTTCCCCAAACTCTTTTTTTTTTTTTTTTTTTTTTTTTGAGACGGAGTCTTGCTCTGTCGCCGGGGCTGGAGTGCAGTGGCCGGATCTCAGCTCACTGCAAGCTCCGCCTCCCGGGTTCACGCCATTCTCCTGTCTCAGCCTCCTGAGTAGCTGGCACTACAGACGCCCGCCACCTCGCCCGGCTAGTTTTTTGTATTTTTTAGTAGAGACGGGGTTTCACAGTGTTCGCCAGGATGGTCTCGATCTCCTGACCTCGTGATCCGCCCGTCTCGGCCTCCCAAAGTGCTGGGATTACAGGCTTGAGCCACCGCGCCCGGCCCAAACTCTTATCTTGGTAGCGAAATTATGATTGCAATTCAACTAGGGTTTGATAAAGTTGCATCCCAATCCACAATTTCTATTTTTTAATTCCCAAATTTTAAGTTCAGGGGTATATGTGCAGATTTGTTACATAGGTAAACATAGGCCAATTTGCTGCACAGATCATTCCATCACCTAGATATTAAGCCCAGCATTCATTAGCCATTCTTCCTGATGCTCTTCCTCTTCCCACCCCACCACCCTCCAGCATGCCCCAGTGTGTGCTGTTCCCCACAATGTGTTCATGTGTTCTCATCATTCAGCTTCCATAAGTGAAATATACGGTACTTGGATTTCCATTCCTGCTTTAGTTTGCTGAGGATAACGACTTACAACTCCATCCATGTCAATGCAAAGACCATGATCTCGTTCCTTTTTATGACTGCATAGTATTTCACGGTGTATATGTACCACTATTTTATCCAGTTTATCATTGATGGGCATTTAGGCTGATTCTATGTGAAGGTTAATATTGAGTGTCAACTTGATTAGACTGAAGGGTACAAAGTATTGTTCCTGAGTGTGTCTGTGAGAGTGTTGCCAAAGGAGATTAACACTTGAGGTAGTGGATTGGGAGAGGCAGACCCATCCTCAATTTGGGGGTGGCGGGGGGGGGGGGTGCCACAATCTAAACAGCTGCCAGACCAATAGAATAAAGCAGGCAGAAGAATGCAGAATGACTAGATTGGCTGAGTCTTCCAGCCTTCATCTCTCTCTCGTGCTAGATGCTTCCTGCCATTGGTCATTGGATTCCAGGTTCTTCAGCTTTTGGACTCTTGGACTTACACCAGTGGTTTGCCAAGGGCTCTCAGGCCTTTGGCCATAGAGTGAAGGCTGCACTGTCAGCTTCCCTACTTTTGAGGTTTTGGGACTCAGACTGGCCTCCTTGCTCCTCAGTTTGCAGACAGCCTATTATGGGACTTCACCTTGTGATCATGTGAGTCAAATACTCTTTAACAAACTCCCTTTCATATGTACATCTATCCTATTAGTCCTGAATTCTAATACACTGTGTCTTTGCTATTGTGAATAGTGCTACAATAAACTTATATGTGCATATATCTTTATAAAAAATGATTTATATTCCTTGGGTATATACACAATAATGAGATTGCTGGATCTAATAGTATTTCTGCCTCTAGGTCTTTGAGGAATCACCACACTGTCTTCCAAAATGGTTGAACTAATTTACACTACCATCAACAGTGTAAAAGTATTCCTTTTTCTCCACAACCTTGCCAGTATTTGTTGTTTTTTGACTTTAATAATAGCCATTCTGACTAGTGTGGAATGGATTCTCATTGTGGTTTTGATTTGCATTTCTCTAATGATATTTAGAGTGATATTGAACTTTTTTTCATATGATTGTTGGCCACATGTGTGTCTTCTTTTGAGAAGCATCTGTTCATGTCTTTTGCCCATCACGAGATACCACAATGAGATAGTATCTCATTGTGGTTTTGATTTGCATTTCTCTAATGATGAGTGATGTTGAACTTTTTTCATGTTTTTTGGGCACATGTATGTATTCTTTTGAGAAGTATCTGTTCATGTCGTTTGTCCACTTTTTAATGGGGTATTTTTTACTGGTAAATCTATTTAAGTTCCTTGTAGATGCTGGATATTAGACCTTTGTCGTTTAAATAGATTGCAAAAATTTTCTCCCATTCTGTAGGTCTGTTCACTCTGTACAATATTCACTGTTTATTTTGCTGTGAAGAGGCTCTTTAATTAGATCCCATTTGTCAATTTTTGCTTTTGTTGCAATTGCTTTTGTCATCTTTGACATGAAATCTTTGCCTATGTCCTGAATGGTATTGCCTAGGTTTTCTTCTAGGGTTTTTATAGTTTTGGGTTTTATATCTAAGTCTTTAATCTATCTTGAGTTGATTTTTGTACATGATAGGTCCAGTTTCAATTTTCTACATATGACTAGCTAGTTTTCTCAGCACCATTTATTAAATATGGAATCCTTTCACTATTGCTTTTGTTTTTGTCAGGTTTGTCCAAGACCAGATGGTTGTAGGTGTGTTGTCTTATGATCTATGTGTCTGTTCTTGTACAAGTATCATGCTGTTTTGGTTACTATAGCCTTGGAGCATAGTTTGAAGTTGAGTAGTGTATGCCTTCAACTTTGTTGTTTTTGCTTAGGATTGCTTTGGCTATCCAGGTTCTATTTTGGCTTCACATCAATTTTAAAATAGCTTTTCTAATTCTGTGAAGGATGTCAATGGTAGTTTAATGGGAATAGCATTAAATCTATAAATTACTTTGGGTAATATGGCCATTTTCACAATACTCATTCTTATTATCCATGAACATGAAATGTTTTTCCATTTGTTTGTGTCATTTCTGATTTCTTTGAGCAATGGTTTGTAGTTCTTGAAGTGGTTCTTCACTTCCCTTGTTAGCTCTATTCCTAGATATTTTATTATTTTTGTGGCAATTGTGAATGGGAGTTCGTTCACGATTTGGCTTTTGGCTTGCCTGTTCTTGGTGTATAGGAATGCTAGGAATTTTTGCACATTGATTTTGTAGCCTGAGACTTTGCTGAAGTTACTTATTAGCTTTAGATGCTTTTGAGCTGAGATGATGGGGTTTTCTAGACATAGGACCATGTCATCTGCAAACAAAAATAATTTGACTTCCTCTCTTCCTATTTGGATACCCTTTATTTGTTCTCTTGCCTGATTCCCCTGGAAAGGACTTCCAATACTATGTTGAATAGGAGTGGTGAGAGAGGGCATCCTCATCTTGTGCCAGTTTTCAAGGGGAATACTTCCAGCTTTTGCCCATTCAGTATGATATTGGCTGTGGGTTTGTCATATATGGCTCTTATTACTTTTGATATGTTCCTTCAATACTAGATTATTTTAAAAATGATACAGAATCTTTAATATAAAGATGTATATTTAATTTTTACATAAGTGAAATAATATAAAAACTGTTGAGCGATTTTTTTCTCCAAATCTTTAAATAGTAACAAATATAGATCTAGTTTAAACCTTTATAGCTGTTTTATGGATGAACCAAAGTTTACTTAACCAATCTATTATTGATAAACATTTAGTATCTTCTTAGTGTTTTGGTACTATAAACATAATGTAGTGAGTGTCCTTCTGAATATTTCCTTTGAACATATTTCTAGAAGTGCCTGCCTGGGGGTGTACCAGTTTTTATTTATAATAAGGATTGAGAGTTCCTGATTATCTTTTTTATTATTATTAAAGTTCTGGGATACATGTGCAGAACATGTAGGTTTGTTACATAGGTATACATGTGCCATGGTGGTTTGCTGCACCCATCAACCCGTCATCTACATTAGGTATTTCTCCTAATGTTATCTCTCCCCTTACACCCAGCTCCCAAAAGTCCCCAGGGTGTGATGTTTCCCTCTCTGTGTCCTTGTGTTCTCATTGTTTAACTCCCACTTATGAGTCAGAACATGTGGTGTTTGCTTTTCTGTTTCTGTGTTAGTTTGCTGAGAATGATGGTTTCCAGCTTCATCTATGTCCCTGCAAAGGACAAGAACTCAAGCTTTCTTATGGCTGCATAGTATCCATACTGTGTATGTGCCGCCTTTACTCAGTCTATCACTGATGGGCATTGGGGTTGGTTCCAGTCTTTGGTATTGTGAATAGTGCTGCAATAAACATATGTGTGCATGTTTCTTTAGAGTAGAATGATTTATAATCCTTTGGGTATATACCCAGTAATGAGATTGCTAGGTCAAATGGTATTTCTAGTTCTAGATCCTGAAGGATCCACCACACTATCTTCCACAGTGGTTGAACTATTTTACACTCCCATCAATAGTGTAAAAGCGTTCCTATTTCCCCACATCCACATCAGCAAGTATTGTTTCCTGAATTTTTGTTTGTTTGTTTGTTTTGAGATGGAGTCTCGCTCTGTCGCTCAGGCTGGAGTGCAGTGGCGCGATCTCCACTCACTGCAAGCTCCTTCTCCCAGGTTCATGCCATTCTCCTGCCTCAGCCTCACTTGTAGCTGAGACTATAGGCGCCTGCCACTGTGCCTGGCTAACTTTTGTATTTTTAGTAGAGACGGGGTTTCACCGTGTTAGTCAGGATGGTCTCGATCTCCTGACCTCGTGATCCGCCTGCCTCGGCCTCCCAAAGTGCTGGGATTACAGGCATGAGCCACTGCACCCAGCCTGTTTCCCAAATTTTTAATGATCGCCATTCTAACCGGCATGAGATAGTATCTCATTGTGGTTTTGATTTGCATTTCTCTAACGACCAGTGATGATGAACTTTTTTTCATATGTTTCTTGTCCACATAGATGACTTCTTTTGAAAAGTGTTTGTTCATATTCTTTGCCCACTTTTTGATGGGGTTGTTTTTTCTTATAAATTTAAGTTCCTTGTAGATTCTGGATATTAGCCCTTTGTCAGATGGATAGATTATAAAAATTTTCTCCCACCTGTAGGTTGCCTGTTCACTCTGATGATAATTTCTTTGCTGTGCAGAAGCTCTTTCGTTTAATTAGATCTCATTCGTCAATTTCAATTTTGGCTTTTGTTGCCATTGCTTTTGTTGTTTTAGTCATGAAGCCTTTGCCCATGCCTATGTCCTGAATGGTATTGCCTAGGTTTTCTTCTAGGGTTTTGATGGTTTTAGGTCTTACATTTAAATCTTTAATCCATCCTGAGTTAATTTTTGTATAAGGTGTAAGGAAGGGGTCCAGTTTCAGTTATCTGCATATGGCTAGTCAGTTTTCCCAACACTATTTATTAAATAAGAAATATTTTCCCCATTGCTTGTTTTTGTTAGGTTTGTCAAAGATCAGATGGTTGTAGATGTGTGGCATTATTCCTTAGGCCTCTATTCTGTTCCCTTGGTCTATGTATCTGTTTTGGTACTAGTACCATGCTATTTTGGTTACTGTAGCCTTGTAGTATAGTAGCTGTTTGAAGTCAGGTAGCATGATGTCTCCAGCTTTGTTCTTTTGGCTTAGGATTGTCTTGGCTATGTGCGTTCTTTTTTTCATAAGAAATTTAAAGTAGCTTTTTCTAATTCTGTGAAGAATGTCAATGGTAGCTTGATAGGAATAGCAATGAATCTATAAATTACTTTGGGCAGTATGGCCATTTTCACAATATTGAGTCTTCCTATCCATGAGCATGGAATGTTTTGCTTGTCTGCAAAAGATTTTATTTCTCCTACATTTGTGAAGCTTAGTTTGTCTGGATATGAAATTCTGGATTGAAAATTCTTTTCTTTAAGAATGTTGAATATTGGCCCCCACTCACTTCTGGCTTGTAGGGTGTTTCTGCAGAGAGATCTGCTGTTAGTCTGATGGGTTTCCCTTTGTGGGTAACCCAATCTTTCTCTCTGACCTTAACATTTTTTCCTTCATTTTAACGTTGTGGAATCTGATGATTATGTGTCTAGGGGTTGCCCTTCTCAAAGAGTATCTTTGCGGTGTTCTCTGTATTTCCTGAATTTGAATGTTGGCCTGTCTTGCTAGGTTGGAGAAGTTCTCCTGGATAACATTCTGAAGTGTGTTTTCCAACTTGGTTCCATTCTCCCTGTCACATTCAGGTACACCAATCAAACCTAGGTTTGGTCTTCTCACGTAGGCCCATATTTCTTGAAGGCTTGTTCATTCCTTTTCATTCTTTTTTCTCTAATATTGTCTTCACACTTTATTTCATTAAGTTGATCTGCAATCTCTGATATCCTTTCTTCCGCTTGATTGATTTGGCTATTGATACTTGTGTATGCATCCCGAAGTTCTCGTGCTGTGTTTTTCAGCTCTATCAGGTCATTTATGTTCTTCTCTAAACTGCTTATTCTTGTTAGCAATTCCTCTAACCTTCTCTCAAGGTTCTTAGTTTCCTTGCATTGCATTAGAATATGCTCCTTTAGCTCGAGGAGTTTGTTATTACCCATCTTCTGAAGCCTATTTCTGTCAATTTGTCAAACCCATTCTCCATCCAGTTTTGTTCTCCTGCAGACAAGTAGTTGTGATCCTTTGTAGGAGAAGAGGCATTCTGGTTTTTGGAATTTTCAGCATTTTTGCGCTGGTTTTTCCTTATCTTTGTGGATTTATCTACCTTTGGTCTTTGATGTTGGCAACCTTTGGATGGGATTTCTGAGCGGACATCCTTTTTGTTGATGTTGACGCTATTCCTTTCTGCTTGTTAGTTTTCCTAACAGTTCGGCTCCTCTGCTGCAGGTCTGCTGGAATTTGCTGGGGGTCCACTCTAGACCCTGTTTGCCTGTGTATCACCAGTGGAGGCTGCAGAACACCAAAGATTGCTGCCTGTTCCTTCCTCTGAAAGCTTTGTCTCAGAGGGGCACCTGCCAGATGCCAACCAGAGCTCTCTTGTATGAGCTGTCTGTCGACCCCCTGCTGGGAGGTGTCTCCCAGTCAGGGGGCATGGGGGTCAGGGACCCACTTAAGGAGGCACAGTCTGTCCCTTAGCAGAGCTCAAGCACTGTGCTGGGAGATTTGCTGTTCTCTTCAGAGCTGGCAGGAAGCAATGTTTATGTCTCTGATGCTGTGCCCACAGCCACCCCTTCCTCCAGGTGCTTTGTCCCAGGGAGATGGGAGTTTTATATACAAGCCCCTCACTGGGGGTGCTGCCTTTCTTTCAGAGATGCCTGCCCAGAGAGGAGAAATCTAGAGAGGCAGTCTGTCTACCGTGACTTTGCAGCCACCCAGTTCTAACCTCCTGGCAGCTTTGTTTACATTCAGTTTGAAATGCAGAAATCACCTACCATCTGTGTTGGTCTCCCTGGGAGCTGCAGACCAGAGCTGTTTCTATTTGGTCATCTTCCCCGGGAACCCAATACTATTGAAAGTTTTTTTTAATGAAGGGATGTTGATGGAATTATATCAAAGGCCTTTTCTGCATCTATTGAGAAAATCATATGGTTTTTGTCATTAGTTCTGTTTATGTGATGAATCACATTTATTGATTTTCATTGTTGAACCAGCCTTGCATCCCAGGCATGAAGCCTATTTGACTGTGGTAGATAAGCATTTTGATGTGCTGCGAGATTTGGTTTGCAGCATTCTGTTGAGTATTTTGTTGAGGATTTTTGCATCAATATTCAGCTAGGATATTGGTCTGAAGCAATAAAATTAAAACTCAAGATTAAGAAATTCACTCAAAATCACACAACTACATGAAAATTGCACAACCTGCTCCTGAATGTCTCATGAGTAAATAATGAAATTAAGGCAGAAATCAAGATGTTCTTTGAAACTAATGTGAAAAAAGATACAATGTACCAGAATCTCTGGGATGCAGCCAAAGCAGTGCTAAGAGGGAATTTTATAGTCCTAAATGCCCATATCAAAAAGCTAGAAAGATCCCAGTTTAACAACATCACATCACGACTAAAAGAACTAGAGAACCAACCAACCAAATCCCAAAGTTAGCAGAAGACAAGAAATAACCAAGATTAGAGCTGAACTGAAAGAGATAGAGATACAACTATCCCTTCAAAATAATCAATGGTTTTTGAAAAATTAGTAAAACAGATTGCTAGCTAGACTAATGAAGAAGAAAAGAGAATAGTCAAATAAATACAATCAGATATGATAAGGGGGAATATCACAACTGACCCCACAGAAATACAAACAATCATCAGAGAATACTATAAACCCTCTATGCACATAAAGTAGAACATCCAGAAGAAATGGATAAATTCCTGAATACTTACACCCTCCCAACACTGAACCAGGAAGAAATAAAATCCCTGAATAGACCAATAATAAGTTCTGAAATTGAGGCAGGAATAAATAGCCTACTAACCAAAAAAAAAAAAAAAAGAGCCCAGGACCAGATTTAAAGCTGAATTCTATCAGAGATAAAAAGAAGAGCTGGCACCATTCCTGCTGAAACTGTTCCCAAAAATTGAAAAGGAGGGACTTCTCCCTAACTCATTCTATGAGGCTAACACCATGCTGATACCAAAACCTGGCAGAGATACCACAATTTCTTTCCTCAATAAATATGTCATCAACACAACTGATATGTAACATGAGTGCTGGTTGATATTTGTGTTTAATTTAACAAGTGAGGAGGAAAGATATACAAATAAGATGTGTGTCAGACCTTCACTTGATTATTACTAATTTCAATGGCATTTTTTGTTTGAATCAGATAATAGTTTTCCAATGATGGATGAGTATTTTCTCAATTTTATAGTATACACAATGTAACTGCATGACCTACGTTAAACTTTAGTCTACATTATGAACGTTTCTTAAGATTAGACAATCACATATAAAACTGGCTTAAACCTTTTTGAATCCATTTTTATAAATCTGCCTGTTTTGGGGAGAATCACAAAAAAAATAAAATAAATGACTTTTTTGAGCCCAAAATGCTACTTGTTTTCTCCTTAAAGCCAGACTAATGGAAGTGGTAGCATCCATTAGCATCCTTTCTGTTTTCAGAACTCACTCTCCAGTGATTCCTCTGTCCTGTAAATCCACTGCTGACAAAGCTAGCAAGAATTGTGACGAGAGGCAATCTGAGTGTTAGCAGAAGCTCAAATCGTCCTCAGGAAACCAGTCTCACTATGTATCAAGGCTTCGTCCTGAGACTACAGAGTAATACTTATGGCACCATTGCTATTCCTCCCTTCTCACACCTCTTCTTCCTCAGAGTTGATGGAACCTCAGTTCCTGCTACCAGATGTAAGAAAGCTTACTAGTGCCATCACATAGAATGTAATGTCTATTGGCCATAATTTTCCTGATTACCCCAAAGCCATGTGGGAATAAGCTCTGATTAAAAACAGGACCATTTTTATCTATGAATCATGTCACAGTTCTGATAAAATAAGCATCTACCCAGTATTTTTACTTCTTTCTCACTCTTCTAAGTTTTCTTTGCTTAAAAAATATTAAATAAGCAGCTTTTTTGCTTATCCTATATAAAATCCCCTTCTCGTTTATCTCCAAATCAATAACATTCATGTGCATGTGTACATTTGTTCAGAAGTTACATGCTTTGCAATCCCAAAATAAATAGAAGCTTGTTCCCAGCCTTAGGGAAACAAGATGAAGTTATCTTCTTTTCCTGTCCTCTTTCTCTATCCCCAGATAAATAAAGACCTTGAGAAGTTCTGGAAATCTTGCTCAAACTGCTCTTCTCCACATAGTCTTTCTCAGCTTGGCTTCTTGGGTACCAAAGTTTTCCTGCTTCATGGGATAATAATCAGAGAAGCTGATTGTCTGTGTTACTTGGTGATTTGCTTTGCTATATTTCCATGCCAGAAAAGCCTTCTCAAAATATCCTGCTTCACTTCTACTGGCTAGGTGTGCTTAGTAATAAGGTCTATACTATACTGCAAAATCTGCAATTCCAGAGTTTTCAAATTTATTAAACAAGGGGGCTGGAGAGGGTAGCTCACACCTGTAACCCCAGAGCTTTGAGAGGCCAAAGCAGGAGGATTGCTTGAGGCCAGGAGTTAGAGACCAGCCTGGGCAAGATAGCAAGACCTCATCTCAATCAATCAATCAATCAATAAGCAAGCCAGACAGCCTGGTGAGGTGGTGTGCACCTGTGGTCCTAGCTATTCAAGATGCTGAGGCAAAAGGATCCCTTGAACCCAGAATTTTGAGGCTGCAATGAGCTATGATTGATCGTGCCACCACACTCCAGCCTGGACAACAGAGCCCGATCATGTCTCAAAAAAAAAAAAAAGAAGTGGTTAAACAAGTTGTTATTGCTGCTGCTCTCCATGCTCTTCATTTCATCCACATTCATTTTCAATTACTATTGATGAAGCTTCAAGGATAAATTTACAAATAAGTTGATATGAACTGCCCGCCACTTCTTATTGGAATATCATTACATTCAGTTTTATATCATAACATAACCTCATGACTAGGTACCAGTGTCGGTTCTTCTGCATAGTAGTTTAATCACCTTAGACTTGTCACAACATTTAGTGTCATCTGGAAACTGGAGATAAGAAATACATCCCTACTTACCTAATTAAATGATTGGGAGGATCAGTTTTAAAATATATGGGAAAAGTATTTGTAGAAGAAAGGATACAATGTAAACAAAACATGTTGTGATTTTATTTGTAACTCATTAGTCCAGCATAATTACATACAGTTTTCCAGAGGAGACATGCTGAGGTTTTAATGAGGGGACGTTGTTATCCTAAGTAGTCTGGTGAAGACACTACAGGGTATCCAGGAATACTCACATCTTACTGAGACCCAGCCACTCACTTTGAGAGGCTCCTGACAGAGAAGACATGTGGATAAAAGGAGGTAAAGTGGGCAAGCTGATGCTATTGCTATCTGGGGCTATAACTTCAAACTCCAGAGTGGAACTCTGCTGTGCTAGATTTCTGGAAGTAATTTTTGCCTAGAGTGGAAAATTTGTTTCTGAAAATGGACCTGGCATAACTGTGGAGAACTGTACTGACCAGAAGATTCAGTGGACACAATTTGCCATGATTCCTTCCGACCATTGCTTTCGTCAAACTGTCTGATAGCTCTTAAAATCCCACAGTGCAGTTACTACAAACACAACCTACCTAGTCATTAATCTAAATAATTGTGCTGAAATATGTTTTGAGACCCGAAGAACATGTATTTAAAGGGCAATAGAAGAAAAATTCTTCTGTAATACAAGTGGGAAATGAACTCTTTTAAAGTATTATTTAGGGGAAGAGAAGTTTTAAAGTACCTCTTAAATTTTCTCATTATTATTCTCCAAGTCTCTAAGTTTGATCCTGTCTGTGTCTTGGAGTGGAAAAAGTCAAAATGGATAGAGTATTTTTTAATATGCAAATCAGTGCCAGTTTCCTTAGCTAGGTGCGGTATTCCCACTGCCTTTCTGAGTAGGTGTCCCAGTGGCCTCATCTTTTGAAGTCATAAAACCCAGTAAGGAGACAAACAGATAAAAGTGGCATCTTTTATCAACACATAGCCATTAGCAAGTGATGATGATTTAAGAAACATTAACAATAAGGGATTCTTAACTATATATTTCATGACAGATGAGTTTGAAATTTTTATTCTTAAATACTTTGCAGGGTTTAAAATGTGCCTTTAGAGTTACAATAAAACCTAGAGTTTTTTCCCCTTTGCAGCTTCAATAACATTTCAATTCCCTTGATTCAGTTTCATTCTTAGGACTTTTTAACAAATGGCACTTGGTAAGAAAGAAACTACAGAGAAAGGTGATCTTAATACAAATACACAACAAAGATAAAAAGGATAATCCTTAAGTAGAAAGCATCATTGTAAGAAATGCTCAAATGGGATCTCTTTCACTCATAAACAAACAGCTTCAAGGGGATTTGCACCATCAACACAAGCACTTCAAATAGATTGTATGAAATACCATAATATCTTTTCTGAATTGACATTTAGAATCACATCTTCATCCTTAACCCATGGACCCCCAAAGATATCCAAAGTGGTCACATTTTCCAACACTCCAAATTCATTTCTGGTGAAAATTTTTATCTACTGAGTCAGTAGACATCTGTGACCTATATAACCACACTAAGGTATCTCCCTTATTTTGGTCCTTGAACCTTTGATTCCAATTCTACCCAATTAATTGTAGTAGAAATTGATTAGTAATGCAGAACCAGAAAACTTTCTTTTTTGAGACAGTGTCTCCCTCTGTCACCCAGGCTGGAATCCGGTGGTATAATCATATTCACTGCAGTCTCCAACTCTTGGGCTCAAGCAATCCTCCTGCCTTGGCCTCCTGAAGCACTAGGATTACAGTCATGAACCAATGCACCCAGCCCAAAATGTTTATTATATTTATAACACATTATAGTTGTACAGGTATCATACACATTTTACACATTCTATTTTCTATAATATATATCCAATTATATAAAATTTTATAGGCCTAATTATTGATCTTTTACAGAAGACATGGAATACCATGATCACGCTTGCAGCACTCTCATAGTGCTTATTGACAAATTTGACTTCACAACACCCTTTTTAGCTCATTTATCAAGGATTGTTTTTAACTTGAATTTGTAATACTGAAGCTTATCAGAGCTTTTTAGCATTGTTAGGTGCCTACTAAATACACAATGACTGCATGAGAAAAGTTTTTATTGTAAAGATATGGGGGACAACTGGTTCTACAAAATAAGATGCTTCCCACAAGAGGATAAATATAATCTGGAGAAAAATAGTATCTGTTGTTGGAAGTGAGGAAGCATGTACCAGATGCAAAATAATTCTTATCTTAAAATATTGGACTGTAAACTGTACATTTGTTCCATTGGTAGGTAATATGTTAATGAGTATAGTCTGCTTAATCAAAGTATCTCTGGATCCAAAATAAATCATGTTGTAGAATTTAATCATTGAAGTTAAATTGATAAAAATTTATGACATTAAGTTTCCCTTAGTATCGAGAAAAGTTCATCCTCAAAATGTGAAAAATCAGAAAGCCAAACGAGAGGGTGAGTAAACCTTCTCTGTAGTAAAAATAAAAGGCTTTGAGGACCATGATAATTCAGAATACCTATGTTAATTATATTACAGATCAAAACATTTTGAACTTTCTTCAGTGAGGAAGCCTGATCTAGCAACTTTGGGAATTACCTCATTGACAATGCAAGCTTCGGGCTGTTTTATGGAAAAAAAAAAAAAAAATCTAGTGATCCAGGTGCCAGTACATGAGAAGGGGGTTTCTGGGGGATAGAAGTCACAGCAGGGGAAATAAGCAGTTCAACCTTCCACAAGGAAAGGGGTGAGATATGCTCCTTCCCTACTGCCTTAAGCCCTGCGAAAAGCTATTCTCTACCAACATTAGAGCACTTATGTGTACATTTCAGTAGCAGTTCCAGTACCTGGGAGCAAATGGCAGAACATTATTTCACTCCTCAGAACAGAATGTAGCAATTTAAACAGCAGGAGTTCAAGTGTTTTATCAACAGCAGACTACCATCTATGCTAAAAAAGAAGAAAGAAAAGGAAAAAGTAAATCTTCAAAAACAAAACCCGTTAAAGAATGTAGGATGAATGCCTATTCAACTGTACATTTGGAGTAGAAAATGTATCACAGCATGCAACAAGATGGCAGTCATTCAGAATGGCAGTGAAATTGTCTTTTTGCCTTTCTGAGATTCCAAATATGTCCTAGGCTCTATTCTTCCTCCTGCATAGGATATCAGAATACATTGTTTAGAAAATAACTGTTTCACTTGGGCTGCCTACTCTGAACCTTGTGATTGTACAATTGATCGTCATCCAGGAGAATTACAGTGACTCATTTCTCAATGTCAGCAAGCCACAAACCAACATAAATTGTCATAAGAGCACCAGACTGACCGTTTTCTCAGTATCAGCTCTACTGTCGCTGCCTAATTTAGATACTGTTCTTGACTGAGTTTCTGCATTCCAGGAAAACTCAGAGTTCACATAGCCATTCCTATTTTTTTTTACAAAAAGATGGAATAGAATAATAAAATGTACAGATCTAGGAGCTCTGTTTAAGGCTCAGGTTATTGCCCAGTACCATCTCAGGTATTGCAACAGTTGTAAATACCTCTAGAGGTTCCAGTTGACTTCATAACACTGTGTTAAAATCTACTATAACCACTCATTCTAACACTTTAATATCATCCTATATATTGATTTATTATTTTATAAATGTTTGTGCCTTCAACAAATGCACCAGAATTCAAGATAATTTGGATTCTAGACAAGATCTAGCTCCTTACTTTTAGGAACTCATCTATTTGAAATCCAAGATATTGGTACTAAACATACTAAGAAGGTACAGGACATGTTAAACAATGCAAGAACTGTCGGTAGACTGGACAAAGTAAAGATCCAGATGAAGGGTTAAGTAAATAAATGCCACAAGTTTATAATTAGAAAAAGAGGTAGGATGAGGTGGAATGAGAAATGGATCTTGAAAAATAGTTAATATTTAGATGGATAGAGGTGAAAAAATAAGGCATTCTCAATGTGGGCCAAGTGAAAACAAACCTAGGTTGTGTGGGACCATGTAGGTAACAAAGCTGATTTAAGCTAGTGGTATATAAAAAGACATTCTTGAAAATTAGGGTTTGAAAAGTCAATTGGATTTAGATTGTAAAGCGATTTGAATTTCAGTTTAAGGTATACATTTAATGTTATTAACTTGTATCCTACCTTGGTCTAAAATGATTTGAGGCCAGGCACGATGGCTAATGCCTCTAATCTCAGCACTTTGGAGGCCATGGTGGGCAAATCACTTGAGGTCAGGAGTTTCAGATCAGCCTGGCCAACATGGTGAAACCCTATCTCTACTAAAAATACAAAAATTAGCCAAGTGTGGTGGCACACGCTTGTAATCCTAGCTACTCGGGAGGCTGAGGCAGGAGAATTGCTTGAACTTAGGAGCTGGAGGTTGCAGTGAGCCAAGATTGTGCCACTGCACTCCAGTCTGGGCTACAGAGCAAGACTCCATCTCAAAAAATAAAATAAAATAAAACAATAAAATGATTTGGGGTAGCTTACAAAGATGAAGCTAACCAAGAAAAATAACCTAGTTTACCTTTCAGGGAAAAATGATTCAAAATAGAAATTAAGATTTAACATACCTGAGATGTATCTAGGACAGAAGTTAATGTATAAGAATGATACTATAACTTGTTATAAATTCTTTAAAGTGATAGAAAAAATTAAGTTTTAAGATTTATGGGCCGGGCGCGGTGGCTCAAGCCTGTAATCCCAGCACTTTGGGAGCCGAGACGGGCGGATCACGAGGTCAGGAGATCGAGACCATCCTGGCTAATACGGCGAAACCCCGTCTCTACTAAAAAATACAAAAAACTAGCCGGGCGACGAGGCGGGCGCCTGTAGTCCCAGCTACTCGGGAGGCTGAGACAGGAGAATGGCGTGAACCCGGGAGGCGGAGCTTGCAGTGAGCTGAGAGCCGGCCACTGCACTCCAGCCTGGGCGGCAGAGCAAGACTCCGTCTCAAAAAAAAAAAAAAAAAAAAAAAAAAAAAAAAAAAAAAAAAGATTTATGGCAGCCCATACCAAAAGAGAAAAAGAAGTGACAAATTAAGAATAAGAAGGCACAAACAAATCAAATACTCAGGAAATTCAAAACTGATATTAAGACCAAAGACCTCAAAAAATATGATAAATAACGTCCTCCACAACACAGGAATAAAGTTGACAGAACAATTTTTTAGAACATCCCTAACACAGGCCAGTGGTATCATATCAATGCACAAAAAAGTAGTCTTGGGGGAATGATACTGTGCTGATATGTCTTGTGTTATCTGGTTTACCCAAGAATACGGGTTAAAAGTTTTGAACTTTGCCCTATAGACTCGTAGGAGCCATAACAGATTTTTTTAATGTAACACTCACATATTTTAATGCAGACACCTGATATAACACTTTCTCCAGACTTCCTCCTTTTACATTGTTAAATATTTTACTCAATTTATACAATTTTTATCATTTCAATGTATGATCAATATAAAAATATTATTGGCCGGGCGCGGTGGCTCAAGCCTGTAATCCCAGCACTTTGGGAGGCCGAAACGGGCGGATCACGAGGTCAGGAGATCGAGACCATCCTGGCTAACACGGTGAAACCCCGTCTCTACTAAATATACAAAAAATTAGCCGGCGAGATGGTGGGCGCCTGTAGTCCCAGCTACTCGGGAGGCTGAGGCGAGAGAATGGCGTAAACCCGGGAGGCGGAGCTTGCAGTGAGCTGAGATCCGGCCACTGCACTCCAGCCTGGGCGACAGAGCGAGACTCCGTCTCGAAAAAAAAAAAAAAAAAAAAAAATATTATTGACTATTTTTACTTTTTTGGTACCAAATCTTTGAAATCTGCTGTGAATTTTATACTTACAGCACATCTCAACTTGAACTGGCCACATTTTAAGCTGTGTTTTGTTAGGGATAGGGAAATGGAAATGAAAAAAGACAGGTATATAGAGGCACTGTCTAGTACTCTACCAGACTTCCTCTTCATAGTAAATCTACAAGACCTTTGGAATAGTTTCATCTGTTGGCATGTGGATATTACCAACACAATTTTTTTTTGTAACCTTAACTTCATAAAAGATACAGCTTGCTCTCAAGAAAAGTGTATTTTTTTCCTCCCTGAGTTGCCAACCAGATCTTGAAGCAACGTGAGTTTGAAGGTAAACACAGTGTTGCAGAAACCATCCATCAGAACTTGAAAAGATTTAACCTGAAAAGATAGACATCTGGTTGTCAAGTGGAATATTTGCTTCTAAGTTTTTGATGGAGTTTGGCCTTTACTTCATATCTCATGCATAACTGGAAGGTCTGCCTGGTGGAAATGGTAGTCCTTTCTGAAGAAGGTGCTATGGCAGGGAGAGAAATAGGTCATGAATTAATAATCTTGTTTGGCGGAACTTTCATGACACTTGCCAACACTACACACAAAGAAAGCATTTCTGTCCTTTGCTTTCATGACTGGTGAATTAACTCATATATTTTACAAAAGAAGTGCTCCATACTGTGATCATTTCCATCTCCTGACATCTGCTTCATGCTTATTTTTGTCAGCTTAAGAAATGCCACTTGTCAGTGATAAGTGAATGAAGGTATATAAAAATGTAAAAATGCTACTTACATTAGGAAGAAGGAAACAGCCTTAGCAGAAATTGACAAAAGTCATCAAATATAAATTCTAACTTTTACCTTGAAATTGACAACTTAAAATTTCTCCCACAGGGTTTGTTAGACAGCTTTAAAATGAATAGGAAATCAAATTTTCTTGAATTGTAATATATATTTTGTTAATTTTGTGTGAGCTTTTTGAATAGTGTAAAACATTAGCTATTTTTAAATGGTATAGTTTATAGTTTATTTCTTTATATTATTTACTTTATATTTAAAGGCCTTTATTTATATTTGTATATAAAAATTGTGAAAACATATGACTTCTTTCAATATGATGAGTAATATTCCTTGATAAATGTTAAATGTTGTTGCTTTTCTCAAAAAAAACAGAAAAGTTAGGCCAGGCATGGTGGCTTATGCCTGTAATCCCAGCACTTTGGGAAACTGAGGCAGGTAGATTGCTTGAGTCCAGAAAGTTGAGAGCAGCCTGAACAACACAGCGAAATCTCATCTCTACCAAGAAAACTACAAAAATTAGTCAGGTGTGGTAGTGGTGTGTGCCTATAGTCTCAGCTACCTGGGAGGCTGAGGTGGGAGGATCACTTGAGCCCAGGAGGTGAAGGTTGCAGTGAGCCAAGATTGTGCCACTGCACTCCAGCCTGGATGACAGAGTGAGACCCTGTCTCAAAAAATTTAATATATATACAATATATATCAATATATAATTTAATAAAAAGGTCTAGTATAATGAATAACTTATGGCATGTTATTTAGGGAAAAGTTATGTATAGTCCAAAGTGAAATATGGGAGTATATTTCAAATAATTAAATCATTTCATAAATAACAGTGATACTTTTTACATTATAGTGTTACTATAATAGATTGTCTTTAAAACAACTTTCCTAAAAATACTAAATCAAACTGTGATTATAAAAATGGGTTATAGTGTTACTATCTCAGAGTTTATTAAATTAGTAGATGTTCCATTATTTTTAGCTACAATGTTCCTGGACACACGTAGGTTCATTTCCACACTTGCTATGTACTTTGTACTTTTAATATAATGTATTAAAATCTTTAATAGAAACTATAATCATATATGAATACCTTTGACTCAGATTTTTCTCGTTTTTCTTTTTTACAGGATCACAGAAGTTTCAGCATTTACTGTCTCCCATAGTCCTACTAAATTCTTTTTCTTCAATTGTGTGTGTACGTGTGTGTGTGTGTGCGTGTGTGTGTGCGTGTGTGTTTATATAGAAATCAAGTTAAGGTATGGCAAATAGGTAATTTTTTAAATGGAAAAAATATTACTTTTATCAGAACCATCATAACTAGTACAGAAAAATACCTGGTATTAACACACTGCTTCCTAAATACTTGGGGGGAAAAAAAAGACAGAGTAATGAAATCAAAGAGCTTTGGACTAATGAAAAGTCCAATGCGACTAAGAAAAGTAAATGATAATGTACTAGTGCCCAACAGAAAACAGGTTAGTAAATCTATTATATTATTTTTATAATCCATATATATTCATTTTTAAAAACTAGACATATATTTTTTATGTGAAAAATACTCTATGAGGAGTTGGGATCCTAGAAGGTATGTAACTCTGTAGGAGAATACATAACTCTGGAGAAATGTAGGTTTATTTTAAAGTCAATATAATTTCATACAGTTGGATACTGTACAGAATTAAAATTCAATTATATAAAAATTGCTTATATTATAAAAAGAACCTGTAAACACAATGCTATTTAATTTTGTTTATAAACACACACACACATTATAAAGGTAAAGAAAAAACTAAACAAACTTGTCACCAAATAGCTGGAATAAGAGGAGGTTTGGTTTTCATCAAACTTCCACCCTTCTATATTCTCCATTTTTTTCTATAGTCAATGAGCATTAACTACTAATAAAAAATTTACTATAGAGTATTAACATAAAATATAAAAATTGAGAATCATTTCAAATAACTAACATCCAGGTGGATAATGTATCCCTTCAACACTTATTATCTCTACACTTGGTACATTTAAACAAATTCATATCAATAATTATGCTAAAAATAAATGAACAAGTCTTATTATTCTGTGTAAGATGTCTATGCATGCTCTGCCCAATCACTCACACTGATGGCAACTATAAAAAATAGCAGAACGCATGGAGTATCTATTTGAGAGTGCCCGAAAAGTATATATTAACAGACACAGTATGTAAGAAGATGAACATTTGAATAACCACGTGACACACATTAAGCTTAGCATTTTTTTCTTAAGATTTTCTTCATTCGGCCCTGAATGCTACACAGTTTTAAGAGTGGGTGGTAGAGAGGGGGTAATGAAAGCCTTAGTTACTTGAGGATGAAAAACAAGAGGTCTAAGAAAATAATGGAACCAAGGAGATTAGAGTGAAGGGCTCAAAAAAGAAACCCTATAAAGTTATTTATAAACTTATTGCCAAGTTTTGCATGTGTACACCAGACCTTAATCAGCGTATCAAAGATCTTTTAAAATTAGACTGGAATTGGAACCACAGTCTACTTATAGATAAATTGGAACTTGCAGTATAAACCTAACCAGGTCAGCCGGGCGCGGTGGCTCACGCCTGTAATACCAGCACTTTGGGAGGCCAAGGCAGGCGGATCACAAGGTCAGGAGATGGACACCATCCTGGCTAACAGGGTGAAACCCCGTCTCTACTAAAAATACAAAAAAAAATTAGCCGGGCGTGGTGGCGGGCACCTGTAGCCCCAGCTACTCAGAAGACTGAGGCAGGAGAATGGCGTGAACCTGGGAGAAGGAGTTTGCAGTGAGCCGAGATTGGGCCACTGCATCCCAGCCTGGGCGACAGAGCGAGACTCTGTCTCAAAACAAACAAACAAACAAAAAAACCAAAACCTAACTAGGTCTATTGACTGTTAAAACAAAAATCTCTAGGAAAAGTTCAGCTTCTGGGAGAAAAGAAAACCAACAGACTCCAACAACAAAATCACACAGATGTTGAAAAGATCTGCAAAGACTTTAAAGCACCTATTATACAAATGCTGTAATAATCAAGAAAACACTTGAAATAAACAGAAAAATAGAAATTCTCGGCTGGGTGTGGTGGCTCATGCCTATAATCCCAGCACTTTGGGAGGCCGAGGCAGGCAGATCTCCTGTGGTAAGGAGTTCGAGACCAGCCTTGCCAGCATGGTAAAAAACCGTCTCTATTAAAAATACAAAAATTGGCTGAGCGTGGTAGCGCATACCTGTAGTCCCAGCTACTCCGGAGGCTGAGGCAGGAGAATCACTTGAATCTGGGAGGTGGAGGTTGCAGTGAGCTGAGATCATGCCACTGTACTCCAGCCTGGGCAACAGAGCAAGACTCCATCTCGCAAAAAAAAAAAAAGAAAACAACAAAGCAAAAAACAAAAAAACACCTCAGCAAATAAATACAAGATATAAGAAACAAAATATACAATAACAAAATAAACGTACTGGAGGTGCTCAGTAGCTAAGGGAAAGAAAGGGAAAGAAAGGGAGGGAAAGGGAAATGAAAGGAAGAAAGACATTTTAAAATAGACAAATGGGATATTTAAAAATGTTCAAATAAGCCACAGAAAGGAAGAAAATGGAACCAATACACACACAAAAACCATGCAGCTAACAATATACATAATAGTGAAAGATGTAATATTTGCCAACAAAGATGAGGAACAAGGAAAAGATATCCTTTATCACCACTGCTACTCAACATTTTAATAGAAGTTCTAACCAGTACAATAAGACAAGAAAAAGAAGCCAAAGGCACAAAGATTAGAAAGAAAGAAATGAATGACATTATTGTCTATGCAGAAATCTCATGGAATCTACAGAAAAGAAAATAATCTCCCAGAACTAGTCTACGAATTTAGCAAGGTCTCAGGATATAAGGTCAGCATTACAAAAATCAACCTTATTTCTATATACTTACAATGTGCAATTTAAAACAAACTTAAAAATAATGCCACTTACAATCTTAAAAATGATTAAACAGGCTTAATAGAAAATAGCTTAAAAAATTAGAAAAAAATGAAAAAATTTCTATCAAGTTTCAAATTAATAAAATTTGAATAGCTCAATTATAGAAAAAATTTAAAAGTAATTAAAGACCAAAATCAAATGACAGCCAATGGGAACAGGGCTAAATTGGAACACATTAAAATCAATTTTAAAACATTAAATTTAAGTTTATTTGAACACTTAGAAAAATGATGGAAATATCTCCAATTTTAAAAGTCAGCAAAGTCTTAATTTTTAAACTTTATCAGTGTAGAACTAATGCACAACTTTAGACTAATCACAGTTAAAAATATGGATGCATCAATTCTTAATCTGACAATAGCAGTATATCAAAAGAATGGTACATTAATACCATGAAGGATTAATTCAGAAATGTGAATTATAGTGGTCCCCAAAAAGATATTAGGCCTATGTCCTAATCCCCAAAACCTGTATATGACCTTAATTGGGGAAAGAGTCTTTACAAACATGATTAAATTAATGATCTCGAGATGAAATCATCCTGAATTATTCAGGAGGGCCCTAAATCCAATGATATGTGTCCTCGTAAGGAACACAAACAGGAGAAGACAGGCACTGAGGAGAAGGCCATGTAAAGACAAAGGCAGGGACTGGAGTGATACAACCATAGGAACTCCAACAGATACCAGAAGTTAAAGGACCAAGTAATGATTCTCACCTAGTGTCTCCAGAGAGAACAGTCCTGCTGACTTATTGATTTTAGACATCTGGCCTCCAGAGCCATAAGAGGATAAGTTTCTGTTGACTGACTGATTGAGAGACTGTCTCACTCTGTCGCCCAGGCTGGAGTGCAGTGGTGCAATCGCAACTCACTGAAGCCTATACCTCCCAGGGCTCAGGTGATCTTCCTACCTTAGCCTCCTAAAGAGCTGAGACTACAGGCATGTGCCACCATGCCCCACTTTTATATTTTTTTGTACAGATGGGGTTTTGACATGTTGCCCAGGCTGGTCTTAAACTCTTGGGCTCAAGGGATCCACCTGCCTCGGCCTTCCAAGGTGCTAGGATTACAGGTGTGAGCCACTGCATCCAGCCTTTTATTGTTTTAAACCACCCAGTTTTTGATAATTTCTTGTTGCAGCCTCAGGAAACTAATGCACAAGGATATTTCAATACTACAAGATATACAATAATTTTTCTAAAAGTAACAAAGCAAAGTACCCTATCAAATGCTAAAAACACTTTTGTTACAAAATAAACAGTACATAGATAGCAATATTTTTATTATGATGATGATTTGAGAAGAAAAGAATTAACAGCAGCCCTGAAACCAATTGCCTCCCTAACTGGTAGTCCTGGCAAGAAGGAATGGCCTCAATCAAATATCTTGTTAAACATACCAAAGACCAAATCTCATGGTAACCTTACTGGTGGTACTCACTCATGAGAATAGAGCAACCTTATGTATTAAATATTGTCAGAAGAATATATATGCTCTGCTTATATTACTTATAAGCAAACTTGAAATGTGTGGTTTTATGGCAAGCATGACTCTAGAAAAATGAAAGATACCAATTTATCTGTGAATTAATGAAGTACAAAGAGGAGATGTTCCTTAACTGAAATGGCTCCCTTTTTTTCTAAGCAGCATATGTTGCTTAGGAAGAATCTTATTCATTAGCCCAAAACTAAAACATTTCCTAATTCAAAGAGAAAGGCACTTTGGGGAGCTGTGTTTGGCTCCTCAATTTCTCTAAGTAAAGAATGTTTCGCTTTTGCCTGGTATTCGATAGATACATGTTTGAGTCATTAGCAAATTTGCCACTGGTAAGGTTTATGATTCATAAGAGTCTGCTCACCACAACCTTTTGTGTTGTTAGATAATTGAACATTTACCTGGAAAGCCCAATGAGTTTATTAATATAAGAAAACAAAGCATGAGATAAATTTTGGAAAAGAGAAAAAAACAAAAAGCCTAAAGTGAAAATTTATTTGAATTAATATAATAATCTGTAATTAGAAAATATAAGTGTATCAAGGAAGATTAACTATTTTTCACTGTGTAAAAATAATTTTAAAAGTATTTAGAAAAAAATGTCAACTTTCAACAATTATATCAAATTCAACAATAGATGCACAGAAAATCAACAAAGAAACATCAGACTTAGACCACACCATAGATCAAATGGACCTAACAGACATTTGCAGAGCATTTCATTCACTTGCTGCAGTACACATGGTTTTCTCAACTGCACAGGGAGAATTCTCCAGGATTAATTATATGTTAGGCTACAAAGCTAGTCTTAAATTTATGATACAGGGATCATATCAAATATATTTTCTGCCTACAATTGCATAAAGCTAGAAATCAACAAGAAAAACTTTAGAAACTTTACAAATACATAGAAATTAAACAACATGCTCCTGAATAACCAAGGGTCAATGAAGAAATTAAAAGGAAAATTTTTAAATTCCTTGAGACAAACAAGAATGGAAACACATCGTTATCAAAACCTACAGAATACAGCAAAAGCAGTCCTAAGAGAAAAGTGTATAGCAATACACTTCTATGTAAAAAAAAAAAAAAAAAAAAAAAAAAAAAAAAAGATTTATAGTAAACAATCTAATGATATACCTCAAGGAACCAGGAAAACAGTAAGGAAGGAAATAATAAAGCTTGGAGAGGAAATAAGTAAAATAGAGACTAAAAATGCAATTCAAAACATTTAACAAAATGAAAAGTTGGTTTTGGGGAAAGATAAAATCAACAAACCTTTAGCTAGACTTAAAAAAGAGACTCAAATGAAATCAGAGATGGAAAAGGAAATGTTACAACTGATACCACAGTAATACAAGAAATCATACGAAGCTCTTAGGGACAACTACATGCCAACATATCTGATATCATAAAAGAAGGGGATAATTCCTGGATACATACAACCTTTAAAGGCTTAACTATGAAGAAATAAAATAATTGAATAGACTAGTAACTAGAGAGAAAATTAAATCAATACTATAAAGCCTTCTATCAAAGAAAAGCCCAGGACTTGGTGACTTCAGTGCTGAATTCTCACAAACATTTAAAGAAACAAATACCAATTATCCTCAAATTATTCTGGAAAATTGAAAAGGAGAGAATTGTTCCAAACTCATTTTATGAAGCATATCCTGATTCCAAAACCAGACAAGAACACAACAATACAAAAAGAGAAAAGTACAGGTCAATATCCCTAATGAAAATAGGTACAAAAATTCTCAACATATTACTAGCAAACCAAATTCAACAATACATTCAAAAGATCATCCACTATGACCAAGCGGGATTCATCCCAGGGATGCAATATCATGCTAGACAGAAAGCAAGACTGTTTTTTTCTTCATTTAACTATAATTTTAAAAAGTACATATGGACACTAAGTACTTGTCCTAGAAATAGAGTGAGAGTCATCAGTCCAAGGAGCTTCCATTTCTTAAGGATAGTCAGGGAGTGTCCTTTCCCCCTAACAGAAGCATTCATTGCTTTCTATCTCCCCATCCCATGGCCTTAGGGAACATAAAATTCTCAATTATCATATTCTACTTGCACAGAACTAGTGGTATTCCGTAAAAATTAGTATTCAGATTCTAAGTCAGAATAAATATATAGGGTCTCAGCTGTAACAAATTTTTGCATGAAACTTTAAAATTCAGAGAAGCCAATATTATGATGTCTATTACAATCTTATGGTTGAAGTAAATAGCATAGAAAAGACTGTATTATGAATGATCAAAACCTATTACAGGATAATCATGGGCAATAAGTCTTGGATAATCTTGAAGGTATGAGACTGGTATTTTTTGGCTCAACCAAAGAAAAGTCACTCTTCTTAGCTAAACATATGTATTATTCAGAGAATCAGAGTCACTAGGAAGGATTTAGCATAAGGTATTATGGAGATTTGAACTTATACAATTGTACGAACTGGTAAAACATTCTTGGTTCAGTTATTTCTTCTGTTTCTGTTGATGATTGTGGATTCAGAGTGCAGGAGATGGATAAGGAAAGATAGACATGAAGTTGGAGAGATTAGGGACAACTGAAATCTGCAAAGTATAACCTAGAGCCTGTATCTTTTTTTTTTTTTTTTTTTTTTTTTGAGACTAAGTCTCGCTCTGTCACCTAGGCTGAAGTGCAGTGGTATGATCTAGGCTCACTGCAACCTCTGCTTCCTAGGTTCAAGTGATTCTCCTGCCTCAGCCTCCTGAGTAGCTGGGACTACAGGTGGATGCCACCATGCCTGGCTAATTTTTGTATTTTTAGTAGACATGTGGTTTTGCCGTATTGGCCAGGCTAGTCTCAAACTCCTGACCACGTGATCTGCTTGCCTCGACCTCCCAAAGTGCTGGGGTCACAGGCATGAGCCACTGTGCCCGACTGAACCTGTATCTATTCTATGTTTGTCTCTCCTCATCAGTGCCATGGATGACATAAAAGAGAAGTTTGCACTTGTCATAGAGTTAAATAGCACCTGACCCAGGATTTAAGAAAACCAGGGAAAAAATCTTACGGAAGCAACATAACCCTTAGCTCCAGCTGCCACCCAAATACTCAAAAACATGCATGAACTACAAAAGTTTGGCCTACATAAACCCTCAGTGAACAAACATGACTACTTTTTCACTTTACCTTCCAAATCTTACACAAATTGTTCTTGTAGTCAACGCTAATCAGAAACACACAGGGAAGGAAATTCTTGGGAATATTGTTCAGTTGAGCCACTTTAGCAAACTTTACAGGGCCGTCACAGTCCTTGTCACCATGTATCCATACACGGCACTTTAAATCACATTCAAATTTCAAATAAAGATGAGCAAAGTCTTGCTTCTGCCCACCATACAGCTACTATACTGTATATGAAACACACACACACACATACACACTAACCGCCACCCCCACAACCTGCCCCCAAGAGGAAAAATATAACCTCCGCCCTGCAACCTGACCCCTTCCTGACCCTCAAGAGGAAAAATATACCTTATCCATCTTTGGGTAACGTTTATTCATTTTTCTAGCTCAGTCACAGTCTGCCTTTGAAGCCATATAAATTCAATACTGAGATAAAAAGTTAACATTATTGTTATGTTAGTTGACAGGAAAATGGGAGGTGAGGAAGCAAAGATTTTTATCAATATTTATATGTTTATTAAAAATATGGAAAAATGTAATAGTCATAACTATTATAGATCTTGTTTCTATAACCAGCTCCATCGTCGTAGTATTAATAACCTTCTTCCACTACTCATTCCACGTATCCTTTCTCCTAAGCAAGCACCTCAGCAGGTTAAGTTTCCTTGACCTTTATTCCTGACCTTTATTCCTGAAAGGACTGTTTCATTCGTGGTACAATATATATTGGGTTGTTGTACTTTTCCATGTACTTTGATAAAATTGCATGTGAAATATGGAGAAAAGGAGCTCCTGCCTTTCAGTTTCAAACATATTTCTCCTCAACCCCTGTATTGACTTTTTAATTGCTAAATTATGTCAAAATGTAGCAGCTTAAAATAACAAGCTCTTATTATCTTACATGGTTTCTGATTGTCAGAATCTGAGAGATGCTCAGTTGAGCAGACCTCTGTTTCAGGGTCTCTTGTGAAGTTTCAGTGAAAATGGCTGAGGCTGCAATCATCTGAATGCTTCCCTGTGTGAGCAAGCAGAGAATAAAGGAGGGCATACAATAAGGAAGTCACAGTCCTTTTGAAGCCTAATTGTAGAAATAACATCTGATACTTGCTGAAGTATATCCATCAGAATGGAAAAAAGAATTCCACTCCACACTCAAAGAGCCAAATTACACTAGGGTATGAATACCAGGAAGTGGGAGTTGTTGGGTGTAATTTTACAAGCTCACCACAACATTGTACAGATTTAGGCTAAATGCAGAATGTGACAGAAAATATATGTTCTACTACCAAAGGCACCTCTTTGCATTATAACTGATACTATCACAATTGGAATTACATTTCATCTCATTAGTATTTTACATACTTAATGCCAATTACTCTACATGATGTTCCCAAATCTATGTCTCCATTTAAAGATAAGGAGTATTAAAACAGTCATTAATGGGAAAAATAGATTTTATTCTGCTACTTCCACCTGTAGTTTTATATGCAATTTAAAATTAAGGGCATTCTATATTTTTAAATCTTATTTAATAATACAAAATCATCTTACCTCTAGCCTTTAAAAAGAATGTTAAGTCTGGGAAGGATTTTAGACAACAGTCCAATTTTTGATTTGAGAAGTGAGGAAACTTAGGTCTAGAACTTTTACATGAGTTATTCAAAATTTCATGACCATTTGATTCTAAGTCTGGGAAGTGACATGCTGGAGCTGACTTTCACAGACTTGCAAGGGTTAAGTGTCCTCATCTCCTCTGAACTCTGCTTTCAGTCACATCAGGTCACCATCTTGAAATCAGCGACAGTGGGATATTTATACCATGGAAATCCAGCAACATTAAAAATCAGCATTTTTTTCCAAGAGCCAGTTGTGTGATATTCACCAGCACAACATAGGATTATAATTAGAATCCTGGCTTTCTGATCTCTCCCACTTCTCTGTCCACTTCACTGGTTACATACCTTTATCATTAAGAACAAAGCTGGTAAACTAATTATCTTACATAAGGTTTTATCTTCCTCCATCTAACCTGGACTTTATATATGTTTCTTCAGAAGTTATATTTAGCCAAATGTGCTGTTAATGAAATGTAGGTTTATATATCCATAGTAATTACTATGTCCTGGTAATCTCTGAAATAGATGGATGCCCATTTTCTCTGTTTCAGAATGTTTGCCACAAGAAAGCAATTACCCTTATTTAATGCCTTGCTGTTGTGCCTATATCTGTAACACTGCTACACAGTGTTGGCCATAATCATGGCTTTTCATGTGATCTATATAACAGTTAAATTTAAAAGCCTTATTTTTTCATGTTATGCATATCATAGCAAACTCCCATTTAACAAACTTTATCTCTTATAAGATCAACAAATACAAATGATATAAAACATAAATAAACCCAAAAAATGATTTAAAATACTTTATTTATAGAAGTATTCATATTATTTGCCTTATCTTGCCCTAATTTTTATATTCTTATATTTTTACCTTTATTATCTTTAATTACCACATAATATCATATGGTATGTTCTAATTAGTAAAAGTAATAAAAAAAAATCTGTCAAATGCGACGAGTAAAAATTGTGAGCTATGAAGTTTCAACTCTTTGATATTTGTTTAAGCAAGAGTTTAAAAAAATTGTTTATATATAACATATAATTTTGGTGGATAAGTAATAACATAATTATCCTTTACACTTACCTTACTGTAATTAATTATCACATGCTAGTTATCATCAGGATGCCTTCTTACAGCCACAGTAATTTCTTTATTAAATTCAGAAGTAATCTGCTGGCTGTGTCTTCAAAATTTATCCAGAATCTGACTCTGTATCTCTCACTACCTCCATAGCAACAAATCTAGCCTAGTCATCATTTCTTACGTAGATCATAGCAACAGTCTTCTAACCAGTTTTCCTGTTTCTATTCTTGTTTTCCCACAATCAATTCTCCACATAAGAGCCAGAATAATCATTTAAAAGATGTATGTCTGCTGAATCACCCAATGACTTCCCATCTCCTACAGACCAAAATCCCAACTCCTTGTAATGGCCTACATAATTTGACCTGTGTCTTCTCCAACCTCCTTTCTCTCTTCTTTCCCTCTCTCTTCATCTGTTCCTGCCACACTGTCCTCCATGCTGTTTTTCCAAATACTGCAGTCAGGTTTGTACCTCAGGGATTTTACATTAACTATTTCTCTCTGTTTGGAGTGCTGTTCTTCCAAACATTTCCATGGCCCACTTTACTTAAATGTTGTATGCTTAGTGAGGTCATTGCTGACCACCATGTCTAAAAATGCCACTAATCTCTGGCTTTTTGCTCTCATTTATCTGGAATATTTATAATTTACTAACAATATAATTTAACTATTTATTATGTTAGTGTTTATCATTTGTCACCCTCAGCCATAGTTAAACATATATATACAGTCTTAAATTAATATTTTTGAAGAAAAGAGGAAAGAAAACAAAGAAAGGAACAAAAAACTGTGAACCCAAAAGAGAATAGTAAAATGCAAGAAAAAAGGCATGAACATGAAAAATGGATAAACATGTTGGTAAATTTATTTAACTACAGACTATACAAAATTAATAATTATAATTAGTAGGAACAGATGTGCCTAACAAACCTAATAATAAAAAACATAGAAAGAAATTAGTGTTTTTATAATTATATCCCTTTGCATTACTATGCAATATGATGGACATACTAATTAGCTTTAGATATTTTTAAGACGAGAATAAGATTTAAAATATAAAGGAATCACTAAAGAAAATAACACACTAAAATACTAAACATATACTTCTAAGTAATCTGCTATGCAAAGAAAAATTATAATAAAAATTATGATTTATAACTGCATGACAATGACAACAATGAAGGTTAAAACGTCTCTAAAACAAAACAGGAAGTATTTACACCATAATATACATATAAATAAGACTAAAAATTAAAAAGTCAAGCATTCAAATCAGTAAGTTGGAAACAGAACAAAAGAAAAAAACTCAAAGAACAAGATTATAATGGTAAGAGCAGAAACTTTTTTTTTTTTTTTTGAGGAAGAATAGAGAAAATCAATCCAGTTTTTTGGAAGATGGCTGACTAGATGCCGCTAGGAGAGACCATGACATTGGAAAGACTGGCACACTCTCAGCAGATCTTCACAGGGAAGGCACTGAGAGCAGATGGAGAGAAGACACAGATGCTGGGCTGAAGAGGGAGGAAGCTGAGAACTCTGCATGAGGCTACTCTGCACTGGGACTCATTCCTGCCTCCGAACGACTCCTGGGGATGGTTAAGTTGAGCAGATGAGTGACCTGTTCTTACCATGGACCGCTGGAATCCTGGCAACAGGAGACCCCATGACTCCCATGGACAACTGAGCTGTCAGGGAGAGGTTTAGAGAGATGGTAGACGCAGAACTCCAGCCAATGTGGAGCCCAGAGGGTTTGGTGCAATAGTGTCTGTAGAGGAGCAGGGTCAGTGTTGCCCATCCGCCTAAGCTCGCCTTGCTCCCCTGGAAGACTTTAACCTTAGACAAATTGTTGGACCTAAACAGTGCTGGGCAATCTTGCCTATAAGATAGGGCTGGTTCGACCTGAGTGCCTTCCTGTCTGCTGGCTGCTTCTGGGGACCCAGTCTGGCCATGCCTGCTTGCAGGACTCTCACTGAGGCTCCTCCTAGGGGCCGCATCATAGCTCCTGCACTAGCAGACCATGCCTGACCATCAAAGAGAGCTCCAGCAGAGCAGTCCTAGTCAATATACACATCTTGTCCATGCCCTCCCCAAACCACAGTGGCCCCCATGCCTCTTTCCCAGCCTGCACTTGTCCACAGCTATTCCACACCATGCTTTGCCATTGCGTGTGTATGTATGGGTGGACCTTGCCTACCTCTCTGCTGATGCACATGTAGAGTGGATCCAAATGCTAAGGGAATTCATTAAAACCAGACCTGCCTTACAGAGGGTCCTGAAGGGAATGCTAAATATGGAAAGAACACTACTGGCCACTACAAAAACACACTTTACTACATAGACCAGTGACACTATAGAACAACCACACAAACAATCTGCATAATAACCAGCTAACAACATGATGACAGGTTCAAATCCTCACATATCAACATGAACTTTGAATGTAAATGAGACAAATGTCTAATTAAAAGGCACAGAGTGACAAGTTTGATTTAAAAAGGCAAAAGTCAATGGCATGCTCTTTAACAGACCCCATCTCACATGCAGTGACACACACAGGTTCAAAGTAAAGGGATGGAGAAAAACCTACCAAGTAAAAGGAAAACAAACAAACAAACAAAAAGCAGGGGTTGCTATTCTAATTTCAGACAAAACAGACTTTAAATCAATAAAGATCAAAAAAGACCAAAAAAAAAACCCAAAAGCATTACATAATGGTAAAGGGTTCAATTCAACAAGACCTAATTACCTTCCTGTTGAGATATATATGTATACATATACATATATGTATATATACATATACACATATATATGCATACACATATATACATATATGTATACATATATACAGATATACATGTATACATATATAGACACACATATATATATCCAACACACGAGTACTCAGATTAATAAAGAAAGTTCTTAGAGACCTACAAAGAAAGGTAGATAATTTAGTACCTAAATATATATGCACACAACACAGGAGTACCCAGATTAATAACAAACATTCTTAGAGACCTACAAAGAAACTTAAATAGTCACATAATAATAGGAGACTTCAACTCCCCACTGACAGTATTAGATGGATCATCAAGGCAAAAAACTAACAAAGATATTTGGGACCTGAACTTAACACTTGACCAAACAGACCTAATAGATATCTACAGAAATCTCCACCCCAAAACAACAGAATATATAATCTTCTCATTTGTACTCGTCACATACTCTAAAGTCAACCACATGATTGAGCATAAAACAATCTTCAACATATTTAAACAAAGTGAAATGATACCAACCATACTCTCAGACCGCAGTGCAAAAAAAAAAAATAGAAATCTATGTTAAGAAAATTTCTCAAAACCATACAATTACATGGAATTTAAGTGATCTGCTCCAGAATGACTTCTGCATAAATAATGAAATTAAGGGAGAAATCAAGAAATTCTTTGAAACTAATTAAACAAAATATAACATGCCAGAATCTTTGGGATACAGCCAAAGCATTTAAGAGGGAAGTTCATAGCACTAAATGCCCACATCAAAAAGTTAGAAAGATCTCAAATTAAGAACCTAACATCACAACTTAGGAGAACTAGAGAAAGAGTAGTACACCAACCCCAAAGCTAGCAGAATATAAGAAATAGACAAAATCAGAGCTGAAGTGAAGGAAACTGAGATACAGAAAATCATACAAAAGACTGATGAATCCAGGAGCTGATTGTTTTAAAGAAAAAGATAGATAAACTGCTAGCTAGATTAAAGAAAAAAAGCAAGAAGACCCAAATAAACACAATCATAAATGACAAAGGGGATATTACCTATCTACCCAAAGGAAAAGAAGTCATATCAAAAAGACATCTGCAAACATATGTTTATTGCAGTACAATTCACAATTACAAAGATATGGAACCAATCTAAGTTCCCATCAACCAGCGGGTGGATAAAGAAAATGTATATATACACCATGGTATACTACTCAGTCATAATAAAAGAATTAAATAATGTCATTTGCAGCAACTTGGATAGAGCCTGAGGCATTATCCTAAGTGAACTAACTCAGAAATGGAAAACCAAATACTAGGTATTTTCACTTATAATTAGGAGCTAAGCTATGGGTATGCAAAGGCATGCAAAGTGGTATAATGGACATTGGAGACTCAGAAGGAGAGAGAATAGGATAGAGGTGAGGGATTAAAAAATAAAATATTAGGTACAATATACCCTACTTGGGTGGTGAGTGCACTGAAATTAGACTTAATCACTATATAATTCATCTGTGTAACCAAAAAACCACCTGTACCCTCAAAGCTATTGAGATTTTACCAAAAAGAAAAAAAAATACAGAAGATTAACAAAACCAAAAAGCTTTAAAAATAATAAAAGATACAGAAGGCAAAATTGATCAACAAAATTAAAGAGAGATTTTGTTTTGGAAAGTTGAAGGGGACATAACTACAAATAGATACGTTAAAACATTGAAGAAAAATGCTATAAAAATTATCAAATAAAATTAAAATGTATATTAAAATAACAAATTATTAAAATTGACTCAAGAATAAATAGAAGTATAACCATTCAAAAATTCAGTCGACATTACAATTCTCTCAATTAAAGGATGAGACTGTGAAAGACTTTACTGACCTTATGTGAACTTTTTCATAGACTAAAGAAAATATTCCTAAAATATATTATATATGGCTAGGATAACATAACTGCCAACACTACAGAAAGGTAATGAGGAAAAAGTAAGCCTACTTATTAAAAATTTCTTTAGTAGTATAAAAAATACCTCAACAAACAAATTTTATACTTCAAAGTAAGGGTGGTCTAATATATTCACAAATCTATCAGTGTAACTCGTCACACTGAGTTATACATTTATGAATAACAAATATGTATTTATATCAATGGAGAAGGATCTATAACATTGACTATATATTCGTGTTTTTAAAAAGTAATTCTTATCAAACTGAGACTAGACCAAACTCTGCAAGACTTTTAGTGTGGAAAGGATGAAGATGGAAAATCTTCCCTCCCCAAAAAACCACTATATGACTTGACAAAATTGCTAAAACAAACATTTCTACTTTTGGATATAAAACAAAGGCAAAGAACAACTTGAGAAGGATTAGCTCATGAAAAATTCCCAGATTCAATATAAGAAATGTGGGACTCTCTGGCATTCTTGCATGGGTTGTCTCCTTTCCCTCTCCCTCCAGAAAATGACAAAAGTTAATGAAAATAAATTGAATATATAAATCTATGAGCAGATAACTAAACTCAAAATAAACAATAAACATGCTAAAAAAGTTATCAGTATTGGAAGTAAATGTAACACTGATTGCTACTCTGTGAATTGGCAACGAAAGGAACATAATTCATCTTACCTCTTCTCTTGTACAAACTACGTTCCAGGGCACCCAAACGGCCTGAGTTGATGATGTGTCTGTCCCTTGCCACCAAAATTATAATTGTGGAAGTTTTCAACTATAAAATGTTATAGGAGTACACCTATAACCATATCACTGCACTTATTTTCACAAACTGTTAATGTTTTGCCATATCCAATCTTTTTATTACTATTATTTTTATCCTACTTTAAGTTCCAGATTACATATGCACAATGTGCAGGTTTGTTACATAGGTATACATGTGCCATGTTGCTTTGCTGCAGCCATCAACTCGTCATTTACATTAGGTATTTCTCCTAATGTTATGCCCTTCCCCAGGCCCCCACCCCCGATAGGCCCTGCTGTGTGATGTTCCCTGCCCTGTGTCTGTGTGTTCTTGTTGTTCAACTCCCACCTATGAGTGAGAACATGCAGTGTTTGGTTTTCTGTCCTTATGGCAGTTTGCTTAGAATCATGGTTTCTAGCTTCAACCATGTCCCTGCAAATGACATGAACTCATCCTTTTTAATGGCTGCATAGTATTCCATGGTGTATATGTGCCACATTTGCTTAATCCAGTCTATCATTGATGGACATTTGGGTTGGTTCCAAGTCTTTCCTATTGTGAATAGTGCTGCAATAAACATACGTGTGCATGTGTCTTTATAGCAGCATGATTTATAATCCTTTGGGTATATACCCAGTAACAGGATTGCTAGGTCAAATAGTATATCTGGTTCTAGATCCTTGAGGAATCGCCACACTGTCTTCCACAATGGTTTAACTAATTTACACTCCCACCAACAGTGTAAAAGCATTCCTATTTTTCCACATCCTCTCCAGCATCTGTTGTTTCCTGACTTTTTAATGATCGTCATTCTAGATGACATGAGATGGTACCTCATTGTGGTTTTGATTTGCATTTCTCTAATGACCAGTGATGATGAGCATTTTTTCATATGTCTGTTGGCTGCATAAACGTCTTCTTTTGAGAACTGTCTGTTCATATCCTTCACCCACTTTTTGATGGTGTTTTTTTCTTGTAAATTTGTTTAAGTTCTTTGTAGATTCTGGATATTAGCCCTTTGTCAGATAGGGAGATTGAAAAGATTTTCTCCCATTCTGTAGGTTGTGTTCACTCTGATTATATATATACACACACACACACACACATATATATGTGCTGTGAAGAAGCTCTTTAGTTTAATTAGATCACATTTGTCTATTTTGGCTTTTTTTGTCATTGCTTTTGGTGTTTCAGTCATGAAGTCTTTGCCCATGCCAATATCCTGAATGGTATTGCCTAGGTTTTCTTCTAGGGTTTTTATGGTTTTAGGTCTTACATTTAAGTCTTTAATCCATCTTGAGTTAATTTTCGTATGCAGTGTAAGGAAGGGATCCAGCTTCAGCTTTCTGCATATGGCTAGCCAGTTTTCCCAGCACCATTTATTAACTAGGGAATCCTTTCCCCATTGCTTCTTTTTGTCAGGTTTGTCAAAGATCAGATGGTTGTAGATGTGTGGTGTTATTCCCAAGGCCTCTGTTCTGTTCCATTCATCTGTATCTCTGTTTTGGTACCAGTATCATGCTGTTTTGGTTACTGTAGCCTTGTAGTATAGTTTGAAGTCAGGTAACATGATGCCTCCAGCTTTGTTCTTTTTGCTTAGGATTGTCTTGGCTATGTGGGCTCTTTTTTGGTTCCATATGAACTTTTAAGTAGTTTTTTTCAATTCTATGAAGAAAGTCAGAGGTAGCTTGATGGGAACAACATTGAATCTATAAATTACCTTGGGCAGTATGGCCATTTTCACTATATTGATTCTTCCTATCCATGAGCATGGAATGTTCTTTCATTTGCTTGTGTCTTCTTTTATTTCATTGAGCAGTGGTTTGTAGTTCTCCTTGAAGAGGTCCTTCACATCACTTGTAAGTTGTATTTCTAGGTATTTTATTCTCTTTGTAGTAATTGTGAATGGGAGTTCACTCATGATTTGGCTGTTTGTCTATTATTGGTGTACAGGAATGCTCATGATTTCTGCACATTGATTTTGTATCCTGAGACTTTCCTGAAGTTGTTTATCAGTTTAAAGAGATTTGGGCTGAGACGACGGGGTTTTATAAACATACAATCATGTCATCTACAAACAGAGACAATTTGACTTCCTCTTTTCCTAATTGAATACCCTTTATTTCTTTCTCTTGTCTGATTGCCCTAGCCAGAACTTCCAACACTATGTTGAATAGGAGTTGTGAGAGAGGGCATCCTTGTCTTGTGCCGGTTACTCTATCTATAGAAATAAGTGACAGAGATAGAGAGACAGAAATGATAAGCCTAATAAATCTCTTTATGATAACATGAAAATAATAGAAGGAGATTGTTTTTATGATTATATCCTTTTGCATTAATGATGAGAAAGAGAAACAGTGAGACAGAGGATATTTACCATCTCCTCAGTCCCTGGCCACACTGCTTCCTATAAGGGGAAAAAGTGATATTTTTAAAAATCCAAAGCAAATGTAAGAAAATTTTAACATTAACTAAACCTACGGATTGATATGCATGTGTTATATCATTCTTATACTTTTTAACAAGTTATATAAAAACTGTCAATAGTTTTTAAAGTTTTAAAATACGGTTTGTTTTCTGCCTAGCTCTTTTTTCCCACCTGCCACAAGAACCAGCTCTCTTTACCCAGATTCACCTATTTTAACTTTTTCCCATTTTTAAAAAATACTTTTCTCCTCTTTCTCATTCTCTTTATATGTATGTGTGTGTGCGAGTGTGTATATATATATATTTCTACACTTAGATACATGTATGTATACAGTGTGTATTGGCCTTTATATTTTCTGAACCATTTGTAGATGTGTTATATATAACATTATATACATTATTAGCATATATATAATATAGAATAAAATGGCCCTTTATTCTTACTGTTTCCAAGAATATATGAATACTTTCTCACATAACCACCATGGAGTTGTCAAAATCAGTAAATTTAACAGTGATACAGTACTGTTATCTAATTTACCATTTATATTCCAATTTTGTTAATTGACCCAGTAATTTTCTTTTAGAACTTTTTTCTTCTCAGTTACAATATCCAATGTGGGGTTAGATATTACATTTATTTGTCATATATGTTTATCCTTCTTCAATTTCAAAACTTTTTACACCCTTTCTTTGTCTTTCGTGGCACTGATATTTTTAAAAAGTATCTCTTCTTATTAAAAAATAAAATGTACCACATTTGGATGTGTTTTCTAATTAGATTTAGGTTTCCTCCTAATTAGATTTAGGTTATACATTCTCAGTCACAATACTGCACAGGTGATGTGGTATCTGCCTCAATGGAGAAACATCATATCTATCTCTTTCTCATTGAACATATTCATTTTGATCACCTAATCAAGTTGTTTCTGATTTATCTACTGTATAATTACACTTTCTCCCCAACCCTTGTAGCTAATAAGGAGTCTATAGTGAGCATTGCTTCCATTTTTATTAGTGTGGAACTTAGAATTCTATTGTAAGCAAGAACTTTCCATTCTCTTCAACTATTTATTGATTTACCTGTTTATTATCAGTATGCACTATTATCTATTTATTCTATTTTTCTAATGTATTACTGTGCTTCAGTATGTTAATACTCAAGTTCTCTCAAATTTAGTCAGGGGGAATTCCTTCAGACTGGTTCCTCAGTCTTTGTTATATGCCCTCAATGCTTATTGAGCACTTTCTAACTTTCTGTTATAATAAAATGTTCCAGCTTCATCTCATTTATGCCCTATCCCAGCTATAATATTAGTCACTTCTTTGAGGACCTTGAATTCCTTTTGTGGAGACTTGTATTAGCCGTAAGTCTTTAAATTATCTGTTTTAAGGTATCAGAGAGCTACTGATTTAACCAAGTCTTAAAGAGACAAGATCTTAATATACAGAAAAACTGTGGTAAGAAAAATTCTAATTTATCTTATTATGTGAGAAAGTTATGTGAGAAAGTATTCATATATTCTTGGAAACAGTAAGAATAAAGGGCTATTTTATTCTATCTTCTAATATTCTGTGTCTGCTTTTTAGCTTTGCTTTATTTGCTAATTCTAGATACTAGGAAATAATCTAAGAGTCCAGAAAATGGAAGGGTAAGAAGGAAAATACTTAGAATCAGAGAAACCAAGAGAGCATTTGCAGTTTCACAAACATGGAAAGTGAACATGAGAAAGTTGAGAGATCAAGATTTTAGTGAGATTCAAAATTAAGCATTCCCCTAGGACTGTTTTCTCCTAAATATGTGTAAGTATGCAATCATAGCACCTGCAGGACCACACTCTAGGAACATGGAATGAACCAAAAGTAGAAAAACACTTAGCAAGATTGTAACACAGTCTTAAGTCAGCTTAATCCAAGATTGGTTAATATTTTAAACTCCCATTTTATCTAACAAAAGAAATGATAAACCCTTTCTAGAGAAAGAAAACATCACTCAAAGCCTCTACACCTTTCCATACAAAGGTATTGATGTTTAATGAAAAAATACCAGGCATGCCATGAGCAAAAACCACATGTTAAAAGCCCAAGAGGAAATATAGACAATATATAACCCAGGAACAATCCAAATAAAAATTGTAAGATAACTATGACTAAAGAATTCTAGCAAATAAAGGGAACACTGGAGGAAAAACATAGATAGATGGATGTATTCACAAGAACATTAACTTTACCAAAAATGAATAAAATAGAAATGCTATAAATAATAAGTAACTGAAATTTAAAACTTAATGTAAGAGATTAAAATCATAATAGGGGAAAGGGATTAATGAGCTAGAATATGGAACAGAAAATATCTAATTAAGGAGAAAAAAAGGAAAACGTAGTAAAGAATCTAAGAAACATATGTGAGACCATGTAATGACCTAGTTCCAGTCATGGAAGTTCCAGAGAGTAGAGACACAATGGGGTATAATACTCAAGTAATAAATAGCTGAGAATTTTCCAAAAGCAATTAAAGAATTCAATACAGAAATCCAAATGAAACCCCAAGCAGGATAATTTAGGATCATCTGAGAAGATGCAGATGAGGTTGAAAAGAAAAAAGAAATAGAAAAAGAAAAAATTCAAATAGAGAAAAAGGTATCTTAACTTTAAAAGAAATCATCAGGATTTTCAGGTGATATATCCATACAAGCAATGAAAGACAGTTGGCAATTGAAACAACAACCAGAAATACAAAGTCAAAATTAGACACCTGTTAAAAGAAATGTACATTTTCCACTTTTAATGGAATGAAGTGAGGTGGAACAGCTTTACTACACTGATTTAAACTAGAAAGCTAGAAAAAATATTTGCAACAACAACTGACACTTTAGACAACAGGAAATACAGAATAATGGTCCCTAAGAGAAGGAAAAACATGAGGTAAATGCTATGATTGCCACGTTTTACCAGCTTGAGAGACTATCCAAGGCTGAGGGAAGGAAGGGCAAGTCCAAAAAGATAGCTACGATTAATAGGAAAGTGTATTGAAGAAAAGGGAAGAGCTTAGAGAAAGAGGTCCAGAAATCTTCAGACAGGCCCTCTTGAATCTTCAGCTGAGTATTCATCGATGCATGCATGTGGGCAAACTCTAAAACCAGGGAGAAAAATAAATCCATACCACATGCACACACACAGAGACACACGTGAACATGCAAAAGAGTAGTCAGAACAATTCTTAGGGTACACACAGCACTGAAAATATTTTGTGTTCCCACTAACTAAAGTGAAAAGAATTCTAATGAAATAAGAAATAAGGTAAAGAGGCCAGGAGCAGTGGCCAACATGGCAAAACCTCATCTCTACTAAAAATACAAAAATTAGCTGGGCATGGTGGCAGGCACCTGTAATCCCAGCTACCCAGGAGGCTGAGGCAGGAGAATCGCTTGAACTGGGGAGGTGAAGGTTGCAGTGAGCTAAGATCATACCACCGCATTCCACATTCCAGCCTTGGGGACAGAGTGAGACTCCTCAAAAAAAAAAAAAAAAAAGTAAGGTAAAGTACTGGGAAGAATATTGACTAAAGTGTGGTGCCAATTAGCCCTAGGATAAAAGCTGTTCTAAACACTCCTTAAGAAAACTTAAAGGTAAGTCATAAAAGAATCAAACTATTTACAAGTGACTTAACTCTAACTGAGAACAAAACTCAAAAATATCTAAAGTAACACAATGAAAGCTAGCATGCAAAAATATAAAATTCACAATATTGGCCATCCAATACAAATTATAATGCAAGCAATTAAATCAGGAAAATATGACTAAAACCAATCAATACAAACAGACCAGAAGTGATGTAGATGGTAAAATTAGCAGTTAGTAATATTAGAAAGAGTTCTTATAACTAAATTTCATATGCTTAAGAAGGTAAAAGAAAAAAAATAATATGATGGGAAGAAAAATGAAAGAATGAAAAAGACCCAAGTCAAACTTCTGGAGATGGAAAAATACAACATTTAGAAGGAAAATACTCTGGTTGGGATTAACAGCCAATTACACACTGCAGAAGGAAAAAAAAAAATAGTGAACTTGGAGGCATAGCAAGAAAACTATTCAAAATAAAACAAAGAGATAAAAGACCAAGAAAAATAAAAAGATCATCACTGTTCAATTCATTAATAGATTAGCTATTTTATTAAAATTTCTAAATACATGAACCAAAAGTTGATAAAACTAAAAGACACATCAGTAAAGAAGATTTAAAAATTCCAAATAAGAACATAAGGAAATATATCATTAGGCATTAAAGAAGAAAAGTTAAAATTATAATGAGATATCACTGTACATTCATTAAATTGATAAAATTTAAAGAGACTGACAATACGAAGTGTTTACTAGAATGCAAAATTAAGATTTACTTATATTGCTTATTGCATCTACTTTGGAAAAGTTGACAGCTTTAAATAATATTAAGCCTTTATTCTCATTTGACTTACCAATTCCACAATTAGTATATTCCATACAGAAATGAAAACATATATCCACACATATAAATGTTTATGGCCACTTTATTCATAATATTTTAAATATGGAAAAACCCAAATGTTCATGAAGAGATAAATTAATAAATTTGTGATGTGTTCATGCACTGGAATATAATTTAGCAATTGAGAAAAACTACTGGTACAAGCAAAAGCATGGATGAATCTCAAAATCGTTATACTGAGTGAAATAAACCAGCCAAGAATATACACTATATGATTCCATTTATATGGAACTCCAGAAAAGAAACAAATTTGAATCTATTGTTACAGAAAGCAAAACCATGGCTTCTTGGAGGTGGGAATGAGTGGAGGAGATTGCCTGACAAGGAGCACCAAGGATGTCTTTTTGGATCATGAAAATATGCTGTATCTTGATTACAGCTCTGGTTACACACACACACACACACACACACACAAGTAATTTCTGAAAACTTATCAAATTATACTTCAAATATAGGTGCACTTAAGTGTACATAAATGATTCTACTGTGTTAATTTAAATAAAAGAGAAAGAGAAAGGAGGAAAGAACAAATGAATGAAAGAAAGAGAAAGAAGGATGGAAGAAGAAAGGAAGGAAGGAAGACAGGAAGGAAGGAAGATATGAAGGAAGGAAGAAAGGAAAGTAGGACAGAAAGAAAAAACCAAATAGAAATCTAGAACTAAAATAAAACAGTTTAAATAAAAAATTCACTGGATGCACTTAACAGCAAATAGGTGACCACAGACGAAAGCAACAATGAACTTGAAGACAGGTCAACAGAAACTATCCCAACTGAAATTTTGTGGGGGAAAGAATGTGTATTAGTCCATTTTCATACTTCTATAAAGAACTGCCCAAGACTGGGTAATTTATAAAGGAAAGAGGTTTAATTGGCTCACAGTTCAGCATGGCTGGGGAAGCCTCAAGAAACTTACAATCATGGTGGAAAGCAAAGAGGAAGCAAGGCACCTTCTTTACAAGGCACATTCTTCATGAGGCGGTAGGAGGGCCAAGTGCTGAGCAAAGTGGGAAGAGTCCCTATAAAACCACCAGATCTTGTAAGAACTCACCCACTATCATGAGAACAGCATGGGGGAAACTTCCCCCATGGTTCAATTACCTCCACCTATTCTCTCCCTTGACATGTGGGGATTATGAGGATTACAATTCAAGATGAGATTTGGGTGGGGACACAAAGCCCAACCATATCAGAATAAAAACTCCTATTTCCCCTGCTTCAAAACTCATCAAAGAACTTCAATTGCAATAGAATGAAAATATAACTCCCTAATCCTGATCTCTGAGTTTCTTATGGACTGAGCCCTTTTTCTTCCTCTTAGGTTGTTCTCTTCTTGATCACCAGGCTCCACTAACACTGGCTTTCTTTCAGCTCCTAGAAAATGTCAAGCTCCCCCTTATCACAGAGGTTCTGTACTTGAGTTGTTTTTTTTGTTTTTTGTTTTGTTTTCCCCAACAAGGATCTTATTTCCAATGTTCATATGGCCACTTTCTTATTTTTGCACTTTCTTATTTTTGTCTCAGCTCAATGACTGCCTTCTTGATAACCTTATTTAAAATAGACTACTGTCTTCCAGATGCATCCTTTTATATCATTACATTATTATTTGACATATTTATTCACATGTGTGTTGTGTATCTCATCCAACTAGAATTTAAGTTTTTTGAGGCCAAGGACCTTGTCTTTCCTACTTACAATGCTTAGAACAGTGTCTGGGACATATATAAAAACTGCATAAACAGTAACTAACGTGTAAGTAAATGAGAGAATGAATTCTGCTGGGTAAGGGAGATGCGTCTAGGAGCAAAGGAGACCTAATTCCTTTGTTCATTAGGCTTACATTGTAGTGGAGAAAGCAGACAAATAAGCCAATTATTGAACTGTGTGATGATTAGAGCAATTGCTGGGGAGTACAGTATATCTCTAGAGCCACAGGTTGGCCACCTAATCTGGACTGGGGGTTAAGGAGAGGTACAGGTAATCAGGCAAGTTCACTTGAGGGATTTCCAAACTGAGATCTAAAAGATAAGAAAGAATTACCCTTGCAAAGGAGAATGGAGATACAGCAGAGGAATTAGAGACAGTGGAGACTCTGTGGGAGGCTATACAAGTTTAAGGAACTAAAAAGTTCTGTGAAGCTGAACTCCACAGAGCAAGGAAAAGAGTAGTCAGAAATGAGGCTGGTGAGGAAAGTGGAGGCAAACTTATATAAACTTTCCTAATGTTTTAAATCAGAAGGAGGCAGGTGCAGAGGGTATATGGGAGTTGCTGGAGAGCAGGCTTAATTGAGAAAGTAAGGCACACAGACATGAAAAAGGAATAAGTCTAAGGCACAGGCAGAAGTCTGTTTTAAGTACCGCTTAGCAATAAGGGAAGTAACTGAATGGCCTCCATTTATCAAGTGGAGAGAGAGTGACTTCCTAAGATGTGAAGTAGTGGAATTTCCCCCTTCAACTAATTTTGCTTTAACTAACTAAAATATATATATATATATATGTAGTTTGAAACCAGTCTGCCTAAAAGGACAATCACAATGCATTTGATGATACTAAACAGTAAAGTCTTAATATTTGTAATTTACCAAACAAATTATACATTTAGCAATATGATGTTCAATGGTTTCCAAGTATAGATTATACAATTTTCATACAGGATACATGAAGTTATTCTTTTATTTAATAAACTGTAACATTTTGTTGTTTCTGTTTTTTAAATGCAATTCACATAGCATAAAATCCATCATTTTACATTAGTTATTAGTACATTCACCATATATGCAACCATTGGCACTATCTAAGCCTAGAACATTTCCATTAACCCCCAAAAAACCCTGTACCTATTAGCACTTAGTCCCAATTTCCCCCTCCCCTTATCCGCTAATAGACAGACTTGAACATTCAGATAGATAGACTTGAACAAATCCAATCCCTATTGGAAAATAAAAGAAGTGTTTGCTCCACTGTTTTCAACTTCTAGTTAACTGTAAATAGTAATCAACATGTAAAGTGTTCCGTTGAAAAGGACCGTTTATTTCTCAAAGTTTTTATTCTCTTGGTAGCAGTATAATTAGCATTTTTAATAGTCACATTTTTAGATTCAGTTCTTGAAGAGTCAAATATAAATTTATAATGCCAACTCATACCATGCTGCATTTTTGAGATTGTAAAAATGTATATGCACTTGTATAGCTTATGTTATTGAATTTAGTCAACATAATTTAGATGTATTGAATAATTATGACAGTATGCAAACCTCTTTAAATTGGCTAATGTATAATCAGCATTCATACTGCTTCAGCATAATCTAGTCTATTGCTTCTGTCAGGCAAAGAATTTGAGCTTCCTTCTATGGAGTATCCCAGTCTCCATCTAAATGCCAATATTTTGGGCCTTAGACAAGCATCACCTTCTCCAGGAAAACTCACCTGAACACTCTCACACATAGACCTTCCCTTTTTGGAATTCATTTTTAGCACTTACTCATTTTAGACACCTAATGAAACACTGTGTTACAGTTTAATTGTGCTAGCAAAAACAATGAAATGGTAAAATTTTTTTAATAACATCTTTTATATTCAAATGAATTTTAGTGCTAGAGCTTCTGCAGAAGCAATGCACTCATTTCAGTGACACTGCTATTACTGAAATCATTTTGTCAACTCCTGTTTTGCAACTGCCATGAGTGGCACGTTACAAATCATATAGCCCAATCCCTATAGTGGAATAAATAAAGTCTTATCTGGTGAGGACTCACATTGCCCCCTCAAAATTGCTTTTCTTCCTGATCTTGTCCTTAACCTCATCTATTCACCTTGACAATGGCTCTTAATTCAGAGTATAACTGATTGTTACCTCTTTGAGAAAAAAAGAGATCCTTCCTCCATGAAGAAGTTGGGTGTATAAACTCTTTTACAAATTGAGCATTATTTATCAGAATGATTCAAAATATGCTATACACTAAGGCAATTCGAATACAGATCTAAGGCACGGATCTCTCTTGTTAAGAGTTCCTGAGCTAACTGGAAAGGCAAACCATAAAAGACCCATTTAAAAACAATACGCCTTATTTTCATTAAATGTGTAGAATTTTAGATGTGTATAAATTTTTAGTAAATGCATATAAATAGTAAATGTATATAAATGCATATACATGTGTACTGTTAAAGTAAATTAAAATGAGGACCTAAAGAATTCTTCAGCAGACAAAGCCAGTTAAGCCTCATAAGTCACGTCAACCTTCGATTTGTAAACATAAGCAAAACTTAATTTGAGCTATTTCTTATAAATGCCTATATTTTTAAAAAGCAAAGCAAACTCAACCAATCTGAGATAGCCAATAAACTTCTACTTATCTAATTAGAGACTTTTCAAAGGAATAGACCAAATAAGGCAAGTATATAATTGGAACCAGTCAAATATTTTCTATATTCACCCTATAAAAGCCTCCCCCTTACATTTCCCCTGGTTTAGAGCTACCCAATTCATGAATTGCTATATGTGCAAATAAAATTTTTAAAATTGTATTATGGCTCAGTTTACTTTTTAACAATATTAAATAGGTAAATACATTCTATATATATGACTGGTAGGCATCAGTGCTAGAAAATCAGGAATAAAAGATAAAATCAAAGACTTATTATCTGCTATGGGATGTAGAAAGGTGCTTTATGACACAAAACTTCAGAAATTATAAGATATAAACTAAAAATGAAAGCAAGAAGAAGGAAAGATTATTGGAAAATATGGGTTAATATATCTCCTGTATTGTCCAAGGAAACCAGATACTTTTATATCATATAGTAAGAAATTAATCTTTTTCAGAGTTCTTTACTTTTTGATGACTGAAAAAAAAATCTTCTGTTAAAAAAAACCTACAATCGTGATCCTCTCTATACACACATGCTAAATGACTCCAAGTAATCAAATGACACTTTCTATCTCTTCTTAAATTTTAAATCTCATAAGTACAAGGAGTATATTTTCTCAATCACAAATAGATGTTCAACAATATTTGATGAAGGAATTTTATGAAGGGGTGATTAGACTCATTGATCCTAATCTTTAGCTTAATACTTGGCCAATGCAAATGATACTATAGCCTAAATGTAAAAGACAGAGAGATCAGTTAGGACAATAGAAGAGTGAGACACCAAAAACGGATCTTTCAAAAGTTGACACTAATGTAGAGCTTTTAATTAGCATGTCAGAAAAAGTGATAGATGTTCTTCCTGTCCAAGGGCCAGAGATAGAAACTGAGCAACTAGTTGGGACCCTATTTCTTCAAAGACTCAAGATATCTAGGCCTGGGAACCACTCCATCTGAATTTCATAGAACCACAGAGAACACAAATAACAAATAATATAGAAGCAATGTGTTTTTATGTATATTAATTCACAAAGGTTTAGTTTAGTATATCTAATACAGAGCAAAAACAATGTGGGCTGCTTGGGAGTCTGGAGACATAGCCTGAAGCAGTGCTATATAAACATAAAATTTCTTTGAAAACATTCCTAAAAACTCATGCAAATTTGACAGTGTAGATTATTTTATATTTGTGCTTGTTTTAATGACCATAAGGACTACTTGTTTCCTGCCAGATCTTGAGTGTGTATCACTAGGCCCAGCACCTTATAAGCAGTCAAAAAATACCTGTTGAATGAATGCAAAATTGCTTTAATTATTTTCCAATTAGAAAAGCAATATACCTTAATTAAAAAAAAAAATCTCACTGATAATGCACAATATGTTATTGTAATGAATCTGTCAACTTTGGAAAATTAGCTTGAATTGAATCATGGTTGACATCTCCCATACAATTTTGCCTGTTTGTCTCAGAGCCATATTTTATAAGACTTCATTTTTTACCAAAAAAGAAACAATCAGCAACTCTTTTTCCCCTTTGTATGATCTTTGTTGCTTATTCTGATGAAAGACCCTCAGACATCCACTTAAAAAGTAAGACAATGCAAATGTTAGGGGGTTTTGCTAATGGAAATTTTAATAAATGCATCTTCGTATTGAAATCTCAAGGCAATGGTTGTCGGGTTCTGGGCTGAAAGTGTTTCCATTCCACTGGTCAGGCTGTATTACTCTCTTGGGAAAAATTCAAACAAAGGTCTTTTTAGTTAAAGAAAAAATGAAAAAAACCTACTGTTGATGTTCTTTTCTCTTAATGCTCTCATTTTCATTCCATGTAAATAAACTAAAAATCACAAATGACTCATTTTATCAATAATTAACTTTTCATCTAAGTCGCAAACATCATTTTCACAGTAGCCATTTTGTTGTATGCAGTCAGATCATTCAATTTTTGTCTTATAGTTAATCGATTGTAAGTATTCAGCCTTGAAAAAAAAATCACCATGTGGGCAAACATTCGTAACACACTCTTCCATAAAGTTGGCAATGACTTAATTCATGTGGACAGATTCTTGCCTTTATTATAGTGTCCTTTTCCTCATTAAAGGAAAATAGATATTAAGACTTTGAAAATACATAAACAGTTTCACTCATTGTCATATTTATGCAAGAATCTGAGTTACTTCCTATTTGACATCTGACCAAAATTTCTACATTTTATTTTATTTTACACTAATAACAACTGTATGTATTATATATTCATGGAGTATAATGTGATGTTTTAATATATGTTTTTAAAGAAACCCTCTTAATAGTATTTACCATTTTGCTACTCTAATAAACAAACTGCTACAATGAGATTGCCTTGTGATTTTCTTCCTGATTTGTGATGGATAAAGAAGTGGGTGCAATTACATTTCAGGGCACCATGTTTTGTCTATCTGATTTGGCTCCATCTGTGCACATATCTTTTAGAAACACTTTTTCCTCATCAGAAATGCTTCATAAAAATCACACATTTGTTGCTGAAATGTGTTCGTAAATTTTGTTGTTTTTATCATTAATCACAGTGAACTTAACATGTCTTCACAAACATATTTTAAGATGTTTAACTGATCTGAAGCAGCTTTTTTTTTTTTTCAATAAATTGTGTGTCTCTTCATATCCTTCATTCTTTCCATGAGCTCCCTTCCTGTACTTCATATACTTCATTCTCCCCTGTACCAGTTTCTTGACAAACAGAAAATATAATGCCATTCAGAAAATGTATTGAGAAGTGTTATAGAATCAACAACTATGAAAGAAGAGGGAGGAAAACAAGCTTGGAGAGCAGGAAATGTTGAAATAAAATGCAGTCTCAACAATGACTAGACTTCTTAGGAGGCTGAGGCATGTAGATCACGATGTCAGGAGATCGAGACCATCCAGGCTAACACGGTGAAAACCCGTCTTTACTACAAATTCAAAAAGTTAGCTGGGTGTGGTGAAGGGTGCCTGTAGTCCCAGCTACTTGGGAGGCTGAGGCGGGAGAATGGCATGAATCTGGGAGGCGGAGTTTGCAGTGAGCCAAGATGACACCACTGAACTCCAGCCTGGGTGACAGAGCAAGACTCTGTCTCAAAAAAAAAAAAAAAAAAAAAAAAAAAAATGACTAAATGACTAGACCTCTTGTACATGAGTCTGAGGATTGGTCACTTTAGCATATTTTTGTTCTGGTGCATTATCTGTTCCCCTTTACATTGCCCTAGTCTTAAAAGCATCCTTTTTTTTTTTTTTTTTTTTTTAAATCTAAGTTCTGGAATACATGTGCAGAACGTGCAGGTTTGTTACATAGGTAAACACGTGTCATGGTGGTTTGCTGCACCCATCAACCTGTCATCTACATTAGGTATTTCTTCTATTGCTATTCCTCCCCTAGCCCACCATCCCCAGACAGGCCCCAGTGTGTGATGTTCCCCTCTGTGTCCATGGGTTCTCATTGTTCAACTCCCATCTATGAGTGAGAACATGTGGTGTTTGGTTTTCTGTTCCTGTGTTAGTTTGCTGTGAATGATGGTTTCCAGCTTCAACCATGTCCCTGTAAAGGACATGAACTCATCCTTTTTTATGGCTGCATAGAATTCCACGGTGTATACACGCCACATTTTCTTTATCCAGTCTATCATTGATGGGCATTAGGGTTGGTTCCAAGTCTTTCCTGTTGTGAATAGTGCTGCAATAAACATACGTGTGGATGTGTCTTTATAGCAGAATGATTTATAATCCTTTGGATATATGCCCAGTAACAGGATTGCTAGGTCAAATAGTATTTCTGGTTCTAGATCCTTGAGGAATCACCATACTGTATTCCACAATGGTTGAACTAATTTACACTCCCACCAACAGTGTAAAAGCATTCCTATTTCTCCACATCCTCTCCAGCATCGGTTGTTTCCTAACTTTTTAATGATCACTATTCTAACTGGCATGAAATGGTATCTCATTGTGGTTTTGATTTGCATTTTTCTAATGGGCTGTGATGATGACCTTTTTTTCATATGTTTATTGGCCACATAAATGACTTCTTTTGAGAAGTGTCTGTTCATATCCTTTGCCCACTTTTTGATGGGGTTGATTTTTTCTTGTGAATTTGTTTAAGTTCTTTATCGATTCTGGATGTTAGCCTTTGTCAGATGGATAGATTGCAAAAATTTTCTCCCATTCTGTAGGTTACCTGTTCACTCTGATGATAGTTTATTTTGCTGTGCAGAAGCTCTTTAGTTTAATTAGATCACATTTGTCAATTTTGGCTTTTGTTGCCATTGTTTTTTGGTGTTTTAGTCATCAAGTCTTTGCCCATGCCTATGTCCTGAATGGTATTGCCTAGGTTTTCTACTAGGGTTTTTATGGTTTTAGGCCTTACATTTAAGTATTTAATCCATCATGAGTTAATTTCTCTGTAAGGTGTAAGGAAGGGGTCCAGTTTCAATTTTCTGCAGATGGCTAGCCAGTTTTCCCAACATTTATTAAATAGGGCATCCTTTCCCCATTGCTTGTTTTTGTCAGGTTTGTTTTTGTCATGTCTGTTAGATGAGATAGTTGTAGATGTGTGGCATTATTCCTTAGGCCTCTGTTCTGTTCCATTGGTGTATATGTCTATTTTGGTACCATATCATGCCATTTGGGTTACTGTAGACTTGAAGTATAGTTTGAAGTCATGTACCATGATGCCTCCAGCTTTCTTCTTTTTGCTTAAGGTTGGTTGGCTATACAGGCTCTTTTCTGGTTCCATGTGAAGTTTAAAGTAGTTTTTTTCTAATTCTATGAAGAAAGTCAATGGTAGCTTGATGGATATAGCACTGAAACTGTAAATTACTTTTGGCAGTATGGCCACGTTCATGATATTGATTCTTCCTATCCATCAGCATTGAACGTTTTTCCATTTGTTTGTGTCCTCTCTTATTTTCTTGAGCAGTGGTTTGTAGTTCTCCTTGAAGAGGTCCTTCACATCCCTTGTAAGTTGGATTTACTAGGTATTTTATTCTCTTTGTAGCAATTATGAATGGGAGTTCATTCATGATCTGGCTGTTTGTATAGGAATGCTTGTGATTTTTGCACATTGATTTTGTACCCTGAGACTTTGCTGAAGTTGCTTATCAGCTTAAGGAGATTTTGGGCGGAGACGATGGGGTTTTCTAAACATATAATCATGTCATCTGCAAACAGAGACAATTTGACTTCCTCTCTTCCTATTTGAATACTCTTTCTGTCTCTTGCCTGATTGCCCTGGCCACAACTTCCAAAACTATGTTGAATAGGAGTGGTGAGAGAGGTCATCCTTGTCTTGTGCCGATTTTCAAAGGGAATGCTTCCAACTTTTGTTCATTCAGTATGATATTGGCTGTGGATTTATCATAAATAGCTCTTATTTTGAGATACATTCCATCAATACCTAGTGTATTGAGAGTTTTTAGCATGAAGGGGTGAATTTTGTTGAAGGCCTTTTCTGCATCTGTTGAGAGAATCATGTGGTTTTTGTTATTGGTTCTGTTTATGTTGACAGTTTACGTTTATTGATTTGTGTATGTTGAACCAGTCTTGCATCCCAAGGATAAAGCCGACTTGATGGTGGTAGATAAGCTTTTTGATGTGCTACTAGATTCGATTTTCTAGTATTTTATTGAGGATTTATGCATCAATGTTCATTAGGGGTCTGAAATTTTCTTTTTTTGTTGTATCTCTGCCAGGTTTTGGTATCAGGATGAAGAATTAGGTTTTTTTCATAACACAAAACTACTATAATTTTTCAATCACTGCTTATACTTTAAAAGTTTCTATGCTCTGGGCTTTTGAGACAAAATAGACGTTCACCAAAATAGGAAAGTTATATTCTAATTTAACCTGTGAATATACTATATGATGAATATTCTAAGAAAATAAAACTTCAATGTTTTCTAAATCTTTGAAAAAAAACTCCAAACAGAAAAGTAATTTTCTTGTAGCTGTGCACATATTTGTTCACAAGTGTGTCCATATTCTCCAATTTGAAGATCCCAGTAGAAAAGAGCTGCCCTAGAGGCATTCAAGTCATATTTTACTAAAAGTCAAGTTGTCCATCTCCTGACCTGAAAAAGTATATTTCTGTGTCTCTTTTAATCTTCCTATCCATAGCTGACTACCTGGATACAATTTTTTATGCCATGGTACCTCTTAAAATTCTAGAAAAATAGTGCTTACTTTCTTCAGGAAAGCTTTCTTCAGCACTTCCTACTGCTGTAGATGAGGGTTTAAACAGGGAAAGACGAAAGGACTATGTTCCCAGGACTTAACTCCTAGAAACACGTTAGTCTTCATGTAATGACAGGGAAATGTAAGAGCATTCGAGCTCTTTCTGAAACATGTCCCCATGTCTCCTGCTTTTCCATCCCTCCACTCCACCATCCACGTATACTACCTAGGTGGCATAAATGGATTATCCCAAAACATTTTGACTATGGGCTCAATATGCCATCAAGGAAACAACTACCAGAAAAAAACAAGCACAGGAGTTGTACTCACCTTTGTAAAACATGGTATCTGATGGGAATGATTTAAAAATATTAATAGCTTGAGTACTTCAGCTTTATTAATTAATATATAGTGGGACAAATCTTAGCACAAAAACCTGACTCAGAAAGCCAAAGAAAATTAGAGTGAGACTATGTTGCAGGTTGGGATTCATATCCTTGGGAAACATATCCTTGGATAGAGATTGGCATTTAGAAAAGGTATTGAGAAGTGTTCTAGAATCAGCACCTGTGGAAGGGGAAGGATGAAAAGCAAGATTGTATGGCAGGAAAAGTTGGAATAAAATATAGTCTCAACAATGGTCAAAGTCCACAGGGAATTTTAAAGGTGGGAGGGTCCTGCAAATTTGTCACAGATTGCGGTGAGAAAGCCAAGTCTTTATATCCTCAAATTGACCAGTCATTGGAAGTTGGCTACCCCCAAAAAAGGAGTGGTAGGAGTGTGACTTTGCGATATGCAGCTCTTTCCAACCAAGAGCAGTTTCCAAAGAAGGATGACACATAAGGGTTTCAAGCAATTAGACTAACAAGCTCTTCTATGCTGAACAGAGATCTCGGCAGCATATCACAACATTCCCTAATGATGATCATTTTTCTCTCCAAGCCATGAAGCTCCCATTGACACCATCGAATATACATAAAGTAGATGTTTCTCAAGGGAGGAGATGAAAAGTTGCCCAAGCCAAAATAGTAGAAATTTCAAACTCAAGTTTGGAGTAAATATTTTTAAAATATTATTTATTAGTATATGTGCTCTTTTTTGTTTGATATCCATTTTATTTTTAAAGGATTAAACATTACAATAATTGATACAATATACAGAAACTCTTCCATGTGGTAAGCACCATGCTAGAGGCATGCATGTAATCCTGCAACAAATTTAAGGGTTACATAATGCCACACACATTGTATAGATTAAGAGAGTAAGATTTGGGCAGGGTGCAGTGGCTCATGCCTGTAATCCCAGCACTATAGGAGGCTGAGGTGGGCGAATTGCTTGAGTCTGGAGTTCAAGACCAGTCTGGACAACATAGCAAAACCCCATCTCTACTCAAAATACAAAATTCTAGCCAGGTGTTGTGGTGTGTGACTGTAATCTCAGCTACTCGGGAGTCTGAGGTGGGAGAATCACCTGAGCCCAGGAGGTCAAGGCTTCAATGAGCCAAGATTATACCACTGCACTCCATCCTGGCAACCAGAATGAGACCTTGTCTCAAAAAAAGAAAAAAAAGAAAAAGAAAGAGAAAAAAGAAGAGAAAAAAAAGAAAGTAAGGCTCAGAGAAGTTAAATATATTATCTTTGGTCACACAGCTAATAGACATCTAAGTTTAAATGTATATATGTCCAACTCCAAAGCCTGTGTGCTTTCTACTATTTTGCACTATTTCTTAGGTTAACCAGAAACTATATTTAAAATACAGCTGTACAATTTATCAACTCTAAAATTCTGGGGCATTTGTCCATTTCATTCAAAAAAGCAGAGTCAACAATGCTCTTGATCTTAGTAACTCAGAAACGAATCTAGATCTTTTGATCAATTTTCACAGGTATAGAAAGAGAATTAAAAATGCATACCTTACCTATATAAATAGTTTATGATGATCAAATGTGATAATGCATACTTAAGTGACTTAAAAACTGTAAAGTACTAGAAATAACATCTTAATTGTTAAAATTCACAATAACAGCATCTGGCAAATAGACTCAACATGGTAAGGTTTGAAAAAGCATATGCTCTAATGTGCATGCTCATCTAATGTTTAGCTATGACCTTCACCTTCAGATCTAAAAAAGTGAAATAAAAGTAATAATGATTAGTAATATTAATGTTAATTTTTAAAAAAGAAAGGAAGGACAAATTTCCATTTTAATGGAAGAAAATGATTTATAAAATAAAATAATAATTCTATTAGTTATAGTCACCATACGAAAGTATAATTTGCTTTGTGAAACATATATAAGATTTTGCAACTGGGGAAAATCTGGCACTGAATGTTTGGAAACAATTTAGTTCTTGAATTGTACCATTTTCTAATCCTTCTATACATCCATTTATATATAATAATAGCCAAATGGGGAGGAGGGTATAGGGTAAACTCTGGCTGAGCAATTATCCAATAACCCTGCAAATACAGGGTTGCTTGGCAGAGGCTGATTTGGAGAACGTGGCTTAAGCCAAGACTCAACTGAGGCTTCACTTTCCTATGGGCCAGCAGAGCAACAAATCTATTTACTCAATAAACATCATAGAAAAGGGTATGAACACAAATAAAATAATGGCAATTTGATTCATCAGAAACGAGGAGGATATGGTAAAAAGACCATGACACATGCAGGCACTAGCTTTTAATGCAGAGCCAGCCCCACAAGTAAAACACAACCTAATAAAAATAGCAACTCTACCAAAATGAAGAACTATCAAGTGGGTGAAGAGAGAGACTAAAAGCAATAAAGTAGATGCTCTGTATTCTCTGAAAATAGAACATGGAAATACGCTCTAAAAATATGCCTGTCACGTACATACACCTTCAATTTCCCTCACCTACACACATTCTTCCTAATAGGAAGCTTTTTCCAATGAATTATTTAGTAAATAGATAAATAATTTTTATGTTAAAGAAAAAAGTGCATAAGGGAGATGTAAAACAAATGGATAGTAAAATTCAGTGTGATGCCAAACACACCCAAATTTATCTACAGATTCAATACAGTCTGAATCAAAATTTTTAAAATTTTTGTCAACTTAAAAAACATGTTCTGAAATATATGTGGAAAACCAAATGGTCAAAATAGCCAAAATGAAGAAAGACATGCTCAATTAGCTATAGGAATTAAGACAATATGGCTATTGGCACAGCAATAGAAAAATAAACCAATGTAACAGGATACAGTGTCCAGAAATAAATCCATGAAAATGTAAATATTTGTTAAATGTAGCATTGCAGATTATTGGGGAAAGAACCATTTTTTTAATTACACTAGGTTATTTTTAATACATATGGCAAAAATATTAGATCTCTACCTTATCCTATCCACACAAATTTTAGATAAATTACAGAACTAAATGCAAATAACAAAGCTATGAAGCCTTTAGAAAATAATACAAGTGAATACCTTCATAACTATGTAGCAAGGAAAGAACTCTTAAATAAGACCAAAAAGAAAAAGCTAAACTTACTAATTTAAAAGTAAGAATTTTGGTTAAATACATCAAGAGAGATAAGAGAAACTGTAAAACTAAAAATATAGTTGCATTTTACTGACAAAGAACTGGAATATATATATATACACACACACTATATATATACATACACACACATATATGTGTATATATATATATACCATAAATGTATGTTTTAAAAAATATAATCCAATGTGTATATGTGTGTGTATGTGTGTGTGTCTAGGGATTAAAAATATACAATGTCTAGGGACCCAATAGAAAATGGATAAAAAATCTTAATAAATACTTCAAAAAGAGGACATTTACAAAAAGATGCCTAACCTCACAAGTAATTAGGAAAATGGAAATGAAACCAATTTCAGTCATCTAATTGAAAACATTCAGTTTAACTATTCAAACTCTTATAAGCTGCTAGCATGAGTGTCATTTGGTACAATCAGTTTGGAAAATCATTTAACAGCAATCATCAAGGTTGAAAATATGCATAGCCTATGACCCCGTGGTTCTCATCGTAGGTATAATCATAGAGTAACTCTTGCACTTGTGCACCAAAAGGCATGTAAAAGAGTGTTAATTCCTGTGTTCATTGTAATAGTTCCAAACTGGAAATAACCTAAATAGCCATAAAAAGTAGACTAGGAAAAGTATGGCATAAAATAGAATGCTATACAACATTGAAAATAAACAAACAACTGCTGTAGACAATGAATATGTGAAATAAAACAAGACACAGAAGTATCTAGATAATATGATTTGGTTTACATGATTCTCAAATATAGAGAAAACCAAGTTATCTTGTTTAGATGTGCATACGTAGGTGGTTAAACTGCAAAGAAAAGCAAGAAAATGATTATTAAAATATTGTATTCAAGTTATATTTTAAAAATTAAAAAATTATCTAGTGGGAAGGTTTGTTGAGGAAGAGAGATATTTAGGATGGCTAATGCATTCTGTGTCTTAAGTCTTAAGGTGTTTCTATGCTGCCCATTCATCAGGTAATTGCAGAACTTTAATTTTATTATCCTACCAACTAATATTAGTTGAGAATATTAGCTGATATATTCTGTGTCTTAAGGTGTTTTAAGGCTGATTCATTCACCAGGTAATTACAAAACTTTAATTTTATTATCCTACCAACTAATATTAGTTGAGAAATACTATATGCAATGCACCAATTTGACATTAGCTAATATGTTGAAAACAATCTATTTTTTCACCACTCGCAATACTAAATATTTTTCTATTTTTTGTTTATTTTTTGAAGTTTTATCTGAATTACATTTTCTAATAAAAGGTTCAAGTTGTCAAAATTGAAAATGTAAAAAGAAGGTAAATTTTAGGTCAACTGTAATTGCTTCATAGAAAAGGAGGTATCTGAGATACACTTGGAAAGGAAGTGGAAATTTGATATCAGGGAAAGAGGGCTACATAGCAAGCATAGACATGTTCAATGATTGATAAATAGATGAACTTGACTATGGGGTTTATGTCTGAAAATAATTGAAGTCTAGAAAGTTCGAAAAGTTATTTCTGGACAGATTCCCACCTATCAACTCTACCATCTATCCAAGCAAGACAACCCAGTCATTCTTCAAATCTCTGCTTACTGTCATCTCCTTAGGGAATCCTTTTTTGATCTCTGTATTAGAACAACTTCAGTGCTACAGCATACAGACATAATAACTCAAACACAATAAAAGTTTATTTCTTCCTCATCTAACGCTACAATGTGGATGAAGAGTTTGTCAGACAGCCTGTCTTCACAATTATTCAGGACTATCCAAACTCTGTGACCTTCATCATGAGATTTCCATTGTAATTGTTTGGCTTACCTCTACCCCAGCAACTAGAAGGGAAAAGGTCATGGAGGGAGGGATGTTGCGTGACAGAAGGACTTTGTGGGCCCGAAAACAGATCACATCTACTTACATTACAATGGCTGGACTTATTCACATGTGTTTATCTGTAAAAGAACTAAGAAATATAGCCTATATGCATATAGCATTTACTTAAGTACAAAGGAAAACCTAGGTTTTGATGAGCAGCTAGCAATTTCTTCCTTACACCATTAAAATGTAGTAACATTGAAAATTTGAAAGAGAAGAGAAAATTTTTGTCAGAATAATTCTAAAGAAAAGATTACTTATATTACAATATTATTATTAGAGGAAACAGATTTAAAAACCAAATTCACTATTATAGGTAAAGCAGATGACCAAATAATAATGATAGTCAATTAATTAAAAATGCAATTAAACCTAAAGTTGTATGTCTGTTAACATCAAAGATACATGAAATTAAAATTACTAGAACTGAGAGAATTACAAAGAGAAATTGCCAAATCATTAAGGGAGCTTTAGTCATATTTCTTTCTATATTCAAAATTTGAAGGACCAATGGAAAATGGAAAAATGATAAGGTTATAGAAGAGTAGAACAAAACCACTGTCAATTTTGATCTAATAACCATATATACAACTTAGCACTTAATAATTACAATTTATTTTATAAAATGAGCCATGTTTGTTCACACAGCTATACATATGTTAAAAAAAAAATCATTGATCCACATCATTAAGGCCTAACTGCTATCAGTCCATGGCCTGTTAGGAACTGTGCCATACAGCAGGAGGTGAGCGGCAGAGCAAGTAAAGCCTCATCTGTAATTATAGCTGCTCTCCATCTTCGTTCCTTGTGTTGCAGCCTGAGCTCCACCTCCTGTCAGATCAGCAGTGGCATCAGATTTTCATAGGACCACAAACCCTATTGTGAACTGTGCATGTGAGGGATCTAGGTTACGTCCTCCTTATGAGACTCTAATACCTGATGATCTGTCACTGTCTCCCATCAGCCCCAGATAAGACCATCTAGTTGCAAGAAAACAAGCTCAGGACTCCCACTGATTCTGTATTATGGTGAATTATATAAATGTTTCATTATATATTACAATGTAATAGAAATAAAGTACACAATAAATGTAATGTGCTTGAATTATCCCAAAACCGTTGTGCAACTCCCAGACCCCCATGAAAAATCGTCCTCCATGAAACAGTTCCTGGTGCCACAAAGGCTGGGGACCACTGCTCTAAATGAATTATGTTCCAGTCCCTTTTTGGTATCTCTTCGTATCACAACCTGCCAGACACATATCAGGAATTTGTTAGCATTGTTGCAATCATCTCACTCTGTACCAATTTTCATCTTATTCACAGATCCTTATGGCCAATATGAGTAATATCAGGTGTTGATGTTAGCATATAGTAGATTCAGGCATGCTGGCAGCCAGCTTTCTTCATAGCCAGTGTTCTCAGGAATTCCTTCTTCCTCTCTTTTTGGCTATTTTCTCCTCTCAGAATATGTTTTTGTAAGTGGAGACTTTTTTTATTTTGGAGAGAAGGTGGTATGTCATTCATATGCTCACTTACAGATTGTGGCTATATGACCTTCTGCCTACTAAATTACACTTTATTTATTGAACACTCTTGGCCTTAACCATGCATTTGCTGAAAACTCCATGGTAGTTAGAGACCATTAGGTGATATTTTGCATTACCAGAATGAGGCATTATTAGAAGGCCATATGATTTTTAGCATCCTCTCCTAATGGCACTGCTTACTAGAACTCCAGTTATGAATAGATAACTGAGAGTCCTACATAAATGCAGCATCTTCACAAGCTCTTTCAGAAACTTGAGAAGCAAGGAAAATGTTTAATTGAGACTTTTTTCTTTAATTTTACTTTGAGGCATTAAAATGTCCTGGGTCAGTGATTGAAAAATTAATACAAATGTTTTATAACATTACATAGCATCACATCAAATATTACTCGTTCATGAATTCCTCTATGATTCAGCAAGGTGGTTCATGGCAAAAACAAAAATGCATTTAAATATTAACCTAATAATGCATGTGTTTTTAAAATATAGCATTACAAACTTATTTATCAAACAAATGAAGTGATATTTGCAATTAAATGTCAGTAGATTCAAAAAATGAATTCACTCAACATGCTGTTTAGGAATGTGGCTTTCAAGTCTGCCATAGATCTAATAATTCCCATCTTCCTCACCAGCTAGAGTGTCAGGTACCCACTGGCAAAAGGATTCTGTGTAAGTACAAAGTTGGTCTTGTCCAAACCTAGAAATGTGGAGGTTTATGTGTGAGTCTTTCATTTCAGAGCCATATACAAATGACTTTAATAATTTGCTATTTTAGGCCATCTATCTGTTCTGGAGTATATTAAAAGACAAAAAAAATCAAATTTTATCAGTAAGATCAACAAAATACATTCATGTTTAAAAAGAAGTGTCCTCCCACAAAACTCAAATATTACCAAAACATTATTGATTCATAAATAGGAATGTCATTTAATATTATACTTTACATGTCTTGGTTGAGGGAAGTAATCAAAACCAGTATTAGTATACATATCTTAGTTCATTTTTGCATTGCTACAAAGGAATACCTGAAGCTGGTAATTTATAAAGAAAAGAGCTTCATTTAGTTCACAGTTCTGCAGGCTTTACAAGAAGCACGGTGCCAGCATCTGCTTCTAATGAAGTTCTCAGGCAGCTTCCACTCCTGGTGGAAGGTATAGGGAAACCAGGTAGTATAGAGATTACATGGTGAGAGAGGAGGAAAAGAGGAGAGGTTTCCAGTATTTTTTTCTTTTTTAAAGAAAAAACAGCACTTGTGTAATCTAAAAGAGTAAGAACTCACTCACCCCCAAGGGAGGGCATTAATCTGCCCACATACTCCAAACACCTTTCATGAGACCCCATCTCCAACACCAAGATCAAATTTCAGCATGTTTGGAAAGGACAAGTATTCAAATTGTAGCAGTACAACTGTGACAGAATGCTTTTCCCACCACATTCCGTTCCTGCAGCATGACACCATTGTGGAAGACAATGTGGCGATTCCTCAAGGATCTAGAACCAGAAATATTTGACCCAGCAATCTCATTACTGGGTATACACCCAAAGGATTATAAATCATTCTACTATAAAGACATATGCACATGTATGTTTTTGCAGCACTGTTTACAATATCTAAGACTTGAAACCCAAATGCCCATCAGTGTTAGACTGGATTAAGATAATGTGGCACGTATATACCATGGAATATTATACAGTCATAAAGGAGGATGAATTCATGTCTTTTGCAGGGATATGGATGAAGCGGGAAACCATCATTCTCAGCAAACTAACACAGGAACAGAAAACCAAACACCGTATGTTTTCACTCATAAGTGGGAGCTGGACAATGAGAATACATGGACACAGGAAGGGGAACATCACACACTGGGGACTGCCAGGGGTTTGGGGGTTAGAGGAGGGATAACATCAGGAGAAATACCTAATGTAGATGACAGGTTGATGGGTGCAGCAAACCACCATGGCACGTGTATACCTATGTAACAAACCTGCACGTTCTGCACATGTATCCCAGGACTTAAAGTATAATCATAAAAAAATAATGTTTAAATGGGCAAATGGCCTGTATAGACATTTCTCAAAAGCAGACACACGAATGGCCAATAAGTATATGGAAAAATGCTCAACATCACTAATCATCAAGGAAATGAATTTCAAAATCACAATGAAATTTAATCTCACCCCAATCCGAATAGTTATCATCAAAAAGACAAAATATAATAAACACTGATGAGGATGCAGAAAATAAGTAATGCTCGTACACTGTTGAAGGTAATGTAAAGTAGAACAGCCATTATGGAAAATAGTGCAAAGCTTCCTCAAAAACCTAGAAATAGAATGAACATATGATCCAGCAGTCCCACTGCTAGGTAGATATCCAGAAGACAGGAAGTCAGTATTTAGAAGAGATACCTTCACTCTCATTTTTATTGTATCCCTATTCACAATAGCCAATATATGGAATCAACCTAGGTGCCCATCAACAAAGGAATGGATTTTAAAATGTGATATATATGCACAATGAAATATTATTCAGACACAAAAAGGATGCATTTCTGTCATTTGCAGCAACACAGACAAAACTGGAGGCCATCATGTTAAGTGAAATAATGCTTAGAAAAAACAAATATTTTATGTTCCCACTCATATGTGACAGCTAAAAAATAGATTTCACAGAGACAGAGCATAGAATGGTAGTTACCAGAGCTTAGGAAAGGAAGGGTGTGTGGATAGAGTTGGTTACTGGGGACCAAAAAACAGTTACTTAGAAAATTAAGAACCAGTATTCAATAATATAGTAGAAAAATTATAGTTAACAATAATGTATCGTATTCTTCAAATAGCTAGAAGAATTATAATGTTCCCAATACAAAGAAAAGAAAAATTTTTGAAGTGATGAATATCCCAATTACCCTTACTTGCTCATTATACAGTTATATGTGTATCAAAATATCACATGTACCCCCAAAATATGTACAACAATAATATATCAATTTTTTTTTAAAAAAAGAAAGAATGTGGCAAATTATTTACCCTGGATCAGAATCAGTAACTTTGTGCATAAAAAAGAACAGCGCTGGGCCATCTCCTATTTCCGTATGTGTTTCCTACAACGGACACTATCATTCTACCTTTGAAATACTGAAAAATTATACAACTCCAGTCTTTTCCTCTGCTTCTAAATTGGGCAAATACTGTATATAAATTTCACAATGGCATTGGTTTAGTCTCGGATACTGTTAAGTCAAGATCAAATTTCTGAATACTATGATAATGTTTTCTTTTTCAGAAAAGCAGCAGTTACTTTAATTCATTCTAACATATTTTGAGTTTCATGCAGACTGATCTGTGTAAAATATGTGCATGTGATCTATAATGACAAAGTTATTCTACGAGGAGTCATAGGACTGTTTCATTCAAAGCTTTGATACTGAGTTGGTCAAATGACCTTTAGCTTCACTTTCTTCTCCTGAAAACTAAAGAAATAGCACCTGCATTGTCTAAAACTCTATGTTAATGTGAGATCAGATGAGGTAATGCATACCAAATGGATTTTAAAGTATGAAATTATACACTAATGGAAAGGATTAAAGGGTAATGTAGATATTGCTCTACATGAGAATTTTAAAACAATTTTTCATTTAATGGATATTTAGAGTATCTCCCACATGCCTGCCTTCTGTAGAGTCCTGAAAAAGGGGTGAAGGTGTATGTAGGTAGCGGGTAGATATGTAAAGAATCAGACTCCTTCGGCTCACAGAGCTTGTAATAATATAAGAATCAAGATATAAAACAATTAAAATCCAAAATAACAATTTGAAGAAGCATAGAATTAGATGGTAAGAAACAGGGGAGATCATTAGTGCTAAAAATAGGTCTTTGGAGAGAGGTCATAAAGTGCTGGAAAACTCAGGTCCCTCCAGGCCTTGAAATCCCTTAACATCCCCTGATTCATTAATCTACTTTCAACTTTTAAAGTCTGTATATTTTACACAAGAAATGCTTGAATATATGTTCATGATTCAACAACCTACACAGTACAATGTAAGAATTCCACACTGCTCTGTGACTACTTTTGATGAGTTTTGACAAATATGTACACTTATGAAATAGGTAAATAGGTGTATCCACCTCTATTAAGATAACATTTTCATCATCCCAAAACGTTTCCTTATGCCCTTTCAAATCAATCCTCCTCCCCTACAGAATGATTCACTTTCTACATATTTTTCCACCATTGATTCATTTTGTCTGTCTTAAAATCTCACTCAATATGTAGTACTTTGTATGTAGTTTCTTTTACTCAGAATATTATCTATGAGATACAGTTGTCTGTCTCAGTAGTTTGCTTTCTTTTATTCCTGAAAAGCATTCCATCATCCTAAACATACTACAAATTTTTTGTTAGCTCTCTATGTACATTTGTTAGCTCTAAATGTACTGATGAACATTTAGGTTATTGCCAGTTTGGAGCAATTTTATTTTTGGATACTAAAAATGTTTCAAGTGTACAAGTTGTGTTTGTACATTTGGTTTAATCTCTCTTTGTTGAATATCAAGTCATAAAATTATTAAAATTACTGGTTTACAGAGAAGTTGAAAGTTGAAATTTATAAGAACTGCAACATTATTTTCTAAAGTAGTGGTACCATTTTTTATAGTTCCACAGATTAGAGTTATATTGCTCTACATCCAAACCCACCTTTGGTGTTACCAATTTAGCCTGAAGTAGGAGCAGTCAAATGGCAGCTTAACTTGCATTTACTTGATGAATAATAATGTTGACTACTTTTTCATGTGCTTTTTGACCATTCATGTATTTTCCTTTGTGAAGTGTCTCTCCAAGACTTTTGCTCATTTTTCACTAGTTTGTTTTGAATTTTGGATTTCTCATGTTCTGTATATATTCACAATCCAAGTGCTTTACCACTATGTAATTTGGAAATATATACTCATATATTTGGTTTGGATATCCATTTTCTTAATGATATCTTTCAATGAACAGAAGTGGTGATTTGAAATTTATTTTATACTTTATGGCTATTTCTTTCTGTGTCCTAAGAAACTGTTGCATACTCCCAAGGAGAAAAAAATATGTTCCTATGTTTTCATCTAGGATAACTTATTGTTTCTGAGATTTTACATTTATGTTTACAATCTACCTTACTTTTTCTATATATGGCTATTCAGCAATTATAATACCATTTATTAGATATACTTCTGTTACCTCTTTATCAAAATTACTTTTCTACCTTTACCAAAATCAATGGCAGTATTAGTGTGGGTCTATTTCAGAACTTTCTAGCCTGTTCTTATTCTGTGTTTCTGTCTTTATGTCAAAACCACACTACCTTGAATACTGTAGCTGTAGCAGTTCTTGAAATCCATGTAATCTTTCATTTTTATTCTTCCTTTGCAATGTTTGTATTTTTAGTGCTTTTGTTTTTCTATGTAAATTTTAGAATTATGTTGTCAAGTTATAAAAAACCAAGTAAAATCAGTTGAAAATTGTATTGCATTGAATCCATGGTATTGAGGGTGTGTGTGTGTGTGTGTGTGTGTAAGAGAGAGATGGGTGCTCCAGGAATTATAATACACATCCATGACTCTTACAGTTCACTTAATGTATTACTTCATATTAGCTTTAAAAACTTTGCAACTATATATGCTTATTTAACAGTTACCATCCTTTGTGCTACTACAGTAATATATATTATACATCATAAACCCTATAATACAGTTCATATTTTTGGTTTAAATGACCATATGTCTTTTAGAAAAATTGGGTCAAGGAAATATATATTTACATATATGTGGCTTTTTACAATTCACATTTTAGTATTTACAGTCCTTTTCACTTTTTACTATAGAAAATAAGTTTTCATCTGAAGTCATTTTCCTTTAGTCTGAATAACTTTAACATATTTTCTTTATTTTTAAAAAATCATAGAAGTCTTCCAGCTAACATTTCTTATAATGCAGTCTACTGGCAACAAATTTCTGGTTTATTTTTCTGTAAATGTCTGCATTTTGCCTTCAGTTTTGAAAAAAAATTCACAGGATGTGGAATTCTGAGTTGACAGGTTTTTTACTTTCTTTTATCCCTTTAAAGCTGTCATTCTGACGCTAGAATGGTCCAATGGTCTGATTCATCTGTTCTTTCTGATAAGAAACCACCCATTACATCTATTACTATTGCTCTGGATGTAATACATGGTTTCGTTTAGCTGTTTTATAAATTTTTCTCTTTGGTGTTCAGCAGTTTGCTTATAATGTGCCTATGGGTATTTTTCCTACTTAGGGTTTACTTATTTTCTTGGATCTATGGGTTTATCATTTCATCAAATTTAGCAAATTTGCAGACATCATTTTTAAATTTTTTTTTATTTTGGTAAGAACACAACATAGATCTATTAACAGATTAAGTGTGCAGTAGAATATTATCCATAGGCACCATGCTATACATGAGATCTCTAGAACTGATTCATTTTGCACAACTGAAATTTTATACACATTAATTAGCAACTCGCCATTTCTCCTCCCTCAGCCTCTGGCAATCATCATTCAATTACTTGCTTCTATGAGTTTGATTATTTTGATACCCCATATAAGTAGAATCAGCCAGTATTTTTCCTTCTGTGACTGACTTGTTTCACACTTAACATGACACAAGGTTTATCTATGTTGTTGCATAGATAAGAATTTTCTTCTTTTTGGCCGGGCGCGGTGGCTCAAGCCTGTAATCCCAGCACTTTGGGAGGCCGAGAAGGGCGGATCACGAGGTCAGGAAATCGAGACCATCCTGGCTAACACTGTGAAACCCGGTCTCTACTAAAAATACAAGAAACTAGCCGGGCGAGTTGGCCGGCGCCTGTAGTCCCAGCTACTCGGGAGGCTGAGGCAGGAGAATGGCGTAAACCCGGGAGGCGGAGCTTGCAGTGAGCTGAGATCTGGCCACTGCACTCCAGTCCGGGCGACAGAGCGAGACTCCGCCTCAAAAAAAAAAAAAAAAAAAAAAAAGAATTTTCTTCTTTTTAAGGTTGAATAGTATGCTACTGGATGTATCTACCACATGTTCTTTATACATTTATATACTGAACATTTTGATTGCTTCCACATCTTGGTTATCGTGAATAGTGCTGAAATGAACATGGGAGTGCAAATCTCTCTTCAAGATCCTGATTTCAATTCTTTTGGATACATATCTTGAAGTGGGGTTGCTATTAATAGATCGTATGGTAGTTCTATTTTTACATTTTTTTTAGTAACTTTCGTACTGTTTTCCATAGCAGCTACCCTGCTTTGCATTTCCACCAATACTATACAGGGATTCCAATTGTTCTACATCCTCAGCAACACTAGTCTTTTGTTTTTCTGATAACAGTCATCCTCACGTGTGTGAGATAATATCTCATTGTGGTCTTGATTTGCATTTACCTGATGATTAGTGACACTGAGAATCTTTGCGTGTACTTTATGGTCATTTGTGTATCTCTTCTTTGGAGAAACATCTATTCCAGTCTTTATCTCATTTTTCAATGGGTTATTAGCAAGTCCACTGCTGATATGACTTGGCAGTGTCCCCACCCAAATCTCACCTTGAATTGTAATAATCCCCACATGTCAAGGGTGTCAAGGGTGGGGCCAGGTGGAGATAATTGAATCATGGGGGCAGTTTCTCCCATACTATTCTCATGGTAGTTAATACATTTCATGAGATCTGATGGTTTTGTAAACAGGAGTTCCCCTGCACAAGCTTTCTTGCCTATTGCCGCATAAGATGGGACTTTGTTCCTCCTTGCCTTCTGCTTTAATTGTGAGGCCTCCCCAGCCATGTGGAACTGTGAGTCCATTCAGCCTCTTTTTCTTTATAAATTACCTGGTCTTGGGTATGTCTTTATTAGCAGCATGAGAACAGACTAATACAACAGTTAACATCATACTCAATGGGGAACAACTGAAAGCTTTTTTCCACTAAGATCAGAGACAAGGCAAGGATGGCCACTCTCATTATTTCTATTTCACATAGTACTGGAAGTCCTAGCCAGAAAAGTTAGGCAAGAAAAAGAAATTTTAAAATCCAATTCAAGATCTAATCTAAATTAGAAAGAGGTAAAATTGTCCCTGTTTGCAGATGACATGATTTTACATATAGAAAAACCTAAAGCTTTCCCCAAAACAGCTAGAATTAATAAATTTAGTAAATTGCAGAATACAAAATCAACATAGAAAAATCAGTTGCTTTTCTATATACTAATAATACACTATCCAAAAAGGAAAGTTACAAATAATCTTATTTAGAATAGCATCAAAAATAAAATAGTTAGGCATGGCCTGAACTGGGGGCTTTTTTTTTTATATTTATCTTCCCATTTTCTACATCCTTTCCTCCCCCACTTTCCAGATGCTCCAGCTTTTTTTATCTTCATCTTACTACTCTAGTTAGATTGTGATTTTCTGCCTCAGTTGTAGCTGCCCCAAGATCATGCAGACTAAGGGAGGGACCTCAAAATACTATCCCTAGAACATTTTACCTAGGGAAGTTTTCTTCTTTCAGTGGTCTACTCCCCTCCAGTCTCTGCCTCCTTCTGGTTGGCTCTATAATGCCTTCCAGTGGTTGGGTGGGTTTTTTCCTCCAAAGTTTATAATAGTTATCTCTGGGAGAGATTATCTGGTACAAGTTCTTTCACCATTATCTGAAGAGGACTTCTCCACCTGTACCAATTTCTCCACTTTGCAGTCAACCAAAACAGCCTGCTTCTAGCTTCTCAAACCCCTTCCTGCCTCAGACTCCTTACAATTTTTCAATCACCTTGGAATGCATGCTTTGCATACCAACATTCACACACATACATGCACGCACACACACGCACGCATCTGTTGTATCTCCATGCACTCTTCAGACCTCAGGTGAATTGTTCTATATATTGCAATGAAGCTTTCATTCAACTCTTGGCTCAGAACAGTTCTTCCTGTTATCTGCTTTCTGTTACCTGCTTAGAATAGGTCTTCCTGTTATCTGCTTCTAATGCTTCTGGTCATTTTACCTCATGCCTTTTATCACAGTTTATTATTTAGGTTTTCTGTCTGTGATTACTTTCTTAATGTTTGAACTTAATTTAGAATTAAATTCCAATGATTTGTGCTCACAAATTTGTATGTAGATAAGCCTTGCTGTTTTTACTCACAACTGTACGAGTAGTGCTGAGCAAGGGCCTGATACTTTAGTGTGTGTTCTCAAAATATTTAACTAATTAATTTATCCATTAATTAATAGCTCATCACCTGTATTGCATCTTGACTATTTTTAATAAAATATCTCACTGGTACCTTAAACATCATATGCCTCAAACAGAATGCATTTTCTGTCTATCCCCACTTGTCCTCTTTTATTTCCAATAAAAATTAATTATAATCTTACATATCCAGGTGCCCTAAGTGGAAACTTCAAACCATTTTTAGAAGGTTTTTCTCCTCTCTAAGGAACACTTCTCACACATGTGCTTTCTTGGGACCTCTCGGTCAAAAATTATATCACCTTTTCATCCTCTAACTGCCCCAGTTAAGGGTCTTGTTTTTTGTCTATTATTTCTACAGGTTTCCACCGTGTGTCACTAGTTTTAGTCCTCTTCCTAGCCACTTTGCCTTTACTATTCACCTTCACTCTACCAAAAGTCAGATATTCCTAAAACTTTCCATGCCCTCAATTAAAAATCCTTCCAGAGCTCTCATTTTTAATTAGAGAAAGTTCAAAAATTTAGCATAGCCTACATTTTTTTCATCTAGCCCCATACTTATGGGGTAAGTTTACAAAATTACACACTGAAACTTAAAGAAGAACTCGGCTACTTTATATAACTGATCACACCTTTCCCACACCTCCAGCCTCTTGTGCAGTCAGCACTCTGTGCTCTGTATTCTGACCCTAGGTGTCTGTCCAGCCACACATATTCTCAAATCCTCCAATTCCTATTCCTGGGCACTAAGAATTTACAGGGATCCTCTACACTCCATGTAGAGTATAAGGAGCCTCACTATCTCCCTCAGCGTGTCGTCTTGCCACCTCCTCCTGTCAAAGGTTCTCTACTCCTGTGACATGATGTGGGAAGTGGTCCCAAGCCAAACACCAGGCTGCTCTCAGGGCCAGAATGATGACGGCTAGCCTTTAAAGTAGGCCACAAACATGATGTTCTCAAAAAATTCCATATCAACCTGCATGGTTTGCAGCTCTTTGACCTAGATCAGTCCTGGATTGGGAGTGGATTAAATCTGGCAATTGATCTCCTTGCCTTTCTTTCTGTTTTTCCTTCTCCTTTCCCTGCTTCCCAGAAAAGGTGAAGGAGCCAAATTTCCACTTCCTTTTTCTTCTTCCAAAGCCAATGTTCATTTTGCCCACTTACTTGACAGAGAGAGTGAAGGTATATAAAATGTCTTAGCTATCATAATCTAAAAATATTAGCCCTATTACACTAACTTTATAGAGTTTTCATTTTCATTTCTACCCATGTCTTCTTGTCACCACTTCTAGGTAGAATTAATTACTATCACATCTCCCACAGTACCTTATTCATATTTTTCATTTTATTATTTAGCACATTGCAATTATAATTAGCTGCATGTTTGCCTTTCCCATTAGACTGTGTGACAATCTCAAGGACAGGGACTGAATCTTACTCATCTCTTTATTTCCCTAAAACCTACCAGACGGCCCGACACAGAGTAAGTGCTTAGTGAAAGTCTCAGTTCAAAACATGAGCAAATCTTCTTAGAGCTGAAGCTACCTATAAAGAAACAATGACCACATAGAATTGGGAAGCAAAGTTGTAATAGCTTATAGGGTTCCTTGATTTGGGTCCTAAATCCTATGACAGACATAAGTTTAATTTCAGGGACTAAAAGTTTTTGAAGATTTTTCAGTGAAAGATAATTGCATTTCATTATATAAAGTTATCAAGGCACTTTGATCATGTAAAGCAATTTTTGATAATGATTTCAAACATGCTGATAAGTTTTTCTTAAATACTGTGCCTTTAACTGTTTTTTCACATGCCAGGGAGCATCCATTTCCGAACATGAGGAAGGAAATGCAGAATCATCTGCCTCTTGTCCCATTAACTATACACATCCACCTTGGGTCCATTATCCCAAGAAGATAATTTAGATAATTCTCTTAATTCAACTGGATTTTTGAACATATTCTATTAAAAAGGGTTTTGGTCCTCTATAGAATAATTTTAAAGATTAGTGGGAATACAAATTTCCATGATAAAAACCAGAAAGGATATAGTTCAACAACATTACCACATATGGATAACATCACGAATGTATCTATCATTTAATCATACAATGTCTGTGGTATCAGAGGTAAGTTCATGAAAATTTATAAGGAATTTCCAGCCCTTATGGTATTACTAACATCAGAGCTTGCAAGAAAAATGATTGCACAAAATCGATGTGCAGAAATCATAAGCATTCCTATACACCAACAACAAACAAGCAAAGAGCCAAATCATGAATGAACTCCCAGTCACAACTGCCACAAAGATAATAAAATACCTAAAGATACAGCTAACAAGGGTAGTGAAGGAAATTTTCAAAGAGAACTACAAACCACTGCTCAAGGAAATTAGAGGACACAAACAAATGGAAAAACATTTCATAGTCATAGACAGGAAAAATCAGTATTGTGAAAATGGCCATACTGCCCAAAGCAATTTATAGATCCAGTGCTATTCCTATCAAACTACCCTTGACATTCTTCACAGAATTAGAAAAAAAAAATTAAATTCATATGAAACTAAAAAAGAGCTCATATAGCTAACACAATCCCAAGCAAAAAGAACAAAGCTGAAGGCATCACACTGCGCTACTTCAAATTATACGCCAAGGCTACAGTAAACAACACAGCATGGTACTGGAACAAAAACAGGCACATACACCAATGGAACAGAATAGAGAACTCAGAAATAAAACTGCACATATACAACCATCTGATCTTTGACAAGCCTGACAAAAACAAGCAATGGGGAAAGGATTCCCTATTTAATAAATCGTGCTGTGAGAACTGGCCAGCCATGTGCAGAAAATTGAAACTGGACCCCTTTCTTACACCCTATACAAAAATTAACTCTAGATGGATTAAAAATTTAAATGTAAAATCCAAAACTATAAAAATCCTAGAAGAAAACCTAGGCAATACCATTAAGGACATAAGCATGGGCAAAGATTTTATGACTAAACCACCAAAAGCAATTGCAACAAAAGCAAAAATTGACAAATGGGATCTAATTAAACTAAAGACCTTCTGTACAGCAAAAGAAACTTCTCAGCACAAACAGACTATCTACAGAATGGGAGAAAATTTTTGCAATCTAACTGACAAAAGTCTAATGTCCAGAATCTACAAGGAACTTAAGCAAATTAAAAACATTAAAAAGTGGGCAAAAGGATGCATGCGGTGGTTCGTACCTGTAATCCTAACACTTTCGCACTTTGGGAGGCCTAGGCAGGCAGATCACTTGAGGTCAAGAGTTCAAGACTAGCCTGCCCAACATGGTGAAACTTCATCTCTACTAAAAATACAAAAATTGGCTGGGTGTAATGGTGCATGCCTGTAATCCCAGCTGCTCAGGAGGCTGAGGCAGGAGAATCACTTGAACCCAGTAGGCAGAGGTTGCAGTGATCCAAGATCATGCCACTGCACTCCAGCCTGGGCAACTGAGCAAAACTGTCTCAAAAAAGAAAGAAAGAAAAGAGAGAGAGAGAGAGAGAAGGGAGGGAGGGAGGGAGGGAAGGAAGGGAAAAGCAGGCAAAGGACCTGAACAGACATTTCCAAAAGAAGATATACATGCAGCCAACAAACTTGACAAAAAGCTCAACATCACTGATCATTAGAGGAATGCAAATTAAAAACATGAGCTACCATCTCACGCCAGTCAGAATGGTGATTATTAAAATGTCAAGAAACAACAGATACTGGCGAGGTTGCAAAGAAATAGGAATGCTTTCACACCGTTGGTGGGAATGCAAATTAGTTCAACCATTGTGGAAGACAGTGTGGTGATTACTCAAAGATTCAGAACCAGAAATACCACTTGACCCAGCAATCCCACTACTGGTTATATACCCAAAGGAATATAAATCATTATATTATAAAGATACATGCACATGTATGTTCATTGCAGCACTATTCACAAGAGCAAAGATATGGAGTCAACCCAAATGTCCACCAATGGTAGACTGGGTAAAGAAAATATGGTACATATATGCCATGGAATACTATGCAGCCATAAAAAGGAATAAGCTCATGTCCTTTGCAGTGACATAGATGGAGCTGCAAGACGTTATCCTCAGCAAACTAACACAGGAATAGAGTCAGAGCTGAACAGTGAGAACACACGAACACAGGGAGGAGAACAACACACACTGAAGCCTGTTGCAGGAGGATGGTGGGGAAGAGCATCAGGAAGGGTAGCTAATAAGGCTGGGTTTAATATGTAGGTGATGGGTTGATAGGTGCAGCAAACCACCATGATACAAGTTTACCTATGTAACAAACCTGCATGTGTAACCCAGAACTTAAAATTAAAAAACAAAAAAAGAAAAAACTAGCAATGCTATGGATTTGAGCAATAATGAGCAATGTTAATGACTAAATAAACAATCATGATCTAATTGAAATATATGAAAAAAAGAAAAGTGATTCCACAAGAGTATTTAGAAGTCAACTTTTTTTGTAAGTATATTAACCTGTTATATAAAACAGATATACTAAAGAAATCAAACCAAAAAGTAAAACAAAACACTATTTACTGAACAGAAGCCATCACTGTTAGCATAATTCTTTATATCTCTTGAGTCTATGCATATACACAAAGATATTAAAGATTAAAATGAAGAAAAATCAGTGTATGTCACACATGCCCTTCCAAAGAAAAATATTAAATATAGTTTTAATTTTAAGGATAAAAAGTACATAAAAGTAGAATTGTTGAACTTCAGATAAATGTTTCTTCATCACACAAGATAATAAAGCCTCAAAAATCTTTCTAAAGAAACATGATTATGAAAATTCAGAGTTTGGAGTCATTATATTTTTGTTTTTAACTATAGTGTCTACTAACGCTATTTAAAAATTAGAACATTTACACATTTAAATCTTCTAGTTCCCATCTGTCATAATTTTTGAAAATGATATTATTCTCAACATCTATATTTCATCACCAGTTCTTACAACACTGTTTTTTCTCTTTCTGGGTACTTTATTTTGATTTGTCATTTGTAGAGCTACACTACATTGAAAGTTAAACAATTTTGACAGCCTTTTCTGTGTCTGTTGAGATGATCATGTGGTTTTGTTTTTATGTTTTTCTGGTGAATGACATTTATTGATTTGCATATGTTAAATCAACCTTGCATCCCAAGCCTACTTGATCATGGTGAGTTAACTTTTTGATGTGCTGTTGGATGCGATTTGCTAGTATTTTATTGAGGATTTTTGTGTCTATGTTCATCAGGGATATGGTTCTGAAGTTTGCTTTTTTTGTTATCTCTGTCAGGTTTTGGTATCAGGATAATACTGACTTCATAGAGTGAATTAGAGAGGAGTACTTCCTCCTCAATTTTTTTGAAATAATTTCAGTAGAATTAGTACTAGCTCTTTGTACATCTGGTAGAATGTGGCTATAAATCCATCTAGTCCAGGGCTTTTTTTTCTTTTTGGTTGGTAGCGTTTTTATTACTGATTCAATTTCAGAACTTATTATTGGCCTGTTCAGGATTTCAATTTCTTCTGGGTTCAGTCTTGGTAGGCTTTGTGTTTCCAGGAATGTATCCATTTCTTCTAGATTTTGTAGTTTGTGTGCATACGGTGTTCACAATAATCTGAGGATGTTTTTGTATTTCTATGGGGTCGGTTAAACAACCTGCTCCTGAATGACTTTTAGGCAAAGAACAAAATTAAGGCAGAAATCAAAATATTCTTTGAAACTAATGAAAACAGAGACAGGACATACCAGAATCTTTGTGACATAGTTAAAGCAATGTTAAGAGGAAAGTTTATACCATTAAATGCCTGCATCAAGAAGTTAGGAGGATCTCAAATTAACAATCTAATGCCACACCTAGAGGAGCTAGTAAAACAAGAGCAAACCAACTCGAAAGCTAGCAGAAGAAAAGAAATAATCAAAAGCACAGCTGAATTGAACAAAATTGAGAGGCGAACGTTCAAAAGACCAACAAAACCAAGCTGGTTCTTCACAAGATTAAATGAGTTTAATAGACCCTTAGATTAATAAGAAGAGATCAAAATAAATACAACCAGAAATGACAAACATAACATCCTTTATTCATCCCACTACTTATCTTACACTTAATTTATGAGCTTTTCATCATTAATTCATTTATTTATTCGAAATTATTTTATTGGTTATATGTCAGGCAATCTTCTAGGTTTGGGGGATATGAATGTTCCTGACTGCTTCAGAATTAAATTCCAGTAAAAGCCAAGGACAAAAAAAAAAAAAAAAAAAAACACACACACACATTAACAAATGAATAAATAAAATATACCTTTTTCTCTATTTGATAGTAAAAGATAAATTATTTTAATAGTCATGCTTAATATTTATTTACCAGTAATCCTCCAGAAGGCATGGATTTCACTGAGCAGCAGACCTCAAATCCTACAAAAATGACAAACGTCAAGGAGAAACAAAATAGGATTTCAAGTTAGAGAAAGATGGAAATGGGATGATGTGCTTCTGTAGTAAGAATGGCAAGAGAAAGCCTCTTAACGGAGATGATTTCAAAGTGGAACTATTTTAAAAATGTGTCATTCCTACAATTATCTGTGAGAGGAGCCTCCCGAACAGGATGGACAGGTCATGCAAAGTCCTGAATGCATGGAAGTCACAATGTTTAAGATACACCCTTCAGCTCTCGGTGACCGACTTTTAAAGATAGCTGCTTTGGGTGTGAGGTTTAAAGATGTTTGTTATGCTCTCAGATTTATGTTTACTTTGGCCCCAAATTTTCAGAATTAGAAGGTAAACTTAATCGACTGTGGACCAGAGATGTATCTGTTTTCTTTGTTGAATATATAAGCCTCCCTGCTCTCCCTGCTTCATGTATTTTGCTTTCAGTTTTCTGTTTTTATTTTGGGAGGTTTTTTAGGTGCATTTTTAAGGATGGGCATTGATTAAAATTATCTTTATTGTAACAAATTTGTATTCAAGTTCTAATCAGTTTTAAATTAGGAGTATCTAACTAAAGGAGTAGCTGTGCAGAGACATTCTGATGAGTCACTTGATGTCATTTTGATGAAAATGGGTAATAGAAATACTACTTGCCCAAAAAGCATCATTAAATATGACTTCTTCAATAATTCTGTGAAATAGCAGAACACGTGCCAGCATTCTTTCTGATAAATGTTTGGCCAAGTGCAATCTCATACAGATGATACACTGAATTCATCTATTTTACGTCTGTCAAACATACATTTCCCAAAAAAAGAAAAAATCTATTATCTTAGCACTACATGCTACAGATAAATTATTATTCAACTCATCAAGTGCATATGTAATATTTAGGTTCTGAAAGTTGATTTGTTAAGAAAAAGCTTATGGTATCAATAAATTACAGATACATCGTTTGTCTAGGATTTGAACAAAAACAATATTACATTTACTTTTAGGTAGTTTCTCTATTTTCCCCTGAAGAGAAAACAGAATAAAATACACCACTCATTTGAAGCAACCACCGATCTTGAAATATTTTAGAATCCCAAGTTGCACATCACTTTGCATCTTTTTATCTGCAAGTATAAATTTGGAAATCTTAGCACACACTGAGGTATCACTGTGTAATATCAAATCTTATCAAGGCCTCTTTTAATTGCACCAGTTTAAGTCTCTAATGCATCAACTTTATCACGAATGTTTTGTCTTTTCCCACTGTGCTGCTCCTGCTGTGCTGTGGAGGACTGATTCTGGAAGCAAGTTTTCCAAACTAGATAAGCTGCCTACATTTGTTTTTCTCCCAAACAAACAAAACAACAAGGACAACAACAAAGGAGCAGCTGTAAGTGTTCAAAGCCAAGTCACTGATGACTGTATTTTTATCAAAAACAAAGGTCAGTCTAAATTAATCTCTTGGTTTAATGTTAGCCCTTCTCATGCTCAGGTTATTTTTCTATACATAAAAGAGTATGTTACAGATAAAGGTGCAGTCAACTCCAATACTTGCCTATTCACCTCCCTCCTCTCCATAGGCAACTATCATCATGAATTTAGTGTTTCTTCTGTCACTATATTAGTAAAATTTGTAGATTTAAAATACATAGAATATATAACATACGACTTAGTGTTATTTTAAAAGTTTACCTAAGGCATTACGTATACTTTGCAACTGTCTGTTTTTTACTCAATATTAGGTTTTGAGATTGTTATTTATGGTTTTTTTTGTTTTAATGGCTATATATTAATTATATAAACATACAATGCTTTTTAACCTATTCATGAAAGATTATTTCCATTTTTTAACTATTGCAGACATTCAACAAAGTTATTCTTTAATCTATCCACCTTGAAAGCAATTACAGAAATTTAGGATATGCTACTTTCAATTCAGTCTCTCCTATATCATTTCTCATGCTTTTGCAGTTTGATTTTCTGGTTCCCCTTTAATTTTTTCCAAATTACCTTTTTTCACTGCCAATATGTATTTTAACCTTAACAATACAATACATTTACCAATTTATTTGTCAGCATTGATTTTGCATCCTACTCATCTTTCTGGGTTTTTCTTTTGGTTGAATGCATCTTAAAATAGCTTTTGTTTTGGAAAATATGTGAATTGTAAACTCTTAGTCTTTGTTTATGCATAAAAGTCATTGTTCCCTTCTTATTCTGTAATTGTTTGAATACAAAAGATGAGTTGACAGGGCTTTTTAAAAAGATTTTTGAAAGTATAATTCCATTGCTTTCTAATAGAAGAAGACACAGATAAGAGCCTGTCAAAAGTCTGATTGCTGTTCCTCTGTAGGCAATCTTCACATGTATTTTTCCATCCCAGTAGAAAGCTTTTAAAATGTGACTGGGTTTTTTCTGGACTACAACCTTACTATGTTTCTAGGGGAAATTTGTTTTTACTTAACATGTTTAAACCTGCTTAGGAATTATGTTTTAAAAATTCTAATAATTTTTTCCTATTATATTGTCATATAACCCCCTCGTTTTCTCTATCTTTTCTTCCTGAAATTCGTATTACAATTATGTCAGATCTTCTCTTTCTGCTGCTCACATCTCAAACTTCTGTTTTGTGTTTTCTCTCTTTAATTCTTTGTACCGCATTACGCATGATCTCCTTAGATCTGCAATCTCATTCACTCTTTCTTCAGATGAATCTGAAGGTTATATTTAACCTTTCCATTGAGTTTCTTTTTAATGTCAAAGATTGTTTTTCATTTTTTACATTTCTATGTGGTTCTTTCATATCTTCCCTTTTTTCCCAAAGTACTTTAATTTATCTTTCTCATTTCTAGCTTGTCTTTCATCTCTTGATTTGCACTGAAGTGTCTTGAGTCTGTTCTGCAATCTCCAGCCCAGGGGGTATACATTCTTCAACATGTTGCATCTGATGATTCCTCTAATGGCATTTTTTTCTCTCATGTGGTTTGTTATCTTAGTAGACTTTTCTTCAGCAGAGTTTACTTCTTTGGGATTTCTACATGCCCTGGGTTGAGAAAGTATCCCTGCAATGTGGCTTTAGGATTGCTTTTGCTGGAGGACCCAAGAGTCTCAAGAATTCCAACTTGGATATCTCCATGCACTGCAATGACCATGAATACAGGAATACAGACCCAACCTGGAAAAGGTTTCGTGGTGTTTCTCACGTCTCACAGGTAGCTCTTTTTTTTAACTTTTATTTTAAGCTCAGGGGTACATGTGCAGGTTTGTTACATAGGTAAACTTGTGTCATGGGGGTTTGCTGTACAGAGTATTTCATTACCCAGGTATTAAGCCTAGTACTCAGTTATTTTTCCTGATACTCTCTCTCCTCCCAGCCTCCACCTTACAAAAGGCCCCAGTGTGTGTTGTTCCCCTCTATGTGTCTGTGTGTTATCATTTAGCTCCCATTTATAAGTGAGAACATATGGCATTTGGTTTTCTGTTTGTGTGTTAGTTTGCTAAGGATAATGGTCTCCTGCTTTATCCACGTCCCTGCAAAGGATGTAACAGGTAGCTTCTTTCCACTTTGATGTCTACAATGACAAACTTCCTTGCTCTTCCCAGGCCTGCGTGGAAGTCAACCTTTCCTTGTATTTATTTCACATATGACTTTATCACTTATGACTCCAAGTTTTATAAAAGATGTTCAGTTCAATGTGCCCCATTTACACAGTGCCTAAAGCTGAGACTTTCCTCCCCAACTCAAAAAAATAGCTCCCCCAAACATACACATGCCTCAGAAAGATGGTTCAATGATTAAATACATGAAAAGAATCCACAAGCCTAAGACTGTTAAAATCCACTGACTTTTCTCTATTCAGTTCTGGCTTTACGATTTTTTTCTTCATTTAATTACAAACCCAGTTATGTATTTGCTATTTTTATGTGTTTATATTTTATCCAAATGTATTTGATGACAAAAACAGGTACAGTCAATTTAGTCTGATATATTACTGAAGAAGACTGTCAGTTACTTCTTGGATTCATAAGTAGATATAACTAATGGTTTCCATAGCTGATTGCCTTGAGTATAAATATATATAAACATATAAATATAAATATATATAAAAATACATATACATATATTTTAGTTAAAAGTATTGTAACCTTTTTGCTATTTTAGCATTTATGGCTTTGAATATAAAGGAATAACCTTTTTGACTCTGGGAAGAAGTGTAAGCATTAAGGAAATCTCGGATAGTCTTATTTCATAATATTATCTTCAAAAGGTTTTAATGAATGAATAAATGAATACATGGATGAACACTGTACTTGCTTCACAAACGTCAGGACCTGAAATTGATCTTTTTAAACTGAGTTCCTCATTTAATGAAGGATAAGGTTTGAACTCTTTTATTTGCCAGTTCCCTAGTTTTCACTTTTCAAAAAAAAATCCTTTGCTATTCTCTTCTTGGCATTGATATTTGTCAATTTTTATAAATTTACTGTGGAACTCAGCCTCCACTCTATTATGCCTAGTGTTTCAATTATTTTCTCAAAGAAATCTTGGACTTACATTTTCATGATGTATCTACTATTAATAACCTTTGTTCCCCTCTTCCATATCATTTAGACAAAAAATGAAGAAAGTGAAAATAAGAACACAAAATCTCCTAGTTTTGACTGAATTGACTATCAGTGCAATGCACACAAGATTTGAGTGCAATCAAAATAATAAAACATTTCAGAGATTTCTGTTTGTCTTAATTTTAAACTGGTAGTACATGAAGAACAAGTCACTCAGGGACATATACTTATCTCCAGGAATATTTTGAGTTTATCTTCCACAGAACCATATAATCAATTCCATCTACTTATTCAACCAATAGTAAAAATGATAATCCCAAGCATTTTCTTTTTTATAAGGTTATTCAAATTGGAATCCACTCCTTTCTTTAACCAAAAATTTTACTATTTACAACTAAGGCTCATAAAACTTTTCAGGCATTTTATGATGGCAGAGCTCAGAGCCAGATGGTCTGAGGTCTAAAGAATATAGATGGCATAAGAACATTTACTGATGATTAGTTGATAAGTGTCATAATTTTAACAATGGCCAATTAGCAGATTCTAATAAAGTTTTCAGAGGACTCATGAAAGTTAATCATGCTTGAATTTCTGCCATAGAATCACCTCACTTTAAGCCATATGTATTCCTAAAAATTTCATGTCAATTGAACATTTATAAGTAAAAACATACACTTTCACAGACCTGAATTATCATTGGCATATTTTATTTTCATTATCTGATTGATTTACTATTGTCAATGACTCAACTAAAGTTAGGTGTTTTCTGCTTCTTGCTTCTTTGTTAAGTAACCAACATTCCAGTGCCTTTGGGAGATTAAAATTTAAGATTACATTTTAAATTGTTTTGTAAAGGGAATAATTATAATCCTGTTAATTAGGAAAAAGAAGTACACTTACAACATGTAAATATCTATTGCTAAAATATTATAAGAAATTCCTCTGGAAAATGTGAGGTAAAGATGGTGGAAATAACCAACAAATGACAAGTTCTTTTATAATTATTTTATTTAAACTCACAACACTCCTAGAGGTAGGAATTCTTGTTCCCATTTAAAAAGTTAGGATTGCAGGATTAGAGAAGTTGAGTGGCAGAAGCAGAATCTGAATCCATCTCTGATTCCCAAGTCCATCCACTTTCTACTCTACAACAGGCCTTAGCGTAACACATATCTGGAAGCTAATTTTCAGAATTTCCTGAAAAGCCTTCTGAAAATAAACTGCTATTTCATAGAGATTTATAACAATGAAATGGCCCAGATATATATGGATTAAGTCAGCTGCCAAAGTCCTTAAATAGATAAAAATGAAGTGGTGTTCATTTCCTATTTACTATTATCATGTTTTTCCAGAATGCAACCATATTTTACTTTGAAATATGAGTCACTGCCATCATCTCAATCAGTGAGAGGAGTGACTCTGCTGATGCTGAATCATGAAAATCCCATTGCACTGCTAGTTTCCTGCTCAGGGTGGTTACCTTATGAGCCCTGCAATCTCCCACTCTGGCTTCTTTTTCTTACTAATGAGTCACCGCAAATGAAATGTCAAGTGGTGTGGTCTTCAATGGCTCTTCAGCTGGACCTTGCTCCAACTCTAAGCCCTAAAATTAGAAGGCATCTGTGAATTAAGAATCTCCTGCACAGACTTCCTAGCATTGCAGCATTATCTCAATATAGAAGGTTGTAACCAATCCTATGGTTTGCCCAAAGTTTTGATCAATTAAGCTAAATAGCAATAATTTCTTGAATTTTTCTGGTATCTAATGAAAACTTTCACTAATTTTTGAATTAGATTCAGGATTTCTCTTATTTTTATATTCCAAATGGGAATCTACTGATGATGTGTGTGACTTGGGGGTAGGCAGTAGGGGGTGAGTAAGTCACCAAATAACGCTCAAGTGTTAAGATTTTTGTGAGTGACATGCACAAAGTTGGTTGGTTGCTTGCTTCTTTGGTTGTGTGTGTGTGTGTGTGTGTGTTTTCCACATGCAAAATGAAGAAAGAGGGGTAGAATGAAGGGAAAAAAAGGAATAATTTCATCAGGGAGGCATAACCTGGTAATGATAACTAAACTTCATTACTAAACATGTGGTCTGAAAATTAAGGAAGGGTAATGATGATCCAGAATTTCAAATGTGGGAGCCATAAAAATGAAAATACCATTAACGAAAAAAGAAAAATAAAGGAAAAATTTTGGGGGGGTATGAAGGGAGTCATGAACAAATGTGTTGGTTTCAACACCTCTTAGAGAGGTGGAATCAGTTCAAGAGGTGATTACATCTAGGGCTGCAGTGATCGTTATTAACTTCCCGAGTTGAGGAGATCTCTGACCTAAACGTGGTGAGGGGGAATCAGAGAAGTAAGAGCTGAGTCTTGGGGTTTGGAGAGGAAAGTAGAATGACTGAAGAATTTTTATTAAAAAAGGAATAGCCAGAGGAGAAGCAGCAGTGAGGTACATCCTTGTGGATGTCAGAATTTCACGAAGGAATATGTCATGTAATGAATTGAATATTGCAGAAGCTAAAAAAAAATGTTTTCTAGGAAATTGTCTTGAATTTAAGATTGAAAGGTTTTACAAACAAATGTCACGACAATCTAAATAATCATACAAATAAATAATGGTAGAAACATTTCTCAAAGTCCATTACTCAACATTGCTGAAAATGGGAGAATAGACAGACTATACATTTTAGTAAGACAGCCTTGGAGAAATACAAGAACTTTAGCTAATGAAAAATATGCAAATGCTCCCCATTACATTTTAGTGTTAAGTGAATACACATATGTCACACAAATATACTCTGCGAATTTGGAAACGGTTTGCAATTTGTTCCTGATAGTAATATAGAAAAATTAATCCTAATGTAATACCTAAAACTCCAGGGACAAGGATTGGCTGTGCTGTCTAGTTTTCTATTGAAGTATAAGTACTCTTAATTTTGTACACTTCTGACTTGTGAAATTCATTTATGTAAAATAAGCTTCATAATTTTAACAATATTCCCAGTAATACAGACAGAATACATGGATATCAACTTAGGCAGAACCATCTTCTATCCCCTCTCAACTCAATATTACGCTTCTCAACACAAACTACTCAATGCATTAAAAATAACATTAAAATAACCAGTGACATCTAACTGAAGATAGGGCTCAGGACTCCCATCTTAGAAATTTTTCCCAAAGCCCCCAAACTCGCTCAAACAAGCTGTCTGTTTTCTTCTTAATCTCTCTCCCATTGTACCCTTAGCCCCTATTCCAAAAAAATGGGGAAACTTATTGTCCAAACAACAAAAGAAATTATAATTTTATATTATAAAGGAAATTAGGCAGCATTAAGCCTGTGAGTATAGGAGGCCATTCACATTTAAAACTGGTACATAGTTGAGCTTTTAATATGAACTCTTCAATAAATACAAGAGAACTGGGGTGACAGTCAGGCAGCTTGATTCACTAGATTTTTTATATAGTCTGGGAGCAGTGACAATACTGCACCATAAAACTTACAAAGTAACCTTAATGAAGAATATCAATCTGATAGAAAACTCCTACAATCATATCATATTTGGCTATGGTTATATCCAAACATAGTTTCAAACAAAATTTCTAAAATTGTAGGGCTATTTCCATATTGGAAAATGGATGTCTGCCTAGCAAAATTCATTTCAGCAAGATTTATAACCACCACCACTGCAAATTTCTGTTTCTAACATCCCACTGTAAATAATTGGCATACTTTTTTACTTTGATCAGGCGCACTTAAAAGTTCTTTGCTAATTTTCTACTCCACAGGGAATTTTAAGTTTTCATTTATATGCTACACACATAAAGGTAGCTGTAATGTCTGACTCACCATAAAGAACAGAGCTCAACAATTTTTAAAATGAAAAATCAAGATGTCACCAGTAGGCAACTAGAAATAATAAATGTAGTTTATAAAACATGATTCTATTTTATTTTATTTACATTAAATCTGTGGAAGGGAATATCTGAGTTAAGAATCTGTTAAGTATTTTTTTTCTCAAATCTATGAGCTACACATTGCATTTCCTCTAAAATTTTTAGGAACTTCAAGCCAGTATCATAAACATTATGTATTATTTAATTATACAAAAAAAGATTCATAAAATATTCTGCTTCTTAGAAAATACTCTAGGTATTTTACAAGGAACAATATACTTAGAGTACTAAAAATATACACAACTGCAGAAGCAATTAAAATCAGTAATAAAAATCAAACATAAAACCAGTATACCATGCCAAAGGCCTTTTGAAATAAAAGAGCTTTAAACCTATAGAACAAAAAAGAAGGCTAATTCAATGGTTGTCCCCAGTTGAAAAAAAACAAATAAAAAAGGACATTCCATAGCCCAAGGCTGGCAGACAAATTCTTGTTCTTGGGCTTGTAAGTTTTAGATTGAAAATTTATCTTGCCCTGAAAGTTCACCAGTTCTTTAACATTTCACTTTTTTTCCAAAAAGCTTTGCTTAGAGAATAGCATCACCAAAGAGACCTTAACTATGAGGATCAATTATAAGAATAAAGTATACCGCTTTTCTATCACCATGTTGACCTTTTAAGTTTACGCAGAAAAGATAAAATAGCTATTCACTGTTTGTACTTCTAACATCAGTTAAGCTCCTCGAGAATGTAAACGTCTGGGCATTTGTGGATAAAGTGAAAAGTAGAAGGTAGATTTGAGCAAACCATCCTTCTTTCTAGGAAAGAAACAAAGGCAAATGAAAACCTTGTCAATATATATGACTTTCTGACAGTGTAGGAAATTCATTTATTTGTTAAAAAACAAACCAAAGTAACTAATCTAAATAAATTTGTCAAATTTTTAAAACACTGCTTGGAAGTAAAGTAGACAGAGCTCCTACTTTATAACCTTTATTAAAAAATTAAAACTGCCAGTTTCTTTATACAAATGATCAAATGATACTCTAGAACTCTGATCTCAGCATGAATTCATTGGATGAGTTATAAAATTCTTACTTCTCTATAGTAATGAACTACACGTCATCATGACTTAATATGGCCTGGCGTATGCTTGGGATATGAAAAATGGAAGAAAGACATTTTTGTCACCTAGAGTATATGTTCCAGTGAATTTCAAGCAGACATATCTTGTTGAATATATTTTTAGTTTTTCTGGTGTCAGTGTATTTTTTTTTTTAATTATACTTTAAGTTCTAGGGTACATGTGCATAATGTGCAGGTTTGTTACATATGTATACTTGTGCCATGATGGTGTGCTGCACCCATTAACTCGTCAGCACCCATCAACTCGTCATTTACATCAGATATAACTCCCAATGCAATCCCTCCCCCCTCCCCATGATAGGCCCTGGTGTGTGATGTTCCCCTTCCCGAGTCCAAGTGATCTCATTGTTCAGTTCCCACCTATGAGTGAGAACACGCGGTGTTTGGTTTTCTGTTCTTGTGACAGTTTGCTGAGAATGATGGTTTTCAGCTGCATCCAGGTCCCTACAAAGGACACAAACTCATCCTTTTTGATGGCTGCATAGTATTCCATGGTGTATATGTGCCACATTTTCTTAATCCAGTCTGTCACTGATGGACATCTGGGTTGATTCCAAGTCTTTGCTATTGTGAATAGTGCCGCAATAAACATACGTGTGCATGTGTCTTTATAGCAGCATGATTTATAATCCTTTGGATATATACCCAGTAATGGGATGGCTGGGTCATATGGTACTTTTAGTTCTAGATCCTTGAGGAATCGCCATACTGTTTTCCATCATGGTTGAACTAGTTTAAGATCCCACCAACAGTGTAAAAGTGTTCCTATTTCTCCACATCCTCTCAGCACCTGTTGTTTCCTGACTTTTTAATGATTGCCATTCTACCTGGTGTGAGATGGTATCTCATTGTGGTTTTGATTTGCATTTCTCTGATGGCCAGTGATCATGAGCATTTTTTCATGCATCTGTTGGCTGTATGAATGTCTTCTTTTGAGAAATGTCTGTTCATATCCTTTGCCCACTTTTTGATGGGGTTGTTTTTTTCTTGTAAATTTGTTTGAGTTCTTTGTAGGTTCTGGATATTAGCCCTTTATCAGATGAGTAGATTGCAAAAATTTTCTCCCATTCTGTAAGTTGTCTGTTCACTCTGACAGTAGTTTCTTTTGCTGTGCAGAAGCTCTTTACTTTAATTAGATCCCATTTGTCAATTTTGGCTTTTGTTGCTGTTGCTTTTGGTGTTTTAGACATGAAGTCTTTGCCCATGCCTATGTCCTGAATGGTATTATCTAGGTTTTCTTCTAGGGTTTTTATGGTATTAGGACTAACATTTAAGTCTCTAATCCATCTTGAATTAATTTTCGTATAAGGAGTAAGGAAAGGATTCAGTTTCAGCTTTCTACTTATAGCTAGCCAATTTTCCCAGCACCATTTATTAAATAGGGAATTCCTTCCCCATTTCTTGTTTTTGTCAGGTTTGTCAAAGATCAGATGGCTGTAGATGTGTGGTATTATTTCTGAGGACTCTGTTCTGTTCCATTGGTCTATATCTCTGTTTTGGTACCAGTACCATGCTGTTTTGGTTACTGTAGCCTTGTAGTATAGTTTGAAGTCAGGTAGCGTGATGCCTCCACCTTTATTCTTTTGGCTTAGGGTTGTCTTGGCAATGCAGGCTCTTTTTTGGTTCCACATGAACTTTAAAGCAGTGTTTTCCAATTCTGTGAAGAAACTCATTGGTAGCTTGATGGGGATGGCATTGAATCTATAAATTACCTTGGGCAGTATGGCCATTTTCACGATATTGATTCTTCCTATCCATAAGCATGGTATGTTCTTCCATTTGTTTGTGTCCTCTTTTACTTCACTGAGTAGTGGTTTGTAGTTCTCCTTGAAGAGGTCCTTTACATCCCTTGTAAGTTGGATTCCTAGGTATTTGATTCTCTTTGAAGCAATTGTGAATGGAAGTTCATTCATGATTTGGCTCTCTGATTGTTTGTTACTGCTGTATAAGAATGCTTGTGATTTTTGCACATTAACTTTGTATCCTGAGACTTTGCTGAAGTTTCTTATCAGCTTAAGGCGATTTGGGGCTGAGACAATGGGATTTTCTAAATATCCAATCCTGTCATCTGCAAACAGGAACAATTTGACTTCTTCTCCTCCTAGCTGAATACCCTTGATTTCTTTCTCTTGCCTGATTGCCCTAGCCAGAACTTCCAACACTATGTTGAAAAGGAGTGGTGAGAGAGGGCATCCCTGTGGTGCTGAGAAGAATGTATATTCTATTGATTTGGGGTGGAGAGTTCTGTAGATGTCTATTAGGTCTGCTTGCTGCAGAGATGAGTTCAATTCCTGGATATCCTTGTTAACTTTCTGTCTCGTTGATCTGTCTAATGTTGACAGTGGGGTGTTGAAGTCTCCCATTATTATTGTATGGGAGTCTAAGTCTCTTTGTAAGTCTCTATGGACTTGCTTTATGAATCTGGGTGCTCCTGTATTGGGTGCATATATATTTAGGATAGTTAGTTCTGTTAAATTGATCCCTTTACCATTATGTAATGGCCTTCTTTGTCTCTTTTGATCTTTGATGGTTTAAAGTCTGTTTAATCAGAGACTAGGATTGCAACCCCTGCTTTTTTTTGTTCTCCATTTGCTTGGTAGATCTTCCTCCATCCCTTTATTTTGAGCCTATGTATGTCTCTGCATGTGAGATGGGTCTCCTGAATACAGCAGACTGATGGGTCTTGACTCTTTATCCAGTTTGCCAGTCTGTGTCTTTTCATTGGAGCATTTAGTCCATTTACATTTAAGATTAATATTGTTATGTGTGAACTTGATCCTGCCATTATGATATTAACTGGTTATTTTGCTCGTTAGTTGATGCAGTTGCTTCCTAGCCTCCATGGTCTTTACATTTTGGCATGTTTTTGCAATGGCTGGTAGCGGTTGTTCCTTTCCATGTTTAGTGCTTCCTTCAGGGTCTTTTGTAAGGCAGGCCTGGTGGTGACAAAATCTCTAAGCATTTGCTTATCTGTAAAGGATTTTATTTCTCCTTCACTTATGAAACTTAGTTTGGCTGGATATGAAATTCTGGGTTTAAAATTCTTTTAAGAATGTTGAATATTAGCCCTCACTCTTTTCTGGCTTGTAGAGTTTCTGCTGAGAGATCTGCTGTTAGTCTGATGGGCTTCCCTTTGTGGGTAACCTGACCTTTCTCTCTGGCTGCCCTTAAGATTTTTTCCTTCATTTCAACTTAGATGAATCTGGCAAGTATGTGTCTTGGAGTTGCTCTTCTTGAGGAGTATCTTTGTGCTGTTATCTGTATTTCCTGAATTTGAATGTTGGCCTGCCCTACTAGGTTGGGGAAGTTCTCCTGGATGATATCCTGAAGAGTGTTTTCCAACTTGGTTCCATTTTCCCCCTCACTTTCAGGCACCCCAATCAGACGTAGATTTGGTCTTTTTACATAATCCCATACTTCTTTTGCAGGCTTTGTTCATTTATTTTTCTTCCTTTTTCTTTAGATTTCTCTTCTCCCTTCATTTCATTCATTTGATCCTCAATCGCTGATACTCTTTCTTCCAGTTGATTGAGTTGGTTACTGAAGCTTGTGCATTTGTCATGTATTTCTCGTGTCACGGTTTTCATCTCTGTCAGTTCGTTTATGGCCTTCTCTGCATTAATTATTCTAGTTATCAATTCTTCCACTCTTTTTTCAAGATTTTTAGTTTCTTTGCACTGGGTACATAATTCCTCCTTTAGCTCTGAGAAGTTTGATGTACTGAAGCCTTCTTCTCTCATCTCGTCAAAGTCATTCTCTGTCCAGCTTTGATCCATTGCTGGCAATGAGCTGCATTCCTTTGGAGGGGGAGATGCACTCTTATTTTTTGAATTTCCAGCTTTTCTGCCCTGCTTTTTCCCCATCTTTGTGGTTTTATCTGCCTCTGGTCTTTGATGATGGTGACGTACTGATGGGGTTTTGGTGTGGGTGTCCTTCCTGTTTGTTAGTTTTCCTTCTAACAGTCAGGATCCTCAGCTGTAGGTCTGTTGGAGATTGCTTGTGGTCCACTCCAGACCCTGTTTGCCTGGGTATCAGCAGCAGAGGCTGCAGAAGATAGAATATTGCTGAACAGCGAGTGTACCTGTCTGATTCTTGCTTTGGAAGCTTCCTCTCAGGGGTGTACTCCACCGTGTGAGGTGTGGGGTGTCAATCTGCCCCTAGTGGGGGATGTCTCCCAGTTAGGCTACTCAGGGATCAAGGACCCACTTGAGCAGGCAGTCTGTCCGTTCTCAGATCTCACCCTCCGTGTTGGGTGATCCACTGCTCTCTTCAAAGCTGTCAGACAGAGTCGTTTGCATCTGCATAGGTTTCTGCTGCTTTTGTTGTTGTTGTTGTTTAGCTGTGCCCTGTCCCCAGAGGTGGAATCTACAGAGACAGGCAGGCCTCTTTGAGCTGCTGTGAGCTCCACCCAGTTCAAGCTTCCCAGTGGCTTTGTTTACCTACTTAAGCCTCAGCAATGGCAGGCGCCCCCTCCCCCAGCCTCGCTGCTGCCTTGCCATTAGATCGCAGACTGCTGTGCTAGTAATGAGGGAGGCTCTGTGTGCGTGGGACCCTCCCGGCCAAGTGTGGGATATAATCTCCTGGTGTGCCCGTTTGCTAAGACCCTTGGTACAGGACAGTATTGGGGTGGGAGTTACCCGATTTTCCAAGTGTTGTGTGTCTCAGTACCCCTGGCTAGGAAAAGGGATTTCCTTCCCCCTTTGCTTCCCAGGTGAGGGATGCCTCCCCCTGCTTCAGCTCTCGCTGGTTGGGCTGCAGCAGCTGACCAGCACCGATTGTCCGGCACTCCCTAGTGAGATGAACCCAGTACCTCAGTTGAAAATGCAGAAATCACCTGTCTTCTGTGTCGCTCATGCTGGGAGCTAGAGACTGGAGCTGTTCCTATTTGGCCATCTTGCTCCGCCCCTAGTGTATTTGAAGAAAAAAAAAAAACTTCACATTTTTTTTCCCTCCCTAATCAGAGGAAGCTTTGTAAAATTCATAAGAATGAAAGAGAAAAATGTTCTTAGATAGAAAAATAAAAGTTTTTCTTTTCCTTCTGCATTAGAAGTTGAAAAAGATAAAGAAGTTAGAAAAAAATAAAGGCAGCAAACCGGTTTACCTGAAAAAGAACTTTAAACCCAGAAGAAAACTCTTGCCTGCCAATTTCTTCTTTTGTCTTTGACAACACCCTGAGCAGAAACAGACTGTTTGTCCAAATGACTCCTGAAGTTCGAAATTTGAAAAAGGTAATTACAGAGAATAGTAGTGGGAAGGGGTCAGAAATTCCAATGATTCAATTAAGGAATTATCGAAGACCAATTTGCCCCGCAGTATGCAGAGCAAGGTATAGACTTCCTACCACTTAACTTCATGAAGTGCTCTACTGGACAAAACCAGGAGAGTACTTCATAAAATAATGGGAGGCCCAAGGAGAATCCAAGATTGTGCTATGAATAACCAAATATAAAGGTTTAGCTTTCAAGATGTGTTCAGCCTGCCCTTTATACCCTCAAATGACACATCCACACACTTATCCAAGACCATGGTCAACTATTTTATTCCAGGGAGATGCAGTGTGTTAACACAGTTGCACGATCCATGCCAAGTAGCTTTATTACTAAGTATAATTCTTCATTAAAAAATAAGAATGAGTAGCGAAAAAGGAACAGTGAAGAAAAAATCAAGAAGAGAAAATTAAATACCATAGAAAGAACAAGCAGAGAGGTTCCCAGGAAAAAGGTATATGCTGGGGAACTATAAAAACAAAAAGCTCTTATCGATATAGAAAATCTCTCCACAAAGTTAGAAGGAAAATAGTTTTATTGTTAAATAAGCAGAAAATCAGAATATAATCCACTAAGAGATTGCAAAGACAGAAATAAATTACATCCTTTAATATGCCAAAGATAATAACCCACATGTTGTCAAGATAAATAATAAGTCCTCAAGTAATAAAACGTGACAGCACTGTTTGTCATATCTAGTTCATCATAGATTTACCTGGTATTTGGAGGGTTATCTGTGTTTCCTAACAAACACTGGGAGAAGATGTGGAAAGGAGAATAAAGTTTAGTCTAACTTCTCTGTCACAGTGAGGAGATACTGAATTTTATCCCAATTGTTGGATGAAGAAACAGCTGTATGGGAAAAGTACTTGGGGTTTTTAGGGTAACTGCCAGAAGTCTGAATGCAATAGGTTAAAAATAATTACTCATGAGAAGTAGAACTGGGGTTTAGAAAGAGAAAGGAAGGGGAAATTTCACATTAGTTTCATGTTTTATTGTTTATCATATAAATCTTTCCTTTAGTTCAAGCAATGCTCTTTGTCTCACAAATGGTCATACCTGGAATCACCTCTGTGGATTTACTTTTCCTGTTGTAAAACTGTAGTTGATTTTATTATCCAATATGATATTCACTATACAGAGACCTTTCAGATATATTCCTGTTTGAATGCAGTGTCATAAAAATATCTTTGTCTCTGCAGATAAATTGTGTCTTTTCTTTTGTCAGAAATAAAAACTGAGGCCTTTAGCTGCCAGGAAACTTAAAAGTTGAAGGCATTGCTCATTTGTAGTTGTCAATTCACCTAGGTGTCTAAGCTTTTAGATCATCTTTATCTTGTTTTTATTCCTGTGACAAATTAGGCATTTTGCTTCCTCAGATGCTTGAATTTGTGGAAATTTTACTGATGCTAAATATATCAAAAAGATATTCGCTCCACTACTGTAACAGATGTTTGCGCCATTCACAGTTGTGCCACGTTTTCCCCCACACATTTTAAGTTGCTTGATTATCCCAATTATCTGTAATATATTATATCCCCCATCCCTATCAGAGTGCTGTGTATATAGCAGGTTCCCAATAAATGTTTCCATGCTGGACTGACTTAATCATGGTTACCACAGCTTTTCAATTTATCACCAGCAGTAAAATTTTTTCCCAAGTTACATATAAACAAAAGGAAAGTGTTTTACCTCTTAGCTACTTTTATATGTGCTAATAAAACTCTTCTAAAAGAAACAAAGCAAATATAAAAGACTAACTTGTGATTCATAAACACGGAAATATTGCAGTCATCATTCACTGGATCACTTTAAATGCAATTTTGACTTTTAGAAGTAAATATGTAATATGGACAATGAAAAAAATCCTCTGAACTAATCCATTGCAAATGATCCCCAGTAGTAATATGTGTATTTCTCTACATATCCCTGCATTTAACAAATATCTGAAACTAAGTAGGAATGGAGTGGGACCAAAGCTCTGATACACTTTTGAGAAAAATCGATTCCTACGTCTTTAGAGTTCAATCTGCTAAAACACTCAGCTGCCTCACCACTGGACGTTTGCATTGAAAGGTCGTTGAGCTATAATGTTTTCTGGTTGTATAACTGTCATAGAAGACTCTGAAAAACAACATTGTACTACTAATTCAAAGTGAAGCACCTGTCTCCCTACCACTTATCGCCCCCAGGCTTTAGTTTTCTCAGAGGTAGACAAACCAATGTTCCTTACACAGGCTGAAGAGGTGATTCTACCAACAAAGCTGTTCCTTTGCAGAAGCACAAGGAAGTGTTGTGTCTATGGTGTGTTATGGATGCCACAGGCTGACATACCTGCCTTCAAATTTTTCTCCCATGGGGTTGAAACAAACAGAGAAACATTCCACTATACAGTGGGTCCTTTAAGTCATAGCATCAGCAGCAAATGGCTGAAGTTAGCATAATATAGCTTACATGAAACAGCACAAACATTGGCAGACATTGACATAAACACATGTATTAGAAAAGACTTCAAGTAGAGATTAAAGTAAGAAAGACAAGGGCATATCCCTAGACTACAGATGTCAGGATAATTAAAATAGAGATTAAAAATAAGTAGAGATTAAAAATAAGAAGGACAGGGGCATTTCCCTGGACTGTAGAGTTCAGGATAATCCTGAGAGTAAAGAGGGAAGCCCCAGGGATGGTGCAGAATGAAGGACCTACAAGGCACACAGAGAAGCAGGAAACACTGGAGAGGGAATGGAACTAAGAAGGGATGGGAAAGGTCAATACTTAAACTTCATAGCTTTTTCTGTGGCCTCCCATGCACGTTAAGATAGAAAATGGTAAAGGTGATAAAAAAGCACAGTGCACTTTGATTCAAATATGCAAATTATTCAAGAGAGGAAGATAAATCACATCTTCCTCTCTGTAAACAGTAATCATTTCTTTTCCATGTTGAAATACTACTTTACCATAGCAAGCCAACCTTCTGAGAGGAAATGGTGATGCAGAATGATCAATTCTGGGTAAAATCCTTAAGAAAATAACATCTGAAACTGGCTCTCCAAAAAGAACACTTAATTATAAGTACAATTATGAGCAATGATGCTCAAAGCTCGCTACATGTTAGAATCACCTGGGAGCTTTTAAATCGTAATCATCTCTGAGACTCAACCCCCCTGCCAGAGATTCTGATTTAACTCAGCCAAGATGGGACCCAGGCATCAACATTTTTAAGGCTCCCCAAGTGATTCTAATGTGCAGCTAGAGTTGCAAACTACAGTTAAAGCCACAATGTAAATTTTAGGGTTTCAAAAGGTTCGGAAGCTGCCACTCCAAGTTTCTTCATGCACAGAATTTGTTTCCGATTTTTTTTTCACCACAAAACTGTTGAAGTTGCCATTGTTATATAAATAAGACCATTTACAGTGCTACTCTAAAATACTCCTCTCGTTTTGCAGCGGACCTGTGTCTAATCAATTTCAAGTATGTAACAGAACAAGTTAGAAGGACAAATAATTGAATTCTAAATACCACACTTGTTGCATTACTAAGGGCATTCACCACAAAGGACAAACTTGTTTTAAAATTGTTAGTTTTTTCGGGTTTTTTTTTGTTTTTTTGAGATGAAGTTTCACTCTTGTTGCTCAGGCTGGAGTGCAATGGCATGATCTTGACTCACTACAACCTTTACCTCCCAGGTTCAAGTGAGTCTCCTGCCTCAGCCTCCCAAATAGCTGGGATTACAGGGGTGCACCATCACCTCTGGCTAATTTTGTATTTTTAGTAGAGATGGGGTTTCACCATGTTGGCCAGGCTGGTCTCGAACTCCTGACCTCAAGTGATTCACCTTCCTTGACTTCCTAAAGTGCTGGGATTATAAACATGAGCCACCACGCCTGGCCCAGTTCTTAGCTTTTCAAATATCAGTGACTGGTTGGTTGTGTGGAGGGATGGAAGAAGTGACCAGGAGGCATGAGCAACAGTTCAATTGCAAAGGAGCATGAGAGCAGCTTTTGAGAGTAACACATGTTCATTATTTTGACAGTGGTAATGGTATCGGGACCCAGAAAACAATACCCCAAAGCCTGGCACCCTGGCATGCTAAATACTTTGAATTAAGATTAGAAGACCCCAGAAGCAAGATCTCTGACCTTCTCCTGCCCTCTTGTCTCCTGCCTCATTCTCCCCTGAGCTGAGCCTCGGAAACCAGAATTCTTCTTCCCCATGGCAGATCATAGAACTTAGAACCCTTCTTCCCCAAAGTCATAAAACCTAGAACGGTCACTCTCTTCCTTCTCCCATCTTTCTCTCTTGAAGAGCTTCACAGACCCACAGCCAGGAGGAAGAAATGCCACACACAGAGACCAGAAAGAAACTGGACAGGCCTTGCTGGGTCTCCCCACTCAGTCTACTACTATTAGATCCTACTCCTTCTGTCCAATCCCATTTCTACATGGCTGTAGAACCCAAGTATAAAAATGGTGTTCCCTGGGGCTTTGAGTCTTCATCTCTGGAGACTCCTTGGTCATGTAAAACTTTGAACAAATTTGTTATGGTTTACTCTTGTTAATGTATCTTTTGACAGCGGAGTGGGGAGGTGGAGCGGAGAGGCAGAGCGGGGAGGTGACAATGACGATGAAGACAACACGAGTGAGGTGAGGGGACTGCTTGAGGGAGCAGACTCTCCAGAGACTTCCCCGGCCATCAGCTGGCAGGGCAGATCACAGGGGATGACCCGTTCTAATGAGCTCAAGCTGACCTAGCCACGAGAGGATGTCATCTCCTTGGAGTTCAACCCCAACACCTCCCAGTTCCTGCTTGTCTCCTCCTGGGACACGTCAGTACTCCTCTACAATGTGCGGGACACCTGCTCAGGTAATGGCTCTCGCTCTCAGGTCCATGCGCTCAGGTACCAGCACACCGGTGCCTTCCCGGACTGAGCCTTCTACGATCCAGCGCAGGCCTGGAGAGGAGGACTAGATCATCAATTGAAAATGCATGATTGGAACACTGATCAAGAAAATCTTGTTGGGACCCACGATGTCCCCATCAGATGTGTCGAATACTGTCCAGAAGTGAATGTGATGGTTACTGGAAGTTGGGATCAGACAGTTAAATTGTGGGATCCCAGAAATCGTGGTAACGCCAGGACCTTCTCTCAGCCTGAAAAGGTATATACCTTCTCAGTGTCTGGAGACCAGCTGACTGTGAGAACAGTGGGCCTCAGAGTGTTGGTGTGGGGCTTATGGAACATGGGTTATGTGCACCAGAGCAGGGAGTCCAGCCTGAAATACCAGACTCGCTGCATACAAGCATCTCCAAACAAGCAGGGTTATGTATTAAGCTCTATTGAAGGCAGAGTGGCAATTGAGTACTTGGCCCAAGCCCTGAGGTACAGAAGAAATATGCCTTCAAATGTCACAGACTAAAAGAAAATAATATTGAGCAGGTTTACCCAGTTAATGCCATTTCTTTCCAGAATATCCGTAATACATTTGCCATAGGTGGTTCTGATGGCTTTGTAAATACTTGGAATCCATTTAACAAAAAGTAACTGTGCCAGTTGCATGGGTACCCCAAGAGCATCGCATCACTTGCCTTCAGTAATGATAGGACTATGCTTGCAATAGCATCATCATATATTATAAAATGGATGACACAGAACATCCTGAAGATGGTATCTTCATTCACCCAGTGACAGATGCAGAAACAAAACCCAAGTGCACTTAATCATCACGCGAAGGTGGTTTCTCTATGGAAAGCTTTGTTTGCTTCCTACAAACACATGCCTATTCCTTAAGGGATGTGTTATAGTGACTGTGGAGTTCTCTTTTCTGTCTTGCAAGAAACTTGTCTACATACCTTAACACTTTGTTTAGGATGAGGAGTCTTTGTCTCCTTGTACAGTAGTCTGAAGAATTCCCTCTTCTATCCCCTAGCAAGCCCAGTTGCTGTATATGAACAGTTTGAGCTCTTTTTGTAATACAATCTAAACCTGTTATTTCTGTGCTAATAAAAGAGATTCAGAACCCTTAGTGAAAAAAAAAGTAAATTTGAGACAGAAAGTGAGAAAACCAGGAGGAGGGAGGCCACCCAGTTTACACTAGGAAGTTCTGGGCACTGGAGGACGGCAGGGTGAAGACATTGTGATGGAAAAGGTACACAAATAATAGTTGTGGTCATTAGATAACTATATGCCATAAATTGCATCATATGCAAACTAATCCTTACTGGTTTTAGTGGCATTGCTAAAACATTTGTTCTTTAAAAATACTTACAAAAGTAGCCCTTAAATAATCGATGACCTGTGACTGCAGGAACACTCTTATTAATATTCTCTAAATGTATTATTCTCCTTAAATATAGAAAGCAGAAGATAGAATTATTGTCACTTTGATAATAAGTTCTGTTAAATTTTATATGCACATAGTCAAGCCGGGAAGTACCAAGATACATAGGCTTAAAATTCCTACATAAATATTAGAGTAAGAACCCCACATAATAAAGAATTTCTAAGTGAGCGAATCCCCACTGAATCTATGTTAAAAATAGTATGAACAGAAAATAAGTTTAAAATGGAAAAAAAAAATCATACAACTGGTAGTTTTTAATACTCTAAAACACTGAGTTTCTGTTACCATTGCCCTCTAATTTTTTTTTAAGATCCACGAATTTGTTAAAAATATATTTTAAGGCCACATTTCAGACCATATTGAAATATTAAAGCATTACTATTGTAAAAATAGTAATATTTTATTAGAAGGACAGGAAGCTGAATTTGTTTCATTTTTCATTAGTAGTCAAAAACACCTATGTTAAACTACAGGATCATCTATCATTACAGGGTATCTTATTGTTCACCCTGGAAATGTCCACTAGGACTACCTGGTATAAAAGAATATTCATTAATAATCATTGAACTTGAGTAAAAGCAAACACTTCAACTTGGAAGAAAACCTGCTGTCACTCTAGTAGCAACCTAATGGCTTTCCCAGAGTAAAGGCTTTAATGGAGATTTTTTTTTATTATTATCATTCTTAATTAGACAAAGCACCTCTGGGAAGCTCATCTCTTGTGACTCAAATTCATTTACTGAGAACTGTGAGAGTATACAGAAAAAAAAAATGAAACTGTAGCAGGAATATACACTCTGCAAAGAACTCTTATTTTCAAAATTCTGGGCTTATTTAGTCATGGGAATTTACTTATAATTTTATTTTCTGGTTTTCTAATTTACGCATTTCCACAGCCAGCCCTTGGAAATTTTGCCTATAAAACCCATGGGGGCAAACCACAGATTTACTTTTTCCAGGGAGTGCTTCATATTACCTAATATTCCCCCATTCCTGTCTCTTACCTCATTAAAATGTACCTTTCCTATATTTTACACCTCTGGGTCTGTGTTCTGTTAGATAATTTGAGTATTTTTTTCTATTTTGACTTAAGGTGTAGCTGACTTAATGTGTGAAGCCTACTGAATAACATTTTTTGCATTTTAACAAGGATCATAAATTCCTAAGCCAAAAGCTGTAAAGAATGATAGAAATTTTACATATAATCAAAGGTCATAGAGGTCTCTTTGAGCAAGATGACACTTCAATCTCTCTGAACAGGACCATAGAGGAGGCACCCTAAGGCATGCTTAGCACCCAATTATTTGCAGGCAATAAGTGCTCAGTAAGTATTAATTTAGCTAAATGAAGCACTTGTTTAAATGAAACAGAGAGGGAAAAGGAGGTAAAGAACAGATCCCAGTGAAATAATATGAGGGATTTATGCATATATCAGAATATCACATTGTGCCCTGTAAGGATGTATGATTATTATTTCTCAATTAAAAATAAAATAAAGTTTCAGAATGATGGAGCTGGAGGAAGAGGTCTAAGAAGTCAAGATCAGAGAAGTAAAAATGTAGCCAAAATAGAACTGATTTGCAGAAGACAGTGGGAAAATAATTTCAGGGGGAATTAGGACTGCTAATAAAGTCAAATCCTACAGCTCTGGAAATCAACAAAACCAAGACGAGCAAGCATATTGACTGGTTATTAGAAATGTATTATAATCTCCAAAAGGGCATTTTTTGGTGATATAATGGGAACAGAAAACAAATTGTAAAAAATTGAAGAATTAGAGAAAAACAGAAAACTAATGACAATGAAGCTGTGCAGACTATTCTTACAAAGAATTGGGCTTAAGGGTAGTGAAAAAGAAATGGACAAATATTCAAAGTGTTGACATGAACAGGAAAAGATATCTCTGCAGATGGGAAAGATCTGAGGATATTTATACTGATGACTAAGGTCCGATTTTTTATCTCACCCAAATTCCTACCTAAGGAGTCTATGGAGTCATATACTACAAACTATAAATTCTCATTCTTTTTACCATAATCTTTATACAACACTTGTGAGTCTAGCCATTTCAACTGGAACTGTGTGTGTGTGTGTGTGTGTGTGTGCGTCTGTGTTTGCGTGTACATGTGAGTGTGTGTCTTAGATGGATTTTATTTGACCCTATATATTGTGACTTACTTTTCAATCTGACTCTGGCATAATATTACGAAACAAGGAAAAAAATACTTAATCCCAAAATACATTTCTTTGCCATACCTTGAAATTGCCCTGCAAAATCTCTTTTGAGAAAAATTCACATTATATAGAGAATCCTCTTCCCGCTTTGTTTTCCTTCCTTCCTTCCCAGACCCAGGAGATAATCAACTAAGAGCCAAGCACCCTTTTAAGCCCAATAAAAAACAATTTATAACCTGCTCTCTCTAAAGTCTGCTATCTAAGAGCTTCCTCTGCACAATAAAACTTATTCTCCACAATCCTTTATCTTTAACCCGAACATTCCTTTCTATTGATCCCAGGTCTTTACACAAACTCAACCAGTTGTCAACCAGAAAATGCTTAAATTTACCTACAGCCTGGAAGCCCGCCTCCCCGCAGCCCCGCTTTGAGTTGTCCTGCCTTCCTAAACCAAACCAATATATTTCTTAAATGTATTTGATTGATGTCTCATGCCTTCCTAAAATATGTAAAACCAAGCAGTATCCCAACCACATTGGGCACATAGTCTTAGGACGTCGTGAGGGCTGTGTCATGGGCCATGGTCATTCATATTTGACTCAGAATAAATCTCTTCAAATATTTTATAGAGTTTGACTCTTTTCATCAATGATACCCTGAAAAAAAGAAGGTAGCTGAGTGGGAAAGATGAAAAACATGAAATAAAGAAAGTCCAAGTGATCTAGGTAAGCATAGAAAGCAAGTGTCAGTTTCAGAAATAAAGAACTATATAAAGAAAGAAATAAGCAAAAAAATAAAAATAAAAATCATGAATTTAAAAGCATAAGATCTGAAAGAAGGAAGAAGTGAACCACTAATTCATAAAGTACAAATTGAGATCATTCTCATGGTTTGGAATGGAGTTGGGAAATTGAGCAGAATTTAAAATCTTTAGAAAGAAGTACCAATATGTGCAACGAAAATGTATTTTCTTTAAACAAGAGCTATAAAGTTTAACATAAATGCAAGCAATTTTTTTAAAAATTGAAGATAATAAAGTGTGAAGATATTAAAGTAACAAATCTACATACCAAATATCTGCAGGTTAAAACTGTACATATCAATCTCTATAATTTAAATTTTAAAACCTGAATTCAGTGGCCTAAGGCCATGAGTTTCAGGGGTAAGAGCAATAGAGAGAATATTTTCTAGATAATATTTTCCTTTGTGAATCGGCTAGGAACCTGAAATTGCTACTTTTCACCCTAATCTTTATATAACACTTAGGAGTCTAGCCATTTCAGCTGGAAATCTGTGTATGTGTGTATGTGTGTGTGTGTATGTGTGTGCGTGGGCATGTGAGTGTGTGTCTTATGCTCTGCTTTGTAGCAAAAGACTAAAAGAATTACAAATTTTAAGTCAAATTTACTAATCAAACATTGGGAATTTGGCTAGCTAGAAGCAAAAAGGAGAGTGGGTTTCCAGTAGTGCTCGGGATTAGAGCATTTAGCAAGAGCTCTGCCCTGATCTTCAACCACTAATAAAAGGAAAAGAAGGAAGATGTAACCTCTCTGCTCTGAGTTCTACTCAGACAAGGAGGAAAAAAATGCTAATGGGACTCCCTTCAAGGGAATAAGTGAATTAAATCATTCCTGAGGCTCAAACACAACAAAAACTACCTGCCAACAAAACAACAGTGAAGACACAATGTACTGTGAAGTCTTCAGAAAGTGAATGGCAAGGCATTCTGTTTTGACATATGGACTATTGAGAGTGTGCGCTTGGCATATCTGCTGCCCAGCACCAGTCTGATAATATTCATAAGTGAGGAGGAGTTTAGAAGCCCAGAGATCTGTAAACTAAGAGACGGATAAACATGGCACAGAAATGGTTGTTGCTAAGGCACCATGGGGAAAATGAATTTATTGATGATACACACCCAAGATTGTGTATTGGCAAATATTGGTTACACTTACAGTAATACTCTCCTTGAAGTCTTCAACAGAAGCAATATAATCTCCTTCCTTCACCCTTCCTGACTTGTATTATTCATCCTCCCTCCTAGCCAAAAGTTGTAGTTAATGACTCCCATTTTTCCTCCTTATTTCTGCTCTTTTCACTAGAGTTTTGGGCTTTTATTGTTTGTTTGTTTGTTTGTTTAATTAATTTATTTATTTGAGATGGAGTCTTGCTCTGTCCCCCAGGCTGGAGTGCAATGGCACGATCACTGTTCACCCTAACCTCCGCCTCCTGAGTTCAAGCGATTCTCCTGCCTCAGCCTCCCAAGTAGCTGGGATTATAGGCGCCTGCCCCCATGCCCAGCTAATATTTTGTTTTTAGTAGAGATGGAGTTTCATCATGTTGGCCAGGCTGGTCTCAAACTCCTGACCTTGTGATCCCCCCACCTCGGCCTCCCAAAGTGCTGGGATTATATGCATGAGCCACTACACCTCGCCTGGGCTTTTATTTTAACTGTATACCAAGTCATATTTTCTTGCTTACCATCTCAGACATAATATGATTACTTTTATGCTCATCTCCTCCCATCCTAAATTTCCCAGGTCTTTTTTTCCTGATCTACATTTTCCAGGCTTAAGAAACCTTTGGGTACAAAGTTACATGGTTAACATTCAAATTTCACTTCATACCTGAGGAGACAGGACTTCATTGTGGTTGAGAGTTTCTCCAATTTCCCCAGGTATTTCTAAGTGTCTCCAGAAAACGTTTCATGTCTCTGAAATCCTCACAGTGTCACAAATAGAAAGCAAGCCCCTTTTCCTGCTCTATGCCATATCTTCTACCTGGAGAAATAAATAATGTTGATTTTTCACGTTCTGTTTCAAAGAAATCCTTGGTGAAAATGAGTCCTCAGTCAGTCTCAGCCTTTCTGTTTTAATGACTCCATGGTAAACTTTACTGGACACAGAATGCTGTACCACACCATCCTATCATTAACCCAAATACCATGCTCATTCCTCAGTCATCAAGGCAGAAAACTTTCTCCTCTAAGCAAGTGAAAACCATATAAACATTTGCCTGTAGGAGCTACTAGTACCATCTCTATGAGACTGATACTCAGTTTAGACACAGCTGGTGCTGCCCTGCCATGTGTTAGTGATGCCCAGGATCTCTTTCCTTCAAGCTATAAAACTGGATGCCACTTCTGAAATATTCTCTTCTCTTTCCATATAGCCCAGTCATCAAAATCTCTATCCTTCTTCAGTTTCTCTGTGTCTAGAATTAATTTAGTGGTATGCTGAAGCCAATTCATACCGACTTGCAAGAGCCAATTGTTAAGTTTTCAGGAATTTTGTGAGCCAGTTGATCTTACACCAGTAGCCTGAATTCAGCCATTGTTATTTACACCCCAGAAGGAGCCAAATTCTCAAATCATGACTTTTTCCCCCAACGGAAAACCAATTGCTAAATATTTATCAGCACACCATTGGATAAATTCACTTTTTTCATGAATGGTTTAATTCATAGACACCCAGATTTTCAGAGTAATTTCTCAGCTGCTTTCTTGCCTTTTCTGCCATCTCATAGCAATTCGCCCAAATCAAATCAATGAATGTTTTCAGATTTAAACTAGTTCCTACTGCCAAGATGCTCAAGTATAAATGTGAAGTCAGCTAATATGTTATTGATGATCATAAGAAAAAAAAAATCACGAGATAATTCATGAAATGCACTTAACACATTGCTTTGAGCCACAGAACTCATTCAGTAAATATTGTTTGTTATTTTTATTAGCACTAATCTCCTGCTTATTGATTAAGCACATCTTCACTTATTAAAAAAACTTGATACTATTCTTCAATATGACACATTTTTTCTTATCTCTCCAAGTTTATTTCCTATCTGAAATCTCCTCTCATCCTCCTTTCCCTTAAATATTTCCAAGTCCAGAGCAAGGTTCACCTTTCTTAAGAGCATTTTCTAGACCACAACTCTCTCTCTAGTTTCTAAATCCCTTTAATACTTTATTCTACCAAGACCCTAGAACTTTAGAAGACAATGCCACTAATGTTGTTCTGGGTTTTGTAAATGTGTATTTCTTTTTCATGACAAATTATGAGGTCCTCAAGAGTAAGAAACATCATATGAATCTTTGGGGACCAATTCACACATACTTCTATGCCTCTAGCCTTCATCAATTCTTGTCTACTCTCAGCAGAATGTTGTTCACGAGTATGAGTGCCTGTGTACATTAAGCCCTCTCAGTGAAAACCATACCAGTCAAACACAGTGCCATGACTCTTGAGCCTCCTAGGATCTATTCTACATTTTCACTTGGGGGAAAATAGCACTATATGGCAAAAAGGTTACCCCCTTCCAAGCTGTAACGCTTGTGGCACATCCTTATTTTCTTTCATCTTTAAGAACCCATTAAAAATCATTAAGATAGGAAGCAGTTTTCATTTATTTTTATTACTTCATAATTCCAGCCATTTATAACTCATTTAAACATTGTCCATAAATTTCAAAATTATGTGGCAATAAAAGTAATTAAAAACCAGAAGTTAAAACAATGCCAATGGCAAATCCTTTCCAAACGTAATATGAACACTGTCAGCAGAATAGATGCCAAACTCAGAGGGACAAGGTGCATTTTATACTGGGATATTAATGTCATGAATGTGTGGACAGGATCCATCTTTAATAAAAGTAATAAAATTTGCTTTCCATAGCTGAAAGGAAAGGGCCTATGACCAAAAGGGTATGATCCATCTCAGTAGGAAAGATAAGCACACTGATTTAACTACGTGGTGATTCTGAGGTCTCCTTGTGTCCCCCCACCAGGGTCTTTTCAGGATTGAATATTGACTCCATCAGTCTGTTCTCTATTCAAACCTATATGAGAAGAGGTTTATGGAAATGTCAAGGTCCAAAATGGAGAAGATGGTGTATCTCATTCAACCCTTCTAAAAATGAAAGATAGAAATTTGCCTGTAGTTAGCTTAGAGAGGAAAAATACTCCCAAAAGATATGTCTTTTCCACTGGCTTTATGTGTGAGAGTTAGCATAAGTATGAGTATGTGTATAGTGTGCATGCATTTAATTCATTGATGCCCTGTTGGTATGCCGTTAATGCAGTCTGAGCTACAAGAAACTAGATATAAAGATCATCACTTTCACATCATTTCCCTTTGAACGGAATTACCCTTTGGGGTTAAATTGTTATTTCCAAAAAGAAATTTGCTAAAATTACATCTAAACCAGATGAGGCTGGGTAATGGAAAAGCCACTGGAATCCATGCATCACAAACAATAATAATGACAACAATGGTTTTTACCATATCAGGGAAATCATAATATATTTCTCTATATTTTATGATTCAAATAATGTCTACAATCTTAGCTAATAACAAACAGTACACGTATTTCTGGAAATGGTACTTTCATTAAAAAAATTCATAATCATTAGTAAGAAAAGGGAGCTTTCTTTTGAGTAAAAAAGTAGCCATTAGTCACCAGCATGCACCATTGGTTTCAATGTTGATACCAGCATCTGAAGCAAAGCCCAAGGTGAGGTAAAAATCAACAGTTAATTGCAGCAACTTAAATAAATGGCTGTTTAAAAGATTAGTGGAAAATGGATGATGTCACTTGACTTGCATTCATGCCTGGTAATGTAGCTGGAGAACATCAATACATACAATTCTTTAGTTAATTAAATTGAATTCTGTGATCTAAAGTTTTGGGATTGGGATTCTTCTAAGTAAAAAGTCCAGTGTTCTTTCAGGCAATCTGCATTGCCAAGTTGAAGTTCTCTGCTTTTAGCTACAAAAAAACGTGTAGACTAAGAGGACTGATGGGGTAATTGAATTTTCATGGATTGGATTACTGCTGATTCCAAAGAAGTGAGTTTACTACTAGTGTTGTAATCTATGATAATGAAATGAAATATTTAAATTAAATTTCAACTTGAGCACAGCTTCCCTGCAAGATGGCCCTGGCAGCTGTCTCTGAATTTCTCAATACAGTACATCACCCCTACAAAAATTGCACATTTATGCAAACGAAGCTGCAAAAAGGCAAGAGGATTGAGTACAAATTTCTTCTTTTTCTTCTTTTCCAATTTGAAACATTGACTCAAATAACCAAAAGAAGAGAAGTGTTACACAGTACTTACTTCAGGATATTGGCTTTTGGAAAAGAATGCCTACATTAATTTAAAAAAAAAAAAAAGGAAAGAAGGAAGAAATGAAGAAAAAGAAAAAAGAAAAAGAATCACAATGAAGGCTTTTTTTTTAAGTAGCTCAGTCTTCCATGTACCTCATTCAAATGTAGAAAAAAACGAAGGCAGAAGCCTATTATGAAAGGAAAAGCTAAAATTGCATTTTAACATCCTTAGATTCAATCTATATCTTTTTCTTCTTTTCTGCTCTTGCTATTCATGGACTCTTTACAACTTCACTCAAAATGTGTTACCCAATCACCAACTCTACAAACAGATTTTCAAAGCCTTACAACTGTACTGAGGAAGCAATTCTAAAACTTCAATACAGCAATGAAGAGATATATCCTTTTTGTAAAACTCGATTAGCTAGTGATGGTGCTGGAGGGTGAGGTAGAATTAAGATTTTACTTCATCTACTGATAGCAAGAGTTTGTGAGGGAAAAACTTACTGCCAAAATGAATGGAAGGCAAAACAATTTAAATTTTTGTATGAATAAAAGTTACAGAACAGTAGATCTTTCTGAAAGCTAGTAAAAGGTAAGGAAACTTTGAGTTTGCTGACTTTATCATGAAAAGTTTGGGTTCATAATATGTTTAAAATCATTCCAAGTGCAACTGTTTTTGTGTACCTGTACCACTGTTTTCCACTTAACCCAGATAATCAAGAATCCATTCAATGAGCATTTATTAAATGCCTACATTGTGCAGGTATCATGCTCCATGATCTACAGAGAAGACAGGCTTTGAAACAAACATTTATAAATCCAAATACGATGCTATATTTGTTTTGTGCACAAGGCACCTTAGAAAAAGAGTAGAAAACAAATAAATGAATATGTTTATTTGTGGTAGAGTTAATTTCAGGACTAGCTAATTTTTACACTGATTGACTCTTATGAACACAAAATAAAATTACAGTTAAAGGCCAGGCACAGTGGCTCACACTTGTAAATCCAGCACTTTGGGAAGCTGAGGCAGGCAGATCACTTGAAGACAGGAGTTCGAGACCAGCCTGGCCAACATGGGGAAACCCTGTCTCTACAAAAATATAAATAACTAGCTGGGTGTGGTGGTGCATGCCTGCTACCTGGTAGGCTGAGGCACAAGAATCGCTTGAACCCAGGAAGCAGAGGATGCAGTGAGCCGAGATCACTCCACTGCACTCCAGCCTGGGCAACAGAGCGAGACTGTGTCAAAAAACAACAACAAAACCCCAAAAATCTTACACTTAAAAATTTAAAATTTTGTATTCAAAATACAAAAAAAAAAAAAAAAAAAAAAGAACAGACAAAATGTCTGCCCTCTTGGAGCTTACCTAGAACTGACATACTATGAATACCTAGAACTGACATACTATGGCCTTACATTGTCCATACTAAGAACTGAATAAATATTTGTTGTTGAATACATTTGTATATTCAGCAACAAATTAGTTTTATTTCTACTACAAAAAAAAAGTTACATATTATTTCCACAAAGCTTTTTGAGCTGCAGAGAAATTCTGTGTGTAAAGTATGGATGCAGAGATTGCTCTGTATTTTGAGTACCAAGCTGTCCCTTGAGGAACATGGTGTTTCTTCTCCAACATATTCCTTCATTATTTAACCGCAAACCTAGCTACAAGTTAACATAGAATCTTATAAGAGGAGGAGGAGAAGGAAGATGAGGAGGAGGAGTAAGCATGATCTGCAAATGCAGCTTCAAGGTAATTCTTTTCTTCCCTCCATATCAGTAATATGATTTTCCTCAACTCTTTCCAAATAGAATGCTAAGTAGTAATGACTTAAAGCCCCAGTCCCTGTTTCAAGCAGCGTTTCCTCTCTTTATCAGTCCATTCTCACACTGCCATAAAGAAATACCTGAGACTTGGCAATTATAAAGAAAAGAGGTTTAATTAGCTCAGTTCCACAGGGTGTACAGGAAGCAGGGCAGCATCTACTTCTGGGGAGTCCTCAGGGAGCTTTTACTCATGGCAGAAGGCAAAGATGGATCAGGCATCTTCGATGGCAGGAGCAGGACCAAGAGAGATGGGGTAAGTGCTACACACTTTTAAACAACCAGGTCTCGTGAGAAATCTATCATAAGAACAACACTAGGGGGAAGATGAGAAACCACCCCCATAATTCAGTCACCTCCTACCAGGCCCCACCCTCCAGCACTGGGGATTACATCTCAATAGGAGATTTGGGCAGGGACACAGATCTAAACCATATCACTTCCTCTAATTGGCTGCAGGACACCTGTATCTAAAATGACCTATCACATACTGGGTTGTGGTCAGCACAACCTAGCTCACAACTGGGCTTTTATCTTTTACCATATCCCTCCCTCACGCTGTACTTTCTCTCTATTATTTTAATTTACTAGATGGTAGATGCTTCTATACAAATATTTTTTAAGACCTGAAACTGATATAATCAAAGTCCTTCATTTTAAATAAGAAAAAAATGACCCAAAGAAATTAAAATGTATTATTAAAAAGCTAACTATGTCCACCAAGTCTAGATACTACCCCACTGGGTAGAACTTATTTTTGTAATATGTGGGCCCCATCCTTGACTCTGAAACTCCTTTTAACCCATCTTGTCTTATTAAGCCACTATTCTGAATATAAAGATGGTAAAGGTAATGGCACCAGAAACTCAGTCACATGGTGGTGTGGGGTGATCATAATGAACACAATGTGGTGGGAAAATACTTTCTACTCCAGACTTCAACCACCCCACCTCCACATACACAGATTCTTCTCAAGAAGCAATGGTATCATCAGTGGACAGTAGAAAGCGATATCAGTAGACATTAGGAAACTATTGGAAGCATATATGTGGCAATGACACAAGTCCTCTACTTCTCCTTCTGCAAGGTCTTCCTTCTTGAGAAAAACAGAAAGGGCCCTTGGGATGCTGCCTTAGGAGCAGAGAAACTCATCCTTTGGCTGTCAATGCTGTACCTTTCAGAGATGGTAGTGACAGGACATAAGGAGAGTCTCCAGTTGGACAGGGAAGTGCAGGAATCCACTCCAAAGCAATTGGTCTAAGATTACAATAGAGCATGCTTCAGACCAAGGAGACACACCAGGGCTCCAGACTCCAGAAAGTGAGGACTGGGACTAACACAAGTGAACTCCTTTAGAATGGGAATATTCAATTGATTGAGTGGATTCACCTGGTCTGGAGGGAATGGAAACAGAAATGACTTCTGACTTAGTTTTCTTTTGGGGCTGTGTGTGTGTGTGTGTGTGGACTCCAGCAGTGTTGGTCAAGCTGCACAACACTTCTCATTCTTATACCTGTGAAAAAAGTTCTCATTACCTGGCATCCAGGTAAGTTTGATGAGCCCCTGTATGATGAGCCGTGTTTTTAATTCAGGGGCTCATCAAACCACTCTGGGCACTTCAGTGCACATTGAGTATAGCCTGGTTGTCAGAGAGAATGGTGGGGGTGGTGGGAAGAGGAAATACTTTCGTTGGTGAGACAGAGGTACAGAATGTTAATATTATTTTGTAAAGAATTGTGACTTTCTGGTTCAACCTGGGCAAGATGGCCGAATGAAAACAGTTCCTATCTGCAGCTCCCAATGAGATCAATGCAGCAGGCAGGTGATTAATTGTAAAGACCATCAATACAATGAAGAAACTATCAACAGGCAAAATAACCAGCTAGCATCACAGTGACAGGATCAAATTCACACATGACAATCTTAACCTTAAATGTAAACAAGCAAAATGCCCCAATTAAAAGACACAAACTGGAAAATTGGATAAAGAGTCAAGACCCATGAGCATTCTGTATTTAGGAGGCCCATCTCATGTGCAAAGACATAAATAGGCTCAAAATAAAGGGATGGAGGAAGATTTACCAAGCAAATGGAAAGAAGGAAAAAAAAAAAAAGCAGGGGTTGCAACCCTAATCTCTGATAAAACAGACTTTAAATAAAGATCAAAAAAAGACAAAGAAGGGTATTACATAATGGTAAAGGGATCAATGCAACAAGAAGAGCTAACTATCCTAAATACATATGCACCCAATGCAGGAGCACCCAGATTCATAAAGCAAGTTCTTAGAGACCTACAAAGAAACTTAGACTCCCACACAATAATAGTGGGAGACTTTAACACCCCACTGTCAATATTAGATCAACGATCAAACAGAACATTAACAAGGATATTCAGGACTTGAACTCATCTCTGAACCAAGCAGGCCTGGTAGCCATCTACAGAACTCTCCACTCCAACAGAATATACATTCTTCTCAGCATCACATAGCACTTATTATAAAATTGACCACATGATTGGAAGTAAAATACTCCTCAACAAATGCAAAAGAACAAAAATCATAACAGTTTCTCAGACAACAGTGCAATCAAATTAGAAATCAAATTGAGAAACTCACTAAAAAACACATAATTAGATGGAAACTGAACAACCTGCTCCTGGATGACTACTGGGTACATAACAAAATTAAGACAAATAAATAAGATCTTTGAAATCAATGAGAACAAAGACACAACATACCAGAGTCTCTGGCACACAGCTAAAGCAGTGGTTAGAGAGAAATTTATAGCACTAAATGCCCATAGGAGAAAGTGGAAGTGACACCCTAACATCACAATTAAAAGAACTAGAGAAGCAAGAGCAAACAAATTCAAAAGCTAGCAGAAGACAAGAAATAACTTAGAGCAGAACTGAAGGAGATAGAGACAGGAAAACCCTGGAAGGAAAAAAAAAAAAAATCAACGAATCCAGGAGCTTTTTGAAAAAATGAACAAAATAAACTGCTAGCCAGAATAACAAAGAGAAAAAGAGATAAGAATCAAATAGACATAATTAAAAAATGATAAAGGGGAGATCGCCACTGATCCCACAGAAATACAAACTACCATTAGAGAAAGATTCAGTGCTATCACCACCAAGCTACCATTGCATTTCTTCACATAATTAGAAAAAAACTACTTTAAACTTGATATGGAACCAAAAAAGAGCCCATATGGCCAAGACAATCCTAAGCAAAAAGAACAAAGCTGGAGGCATCATGCTACCTGACTTCAAACTATACTACAAGGCTACAGTAACCAAAACAGCATGGTACTGGTACCAAAACAGATATATAGACCAATGGAAAAGAACAGAGGCCTCAGAAATAACACCACACATCTACAACCATCTGATCTTTGACAAACCTGACAAAAACAAGCAATGGGGAAAAAAAATCCCTATTTAATAAATGGTGTTGGGAAAACTGGCTAGCCATATGCAGAAAACTTAAACTGGATCCTTTCCTTATACCTTATACAAAAATTAACTCAAGATGTATTAAAGACTTAAATGTAAGACCTAAAACCGTGAAACCTGGAGAAGAAAACATAGGCAGTACAATTCAGGACATAGGCATGGGCAAAGACTTCGTGATGGAAACACCAAAACCAAGGGCAGCAAAAGCCAAAATTGACAAATGGGATCTAATTAAAGAACTTCTGCACAGCAAAAGAAACTATCATCAGAGTGAACAGGCAACCTACAGAAAGGGAGAAAATTTTTGCAATATAGCCATCTGACAAAGGGCTAACATCCAGAATCTACAAGGAACTTAAATTTACAAGAAAAAAACAAACCCATCAAAAAGCAGGTGGAGGATATGAACAGACACTTCTCAAAAGAAGTCACTTATGCAGCCAACAAACATACGAAACAAAGCCCATCATCACTGGTCATTAGAGAAATGCAAATCAAAGCCACAATGAGATACCATCTCATGCCAGTTAGAATGGCAGTCATTAAAAAGTCAGGAAACAACAGATATTGGAGAGGATGTAGAGAAATAGTAACACTTTTCCACTGTTGATGGGAATGTAAATTAGTTCAGTCATTGTGGAAGAGAGTGTGGCGATTCTTCAAGGATCTAGAATCAGAAGTACCATTTAACCAATCTCATTAGTGGGTATATACCCAAAGGATTATAAATCATTCTACTCTAAAGATACATTCACATGTGTGTTTACTGCAGCACTATTCACAATAGGAAAAACTTGGAACCAACCCAAATGCCCATCAATGAGACTGGATAAAGAAAATGTGGCACATATATACAATGGAATACTACACAGCCATAAAAAAGGATGAATTCATATCCTTTGCAGGGACATGAAGCTGGAAACCATCATTCTCAGCAAACTAACACAGGAACAGAAAACCAAACATTGCATGTTCTCACTCATAGGTGGGAGCTGAACAATGAGAACCCATGGACATGGAGGGGAACATCACACACTGGGGCCTGTCAGGGGGTGGTGGGCTGGGGGAGGGATAGCATTAGAAGAAATACCAAATGTAGATGACGGGTTGATGGGTGCAGCAAACCACCATGTCACGTGCACATCTATGTAACAAACCTGCATGTTCTGCACACATATCCTAGAACTTAAAGTATAAAAAAATTAATTTTTTTAAAAAATAGAATGTTCAAAAAAGAAAAAGAACTGTGACTTTAATACATCAAGCTGACAAAGTAGGACATTGACATTACACGAAATAGCTCTTATTGACCCTGGGGTAGAAAGAAGAAATGTTTTAATCAGTGAGATGGATGGAGGTGCAGTCATCTTAATTTTATTTATAAAAGAATTGTGACTTATGTACTCCAACCTGATGAAGTAGGTTATTTGTTTTACATGAAATAGCTCTTATTAAAGAATATATATTTTTCAAGTAATCTCAGTAAAGCATTTCACTAATACTGTAGACAATTATAAACAGATACATACATATACACACAAAGAGGGATATATAATTATATATAACTATTTTATAATTACTATGTGATATAAAATTATATATTATACATTATATATAATTATCTTATATATAATTGTATGTACACATATAGACATATAGAATATACAGAATTTGAATATAAACAGTATCTTCAAGGAACTGAAGTTACATTAGAAACACAATATATACACAAGTGTTTACATGCAGAATTTGACTACACTACTCTGAAATTTATTTTGAGTCATTTAAACGAGTAAAGTTGTCAAACGGTTTATGCCATATGATTGTTAAAATTTCTAATTTAAGTTGTAGAGGCCACAGAGCCTCTAATACTAATTTCATTGCTTCCAAAAAATCTTCTAAATCGTAAATCCAAAAGTCTCTTATAAAAGTTTTATTTTAGCTTGAAACTCGCCGTTACAAAACCACAGCCAATGTGAAAAAAAATTATTCCAAAAATTTTCAAATTCCCATAGATTTTAATTCATAATGTTAAATGAATACTTTTACAATTAAAGAATACTAGTTTAAAATATTTCAAAGAAAATATATAATTTTCCCCTAAAGTTCCCAAATGTCAGGAATTTTGAAGTTTTTAAATTATTATTCAATTCAGAGAAATAAATCTTGTTTAAAATATAATCACAATTGTGAAATACAAGGAAACACTGAGGAACTTTTGTAGAGAGGCCAAGTAGACTTGACAACTGAATGACTATGGGATTCTCCATTGGGTTCTGTGACAGGAAAAAAGGGACATTAATGGGAAAACTGTTAGAACTCAAATACCATCTTTAGTTGATAGTATTTTGCCAATGGTAATTCCTTGGTTTTGATCATCGTACCATGTTTATGTAAGACATTAACATTTGAGGAAGCTGGGTGAAGGCTTTACAAGAATTCTATGATTTTGGCAAATTTCCTTTGTCTAAAATTATTTCAAAATTAAAAGTTTAAGACAAACCCCTGAGTAGAAATGAACGTTGTTTCCTTATGCAATTGGGTAAACTTTAGCCATAAATGGCATACTTCTCTGTGGCAGGCTTAGAAGATTTTGTGATGATGATGAGAATAATTCCTCGCCACCCACAGAACACTTATTTGATGGCATCATTTGCATAAATAAAAACATTCTCTTAGTAAAAAAAGTGCTTAAAAATTCAGTAATTAATGACTTCCCAAAACTATAATAATGATAATGATTGAACTTACTTCATTGCAGTCTGTCTCCTCTACATTATTATGCTAAGCTATAATTACCATGTTTTTTTCTCCAGAGTAATTTTTTATTCTAAAATTCTAGGTAAAAAGTGCTTTTACAGATTGCCTTCCACAGTGTTCTTTGGGACCTTGTCATAATGCTATAAATATAGCACAATCAGGAAAGGTAGGCTGAAGGGGTAATACCCTAGAGGGTTTGTTAAAGAAATAACTAATAGGTTTCAATATGAAACAGTTTCATTTTAAGTTATAACAAAAGTATTAGCCCTGAGGGCTATGCTATTGAGAAGTTCAAGTTCAATCTAATATCATTGTGAATAAAGTGCAAAGGCCATAATTAAGGCCTGTCTTCAGATTCCTAAATTTCAATTTCTCCAAATTATTTTTGGTCAGCCAACATGACTCTTATCCTCAAAGGGATGCTACATCTAAGAAACAGGATTGCCTTGACTCATGTCTCCTTCCGGCCTTCCCCTATGACATAAACCCTACCTTCCAGACACTCGTTGTGTTTAAAATTCCTGATAACAGCAGGGTCAAAGGAAAAGCAAACATATCACTTAAGGAAACTCATGCACATAGTTAGTCCACTAATATACAATCCAGGAAGACTTAATTTTTCAGATTCGTTAGTTTTAAACTCAAGAGAGAAAGAGAACTGGTACAGGATAAGAAGAAGTTGAAAGTCCAAGAATATCAGCTTCTTTCCAGGGAGAAGAGTAAATGCAAAGAGTAATAGAAGAGTTAGGGTCTGGGAAGAGGGGAAGATGGCAGCAGAGGCACTAATGAGAACTTCACCTGGTTAAAACTGTTCAACAGGAAAGCCTTCTAAGACAACATATCAAGGGTGATAATGGCTCATCTCTGAAGCAGTTGGGATGCCTTAAAATCATACTATGCAGAAAAAGGGAAAAACAAATTTACAGCTGTAAGTTATCTTATTCTGGATTTCAGCTGATACCAATTAAAAGATGCTATATGAAATATTCACACAATTTACTTGGAGTTCTAAGCTCAAAAATATATGCCAAAGAGACCGTCATGAAATTAATTGATACAGAATAATGGCTATTGTTGGAGGGGAAAAATAGCACCAAAGTTGTTTTGAAACCACAATGTATCCGATCAAAGATTTCAATACAGGATATTTATTTCCAAGCTAACTTTTCTCCCACTAGAATAATATCTTATTTGAAATCAAATATAAAATACTAGGGAAAAAAAGAAATTATATAGTTGAACTATTGCACACTTTAGTTTAGTTATTTTAAAGCTGTTTGTAGGAGAGGTATACTAAAAGCTTCCAGCATTTTGAAAGCCTCCGCTTTGACAGCCCCTCCAGGAAATTTGTCATTCTCTGAGCCACTGTTTGTATCTCCAGCTAGCTTTCCAATATCTTGAAACTGTTTGGAAGAAATCATTACATCTTCTCAGATTGAAAATTTTTAATTGATGTAAACATAATTATTGTATGATTTCAACACCTCCCCTTTCCGCAGTGTTCTTTCCAAAACTATTTAATTATTTTTTCTAAGGATTTGGCCCAAACACAATCACAGCTTCTTTGTTGAAACAATTTCTCACCTTCTAAAAAGATAAACTGGCAGGAGTTGTTTGATTTGTATTTTACTATATTTATTTGTATTTGTTTTTTTACAGTGAATAATACTTTTGGAGTTAAACCTAGCCCTATACATCTATCTTATTGAACCTTGGGTCCCCACCTCTCCAGGCAGAACCAGCTTCATGGGTATGTGACCTGTGCAGTCACACAGGGCACCAAGGGCACCACACTCAAAAGGCACTGTGCTTGCTTTCATACTATGCTATCACCATCTGAAAATTCGTAACGATTTTTGAGCAGGGTCCCCACAAATTATGTAGTTGGCTGGAGGGAACACCTTCACTCCATAAAACTCAGCCTGAAGCCTCTGCTGCATAGTCCATCTGCTTAGCCAGCATTCCCAATGCAGGATCAGCTTGTGCCAATCCCAAAGAACTTCAGCCTCCTAGCATCATTTTTCAGAATGCTACTACAGGTTTTCTTCTTAGGAGCCAACTTTAAAAGGTAAGTAATGAGAGGAGAAGAAAGTGTGTATGGGGGAAAGAATATAGAGAAACTCTTAGAAAATGTGTTGTGGATTTTGTGCTTCTAAAAGGCAGAGATGAACTCTAAATATCACTTTCTGTGACTACGCACCATAATCAGTTAGTACTAAAAAATTAAATGAGCATTGTAACATGATAGCTTACAAGTTAGAGGGGACTGTAGAAACCATGTAGTTCAAACTTCTATTTCTACTTCACCAGGAACATGAAGATAAAGCCCAAAAGCTCACATGTAGTTAGGAAGTCAGCTATGACCAAAATCCAGGTATTCTGGTTGGCAGTCCAGGATGCTGTCAAGCTCACCACTCTGCTATAGAAAAACTAAGTGCCCTTTACAGAGCTCGTCTGATACAAACACAGTTGTGCTATTGCTAAGGAAGGGGCCAAGACACATCCATACCTCTTTACAAAGTCCCCACCTTGCCGTGGGGCACCCAAACTCTGTTAACATCAGATCCAGAAAATCATTAGAGCTTGCTGGGCTGACCTCAATAATCATCAATAATTGCTAAGAGTCTACATTGTTATCATTGAGGGATGGAAGTCGGGAGAAGTTATAAAGAATATATTTTTAAGGTTTTTTTTATACAAAAGGTATACTGAGGCTCTCACTGTATATAATCCTGTGTTTTTGACTTGTTTAAATATTGCCAGTTGTGAATAGCAGTCCTGTCTTCCTTTATAATGGTATACAATGTCCAAAAAGACATTTTTTCTTTTTTGGACACTTTTCATACTTATTATTGATTTTTATGGGGGTGGGTCCTTCAGCTGTACATGAAATTTGAGAACAAAGGAAAAGTTCCTTTCTGCCTTTGTTGTGAAGTTAGAGCTCCCTCCAGTGATCTGTCTCATTGATTGAACTTCAAAACACCCTTTCTTTCCAACTGTTCTATACATTCAAATACATCTAAGCTTTAGCCTTCTCAATGCAGATTTTTTTCCTTTTAAAATTAAATTTATACAGTAACATATACATATACATTTCTCCTAAACTCTTGTTAAATATCCATTTTCATTTCTCCTCTAATAGTATATCTAGAGGACAGTATCAACCAAAAGAAACAAGGTCAAGGTATTTTCATTTTGACAGAGAGACTACCCATTTATGGTTATTATTTATAAACTTTGTGACTCTGCAGTTCAACGCTTGCTTTCATAATTATTAACCAACAAAGAAAGTGGATAGGGTAAGTGCCCTACCATTTACACTGGAGTTGTTATTTATATTTCAGAGACTTTATTTAGGAACTGAGATACCTTTTTAGATTTCTCAGAGTCATATTTTCATTCTTCCCAGAACTGCCTCCAATTTAATGGCTTTTACAAGCCATTGACATTGCCAATATCAGTGATGCCATATAACTAGATTAACTAAAGGTAGTACCCAAAGGGATACATTAATAATAACCAAGTATCAAGTGGACATTAAATCACTTTTGACCAGTGAGAAAACTAGTTAAGATTTTTGTAGTTTCTTTACTTATTTGCTTATTGAGTTCCTTTGAATGCCAGATGAAGTGCTTTCTTGCGCTACATCATTGAATCACCTGCAAGGTAATTAATGTGATGCTCTCTCAACCCCGTGTATGTCTATTCTCTCCTTTTGTTCCTTCCTCTTTTCATTTTTTCATCTCTCCCTTTCTCCTTTCTCATAGGTTTCACTGAGACTCAAAGCCTTAGAGCTTTTAAATGCATTAAAGATAATCTAATACAACACTTTGATTTTATAAAGGAGAAATTCAAGAAGATTGAGAAGCTTGGCTCAAATCACACCAGAGTTTTCTTTTTCTTCCTCCTTTGCTTGCGCCAAGGCCATAAACACCCATTAGGTTTGTCAAACTTCTGAGCATTGCTTAGACAGCTGGCCCTGTTTTACTCCAGTTCATTGTCTGAGGTTTGGGTCAATGCCCAAAATCATGTATGCAGCAATAGAAATAGGGCTGATAGAAGTAGCTTTCTGGTTAAAGAGACCTTGGAAGACTGGAAAACAGGGGACATTGCATCAGCTTATATTTCACAAATATGGAATCTAGTATTTTAGGAATTTTTTTCTCTAAAAAATGGCTTGCTTTTGCCCCTTTAAACAAACATAAGAATTTCATTTTACATCACTTTTCTTGACAACATGTTAACAATATCGCGTTATATTTCTCTAGCTTGTTATACCTTACAAAGTTTTTTCATTTCCTATACTGGTTCAGGTAACCAGAACGTGATCTCCTAGAAGGTCAAGGAACAGAAGTACAAAGGGCAGAATGCAAGGAAGCAATGGAGACCTCTGAGCAACCCTTTACATTTCATGCCTCCATTAGCTCTCAATTAGCATGTGGCTGTGCTCTGTAGTCGCTAAAATTCTGACAGAGTTTAATGGAACTTCCATATTTAGCACTTGGAATAAGAAGGTTATTGATATATGGAAGGTTAGAGCACATTGTCTAGTCAAGAAAAATTACTGCAGTCTCTACAACAAACAGAGGTGTTCTGTCACCATTAGCCACTCGCCTGGAAGTCCAGTAAGAAGAATAAATCTAACGATAGTCCCAGGTGTTTAACCTGAGAAGCAAAGTTTCCCTTAAAGAACTTCACCCACCTGGGTCAAAATGGTAAATGAGAAAGTTTTGGGAACGTCCCGCCATCTTGCTAACCTACATTTCTTATGCTGTTCAAATAGTTTTGCTAGATATAAGCTATTTTTGTAAAAAAAAAAAAAAAAAAAAAAAATTGAAAACTTTTATTGATAAAAAATTCTCTCTGTAGAGAAACACAGCAATCTCAGCATTACTGACAAGTCCTAGTTTCTATGAGCAAAAAATTAGTTTCTATGAGAGGAGCAAATCAAACCTCTTATTCGCATGCTGTGGATCTCAAATGTTAGTAATCACGAAAATTATCTGGGGACCTTCTCAAAGTACAGATTCCAAGACTGCCCCCCCAAAATTCTCTTTTAGTAACCTCAAGGTGCAATGAAGGCGTATTTCTTTTAATCAAGAACTCCAGGTTGTTCTGATATTGACTGTCTGGGTACCACACTTTGATAAAGTAATTACGTAAACTATGAATTTAGTGAAAGATTGTATTAGTCCATTCTCATGCTGCTATGAAGAAATACCCAAGACTGAGTAATTCATAAAGAAAAGAGGTTTAGTATTAGTCCATTCTCATGCTGCTATGAAGAAATACTACCCAAGACTGAGTAATTCATAAAGAAAAGAGGTTTAATTGACTCACAGTTCTGCATGGCTGGGGAAGCCTCAGGAAACTTACAATCACAGCAGAGGCACCGCTTCACAGGGTTGCAGGAGAGAGAATGAATGCAAGCAGGAGAAATGCCAGATGCTGATAAAACCATCAGATCTTGTGAGACTCACTCATTATGAGAAAAACGTGGGGAAAACTGCGCCATGATTCAATTACCTCCACCTGGTCCCACCCTTGACACGTGGGGATTATTAGAATACAAGATGAGATTTCGAGTGGGGACATAGCCAAAGCATATAAAATATGTATTGTGTCCAGGATTGGGGGTTGTTGATCAGTTACTTTCAGTTACTTCCTTTGACATAAGAGAATTGAAGCAGAAACCATAATAAGCGAGCTCTATTTCTGCCTCTACACTGAGCGAGTCTCTAGCATTCTGAGCAAACACCGGTAGCCTCATCTTTTAAGAACTATTTTATAGAAAACACAGGGTTATAGAGAAGATTTTAAAAATATCTGCATGCAAAAAAAAAAAAAAGTTTCCCAAAGCATAAAACATCAAAGTAAGGTGTTTATTTTACTAAAGAACCAAATGTCAAGGGAATTCACTGTGATTTACAATGTACAAATATACACTTCAATTAGAATTGCAATGTCTTCTCTCCTTTACTTCATTGTTGACAATGACTGAAGGAAAATCTTCTAAAATCATGGTCCTAAATATGAATTACTTGAAGAAAATAAAAGGTTAAAAAAGTCTTTGTCCATCAATCTGATAAAGCAATATTGCTAAATTTACCTCACTGTTCTAAGTGGTTTAAGTCAACTTTTGAAAATTGATTCCATGTTATTCATCAAGATAAGCCAAAATAATAAAAGGAGGCACCCTGGAAAAAGTAGAGATGAGGGCTTTGGACTGAGACTAAAAAATGCAAGTGTTGGCTAAACAAAGCTTCAAGCCATCTTAATACCTTAGTCCCATCATCCGTAAAGTGGGGATTAATCGTGATTTTCTCCCTTCAAGAGTTGCTTTGAAGGAATTACTAACACAGCAAATACTTGTAAATTATTTAGAAGGCCTGCTGTGTTTCTACTGAATAGGAAAAGTTTGATCTAAAAGCTGGGATTTTTAGAAGCTTCATAATATTACAAAGTAAGTCACATTTCATGGCTAATTTAAAACATCAGGGGTTTTCACAAGTTACTTATAATGATATTTTCCAATTCTCATGTTGCTTGATAATTTATACAGCTTCAGCTTTTGCACTTGGACCCAACTATTCCTCCCTGGCCATGATTCTCTTTTATCAATATGACCCATTCACATAACTGTCTATATCTTCAGGGAATTAAGCACTACTTTTTATCTGGACCTGGGAAGAGTAAATTCAGAGATGATAAGAAATTCTGGTTGCAAATCCAATGTGTTATTTATTTAGATCAGAAAAAGAGCTGTTATATACAGGTGGAGGAAGACTTTTTAAAGCACTGATAAAGTCTCTGTGTGTCAAATGGAATAACACTCAAATTACTTTAACAGCTTAAAGCTCTTATGAGTTGAATTAAACTTTCAGCAAGATTCTGATACTCCTTCCAGAATTTTAGCCTTCAAAACACAAAAAACACATTGAGCAAAATAAAATGACAACAGCAAAAAAAAAAAAAAAAAATGAGTGCATTAAATCTGGCTAAATAATAATTGTAAGTTTAAAAGGAAACAGGAGACATCAGAAACTCTGGACGAAAGCAGTATGAGAAACATTCAGTGTCTGCCGAAAATAATGTATCCTAAAAATTGCCTAGGATATTAGATAAAAATATAAATCCCTAGATTCCCCTCTAGCCTTTTTGAAACAAAATCTTAGAAAGAAGGTGCTGGAAGTCTGAATGTTTTGCTAGTGTCTGAGATTCTTGCTACATAGGGTGTTGCTGGTGGGTCAGTAGTATCAGTATCATCTAGAAGCTTGTTAGAAATGCAGAATTCCAGGTTCTACCCCAGACCTGTTGAATCCATACCTGTCATGTAACAGGATCCCCAAGTATTTGTATACACACGGAGGCGTGAGTGGCACATCAGATAATTTTTATATTCTAACAACTTTGGGAAACAGTTATTACAGAAAGGGTCAGATGATTTAGGTTGGAGCCAAGCCCTGACTCTGCCAGTAACCAACCCTGAATTTCCTCCTATGAATGTCTGCGAGTAGATTAAGAGGTTTAGTGTGAGTTCTTCATCACTAAACAAATGATCTTTTTAATTGTGATGAGCCATCAAAGGTAAAGAGTTCTAAGATGTTCTTCTTTGGAAAAAAGAGATAGGAAATATTAGGTAGTCAAAGATTGTTATTAAATAGTTTTTGAGGAACTACTACATGACAGGCACTGTGCCAGATAATTAAAAACCATAAGCCTCCATAGAACAAAATCACACACACACACATGCACACGCACACACACATAAAGCTGGTGAAATCAGAATGAAGTGAGTGGACTGGACCAACGTCAATTTCCTGGTTGTAATATTTTGCTATAGTTATACAAGGTGTTGCTATTGGGAAAGACAGAGCGAAGGGCATATGAGACCACTCTGCATGAATTTTTATAACTGCATGTAACCCTACAATTACCTCAAATTAAAAACTTAGGGAAAAAAAAAACTCCCAGTTCAACAAGGATCCCCACTTTGTGTGTGAGAAATCTCAGACTTAGAAAGATTAAATAACTTTGGCAACTGTTCCTACTCATAAGATAGGTAAATTTGAAAAACAGTAGCCTTTGGTCCATGATGAATCAAAAAAGAAATTCACAGAGAAAAATGCATCTCTGTGTCTTCTATTTTATACTATGGAGTATAAATGTCACTGCTTTTAACCTATTCATTAATAAAGACACTATTGAATCCAGGTTCTGTATTAATTGAGCTTAAGTCAAAGCAGGAAGGCAAAAAGGGGAAAATGTATCTCTCAATCATAAATACCATTAGATCTACTATCAAGGAACATGAAATAAGGAGTTTAAAAAAATAAAATTTAACTTACCATTAAGTCTCTATCTCTTCCTTTCTTTTACACCTTGAAGAGAAAATATTTTGTTTCTTAAGAGGGACAAGCAATATAAACATATTCCAAATTGTAAATCAAAATCAACAAAAAAATCTTTTCAACTTGGAAGCACTGTTTTTAAACGTTATTTTAAAAAATATTTCTAATGAAACCTCTTTACTTTAGAGAGAGGGAGAGAGAGAGAAAGAAAAGAAAAAATGAGAGAGGGAAAAAGGGGAATGAAAGGAAGAAAGAAAAATACGGTGAAAGCGATGAAAACAGAATGAAGGAAGACAGGAAGGAATAAAGGAAAAAGAATATGAAGGAATTAAAAAATGATTGGAAGAAAGGTAGGCAAAAAGAGGGGGAAAGGGAAGAAAAAGGCTAAGAAGAGAGGTTAAAAATATAATCAGGGCTAAAAAATGCTCTTGACACTTTCTAATGAGTAAAAAACAAAAACAGTAAATTCCTAAAGGAAGCAAACAGTACTAGAGGTTTTTTAATATCCCCCCTCAAGATTAGTATACACATTCTCAACCTATCAAATTGGAAAATATACCTTAAAAATAGTTATTTCTGCTAAAGATGGACATATTCATACTAGTGGAAATGGAACTGGTATAACCTCTGTGGAATACATTTAGGTAGTACACCTCAAAAAGTACAGGCAAAGACTTCCATGCAAAGATATTCATCATGTCATCCTTTCTAACAGTGGACGGCTCATGAATCTTCACTGAAAGAGAAAGAAGGATCTTTCTCCGCTAGATAGGTAACTGTGGGAGTAAAATGAAAATAAAGAAGCTGGAAAACGTTGCAAAGACTGAACGGAGGACTTGAGGTACATACCCAACTAGAATTTTCCAAAGAAATGAGGTATGACCAATACAAAGGCCAAGCAATCTGCATCATGTGAGCCCTGCCTACCCAGACCCTTTGTGCAGCTTTGGTAAATATTAGAAATCGGTGGCATTTTTTAGAATCATCCATGTCAGTATTTTTCTGTGTTTTCATTTTCCTGAGTTTCCTGTGGAAAAGTCTGTTTGAGAGAGTTTGACCTTGTTTTGCCCCCATCTCAGTTAAACTAGAAGAACAGCGGTATTATACCTGAAGTAGGCCAGTGAGATTGTGGTTTCGGTTGACATCTCTCCTTGGGCCCAGGAGAGGTTATTAGAGAGGGGAAAATGTTGGAAGAGGTAATCTAGCTGCGACTGCATATGCTGCCCCCTTCTCATTTGGAACTTGATTTCTATTTTACACACAAAATAAACTAGACTCTGTGGATATAATTTGCACCATCATAATACTAAAACAAGCTATGCCTTTAAATATGAATCAAAGGAATTTATAAACATAAATGGAAGTTTAAGCACCAAAAATCTATTTACATACTATATTTTTACAAGGCAAGTGTTTGAGTCCCTGTATGTGCATGAATACATGCATGTAAGAGTATCTGTGTATGGTAAGCTATAAGATTTCTTCCCTCCACATGAGCACAAAACAGAGAAGACTCAAGTTCTCATAAAGCCTTGTAACTTTTCCTGAACATAAAAATCCTTTATGAGCAAGTAAGTCAGTCAGCTCAGGGAGAAGAAAAAGAGAAATATAAACGGTAGTTTAAAAATTAGCCATACCTAGGATAACCACCAGGGATCTTGCTGCCTCCTGCATGGCAACAGGCAAGATTGGACATTCCCCTTGCTCTCAGCCCTAAAGGGAATAGGCACACAAGCCTCACGTGATTATCCATCTCCTATGCGTGAATGTAGTCAATAATCTTCAGCTGTGAACAAAAGCCAACAGCAGAATTCTACTTCTGGATAGTAAAGAATTTAAGGATAATAAAGGTTAAGGAGAGGAGGCATCCCATAGCCATCCATGCTAGCTATGGTTTGTATATGGTTTCTATACAAACAGCAGTTAGAGAGCATTCCTTCTTTATTTTTGATGAAAAATCCATAAATAAAGCAAATAAATAAAGCATATTCATGCAATAGTAGTAAAATCTCATCTGAGAACATTCAATATCTTTGAAAAAATTTAGCCCATAGATGTGTAACTCAAATTGTTTACTGGATTGTGAAGGTTGATACTGATGGTCAACTTGATTGGATTGAAGGATACAAAGTATTGATTCTGGGTATGTCTGTGAGGGTGCTGCCAAAGGAGATTAACATTTGAGTCAGTGGGCTGGGAAAGACAGACTCACCCTTAATCTGGGTGGGCACAATCCAATCAGCTGCCAGCATAGCTAGAATATAAGCAGGCAGAAAAATGTGAAAAGAGATAAGGGCCTAGTCTCCCAACCTACATCTTTCATCTTTCTCCCGTGCTGGATGCTTCCTGCCCTCAAACATTGGACTCCAAGTTCTTCAGTTTTGGAACTTGGACTGACTCTCCTTACTCCTCAGCCTGCAGACAGCATATTGTGGGAACCTGTGAGTTAATGCTTCATACATATGTATTCCATTAGTTCTGTCCCTCTAGAGAACTCAAATACATAGATCAAACAAGCTAGCAAACATGCAATAAGTGGAGTCCCATACATTATCAAAGTAATATTGGACTTCTGGAGTCTCCTGTTCAGGCTTGCCATTCCTAGATTTTGTATCTTTACCTTTAAAAATATCCACCATTTTATAAAGTTTACATAGATTTGACATAAAAGTGGTTTCCCTTTGCTATGAATGCCAACAGCTGTATATAGTTCTAGTCTTGTATTATATATGTATCTTGTACATAGGTATATATTCCTAGTCATATATAGTTTATGTGATAGAACACACTTCGATGTGTCTTGAGAAAAAAAAACTCTACATTATCTTGTTAAAACACATTCAATGTTGCTTCTTAGAAAATAAATTTTTCAGCATTAAAGTATGGCTTATTTCCTTGTTGGTTTAGCAGAGCAATCACCCATTCAGCCCCAATCTAAGGTCAAAGTCAATAAGATTGATATAGGATGATGATTTAATTTATTGACCAAACTTGGACCTTTTGATAGTAAATACAGCTCTAAATAGACAGGCAAGGCTGGATGCCTGGCCAGCCTAGTTATGTCCCAGACTGAATAGCTGTTTCTTGGTGTGTTTATCATATTGCAATAATTAGAGTTACATCTTAAGATATAATTTATTTTTCCCAGAATGTAAAAATTTAAAAGTCAAATAATGCAACAAAGACAGAAATAACAGTAATGTAAATGATTACAAGACAGCAGGAAAATTCTTCACTCTTTACCCACTCTGGGTTTGCTTGTATCTGTCTCAGTGGCCTTATGTGACTATGCTTTGTGCCCCCGTCATGCTCCTGCTAGGCTGCAGGCTACACACAACAGAGCATTAGCCCAGCCACAATATCAGCAAAAGCCTCTCACTAGGTGATTATTTCAAATAGAAACTGGAAATGAGATCTGTCATAAAGCCACTGTGAAGAGCATGTTACACCTAGAAAAAAAATAAGTATTTTATCTTGGTATCTGTTTGCATTTCCAGTGGTGGAGAAACCAACTTTCAGAATACCTTGTCATCCTTTACCTATCTTCCCCTGCTCGTTGTATGCTCACTCTACCTAAACCTCCCCTTTACTCTCTTAAAGCATTGATATTCTTGCTCTTGCTATTTTTTCCTTTTTATGACTTTTAGAAAATCTAAAACTTTCTGATACACATTCATATTCTTAAAAGTTACAAAGTAAAAGAAACTAGTTCATTTTGTGCCTTTTTCATTTCGATATCTGATTTTCCATAGGCATTTTATATACAGCCAGAGACATGAATCCGGATGCTTTCCACAAAGATACATTAATCCAGAGAAGAGAAGGTAACATTTATTGTAGACTCGCCACATTTCTGGTAATGGAAGAGAAAAATAAATAAGCTTCTACTTCTAAAGGAAAAGAAAAAAACAAGAGAAAGGGAATCAGAATTACATTCTACATATGAACCTCTCTCTACCTGGCACCAAATATATCTTAAAAAGATGTTGCCCCCAAGCCAAAATGTTGACTACAAAACAAGATTATATCTAGGTATAATGTACACATATATATTGCTCAATAAATTATTTGTGCAAAGCGAACACACCTGCATAATCAATTTGCAGATTAAGAAATAGGACAATGATGGCATCTCCAAGCTACCTCCATGACCTCACATCATCAATATACTTTCTTCTCCAAAAATAATAACCTTTCTAACTTCTGTCACCATTGATTAGCTCTGCCTGTTTCAGGACTTCATATAAATGGAATTACACAGGATAAACTTTTTAAGAGTCTGGATTATTTTTAGTCAATATTAAGTTTATGAGATTTATCCATGTTGTGGCATTATATAGTAGTCATTTATTCTCATTGATATATGGTAATCCCTAGTATAAGTATGCCACAATTTATTTATCTGTTCTACTGTTAATGGATAGGCAGGTTGTTTTCAGCTGGGGGCTATGACAAATAATGGTACTACAAATATTCTTAAATATGTCTTTTGGTGCCTATGCATACACATTTCTTTTGGGCACAAGAATGGATTTGTGGTCCAGTGGTAGGCATAAATACTGCCAAGTAGTGTTCCAAATAAGTTGGGTCAATTTACACTCCCACCAGCAGTGTATAAGAGTCTCTGGGCCAGGCCCGGTGGCTCATGCCTGTAATCCCAGCACTTTGAGAGGCGGAGGTAGGTGGATCACTTGAGGTCAGGAGTTCGAGACCAGCCTGTACAACCTGGTGAAACCCCATCTCTAAAAAATACAAAAATTAGCCAGGCATGGTGGTACACACCTGTAGTCCCAGCTACTCAAAAGGCTGAGGTGGGAGGATCACTTGAACCTAGGAGGCAGAGGTTGTAGTGAAACGAGATCATGCCATTGCACTCCAGCCTGGGTGACAGAGCCAGACCCTGTCTCAAAAAAAAAAAAAAACACACAACAAAAAAAAACACAAGAAAAGAAAAAATAATTCCCATTGTTCTATATTACATTCTTATAAAAACAGATACTGCCAGTCTTTTAAAATTCAGCCATCATGGCAAGTGTGTAGTGGTATCTTATTTTGGGTTTAATTTAGATTTCCTTGCTTACTAATGAGATCAAGGTATGTTGTCATATGTTTATCATTATTTGGATATTCTCTATGAAATTTTTGTTAAAGTATTTTGTCCATTTTTCTACTTGATAGTCTTCTTTTTTCTTACTGATTTTTAGGAATTCTTTGCAGATTCTAAGTTCTATTAAGAATATAATCCTTTGGGCATATGCCCAGTAATGAGATTGCTGGATCAAATGGTATTTCTGGTTCTAAATCCTTGAGGAATCGCCACACTGCTTCCACAATGGTTGAACTAATTTACACTCCTACCACCAGTGTAATAACATTCCTATTTCTCCACATTCTCTCCAGCATCTGTTGTTTCCTAACTTTTTAATGATAGCCATACTAACTGGCATGAGATGGTAGCTCATTGCAGTTTTGATTTGCATTTCTCTAATGACCAGTGATGATGGGCTTTGTTTCATGTTTGTTGGCCACATAAATGTCTTCTTTTGAGAAGTGTCTATTCACATTCTTTGTCCACTTTTTCATGGGGCTTGTTTGTTTTTTTCTTTAAAGTTGTTTAAGTTCTTTGTAGATTCTGGATATGAGCCCTTTGTCAGATGAATATATTGCAAAAATTTTCTCCCATTCTCTAGGTTGCCTGTTCACTCTGATGATAGCTTCTTTTGCTGTGCAGAAGCGCTTTAGTTTAATTAGATCCCATTTCTCAGTTTTGGCTTTTGTTGCCATTGGTTTCAGTGTTTGAGTCATGAAATCTTTGCCCATGACTATGTCCTAAATGGCATTGCCTAGGTTTTCTTCTAGGGTTTTTATGGTGATATGTCTTACACTTAAGTCTTTAATATATCTTCAGTTAATTTTTGTATAAGATGTAAGGAAGAGGTCCAGTTTAAGTTTTCTGCATATGGCTAGCCAGTTTTCCCAACACTGTATATTAAATAGGGAATTTTTTCCCCATTGCTTGTTTTTGTCAGGTTTGTCAAAGATCAGATGGTTGTAGATGTGTGGTGTTATTTCTGAGGCTTCTGTTCTGTTCCATTGATCTATATATCTATTTTGGTACCTGTACCATGCTGTTTTGGTTACTGTAGCCTTGTAGTATAGTTTAAAGTCAGGTAGTGTGACGCCTCCAGCTTTGTTCTTTCATTCTACCATAAAGACACATGCACACGTATGTTTATTGCATCACTATTCGCAATAGCAAAGACTTGGAACCAACCCAAATGCCCAACAATGATAGACTGGATAAAGAAAATGTGGCACATATACACCATGAAATATTATGCAGCCATAAAAAAGGATGAGTTTATGTTTTTTGCAGGGACATGGATGAAGCTGGAGACCATCATTCTCAGCAAACTAACACAGGAACCGTTCAGAAAGCCAAACACCACATGTTCTCACTCATAAGTGAGAGTTGAACAATGAGAACACATGGACACAGGGAGGGGAACATCACACACTGAGGCTTGTCAGGGGGTAGGGAGCTAGGGGAGGGAGAGCATTAGGAGAAATACCTAATGTAGATGATGGGTTGATGGGTGCAGCAAACCATCATGGCAAGTGTATACCTATGTAATAAACCTGCACGTTCTGCTCATGTATTTCAGAACTTAAAGTGTAATAATAAAAAAAGAAAATAAATTAATCTTGCTGTCAAAAAATCAGATATTGTACTCCCGTGTTCACTCCTACATTACTCATAATACCCAGGATACAGAATCAAACTTAATGTCCAGCCACAGATCAGTAGTTAAGGAAAGTTAGCCTTGAAAAAGAAAGTAAATTTTGTCATTTGTGATAATATGGATGAACCTGGAGGACAGAATGTTAAATAAAGTAAGCTAGTCACAAAATATTTTTGTTATTTTTTCCTTTTCATGAATTTCAGAAAATCTAAAACTTTCTAAAATCTAAAACTTTCTGATACACATTCATATTCTTAAAAGTTACAAAATAAAAGAAACTAGTTCATTTTGTGCCTTTTTCATTTCGATATCTGATTTTCCATAGGCATTTTATATACAGCCAGAGGCATAAATCTGGATGCTTTCCACAAAGATACATTAATCCAGAGAAGAGAAGGTAACATTTATTGTAGACTCGCCACATTTCTGGTAATGGAAGAGAAAAATAAATAAGCTTCTACTTCTAAAGGAAAAGAAAAAAATAACACAAGAAAGGGAATCAGAATTACATTCTACATATGAACCTCTCTCTATCTGGCACCAAATAGATCTTAAAAAGATGTTGCCCCCAAGCCAAAACGTTGACTACAAAACAAGATTATATCTAGGTATAATGTACACAAATGTATTGCTCAATAAATTGTGCGAAGTGAACACACCTGTGTAATCAATTTGCACATTAAGAATAGGACAATGACGGCATCTCCAAGCTACCTCCATATATACATATATATATGTGTGTGTGTGTGTGTGTGTGTGTATATATATATATATATATATATATATATATATATGCCAGGCATGGTGGCTCACACCTATAATTCCAGCAGTTTGGGAAAAGGAGATGGAAGGATCACTTAAGCCCAGGAGTTCAAACCAACCTGGGCAACATGGCAAGAACCTACATCTACAAAAAAATGTTTAAAAAGTAGCCAGGCATGGTGGCATATGACTTCAGTCCCAGCTACTTGGGAGGCTAAGGCAAGAGGATCACTTGAGCCTAGCTGTTCATGGCTGCAGTCAGCTATAATCACACTACTGCACTCCAGTCTGGGCAACAGAGTGGGACCCTGCCTCAAAAAAAAAAAAAATATATATATATATATATGCCTTAAAAATGTATTCTCTAATGCTGTTTCTGTGGCTTGCCTTTTTTATTCTTATGTACCATTTTATTCCCTTTCTTAGAATTAGTGTGGTCCAAGTTATCAGCTCTCCCTTTTTGTTTGTGCTTTTTGTATGCTATTACATAAAGACATCCTTTTAAATTTTCCTTTAGAAGTCTTACTCATTTATTTTATATTTAACTGGAATTTGTATCTTTATGTGAGGTAGGGAGTAAAGATTCTTTTCAAAATATAGATATCTAATTTATTGAATTTATCAATTTCTACAAAAACTCCTACTTTTCTCCCTGCATTGTAATTCTGTAATAAGTGAACATGTGTGTGTAGCTTTATCTTTAAGATACCAATATAAGACTTTCTTCTTTTGATATTTATGCATTCCACAGTTTATGTCTTATTTTTTAATGCCAATTAAAAATATCTTCTCACTGCCTTGTGTTTTATTCATAGCTTTGTTCTCTTTATTTCATTTCATTTTTTTCTGAGACAGAGTCTCACTCTGTCACCCAGGCTGTAGTGCAGTGACGCAATCTCGGCTCACTGCAACCTCTGCCTTCTGGGTTCAACTGATTCTCCAGCCTCAGCCTCCCAAGTAGCTGGGATTACAGACATGCACCACCATGCCTGGCTAATTTTGTATTTTTAGTAGAGACGGGGTTTCGCCATGTTGGCCAGGCTGGTCTTGAACTTTTGACCTCAAGTGACCCACCCACCTTGGCCTCCCAAAGTGCTGGGATTACAGGCATGAGCCACTGCACCTGGCCTTTACTTTTGTTCTTTTAAAAAAAGTGTATTTCTTCTTCCCAACACTCAGAAATTTTCTAGTTCTTTTGCAATTGATTCCTAGTTTTAATTCTAATACAATCAAAGGAGAGAGTTTTCACAATTTTTGTAGTTTGAAATGTATTTTTTTTTTTTTTTTTTTTTTTTTTGCAGCACCTGTGGGAGTTTATTAGGTGGAGCATTTCCTAAATGTGCAGGGACCGGAAGGGCAGGGGTGGGAGGGGTCCGCAGCCAGGCTCCGTGAGCTGTGGTCTCCCTGAGGACTCAGGTTGAGGGGTGCTGGTCCTCGGGCCCAGGCCATCGCTCTTCAGCAAGCGCATTTTCTGCTAGTGCTGCCGGATAAAGTCTCGCACACAGGTATCCAACATGGCCCCGGTGAGGACCCCATCCTCGGAGGTATACGCCGTGGCCTGACAGGACACAGCCAGCTGTGCAATCTTCCGGCCCGACATGCCCTCCGTCAGCCGAGCGATCTCCACGCACTTCCTCCCATAGTCAAACTGGGCCAGCTTCTGGCGCTGCTTTCCTTCTGTTGCCGGCTTAAGAACATACTTGTCAAGATACATTCCCACCAGGCGCTCCCGCTCCTCCTGCCGAGGCAGGTCGAAGTGACACATCATGTCGACGCTATCATGGATGTCCCGGTGTAACTGCTCGGGGTGGCGGCTGGCCAGGACCAGCATGAATTTGTTGCTGCATTGCCTCGTGTGGTATAGGAAGGTGTCCTGGGCGACTCTGAGGTCCTGATTTATCTCCTCAGTGGCTGGCTTCCGAAGGAAGGCATCCGCGTCGTCCATGAAGAGCAGGAAGCCGCGCCGGCTGGTATCGGCCCGGTCAAACAGCTTGCGCATGGCGGTCATGCCTTCCCACCCCATGAGGGCCAGGTCCTCGCCTGTCATGACGGCGTAGTCCATGCCCGAGTACAGGGCGAGATTCTTGGCAAACAGTGTCTTCCCGGTGCCTGGTGGCCCGTACAGCAGGACGTTCCTGTACAGCCTGCGGTTCTTCTCCGTGTTCCTTGTTGCTATGGCGATGATGCGTACCTTTGCTTCCAGGCGGGGACGCAGCACAACACCCTCCAGCACGTCCTGAGGCCGACTGAGGAACTGCCGGCGGACCTGGAAAGGGTGCTGCAGCGCCTCCAGCACCGTGATACGGGACTTCTCCCTCACCAGGGATGTCTTCAACAGCCCAGCCTCGATGAAGCGCGCTGCGGCGGCTGTTCCATTCTTGGCAGAGTAGACCCCGCCAGCCAGCAGCGTCAGCCCAACCACCGTGGCTGTCAGTGTCCCGGTCTCTCACAATGGCACGGAATCTTTCCCCAAACATGGTGACAGCCGTCCTGATGGACGCAAAGAAGGTCTGATGGTGCTTCAGCACGGACTCCTCCTGCTTCCATAAGTTCTCCTCATTGACAAGTTGTTTGAGCTTGGACTGTTGCTCCGGCTGCAAAGTCGGCTCCTGCATCTGCACCAGATTCACGGAGTCCTTCGACATGGCCTGTGAGAGTTCTCATTAGGTGGAACAAGAGACTTGAGAAAAGAAATGAGACACAGAGACAAAGTATAGAGAAAGAAAAAGTGGGCCCAGGGGACCGGCGCTCAGCATACAGAGGACCCACGCCGGCCGTTTGAAATGTATTAAAATTTTAATAGCCCAGCATATTCCATAAAGAAAATCTTAAAGCCCAGTATAAATCTAATACAAATATAGTTATAATGACACATTTTTAGTTAACATATACTTGTAATTTTTTCTAAAACTTGATTTTCAACATTTCTATATCCTTTTATTTTAGATATATGTATTTTAAGCAGCTTATGGATGTTTTGGGTTTTATTCAGCCTAATAATTTATTTTGTTTACATTTAATGTAATTACCTCTATATTTAGATTTAAATTGCCATTTTATTACTTCTAGTTTCCCCACATTTCTTATCTCTCTTTCTTAGTATTTTCTTGCAAGAAAGCCTAACAGGTTATACATTCTTTTACTTACAGTGAAAATAATTAAGGTTACAACAAAAATTCTTGGCATATTATAATCCAACATAAACTAGAGTTGTATTATTTCTCAGAAAACGCTATGCTCCTAGAACACTTTAATCTTATTTTCCTGCTTCCTACCTTTTGTGTTATTATTGTCACAATTTTGATTCACATTTCGTTAAATGCCATGAGACATTACTTGTATTTTTGTTCTCATCAATTTTTACTAACATTTGCTCACATTTCCATCTTTTCCATTTATCTTCTCATTTTTTCTTATTTTATCAATTTTCTTTTGCCTGAAGATACTTCTTTCATATTTATTTTAATTCAGGTCTTCTGGCAACAAATTTTCTCAGTTTCTTCTTGTATGAAATGCCTTTGTCTCCTTAAAGGATATGTTTTCTTAATTCCGAAATCTAAATTGACAGCTACTTTTTATCCACACTTTAAAGATATCATTTAATTTGTTTTTTTACTTCTACTGTTTCTATTGAAACTTCAGCTCTGCTTAGCTTTGTTTAGGGCTTATCTTGACTTCTAAGTTTCTTGCTGTGCATGTTTTAAACTCAGCAAATGCCTCAATGAGAAGAACTATCACAGACCATGGGCTCTCTTCTTTGTATCTCTCTTCTATGACTTTAGGCTTTCAAGTCTTGGCTGTTTTTAACACTCTCGAGCTCTAATTCTTGTCTCCTCAGTCCCATGAGATTGTTGTATATCTGCTGGTGTTTCAACCTCATCAACTGACCTGCCTTTGGATTCTCAGCCTCTCACCAGGTGCTGCTAAAGAGCCAGCAAATGCCTTCCAGCAGAAAGCAATGTGCAAAATGTTGGTCCAACTCAATGAGCTTCTCTTCTCTCCTCTCTCCAGGATCTCAGGCCATAAGAGCCTGTCTGCTTCAGAGGCCTTCTGATATCCTTTAAAAGATTTTTTTAAATCCAGCAATTTTAGTGGTTCTCACAAGAAGCACTTGTCTATGACAATCCATTCCATCAGACATAGAAGCAGAAGTCAAATATTGTTTCTTGAAATAATAGTCCAAAACATTTTTTCATTTTCAAGAAGGTTATGGTAGGTTTTAATATTTACAGTTATTAACTTTCTCTCCCAGCAGCAGCAAAATAGATCCCTGCATCCACTGATATCAGCTTGGCCATGTGACTTCTTTTCACATATGAAATGTGGACAGAAATGAATTTGGTTATGTCTAATTAGTATCTTTAAGAAATAGCTTGTAGATTACCCTGTTTCCCTCTGCCATGAAAGCAACAGTAATTCAGAGTGAAGAAAAAAAGGAAGCAGAACCAGAGCAAACTGGATAAAGACACAGGACAGGTGTAAGGGTTGAAATTTGGGGTGGTTTATACTGCAGTACCTAGCCTATTCTGAGTAATACATAGTCACACAAAGGAAATTTCTGTCTCCTTCATCACGTATCACTTTATTAAGAGCAGCTTCTCTTTCATCCAAAATTGCCTTGATAGAAGAAAACTAATGACTAAAAGCCAACTTCTCCCTTCTACTCACAATAGTTGGCATGGTTTAGAGCTGTGTTCCTGCTCAAATCTCATGTGCAATTCTAGTCTCCAGTGTTGGAGGTGGGGCCTGCCATGAGGTGATTCGATCATGGGGGTGGATTTCTCATAAATGGTTTTACACCATCCCCGTGGTACTGTTCTCATGATAGTAAGTTCTCATGGGATCTGATCATTTAAAAGTGCATATCACCTTCTCTCTCTCTCTTGACCCTGCTCCAGTCATGTAAGATGCTTGTTTCCCCTTTGCCTTTCGCCATGATTTGAAGTTTTCTGAGGTCTCCCCAGAAGCAGACGCCACTATGCTTCCTGTGCTGCCTGAAAAAACATGAGCCAATAGAACCTCCTTCCTTTACAAATTATCCAGTTTCAGGTATTTCTTTATAGCAATGTTAGAATGGACTAACACAAGAGTCTTTTCTGAAGATTCTCAAAGGCAAAAAAGATGGATTAGATCCCAATGCAGTTTTGACTTTGACCTGTTTCTACAATCTCCCATTATGAGAATTCAAGCCATTATGTAAATTCAACCATTAAAGAAATGGGTCCTTTTACCAGGAAAAGTCATTCAAAAGATTTCTAAGCCTCTTTTCATGTCCAATGATAATAAACGCTTTTTCCTTGACCTATTCATTTCATATCATTTCTAGAAGGCTTATGTGAGAGAAAATACTTTGAAATAGGAGAAAACTTTATACAAATGCCAGGTAGTAAGAAAATACTATTTTTATATTTATGATAAAATTAATAGCCAAAAGGATACTTTATTTTCTAAATGTATTCATTCAATTAATATTTCAGTATTTACTAAAATAAATTCAAACTATTATAATTCAAACGTGATCTAAATGGTTTCATCCTTACATTTCAGAAGAGAGCAGCATTTCTTCCTGGACAATTAATGGAATTAAGTCACAAAGCTAACAATTCAACAAATTATTTTATTACCTAGCTAGTGGTATCTTAGTTACAGTCCTCTGCTATTTCACATGAAGCCCTGACCTTACCCCTAAAATTAAGCTCTGATATGATGAGTAGATTTTACAACCCTAAGAAAGTGATTTCACATTAAAATAAACCTGTGACAGAAATCATATTACAGAAAATAGGAAGGAAGCAAATTCTAACTAGTATATTATGATATAATGTGAATGAGACTACAGTTTAGATTAAGAATATATTATTTGGTGGCATTAAAAATACTTTTTTGTTTTTTAACTTTGAAGTGACCTGTTAAATTGATCTGCGAACATCTTGGGTGCCCTTGGAAAGTGGTGCTTAAATTCTTTTCAGTAGCAGAAAGTCCTGGTTGAATTAGTGCAGACCCCAAGGAGACTTTGGAGGCTGTTGATAAATCATGTTTAAGAGCTTTTCGGACCAAAGCTCAGCTGTAAACTCAGGCAAAGCCATGAACAAATTTGCAGGTGGCAATGCCCCATAACTATTCCCTTTTAATCCAAAGTGATCCCTTCTGAGCCACTTCAGCATCAAGCAGCCCATTTATCAAATTAGGCTTAGTCATGCATATGTGTGTATATATTCTCATCCTTTGTGCAGTCAGATCTGGACCAGGTAGAGAGCAGGCAAAGTGATTTATCAGTGAAAAAGAAAAATGTAAATACGTGAATCAGAAACCAACATGTAGGGATTCACCTTTTAAATGTTAGACAAGGGCAACAATGACAGTTTTGTGGGTGGTTTATACTGCAGGACCTAACCTATCCTACTACTGAAATGTATGTTACTCCTCACCAGTTTGGCTATATACCAAAGTCAAAGAAAATACTGTTACTTAAGTCATTTTTATCTGCTTTCTTATATTGAGTACTTCACCTTTCCTTAATATATCTTTTTACCAGACATTCAGGAAGTAGCTAAGAAACTTGTGTCAATAAAAAAGTAAAACCTCAGTACATTTATTGTTATCTAATAAGATTCCAGACCCAACTGGCAGCAAGACAAATGGAGATTGGCCCCCTGAAGCAAATTTAGCTGAGTTAGTGTTTGAGCTTCTAGGTGACTACTTTGGACTGTAAGCTTAAAGGCCAGGAGCGGTGGCTTATGCCTGTATTCCCAGTATATTGGGAAGCCAAGTCAGGACGGCTGCTTGAGGTCAGAAGTTTAAGGCCCCATCTCCAGAACAACAACAACAACAAAATGTAAAAATGTAGCTCGATGTGGTGACATGCAACTATAGTCTTAGCTACTCAAGAGGCTGAGGCAGGAGGATCACTTGAGCCCAGAAGTTTGAGGTTACGGTGCACCATGATCGCACTACTGCATTCCAGCCTGGGCGACACAGAGACACTCTCTCTAAATAAATAAATAAAATTTAAAAGATTGTAAGCTTATGGAGGGTAATGATCATAGTTTCACACTTCAAGGCTTATTGTAGCTTGTCCAAATTGAATTTAATCCACAGACTATTTCTCCTGCATTACATATTATGATATTATAAAAATTATAATGTATATAAATAATGGAATACTAATGAACATTAATGATGACATTAGATAATTTTAGTTTATATGGGAAAATTTCCACAATATACAGTTAAGTGAAAATGAGTATATTTAACTGAATTTACAATCATGAGAAAAAATGTAAAATATTAACATATGTAGTATATATGCATGAGAAAATTACTGGATCAGAAATAGCTAATAATAACGTCGTCTTACATGGATAGGAACAAGAGTAACTGACTTTTTCCTTTATATTTTACTATATTTTTTTATATTTTTGACAATAAATGTGTATTTATTTATCATAGGGGAAATCAACAAGCATAAAATATAAAATCAAACAAAGTCTTCTGATTGCTTCAGCTGCCTTAGGGAAAATTCACTAATCTCATGTCAATTTCCTCTCTCTTTGCCTTCTATACTTTAGCATAATCATCTCCCCTTATAATAATGTACCCAGGGAGGGTCATGAGGGTGGTGCACTATAGTTGCAAGCAATAAGTGGGAACTTTTTCTGTAGAAAATTAAAATGCACAATAAAACCTGCTAAAAGTCAGTCTACTTCATATTATCATCATGTGTCAGCAATTTTTTAAGACAGTGGTAAAAGTACTCTTCTCTACCAAAACAAAAAATGAAAAACAAAAAATTTCCCTTTTGTTACAAGTTCTAAATAGTTGCCTGACCCAGGGTGAAATTCTCCTACAGTTTGTCATGGGTATACCACTCTTCCCCCACTGTCCAGTAATTGTTCAAATGAACCTTTAGGTCTGGATACATTAATTCATCAGACATTGTCTCCCTCATTTTGCTCTGCAGGACCTCTTACTACCCTTAGATCCAATTTATATGTCTTCTTTTTTTTGAGGCGGAGTCTCGCTCTGTCGCCCGGACTGGAGTGCAGTGGCTGGATCTCAGCTCACTGCAAGCTCCGTCTCCCAGGTTTACGCCATTCTCCTGCCTCAGCCTCCCGAGTAGCTGGGACTACAGGCGCCCGCCACCTCGCCCGGCTAGTTTTTGTATTTTTTTTAGTAGAGACAGGGTTTCACCGTGTTAGCCAGGATGGTCTCGATCTCCTGACCTCGTGATCCGCCCGTCTCGGCCTCCCAAAGTGCTGGGATTACAGGCTTGAGCCACTGCGCCCGGCCAATTTATATGTCTTCTGTGAAAACTCTGCCAACACTCTCAGGCAAAGTTCTTCACTTCTCCACGAGAACTACCTTCACCCCTCATCCATACCTCTATTAACACACTTAGTACATGATGTTGTATTTACTGACCACATTTCATTTCCTCTTAATGATGCCCTTTTTCGATCTTTACCATCACTGCTACCCTTCATCCTTCTCAAGCTGAAACTCCAGTATGGGATAAGAAAACATGGGCAAAACAATGAGGCCAATGGGCTGGACTGTGGAAATCTTGGGGCCATATCAAGGAAGCCAAATCTCAAAGACCCATGGAGGGATTGTCTTCTCCTAGAGTGGCTGACTTTCTTCTTGAGAAGCAATTTTTGAGGTTTTGATACCATGAAAGAGAAACCCAAAGGATATCATTTCGAGAAGAGTTGCTTTCCCGTAGATGTTTTTCAACTGTTCATCCTCATGACCTTAAACAATACTATTTTTAAAATGCCCATCAGGAGAAAAAATAGCTATGTCTTTGATACAGACACCCTAGCCAGGAATAAAATTTACATATTTTTAGAGGTCATTTTCTATCTTTGGGGACTAAGCCCTGCTTTCAGCAATTGGGGTTAAGGAGGATAAATAGATTCATTCTGGGTGATAGATCACCAATATATAACATTTCAGCAGAATAGAAGTCTCCCATCTGAGATATAAAATCAACATCACATTCATGCTGATATCCCCTGCTCCTAGCTTGGGACCCTATGACTTACAGTGAATGCTCAATATATAATTATTAATTTATTTTTTAAACAATCTATGTACTTTCTCAGGTAATAGAAATATATGTATATAAATTACATTCCCATTTTGAAATAGCATCTCAATTTCTCCACTAATTGATAGAAATCATGGAGTCAGTAAGAAAAACAAAAACATGCAAACAAACCTCACTGGACTGTGCAGCTGGATCTGTTTCTATTTCTGAGCCAAATGAAACTTAGTTTTGATCATAAGCCCCTACTCTAAACCTTCAGTCTTGGTTCTTCACTTGTTAAGAAATAATATTGGATAATGTTGACTGATATCCAAGTCAATGTGGCTATGGCATCTCCAAGGAAGGGATGACAGGTATTCTTCCCTGAGTCTGACAATGAGAAAATCAGAGGATGGAGGCTGGTAACAGAGTTTGATTTCCTCACTCTTTGGGGTCTAGGATGCCTGTGTTGACAACTGCTCATAAGCTTGCTCACAAAGACTTTGACCCTGCTCTGCTTTGTGATGCATGCAAATCTGAAAACTTCAGAACTATGGAAAGGGCATGAGACTTCGTTTTCCCTGCCTTATGAGGTTATAGTGCACAGGCACTGAAATCAGACAGACTGTGACTTCCTTTAGACAAGCCTTTCCGTTTCTCTGTACCTCTCTCTCTTATTTATACGAAAAGGGTAATAATAATATCTACCAGATAGTGTCACTGTGGCAACTGAGTGAAGTTATGTGTGAAAAGGGCTCACCATAGCTCCTGGCACACAGTAAAAGCTCATCAGAAAGTAAATGTTAGAATTTTTACTGGATGTATTAGTTTCCTAGGGCTGCTGTAACAACATGCCACAACTGGGAGGCTTAAAACAATGGAAATTTATTGTCTCACAGTTCTGGAGCCTAGAAGTCTGACGTCAAGATGTTGGCGGGGCCGTGTTCCCTCTGAAACCTGAAGTGGAGAATCCTTCCTTGCTTCTCCCAGCTTCTGGTTGTTTGCTGGCAATCTTCAGCATTCCTTGACTTCTAGATACATCACTCCAATCTCTGCCTCCATCATCACATCTTCCTGTGTGCCTTCGCTTCTGTGTCTCTTCTCTTCTTCTCATAAGGACCCCTGTCTTACTGAATTAGGACTCATCCTAACCACTTCATACAAACATCTACAATTCATCTGCAAAACGCCCATCCAAATAAGGTCATATTTACATGTACCAAGGGCTAGAATTTCAATATATCGATATGTTCAATCCATAGTAATGCAAATAGTCTTAAAGGCTGTCACTATCTAAATGTACTCAATGTGATTCAAGGGACCATCTCTCTGTAGAATTTCTAATGCACAATCCCTCAAAATTTGGCAAGAACTATTATTCTCTGTTACCTACATATGGAAGAATTACAGTCTGCACAGCCTGTGTTCTCATTTTATTAGAGGCTTTCTTGGTTCATTGTCCATAATAACTTCTCTATACACCTTAAAATTTTGGATTGGCTGTTTGTTTGTTTTTAAGTCAGAAATAACATACCTGGATATTTGGAAAACTCTGCCTATTTATCTTTTCTCTCCAGTGTTTCTCATCCAATTCTGTCTTCTTATTGTAGACAGATTGATACTCTGTCTACAGTCATTCTTCTCCAGAGGATTAGGAGCTCATTGGCCTACTTCTTGCCTGGCATTCAAGACGAGCTCTACACTGGCCCATGTAAACTCAGAATTCTGAGACCCCATGCTGACAACTTGCAATTTAGCTTCATCTTTGTTGAACTGACTAAACATTCATTTTTAGGCCTGTTCTCTTTCATGTTCTTACATCTTTATTCATATGGTTTCTACATGCTAACTGACTAGCAATCCATCATTCCAAATCCATCCATTTTTCATGATTTATCTCAATTTCTACTTGAGGAATAGATCACAACTGCAAATTATTTATTCTTCCTATGTATTCTGTAATTTTTAATGTCAATTCTACTGATCTAGTGTTTATTCATTTGTTACCTGGTAATGGCACATACTTTTAAGCTAAATTTCTTAGTCTCAAAATTATAAAATGAAGTTCTCAAAGGGAATAAGAATGTCTGTATTTTCACCTATTATAATGTTTTGTATGTGGTAAATACTTGAGTTCCTTTGTTTTTACGAATAAACTAACCCCCAAAAACAAAGGTGTCAGAGAGGGAACGCCACAATTTGGGTCACCTGGAAAGAATGTTTATTGCTCCTAACCTCCAAAGAGCCAACCAAGCTAAGTCTGAACTTGGGTTTTAACACAAGGCACATCATATGCACTACAGATGCCATCACGCCTTGCAAGGTTTCATTCCTGGGTCACTGTGGTCATTACTAGGGAAAAATAATTGGCTATAGAAAAACCGAACAGATTGTCGTAAATATTCCCCATGTGCAATATCTGGGTTCTGACCATGAAGTCAATTTAAGGATGGCGGTAAAAGAATCGGGGACCTGACTAACAGATCTTCCAGTTGCTCCAGTAAGTGGCAATAGAGATTATTCTGCCCAGCACCTGGTCTTTTTCTAAACTGGAAATGCACCTGGCATGATTGACTAATTTGGGGAGTTTTTTAGTGTTCTCTGTGTGGTGTATTTTAATCAGCATTCCAATTTAGCAGCTGCATTAATTAATTAGCACATTAATCAGGAGAGCATTTTAGCAGCTAATCTCTAGCAAACTAGCAGTTTGTGATAAACTCTTAGCAGTAGGATAACAAGCAGCATACCAAGTTATTTTTCAGTGTTATCATCACCGTGGGCCTAGCACAGCCTGAAATTATACAACCAAATTGCAAACTTTTCTTAAAATACACCTAGGCAGGGTACATTCGAAAAATTATATGCTTCATGCAGAAAGGTTTAACAATTACTATTTTCTCCACAAAGCAGTAGTTCTGAAGAAAACTGTCAGGCATTCTAGGAAACAATGTCTCCAAGTGATCTTAAAATAGTCCTTGTGTGGCCGGGCACTGTGGCTCACACCTGTAATCCCAGCACTTTGACAGGCCGAGGTGGGGGGATCACGAGGTCAGGAGATGAAGATCGTCCTGGCTAATACGGTGAAACCCCGTCTCCATGGAAAACACAAAAAATTAGCCGGGCGTGGTGGCAGGCGCTTGTAGTCCCAGCTACTCAGGAGGCTGAGGCAGGAGAATGGCGTCAACCCGGGAGGCGGAGCTTGCAGTGAGCCGAGATCGCGCCACTGCACTCCAGTCTGTGCGACAGAGCAAGACTCCATCTCAAATTTTAAAAAAAACCTAGTCCTTGTGTAATTTCAGAAGAAGTCAAAGTTTCTCTTCTATTAGTAAGATTATGTATGTAATAATGGGAAGTTTCAAGAAATAATTTTATAGCTCCACGTGTTATTGGGATTTAAAAGAAGGAAGTACTTGCCTTAGCAATGAAAATATTACAAGTCTAATTTTTAGTTCTTTAAAACCTTTACAGTGAACCTTCTACTTGAGAGGGGAATCGAAAAAAACTCTCTTCTAATACAATGTTTAGAGATAAATGCATGTAGCACCACAGTCAAATGTAATATAATTTTGATGAAATATAAATTGGAAGACTTCCTCGCATAGAAACATTGCTCCTTTTTAGTTTCATTATACCCAAACTGCAGTGACATGTGCTTTTACTGAATCCATGCATATTGAATTCCACATGTTCCCAAATTAAAAATTTCATGGAAGAATCCCTTAGGCTGATATTAAAACTTCCCTTCATTTACAAAGCCTTGGGATATTGAATTCTTATACACAGCAACCTATTAGTCTGAACTATTAAGCAGTTCTTAATCCTCACAGCGTTTTCCTGGGAGAAATTAGTGTTCTTTCATGACTTCCCATCACTTTTTCAACCTCAGAAAGGAGAGAGTCAGGAGAACTGAGAGAGTCCATGCTGCATAAGCATTTCCATACATTTCAAACTCTTGTGACATTGATTTTCTCCTCTGGTTCATGGAAATTGCACTCTATTCAAATAACATACTACAACCTAAAAGAATTTTAATTTCCACTCTACCTTTTGTCTCCATTTATAAATCACATGTACCTCTCTCAATCTTCTGCCCTTTCTTCTCTAAATGTTCAACTCTTTAAAATCTACTTTATCAGCAGTTTCACTCCAAGTTGAAAGATATATCAAAACTTTCCAAAAAAAGAAAAATGAGAATTAGATATTTCTCTACAAAAATGTTATAAATTACAATATTTATTAAGGGTTCTTTCAAGTGTAGTATTAGTGGGCTTATTTATTATAAATTCCCAATAACAAAAACCCCACCTATGCAATGGCTACCCATGCAATTGTATCTTCAGTTATTTTAAGCAATGTCAAGTCTTACAGTCTTTTGGATGCTTAGGTTGAAACTGACATATCCTTTTTTTCACAGCTGAAATTATTGTAATTAATTATTACTGCATTACTTGGCTTTGTTCATGAGCACAGTATTTGCTATCAAAAGACACCTTATGGATAAAACCTTCATTTAACTATGAGTTGCCCTCTAATGACATAATCCTTTTTATCTTTGTAAACTTTGATAATTAATATAAAGTTTGCCTGGGCTCACATTCTCTCTCACTGACTGAATTTCCTATTCCTCCCTCCATCTCTAGTCTCCTTGGATGGGTTCACACACACACACGCACACACACCTACTGACATGCATGTTCATACAAGCACACATGCATATATACACACCATCCTTCCTCTGTAGTATCCATTCTAGGGAACTCTGGTGGAGTATTGACTAGTGTTGCTCTTTGTTAAAGCACGGAATATTACTGCAGCATACTCAATTGCCCTTTCTCTGGTGACACATTTTTATATTAAAGTCTACAACAAACCTAAACTGCCTATCCTTCAGTCATAGGATCAGGCATCTCAAAGAGGGATGATTTAATTAATTTATTTGACAGTTACTTATTGAAAACCTATTATATGCAGGACTTTTACTCTTTAGGCCTTTGAAATCTGTTATCAGGACTAATGTAATATTCCAAACTGGTGTTGTTGACTTCGGTAAACTCCCTCCACTAGAAAACTATCATCTCGGCCAGGCGCGGTGGCTCACGCCTGTAATCCCAGCACTTTGGGAGGCCGAGGCGGGTAGAACACGAGATTAGGAGATCGAGACCATCCTGGCTAACATGGTGAAACCCCATTTCTACTAAAAAAAAAAATACGAAAAATTAGCTGGGCGTGGTGGTGGGTGCCTGTAGTCCCAGCTACTTGGGAGGCTGAGGCAGGAGAATGGCATGAACCCAAGAGGCGGAGCTTGCAGTGAGCAGAGACCGTTCCCAATGCACTCCAGCCTGGGCGACAGGGCGAGACTTCGTCTCAAAAAAAAAAAAGAAAGAAAGAAAACTATCATCTCTCACATTGTTGCTACAGTGATCACTCTTCAAATGACATACATCTGTTTGTTTTACTCCCTTACTTGAAATCATTAAGTAATTTCTTATCACCTTTAAGATAAAAGATAAACCTTGTAGAATGGCCTACCGTGTCTTCTTGATCTGGTCCCTGTGTCCCTCTGTGATACCATTTCTAGTCACTTACCTGCGCAATTCCTCCAGTTAAGTTTATTCTGCCATTTGTTGCTTCCCAGACAGACTCTGCTCTCTTGCTTCTGTGCCTTTGTGGATGCTTTTTCCTAAATATGGAATGCCTTCTTTTCTCCTTGTCCTGGATAACACTTGTTCCTTTTTAAGACTCACTCCCAATGTCACCACACCCTGTCCTGTATTCGATCTGTTAGTTGCTGTATTCCCTGTGCTAATGGAATCCTATGTATATTCCTCTCCTTAGAACTCGCCACATTTACTTTTTGTGATTACCCTGTCAGTTTTTCCCAGGAACTGTGTGTTTTGTCACTTTCCCCCAGTGCTTCACAGAGGGGAAAGTATGTTAAATCTTGAGAATGCTGGTTGAAAGACGGTAACTTTTTATGACAAGTAGAGAGTGCGATTGATGTGAGACAGAGACTGATGGAAAAGTCTTTAGGCCTCAGAATGAAAGCAACTGGACAAAAAAGAAGTCCTTTAAAAACATGTCTTCAAAACCTTAAAGTGATGGTAGGGACTTTTACAAAACTGGGACTTTTGCCAAACTCATGGAGCCCATGACTGGGATTAGTAATTAAGTAAAACCTTCGAGCTCTTGTGGATTTGTTTCAGAGCTTCAAGGCAAATCAGTCTACTTTTCTTTTTTTTTTTTTTTTTTTTTTTTGAGACGGAGTCTCGCTCTGTCGCCCAGGCTGGAGTGCAGTGGCCGGATCTCAGCTCATTGCAAGCTCTGCCTCCCGGGTTTACGCCATTCTCTCGCCTCAGCCTCCCGAGTAGCTGGGACTACAGGCACCCGCCATCTCGCCCGGCTAGTTTTTTGTATTTTTTTAGTAGAGACGGGGTTTCACAGTGTTAGCCAGGATGGTCTCGATCTCCTGACCTCGTGATCCGCCCGTCTCGGCCTCCCAAAGTGCTGGGATTACAGGCTTGAGCCACCGCGCCCGGCAGGGATGACATGACTTCCTCATGCCCAAGAAATGGCAATTTGGGAACACTGGAATTTGTATCACCTTGGTGTTTAAATGTCTCAGAATAAGCAATGCAAGTCACGAGATGCTGGCAAGAAAAATATCGTATAAAAGAGAAAATAGTCCTATAACATAGGTAAAATATCCATTACCTCTATTTTTGTTGAAAAAATTGAAGCTCAGAATCATTTAGTGACTTGCCCAAAGTTTCACTGCTAATAAGTAGCAGATGTTGGTGTCGAACCTAATTTCTGAAATGAAACCACCATGCTCTTTACCTATGCAATTAACTATGTACGAACATCTTAAAAGGCTCAAAAGTAACCAGGCATTTGGGCTGATAGAAATTTATAACTGCTACTGATGCTACTGAATATGTATGTGAGTCTATCTGGGGGAGCAGGAGGTGGAAACAATTAGCAACTGTCACTGTGACACTGAATTGCAATTATTATTTTCACATATTAAGGTAAATTATTTTTCATACTAATTGTGAAATATTGCCCTATTAGAAATAATTATGTCTTTACAGCCAAAGGTAAAGTGTCAACTGAACTGAGTTGTCTCTGTCTCAATCAACTTCCTATGTCTTCTGAAATTAATCTTTTCAGAAAATTGAAGGCTACTAGTGGCCTAAAGGAGAAATGATGGAGACGTCACACTGCGAAACTACATTGATTAGCTAATAAAACAAAGTTACACACAGCAATAAATGTTGGTTTTATATGGTTCACTTAATCTACCTTGCCACCAAATGCTTTATACAGAAAATCTGTCATAAGATAAAGAGCACCGAGAAAATACGAAGACGTTTAGTAACTCAGGGGAAAAGCAAGGAAGCTCTAGGAGGTATCACAACATCGCAAAAGGCCACTAAACAAGATAACATTCTGTAACTCAGAAGAAAGGGGGCATCCAATTATTTATAATAAAACCTTACGTTAGGAATTAGATACAAATGGTGGACAAGAGGAAGCCACTTTGAACAATTATACTCACCAGATAGTGCTATGGTTTGAATGTATGTGTCCCCACAAAATTCATATGTTGGAACTTAATCCCCAAGGTGATGGTATTAAGAGGTAGGCCGTTTGGGAAGTGATTAGGTCATGAAGGCTATGCCCTCATGAATGGGATTTTTTTTTCTTAAGAGACAGGGTCTCACTCTGTCACCCAAGGCTGGAATGCAGTGGCATGCACATAGTTCACTGCAGCCTCAAATTCTGGGCTCAAGCGATACTCCCTCCTCAGCCTACTGAGTAGCTAGGACTACACGTGTGTGCCACTATACCTAGCTAATTTCCTTTTATTTTTGGAGAGACAGGGTCTTGCTATGTTGCCCAGGTTGGTCTCAAACTCCTGGCGTCAAGCGATCCTCCCTCCTCAGCCTCCCAAAGTGCTAGGGTTGCAGGCATGAGACACCATACCTGGCATGAATGGAATTAATATACTTATTAAAGAACCTTCAGAGAGCAGCCTTGCCCTTCCATCTCTTCTGCCATATGAGGACACAAGGTTTGCGCATTTGTCTTCCTGCCATGTGAGGATGCAGCAAGAAGGCACTATCTTGGAAGCAGAGCTCCCTACCCAGACACCAAATCTATCAGCACTTTGGTGTTGGATTTCCTAGCCTCCAGAACTATGAGAAACAAATTTCTGTTGTTTGTAAATTACCCAGTCTGTGGTAATTTGTTATAGTTGCATGAGCAGACTAAGACAAGCTGCTTTGAAGAGACAGACTATCCTTCAAAGAAGGAGAAATGTGGACTCTGGCTTTAGTGCTGAAGAGCCCCGAGAAGCTAAAATCGTTCAAATATTCTTGGGAGGACACAAAATTACTTGCAGATTTAATTGACTGGCTTATTAGGAGAAATTTGTTGCTTTGAGATGCAGGTATTGTAGACTTAGAGATTTACAAATAGGCTCTGTTATTTGGGACATCAACATGAGATTAAAGAAGCATTCTTCTCCATTTAGTCCATATTCATAGAAGCGTGATGTGCACAGAAAGCCAGTGCAGGCACGGTGAAAATAATAACCATCAGCACAGCTCTTCTTTAGTTGATGTCACAGATATTTTCAAACCATCACCCAAAATACTAATCTGAGGAAGGGCTTAGGGAGTGAGGAGAATATGGCAGTTCTGTCAGTTGTCATTGACACACATGACAGACTCTTTGCCAGGGTTGATCTTCACTAATAATCAACCACTGTGCCTATGAAGTGGAAATGATATTGTCTCCACAGTTGAGCTGTAGAGAAGAATTCCAATGAGCAATAACATCTCTCCTCAAGTAGAAGCGGAGCAGTAATGTGCACCTCAGAGTTGCTATGGAATCAATCAACTTATTCTGCATTTTCCTTTTATAAAGACTGCTTGGTAATTATTATCCTGACACATCTAAATGTGATAGCAATGGTATTCTAATGGGTGTTGGTACTATATTGTAGGCATAAACATATATAATTTCTGATCAATCATCTGTTACTAAAAAGCAGGGTCACCTTGAAATCCACAGAAAGAGTGTGTAGGCAAACTGCAGTGAAAAACTGAGCAATTAGTTTACTTGGAAAACACTTTTCCAACCAAGCAAATTTTATAAGTCAATTGACTTTATTAAATTGAGGATAAACAGCAAATAAGAGGGCACTGACTTCAACAGGCTCCCTCTGTTGTGGAGTACACTCATCATCATCACCTATCACTCCTTAATAATTAGAGGCAATGAAAGTATCACTTTAAATTAGCTTCAAAGTCTTTAGGAGATTTCAGTGGGACAGAGGAAGGAGACTATGATTTAAAGAGTAGAAAGAATGAAGCACAAATGAAGGCAAGCCTTGCCAGCAATTCTGCTGCTAAGACAAATGTACAAGAACCTTGAAGAGGCAAAGAGTAGAATGTTAAAGTCAGAGTAGATAATTCTAATAAAGAAAAGCAATGGTGGGTAAACGAAAGATGGGTCAAAGATGTGTAATTAATAAAAAAAAATCAGTTTCAATTAACAATGTAGCACTTAACTTCAAAATAATGCAGTTTTACTTAATTAAAACAATCATTTCTCTTTTACATATGTGAAATCCATGGTTTGATGTTTTCTCTTTCTCTCTGTCTTCTCTTCTTACTATTTTTGACTTTTAATCATACTGTCTCATTATTCCAACTACCAGCTGTGTTTGCCATTCCATTTTCTCGACCCACATTAAAATTAGGCAAGTATGAAATTAATACTCCAAACATTTTCAAAAGCTATTTCAAATTCAGAGATTTATATCCCTTGCAAAATGGGATTTTGACTTTGACGCTGGTCTAGGGAACATTAGATCCCTAAGCACATTTCCACACAGTTATGGAAAAGCTATGGTAGTAAGGGGGGAGAATATTTTTGTAAATATTTGAAAGTCCTTTGTGACTAACTTCTTTGGGTTATTTACATGTACAGCATTTGACAAATTTGAAGACATTTCTACCAAGTAAAGCAAAAAGGACTCTTAATAGCATTTAATTTATATAATGACATGCAGGTACTGGGTAAAAATTACCTCTGTGATTCTATTCATACTCAAAGTCTAATATAAGAAATGTCATCCAAGGTCATAAAAAATGCCTCTAAACCCAATGACAACATGAAAGGCGTAGAAAGAATCAGTCAATATGGAGATACTCTCTCCAGGTTGCTCCAAAATTCATGACAGAGGGACTGTTTCATTAATACTTAGATTATAAAATACCACTTTGATTAATATTTATAGAGAAGAAATGGCTAGAAAAACCTTTTGTCAAGAACAAAAATTTAGAAAGAGCTTACAGTGTAGCAACAAAAATTCTCTGCTTCATACAAATGAGGGCAAAGCCCCTTTTCACAAGGAGCTTTTAATAAAGTTGACAAGAAAATCCACACACAATAAATCAAAGAACCCTTTTTTACACTCACACACACACACACACACACAAATGGAATTAAGATTAAAAGATAACTGTATGCTTAAATCCTTAAGTGTATCACTAGAAGTGGGAGTTTGTAGACAGACAGACCCGGATCGAATCCAAGGTATGACACTCCCTAGCTGTGTATCCGCAATCAAGTGATTCAAACACCCTGAGCCTTGGTTTCCTCACCATAAATTTGGGAGAATAGTAAAAGGTTTTACCTACAGCAAAAGATTGTTGTGAGATTTAAATGAGAAAATGCAGTGTTTGGTATACAGAACATAGTCAAAAAATATCAATAGGAAGATGATGCTGCCTTTTTTTCTAGGAATGTTTTCCCACCTCTATTGAGGTGTGGTTGACCTTTCATGTGCATAAAAGAACACTTAAGATCTAGTGTCCCAGAAAGCTTCAAGTATTCAATACTTTATTATTAACTATAGTCACCATGTCACACCTGAGATCTCCAAAATTTAGTCATCTTATATCTGAAAGCTTGTACCCTTTAAATAACATCTGCTTATTTTCCCCACCCCCTAGTCCCTGGCAACCACCATTCCATTCGCTGTTTCTACGGATTTGACTTTTTTTAAGATTAGATGTAAGTGAGATCATGCAGTATTTGTCTCTCCATCTCTGTCTTTTTTTACTTAGCATAATGGTCTCTGGGTTTACCCATGTTGTTACAAATAGCAGAATTTCCTTTCTTTCTCAAGGCTGAATTAATATTTCATTGTGTATACGTATATATGTATATGTTTATAAACATATATGACATTTTCATTATTCCTTCATCTGATGGCAGACATTCCAGTTGTTTTCATATTTTGTCTATTGCGAATAATGCTGCAATAAACATGCATGTGCAGGCATCTCTACCAGGTGCATATTTCCTTCTAATGTATACCCAGCACTGGAATTGCTGGATCATATGGTAGTTCTATTTTTAGTTTTATCAGAAACCTCCATACTCTTTTCCATAATGACTGTATTACTGTACATTCCCATCAACAATGTTCAAGCATTCCCCTTTATCCACATCTTCATATGCATTTATAATTTTTTTCCTTTGATAGCAGCCATTCTAACTGGGTAAGATGATCATTTCATTAAGGTGTTGATGTGCATTTCCCTGATGATTAGTGATACAAAGCATTTCTTCATGTATTCCTTTGGCCATTTGTATGTCTTCTTTTGATAAATGTCTATTCAGGTATTTCGCTCATTTTTAATTAGGTTTTTTGTTTTATCTTAAGTTGTTGATTTCTTTATATATTCTGGTTATTAATCCCTTGTCAGATGAATAGCTTGCAATTATTTTCCCCATTCTGTGGGTTTTCTCTTCATTTTGTTAATTGTTTCCTTTGCTGTGCAGAAGCTTTTTAGCTTAATGTAATCCTAATACATGAAGCTTTTGCTTAACTTGTAACTTTTGTTTGCCTGTGCTTTTGAGGTATTACCCCAAAAATCTTTGTCCAAACCAATGTCCTATAGCATTTCCCCAACATTTTCTTCTGGTGGTTTCACAGTTTTGGGTCTTACATTTAAGTCTTTATTTTGTGTTGATTTTCATATATGGTGAAAGATGGTGATCTAATTTTATTCCTCTGCATATAGACATCTAGTTTTCTTAGCATCATTTATTAAATAAAAGAGACTTTCTTGTGTTGGCTATTTAAGTTGTATGAGTTCATTTTCTATTTTGGATATTTGCCACCTGTTGGGTACATGGTTTGTAAATATTGTCTCTCATTCCATAGGTTGCCTTTTCATTTTGTTGATTGCTTCCTTTGCTGTGCAGAAACATATCTGTTTGATGTAATCTATTTATTGTTCATTTTTGTTTCTATTGCATGTGCTTTGGTATCACATTTTTAAAATCATTGCCAAGATCAGTGTCAAGGATCTGTTTTCTTCTAGGAGTTTTACAGTTTCAGGACTTATGTTTACATCTTTAATATATTTTGAACTGATTTTTGTGCACGATGTAAAATAAGGGTTCAATATAATTATTTTGCATGTGGAAATCCAGTTTCCCTAATACAGTTTACTGAAGAGACAATCCTTTTTTCCTTCTGGTACCTTTGTCAAAGTTTATGTGTCTGTTTCCATGTCAGTACCATCCTATTTGGATTACGACACCTTTTTTATGTAATTTGAAATTAGGTAGTGTGACACCTCCAGCTTTGTTCTTCTTTCTCAAGATTGCTTTGGCTATTCAGGGTCTTGTTTGGTTCCATACAAATTTTAAGATTATTTTTCTATTTCTGTGAAAAATGCTGCTGAAATTTTTGTACAGATTGTAGTGAATTAGTAGAGAACTTTGGGTCATGTAGACATTTTTAGTATATCACTTCTTCCAAAATATGAACTCAGCCTGTCTTTCCATTTATTTGTGTTTTGAGAGATTTTAATCTTGAAAGGATGTTGTATTTTATCAACTGCTTTTTCTGCATTTATTAGAATGATATACTTTTTATCCCTCATTCTGTTAGGGTAGCAGATCACATTTATTGATTTGCATGTGTTGAACTATCCTTGCATCTCAGAGATAAATTCCATTTGATTATTGTGTATGAATCTTTTTAATGTATTGTTGAATTAGGTTTACCAGTCTTTTTTGAGAATTTTTACATTTATATTTATCAAGAATACTGGCCTGTAGTTTTCCTTGCTTGAAGAAAAATAAGTTAAAATGAAAATTAAAATTTATTTTCTGTACTCACACTCCTCACTGCCACCGCCACTGTCATCACCTCATATATTCTTTTTTCTCCTTTTCAGACAGTGACCTATAATTTATCAAAACATGCTCAGAAAAAATAGACTGTCAATTGCATTCCAAACTTCCTTCAAAATTTACCCTTTTGGTTTGTTGTTCTCTCTACTAAATTCTCCCTCTGAGACTGTCATCATTTTAATAATTTCCCATCTACAAATGAAAAAGCCAAAATTGTTGCCTTCATTCTGCAACCTACTAGTTACTACTATGCCTTCCTTTTCCTTACAACCATTCCCCACATCAGTCCTCCTTCTCTGTAATGAATTCTAAACTCAATCACTCAAAACTTTTCCCGTATGCTCAGGATTAGCTTCTCTGTATCAGGTCCTGCTAAAAGGATCACTTTCACACTGTTCTCCATCCTGTCACCACATTAGTGACTACATCATCATCAGCCATTCACTCCTCCTCATGCATACAAATATACCGTCTAAATACAACACTGGATAGAGATTTTTATTTATATTCAGTCCACTCTGTTAGTTCTTCTTTTTTTTTTTTTTTTTTTTTCTGAGAGAGTGTCTCACTCTGTCACCCAGGCTGGAGTGCGGTAGTGTGATCTTGGCTCACTGCAAGCTCTGCCTCCCGGCTTGACACCATTCTCCTGCCTCAACCTCCCAAGTAGCTGGGACTACAGGTGCCCATTACCACACCTGGCTAACTTTTTGTATTTTTAGTAGAGACAGGGTTTCACCGTATTAGCCAGGAAGGTCTCAATCTCCTGACCTCAGATCCACCTGCCTCGGCCTCCCAAAGTGCTGGGATTATAGGCCTGAGCCACCGCGCCTGGCCCACTCTGCTAGTTCTTGCAGCAAAGTTTTCTAGCCCTGGCACACTCTCCTCTTGATCTCTCCGATTACTTTTGCTTCAGTTGTTATTTTGTCCCTGGCACTCTGTAACCATTTTCATCACTGTCAGTTAGGGTTTCTCTGGTTTCTGCTCCATTTACTTAGTGAAGAAGGCACCTCAGAGCCATTTGTCATCACTAGTAGACTTTCTTCAGGCTATATGAATAACTACCTGACATGATGTCCTTTCTATTCGCAAATGAACTACAGCCCTGTTTAGATTTTCATGTCACTTTTATCAAGTTCCAATGTTATTTGAAGAGCTATCAAAAGAACTATGCATATAATCAAACACAACCTATGAGTTTTCAAAGTTACTGAAAATGTTCACAAGATGGTATTGTTTGCTATTATGAATTAACTGGCCTTGATTACAATATTCTCAAGTCTGTAACATCACAGAATATTGCTCTCATGCCCAAAAAGAGTGGAGGAGGCTGGTGAGGGTAACACAGGTCCACTAGTGGTACAACAAATACTTTAATTCTGTTAGTATAAAAAGCTGGTGTTTGTCTCTACACAGACATCACTGGCTGATCTAGGAGCTGAATCCTTTGCTACAAGGACATGCCTCATGAAAAAAATATACTTGAAGCCCAACTGCAGATGTAGTACTTTGGTCTATACCACAAATTAGACATAATCCTGGCCCTCTGGGAAACTCATCAAGTGACATCCTAATAAAATCCCAATAAATAAATAAATTTAAGTAGTATTACTCAAAAATAATTTCACTGCATTTTTGAAAAAATTTGTGTTTTCATATTTCATGCCCCACATGTGGGGCATGTCCTCTGACTCTTTGTTAGGTGTGATGATGAAATAAAAGTTCCAAATGACTTATTCTCAAATCTCATCATTTATTCTTGAACTATAAAGTGCAATTTTTATAACTCCATTTATTCTACTATAATAAAAATATTTCTATTTTTTGTTTCATTTTATAAAGAAAAAACCTGTTCTATTAGTGTCAATTAGAGTTTACTATAAAAGCATTTTGAGTGGAAAAAAATAGAGAAAAACAATTTTGATAGACATACATTTTATATATTGATTTACCTACTTACACAAAACTCTATATTACTGCCAACTGTCACATTTTTAACATAACATATTAAGACATAAAGAAATAATCAGACTTTATTATGTTTTTGAATAATTTCTTTAAATTGGGTTGAAAATACTCATCTGCCTAGTATTGTATGTTGAAGTACCTATCAAATGTAATTATGTAATATTTGTTAGACAATATTTTAAAATTTGTATTTCAGTTGTTGGGCCTAAAAGTCTTTAATTCAGGTTACCATTTTTCACACAATAATCATATTTAAAATCATGTTATTTATGCTGAAGATACAGTAAGATGTCTGAATAGAATCTGCCACCTTTTGCCTTCCCCACAGGAACGCCAAATTGAACAACTATCCACACACAAAAAAAAGCACCTTCACAAGAACAAAAAGCAAGTGAGCAATCACAGCACCTGGTTTTTACTTCATATTGCCAAAAGAGGCACTGAAGTGGGAAAGGAAGGACAGACAGTCTTGAATTGCCAATGCCATGTCTCACTCATCCCTCATGTGGCTGCATGACACAGAGAAAGAATCCCTGAGCTTGTGGGAGGGAAAGCAGCACAGTGATTGTGAGACTTTGTATTGGAACTCAATTCTGCCCTGTCACAGCAGAAGCAACACCGGCGAAACTCAGCCAGCACCCACAGAGGGAACAGTTAGGCCAGCCCTACCCAGAGGAGAATTGTGCATCCCAGCAATCTGAATCTTAGATCTAGCAAGCCTCACCACCATTGGCTAAAGTGCTCCGGGTCCTAGGTAAACATGAAAGGCAGTCTAGGCAATTACTGAACAAGTCCTGGTGCTGCGCTGGGCTTGGAGCCAGTGGACTTGCGGGGCACACAACCTAGTGAGACAGCAGTCAGGCTAGCCAAGGGAGTGCTTCTGCCACTGCTTCCCCAACCCCAGGCAGCACAGCTCATAGCTCTGGGAGAGACTTCTTCTTTCCACTCAAAGAGAGGAGAGGGAAGAGTAAAGAGGACTTTGTCTTACAACTTGGATACCAGCTCAGCCACAGTCGGATAGCACAATAAGCAGAGTCCTGAGGTCCCCATTCCAGGCCGTAGCTCCAGAAAAACATTTCTAAACACACCCTGGGCCACAAGGGAGCCCATTGCCTTAAAGGACCCAGTCCTGGCAGGGTTCATTACCTGCTGACTAAAGAACCTTTGCGCCCTGAATAATCAACAGTGACAGGCAGTACTCACCATGGATCTTGGGTAAGACTTAGAGATGTGCTGGCTTTGGGTATGACCCAGTACATTTCCAGCTGTGTTGGCTATGGGGAGAGACTCCATATGCCTAAGAAAAGGAGAGGGAAGAGTAAAGGGAACTTTTTGCCTTGCAGCTTAGGTACTAGCTCAGCCACAGTGGGGTAGAACAATAGGCAGGATGTTGGGGTTTTCAATTCCATGTCTTGGTTCTTGGATGGTATCTCCGGAGCTTCCCTGGGCCAGTGGGGACCCCACTTCCTCCTAAGGAAGAGTTTCAGGTCTAGCATTAATATAGTTGGGCTGTGTCACCACCCAAATCTCATGTTGAATTCTCACTTGTTGCGGGGGGATCCTGGTGGGAGGTAATTGAATTTTGAGGGCAAGTCTTTCCTGTGCTGTTCTCCTGATAGTGAATAAGTCTCACAAGATCTGATGGTTTTTAAAAAAAGGAGTTCCCCTGCACAAGTTCTCTCTCTTTGCCTGCCACCATCCATGTCAGAAGTGACTTGCTCCTTCTTGTCTTCCACTATGATTGTGAGGTTTCTCTAGCCATGTGGAACTCTTAAGTCCAGTTGAACCTCTCTCTTTTGTAAATTGCCCAGTTTTGGGTATGTCTTTATCAGCAGCATGAAAACAGACTAATACAGGCATCATTCACCAAAAGGTAACTGAAGAGTCCTTGGGCTTTGAATGAACATTGGCAGTAACCAGGCAATATTTGCCACAGCACAGTAGCAGTTGTGGCCATGGGGAGAGATTCCTCTGCTTATGGAAAGGGGAGGAAAGAGTAGAAAGGACTTTGTCTTATAGCTTGGGAGTCAGCTAAAGCATGGTAGAATAGAGCACCAGGTAGATCCCTAAGGTTTCTGACAACAGGCCCTGGTTTTAAGACAGCACCAGAGAGAGGGGTGGCAACCATCTCTGCAGTTTGATTAACTCAGCTATTCCAGCCTGTCAGCTTTGGAGAGTCCAAAGGGTCCAGATGAGGAAGGGTCCTCTGGAAAACGGCACAGCTGTTCAACCAAAAAGCAGTCAGACTGCTTCTTTAAGCAGGACCCTGTTCCCCATTCCTCCTGATTGGGTGAGACCAAAAAGGTCTTCAGCACCCTCCTACAGGTGCATTTGGGCTGGTAACAGGTAATTACCTCCCTGGGATGGAGCTTCCATAGGAAGGAGGAGGCAGCCATATTTGTTGTTTTGTAGCCTTCACTGGTGATAACTCAAGGTACAGAAGAAAGTGAGGAAACTAGGGTCTGGAGCAGACCCCCAGCAAACCACAGCAGCACTACAGAAGAGTGGCCTCACATTGAAAGAAAAACAAACAAACAAACAGAAAACAACAGTAACAACAACATCCACCAAAATAAAAAACAACAACAACAAAGAAATCCATTCTAAGATCAGCACCCTCAAAGATCACAGGTAGATGAGCCCACAAAGATACAAGAATATCAGCACAAAAACACTGAAAACTCAAAAATCCTCCTCCAAATAACCACAACACCTCTCCAGCAAAGGCATAGAGGTAGGCTGAGGCTGAGATGACCAAAATTGACAGAAGTAGGCTTCTGAATGTGGGTCATAACAAATTTCACTGAGCTAAAGGAGCATGTTGTAACCCAATGCAAAGAAGCTAAGAATCATGATAAGACAATACAGGAACTGATAGCCAGAATAGCCAGTTTACAGAGAAACATAACTGACCTGATGGAGCTGAAAAACACAATATGAGAACTTCACCATGCAATCACAAGCATTGATAGCAGAATAGACCAAGTGGAGGAAAGAAACTCAGAGCTTGAAGACTATCTTTCTAAAGTAAGACAGGCAGACAAAAATATTTTAAAAATAATGAAAAGGAATGAACAAAATCTTTAAGAAATATGAAGGGACCAAACCTACTACTGATTGAAGTACCTGAAAGAGATGAGGAGAACCAAGTTGGCAAACATACTTCAGGGTATCATCCAGCAGAACTTCCCCAACCTAGCAAGTCAGGCCAACATTCAAATTCAGGAAACGTAGATAACCCCAGTAAGATATTCCATGAGAAAATAAACCCCAAGACACATAATCCTCAGATTCTCCAAGATCAAATGAAAGAAAAAAATGTTAAGGGCAGCCAAAGAGAAAGGCCAGGTCAACTACAAATGGAAACCCATTAAACTAACAGCAGACCTCTCAGCAGAAACTCAACAAGCCAGAAGAGATTGGAGGCCAATATTCAACCTTCATGGAGAAAAGAATTTGCAACCCAGAATTTTATATCCAGCCAAACTGAGCTTCAAAAGTGCGGGATAAATAAGATCTTTTTCAGACAAGCAAGTGCTGAGGAAATTTATCACCAGCAGGCTTGCCTTGCAAGTGTTCTTGAAGGAAGCAGTAAATATGAAGAGGAAAAGCCATTACCAGACACTACAAAAACACACTGAAGTACACAGACTAGTGACACCATGAAGTACCACATAAACAAGTCTGCAAAATAACCAGCTTACATCATGATGACAGGATCAAATTTGCACATGACAATACTTAAGTGTAAATAGGCTAAATATCCCAATTAAAAGAAACGGAATGGCAAGCTAAATAAACAGCCAAGACCCATCAGTATGCTTTCTTCAAGAGACCCATCTCACATGCAAAGACATAGGATCAAAATAAAGGGGCAGAAAATAATTTACCAAGCAAATGGAAAACAGAAAAAAAAAAAAAAAAACGGGTTACAATCCTAGTTTTTGACAAAATAGTCTTAAAATCAACAAAGATCAAAAAAGACAGCTGTGGATCAAGTGGATTTGATAGATATGTACAAAACTCTCCACCCAAAAACAACAGTATACACATTCTTCTCATTGCCACATGGCAATTACTCTTTTTGATCACATAATCAGAAGTAAAACACTCCTCGGTAAATGCAAAAGAACTGAAATAATAACACTCTCTTAGACCACAACACAATCATATTAAAATTCAAGATTAATAAAGTCACTAAAAAACCATACAACTACATGGAAATTCAACAACCTGCTCCTGAATGACTCCTGGATAAATAATATAAGAAAGGCAGACATCAAGAAGTTATTTGAAACTAATGAGAACAAAGAGACAATGTACCAGACTATCTGGGATGCAGCCAAAGCAGTGTTAAGAAGGAAATGTATAGCACTAATTGCCCACATCAAAAAGGTAGAAATATCTCAAGTTAACAACCTAACATCACAACTAAAAGAACTAGAGAACCAAGAGCAAACAAACCCTAAAGGTAACAGAAGACAAGAAATAACCAAGATCAGAGCTGAACTGAAGGAGATAGAGAAAAGCAAAACTGTTCAGAAAATCTGCAAATCCAGGAGCTGGTTTTTGGAAAAAATTAATAGAATAGATAGATGACTAGCTAGACTAATAATGAAGAAATGAGAGAAGAATCAAATACAATCAGAAATGATAAGGGGATATCACCACTGACACAACAGAAATACAACCATCAGAAAATACCAAAAACACCCCTATGAACATAAACAAGAAAATCTAGAAGAAATGGATAAATTCCTGGACACATACACCCTCCCAGTACTGAACCAGGAAGAAACTGAAACTCTGAAGAGAACAATAACGAGTTCTAAAATTGAGACAGTAATAAATAACCTACCAACCAAAAAAAAGTGCAGCATCAGATGACTTCACAACTGAATTCTACAAGTGGTACAAAGAGCTGGTACAATTTCTACTGAAATTATTTCAAAAAATTGAAAAGGAGGCACTTCTCCTTAACTCATTTTATGAGGCTAGCATCATCTTGATACCAAAAGCTAGCAGAGATACAAGAACAACAAAAAAGAAAACTTCAGGCCAATATCTTTGATAACATCAATGCAAAAATTTCCAGTTAAATATTGGCAAACCAAATCTAGCAGCACATCAAAAAGTTTATTCACCATGATCAAGTTGGTTTCATCACCAGGATGCAAGCTTGGTTCAACATATGCAAATCAATAAATGGGATTAATCACAAAAACAGAACTAAAGACAAAAACCACCACATTATTATTTCAATTGATGTGGAAAAGGCCTTCAATAAAACTCAACATTCCTTCAGGTTAAAAACTCTCAATAAACTAGGTATTGAAGGAAAATGCCTCAAAATAATAAGAGCCATATATGACAAATCCACAGCCAATATCATACTGAATGGGCAAAAGCTGGAAGCATTTCCTTTGAAAACTGGCATAAGAAAAGTTTGCCCTCTCTCACCACTCCTATTTAACATAATATTGGAATTTCTGGCAAAGGCAACCAGGCAAGAGAAAGAAATAAAGCATATCCATATAGGAAGATAGAAAGTCAAATTATCTTTGTTTTCAGATGACATAATAATATATCTAGAAAACCCCATCATCTCCATTCAAAAGCTTCTTAAGATGATAAGCAACTTCAGCAAAGTCTCAGGATACAAAATCAATGTGCAAAAATCACTAGCATTCCTATACACAAATAGCAGGCAAGTAGAGTGCCAAATCTTGAATGAGCTCCCATTCACAATGGCTACAAAATGAATAAAATACCTAGGAATACAGCTAAAAAGGGAAGTGAGGAACCTCTTCAAGGAAACTACAAACCACTGCTCAAAGAAATCAGAGAGGACACAAGCAAATGAGAAATATTCCATGCTCATGAATAGGAAGAATCAATACCTTGAAAAATGGCCATACTGGCCAAAGTAATTTATAGATTTAATGTTATTCCCATTAAACTACCATGACATTCTTCACAGAATTAGAAAAAATATATATTTTAAAATTCATATGGGAATAAAAAGGAGCCAGAATATCCAAGCCAATTGTAAGCAAAAAGAACAAACCTGGAGACATCATGCTAGATGACTTCAAACTATACTCCAAAGCTACAATAGCCAAAAAAGCATGGTACTGGTACAAGAACAGACACATAAACCAATGGAAGTGAATAGAGAACTCAGAAATAAGACCACACACCTACAACCATCTGGTCTTCAACAAATCTGGCAAAAACAAACAATTGGGAAAGGATTCCCAATTTACTAAATTTTGCTTGGAGACCTAGCTAACCATATGCAGAAAACTGAAACTGAAGCCCTTCCTTACATCTTATACAAAAATTAACTCAAGATAGATTAAAGACTTACACATAAGACCTAAAACCATAAAAACCCGAGAAGAAAACCTAGGCAATACCATTCAGGACATAGGCATGGGCGAAGACTTCATGACTAAAACACCAAAAGCAATGACAACAAATGCAAAAGCTGACAAATGGAATCTAATTAAACTAAAGAGCTTCTTCACAACGAAAGAAACTGTCATCAGAGTGAACAGACAAGCTACAAAATGGGAGAACATTTTTGCAATCTATCCATCTGACAAAAGTCTAATATCCTGCATCAATAAGAAACTTCAACAAATTTACAAGAAAAAAAAACAACCCCACTAAAAAGTAAGCAAAGGACATAAACAGGCACTTCCAAAAGAAGACATACATGCAGCCAACAAACATGAGAAAAAAGCTCTACATCACTGCTCATTTGAGAAATGCAAATCAAAACAACGAGATACCATTTCATCACAGTCACAATGGCAATTATTAAAAAGTCCTGAAACAACAGATGCTGGCAAGATTGCAGAGAAAAAGGCATGCTTTTACACTGTTGGTGGGAGTGTGAATTACTTCAACCATTGTGGAAGACAGTGTGGCAATTCCTCAAAGACCTAAAGGCGGAAATATCATTTGACCCAGCAATCCTAGTATTGGATATATACCCAGAGGAATATAAACCATACTAGTATAAAGATACATGTATGCATATGTTCATTACAGCACTATTCACAATAGCAAAGAAACAGTATCAACTTAAATACCCATCAATGTTATACTGGATAAAGAAAATATTGTATATATAAATCACGGAATATTATGCAGCCATAAAAAAGCAATTAAATCACGTTTGCAGGAATATGGATGTAGTTGGAAAGCATAGGCCCCAACAAACTAACACAAAAACAGAAAACCAAATACTGCACGTTCTCACTTATAAGTGGGATCTGAATGATGAAAACACATAGTCATATGGTGGGAGCAGGGACCAACACACACTGGAGCTTGTCTGAGGGGAGTGTGGGGGAAGGAAGAGCATCAGGAAGAATAGCTAATGGTTTCTGGGATTAATACCTAGGTGATGAGATGATCTGTGCAACAAACAACCATGACACACATTTACCTATGTAACAAATCTGCACATCCTGCACTTGTACTCCTGAACTTTAAATAAAAGTTGGAGAAAAAAATTATCTGTTTTGAGGAAACTCAAAGAAACTTAAGATAACACAGACAAGGAATTCAGAATTCTATCAGATAAATTTAACAAAGGTAAATAATTTAAAAGAATGAAGCAAATATTCTAGAGCTTAAAAATGCACCTGACATACTGAAGAATGCATCAGAGTCACTTAACAGGAGAATTGATTAAGCAGAAGAAAGAATAAGTAAGCTCGAATACAGGCCCTTTGAAAATATATAGTCAGAGGAGACAAAAAAAGAAATAAAAAACAATGAAGCATGTCTACAATATTAGAAAATACCCTCAAAATGGCAAATCTAAGAGTTATTGGCATTAAAGAGGGGATAGAAAGAGATAGGGTAGAAAGTTGAATCAAAGGAATGATAACAGAGAACTTCCCAAACCTAGAGAAAGATGCCAATATTCAAGTATAAGAACGTTATAGAACACAGAGTAGATTTAACTCAAAGAAGAATACCTCAAGACACTTAAAAGTCAAACTCCCAAAGGTCAGAAATAAAGAAAGGATCCAAAAAGCAGCAACAGAAAAGAAACAAATAACATACAATGGAACTCCAATACATCTGGCTGTGGGCTTTTCAATGGAAACCTTACAGGCCAGGAGAGAGTGGCACGACATATTTAAAGTGCTGAAGGGTAAAAAACAAAACAAAACAAAACAAAAACTTATATTCTAGAAGAATACATTCAGCAAAATATCCTTCAAACATGAAGGAAAAGTAAAACTTGCCCAGACAAATGAAAGCTAGAGGATTTCAGCAACACCAAAGCTGCCCTACAAGAACTGCTAAAGGGAGTTCTTTGATCTGAAAGAAAAGGACATTAATGAACAATAAGAAATCATCTAAAGGTACAAAGCTCACTGGTAACAGTAAATACACAGAAAAACACACAGTATTATAGCTCTGCAATTGTGGTGTATAAATGAACAATATCTTGAGAAGAAACACTAAAAGATAAACTGATCAAAAATAAATACAGCAACTTTTCAGGTTAAAGACAGTATAATAAGATAAAATAGAAACAACAAAAACTAAAAAGCAGTGTGACAAAGTTAAAGTGTAGAGGTTTTTAGTTTTCTTTTTGGTGTTTTTCGGTTTCTTTGCTGCTTTGTTATGCAATCAGCATTAAGTTGTCATCAATTTAATACAATTAGTTATAAGATATTTGCAAGCCTCATGGTAACTTCAAATTAAAAAACATGCAACGTATACATACAAAATAAAAAGCAAGACATTAAAACATACTACCAGAGAAAATCACCTTCACTAAATGGAAAACAGAAAGAAGAAAACAAGGAAGACCAGAAAACAACAAAATATCAGGAATAAGTTCTTATTTATCAATAAAAAAAGAATGTAAATGGACCAAACTCTTCAATCAAGAGACATAGAATGACTGAATGAATAAAACAAAAGCAAGACACAGTGATTTGTTGCCTACAAAAACCACACTTCACCTATAAAGATACACATAGACTGACGATAAAAAGAATGGGAAAATATATTTCATGCAAACAGAAACCAAAAAAAAAAAAAAAAATACAAGAGTAACTATACTTACATCAGACAAAATAGTAATTTTAAATATATATGCACCCCCAAATATATAAAGAAAATATTATTCAAACAATATAGAGAGATAGACCCCCAATGTAATAATTGCTGGAGACTTGAAGGCTTTACTTTCTGCATTGGAGAGACCATCCAGACAGAAAATCAACAAAGAAACATCAGACTTAATCTGCACTACACACAAAATGGACCTGAAAGACATTTACAGAACATTTCATCCAACAGCTGCATAATACACACCTTCCACTCAGAACATGGAGTATTCTCAAGAATAGACCACATATTACACCACAAAACAAGTTTTAAAACATTTTTTAAAACTGAAATAATATCAAGTATCTTATTTTACCACAATAGAATGAAACTAGAAATCAACAGCAAGAGAAATTTTGGAAACTACACAAATACATGGAAATTAAACAACATGCTCCTGAATGACCACTGGGTCAATGAAGACATTAAGAAAAAAATTGAAAAAAATGTCTTCACACAAATGATAATGGAAACACAACATACCAAAACCTATAGGATACAGTGACAGCAGTATTACAAGGGGAGTTTATAGCTATAAGAATCTACATCAAAAAAGAAGAAAAACTTCAAATAGACAATCTAATGATGCATCTTAAAGAACTAGAAAAGCTAGAGAAAAACCCAAAATTAGAAGAGAAGAAATAATAAAGATCAAAGCAGAAATAAATGAATTTGAAATGAAGAAAACAATACAAAAGATCAGTAAAATGAATACTTGATTTTTTGAAAAGGTTAACAAAATCAACAAACCTTTAGCCAGACTAAGAAAAGAGAGAGAAGATTCAAATAAATAAAATCAGAGACAAAAAAGGAGACATTACAACCGATAGCACAGAAATCCATAGGATCACTAGAGGCTATTCTGTGAAAATATATGCCAATAAGTTGGAAAAGCTAGAAGAAATTAATAAACCCCTAGACACATACAACCTACCAAGATTGAACCATGAAGAAACCCAAAACCTGACAAGCTCCAAATATGTAACAAGATGGAAGCCAAAGGAAAAAGCCCTGGATCTGATGGCTTCACTGTTGACTTTTACCAAACATTTAAAAAACTAGTACCAATCCTACTCAAACTATTCTGAAAACACAGGATGAGGGAATATTTCAAGGCCAATATTACCATGATATCAAAACCAGACACAGACACATCAAAAGAAAGCAAAACTACAGGCCAATATCCCTGATAAATATTGATGCAAATATCCTCCACAAAATACTTGCAAACTGAATTCAACAATATATTTTTAAAAATCATTCATCATGACCAAGTAGAATTTATCTCACGTGTGCAAGGATGGTTCAACATATGCAAATAAATTAATGTGATACATCATATCAAAAGAATAAAGGACAAAAACCATACGATAATTTCAATTGATGCTGGAAAAGCATTTGGTAAAATTCAACATTCTTTTATGATAAAAATCCAAGGCCCAGAGTTCAAGACCAGCCTGGCCAGCTGGTGAAAACCCATCTCTACTAAAAATACAAAAAAAAAAAAAGCTGGGCATGGTGGCACTTGCCTGTAGTTCCAGTTACTTGGGAGGTTGAGGCAGAAGAATTGCTTGAATCCAGCAAGTGGAGGTTGCAGTGAGCCGAGATCACACTACTGCACTCCAGTCTGGGTGACAGACTGAGACTCCATCTCAAGAAAAACAAACAAACAAACAAAAAAAAAAATTGGGTATCAAAGAAGCATATCTAAACACAATAAAAGTCTTACATGACAGGCCCACAGCTAGTATGATACTACATGGGGAAAAATTGAAAGCCTTTTCTCTAAGATCTAGAACACAAGGATGCCTATTTTTACCACTGTTATTTAATGTTGTAGCAGAAGTCCTAGCTAGAGGAGTCAGAAAAGAGAGACATGTAAAGAGTGTCCAAATTGGAAAGGAAGAAGTCAAATTGTCCTTGTTTCCTAAAGATATAATCTTATATTTGGAAAAACCTGAAGATCTGACAAAAATATTCAGGTGATAGACAAATTCAGACCCTTCTAGAGAACAGGAGTCTTTGGAAACTACTTCAGGAAGTTCCTCAACACAATACTTGCAAACTGAATTCAACAATATATTTTTTAAAATCATTCACTATGACCAAGTAGAATTTATCTCAGGGGTGCAAGGATGGTTCAACATATGCAAATAAAATAATGTGATACATCATATCAGGAAGGTCACTCTCCACCTCCTGAAAGCCAACAGCCCTTAAGAATTGCTGAGGAGACATTATTTCAGGATTATGGCAGTTTGGAGTCTGGACTAGATAGCAGCTCCAACTCAGATGGACAGAGCAGTGTATAGAGGCTCACATCATGAATTTTAGCTCCAGAATGACTGCAAGAACTAACAAGGAATCCTGAGAGGACCCTCAGACCCTCTGAAGAAAGCAGAGTGCTCGTGCAGGACCCAGGAGTCACCCCAAATACTCTTCAGGAAGACCCACCAAAGGACAGTCCAAGCTCAGACATGCCTAGCCCTGCCCCCACCTGATGGTACTTTCCAACCCACCCTGGTGGCTGAAGACAAAAGGCATATACTCTTGGGGGTTCTAGGGCCCCAACCCCTACCAGTTCCTCTCCATACTACCACAACTGATACTCTCCAAAAAGCACCACCTGCCAGCAGGAGGCCAAATCAGCACAAAAGTAGAGCATTGAACCACCAAAGCTAGGAACCCTCACAGAGTCCATTTCACCCCCCTGCCACCTCCACCAGAACAGGTGCTAGTATCCAGGGCTGAGACCCATAGATGGTTCACATCACAGAACTCTGTGCAGACAACCCCCAGTACCAGCCCAGAGCTGGGCAGATGTGCCAGGTGGCTAGACTCAGGAGAGATATAACAATCACTGCAGCTTGGCTCACAGCAAGCCACATCCATAGGAAAAAGAGGAGAGTACTACATCAAGAGAAGACCCCATGGGACAAAAGAATCTGAACAACAGCCTTCAGCCCTAGACCTTCCCTCTGACAAAGGCTATCTAAATGAGAAGGAACCAGAAAACCAACTCTGGTAATATGACAAAACAAGACTCTTTAATCGCTCCAAAAAATCACACTAGATCACCAGTCATGGATCCAAACCAAGAAGAAATCCCTGATTTACCTGAAAAAGAATTCAGGAGGTTAGTTATTAAGTTAATCAGGGAGGCACCAGAGAAAGGCAAAGTCCAATGCAAGGAAATCGAAAAAAAAAAAAAAAAACAAGAAGTGAAGGGAGAAATATTCAAGGAAATAAACAGCATAAAGAAAAAGCAATCAAAACTCCAGGAAACACTGGACACACTGATAGAAATGCAAAATGCTCTGGAAAGTCTCAGCAATGGAATTGAACAGGTAGAAGAAAGAAATTCAGAGCTAGAAGACAAGGTCTTTGAACTAACCCAATCCAACAAAGACAAAGAAAAAAAGAGTAAGAAAATATGAACAAAACCTCCAAGAAGTCTGGGATTATGTTAAACAACCAAACCTAAGAATAATCAGTGTTCCTGAGGAAGAAGAGAAATCTAAAAGTTTGGAAAACATATTTGGGAGAATAATTGAGAAGAACTTCCCTGGCCTTGCTAGAGACCTAGACATCCAAATACAACACACACAAAGAACAGCTGGGAAATTCATCGCAAAAGATCATTGCCTAGGCACATTGTCACCAGGTTATCTAAAGTTAAGATGAAGGAAAGAACCTTAAGAGACAAAAACTCCAGGTAACCTATAAAGGAAAACCTATCAGATTAATAGCAGATTTCTCAGCAGAAACCCTACAAGTTAGAAGGGATTTGGGCCCTATCTTCAACCTCCTCAAACAAAACAATTATCAACCAAGAATTTTGTATTCAGTAAAACTAAGCATCATATATGAAGGAAAGATACACTCATTTTCAGGCAAACAAATGCTGAGAGAATTTGCTACTACCAAGTCACCACTACAAGAACTACTAAGAAGAGCTGTAAATCTTGAAACAAATCCTGGAAACACATCAAAACAGAACCTCTTTAAAGCATAAATCATACAAGATCTATAAAACAAAAATACAAGTTAAACAGCAAAAACAAAAAACAAAAAACCAAGGTACACAGGCAACAAACAGCAAAATGAATGCAACGGTAACTCACATCTCAATACGAACAACCAACAATCTGGGGCCTTCCGGAGACTCACCTAACCATAAGGACTCACATAAACTTAAGGTAAAGGGGTGGAAAAGGCATTTCATGCAAATGGACACCAAAAGCAAGCAGGAGTGGCTATTCTTATATCAGACAAAACAAACTTTAAAGCAACACCAGTTAAAAGAGACAAAGAAGAACATTATATAATGGTAAAAGGCCTTACCCAACAGGAAAATATTGCAATCCTAAATGCATACGCACCTAACACCAGAGCTCCCAAATTTATAAAACAATTACTAATAGAGCTAAGAAATGAGATAGACAGCAACACAATAATAGTGGGGGACTTCAGCACTCCACTGACAGCACTAGACAGGTCATCAAAACAGAAAGTCAACAAAGAAACAATGGATTTAAACTATCCCTTGGAACAAATGGATTCACCTGATATATACAGAACATTCATCCAACAGCTGCAAAATACACATTCTATTCAACAGTGCATGGAAACTTCTCCAAAATAGACCATACGATAGGTCACAAAACGAGCCTCCAAAAATTTAAGAAAATTGAAATGATATCAAGCATTCTCTCAGAGAACAGTGGAATAAAACTGGAAATCCAAAGGAACCTTCAAAACAATGCAAATACATGGAAATTAAATAACGTGCTCCTGAATGGTCATTGGGTCAAAAATGAAATCGAGATGGGAATTTAAAAATTATTTAAACTGAAGGACAGTAATGACACAACCTATCAAAACCTCTGGGATATAGCAAAGGCAGTGCTAAGAGGAAAGTTCACAGCCCTAAACACCTATATCAAAAAGCCTGAAGGAGCACAAACTAACAATGCAAGGTCACACCTCAAGGAACTAAAGAAACAAGAACAAACCAAACCCAGCAGAAGAAAGGAAATAACCAAGAACAGAGCACAACTAAATGAAATTGAAACAAAAAAAAATACAAAAGATAAATGAAACAAAAACCTGGTTCTTTGAAAAGATAAATAAAATTGATAGACCACTAGCAAGATTAACCAAGAAAAGAAGAGAGAAAATCCAAATAACCACATTAAGAAACAAAACAGAAGATAAAACTGACACCGCTGAAATACAAAAGATCATTCAAGGCTACTATGAACACCTTTATGCACATAAACTAAAAAACATGGAAGAGATGGATAAACTCCTGGTAAAACGCAACCCTCCTAGCTTAAATCAGGAAGAATTAGTTACCCTGAACAGACCTATAACAAGCAGAGAGATTGAAATGGTAATTTAAAAATTACCAACACAAAAATGTCCAAGACCAGATGAATTCACAGCAGAACTCTACCAAACATTCAAAGAACAATTGATACCAATCCTTTTGACACTATTCCACAAAATAGAGAAAGACAGAATCCTCCCTAATTCATTCTATGAAGCCAGCATCATTCTAATACCAAAACCAGGAAAGGACATTACCAAAAAAGAAAACTACAGACCAACACCCCTGATGAACATAGATGCTAAAATCCTTAACAAAATACTAGCTAACCGAATCCACCAACATATCAAAAAGAAAATCCACCATGATCAAGTGGGTTTGATACCAAGGATGCAGGGATGGTTTAACACATGCAAGTTAATACATGTGATACACCACATAAACAGAATTTAAAAAAAAAAAAATCACATGATCATCTCAAAAGATGCAGAAAAAGAATTCAACAAAATTCAGCATTCCTTTATGATTAAAACTCTCAGTAAAATGGGCATACAAGGGACATAACTCAATGTAATAAAAGCCATCTATGACAAACTCACAGCCAACATAATACTGAATGGGGGAATGCTGATAACAATTCCTTGGAGAACTGGAGCAAGACAAGGATGCCCGCTGTCATTACTCCTCTTAAACATAGTACTGGAAGTCCTAGCGATAGAAATCAGACAAGAGAAAGAAATAAAGGGCATCCAAATTAGTAAAGAGGAAGTCAAACTGTCACTGTTTGATGACGATATGATTGCTTACACCTCAAAAACCCTGAAGACTCCTTCAGAAAGCTCCTAGAACTGATAAAAGAATTCAGCAAAGTTTCCAGACACAAGATTAATACACACAAATCAGCAGCTCTTCTATACACCATGAGCAGCCAAGCAGAGAATCAAAATAAGATCTCAACCCCTTTTACAATACGGGCAAAAATATATAAAAAATAAAAATAAAAAAACTTAGGAATACACCTAACCAAGAAGTCGAAAGACCTTCCTCTGTTGGTAGCACAACAGAATGATTATAATAATTTATTGTATATTTTAAATAACGAAGAGTATACTCAGATTATTTGTAACACAAAGAAAGGATAAATCCTTGAGCTAACTGATACTCCATTTACCCTGGTGTGATTATTATGCATTTTTATGCCTGTATCAAAATATGTCATATACTTCATAAATCAATAAATCTACTATATACTCAAAGTAAAAATAAAAATTATAAAAAATTACATGAATTAAGCCTTAAAAATAAAACAAAGTAAGAAAATTGTGTTATTTAAGACATTTAAGCTAGTGTTTGCTAAAACAAACTATGGAATACTTTTTTTAATTTGAAGAGAGATATTCTAGTTTTTATTCATTATAAAGTAGATCTCTAGTTATTCTGAAATGAGAAGTCACTTTGACTCTTTCTCTACAATAGGAGAAAAAATGAAGAGTCTTCACTACATTTATTTTCTATGAAGTATCTATCTTCACTTCCTTTCTTTCCTGTTGTACAGATAGAAAATTTAGCCTTTAAAATAAGCAGTCTGAACCTAGTAAAGAGTAGAAGTGCCTATCCCTTGATGCAACATGAAGAAACATGGACCAAATAAGCACATTAGATTTACAGACAGCATCCAAAATATCAAAATTCTATTAAACCATCTTTATTTATTTGACCGATTTGAAGTTAAAATAAAGACACAGGAAGGCAAAATTTTGTTAATCTGCAAGACTAAATAAAGATATTAACTATTTTAGAAACAGTCACTATCAGGAATTCTATTTCTATATTTTCATAATAATGACATATGAGCATAGGTTTCTATGCAGGAGGAAATGTGGTCAACTCAATTTGTATTACCCTACCACAGGAAAGAGGGATTTGTTCCCATGGATCAGAGAAAATACATGAACTAGCTAGACCACTGGACCATAAAATCCACTTAGAAGCAGCAAGTTGTTTCATATTATAAAGGCAATACAGGTAAAAGATCTGCCACTTACTGTGCATTTTTATGTGCCAGAGTCTATGCAAGGTACTTTGCATATGCTATATATCATTCATTATTAACAATTCTATGAATTCCATAATAACATTCTTCATTTTATAAAAGAGGAAACCAAGGTTCAGTGAAAGAAAGTGACAACTAGGAAGAGCAGAGCATTAACTCAAAAATAGATTCCTAAATCCATGCCCTCACCACAGCACTCAGCACGATTAAACTCCTCTTTCCCTCACTCTTTGATATCTTTTTCTTCCAGTCCCATTCTATTTGCCTAACCTCTTCCCAAAATATGCTGTTATTCATTCTTAGATGAAAATATATATAATTTATTTTTAAAACACTGTTAAAGATATCTGAATTCATAAAAGTGATTCCTCTCTCCCCCAACCCCACTTCCTACCACGAGTAAAGTTATTTGTCAATATTCCGCACATAAAACAAGGCTCTAAATAAATTACTCACAAAAACAAAATAAAAATCTTCTCACTGTCACCACATACTCACCTGCACAGTCCACTGTGCTTCTTTCTGCTAAATTATTTTTCATAGCGGCTATACATGTCCATGGTTCTTCCTCTTTGTGACTAAAAGTGAGACAATTAGTTCTATTATATAAAATTATGTGCTGGGCATGGTGGCTTAAGCCTGTAATCTTAGCACTTTTGAAGGCTGACACAGAAGGATTCCTTGAGGCCAGGAGCTGGAGATCAACCTGGACAACATAGCCAGAGAGTATCTCTAAAAATAAAAATTAGCTGGGCCTGGTGGCACATGCCAATTGCCCCAACTACTCAGGAGGCTGAGAGGGAAGAGCTATGATCACACCACTGTACTCCAGCTTGGGTGACAAAGTGAGCCACTATCTCTTTAATTCATTCATTAATTCAATTAAATTAAATTTTTGGAACATTTTATTTATATACCCAAACATTTATTCATAAGCATTGGGTCTGTCTCTACAATTAAGAATGAAAAGTCTGATTTGTAATGATAATTAGCATGACTACTTCTGACACTTTTGCAGACTTATGACACAACAATTTCACTGAATTATCTATTACTGTTAGTTTCTAGGTTGCTACTTCTTTATTTATTATCCTCCCAAGACTTGATTTGGCATTTATTCATTATCCTATGTTGAATGTTGGTACCTCAGCCCCTACACTTTCTATTTTACCATAAAACTAATCTTCATGAGACCCCATTACTAAGGGGACTAAGTCTTGCTGGTTATTTGAGAAGAATTACAAAAATTGCATAAAACCATCTGGCTATTTCTCATGATATTAGGTAACTAAACAGTTTTCAGGAATCAGAAGTCACTGTTATTTTGATTCTTGCAATCTAAATAGGACCAAGTTTAGACTACTTCTCACTAGTAAAAAGATTAATACCAGTCCTCAAAGAAAGGACAGCCCAGACTCTGGATTGGATTTGCAGAACTGTTTCTGATTTGTTTCATTTTGTAAAGGTGTATTGTCACACTGAGAGGTGACAACGTGCTAGCAGACCTCGCTCTCGGCGCCTCCTCAGCCTCAGCGTCCACTCTGGCGGTGGTTGAGGAGCCCTTCAGCCTGCCACGGCACAGTGGGTGCCCCTCTCTGGGCTGGCCGAGGCTGGAGCCGCCTCCCTCTGCTTGCGGAGAGGTGTGGAGGGAGAGGCGCAGGCGGGAACCTGGGCTGCGTAGCTCCAGGGCCAGCGCGAGTTCCGGCGGGCAAGGGGGCCGACTGTGCAAGCCACAGGGAGTGGCCGGCAGGCGCTGCCAGCCCGGGGCAGTGAGGGGCTTAGCACCTGGGCCAGCAGCTGCAAAAGGTGCCGCGGGCTGGCAACTAAGCTCCAGTTCTCCCCGGGCCTCAGCCGCCTCCCCGCGGGGCAGGGCTATGGACCTGCAGCCCGCCGTGTCCCAGCCCCGGGCTCCGCGGTGGACTCCTGCGTGGCCCAAGCCTCACGGAGGGGCGCTGCCCCCTGCTCCGTTGCGCCCAGTCTCATCAACCGCCCAAGGGCTGAGCAGCGCAGGCACCTCTAAGGGACTGGGGGGCAGCTCCCCAGGCACCCCTGTACAGGTCCCACTAGATGAAACCAGCTGGACCCCTGAGTGTGGTGGGGACTTGGGGAACTTTTATGTCTAGCTGAGGGATCCTAAACACACCAATCAGCACTCTGTGTCTAGCTCAGGGTTTGTAAATACACCAATCAGTACTCTGTATCTAGCTAACCTAGTGGGGACTTGGAGAATTTTTATGTCTAGCTAGAGTGTAAATGCACCAATCAGCACTCTTTCAAAACGGACCAATCAGCTCTCTGTAAGATATACCAATCAGCTCTCTGTAAAATGGACCAATCAGTAGGATGTGGGTGGGACCAGATAAGGGAATAAAAACAGGCTGCCCCAGTGAGCCAGTGGCAACGTGCCTGGGTGCCATTCCATGCAGCGGAAGTTTTGTTGTTTCCTCCTTTATACTAAATGTTGTTGCTGCTCACCGTTTAAGTCCACGCTGCTTTTATGCACTTTCTCACCGCAGGGGTCTGTAGCTTCACTCCTGAAGGCAGCAAGATCCCGAACCCAGTGGGAAGAATGAACAACTCTAGATGTGTTTTCTATAAGAGGTGTAACACTCACGGCTAAGGTCTGCAGCTTCACTCCTGACAGCCAGACCATGAACCCACCAGAAGGAAGAAACTCCAGACACATCTGAATGTCTGAAGGAACAAACTCAAGACACACTATAAGAACTGTAACACCCACCATGAGGGTCCACGGCTTCGTGCTTGAAGTCAGTGAGACCAAGAACCCACCAACTCCGGACATAATACTAACATGTTTACCACACATGTGTTATCTCTATATATCTACTTGCATAACTTAAACTTGTTCCATTTGGAAGAAACCACTATCATTGATACAATAAGCCGAATTTTTTACATTGTTTTGTACCCTCAGTTTTTTATTTCTGTCTCCTATGTATTTAGTCTGTCTCATACCTCTTGTGGTTTTCAAGTGTCACAGGTTTATGCTGACATAGTAATTGTTCAATCTATGCAGAATAGGAGTCACCTGTAGATCTTGTGAGTATGCTTTCCTTTGAAGGGACCATATGCTTGCTGTGACTAAACTTTGCCCAAATTTTTTTCTTGGATTAGAGTCCACTTCTCCACAATCTATTATATTCAGTCTAACCAGTGCATCAGCAAGGATAGTTAAAGCACCGAAGTTTGCAAGTGCCCCATCTGATAGTCTGTAATTTCCCAGAAATTTTAAATATTTAAAACTATGGCATAATTATGCATATGGAGTGTGAGGTTCATTTTATAAGGTTTGCACACCTTTTATCTAAGTTTTAGCAGGTTTTTTCCCCATATTTTCAGGCAACTTTCAGTAGGTTTTTGACTGTTGCTCTTTTTAGGAAAAATGTTTACTTCCATGATTCATGGATAATTGTTATTTCGTATATTTGAAGAAAAACAAAACCAACTGTGTTAGAAAACAGCCTAAATTTTTCTTACAGCCACAATTTCCACCAGACCAATATTTTGGGAACTCTATAATATGGTTAGCTGGGTACTGGTGTAGGGAGTTAACCAGTATCGCTTAAGGTAGAGAAGAAAAAATTAAACTTTCCAAGACTTTTAAAATTATAACACAATGCCATCATCCAAGACAATACAGTCAGGAAGACACTCCACCTTTCACACATGTACTCCACAGGCTATCAAATATGACTGACTTTTCTTTTTCAAAATGACTTTGATATTTATTTTAAATGGGTTCACTGATTAAATAACATTTGGGTGGAGAAAGGAGGATCAATAAGAGGGCTCTGGGCAACTAGTTTAAATGTTTCTGCCTGCCATTTACAATGACCCTTCATATGAATTTACCATCTCTGTCTCTTACATAGGAACAGGTTAAATGAAAAGCAAACTGAGTCAGAGAGATAAGGCTGGCTTCAGAAGAGATGTAGGCATAGGATGATTTGTCAATCCAAGTAATAAAATTAGTTATTCAGTTTTCAGTCAGCCAATCAACCTGTTAGCCAAATTCCATTAAGCATGGCTTGACTATGCACAAGAGGGCACTGACTAAAATGAAAGAAACACATATAGAAATATTAGAGGATAACTGGTATAAAAAGGCAGATACAGGTGGTTAGAAATAGAGCTCCTATTTATTGAATACCTCATTTAATCCTGACAACTATAGTTTACATTATGCTCAATAATCCATGCCTATATAAATGTTTTCTGAAATAGCAGATAATGTTGAAAATAAAATGAGAAAATGTACCTCTTCATTTGTGGAATTAAAAAAATCTCTTCTTCCCAATAATTGATTCAATTTTTTATTAAAATTAGTGCCTCTAAAACAGTCATTGAATCTTAACTTTTTTCAAATAGATCACTTTTTGAATTTGAATTAGAAAATTGTGGGTCACCAATGAGATACCATCTCACACCAGTTAGAATGGCAATCATTAGAAAGTCAGGAAACAACAGGTGCTGGAGAGGATGTGGAGAAATAGGAACACTTTTACACTGTTGGTGGGATTGTAAACTAGTTCAACCATTATGGAAAACAGTATGGCAATTCCTCAAGGATCTAGAACTAGATGTACCATATGACCCAGCCATCCCACTACTGGGTATATGCCCAAAGGATTATAAATCATGCTGCTATAAAAACACATGCACACGTATGTTTATTGCGGCACTGTTCACAATAGCAAAGACTTGGAATCAACCCAAATGTCCATCAGTGACAGACTGGATTAAGAAAATGTGGCACATATACACCATGGAATACTATGCAGCCATAAAAAAGGATGAGTTTGCATCCTTTGTAGGGACATGGATGCAGCTGGAAACCATCATTCTTAGCAAACTATCACAAGAACAGAAAACCAAACACCACATGTTCTCACTCATAGGTGGGAACTGAACAATGAGATCACTTGGACTCGGGAAGGGGAACATCACACACCAGGGCCTATCATGGGGAGGGGGGAGGGGGGAGGGATTGCATTGGGAGTTATACCTGATATAAATGACGAATTGATGGGTGCTGACGAGTTGATGGGTGCAGCACACCAACATGGCACAAGTATACATATGTAACAAACCTGCATGTTATGCACATGTACCCTAGAACTTAAAGTATAATAATAAAAAAAAAAAAAAGAATATTGTGGGTCGCAGGTAGAAGACATAAGTTCTGGAATTTTGTTGTGCCACATGGTGACTATAGTTAAATGTATTGCATTCTTGAAAACTGCTAAAAGGGTGTATTTTAAGTGTTCTTACCACACAAAAAAAGATAAGTATGTAAGAAAATTCATATGTTAATTAGTTCAATTTAGTCATTCCACAATGTATATATATTTCAAAACATGTTGAATGTGATAGATATAATTGTAGTATATACAATTTTCATTTGGAAATTTAAAAATAAATAAAGAGAAAAAAAGAAAATTATGGATCTTCTTTCCCAGAAAAATGTGCATAAGAAATGTGTATCTCTACCTCCAATTTATTGATAACAATTTCAGGGGATTCATGGCCCTCTACACATCTCTGTACTGAGCTAAGCACATGTGCATACATACCCAAATTCTCAAAGACTGCAGCCTCCTTCTTTCTCTAGATCATTACTCCATAATCTAAAACTTGATATCTAACTTTTATCTTTCTCCATTAATGTATTAGAACATAATTCTTTGTCAACCATAAGATAATCTCTTCAGAGAAATGTATCTTTTATATTCCAGCTGGTACACAGAGGATGCTAAATAATCACATGGTAATTGATGGAAAGGAAAATGCAAGTAAATGAAAGTCTTCATTACATCAGCCCTTACAGATTATCCCTTGGAATGCAGAGTGTTTCCACTTGCAGAATGCTTAGATCATCTCTAAGCATTGCTTCTTCTGCATCTTTTCTTCACTACATCAAGGATTACTGCATGACCCTGTGAAGTTTTACACAACCACTGCCACGTTCTGCCCTACAGCTAACTGAATTTCAGCATCAATGGGCCAAATTCACACACTTACAAGGAGCAAAGTTTGAGCCCAAGTTTTGGAGTAGGAAAAGCTATGCTTACCTCTTTCTCTATTTCTGTTCAGCATGAAGTCCCTTGTTTGATGTCTTCACACTGCCTGGTCAAATCCCTTTGCCTTTGTGTCTGACCTAAAGTCATCTAAAACTACCAGGCAAGGACTAGGACTGCCACAGGCTTCCTTTAATGTGGCAATGTAATAGAGAAAACATGCTTATCCTAGAGATAAGTTTTGTCATGCTTTGGTTATAGCTAAGTCGGTCAGTTATAATCTCAGTTTGCCATCTTCTGAAGTTTCCTGAAAACACAGTAGAAAAATGGTTATCTGACACTAAGAATTATAGAAATCTCAACAAACGTTTTAATTTTTTTAGTCAGAGCTTCATATCTACTTTATTAAAAAGACAAAAACAAAATCAAAAAGTATACATATGCTAATATAATTATGGATACATAATGTCACATGATTATTTCAGCATCCTTGAACTCAATCATCATCCCACTGTCCCGTCCAGCGGGATCGTTAACACAGACCTTGGAGGAGGGAGTGGGAATTTAGAGAGACAAGAGACACAAGAAATGGAGACAAGACAGTATCCTGATCAAGTCTCGTTTATTGAGGGCGTTGGTACAGCTTATATAGGCTGGTAAGAAAGAGGAAGTGCGGCAGAGCAGGCGGGGAGGAGAATAATGAGAGACGTCACCAGGCGCATGCTCGGTAGACTTAGTCTTTCCCGGGTGCGGGAAGTTATCTACGCGCGCGCGGGAAAAGTTGATGATGAAGAACCAGGAAGTGCGCCATCTTGTCTCCGCAATGTGGAGCTTAAGCAACAGAGGCCGCGGCAATTTCTGGGCCTCACGGTTACAGACACCACACACACACAAAAAGTCCTTTGAAAAAGAAATCTATACTATTGATTGCTTTCTAGGAGGTGGAATTAAGACAAAGAATTTATGATACATATATCTAGTTTTTTGCTTCCGTTCCCTGGTTTTATTGCAGATATACTACAATACAAAAAACAGGGAAAAAGAAGCTTTTCCCAAAATAATATTAGCCATATGCTTGTTTTTATAGACACTCTCCCTCTCAATATTATTTTCTCAATAAATATAGCACTGTTGAGATAGCCCTGAATCTATAATTAAGAAGGTAATTACAGAATTTACTATTAAAAATATAGGACGAATGTGTGTGAGGTTTGTGTTAACGTCAAAAATGCCCAAATGCACCTTGAGTTGTGGCTCACAAAACACCATCTAGGAAATACTGGATAGAAGAAGGGACAGTCCTTGGGATATGGAGCTTCTGAACAAAGCCTCAGGGTAAAATATTGTTCAGCAGCTGTCATAAAATGAATGACCTGTCTTGAATGTTGAAGTTGCTAACTTCGGGAAGAACTCCCAATACCAGATTTAAAAGGAACTCCTGGACAAAGCTGGGGCAAGTGTTCTAGTTGCGGGTTCGCCCATCACCTGCCACGAAAAAATCATTAAGTGAAAATCAAAGGAGTGAGCAAAAAGGGAGCAGGGAGGATTGAGAAGTGGGGGATGTTGAGTCAAACAGTTGCGCCATATAAGCAACAGGTAGAAACCATGAAAAATCATAAGAACACAGAAATTATTAGAATAATACAATATTAGAGCCAAAGTTGAGGAGATGTGAGAGAGCAAATATCATCCCAGCGACCTTCTTTGAGGCTTGCTAAGGCCCTGAGGATTAATCATCAGAGGAAATTTCCCCATTTCCAAAGCCTGGTGAGGATCTGAAGTGTTCTTTCACTTACACAGAGAGCCTGGTGAAGCAATCAGGAGTTTGAAAAGAGGCACTGTCCCACCAGCTGAGGATTATACTTTGTTATGCAGTTCATTATTAATTAATTTCTTTATGACCCACATATCTGAATGGACTCCTACAATCAGATAGGGGAGAAAGTAAAATAGAGAAGCTAAAATGGACATTTCCCAGGAGGGGAAGAACACAAAATGTTCTTTCTACTTTGTATTTCTAGCCCCTTTATTAAATGTGAGTATAACTCTGTGTCATGTAAAACCTGACACCTGGCACTTGACTAAGGAGTTTAATATTGCCATCTGGTAAATATGTTTCATCAGTTGTCCATATGAAGTCTCTTAAGGATATATGAAGCAATTAAATGAAAAAAAAAGTTATGACCTGAGTCTAAATATAGTTTCACTAAAGTGAACAGTTTATTTAGAATGAAAACTAGCCTCAATAACTGTACCACATTTTAATTAAGCCTCCAAAATCTCTAGAATGAATACATTTTTCCCCCTGCAAAGCCTTACTATGTCCAACACAGTAAGTTAGGTCTTCTCTCTCCTCTGTCTCTCTCTCTCTCTCTCTCTTTCTCTCTCTCTCTTTCTCTCTCTCTTTCTCTCTCTGAAATAATTGTTTTCTTTCATTCTTGTATTCTGAGATTTCTCCAAAGTAAAAACTGAGTATTGATGAATTATGGAAACTTTTTCCTTCCTTCCAAAATATTCGTATCTGGTCTTTGTTTAACTTCTGCTGTCATTTCACAGAAATTAACAACAAATAACAGACATCAAATTTGGTATAGTTTCCTTTCCTAAAACTTTGCCATTTTCACATTGGTTACTCCGCAAGACAAAAACCACTCAAATACCAGAGGAATCACTATCAGTCATATTACTTCCTGAAGTGTTTTGTCTGTGAAATAATAAATCAGTTTCATTTCTGCAGCTACTGTTTCTTGCTGTCTTCCTTTCATTTGCTCTCAGCTTGAGTGAGAAATTTATTTTTGACGGTTTGGTGTTATATGGGGAGTTACTTGTGCTGAATTGTAAAATATTGAAATCTTTTTTTATATATAGAGTTACCGAGTACTTCTTCCATCAGAATGTAGTCTGAATCTTTAGAAAATTCATGTTAAATATTTTCATTGTTGAGCCATCATTGAACAATATTGAAATGTGATTAAAAAGCAGGTGATTCAAACTCCCAAATAAACGGCAGCTTTCTATATGAAGGAATCAGGATTTAGATATTTTGTTGTTGTTGTTGAAGAGAAAAAAAAGTCTCATTAGCACTCCCTTGACTGTCCCCAACCTTCCTTAGTTAAGCTATGGTGTGACTGAAAGGGCTTTAATGTTCCCCTCAGATTGACTAAACTTTAAACAGGCTTCTTCCAGACTCTAGGCACTTGCCCTCCTTTTTTTTTTTTTTTTTTTTAAACAGTGTTTACTTTAGAAAATGTAAATTCTTTCTCTACCCCTTTAAGATATAAATTTTTTAAAAAGCTTCTTGCCAGTTTTAAGACACACAAAAAAATGTCTTTCTCAAATACCTGAGAGCCATCTCTTTGAAATGTAAACATCAAAGAAGATAGTGCCCTATCTTATCCCTTAGTTTCTGTGGGAGGGTGGATGACTAACTTTGGTGGATGCCTTGTTCCAAGTTGTAAAGCTACCTCTTGTGAAGATTACTTTTCCTGTAGGTAAAGCTGGTTGACAAACACAGATGCCCTAACTCAACTCTTAGAAACTCTTCTGCCCCTTGTGTTAGTGCAGTTGAGCTCAGGCTGAATTCTAGTGTGTTTCATTGCAGTCGCTTTGAATAGTCTTCCTCACTGGTTTAACTTAGTCTTGCACAATTTTTGCTTTGGCAAGTGTTTTTGAATGTGCTATTCTATAGCATTAGTATACTCAGGTTTTGCCAGGCCAATCGTCTGGTAGATTTTAAGTATAAAAAAGAAGATATTAAAACCAGATTTAAGGCTATCATGAGATATCAGAACAAGTCTAAAATTAGACAGGATGCTAACAGAACTATTAAAATGTTTATGAAGCCCCGGACTAAGAAAATAATAATTTTTTTCCTATATTTTTATACAGAGGACTCAAGCCAGTTTAAAATCAATAAAATAATGCAACTAAGGTGAAAATTAGGACAGAAGAAAATAATAATACAAATATAAATCCCATAAGAGACAACATAGGTGCTATGATCACATTTTTGGTTCTGAATTTCCTGACAGCCCAAGAAAGAAGGAAAAAGAGTTCCTCAAGGCAACTTTTCTTAACTAACTTCTAAAAGATGTGATCTTGTAGAATTTTATATACAGGACACAGACAGATGTAATAGAAAATATTTTCAACATTATTGATACATTTGCATTTACAGCAAATGCTGTAACATTTTTATGGTTATTTCTTTTAACGACCACTAATAAAGGCCAAGGGCCTAGTCCCGGAATATAGTGTAGGGAAGGTGATTGTAGAAAGAGTATAATGGAGTCTCAGCAAGTCGTGATCTCCTTGTGAGACTCAGGTTGAGAATTAAGTTCAAAGTGCCTTAATAGGTTAAATATTCTCATTCTCCTTATTTTGTGCTTTAGAAACAAGTAATCCAGTGGCGGAGTTGGTTTTCTAGTGTGAATTTAAGAAGCAAAGAAACGATCCAAAATGTATGCAAGTTCACCCACCTTTGCGCAGAGTAGACCCAGAGGCATCACTATTGCAATGTACAAATTCAGAGCTCCTTACATAGAAGACAGTGTGATTAGAGCTCCCTGCCATTGTGTAATTTATGGCAGTGCCCAAGGATACAGGGAACAGAAGTCGGGATTTTACTCATGAAACTGCTTTGCATAATCTCTAAATCTGAGGCAACAAGAAAACACGGAATAAGTATTTCTCACTAGGTAAATTTCATAGCTGCCAGCCAAAGTCTAGAAAGAGTTTAATAATGATTCCAAAGTGATCTGATTATGGGAAACATGACCTTCTTCCACCTTGTGGCACTGTCACTTCACAGTGACAAGTAAAAAAGTGTCATCCCAGCCACCCAACTGGATTGAGAAAAAGAAAGTAACCGAGATGAAGATGATGGTTCCATAAGAAGGAAGCCTGACTTCTATATCCTTCAGTAAGGTAGACCTTATAGCCTGAATGATCCTCCTGATGCAAACACATGAGGGTTAATTTAAAATCATTGAAAATATGTTTAAGTATATCATTTAGCTGACACAAGATAAGGAATCCAATGAAGCCAAATATTAAATAAAAACAGGATCTTGGAAAGTCGGTTAGGTTTTTGAGGGTTTCTGCTGAATCCCAGAGATTTTGCACTTCAATGGCTATATAAGGCTCAGAGTAGCTGAAAAAAATAATAAAACATAAAATTTACCCAAGTTAGATAATCTAATAGACATCTCTTGGATAACCTGAATCCTTGGTGATAGTTAGGGCTATTCTTTAACAAATATTCACCACCCCATTGACATCAGGCTTGGCCAAGTGACTTACTTTGGCCAACAGGATGTTAGAGGATAAGAAGAAAGCAAAGGTTTGACTGCTTCTTGAATAGTGTGACACGCTCTCCTTTACTTCTACCACTGCCTTGAGAAGAATAAGTTTTGGGCCTTGTTGGTAGCATGGGATAAGAGACTTGCAGCTGGGAGCCAGCCCAGCCATATACAGCCTTGATTACCCAATTCACATCTACAGATGGAGAAGAGAAAATGATAAGTGTCATTTCTAGCCACTGAGTTTTGGGTAACTTGTTATGTATTATTGCATTATTGTGTTAATTGATTGATATCCATCCCATGGGCTACATACTCTGTGCAGAGGGGAATGAGAAACTCTCCACTGAGAAGGGAACTATAAAGAAAATTATCAACCTCAAATCTTTTTTTTTTTTTGAGATGGAGTCTCGCTCTGTTGCCCAGGCAGGAGTGCAGTGGCCAGATCTCAGCTCACTGCAAGCTCCGCCTCCCGGGTTCACGCCATTCTCCTGCCTCAGCCTCCCGAGTAGCTGGGAATACAGGCACCCGCCACCTCGCCCGGCTAGTTTTTTGTATTTTTTTAGTAGAGACGGGGTTTCACCGCGTTAGCCAGGATGGTCTTGATCTCCTGACCTCGTGATCCGCCCGTCTCAGCCTCCCAGAGTGCTGGGATTACAGACTTGAGCCACCGCAGCCGGCCAAGCCTCAAATCTTAAACTGGATGGAGGGAAAAATTAATTTCCCCTCAGTATTTGTAACTACAAGTCAACCTCACACAGTTTGGTAGTGTGAATTTTTTATTGCCTGAATTATTTGCCTTACTTTTCCTAGGTTCTCTTTTAGCTCTTCTAATACCTTTTCAACTAATTCCATCAGTAGAGTCACCCGATGGAGGTTTTATTTTCTTGACTGGACCCTGACTAATACAGTCCCAAGGAAAGCAACCTATAGCCTATACCAAAGATATAAAAGAGAGGAAACTATAAAAGAGGAATTGATAATAACAAAGATAAAGTAAAAATCTCTAACATATTTAATCAACATTCTAGAAGCATATAATAGACTAGATGATGGCAATACAGTATATAAAGAGAAAACGGCTGGGCATTTTTCAGAATTATTGAATTCTATGAATTCTCAAACTTAGGAAGTCCAATGAATCCCAAGCAGAATAAATAACACTTTCTAAAAATCCACACCTAGGCACATCCTAGAGAAGCTGAAAATCACAAAACAATTTTAAAAGCAATCAGAGAGAAAATACAATACCCCTATAAAGGAGCTGCAATCAGCATGATAACAGACTGATCAATAGGAATAGTGGAAGCTAGAAGACAGTGCAATAACATCACAATAGGCCAAGAGAAAAATAACTACTGGCATAAAATTCTGTATACACAGCAGAATAATCTTTTCAGAATGAGGGTGAAATAAAGCCATTTTCAGACAAAAAGAAAGAAACTGAGTCTGAACACCACCAACAAACTCTCTTGTCCTTTAGATGGAAGGAACATGCGAAAAGGTGAAAGATGAAACAAAAGATGAGTAAAAAAATATGATAACTACATAGATAAATATTAAGCAAGAATTGACTGAGGGGTGCTTCTCCTCAAGTATTTAAAAATGTGTCTGGCAGTCCTAAAGCAAAGTCTCAGTACCCTTGAAGCCTAGGCAATTTAAAGTAGCTGCACAGTAGAGCACCTTAAGAGACGAAAGTGTAAAATAAGTGTTGTTACCACTAATACAGTTAGTACTAGTAGTATTAAAATTTATGCATTTCTGCCATGTCAAAGCAGAAATTGCACCTTTTTAATGCAATGTCAAAGCAAAAAAAAAAAAAAAAAAATTAAACAGCTGAAGAAAACTTCATTCAAGGCTATTGCATGAAACTAAAACACTGCAGGCTTTTATCAAAAAATGCTCCAGGTTTTTGGATCGCTTGAACCCATGAGGCAGAGGTTGCAGTGAGCCAAAATCTCACCATTACACTCCATCCTGAGCAACAGAGCAAGACTCTGTGAAAAAACAAAAACAAAACAAAACAAGAAAACCCTCCAGGTCTTTAATTGCTGAATCACTGAGGTGGTGGAATGAGAGAGATGACGGGGAGATAATAGGTCATCTGCATTTGCTAATTGGCTTTACCCAGTGGAAAAGTAGACTTTTTCATATCTCTGTAACAAGAGGTAGTTTTACAATTTGGAGCAAGGTGCTCACCGAAGTTGGGCTCCTACCCTCTCACAAAGACCAGGAGATGGGGTGTGACCTTCCTTGATTACCTTTCAAAGGGCCCATAGACCTTGGGAAGAATATTCTACCATCTTAACACTAGTAAGAGACTTAAAAACTTTACAATTCAAAGAGGTAGAGAAAGGATTTGCAAAAGTGCAAGTTAAAGGTACACGCTCTAAGAAAAGGGTAGTCAGGGCCTGGAATCAGAAAGAAGCCTATCTAAAGTTTACTCAGCTGAAGGAACATTTAGGCTACATTGGTCAGCTGGTGTTATGGACTGAATTGTGTGTTTCGCCACAATGACACCCGCCAAGTTCATATGTTGAAGCTGTAACCCCCAGTGAGACTATTTGGAAATGGAGCCTGTAAGGAAGTATTTAAGGTTAAATGAGGTCATAAGAGTGAAACTCAGCCGGTGCGGTGGCTCAGGCCTGTAATCCCAGGACTTTGGGAGGCCGAGGCGGGCGGATCACGAGGTCAGGAGATCAAGAACATCCTGGCAAACAGGGTGAAACTCCGTCTCTAATAAAACTACAAAAAAGTTAGCCGGGCGAAGTGGCGGGCGTCTGTAGTCCCAGCTACTCGGGAGGCTGAGGGAGGAGAATGGCATGAACCCACGAGGCGGAGCTTGCAGTGAGCCGAGATCATGCCATTGCACTCCAGCCTGGGTGACAGAGTGAGACTCCGTCTGAAAAAAAAAAAAAAAAAGGTGGAACTCTAATTCAATAGGATTGGTGTCCCTACAAGAGGAAGAGATGGACATCAGAGTTCGCTCCCTCTCCCGGCAAGCATAAAGACAAGGTCAAGGGCATGTCAGCACGCAATGAGAAAGCAGCATCTACAAGCCAGGAAGGAAGGACTCACCAGAAACCGATCCTGCTAGAACCTTGACCTTGGACATCTAACCTCCAGAACTGTGAGAAAAACACTTTCTGTTGTTTAAGTCACCCAGCCTGTGGTATTTTCTTATGACAACCCAAGAAGACTCATACAGCAGGTGTGAATGAATACATGAATATTGCCTCCCATTATTAGGAACCCATCTTAAGACAATTCTACTGAAGTCTAAGTAAAACATCAGAATTAGGCTGGCAAATTTGGCATCCATCTGGTACATTGATGTAATTCAGGTGATTCCATTAGTATAGTTTATAGCAACAAGTTAATTAAGAAATGGTGCTAGTTTTCTGTAATTTAATACTGCAAATTAAATGTGGCAAATCTGGGGAGGTCATTAGTAAAAACACAGGAGTATAAATCAAAATGCTCAGAAAGTCATGATTAAGCTCAGTAATTACAGAAATGTAGTAAGACCTGTGACTACCAGAACAACAACAACAAATATACTCTCTCGTTTATAAAAAAGAACTCTAAAGGAAGTAATTGTTCGGAGATACTTTTGATCTGATGGAATGCAGCTTTTAAATCCACCCTTGTTTCAGTTCTTCCTGGCTTTAAGTCTTGGCATGCTTCACTTATGCTGCCACATAATATGCTCCATTATCATCTGCTTCCACGTATTCAGCATCTCTTCTTAAGTTTTTACTACGAATTCAAACTCCTGAACTTATGACTGATGATGTTTCTGATATTCTAGGTTAAATTACCAAATGAAAACACTGATAATTTGTAATTGCCTTCTAATTATTTCTCATACTCTACTGAGCCAGCCAACAGCCTTCAAAATCCCTAGATGTGAACTTGACATATGATTATTAGTTTATTAACTCATTAAAGCACTACATATTGGCCAGGTGCTATCTTCAGTTGCTAGAGCAGGGGTGATGAATTTGACATACTCCCAGTCTTCTATGAGTTTATCATTTAGCAGGAGACTCACAGGTGAACTGAAAAGTATAAAGAGAGGGGGTAGCCAATTCAACCTGGGTGGGAAGATGTGTCCTAGATAAGAGGATGCACCCGCTGGACATTAAATGATGAAAAGATGTTTACCAGGGATAAGACACATAAGAACAATCCAGACAGAATCAGGAAGAACAACAGCTCGAGGATAAGAAAAAGAAAAAATTATTTAGAAAATGTTTACCTAACTTGAACAACTGAGACACATAATACATTAGTTTGTAAAGTTTACTAAGTGAGACTTTTTTGTTTATGTCTCCCCAAGTCCCTGTAAGACACGTTTTCATGTCTGCCTGAATATATCAACATTAGGCAAATAGTTCCAAAAATGGTTTTATGAAGAATATTTATCAAGAATACTTGTTTTACTTGTTTTACCTCTCAATTTATTTGTTTTTATCATGTTTTCATCAAAAATATTTGTTTTACCTTTCAATGTATCTGTGTATCAGGATCTAGAGAAACCATTTAAAATAATATAAGAAAGAAAATTTATGCGTCTATAATTTGGGCATTTTGATCCCAGAGCTATTTATAACACTGTTAAGTTTCTGTTTTTTTAAAGGCAAAGTTAAATTGCCCACCAGGAAAGTTATACCAATTTTAATTTCCACCAGAAAAATATTCTTGTATTTATTTTTAAAAATACACCAAAAAAAACCTGTAAATTGGATAAGCTACAATGTCATTTCATTATGTTAATTGGAATTTCTTTGATCATTGATAAAACTGAACTTTTTAACCTGAGCTCATTGATCTTTTATATTTTTTCCTTTTTTCAAATACTCTTATCTTTTGCCTTTCTTTTTAGTTTTCTTAATGATTTATAAGAGCTGTTTATGAGTCCATTACCTTTTAATCTTTATATTTTATCTACTTTGGTAATTTTTCCTTGTTTTATATTTTTAATTTCATTTACAATGTTTTTAGAAAAGTTTTTCATTTTTACTTGTCAAATCTACCAATTTATCTTTATAATATCTTTTTTTAGTGCCATACCCTTCTCATATATGAATTCAGATAATATAGAACTACATTTTCTTCTAGTTCTTTGATTTCATTTTTGCATTTAAATATTTAATTTATTTTGGCCTACCATGTAAGATAGAAATTCAATCAAGTTATTACTCAATGATTAGAGTATTACTCCTGAATAGTCTCACTTTTATTATATATGCCTTTTCCCCAAGATCTTTAATTCATTGTCACTGATGTAACTTTCTATTCTTGTACTGTATTACATCATTACTTCAACCATTATAACTTAATAATACATATTCACATCTGATGGTTCAAATGATAATACATATTTTCATGTTAGACTTTTAATTTAATGTGTTATACATTAGCTTGCAAGTAGAGTTAAAAAAATGTTTTGTACAATTGCAATACTCACTTTCCATTTGCATCAGCTCATTACTGCCCAAATATCTGTGAGAGTGAACAAACAAGGCAGATACCAAAAAATGCAAATAACAAAACATCTGTTTCCTTTAGCTACTTGGATGTTTCAAAGGCAAGTAGCATAGAAGTCTGAATTATGTCAATTAAATTGTGCTTTCATATCTTTGCAGTTATAGAAGCTGACATACATACAACATGGTAGAAGTAGAAATAACTAAAGTGATAGGTATACTAAAAACATTAGAATATAAATTTTTAATAAATTTTGCTCATCCTACCCAATATTGTCATTATTTAAGCAATTGATAAAGCAAAAAGAAGTAGAAAGAGGATGCTACCATTAAAATGTAAGCAAATATTTCAGTCACTAGCTGTTTACCATCAGAGCTCTTTTTCAAGCATACCAAATCAACTCCATTAATTATTTGGATTCAGAGTCTATTAATACATTAGCAACAAGCCAAAACAATTAAAGTTACTTGATCATTTCTAGTAAAATTGATTTGCAAAGCAGTCATGGAAAGTTCCATTTAACTGGTAAAAATGATACTACACATAAGAGATGCTTGCCAAGATGTAGCTTCAATTAAGTACATTCAATTACTCAATTTGATGATAATTCCAGTATTGTAAGCAATTAATAAATGCCATACTTTGGACATCCAAAATGGTACCCTGTTATGCTTCAGCCTCTTAAAGACATCACTGAATTTGCTAGTCCTGCACTGTAATATCATGCAAATATTTGGATAACAAACAAATGAACTAATTATGCAGCTCTAATGTCATCTTAGAACATTTTTCATCTCAATTATAGTTGCTAAATAGGTAACCTCTATTTTAGATGCATTAGGCTTTCTAAGTAACTCGTGAGATATACATTAAGATATGTATTTGTGTATCAAAATGTATTTAATTTCTTTTTTTATCTTAGCGACATGGGAGGTAGTGAGTCTCAAGATGATTTGTTCATGTATTTTCCAAAGAGCTTACTAGAGTAAGACAGCCAGGAGAATCATTTATGGACAGAGTGCTCCATCATCCAAGATTTCAAAGCCCCTTACCTAAAACAACCAGAGGACAAGATATTCTGCCCTAGGAGGAGAATATAATGCATCCTTTTCTCTTCCTTCCTTCCTTCCTTCTTTCCTTCTTTCCTTCCTTCCTTCCTTCCTTCGTTTCTTCCTTCTTTCCTTCCTTCCTTCATTCCTTCCTTCTTTCCTTCCTTTTTCTTTCCCTTTCTTTTCTTCCTTCTTTCCTTCCTTCTTCTTTCCCTCCTTCCTTCCTTTTCTTTCTTTCTCTTCCTTTTTTTTTTTTTTTGTTAAGGGATTCATCTCATTTTCAGAGGGGTAAATATTTCCTTTATTAAGGTTTTATCTAGCAGTAACCAGTAATAAAAGGGGAAAGGGGGATAGTCTTTACCTCATGTAACTGTGTCTTTCTTAGTTCTTTGGCTTTATTAAAGAATATTGTCCTCACAGCACAGTAGACTTCCAAACTTTTAATATAATATCTTAATATAATATTTTATTTTAGAAATGGGGCTTACTTTCTAAAATGGAAAACATATAAGTTTTAAAAATTTAATAATTCAATTCCTATCCCATGTGCTCCATTTACTTGAATTGTGTATTTAAACAGAAATAATTCCCTATGAGGTGCATAGCCATTTTGGAAACCAAAAAAAAAAAAAAAAGGCAGATTTTTAGGCAAATTTTTCATGGAAAAAAATAAAGTCATGTTAAAAATCATGTTAAGTAACTGAATTTAAGAAAAAATAATCATGCAAAATAAGTTTATTTCTTAAAAGATAAAAGTCAACATTTCAGTTAGCACATAAAAAGGTTCAAAATGTAAGCAGGTAAAAAGCTAACCCAAGTTTTCAATTTTCAGAAAGTGAACAAGAATGTAGCTATCAATATACCACGGAAGGGCTTTAGGAAAACCCTAGGGATCCAATTAGTTTAGTACCTCCAACTTGGTTTTCTCTGTTGGGAGATCTATAAAAATGACAAGTGCCATGTTTCTGCACAAACAAATGTACGTGTGTATATGTGTGTGTCTATATCAGTACATATAAGGCCAAATAAGACCATGCTCTTGTTGCTTGTGATAGTTTGAAATCTGACATGTGGAAATCCTGATTGCCAAATGTTGTCATTTATCTTTTTGTTGGCTTGTTTTAGTTTCAAGGCTGAAAGAAAATGAAAGGTAACATAACTGCTTTCTCTAAAAACACTACTATTGGAAAGTTTATGAAATAGAACAATCAAGCTCAACCATTATAGTTGATCAATACACATATCTTTATTGGTTTTCAGGGGGGATGAAAGTGCAATTCACTTTAAAATGACAAATACTTGTAAGAGTTAAAGATAAAGAGACGGTGTAGTTCAGAACTGTGTTCTTGTAGCCACATATTAGGTTCAATGTAAATGCTACAATGCAAAATTACTCCTCTCCCAGCCATTAACCTTATGCCTAAAAATTACCTTATTTGAAATAAAAGTTCATGTGATTTCTTATGCTTCAGAGTTCCCACAAAAAAATAAGCTATTCTTGTGAAAGCTGCTATTGTCTCTTAGGTCCATCAGTTGCAATTCTAAAAGCATCAAAGTTGGATTTAAGGAGAAAAAATAGGTTTAAAACTTGTTAGTTGCTCAATTGCCCTTATTTCTGAGACAAAAGGAGAACATTTTACGTGAGATTTCAATCAAGAGGGAAAAAAAAAGAGCAACTGCTGTCACTACCTGTTTCTTTCTGCAGTGCTAGGAGCAGCAGGAGGACAGCTCAGGAATATACTAGACCCACTCACTGGAAATTAAATCTTGATACAGAAATAAAGGACCTGATTATATTTCCCATTTAGGGAATACTGTTTCCTCATTACAACTAATGACAATCAAGAAATTAAATATTTCTGTGTGTTTTATGCTTAGAAATAAATTACATAATTATATATATTTATGTTAGATTTATATATGATATGTGCATTACATTTATCCCTATATAATTTTTTTGCCTATTCAAAGGCAAACATAGACATTCAAAAGTTTTGACTTTACTTAATGTGGGCTATAAATCAGGAAACACCTAAGTGCTGTGAAAAGCCTATAATCCACTGTAAAGACAGAAGCTATTATAATTCCCACACATTTTAGCTTGAGTTCTCTAGAAAATGGAGCCAGAGCCAAAGATTAAAGTAATGACGCTCGACTTAGAAGGTGCAAAGCAAGGGCAGCAAGAATGAGAAAAAGGGAAGCAAGGAAAGAAAGAAAAGATATAAATCAATGCAATGGAAGGAGGCTTTGTGCACTATCTAACATCACAAAGAGCGAGGCGTAGAGTGAAGAGAATGTAGCATGTCCAAGAGACCTGGCTACTTAGAAAGGGCCCTTCTTCGAACACAATGCAAGGAGAAACTGTCCCTGGAAGTAGTCGACTCAAGAAGTAAAGATAAAAGAATGTATTTGTGTGGCTATCTCCCTACTTCTTTCCCAATGCTCAGGTGTAATGAAAAATTGCTTAACATCATTAAACATCAGGAAAATGCATATCAGAACGACTATAACACACCATCTCAAACTTGTTAGGATGGCTATTATCAAAAAGTCAAGAGATAACAAATGTTGGCACGGGTGTAGAGAAAAGGGCACTCTTGTATGTTGTTGGTGAAAAATATAGATTGGTATAGCCATTATGGAAAACAGTGTGGAGATTTCTAAAGAAATTAAAATTAGAACTACTATATGACCCACAACCCCTTTTTTGGATATATATCCAGAGGAAATGAAATCTCCACCTTGGGAAGAAATCTACACTCTCATGTTCATTGCAGCGTTATTTAAATAGCCAAGATATGGAAACAACCTAAGTGTCAGATGACAGAGAAAATGAACAAACTCTGGTACCTATATACAATGGAATATTATCTAGCCCTAAAAATGAATAAGATCTTGCCATTTGCCACAACATGGATGAGCCTGGAAGACATTTTGCTAAGGCAAGAAAGCCAGATAGAAAGCATAGTTCCAGGAATCTAATGTACAACATGATGACTCTAGGTGACAAAATTATATATTACATGGAAAAAATAAATAAAGAATGTGATAATATTTTTTATTTTTTGTAGAGATGGGGGTCTCACTTTGTTCCCCAAACTGGTCTCAAACTCCTGGCCTCAAGTGATCCTCCCACCTAAGCCTCTCAAATTGCTGGGATTACAGGTGTGAGTCACTGCACCCAGCCTTGATATCTTTAAAGAAAGAAAAAAATCTGTGTCAAAGTGTGTCCTTTACACCATCTGCAGTCCTTATTTAAAATGTTGACAACTGGGGCCTCTCACAGTTCTACTGAATCATATTTATATGGGGTGTGGTCTAGAATTCTTCATGTTTAATTTAAAAAAGCAAGGTGATTCCAAAATAAAGGTATTAAACATCAAGTTAAAATCATTTCAAGGAAAAAAATCTACTTGGTACTCATCAATGCCTTTGAAAATTGAGAAAACATCACCTGGTACCTCATGGTTCCTTTCTAATAGTAAAGGTGCTAAGACTTCAAGCAGAAATTTCCATTACAGACCCAAGGAAACAGGAATACTCCTGTGCTGTTAATTAACAACAAAGACCCATGATCTCCCCACCATTGAAAAGCTCCTAAGTAGCTCTATCTTGATCTCCCAGCACTAATAACTTAATTGGAAACATAAAAGATCATGGTAATGGAAAATTAGGAAAAAAATCTTATTCAAGCATTATTCACTAAGTATAGCTGCTAATTTGCTCTATGTTCTCCTGAGCACCAAAATGTTAACTGTAGTTTTCATTAAGAGGTCCACCCACTTTATGTAGCTATTGACAGATATTTATAATCTGTCCTTTGTTTAACGAGTCCCTTATCTCAGATATTTGCAAATGTTGTGGGAGTCTCTGATAAAGAGAAGATTTTGTGTATGGCATAGGGAACTCACTAAACTTGTACTTTATATTTCTACATATTAAAATGGAAGTTTGGCCAAGGAAAATAACATAATATAATATATAATAACATAACAGATGTTGTATTCAAAAGGAGTCACTAAACTATATACAGAATTCAAAAAGGAAGTTCTGGATACTGGTTACATGTCTTTTAACCACAAATCCAGTAGAAGAATTTAAATGGCTCAAGAGTTCAGTATCTGAAGAGACTTTGGAGTGGAAGATTTCTTTGGGAAGAACTGTGCCTGAGTGCCACCTATCCCTCCCAAGGGGAAGGTTAGGGGAGTAGCTACCTCCTCTCACCATGAATCTTGTAAGAGTGGTTAACAAGACCACCTGGAGAGCTTAATATGTGTCCCTTGATGTTTAGAGACACAGTTGCACAGTAGACAACTGTCTGACTCACATGTAAGAAATCAAAAGGATGAGAGAGAAGGTAGCTTGCTATCAACAATGAAGCAAAAGAATTGGGATTGGCTTACAAATCCAGATTCAGTTGGAGTAGAAAATTCATAAATACTTTCCATGGACCAGATGGAAGACTCACACAGAAGACCTAGTGCAGAGACATCCTGCCCAAGAGAATCACATGGCAGTTGACTATAACAGGGAGAATTTGAAGGTATCAAGAAATGTTAAAGGCTGAAGTGAGAAAAGAGTGAGAAGTTATCCAAACTAGCGATGCACTTGTTAGGGTCAAAAAACCTTCAGGTAAGATGTCCTCCAAAGCTGAGAGAAGGGAGGGCTTCTAAAGTACCTTTAACAGAGAAGGAATCTAATCTCCTTGCAGTGCCAGACAGCATGGTACCAGCTAATGATAGCATCAGTCAGTTAAAAACTCTCCATCCTTCTTTCTCTGACTACACTCTAATTATGAAGTGGTCAAAAACCAGATCAAGAGAAGGGGATGAAGATAGGAAATAGGAGAGCTAGGGAGGTAAGCAACCTCATATTTTCCCAACTGTAGGATTCCTGCCTGCAGCAGGCTCAAGGTAAGAATAGGTAGAAATCTCAGCTTTAAATTTAGAGTTTTTGGTCCAGCATGGTGGCTCGTGTCTGTAATCCCAGCACTTTCGGAGGCCAAAGTGGTAGAATCACCTGAGGTTAGGCATTCGAGACCACCTTGGGTAACATGGTGAAACCCCCATCTCTATCAAAACTACAAAAAATTAGCCGGGCGTTAGCCTGCCGTGGTGGCACATGCTTGTAATCCCAGCTACTTGGGAGGCTGAGTGAGGCAGGAGAATCGCTTAAACCCAGGAGGCAGAGGTTGCAGTGAGCTGAGATCTCACCACTGCACTCCAGCCTGGGCAACAGAGTGAGACTCTGTTCAAAAAAAAAAAGAATTTTGATTAGTACATGTGGCTGAATATTTTAATATTAACTAGAGACCTTGTCTGAACTCGAAGCAACTATCCAGAAGAACCATGAACATGCCCTCATTCTCAACAGGGGCAGGAAAAGAACTAGCCCTATAAAATAGATTTAAAGAAATAGTGAAAGACAAAAAAAAATTTGTTTAATAATTACATATCAGGAGTCCTTTTGGTTCAATGTAATTATTCCTTTTACTGAATACTTAATATATGAAATCCACATTTAAAAAGTAAAACTTAGAAAATCATTTTTACACAATGACTTTATTTTTTCAAAGTTAATCTTTCATTCACTTTTTATTAATGAAAAATCGTTCATTTTATTTTTTATTATTATATTTTATTTTTAAAATTTCAACTTTTATTTTAGATTCAGGAGGTACATGTGTAGGTTTGTTACATTAGTATATTGGATGTTGCTGAGGTTTGGATATGATTGATTCCTGTCACCCAGGTACTAAATATAGGACCTAATAGGTAGTTTTTCAGCCCTTGCTCCCTTCCTCCCCGCTCTAGTACGTCCCAGCGTCTATCTTTCTATCCACATGTACCCAATGTTTAGCTCCCACTGATAAATGAGACCATACCGTATTCGGCTTTCTGTTTTTCTGCATTAAATTGCTTAGGATTATGCCCTCCAGGTCCATCCATATTCCTGCAAAGGACATGATTTGGTTCTTTTTTTATGGCTGCGTAGTATTTCATGGTGTATATATACCATATTTTTGTTATACAATCCACCACAGATGGACAGCTAGGTTAATTCTCTGTCTTTACTATTGTGAATAGTGCTGCAATGAATACACAAGTAAGTGCGTGTGTGTTTTTAGCAGAATGATTTATTTTCCTTTGGGTATACACCCAGTAATGGAATTGCTGGTTCTAATAGTAATTGTGTTTTAAGTTCTTTGAGGAATCTCCAAACTGCTTTCTATAGTGGCTGAATTAATTTACATTCCCAGCAACAATGTATAAGTGTTCCCTTTTCTCTGCAGCCTCACCAGCATCTATTACGCTTTTTAATAATGGCCATTCTGACTGGTGTGAGATGGTATCCTATTGTGGTTTTGATATGCATTTCCCTAATGATTAGTGATGTCGAGCATTTTTTTAATGTTTGTAGGCCACTTGTATGTTTTATTTTGAGAAGTATCTGTTCATGTCCTTTGCCCACTTTTTTATGGGGTTGTTTTTTGCTTGTTGATTTGTTTAAGTTTCTCATAGGTTCTGGATATTAGACCTTTGTTGGATGTGTATTTTGTGAATAATTTATCCTATTCTGTAGAATATCTGTTTACTGTGCTGATAGTTTCTTTTGCTGTGCAGAAGCTCTTTAGTTTAATTGGGTCTTACTTGTCAATTTTTGTTTTTGTTGCAATTGCTGTTAAGTTCTTAGCCATAAATTCTTTGCCTAGGCTGATTTCCAGAATGGTATTTGCTAGGTTTTCTTGTGGGATTTTTGTAGTTTGAGAACTTTCATTTAAATCTTTCATCCATCTTCAGTTAGTTTCTTTATATAGTGAAAGGTAGGGGTCCAGTTTCATTGTTCGGCATATGGCTATCCAGTTATCCCAGCATTTATTAAATAGGGGGACATTTCCCCATTGCTTACATTTGTCAGTTTTTTCAAAGATTAGATGGTTGTAGTGTGCAGTTTTATTTCTGGGTTCTGTATTCTGTTCCATTGCTCTACGTGTCTGCTTTTGTACCAGCACCATTATGTTTTGGCTACTGAGGCCTTATGGTATAGTATGAAGTAAGGTAATGTGATGCCTCCAGCTTTGTTCTTTTTGCTTAGGATTGCTTTGGCTATTTGGGCTCTATTTGGTTCCATATGAACTTTAGAATAGTTTTTTCTGATTCTATGAAAAATGATGTTGGTAGTTTGATAATATTAGCATTGAATCAGTAGATTGCTTTGGGCAAAATGGCCATTTCAACAATATTGATTCTTCCAATCTATGAGCATGGGATGTATTTCCATTTGTTTGTGTTATCAATTATTTCTTTCAGCAGTGTTTTGTATTTCCCCTCATAGAGATCTTTCACCTCCTCGGCTAAATGTGTTCTTAGATATTTTTGTATGTGTGGCTATTGTAAATGGGATTATATTCTTGATTTGACTCTTGGGTTCAACATTATTGGTGTATAGAAATGCTACTTATTTTTATACACTGATTTTTCTATCCTGAAACTTTATGGAAATAGTGTATCAGTTCTAGGAGCCTTTTGGTGAAGTTTTTAGTGTTTTATGTTATAGAATCATATCATCAGTGAAGAGAGATAACTTGGCTTTTTCTCCTATTGGGATGTTTTTATTTCTTTTAACTGCCTTATTTATCTGGCTAGAACTTTCATTACTATGTTCAATAGGAGTGATGAGAGCGGGCATCCCTGTTTTATTCAGTTCTTAAGGGGGATGCTCCCAGCTTTTGCTTGTTCAGAATGACATTGCCTAAATGTTTTTCATAAATGGCTCTTGTTACTTTGAGGTATGTTCCATTGATGCCTAGTTAGTCAAGAGACTTTATCATGAAAGGATGTCAAATTTTCCTGAAATATTTTTCTGCATCTATTGAGATAAATCACATGGTCTTTGTTTTTAATTCTCTTTATGTGGTGAATCACCTTTATTGATCTGCATATGTTGAACTAACTTTGCATCCCAGGAATAAAGCCTACTTGGTCATAGTGAATTAACTTTTTGATCTGCTGCTGGATTTGGTTTGCTATTATTTTGTTGAGAATTTTTGCATCTGTGTTCATCACAGATATTAGTCTGCAGTTTTCTTCTTTATTTTTGTCAGATTTTGGTATCAAGGTGATGATGGCTTCATCAAATGAGTTACAAAGGAATCTCTCCTCCTCAATATTTTTGGAATAGTCTCAGGAGAATCGGTAGTAACTCTTCTTTGTCCATTTGGTAAAATTTGGCAGTGAATCAGTCTGGTCCAGGACTTTTTTCAGGTGGTAGGTTTTTTTATTACTGATTCAATTCCGGAACTCAATATTGGTCTGTTCAGGGTTTTAGTGTCTTCCTGACTCAATTTTGGAAGGTTATATGTGTCCAGGAGTTTATCCATTTCTTCTAGACTTTCAAGTTTGTATGCACAGAGCTGTTTATAATAGTCTCTGAGGATCTTTTGTATTTCTGTTGGATTAGTTGTAGTATCACCCTTGTCATTTCTGATTGTGCCTATTTAGATCTTTTCTTTTTTTTCTTTGTAAGTTTAGGTAGGGCTACCATCTTTGGGTCCCCTCCCTTTGTATGCGAGCTCTGTTTTCACTCTATTAAGTCTTGCAACTGCACTCTCTTCTGGTCCATGTTTGTTACGTCTTGAACTGAGCTTTCACTTGCCATTCACCACTGCTGTTTGCCACCATCACAGACCTGCCACTGACTTCCATCCCTCCAGATCCAGCAGGGTGTGCACTGTGTTCTTGATCCAGCAAGGTGCCCATTGATGCTCCTGATCAGGCTAAAGGCTTGCCATTGTTGCTGCATGGCTAAGTGCCCAGGTTCATCCTAATAGAGCTGAACACTAGTCACGGGGTTCCACGGTTCTCCTCTGTGACCCACAGCTTCTAATAGAGCTATAACACTCACCACATGGCCCAAGATTCCATTCCTTGGAATCCGTGAGGCCAAGAACCCCAGGTCAGAGAACATGAGGCTTGCCACCATCTTGGAAGTGGCCCGCCACCATCTTGGGAGCTCTGGGAGCAAGGACCCCCTGGTAACATTTGGAGACCATGAAGGGACATCCAAAGTGATGGGAAGCATTCCCCCCAAGGCAAGAATGCCCCTAAGATATATTCTGGAGAACTGGGACCAATTTGACCCTCAGACGCTAAGAAAGAAATGATTTATATTCTTCTGCAGTACCACCTGGCCACGATATCCTCTTCAAGGGGGAGAAACCTGGCCTCCTGAGGGAAGTATAAATTATAACACCATCTTACAGTTAGACCTCTTTGGTAGAAAAGAAGGCAAATGGAGTGAAGTGCCATATGTACAAACTTTCTTTTCATTAAGAGACAACTCAAAATTATGTAAAAAGTGTGATTTATGCCCTACAGGAAGCTCTCAGAGCTTACCTCCCTACCCCGGTGTCCCCTTGATTCCTTCCCCAACTAACAAGGACCCCCCTTCAACTCAAACGGTCCAAAAGGAGATAGACAAAGGTGTGAACAATGAACCAAAGAGTGCCAATATTCCCCAATTACGCCCCCTCCAAGCAGTGGGAGGAGGAGAATTCGGCTCAGCCAGAGTGCATGTACCTTTTACTCTCTCAGACTTAAAGCAAATTAAAATAGACCTAGGTAAATTCTCAGATAACCCCTGATGGCTACATTGATGTTTTACAAGGTTTAGGACAATCCTTTGATCTGACATGGAGAGATATATTGTTACTGCTAAATCGTACACTAACCCCAAATGAGAGAAGTGCCGCCATAACTGTAGCCCAAGAGTTTGGCGATGTCTGGTATCTCAGTCAGGTCAATGATAGGATGACAACAGTAGAAAGAGAATGATTCCCCACAGGCCAGCAGGCAGTTCCCAGTGTAGGCCCTCACTGGAACACAGAATCAGCACATGGAGATTGGTGCTACAGACATATGCTAACTCGTGTGCTAGAAGGACAAAGGAAAACTGGGAAGAAACCTATGAATTATTCAATGATGTCCACTATCACACAGCGAAAGGAAGAAAATCCTACTGCCTTTCTGGAGAGACTAAGGGAGGCATTGAGGAAGCATACCTCTCTGTCACCTGACTCTATTGAAGGTCAACTAATCTTAAAGGATAAGTTTATCACTGAGTCAGCTGAAGACATTAGAAAAAAAATTCAAAATCCACCTTAGACCCGGAGCAAAATTTAGAAACCCTATTGAACTTGGCAACCTCGGTTTTTTATAATAGAGATCAAGAGGAGCAGGCAGAACAGGACAAACGGGATAAAAAAAAAAAAAAAAAAGGGCCACTGCTTTAGTCATGGCCCTCAGGCAAGTGGACTTTAGAGGCTCTGGAAAAGGGAAAAGCTGGGCAAATCGAATGTCTAATAAGGCTTGCTTCCAGTGTGGTCTACAAGGACACTTTACAAAAGATTGTCCAAGTAGAAATAAGCAGCCAACCTCGTCCATGCCCCTTATGTCAAGGGACTCACTGGAGGCCAACCGCCCCAGTGGATGAAGTTCTTCTGAGTAAGAAGCCACTAACCAGATGATCCAGCGGCAGGACTGAGGGTGCCCAGGGCAAGTGCCAGCCCATGACATCACCCTCACAGAGCCCCGGGCATGATTGACCATTGAGGGCCAGGAGGTTAACTGTCTCCTGGACACTGGCACGGCCATCTCAGTCTTACTCTCCTGTCCTGGACAACTGTCCTCCAGATCTGTCACTATCCGAGGGCTCCTAGGACAGGCAGTCGTTAGATACTTCCCCCAGTCACTAAATTGTGACTGGGGAGCTTCACTCTTTTCAAATGCTTTTCTAATTATGCCCGAAAGCCCCACTCCCTTGTTAGGGAGAGACATTCTAGCAAAAGCAGGGGCCATAATACACCTGAACATAGGAGAAGGAACACCCGTTGTTGTCCCCTGCTTGAGGAAGAAATTAATCCTGAAGTCTGGGCAACAGAAGGACAACATGGATGAGCGAAGAATGCCTGTCCCATCCAAGTTAAACTAAAGGATTCCTCCTCCTTTCCCTACCAAAGGCAGTACCCCCTTAGACCCGAGGCCCAACAAGGACTCCAAAAGATTGTTAAGGACCTAAAACCCCAAGGCCTAGTAAAACCATGCAGTAGCCCCTGCAATACTCCAATTTTAGAAGTACAGAAACCCAATGGACAGTGGAGGTTAGTGCAAAATCTCAGGATTATCAATGAGGCTGCTGTCCCTCTATACCCAGCTGTACCTAACCCTTATACTCTGCTTTCCCAAATACGAGAGGAAGCAGAGTGGTTTACAGTCCTGGACCTTAAGGATGCCTTTTTCTGCATCCCTGTTCATCCTGACTCTCAATTCTTGTTTGCCTTTGAAGATCCTTCGAACACAACGTCTCAACTCACCTGGACTGTTTTACCCCAAGGGTTCAGGGATAGCCCCCATCTATTTGGCCAGGCATTAGCCCAACACTTGAGGCAGTTCTCATACCTGGACAGACTTGTCCTTCGGTACGTGGATGATTTACTTTTAGCCACCCATTCAGAAATCTTGTGCCATCAAGCCACCCAAGCACTCTTAAATTTCCTCACCACCTGTGGCTATAAGGTTTCCAAACCAAAGTATTAACCTGCTCACAGCAGGTTAAATACTTAGGGCTAAAATTATCCAAAGGCACCAGAGCCCTCAGTGAGGAACATCTATAGCCCATACTGGCTTATCCTTATCCCAAAACCCTAAAGCAACTAAGAGGGTTCCTTGGCATAACAGGCTTCTGCCGAATATGCATTCCCAAGTATGGCAAAATAGCCAGGCCATTATATATAGTAATTAAGGAAACACAGAAAGCCAATACCCATTTAGTAGGATGGACACCTAAAGCAGAAGTGGCTTTCCAGGCCCTAAAGAAGGCCCTAACTCAAGCCCCAGTGTTAAGCTTGCCAATGCGGCAAGACTTTTCTTTATATGTCACAGAAAAAACAGGAATAACACTAGGAGTCCTTACACAGGTCCAAGGGATGAGCTTGCAACCCATGGCATACCTGAATAAGGAAACTGATGTAGTGGCAAAGGGTTGGCCTCATTGTTTATGGGTAGTGGTGGCAGTAGAGAACATAACTATCAACAGGTGATTGCTCAAACCTATGCCACTTGAGGGGACATTCTAGAGGTTCCCTTGACTGATCCCGACCTCAACTTGTATACTGATGGAAGTTTCTTTGTAGAAAAAGGACTTCGAAAAGTGGGATATGCAGTGGTCAGTAATAATAAAATACTTGAAAGTACTCCCCTCACTCCAGGAACTAGCGCTCAACTGGCAGAACTAATAGCCGTCATCCAGGCACTAGAATTAGGAGAAGGAAAAAGGGTAAATATATATACAGACTCTAAGTATGCTTACCTAGTCCTCCATGCACATGCTGCAATATGGACAGAAAGGGAATTCCTAGCTTTCAAGGGAACACCTATCAAACATCAGGAAGCCATTAGGAGATTATTATTGGCTGTACAAAAACCTAAAGAGGTGGCAGTCTTACACTGCTGGGGTCATCAAAAAGGAAAATAAAATAAAATAAAAGCAAACTGCCAAGTGAATATTGAAGCCAAAGGAGCCACAAGGTAGGACCCTCCATTAAAATGCTTATAGAAGGACGCCTAGTATGAGGTAATCCCCTCTGAGAAACCAAGCCCCAGTACTCAACAGGAGAAATAGAATGGGAAACCCCATGAGGACAGTGTCCTCCCCGCAGGATGGCTAGCCACCAAAGGGAAAATACTTTTGCCTGCAGTTAATCCATTAAAATTACTTAAAATCCTTCACCAAACCTTTCACTTAGGCATTGATAGAACCCACCAGATGGCCAAATTATTATTTACTGGACCAGGTCTTTTTGAAACTATGAAGCAGATAGTCAGGGTCATACATTTCAATCTCTGTATCTTTAACCTCCTTATTAAGTTCATCTCTTCCAGAATTGAAGCTGTAAAACTACAAATCATTCTTCAAATGGAGCCCCTGATGCAGTCCATGACTAAGATCTACTGAGGACCCCTGGACCAGCTTGCTAACCCATGCTCCAATGTTGATGACATCGAGGACACTCCTCGTGAGGAAATCTCAACTGCACAACCCCTACTACGCCCCAATTTAGCAGTAAGCAGTTAGAGTGGTCATCGGCCAACCTCCCCAACAGCCCTTGGGTTTTCCTGTTGAGAGGAGGGACTGAGAGACAGGACTAGCTGGATTTCCTAGGCTGACTAAGAATCCCTAAGCCTAGCTGGGAAGGTGACCACATCCACCTTTAAACAAGGGGCTTGCAACTTAGCTCACACCCAACCAATCAGGTAGTAAAGAGAGCTCACTAAAATGCTAATTAGGCAAAAACAGGAGGTAAAGAAATAGCCAATCAACTATTGCCTGAGAGCACAGCGGGAGGGACAATGATCGCGACATACACCCAGGCATTCGAGCCAGCAATGGCTACCCTCTTTGGGTCCCCTCCCTTTGTATGGGAGCTCTGTTTTTGCTCTATTAAATCTTACAACTGCAAAAAAAAAAAAAAAAGTTTAGGTTGCAGTCTATCAATCTTGTTTATCCCTTCAATTAACAAACTTTTGGTTTCATTGATCCTTTGTATGGATCTCAATTTTGTTCCATTCTGCTCTAAAGAATATCAACTTTTGTGGGCATTATTGACTATAAATTTGATTAAATTCCTTTAAATAATTTTAAATTGTAATTAGTATTTGTGTGGCTGACCCTTTAATATTTTAAATATACTCGATAGCAAATAAATATACAAAAGCATGATGATTCAATGATTCCATAATCAAAACTACAAAGTAATACTAATGGCATAAAAAGGAACAAAATAATGACATTTGCAGCAACCTGGATAGAATTGGAGATCAATATTCTGAGTGAAGTAACTCAGGAGTGGAAAACCAAACATCATATGTTCTCACGCATAAGCAGGAGTTAAGCTATGAGGATGCAAAGGCAAAAGAACAATACAAAGGACTTTGGGTGATGAGTACACCAAAATCTCAGAAATCACCACTAAATAACTTACTCATGTAAACAAATACCACCTGTTCCTCAAAAACCTGTGGAAATTAAATATTTAAAATAAACAAAATAATAGTAATAAACGGCAAAAGTGCTAATATCATGAACGAAACTTTGCTTTAATTCCTATTTTTTCACCATGCCATGGTTCAAATTTTTAAAATATTTTTGTAAACTTTCTATAGCTTTACTACAACCAGTGTTTAAAATCTTTCTAGGGAATTTTTGTAAATTTTTCCAGATCTAAAAGAAAAGAAAATGCCATCTCAGATATCAGCGTCCACGTTGTTGGATAGTTCATTTATGTTTCACTTATAAGACTTGGTAGAATGGTCCAAACTGAAGAAAACTTCAGTATCCACAATATACCAAGTGCCTTCTTATATCAAACTTTCACTTGTTGCATCCTGAATCCCGTATATCCTTGTCTTTAACATACATTTTAATATTTGAGGATTTATTATCTTTCCTAATGTTTCTTATAGCCAGAAGCATCTGTCATTGCCTTAAAATTATGACATACTGATCTAGTCTGTTTTAATTATTAAAATGCATGTATTTCTTATTAGTATTTTATTAATATTCATAAAGGTTTACTTATAATTAGTAGATACTTCATTTCTTAGGAGATGAAGGATTGAATCTCTGTGCTTACTTTTCCTTTTTAGAACATTTAATCCTTTTATAATTTTGCCACACTCTGTTTTGCCACGGTCATTGTGTATATCTGTATGCCATAGCTGTAATCAACTATAACATACTTGTAAGTCATTATTCTATAAGACCATTAATGCTGATGAGTTCTTTAGTATTCAGAATATCCCTCCTTTTTTGATATTTTCTATAGTAGTAAAAAGGTCTGCCTCATTGTACAGAAATCCTATCTCATATTGGTACATTCACGTATCTTCTTTCTTACACAGATATAAACAAGCATATGCTGAACATATGGAAACATACCCTGAACAAAAAGAAGAAAACATCATATTTAAATACTCTCCTACTTCTTTAAAGCAATAAGGATGGAAAGAGCCTGTTAGAATCTTTCTGTTGTTGTAATGCAAGTAGCTCTTTGCATACCTTGTGTTTTCTCCTTCGAGTGTTACTGTGAAATTATGGCTTTTTAGAGACTTAATTTTTTCCAATTTCACAATTAGCATTATTACTTTTGTTATTATTTGCTATGTTTTTGTTATTGAAGAACTACTCCCCGACGTTCCAAGAAGCAGCCTTGTCTTCTGGTTAACAACAGGTTGCTTTGACTCCATCTTATTTTGTCTTTACAACAAACTTGAAGCCAATTATCCTCTAGGGACCAAAATGTGTGTGCTGGGGTGCACATGAGGATTGGTAATACATTAGAGTAGTGTCCCTGCTGCTGGGCCATTTATAACAATGATAGAGTTGGAAAATAAATCTTTTGAAGACATGAATTCACACTGATTTTTCCAATGTAACATATTACCGAAACCAACTTTTTTGTAGACTTGCTTTTATGCTTATATTAAATATGTAATAAGATGGAGACGGAGAAAATGTATTATCTTCACAGCCAGTAGTAGAATTCCTCCACAGGAAAAATAAGTCTGTCTTGGGAAAAATGTTTTAATGTTTTAGAGTTGAAAGTGAGATCCTCTCTCTTCCCATTTCCACCATCAAGGCAAAACAAACAAACAAACTGACCCCTGAAGTTTCAGTGAAGAATTTAGTTGTTCAAGGGCCACCAGGAAGAGGAAATTTGAGGACAACAGATGAGAGTAGGGAGGAAAGTAGGGTTTTAGATCTTACTGTTGTTCATGATGATGCACCAAATAAATAAAACATCAAATTCTTGCATGTATGTGTGGTAACATTTCTTCATGAAAACTGAAGAAAGAGCTGAACTTCATGTCAAATGGAAGAGTTGTGAGACAGATATAGTATGCCAGAAAGTAGAAACACAAAGACCTGGAGAAACCTATGAATACAAGTTCCTGGTAAACTTTTTAGAAATATGAAGACCTCTTGGGACTTCCACAGAGTGGAAACAGTGGGCATTACACCAATTTTACTTAGATACTGAGAAGTAAAAAAGGCCTCCGTATTAAAAATAGAACACAAATTAACTTCTTAAGAAAAAGGTTGCCAGATTTAGCAAATGAAATCACAGAATACCCAGTTAAATTTGAACATCAGATAAACAACAAATAATTTTTATAAATATGTCCCCTGAAATATTTGGAACAAACTTATGCCATCTTCAAACCCAACAATGAGAGTTATGATGTGTGTGTGTGTGTCTGTGTATGTATCACAAACTACAAATATGCTCACAATTATAAATATATAAAACATATATTAGTTATAAATATATAAGAATTGATATATTTCTGTATATAAAACCCTTAGTTACAATAAACAGAATAATCTCCACCTTCTTCATTTTTGTGTTTATTTCTGTCTTGGTCATCCTTATTTTTCATTGTCTCTTTACCTTTTGTTTTCCATGTGCTCCATGCTAATATGTAACAATCATGGTTTTTGAAGCCTATTGTTCAAAATTCTCATAGTATCTGTGCGTGTGACTGCAAAAATGTCAAGTTGAAGGTCTTTATAAACTTCTTCTTCAGATGTAATTAATTCTGTTCTCCACTACACAAAACATATGTTGATCTCAAACATGCAATGACCCATATAAGTCTTGCAAAATGATGGCTGTGATAACACCCAGGGGTGGTCTTTCTCAACTCTCTGCACCTCATCTCACTCATCAGAGCCTTTGGAGCCTCAGTTGCCTTGCAATGCTGTTTCAGGAAAGGTGAGATTTTTTTTTTTTTTTTTTTTTTTTTTTTTTTTTTTTTTTAGAAATAAAGAATCATCCATGTTGAGGAATGAGCCTGACCCATTGTGCATAAACCTGGTGCCCTACTGTGAGACATGGTACCTTAACTGCAGTTGCTCAGCATTCAGTCTCTTTGTTTTTCTTCATTGCACATAGGCTGTACTCATTCTTTCTGCACCACAAATGTCATGCCTTCTCAGGTGTTTTTATACCCTGGTCCCATTGCATCCAGTGATGTCAGGGGAATTCTCAGCTTAGTATAGTCACATGATGGAGCAGAGAAACAGAGCTAAGAATTCATGAGGGATACATACCTCAAGTGAAAGGAGTGAAAGGTGCATATCTGGGGATTGTCCACAAGAAACCAATGAGTTCTGAAAAATCTTTTCCAAAGGAAATGGAAACTTAAGGAAAAACGTGAATAAAACTTTACAAAAATGATTGTGTGGCAGTGAAATGAATGTGTCAAAAGTATAAAAATAGGAAGACCTAACAGAACTAAAGTAACCTGTCATAAGATACTTAAAATGATCCTAAACCTTACAAGCAACAAATTCAGAAAGTGGCATAAGGTTCCTTCGAGTTTCTTAACTTATCAAAAGATGGGAAACATTCTTCAAGTTCCACTCTTCTCTTCTGTACAGAAAGGGGATTGGACTAAATCAGTGATGTTCAAGCTGTGATCCAAGTATCACTAGTGTTTCTGTGGTGACACAAGGGTGGGAATGGTGGGGCAGGATGTCTCATTCATGAGCCAGAGTAGTTCTAATATTTTTACATATTGGAACTCACAGAAAATTTCCATTGAAATAAAGGTTTCATATTTGTATTAAGTTCCTAGGTTACTGTAACAAATTACCACAAATTTACTGGCTTAAGACAACAGAAATTTATTCTTTCATAGTTATGGAGGTCAGAAGTCCAAAATCAAGGTATCAGGTGGGCTACATACTCCCTGCAGCAGGTTAAGGGGAGATTCTGCTTCTTGCCTATTTCAGCTTCTGGTGTCTCTTTGCAGTCCTTAGCATGTGGCTCTCAGTCCAGTCTCTCCCTCAGCCTTCACATAGCCTTCTCCTCTTTGTGTGTCTTCTCCCCTTCTCTTCTCTTCTCTTAGGATGACACTTGTCACTGGATTTAGGATTTTGCAAGATGATCTCCAATGGAGATTTTAATTTAATTTCATCTGCAAAGACCGTTTTTCCGAAAAAGGTCACATTCATAGGTTCTGGGTCAACATATCTTTTGGGAAGCCACCATTCAAATCCCTGGAGTGTTCAAAAAAGTTTAATTTAACTCAATATTTTAAAGGTTCTTTTATAGATGTACTTTTCGAATTACGGATTTAACACATGCTTGTTTTAATAAGTAAAACGTACAAAGATGTATAAAGTAAAAGTTAATTATCTATTCCTCACCCAACTCTTCTCCAATCTTACCTCTTTCCACCATTTCTCTCCAACTCATCCAGACTCACTGCTCCTCTGTCAGTCAAACTGTTAACCTATCTTAACAACACTGTGTTTGTACTTTTATGTTATACTTCAGGATTATGTAATTACACACACACACACATGCATATGCAATTGATAAGGAGTTTAAAATTGACTATACAGATTAGATAATATAATATACACTCTTCTTCATCTAACTTTCCTCATTCAAAAATGCCTTGAGTACGTTGCTCTAAATCAACTAGAATAGTTCTAATATACTATTTTTTTTTTTTTTGAGACGGAGTCTTGCTCTGTTGCCCAGGCTGAAGTGCAGTGGCCAGATCTCAGCTCACTGCAAGCTCCGCCTCCTGGGTTTATGCCATTCTCCTGCCTCAGCCTCCCGAGTAGCTGGGACTACAGGTGCCCACCACCTCGCCCGGCTAGTTTTTTGTATTTTTTAGTAGAGACGGGGTTTCACCGTGTTAGCGAGGATGGTCTCGATCTCCTGACCTCGGCCCGTCTCGGCCTCCCAAAGTGCTGGGATTACAGGCTTGAGCCACCGCACCCGGCCTCTAATATACTACTTCTAATCAATGCCTTATAGCACAGTATTCCACAATGCAGACAAACCACTATTTATTTCAAGCCCTCTCCTATTGATAAGCATTTTTTACATTCCCATATTTCGGTATTTTTGCACATTTGAAAAATTCTATGATACATATACTTGTACATATAATTTTATATGCTGATACTTTTATTACTATGGGACAGATATGTGGTAATAATACTGTGGTGTCAAGGATACATATATTTTTAATGTTAGTAAGTGTTATCAGATTTCTTTTCCAAAAGCCTGCAAAATTGCATTTGTCTACCAATATATGAAAGTACCCATTTCCTCATATTACAGCTAGTAATAATGCTATTATTCTTTCCACATTTTTGACAATCTAATGGATGTAAATAACACTAAATTGTATTTGATTTACATCTCTGACTACATTTTCAGCATCTTCTCAGATGTTTATTGGCCATGTAGATTTTCTCTCTACTATGAAATATTTCTGTTTTTATTGTTTAATCAATTATTTTTCTTATCCATTTTTATAGTATATATACTAAAACTTGATAATCTTTACTTAAGGATTTGTTTTTAGTTGTTTTTGTTTTTGTTTTTTTTGTTTTTGTTTTTTGAAGAGACAGGATTTTGCCTGTTGCTCAGGCTGGTCACAAACTCCTGGCCCAAAGCAATCCTCTTGATTCAGCCTCCCAAAGCACTGGGACTACAGATGTGAGCCACCATGCCTGGCCTTAATTTTGTCTAGCCGAATATGTAATCTTTTAGAGCATCTAGGTTTTTAATCTTACCTAAGAAAGTCATTCCACCCTGGATCACATGTGCAGCCTAGTTGTAATTCTAATATATTTAAATTTTTTGCACTTGTTATTATTTCATTTGAAATGTATTCTAGCTATCATGTTAAAATAGGAACCCAAACTTATTCTTTCAATTGGAGAGTCAATTGTTATATAACTATTTATTAAATAATTCATCTTTTACCAATGAAATTGAAATACTTTGTCATATATTAAATGCTTATATGTACTGGAATCATTTGACAAATTTTTAATTTTTTAACCTACCTTAAAATTCTTTAATTTTGTTTTTGACATTATGATCTAATTTTCTAATTCTAGAACAATGCCACCTTACTTCTAACAATAGTAAGGTAGGTCTTCTATCTCTGCTCTTCTTTTCCTTATATTTTCATAACTATTGTCAGGCATTTATTATTTCATATTTAAGATCATCTTATAATATTTATCCCTGGATATGACCCTCTGGAATCTGAATAAAATTACATTTAATTCTTAATTTTAGCAGAATTGACATTTTAATCTTCCTAAGAATATTACCCTTTTCATTTTAGTACTATTTTATACAATTCAAAAAGTTTATAATTTTTTGGGTAACAATTCTATGCTAGTCTTGGCAAGGGTATTTCTATACATTTTATGCTTATATTGTTATTTAATGGACTCTCCCTCATTTTTATTTCTAGGTCTTAATTGCTGATAGAAGATCAATTTATTTATTATATCTTCGATCTACTTATCTATTAATCTCCTTGTACATCTTCATCAGAGGTACTGGGTCACCAGGTGTGTTGTGAATGAGCAGTAATGATTTGAAAGCAATCTTTTTTTCCAAGCACTAGGTCTCAACAGTGTGCTTAAAATATTCACTAAACCATGCTGTAAACAGATGTACTGTCAGTCACGCTTTGTTGTTTCATTTATAGGGACAGGCAGAGTAAACTTAGCAGAATTCTTAGGGGCCCTAGGACTTTTGAAATGGTAATTGAACATTGGCTGCAGCTTAAATTCAACAGTTGTGCTAGCCCCTAAGAAGATCATCAGCCTGTCCTTTGAAGTTCTGAAGGCAAGTATTGACTTCTACTCTCTAGCTATGAAGTCCTAGATGATATGTTCTTTCAATAGAAGGCTGTTTTGTCTACATTTAAAATCTATTGTGTCTACATTTAAAATCCATTGTTCAGTTTAACCGCCTTCATCAATGATCTTAGTTAGATCTCATGGATAATGTGATGCAGCTTCTACATCAGGATTTGCTGCTTTACTTTGCATTTTTATGTTATGAAGATGGCCTCTTTCCTTAAATCTCATGAGCCAACCTCTGCCAGCTTCAACCTTTTCTTCTGCAGTTTCCTCACCTCTGTCATCCTTCCTAGAAATGAAGAGCATTAGGGCCTTGCTCTGGATTAGGTTTTGGCTTAAGGGAATGTTGTGGCTGGTTTGATCTTCTATCCAGACCACTAAACTTTCTCCGTATCAACAATAAGGCTGTTTCACTTTCATATCATTTGTGTGTTCACTGGAGTAACACTTTTAAATTTCTCCAAAAATGTTTTCTTTGCATTCACAACTTGACTATCTGACTCAAGAGGCCTAGCTTTCAGCCTATCTCATCTTTCAACATGCCTTCCTCACTCAGCTTAATTATTTCTAGCTTTGGATTTAAAGTGAAAAAGTACAACTTTTCCTTTTACTTAAAACACTTAGAGGTCATTACAAGGTTATAAATTGGCCTAATTTCAATATTACTGTGTCTCAGAGAATAGAAAGGCCTAAAGAAAAGGAAAGCGATGGGGGAATGGATGGTCAATGGAGCAGCCAGAATACATACATCTATTAAGTTTTCTGTCTTTTAGGAGTATATTTCACGGTGCCCCAAAATAATTATAATAGTATCATCAAAGAGCACTGATCGCAAATCACCATAGCAGATATAATAATAATGAAAACATTTGAAACATTACAAGAATTGTCAAAATGTGATGGAGAGACACTAAGTGAGCACACGCTGTCAGAAAAATGACACCAATAGACTTGCGCTTGACCACAGTTGCTACACACACTCAGTTTGTAAAAAACATAATATCTGCAAAGTTTAATAAGGCAAGGTATTCCTGTACATATGTTCACAATGACTTTTCTAATGACATATCTTCTTTTTCTCCCATCCTTGGTGGTAGGTGATCTAATATCTTTAATCACTTTTCTCACTTCTTTAGCCCTAATTGTTTGATTTTAGTTCTATACTTCTTTATAAATTTTCTTTAGGCTTTGAAATATGTTTCATTCTCTTTCCTTTTTACTTTGCCATTTATCAAAGAAATATAAGGTTATAAATTTTCTCAGTTTTTTTCTGTTCTCTTTGGATATTCATCCTTTTTTGTTGTTTTCTAGATGGTTTGTAATCTCAGTTTTCATGTTGTCTTTGATCCAAGGGCTAACAATGAGTGCATTCTTAATTTCCAAGTAGTTGCTATTAGGGAGGTGAGCAGAGAAAGAGGATCACTATTTTATTATCTAATTTTATTTTATTATGTTCATAAAAAGTAGCCTGTAAAACATTTCACTTTTTAAATTCTATCAAGATTTGCTTTTGAGGTCAGTTATGTGATCTATTTTTGTAAGGTTTCCATGGATATAGAAAATAATTTGTACTCTCAATTAAAAGAATATACATTTCCAAATATTTTTATCTTGCTCTCTGTACATGAGAAAATGTATTTATATCATTTTTAATTTGCTTATCTTATTTTTTATATAATTCTTGAAAATGAGCTTTTAGGTATCCCATTATAATTTTAGCTTTATAATTTATCCTTGAATATCTAACAGACATTACTTTTTATATTTAGCTGTTGTATAGTTTTGTGGTGCTTTTGTTGTGTGGTGTCTTAGTACCTTCATATATTGTTAATTTTGTAATTTTATAATTACAACATATCTTTCCCTATCTTGATTAGTACTTTAAACTTTACCTCTTTTCCTATTATTAAAATTGCAATACCTTCCTTTTTTTCTTATTTTTGCAATTTCCTGGTATCTCTTTAATCCTTCCTTTATTTTAGGCCTGTGACCTTGATTTGTGGGTGCCCTTCACCAGCACTCTATCAGAATTAGACCTTCACCTGTGTCCTTGTTTTCATCCTTCAGGGCAGGCCTATCTTTCCTCCTCTGGCTCTAACAGCTAAGAAGCTTCAGAAAGAGGGTGACTAAGTGAAAATTGTGGCTCCCTTAAGCCAAGTATTTCCATAATCTTCTCACACTTTTTTGCTTTGCTACTCAATTATGCCTTTTTTTTCTCTTCACTCTTAAATTATTTTATCTAAATAAGGGAGAGAAGCAGGAAACAATTGTTACAGAGAGTTAGTGAGAGGAGAATTTCCTGACCCCCTCGTGGGACTTGTGACAGAGGTGTGTTACAATTAATGTTCTTTTAGTGGTTGTTGTCCATGGATGGCTAAGTGTTAACCAGATCAGTGTAGAGTCAGGGTGCCAGCCTTTTACACCCTGCTCTCTTGGTACTGAGGTCCTTGTCCAGTGTCCAGGAAGAATCAGGTCACATGGACTTGAAGGATGGTGAGTGTAGGCATTTTGTTGGGTGATGGAGGTGGCTCTCGGCAGGATGAATGGGGAGCTGGAAAGGAGATGGAGTGGGAAGATGATTTGCCCCTGGAGTTCAACCATTCCACAAAGGATCTCTCTCACCATCACCAGCCAAATTCCTCTCGACATTCAGAAACTCCTTCTCTTCTCTCCTTCTCTGTTGCTCTGCCACTTTGCCTCTCTTTTGCTTGTGGAGCCCAGTGTTTGGGGCTTATATGGATACAGGATGGGGGGTGTGGTGGGCCAAAAGGCAACATATGGGCATGAAAATAGGAATGCCTATTCCCATTCAGGGCCATGGGTTTCTAGGCTTGAGAGTGGGGCTTTTGCCAGGGAACCACCCTCTTCTATCCAGTGTTTTCCTGCCTCCTGTCCATATCATTTCCCCTCTCTGAAGAGGCATACCTAACTGCGATTAGAATATGGATGATGACCAATCTTAGCTACTTCCTGCTGACAGGGGGAGTTGTTTTGGGAAAATGGCAGTTAATTTTCTCCCAGAGGTCTATCTAAGGGTCCCTGGCAAAAAGGAGCCATTGTCCAAGGTTCCAGTTGCCTGACCATTTGGGGTTTGATGGCCTCTAAGTGAGAGAGAAAAAAAATAACAAGTTCTATAAGGTTAAGTATGCATGTGTTAAACATGTGTATTATGCAATGAAAGAATCTAGTGCCAAAGACTATAGAAATAAGAAGTGAAATATACTAACAACATTTTACCCTGAGCTGAGTCTCCCTGGTGAAAGAAATTAACCTTGTATGGGAGCAGTTAAACTTTAGAATAGAGATAACTGTTCTTGCCACATCTGTAGCAGTTAACAGGTGCACCTTGGGAATTCTGAGGTTTGTGGGCTTGCATGGCAGCTATTAAAGCTTCTGCCTCTTTCTTGTGTCTCCCTTTCAGGAGGTCCTCTAAAGTACGTACTATCTGGTCCCAGCGTCCTATTTCTGCAACTTTCTTTTGATAATCAGAGCTTTCTGAGTAATAAATGTATCCTTCAGGATTGGTGGTCCCTTGACTGAATCAGGAGATAGGGTGATTTGCTTTACCAAGGCCTTCCTTATCCTTTCCAGGAAGGCAATGAGATTCTCATTAAATCCCTGGTCTATCATGGATAACTGGGTATAATTCAGGGATTTGGTCCTAGTCCTGTGTAAGCCCTCCTTATACACACCTGAAAGCATCTCCTCTTCCAGTTTCCCATCTCATCATTGCGATCCTATCCAGGATCATTCATTGGTACTGCTTCTCTTTCAGTTGGATAAAGTTCATCCTCTTCCCTGATGCTGTATGTGGTACAAAACTCACCCCCAAATCTCTCTGCTGCTTGAAGATCAGCCTTCTTCTCAGTGTTCATCAGGGTATGATTCAAAAGTAACATAATTTGAACTCCAGGAGAGTTCAAATATTTGAGTTGAATTCTGGAAAGCCTCTATATATCTGTCAGGGTCATCTGAAAACTTGCCAAAATCCTCTTTAATTTGCTTTAAGTCCCGTAGAGAGAAGAGGACCAGGACCTTGCTGGAGCCAAATTTACCAGGCATATATTGGAGGGGCAAGAACGAGACTGAGGCTTGTCTAGGATGAAGATTTCTAGGAGGACAAGTGAGAGACTGAAGCTAGATAGGGAGGTCAAGGTGGACCCAGAGAAGCAGGGCTCTGGGATTTAGTTCCCTGGAATTGTCCCTTGCAGCCTCTTCTGAGATGTCAAACAGGAGGGCTGGATCAATTCTACACTGTCAGTAAAGGTCTGGATTGCCTTGCAAGGTAAAGAAAGCCTGTACATATGGAGCCTCAGATCATCTGTCTTCACATTTCCAAAAAAGGTCCAACTGCTGGATGGTATTAAAATGAATGGTGCCTTCCTGAGGCCAAGTTAGTCTTTCTTGTAAATCATAATTTGGCCAAACCTTTGTCCAGAGGGCTATGAGATGTTTTTCCTTCAGAGTCGAAGAGTCAAAGCAGTCCCAGGGGTTTAGGATACACTCTAGAGGAGAATAAGCTGGGGTGGTGAAGCTAGCTGGTTACCCATTCTGAAAGACAGGGAAATAGAGATGTCCCTCATTTCCCTTCCTTCTTTCAGTGATAACCCAGGGTGTGATGGAAAGAAAGTGGGCATCCCCCCTTTCTCTTCCATCTTTTTGGTCCCGAGTCCCAGTAACCTTGGTAGGTGCCACCCATGGGTGCCAAAGTAGCTTTCACCTACATTAACAGGGGTTCCTGGGGGTGGAAGTATCTGCTCTTACACATGTATGCCTTATCTCCCTGGCTGTTGACAACCTTTGAGTTCCCTGGCCCTTGTCTATATCAAGGAACATGACCTCCTTTCATGAAGCAAGGGTTTAATCAGCAAGAATTGGTCCTGCCCATTTATGTTGTGCCCATTGCCTGGCTTTTGGATCCCTCAGATCTGGTTTTTCTTTCTAGGGCCTCAACCTGAAACCTGGAATCAAGTTTGGGACAAAAAGTTATTTCAGGGGCTTCATGCATCTGTTTAGATTACGTCTCAAATGAGCCTTGCTGAATTTGCAGTTATCAGCCAGCAGGGGTCGCTCCTCCTTGTTTTCCCTATCATAAGCAGTGTGATAGGGAAAGGAAAAGAACCTTCTCACTTAGAAAAGAAAAAGGAAAACAGCTTAAAGTACAAAAAAGGGTTAGGGAAAAGAACTACTTGATTGGTGCAAATGAAGTCCTTCAATTACTGTATCCCTCCCCCAGTTCAGACTAGTAAGGACCCCTCGGCCATGAAAGGAAAGGTTCCACTGGCGCAGCTGCAGGAGGCACCAGCCAGCCAGCTACAGGAGGTCCCAGTGGCAGCCACAGTTTTCTCCCAACCCTCGTGACAATTGAGCACAGTTCTTGCATGCCGTGGGCATGCCCAGGTGCCTGAGCCAGGAGGGGAGGGGGCAAGGAGGGAAGCCGCCATACACCATACACACCTGTGGCTGTCAGGGTGGGGGTGGCACCTCTAAGAACAAATAGAAACCACATTGTTCTGAACTGCACCTCTGATGGCTGAGCCAAGCATACATCTCAGTAGTTTGCTGAGATTATAAAAGAGTTATAAAACACTAACATTATAAAAGAGACAGGAGCCATTTCAAGCTACGAAAAGAAAAATGTCTGAGAGTCTTGGCCTACAGAGTTCAGTCTTGGGGCCTTCCAGCAATAAAAGATGTCTTCAGTTGCCCCAGGACTTTACTCCAGTCCCACGTGACAGCTTGACCTCTGTGAAGAGAAACAGAGTCAATATTCCTTTTACCCAAAGGAAAGAGAGAGGTGGCAGGGTCTTAGAAAAGAGGCAGATCTGACAGTTCCTCATCTGTACTCACCCTTGTGCTGGATCCCAGACAAGTCCCAACTTGAGACAGGAGAGTTTTTTGACCCCATCATAGGACTTGTGACAGAGGTGTGTTACAATTAATGCTATTTCAACAGCTGCTGTCTGCTGATGGCTAAGTGTTAATCAGTTCAGTGGAGAGTCAGGGTGACAACCTTTTACACCCTGCCCTCTTGGCACCCAGGTCTTTGTCTGGCATCCAGGAAGACCAGGTCACACCGACATGAAGGATGGTGAATGTGGAGATTCTATTGAGTGATGGAGGTGGCTCTCAGCAGGATGGATAGGGAGCTGTAAATGGGATGGAGAGGGAAGATGATCTTCCCCTGGAGTTTGGCCGTCCCGTGGCTGATCTCCTCTCCAACCATCCCCAGTCAAACTCCTCTCAATGTTCAGATGCTCCTTCTCTTCTCTCCTTTTCTGGCATGCTGCTCTGTTGCTCTTCTGCTTGCGGAGCCTGGGGTTTGAGGTTTATGTGGGTACAGGATATGGGGACATGGTGGGCCAAAAGGCAACATTTGGGCACAAAATCAAAAATGTCTGTTCCCATTTAGGACCGTGGGTTTCCAGGCTTGAGGGTAGGGCCTTTGTGGGGAACCGCCCTCTTCTACCAGTATTTCCCTGCCTCCCATCTGTACCATTAGGAAACCTGAGCTTTTAATAAAGCTCTGTCAATAGCTGAATGACCTTAAGCAAGTCAATTAATGTCTTTAAAACAATGTTCTTGCTTATAATGTGTCCAAGTTGACAAGATGGCTTCTAAGGCCCTTTCTAGTCCTACAATTCACATTCCACCATCCTAGACAGGAAAACTCAAGGACAGAGGGAGAAGATACAAAAGTACCATAGGTCAAGTACTAAAAAGTTCAAATTATCAGGGCTAGGGACAAAGATAATCTTTTTGTCTTAATAATAAAACAAAACATTATATGCAAGGCTACTAGATAGCATCCCTAACTTTTAAAATTATGAGTAGTGAATAGGGCTATGTTTTAAAGCTAATTCTATGGTTCATTTAGATATCTATTAACCTAAATTGAATACCTTAAAATTACATATTGGTCTCCATAACTTTCTAATTCAACCCATAAGTAATGAACAATCATGCATTCAAAATGTACCTATGTCTGAGAGCTGGAATTCTTTTGCATTTGTATTCATTTCAAGTTACAGTATACTTCTTATCAACCATTGCATCAAAAATTAGAAATATATTCCAATGTATAATAATCCTCATTTCTCTAAAGTTTAATGGAGAGAGCAGGTTAAATTGCGCAATGTAAGTTTTCACATCCACTCACAAGAATTGCAATATTTCTTCCCTTTTATTTGAAGGAAGGAGAGTGTTGCAAGAATAAGTCTATGGATTTCTGGTAAATCTTAACATTTAATTGACTATCTCAAAGCCTCTCTACAGTCCAACAGTTCTGAAAATTCTGGAAAACAATCCACATTCTAATGCTTTGCTTTAAGTACATTGTTTCTAACATAATCCGAATGTTTATGGAATAAAAGTCAAAGCTAAGATTTTGTCTGTCCTGGAACATAAGTAGATAAGATCCAAGCCACCTTTCTGAAGATTTTCTGATTTAAATCAACAGGCTTTACTAAGTACCTATTATGAGCAGATGTTTTGCTTTTAACATGTGAGATAATGAAGTAGGAAAAGTATAAAATCTTAGAAGACCTGATGTCTCCCCTTGAGGAATTTACAATCTGATTCAGGAAATATTAAAAAGAATGCTATATAAAATGATTTGAAAAATAGCTACAAGGCAAATTCAGACAATCAAAGTGCCATTGTGGTAGCTGATTCGTGACTCCCCAAAGATATCCACATCCTAATCTTTGGAACAGGTTAACATGGTAAAAGGGACTCAGCAGATGTGACTAGATCGATAATCTTGAGATGGGAGATTATCCTAGATTATACAGATAGGCCCAGTTTAGTCACAAGGATCCCTAAAAGAGGGAGGCAAGAAGATCAAAGGCAACATAGAAGATGTGATGATGAGCATGAGGTTGGAAAGAAGCAAGGAAGAGGCCACAGGCAGCTAGCCTGTGAAAGCTAGAAAAGGCAAGGAAACAATTATCCCCTAAGAGCCTCCAGAAGGAATCAGCCTTGTCAACACCTAGACTTGAGCCCAGTAAGACTGATTCTGGACTTCTGTCCTCCAGAGCTGTAAGCTGTAACAGAATACATTTTGTATTGTTTCAACCACTAAGTTTGTGGTAATTCGTTACAGCCGTATTAGAAAATGAATACAGTCATATGATTTGAAAATATAAAGATAGAAGGTAACAACAAATTAAATAATGGAATAAACTAGACCCAGTGGCTCACACCTGGGAACACTTTGTAATCCTTGCACTTTGGGAGCTGAGACAGGAGGACTGCTTCAGGCCAGGAATTTGTAACCAGACTAGGCAACATAGCCAGACCCTCCATCTCTAATTCAAAATTTTTTGTTTTAATTAGCCAGGTGTGGTGGCACATACTTGTAGTCCTAGCAGATCAGGAGGCTGAGGCAGAAGAATTGCTTGAGGCTGGGAGTTTGAGACTGCAATGAGCTATGATTTTGCAACTTGCACTCCAGCCTGAGGGACAGAGCAACAGCCTATTTCCAAAAACAATTTAAAAATAAAATAATGTAATGAAGTATAATGGAAATGAATTATTGATGATGATTATGATGGTAATAACACCCTATGTCAGATGAGAACATCTTCGCCACAGTCTTGATTTCCATGAGGAGGACTTTTATCTGACACCCTTCTGGCCTCTCCTGACCCTTTTATCTCTTGGACCTTGGTGATAGGAAGTGATGTCTCTGGTAATATGAAAAAATATCTGTGCATGCTCAGCCTAGTTCTACCAGTCTTCTTGGAAAACAGCTTCCTGTAGGCACTTTCTTCTCTTTTTATGGTAAACATACCCCAGGTGGTGTCGCTATGACAGGAAGCATGAGTCTACCTAATTCTAGGGTGCATTTAGCAGGCCAATTTGCCTCTCAAACTAAACCGCATTCTCCAACCTTTCTCTACAAGTAATGAGGTAATATTTTGCTTCTGTATTTGCTTTTCCCAAATTTCCCAAATTGTTCAGAAACTGCGTGGAAAAGAAGGGTACAATTTTGGGGGGTGGTTTCAAAATCTCAACTTTAATTATAGACTGCATACCATGTGCCAAGCACAGCAGAAATATTCTGCATAAATTACCTCATTTTATCCTCACAAAAACCTTATGAGGCAAGTACTAGTGATAGGGATGGGAGACAGGGAAATTCTGGACGGAAGAAGGCAGCCCTCTTGGGCCCCAGTCTCAAGCCTGCAACAACAGCCCAAAGTGAAATCATGCATTTCTGTTTTCATGCTCAAATGTTGCCTTTTCCAAAACCACCTGTGGCCCACCCTGCTCCCCATCCTGTGCCCATAACAACTCCAGTCTCCATTAGCAGAAAGCAGATAAGAGGAGGAACAGCTAGCCTGGGCATGGTGGCTCATGACTGTAATCTCAGCACTTTGGGAGGCCAAGGCAGGTGGATAACTTGAGGTCAGGAGTTCAAGACCAGCCTGGCCAACATGGTGAAACCCTGTCTCTACTAAAAATACAAAAATCAGCTGGGCATGGTGGCAGGCACCTGTAATCCCAGCTACTGGGAAGGTTGAGGCAGGAGAATCACTTGAACCCTGGAGGCGGAGGTTGCAGTGAGCGGAGATCACACCACTGTACTCCAGTTTGGGTGACAGAGGGAGACTCCATCTCAAAAAAAAAAAAAAAAAAAAACGGAATAGCTGGGCCTTGGAGACTACAGTTGGACGTTGGAGAGAAGCAGCTTGATTTCAAAGGGATGGCTTGACGGCATTTCTTCAGAGAGGAGTTTGGCCAGGGACAGCCAGAATCCAGGTGAAGATCACTTTCCCACTCCATCCCCTTTTCAGCTTCCCTCCCCACCGAAAGCCACTTTCACCAGCAATAAAATCCTCCACATTTATCACCTCTCAATTTGTTTGTGCAACCTCATTCCTCCTGGACACTGAACAAGAACTCAGGTGTGGGTGCAAAATGCTGTCACACTGACCCTCCACTGAGCTGTTAACACTTAAACCATCTGTGGATGGCAAAGGTAAAAGAGAGCTGATTGTAACACTTCTTCTGGGGCTTTGGTGCTTGCAGGTACTCCTTCCTAGATGCTCCATGGGGCCCATATGAAGCTTTGCTCCCGCTGGCACCCAAAAGCACTTACCCTGACTTCTGCACTGGCTCACTTGCATGCTTCCTCCCACAGGTGAGCACAACAGGTTGAGCACAACAGGTTGAGCACAACGGGTTGGAATGAGTGGAGTTTGTCAGTGCTGGCACTGAAGAGGCTAGCTAGCTCTAGTGCCCACACTTCAGTTCCTACCTGTGAAGGGGTCAGGTGAAGTTTCTTGCTTCATTGTATTACCTGCGTTTTATAGATAATGAAATGGAGGCACAGAGAGGTTAAGTAACTTACTCAAAGCCTCACGACTTGGAAATGGCAAAGCTGTGATTCACGTCCAGGTCTTTCTAACTTTTAAACCTATGCTTTTGAACAGTCTGCATCATGTCCTTCTTCCTGGAGGGTATGAGGTTAGAACTGAATACTAATGATGATTTCTAAAGAAAGCTCTGTCTTGCTGGAATCAAACTTGGTTTGACTTCTAAGAAAGTTGCTCTATATAAAGCTCAAATAAAAAATAGAGCATATAGATCACAGCAGTCTTGTTTTGTATGCTAATTTAAATGCTATTAATTGTCTAGGTCACTTGTAGCTTGCCTTTCACATGTACACAGCCTAGAGTTGATTACAAAAACAAAAGCTTCTTTGATAAAGATTTCACCACTTAAAATACAGACACCCAGAAAGCCTTTAATCTTTCATGGCATGGAACTATCCCCACTTAATCAGAAGCTGCCTAAGGGGTAATCTCAAAAACTGATGCCTACAGCTGAAAATTAAGATATCAGATTTCATCTCATTTGACCAGTTCTATTTCACTTTTGATTCCACCTCCTTCCCCTTCTCTTATCCTACAGGCAGTGGACCATATATTTTTTGCTCCACAGAGGATTTAATAGGTAGTCACAATTCTACAGCTGGACATCCCACAAAGCAATATTCTCCATGATAAATGTCAGCCATTTTTGACCCTCAGCTTTCCTTTGAGAGCCATATCAACCATATTGATAAGACCTCATATTACCATCTCAGGAGTATAACCAGGTTAAGACTATTGCTGTCTCAGCCAGATGCTGAGCTATTGATTCATGCCTTTATAACAACAAGGCTGGATTACTACAATTTATTGTTGGCTTCCCTCCCAGAATGCTCACTGCTTTGACTTGACTTTGTAGAGGATTCAGCAGTCAGGGTGTTCAACAACTAATACAGAAATGCCTGCACACATCACATCAGTACCACAAACATTACACTAAAACAGAGAGCTGGCTTGAAAAATTGTAGGTTCAGGTCCTGCTTTTAACCCCATGAAACACAGTGAACATTTTCCTGCTAGAAACAAGGCTTTCATATAAGACTCTGGAATTGAACTGACTGTGGCTCAAGGAGTCTAAGCTACTTTATAAGAATGTCACACTTCATTTGACTTAGGATCTGATCAGGAACCTGAGGAAAACCTCTCTTTGGGGGAACCTAATAGGTCCACAGTCAATATGCACTTACTATAGCACACTAACTAAATTGTATCAGAAGATATCTTCACTTTTAAAAGCAAAATACCTATAACACAGGAATATTCTATAATCTACATCAACAACATAGAGGAACTCAAATCACACAATGTCCCTGTGTCTCAAATCTCACTGAGAAGTAATTCTTACTGTCATATGTTTAGATGAAGTCTCCTTCCATCTAGTAGACCAGTGCATGTCTGCTATGGTCTGAATGTTGGTTACCCCCTACCCCCCAATTCATATGTTATAACCTAATACCCCATGTGATAGTATCTTAAGAAATGGGGCCTTTAGGGAGTGATTAAGTTACGAAGACTCTACTTTCCAGAATGGTATTTCTGACCTTATAAAAAAGGCTCAAGTCAGCTCCTTTGTCTCTTCCACCATATGAGGACACAGCAAATAAGGTGCCATCTATGAGGAATGAGGCCCTCACCAGACACCATATCTGCTTGCACCTTGATGTTGGACTTCCCAGTCTCCAGAACTATAAGCAATACATTTCTGTTGTTTACAAGTGACCCAGTCTAAGGTGTTTTGTTATAGAAGCACAAATGAACTAAGGCAATATCAAAGTTTGCTTAGAGAACCACTCACTTCAAAGTCATCTGTAGTGTTTATTAAAGAATAGACTTCAGGGTTCTAATCCTAGAATCACAACCTCTGGAACTGGGACTTAGAAATAGCATGTTTAACAAGCTTCCCAGCATTTTGAACAAGCTTTAATGTAAACTAAAATTGGAGAACTACTGTACTAGCCACAGTAAGTTCTAGGAGTGAATGCTCCCAAAGCCTCATTCTGCCTGGCTGTGGTAAGTGCTGGGTAGTCATTGTTTCTATATATGATGTATGATTAAATGAACAGTTGATGAATCTATGTAGAATTCACAAAGTCCAAGGCAGTGTCTCTGTTCTCGTGATCTGCTCAGCACTCCTAACAGAGATAGAGAAGCCCCAAGTAGACTTATAAGATTGAGATTAGGAGAAGAAAAAACATTGACACCCAGATAAATTTGAATTTCAGATGACAACACATACTTTTTAGTATAAGCATGTCCCGTGCAATATTTGGCCACCCTAGCCCAGATTACATAGTCCTATACTGACCCATTGTTTTCTCTTGGTTGGTGTTCCCTCAACACAGAAAACAGACAGATGTCTCTGGGTACAGGGGATATTAACAGGAAAGCCAAAGAGTGCCTCCTATGTAACTCCAGAAGAGTCAGCTCTACCCTTAAGGAGTAGAGTGAGATTTTCCTTCCAAGCTCACTGTCTCTGCCCAGGCAGGCTTTATCCAAGGATGGGGTTCTTATTTCTCTGATCCTGTAATACCTCATCTAATAAAAAAGAGAATGCAATATTCCCTCCTAAGGCTTGCTATACTGATTAAGTAAAGTAACAAATGTAAGGCTTAACACCAGTATTTACTTTCTCACCTCCAGTCTCTTTCAAGCTCTATCACATTCATCATTAACACAGTTCCGTTGCCACTATCAACCCCTCATTCATGCACATGTGCACGTGTGTTTACTCTTGTACACACACACATGAACATGCACACACTTAGACATGCATGCACATACACTTTTTGTAGTTCTACTTATTCTCTAGATAGATTTGAATACTATATCTCTGAGGCTAAAGGAAAGAGGGCTCTGATGCCAAGCATTCAAATTCCATCTCTACATTTATGTTTTCTGCGTGACCTTAGCAAATTATTCAGTATCTTCTGCCCGACTGTGAACACTAATGCATACTTCACAGGGTTGTTGAGAGGATTAAATATATTAATAGAATAACCACTTAGAATAGTACTTGCGGTGGGGTGCGGTGGCTCAAGCCTGTAATCCCAGCACTTTGGGAGGCCGAGGCGGGCGGATCATGAGGTCAGGAGATGGAAATCATCCTGGCTAACACTGTGAAACCCCGTCTCTACTAAAAAATACAAAAAACTAGCCGGGCGAGGTGGCGGGCTCCTGTAGTCCCAGCTACTCGGGAGGCTGAGGCAGGAGAATGGCGTAAACCCGGAAGGCGGAGCTTGCAGTGAGCTGAGATCCGGCCACTGCACTCCAGCCCGGGCGACAGAGCGAGACTCCGTCTCAAAAAAAAAAAAAAAAAAAAAAGAATAGTACTTGCACATAGTAAACACTACATGTTTTAAGCTATTGTTATCAAGGTCATCATAACCATCATCTCCATCCCACCCAGATAATTTCTTGAACCTCAGTAACTTCATAGGGCCAAGAATTATTATCGGAAGGAATCCCTCTTTCCTAGGACTGGAAAGGTCCCCAGAAGCCCAAATTTTACTCTCATTATATGGAGAAAATTGCTAAATTATATCTAAGGCCCAAATTTTACTCTCATTATCTGGGGAAAAATGCTAAATTATATCTAAGTAAGCTAATTTCTATGCCCTGGTAATTTCTAAAACATACACGCCATTGATACTGTTTTTTAATTGATGAAGTAAATTGAGTACAGGAATTATTAGTAGAGGAATAATTTAGAGTTCTTATTTTGGTAACTAGTTGTTTGGCTCAAAAGCTAGTTTTTAGAAATTGCCTAAGAGCAAAATATATAACCTACTATATTTGAAATGTCTCATCTAAACCTGCAAGATCAAAATGTGTCCAGATTTTGTTAAAATATGACACCAACTATCACTACTAGTTTAGAATATTGTGAGGAATATACCCAACTCTTCTACATATCCCACCACTATCTCACCCAATGCCTTTTACCCAACAAGTAGTTTAACACTACATATATAGAACACTAACAGGAAAGGCATTTATGCATTGACTAATTTAATTAATAAATATTGACTGTCTGTGTGTAAGATGCTGTAGATATAGTTGGGAATACAACATACAAATAACACTGCTTTCATGGAGCTTACAGTCTATAGGAAATCAGAAAGAAAAGAGAAATATATGTCATTTGGTGACAAAGTCTATGAAGTCTGTCTTAGTCCATTTGTGCTGCTATAACAAAATACCTGAGACTGTATAATTTATAAATAACAGAAATTTATTTCCCATATATTTCTGGAGGCTGGGAAGTCCAAGACCAAGGCACCAGCAGGTCCAGTCTCTGCATCCAATATGATGTCTTGTGCTCTGCACCTTCACATACTGGAAGAGCAGAACAGAATGAACCCATTCCTTCAAGCTCTTTTATAAGGGCCCTAATCACATCCATGAAGGCTTTGTCCTCACAACTTAATCACCTCCTAATAGCCTCGCCTCTTAATACTATTACATTGACCATTAAGTGTCAACACATGAATTTTAGGGACCATGCTGAGATGATAGCAAAGACAAATAAAGCAAGGATGGGGCTAGGACATGCAATAAGTCCTGTACTTTTACTTAGTGTTATCTGGGAAGACCTCACTGATATTTGCACAGAAATTCAAGAGAGGTGGTGGAATAAATGAGTCCAGCATGTAGCTAGGTGGAAGAGACAGCAACACAAAGACTTTGAGATGGGACCATGCCCAGCATGCTTGCTTGAGATAAAAGAGATCAGTGTGGCTGGAAAGGAGAGAACATAAAAGGCAGAAGTAGATGGTGTCAGAGAGGAGTCAAATGATGAAGAGCATTGTAAGCAATTATATGCACTTTTGCATTTACTTGACTGAAATGGGAAACCAAGGAAGGGTTTTGAGCAGAGGAGTAACAAGAACTAGATTATCTTTTAGAAGGATCACATTGGTTGCTGTGTGGGCAATAATGGTAGTAGGGCAGGTATAATAAAATGAGGAGACTTATTAGGAGTAATTACAATAATCCAGATGAAAGATGATGATGTTTTAGACTAAGATGATGGCAATGAAGTAGATAAGAAGTGGTAGGATTCTCAATATATTTTAAAGGTGCAAGAGAAAATGGTTTATGCCATTCAAAAATCTAGGCATGCATATTAGAGTAACACAAAACAAGTGAAAGTATATTAGAAATTTTACTTAAATATTTAAATTTTGAATCAACAATAATTTCCAAAAGTATGAAGTTGAAAAGCTTCCCTGGGGAGTAACATGAGACCATCGGAGAGATTTAAAAAGGACACAGAGAAACAGGACACCATTGTGGGTTTTCTGAACAGGAAAATGAAAAAAGTAGAAGAGGAAGATTGTTGAATTTGTTGTTAAATACTTGATCCATCTCGACTTTTCTCAAATTAAGACTGAAACAATAATACATACCTTTAAATACTTTGTGAAGCCAAAATACTAGTTTATGTGCACTACCTCAAGCCATAATGACAAAAGTAAAATTGTGCCTTTTACCTCGGCAAAGGTCAAATTCTCTCTAGAATGGAATACCCAGTTCTAGGCTAATATTGTAACTCCACAGACCAGGTGTGCCTCTGAGCAACACCATCAGTGGGCAACCACCACTCTGATTTATGTTTGCTGCATTCTTTTGCGTGTTGAAGAAACCTGAATTATATGTGAATTGAGCCTTAACTGGTAACAGCTCGATTCAAACACAATCTTTTTCTAAAGAACCAAAGAAGTACAAACGTGTACAGGAAATGAATTTAGAAGTGAAAGGCAAAAAGGCCAGAACCCTCCAAAAAAGGCCCTCAAAAGACAAATAGGCAGACAGCAATGATTAAATTCAGGGACATTTAAATTTTCTCAGCATTGGACTTATCCTGGATTAAAAATTGTAAAAGGTTCAGAGAAAAATAGCAAAGGTAGTTAAAGACTTGGAAAGTGAATTTTAAGGTATTTTAAGAATACTGGGTAACTTAAGCTGAAGAAAAAGTAACAAATACGTGACATGAATTTGCTTTTTTAAATGAACATATCAAAAAGTAGGATTTACTACTAAAACTGATGCAGGGTTTTTCTCAGTCACTTAGCCGGAGACCTCCAGCCAGCCACACCACTTCCCAGGCCTTGCTCAAGATGGGGTTCACCACAGAAGATGCCCTGTCCACTTGGTCCCTTGGGCTGTGCCTGGCCTGCCCTCCAGCATGGATCCCGCAATCACTGCAACCGCATGCTCACCCCTCAGTAGGAGTGGGTGTGTAAGCGAATGCCAGGTCCAGCCATCCATTCCATGCTCCAGCACAAGAACAGACTCTGTGCGGGGCTTACAGCTGGACCAGGCATGTCACAAGCCACTTGCACAGTGGACTCCAGTGTCCAGATGAAGTGAACACAAGGATGCCCAGGCAGGGGTGCCCATGACCATGACGCCCCAGAGCAGGGGTGTTACAGCATACTAATTAGCTTTTTCAGTCCTGCTGTTCACAGCTCAATGGATGGCAGTGCATTAACAGGTCTGTCAGCCCCTTGCCCTGCTCCAGCCTGTGGCTCTGGGGCTGACTCAGTCCTGCTGCTGCTTTCTGTTGTATGGGGCAGCTGCCCTCCACTGGCAGAGGGCAGGGGGCCACAGTGTTACAGTCTTTTCTGTACCCACGTTCAGTGGGTACTGAGCCCTTGTCCCACATCCAAGAAGAATGAGGATAGATTGACAACTAAATGGTGATGAGGGGGGAGAAGAAGTTTATTGAGTGAGGAAACAGCTCTCAGCAGTAAGGGGACACGAGCATGGTCTACCACCCATAGTTCAGTGGTCTCTTTCTCAGAGTGGTTGACTTCCAGGCTTTTATGGGCTCAGAATGGAGAGTGCATGCTGATTGGTTTGTGAATATGCAAAAAAGGATAAATCAAAGGCAACATTCAAAGGTGGGCATGACAGTGTAAAAAACCAATTAGGGAAGGGTAGGTGTATATAACCTATGTGAAGGGTGAGGATTAATCAGAGTAAAGCATGCCAAACAAGAAGACAGGTCCTCAATTTGGTCTGTGGATTTATCTGAGACTTGTAGCTTGGCCTTTAGGCTTTAAACTGTCTTTGGTTTGAAGGTGGGGTTTCACTGGGGACCTGCCCCTGTCTGCCTAGGATTTGTCTGCCTCCTGCTGCTATCAAAACCATGTGCACTAAGAACCCATCTGACAACAGTTGCAACCCATCACCTTGCCTAGCTTAACCCTCTATCACCCAGAGTGATAAGTTTCAAAAGTTTCTGCAGGCAACATCAGTATTTACAAACAAATTCATGTAGTTATTATGAATTATTATTCATAAATAATAAAATGTTACCTGACACTCTCTTGGTGGCTATCTCACTTATTTCTGATGCAGAATTGCTTTCTTAACACAAATCTGACAGGCTTTTTCTATGAACGTGTCTGAAAGGGGATTCACTGATAGTGAAAACTCATATAAAAAAATGCCTCCACTGGAAACCATCATTCTCAGCAAACTATCGCAAGAACAGAAAACCAAACACTACATGTTCTCAATCATAGGTGGGAATTGAACAATGAGATCACTTGGACTCTGGAAGGGGAACATCACACACCAGGGCCTATTATGGGGAGGATAAGGGGGAGGGATGGCACTGGGAGTTATACCTGATATAAATGATGAGTTGATGGGTGCTGATGAGTTGATGGGTGCAGCACACCAACATGGCACAAGTATACATATGTAACAAACCTGCACGTTGTGCACATGTACCCTAGAACTTAAAGCATAATTTTAAAAAAATGCCTCCAAAAATGGGGGAAAACTTTAGCTAAAAACCTATATAAAAGAATCAGATCAAATTATCAAAGAACACTGGTTCATCTTGAATAATTATTCATGTTAAAAGGAATGAAGGCGCTTCCTATAGGGAAGGCCAAGTCTTCCAGGGAAACTATCATGGAAATAGATTAAGTTTCTCTGTAAAAATTCACTTGTGACAAAGACTATCATAGCTCTTGAAAATGTGTATAATTCATGTTATTTTGCTATGTTCTGACTTCTAAGTGTACTCCTATTACAGTGTTTGGAGCTGAAAAATGTTGTAACATAGGCTTATAACACTATTAGTATGCTCATACACTCTTATTCTTCAGTATAATAAATACTCAATTGATATGTTTCTCCTTGCACTATTATAAATATGATATTGGGAAGACTGTTACAAATTCACTTGATGATATATGTCATAGGATCAATTAACACAATTTTAGTCACAATGAAAACCTGAAAAGATATTAAAAATTATTATAATAAAAATAATTACATTTATTGAGTCTCAATATGTGACAGACATTTTATGTCTATTATTCTTAATCTCACAATAGCCCCACTGGTCCTTATCATTATCTTCATTTTCACATAAGGAATTCTATTTACATAAACCTAATTTCTTGAAGGAAAAAGAGCCAGGAAGTGATAACGCTGATATTTGAAACCTCACAAATTTGAATTAAAAGTTGTTGAACTTCCTACTATTCACATCATCTTTTTAGTAGCATTTTTTCAGTTTATTTGTTTAGATTTGTGTTGAAGTCATTTTTGTTTAGTGGATGACATTTAAGAATATTGAAAATTGAAAATTTGGTTTGTTAAAAATTCTATTTTGATCTATTTTTACAAAATCAATGTGTATGGGCAGAAGTTTTAAATGATATTTTGGGAACTTTACTTCTGTAGTGTTTTACTACAAATGCCATTTTCAAAAGTCGATATGATTTTAGCATGAGACTTGGATAAATTGTTAATTCCATTCTACAAAACAAATGACTAGAGGATTTATCTTTCAGTTAGACTTGAAAAGAACAGTAATTAAGGACATCAGCTCCAACTAAAAAGCAAGACTTGCTAGGTTTCTGGGGAAGAATAACTGCTGGCATAGCCAAAGTGGGAAAACAGCTCACACAAGAGAAGGCATCCAGGAGAACACTGACTCTGAAATCTGACCTCCTGGCACCACCTAAGGACATTCCTGGAGCCAATTTAAGCCCATGAAAATATCAACATTGATTTCAAATCCAAAGACACATATGCATTTCTTGTTTCTGGGAGTGAAACACTTATCAAACAAAATATTTCTCTCTCAGGATTAGGCTGAAAATTCACTCCCTCTTAAACAAATGAAGCAAAACAAACACAGTAAAATTCAGAGGCTAGATTACTTCTGAATTACCTAGATTAAATCAAGCCATATAGACTGTGTGCTGAGGGCAATTTGTGGGCAAAACCCTAGGGTTATCTACCAGGCTGCCACTGTATTGATTCAGTATTTCTGCTGTAATGAGTACAGTGAAAAAAAAATCCAGTCGTGAGCTAAGCTGCTTATGAATCAAAAGACTTTCTTTGATGCATCTTAATACTATTTTGCTGGGACACTTGCCCACATTTCCTACAGCTGTTCCAGGGAGACAGAACTGGGCTACTAGGAATAGTATCAGTTACACTGAGAGAGAAAATGACAGGGGTAGGCTTGTCTTGGTTCTTTCTGAAAGTGGTAATTTTAATGGTGACCAGGATATGTAAGAAGTATATTTATATTTTCATCACTTCCTGAGCCATCATATTTATATTCAACTTAAGTTGGTTTTAAACAAAGAAAGAAACAATAATCTAAAACATTCAAGAAAATATATGAATGCAGAGACACTTCTATTGAAAAAGAACATTTTTATTTCATGGTTGATTTTTTTCTGTCACAGAGAAGGCAATGAAATATATGACAACACTTCTATATTTTCCTCTTCTGCAATAAGCACAGAGGCATACACATTCAGATACCTTATAAATCACACTTCTTAATATTCACCAACCACAGAATCAAAACCTGTAAAGGCTATATCTGATCAGAATATTTTGATTGCAATTAGGTCTTATGTAGACAGAAAACCTGACTTACATTTGCTCTTGAGAAAAATATTGGCTCTTATAAATGAGATATTCCTGTATAATTTTGGTTTAGATGCTACTTTTCCAGGGCACAAATGATGTCATCAGGACCTGATTTCTCTGAGTTGAAAAGTATGTGGGATTTTAAGTCAAATCAGAATTCCAGGTCCAAGTTTTTATAGGAGAATATTAGGGAAAGCATAAATTCAGTGAATCCCAATCAGCTTGTCTGAAAATTAGAGATAACAGCCCCCTGAAGAAGGATCAAATGAGAATGTACAGAAAACTGTGGCTATAACTCCAAGGTATCATAAGAACATTAAAGATAAACGCATATGACTTTCCTCCTTATAGAGCGTATCAAGGAAATTCCAGCTTTGGGAGCCAAGTGAGCTGGTGGAAGAGATAAAAGTGGGAAAGTAGGGAAGAACATTTAGAAGAATCATCAAGGAGCATGACAGTACTGGGTGGCTGGTGACAAAGGAGCAAGAACACCAGGAATCTGGAGCATGGCATGATAAGGGAAGTGAGAGCATTCGAAAAAGCCATGTGGGAGAGTTTTAATATGCCCTTTCTTGTTTATGTAGACGTATGTTACAAATTCAACTATTCAATGATGTTTGTTAAAACGAATATCTCAACCAGCAGCTGGCAAAACCATCTCTGAAACTCAAAGGTCCTTTTCTGTAGCCTACACCCTGGACAATATGCTTTCTCTTTGGTTAATAAGAGAAATCACCTGAAGTTAGAATTCTACAGAAAATACATTTTTACAATAGAAAATATCACCCTAGTACTGACATCTAGCTGGTGAGGAAGGAAATAAGATATTTGCAGCCTTGTATTTCTTCACTCTTTGAACAAATGTGCATTGAAAACCAGTGACTATGTGGTGAGCACTGTGTACAGCAACCTCCCCCATATACATAGTTTCTCTTTCTATGGTTCCAGGTTCCCACATTCAACCACGATCTGAAAATATTAAATGAAAAATTCCGGAAATAGCAATTCATATGTTTCAAATTGCACACCATTCTGAGTAGCGTGATGAAATCTCATGCCACCCAACTCCATCTGCTCAAGATGTGAATCATCCCTTTGCCCAGGAGATCCATGCTGTCTACACCACCTCCCATTAGCCACTTAGTAGCCATTTAGATGATCAGTGCAACTATGGTTGTATCACCATACTTGTGTTCAAAGAACACTTATTTTATTTCACAGCAGCCACAAAATGCAAGAGTAGTGATGCTGGCGATTTGACTATGCCAAAGAGAATCTGTCAAGTGCTTTCTACGAGTGAAGAGGTAAAAGTTCTCAACTTAATAAAGAAAGCAAAAAAATTGTATGCTGAGGTTGCTAAGATCCATGATAGGAATGAATCTTCTATCTGTGAAATTGTGAAGAAGGAAAAAGAAATGTGTGCTAGTTTTGCTGTCACACCTCAAAATGCAAAAGTTATGGCCATAGTGCGTGATAAGTGCTGAATTAAAATGGAAAACGTATTAAATTTATGGGTGTAAGACATGAACAGAAATGTGTTCCACCTGATGGCAATCAGTTTCAGGCACCCACTGGGGGTCTTGGAATATATTCCTCCAAAATAAGGAGGACTACTGTGTACAAAGATAAACAAAAACATTGTCCCTATTTTCTTGTAGCAACCTAGTAAAGAAAATTTACAAATATAAATAACGAAAATATAATGTAAAAAATTGAATAATAGATATTGACATGCTATAAAGACATAGAGAAGTATCTGTCTCTGCAGAATTTGGGGAAAGGCATCACAGAGAAAATATTTGAGGTGGTCATGAAGACAGAGAGGGTGCTTATGGGAAATGAGGGGGTGGTCATCCAGGAATAAGGAAGGACATGCACAAAGTCACGTGAACCTGAAAGTGGACTGGTATGTTGCTCGGCGTGACTAAATCATGAAAGCATTGAGCCATGATAATATGAAAATCTCATTTAATAGGATATTGTATATTTGGGCCTCATCCTGGGGAAAAGAAATGCTGAAAGGTATTTTAAATCAGAAGGGAATATGATCAAATTTACACTTTAGAATGCTAACTCTGGAAAAATTGCAGAATGTGGATCAGCATTTAATGGAGATAGTACACAAAAGCAGACATATTGAGAAAAAGTACAGTTATTACTTGAAAAATATTTAGGATATAAGTTCTATTTTTGTTTTGTTTTGTTTTGTTTTTTTGAGACAGAATCTTGCTCTGTCTCTGTCGCCCAGGCTGGAGCGCAATGGTGTGATCTCGGCTCACTGCAACCTCTGTCTCCCAGGTTCACGCCATTCTCCTGCCTCAGCCTCCCGAGTAGCTGGGACTACAGGTGCCCGCCACCACGCCTGGCTTTTTTTTTTGGTGGAGGGCGGGTGGTATTTTTAGTAGAGATGGGGTTTCACCATGTTAGCCAGGGTGGTCTTGATCTTCTGACTTTGTGATCCGCCCGCCTTAGCCTCTCAAAGTGCTGAGAGCCACTGCACTCGGTCTAGGATATAACTTCTAAAGGCTATGTGGCCATATTAATCAGGATTCTCCAGAGAAATAGAACCAATAGGATATATACCTATATAAGAGAAGACTTAGGGGAATTGGCTCTCACAATTATAGAGGCTGAGAAGTCCCATGATAGGACACCTGCAAGCTAGAGGCCACCTAGAATGCCAGTAGCATGGCTGATATGATTTGGCTCTGTGTCCTCACACAAATCTCATGTTGAATTGTAAATCCCAGTGTTAGGGGAAGGATCTGGTGGGAGGTGATTGGATCATGGGGGTTTCCCCCTTGCTGTTCTCACAGTAGTAAGTTCCCACAAGATTTGATGGTTTAAAAGTATGTGACACTTTCCTCTTGGCTGTCTCTCCCTCCTGCTCTGCCATGATAAGACCTGCTTCCTTCACCTTCCACCATGATTGTAAGTTGCCTGAGGCCTCCAGCCATGCTTCCAGTACAGCCTGCAGAACTGTGAGTCCATTAAACCTCTTTTCTTCATAAATTACCCAGCCTCAGGTAGTTCTTTACAGCAGTGTGAGAACAGACCAATAAAATAGCCCAGTTCAAGTCCAAAATCCTCAGAACCAGGTGGTGAAACTCAGAATGATTGTGCAACTCTCAGTCCAAGGACAAAGGCCTGAGAACCCAAGGCATAGGGGCCTCAGGAGGGAGTTGGTGTAAGTCCTGGAGTTCAAAAGCCAGAGAGCCTACGGTTCTGATGTCCAAAGACAGGAGAAAAAGAAATGTGCACCCCAGCTCCAGGAGAGAAAGAAACTCACTTTTTTGTTACATCTGGGCCCACAACTGATTGGATGGTGCCCACCTACATTGGAGATCATCTTCCTCACTCAGTCCACTGCCTCACAGGCCAGTCTCCTCTGGAAACACTGTCAAGACACACATAGTAATAATCCTTTACTAGTTCTCTAGGTAATCCAGTCAAGTTGACACCATAAATTAACCATCACAGTGGCTGACTGGGTTTAGAAGATAATAGGATGGTGCTCAGAATGAATCCCAGTAAATTGTAACAGTGTCATTAATAGGGTGTAGGCTTTGAGGAAGGAGAAAATTAGAGGTATCTCTGTGCTATTCCAGGTAGTAGTAAAATAAACAAGTCTGGAGCCTAGGAGAGAGTTCTGAGTGAGAAAGATATTTGAGGACCATTATCATACAGTAGAAATTATGCAAATAATATAATTTCCATGGAAAGAAACCATGCAGTGTAAGAAAATCTGTAAACAGTGAATGAGGGAGGAGTAAATACAGGTAAGAAACTGGAAAGATTGACTGTGAAGAAGTGGAGTATTATCTCTTTTTGGGTGCCCCCCAAAATGCCTTTACATCCTTAGAACCTAGCATGATAAACAGCACATAGCAGAATTTGCTAGGCTGTGAAATCCTACAGAAAATGAATTATATGCTATTTATCACTTTATCCTTAAGATACAGTTAGTGTCTGGTTCTCAATTAACTAACAAATGAAAGAGGGGTGGGGCGAGAGAAACAAAGATTATGGGGTTTGGGAAAGTAGTACTGCTAGAAGGAAAAAATCGGGCAGAAGAGATATTATTTAGAATGGGAAATAGAACAGAACAAGTTACAAATTTATGGGGCATGACTCTGATATGAATAAATGATTCATATGAAATGAAATTATTCATACTAATATGAATAAGTGATTGAATAAACAAAAAATGTGTGAGAAGAGACAAATCTTTCTTACAGAAATATTCCAAACCATACATGGAAATGCTCTTCTTCCCTTGAGTATAAGCTGGACTTTATCACTCTCTTTGAAACAATCGAGGATAGAAAGTGGAAAATAGTAACTTTACAGCAGAGAAACCTGGCAAACACTACTTTAACCATGTGATTAATGCTAACATAAGCAGTGATGCCACATTGATCTCACGTACCTCCTGGTATAACATGATGATGTCACTTTATCTCTGTGGTATTTGTTTTTCCCAAAAGTTCATAACCTCGAGTTATGAGACTACCACCAGACAAATGCAAATTGAGGAGCATTCTATAAAATAACTAACCATTACGCCTCAAAACTATAAAGACAGTGAAAAACAAAGAAAGACTGAGAAACCATCATATGTCACGAATGACTAAAGAGACATGATGACTAAACGCCATGTGGTATCCCTTTAGATTGGATCCTGGAACACAAAAAGGACATTAGTGTAAAAGCTAGGGAAATCCAAATAAGGACAAGAGTTTAGTTAATAGCAATATACCAAGGATGGTTCCTTAGTTTTGACACACGCATCTGGTAATGTAAGATGTAAATATTAAAGGAAACTGAGTGAGGGGCTGTGTTGGTTTCCTAGGTCTGCCATAACAAATTCCTACAAACTGAAAACCACAGCACATTTTCTCATAGTTCTGGAGGCCAGAAGTCTGGAATCAAGGTATGAACAGGGCTATTTCCTTCTGGAGGCTCTGAGGGAGAAGCCATTTCATGCCTTTGACATAGCTTTTGGTGGCTGCTAAAAATCTTTGGTGTTTCTTGGTTTGTAACCGCACTTCAATCTCACATAACCTTCTTCAAGACTTCTCCTCCCGCCCCCACATCCCATGTCTGTGTCTTTTCCTTTTTGGTCTCTTATAAGGACATTCATCATTGGATTTAGCATTCTCCCTAGTATCCGGATGATCCCATCTTGAAATCTTTAATTTTATCTTCAAAGACCCTATTTCCGGTCTTTTATCTTCAAAGACCCTATTACGGTCACATTCACAGGTACCAAACTTTTGAGTTACTATACAACCCACCATAGGGATATTTGGGAAATCTCTGCACAGTCCTTGCAACTTTTCCGAAACTAACAAATTATATCAGAATAAAAATGTATTTATAAAGGGGGAGGGGACAGTGGTTAAGTGGAATCAGTACAATGGAGGTGTAGCCTTAGATATTTAAAAAGATACTTCCTTAGTGACAAAAGGAAAGAAGGGAATAACACGATGAATATAGATGTTTGTAGGCATTTAGGAGAGATATTAAGATTGTGTGTGGCAAAAGAATCTCATTCTCTCTAAATGGGAGGCAGGACTTTAAAAGAAAACAAAGTGTTTGGAGACATATAATGAGACCTCTGAGGAAAGGTATAAAAGTATTGGAAAGTAGGAAGGAGTAGTTCTCAGAAACAGCACTGAGCAGGCTTGAGGTCTAGTTAAGGTCACAAATCATGAGCAAGCAACAGTCCCAGTTCAGTGTGGTCATTTACACTAGCAGCCCTCTGCAGCTTAGGCAGAATACAGTGACAGATAAGCAGGCTGGTGAGAACAAACTGAAATATTTGATCTAGAATACAGGCTAGGCGGGAAAGCAAGTGAGTAAAGACTGTCAGTGTCAGAGCAGTCCTCTCAAACATGTATGTGCATATGAAGCATTGGGGGAACTTATTAAATTGCAGACAAGGTGGGGAGAGGGGTCAGAGAATCCTACATTTCCAACAAGCTCCCAGGTAAGGCTGACACTCCTACTGCTGGTCCACAGAACTCATTTTGAGTAGTAAGAACTCAAAGAACTTAGAGATCTCCAGGAAGTCCAAATGCAGTCTAAGAAAGGCACAGAACTGTAGAAAGAAATGAAACTGTAGAAATTCAAGAGCTCAGATTTCTGAAATGGATTAGTGTTCGAGGATGATAAGGTTTAGGGAGTAGCCATAGGCATGAATGCCTGAAGTCAAGTAGCAAAGAACCTCGTTTGAAGAACAGATAGAGTGTTAGGTGGGTCCTCTCTGGAGACACTGAGGCTACGTGGGATGAGGATAATTTGAGTTGAGAGGAAAACTTAACTGAGTATTAATTTCTTTAATGAATCTGGAAAAGAGAGACCTTGAGACTACTGAAGGGTGATATAAGCTGGGGAGTCTGAAAGGCAGGTAGATGTCTGTTCATGTTTTGGAAGAAAACCCATCCGGAAAAAACAACGGATACCTGGAGTTAGTGATTGACCCAGGAGACACAGGGAGGTGGTAGAGAGGTTCCTGACTAAAGATTTGGAAGAAAGCTTTCCAAATAAGTTTCATTAGCAGCCTGAATTTACTAATAAATTCCAATTAAAAAAGAAGGTAGTCAGCAAAGACAATGATTGTAAAGAAAATTGAGGCTGCAGCATGAACTTTTGCAAGGATGCAGAAGGTTGGAGTGAGACAGTGAGCATGAAAGAAAGAGAAACCATTTTGTGGCACTTGCCCTTCAGATGAGGACTGGGAAAGCCGAATGGAAGAAGGAGAGTTGAGAGCTAGAAAGGAGAGCCATAAGTGAAGTCAACATATTTCTGCGACTCAGGAAAAGTCACTAAACAAAAAATTACTTCTCTCAGGAAACACAATTTCTAGTTGTGCACAAGTACGAAAACAAGAAACAGCAAGAGCACTTCTTTGACTGACAATCTTTTAGTCCGCAGAAAGACAGTATCTGTTCAGCAGCAGCGGATTGAGGACTTTACAGTAGTGCGATTATCAGATTTATTTTAAATTCTGATACATAAAAATGTAGGGTTTTTTTTACCTCCTGCTGTTGATTCTCATGGAAACTATACTTATCGTACGTTTGGGAAATGCAGCCCAGGGCTCTGCACTGACTGACAGGAGTGCTAACACTGGATGTAATCCAGGATGGCGGATTAGAGAGGAGACCTTTACAGCTCCCTTGCATTCTAATTAGCTGACAGTCATGAAAGATGTAAGCTCCAGACACTGACATTGTCACTTCAGGAAAGGACAGAAGTCATCTAATTTATATTAATATGAGAAAAGTTTAAGTCTGCCCATTTAAAATGGGAGAGTTTAGGCAAACTTTCATTAGCTTCTCTGGCTGACAAATGAAATGATGCAAGACTGTAAAAGACACATCATTTTTCTATAAATTAATAGAGATTGGAAATCATCTTATGGTAAATCACCTCTTTTATCAGCAGAAATATCTCCGAACTGGAACAAAAACGGGAATATTTCATTATCTTAAAAATCTTATTCTTGTCATTTTTAAAGCTATTTACATTATTGTCTATCCCATGAATTAACATTAGGAGAAAATACATTTGTGGATAGTTGTGAAATTTGGAGATAAAAGTGAAGATGTTTGTATCCTTAATATATGCATTTATTTTTAGTGTTTTATTCTCCCTTATATTAGTAGTTTTTAAACTATAATACTATATATAACATATATTTTTACTATAATATGTAATAGTACACATTACATAGTTAACATAGTATACTTATAGTTTTTAACCCTTCAATTCAATCTCCCTTAATTTTATTGTACTTTTGCCTATAGTGATCTAAAGACATCAGATCAAGGCTTATATTTCATTATTAAGATAAATCTTACAGCTTTAAAAAAAAAACAAAAAACCACAGTACTTTTACCATGTTCATGGGTTAGAATAAAGTATTGCAAGAAGGTTTCTCAATAATTTAGGAAACATTTACATTCCCTAGAATTTCATTGATTGATCTGGTTAAAAAGCAAATCAACAATTGTTGTACTTTCAAAAAGGACTCAAATGCAACTTGTTTTCTAACCAATGAGTCTTGGACTCAGACTTAAAACCATTATTGACCTTTACTGTGTCCCAGAAAGTGTGTTAAATATTTGATTTACAAAAGGGATAAAACACAACTCCTATTCTTAGAGAGTATACAGCTTAAAGATGAGAATATGTAGGAATTATGAAGATCATTGCCCATATGGCAGTATATGATTAAATGAGAGACACTGATCTGATTTCTATTACTGAACATTCAAACTATGTTTCCTTAAAATATTTTCTCTCTAGAATCACTACCAAATACTTTGTCCTACACAAAGACCCAATTCACTCTAGGATAAATTACTGAGGCCTACTACTGTCAACATCTCAGTCATAAGCCATTTCTTTTAGAATCTGGCACATAGTAGGGACTCAACAAATGATGAATGAGTGACTCAAGGAATGTTGAGAGAAAATGTAAAATATAAACTATTCCTCAGGTGCTTCTTCTTCATCTGAAAACACGCACAGTTTAAGTACAGATTAAATTAATTCAAATTAAATGAAATTAATTTCATCACTGTCTCTTAAAACAGAGAAAAAATACCCAACTAAATTATCCTGGCAAATTTCCTTCAGAAGCAGTAATATTTTCTCCATTAATTATTCATTTTATTCATATAAATGTCTATAAAGTCGTGTTAGAATAATTTTCTCAGTAATGTTATCTTTGATGTATGCCTTCCTCATGTTTTTCACTAATTATCTTATTTTTTACAGTAACTATTTTCAAGAAATTGGAAGCAACTTGTAGTGTCCTACATCAATTGATGAGTGACATTAACCCTCAATATTTCCCTCCTACAGACAAAACTTGCTCTTTAATCTCTCTCTGTTCTCAGAGGATATTGCTCTTTTCCTTGACAATCTTCTTCAAATAATAATGCCATGTGCTAAGCCAACCCTTACCATAAAAATCCATTTCTTTATTCAGGTTATTTCTGCTAATTTGGAATTATTATCTTTAATTCTTTTCTCCATTTTAACATCACTTTTTAAAACCTGATACTGTAGAGTAGTAAGAATAAGTTATGAAAAATTATAAAAAATATTTGATAGTCCAATTTAGTGATATTTTTACCTACTTTTTTTTTCTCCCATGCACTTGTTCTCAGTTTAAAGCCTGGGTAAGCATGCTGTCTATTTCTATGCCTGCCAGAAGGCAGCTACAAAAGTAAATTTCAAGCAACAACTGAAAAAAGGTAACAAAAGGCATAATACATATTAATAAACCTGAAAATATTCAACCGACAGCCTATTATTATTCTTCACATCAAAGAAAACACAGGAACTGAGTCTCAGAAGCAAAAATGAGGGGAAAAATATAACAACAGAACTTGGAAATTAGATGAAACATCAGAAGGCTGAAAGGGGTTCAGGAAAAGAAGTCAAAATATCCAGAAGGAAGTAGAAGAAATGAGTATGACAAAGCTTATAAATATGCTATAGTACTAGGCAATTGGTAGCTACACTGACGCAGAATTCACATGATTTTTTTTTTTTTTTTTTTTTTGAGACGGAGTCTAGCTCTGTTGCCCAGGCTGGAGTGCAGTGGCATAATCTCAGCTCACTGCAACCTCTGCCTCCCGGGTTCAAGCAATTCTCCTGCCTCAGCCTCCTGAGTAGCTGAGATTACAGGCATGTGCCACCATGCCTGGCTAATTTTTGTATTTTTAATAGAGACAGGGTTTCACCACATTGGGCAGGCTGGTCTCAAACTCCTGACCTCAGGTGATCTGCCCATCTTGGCCTTCCAAAGTGCTGGGATTATAGGCGTGAACCACTATGCCTGGACCACATTACTTTATAATAAGTTCTTCTTTACTTCAAAAAAAAGTAATTCCTTTAGGCTTCACCTCTTCAATTTAATGCATGAAGTACTTTTAATGTGAATTAACTTAATAACTAGTTATTCATGTAGTCATTCATCAGAAGTAAAATATCCTAAGTGGTTAAAAAAAAAATGCAACTGACTTCTAGAAAATTTTATTCCAGTGGACCACACTCTCTATGAGGAAAAAAACAATCATCAAATCACGTATATCGTGGAACTTCCTAATGTTCCAGTTTCTTTCCCATTATAAGGTCCAACTATTTTATCTTTGTTATCATTTCTTCAGATTTCAGGCAAGATCTAAAAGATAAGTCACACACAAAATGTTACCAGAAAGAATGAGCAAGATACTATACAACTTGTTGCTGGGGTACTGTCTACTTTACTCCATAAGGTGCACAGAGCAGAAGTTCCAGAAAAATCCTGCAAAGGCAAAGACTCTGCCTTGATTCACCCTGAATTCCCACTAATCATTACTGAAACAGTGCCTGGCACACAGGCATTGAGAGAACACAAACTAGGATCAGAATGCTGTAACAAAGCCATTCACAAAACTAGTTCACTGGTTAAGTATGTCTTCAGTGACAACCTTCCATGTTTTCCACTATTCATTATTCAGAATTTAGGCAATAGTGTATTTATAAAATGAATAGTAAAGTTATACTAGGAATATTATATTCAACAAGATATTAACATTGATAAAACAGTTTCTCCAAAGAGTCAGAATTAGTGACAAACATTAATTTAATAGAAGGTAGGTTACACCTTTAAAAGGCACGAAGAATGTGGTGAATTTGCTGGTTCATAGCTCAAACACATGAAAAAATGCAGGGGGTTTCCCATCTACGAAGCAATGGAGAAATTTTACAGAATCAGGCAAAAAATAAGTGAACTGATATTCTATAAAATAAAAATTTAAAAGACAACTCCAACAGTCAAGGTAAATCAGATTCACAGCATTTAATTGGGCATAATTTGAAGCATGTACTTAGTACTAGGATGCCTGAATAAGAATGAAAAGGGCTGCCTGATAATGGATTGCCAGATATGGAAAGGAAGGCAGAAAAGCTGTAAAAGTGTAAGCAAACCAGGGCAGGCAATGCTCTGTTAGGACAGGAGACATTTTAAAGAGGAACATACAAGGAACACTAGGATAAAGGCCAAGTTATAGGATAACTCATAAGAGGCAAACCAAGAGAAGTGGAGAGTAGTACCTGTCTGATGAGTGTATGAGTGAGGAAACTAGTGAATGCATCTATGTTTTAGCCATTCTAAATAACTTTTAAAAATACTTTTGCTGTACAGAAATGGTTCTCTAAGGAAGGTAGTATAAGAACTCTGAGAGTCTTAAACCTAATGCACACGTCTGAGAGATTTTCTCCAGTAAGAAGATTCTTTATTGTGATGAACAAGCAGGCTGTGGATAGGCAGGATATTTTTAACATCTCTTTTGCACTGTTAAAGTAGATCACAAACAACTTTGACAAATCACAAGATGATGGGAGAAAGTATAAAAATAAATAAATCTATCATAAAATGTTAAATAAATACACTTTGGAAGGCAAGTAATAGACAAGAGCTGAGAAAGGAAAAACAGAAAGAGGAAGAAAAAAGAGGATAAGGGAGGAGAAGTAAAGAAAATGAGAGAGAAAGGAGGTGAGAGGAGAGGAAGGGGATGGAAGTGGAGAGCAGCAGGAGGCAGCCAAATGCACAGGCAGATGGGGGCGGGTCCCCAGTGAAACCCCACCTGCAAGCCAAAGAAAGTTTAAAGCCTGAAAGGCAAGCTGCAAGTTAAATCCCCAGATCTGATTAAGAACTTGTCTTTCCATTTGACACACTTTCCTCTGATTGGTCCCCACCCTTCATTGATTTTTCATATACTTACCCCTTCCTGATTGGTTTTCTACACTGTCATGCCCACTTTTAAGTGGTAGCTTTGTTTTACTTTTTTTTTTTTTTTTTTTTTGCATACTTACAATCAATCAGCACACCCTCTACATTCTGAGTCCATAAAAGGCCCCGGACCCAGCCACAGGGAGAGAACTTCCCGCCTTCAGGTAGGGGGACCAACCCCACATCCCCCCTCTGCTGAAAGCCATCTTCATCACTCAATAAAATTATTCTCTGCCTTACTCATCCTTCAATGTCCCACATGTCTTCATTCTTCATGGGCACAGTACGAGCTCAGGAACCAGCAAATATGGATACAAGCCATAACACAGACCAGCTGGGGCACGCCAGCATGCCTGAGTGAGGCCTAGGTGGGATGTCGCTGGCTGGGAGTCCCCAGCTTGCAAAGTGACCAAGAAGAAAAATCCTGCATCAGAAGCAGAAGGGAAAAGAACCAGACAGTCTTAAGATTCCCCCCTGCTTGACCAAATTTCAGATAGGTTTCATCGGGACCTCTCTTTTCTGAGAGCATTTACATTACAAAACTTTTCATTGTATATTATTTCTCTGTCTTTTTGAAATGTGTGTAAATTTTTTTAAAGTCCCTTTCAGTTATGAATCCAGCAATCTCCTTCTCAAGGGCCTAGAACCATCCCTTTGACATGTAATCATCAAGGGAGATGGTACCCCTATCTCCCTGTCCAGCTTTGGTGGACAGCTTGCTCCAAGTTGTAAAACCATCTCCTGCCAGAGAGGAGAGGAAACTTACTCCTGAAGGAGTAAACTTTTACTTCTCCTTTGGGTAAAGCCAATTAGCAAACAAGCCTATGTTCTCGCTCTCAGCCCAGCACATAAAAATTCTCTCATCCTTTGCTTCAGTGGAGTTGAGCTCAGATTGAGTCCTGGCCTCTCTCCCCTGTTGAGATAGACTTGAATAAAGTCTTCCTTGCCTGTTTAGCTTTGTCCAGTGCAATTTTTGCTTTGGCAGAAGGGAGGGGAGGGGAGGGGAGGGGGAAGTGAGAGGGGGGAGGGGAGGGGAGGGCAGGGGAGGGCAGGGCAGGGGAGGGGAGGGGCAGGGGAGGGCAGGGCAGGGGAGGGGAGGGGAGGGGAGGGCAGGGGAGGGGAGGGGAGGGCAGGGCAGGGGAGGGGAGGGCAGGGCAGGGGAGGGGAGGGCAGGGCAGGGGAGGGGAGGGCAGGGCAGGGGAGGGGAGGACAGGGGAGGGGAGGGGAGTGGAGGGGAGGGGAGAGGAGAGGAAGACTCAGGGATCTTGATCAATAATTACTACTTTGGGTTTTAGTTGCTCGTTCAGTAGGTAGTAAAACTACAATTCAATCAAGCATGCTAAACCATTGAAAAATGAATGCATTACCAAATATGAATAACTTATTCATAATTCATTGAACCTGCCATAGGGCAGGCACAACTAAGAGGCATTTGGCAACCAAAGCAATGCAAGCTGGTTGTGAGGAGAAAGAAGCTAGGATGCCTAAGAACAGATAGAAGAGCCTACAAGCCACTGACTCAGATGCAGAGCTAGTCACTAAAGATTCCTATTGGTCTGATGTTTACCGTCCCAACGTACTTCACACTTGCTTTAGGAAGCCACTGCAATCCAGGCCAGCAAATGGAGTATTGAAGTAGAAATCTGCAGCACATGTGCACTGAATTTTAGCAGATTTCAAGAGCACTTTCAATAGTCAGAGGACAGAGAACCGAGTGGATCCTCCTGGGAGAAGGGCTCGGCAAAGACTCAAGGAAGAACTAGCCTGAGCAACAGGAGCCAAATACCAGTTAGGTGGCCTGAACAATTTCATGGGGTAAAAACTACAACTCAGTTGGCACATTGGTAAACTTGTGGCTTGCTTCAGGTATCCTTGGTATTTTGATTCTGTCAACAAGACTAATTCCAGATCCTAAATGCTAGGAGACAGAGACTATAAGTACATATCCCATTGCAATGATGGTCTTAGATGCTGGGCAGTAGGGATAGGAAACAATGATGGGCTGATGAAATGGGCTGAGCCTTCAGGTACAGAGAATCAGGGTTAAAATTGGAAAGAACTGAAAAAGACTGCACCTAAACTGTCTTTATCTCTACTCCAAGATTCTGGTCACTTTTCTTATGAGCTGTTTAAGAACTTTTGAAAACTCCCTCTACTTTTTTCTCCAGGCACAATCATAGATATTTATTTAAGGGTGTGATACACTAAACTTTTTCATCAACTTACAAAATGTGAACCCTTCCTAGATAGCAAAACAGCACACTCCTATTGTCTTTCATTTCCAAGTGCCAGAGGGGAATTGCTTTTAATAAATACTTTTACACTGCACTTCAGTTGAATTGCTATCTTGTGAAAACAGGCCTGAGGAGAATAACACATTGCCAAATTCCCTCCAGCAAGTGCAAAATAATACTGTAGGTTCTGGCATAGAAATAAAATGGAAATCTGATTACTTTGTTTTATTCTATATGGAGATAATGTGTGAGCACATTTAAATACATAATTCAACATATTTCAGCTATGGCCCTAGATGATGATTTAATGTCAAACTTACACTAACCTTGTAACATGAGAGTTGCATTTAGAGCTGACAACTAAAAAGAGTTGATGAAATTACACTTTATTTTATTTTCTGCAGAGCTAAGCAAACCTGTTTATACCATTCTCAATGCCAACTACCACCATAAATTTGAGAAAACGAAACCTACCCAGAGAAGGCCATACATATTAATAAAGCTGAAAGAATTGTATGGTTATATTGGGATAGACTCTTCCCAGGAATAAAAAACAAATAAAATATGGAGATAATTTTCATGGGTCAAATTACAGTAAGTGATCTAAGGTCCAAACAGATTTATCATACTTACCTTTTAATTATATAAAATCCACAATTGTATTAGAGATATATAAATAGCTACTTGGGGGGGAAATACAGAATTGCTTCAAGAAAATGCAGTGCAGGGATATTTTGCATAAATGGTTAAAGAGTTAAGGAGGCCACTAGTAAGATATTAGGGAGAGAATATTAATACTTTTCAGTGATATTGTGGAAGAGCTCAATATTTTACATTGGGAAATAGTTTTAATGGTAAAAACTTTAAGCTGATAATTTTAAAAATTGGTTCCTTCCATTTTATGTATTTTACTTACCTCTTTGGCAGCAAGCATAGGCTGGCCCAGAAAATTGACACATTGACTACTTTTAATACTAACACTAATTTTCAGGCCACAGACATAGCAGATGATGCATTATTAGCAGGCTTCCAGAATCCCATAAGCCAATATGATAAAATGTTTCATAATGCTCATGTAAAACAATATTCACAGCTGAAAGGCAGTATCTTTACAAAGGTCAGTTTTTATAACTGCTACTTTTGTGACTTAGGGCCTAGAAAACAATTATATTACTTCCCACAACACATGAAAGGAAGAAAAATGAAAATTTTAGGAGGTCTACACAGTCCAGCTGTTTTTACTTCTTTTCCTAAATAATATTTTAGCATGGAAATTTGCATGTAAATAAATTAATTATGAACTAATAGAAAAATATGGATGAACCAAAGCCAATTTTGCTAGATCCGTAATGGATTATGAAAGACAGGATATATTCTAATTTTGTGTCACATTTCTGTTCACTTTCTTCTAATTGCAGGTAAAATAGAGGCTCTGTCTTAAAGCAAATTATCTTTGACATTATCTACTTTTGAGAACCAAAGCTCTTCTTTTCATTTCCTTTGGCTTACAGTGCAGACTTCAGCAGTATTTGTCTATTTATGTTTAATTAATAAATTATAGCCTTCCTTGTTCCAAAAGAAAAGTATTTGAAGCAACACTCTCCAGCATTGTGCTGGCTGTAGTTTTCTACTTGAATTCACTTAATTCTAATTTGTAATCTACAAGACTGTCTGCCTTAATTGTCGCTGTTGCTACTGTTTCTGGTATTCTGCTATCACTACTTTTCATGTTGTTTCCATATTTGTCTCTTTATAATTATACAAACTGCACTGAATTGCACAAGGGGCTTGAAAATGCCTGTGGTGTCTGATTAGCATTTTTTTTTTTTTTTTTTTTTGAGAAGAGATTTCACTATATTGACCAGGCTAGAGTGAGGTGACTATTCATAGGTATGGTCATAGTATACTGTAGTCTTAAACTCCTGAGCTCAAGTGATCCTCCTGCCTCAGCCTCATGAGTAGCTGGGACTACAGGTGCACACCACTGCAACTGCATGTACTAACTGCACAAGCTATACTAACCTATTACTCTACTTAGAGTTCTGTTTTTGAGACAGAGTCCTTCTTGGTCACCCAGGCTGGAGTGCAGTAGCATGATCTCGGTTCACTGTAACCTCTGCATCTGGGTTCAAGTGATTCCCCTGCCTCAACCTCCTGAGTAGCTGGGATTACAGGCACATGTTACCACGCCTGGCTAATTTTTGTATTTTCAGTAGAGACAGTGTTTCACCATGTTGGCCAGGCTGGTCTCGAACTCCTGACCTCAGGTGATCCACCCACCTCAGCCTCCCAAAATGCTGGGATTACAGAAATGAGCCACTGTGCCTGGCCAGGGTCTCTCTTTAAGACCAAGGTTTCTTTGGTCCCCTAGGGTAATGTGTATGTCCCCTAAGGGTCATCACTGACTTTATCAGTGAAGGTCATTGTTCTCACTAGTCACTTCCACTTCTAGGGTCCTTCTCCAGAGGACTCTGACTTTATTATTAGTGATTTTAACAGTCATGTTTTCTTGATGGCCACTTTGGCTATATAGAAAATTTCCATACTAAACACTCTGGACCCATCCTGTGGCCTCTCCTGATCAAATCTCATGGTTCTTGTTTATTCTCTTACTTCTCACAATGAGCAAAACATTTTGGAATTTGGATCTTAAAAGTGCCTAATGGGCTGGATGCAGTGGCTCATGCCTGTAATCCCAGCACTTTCTTTGGGAGGCAAGGCGGATGAATCATTTGAGTTCAGGAGTTCAAGACTAGCCTGGACAACTTAGGGAGCCCTTGTCTCTATAAAAAATAAAAAAAAATTAGCCAGATGTGGTGGCACATGCTTGTAGTCCCAGCTACTCAGAAGGCTGAGGTGGAAAGATCACTTGAGCCCTAGAGGTTGAAGCTACAGTGAGTAGAGATTGCACCACTGGACTGCAGCCTGGATGACAGAGTGAGACCCTGTCTCAAAAAAGAAAATACAAAAGGACCTAATGTAAAAAAAATTGCAATTCACATGCTAGTGACTGCCATGTTATTCCAGAGTTCTCAGTGTTTCATGCCTGTTCTTCTTTTATAAGAATTATCCACTTGGATTGAGTCTAGACGATACCAAACAAGATGCCTAATACAATGTTTTCATTTGCCACAACTCTTGAACATCACCATTACACCTTCACACATCATCTCTGCATTGGCTGCCATTCCCTAAAATCAATGTAGAATCAATCCAGTGGCCTGTCTCATATAGCTGGAGTCCATCTGACCTCATGTGTACCTTATATCTCAAAGCATCTAGGATTTTTAATAAATAGAAAGTTAAAAGATCAGTTCCAATTTACAGAAAAAGCAGTACAGTTAGCCAGCGAGCACAGGAAAGGATACTCAATGTCTCTCATAACATGAGAGGTATATTAAAATGCCTTGACTATCAAATACTTTAAAAATTAAAATATTCTATAACATACACTTTTCATTTATACTGAGAATTGGTGAAACCACTTAAGAATACGATGTGGAAATATTTGTTTTTATAAATTATAACAATTCTGTGCTTCTGTTTATTCAACTGAAAGTGTGGATAATAATATCTACTTATTGTGTATGGCAAGAAATAAATTAGTGTTTTCAAAGTAATTAGAATTGTGTCTCACACAAAGAAAGTTCTACATTAGTGTTAGCTATTATTATTATCAACTTTTAAAATAAGCAGACCTTTGACTTAGCAACTTCACTCATAGGAATTTGTCCTACAGACAAAGGCAGATCTAAGCTTTGTGAGGACAGAAACTTGTGTAATTTTGGAGGTCCCCTTTAATACAGCAAGGAAAATTGTATTCAGCTAAGCTCATTTCACTATATTAAATAAACTATACACTGAAAAATGGTTAGGATGGTGAATTTTATCATAATTTTAAAAAGTCCAGTTGGGAAAAAAAGGGCAAGGGGAAGGGACATCAGAGAGCTTGCTCACTGTCCATCTACACGTACACATAGAGGAGGTCATGTGAGCACACAGAAAGACAGTAGCTGCCTGCAAGCCGAGAGGAGAGACCGCAGGACATTATGTTAAGTGAAATAAGTCAGGCACAGAAAGACAAACTTCACATGTTCTCCCTCATTTGTGGGAGCTAAAATTTAAAGCAATTGAATTCATGAAGATAGAGAGTAGAATGATGGTTAACCAGAGACTGGGAAAGGGCAGTGGAGTAGGAAGGGGGAATGAGGATGGTTAATGGGTAAAAAATATAGGTAGACAGAATGAATAAGATCTAGTATTTGATAGCACAAAAGGGTGATTACAGTCAACAATAATTTATTGTACATTTTAAAATAATTAAATGAATATAATTGGAATGTTTGTAATACAAAGAAATGATAAACACTTGAGGTGATGGACACCTCATTTACCCTGATATGATCATTACACATTGTATGGCTGTATCAAAATGTCACATGTACCCCATAAATATATACACCTGCTAGGTACCCATAAAAATTTTAAAAAATAAAATAAAATAAAAAGGAGAGGACTCCTCAGAAGAAAATGACCTTGCCAGCACCTTAATCTCGGACTTTCTAGCTTCCAAAAACGTGAAAACTGAATTTCTGTTGTTTAAGGGGGAAAAAAAGTGAATATGTATAATGGGAAAATAAAACAAATTTGAAGAGTTTTGGAAATCAGGTCCTTTCTTTTGTCTTAAGAGCTATTGAGAAAATTTACGGAATGGCTTATTTCAGTGTGCTTCCTGGTTGAATCCCAGTATCCTCCATCAAAAATATTCTGCAATTCTCAGTGTTCAGAGATCCTGTGCAAGTGAGGGGTTCTGAAGGCTTAGCTTTAATACTTTTACAAGAAATTCACCTTTGCCAAGAAAAGTGCTCACAGTGTGTGTAAAGCTGTCCACTATAGCATGGCTTATACCAGTAAAAAATGGGGTAAAAAATCAATACCTGCTAACAGACAGCACAGCATGATGATCAAAAGAGTAAACTCTGAGGGCTCCACTATTTGTTGCTGTTTGACTTTAGGCAAGATACTTAACCTCTCTGTTGCTATGTTTCATTATCTATAAAACAGGGGATAATAAGACTCTATGTCATTAGGTTTTTATGAAAAGTCAATGTATTGACATTTATAAAGGGCTTAGAACAGCGTCTAGTAACTGATAAGTGTTATTTAAATATAAAATAACTAAAAATCAAACTGGAGACTAATTAAATAAGTCCATGTATTTATACAATAGAATGCTATACAGGCAATAAAAAGGGAAGAAAATTATACATTAAAAATAAATATTAGTATTTCAAGCTGTGTGTAATAAAACAAAACTGGAAAATAGCAAAATGTAATATAATACCAAGTATGGGGTTAGAAGAAGAGAAGCTTGCTTTTATACTACTTATAGGTAGAGTGGCTCAACATAACACTCTTTAGAGATTTTTTTTTCATCTAATGTGGGAGAAAATATATAAACAATTCAACTGAGTGTTTTGGTTTTCTGTTTGTTTGCTTACCTAGCTCCTACAGAGAAATGGAGTCTCTGTCCCCTTCTTAGATCTGGGCTCTTTTACTGCTTCATCAATAGAATAGGGAAAACAGTTACACTGGATTCATTTCCAGACCCAGGCCACAAGAAACTGGCCATTTCCACATTCTGCCTCTTGGTATACTAGCTCCTGAATCCCGATTCTGCTCTAAGGAAGCCTAGGCAACGTGAAGAGGCCCTTTAGGTGCTCTGGTTTACAGCCTCAGCTGAGGCCCAGCCAACAAACAGCATCAACTATCAGACATGTGAGCTAACGTGCCTCCTGTTGATATCAGCCCCAGCCTCCCAGTCTTTCCTTGTAAAGCAGAGACAAGCCATCAATACTGGATTCAGGCCATGTTCCTGACCCCAGAAATTGTGGGAATTAGAAACTGGTTGTTTAATGCCGTTATCATTTGTGCTGATTGTTACACAATAGATAACTGGAATATGTCTATTTTTTCCCATGATCTGAGCATTTTGTATGCCCTCAACCAAAGCCAATCTCTTCCTAGGAGACTATACTTTCCACTTCCAACCACTGAAACCCCATAGTACAAATAGAGTCAATGAGTCTACAGCTATAAATACAGTCATTGTATCTTCCATTTTTTGCTGTATGATAATCTCTCTTTCTGCTATTTATTTACATACTGGCCAACAAATTAAATCCATAACAATTGTAGAAGGTTTGTTAGTAACAGCACTAGACCTGCCCTCCCCCCCATATATAGATATATTATATATATCTATATATATATATAATATATCTCCAGGAGCAGTGGCTGGCCCCTGTAGTCCTAGCTACTAGAGTCTGAAACAGGAGGATCTCTTGAGCCCGGGAGTTTGAGGCAGTGAGCTATGATCACACCACTGCCCTTCAGCCTGGGTAACAAAGCAAGATCCTATCTCTAAAAAACAGAGAGAATGAGTTCCCCAGAGCAAGATGGCCAAATAGGAAGAGCTCCAGCCTCCAGCTCCCAGCACGAGTGACACAGAAGACGGGTGATTTCTGCATTTTCAACTGAGGTACCAGTTTCATCTCACTAGGGAGTGCCGGACAATCAGTGCTGGTCAGCTGGTGCAGCCTGACCAGCGAGAGCTGAAGCAGGGCAAGGCATCGCCTCACCTGGGAAGTGCAAGGGGGAAGGGAATCCCTTTAGAAACTAAGACACACAACACCTGGAAAATCGTGTAACTCGCACCCTAATACTGCACTTTACCAAGGGTCTTAGCAAACAGCACACCAGATTATATCCCACACCTGGCTGGGAGGGTCTCATGCCCACAGAGCCTCCCTCATTCCTAGCACAGCAGTCTGAGATCTAACTGCAAGGCAGCAGCGAGCCTGGGGAAGGGGCACTCACCATTGCTGAGACTTAAGTAGGTAAACAAAGCCTCCGGGAAGTTAGAACTCGGTGGAGCCCACCACAGCTCAAGGAGGCCTGCCTGTCTCTGTAGACTCCACCCTGGGGACAGGGCATAGCTAAACAAAAAGCAGCATAAACCTATGCAGATGTTAATGACCCTGTCTGACAGCTTTGAAGAGAGCAGTGGATCTCCCAGCACGGAGGCTGAGATCTGAGAATGGACAGACTGCCTGCTCAAGTGGGTCCCTGACCCCCGAGTAGCCTAACTGGGGCACATCCCTCACTAGGTGCAGACCGACACCTCACACCTCACACAGTGGGGTACACCCCTGAGACAAAGCTTCCAGAGCAAGAATCAGACAGCAACACTCGCTGTTCAGCAATATTCTATCTTTTGCAGCCTCCGCTGCTGATACACAGGCAAACAGGGTCTGGAGTAGACCTCAGGCAATCTCCAACAGACCTACAGCTGAGGGTCCTGACTGTTAGAAGGAAAACTAACAAACAGAAAGGACACCCACACCAAAACCCCATCAGTACATCACCAGCATCAAAGACCAAAGGCAGATAAAACCACAAAGATGGGGGAAAAGCAGGGCAGAAAAGCTGGAAATTCAAAAAATCAGAGCGCATCTCCCCCTCCAAAGGAATGCAGTTCATCGCCAGCAACAGATCAAAGCTGGACGGAGAATGACTTTGATGAGTTGAGAGAAGAAGGCATCGGTTGATCAAACTTCTCAGAGCTAAAGGAGGAACTACATACCCACTGCAAAGAAATTAAAAACCTTTAAAAAAGAATGGAAGAATGGATAACTAGAATAATCAATGCAGAGAAGGCCATAAACGAACTGACAGAGATAAAACCCATGACATGAGAAATACGTGAAAAATGCACAAGCTTCAGTAACCGACTCGATCAGCTGGAAGAAAGAGTATTAATGAGTGAAGATCAAATGAATGAAATGAAGCGAGAAGAGAAGTCTAGAGAAAAAAAGGAAAAAGAAATGAACAAAGCCTACAAGAAATATGGGATTATGTGAAAAGACCAAATCTAGGTCTGATTGGTGTGCCTGAAAGTGAGGGGGAAAATGGAACCAAGATGGAAAACACTCTTCAGGGTATCAGTCAGGAGAACTTCCCCAACCTAGGAAGGCAGGCCAACATTCAAATTCAGGAAATACAAAGGACGCCACAAAGATACTCCTCAAGAAGAGCAACTCCAAGACACATAATTGTCAGATTCACCAAAGTTGAAATGAAGGAAAAAATGTTAAGGGCAGCCAGAGAGAAAGGCCAGGTTACCCACAAAGGGAAGCCCACCAGACTAACAGCAGATCTCTTGGCAGAAACTCTACAAGCCAGAAGAGAGTGGGAGCCAACATTCAACATTCTTAAAGCAAAGAATTTTAAACCCAGAATTTCATATCCAGCCAAACTAAGTTTCATCAATGAAGGAGAAATAAAATCCTTTACAGACAATCAAATGCTTAGAGATTTTGTCACCACCAGGCCTGCCCTACAAGAGATCCTGAAAGAAGCACTAAACATGGAAAGGAACAACCGGTACCAGCCACTGCAAAAACATGCCAAAATGTAAAGACCATCGATGCTAGGAAGAAACTGCATCAACTAACGAGCAAAATAACCAGCTAATATCACAATGAGAGGATCAAGTTCACACATAACAATATTAACCTTAAATGTAAACAGACTAACTAAATGGTCCAATTAAAAGACACAGAATGACAAATTGGATAAAGAGTCAACACCCATCAGTTTGCTGTATTCAGGAGACCCATCTCACATGCAGAGATACACATAGGCTCAAAATAAAGGGATGGAGGAAGACCTACCAAGCAAATGGAGAACAAGAAAAAGCAGGGGTTGCAATTCTAGTCTCTGATAAAATGACTTTAAACCATCAAAGATCAAAACAGACAAAGAAGGCCATTAATAATGGTAAAGGGATCAATTCAACAGGAAGAGCTAACTATCCTAAATATATATGCACCCAATACAGGAGCACCCAGATTCATAAAGCAAGTCCTTAGAGACTTACAAAGAGCCTTGGACACCGATACAATAATAATGGGAGACTTCAACACCCAACTGTCAACATTAGACAGATCAACAAGACAGAAAGTTAACAAGGATATCCAGGAATTGAACTCAACTCTGCACCAAGCAGACCTAATAGATATCTACAGAACTCTCCACCCCAAATCAACAGAATATACATTCTTCTCAGCATCACATCGCACTTATTCCAAAATTGACCACATAGTTGGAAGGAAAGCACTCCTCAGCAAATGTAAAAGAACAGAAATTATAACAAACTGTCTCTCAGACCACAGTGCAATAAACTAGAACTCAGGACTAAGAAAATCAATCAAAACCGCTCAACTACATGGAAACTGAAAAACCTGCTCCTGAATGACTACTGGATACAAAACAAAATGAAGGCAGGCAGAAATAAAGATGTTCTTTGAAACCAATGAGAACAAAGATACAATATACCAAGAATCTCTGGGACACATTTAAAGCAGTGTGCAGAGGGAAATCTATAACACTAAATGCCCACAAGAGAAAGCTGGAAACACCTAAAATTGACACCTAACATCACAATTAAAAGAACTAGAGAAGCAAGAGCAAACACATTCAAAAGATAGCAGAAGGCAAGAAAGAACTAAGATCAGAGCAGAACTGAAGGAGATAGAGACAGAAAAACTCTCCAAAAAAGCAATGAATCCAGGAGCTGGTTTTTTGCAAAGATCAACAAAATTGATAGACCACTAGCAAGACTAATAAAGAAGAAAAGAGAGAAGAATCAAATAGACACAATAAAAAATGATAAAGGGGATATCACCACCAACCCCACAGAAATACAAACTACCATCAGAGAATACTATAAACACCTCTACGCAAATCAACTAGAAAACCTAGAAGAAATGGATAAATTCCTGGACACTTAGACCTAATACCATAAAAACCCTAGAAGAAAATCTAGGTAGTACCATTCAGGAAATAGGCATGGGCAAGGACTTCATGTCTAAAACACCAAAAGCAATGGCAACAAAAGCCAAAATTGACAAATGGGATCTAATTAAACTAAAGAGCTTCTGCACAGCAAAAGAAACTACTATCAGAGTGAATAGGCAACCTACAGAATGGGAGAAAATTTTTGCAATCTACTCATCTGACAAAGGGCTAATATCCAGAACCTACAGAGAACTCAAACAAATTTACAAGAAAAAAACAAACAACCCCATCAAAAAGTGGGCAAAGGATATGAACAGACATTTCTCAAAAGAAGACATGCATACAGCCAACAGACACATGAAAAAATGCTCATCACTGGCCATCAGAGAAATGCAAATCAAACCCACAATGAGATCATCTCACACCAGTTAGAATGGCAATCATTAAAAAGTCAGGAAACAACAGATGCTGGAGAGGATGTGGAGAAATAGGAACACTTTTACACTGTTGGTGGGATTGTAAATAGTTCAACCATTGTGGATAACAGTATGGTGATTCCTCAAAGATCTAGAACTAGAAGTACCATATGACCCAGCCATCCCATTACTGGGTATATACCCAAAGGATTATAAATCATGCTGCTATAAAGACACATGCACACGTATGTTTATTGCGGCACTATTCACAATAGCAAAGACTTGGAATCAACCCAAATGTCTATCAGTGACAGACTGGATGAAGAAAATGTGGCACATATACACCATGGAACACTATGCAGCCATGAAAAAGGATGAGTTCGTGTCCTTTGTAGGGACATGGATGCAGCTGGAAACCATCATTCTTAGCAAACTATCACAAGAACAGAAAACCAAACACCACATGTTCTCACTCATAGGTGGGAATTGAACAATGAGAACACTTGGACTCTGGAAGGGGAACATCACACACCAGGGCCTATTATGGGGAGAGGCGAGGGGGGAAAGGATGGCATTGGGAGTTATACCTGATGTAAATGACGAGTTGATGGGTGCTGACGAGTTGATGGGTGCAACACACCAACATGGCACAAGTATACATATGTAACAAACCTACACGTTGTGCACGTGTACCCTAGAACTTAAAGTATAATTAAAATAAAAATAAAAAAAACAGAGAGAGTGAGAGAGTTTTTGATACAATGGTAAAAGTAATCAAGAAAGGCCTTATCCAATAACTGAGAACTAATGTAAGTACATGCATCTAATAGAAGTGCACAGAACTAATGCAATGGAACTAATGGAAGTGTCACTACAATCTGGCAGGATTGGGCAACAATTGCATGAAATCATTGGAAAGCTGGAAGAAACCTTAGCCAGAGGCATGATGTGACTCTAGGAGATTAAATGAGCATAGAAAAGCAATTGCTTATGTATGCCCTATGAATCAATGTACCTCCGTATGGATGACACCCACATTTTTGTGTGTTGATTCACTCAGAACTCCCCCTTCTAGGAACCTTAGCTCACTGTCCATTGATTTGTGTGTGTATGTATGTGTCTGCGTGTTTTCTCACATGCCCTTTAATATGCATCAAAAATGCATGGAAGCATGTGTAAGAAACCCTTAATAATAGTTAATAATGGCTCCTTCTGGAGAGCTGGGAAGCAGGATTTGGAAAGCAGATGGTCTGTGGGGAGGATGGGGAAACATTACTTTTTAATTTTTTTTTACAAGAAGAATATATTGCTTACACAGTTTAAACAAAAAAAATCAATTTTAAATAAGTGATTCTAATTAGAAGCATGGTGTTTATAACTTCCTTTCTTGGCTTTCTGGCAGATAGCATGGCATTATGTTTTATCCTGGCAAGCTTTCCTCTATTCCCTCTCTGAAAATGACAGTACTGGATAGTATGTTGTATGCATTCATTTTTAATGTAGAATGGTTATGAAATGTCGAGTCTTTTCACGTCTCCTTTATATTTAGCTCCAAAGATTTTCAGGTTCTAAAAATAAGATAAACTCCTCTCCTGAGTTTATATGTCTTGGACATGTTTTAAGTATACAGTAGTCATTTGTGAAGCATGTATCTAAAGGTGGACATCAAAACTGTATTTGTGATAATCATTTTTCTTTTCATGCTATCTCAGAGTAATCCCAGGAAATGTTCTTTCATGATCAAAGCAAATTACTGCCTGGAGAAAAATGCACTATTTTCAGTTAACTCAGCTACTAGCAAGTGCCAAATGCATTTGAGGACAGAATGTTTCACACTAGAGAAAGTTAAGTACTGCACTCAAAAGCAACCACGAGATCACTAAGACAATCTACACAAGAAAACATGTGGGCTGACTGTACATGTTTATTCAGGGCAAAACCACCATCAGTGTGCAGAGCTTAGCTTTATATATCTCACAACATACCCCAGAGAATAACAGAGACTTGGAAAAAACAGACGGAAAATATGAATGGCTTCCAACTGTCAAAACAGACAGTTGGGCAGCTATATTAATCGTGATTTAAAAGCCTTGTAACATATTCTATTTCAATGGTATTCTATTTTTCCTTCTGTGCAAAGGAATATAGTCCCTATAAGAAAATAGACAATTTGCACTTGAACTTTTTGTGTTAAGGCCCTAACCAAGGACGGTTATCATAGTGTTTCTATCTCAGTGGATAAGAATTCCTGGTTAAGAAAGCCACACACCACATAGGAAGGGAAAGTCATCAACACAAACTCATAAAGTGGCTTATTTTTAGAGAAGATAGTAATGACAGACAGACTCTTCGTTTCTGCTCTTCCCACCTGAATTAAAATCAACTTAATTATTGCTAAAAAGGCACATGCTTGACTATTGGAAGAATGAGAGAGGGAAGGAGAAACATATTTCATATCTTTTATACTTCTTATGTAGTTGCTTCTAGTCATGACTCCAAAAAGTCATTTCTCATTTGCTATACGCAGCTTGTCCCTGTTATTATACTGTCAGAACAGTAATTTTTGAAGTGGGATTTGGGAAGAAAACATTGAATTTCCATTTATTTTATTCCAGAAATAAAAAGGGAAATTAAGTTTTACTAATACTTTCTGTTGAGAGAAACTTTGTTCTCACCTTCAGTCTGTATGTCAGAGAGTCACATGTCACATATGTCATGTACAGGATATTGAGAAAAGGTCAGTTCTTCCCCAACTTGGCCTGTTCGCTGGTTTCTTAGCTTTCAACATGTTGCATTGAGTTAAAGATTGTGTATGGCCAATTAAATAGATTTACAGATTATTTTTATACTAAACTAAATCTCAAAGTTGTCAGAGGGCTTTACAACAATCTCTGCAAGGAAACCCAGATTGAAGATAAAAGTAGCAATGCAAGGTCAAGAAAAAAAAATGACAGAGTAAACATTTCTATTTTGAGTGTGTTCTTTGCCATGTTGTAAATAAAAATAACAATGATCTAATCATATGTGGCCCTGTGTCAGCCCCCTGCAAATTTGCAATTATTCAAACGTTTCCATCTACATTCTCTAATAATGAAGTTCTTCCCAATTGCATATTGTTTCTTGAGATACTAACTAGAGATGGTCATATACATATATATATATAGAGAGAGAGAGAGAGAATGTTTTTTTTGGCTGATAGATGTGCATATTCAAAAATATTGAGGCCACTCTTCTAGAGAACAGAACAAGGGGCAAGAAGAGATCAGTTTAATTTAAAAACAAAACCAAACAAATAAAAGAGCATGCCGATTTTTAATTTCTAGTTGATTTACTCTGAAATGCTGACCAAACCCATTTCCTAAGGAAATACTCATTCGAGTACTTACACATTAAAAGCATTGTTGGATTTTTTTAAATTACCTTATTTTGCTAACTTTGGCCTACCCACCTCCAGAGCCATTTTCCTGAAGTGATTAACTTAAGAAATGCATGAAGTGCATATTTCAAGTGAAAATACTGATTCACTTAAATAAGTGAGTAATTTCCATCATACTTAAGTAGTTTAAATGCAAATGATCCATTTTATGTTTTGTTTCTGAGTCTTCTCTTAAGAGAAACATGGATATTATTTCACAGTGAAAATGGAAAAGATTCCTGACAATGTTAACAAGTTCTAACAAGGAAAACATTTGCAAAGACTACTGCTGCTCCTTTCCTTACTATACAGCTGGAAGGGACATCAGAAATTAATCATTCCAGTCTCCTCATTTTACAGATGGAAAACTTGGAGCATGGCAAAGGCAGCTACATCAACAAGACTGCAAATTCTGTTAACCATAAAGCCAGGATCAAAGTCTTCCTGAGTCACGGACCAATCACTCTCCAACTTAAGGAGAATGAAGCAAAACCACCATGTTATCCTTATCAGGGAATTTACTCAAGAGGTTTTTTGGCTCTTGTTTTTAAATTTTTTATTTCCAAAAAGTTATTTCAGATACAATTGCTTTTCCTAAAAGGACTGCCTTCCATGGAATTAAAAAAGAAGAAAGAGAAAGAGGTTGGGTATGGTGGCTCACACCTGCAATCCCAGCACTTTGGGAGGCCAAGTCATGCAGATCATCTGAAGTCAGGAGTTTGAGACCAGCCTGGCCAACATGGTGAAATCTCATCTCTACTGAAAATACAAAATTTAGCGGGGGTGCTGGCACATATCTGTAATCCCAGCTACTTGGGAGGCTGAGGCAGGAGAATCACTTGAGCCTGGGAGGCAGAGGTTGCAGTGAGCCGAGATCATGCCACTGCACTCCAGTCTGGGTGACAGAGTGAGACTCTGTTTCAAAAAAAAAAAAGAGAGAGAGAGAGAGGAAGAGCATAAAAGGGGAAGAAAAAAAAGCTTTAGGATATAAGACAGAACATATTAAATGGGGTTGTTAAGTGATTGCACAATTGACTGGTTTGGCAGTTAGTAGCTGAGCACATTTTCATCTTCTATACAAAATCCCACTTACTCTCTGGGAAATACTAAAATGTAAAGAAGCATATTTGTGACGTTTTACCCAGCATAAAGAATATAGTATACTCTACCTCTGTGTAATGTGCTAAAGAAAATTGTGTAGGTTATCTTTGACTCTGGTGATCCAGAGACTTTTTTTATATGAAACATTTTTGTCTTCAAATATATTTGGTAATTGTGAGCAGCAGAATTAACCAAAACTAATATATTTTCCAGGAAGTGAATTTTGATTATGCTTTGATTATGAAAAACTTATCAAGACAACTTCACCAATCTAAATGAACATGAACTGTCTTAAAATAGACAGTCTGGTTCATTGGGCATGGGCACCAGCATTTTTAACTACCTCTAATTCTGATATAGAATAACACTTTCCAAAACACTGCTTCTAAGAATCAAGGACAAAGACCATATCACCATATGATCATTTTAATAGATGTTGAAAAAGCATTCATAAAATTCAACATCCATTTATGATGAAACTCTCAACAAACTGGGTGTATTAGTTTGTTTTCATACTGCTATAAAGAACTGCCTGAGACTGGGTAATTTATAAAGGAAAGAGGTTTAATTGACTCACAGTTTAGCATGGCTGAGGAGACCTCAGGAAACTTACAATCATGGCAGAAGGTGAAGGGGAAGCAAGGTGCCTTCTTCACAAGGAGGCAGAAAGAAGAAGTGCCAAGTGAAGGGGGAAGAGCCTCTAATAAAACCATCAGATCTTATGAGAACTCACTCACTATCATAGAACAGCATGGGGGAAACCACTCCCATAATTCAATTATTTCCATCTGGTCTTTTCCTTGACACACGGGGATTAGAGGGATTACAATTCAAGATGAGATTTGGGTGGGCAAAGCCTAACCATACCACTGGGTATAGAAGGAACATATCTCAAAACAATAAAGTCAATTTTTGACAAGCCCAGAGCTAACATCATACTGAATGAAGAAAAATTGAAGGCCTTTCTACTAAGATCTGAAATAAGGATGCCCACTTTTACCATTTTTATTCAACATAGTACTGGATGTCCTAGCCAGAACAATCAGGCACAAAAAACAAAGGGCATCCAAATTGAATGGAAGAAGCTATATTATTCTTGTTCACACATGATGTGATATTACATTTAGAAAACCTAAATATTCCACCAAAAAACTATTAGAACTGATCAATGAATTCAGTGAAGTTGCAGGACACAAACTCAATATACAAAAATTAGTAGTGTTTCCATACACCAACAGTGAAGAAACTGAAAAAGAAATAAAGGTAGCAACCCCATTTACAATAGCTACAAAAATTATAAAATACCTAGGAATAAATTTAACCAAAGAAGTGAAAAATCTCTGCAAGGAAAACTATAAAGCACTGATGAAAGAAATTGAAGAGGACACAAAAAAATAGAAAGATATCCCATGCTCCTGGGTCAGAATAATTAAGGTTGTTAAAATGGCAATAAAACCCTCAAAGATATATAAATTCATTGCAATTCCTAATAAAATACTAATGGCAGTCTTCACAGAAGTAGAGAAAACAATCCCTAAACTCCTATGGAACCACATAAGACCCCAAATAGCCAAAGCAATCTTGAGCAAAAAGAATAAAGATGGAAGCATTTTACTATATGACTTTAAAATATACTACCAAGCCATAGTAACCAAAACTGCATGGTGCTGGCATTTAAAAAACATATAGACTATTGAAACAGAATAGAGAACCCAGAAATAAATCCATGAAGTTACAGTCATCTCATTTTTCACAAAGATGCCAAGAACATACACGCATCCTTTTCAATATACAGATTTGAAAAAACTCGATAACCATATACAGAAGAATGAATTTAGACCCTTATCTCTCATCATATAGAAAAATCAAATCAAAATAAATTTAATGACTTAAATATAAGACCTGAACCTGTAAAACTACTAGAAGAAAACACCAGAGAAACACTTCAGGATGTTGATCTGGGCAAAGACTTTTTGGGTAAGACCTCAGAAGCACAGGCAATAAAAGCAAAAGTAAACAAATAGCATTACATCAAGCTAAAAAGCTTTTGCACAAAAGAGGAAACAATCAACAAAGGTGAGAGACGACCCACATAAAATAGGAGAAAATATTTGTAAACTATTCATTCAACAAGGGATCAATAACCAAAATATATAAGGAACTCAAACAACTAATAACAGAACAAAAAATTCCAATTAAAAATGGGCAAAATATCTGAATAAACATTTATCAAAGACATACGAATGATCAATAAATATATGAAAAAATGCTCAGCATCACTAATCATCAGAGAAATGCAAATCAAAACCATAATGAGGTGTTGTCTCACCCAAGTTAAGATGGCTTTTACTCAAAAGACAAAAAATAACAAATACCGGCAAGGATGTGGAGAAAGAGAAATGTTCATATCCTGTTGGGGAATGTAAATTAGTACAGCCACTATGGAAAACAATACGGAGTTTCCTCAAAAAACTGAAAATGGAACTACCATATGATCCAGCAACCGCCTGTTGGATACACAGCAAAAACAAAGGAAATCAATAAATCGAAGAGACACATGCACTCTACACTCCACATTCCTATGTTTATTGCATCATGATTTACAGTAGCCAAGATACAGAATCAACCTAAGTGTTCATCAAATCAGCATATGAATGGATAAAGAAAATGTGGTACATATACACAATGGAATATTATTCAGCAATGAAAAGAATGAACTCCTGTTATTTGCAGCAACACAGATGAAACTAGAGTTCATTACGTTATGTGAAATAAGCTGGGCACAACAAATACCACATATTCACACTCATATGTGGGGGCAAAATAAAGATGGATTTCTACAGAGGTAGAAAGTTATTTGGTGATTACAAGAGAATGAGAAGCAGGGGGATGAAGAGAAGTCAAGGGTACAAAAATACAGTTAAATAGAAAGATCTATTTAACTTAAATATAAGGATCTAAAACAGTTAAAGATCTAGTGTTTGATAGTATTGCTGGGTAACTATACTTAACAATAAAGTATTGTATAGTTCAAAATAGTTAGAGGAGAAGAACTGGAATGTTCCTAACATAAAGAAAAGATAAATGTTTAAGGTGATGGATATCTCAATTACCCTGATTTGATCATTACACATTGTATGCATACAGCAAAATATTACATATAACCCCCAAATATGTACAAATATTATGTATTAACAAAAGATATATCAATAAAAATATCCTACTGTTAAATGATAAATTGAGGCACATTAAAATTTAAGGAGTTTTGCAAATATGTCTTTGGAAGAGTGAAAAAAAAGAAAAAAATTAAGGAGTTTATTTGAGCAAACGATGATTCATGAATCAGGCAGCATTAAGTGGGAAGTGATTTGGGACTCCAAGGGAGGAGTTTGAAGGGTAGGCTTTTACAGGATGAATGCAGAAGCAGAGTAACAACATTATTTCATTGGTTAAAATTTGAACAGTTGTTATATTTGGTTTATCTCCACGAAAAATTCCATATTATATAACTAGTGCTACTTTGGCCATCTATGATTAGCAAAACTTAATTTTCATTTTGTTTACATAGGAATCCAGGGCATTGGAGCCATCTCAGCCTACTGGCTTCCATTAAGTTATTTTATTACTGCTTTGTGAAACCTCTCCTATGCACTTATTGAAGAGACAGTTTCCTTAGAATAGGGCAAATAGAATGTCTCCACAACGTGCTCAATGCTGTACGTGCATGATGTTAGCAAATAATCTGCTTATTCAAATGAATCTCTTGTTTGTTGAACAATAAAAAAAGAGCTTCTAATAAAAAAAGCATTTTTCCTTTTATATATATCTATCATAGAACTTTTGCCTGAAGGTGGAAATGAACAACTCCTAATCCCAAAACTCCTGCATTGTGCCTTCCATCACATTCAAAATTCCTGAAAGGACCTGTTGTCTTCTAAATATTCTTTTAAATGTTATCTAGAAGAATAACATTAATTCATCAATGGCCATCAGTCTATAAATGAAGATTGACTTAATAGACAACAGTAATGGGATAAGGAACTAAAGTCTTAATAAGAATGCAGCAAAGTAAAGATCTAGCTTTAATTGTAGGTTTGATGCTCGGGCCCAGGGAGACCTGCCTCAGAAGAAGCTATATGGCTTCCCGTAGCCAGGCAAAACATGAAGAAACTGAAGCCAACAGGGTGCAAAGATGAGAAATGAAGACAGGTGAGAACTGTTAGGGATAAAGCCAAGTCACCATTTTGGCATTTTGCTGACTTTGTCCTGTAGCCCCTTCATCTGGAGCATTCATAAGCATCCGCCTTCATGGAGCATCCAAGTAGAAGCTGCCTGGCAAAGAGAGAGCCCATGTTTGCAAGTCAAACAGGCGAAAATTGAAACCCAAGCTCCAACAGCAGCTATGTGACCCTGTACATTACTTCTATAAATCTCAATTGCCCATTTCTAAAATGGGGAAAATAATTCCTACATACATATCTGTGAGAATTAAAAGATGGGTATGTAAAGTTCCTAATGTGGTGCTGCTGCTTTTCCTTCTTCACCTGCTCACTCTTCAGTGAAAGAAAGGAGGAAGCGGGAAGCACGTCTGAGGCATTTGTGAGTCAGTTACTGAGTCTGCTTTTGAGTATTTACATCTTTTTAAAAATTCTGCAGTGATTTGCAGGAAGAAATAAACATCGCTTCATGACTATAACTGATTCTATCTTATTTTCTGTAATTTCAGTACTCTTGTAGAAAAGGTGAGCATAGATTTGGAATACTATGCACCCTTATGAAATAAAACAAAATAACATTAATTTGTTGAGGATTCATTGTGTTTGGCACTGGGGGAAATGCAAAGAAATATCAGACACAGTTTCTGCACTAAAGGGTTAAAAATTGATTTGCGGTTCAAGACAAGTGAAAAGTTTCAGAGCCACAAAAAATTAAAGAACTCAAAATATGAAATATGTCACAAGGCAGTTTATTATTAACTTCCAAATGAATTGTACAGACAATAATTGTTATATAAACTTAGAAGAAAAAGAAATCACCCCTGCATATGTAGTAAGGAAGATTTGGAGCAGAGAGTGGAAATTGGTGGCCTACGGGCAGAAATTAACCCGTAGGCCTATTTAGTTTGAAATTCTTAGTGGTTTTGTTTTGTTTTGGGTTTTGTTTCCTTTTTTTTAATAAGTTGACTGCTAAAAATTGGGAGAATAATGCCTTTAGTCCAAAGAAGGACTTTTTAAAGGCTAAATTGGTTGTCTTGGGAATTTGAGGAAAGAGAAACGAAAGAGGACATCCAATTATAGTCTTCTCTGCAATCAGGGCATTCATTTGTGAAAAGTGTTTCCCTTCTATCTTGGCACTTCTAACATCAAAATACATTCCCTGTTTTTCTTGCTGTCAAAAATTCTTTATAATTGCAACTTTAAAGATACTTACTATTTTTGAGCTACCAATGATAATTAAAATCTTGAGGGTAAAAACCAGCAATTCCTCCTCCTAGGTGATTACCAGCTTAGAGCTGGCTTCACAGGCTGACCACTTCATAATAAAATGAACAGGTAGGCAATTAAATTCCAAATCTGTAAGAACACACAGGACCTAAATGCCAGCAAGCAATTTTACATGTGAGACATTTTGGGAATCAGGCAAATGAATAAACAGATACCTTAGATTAGATCCCAGCATATACTCTGACTGCAAAGTAGCAAAATAGACCCAAAAGAACTTTGTTCGGTCACTGCTTTTTTATTTAACACCACTATGTTGGTAGAATAGTGAAACATTCTTATTTAAATCTTCAGAAGCCCAGGATGGTTTGTCTCCCAAAAACTTTTCTTTGTCATATAAACACGTGTCTATCCTTGGCGGATTTAATCGATACCTACTACCTCAAGTTGCTTCAAAACTTATTTCGTTCACTGGAAGCACGAAACATTCTGTGAACCAATCTGCCTATCCAAAAGATTCTTTTCACATACTATTTCAAAGATGGTTCTGCTCACATACTAACTTTTACTGAGTAACTCGGCAAATTTTCATCTTATCTTAACAGCACTTTAGTCTGGATTTAACTTCTGAATGTTAATGGACAGGAGAATCCCTCGTATCTATTTGATGTTGGAAGCAACGATTTGAAATAGGAGGAGAAAAGATAAATATTCTCTTTTATTATTATTTTCATAGAGACAGGGTCTCACAACATTGCCCAGGTTGGTCTTGAACTCCTGGGCTAAACGATCCTCCTGCCTCGGCCTCCCAAGGTGCTGGGATTACAGGCATTAGCCACCATACCCAGCCAAGATAAATATTTTCTAGCAGAGAAGAGCCACCAAACTACACATATCATTCTCATAACAAACTAAAACATCCCAACATATACAAATTTGACTTTCCAAAAATAAAAGATTCTTTTTTGTCACAAAACATTTAATGTTTTTTACAGAGGACGCCTTTAGACAAACATTGCCTCAGAGCTTTACAAATATTAGATACTTGGTTTATTTGTTGAATATAAATTAAATGACTAAATGAAATGTTCATCAACACCCAAATTTTATTTTTTACATGATTTCCTGGAAATAAGGATATTTTTGTTATCTGACAATGTTTATTCTGTGGAGTTTAAGATCATCTTCACCCACTAATCTCCTTAAGAGAAGATAAAAACAATTTATTTTGGTCAAGCTTAGGGAGTTTACAAGCCAGTCACGTTTGAAGTTAGCCCTGAGGATATCCAGGAATCTGCTATAAATTCTTTCCATTTATAGAGTTTCAGAGGATGAATGGCATTAGCCCACTAAACTGGCATTTCAACTACTTGGGGTTATAATTAAACAGACTGCAATCTTTTGGTGAAATGCCCATTTTTGCAGATATAGAGGAAAAACTTATGGAGAGAAAAGTGACCTTTGTCACTACATAATATTAATGTATTTTCCACCTAAACTGATATAGGGAAATAAATAAATAAAAATAATGATGCTGCTTTGAATTTAAAGTAGACAAGTCTGTGCTATAAGCAATGCTAGAGAAAGGACCAAATACATCTCCCAAGCTCTAAAACTAGGACAGCATTGCAATTAGTTTTCTCTGCTGGGCAAATTCAACCTTTTTGAAGAAGCAATACCTTCTCCCAGACCCTCATGTAAGTACAAAACAATATATAGCCACAGAGCTCATAAAACTAGACCAAAGCTGACATAGTCAAAGTTGCCCTAGCATAAATGTGCTCGTTTAGGCAGTGGGATGATGGGAGGTCCTCCAAAGCTCAAGCTTCTGTTTTGTTCCAGTCCCATGGCATCACTCTGTACAGCATAGAACTGAACACAAGCAACATATTAGCCGGGTATTAAAGGGGTGAGTTTAGCCTGGCATGGTGGCTCAAGCCTGTAATCTCAGCACTTTGGGAGGCTGAGGTGAGCTGATCACTTGAGTCTAGGAGTGTGAGACCAGCCTGGGAAACATGCAAAACCCCATCTATACAGAAAAATTCATAAATTAGCCGGACTTAGTGGTGTATACTTGTAGTCCCAGCTACTCAGGAGGCTGAGGTAGGGGGCTGACTTGAGCCTAGGAGGTAGAGGCTGCAGTGAGCTGAGATCCCACCATTGCACTTCACCCTGGGAGACAGAGCAAAACCTTGTCTAAATAAACACATAAATATCAAAACAGAGATATTTATGTATTTATTTAGACAAGGTCTTGCTCTGTCTCCCAAAACAGAGATACAGACCAATGGAACAGAACAGAGTCCTCAGAAATAATACCACACATCTACAATCATCTGATCTTTGACAAACCTGAGAGAAACAAGAAATGGGGAAAGGATTCCCTATTTAATAAATGGTGCTGGAAAAACTGGCTAGCCATAAGCAGAAAGCTGAAACTGGATCCTTTCCTTACACTTTAAACAAAAATAAATTCAAGATGGATTAGAGACTTAAATGTTAGACCTAAAACCATAAAAACCCTAGAAGAAAACCTAGGCAATACCATTCAGGACATAGGCATGGGCAAGGATTTCAAGTCTAAAACACCAAAAACAATGGCAACAAAAGCCAAAATTGACAAATGGGATCTAATTAAACTAAACAGCTTCTGCACAGCAACAGAAACTACCATCAGACTGAACAGGCAACCTACAGAATGAGAAAATTTTTGCAATCCACTGATCTGACAAAGGGCTAATATCCAGAACCTACAAAGAACAAACAAATTTACAAGAAAAAAACAAACAACCCCATCAAAAAGTGGGGAAAGGATATGAACAGACACTTCTCAGAAGAAGACATTTATGCAGACAACAGACACATGAAAAAATGCTCATCATCACTGGCCATCAGAGAAATGCAAATCAAAACCACAATGAGATACCATCTCACACCAGTTAGAATGGCAATCATTAAAAAGTCAGGAACCAACTGGTGCTGGAGAGGATGTGGAGAAATAGGAACACTTTTACACTGTTGGTGGGATTGTAAACTAGTTCAACCATTGTGGAAGACAGTGTGGCGATTCCTCAAGGATCTAGAACTAGAAGTACCATATGACCCAGCCATCCCATTACTGGGGATATACCCAAAGGATTATAAATCATGCTGCTGTAAAGACACATGCACACGTATGTTTATTGGGGGCACTATTCACTAGCAAAGACTTGGAAACAACCCAAATGTCCATCAGTGATAGACTGGATTAAGAAAATGTGGCACATATACAACATGGAATACTATGCAGCCATAAAAAAGGATGAGTTCGTGCCCTTTGTAAGGACATGGATGCAGCTGGAAACCATCATTCTCAACAAACTATCACAAGAACAGAAAACTAAACACCACATGGTCTCACTCATACATGGGAATTGAACAATGAGAACACTTGGACACAGGGAGAGGAACATCACACACTGGGGCCTGTTGTGGGGTGTAGGGAGTGGAGAGGGATAGCATTAGGAGATATACCTGATGTAAACGACGAGTTAATGGGTGCAGCACACCAACATGGCACATGTATACATACGTAACAAACCTGCACGTTGTGCATATGTACCCTAGAACATAAAGTATAATAAAAAATAAATAAATAAATAAATGGGTAAGTTTCAACTTTATCTCAGTTTTGAAAAGTGGGAATTTCATTGTGTAGCTTTCCCTTTGCTGTGAAACCTCCTCTTTCCTCAGTTGCTATTCACTCTTCAACTCTAGCTTCTAACCTTCTTACTCCACTGAAACTACTCTTACCATGTGACATCACTCATAACATCCTAATTACTCAATAGTGTTGATATTTTAACACCTTATTTTAATACCTTTCTGCAGCACTTGGAAATAGCTACTCCTTCCTCCAATCCTTCTCCCTAATGGATCTCATGACCTCATGTTTTACCAGTTCTCTTTCTACCTTCCACTTTTGATATTTCTTCATCTCTGTTGTGGAACTCTTCCACTGCCTACTCCTAAAACATCCATGTTCCCAGTATTGTGTTCTTTCTGGAAAGGATTATGTTCTGTTTCATGGTTTTAATTATAGCTTATTCATTAATAAAACCCATGGTGATTGCCAGGGGCTTGGGGGAGGGCAAAGGAACAGTTGTTTAATGGGTGTAAAGTTTCAGATTTGCAAGATGAAAAAATTCTAAAGGTCTGTTTCACAGCAATGTGAATATACATGATATTATGAAACCGTACACTTAACCATGGTTAAAATGGTAAATTTGTTATTTACCATTTTTCACCACAATAGATAGACAAATAGACACAGCTATCTATCCAGTGTAATACATGCAGCTGCTACCCCCACTAAATCTGTTGTGAAGTATCAACACAACTGGCTTCAAGATGATTGCACCTGCTCTAGACTTCACATTCTCACACATCAATGGCCAGAGACAGAAAAGAGAACTTCTTTTCTTTCATTCTCTTCTTAAACATTAAGGAACTCTTCCAGTAGAGCCCAGAAAACATCTTTTTATTTCTCATTAACCAGAAGTGAATCAAGAACAGTATCAACACAACAGGAACTGACCATTCAAGCTAAGCAGCCTTTCAGCATCCCTTGTTGAAGACGAAGCTAGTCTCACCTTCCCAGATCACATGGATGCACAGAAGAGGCTGAGGGAACAAAGTCAGAGCTCTACCAGCAAGGAAGAATGGATATGGTACAGATGTAGTGGGGCACCAGCTCTATGTGCTACACTGATCTCTCCCCTGAGCAAAAGACCCATGGATACAACTCTTTCCAAAACATCTACTCCATATCAAATTTACATACACTGCTTTTGCCATGAGAATTCTTCTTATGCTTCCTATTCCATTTTATAACACTCCTATATAATAAAAAGCCTAGTCAGAAACCTGGGCAGGGTCTTCAACTCTGTCTTTTTTCTATACAAACAATCCTGAAATCTGATCATGGTGACTCTCCATTTCATTTCTATGGCCAGTACCTCCTAACTCAACTCCCTGTCTCTAGTGTGGCCTTTCCTCATAAGTCCAACTTGCTGACCTGATGACAACAAGGGCAGTTAATCTGAAACACAAACCTGACCATGTGATTCTGTTTATGGATTGTCTAAAAGAGGGGTTCCATGGCCATGACTTCCCCGAAATGAGATGCAAAATTTTTTGAATATGTATGTGAAACATTTTTTGTGAAACAAATTTTTGAATAAATATGTGAAACATTCTAATAGATTATTTCTGGAAAGTCCTTGACTCAGTAAGTCTTCAAAAACTACTGACATAATGGACACAAATCTAAGATATTTTGCATGGAATATAAAGACCTTTCATAATCTGCTTCTTACTTCTCTCTTCAGACTCATCTCTTACATCTCTTTCCCTTATATCTTATGCTCCACCAAAAGTAAACTACTTGCAGTTACTCAAGCACAACTCTGTGCCTATACACAAACCAGTACCTCTTTCTAGATTACTTTCCCTGCGATAATCCATTTAGTACATGTCAATGCATCCTTCAGAATCCAGTTTGTATATCACTTCCTCTGTAAAGTCTCCATTTGTGACCTCAGAATGTATCAACTGCTTCCATATACTTTTATTCTGTAGATATTTTTCTATTTATGATACATTTGTTACTATAATGTATATTTTCTCATTTCCTCCACCAAACTATGAGCTGCCTGAGGAAAATGTTGATTCTTTTTCGATGTCTCCACCTCCAAGAAGAGATCCTAATACGAAGTAGATGTTCATGATGTATTTGTTGAAAAGAACTATTTGAAAATATATTATGTCCATAGTTAATATACAATAATGCATTTTGGATTAACCAGATATGGAGAATTATTTTTATAACTGTTTACTCTGTCTTACGTAGGTTTGATAGCAATAATTCTCAAACTTCAGTGTGCATCAGACTTAGCAGTGAAACTTTTTAAAATTACGGAAAGAAGCTTCAGGCCCTATCCCACACCTGCAGAGCCAGAATCTCTAGGGCTGCAGCCCTGGTGCCTGCTTTTTAAATAAACCATCCAAATGAATCCAATAACTTCTGCTCTCAATAATTGACAGAAATCGCTTTCCATTCCAGGACAAGAACCAAAGACAAATTCCTATGTGTCTCCTCTTCATGATCTTAGGCAGAAGGGTCTGTCACTACCGAGGACAACAAAGAATAATCCACTTTAGTCAGTGCTGACTTGCTTGGAGAAGAAATGTAAAAGCACTCAAAGGCAGAAAATAAAAGCAGTTCCAGTCCTGAAGTCATTTGGACAGTTCCAGTTGAAGAGCCAAAGCAGAAAATCAACAATTCCAGCTCCTAGAAACTTTATTTTCACCTTTCTTCTAGGCATAATTTATAAGTCAAATAGAATTGCTTTAGCCTGGGTGATTTTGCATAATGGTTTTTAGCATGGTATTATGGTCTGCATTCAGTATTATTTTTCTTACATTTCTGTAGAGCAATGACAGCACTATTCCCCAAGCATCCCAACAAGGGTCTCAACCCACACCCAGCCCCTGCATAGGCCAATGGCATATGGAAAGACAAAAACAAGAATGTTATGCAATAAATCAGAAATGGCCTGGAAGACAAACCTGGCCAAAGAATTGAGTGCCTGCAGCCAGACTATAGCTGTTTTCTCTTTGGGCAGCAAGGAGGAAGCAAGTGTGACTCCTCAGACATCCTCAAGGCCTGCTGATCAAGACAATGATTCTTCATTACTCATCTATATGAAATAGTTCAGATATCGTTGTTTACTTATTTATAATAAGCCTAATTACTCATCTTATTGCCATACCTTGTCTTCCCAATCTTATTTATGCATTGCTTACCTGGGTAAATATAGGGGCCACAGAGGTGCCTTACTTCCGTTACCATGCAGCAGAACTTACTGTGGGAAACATAGCTGATGGAAAGCTCTAACTACTGCCCCTTCAGATTCACCAGGCAATACTTTCCTCAGTCTGCTCCCAGCCAATGTCTCAGCACAGTGGGAGTGCTGGATCCAGCCCATTTCTGCCTACCACAGGAAGCCCCCTCATGGGAAACTTTGGCTCAGAGCTGAGACATAGCCAGAATTGCATTGAAGTTTGAGTATTTTCCTACCCAATTCTTCTTTCTCTCTTTTCTTTTTTGGATGTCAGACCTACATTGTGGTCTGAAGACTCATCCTGCTTCCACCCTCTTTATTTTTCACAGGTGCTTCCCCGCAATAAGTCTCTTGCATATCTAATCCCCAACTTGGCTTCTTGAAGGATCCAAACTGACACTGTGTTTGCTTTGTTAAAGATAATTGTAAGTTCTTTGCAACTACTCTTATTAAAGGGTGAAAGCCCTGTAAGACAAGGCTTCCAATATGCCAGACATGCAAGTAAAAACATCTGGGAACCTCCAGCCCAGTCCATCTGCCAGCTGAGTACCACTAAGTAATCTCAGTCAGCATCATGCAGATCACCCAGTCAAACTCTACCTGAATTCCTGGCCCATATGATTCTGACAAGAAAGAAAATGCTTGTTCTTCTGTGGTAGTTTGCAGCAATGGATTACCAGAACAGGTATCAATTTCTTTTCTTTTTCTCTCCTGTTACGTTGAGTTAAAAATTAACACCTTATTTACATAATTTCTCACAAAAGAGAAGGTTTTAAGAGTCTATATGGAAGAGCATTTTACATAGTGTCTAAGGCTACAATTTTTAAAGTAATATTAGATTATTCCAATATAACCTGTTGAGTTGAATGGAAAGTCCTTGAAATTTCAGGTGCTAAGAAAGCAACTTTCAAAAGCTTTTCTACCTATGGGTCTTTAATTCATTGGCCCACTTTCTAACTTAACTTTGTAGAAACCAACTCAATAATCTTCCAGGTAGTATGCAATTCTATAAGATTTTTTCAGCACAAAAGAGGTGGAGGGATGCAGTGAAAGCTTTTCAAAAAATTGTGGCTGTTAAAAAGAGCATGCTGCTGCAGGCAGATTTGAAATGGAACACTGATTTTATTTTGATCAATAAATCTAGATAACACAAGGCATTACCATTCTCAAACATTGCAGGTTTTGCTTCATTTTAACTGAATGTGTCTTGTGGAATCTTGCTTTATTCCATAAAACAGAATGACAATTTTTTTCTCCCCAGCCAGACAAGCTAGACCTATCTGAAATCAATCTTTCAGCATGGCAAATACATTGTAAATTATAAGGCAATGTGTATACTAAAGCAAGTGTGGTAGTTAATTTTAACAATTTTTTAAAAGCATGTCAGGGTTTTGATAATACCAGAGAGATGAAAATTTCTTACATGGCATGCCAGATCAGCACAGTTTTCAATTTGAGATTAGAGGCCATTGACAAACATGTCATGAAGTTCACATAGTATTTATGGTTGATCTGCTCAAGAAATTAAAAGCATTGAATCTTGGACATGACACAGATGTGAAAGATTAAAACAAAACACTTGAAAATATTTCAGTTGTGATAAATATATACCTTTAACAGATGTTTTATTTTTCAAGAAACCACACCTGCTTTGAAATAACAGGCCCAGGGAAATCTTCTTATGCCCTGGTGTCAGTGTCCCTTAGATTCATCTATAATGTGGAACACTGCAAAAATTTTGCCCTTAAATTAATTGATCCCACAGATGAAAACTGCATAATCTTTGCATTTCACTGTATCTTTAAAAGCCGTTTTTCTTTTGCCTATCTCAAGAACCCTACTCTTTTGAAGGATATCATCCACTCATATATACATACATCCACATATTCCCTATGTTAGAAAAGGTTTTTTAAAAAGAAAAAGAAAATCATTTAGGAAAACATAAACTGTTTCATTTTTGCAAGGGAAGGATGTGTGGAGTTTTTTCTGTTTAATAATGTTGTCTTTTTATTTTATTGTGGTAAGAACATGTAACATGTGGTTTACCCTCTTAAATTCTTTTTTTTTTTTCCGAGATGGAGTCTCGCTCTGTCGCCCAGGCTGGGGTGCAGTGGCCGGATCTCGGCTCACTGCAAGCTCCTCCTCCCGAGTTTACACCATTCTCCTGCCTCAGCCTCCAGAGTAGCTGGGACTACAGGCGCCCGCCACCTCGCCCGGCTAGTTTTTTTGTTATTTTTTTAGTAGAGATGGGGTTTCACCGTGTTAGCCAGGATGGTCTCGATCTCCTGACCTCGTGATCTGCCCATCTCGGCCTCCCAAAGTGCTGGGATTACAGGCTTGAGCCACCGCGCCCAGCCCTACCCTCTTAAATTCTTAATTGTACAATGCATTACTGTAGACTATAGGTACAATGTTGTACAGCAGAACTCTAGAGCTTGTTTATCTTGCTTAACAGAAACTTATGCCCATTTATTAATAGCTCCCATTCCACTCTATTTTCCTACCATTATATTATAGCAGTTCAGCTGGCGATCAAGCTTTGGGATTGATTAAGAAAGCTGATTTGAAATGCAAAGATTTGAAGATCTGCTTTTCTACTCCTTTCATCTCTTCACTTTCTTTTTTGGTGATTCTATCCACCCTCTTGGTTTTAACTACCACTTCTTAGCAAATGACTAAAATAGCCTACAAGTCTAGCCTAGACTTCTCTCCTAAACCCACTTCTGAATTTCCACCTGTCTATGGCACATTTCAACATAGTTTTTCTCTTCACAATTCAAACCCAACATTTTACACAAGTTCTATAAATACTCTTTTAATCTAAAACCTGTATTTTTTTCAGATGTAATAACTGAATCCTAGAGTGGCTTACTAGTTTACCTATAGGCGCCTATTGGAAACAAATGTTTCTCTAGAAATAATTAATAAAACCAAAGTATGTTCTTAGAGATGACTAATAAAAATTTTAAAGCCATTAATTTATCAAGAAAAAAGGGCATTTAAAAAATTATCACTATCAGGAAGGAATGATTTTTTATTCTTAAATGTTCATTTATTCTTTATTATAGATTTTAGTTCTCCAGGGAAATTTTCCATTTTCTTATCTATTTTTCTTGAACATAATTTTTAGAATTATTTTTCATTTCAATATCTGAATCACCTTGGGTGTTTCTGTTCTCTATTTCTTCCAGTGGTCTTGTCTAGTAATGTGCCAGGACACTGTACACGAAAGTCATAAAAGATCCAAAAGAGTGATTTCTGTCTCCAAAGACGGCTTCTTAAGCTTCTGGGAGGGAGCTAGAGTAGGAGCAGGACCATTATCCCCATAGAGTTTAAGTTGATCGACTTAAAGGTTTCAATCTTTATCAGGTTTATTCTAACTCTGATTTTCTCTTATTCTTTGCATGCAGTCCTTCAAACCTGTCAACTAAGGATCTGGACCCGTCTACCTGGCAGACCCTACCTTCAGTTTTATCTCTGCAGCATGACCAGCTGCTGATGGCTGCTTTCTGCTTAGCCTCTCTACCTCCTGGCCTGCACTGCCTCAAGAGGAAAAGTGGCTTACATGATAACTTCTCTGCAAATCCCTTTACTCTGGGATTATGACTCCTCAAATCCTGACTGCCTTGGTAGCCATCCAATGACTCTAAGCAGATGCCTTTCTGTATTTTATTCAGATTTTCTGGTTGCTCTCATTGGGAGGATTGGTTAGCACCAAGCCAGTTTATCATACCTGGAAGCCTGGGTATATTTCAAAGACATAGAGGATGGAATTTGCTGGTTTACAAATTAGATGTGAAAGGTGAGTGAAAGAAGCTAGTCAAGAATGACTCCAGGGTTTTCTTTATCCGTATGTTTTCGTTGCAAAGGACAGTATGAATGAATTTGTAAATAACTAAGATAGGGAAGTCAGGAGGAGTAGGAATGGGGAAACAGGTTTTGGAGGAAAATTAACAGACTCAGTTATGCATGCATCAAAAGTGAGATGCTTGTTACAGGTACAAGTGGTGATGTTGAATACGTAAGTCTGGAGTTCAGAGAAGCCCAAGATGAAGACCTGCATTTGTGAATTTTCAGCCTGTACATTCAGAGTTTACAAAGTAGAGGCTGAGATACACATAATCTTGAAATGCAAAAGAGTGAGTGGTAATCTTTAAAAGATTAAAGAGCCCTTCCATGACTCTTCTACATTTTACAGCAAGACTTTCAGGTCCGAATGTCTAAAGCAGAGCAGGTGAATTAGGTTGATATGATTTGGCCCTGTATCCCCACCCAAATCTCATCTCAAATAGTAATGCCCACATGTTAAGGGAGGGACCTGTGATCCCCACATGTTGAGGAAGCGAGGTGATTGGATTATAGGGGCAGTTTCCCCCATGCTGTTCTCACAATAGTGAATGAATTCTCACAAGATCTGAGGGTTTTATAAATGGTAGTTTTTGCCTATGCTCTCATACACTCTGTCTCTCTCCTGCCATCATGTAATACGTGCCTGCTTCCCCTTCCACCATGATTGCAAGTTTCCTGAGTCCTCCTCAGCCATGTGGAACTGTGAGTCAAGTAAACCTCTTTTCTTTATAAATTACCCATTCTCGGGTAAGTTATTTATAGCAGTGTGAAAATAGACTAATGATGTAGACAGAGACAAGAATCTGTGCTTGTAAACAAATCCTACCACTCTAGTGCTCTAAAAGCAAACGGTTTCTCTTCTCATTCAGGTACACGGTTTGGCACCATTAGTTTCTCTTTCTGTCCTCCTCCCACAGGATGCTATCTGCAAAGAGGACCCTGAGCAAGGACAGAATGGTATATATCTATTAAAAGAAGAATTAGAGAGTACCAATGGATTTGTGGAAGAGAATGAAAACAGAGAAAGGAAATAAAGATGAAATACAAATAAATGTACACTCAAGAGCAAATAATCCTTGAGTTTTTAATATTTACTCATTTCTAAATGGATAAGCCTAGTTGGTAGTTTGGGAGTGTTTAAGCCTAACCTTTGTTATCTGTAAGGATAACATTAACTAGTAGTGGCCATTATTTGTGCAACTTGTTAAACAACTTATCAAAGAAAAGGAATAAAATTGCTTTTATATATCTAAGAATCTCTAAATCTGCTTTTTAAAAGATATCTTTTCTCTATTGGTTCCCACAATTCTCATTTATCATTCATACACACTATCACAATGGAAGGATGGATCCACCCAAGACAAAGTCAGAATCACAAAGGTTGAAGCTTGGGTAGCTACATTTTTCAAATCTTCATAGATTTCAAAGCTTTGGTTAGGAAACATGGCAAATAATGTTTCACTTTTGCCCATTCTTGCCTTTATCCGGTCATAATAAGAGTAGTCGAGAGCTGCCACCATCCCTGTAAGATACACCATCATGTCAAGTCTAGTGTACATCAGAAGCCTCTGGTACCATTTTTCCTCTCTTGGTTTCCTTCTGGCATTTTGACCATATATGAATATGCCCAAAGACATTTGGCCATGTATGAATATTCTTATATATATCTTATACATATAGATATATATAAGAAAGATAGATATATATAGAAGATAGATAGATAGATAGATAGATAGATAGAGAAAGATTATTCTATCTCTCTAGAACAGCAAAAGAATCACATCATTCCCTGATGAAGAATCTACTACTTTGGTTTACTACTAGTCCAAGTTTTTTGTTTTTGTTTTGCTTTGTTTTTAATTCGAGTCCCCCTAAAATACTCTCATATTTCTATTTCTTTGCATCTAATTTCAATCTCTCTAATGTGTTATAGATCAAAAGCTCAGTTTTGGTTATATTTTATTTTGTTCCATAAAGTCTTCATATGACTTATAACATAGCATACTGTTTGTGTATAATGTATGATGTCATCAATATCAGCTTCTTAAGATGTTGAATTCAAATTGCCACCAGAGAGGCCACCAAAGAGGGCATTTAGTGTCAGGACACCATAATTCTAGCATCAGACCTTATGATAACTAGTTGTGTGACCATAAGATGATAATTTCATGTCGTTAAGCCTCTATTTGACCATTTGCATAAATGCAAAGATTGGATTCAGTTGTCTCTCAAGTCCTTATATTGTAATGCTTTATAAGGCTATTAGTTATCATAGAGAAGGGCAAATTAATGACCAAAAATGAGTAGCATTAGCTTACAAGACAGTGATTTTATAAGAAATACACATTTAAAACAACTTACTAAACTAGATGGTACTACATGTAATAGCTACATAAATTAGCAATTAATCTTCATAGGGCTTTTAATTTGTTTCTTGTTTTTGTCATTTGTGCAAAGTGCCTTGGCATTTGTTGATAATCTAACACAGTCTACCTCTGACTTATGTGTTTGCTATACACACACTCTAATACATCCAGACAATTCCAATTGCTTGGAGTCTGCTCACATCTGGTCACAATGAAGATAAAGCTGTAATAAAATTTCTAAAAATAAGTTAAAATTATCTCAGAAGCCAAAAACCAATAACCATAATAATAGAGATTGCTACATCTGGTGAAAAATGAGGAGAACTACTGCAGATTCCCCACATCTTGGTCATTTTTCCTTCCAAATGTTGCTCATATTTTCACCCATACAGATTACCCTGTATCATACTATCAGTCTAAATCCATCATTTCTTTCAAGGTCAGGCTCAAAACTCACTTCACGGCTCCTTCCTTCCTATCACCCCTTTATTTCTCATGAGATAGATGCCAGACTTAGCTTTGCTTTACTCCCTGCCCATTTGTGAACTCACTCTCCCACTTTCAACATCTGCATCAAGGTAACATCATCATTTCTCTCCCTAGCTGTTCTCCCTAGCAAGAAGTGAATGAAACAGATCCAGATGTTCTCTTTCCAACTCCTCATCCCCCTCCCCAGTGTGCTATGCCAAACTTTGACTGTATCCTATCCTGTTCTTTGGATTACATACATATTAAGGCAAAAAAAAATGATGATTTAATTTGTAGCACATACAAACAGGAATGAAAATCTATTTATTGAATTTAAAAGTTACAGTAGGTTATAGAGACTTTGGCTGGTGTGGAAAATTAAAAAAAAAAAGATAGAGACTTCTGTATTTCTGCATAGTAGGATTAGCTTTATTATGTATCAGTCTTATTGGATGCTAAATCTTTTGTCAACACACAGGATGATCCGTGTAATTCCTCTGATTGTGAGGTAGAGGACAGAAACCATTCCAGATAATACTAACAGCCAAGTTTCAAAGATGCTTTTGGGGAAAATGAAGCTTTTAAGAGGTAAGTGGTGGTTAAAGGCACAGGCTCTGAATTCAGACTGCCCAGGTTCAACCCCTCTACCAATTACCAGCCCAGAGACCTTGAGCAAGTTACTCTACATCTCTGTACCTAAATTTCCCAATAATAAAATGGGGATAGCAATAGCTATTACCTCATGAAGCTGTTGTTAAATTAAGTTGTTCACACACATAGAGTGAGTAGAATAGATAAGTGTTTCCCATTATTGTTGCTGTTGTTAAGAGGTCCCTCACATCAAGCATCTAAGGCAGTAAATTAAGAACTGATGGTGCTGGTTACAAAGGCTGTAATTTTTTCATTTTTATTTTTATCAATTGCAAATAAAAACCATTGAGAATTTTCACAATTAATCAAGCCTGACTCAAGAAACACATGATTCTGCAAGAATCATGTGGAACACAAAAGAGGATCATCATACACAAAAATTTTTAAAAAGACCCACACTAGATCCAGAAGAGATCAATTAGTGTTCAATTCCTTAGTTGCCAATAATACCATAACCATTCTGTGAGTCATAATACAGTTTACCATCTGTATATATAAAGTTTAATATTTATATTTATTAAGTATTATATTAATTAAACATGACTATATATACGAATTCAGCTTCTCACCTAGTCACATTTAATGTTGTCTTTATAAAACCTAAACTTATAAGAGTGTCTAAGTGGATATTTGTACCATGTGATTGAAAGTGTCTGCAGCAGCTGTGACTCATGATCAGGGATGGACAGATGGGCCAAGAAGCCCTTACTACAGAATGGTGTCTTAAGGGGACCTATTCCTCCACATGCTGCCAATCAAATATGCAATCCTCTGAGGTGCACTGTGAATTATTACAGAGGCATTTGCAAGTTAATTTAAAGGAATGGGTTCGATCATTTCATGTAATCCACCACCTTCCTTTCTAGGATTCTTTCCATGGAGAGAGGGAGCTTCTTCTTGCCTTCTTTCTCCCCCTCTCCATAGCTGCTCCTTACACTCTTCCCCACCTAGGATTCTGCACAAACAACTTTACTAAGGAGACAGTGCCAGAGGTGTCTTCCAAGAACTGTCTTTCTTTCTTCTGGAAGGCAGAGGAGACAGGCCATGTGACCCCTTACTGCTTTTCCCACCAGTAAAACAGTAATTCTATGTCATTTCTATTCTCTCATCTCCTTGCACATCGTTTTCCTCTTTTCCTATGTCTTTTCTCACTTTCATTTAACAAGTTATGTTCCTGACCACCAGTGTCAGCTATTAACCTCAGGAAAATATATGTCCCCTCTCTTCATTCTATGTATGGGTTGAAAAGTTAGTCCAATCTCCATGATTTAACAATAGTGCCAACAACATACATGTGTTTATTTAAGAGGGAAACTGAAATTTTGTCATATATGTTATTATATTCTTATCTCTGCTTTTTCACAGCAAGGATCCTGAGCCCTGATTCTAGGAGAGTCCATCCTCGCCATACTTCTTCCCTCCAACTGACTTATAAAAGGAGGGTGATGACGTAGCTTGCCAACCATAGCCTCTGCTAATTTGACTGCTTTTGCCAGATGATGATGAGAATGATGAGACATTGATCCCAAGGATATGTCTGAAGCTACCATTTAGGAAAGAGGATTTTCTCTTACTGGGAGGCAAGGCAGACACCTGAGTAGGGCTGTGGTATCAATGTCCCAGTGCTGCATGGCCTTCAGTAGCCAATAAAAAGTACCCCAAAGAAGATCAGAGGTGTTACCTCATGAAAGGCACAACTTTGGGTGACTAGCTGGGAAAGTGGACATAATACCTTGTAAACAGAGAAGATATGACTCAAGAGGGAAGCTCCAATACCTATTGTAGAAGGTATGTTTGTACTTAATTTAAACAAAATATAGGCCAACTTAGTCAAGGAAAACTCGCAAACTCTCTATAACCTCACTTGCCTCAATAGTCAGGAAACATAGGAAAAGATATGATTGCCCTTGGTGCAGATATCTATCTGGCCAGCAGACAGCGCAACTGAAACCATGACAGCAGTGAGCAGCAAGCCTAACAAGCCACAGAGCCCATATTAGTGAAAAGCAATGATCCAATCAGGCCAGCGGCAGAACCTAGGGGCTATTTATGAAGCACCTATTGTGTTCAAGTCCTAGACTGTGAGCTGTTAACTATGTTTGCATTTATTCCTCATAATGTCAAGAGTTGGACACTACTATCTCCATTTCAGGCAAGAAAAAAAACAAGACCCAGAAAAATTGAGTTATTGTCCCAAGGTCATACAGCTCATGAGGGAAACCAGTCTCGTGGGAGTCTGTGTGTCGTTAGCCTTTCTACCATCCCACAAAGTCTCCTGAGAAGACAGGAAGCATGTGAAGGAAAGCATAGAAAACTATTTCACCAGAAGATTCACACCATAAGAGGATGGTGAAGAAAATACCTGAGAAAAGAACTTCCTGAAATGGCTGAAACTATAACCTGAAGATTACTAGTTGTAGCTGTTAAACAGTTATCATTACTGCATAGTTATTTCTGGATAATTATTCAACAACTACTTGATATATTCATGGAGTATGGATAAAAATGTCCAGTACCTTCTGATTAAGGAACTTGTGAAGAGAACACAAAGAATGCACTATACCCTGTGCAAGGGCAGAGATAATTCGCCACATTGGTACTGGGAAATGTCAAGAAATGCTTCAGAGAAGGATGTCTCTTTATCTGAGTTTCATAAACTAGTGGAATAGAAAGGTACTGTTGAGGGTGGGGATAAGAATTCCCTGCAGAGGGCATGAGCAAATGATTGGAAACGTGATACAGCATAATCTGATCTATAAAGAGAAAGTTGTGTTTTGTTGTTGTTGTTGTTGTTGTTGTTAGATAAAATTTACATATAGTAAAATGTACACTTGAATGAATTTTGGCAAACATATTCAACTGTGTCCTTCACACCCCAATCAGGATATAGAACATCATCACCACCCCCACACAAGAAAGATCCCCTGTATCCCTTTAAGTCAGTTCATTCCAATCATAGTTAATCTGTGTTCTAATATGTATTACCATAAATTGGTTTTGCCTGGTTTTGAATTTCATGTTAATGAAATCATGTGTCTGGGTATCAATATAAAGTTTCTGAGGTATGTTCATGTTGTGTGCATCAGTAGTACATGCTTTGTGTTGCTAAGTATTATTCCATTGTATGGATTTACTATAATTTGTTAATCCATTCAACAAGCAAGTTGTTTGAGATGGCTAATGCACAGAATTTTTGTGGAGCTGGATTGAGGAAGGTGAACTGTATTTAAAAATGAACCTGAAAAGATAAACATGTGTCAAACCATGGCATATGGTTTACTAAGGAGTGTGAACATTGTCCTAAGAACAATATTAATAAGTTTCAGGGCAGGGTTAGGGGATCATATAGGATCAGACATCAATACCAAGTGTATTAGTCTATTTTCACACTGCTATAAAGACATATCTGAGACTGGGTAATTTATGAAGAAAATAGGTTTAATTGACTCACAGTTTTGCAGGCTGTACAAGAAGCATGGCTGGGGGGGCCTCAGGAAACTTACAATCATGGAAGAAGGTGAATAGGATGCAGGCACAATCTTCACATGGCAGAACAGGAGAAAGACAGCCAAGGAGGAAGTGCTACACACATTTAAACAACCAGATCTCATGAGAACTCACTCTTACAAGAACAGCAAGGGGGAAATCTGCCCCCATGATTCAGTCACATCCCAGCAGGTCCCTCCCCCAGCCCTGGGAATTACAATTCAACATGAGGTTTGAGTGGAAACACAGAAACAAACCATATCATTCTGCCCCTGGCCCCTCCCAAATCTCATGTTCTCACATTCCAAAAACAATCATGCCCTCCCAACAGTCCCCCAAAGTCTTAATTCATGCCAGCATTAACACAAAAGTCCAACTCCAAAGTCTCATATGAGACAAGGCAAGTCCCTTACACCTACAAGCCTGTAAAATCAAAAACAAGTTGGTTATTTCCAAAATATAGGCACTGGGTAAATGCTACTGTTCCAAAAGTGAAAAATTGGCCAAAACAAAAGGGATACAGGCCCCTCGCAAGTCTGAAACCCAGCTGGGCAGTCATCAAATACTAAAGCTCCAAAATAACCTCCTTTGACTCCATGTCTCACATCCAGGTCATACTGATGCAAGGGGTGGGCTCCCAGGCCTTGGGCAGCTCTTCCCCTGTAGCTCTGCAGGGTATAGCACCATGGCTGCTTTAACAGGCTGGCATTGAGTGCTTGTGGTTTTTCCAGGTGCACAGTGCAAGCTGTCACTGGACCTACCATTTTGGGGCCCAGAGGATTGTGGTCCTCTTCTCACAGCTCCACTAGGCAGTACCTCACTGGGGATTATTTGTGGGGGCTCCAACCCCACATTTCCACTCTGCACTGCACTAGTAGAGGTTCTCCATGAGGGCTCTGCCCCTATGATGGATTTCTCCCTGGACATCCAGGCATCTCCATACATCCTCTGAAATTTAGAGGTGCCATGTCCTGAGGCTGCACATTGCAGCAGGGCCGTACACCTCACCCATGAAACCATTTTTCCCTCCTAGGCCTCCAGGCCTGTGATGGGAGGGGCTGGCTGCTGCAAAGGTCTCTGAAATGCCCTGGAGGCATTTTCCCCATTGTCTTGGCTATTAACATTCAGCTCTTTTTATGCAAATTTCTGCAGTCTTGAATTCCTCCCCAGAAATGCATTTTTCTTTCCTACTACATAGTCAGGATGCAAATTTTTCAAACTTTTATGCTCTGCTTCCCTTTTAAATAAAAGTTCTAGTTTCAGGTAATTTCTTTGTTTATGCAAATAAGCATAGTCTTTTAAGGCCACATCTTGAACACTCTGCTGCTTAGAAATTTCTTCCACCAGATACCCTAATTGATCTCTCTTAGGTTCAAAGTTCCACAGATCTCTAGAGCAGGGGCACAATGCTGCCAGTCTCTTTGCTAAAGCACAACAAGAGTCACCTTTATTCCAATTCCCAGTAAGTTCCTCATCTCTATCTGAGATCACCTCAGCCTGGACTTCACTGTCCATATCACTATCAGCATTTTGGTCACAATAATTCAACAAGTCTCTAGGAAATTCCTGCTTTCCTAGAGACTTCTTCTGGACCCTCCAAATGGTTCAAACCTCAGCCTATTACCCAGTTCCAAAGTTGCTTCAGCATTTTCAGGTATCTTCTCTGTTACCAATTTTCTGTATTAGTCCATTCTCACACTGCTATAAAGACATACCTGAGACTAGGTAATTTCTGAAGGAGAGGCTTAACTGACTCACAGTTCTGCAGGCTATGCAGGAGGCATGGCTAGGGAACCCTCAGGAAACTTACAATTATGGCAGAAGGTGAGGGGGAACCAGGCACAATCTTCCCATGGTGGAGCAGGAGAGACAGAGAGTGAAGGGGGAAGTGCTACACACTTTGTCACAACCAGATCTCATGAGAACTCACTATCACAAGAATAGCAAGTGGAAAATCCACCCCCATGATCAAATCACCTCCACCAGGTCCCTCCCCCAACAATGGGAATTACAATTAAACATGAGATTTGGGTGGAGACACAGAGCCAAACCATATCACCAAGCCATCACTGGTAGAACTCATAATCTCTAGTCAATGATCACTTAATTACCCTAGGTTCTGAGCCTTGTAACAGTCATCTAGAAGGCATGAACTCCCTCTAATATGCTTAATTTTCATATTCAGCTGAGCTTTTTTGAGCATTTACTATGTGTCAGGCACTCAATTAGAAAATGTCACATATATGATGATCCTTTAAGGTTTCTGTCATCTTCATTAATCCATGAGATTAGATTAGAAAATGTCACATATATGATGGTCCTTTAAAGTTTCTGTCATCTTCATTAATCCATGAGATTAGATTAGAAAATGTCACATATATGATGATCCTTTAAGGTTTCTGTCATCTTCATTAATCCATGAGATTAGATTAGAAAACATCACATATATGATGGTTTTTCAAGGTTTCTGTCATCTTCATTAACCCATGAGGGTATTCTTTTTATTTAATTTTTATTTTTTTATAGACAGAGTCTCGCAGTCTTACCCAGGCTGGAGCACAGTGGCACAGTCAGAGCTCACTACAATCTCAAACTCTTGGGCTCACATGATGTTCCTGTCTTCACCTCCTGAGTAGCTACGGCTAGAGGTGCTCACCACCATATCTTGCTAATTTTTAAAATTTATTTTTTGTAGAAATGAAGGTCTTGTTACATTGCCCAGCCTGGTTTTGAACTCCTGGCCTCAACAATTCTTCTGCTTCAGCTTCCCAAAGCTCTAGGATTACAGGTGTGAGCCACCATGCCCCGCCCTATGTGGGTATTCTTACATGTGCATAATACATTTCTGCAACACAGTCTGGCCATTTGATTCTGCATCCTCTGATTATCATCCAGTAAAGAGAAGGCTCAATCTTACTTACTCTTTTGGGAGGAAACGTAACTTTGCAATTAGAATTACAGCTAAAAGCAGGTATTCCCACAGTACAGACATATGGTTTAAGCAGCTCAGAGGTATTCGTGTTTAAACATTTTTATATTTAATCTCGTGCAAGCCACCAGTGCCAGTTAGACAACCAGTTGGCAACCACCAGTTGGACTGCCAATTGTGGAAATTTTGTGGACTGTCTGATGGAAAGATTTTTCTGAGTCTTTTGATGGAACTTGGGCCAAGAATGCATTCACACAATATACCCAGGACTCCATTTTGTCACAGGGAGCTCCAGCATAAAAAATATAAAAAGAACAAGAGCCATTAATTTTTAACGTTTTTTAAAATATCCAAAATCATTTACTTGTTTTATCCTCTTCTATTTAAAACTGATTTTCCTTGAATACAACTGTTTGAGAAAAATCAAAGTTTTAGTGAATATCATTAATTTAATACAGAAAAAACTGCTCACTTACAGAGCCCTGCATGCTTCATAAAATGCTTTGTGAGTTGAGTTTTATGTCAGGGAATTTTGGAATGCAGGTTGACAAATGATGCCAGACATTGTGAGCAGAAAATAAAGAGAAAAATAGTAATGTCATAGGAAAACAGCTAAGAAGAAATCACCATCCCCTGGTCCAACATGGAAGGTGAGTTATTTGCCAGCAGTAAACTGCCTGAAATTAAGGGGAAAAAGAACACAATGAAGATGAGATAAGGTTAGGGATCCCAGAGGACAATGGATACACATTTCCTGGCAAGCAGAAGAAGCTAGGCATATGAATACCCAAAAACTGGAAGCTACTCAAATGGCCAAGACCTCTGATGAATGATCCAGGGCAAAAAGGCTCACCAGCCAAGCCTTCCACGATCATGAGACAGATGGACATTTAGAAGACCCATTGTTTGGGTGAGTTTTCATTTGCCTGTTCTCAGTCTATAGATAAAATATATGTGTGCAATCTATATGGAGCAGAATCACGTCAGGATATAACTTATGGTTTACTCTACATTTTCTTTACTTTCCTTTATTATTGAAGCAGACAGTAGATTCCATGTTTGTTTCAAGAGACGTTCATGGCAGAGTATCCTGGTTTTTCTTTTCACAAGCTTAGTACCTTGGAAGAAATGTGGTTTGAAAAAGAGAAGGATGTCTCCAGGTTGAGTTATGAGCCATTGGACAGGGAGTGTTACTTAACTCATAGTCACACAAAACTTCAAGGAAACTGAATCTGGCCTGGGTCTTCTAGATTGGTCAAAGTGTCCCACAATCCAAGAATGGCATGGAGAAAGCACAGGCATCTGATCTTAAGAGGAAGGAAAGTCAGAGTGCTGGTTATTTCAGTGGTTCCACTCCTTTTCATTTCCTAGCAGTCTCAAAGTTTCAGGCCAATAATACAGGACAGAAAGAGCATTCACACAAGAGACCACTGCAGTTCTAGCCAAGCTGACAGGAAATAAAACTGGTTTTTGAGTACAAAGTCCCTTTCAGACCTCAAACGGACGGGAAATATAGGGAAGACCACACAGATTTTCAATTGCTTAGCTGATTAGCACTGAAACATCACTCAAGCTCTTTGCCCAGGAGCTTTCAAACCTCTAAAATCAATTTAATTCTATAACTATAAAAGTTGAAAATTATTTTCATCATTATTTTATCTTCTATCTGCAGCACAGAGTCATTAGAGATTTTTCCTTAAACTTCTCCCCAAGTAAAATAGTGAAACTACGTAAACCTGTACTTTTGTTCGCTATTCCACAATCTTCTACCTGTTCCTCTTTTAGTATCTAATAGTATCCTTTAATTTGGAACAAACCCCTCTCTCTTAAAATCTCACTGGGCTTCAGCTTTGTAAACAAAAACCATGAAGTCCTCTCACAAACTTCCCCAAAGGGCAGCAGACACTGCTATTTTCCTTGAATGAGGCAGAAAAGAATTTTCTCATTATAAAATCATTATAAAATAAATGTTCATTGCCAGGACAACTGGAAGTAGAAGGTATACAATTTCACCATTCCTAAAATATTAATTCTATTTTCTATCAACTATATTCCAGGAACTTTTCCTTCCTTCCACTGAAAAGATGTAGAGCCTTCTACAGTTTTGACCATATCTCACACAACTGTTCAGTGACACAGCCTGATTTCTCACCCATGACTTGCACTGCCTGATTTCTTACCCATGACTTCTGGCCACAAGAGCAAGTCTTGTACTAAGTCTAGTTTTGAGCCTATCTAAATATCTAACTACTGTTTATAGCACTTTTTAGAAGAGAAAATAGCTCTGAGCAAAGTGGTATAATGATGAAGTTGTGTTTTACGAGTTGGAGCATCTAAATTCTTTTCTCAACCCTATTGCTATGTAGCTTGTGACTTGGGTAAGTAAGTAACATCTGCACTTCAGTTATCAGATTGTAAAATGTGAGAGCTTTGTAACTTTACTCTTAACTCTGTATAATGTCTTACCAACTACAGCATAAGCTATTCTCAGGCAAAAATCTAGTCTTCAAGTAACAGACAGAAAACCAACTGTCACTGAGCATATAAAATAACTCTAATATGTGATCTGTTGGACTAGATTTTGGACTAGAACCCCAAAGGTTCTGTAGGAAATGTTTAGATACCCACAAAGTATCCAGAAGCACTCAGTAACTGCCTAGTGAATAAATAAAAGTGCCTCTGATTTACACTGTGTGGTGAATAAATCATTTGATACTTGTGACAATTGAACCAAAAGGAAATTGAAATATTCTAGGAAGCAAGGTGATTTAGACAAGAGTCTGGGAAAAAATTATTTTTTAATGAATTTAACCACTGGTAATTAGGATTGGCAGAAGAAATTAGCATAAATACACCATCCAAATGATAACGCAACTAGGACATTGTTATAAATTCTTAATGCCTCTTTTAAGAATAGAAAATGACAACTCATCAAAGAACAATTCATCAGGGTTCACTGAGCACTGACCTCAACACTTCATTGCTCTGATCTGTGGAACCCATTCCAATTTACCAGGGAAAATGCTTAGAGTGGAGAAAATAGAATTTTCATATATTAATAGTCTAGACTGATAGGTTTCAAAATTTATTGGCCAAAGAAAATTATTCCATTTTTCAAAGGAACTAGCAGGCAGAAATCCAAAATAATAACAGTGATAATAGCAAGAACCAATGTTTACTAAGCATTACTATGTGTCAGGTACTGTTCTAAATCTATGTATTAGCTTACTTAAATCTTACCACACAATCCAGAGACAGGTGGTTTTATTATCCCAATTTACATCAGATGAAGAAAGTTGGTAATAATGAAGTTAACTAAGTTGTAGAGATCACCCAAGTTGTGAGGAAGGAAGCCAGGTTTTGAACCAGTCTACCCAGGAGCCCAGTTACACACTTTGCTTCTGTGTGTAAAACAGATGTAGCAGAGCTGTTCTGATCTAGAGTGAACAGGTATGATGGAACTCCCGACCATGGCCTACTGGTCTAATGAAATCCACTTTCAGATCATCTCATCTATGGACATCTGGAAAAGTACCTCTGAGGTTGTTCCTGAATTTGCTAGACAGAAGTCTCTTCCTTTATAGCTATATTTTTAAATACATGTGACCCCGTTGTATTTAATTTTCCAGAGTCAGATCTAGGGTATAAATCATGTCTGAATAAGACAACAGTTGATTTTCTGGTCTCCATTCAGGAGCAGAGGTCCAAATGTAAACAGGAGTTTTCCCACAAGACAAATTTTCAGAGCAATCACATATAACTACAATAGGTGTGATGTGACTGTGGGAGAATAATGACCATGTGGAACTCTATCCTTTATATATGCAAGAGATGATCAATGATAATGATGGTTAGAAGACTGCATTAAAGAGGTGAAACCTGTGGTTTTAGTTTCCATATGGTAAGTATCTGAACTTTAGTCTATTTCTACACTAGTACTTGCATCTGAAATCACAACTATCTTGCAAGTCCAAGGCCCCTTTCTCCTTCCGAGGCTCCTTCTCTTTCTGTAAAATGAAGTAAAATGTGTCCCCTAATCTCAGCACCCAGTTTGTGATCAATGCAAGTGATCAAGATGGAACAGGCAAGAGAGTATGACCAACAAATTGTCACCAAAACTCAACTACCGAACACTCAAGCATACCACCCTGAGTATATACCATTATATTTTCTTGTTCAAAAGACAGTATAATTTTGTATAGGCAGGGACACAGACCTCATAGAATAGCAGAGACTTCTATCCTTAATTCAGCCAAGTGAACGTTTATCCAGTTCCTTCTGTTTTCAGTGCCCATGACACCAAGATATCAATAATACAGTATCACTCCTCAGTATAGTGTAGTGTTCTTGATCATCTTCGTTCATTTTTAAGCCTTTGCCTGTCACCCATACGTTTCTTGTTATGGGTGAAACTCTTTATCCTTACATATTTTTCCCTCAAAATGAACAACTTCAGTGACCGTCCTGACCTGAACACAGTAGGGAGAAAGTAACACTTATTGCAGCATCAAGGAATAGCCACAGAGAACAAGAAGTTCTCAGGATAAAGCTAGGTCAGAGTTCAACCCAATAGAAGTTTAATCAACTTTGCTAGCAGTTCTGAAGAATTAGAGAGCACTAACCACACATAATAATCCCTGTATTGCTTTGGTATTATAGAGGTTTTAACAGCATGGAATTGACTATTACAAAAGAAAAATCATCCATTCAGGAAACAATGTGTAAATGGGATAGATCTAATAGGTCAGTGGTATTGAAGGAAGAACTTTTTTATGTTTAAATCTGAAAACTTGGCCGGGCGCAGTGGCTCAAGCCTGTAATCCCAGCACTTTGGGAGGCCGAGACAGGCGGATCACGAGGTCAGTAGATCAAGACCATCCTCGCTAAAACGGTGAAACCCCATCTCTACTAAAAAATACAAAAAACTAGCCAGGTGAGGTGGCGGGCGCCTGAAGTCCCAGTTACTCGGGAGGCTGAGGCAGGAGAATGGCGTGAACCCGGGAGGCGGAGCTTGCAGTGAGCTGAGATCCGGCCACTGCACTCCAGCCTGGGCGACAGAGCAAGAATCCGTATCAAAAAAAAAAAAATCTGAAAACTTCTAGTTTCTACAGGGGAAATGGACAGAAGGATTGAGTATGAATCAGTAGAAAATGAGATTTTCGTTTCTAAACGTCAGTCGTTTATAAGAAGTTTCACTTATTAATAATCTTTTCAAAAAACATAAATGAGAAATATACATCAGTTCACAATAACACTACATTTGGCTTGATTTTGAAAGCCTATTATATAGATATCCAAGTAGATAACTATTATACCTGCTGTGATCAGAGATTATTAAATATGCAAGTGAGAGATTGCTATGCTTTACTGATTACCTTTTCTTACATTTAATCTCACTTTTTTGGTGGAAAAAAAAGCATGTACAGCCGCTAGGTAAAGTATGAATAACACAACATCAGGAGTTCATATTCGAAAGTTTGTAATTGATAACAAAAATTTAGTAGCACTTTTTGAACAGTTGATAAAATTGCTGCACAACTCTAGAATGCACAGAAGTTGTGTGATTTTTGTAGTCATTTACGAAGGAACATAAAAAATAAAGTACCCATTTTTCCCAAGAGAAATGGAAATGTAATTTCCTAAGCAAAATCTATTCATGTTGGAATTTTTATTAGCTTTCTGTAATGGAAAGGCTATTAAATATATATTGTTTTGTGCTTCTGAATAGTTTTCACATCTTTTAAGTGAAGATGAGATCAGTATTGCATTATGAAAAGTACCATTCATGCATTGTAAGCACCAGTTCACAATGCAACGGGGTGGATAAGGCAAAATAAATTTCAAAATTTAAATAGGCCAAATGTGTTAAGATGAATGATAGCATTATTACTTACTCCAAAGATGCCATGAAAAGGAAGAACAAAAATCCGGGACTTGAAGCTAGCTTTTACTGAAATGTTCTTTAAAGTCATTTGTTCGAAAATTCAATGACACCTAGTGGCAGATGCAGCTCATCACTACTGAGCACTCAATGAGAGATCTGTGGCCTCTATTTTGAGACTTTCCAAAAACAGGTAAATAAACCAAGCATTTTTGGTCAACATGAAAGATGGAGAGACAGTTTACTGCAACTGCGCCACTTTCATGCAATGAATCAAGGTTGACAAAATGAGAATAAGACAGCAATATGGGAGATGAAGGGCTTTGTCCCCTACCCTTCCTATTCCTGTATGTTGGTATTTCACATGAACCTGATCAGAAAAATTTTAGAGTCAATTCAATCATTTCAAAGAAAACAAATTAAGTAAACCATTAATGTCTATTCTGGTAATATATGAAGACATCCATTTGTACAATTGATGGATAAACATTTGGTCTTAAGCCAGTCCCACCCCAAGTGAACCAAAAAGCTTTAGCTATAGTAGATTATAAACTTTCTCTTTCTTCTGTAAGGAGCTATAATCCAATCAGATTCTAAAAATATTTAATGATTCTTAACTTATAGTCATGTTAAAGATCCTTACTTTATACATGTCACCTAAAACATCATAGATTTATATGGGTAATTTCTTGCCTCAATCATATATGATGCATTACATGAATTGTTTAGGCCAACTTTAATGTCCAAAGAGTCTTTCACAGGGTGTGACACAAACTAGGAGGTATTGGGTTACCTGTGGAAAAACGGTTTGAAATTTCATTGAAAACAGCATACCCCGGGACCTATACTTGGTTCTTAAATTTAGTCAACAAAGATCTGTTTAATACTACTAAGCCCCAGGCTGTGTTAAACTCAAGAGAACAAAATCAAATAAGTCAAAGTTGTGACCTTGGACTTCTCAGTCTGTTGGATAGTGAGATCAAGAAGTACACCAATGCTAGGACAAAAGTACCAGGTTCTTTTTATGAGGGCATGGGAAATTTACCTACACCAGGTTTGGTGGGAAGTGGGAAGAAATAATGATAATAAGCAAACCCTTCCCTGACCAGATGGCATTGGAGATGACTTTTAAATATTGGATAAGACAGGGGCAGATGAAGAAATGCATGGTACTGGGGAGCGGGGGAAACTTGGGCAGAAGTAATGGAAGGTAGAAAAGGACAAGCGTGGGAGGTCACAGTACACTGCTTGGAAAGCAAATCATTCAACATAAATTTTACACTAAAGGTAATCATATGCCTTTTAAGGCTTTTAAGAAAAAAGTGAAAGTATCAAATTGGAATAATAAAAGTATCACTTCCCAGATCTGCTGAAGTCGTAGAAGACTGTTTGGGAGAAAAAATTCACTGTATTCTGTGGGGAAAATCAAGTTCACCTAGTTAAATTCCAAGTCAGCTAATAAGAATCAGGGTCTATGTAGCTTGGAAAGAGATTCTCACAAACAAATTAGCAGTGTAGCAACACCTAGTCATTTTGCTAACCTAACCTAACAAATTTTAGGCTTAGTTCCTCCTACCTAACAAACTGAAATGTAAATAGAAAGAAAGCAGAAAACAACAAAACTACAATGATGAGAGCTCTCCTGAGAGTTTTCTGGACACTCTAGCTGTGTCAGACAGGTTGCCTTCCTAGAAGTATTCTCTCCAAGAAGGACAAGCAGAGAAACAAAATGCAGATCAAGGGAAGAACCATACAGTTTGGGGAGAATTTCCAAGCCCTACATGCAGTTCAACCCCTCTATGGGTGGGCTTGTGGTTTTTATTGCTTTAGGAAACTGGCAGAACAAGCTCTTGGAATCTTACTGTCTTCCAGATTCCATTTAGAGTCAGGCTCCTCTAACCTTCCCATAAAGCACAGCCTGAAGATAAAACTGTTCCTCCAAAATCACCTCACAGAGCAAAATCAAAGCAATGAGCACAGGGATGATACAACCATTGCAAAGATTTCAGAAAGAGAACTTTAATTTTATTTCTTGTGTGTTTTGTCTGCATAGGAGAAAGGGAGAGGAAAGCGAGGAGGGACGGAGGGAGGGCCCACTACATTATGCAGGCAAGGAAATAGATACCATGATGACCTAGGCTGTTGCAGTTTTCAAGACAAGAAATGACGTGGGTCTAAAGAAAGGCAGTGAGGATAGAGTGGGAAAATGTAACCTGAATCTAGAGACACTAAGGAGATTGTATTAGTCCATTCTTACACTGGTATAAAGATACTACCCAATACTGGGTAATTTATAAAGGAAAGAAGTTTAGTTGACTCACAGTTCTGCATGGCTGGGAGGCCTCAGGAAACTTATAATCATGGTGGAAGAGAAAGCAAACATGTCCTTCTTTACAAGGCAGCAGGAGAGAGAAGCACAAGCATGGGAAATGCCAGACACTTATAAAACCATCACATCTCATGAGAACTCACTCACTACCGTAAGAATAGCATGGTGGAAACTGCCACCCATGATCCAATCACCTCCCATTGGGTTCCTCCCTCAACATGTGGTGATTGTAGGGATTACAATTCAAGATGAGAGTTGGGTGGGGACACAGAGCCAAACCATATCAGAGGTCAATTGAATAAGGTTTCCTGACCAGTCGAATGTGGAACACAGAGAAATTAAAAACTCTGGGATAATCCCTACATTTCTGGCTTAGTAGGAGGCGAAGCGACAATGCCATCCACCAAGCTTGGAAATACAGGAACTTAAGGGAAGACAGAAGGGGAAAGGGGAAAATAATTAAGTTTTGTTTTAGGCTGAATTGTCTCTGAGACATAAAAGTGAGAAGTCTACTAGGCTGTTAAATGTATTGATCTGGAGCCAAAGAAAGAGGTTTGGGCTAGTGATCTGGGGCATCAGCTTTTAAATAAGTAAATCTCAGCAGAGAGAAAGCAGACCCCAATGACTAACGATCCTAAACTTTTAAATTCTACTTCTTCCATTCAAAAAAAGAGAGACTTTTATAATAATAACAAGCTACCCAAGTTATAGTCCTATTTTATCTCCTCTTTCCAAATTCCTTTTCTTTACTGAGTACTTTCCTTTCAAGGGGGACTTGACTTTTCAGGATGGAATTTCCTTAGCACTCTGTGACACACCTGTACTTCCTCTTTTGAATGCCCCTTAAAGGACCTGTTCTGTTTGTTTTGCTGTGAAGCGGGATGGTGCAAAACAATCTCTGACAAGCAGAATCAGGAACAATCAGACATATGCCTCTACCCCAGCATCCCTTTCCTTTGTGAATAAAAGAGAATACCAAATCCTTCTCAGTCTACTAGTGTTACCAGAAGAAGAGCCTTGAACGTAAGTTGTCCAGGTCCTTGGCGTTTTGAACAAAGAATTGGACAAAATGCACAAAGTAACAAAGGAACAAAACACAAGAACGAAGCAACACAAGCAGGAATTTACTAAAGCGAGAAAGTACTCCACGGGGTTGGAGTCGGCCGAGCAAGCAGCTCAAGGGCCCAGTTATAAAGTTGTCTGGGTTTTAAGCACTCTTTTGAGGTTCCTACCAGTTATCCCTTATCTGGATGAAGGATTTGGCCTGTGGCTAATTAAAGGCTGAGGTGAATTGGTGCCCTATGCAGATGAAGGGATGGTTCCTGCTTGGCCCACAGCAAATCCAGGGCACTATCCCTTTCCATCTGAGATGTTGTGGAAGGGGAGGGTTGCAGGGAGAGTAGTCTTTGATCCTTTGTTACTAGACATGGGTAGATGGGGGGGGGGGGGGTTTCCTTTTGGTTCAGCTTTTGGAAGTTTGCCTTAATTGGCCTTAAGGTGCCTGCTCTCAGACTCAGGTGTTTTCCTTTTGATCCAGCTTTGGGAAGTCAGCACAAATTGGCCTCAGATTCCCTACCACAGGACCTTGATGTTTTTCCTTGATTCATCACAAATTGACCTTAAGTTCCCTGCCTTCAGACCCCATTCTCCTGACTCATTTGGATCATCATGAAACAGATGTGGAAGACAGAATAATCTCTCCATGGGGACCCTCAAGATTCCTGACTCTTCCATTTTCTGGGTTAACTAAAGACCCAATGGAACAGGCCTAGTCAAGCATTGAGTTTCCATCAGATATTTGCCATTCGAATAACAAATTCAAATTATAATAGTAAATTTCAATATTGAACATTTCACCAATCTGATATCATTAAAACAAAATGAAGCAATTTTTTAAAACTCACAAAACTCCAAATACAATACATTTTTTCTTTTTTTCTTACTAGAAGCCTGGCCAGTTTTAATCTTAGTTATTCACTCTGCCCCACAGAAAAATAGTCCTATCGAAAATAAGAGCATGTGTCAATATGGGGATAAAATTAGCATTTATGTAAAAATAAGAAATTTTATCACAATATGATTTGTTGTCTTTATTTTAATACAGCCAGATAGCATTTTAAAACTTGCCTTTGTATTTAATCTTCACTAGAATATTCATATGTATGAATATGGAAACCATTTGCAAAACAAAAAGTTGCATCTAATACAATATCAGTTCAACAGCCAACTCTGCTTTGCTGATGGCTCCATGATTATTTAGCACCTATTTTATGCTAGTGCTTTGCCAAATAGAGAAGGTGATAGATGAACAAGTTTCTACCTTCAAAAAGAACACATTCTGGAGGGGTACAAGATCCTTATAAACCAGGAACAATGACCTAGTGTGATAAGTATTTTGCTGCTGGCATAATGGTTATGATGCAACAGACTCTTTAAAACTACTCTTCATTAAATGAGTTACTTCATGTCAAAAGCCTCAAAGAGTGACTAGCACACTGTAAACTCTCGAGTAAATATTAGCATCTTTGGTAGACACATATCAACAACCCATTTTACATATGGTCGAATTAAAAAAAAAAAGTTTAAATAACTTACTAAATGTCCAGAGCTAGAATGTAGACAAGCTGTGATTAGCACTAAAGTTGCTCTGACATCAGAACTCATGACCTTTCCACATTGCTCCATGATTTCTCAAAGTATGAGAAAGAGAAGAGAAGAGAGAGGAGGAGAAGAGAGTAGAGGAAAGGAGGGGAGAAGAGGGGAGGGGAGGGGAGGGAAGGGAGGAAAGGAAGGGAATGGAGGAGAGGAGGAGGAAAGGCGAGGGGGGACAACAGGGGAAGGAATTGGAGGAGAGGTGGAGGGAAAGGAAGGAGGTGAAGGGAGGAGGGGAGAGGGGAGTGGGGAGAAGAGGGGAGGGAAGGAGGCCAGGGGAGGGCAGAAGGGGAGGGGAAAGGGGAGGAGCGAGAGAAAAGGAGGAAATAGAGGAGAGGTGGAGGGAAGGGGAGGAGGGAAAGAGAGCGGGGGAGAAGAGAGGAGGGGGAGGAGGGGAGAATGGGACTTCACTCTGCCCCTGGAATTGGGATTTAAGGAAGTTTACACAGAGGCAAGGACACATGAGCTGGGCTTGAAGAAGAACATACCAGGAGGCAAAGAACAGCAGGAGTAAATTCCAAATGAGGGGTGGGAGAAAGTTTATGCAAAATAATCAAGGCTCAAATGCACACAGCATATTTTGGGTGATAACACATAGTCTAGTATGATTCGATATTTAGAAGTTCAAGACAAGATTTGAGAGTGTGGTGGAAAAGAAATGTATATAATGTTAAAAACAATGTAATGTTGAAAATATTGCCTGGAAACAGATTATGAAGTGTCTTAAACACTATGCTAATTAATTTGATGCTCTTGATACAGATTCATTGTTTTAAGAAGGAAGGAGACATGACCAGAGAAAGTAATATGGGAGAACTGTAGGGAAGAATTGAGATGCCTAGAGACAAAAACATTATTAGGAGCCTATTTAAACTAGTTGAGAAATGAGGCAACACAAATGAAGGGAATGTCAGAAACAACAGAGGAAAAGAAAGGAAATTGTGATGTTAGTTCTGATATGCTACCAGCAAGACTTATTGATTGATTCCTGGGGGTGTGAAAAGGAGGAGTCAAAAATGGCAAGGTTTCCAGCAGGGGTGACTGCAAAGTAATTCTATTAAGAGGATGGAGAAAATTTACCTGAAGACAGAAATTAGCTGTGTGACCTTTGAGAGCCCTTAAGGTCAACCAGGTGAAGATGATAATCGGCAACTCAGATATGAGGTCTAGGTTAGAGATAGAGGTTTGCGGCAATCATGATATTTGAGGTCATGGCAGTGAATATGAGAATGAGAGTGTCACAGAGCCAACAACTCATTCTTTGGTAATATCAGCATTTACAGGTTTCCAAAACGTGAAAGAAGCCTGGAAGAACACCGATAAACAGTAGTTAAAAAGTTAAGAGGAAAATTGGGAGATGGTAATGACTCAGAAGCCATAGATCCTGGAGGATGCAACTGATATGGTTAGTGGGAGGCTCTCAGTCACCTGGGAGAAGCCCACTTCTGTAGAGTAATGAATGTGAGAATCCCAGGAAGTTGAGGAAGGACAAGGCAGTGAGAATAGACTTTTCTTTCCCCTTTGGCTACAAAAAAAAAAAAAAAAAAAAAAAAAAACAGAAAATATTGAGCAGGAGGGGAACTCAAGATCAAGGGATTCTGTAATAGCTGTTAAGTGTGTGGACATTTGTGTGTATTGACAAGCTGGTAAAGGGCCAGGGAGGAGGAAAATCCTGCAGCTATGAGAGACCTTGGAAATAAGAGTAACTCCTAGGAAATATGGGGTTGTTAGGGGTAACAAAATTCATGAGTTCTTATTTTACATATTGGTTTTCCTTTAGTCTCTTGCCGGTCTCCCAATGCATTCTGAGGAACAAATTCAGCTCATGGATGCTAGGAGCCCAGGATAAATACTTTTAAAAACAACAATTGACCCTTTTCAGCCAGTCATTTTGTATAATCTCTTCAGACACACAACCCATTATTTTTGCAACATCGAGCAACCCAGGTCCCCAAATCAAGGTGTTTGGTGGCAAATACCTGTAGTTTCAGAGAATGACAACTCACTCAGTACCCTCCCTCTTCTACTTCTTGCCAGATCTTTGACTTGCAGCTGTTTCACTGCATATATATCTTATAAAGTGCTTTAGGAATAAAGCACTCTCATTAATTATCTGTTCACTTACTTCAGGATTTATTCCACCTACTACTAATAAACTGGTATGATTTATGATATGCAGTTGATTTTCACCCATTATAGGCATCTAAGACAAACTCTGAAGGCTTTTCAAACACTAATCAAAACCTTACTAAAGCTGAGCCCTGCTCTGTTCCTAATAATTTCACAAAATACCTTAGAGAGAAGCAAGTTTCAAAGACTGCAGAAAATTCCCTTCACAAAGCACAAGGGCTTCCCTCAAGAGACACTTACACTGCTCCACTCATGGAATAGGCTTCAGTTGTTTTGTCTGTTTTTGATACATATCTCGAATTCACATTCAACCTTCTACCCATCTTTTCACACACAAGTCATAATACCTACTTCAGAATATGTTTTCTAAATGCCTTAAGAGAACTGGTTTTTCACATACATCAATGAGTGTTTAGGTGTAGTCACTACCTCAAGGCAGGTAGATGGACTAATTGACTTGTAAATTCATTTCCTATGTGGCACAGTTTAATTGCATTCTTGAGAGACCAGGGGATGAGGTTTTAGGTGTTTAGTATAGGTCTCTATATTCTTCTTTAGCCACTTCTAGCCTTCCCCATCACCCAAATTGGGGCTGTATTTTCCATGTTACTGAATTGGGGAAGACTGATGGAAGAGGAAGTTTTGAAAGGAAGAGACAAGTTTGAGAAGCTTTTGAGAAAAATCCAGAGGGAGTTAGAGATCTCCCTTTGAAATCCATGGAAAAGTTGAAGGGCTAGAGATAAGACTTTCTAAGCAGAAAGAGAATCTCTGTTTTATTTTAAGAGAGATCCCTGATGTTTGCCAGGTAGGGAAAAATGGCTCAGATAACATTGTATCCTATTTCCTCCAAATTGGCACTAAGCAGCTCCAATGTCAGGACCTGTCATAAATGACAAAGATTAGTACTAGTTTTACAAGGATTAACATCAAAAAATAGCTCCAAGCCTTGAAGAGTTTCACTTTGCCACCAGAAACATAGAATAGATTAAAACAAATGGTGATGAGATTTCAGATGATAAGTTCTCATCCATGAGATGAAAATAAATGAGTTCAATTTAATCAAGTGAACAGTTGTTTCTCAGCTCATTTTTCCCCTTTATTCAGCTTTCAAGTCAATATGAATGACTAGGGAAGGGGCTGGGAACAGGTCAAGAAAATTAATAGTAAATCTGAGCTATGAAAACATAAGGAAAGTAAAATTCAGAGTACAAAAGGGAAGAAATGGAATTCCCATAAAAAGTTACACGATTTGACTGTGTCCCATCCAAATCTTATCTTTAATTGTAAATCCCATAATCCCCAAGTGTCAAGGGAGGGACCCTGTGGGAGGTGATTAGATCGTGGGGGCAGTTTCCCCCATGCTCTTCCCATGATAGTGAGTGAGTTTTCATGAGATCTGATGGTTTTATAAGCATCTGGCATTTCCCCTGCTTGAACTTCTCTCTCCTGCCACCATGTGAAGAAGGTCCTTGCTTCACCTTCACCTTCGGCCATGATTGTAAGTTTCCTGAGACTTCTCCAGCCATGTGGAACTGTGAGTCAATTAAACCTCTTTCCTTTATAAATTACCCAGTCTCAGATAGTATTCTTTATAACAGTGTTAAAATGGACTAATACAAAAGGTACTTTTTAAAAATGGTTATTTCTATTTATGAAAACTATTTTCCCAAAAATAACACAGGACTACTCCTGCTTTTCTTTGATAAGCCATTAATGATGCCATCTTAAAACCATTCACCCACAAAATTTCCTTAGTAGAGGCATTTTCTAATTCTGTAGCTTATAAGTTTATAAATGGATCTGGGCTTCCATATTCAAACTTTTATTAAACAAATCACTGTGCTCTGTAACAGGGTTCTTGGCTCTCTCCAGAAAGCACAGCCCCCTCATGGAATGCTATGGAAATTGACTGCCCAACTTTAGATGATCTTATCCCACTAGTGCTTAGCATTAGAGGGCAGCATGATGTGATATCAGGAATTTAGGCTCAGGAGTCCAGAAACAGGGGTTCTATCTCTATATCCAAGTAGAAAGTGATTTCACATGGTGATGATCTCTTCTATATCAGTTTTTTCTTTTTTTTTTCTTTCTAATTTGTGTGTCTTTTTCAAACTCTTAAAAACTTGTTTTTCTTGTTACAAAAGAATTTGGGTTGATTATATTTATCATAACCAGTTAACAACACTTGATAAAAGTGCTTTATTTGACAAAGTCAAGATACAGAATTACTGTACCTTATTAACTCTTCATATTCTAAGCTATCTTTAATTGCAACCATAGTCATGCTGATTATATTAATAAAGTCATGCTTTATATTAATAAAGGGTAGATCATGTAATTTCTTTTCTGTTGTTGTTGTTTTTGAGATGGAGTCTCACTCTGTCACTCAGGCTGGAGTGCAGTGGCATGATCTCAGTGCACTGCAACCTCTGCCTCCCGGGTTCAAGCAATCCTCGTGCCTCAGCCTCCCAAGTAGCTAGGACTACAGGCACACGCCACCATGCCTGGCTATTTTTTTGTATTTTTAGTAGAGATGGAGTTTCACCATGTTGGCCAGGCTAGTGTTGAACTCCTGACCTCAGGTGATCTGCTCACCTCGGCCTCCCAAAGTGCTGGGATTACAGGCGTGAGCCACCATGGCTGGCCATAATTTCTATCTCATATTTAGACTAGTTAACATGTTCAAAAGGACTTTGTTCTTTCTAAAGTCTTAATTTCCATATGAATTATATAGCCCTTTGTTAGGAGCTGTTCTAATGTAATATCTTTTTTGGAGCACGTAGGTGTGATGGTATTAAGACCCACAGAATGCACAGAGAGATAAATGTCCTCTTAGCCTATTCCAGTCATACAGTATTTCTTCCTGTGGTGAACATTTTCTGAAGAGTCATTAAAACACTATTTTCCCTGCATAACTAATAGCAGCATGGGGTTAAATCAAGTGAATAAATGACTAAATGGAGATCATTTTCTTAGAGAAATTGTTTTATCATATTTATCTAAAGCTTGTGAATTGTCTGGTATTTGTCTGACCCATCATCATTTTTTAAATTATGAAGTAAACAACACATGTGCACACTTCCACTCATTTACATATTACACCAAAGAGAAATAGACATGATGTCTTAACTGAAAAATCCTAAATTATAGCACAAATCTAAAGTTCTGGAAAGTGAATTAGGTAATTAACTTCAAACAGCAATTATTCCTTGTGTTTTATAGGGCACAGACCTTACCTTGACATTGCTATTTGTTAATTAACTCATTCGAGCACCTGTTAAAGTATGGGGATGCTGAGAAAATAAAAAGATAGTCCCTATGATCAAGGATTCCTCAATTTATGATAAAGTGGACATGTATTCAATATTGTTTGTTAAGTTTCATAATAAAGGTATGTCCTAGGGACTAGGTCCTGCAAAAGAAAGCATCTCTGTTGAATGTTTTTCAATTGTCCTTCCAGATCCCCTTTCCGTGCTTCTCCACAGTGCTTACTGCTCCCGGGACACAGACTTTATAGCTACTTTAACAGCCATACCTTCTAGTCTCAGGTTGAGTTCAGACAATAAGAAAAAGTAAGCAAAGGGTGCAAAGACACTGAGAAAAGGATATTTATCCCCCAGTTCCTCCTTGAGAGATAGCTGCAGGCTGTACAACAGACCACACCTCCGGTTAGGTGGTCCTCTCCAGGATAAGCCATAAGATGTTACCTCCTCTTTCCCCATCAGGCCTAGGGGTAATAATAGCACCAAGCTATTGCTACTGCCGGGGTTCTGTTCTACTTTTGTGGGTTTCCGTTAATCCTATCTACACCTTTGTAAATAATCCCTTTATAAAATCCTCCTCAAATTACTCACCTGAGTGTGCCACCTGTTTCCTGCTGGTTTCTTGATACATCACCCAACCCAGAGCAGGCTGGGAAAGATGAGGAAGACAGTGAGGAAGACAAAGTGTATGACCTGGTCATAAAGAAAAAGTAAAAGGTAGATAGGAGAAGAAAGGGGTTGGAGAATGCACTTTGAAAGTGGAAGGAATTGCATTTGCAAAAATATAGAGGACAAGGAATATTTAATATATCTGAAACACCAGGAGTCATTGGGAAAGCAGTGGAATAGACACCCAAAGAGGTACCCATAGGGCCTAGAGTGCTGTTCGAGGGGATTTGGGTCTCACTATGAATGTCATTCATTTTCCTTGAAGCATTTTATTCAGTGCAGTTTCAAAAGGTCACAATGGTGGCATTTTGGAAGACAGAGGGGACAGAAGTGAAACTGGACAGAGAGAGTGTGTTATCACCTTATTACAATTATCATGATACAGTTGAAAAGTGATGCACATCTGGACTAAGATCATGTTAGAGGGGACTGAAAGAAGGAAATGAAGAGGCATATATTTGATAGCACTTTGTGACCAGTTATATACTGAGACAAAAGTAATAAGATATACTGATTTAGATGGCTGGAAAAGAATGATATTTGTTGGGGACTTCTTATGTGCTAGGCACTATTCTTAGAGCTTGACATGTATTAACTTGTTTTTGTCCTCCCAGAAACTCCTAAAAATAACAGTATTTTTATTCCTTTTTTTCAAATATAGAAACCAAGATACAAAGAGCTTAAGCAACTTGCCCAAAGCTACATAGGTAGTAAGTAGAGAAGACTATAGGAAGAGGAGTTAGGAGAGGATGCTGAGAGAGAGTATGAGATCAGATTGTAATACTTTAATCTCTGATGGTTGTGAGACATTCAAGTATAGAAGTCTGATAAGCAATTGGATAAACTATCTTGGAAAGCAAATAATTTACAAACAAAATGGTTAGATATATAAGTTTAAAGACCTTCAACACATTTTCTTCAAAACTGAAGTCTTAAGAGAAAATGCGAGTTCCCGGGGAGAGTATGCAGAGTGAAATGCAGCTCGAGGCTAGAGGCCAAGGCAACATCAACGTTTAAGAAACAGAGTAAGAAAGGTATGAGAAGTAGACCCCACAATCCAATCCTGTCTTAAAGCTCCTTGTTAATCTTCCAACTTTCACAACAGAGAATCATCTGCTCCAGAGAAATGTGTCTACTTCTCTTGAATTTTGCTTCTTCTGAGTAGCTCCCTTTGGAAGATGCCACCCCAAAATTCCACTCATCCAAACATTTCTCTTAGGAATAGTCTTAGGGACTATCTCAAATCCTGTTACCTCATTGGAACTTGGTTTCAATGATCTGAATCTAGAAATTGCCTATCAGACTTTTCTGTCACACTCAATGGGATTCTCAGTTTCTTTTGTGGTTATTTATCTTTGCTATTGCCTATCTTTGCTTTTTTCTGTACGACTATAACTCCAAATATATAATAGACTATGTAAATGAGAAAACGTGCTTCTTTTTATATTCATTGCTTCCAGAATAGTGTCATGAATATGGTGAAGATCTGGTAAATAGTGTATACTTGCTGATTTGGTGTTGACAAGGACTAGATACTATCCTTGTTAGCAAGTACATTGTCTACTAAGTCTCTGGGAAAAACTATCAGATGGCTTGAAATCTTTTACTCTTTGCTACATTCTCTTCTCTGGTATGTCCAATCTCCTCGGTGTGTATCAAGATCACCTTCTCTGAGGAAGTGTCATAGGCTTTACACCCTTTCTGATCTGTTTCCTGTTCAGTCATCTGGCGCAATCCCAGTCCCTCAGTACCATCAGTTTTGCAAATGGAGGGCTGGCTAGCCTGACTTTTTTTTCCTCTTCCAGATAAAAAGTGAAATTTCTGAGTTCCATTTAAAAACAATACACTAAACCTGCAAAGGTAATTCAGTGGCAGAAATTTAGGCACTATAGAATATATTTTGAGACAAGTAGTATTTGTTATTTTCTTCAACTCTTACTACATGCTTCTAGTTCATAAGTATTTCTAGAACCTTGACCTGAAACCTATTAAATTATTAAGGCATTTGGGGTATAATTATCCCATATAACAAACTCAATGCTTTACCATTTCTCATTATGTGACTTCAAACCAATTTTAGAAATAGAGAGCAATTCATGTAAAACATGTACTAGGAAGAACATCCTACTCAAATTTGTGCCCTCTCATATATGTGGCATGAGTGAACCATCTACTTACCTCAACTTTGAATTCTATAAATCTGAATGTCTAAAATATGCGTAAGTTCAAAAATAATGTTTTCTTTGTCCTTAAGATACATTTTTATGTTATCTTTTATTTTTCAGTATAACTGTACATGGGTTATTAAAATAGGATGTGTAAATGACAATATTAATAAAATATTAATTTGTTCTCTAGTAATAGTCTCCAACTGATAGGCAAATGCTAGGAAAGATATATTGACCTTATTTCTGAAGCAGTTACTGCTCATTACAAGAACAGCAAAACCTTCCTTTTTTGCAAATTAACAGCACAGTTCCAAAGATAATCATCCATTTGACTTTCACCTACAGAAAGGGCTGATTTCAATGGCTATAAGTAGCTCTACAATTAATAAATTTTCTATTAAGTGCAGTTTCTCACTAATTATTTTTACATTTTGGGAACTAAATTTCTCACTAATTATGTTTTATCTTTTAGGGAATAAACTCAACATTTAAATAATCCATATGGCTCTATCTGCTTTAAATATCCACATAGATAGGCACGGATTTTGAAAACCTCTATGTGCTTGGAAGCAGATTTGAGTTTTATCTCCATTACTTACCAGCTTCAGTTATTGATTCTCACCTGTAAACTGAGGACCTCAGTAATGTGTAAATCACAAGACTACAAAGATTCAATTAGTTGCTAAGTGTAAAAACTAATATGTTCTTAATTGGAAAACCCCTGTATAAATATATAACTTATTAATATTATTCAAATATTTAAAGAGCTTAATAATGTAATGTGATATAATGGAGGGAAAGTGAGTTTTGGAGTTCAACACCATTCTCTACTCATGGCATTTTAGAGCATTCACTTAATATCTAAATGCCAAAATCCCGTCATTGAAGTTTCACTGCCACTAAAGATGCAGAAAGCTACAAGATAATATCACTTAAGCCATTGTTTCCAATAACAATTAAAAAGCTGCATACTTTATAAAATCATAATATTTTGTGAGCCTGTCAGAGAACTGAAGCCACTAGGCACCCAAATAAACAAATTCCAGAGTGATAAGCCCCTCTGAGGGTAAACAGGACACACAAATTGTTTCACCTTTAGCAGAGCATGGAGGAAGAAGTGACTACTATATGAGCAAGTAAGAAGAGAAAAACACATAAAATTTTAAAGGGCTAACATGAAGGTTTAAAATAACTGTGATAAATTCACAGTTTAGAATAACACAAAAATGATTGGAGAATGGTAGGAAACTGGGAGAGTTCCCTAGCATGCTAAGTACACTATTGTAAGATTCTTATACTATATAGAAAGCAGAGCAACAAATAATTATTTTTAAAGGTGGTATAACTACTAAGTCTTCTTGAAAAATAGAGCCATTGTGATTAGTGTGTGGTGGTATCTCACTGTGGTTTTGATTTGCATTTCTATAATGATTAGTGATGTTGAGCATTTTTTCATATACTTGTTGGTTGCATGTATGTCTTTCTTTGAAAAGTGTCTGTTCATATCCTTTGCCCAATTTTCAATAGGATTATTTGTTTTTTGTTTAAGTTCCTTATAGATTCCAGATATTAGATATCTGTCAGATGCATAGTTTGCAAATATTTTCTCCTATTCTTAGGTTGTTGGTTTGTTCTGTTGGTAGTTTCTGTTGCTGTGCAGAAGCTCTTTAGTTTAACTAGGTCCCATTTGTCAATTTTTGGTTTTGTTGCAATTGCTTTTGAAATCTTTGCCAGTTCCTATGTCCAGAATGGTATTGCCTAGGTTATCTTCCAGGGTTTTTATTCTTTTAGGTTTTGCATTTAAGTCTTTAATCCATCTTGATATGATTTTTGTATATGATATAAGAAAGGGTCCCAATTTCAGTCTTCTACATATGGTTAGCCTGTTATCCCAGCACCATTTATTGAATAGGAGTCCTTTCCCCATTGCTTGTTTTTGTCAACTTGGTCAAAGACGAGATGGTGGTAGGTGTGCAGCATTATTTCCGGGCTTTCTATTCTGCTCCATTGCTTTCTGTGTCTCTTTTCATATGAGTATCATGCTGTTTTGGCTACTGTAGCCTTATAATACAGTTTGAAATGGGGTAACGTGATGCTTCCTGCTTTGAGCTTTTTGCATAGGATTGCTTTGGCTATTTGGGCTCTTTTTTGATTCCACATGAATATTTAAATAGTTTTTTTTCTAATTCTGTGAAGAATATCATTGGTAGTGTGACGGGAATAGCACTGAATCTGTCAATTGCTTTGAGCAATCAACAAAAATAACAGATGCTGATGAGGTTGCAGAGAAAAGGGAATGCTTATACTCTGCTGGTGGGAATGTAATTTCATTCAGCCATTGTGGAAAGCAGTCTGGCAATTCCTCAATTAACTTGAAACAGAATTACCATTTGACTCAGAAATCCCATTATTGGGTATATGCCCAAAGGAATAAATATCATTCTACCACAAAGAAACAAATGCTTGCATGTATTTATTGCAGCACTATTCACAATAGCAAGGACATGGAATCAGACTAAGTGCCCATCAATGGTAGAATGGATAAAGAAAATATGGCACATATACACTACAGAATACCATGCAGACATAAAAATGAATGAGATTATGTCCTTTGCAGCAACATGGATGGAGCTGGAGGCAATTATCATAAACAAACTAATGCAGAAACAGAAAACCAAATACCATATGTTCTCACTAATAAGTGGGAGCTAAACAATGAGAACACATAAAGAAGGGAATAACGGACACCAGAGCCTTCTTAAGGGTGAAGGGTGGAGGAGGGAGAAGATCAAAAACTATCTATCAGATACTATGCTTATTACCTAGGTGATTAAATAATCTGTACTCTAAACCCCCACAACACGCAGCTTATCTATATATAACAAGTCTCCACATGTACTTCTGAACCCAAAATTAAAGAAAAACTCAGAAGCCAATACTAGAAATAAAATGGAATCATAAAAAAATACATTTATCCAAAAAAAGTGAGACATGAACAATAAACAAAAAAAGAACATATATGACAAACAGAAAACAACTATTTAAAAGGTAGATTTAAGTCAAACTATATCAAAAGTTACACTAAGTGTAAATGGCCTAAATATCCCAATTAAAATATAGTGATTGTCATTTTGAATAAAAACTGAATGCTGTCTATAAGAAACCCGCTTTAGGTATATAAATACATAGGTTAACAGTAAAGGGATGATTTTAAAAAATACTATTTGAACACTAGTAAAAGAAAAAAATGTGCTTACACTGATACAATACAAAACAGAATTCAGAACAAGGAATATTACCAGGAATGCAGAGGAAGCATTAAATAGTGGTAAATGAGACAATTTATCAAGAATACGTAACAATATTAAATGTGTATATATCTAACAATAGAGATTAAATTCATAAAGCAAAAACTGACAGAACTGAAGAAAGAAATAGACAAATACACAACTTTGTTGGAGACTTTAATACTTTTCTCAGTGACTGACAAAACAATTGGAGAGAAAATCAGTAAAGATACAGAAAACCTAAACATTATCAACAAACTTCACGTCTACATATTAAATCCCATCCAACAATGTCAGAATATACCTTCTTTTCATGTATGCGTATTCATCAACATAGAACATAACTGGAGCCATAAAAATGTCAACACGAATGAATAAACAAAATGTGGTGTACACATACAATGAAATATTATTAGACCTTTAAAAAAGAAGGAAGTTGGGCCAGGCACGGTGGCTCATGCCTGTAATCCCAGCACTTTGGGAGGCAAAGGCAGATGGATCACGAGGTCAGGAGATCCAGACCATTCTGCCCTACATGGTGAAACCTCTTCTCTACCAAAAATGGAAAAATTAGTCAGCCACGGTGGCAGGCGCCTGTAGTCCCAGCTACTTGGGAGGCTGAGGCAGGAGAATCGCTTGAACCCGGGAGGTGGAGGTTGCAGTGAGCCAAAACTGTGCCACTGCACTCCAGCCTGGCAACAGAGCAAGACTCCGTCTCAAAAAAAAAAAAAAAAAAAAAAAAGGAAGTTCTGACACATGCTATGGCATGTATGAACCTTGAGGACATACTGCTAAGTGAAATGAGCCAATCACAAAAGTACAAATATTGTGTGATTACACTTACATGAGGTATCTAAAGTAGTCAAATTCTATTAGGATGGTAGTTGCCAATGGCTGCGAGAAGGGGTCAGTAAGGAGTTATTGTTTATGGGCAGAGTTTCAGTTCTGAAAGATAAGAAGAGTTCTGTGGATGAATGATGGTGATGGTAGCACAACAATGTAAATATATTGGAATGCCATTGAACTGTACATTTAAAGATGGTTAAAATGGTAAATTTGGTGTTACATGTATTTTACTATTTTTTTAAATGTGAAATATGAAAACATCCAAATTGTATTCTCTGGCCAGAACAGGATGACATTAGAAATCAGTAACAGAAAGCTATCTAGAAAACCAAAAAGTTTTGGAAATTACCCAACATAATTTTAAGTACTTCTATGTATCAAAGAAAACTCACAAGGGAGATTAGAAAATACCTTAATTGACTGAAAATGAAAGCATAACATATCAAAATCTGTGGAGCACAGCTAAGGCAGGGATTAGAGGGGGATTTATACTATCAATTGATTACATTAGAAAAGCAGAAAGTTCTCAACTCAATAATAGAAGCTTCTACCTTATGAAAATAGAAGAGGAAGAGCAAATTAAAATCAAGCAAGTAAAAGTTGGAAAGTAATACAAATAAGACTGGCAAGCAACACAATTAAAAATAGAAAAACAATAGAGAAAATTAATAAACACAAAAGCTAGTGTTCTTTTTACTAGTCTCAAAAGAATTTTTTTTTATTTTCAGCTTTTAAGTTCAGGGGTACATGCTCAGAATGTGCAGGTTTGTTACATAGGTAAACATGTGCCATGGTGGTTTGCTGCACAAATCATCCCATCACCTAGGTATTAAGCCCAGCATCCACTAGCTAGTCTTCCTGATCCTCTTCTTCCTCCTACCATCAACTCTCTGACAGTTCCCATTGTGTGTTGTTCCCCTGTATGTGTCCATGTGTTCTCATCATTTATCTTCCACTTATAACTGAGAACACGTGGTTTTGGTTTTCTGTTCCTGCATTAGTTTGCTAAAAATAATGGCCTCCAGCTCCATTCATGTCCCTGCAAAGGACATGATCTTGTTGTTTTTAATGGCTGTATAGTATTCTATGGTGTACATGTATCACATTTTCTTTACCTAGTGTATCATTGATGGGCATTTAGGTTGATTCCATGTCTTTGCTACTGTGAGTAGTGCTTCAATAAACATACACATGCATCTGTCTTTATAATAGAATGATTTATATTTTTTCGAGTATATACCCAGTAATGGAATTGCCAGGTTGAATGGCATTTCTGTTTTTAGGTCTTTGAGGAATTGCTACACTGCCTTCCACAAGGGTTGGATTAATTTACACTCCCACTATCAGTGTACAAGTGTTCCCTTTTCTCCAAAACCTCACTAGCATCTATTATTTTTTGACTTTTTAACAATAGCCATTCTGATTGGTGTGAGATAGTATCTCATTGTGGTTTTGATTTGCAATTCTCTAATGATCAGTGATATTGAGCCTTTTTTCATATGCTTGTTGGCTGCATGTGTATCTAATTTTTAAAGTATCTGTGTCCTTTGCCCTTCTTAATGGGTTTTTTCTTATACATTTGTTTAAGTTCCTTATAGATGCTGGATATTAGACCTTTGTCAGATGCATAGTTTGCAAACATTTTCTCCTATTCCGTAGGTTTTCCATGCACTCAGCTGAAAGTTTTCTTTGCTGTGCAGAAGCTCTTTAGTTTAATTAGATCTCATTTGTCAATTTTAGCTTTTGTTGCAATTGCTTTTAGCATCTTTGTCATGAATCTTTGCTCATGCCTATGTGCTGAATGGTATTGCCTAGGCTTTCTTCTAGGGTTTTTATAGTTTGGAGTTTAAGTCTTTAATCCATCTTGAGTTTATTTTTGTATATGGTGTAAGGAAGAGATCCAGTTTCAATTTTCTGCATATGGCCAGCTAGTTCTCCTAGCATCATTTATTAAATAAGAAATCCTTTTCGCATTACTTGTTTTTGTCAGGTTTGTTGAAGATCAGATTGTTGTAGATGTGCAGTCTTATTTCTGGGTTCTCAACTCTGTTCCATTGGTCTATGTGTCTGTTTTTGTACCAGTACCATTCTGTTTTAGTTACTGCAACTTTGCAGTATAGTTTGATGTCAGGTATTATGAAGCCTCCAGCTTTGTTCTATTTTGCTTAAGGTTGACTTGGCTATTCAGGTTCTTTGGGGGTTTCATATTAATTTTAAAATAGTTTTTTTCTAATTCTGTGAAGAATGTCAATGATACTTTAATGGGAATAGCATTGAATCTATAAATTGCTTTGGGCAGTATGGCCATTTTCACAATACTGATTCTTCCTATCCATGAGCATGGAATGTTTTTTCATTTGTTGTGTGTCACCTCTGATTTCTTTGAGCAGTGATTTGTAGTTCTCCTTGAAGAGGTCCTTCACTTCCCTTGTTAGCTCTATTCTGAAGTATTTTATTCTTCTTGTGGCAATTGTGAATGGGAATTCATTCATAATTTGGCTCTCTGCTTGTCTGTTGTTGGTGTATAGGAATGCTAGCGATTTTTGCACATTGACTTTGTATCCCAAGAGTTTGCTGAAGTTGCTTATTAGCTTAAAAAGCTGGTTGGTTATTTTTAAAGATTGACAAAATTGATCAACTTCTAGAATTGTTAATCAAAATGAAAACTACTAATATTTTATAGGAAGAGGGGGCATCACTGCATATTACATAGTTAAAGGCATATAAAGAAATTGTCATCAACAACATAATCCCAATAATTTTGATAAATAAAATAGCAAAATTCCTTGAAAGATACAAACTACCAATCATCATTGAAGAAGGAACAGATAAACTGAATGTCCCAATGTTTATACAATAAATTTAATTTGTAGTCTAAAAATCTTTCCATAAGGAAAACTCAGCCCATATGTCTTCACTGTTCAATTCTATTAAATATCAAATAAATAAATAATACCAATTTCCTTAAATCTTCCAGGAGACGGCAGAGGAAACACTTCTCAACTCATTTTATGAGGCTGATATTACCCTGATAAAGAAACCAGACAAAGATATTAGAGGAAAATAAACTATTCATAGACACAGATAAAAAAATCCATACAAAAATATTAGCAAATAAAATTTAATATATTTTGAAGAGTGGGCCTGACCTCAGTAAGGCAATGATTATTCAACATTTAAAAATCAGTCCATTTAATTCCTTATGTCAGCAGTCTACAAAAGGGAAAACCATATGATCATCTCAATAGATGGCCCAGACAAGGTATTTACCATAATTTAGTATCTATTTATGACATTCAGAAAACTAAAAGAATGTTGACTTAGAAATAAATTTAATGAAATATGAGTACAATGTATATACTGGAAACTAGAAAATATTGATGAGAGAAATTAAAGAAAACCAAAACTAATAGTTATGTTCATGGATTGGAAAACTTATTATCATTAAACTGTCAGGTCCAAATTGATGTATAGATTCAACAGGATGTTTTTTAGAAATTAACAAGCTGGGAAAGGATTAGTTGTAATTTGGGGCAGGTAATTTTGGCATAACTGTGAGTACCTTTGGCATACTAATGCCATACAATTATGTTAGTATAATCAAAACCGCACTAAGATTTCCAATATATATCATAATAAAATTAAGAGAGAATGTTTTGACTATTGATATAGCATATTTGTTACCAGATCTAGGCATATATCTATCTACATAATTATTAAAAGTTTTAGAAGAATTAGTATTTATTGGAAATCTACCAAATGCCAAAAGATTTCTACCAGTAGCAACAATCTATTGATGTCTCACTATGTATCAGGGACTACATTGGGTGCTTAATATGCTGCACTGAGTTTAAATCTCACAATAGCCCTATGGAGTCGAACTAATGCATTTTACAAGATGAACTGAGGGTTAGGGAAGCAAGGGCATCGTTACCAAGTGGTAATCAGCAAATTGCGTCTACAACTAAAGGTCCAATTTTCCCACTATATCACATTGATTAATTAAGCCATTTGAAATTCTCAAATAATATTCATAATTTAATAACTTGCAAATATATAGTAGTTTGTTCTTTAAAAACATCATACTATCCAAGAATAACAGTCCTTGGAATTACACAGTCTTGCAAATAGTAGTTTCTTATTCCTCTTCATCTAGCTCCACACAGCCAATCAGTTTTCTCTTTACATTTTGAGGTCCCTGTATTAAATGGATCTTTCATCTCTCAATGCAGAAAACTCCAAGCTATGGTCTGAATGTGCCCCCCAAAACTTTTGTGTTAGAAACTCAATGCACAGTGCAACAGTGTTGGGAGTTAGAATCTCACGGGAGATATTTAGGTCATGAGGTCCCCACTCTCATGAATGAATGATCACTGCATAAAGGGCTTGCAGAATTGAGTTCATAGTCTTACACACTTATGCCCTGTGGGGACACAGGAAGAAGACCCTCATGAGATGCCAGCACTTTGGTCTTGGACTTCTCAGCCTCCAGAACTATGAGAAATAAATTTTTGTTCTTTATAAAGTACTCAGTCTTTGATTATTTTGTGACAGCCATGCAAAACAGACAGATGTTTCATCTTGCTATGAGGTACATCACTTCCCAACTCAATCACAGAAAGCCATACTAGAAAAGATGGCATACTAGCCATATTAGAAAATATGCAATGTAGGCCGGGCGCGGTGGCTCAAGCCTGTAATCCCAGCACTTTGGGAGGCTGAGACGGGCGGATCACGAGGTCAGGAGATCGAGACCATCCTGGCTAACATGGTGAAACCCCGTCTCTCCTAAAAAATACAAAAAACTAGCCGGGCGAGGTGGCGGGCGCCTGTAGTCCCAGCTACTCGGGAGACTGAGGCAGGAGAATGGCATAAACCCGGGAGGCAGAGCTTGCAGTGAGCTGAGATCTGGCGACTGCACTCCAGCCTGGGTGACAGAGCGAGACTCCGTCTCAAGAAAATAAATAAATAAATAAATAAATAAATAAATGAAAATATGCAATGTCCGTGTTTTTCCACCACCTCCAGACCCAAGTATAGGATCTTACCACTGCAGTATGTTGAAAGTCATATCCAACACACATTCAAAAATCCTGCAGTAGATGAAACAAGAGGAATTTTCTTCCAAGGTTAATGTCAAGATTGCCTAGATAAAACAGGGCCAAAGTTTTAAGTCCGGATATGGCCGGAACATCAGAGAGCAGAAAACAGATGGGTAACTTTACTCTCAGAAAGCTGGACAAAGCTCTTTGACAAAGAAGAAGGAGAAAGAAAATATATTATGAAATCTGGCCAGGATTGTTCTGACAGTGCACCCTGAATCAGCTCATCACCTCAGCTGCATTGGGCAAGAAGAAGAAAATGCACAAAATGTATGTATGTAATATTCAATGTACAGTGGCCAATTTGCGCACTAGCAAATACTGCTTAATCAGTGCCCTAAATTTTAGCAACTAAATTATCATTCCCCAGTTTGGGGAAGGATTAAAGATGGAGGGTAAATGAGAGAAGGCTACATATATTTCACACTAAGACACCAGCATTATATATTTAGTAAATCATAAGGAGTAGCCAGCACCAAGTCTTTAGAAAGAGGTGTATTTTCTTCTCTGCCCTTCTTAATATCATTGTAATGACTCCAGGTCTCCCAGTCTTATTTACAGAGATTTGACTTATTACAACCCTTCTTAATAGTCATTTTTGTTTAGATTTTTATCTCTCCCAGAACATGGTAAATTCTTTAACAGAGATTCAATGCTTTAGCCCTTTTTGTTCCCTATTGTTCCTTCCATATATTAAGAATTTCATCAGTATTACTTATTAAAATTAATTTCCCCACTACAGTTTTCAAACAAGTAGTCAAACTAAAAAGAGAACTCATGAGTTTTGTTTTGCTCCACACTCTGCCTCAGCTAACACATGATTAACTCTGAGATGGAAGGTAAATTTAAGCCAAGGTTTTCTCACATCTCAGTAGGGTACTTTATTATAACTTTATTTGTGCTTTCAAAGCTTTCACCAGAGAATAATGGTCAACCACAGATCTACTGGACTGGATGACAGAAATTCCATTTGGTATCATTTATTATTTCCAAACATTATTATACACCCTCATTAATTTTATCATTTCATCTGTGAGAGATGTAATCTTACAAAGTGACTTAGAGGAAAAAGCTGAAATATAATTGGCAGCCCTTCTGGTTTCCCTGTGGAAAGATCCTTCAGTTGAAAAGCTAAAATAACTCATCGTCTTCATCAATTAGGTCATTCCTCACCTCAGAAAGCATCAAAGAGCTGATACTTTCCCCCCAACTGTGTACTTGGAGGGGCAGAAAGATCAGCCTTATAGCTGATTTTAAATGTTATAAATATTGCATAATGTGAAAATGATTTTTCTTGTTGAGCAATTAATGCTTGCAGTGTTCTATAATACTAAAGGAGTTAGAGCCAAACCAGTTATCAGGACTGAAGCAGAGAACTGTACAAGGCAACAGTTCGAGGTTTCTTTATTGTACTGTTCTGTGTTCTGTGAAGTAGTGTCACTTAACCTTTCTTATGTAGCAGCTCTTCTTACTCGTCTTTCTTTCCAAGGCTTGGTTTTGACACCCACTTGAAAGAAACCCTACCATCCTGATATATTAAGACTTGTTTGCATGTTTGTTGAGGAAATACTCGCTAAGTGAAGCAACAATTTGGCATGGAGTTAAAGGTCTTAATCAGTACTCTGAGCCATCCTGACTTCAAAATGCTTCTCAATTGAGTCATTCTCTGACCTACTAACCCAGGGCTTTTTGAATCTCTAAATGCTGATTCTCTGTCAGCTTTTATTATTACCTCTCAGCCACTTATGGCAGTTGCTAATCTAGAGTCTTCATAAATTTTAACGATATCTGCTCAGAAGGCTCTTTTCAGCTCTACTGCAAGAACATTTCAGTCACAGCTTATATCTGCTGCCAGAAGAACCTTAGCTTCCATGCAGCCCAGATCCCATCCTAAGCCAGAAGTGGTCTCACAGAACTGACCATGTTCTTGAGTATATCTCAGAATAACCAAATCTCCCGATCCAGGGTTCCAGGTCTTGTAGAGTAAGCCCATGCTAATCAAAGGGATTCAGAACAGTACATTTACTATTTAAAATAGGAGAATAACATGCAGGTGAGTATTAACATTTAATCCTTCTTTCTCCCTCCCAAGAATTATAGCTACATTATATTTTACTCCTTTTAATTAAAATTAATAATTAGAAATATTTGGCAATCTGTTTTCCCCAAGGTACCCCACACCCCATTACATAATTCACATATTCTTTGCTTGAAGATGCTTCCTTTTGCAGCAACTCTGAAAATGTTTCATTTAATTTTATTTTATAAAATTGGGTTATGGTTCTCATAGAGATATATAATTAAATCTCTTCTGCTGTTAAAAGGAGATTGTTTTAAATAATAATTGTTACTAAATTTTTCTATGACAACATAAAAATAAAGTTTGGTTTGACACACAACTTTTGGTATAAATTATGCAGAAATGAATCAATACAAAAAGAACTGTGATCTTACTCTTTTTGCATTCAAGTAATCATTATTCTGCCAGAATTGATTAACTAAAAGCACTAAGAACTCATTTACCAAAGTAAGCTGTGAACTTCTTTTGAAATATAATTTGAATTCTCTAGTAAACTCACTTGTATTATCCATAATTCATATTTTCTGCCCAAAGATATGACCTTTCATTTAATGAGCATTCTTGACAAATAGCCTAATTAGTCTTTAAATACAAAATATTGTATTAGAATCAAAAGGTCTAATGTCTCTGAAGGGATCATAAGAACTTGAAGCTAGATAAATGAAAAATAGTACACTCCTGGTTTTTCAGGTGTCACTGTCATACCACCTACTTCATCTTAAATGTCATGTTCACATAGGTTAAATGTTAGAAGTCCATAAAGTTGTAAGGTAAAGCTCTTAGATACATAAATATTATACATAAAGCAACTACTAAGAAAAACAATTTAATTTTTTAAATTGACTTCAGATAAAAAGGAACATTTCAAAAGAAAATCATGCCTACCTTTCTCTTTTATTGATATGGAAATAATAACTTATAAATCTTGTTTATATTCAATATGTAAGACCAAAATGGATCTGGTAGAAAAAATATTGCATTCTTCTGATTGCCTGTCTCTTATATTACAAAGAGAATCTTTCAGTTTGAAGATAATAATATGGTATCACTGCTTATGGAATGTTCACACCATACAGGGAAGGCACAGGTATGGGTTCTGCCCAAGGGGCTTCCTATCTAGGAAATACAGACAAAGTCATTTACGTATAACAAGAAAGCCAATGCTTCAGTTAAATGTTAGAGTTACAGAAGAACAAGCTTTCAACCATCTCTTGATTTTTCTTTTTTTATTCCTCTTATACTTTCATTTTTTTCTTCCTATTCCTTCAGTTTCTTTGCACAGTGAATGTGTGCAAAAATGGTAAATGAAAAAAACCTGCATTTTGAGGACAAAAGAGTAAAGAAAGGGGACAGTTTTAAACATAAAGGGCTGCCAAGGGAACCAGCAAACACAATAGAGAATAGAGAAAAATCTAACTTGGACTCAAGAAATTTGGAAAGGATCAAGGTTGAGAGATATAAACAATTCCTAAAACTGTTCTCATGTTCTCTAATACTAGAAACTGAAATAAATATTCAATCTTATCTAGTTGTCTTTGAAGCCATTGGGATCCCAAAGAGGCAGCTGTTGACACTTGGCTTCACACCCATCTTCCTCTATTCCATTAGAGATACATTACCTAATCTTACAGAACTTTACTAAAACGGATAGGAAAAATATCCTCAGGGTCAACTTTACATCCCATTTGGCTCTGAAATTAAAAAGATTGCAATACATGCGTTATGTTAGAACTACCATAAAAGCATATCTTGTATTGATTCCACTTTACTGTTTTGTTCATCAATTTCGTAATGGAAGAACTTTGAATGAATTAACTGAAGCAAATGATGATCATCTTTTAATGACATAGAGAGCAACAGGAAAGCTAGAATAGTTAGAAAATATTGAGCTCTGCAATACATTATCCTCTAACTTCTCACAACAAGTCTTTCAAGTAGGAATTATTATTAACCCGTTTTGCAAAAGAGGAAACAGAATTTACTGAGGTTAAGGAACAGTCCAAGTTTACCCAATTAGGGAATGGCATATTAGGCTCTGGACCACTCATCTAATTCCAGAGCTAACACCATGATTCACTACACTATTTAATACCGATGGATGAGCTCATCCTAAAGATGAGTTAAAGATGATCAGGTAGACTGGGAGGGTAAATTAGCATAGTCTTTTTACAAAGTGTAGCACATACAACACTGGCGGAGATGAATTTCTGGTGATATATAGGTAGACTTTTTATTTAATATGAATTCATTTAAGATGTGTGAAGAAGAATATGACCAGCTTATTAAATCCCTTATTTCATGGATATTTTTGCTAAGAATGAGAATACATTTTAAAAAGTAAACTGTTTACAATTTATCAAAGGAAAAAGTTACAGAAAAATAATCTATAGATGGGAAATGAAGAATGAGGGAAAAGGTACAAAAGTAATACACAAAATCTGGGAAACACAGAATTAAGGTAATCCATACTGAAAAAGTCATCAGTACAAAGTTGTAGGGACTTGAGTGACAGATCAGGTAAGACAGTAAGTATAAAGAAGAGCATATATTTACAACTAGAATACAAATAAAGTGGATAGAAATGAGTCCTATGAAGGAAGCATGTTAAGAAGTTTAGAATTGAAAGCAAGAAACATCGAGAGTCATGGATAAATTTGCCATGGTCAGATATTCAGGTAAGAAAAAGTACTCTAGCTATAGTGAAGAGGATTGATTGCATGAGAGTGGTCCTGGAGACAAGGAGGCCAGTTAACAGACTATTACAACTCACATCTTTAAAAAATGCTGCTACAAAGAAAAAACAACCACACACATGAACACAGAAAATGACTATTGTTGGCAGAGATGAGAAATTGGGACTCTTGGCCAGGTGCAGTGACTCACACCTGTAATCCTAGCACTTTGGGAGGCAGAGGTGGGCGGATCACCTGAGGTCAGGAGTTCAAGACAAGCCTGGCCAACATGGTGAAACTCCATTTCTACTAAAAACACAAAAATTAGCCAGGTGTGGTGGCGTGTGCCTGTAATCCCACCTACCCAGGATGCTGAGGCAGGAGAATCACTGGAACCTGGGAGGCAGAGGCTGCAGTGAGCCGAGATGATACCACTGCACTCCAGCCTGCACAACAGAGCAAAACTCTGTCTCAGAAAGAAAGAAAGAAAGAAAGAAAGAAAGAAAGAAAGAAAGAAAGAAAGAGAGAGAGAAAGAAAGAAATCAGAACTCTTGCAAACTATCGGTGAGAATGTAAAATGGTGTGGCTGCTATGGAAAACAGTATGTCAGTAGTCTCATAATATGACAAATAAAGTTACCATATGATCCAGCATTTCCACTTTGGGTATATATACCCAAAAGAACTGAAAGCAAGAACTTGAAGAGATATTTGTAAGTCATGCTCATAGCAGCATTCTTCTCAATAGCCGAAAGTTAGAAGTAACCCAAGTGTCTATTAATGAATAAATGAATAAACAAAATATGATGTATACATGCAATGAAATAGCACTCAGTCTTTAAAAAGGAAGGAAATTTTGGCACATTCAACAACATGAATGAACTTTGAAGACACTATGATAAGTGAAACTAGTAAGTCACAAAGGACAAATGCCGTATTATTCCACTTATCTGAGGTACCTAGAGTAGTCAAATTCATAAAGATAGCAAGTAGAATAGAGGTTTCCAGGGGTTGGGAGGAGGAGGGAATGGGAAATTATTCTTTAGTAGGTACAGAGTTTCAGTTTTGCTGATGAAGAGTTCTGTGGATGGATGGTCATGGTGGTAACACAAGGATATGAATGTACTTAGTGCTACCAAACTATAGGCTTAAAAATGGTTAAGATAATAAATGTTATGTTACATGTATTTTACCACAATTTTTTGAGCTTTAAAAATTGAAAAAGAGAGACCATTGCAATAGCCTACACAAAGAAACATTGAACGCTTAGCCAAAATTTTAACCAAAATAAGAACTAGGAGTAGAAACTGATACCTGCTCATAGTGAAGCCTGGACACCCAACCAGGCACAGTGGCTGAACTGTTTGCCAGGCTTGGCCACTTCAGATGTTCTTAGCAGATGATTTTACTCATGAAGTCTATGCATTCATTTATACAACAAATAATTATTAAATATGGTGTGTTGGGCACTGTGTAAATCGTAGGAATAAAGCTGTGGACAAAACAGACACTATCCCTCTCAAATGGGAGTTTCCCAGGATAGGAAAGAGGACTGATCTTTCTATAACTGACAGATTTGAGTCCTTCCATTATTCTTACCTTATGAGTCCAGGTAGCACTCTCCATCCCCAGCCCATTTTCTTAGCCAATGTTTGCCAGACTTTGGGATTGCCAAGTTCTTATTTTGACTAGGAAAGAGTGTTTTAAGTAATTACCATTAAGAAAAGAAACAAAATTATAACATACAAACAATAGTCTATAATCTTAAAGAACAATCCAATAACTATAATAAATTTAGTTGTAACTCACTACCTGCACCTTATTTTTTTCTTTTTTGCCATGAAGCGATAAACATATCTTCAAGGATTCTTACCTTCTTTTGGACATTTTCTGGATCAGCATTTAAAAACCAGTGGGCTCTAGGTTACAGCCAAATCCTCAAAGGCTGGGCAAGGTTATGTCTCTCTCTGCCTTTTTCAGAGTCACTAACAGCTTTGTGGGCTCCCAGTGTGGCTCTCTTAAAACATTAATACCTATAAATAATAATATCTATAAAATACCCAAAGGCCTCTACCGGAACTTTAACAGTTCTTCCAGCCATCAAATAATAAATTCAATTACAACTCATTGACAAAATTGTATTAAACTTTTACGTACCAGGTAATAGGTTAAACACTAGAGATAAAAAGACATGACAGATGGATGCATCATCTACTGTCCAAACTGTAACACTTTAGAGTGAAAGGGTGGTCCGTTAATACTTATGCCAGGAAAAGTAACTCAAACAAATTAAGTTATATGGTCATCCTATTTAAGGAGCTCATAAGCTGATAAGTAGTATGGTAAAACTATTATGAAAACTCAGAGGATAAGGCAATTAATTTAGGGGAATGGGGAGGCTGCAGGGTAGTCATCCCAAAGAAGAGTTTCATTGAATCTCAAAGAACTAGTAGGATTCTACCCCTAGCAAGAGAATGAGAAATACACTTCAAGCAAAAGAAACAGCAGAGGCATCCATGAAACTGTCACAAGTGCCTCTGTGTTTCTTTTGCTTGAAGTATATTTCTCATTCTCTTGCTAGGGTAGAATCCTACTAGTTTTTTTTTTTTTTTTTTTTTTTTTTTTTGAGACAGAGTCTCACTCTGTCACCCAGGCTGGAGTGCAGTGGCCGGATCTCAGCTCACTGCAAGCTCCGCCTCCCGGGTTCACGCCATTCTCCTGCCTCAGCCTCCCGAGTAGCTGGGACTACAGGCGCCCGCCACCACGCCCGGCTAGTTTTTTGTATTTTTTTAGTAGAGACGGGGTTTCACTGTGTTAGACAGGATGGTCTCGATCTCCTGACCTCGTGATCCGCCCGTCTCGGCCTCCCAAAGTGCTGAGATTACAGGCTTGAGCCACCGCACCCGGCCTAGAATCCTACTAGTTCTTTGAGATTCAAACCATGGCACGTGTATACCTATGTAACCAACCTGCAGGTTCTGCACGTGTACCCCAAAACTTAAAGTATAATTTAAAAATAAATAAATGAATAAATAAATACAAGGACATACTTTGTTATCTTTCTCACTATCAAAGGGTTCAAGTCTCAGACTTAACTTTTTAGTTTATAAACAGAAATAAAGACAGGAAATAGTCTTTAAAATAAAAAAGAAAGAAAAGAAACAGCAGAGGCCAGGTGTGGTGGCTCACAGCTGTAATCCCAGCACTTTGGGAGACCACAGCAGGCAGATCACTTGAGATCAGGAGTTCAAGACCAGCCTGGGCATCATGGTGAAACCCTGTCTCTACTACAAATACAAAAAATTAGCTGGGTGTGGTGTGGGCACCTGTAATCCCAGTGACTTGGGAAGCTGAGGCAGGAGAATCACTTGAACCTGGGAGGCAGAGGTTACAGTGAGCAGAGATTACACCACTGCACTCCAGTCTGGTGACAAGAGCAAGACTCCATCTCAAAAAAAGAAAGAAAGAAAGAAAGAAACAGCAGAAAGCTCATTAAAACATTGGTTGCAATTCTAATATTGCTCATTACAGTAGAAAATAGTAAGGATTTATAAGTACAGTATTTGTCATAGCTCTTACCCTTATGGAAGTTGTAATTTAAAAAAATATAAAAGCAACTTTTTAAAGACCAAAAAATGGATAAGGCTTTCCTCTTAACTGTAGAATACATACACAAAATCTAAATGTGAAAAAAAAAAGCACTATCAGGACAAAGAGAGAGAAGGAGAGGTGGAAGAAGGAAGGGAGTCAGGAAGGGAAGGAGGGAGGGAGGCAACTCAGCAGCATCATTTAACAGGATTCTTAATTTCCAATAACTTTCAAAATGATAGTTTTCTAGATTCAACATAGATTTCAGGATGGAGATATAGAACTTTATTATTTTACAAATTTAAGATCTATATTTTCAGTAGCTGTTGACTTGTGTGGGTCTGGAGTTACTAACAGAAGACAAAGCTGAGCTGTTTTTTTTCTTTAACATCATGATATGATGTGTCACTTTCTGGAGCTCAATATTTCGGTGCCTCCCAACTCATGCCAAAGGCTATATATTATATTTAAATAAAATTTACATATAACAACTTCTATTGCAACATCTTTCGATCTTCTCCCAATGCAATTTTCTTCCAGGTTTAGCAAGCTGGGAAGATTGCCATACTCTCCTTTATTTTCTATTTCTTTGTTAATTTTCAGCATCTTTTGATTTTTCAGCTAAACATCATGGGAATTGGGTCCTTATGTCCAATATTACTAAATCAGTCATATATACATAGCTATATAAATTCTATATATTAAGTAAGACGGGTTTTTTGTTTGTTTGTTTTGTTTGTTTGTTTGAGACGGAGTTTCGCTCTTGTCGCCTAGGCTAGAGTGTAATGGCATGATCTTGGCTCACTGCAACCTCCACCTCCTGGGTTCAAGTGATTCTTCTGCCTCAGCCTCCCAAGTAGCTGGGATTACAGGCATGTGCCACCATGCCCAACTAATTTTGTATTTTTAGTAAAGACAGGGTTTCTCCATGTTGGTCAGGCTGGTCTCCAACTCATGACCTCAGGTGATCCACCCACCTTGGCCTCCCAAAGTGTTGGGATTACAGGGACAGGGTTTTAATGTGTGTGATTTTTTTTTTTTTTTTTTTTTTGGCCACCCACCTCAGAACCACCTGAGTGCTTACTAAAATGCAGATTCCCAGGCCTAGTCTCAAACCATTCAATTGTAAGCTTAGAAGATGGGTTCTGGAAATTTACATTTTAACAAATTCCATGGAAATTTTGCCACAAGACTCCTGCCATTTAAAAATGAGGTTTGAAATTACCCCCACATTCCATTTGAGCTACCTCAACAACTTGAAGTAAAAAGGCATAATTATCTCAAAAAGAACTAAGGAAATGCTTTCTTGGAGGAAGAAAAAAAAAGATATGTTGGAAAACTAGTATATGGTATCATCCAGGTTAATAACTCAACTACAGATAGCTCACCCACGGAAACTACTTTTAGAAATCATAAAATGTTATAATTAGAAGGGTTTGTAGAAGTCAATTAGTACAACCTTAACTTGACCTCCATATTAAAGCTGAGGAAATCAAAAGCCATGGAGTCTTATTATTATCTGTCACCTTATTTATTTTAAAATGGGATATTTTCCTTGCTTTTTAAAGAATCATACATATAATGACATTTTTAAAAATACGTGCATTTTGCCAGAATAGCTAATTTCCTCATCCATCCAAGGAAGCATAAGTATACCAGGCCTTATTTATTTTGCTATGATTTAATCCAATTATCTAAGCCCCAAACATGAAAAAAAAATAAATTTATGCAAATAACTGGTTCAGTCTAACAGTTACAAGTAGGTTATGATGTGCCAATCATCCCATGCCCTCAGAAGGCAATAAAGACACAATTTCAAACGTCATGCTTTTGCCTACTGTCAGCCATATGAAGATTTGTGAATTTTAAACATATTTATATGCTTAATAAGTACAGATTCTTCTACCCACATTTCATATAACCACATGTACATTTTGCTTATTTCTCTGTTATGTTGTCAGAATCATCTAACATGGCTCAAATCACTGAATACCATAAAAAGTGACATTCATTTTCTACAAAAGATGGCCCATAGACATAAACATTTGACCAAAAGCTAAGTGGATTTAACTTAAATTGCCTACCATAAATCCACAAAATTCAATGCTGAGTAAGAGAACGAAAGCAGTTTTTTTTTTTAAGGCATATACCTAATGACATTTGTTCTCTCTGAATAAAATAGGGTTGTTAATCATACACTATTATAATCACTCCAGCAACTACTTATCTCTCCTTGCTCTCAATTCAAGTTCACATTTCACTGAGAAATTAGAAGCAGTCCTAAGAGAATGCCCACAATCTCTGTCTACAGCATAAGCATATCTGTCCTTACAAACCCTGCCTTCTTCCCACTAAACGCAGATGCACTATCCATCCTCCTCTCAGAGGCAAAGCTCTCTACTCTTGGGTGAATCTTTATCGTCTTGCCTTCTCAACAGAAATCTCTCCAATGACTATTTCCCCTATATTTTCGATGCTTTTTCGTTTCTACTATATTATTCCCATTAGCATTCAAAAATCTATGATGTTCCACCTCAAAGAAGAAGGAAGGAAGGAAGGAAGGAAGGAAGGAAGGAAGGAAGGAAGGAAGGAAGGAAGGAAGGGGGGAGGGAGGGAAGGAAGGAAGGAAGGAAGGAAGGAAGGAAGGAAGGAAGGAGGGGGAAGGGAAGGGAAGGGAAGGGAAAGGAAGGGAAAGAGTTCAGAACCTTTACTGCTTCTTATGTCGTAAAAGACTTACCTTCTCAAGACTGATCTCCCTTAGGCTGGGCTCCCAGAAAAGAATTTATACTACAGAGTTCCCCTAGAAATTGGGGAGCTAGTGCTTATTATAACAATGAATTCTGGTTAGTCAGAGGCTTGAACCACAGCCCTGTGAGCAGCCAAGGCAGGAATGAAAGGAATCAGGCAGGAGTCCAAGTATCCCAGCCATCCCATCACATTGGGAGAGGAGCTGGTGCAGCTTGAAGGCTCCACAGGCTGATGACAGAGTCCTTCTCCTAGAGTCTGACACTCAGGCCTGCTAGATCTCTGTGCACTGCTCTAAAATGCAATAAGGCAATGGCAGTTCACACTTCTGATACTGGTTCTGTGCCTGTAACTTTTCTCCCAATAAACATTGTCCTAACAGGCTGGGTGTGTGTGCTATCTGACTATTCATTCAACATGGCTGAAACAACAATACCATTCCCTTTTTATAGCAAAACTCTTCAAGAGTTATCTATAGTTGCTGTATCTATTTTTTATCTTCTTATTCTCCTTTGAACTCACCCAGAAAGGCTTTTTCTCTGCCATTCTATCAAACAATTCACAAAATTGTCAATAATAATCCCCCATTGCCAACTCCATCCTCCTTTCATTAGACCTATAAAGAGTTTTTGCCTCTGTGCCCCTCCCTCCTTGAACAAGTACTTCACCTGGCCTCTAAACACCACTATCTTTTGCTTTTCCTTGTATCTCAGTGTCTCTTTCTTCTTCAGTCTTCATTGCTGTTTCCTCCAATCTCTAGGCCTCAGCTCTCAGAACTTCCCATCCAAACTTACTCCCTAAATGATCTCTTCTAGTTCCTGACTTTAATGGCTCTAAATACCAATTTTATGCTGATGACTCCCAAATATTCAGGTCCAGCCATGACCTTTCCCTTGGAAGTAAACACTTACCTTTCCAGTGTCCAAACTTGACATGTCCCAAAGTGACCTGCCAAGTTCCCCTACCAAATCTTTACTTCCAGCATTGCCCATCTTAGTTGCTCAGGCCCAACACCTTAGAATCATCTTTGATCACTAGCTTTATCTCATGCCCATCATGTATTCCATCAAAAAATTATGTCCCCTCTATCTCCAAAATACGATAAAAATCTAATCACTCGTCACACCCTCTATTGCTATCATCCAGATCCAAATCACTCTTGTGCATTGCCTAGATTTGAACTAGCCACCACAGTGTTTACTTCCATTTTGGCCCCATTCCAGTTATTCTGATAGCACCCAAACTAATCCTTTTTAAGGAAAGTAACATCAGGTCACTTTTTCTGCTTGTGGCCTTCAGCCTTCCCATCTCAATCAGAGCAAATGCCAATGTCTTATGATGGCCTCCAAGGCCCTATGATGTCTGAATCACCCAACATCCTTGCTGACATCAGCTACTCTCCCAATCACACAGGACTCCTTGCTATCTCTTAGGCACACTTTTGCCTCAGGACCATGGCTCTTTCTTCTGCTATGAGCATTTTTTTGGCAAATATCAACATTTGCTTGTTTTCCACTTCCTTAGGTCCCCAAGAGAGACTTCTATATAAAATGGCTACTAACAATTCATGTACACTGGCAGTTTCCATCCTTTATCACCCTGATCCATTTTTTTCTCCATAATGCTTATTGCCATTGAACATATTATACTTTTATTGTCTATTTTATCCACAAAAATGCAAAGTATATTAGAGCAACAACTTCATCTGCTCTGCTCACTGCTGCACCCCCCAGGACTTAGGACAACACCAGTTGTATCGTAGGTGCTCATTATATATTTGTTGAATGAATAAATACATATATGAATGTTAAAATGATGAACAAATTAAACCAGTGTTTTTTATATAGTCAATCACAGTTTGACTAAAATCACATTGTTTAATATTCCAATGAAAAGCTTTTAATAGTCATGCAAAAGTTTGCTCTAAGATGGCTGATTAAACATTTCATTTCAAAAACTAAATTTCTATCTGTGGGTCACTATTTTCAAACAACCTTTCAGCCCTTTTGAAGGAGCCCTATATAGATTATTATTTATTCTTTTCATTATTTCATGACATTCTCAAAGGTCAAGTAAAAAACACATGTTGAAGCAATTTCTCCCTGTTTCTTCTGATTAAAATCAATACTTTTCCTGCTCTTAACAGCAGTAAAAATCAACACAAGAGTCATTATTAACTCAATAGAATGTCAAGTGATATCTTTGTGTATTGTTACCAGCAAGGATATCAATAGAAGACTACCAACAGCCTATAATCATTGCTGGCTTTATTATCTACAAAATGTCATGTGTGCGTATGGCATTTCACAAAACATCACAGTGAAAACAAGGCTCCTGCCTCAAATAACTTAGAGTTTATTTAGACAAAGAACTAAAGAAAAGGGAGGCAAAACTTAAGAGGAAGTCCTGCTGTTGTTGAGAAAAGAATATGATTGATCTAAGTGGTAAAGGCGGGATAATAAGTCCCATTCCTATTTCCACAGCTGTGTAGCTTGATTCTGTTATTTGAATTACAAACAGCAGCCATAATCCTGATTGATTTTTTCAAAACACTGCTCCCTGTTGGTCATGGAGAAAACAGATCAGAACATATCCATCAGCAGATACACTGTTAGAAATGCCAAGCAATATAAAGGCGACATCCCACCAATAGTTGCTAGCAACATCTTATAATATTTTATTATTTAAAGAAAATTGACCCTTTCCCCCCCAAAAAAAACCATGGAAACTATATTGTACTTAGCCTAACAGTGAATTTCTAAGTCTATGTAACTTAAAACATCTAACATAGAATGTTTATAATGAGGGTTGCAAACTAAAATGTTTATAAGGAAAACAATAAAAAAATGAAGCAGGTAGGATATGTGTGTATTGGAGAAGGTGGTGATGGAGCATGTGACAAACGTGCTCCATATTCTTCACCTAAAAAGGGCAGCTATCTCTCAAAAAGAGCAGGTTGATGTCACAAGGAAGTGCAGATGCAACACTGTCAAACCTTCCAGTTATCTGAAAGGAGCCAGAAATCCAAAATGTTTATGTGCAATTTCCTAAGGTTTAACTTGTTGCTCAATTAAAATAAAATAATCATTCATTCTCAGCAAATTAACACAGGAACAGAAAACCAAACACCACATGTTCTCACTCATAAGTGGGAGTTCAACAATGAGAACATATGGGCACAGGGAGGGGAACATCATACACCGGGACCTGTTGGTGGGTGGGGGGCAAGGGGTGGGATAGCATTAGGAGAAATACCTAATGTAGATGACAGATTGATGGGTGCAGCAAATCACCATGGCATGTGTGTACCTATGTAACAAACCGGCACATTCTGCACATGTACCCCAGAACTTAAAGTATAATTTAAAAAAAGAAAAATACTAGAATTGAGTATCAGGCACAATTATTGCAACTAAAATTAAATTCATAAAGATATGAGGAAGGGGGGATGCCCAAGATGGCTGAATAGGAACAGCTCCAGCCTCTAGTTCCCATCACGAGTGACGCAGAAGATGGGTGATTTCTGCAATTTCAACTGAGTTTTGAAGAGAGCAGTGGTTCTCCCAACATGGAGGTTGAGATCTGAGAATGGACAGACTGCATGCTCAAGTGGGTCCCTGACCCCTGAGTGGCCTAACTGGGAGACATCCCCAGGTGCAGACTGACACCTTACACCTCACACAGCTGGGTACACCTCTGAGACGAAGCTTCCAGAGCAAGAATCAGACATCAACACTTGCTGTTCAGTAATATTCTATCTTGTGCAGCCTCCACTGCTGCTACCCAGGCAAACAGGGTCTGGAGTGGACCTCAAGAAAACTCCAACAGACCTGCAGCTGAGGGTCCTGACTGTTAGAAGGAAAACTAACAAACAGAAAGGACACACACACCAAAACCGCATGAATACGTCACCATCATCAAACACCTAAGGCAGATAAAACCAAAAAGATAGGGAAAAAGCAGTGCAGAAAAGCTGGAAATTCAAAAAATCAGAGTGCATCTCCCCCTCCAAAGGAACGCAGCTCATCGCCAGTAATGGAACAAAGCTGGATGGAGAATGACTTGGACAAGCTGAGAGAAGAAGGCTTCAGTCAATCAAACTTCTCAGAGCTAAAGGAGGAACTACGTGCCCAGAGCAAAGAAACTAAAAACCTTGAAAAAAGAATGGAAGAATGGATAACTAAAATAACCAATGCAGAGAAGTCCATAAACAAACTGACAGAGATGAAAACCATGACACAAGAACTACGTGACAAATGCACAAGCTTCAGTAACCAAATCAATCAACTGGAAGAAAGAGTATCAGTGATTGAAGATCAAATGAATGAAATGAAGCAAGAAGAGAAGTTTAGAGAAAAAAGAGTAAAAAGAAATGAACAAAGCCTCCAAGAAATATGGGATTATGTGAAAAGATCAAATCTACATCTGATTGGTGTCCCTGAAAGTGACGGGGAGAATGGATCCAAGTTGGAAAACACTCTGCAGGATATTGTCCAGGAGAACTTCCCCAACATAACAAGGCAGGCCAACATTCAAATTCAGGAAAGACAGAGAATGCCATAAAGATACTCCTTGAGGCCGGGCGCGGTGGCTCAAGCCTGTAATCCCAGCACTTTGGGAGGCCGAGACGGGCGGATCACGAGGTCAGGAGATCGAGACCATCCTGGCTAACATGGTGAAACCCCATCTCTACTAAAAAATACAAAAAACTAGCCGGGCTAGGTGGCGGGCACCTGTAGTCCCAGCTACTCGGGAGGCTGAGGCAGGAGAATGGCATAAACCCGGGAGGCAGAGCTTGCAGTGAGCGGAGATCCGGCCACTGTACTCCAGCCTGGGCGACAGAGCGAGACTCCGTCTCAAAAACAAACAAACAAAAAAAAGATACTCCTCGAGAAGAGCAACTCCAAGACACATAATTGTCAGATTCACCAAAGTTGAAATGAAGGAAAAAATGTTAAGGGCAGTCAGAGAGAAAGGTCAGCTTACCCACAAAGGGAAGTCCATCAGACTAACAGCAGATCTCTGGGTAGAAACTCTAGAAGTCAGAAGAGAGTGGGGGCCAATATTCAACATTCTTAAAGAAAAGAATTTTAAACCCAGAATTTCATATCCAGCCAAACTAAGTTTCATCAGTGAAGGAGAAATAAAATTCTTTACAGACAATCAAATGCTTAGAGATTTTGTCACCACCAGGCCTGCCCTACAAGAGATCCTGAAAGAAGCACTAAACATGGAAAGGAACAACCAGTACCAAGCATTGAAAAACATGCCAAAATGTAAAGTCCGTCGATGCCAGGAAGAAACTGCATCAACTAATGAGCAAAATAACCAGCTAATATCATAATAACAGGATCAAGTTCACATATAATAATATTAACCTTAAATGTAAATGAACTAAATGGTCCAATTAAAACACACAGACTAGCAAATTGGATAAAGAGTCAAGACCCATCAGTTTGCTGTATTCGGGAGACCCATCTCACATGCAAAGACACACATAGTCTCAAAATAAGGGGATGGAGAAAGATCTACCAAGCAAATGGAAAACAAAAAAGGCAGGGGTTGCAATACTAGTCTCTGATAAAACAAACTTTAAACCAACATAGATCAAAAGAGACAAAGAAGGACATTACATAATGGTAAAGGGATCAATTCAACAAGAAGAGCTAACTATCCTGAATATATATACACCCAATACAGGAGCACCTAGATTTGTAAAGCAAGTCCTTAGAGACTTACAAAGAGACTTAGACTCCCATACAATAATAATGGGAGACTTCAACACCCAACTGTCAAATTAAACAGATCAATGAGACAGAAAGTAAACAAAGAAATCCAGGAATTGAACTCAACTCTGCACCAAGCAGACATAATAGACATCTACAGAACTCTCCACCCCAAATCAACAGAATATACATTCTTCTTAGCACCACATTGCACTTATTCCAAAATTGACCACGTAGTTGGAAGGAAAGCACTCCTCAGCAAATGTAAAAGAACAGAAATTATAACAAACTGTCTCTCAGACCACAGTGCAATCAAACTAGAACTCAGGACTAAGAAACTCAATCAAAACCACTCAACTACATGGAAACTGAACAACCTGCTCCTGAATGACTTCTGGGTACATAACGAAATGAAGGCAGAAATAAAGACGTTCTTTGAAACCAATAAGAACAAAGATACAACATACCAAAAATCTCTGGGACACATTTAAAGCAGTGTGCAGAGGGAAATCTATAACACTAAATGCCCACAAGAGAAAGCAGGAAAGATCTAAAATTGACACCTAACATCACAATTAAAAGAACTAGAGAAGCAAGAGCAAACACATTCAAAAGCTAGCAGAAGGCAAGAAATAACTAAGATCAGAGCAGACCTGAAGGAGATAGAGACACAAAAAACCCTTCAAAAAATCAATGAATCCAGGAGCTGATTTTTTTAAAAGATCAACAAAATTGATAGGCTGCTAGCAAGACTAATAAAGAAGAAAAGAAAGAAGAATCAAATAGATGCAATAAAAAATGATAAAGGGGATATCACCACCGACCCCACAGAAATACAAACTACCATCAGAGAATACTATAAACACCTCTATGCACATAAACTAGAAAACCTAGAAGAAATGGATAAATTCCTGGACACATACATTCTCCCAAGAATAAACCAGGAAGAAGTTGAATCCCTGAATAGACCAATAGCAGGCTCTGAAATTGAGGCAATAATTAATAGCTTACCAACCAAAAAAAGTCCAGGACCAGGCGAATTCACAGCCGAATTCTACCAGAGGTACAAGGAGGAGCTGGTACCATTCCTTCTGAAACTATTTGAATCAATAGAAAAAGAGGGAATCCTCCCTAACTCATTTTATGAGGCCAACATCATCCTAATACCAAAGCCTGGCAGGGACACAACAAAAAAAGAGAATTTTAGACCAATATCTCTGATGAACATTGATGTAAAAAACCTCAATAAAATGCTGGCAAACTGAATCCAGCAGCACATCAAAAAGTTTATTTACCGTGATCAAGTGGGCTTCATCCCTGGGATACAAGGCTGGTTCAACATATTTAAATCAATAAACACAATCCAGCATATAAACAGAACCAAAGACAAAAACCACATGATTGTCTCAATAGATACAAAAAAGGCCTTTGACAAAATTCAACAGCCCTTCATGCTAAAAACGCTCAATAAATTCGGTATTGATGGAACGTATCTCAAAATAGTAAGAGCTATTTATGACAAACCCACAGCCAATATCATACTGAATGGGCAAAAACTGGAAGCATTCCCTTTGAAAACTGGCACAAGACAGGCATGCCCTCTCTCACCACTCCTTTTCAACATAGTGGTGGAAGTTCTGGCTAGGGCAATCAAGAGAAAGAAATAAAGGGTATTCAAATAGGAAAAGAAGAAGTCAAATTGTCCCTGTTTGCAGATGACATGATTGTATATTTAGAAAACCCCATCATCTCAACCAAAAATCTCCTTAAGCTGATAAGCAACTTCGGCAAAGTCTCAGCATACAAAATCAATGTGCAAAAATCACAAGCATTCTTATACACCAATAACAGACAAACAGCCAAATCATGAATGAACTCCCATTCACAATAGCTTCAAAGAGAATAAAATACTTAGGAATCCAATTTACAAGGGATGTGAAGGACCTCTTCAAGGAGAACTACAAACCACTGCTCAATGAAATAAAAGAGGACACAAACAAATGGAAGAACATACCATGCTCATGGATAGGAAGAATCAATATCATGAAAATGGCCATACTGCCCAAGGTAATTTATAGATTCAATGCCATTCCCATTAAACTACCAATGACTTTCTTCACAGAATTGGAAAAAACTGCGTTAAAGTTCATATGGAACCAAAACAGAGCCCACATTGCCAAGACAATCCTAAGCCAAAAGAACAAAGCTGGAAGCATCATGCTACCTGACTTCAAACTATACTACAAGGCTACACTAAACAAAACAGCATGGTACTGGTACCAAAACAGAGATATAGACCAATGGAACAGAACACAGCCCTCAGAAATAATACCACACATCTACAGCCATGTGATCTTTGACAAACCTGACAAAAACAAGAAATGGGAAAAGGACTCCCTAATTAATAAATGGTACTGGGAAAATTGGCTAGCCATAAGTAGAAAGCTGAAACTGGATCCTTTCCTTACTCCTTTTACGGAAATTAATTCAAGATGGATTAGAGAGTTAAATGTTAGACCTAAAACCATAAAAACCTTAGAAGAAAACCTATGTAATACCATTCAGGACATAGGCATGGGCAAGGACTTCATGTCTAAAACACCAAAAGCAACGGCAACAAAAGCCAAAATTGACAAATGGGATCTAATTAAACTAAACAGCTTCTGCACAGCAAAAGAAACCACCATCAGAGTGAACAGGCAACCTACAGAATGGGAGAAAAATTTTGCAATTTATTCATCTGACAAAGGGCTAATATCCAGAACCTACAAATTTCTTGAAATTTGTTTCAAGAACTGAAACAATTTACAAGAAAAAAACAAACAACCCCATCAAAAAGTAGGCAAAGGATATGAACAGACACTTCTCAAAAGAAGACATTTATACAGCCAACAGACACATGAAAAAATTATCATCATCACTCCCCATCAGAGAAATGCAAATGAAAACCATAATGAGATATCATCTTACACCAGTTAGAATGGCAATCATTGAAAAGTCAGGAAACAACAGGTGCTGGAGCGGATGTAGAGAAATAGGAACACTTTTAAACTGTTGGTGAGACTGTTAACCAGTTCAACCACTGTGGAAAACAGTGTGGCGGTTTCTCAAGGATCTAGAACTAGAAATACCATTTGACCCAGCCATCCCATTACTGGGTATATATCCAAAGGATTATAAATCATGCTGCTGTAAAGACACATGCACACGTATGTTTATTGCAGCACTATTCACAATAGCAAAGACTTGGAATCAACCCAAATGTCCATCAGTGACGGACTGGATTAAGAAAATGTGGCACATGTACACCATGGAATACTATGCAGCCACAAAAAAAGGATGAGTTCATGTCCTTTGTAGGCACATGGATGCAGCTGGAAACCATCATTCTCAGCAAACTATTGCAATAACAGAAGACCAAACACCGCATGTTCTCACTCATAGATGGGAAATGAACAATGACATCATTTGGACACAGGAAGGGGAACATCATACACTGGGGCCTATTGTTGGGAGGGGAGAAGGGGGAGGGATGGCATTAGGAGATATACCTAATGTAAATGGCGAGTTAATGGGTGCAGCACACCAACATGGCACATGTATACCTATGTAACAAACCTGCATGTTGTGCACATGTACCCTAGAACTTAAAGAATAATAATAAAAATATTTTAAAAGTAACTTTAAACACCAATTAAATGAAATGTTATTTCCCCTAAAAGAATTACATTGTCCTCATTACTAAACCTGATAAAAAATTGTTATTAATATTCCTAAATTTGTCAGTAAAAGTTTTTTGTTTTATAAGTACCTAAAAAATATAATAATATGAGGAAAGCCTAAGTAGCTAATTCCCAGTGCAAAGCGTTCAAAGCAAATACTCATCAAATAGCTTTTTCACATCAGGAAAAAACATGGTGGTAATTTGGGAATTTTAACATGTCCAATAATGTCTGTATTTTGCAATCACACTAGATACTTTGGCTAGATTCAAAATAAATTTGCTTCAAAAAGAGACATGGCTTCTTTCTCAAATATCTATTGTTACTAAGGAGAAATACTATAAGGCAAATTCTTTCTTTCTTGTAAAATGCCTTTTTTCTCTAGGAAAGATTTACAAATTTTCACATTGTTAGAATTCAGAAACATCAGCAGTATATCTAGTTGAATAATTTTATTTTTCCTATTGGGTCTTCCTTGGGCCTTTTTAATTAAACTTTATTTACTTGAAGGAAATACTCGTCTAGTATTTTACTGATTAATTCTTCCCTTTCGTTGTCTCTGTTTTCTTTTTTTGAAATGCATATCATTAAGGTGCTAAATTTCAATGTTGTTCTCATACTCACTATCTCTTTGTCTTTTTGCTTTTTTTCTAGCAGAATTTCTGACCTCAGCACTTCCAAAACCAAGTCAATTTTACCATACTCATTTTATTTTTCAGTAAATCCATTTTTAAAATATGAAAATAATACTTTTAAATTTTAAAAAACTCTTTTACTGTTCATGGATTATTTCTTTGCCATTGCCTCTATTCTCTTACAAAATGCAGCACTTAGATAAGTCTAAAGATATTAATAAAAATACCCATTTACTGTACATCAGCCTGGGCAACATGGTGAGACCATGTCCCTATATATGTGTGTGTGTGTGTGTGTGTGTGTAATCTCCACTTACTCTATTTTCAGCACCCTAAATTATCTCTACTTTCTTGTGAGTCTCTTGTTCTTTATAGGCTGTGGGCAATTATTGGTTTACCATTCTCATTTATAAGCAAACGGCAATGCATAAATGTTCATATTTGTGCAGGTTTCCCTGCATTGTTTCATTAAGCAACTTTACTAAGCCTTGCCTCCAAATGGGAGTCTTGACCATAAGCTCTGTGTAAGTACAGGCATGTGTCAAATCAAAGGCTTCCCTGTAGTGTGAATTGGCAGAGAGCTGAGTTGACAGGCAGGCATGGGATCCACCAAAAAAACAAAAAAAAACCTAAGTAGTAAATTGAACTTTAGGAAAGGACTATTTAGTGTTTTCTACACCTGGGAGTTGCTGCCCTCCCTTTCTTTCCTCCATGTCTGTGGTGGGGACACAGAATTTCTCCTGCTTTTCTCTGGCTTTAATGGCCACACAAGGGGCCATCCCAAGGCAATTAACAATTGTCTTTCGATATCAATCCTTGAAATTATTCTTGGAGGATAGATACAACAGAAAAAGTGAGAGGGATAAGTACAAGCAGAAAAAGGACCCAATTAGCCCAGTATCAAGTGTATCTTTTTAATTAAACATCCTATTGATAATGTGGATCCCAATTTGTCCTTGGAATTTTTTTTCTTTACACTGAATCTGGTGTATTACATGGATTTTCTCCAGACGTCTTTTTATTTCTGATGGTCTAGGCTAAAGTTCTCTTTCCTGGTTTTTCATTACCCTGATTCTGCAATTTCCAAAAGTACTCATAAAATTTCATCACAATTGGCACTCCGTCTTGTATTTCAGAATCTTTATATTTCATTTATTCTCTGAAACATCTTTAGATATTTTAGGTGCAAGGGGAAGAAAATCTTTAGGCTTTTTAAACCTTAAACCAGAAGTTGTTGAGCATCTTTGTCACTTCCCACTGTTTACATGTGTGTACTCACCATGACAAAATCAAATTGAATATACCTTGAAAATGGATCCATATTCTACCCACTCATTTCATCTCCACTGCCATCAACTTTAACCAGGAAATAAAACAAAGGCAAAAATAACAATAATAATAAGTAGGCAAAATTCAGCCTTTTCCTTTGCAGATCAGATAACAGAAGAAAAGAGTTTTGAGAGGGAAAAACATTGCTACCTAAGTATTCTATGCAAGATCAAGTTATCTTTCATGTAGGGAAAGCAAAAAGAGTATAACCTAAACTATGCAGAACTCAAACAATTAGAATTCAAAAGCAAAGGAATATGTCATCTACCCATCCTTGTAAAAATATTTAAAACTACTTCCACATTTATTTCAATTACTAAGAAATACGTAGAAGTTGTACAAATTGTACAATACATAAAAATACATTAAAGGATGAAAGACAGTAAAATAAATTGAAACAACCTAAATATCCAAAAGAAATTGCCTAAAAGGATTGGATAAACAAAGTCTATACTACACTGTGCTATCCATTACTATCGAATACCATTCAGTCATTTGAAGTCTTAGATGTATATTTATTGTTATGAAAGGGTTTTTTAAAAAAATTACAAGGCACCATGTGTCTAATGATCCTTTTTCACATAAACATACACACACGCATATACACACACTCACTCACACACTTATACACACATATGAATACCTATATAGAGAATGTGAAAGATAGACAGTATGACAGAAAGATGAGGAGCAGAGAAGCAAAAATAGAAGTCAAATAAGGGATCCCTCCTAAGATAGAATGGAGAAAATCCTGTGAAAAGAGAGAAAGCCAAGACAAGAGAGAGACTGGCCCACCCAGAGACAGATACAGAATGAGGGGCACAGGTTGAGTTATACCCACAAAGATTCCTAAGGACAGAGAAAAGTCTGAAAGGGTGTATATTAAAAGATTAATTGTGACTGAGTCTCACTAGAGAGATTATAAGTAATTTCCACTATACGTCTGTGTTCCCTGACTTTTCACAATGAGATGTACAACTTTAGTAATCTGAAATAATAAAATATAAAGCTACTTACCAAAAAAAAAGAATCACTGGAACTCAGAGAATGACATGGACACACTCCAAACATGGAAATAAACAAATAAAATCCTCACATTCTAATATGCTAAAATGTAATGAAAACTTCAATTATTCTTTAAAGTCCTAGAAGTTTTAGACTCTAGTTAATAATGTACCTTAGTGTAGTTATGAGGAAAAACATGAAGCCTGTGTGGCAAGTGCTTTTTAATTTATTCTATAAGACCCAGTGTATGCCAACAAAGAAGTATATTTCTGATTCAGAATATCATTTCCATATGAAAACAGCACATACAAATTTGCATTTCATCTTTTCGTTAAATCTCAGAACTTCAAAGCCTTGAAGCAATTTTCAGCATGTCTAAATAGGAACAAAGGTAATCACCATTGTGTCACCCAGAATCAGATACAGAAGAAAGTTTTTCAGGGAGAAACAGAATTCTTGATCAGAATTATATATTTCTTAAAAGTAGCTTCAGAGACAGATCTCAATGTAAGGAAAAGGTTGAAATGGCACGCAATTTTTCCGTTAGAAAAGATCATAAAACATACAACTTCAGCAAAGCATAAAATGTCATTCTATGTGCCCCAGAAGTATTCACCAAATTATGATTTTTAATTCCTTTACACACTGCAAGGAATTCATAAGTCCACAAAGCAAAGCTAATCTTTTTTTGTTTGTTTGTTTGTTTTTTGTTTTTTTTTTTTGAGTGAGACGGAGTCTCGCTCTGTCACCCAGGCTGGAGTGCAGTGGCCAGATCTCAGCTCACTGCAAGCTCCGCCTCCCAGGTTCACGCCATTCTCCTGCCTCAGCCTCCCGAGTGGCTGGGACTACAGGCGCCCGCCACCTCACCCAGCTAGTTTTTTGTATTTTTTTTTTTTTTTTAGTAGAGACGGGGTTTCACCGTGTTCGCCAGGATGATCTCGATCTCCTGACCTCGTGATCCGCCCGTCTCGGCCTCCCAAAAGGATTGGTATAGAGTAAGTTTTGTTTCTGAGTTTAAAAATGAATAACTTTTAATTCACTAGAGAAACTGGAAATCAACTTTTAGAAAAAAATAATAATTTTCTGCTTAAACTTTACTGCAGATAAACATAGCTGTGTGAGTTAAAATAATAATAATAAACGTCAAATTTCTCAATATTAGACAAAAATAATGCTTAGAATGATACAGATTAGAGTTTTCATTTTTACCAAAACTTTTAGTAAGCCTCATTTAGAATCATATTACACTAAATATGTTCATTCCAAACACGAGTAGAATAATACTGAGTCACTGGAATTTTGTTACTAATTATTATTTACAGGAACCAGAATAATATTCTTAAAATACATCATTCACAGCATTGCTACTTGCTCAAAATGATTCTGTGGTATTTCATTGCATTCAAAATAAAATTCTGAAATTAAGGGCCTCCCATGATTTTTCCAAATAGTTGTCCACAATTCCTTATCTTTATTCATGAGATTCATTCACAGTAATCTTTTTTTTATTTTTTTGCCACTCACGCATTTTTATTGCCATGTTAAGTTTAACTATAATATAATCAAGTAGATATCTGATGTTAAAATACAAATTAACTATGTACTCAGAAAGAGAGCTGTACAAAATATACAGCAATCTCCAGGCCTCACTATCAGAGAGTCTGACTCAGTAAATCAAGAGTAGGGCCCAGGCCCGTGCATCCAAAATTTCAAAAGTTCCTCAGAAAATCCTGATGCAGCAGGTTTATTAAAGGAATTTGGAAACTGTTCTAGATCATCGCCCTGATTACATCATCTCATGTTGTCATATTATACTTCACAGTTTTCAGAGTGCTTCATATAAATTAACCTACTTGATTTATGTCTCATTCAATCCAAGGGTCTTTGCACTGCCACTTTTTAGCATATTCTCTTTCTCCTTTGAACTCCACTTATTTAATAAACAAAATACTTTGGCACGATTGTATGTAGAGCCCTGAACAACTCTGTGAATGTCCTGATGTACAAGTGTATTCTCTCCCTAACTCCACAAGGTAGAGATGTTGTCTTGCACCCCTCTGGTTCTTTTTCCTCTCCTGTCCACTGCTTCCACATCCAAACCACTCCTTCCCTTCACCAGCCCTCTTTCATTCTCCAACAGAAAACCTCCCACTCAACCCTTTCCAATTCTGGAGCTCCCAAATCTAGCACCAATATTCCCCTACCTCCTTAATGACTGCAAGATGCTCCTCTCATCCCCATGCTTAAATAAAAACAGAGGTCTCTTAGGATATGGCTTTTCTTACAACTCTTCTGAATGGAAGCTTCCCTGACCCATGTACACTAGGGAAAGGAGATGGGATATGCATTTTCTTGGCTTCCCATGGGCACTTCCAAATCAATTCATTCCACCCAAGTATGAAAGAAACACACTCCTCCTTTGATTGCCATATTGTCAAACTATACTAACTTGTTCCCTTTCCAGTGGGATCATTTCAAATGTTTGTTTGTTTGTTTTAACTTTCAAGTTCAGAGGTACATGTGCAGGTTTGTTATATAGGTAAACTTGTGTCACAGGGGTTTTTTGTACAGATTATTTCATCACCCACATATTAAGCCTAGTACCCATTAGTTATTTTTCCTAATCTCCCTCCTCCTACCCTCAACCCTCCAATAAGCCGCAGTGGATGTTGTTCCCCTCTATGTGTTCATGTGTTCTCATCATTTAGCTCCCACTTATAACTGAGAACATGCAGTATTTGGTTTTCTGTTCCTGGATTAGTTTGCTGAAAATAATGGCCTCCAGGTCCATCTATGTCCCTGCAAAGAACAGGATCTTGTTCTTTTTTATGGCTGCATAGTACTCTGTGGTAGATATGTACCATGTTTTCTTTATCCAGTGTATCACCGATGGACATATAGGTTGATTCCATGTCTTTGCTATTGTGAATCATGCTGCAATGAACATATATGTGCATGTGGTTTTATAATAGAATTATTTATATGCCTTTCAGTATACACCCAGTAATGGGATTGCCAGGTCGAATGGTATTTCTGTTTTTAGGTCTTTGAGGAATTACCACACTGTCTTCCACAATGGTTGGACTAACTTACACTCCCATCAAGAGTGTACAAGTGTTGCTTGTCTCCACAACCTCGCTAACATCATTATTTTTGGCTTATTAACAATAGCCATTCTGACTGGTGTGAAATGGTATTTCACTGTGGTTTTGATTTGCATTTTTCAAATGATTAGTGATGCTGAGCTTTTTTTCATATGATTGTTGACTGCATATATGTCTTTTTTTTAAAGTGTCTGTTCATATTCTTTGCTCGCTTTTTAGTGGGGTTGTTTGGTTTTTTCACGTAAATTTATTTAAGTTCCTTATAGATGCTGGATATTTGACCTTTGTTGAATGCATAATTTGCAAAAATTTTTTCCCATTCTGTAAGTTGCCTGCTCCCTCAGTTGATAGTTTTCTTTGCCATGCAGTAGCTCATAAGTTTAATTAGGTCCCATTTGTTAATATTTGCTTTTGTTGCAGTTGCCTTTGGTGTCTTTGTCATGAAATATTTGCCTGTGCATTGGCTAGGTTGTCTTCCAGGATTGTTATAGTTTGGGATTTTTACATTTAAGTCTTTAATCCATCTTGAGTTAATTTTTGTACATGGTATAAGAAAGGGGTCCAGTTTCAATCTCCTGCATATAGCTAGCCTGTTATCCCACCACCATTTATCCAATAGGGAATCCTTTCTCCATTGCTGGTTTTTGTCAGTTTTGTTGAAGATCAGATAGTTGTAGGTGTGCAGCCTGATCATTTCTGGACTCTCAGTTCTGTTCCACTGGGCTATGTGTCTATTTTTGTACCAGTACCATGCTGTTTTGGTTACTATAGCCCTGTAATATAGTTGGGGGTCAGGTAGGGTAATGGCTCCAGCTTTGTTCTTTTTGCTTAGGATTGCCTTGGCTCTTCAGGAATTTTGTTTGTTTGTTTGTTCCGTGTGAATTTTAAAATAGCTTTTTCTAGTTCTATGAAAAATCCCAGTGGTAGTTTAATAGAAGTAACATTGAATCTGTTAATTGCTTTGGACAGTATGGCCATTTTTATGACATTGATTTTTCCTATACATGAGCATGGAATGTTTTTCAATTTGTTTGTGTCATCTCTGATTTTCTTGAGCAGTGGTTTGTAGTTCTCCCCATAGAGGTCTTTAACCTCCCTATTTAGCTATATTTCTAGATATTTTATTCTTTTTGTGGCAATTGTGAATGGGATTGTGTTCCTAATTTGGCTCTTGGTTTGGCTGTTGTTGGTGTATAGAAATGTTAGTAATTTTTGTACATTGGTTTTCTATCCTGAAAGTTTGCTGAAGTTGTTATCAGCTGAAGAAAATTTGGGGCTGAGATGATGGAATTTTCTAATATAGGATCATGTCATCTGCAGACAGGGATAGTTTGACTTCCTGTCTTCCTATTTGGGTGCCCTTTACTTCTTTCTCTTGCCCAATTGCCTTGGCCAGGGCTTCCAATACTATGTTGAATAAGAGTGGAGAGGGCATCCTTGTTTTTTGCTGGTTTTCAAGGGAAATGAGTCCAACTTTTGACCATTCAGTATGATGTTGGCTGTGAGTTTGTCATAGATGGCTCTTATTGTGAGGTATGTTCCTTCAATACGTAGTTTACTGACAGCTTTTAACACAAAGCGGTGTTGAATTTTATCAAAAGCCTTTGTACATCTATTGAGTTAATCATGTGGTTTTTGTCTTTAGTTCTGTTTAGTGAGTAATCACATTCATTGACTTGCATATGTTGAACCAACCTTGCATCCCAGGGATAAAGCCTACTTCACCATGGTGGATAGGCTTTTTGATGTGCTGCTGGATTCAGTTTGTCAGCATTTTGTTGAGAATTTTTGCATGATGTTCATCAAAGATATTGGCCTGAAGTTTTCTTTTTATATTGTGTCTCTGTCAGGTTTTGGTATCCAAATAATGCTTGCCTCATAGAATGACTTAGGGAGGATTCCATGCTCCCAGGTTTTTTGGAATAGTTTCAGTAGGAATGGTACCAACTCTTCTTTGTACATCTGTTAGAATTTAGCTGTGAATCCGTCTGATCTTGGGCTTTTTTTTTTTTTTTTTGGTTGGTATGCTATTTATTACTGCCTCAATTTCAGAGTTCATTATTGGTCTATTCAGGGATTCAGTTTCCTCCTGGTTTAGTCTTGACAGGGCATATGTGTCCAGAAATATATTTATTTCTTCTAGGTTTTCTTGTTTATGTTCATAATATTCTCTTATTTTTGTTTGTAATTTTGTGGGGTCAGTGGTAATATCTCCCTTGTCATTTCTGATTGTGTTTATTTTAATCTTCTCCCTTTTTTCGTTATTAGTTTGCAGTCTATCTAATTTATTATTTTTTCAAAAACCAGCTCCTGGATTTTTGATCTTTTCAGTGGATTTTTGTGTCTCTATCTCCTTCAGTTCAGCTGTGATTTTGGCTATTTCTTGTCTTCTGCTAGCTTTGAGATTTGTTTGCTCTTGATGCTCTAATTCTTTTAGTTGTGATGTTAGATTGTTAAATTGAGATCTTCTGACATTTTGATGTGGGCACTTAGTGCTATAAATTTCCTGCTTAACACTGCCTTAGGATTCTGGTATGCTGCGTCTTTACTCTCATTGGTTTCAAAGAACTTCTTGATTTATGCTTTAACTTTGTTTTTTACCCAGAAGCCATTCAGGAGCAGGTTATTCCATTTCCATGTAATTGTATGGTTTTGAGTGAATTTTTAGTCTTGATTTCTAATTTGGTTGCACTGTATGGCCCAATAGGCTATTTGTTATGATCTCAGTTCTTTTGCATTTGCTGAAGACTGTTCTACTTCTGATTATGTGATCAATTTTTTTTTTTTTTTTGAAAAGGAGTCTCACTTAGCTACCCAAGCTGGAGTGCAGTGGCGCAATCTCGGCTCACGGCAACCTCCACCCACTGGGTTCAAGCAATTCTCTGCCTCAGCCTCCCAAGTAGCTGGGACTACAGGTACATGCCACCACACCCAGCTAATTTTTTTCTATTTTTAGTAGAGATGGGGTTTCACCACGTTTGCCAGGATGGTCTCGATCTCTTGATCTTGTGATCCACCCACCCCGGCCTCCCAAAGTGCTGGGATTACAGGCATAAACCACCACACCTGGCCATATGTGATCAATTTTAGAGTATGTGCCATGTGGCAATAAGAAGAACGCATATTCTGTTGTTTGGGGGTGGAGAATTCTGTACATATCTATCAGGTCCATTTGATCCAGGGCCAAGTTCAGGTCCTGAATATCTTTGTTAATTTTCTGTCTTGATGATCTGTCTAATATTGTCAGTGGGGTGTTAAAGCCTCCCATTATTATTGTGTGGAGTCTAAGTCTCTCTGAAGGACTGTAAGGACTTGCTTTAGTCCTACTAGTTGCTACTGTGTTGGGTGCATATATATTTAGGATAGTTGGAGCTTCTTGCTGAATTGAATATTTCACCATTACACAATGTCCTTCTTTGTATTTTTTTTTATCTTTGTGGTTTAAAGTCTGGTTGTTGTTTTTTTTTTTTTTTTTTTTTCAGAAACTAGGGTTGCAACCCCTGCTTTATTTCTGTTTTTCATTTACTTTGTAGATTTCTCTCCAACCCTTTATTTTGAGCCCATATGTGTCACTGCATGTGAGGTGAGTCTCTTGAAGACAGCATACCAATGGGTCTTGGTTCTTTATCCAGACATTTAGCCCATTTACATTTAAGGTTAGTATTGATATGTGTGGATTTGATCCTATCATTGTTATGTTAGCTGGTTATTTTGCAGACTTGTTTATGTGGTTGATTTACAGTGTCACTGGTCTGTACACTTCAATATGTTTTTCTAATGGTTGGTAATGGTCTTTCCTTTCCACATTTAGTGCTTCCTTCAGAAGCTCTTGTAAGGCAGGTCTGGTAGTAACAAATTCCCTCAGCATGTTTTTTTTCTGAAAAAGATTGTATTTATGCTTCACTTATGAAGCTTAGTTTGCCTAAATATGAAATTATAGGTTGGAATTTCTGTGCTTTAAGAATGTTGAATATTGGCCCCCAGTTTCTTCTAGATTGTAGGGTTTCAGTTGAGAGGTTCACTGTTAGTCTGTTGGGCTTCCCTTTATAGATGACCTTGCCTTTCTCTCTAGTTGTCTTTAACATTTTTTCTTTCATTTCAGCCCTGGAGAATCTGATGATTATGTGTTTTGGGGATGACCTTCTTGTGAAGTATCTTACAGGGGTTCTCTGCATTTCCTGAATTTGAATGTTGGCCTCTGTAGCTAGGTTGAAGAAGTTTTCAAGGATGATAAACTAAAATATGTTTTCCAAGTTGGCTCCTTTCTCTCCATCTCTTTCAGAGACACCAATTAGTCATAGATTTAGTCTCTTTACATAATCCCTTATTTCTCGGAGGTTTTGTTCATTCCTTTAGATTCTTTTTTCTCTATTCTTGTCTGACTGTTTTATTTCAGAAAGCCAGTTTTTAAACTCTGAGATTCTTTCCTCTGTTTGGTCTATTGTCCTATTAATACTTGTGATTGCATAATGAAATTCTTGTAATGTGTTTTTCACCTCTATTTGATTGGTTACATTCTTTTCCATACTGGCTATTTTGTCTCTCAGCTCCTGCATTGTTTTAACATGATTTTTAGCTTCCTTGCATTGGATTTCAACATCCTCCTGTAGCTCAATGATCTTCATTCCTGTCCATATTCTGATATCTATTTCTGTCATTTTAGCCATCTCATCAAGTTCAGAACCCTTGCTGAAGAGGTGATATGGTCATTTAGAGGACAAAAGGCACTCTGGCTTCTTGAGTTTTCAGCATTTTTAAACTGATTATTTCTCATCTTTGTAGGCTTATCTACCTACAATCTTTGAGGTTGCTGACATTCAGATTTTTTTTCTTTTATCCTATTTGATGACCTTGAGGGTTTGATTGTGGTATAAGGCCAATTCAGCCAACTGGTTTCATTTCTGGGAGATTTTAGGGGGGCCAGCACTGAGCTTCCAACTCCTGGCCTGCCTGTTATAACTCTGTGGGACTTGTATTGGGCCCTGACTTTGTTCCCTGATCCTCCAGGTATGGAACCCACTGCTGTTGAGGGCTGAGGTGTGGCAGGTGTGACAGAGGGTTAGTGGGTGCTGGCGTGCCTGCCTCCCTGTGGACATTCACTGTGGTGGTGGAGGTAACACAGCTGGTCAGGGCTCAGGGGGCCCCTGCTGAAGACTGTGTGTGTAGTTGTGCTGGAGATGGTGTTGGCAGGGGGGTGGGGTGCTGGCAGATGCAGGTCTGGGTGCCTTCTCTGTACCCTGTAAGCAGGAATTATTGCTCAGAGTGATGGAGGATCCCATGTTCTCTAGCCAGTGTTAGCACAAGGGTAGGGCACTGGCAGGGGCAGGGTTTGCTGGCTCTGTGCCTGCTAAGGCTCTATCTGCAATGGCAGTCAGCAGGGGAATGGGGTGGGTGTGGACTGCACTCCTCATGCTGGTGGGGCAAGTAAAGCAAAACCCACCTGTGCAAACATGTGCCATCAAAGTGATGTAGGGAGTTGCCCATGGACTAGGGGGAAGCTGCAGTATGGGGAGGGAGGGTTCAGGCTGGTATGTGGCTGAATGGACTGCATTGCTGGAGTTCTCCACTGGTCAGGCATGATCTGCCATCACAGAAGCTATGGTGTGGGCCCATGGGTACCTGAGACTGCCCTGCAAGCAGGCATGGCCAGGCTGGGGTCCCAGGAGAGGCCAGCAGACCAAGGGGTACTCAGGTCGAACCAGCCATGTCTGATGGGCGAGATGGCCTTGAAAATCTCAGGTCCAACAGTTCCCCTAGAGCTAAATTATCTTATGGGAGCAAGTTGAGCCTAGGGGGATTGCTGTCCCTGGCCATGCACTGCTGCAGATGCTCCTGCACCAGATCCTTTAGGCTCCACACCAGCTGGTTTGTTGATGTGAAAGAATGTAATCCATTCCATCCAAAATAGTTCATCCTTATTTAGACTTTATAAACCATTATGGTATGCTAGGAGGTAACTGCTAAGGAGGCAGCCACAATCTATTTGAAAACCCCAGGTACTGTCTACTTTTCTTCCAGCCATTGATAGATAAAGCCAATTGATGCCTATTAACTACCAAATAAAGCATCCTAAAAGTGATTTTCAGGAGAGGCATAGGTGCCTCTCCCACAGGGAGGCACCTTTAGTTCCCCACCACTTCTCTAAGCAGCCCTTCCTTCCTGATGCCTCGATTGTCCATGGTGGTTGAGGGGTCCCCTCCTGTCAAGGTTCCAGAGCCCAGGGTGATAGCAGGTTGCTCCTGCCAGTACAAGTGACCCATTCTCCCAGAGCTGTTGTGGTCCAAAAATGAGTCCTGGTACGCGGTAGCCCCATGCAGAGTCCCCAGCTTTCTTTTCCTACAGCCCAGCTTCTGTGTCTTCCGTCTGTCTACTCTCAGTGCCTTCCTTCTGAAGATCTGTTAATAGCATGCCAGTCATCTCAGTCCCTCCATGGGAGCTGTTCCATTTGTCTGCATTTAGTCAGCCATCTTGCCCTCTCCCCCATAATTTCAAATTTATTGTACATTCATTGCAGATGTTGGCATCTGGATCACCCAAATTACTTCCAGGCTTTATCCAGAAGGACAGCAATATTAATGGAGAGCCTCATAATCTCTTCAACTGCTCAACTGCCATTACCTTTACCTTCACTCCTCTTGCGTATTCCACTTTCAAGACCATAATGTGAATCTTGTTATCAGTCAGAAACCTCATACCTCTGAAATAAGGTATTTCAACAGTCTATTCCCTGGTATCACTGTCTTAAACGGCAGTGGTCTTCAGGCTTTGACTCTACCACAGACTTTCTGTCTTGACTCATTACTCTTCAGGTAATCTCAGACATGCCCATAGATTTAACTTCCTCTTATATTCTGATAACTACTAAATATGTCTTTCTAACCCAGAATTGTCCCCTAAACTATCAGACTGTATAGTGAGCCCTGCTGGAAAACTATTAAAATGCCTCACAAACATTTTAAACTCATAATAAAAGCCCAAGTCCAAATATTCTCTTCCAGATTCAAGTCTACTCCTTTCTTTAGATTTCAATTTATTAATGTAACTCTACTGTTATCTACCAAGCAACCAAACACCTGAGACTTACCCTAGCCTCTTCTCACTCCCATGGCCCTGCTGCACAACCTTCCAATTCTGTGTATTTTGCCAACCAAATATCTCTCTAGCCTCTCTTTTCTATGATCCCCCTCCCCTGGTTTAGAATTGAGACCTCAATTCTCACCTCATAGTGACAGTAGCTTCCAAACTTAGCGGCTCTAAAAGTTTGTTTACATAAGGATTACTTTATGTGCATGTTTAAAATGAAGATTTATCAGCCGCCATCCTCAGAAATGTTTTTCAGTTACCTGGAATCTTCATGATTAACAAACTATTTCACTCTTTGCAGGAGATTCCAGCACTGGTGATCCATTCAACCACACTTTGGGAAACACTGAGCTGCCTTGTCTCCCTGCCTCTGATTATCCCTTTAAATTCCATTGTCCCGCTGGTCACAACCTAACCTCCTATTACATTCAGAGGTCACATCACAGTCCAGTTCCAAATTCTTTCAAGGTACTTATGTTAATCCAGAGTCTTCAGTTGCAAATAGGAGAAACCCAACTCAAATTAGCTTAAAAAATAACCACACACGAGTTTGTAAAGAAGTTATGAGGCAGGAGGATAGAGTTTATTTTTAGATACCAAAAAGAAAGCTCTCAAACACTGTCAAAAAATTATTTTTCCATCTCTTGTTTCCACTTCTCTCTTTAGGTCACTTTCTTCTCTAAAACAAGGTTTTCCAAAAGGCAATTGACTGGTGGCTAAAAATCCTAGCTCACATCCTAACAGCTTCTGACTATCAAAGAAAGAATATTCATCATCAAAATATAATTAGAAAAATTCTAGTCTAGACAATAATCCCATCCTTGGAAAAATCACTATGAGAGGAGCTGGGAAAATGATTGCCCCAGCTCAGAACAGAAGTCTATTCATCCACCAATCCCTGTAGTCGGAAGGATGTCATCCCATTGAATGCCCATGGCTAAAGATACAAGAGGAATAATTCCCTGAAAGGAGGTAAGTATTGCTCCGGGAAGAATAAAGGGTATTGGACAAGCAAAGCATCAGTTTCTTATTAGACTAAAGTTTTAACTGCTCAATGGAGCATGACAGACCCTTCATAACCTTGCCCTTGCCATTGTCCTTAATGCAACTCTGTGTTCCAGTCATGCTGGTTTAAGAGTTCCTGCTGCTATATCTCCATTGCACCTTATCTGTATCTCCTCTTCAATGCTTACCACATTGAATTCTATTTCTTTGAAGGAAAGAGTAGTGGTATGTTTGACTAGAAAACTACTAGACAGTTTAGGTCTTTCTCGTCTTTTCACCTTCAGTGTCTCACAATGCTTGGCATAAAGTAAGTGCTGTATAATCAATTAAGAGCTATATACAGATCATACAAAAAAGTTTCAAATAAAATACATAAACACAAGATGGTCTCTGATCCAGGCCTCATCACTGGTGACTTAAACTGGAAAAATTATTTCTCCCTTTGGCTGCCAAGCCAGTCAAAATGAATAATTCCTAGATCCTTCTGCTAGAGCTGCAGCTGGAAAAAATATATCCCTGGTATTCCAAAGTAGAAATTTGTTTTTTCATTAAAAACACATCATTATACAGAAATCATAATTTCTAAAATAGCTTTCATAGAGTATATTTTGGGCAACTTATATAAAAAATTTTGGTTGTTTTTAACCTAATACACAACATGATTTCTATGAAGGTGAAAGAATGTGCTTTAAATTGCAACTCAACATCATATCTCTGAATACAATTTTCCATAAATTGAAGATTTCCTTCTGAATATGCTCATCTATTTGGTTATGCTTACTGGATTCTCTTAGCATATCAAAATGGTATTTATAATATATATTAGTCTTAAGAGGAATATAATCCATTCCAGAACAGTTCTTTTTTTTCTTTTTTTTTTTTTTTTGAGACAGAGTCACTCTGTCACCCAAGCTGGAGTGCAGTGGCACAATCTCGGCTCACTGCAACCTCTACCACCTGGGTTCAAGTGATTCTCCTAACACAGCCTCCTCAGTAGCTGTGATTACAGGGAGACAGGGTTTCACCATGTTGGCCAGGCTGGTCTCGAACTCCTGACCTCAAGTGATCCGCCTGCCTTAGCCTCCCAAAGTGCTGGGATTACAGGTGTGAGGCAAGGTGCCCAACCAGAACAGCTCATTCTTATTTAGACTTTATAAACCATTATGGTAGGCTAGCAAGTGACTGCAAAGGCAGCCACAATCTATTTGAACAACACAGGTACTGTCTACTTTTCTTCTAGCCATTGATAGATACAGCAATTGATGCCTATTAACTACCAAATAAAGCATTCTTAAAGTGACTTTAAGAACATTTCAGGAAGTATTGCTTTCATCATTTATTACTGTAATAAGTATTCCTATCTGTATCAGTCAGGGTTCTCCAAAGAAACAGAACACATAGGATATACATATATAAGGAGATTTATTTTAAAGAATTGGCTCAAGCAATTATGGGGCCTGGCAAGTCCAAAACTCATAGAGCAAGCCAGCAGGGTGGAAACTCAGGCAAATGTTGGTACTGCGGTCTTAAGGTAAAATTTCTTTCCTTTTTGGATACTTTGGTTTTTACTCTTATGGCCTTCAAAGGACTGAATGAGGCCCATTCACACTATCGAGTGTAACCTCATTTTTTACAAGTCAACTGACCATAAATATTAACGACATCTATAAAATATCTTCATGGCAATACCTAGACTAATGTTTGATTAAATAAGTGGGTGCTACAGACTAGCCCAGTTAACACATAAAAGTAACCCTTACATTGTCAGTAGGACATAAATCTGGAAGGTTTTTAGTATTTAACATTTTGCCCTCTGAGTTATTTATTTTGATGTGTTGTTATTCACAGAATAAATGTATTTTGTCTTAAAAATGTCCCTCTTACTAAACTATCTTTTACCCTAAGAAACTTCACTTTTTAGTTTTTAAGGACTTTATAACTTCATTGAAAAGGGCAAAAGAATCTATACCAAGTTGTCAGACTGCTAAGTGAGGAGGTGGAAGAGGAGAAAGAGAATATGCCAAAGAGAAGGAAGACAATGAAACCGACTAAGACAAAGAAAGAGGAGTATGAAGAGAACAGGAAGGAGGAATGGTAGGAGGAGAGAGGGGAGAAGAAGAAATTGGATCCTTTAGAGAAGAATAAATAATTTCAAAACCTTGTGTTTATAAATAATATCTTGCTTATTTATATACTTACAAATTTATAAAATAAAACATGACATGTACAGTAGCTACTAAATTTGGACTGTTATCCAGATGCCTCAGTCATATTCCAAAACCAGAAATGGACTTTATTCACTGCACCATGATTATTATTTGATGGTGGTGATGTAAGTGTGAGTATGTGTGTGTGTTGGGGGTGTTGGGGGTGGAGGCTATAAGTAAACATTTTTTTTTCATTTGGCCTTTTTTTCTTTTAAAACTCCACATAGAAACAAGACCAAACCATGTGTTTTTAGATGTACTAAAACAAAATGGATATGCAAACTGAAAACATCAAAATATTATTTAAATCAAAACAAGATTGTTTTATTTGATGCCCATCTTTGATCCTAGATATGTAAACCTGGAAACCTGGATAAGATACAAGCTGTGTGCTTCATTCACACTTCTCTACTGATAACCAGGAGGAAAAACTGACCTACTACATTCATTTATTTAGCAAACAGGTATTGAAGGGACCAGTGTAAGTAGTCACTGTATCAGATGTCACATGGTAGGCAGATAGGAGAGAATGTATCTGGGTTCAACAAGCCTATAATATAGGGGTGCAGACGTGCATGTAAACAACTAAGCATTACAAAGGGCAGAATGAAATAAAGGCTGTAAATAGAGGTCTGAGTACATTGCTACCACTGCACAAAAGAAATAGCATTTTAAATGAAAAAGGACAGGTTTCAAGGAGCAATTTTTACAGAGTCTTCAAGAAAAGTTACTGTTAAGAGCTAGAGATGTAGGGTGGTTGATGGGTTTAGTGGGACAGGAGAGAGACTGCACTTATGTTCAGAGAATAGTAAATACTCCAATGTGACTAGTGTTATTTGTCAGCAGAAGCCCTATCTAAACTCTCCTGTCCATTGTAGTTAGATGTTCATTATCCAGAATTACCTGTTCATACCCCTGGACTGCCCCCCCTTAAACTAATCCTTCCGGAGTACAGATAATTTGTTTTTTATATATATGTTCTCCAAAGTACATATATAGGGATAAACTTTTTCTTGAGCAACATTTCTCATAAATAACTCACATGAAAAACAGCAAAATTGTTCACAAACTTCAAGGTCAAACAGTAGAGATTGCCTCAGACATCCCCATCTAGAAGTGAAGCAAGCCCGTAAGGGTCCTATGAAGTGCACAGCAAGAGGTCCACATTGCCAAGACAATAAGCAGGTGGAAATGTGGAAAGGATTATTCTAGAAAGGAAGTTAAACCTATACCAAGAAGTGAGGGTTTTATGAAATAAAAGGCCAGGAATTGAGGTCTCAGATACTGACAAAAATTACCATTCTACCTCACACTCCTCTAATATCTTAGTTTGGAAAGCAAACTTGAATTCTATCTTTAAGAAGCCCTCAGAGAATCCCTTTGCTCTCCTTGCTCTTCCATTATAGGAAGTATCTGCTGTTTTCTCTCCCAGAATCAATTTTCCCTTGTTCTAGGAGCAACCTCTGGATTGCCTATTAGTCAGGCACCTCTCGAGGCTTAGAAACATATGACAAAATGAAATCAGTGCTTGACTGGGGAGTAAAAAAAAAGCATGTATCAACTGCTTTAAGGCATGATGTAAGCTTAAGGGTCAGTGGCTTGCTGGAGAAATATGTAGTTACACATGAGTTTTTCCTTTACATTATAGCATTACTAATCTGCTTTTATCCTGCCAGAGATATATCAATGGTTATTAATAGGATAACCCGTCAAAAACAATTCTGAGTAGCCAAAAGACTGATATAACCTCCAAGAGGAAACAAGGAATCATTTTCTCCTCTTTTCAATATGCCTGCTGTTCAGGTTAAGATGGAGGCACATCCACCTACAAGAGACACACCCCTCAGCTGCTCCCTTCACACTATTGCTCCCAAGATCATTTCACACCACATTGTTAACACTATGACTTTGACCTCAGAATGACGACCATGATATTTTGATAAAATTTCTTGTTAAAGTATCTACTGTTCAACCCCAGGTAGAGGCTTTTTTTAAAGCACATGTTCTTGTCTCTCATAATGGTAAAAAAATACAAAAACATTAAGTTTTTTAAAGCTATTCTAGGCTCATTTTCTGTATCTGTAAGACGGGATAATAGACAAGGCAATTTATAAAGGTTTTTGACTCTAACAAGCCATGATTTGAAATGCACTAAGCATTTGAGTTGGTGGCAAAGTACAGTGGAATGACCTCTCCCTCTGGATTACCATTTAAAGACAACAATAGCTGTGGTTCAAAGTGTGGCACAGGACAAGCTGACATTGTCTCACCAGGATATGCAAATAGGAAACCAATATCTGAGATCACAGTGTAGAAATGAGGATTTCTGGAGCAAAAGCATCAGGATTTACAAGCATGGGACGGGAGGGGTTGATGTCTCACCTATAAATGTTAAGCAGTTCTTACAAATTCCATTTAGCAAAAAGACATAACCATAATAACATTTTCCAGGAATCCTATAAAAGACATAAAGCACAACCAGCCTTTTGTCAATGTCTTCTATTATGATATGAGTGATTTAATGAAATTTGGAGTTGACAGTAATAATCTCATAATGTGACATACATTAAATCAATTTAACAAAGGTGAAACATAATAAAAATCTAGAACATATGCCTGGCATTTTAAAAGTACATACTTACAACCTATCACAGGAGTTCAATTATTCTGACACATTCTGTTCACATATATTAGTGTATGCAAAATATGCACAAAATAAAGATTTCAACTTCAGTCATGTAGTAAGGGCTAAATATGAGCCAATCACCAGGGACAGTAGAGCAAAGGCTCTTCATGCCATTACTTAATTATATTCACCAAGGGATGTAAAGAAAACCCATTTTCTTCAAATGGAGTGGGTTTTATTTCAAAATGTTTCAAAAATTCAACCACCTTTATTTTCCCAGTTTCTACAGTTGTCACCCTGGACAAAGCCACCATCTCTTCTCATGCCCTAAGCTCAAGTTCTTTGCATATGTTTCTACTTCTGCCCAGAAAACGTTTTCCAGTGATATCCATGTAGTTAATTCCTTTACATCCTTTAGATGTCTGTACAAATATCATCTGATATAGCAGCCTTCTCTGACTATCCTACAGAAAGTAGTAAGCCCTGAATCCAGAACTTCCTTTCCTTCTTATCTTCTTTATGTTTCTTCACTGCATGTATTATCTCCTGATATATAACATTTATCTGTTCATAGCCTGTCTCATCCACTAGAATGTAAACCCATGAGCATGGAGTCTTTGTTATTAACAAATAACCAGTGTCAAGAACATTTCCTAACACAGAGCAGACACTCCATAAATATTTACTGAATAAATGAATGAATGAATGAATTCATCTCCCAGGTCTGAAAAGGAGGACATAGAGGCCAGATCAACATATGACTGTAACTTAAATGTCTAGAAAACGCTCTCCTTTCTGAAAGTGTATTTCTCTACAGCTTTCCTATAGCATAGATTCTTGTAGCATTAAGAATTGAGTCTCCCTGGCCGGGCGCGGTGGCTCAAGCCTGTAATCCCAGCACTTTGGGAGGCCGAGACGGGCGGATCACGAGGTCAGGAGATCGAGACCATCCTGGCTAACACGGTGAAACCCCGTCTCTACTAAAAAAAAAAATACAAAAAACTAGCCGGGCGAGGTGGCTGGCGCCTGTAGTCCCAGCTACTCGGGAGGCTGAGGCAGGAGAATGGCGTAAACCCGGGAGGCGGAGCTTGCAGTGAGCTGAGATCCGGCCACTGCACTCCAGCCTGGGTGACAGAGCAAGACTCCGCCTCAAAAAAAATAAAAAATAAAAAAAATAAAAAAAATAAAAAAAAGAATTGAGTCTCCCTAAAGAGCTTATTAAGAGAAAATGCATTTACCTAGTTAAAGCAATAACAGAGATATGTTTTTCCTAATTAAGTTCATTATCATTCATGTCATGTAGGACATAGAATATGTGCCATATAGCACATGAGCTTTTCTTTGGAGAAGGTAAGGGGATGATTGAAGGGTTGCAAAAAATGCTGAGAACTTATGGTATATACCATGCTGATGAAGTTATTAGTAATAGTCAAGAAAAAAGATCTATTAAAACAGAGTATGGAGCTACCAAATAGAGGAAGTTTATCAAGTTACACATACAGTTCTTTCATGGGTACTGCTGCGGGTATCATGAACCTGGGGTGGACAGTTAATATATTAGGTGCCAGAATCAGACTCCCAAGTGAATGGACAACAGACAAAATATAATTTGAAATTAAGAAATAAAAAGTGTAAAAGGAGTGGAATGTGGTTTAACAGTTTTATAAGGTTATATTTTGTGGCAATTCCAATAAAGACCTTGGACTCGCTTAGGATACACAATCCACTGGATTAAAAGAGTCATTCCAGATCTGACCCAAAAGGACTCCTCCACCTACAAAACCTAAATTGTTGGAATTATGGTGCCAAAAACATTTCAATTATATTTAAGGCATAAATATAATAACATCTTTTAAACTCCAAAAATCATTAGGGAGGTGACACTAAAATCAGAGTTGCACATTATGGACAAAAGCACTGTTCAGAAATAACTTTGCCAGGGAGTTGGCCAATATGGCCAACTAAAAGCAACTAGTCTGCACTGCTTTCACAGAGAGAAATGGAAGGGGTAAGTAAATATAGCACCTTCAACAGAAACATCCAGCTACTCACATCGGGATTAACCAAGGAAACAACTTGACCCACGGAGAATGGAGAAAAGCAAGGCAGGACAATTGCCCTCCAAGGAGCAACACAGAGCCAGGGGAACCTCCTCCACCCAGGGAAGTAGGAGTTTGAGACAACTAGGTACTGGGGCAATCCCCCAGCACAGTCTAGCAGCTCTATGGAGAAGCAGTAAGACTGCTGCTTATTCACACAGATCCCAAATCCCATTTCTCTTAAATCTCCACCTGCGATCTCCTGTCACCCAAGCTAGTATTTTCCAGCCAATCAAGGTTTTACACTTCCCTGGGATGGGGCTTCCAGAGAGAGTGGTGGGCCATCTCCTTTGCTGTCTGGCAGTCTTAGCCATTCTTGCCTTCAGGCTTTGGAAAGCCTGAGGCAACTGGGGGCTGGAGCGGACCTCCAGCACAGCACAGCTGCTCTACAAAAAAGTAGCCAGACTACTTGTGTAAGTGGGTCCTCAATACCATTTCTTCTGGACAGGATCTCCTGACCAGGGCCTCCAGCCACTCCTACCAATATGCTTCAGCCAACAGAGGTTTCAAACCTCCCTGAGATGGAGGTCCCAAGGGGAGAGGCGACCTGCCATCTTTGCTGTTTAGCAGCCGTAGCCATTATTTCCACTGGGCTCTGGAGAGCCCAAGGCAACTGGGAGCTGGAGCAAACCCCCAGCACAGCACAGCTGCTCTACGAAAAAGTGGCTAGACTGCTTTTTTACATGGGTCCCTGATCCTGTTCCTCTTCACTGGGCAGGATCTCCCAACTGGGATCTCCAGCCACCTTCTGCAGGTGCATTCAGACCAGCTCAGGTCCATACCTCCCTGGGACAGTGCTCTCATCTTTGCTGTTTCACAGCCTTCACTGTTGATACCTTCAGGTAATGAAAAATCCAAGATGACTAGGGACTAGAGCAGACCCCCCAGCATACTGCAGCAGCCCTATAGAAAAGTGGCCAGACTGTTTCTTACATGTGTCCCTGATCTCATATCTTCTCACTGGGTGAGTCCTCCAGGCCTCGGTCTCCAGACACTCCCCACCAGGGTTATTGAGCCAGTAGCAGCTATGCTACTCACTGGACAGAGCTCCCAGTGGGAGGGATGTGTTGCCATCTTTGCTGTCTCCCAGCCCTTGCCCTTGCTGTCTCCAGGCTCTGGAGAGTCTACAGGACCAGGGGCTGGTCCAGAGCCCAAACACAGAGCAATCATCTCACAGAAAAGTGGCCAGACTGTTATCCACACAGATGCTGGTCCTCACTTATCCTCACTGGGCAGGGCCGCCCAACCTGGGACTCCAGTACAACCACCCTGACCATGCCTGGTCACCACAATCAGAGATAGCCCAGCATTTCTCCAAGGAGGAAATCCCAGAATCAACCTACAACCCCTCTGCCACTACAGTTGTAATGGTGCTATCCTAATAGTCCTTGGGCTGGGGAAGGAATAAAGAACCTAGTCATTACACTGGCATCTCCAGCACACCATACAGAAAGGAGCTGATCCCCTCTTCCACGGGAACCCCCATCCCCACTGCTGCCCTCAGTCTGGGGAAGAAACAAACAGCCTGAGGGGTACACCCACGCTGACAGCATGCCACAGTCATCATACAGAGAGGACACCAGTCTCTCCTCCCAGTGAGTGCTCAATCCTCTACTCCTCAATAAGTGGAACCCCAAGCTCATGCCAGCAGTGCAGCTTCCCCACCCCACTGACTGAACACTCCTAGTAATAGTGGCTCTGTGTTTCTTGGAGGTGGAGCCCCAGGGCAATCAAAAGTCTCTCTACCACTGCCTCTGCAGTGATACTACCCCTGCAACCCTTGAACTAACAAAGGAACAAAGACCCTAAGTACCTTCTCCACACCTCCAATAAGCTACAATCAGGCCAAGAGGAGACCAGTTCATCTCCCATGGGTCCAACTCATCCCTCCTGTTCATCACCAGCCAGGGAACCCCCAGCTTGGACCCACAGCACAGACCCCTTATCCCAGGCTGATTGCACTTAGTGATAGCTGACCTGCATCTTTCTAAGGTGGAGCCCCCAGGAAGCAAGCAAAAGACCCTCAGCCACAACCACTAGTAAGGTCCCTTCTGCTGCCTCCAAGTTTGGGAGGAAACATAAAACCCAAGATCCCCCCAGAGCTATGGTGGGCAGCCTGAGACTGCCAAGCTGCAGGCTACAGCCAGAACTCAAGCAGGAGAGGAACCCACACTTGCAGAGCATTGAGGAGGTGGACAGCTGCAACTGTGAGGAAATATAGGGGAGCTACATGACTAAGCAAGAGTCTACCTGCTATGCCTAAGCACCACCCACTGGATCACACCCCAAAGCTTCAACACCTAAAATACCTCACTAACATACCCACCTCTGAAACCAGAAACAAGAAGTCACCTTCAAATAAAGATCCTGCATAAAACCTGGGCCCTGTGAAAACATCCAGAAAAGGAGTCTACTTACTGTACTCAATCTACATCACAGTTAAAGGAACACCCACATGCAGAGATGAGAAAGAACCAATGCAAGAACTCCATCAACTCAAATGACCAGTGTCATCTGTCCTCCAAACAACTGCACTGGTTCAACAAGAGTTCTTACAGGCTAAGTTTGCTGAAATGACAGAAATAGAATTCAGAATATGGATACGAATGAAGATCATTGAGATTCAAGAGAATGCCAAAACCCAATCCAAGGACACTAAGAATCACAATAAAATGACACAGGAGCAACAGAACAGATGAAATAGCCAGAATAAAAAAGAACCCAACTGATCTGATAGAGCTGGAAAACACACTACAAGATTTTCACAATGCTATTACAACTATTAACAGCAGAATAGACCAAGCTAAGGAAAGAATCTCAGAACTTGAAAACTGGTTCCCTGAAATAAGACAGTCAAACAAAATTATTTAAAAAGAATACAATGGAATGAACAAAAACTCCAAGAAATATGGGACTATGTAAAGAGGCCAAATCTACAAATGATTGGCATCCCTAAAAGGGATAGGGTGAAAGTAAACAACTTGGAAAACATATTTCAGGGTGTCATCCATGAAAACTTCCCCAACCTTGCTAGAGAGGCCAATAGTCAAATTCAGGAAATACAAAGGACTCCTAAAAGATTCTACACAAGAAGATAATCCCCAAGACACATAATCATCAGATTTTCAAAGGTTGAAATGAAAGAAAGAATGTTCAAGACAGCTAGACAGAAAGGGCAGGTCACCTACAAAAGGAACCCTATCAGGCTAACAGAAGACCTGCCAGCAGTAACCCTACAAGTCAGAAGAGACTGGGGGCCTATATTCAACATTCTTTTTTTTTTTGAGACGGAGTCTCGCTCTGTCACCCAGGCTGGAGTGCAGTGGCAGGATCTCAGCTCACTGCAAGCTCCGCCTCCCGGGTTCACGCCATTCTCCTGCCTCAGCCTCCCGAGTAGGTGTTTGTAGTAGTTTCTGATAATTATTTTTATTTCTATGGGGTCAGTTGTAACATTCCTTTTGTCTTTTCTACTTGTGTTTATTTGGATCTTCTGTGTTCTTTATTAGTCTAGCTATCTTATTATATTTTTCGAAAACAAACCCCTGGATTTATGAATCTTTTGAATGTTTTCTTAATGTCTTGATCTTCAGTTCAGCTCTGATTTTGGTTGTTTCTCATCTTCTGCTAGCTTTGGTGTTGGTTTGCTCTTGCTTCTCTAGTTCTTTCGGTTGGGACTACAGGCGCCCGCCACCTCACCCAACTAGTTTTTTGTATTTTTTAGTAGGGACGGGGTTTTACCATGTTAGCCAGGATGGTCTCGATCTCCTGACCTCGTGATCCACCTGTCTGAGCCTCCCAAAGTGCTGGGATTACAGGCTTGAGCCACCGCGCCCAGCCTCAACATTTTTAAAGAAAAAAATCTTCAATCAAGAATTTTCTTTCCAGCCAAATTAAGCTTCCTAAGCAAAGGAGAAAACAACAGTATATACATTCTCCTCATTGCCATACATGGCTCATACTCTAAAACCAACCACACAATCGAACATAAAACAATCCTCAGCAAATGCGAAAGAATCGAAATCATCCCAAACACACTCTCAGACCCCAGGGCAATAAAACCACACAATTAAATAGAAACTATACAATTACATGGAAATTAAACAATGTGCTGAATGACTTTTAAGTAAATAATGAAATTAAGGCAGAAATTCAGAAGTTCTTTGAAACTAAAGAGAACAAAGATGCAACATACCAGAATCTCTGGGACACAGTTAAGGTAGTGTTAAGAGGGAAATTTGTAGCCATAAACACCCACATCAAAAAGTTAGAAAGATCTCAAATTGACAACCTAACAGCACAACCGAAAGAACTAGAGAAGCAAGAGCAAACCAACACCAAAGCTAGCAGAAGATGAGAAACAACCAAAATCAGAGCTGAACTGAAGATCAAGACATTAAGAAAACATTCAAAAGATTCATAAATCCAGGGGTTTGTTTTCGAAAAATATAATAAGATAGTTAGACTAATAAAGAACACAGAAGATCCAAATAAACACAAGTAGAAAAGACAAAAGGAATGTTACAACTGACCCCATAGAAATAAAAATAATTATCAGAAACTACTACAAACACCTCTATGCACACAAACAAGAAAACCTAGAAGAGATAGATAAATTCCTTGACACACCCACTCTCCCAATACTGAATCTGGAAGAAATTAGTTCCCTGAACAGATTAATAATAAGCTCCAAAATTGGAATCAATAACAAATAGCCTACCAGCTAAAAAAGCTAGGATCAAATGGATTCACAGCCAAATTCTACCAAATGTACAAAGAAGAGCTGGTACTATTCCTACTGAAATTATTCCAAAAAAAATAGGAGTAATGACTCCTCTCCAACTCATTCTATGAGCCAGCATTATTCTGATACTAAAACCTGTCAGGGACACAAACACACACAAAAGAAAACTTCAGGCAAATATCTTTGATGAATACTGATGCCAAATTTTTCAGCAAAATACTTGCAAACCAAATCCAATAGCAATCAAAAAGCTGATCCACCACCATCAATTGGGCCAGGACACAAAGTTGGTTTAATATACACAAATCAATAAATGTGATTCACCACATAAGTAGAGCTAAAAACAGAAACAATATGATTATCTCAATAGATGCAGAAAAGGCTTTTGATAAAATTCATCATCTCTTCATCTCAAAAACTCTCAAAAATCTAGGTATTGAAGGAACATACCTCAAAATAATAAAAGCCATCTATGACAAACCCACAGCCAACATCATACTGAATGGGCAAAAGCCGGAAGCATTCCCCTTGAAAACTAGCATAAGACAAAGATGCCCTCTCTCAGCACTCCTACTCAATGTAGTATTGGAAGTTGTGGCCAGAGCAATCGGGCAAGAGAAAGAAACAAAGGAAATCCAAATAGGAAGAGAGAAAGTCAAACTATTCCTGTTTGCAGACAACATGATTCTATACCTAGAAAAACCTATAGTCTCAGCCCAAAAGTTCCTTCAGCTGATAAACAACTTCAGCAAAGATTCAAGACACAAAATTAATGTACAAAAATCACTAGCATTCCTATACACCAACAACAGTCAAGCTGAAAGCCAAATCAGGAAGGTAATCTTATTCACAATTTCCACAAAAAGAATAAGATCCCTAGGAATACAGCTAACCAGGGAGGTGAAATATCTCTTCAAAACACTGTCCAAAGAAATCAGAGATGACACAAACATACAGAAAAACATTCCATGATCATGGATGGGAATAAAACAGTATCATTAAAATGGCCAAACTGCCCAAAACAGTTTACAGATTCAGTCCTATTCCTATCAAACTACCAATGACATTCTTCACAAAATTGGAGAAAAAGTATTTTAAAATTCATATGGAACCAAAAAAGAGCCTAACTAGTCAAAGCAATCAAAAGCAAAAAGAACAAAGCTGGAGGCATCACATTACCCATCTTCAAACTATACTACAGGGTTACAGTAACCAAAACAGCATTGTACTGTTACAAGAATAGATGTATCGACCAATGGAAGAGAATAGAGAGCCCAGATAAGGTCACACACGTAGAACCATCTGATCTTCAGAAAAGCAGACACACAGAAGCAATGGGGAAAGGATTCCCTATTCTATAAATGGTGCTAGGATAAGTGTCTAGCCACATGCAGAAAACTGAAACTGGACCCTTTCCTTACACCACATACAAAAATCAACTCGAGATGGATTAAAAACTTAAATGTAATGTCCAAAACAATAAAAACCCTGAAGACAACCTGGGCAATAGCATTCAGGACACAGGAATAGGCAAAAATTTCATGATGAAGATGGCAAAAGGCAATTGCAACAAAAGCAGAATTTGACAAATGGGATCTAATAACTAAAAATGCTTCAGCACAGCAAAAGAAACTATCAACAGAGTAAACAGACAACTACAGAATGGGAGAAAATATTTGCAAGTTATGCCTCTGACAAAGGTCTAAAATCCACCGTCTGTAAGGAACTTAAAGAAATTTACAAGATAAAAGCAAAAAAAAAAAACCTTAAAAGGTAGGCGAAAGACATGAACAGACACTTTTAAAAAGAAGACACGGAGGGGACGGAGCAAGATGGCCGAATAGGAACAGCTCCAGTCTCCAGCTTCCAGCGCAAGCGACACAGAAGACAGGTGATTTCTGCATTTTCTTTTTTTTTTTTTTTTTTTTTTTTTGAGACGGAGTCTCGCTCTGCCGCCCAGGCTGGAGTGCAGTGGCCGGGTCTCAGCTCACTGCAAGCTCCGCCTCCTGGGTTTACGCCATTCTCCTGCCTCAGCCTCCCAAGCAGCTGGGACTACAGGCGCTCGCCATGTCGCCCGGCTAGTTTTTTTTGTATTTTTTAGTAGAGACGGGGTTTCACCATGTTAGCCAGGATGGTCTCGATCTCCTGACCTCGTGATCCGCCCGTCTCGGCCTCCCAAAGTGCTGGGATTACAGGCTTGAGCCACCGCGCCCGGCCGATTTCTGCATTTTCAACTGAGGTACTGGGGTCATCTCACTAGGGAGTGCCAGACAATCGGTGATGGTCAGCTGTTGCAGCCCGACCAGCGAGAGCTGAAGCAGGGCGAGGCATCACCGCACCTGGGAAGGGCAAGGGGGAAGGGAATCCCTTTTCCTAGCCAGGGGAACTGAGACACACAACCCCTGGAAAATCGGGTAACTCCCGCCCCAATATTGCGGTTTAAGCAAACGGGCACACCAGGAGATTATATCCCACACCTGGCCGGGAGGGTCCCATGCCCACGGAGCCTTCCTCATTGCTAACACAGCAGTCTGCGATCTAATGGCAAGGCAGCAGCGAGGCTGGGGGAGGGGCGCCCACCATTGCTGAGGCTTAAGTAGGTAAACAAAGCCCTGGGAAGCTTGAACTGGGTGGAGCTCACAGCAGCTCAAGGAGGCCTGCCAGTCTCTGTAGACTCCACCTCTGGGGACAGGGCAAAGCTAAACAACAACAACAAAAGCAGCAGAAACCTCTGAAGATGCAAACGACTCTGTCTGACAGCTTGGAAGAGAGCAGTGGATCTCCCAACACGGAGGTTGAGATCTGAGAATGGACAGATTGCCTGCTCAAGTGGGTCCCTGACCCCTGAGTAGCCTAACTGGGAGACATCCTCCACTAGGGGCAGACGGACACCCCACACCTCAAACGGTGGAGTACACCCCTGAGAGGAAGCTTCCAAAGCAAGAATCAGACAGGTACACTCGCTGTTCAGCAGTATTCTATCTTCTGCAGGCTCTGCTGCTGACACCCAGGCAAACAGGGTCTGGAGTGGACCTCAAGCAATCTCCAACAGACCTACAGCTGAGGGTCCTGATTGTTAAAAGGAAAACTAACAAACAGGAAGGACACCCACACCAAAACCCCATCAGTACCTCACCATCATCAAAGACCAGAGGCAGATAAAACCACAAAGATGGGGAAAAAGCAGGGCAGAAAAGCTGGAAATTCAAAGAATAAGAGTGCATCTCCCCCTCCAAAGGAACGCAGCTAATCGCCAGCAACAGATCAAAGCTGGATGGAGAATGACTTTGATGAGATGAGAGAAGAAGGCTTCAGACCATCAAACTTCTCAGAGCTAAAGGAGGAATTATGTACCCAGCGCAAAGAAACTAAAAATCTTGAAAAAAGAGTGGAAGAATTGATAACCAGAATAATTAATGCAGAGAAGGCCATAAACGAACTGACAGATGAAAACCATGACACGAGAAATACATGACAAATGCACAAGCTTCAGTAACCAACTTGATCAACTGGAAGAAAGAGTATCAGTGATTGAGGATCAAATGAATGAAATAAAGCAAGAAGAGAAGTCTAAAGAAAAAAGAAGATAAAGAAATGAACAAAGCCTGCAAGAAGTATGGGATTATGTGAAAAGACCAAATCTACGTCTGATTGGTGTGCCTGAAAGTGAGGGAGAAAATGGAACCAAGTTGGAAAACACTCTTCAGGATATCAACCAGGAGAACTTCCCCAACCTAGTAGGGCAGGCCAACATTCAAATTCAGGAAATACAGAAAATGCCACAAAGATACTCCTCGAGAAGAGGAACTCCAAGAAACATAATTGTCAGATTCACCAAAGTTGAAATGAAGGAAAAAATCTTAAGGGCAGCCAGAGAGAAAGGTCGGGTTACCCACAAAGGGAAGCCCATCAGAATAACAGCAGATCTCTCAGCAGAAACTCTACAAGCCAGAAGAGAGTGGGGGCCAATATTCAACATTCTTAAAGAAAAGAATTTTAAACCCAGAATTTCATATCCAGCCAAACTAAGTTTCATAAGTGAAGGAGAAATAAAATCCTTTACAGATAAGCAGATGCTTAGAGATTTTGTCACCACCAGGCCTGCCCCTACAAGAGATCCTGAAGGAAGCCCTAAACGTGGAAAGGAACAACCGGTACCAGCCATTGCAAAAACATGCCAAAATGTAAAGACCATGGAGGCTAGGAAGAAACTGCATCAACTAACGAGCAAAATAACCAGTTAATATCATAATGGCAGGATCAAGTTCACACATAACAATATTAACCTTAATGTAAATGGACTAAATGCTCCAATTAAAAGACACAGACTGGCAAACTGGATAAAGAGTCAAGACCCATCAATCTGCTGTATTCAGGAGACCCATCTCACATGCAGAGACATACATAGGCTCAAAATAAAGGGATGGAGGAAGATCTACCAAGCAAATGGAGAACAAAAAAAAGCAGGGGTTGCAATCCTAGTCTCTGATAGAACAGACTTTAAACCATCAAAGATCAAAAGAGACAAAGAAGGCCATTACATAATGGTAAAGGGATCAATTCAACAGGAAGAGCTAACTCTCCTAAATATATATGCACCCAATACAGGAGCACCCAGATTCATAAAGCAAGTCCTTAGAGACTTACAAAGGGACTTAGACTCCCATACAATAATAATGAGAGAATTCAACACCCCACTGTCAATATTAGACAGATCAATGAGACAGAAAGTTAACAAGGATATCCAGGAATTGAACTCATCTCTGCAGCAAGCAGACCTAGTAGACATCTACAGAACTCTCCACCCCAAATCAACAGAATATACATTCTTCTCAGCACCACATCACATTTATTCCAAAATTGACCACATAATTGGAAGTAAAGTGCTCCTCAGCAAATGTACAAGAACAGAAATTATAACAAACTGTCTCTCAGACCACAGTGCAATAAACTAGAACTCAGGACTAAGAAACTCAATCCAAACCGCTCAACTACATGGAAACTAAATAACCTGCTCCTGAATGACTTCTGGGTACATAACAAAATGAAGGCAGAAATAAAGATGTTCTTTGAAACCAATGAGAAGAAAGATACAACATACCAGAATCTCTGGGACACATTTAAAGCAGTATGTAGAGGGAAATTTATAGCACTAAATGCCCACAAGAGAAAGCAGGAAAGATCTAAAATTGACACTCTAACATCACAATTAAAAGAACTAGAGAAGCAAGAGCAAACACATTCAAAAGCTAGCAGAAGGCAAGACATAACTAAGATCAGAGCAGAACTGAAGGAGATAGAGACACAAAAAACCCTCCAAAAAATCAATGAATCCAGGAGTTGGTTTTTTGAAAATATCAACAAAATTGCTCAACCACTAGCAAGACTAATAAAGAAGAAAAGAGAGAAGAATCAAATAGACACAATAAAAAATGATAAAGGGGATATCACCACCAACCCCACAGAAATACAAACTACCATCACAGAATACTATAAACACCTCTACGCAAATCAACTAGAAAATCTAGAAGAAATGGATGATTTCCTGGACACTTACACTCTCCCAAGACTAAACCAGGAAGAAGCTGAATCCCTGAATAGACTAATAGCAGGCTCTGAAATTGAGGCAATAATTAATAGCCTACCAACCAAAAAAAGTCCAGGACCAGATGGATTCAGAGCTGAATTCTACCAGAGGTACAAGGAGGAGCTGGTACCATTCCTTCTGAAACTATTCCAATCAATAGAAAAAGAGGGAATCCTCCCTATCTCATTTTATGAGGCCAACATCATCTTGATACCAAAGCCTAGCAAAGACACAACAAAAAAAGAGAATTTTAGACCAATATCCCTGATGAACATGGATGCAAAAATCCTCAATAAAATACTGGCAAACTGGATCCAGCAGCACATCAAAAAGCTTATCCACCATGATCAAGTGGGCTTCATCCCTGGGATGCTAGGCTGGTTCAACATTCGCAAATCAATAAACATAATCCAGTATATAAACAGAACCAAAGACAAAAACCACATGATTATCTCAATAGATGCAGAAAAGGCCTTTGACAAAATTCAACAGCCATTCATGCTAAAAACGCTCAATAAATTCGGTATTGATGGAACGTATCTCAAAATAATAAGAGCTATTTATGACAAACCCACAGCCAATATCATACTGAATGGGCAAAAACTGGAAAAATTCCCTTTGAAAACTGGCACAAGACAGGCATGCCCTCTCTCACCACTCCTATTCAACATAGTGTTGGAAGTTCTGGCTAGGGCAATCAGGCAAGAGAAAGAAATAAAAGGTATTCAATTAGGAAAAGAAGATAGCAAATTGTCCCTGTTTGCAGACGACATGATTGTATATTTAGAAAACCCCGTTGTCTCAGCCCAAAATCTCCTTAAGCTGATAAGCAACTTCAATAAAGTCTCAGGATACAAAATTAATGTGCAAAAATCACAAGCATTCTCACACCAATAACAGACAAACAGCCAAATCATGAATGAACTCCGATTCACAATAGCTTCAAAGAGAATAAAATACTTAGGAATCCAACTGACAAGGGATGTAAAGGACCTCTTCAAGGAGAACTGCAAACCACTGCTCAATGAAATAGAAGAGGACACAAACAAATGGAAGAACATACCATGCTCATGGATAGGAAGAATCAATATCATGAAAATGGCCATACTGCCCAAGGTAATTTATAGATTCAATGCCATCCCCATCAAGCTACCAATGAGTTTCTTCACAGAATTGGAAAAAACTGCTATAAAGTTCATATGGAACCAAAAAAGAGCCCACATTGCCAAGACAGTCCTAAGTCAAAAGAACAAAGCTGTAGGCATCACGATACCTGACTTCAAACTATACTACAAGGCTACAGTAACCAAAACAGCATGGCACTGGTACCAAAACAGAGATATAGACCAATGGAACAGAACAGAGTCCTCAGAAATAATACCACACATCTACAGCCATCTGATCTTTGATAAACCTGAGAAAAACAAGAAATGGGGAAAGGATTCCCTATTTAATAAATGGTGCTGGGAAAATTGGCTAGCCATAAGCAGAAAGCTGAAACTGGATCCTTTCCTTACTCCTTATATGAAAATTAATTCTAGATGTATTAGAGACTTACATGTTAGACCTAATATCATAAAAACCCTAGAAGAAAACCTAGGTAATACCATTCAGGACATAGGCATGGGCAAGGACTTCATGTCTAAAACACCAAAAGCAATGGCAGCAAAAGCAAAAATTGACACATGGGATCTAATTAAACTAAAGAGCTTCTGCACAGCAAAAGAAACTACCATCAGAGTGAACAGGCAACCTACAGAATGGGAGAAAATTTTTGCAACCTACTCATCTGACAAAGGGCTAATATCCAGAATCTACAAAGAACTCAAACAAATTTACAAGAAAAAAACAAACAACCCCAACAAAAAGTGGGCAAAGGATATGCCCACTTTTCTCAAAAGAAGACATTCATACAGCCAACAGACACATGAAAAAATGCTCATCATCACTGGCCATCAGAGAAATGCAAACCAAAACCACAATGAGATACCATCTCACACCCGTTAGAATGGCAATCATTAAAAAGTCAGGAAACAATAGGTGCTGGAGAGGATGTGGAGAAATAGGAACATTTTCACACTGTTGGTGGGATTGTAAACTAGTTCAACCATTATGGAAAACAGTATGGCAATTCCTCAAGGATCTAGAACTAGAAGTACCATATGACCCAGCCATCCCACTACTGGGTATATACCCAAAGGATTACAAATCATGCTGCTATAAAGACACATGCACATGTATGTTTATTGCGGCACTATTCACAATAGCAAAGATTTGGAATCAACCCAAATGTCCATCAGTGACAGACTGGATTAAGAAAATGTGGCACATATACACCATGGAATACTATGCAGCCATAAAAAAGGATGAGTTTGAGTCCTTTGTAGGGACATAGATGCAGCTGAAAACCATCATTCTCAGCAAACTATCACAAGAACAGAAAACCAAACACCACATGTTCTCATTCATAGGTTGGAACTGAACAATGAGATCACTTGGACTCGGGAAGGGGAATATCACACATCGGGGCCTATGGTGGGGGAGGGGGGAGGGATTGCATTGGGAGTTATACCTGATGTAAATGACTAGTTGATGGGTGCTGACGAGTTGATGGGTGCAGCACACCAACATGGCACAAGTATACATATGTAACAAACCTGCACGTTATGCACATGTACCCTAGAACTTAAAGTATAATTTAAAATAAATAAATAAATAAATAAAAAGAAGACACATGTGCGGCCAACAAGCATATGTAAAAAAAGCTCAATATCACTAATTATTAGAGAAATGCAAATAAAAACCACAATGAGATACCATCTCATACCAATCAGAATAGCTACTATTAATAAATGGTGCTGGGAAAATTGGCTAGCCATAAGTAGAAAGCTGAAACTGGATCCTTTCCTTACTCCTTATACGAAGATTAATTCAAGATGGATTAGAGACTTAAATGTTAGACCTAATACCATAAAAACCCTAGAAGAAAATCTAGGTAGTACCATTCAGGACATAGGCACGGGCAAGGACTTCATGTCTAAAACACCAAAAGCAATGGCAGCAAAAGCCAAAATTGACAAATGGGATCTAATTAAACTAAGAGCTTTTGCACAGCAAAAGAAACTACCATCAGAGTAAACAGGCAACCTACAGAATGGGAGAAAATTTTTGCAACTTACTCATCTGACAAAGGGCTAATATCCAGAATCTACAAAGAACTCAAACAAATAGACAAGAAAAAAACAAACAACCCCATCAAAAAGTGGGGAAAGGATATGAACAGACATTTCTCAAAAGAAGACATTCATACAGCCAACAGACACATGAAAATGTGCTCATCATCACTCGCCATCAGAGAAATGCAAATCAAAACCACAATGAGATACCATCTCACACCAGTTAGAATGGCAATCATTAAGAAGTCAGGAAACAACAGGTGCTGGAGAGGATGTGGAGAAATAGGAACACTTTTACACTGTTGGTGGGATTGTAAACTAGTTCAACCATTATGGAAAACAGTATGGCGATTCCTCAAGGATCTAGAACTAGATGTACCATATGACCCAGCCATCCCCTACATGGGTATATACCCAAAGGATTATAAATTTTTCTACTACAAAGACACATGCACACGTATGTTTATTGCGGCACTATTCACAATAGCAAAGACTTGGAATCAACCCAAATGTCCATCTGTGACAGACTGGATTAAGAAAATGTGGCACATATACACCATGGAATACTATGCAGCCATAAAAAAGGATGAGTTTGCATCCTTTGTAGGAACATGGATGCAGCTGGAAACCATCATTCTTAGCAAACTATCACAAGAACAGAAAACCAAACACCGCATGTTCTCACTCATAGGTGGGAACTGAACAATGAGATCACTTGGGCTCGGGAAGGGGAACATCACACACTGGGGCCTATCATGGGGAGGGGGGAGGAGGGAGGGATTGCATTGGGGAGTTATACATGATATAAATGATGAATTGATGGGTGCTGACGAGTTGATGGGTGCAGCACACCAACAAGGCACAAATATACATATGTAACAAACCTGCACGTTATGCACATGTACCCTAGAACTTAAAGTATAATAAAAAAAATTAATTAAAATTAAAATTAAAAATTAAAAAATAACTGGTGAGGATCTGGAGAAAACAGAACACTTGTACACTGTTTTGGGTAATGTAATTTAGTTAAATCATTGTGGAAAGCAGTGTGGCAATTCCTCAAAGAGTTAAAAACAGAACTACCATTCAACCAACAATTCCATTACTGGGAATATACCAAAAGGAATATAAATCATTCTACCATAAAGACACATGCATACAAATGTTCATTGCAGCACTATTTACAATAACAAAGACACGGAATCAACCTAAATGCCCATCAACTATAGACTGGATAAAGAAAATGTGACACATATACAATGAGACAGCATCTCACACCAGTTAGAATGGCGATCATTAAAAAGTCAGGAAGCAAAAGGTGCTAGAGAGGATGTGGAGAAATAGGAACACTTTTACACTGTTGGTGGGATTGTAAAATAGTTCAACCATTGTGGAAGACAGTGGCAATTCCTCAAGGATCTAGGACTAGAAATACCACTTGACCTAGCCATCCCATTACTGGGTATATATCCAAAGGATTATAAATCATGCTGCTATAAAGACACATGCACACATATGTTTATTGTGGCACTATTCACAATAGCAAAGGCTTGGAACCAACCCAAATGTTCACCAATGACAGACTGGATTAAGAAAATGTGGCACATATACACCATGGAATACTATGCAGCCATAAAAAATGATGAGTTCATGTCCTTTGTAGCGACATGGATGAAGCTAGAACCCATCATTCTCAGCAAACTATCACAAGGACGAAAAGCCAAACACTGCATGTTCTCACTCATAGGTGGGAACTGAACAATGAGAACACTTGGACACAGGAAGGGCAACATTACACACTGGGGCCTGTCATGGGATGGGAAGAGTGTGGAGGGATAGCATTAGGAGATATACCTAATGTAAATGATGAGTTAATGGGTGCAGCACACCAACATGGCACATGTATACATATGTAACAAACCTGCACGTTGTACTCATGTACCCTAGAACTTAAAGTATAATAAGAAGAAGAAAAGAAAATGTGGTACATATACACAATGGAATATTATGCAGCCCTAACAGAGAATGAGAGAATGAGATCATGTATTTTGCAGGAACATGGATGGAGTTGGAGGCCATTATTTGCACAAACTAACGCTGGAACAGAAAACCAAATACCACATGTTCTCACTTTTAAGTGGGAGCTAAATGATGAGAACATATGGACACAAAGAGGGGAACAACAGACACTGGAGTCCACTGGAGGGCGGAGGGAGAGAATCAGAAAAAATGACTAATTGATACTAGGCTTACTACCTGGGTGACGAAACAATCTGTACAACAAATCTTCATGACACAAGTTTACCTGTGTAACAAATCTGCACATGTACCCATGAACCTAAAATTAAAGTTTAAAAAATACTTAAACTTAAAAAATAAAATAAAACAAAATGGTGATTTTTCCAGCCAGAGAATCAAACTTCACAGGTCAAATGCACAGAGGATATCTACATACTAAGAAAGTAGCAAAGTTGAAATTCGTGTTTACTCCTACATGGTTAGACATCTTGTTTCTTAAAAGATGAAGTCAATTTTGCACACTGAGAGGACACAGATGTCAGCTTGGTCTGCTTGAAAACACTGTATGTCTCTATGGACAAAGTCCCAATCCCAAGGGACCTGATGGTGGCTATTGTACCTACATCAGACAGATGTTGGAACCACTGAGACAGATACTTCCCACCAGAAACTTGAGACAGTTATAGAAAATACTATTCCAGAGTCTAGAAAAGAGACCCTTAAATTACAGTTAGAGAATACCATAGACAAAGCATTGGGATGGATAAGAAGGAGAGGTATGCCTCACAGGACTATTTGCAAGTCTCTGTCCCAAGAGCTGTTGATAGACTCAAAGCCATAAAAATGAACATATCCATGTAGCAGGGTCCCACTGCCCTAAAACAAAGCTATGCTACTATGAAAAGTTACTGGACTCATATGCCAAATTTATCACCAACTGTCAATGAACAGGGAAGCATTTACTTTGTCTTCTCACATTATCTGAGAAAGAACTATAATTTGTGATCCATTTGGAACTACAAACTGAGACCTGAAAGTCCATAATCATCTGAGTAGGGTCTATAGATTGTCTGTCATTAATAATCAATAATAGACTTTATTACTTTCCCAAAAAGCTACCCAAATTTTCCTCAATACTGAATCTAACAAGGACTGAGGAGATAACTGGCTGATCTCTGGCCAGACAGACTAATGAGACTCAGATATAACACTCTCTGAGTGATCTTGGAAAGCTGGAAGCAAAGGAGATGTATCTCTTTCCCTTGAAGATAAATTCCAACAGCAGGTAAAAAAAAGGTTGATTTCTGCCATCATGGTCAGGGAACCCTCAAGAGCAATCCAGGAGTCCTTGATGAAGATTGTGTCTCTTAATTTATAAATTGGAGTGGAGCATAAGTGGAAATAGTGTAGCTATTTCACCATTCCTTCCCAGGAGGTGTGCACATCCAGCATTGTTGGGATATATTTGTCAGGACAGCCTTTGTTTCTTGCTTTATTGTGTCAAGGAGGTTTTCCCAAGCTCCTTTCTCTTCAAGAGTTAAAACACTGGAAAGGAAATCAAATGCCTAAAATGCAGGTTTGCTCTTTGAGAAGCTCATCAGTCCTCAACCTCAAGGTTTTCAAAAAGGGACTGCAATGAATTCACATAAAGTCTACTTTGCAGCACCTGCAGAGGAACCTGAAAGATGTATACATGCCCAATATGAAAAAAAGAGTGGAGACACTGAACTGTAAACAGAGCTCTACTAATGGAGCAGGTAGGCTGGGAACTTGAGATATGAAGAGATTTAGGTGTTCCGGACTAACATTCTGCAACCTTTATAAAGACTGACCCAGCATTAGTGAAAATGGACAATTATAAACACATGAAAATTCCCATAACCACAACTAAGGATGTGCATTCTACAGGACTCTTTCCTTTTTAAAAGGCAAAAATCAACCTAAACTAGCTGAAGAAAAAAAAGATGGGATTTATTAGTTCATGCACTTGGATGAATATAGAGGGACATCAACTTTCGACACTGTTGGATCTACAGACTCATATTGTTCACTGTTTACTGGTTTCTCCATTTTCTAGTTATGCTCTCCTCTTTTAGCAACTTTATTCTGCTGGAAGCTTGTTGCATCCAACCAAGGAAATGGATTCTGGCAGTTCCATACTGTGTGATCCTTACAGCTTGTGATAGACAAAGGAAGAAAGAGGTTCACTCTTTCCTGGAGTCCATATATCCAATCTCCTGGAGACCCTTGGATTGACCCAGTTTAGGACATGAGCATGTCCTTGAACCAATCACCTTGGCCAAGAGAATGAAGAAGTCTGATGGTCAGTCCTGAAGCACCTCTATCTCTCTGACTGGTGGAGAGTGAAATAAGTTCCTAAAACCACCTGAACATGTTCCCCCTAAGAGGAAGCTCTATAGTGGATAAAAGTGAAGGTAAACAGTGGGGAAAACCACACTATAGCTATCACAGATCCCTGAAGGAAGCTCTTATCTTTGCTGGCTTAGTGTCTTTTTCTCTTCTGTGCTCAGACATTTATTTTCCCTAGTTCTTTCAGATTTTGTTTTACAGAATTAGAACACAAGAGAGGGTGGGAAGGAAGAAGGAAGAGAGACACAAAATGTACAGTAGTGTGATGGGGGAATTTTGAAAAGAGAGAGGCACCAGATTTGGGGGTGTGTGAAGAAAATGAATGAGAGATAAAGGATGTGTTTAAAGTATTACTTTAGATTACATTATGCCTTTCATGTGGTTAAGCAAATAAGTAAGAGAGCTATTCTGAATTACTTTGGGGTTTCTAAATTGTTCCTTTGCCCACTTCAAAAAGATTAGATCCATTATTGTACAAATACTATATTCTATTAGTGTTTACACATCTATTCCTCTACTACATCAAAGTCTCCTTGAAGATAGTGAGGTTATATCTCACATATTTCCATAGTGCTTTGTACACAGAAAGGACTCCGAATTGTATTTGTTGAATGAATGACAAGTTCTTGATGTATGATTTTCTACCCTCAAGGCACTCCAAGAGAGTGGGTCCTTCAAATTTTTAGATAGTTCCATGGCCTCCAATCATAACCTTGCCTTTAAGTAAGCAAGAATTTTCTTTGTACCTTTCAGACATTCATTCTAAAGCATTTTCTCTTTTCATCTAAACTCAAGATAGCTAAGTCAATAATAATCTTTCAGCATCACAGAATTAAAGTAATTCAGACTTAGAAAAGATCTTGAAATATTGAAACCAACTCCTTCATTTTACCAAGAAACAAATGGGACTCTTTGTAGTTAAGTTGTTTATTTACCATATAGAGTTAATTAGTGACTAAAACAAGGACTTGGTTTCTCAATTCAGTTTCAAAACTATTTTCATGCATCTCCCTCCCCCCTAAACATTATACCTTCTTAAAGACATGTTCAGTTCTCTCCTCTTCAGAATAAATAAGCACAATTGCCTTTGCCTTTCCTATAGTTCCCCATATGCAAAATGTGTGGGAATGACATGAAGTGGTACAATGGACTGAATGTTTGCATCCCCCAAAAGTAATACGTTGAAACCCTAACCACTACTTCTATAGTATTAGGAGGTGAGGACTTTGAGAGTTTATTAGATCATGAGGGTTGAGGCCTCATAAATGGAATTAGCACCCGTATAAAATGGACCTCAGAGAGCTACCTTGCTGTCTTTCCACCAGGTGACAACATGATGAGAAGAAAGTAGTCGGTGTCCTCAAAAGGGGGCCTCACAAGACCCTGACTGTGTTCCCACCCTGATCTCAGGCTTGAAGCCTCCATAACTGTGAGAAATTTCTGTTGTTTAAGCATCTCAGTCTACGGTAATTTATTATAGCAGTCTGAACTGATACAAATTGATAGTATAAGAACATAGCTTTAGAGTCTGAGAGGTCTTGAGTCTGCTTCTTTAATGCTGTATGATTTGGCATTGGCAAAAGTTTGCTTATCTAAAAACTGAATATAATAATACTCATAGGTACTGGACACCTATAAGGTACGGAGTTGTGAGCATTGAAGAGAAAAAACACCTAACACATCATAGGCCCTGAACAAGTACTGGGTTTTTTCCCAAGCCCACACCTCTATCCATAGCCAAATAATATTTGTGAAATACTCTGAGACATATATAATCCTATGCTGAAATTTACAATATTAGCTCAATGAAGTAAATTTTGTTGGAAGTTGCAATATCAAGAGATTTAGATACTCTATGCCAAATTAACAATTTTTATTAGTTACTAATACTTCTTGGCTAACTCATAGTCTCATAGCACTAATGAAATGAAACCTTCCTTTTATTGATTTTTATCATGAGAATTTATTAGCATCAAACATGTGCAGTAGCCCAGACTGCAAAGTACTCAATGGGGTCTTACTGGATTTACTTAAAAGATAAAGTTATTTTGTCAGCAATAGAAATAGAGATTAGAAACTAAGTAACAAACTCCCCCTTTCAAACATTAGCACCTAATTTACAATACCATGGCAGCAAGGACAGCAGTCTTGTAGATAAAAAGTAATTTGATAAAATAATGGCTGCCATTTTTCTACTGCAATTGGTCTGCAACATAATTTATAGGAACCATATTTAACCTCTTCTTGATGACAGGTAATGGAAAAAATTTCAGCAGCAAACATTTATAGCATGCTAAGAACATTTGGATGAGTACAACTAAGTCATTTTTAACTGTTTCCTCAAATTTTTTTCAAGTTTTACTCCATTTCATCAAAACAAGGACAAAGGTTGATCATTTTTTTGAAATCTTTGCTCAAAGCTGAGATTTTTAGATTAAAATAGCAATAAAATTATTACGACTCTATATTGTAAGGATATTGGTTCATCTGCCACATTGAGATGTTCATAAATTAGTCTACAGTTTATCACCATGAACATTAAAGTATGCAATACAAAATTACACATGCAGCAATTCTGAAACATGACTCACAGAGTTTTTCTAATTAACATCATGTCCTGTTTATTTCAAATAAATTCTGAAGATCTTTAAAAATATCACAGAATGTGAAGTATGATATTTAAGAATAAAAGTGAGATTGACCATCTAAAACATGCAGAAGAAATATGACTTTTAAGCTCCTGAGTTGAGTTGATTAAATGTCTTGAATCCTAAATTTAGCTATTACGTTTCAGGAATCAAAGAATAAAAATAATAGACAATTGCAATAACTGTCATTTTTAGCTATTCACATCATCCTTTCACTCATATTTTGTATGGATCCTAAGTTTTCCTTACTACTTCAATTACTTGTTTTTCCATCTTGCTTTTGGAATTATGAGGATAATAATAAGAAGTGGATAGTTTGGACCTTTGATCTTGAAATTTTTTTACTACTGATAGGGATCACATCACTAGTGTAATGTGATAGGCTGTCACATCTCTATGCAAGATAATAGAAAAGAGACCTTTTAAATACCAAAAGTTAGAAGTTTAAACTACTGAATAAGTTTAAAAGTGACAATTATATTGTATAAATATGTAGTAGACAACTCAAGTTGTGCTATCACTGTGCTGTTAATGTTTAACTGTTCCAGAATAATTCTAACCATTAAAATTAACTTCTTAGAAATTGCTCCCAGAAAAAGACAACAGGCTCTGTGTTGAGTATAGTCAAAGAAGTTGGCATCATTTTTCTATAGCTGAAGAACACCTATGCATTCCATCTAAAGACACTATTCCAGAATATTTAGATAAAGATCCATATATTCATTCTCTCAATAATGCTCAGTGGAGAACTTCAATGTTCTGAGCACCATTCTTTTTTTTTTTAATTTTTTTTATTATTATTATACTTTAAGTTCTAGGGTACATGTGCATAACATGCAGGTTTGTTACATATGTATACTTGTGCCATGTTGGTGTGCTGCACCCATCAACTCATCAGCACCCATCAACTAGTCATTTACATCAGGTATAACTCCCAATGCAATCCCTCCCCCCTCCCCCGCCCCATGATAGGCCCTGGTGTGTGATGTTCCCCTTCCCGAGTCCAAGTGATCTCATTGTTCAGTTCCAACCTATGAGTGAGAACATGTGGTGTTTGGTTTTCTGTTCTTGGGATAGTTTGCTCAGAATGATGGTTTCCAGCTGCATCCATTTCCCCACAAAGGACACAATCTCATCCTTTTTTATGGCTGCATAGTATTCCATGGTGTATATGTGCCACATTTTCTTAATCCAGTCTGTCACTGATGGACATTTGGGTTGATTCCAAGTCTTTGCTATTGTGAATAGTGCCGCAACAAACATACGTGTGCATGTGTCTTTATAGCAGCATGATTTATGATCCTTTGGGTATATACCCAGTAATGGGATGGCTGGGTCATATGGTATTTCTAGTTCTAGATCCTTGAGGAATCACCATACTGTTTTCCATAATGGTTGAACTAGTTTACAGTCCCACGAACAGTGTAAAAGTGTTCCTATTTCTCCACATCCTCTCCAGCACCTATTGTTTCCTGACTTTTTAATGCTTGCCATTCTACCTGGTGTGAGATGGTATCTCATTGTGGTTTTGATTTGCATTTCTCTGATGGCCAGTGATGATGAGCATTTTTTCATGTGTCTGTTGGCTGTATGAATGTCTTCTTTTGAGAAATGTCTGTTCATATCCTTTGCCCACTTTTTGATGGGGTTGTTTTTTTCCTGAGCACCATTCTTGAAGCATGAGAGTCAGTTGAAAGCTACATGTGTGGCACTTTCTTTCATTCTGGTAGAGACTATAGACAGAAGGAGGGGCTATGCAATATACGGGTAAGTGTGCTGAAGCAAAATAAAGCAATATGGAGAGGGGAGTGATGCAGGTAATTTTCCATTTTAGAGCATTTAGATTAATATTTTCCAGGATAATTACATTTTAGAAAATTCAGATTAATATTTTCCAGGATAATCAGAGAAAGCATCATTAAGGAAAAGACTTTGGAGGAACAATCTGAATGTAAATATCTAGGGAAAGAGTGTGCCAGACAGACATAATAGCATGCCCCAAGGTCCTGAGGCAGGATATTACAAGGAAATGTCAAGGAATAAACCAGACTAATGTTAATTAAAAATAGAATGCCATATAGTTTTATATTCTTCCTCTCTTTAATTGAGTTTTGACAGCAACGTTTTAAAACAGACTGAAGAAATAGGTAGTTTGGATCATTTTCCTGGGCACAATTAGGCCAATATATAGGCCCTGAATGTTGAAGAAAAGGATTCTGATAGGCCAACTAATCATTAAATACCCTGTAATTATCCTTGGCCACTTTTATAATAAAATGAAATTGCTTTGTGCATTGACCAATAATAAAAAACTGTATTCTTGAATTCTTCTTCTCATATAAAACATAATTTGGGAAAATGATGATTCAATTGTCTCTAAGCTAATAGAGTTTGAAATGTGTCTTTCAAACTTTGGCCATAATTTGGAAGTAATAAAAGGATAACCATCATGAGAGAAGCATAAAAAAGAGAATCAATTTATGTTAATAACTTGACAAAGATCATGGTGTACCGCTCAAGAAAAACACTGTGTGGTTTTTCTGCAGTGAGATCTTCCCTTGGAGTTTTGTTCACTTTGACCTGTGAGAAACTCAGGGAAATGAGGCTGAACTTGGTTAACTATGCTGGAGGTGCTGATGGATGGATATGTAAAGAGACAAAGCCTGTCATGTACATTCCTCAGCAAAGCTCTCCAGGCTTTCTAGAGAATTTATCAATAACTAAAACTGTTTCCTTTGGCACCATAGTTTGCCATCTCAAGGAAAAAATTTCCAGACTGACTTTTCTACTAGCAGGTAGACCAAAAAATATGCTAATAAGATTTATTATACTTCATCCAATAAGCATATTAATAAGATTTTCTAATCTCGAATTAACTATAGTTTTTTAAAATCCACCTCAGTCCCTCTCTTTCAATTCTGTTTTTACCTTTGTCATTTGACTCAGTCTACAACTAACTTTCTAACATTTGAGTGAACAATTTTCATTCAAACTAACTGTGAGACTGCAAAAGTACCCAATTAAATGTCTCTGAGTTATTCTTTATCTAAAATTTGAAACATTGTTATTAATCTCAATTGATTCTTCAAGAATCTGATAAAAGTTATTGGCTCTCTCCCGAAAAATGCAACACATCCAACCACACGAAATTTTACAGATTCACAGGCTTCCTGAAGAGTCCCGTTGTGTCTAAGTTCCCCAAGGTAAGAAGCCCTGGCTGATAGGAACTTATAAACTTTTCCAGGACATCCAGAAAAAGCTTTAGAGACGTTTACAGGTAAGACAGAAACTTACCCTCAAAGTCATTTGCAAACATTAGCCCTTCCCATTCTTTCTAGCACGAAACCATACAACGGGCAAACTATCTCCACATCTGTCCTGAGCCTTTCTTGAATATCTGATAAGACCCACTTCCAAGAATGCAATGTGTCTAAATTGTTATATGAGCTGACTAAACCTTTGAATGACTTCTATTGACATGCTTATGACATTTCCAGATAGTTTTGCCTAATAGTTCTAGTTTCCTACAGGACTTTGCCAAATAATAAAGTCAATATTATCAGCTTTGTTTCTTTAATCAAGTCTAACTATGTCATACATACTTTTTGTTACACATAATTAGAATTGCTTCCTTCAGACAGCACATGAGAAATATTATCAAAGCCCAAGAAATTCTCCAATGAAAGGACAAGATTCTCACTGCACCTGGGCAGACTTCTCTCTTCCAGCCTTACCTCTCAATTTTAGCACAGGCCCAGCTGGATGACAAGACACATAACACTTAAATTGGAAATGATCATTTTTTTGTGCTCAACAGTATCAATATACCTTATCGAAGTTCAATAACTTATCATATGTGAATCTACACTGTGAATATTTGCCTATATTGAAGTTGAGATTATCTTCAAAAAGCAGAATCCTACTTTGCGTGTTCATTTGCCTTGAAAAAGTAAGTAACTTTAGTGCTTTCCAATGCTTATAATGCATCCTCTTTGTTAAAATTGAATAAATGGTAAATAATCAATGTGTGTGTTCTAAATGCTGCTCACTGTCAAAGTGAGTCTGGCCCTTATTTAAAGACATCCTGTGTAAGTAATTGCATCCCTCGATACCTGATTTAAAAAAAATAGTTGAAGTAACCGGAGTCCAAAAACCCTCAGCCAGTTCACTATTACAGCTTAGTGTTGAGGAGCTATTCTCCAGAGAGGTTCAACATGTCTTGTGACAGTTTTCATCTGGACTATCTTTCCCAAGAATGATTATATGGTGAACATATTGGAAGTTAAAGATAGTGTTTCCCACTGGGGCAGAGAGCAGAATATTTCTTAGTGACCAGAATAATTTTTTAAGTCTCCCTTCAGAACAAAGTTTTGGCAAATTGGCCAGAAGTTTCTTTATAAGACTGGGGCTCAGGGATCCTCAGCTGTGATGCAGACCCACTGTGTGCACACCATTCATCTAGGCTACTCCACATATCCTCATAGGACTTGGAGGACAAGAGGAACAAAAGGGACATGAAGCTTAAGCTGTTTGCTATGCCATGAGCAATATATCCTTTTTCTCTGATCCAAGTGTCTCATGTCTTCTGCCAGTACTGTAACTGTGGCAAACTTACTTGTTAGTTTGCAAGCAGGGCACAGTTCTTGACACTAAGCTAAATAAGCAAAGACAATCAAGATAGACAAGAATATCTAGGAACTTCAACATCTGGCCAGGATGAAGTAATGGGCCAAATTTATCTTCATGCCTAGAACACTGGGAAAAAAAAATATATGAAGGCAATGGTTGTTAGACATTGGACATCAGGTAGTATAAGACAGTGCTCTCCAAAAGAAGGGAAATAAAGGGCCTGTAAGAGTGTCCAAGCTGAATGGAGAAGAACCCAGGGGGAGCCCAAAAATCTCCCTAAGTTAAGGACATAGAGTTGAGAAATGAAGGAGGGGAGGGCAATTAGAGTGTGCAAGGCAGAGTAGAGGGGAAGAGATGGCTGCACAAAGAGAGAATTCTAGATACCCGCAGAGGATTTGTCTCAAGTCATCAAATGAGTCCTGATCCATGTATTTGTGTGAAGAAACTACCAAAGGCAGAAAGAAGAACCACCTTCCTACAGTGATTGTCTATGCCTCTCTCTCTCTCTCTCGCCCCCGCCCCCCCCCCCCCCATATTGTATATCTTGCTCTTTCTATTCTGGGAGATTTTCTACTCTACTCTTTGACTTTAATTTCTGATCTACTTACCATGTTCTCATTGTTAGTTTTACAATAATATCCTTAATTTTTAAGAGTTCTTTCTTGGTTTTGCTTTTATGAGATATTGATCTTGTTTTCTCAGTCCTTATCTTCTTTATCCTGGAGCTCACACAGGACAAGGATAACAGCCGGATTGAAAAACTCATAATGGTTAGAGTCTCTGGTAGAGTACTCAGAGGAGAATTGCCTTAGTAATGGAGTAAAATAAGTCCTAAATTAACACTGCTCTGGACCTACCTAACAAAGTTTAAATACAAGTCTCAAAAGGCTCAAATTATTTCCAAGTAGCTTAGCTGCATCCCAGACAAAATTCAAGAATATTTATAAGAATATAAAAATATCCAGCATCCAACAAGGTAACACTCTGGCATCCAATCAAAAGTAACAAAGCATGCAAAGAATCAGGAAAATACAACTCATAAAGCAGCAGCCAGGGAAATCCAGGAATATCCTTCTTACTCAAAATGTGGTTCACAGATCAGTAGCATTAGCGTCACCTGGGAGCTTATTAGAAATGCAGAAAATCTTGGGCCCTGCCTCAATGCTGCTAAATTAGAATTTGCATTTTCTTAAGATCCTTTAGGTGAAAATATACACATTAAAGTTTGAGAGTCACAGAACTAAAACTGCTTACTCAGAGACTTCTATAAAGAATGAGGATGTGGGAAAAAAAGAAACATACTTTTCAAGTACATTCTAGGATGGATTTCTTTAAGTTTCTTAAAGTCCTAAAAGTCTGTCGTAAGTCCAAATTACAATCCAAAGCAGAAGAGTGAGAAGCATGCCAAGCTCACACTGAAATCAGTAAAATAGTGGAAGCATGTCATTCCAAGACAGCCCAACAAACCCTTTTATACTCTTCCACATGTTCAGAAAGGAAGAATAACACATCATAGGACAAAATGGAAATGTTACCTGACTTCTTTTTAAGTCTGGATAGACTTGGTCTTTAAACAGATTTCAAAAATCATCCATGCTGTTTCTACAACAAAAGAGTAGACCATATTGTTAATAGCATATAATAGTACTAAAAACAGAGAGAATGTGTGGTGATGAATCACCCAGAATTTGGCAAATACATCCTGAGTTCTTTTTTATGTGCTAAAAAAAAAAAAACTCCTGGGCCTTGTCAGGCCTCGTCAGTTTTCTACATCAACTTGACTTGCAAGGGTAAACCAGTTTCATGGCTTGAACTAGTTCTCATCTCCAGGATTGAATATTTGCTTACAAAACTGTTCTTCTGTATTAGACCATAATTGTAACTGCCTCTGTGCTATCAGATTATCAGCATTGACGTGAAATTTGTGCTGGATAGAAATAATGCTTCTTCATTTTTGCCACTTTGGCAGTTCAGTTCCTTCCCTAAAAAGAAGGATAATTAAAGGAAAGCAGACAAGAATGAAACATGTCCAGAGCAAGTGCCTCCTTGCCAAGATTAGACTGTATTAAGAACACATCAGCCAGCTAAGTAATTTAGAATCACATTCTGAGACACAGTTCACAAATGCAAACCCTAAGCCTCTTTTCCAATTACTATAAGCTGCATATACACTCAACTCAGAGAGTGTGAAAATGCAAGTCACCTGTCTGAAAGGAGGGGCAATGGCTCAGCACAATCCAGTACTACTCCCAGAAAACATATTCCAGGTGTGCACCATAATTTCTGCCAAACTAGGAAGGGAATGTACTTGGGGACATTCTTATTTCATATTCAGATTCAGATCACAGAGGCTGACATGTTTATAGAACACTTCCCCCAAAGAATCAGTCGTGCCTAAACAAAAATATTGTTTATGGTAGTCAAATGATTTACTCACTCACCACCTCCTTTCCATATCTGGAGACCTAAGAAGAATTTTTATTTTTCTTATGATTTGAATAGAAAAGTAAATTCTTATTTCAGTAGCCAAAACACTGGTCTTCTTCAGGTCTCGAGAGCCATCATCAAAATTGACACTAATTGGCGTTATTGCTGACAGCACAGAGTGACAGGGTAGGCTCTGCAGATGAAGCACCATTCATTCCCAGTTGTATATGTAGCTCACTCATGGATGGGGAGATTCAGGGAACCCTACAGCTGAGCCTACCCTTGTCATTCATGCTCTGTCAAGACAAAGGACGATAGGACTTTTGATGCAGCACTTCCTCCAAACACTATTTACTGTCTTTGACTCTGTGCACTTTGCTTCCCTTCCCAAGCTGAACTGAAGGGTTGGAATTCAAAGGCACTGAAAGCTTGACTCTAATCAGTGATCCACACATGGCAGGTGCTGAGAGGCCCATGGCTGCACTCACAGCTGCATTTGGGCTTTATGATAGCAGCTCAAGACTGTGATACTAATGAGCTCCATATAACGGAATGCATTTTCCAACCCAAAGAATCACCACACACCTGAGTGATAGGAATCTTCTTGTGCTCCATTGTTGCTCATTCATGGTGTACATAGCAAACTCATCTCATTGCTGATTCTGTTTTATTTACACCCTTCTTATCTGCTTCTTAAATAGAACTCAGCTTATTTCCACTGGAGTTCTCATATTCCATACCTATGTGACTGTGTTTGAATTGTGATATTGTATAAGAAAATTTGCATGATAAATCCAAAGGAACATAAACTCTTTGTCTGGGCTTTTCTTGCACGTACTCACAAGAAGAGCAGAATTTGTTCTTGATAGGGCATGATCTTAAGACAGTTTATCTATAGATATACTTATTAAATAAAACATATAGAAAAAATAGCTTTGAAAAACCTTTTGAAGATCTGTGAAATAAGGAGAATAATTTCAAAATCAAGTACTGAGCAGTCACTAAAAATAGATATGCATGGAAATCCATAATAAATGCATAAATATAGTACCTTGAAGAGAAAAGGTATAACACACTTGTATGTACTTGGGTTTCTTTTTTCTTATCTGTCTTTTACCTGTACTGAGCTCATAGAATAGCAAAGATTTCATGAGTCATTTCAGAAGTCCCTCTAGTCATCCCACTGCCTTTGTATATAATATGGCAGGTGAAGGGAACAAGGAAATCTCAGTAGAAACCCAGTGTTTACCACATGTTTCTAGTCTACTACACATAGCCAATCACACTTGGAAGAGTATTTTACCTTCTGATAATTGCCAGGCTTAGGATCATGCTAAATCCAGAGAAGAAGAGACAGTTATATTGAATATATGTTTCTTGAGCTCACCCACTTAAAGCCCATGAATGAGGGAGAAGTCAGACCAACATATAAATTAACCACCCAAATAAAATAAAGTAACTAGAATGGTTAGGAATGCTTTCAGCCAAACTCATAATTAAAAGTACAGTGGAACTTTACATCAAAAACAAATATTCATATTAAAAAACAGACTGTTGCTGAGAGAAATATATCTGACACTCTACATCCAACTGTAGAGTGCAAGTGATTTTTCAAACATGGTCATCAGCAGAGCTAACTTAGGCATTCTGGATTACTCAGTAATAGTTGAAAGTTAATATCCCAACACCCAAAACCAAGATAGTCAAACACTTTACCAAACGTTTAGGCAAAAATGAGGAAGAAAAGACATAGGAAGTGAGATGTTAAGTACATTTTTGTAAGTTAGCATCCCACATAGCATCTTACACATTATTTCATTAATTCTTGTTGATTAATAATAAAGACCTTAGAAAGGCACAAAAAGCTCTATCAAGCAGTCTAAAATGATTTACCTCAAGGCAAGGAAAATGGTTAATTCTAAGGTTGAGATTAAATCCTAGAGATCAAAATTCAACTTCTCATTTTTCTTATTGAAAAATGTAGGTCTTGAGTGGCAAAGGACCTTCCCCAAGGTAATTCGGTTAGTTAGCTTGCCAGAAATGTGCAGTTTCTTCAGAGATTCAAGTTTTCCTTTGCTCTTGCTGTATACCAGGACTCCACAAGATACTGCAAATACCAAGGTGGTATTCTTGCCTTCATAAGGAGTATAATCTCTGCGGAAGACATTGAAAATAGCTACAGCAATGGATAGTAACAGAGAGTGGACTTCAGTACAGACCCCAAAGAGAGCACATGCCATGATGGCAGTGACACAGATGGAGGACATCCACCTGGTGGGGGACAGAATTGGTTAGAAAGGAGAGGACTTCAAGGGAGCAAGGAGAAGGAACAGCTGAGACAAACTACCCAATCTCAAAACCAACTTCAAATGAAGCACAAATTGAGATGCATCCTATTGAAATAATCAAATACATTATTGGTGACATGAATATTTATTGAGTGATTTCTCTGGGCCAACACCCTGCAGGTATTAGGGATTAGCAGTGAATAACTAAACACAGCCTCTCTCCTAAGTGTTTCACAGCAACAGTGAAAGCTAATCTGAAACAAATAGAAAAGCAATTGGAATGCCATTGACTCTAGTGTTCCCTGAGAAACCAATGAATTCTACAGAATGGCTATAAAATCTGTCTCTACTCATCTTCTTCTATGCTTCATCCTCTAATGTCAAGAACCTCTGACAGGTTTACAGAATTCTGCTGCAAGATTCCTGACAACATCACCTTTGAGATAAGGGGACTAATTGAGCCACTGTCTATAGGAATCCATGAAAGAGATCTGGGGTCACGAACAAAGTTTTTGTGTATAGATATGACCAACCAGGCTGGTGGCCGCTTATAGCCAGGCAATCAGTGAGAAATTTCAGGATTGGCGGCTCACCTCTCTACTTCTCAGCAAAGGAAGTTCAAAATAATATTGGCTTCAAGACCTCCAAAGGAAAGCTCTCTAGAAAATCACCTGTAGAGTGGAATTTTTGCTAGATACAAGCCATAAGTTATCATTGAATGCATGTGGCAAAGGCTACCAAGTTGACTGGCATCTACAGAACCCTTTCTGATTGGTCCCTAGTGTTTGAGGGGTAGGAGCTAAGAATTATCTCTGATGACTATGTCTTTAATAAATGCAGCCAACCAGAAGGTGAAGGTGAATATCAAGAATGTGTCTCAATATTGCAACATGTGACCCCTAGCATTCGCAATGCTCAAAGTCAATCTGTAGATGTTAAGCTCTTAATAACCCATAAATTTTGTCTAGAAAGAGCCCTAAAGACCTTTGGGAAATTCATAAAGGATTTAAAGCTAAAATCCATGCCCAAGTGCAACTCCAATAGCTGAAATCCCTGATGCTCTGCTCTCATTCTTATCCTCTCAGCATTTCAGAGACAGATGTCTGGGCAGGGTAACCTCTGATTAAGAAATTCCTAATGAGTGGTAAAAAAATAAATTAATATAATACATTAAAACCAGAAGGTCCTATACAGAAGAGGTGGTGTGCCTTAAAAACGAAACTAGGGGCCAGGCGCGGTGGCTCAAGCCTGTAATCCCAGCACTTTGGGAGGCCGAGACGGGCGAATCACGAGGTCAGGAGATCGAGACCATCCTGGCTAACACGGTGAAACCCCGTCTCTACTAAAAAATACAAAAAACTAGCCGGGCGAGGTGGCGGGCGCCTGTAGTCCCAGTTGCTCAGGAGGCTGAGGCAGGAGAAAGGCATAAACTCGGGAGGCGAAGCTTGCAGTGAGCTGAGACCCGGCCACTGCATTCCAGCCTGGGCGACAGAGTGAGACTCCGTCTCAAAAAAAAAAAAAAAACTAGGGATGGCTTTGGAAAACTTGTAGCCGGGATAACATGTTCATTCAGGGCAAAGTTCAACAAAGGAGGACAAAGCAGGCAGAGTCTAGAAAACCCCCATCTTCCTAGCGTGCCTGAGTCAAGTAAGGAGAGAAATGTGCTATTGCTATTAGGATTCTTGGTTTTACCATATCTCTGGCCAGGAGGGGATATGAGCGGAGGAGTGGTGAGTTGTCAAGAGACAAGTTCATTAAGTTTTATCTGATCTTATCTGACCTAGAGGTCAATTTTAATGGAAACTCATACCCCAGGGTCTCAGATGGGAAGCTGTCTGCGGTTTTGAGCACTTTTTGATTTGAATATAAAAGAAGACTAAGAAACGAGACAAGACTCTATGGAAAAATAAAAGAATTCTATATTAATTTAGATCAGACTTTTCTTTCCCTGAATGTAGAGATAAGTTGCCAGGAACCCTGTCAAAACAAAAATGTAATAAGAATTATGATAAGAAAAGTATAGTGAGCTCTGCAAATATATCACAGGGGGGCCTTCCAAGACAAAGTCATTCCTGAAGAGATGACATTTAAACTAGGTCCTAAAGATGAGGAGGAATTAGTCTTTTGAAGGGAGAGGGCAAAGTGGTAATATCCCAGGCAGAGGAAACACCATGCGGAAAGGCCCTGAGATAAGATAAAACAGAGTACATTCAAGGCATGAAAAAGTTCAGTGTGATAAACATGAGAGACCGAAAAGAGATGAGGTCAACACTCTGGACAGGGTGGAGGTGGCAGACCTTCCATGCTAGATTAAAAGATCTTGACTTTATCTCAGGACAAAGAGAACCAACAAAAGCATTTTAAGTATAAAACTTAAATTATGACATTTTATAAAGTAGCCCTAACTAAAGAATGGAGAGTGAATTTAGGAGGAACATGATTGGAACCAGAAAGGTGAGTCAGTGGCTACTGCAGAACTCCAGAGGAGAGATGATGACCAGGATGAAAGAAGTGGCAGTGGGGCTCTGAAGAAAGGGATAATTCATGTATTTAACTATATACTTGACATCTCCTGCTTGAATAGGTCAATCTTAGTGTCTCCTGATGCAAAGCATATCCAAAATCCTAATAATAAGCATCAATCTTCCCAAGGTCCATGAAAAGCATAATCATCCTCCTAGATGTAGAAGTCAGAAAACGTAGAGACATAGAAGATGCTTCTCTTTTCTTTATTTTGGCTGCCATACCCTTCCCCCTCTGATCTGTTCACATATCCTGTTAATTCTACCTCCAAAACTGATTTTGCATTCTCCTGGTTTGAATTGGAAACAGAGTCTGAGAGATTTGTATGCACGGGGTTTACTGGGGGTGTACTCAGGAGAATATATGTAAGGGAACAGGAAAGCAGGATGACAGTGGGAGCAGCTGAACTGCAATGCAGTGGTGACACGGGCCTCAACTGATTCCATAGGAAGCTATGGAGCTAGGATGGTCTTTCAGGGTTGTCCTAAATTAAGGAAAGGGCCTTTGTACTTCCTTCTCATTGAGCAGATAATGGGGGTGGCCAACCCAGAGGCATGATCTTGGATGAGGCACTTCCCTTAGGAAAGGACAAGTCTTGGAGGTGGACTAAGCTCTCGGTTGTTGGCAGCCTGCTCTCCCCAGAGCTGAGGGAACGAGTGCCTCAGTCCTGAGGGGAATCTGGGTTGGACAGCACAGCTTCTACCACATCAAAATCTATCTTCCTCCTTCTTTACTGCTACTACTTACATTATTCAAGTCATTATAATATCTCACCTTGAAAATGTATGATAACCTCTGAACTGGTTTTCTCTGCCTCCACTGATGATGCCCTCAAAGCCATTTACTACCAAACAACCAGAACTATCTTTTTGAAATGTGAGACTAATCATGTCACTTTCCAACATTCAATGACCTCACTGCAATGAAAATGAAATCCAAACTCCTAACCCTGCCTATGTCTACTACTTACTGATGTGCCTTAAAGCCAAATTCTCTCTTAACAGGCAATTCCATTAGCTTTGAGCTACCTGTATCAGCAAATGCATTGATTCTACTTGCTTTCTTAAACTACACCTTGACCAACTCTTGAGACCCTTCAAACTCAACTACATGCCAAATTATGCCTGATCTTGGGAAAAAAGAAGGAGAATTAGACAAAAATATAGAAATTAAAAGAAGAATATAAAGTTGGATATGGGAGGGGACATAAAAGGGGGAGAAGAGCAATCTAAGAGAGAAACAAATCTTTGCCCCATGAAGAGCAAGCGATGAAGACTCAATTCTGTTTTGAGGGTACAGACCCCATGGGAAGCAGCCAGTGACTTCACTAATATTACCTTTGACCATCCACAGATGCTGATTTGCAAGTACATGTTGTGAGAGTAGCATAAAAACATTGCCATTCTGCAGTACTGGAATTCCAGCAATCCCTCATGCTTCATGTTTTCATTGGTTCCAAATGCATACATTTAATTTCATATCACAAGGCTACAACAGACTGTTTACACAAAAGACATCTGTGTTTATGTCAACTTGCAACTAACCTTGTTTGCTTTAAGTGTGATATTATGGATAATCCTAAGCTGTGATAAAACTACATTCACAAACACATGACTTTTATTGTTACATAAATTTTTGGCTGTGGATTTGCCTTTCTTAAGTAAATATTCTAGAAGTTATCTATGATTCACTAGTGGTTACAATAATGCTTACAGGTTATAGCAATAAATATTCCTTTTTATATTACAAATGAGAAAACAGAAGTCCACAGAGTCACAGTGACTCACCTGAGTCACATGCTTACTGAGTGATGGAGCCAGAATTCGCAATTCCCAACGCCCTGTTCAACGCACTCAATAGGAGAATGAACCAAAACTGCTCACATGGGATGTTTCTCATGAGCCAGTGATTTCCAGACTAAGATAATTTAGTCTGTTGGTGGCTTTTTTGACATTACCCCCACAAGATGACTTAAACACTTTTTTAGAAAAATTTTTAAAACTCTTTCAGATAACTGGGAAAATTTCAAGGTACAGTATAATAGTTGAGAAATATAGATGTGTAGTTGTTGTTCACTTAGTCGCCTAAGTATATTCTCAGCTCTTTTCCTCTCTGCTTTGTCACTGGGAGACTGGACCAACTGGTTCACATCATCTGAGTTCCTTTGCAGTCTGGCTTAAGTAGGGCATGGCTAATGGGCATCATCAGGAGGAAGCCAGAGCTGGGGAAAAAAGGGAGATCAGTATATTTCTTCTCCTTGCATTCTATGCTTTGGACTACCTTTCTGCCAAGTTATATTCCTCCAGGACTACAACTAATATTAAGCTAATTCCTTCTCCAAAGTGCCAATTCTCACCAGGTTTAAATAAGGCCATTTTCCCTTCAACCCTAGGGACTGTAATGGCTTCCCTTGCTGCTAGGTTCTGGGTGCCTCCACATCCCTTGTTGGTTTCCTTAATATTAATCCTTTCTGGGGGGATTCTTAAACTAAATGATTCACTTTTTTTCCCTTGGAACTTGCCTGACACATACATATGTAAACGGATTATTTATGTGAAGGTGACTCGAATGTTCAACCGTGAAGCTGCAAAGGTATATACATAACCGTAATTAGCTGAATCTTTATTAGAAACACCAACTGGAAATATCTTTAAGTTTACTTCAGAGATATTGCCTGTGCTTTTCATCATAAGGACTGTCAGCAGTAGGTCTATGAAGACTCGTTCAGGTGAGGGAGAAAAAAAACAGAGAGAAATAAATTCAGATGTGAAAGTATCACCTCTCTCCCTAATCTGGGACTTACGAAGCCATTGCAGTTCACATCTCAGAAACACCAGCCAAATAGCAGTAGTATTAATTATATATAAAAACATGATGTTATCAGAAAATGCCAGAACCCTGTCTGAAAAATTGCTACATTCCTGCAAATCCCTGACAGCTCAATTTGATGTTAAGGTGTTTTCAATCAAAACAATGGCTTAATCACTCCATTACAAGTAATATTGCTATATTAACTGATAAGGCTTACGGCATACTATCCCTTATCCCTGGCAGCAGCATACAGGTCAACCTATGAAAGGGTGACTCCCAAGAATGTATGTCATAAATCCATGCTTAGAGAAACTTCCAGCTTCAACAGTTCCTGCATTTCTCAGTGACTGCACTCATTTGAAGATTGGGAGACACAACATTGATATTTTATGTATCATTTAGGGGCACTTATAAGCCAGCACTGCCACTACTGTGTCATCTTCTAGAATGCACAACTTATGGAACTGCCTATATCTGAAACACTTTTCTTTAGAATGCCAAGAAATGACCATATTAAAGACATCTAAGCCTTACTCATGCAGACTGCTTGTATTTTATATGAATTTCTTTCATATTTCATCACCTAAAAATTATATGACTTACTTGTCATTCCCTATCTGGTTATTATTTGTTTGTTTGTTTACTTGTTTGCTTGAATTATGGAAACTAAGGCTCAGAATACTTAAGAGCTTGCCCTAGGTCAAACGCAGCCTAAAGCAAAGCCTGGGTAAAGAAAGATCTTCAGACTCAAAGCCCAGTGCTCTTTCCCTTCCACCACAGCTGCTTAAACTGTGTTTATTCAAAAGCACATGATCTCTTGTAACAGAAAAATATATCCTTCTTTAATTATACTTCAAAACATGTCCCTTATTAGATTCCTCACCTTCTCCATTCCTATTACCATATTCCCAACTACCATCCTCTCTCTCCTGGACTCCTCCAATAGTCCCTTAATTCATCTCCCTGCTTCCACCCTCACCTACCCTTACTCCCATGGCCCAGAAGCCACACAGCAGCAAGATACATTTTAAACTTAGGTTGTGTCACTACCCTGACTTGAAAGCCCGGTGTTTTCCCATTGCACAAAGATCCAAACTCTTTGCCTGGCATACACTACTCTTTGTGATCTGGCTCCTGCCTGCTGCTCTGAACTCCTCTCCAGTCACCACTATTTGCCAGGCTTCAGCCACTTTGGTCTACTTTCCAGCCTGGAAATAAGCCAAGCTCATTCACACCACAGGGTGCTTGCCCTTATTGCTGCTGAGGTCCAGAATGCCTATTCCCCGGGCCTCATCATGACTTGCTCTTGCTCACCATTTAGATCTCAAGTCCAAAGTCACATCACCTCTTCCCTAATCACTTTATCTAAAGAAGTTTCTTGCTCTATCCCAGGTACTCTATCCCATTACCTGGCTTTATTTTCTTTCAATACACATTACTCTTGAAGATCCTACTCTTACATACTTTTTGTTTATTTTTGAGGTAGACTGGGTGATATGCAGCAAAGAGTCAGTCTTTCCCACAGCACTCCCACTTGGAAGTGTGTACTTCCCCAGTCCCTTGAGACTTGGTCATGTGACTTGCTTTGGCCACCAAAATATGTCTGGAAGTGACAATGAACCTCAATGGGCATGGTAAGTCTCACCAGCCCTCTTGTGCTCCTGAGACCCTTCCCTCACAATGAGAAAAGTTTGAGGTAACCACCGCCCCTTCAACTGAGCTGCTGGAATCTCAAGCATATGGCACGGGTCAGAACCCATCCAAAGCATCAAACAGATTAACCCCAGCTGATCCCAGATGTGCACGCAGGAAATCAATCTTGTTTCTTTAAGCCACTGAGAATTTGCTGTTCTTTGTTGCCATAGTGAGAGGTGACAATGTGCTAGCACCCCTCACTCTCAGCGCCTTCTCGGCCTCCACATCCACTCTGGCGGCGCTTGAGGAGCCCTTCAGCCTGCCACAGTGCCGTGGGACCCCTTCCCTGGGCTGGCTAAGGCCAGAACCGCCTCCCTCTGCTTGCCAGGAGGTGTGGAAGGAACCAGGGCTGTGAGCGCTGCGCTCGGGGGCCAGTGCGAGTTCCAGCAGGCACCCGGGCGGGCTCCGCGGGTAGTGAGGGGCTTAGCACCCGGGCCAGCAGCTGCGGATGTTGCGCCAGGTCCCCCAGCACTGCCTGTCCACATGCACCACGCTTGAATTCTCACTGGGCCTTAGCTGCCTCCTCGCTGGGGCAGGACTCTGGACCTGCAGCCTGCCATGTCTGAGCTCCCCGCCCCTCTCCACCCCCTGCCGCCAGCAGCTGGCTCCCTTGCCCGAGACTCCCAGACAGGCGCCACCCCCTGCTCCGAGGCGCCTGGTCCTATCAACCGGCCAAGGGCTGAGGAGTGCAGGCGCGGCTCAGGACTGGAGGGCAGCTCCACCTGCAGCCCTGGTGCAGGATCCACTAGGTGAAGGCAGCTAGGCTCCTGAGTCTAGTGGGGACTTGCAGAACCTTTATGTCTAACTAAGGGGTTATAAATAAACCAATCAGCACTCTGTGTCTAGCTCAGGGTTTGGAAATACACCAGTCAGCACTCTGTGTCTAGCTCAGGGTTTGTAAAGACACCAATTGGTACTCTGTATCTAGCTAACTTAGTGGGGATTTGGAAACCTTTTCTGTCTAGCACCCTGTGACTCTGTCTACTTCAAGGATTGTAAACGCACCAATCAGCACTCTGTCAAAATGGACCAATCAGCTCTCTGTAAAACGGACCAGTCAGCTCTCTGTAAAATAGACCAATCAGCAGGATGTGGGTGGGGTCAGATAAGGGAATAAAAGCAGGTTGCCAGAGCCAGTACTGGCAACGCTTGGGTTCCCTTCCACAGTGTGGAAGTTTTGTTCTTTTCCTCTTTGCAATAAATCTTGCTGCTGCTCACTCTTTGGGTCCACGCTGCATTTATGAGCTGTAACACTCACTGCAAAGGTCTGCAGCTTCACTCCTGAAGCCACTGAGACCACGAACCCACCGGGAAGAACAAACAACTCCGGAGGTGCTGCCTTTAAGAGCCCTAACACTCACCACGAAGGTCTGCAGCTTCACGCCTGACAGCGAGACCATGAACCCACCAGAAAGAAGAAGCTCCAGACACATCTGAACGTCTGAAGGAACAAACTCCAGACACACCATCTTTAAGAACTGTAACACTCACCTCGAGTGTCCGTGGCTTTATTCTTTAAGCCAGTGAGACCAAGAACCCACCAATTCCGGACACAATAGCAAAAGCACAGATCATTTATCAGTCTATAGATCATTTACTCATTTGTTTATTGGGAAAATGTCTATCTCCCTCACTGGAACTTAAGCTGCATGAGGGGCAGAGACATTGTCACATTTATAGCACTTGAAATGGCATTTGGTATATAGTTGGTACTCAATGATTACTTGTTAAAAGTTATTAGCTGTGTCTGATACACTCTAAAACTGTAGAAAAGTTAAAACTCATTAGATAATATGAGACTTTAAGATGTAATATTTAAATAGTAAAATAGGAGACAATTTCTTAAATTTTTATTTTCATTGATAGAAACTGGGGTTGTTATATTGTCTAAAGTAAGACTCATTGAAAATGAAAACAATTAAAATGTAAATATATTAAGTGGCAACAAAACATGCTTGAATTATTTTTCGAAGAATAAAGGAATTGCTACGTGCTAAGAGTGTTTCTTGGTCAAAACCTAGAGTAATAGTCTAGGCCTCTGACCTTTCTTCCACCCAGACACTCCAGATACACACTTGCTCGTCCTCTTCTTTCCTGCCTCTGTATTCTGGCTGACACTCCTCTTTTATCCAGAATACCCTTGCCCAACAATTCCACATTTTGAAGTTACAGCTCTTCTTCAGATGCTACACTGCTACCCTTCTGTAAAGTATTTTCAGCCTTTGCCATACAGAATTAATCTTCTCCTTGGAACTTAGGGAGGCTATTTGTACCTCCTATGTAACATTTATCACATCCTGTCTTCTGGGTGGAGTGAGGGCTTCTAATAAGCTATGTGAGGACAGGAATCATGTCTTATTCATTGCACACTGCCCTGAAAATACTATATTTTCAACAAATATTTGTCACTTTGAAAGAGGTACTAAAGTTTTCAAACATCGGTTACCACCATGATATGCATTAGGACTGGAGAAAAGGTAATAACCCACATTACTACCCAAGTTTTCTCATAGTATGAGATTATTGTGAAGGTAGAAAGGGAGGTAAAAATGTAAACCAACTTCTTGTAAGTTCAACTATGCATAAAGAGGCTGAGATTTTGCCCTTATGCCTGACCTTCACAGATAAGAATCACCCTACTTGATTTTGAAATGCTTTGTACATTTTTGACTTTGCCAGTAAATAATATGTATAAAGCTTATTCCTTCTTTTACAAATGGATCAACTTGAACAGTTAGACATTCAAGCAAGGCTGATTTGTGGGAAAGGGAATAGGCATGCACATTATCTGATGATTAGAAAAATATCAAGATGCACTACCCACTAAATGCAATGCATCATTCAAGCTTCATTCCTTTAGGGTAATAAGTATCCTCTTAATCTAGATACTCTTGAGACAGTTCACACATTAAGTTATGTAACAGTATTCATATACTAATTGAATTAATGTAATGAGATTTCTTTCCTCTTGATAGTCAGTAATAAACGGTGGCCCTGGAAGAAGGGTGGACTGAAAGTCAGAGAGTGTAGAGAGGAAACCTTGTAACAAGTGAAATTGCCCTGGAGCACAGAGTGCTGGGAGCCTCAGCGGACCCTAACAGCAGCTGTAGAGTATTAGGAATCTGAGTGGCAGGGGGAAAAAAAAGCCAGAGATGAAAGCAGAACAAAAGAGAAGATACACTGGGTGCTAATGGAATTTCTAAAACTTTTTCCAAGAGGGCTCTAGGACAACGCTGCATGTAAGAGTTTACATGATACCAAGCAAGTCCTTTGAGTTCATTTAATTATGTTGAAATCGGGGGGTGGGGGGAATCAACACTATTTTCTGTTTTGTCATATTCCCTGAGCAGATTCACATTAAGAAACTTTCCCCAAAGTAACCCAGAGATTGTTTACATAATTACAAAAATATATACATTAAATATATACTAAAAGGCCTCCAGAATAAATGTCTAGATGACCAGTTGAATCTAAAACCAACATTAGAATGAACATTTGGCATCACTCAAGAAGATATTTAGATAAACTTCTTTCCTCACCATTTCAATTGAAACATTTGAAGCCCTGATATGCTCCAGAAATTGGATTAGAAACAAAAATAAAGATGTATTTGCTGTCTTCAAAGAGCTAGCAGTCTACTAAGAGAGAGACATAGAGGGAGATGCTCCAGAAAATGTGAAAGGATTGGCTGGTCAGGACAATGTACATGCAGCTGGGCTCATGCAGAGCCAGCAGCTGAGTGTGCTGTTTGGGGAACCACAGTTTGGTTCTGCCTAAACTACGAAGTACCGAGATTGGGCTTGGCACACATGTGGGTGACAAAACTCAGCCAGCCTTCCCTGGTATGCTAAGCAACTTAGAGGAGCTCTTTTCTAAGGAATGAAAATCTACAAAGAGTTTTATGCAAGGGAGTGAAATGGTAAATTTGTAGTGATACACTCTGTGGATTAACATGGACATACTGGGGCATTGAAGTCTATCACGAGGCTATAGCAATAAAGTGAGATACAATGGGGGCATGAACTAGGGCAGGGATGGGAAGGGCCAAAAAGGATGGTAAAAAGCTAATAATGTTCTGGGTCTTGGAAAGGTTCTAGGTTTAGTGGTGTTCACTATATCATTATAACAATCACACATATATAACATATATACTTTTTCTGTATTAACTACTCTAAAGGACAATTAAGCAGAGAAGAAAAAGGTGTTGCAGATTACAGGATATTTGTGTGCTGAAAATTGATCATATGTGAGTTAGAAAGTAGAATAATTTAGAATGAGGATTGTTTCATAGCTATGCATGTCGTGTGCTGAACAAGGACCAGCAGAGGGGGGGAAGTGAGGACTGAAATTCAACCTGAGCTTGGCTTATCAGGTAGGATCTGTATGCCCAAAAGGTCAACTCTTTCTAACTTCCACAAAAGCACTACAAGAGCAAGCAGCAGCCCTGTCCAGGAAAACTCCATTTTCTATCTTGAGGAAGTGAATGAATGGTGATGTCATTAACAGTGACTGGAATACTGGGGAAAAAAAGACTGTTCTTGGGTAGCAGTGAGGAAAAGGAAGAAGAGTGGAATATTAATTTAAGACCATGTAGGACTTCCATGTGAAGATGTTCAACAGCAATGTGTATCTATGATTCTCAAGGTCGGGGGAAAAATCAAGGCTGGATACAGAGATCAATGGCAGATATAGGAAATTAAAGCATAAAAGTTATAGAAAGTAGTAAGTATAAAACTGAGCTCACTTAATCTAGCAAAGATGAACCCAAGAAAATGATTTTTGGGCCTATTGCTCTGACCCAAGATTTAACATCCCCTAATACTTCATTTCAATGACATCTTATTGCACTTACAATTTTCCTGAAAACTTAAAACTCTTTTTCTACAGAAAACGCATTTCATCCCCTAAAGCACCAGCAAGCCCATTTCTCATCAACATTAAGGCTTTTAACTATGTCCTTATCTCTTCTTGAGAAACAACTGATTGCCTGTCATTGGCCTATACTTTTCAAGATGGATTCTGTAAAAGGTATTTTATCTTATACATTGCCTTAGTCGACCAAGGATGTATTGCCTCTTGTTTCAAGATACACTTAATTCAAAATAGAAATTTAAGCCTCTGTCTTTAGCACTTTGTCCTTTTGGCCCCATGGAAAATGAAATTTTTATGTAATATTTTTGGTGACATTCGTGCCACTCAAATGGTCCAAACATTTTTTAAAGCAACATTGCACTATAACGCCTTATTAAGGGAAGGGAATTATATCTGAAATGGATTTCTGAAGAAATCTGAAGTGCTTCCACTCAAACAATCCCAAAGATCTTAATGGGTGGGTTCTTAGCCAAAAAAAAACCTAGGTTATCTGATTAACAAAGGTTTAACTATTATTAGTTATACTTTCCTGTGAAGAGAGAATGAGGCCATACTTTGTGTTAAGCCCCTACCTTTCACTGTATACAACAATTAGCACAAGATGAATTAAAGACTTAAATGTAAGACCTCAAAATATAAAATCCTAGATGAAAACCTAGGAAACACCATTCCGGACACTGGCATTGAGAAGTAATTTATGACTAATTTCTCAAAAGCAATAGCAACAAAAACAAAAATTGACAAGTGGGACCTAACTAAACTAAAGAGCTTTTGCACAGAAGAAGAAACTATCAACAGAGTAAACAGACAATCCACAGAATGGGAGAAAATATTTACAAACTATACATCCAGCAAAGGTCTAATATTCAGAATCTGTAAGGAAGTTAAATAATTCAACAAATAAAAAACAAATAACCTCATCAAAAAGTGGGCAAAAAACATGAACAGACACTTCTCAAAAGAAGACATACAAGCAGCCAACTAACATATGAAAAAAATGCTCCACATTACTAATCATCAGAGAAATACAAATCAAAACCACAAAGAGATACCATTTCATACTAGTCAGAATGGCTATTCTTAAAAAGTCAAAACACAACAGATGCTGGCAAGGCTACAGAGAAAAGGGAAAAGCTTATACACTGTTGGTGAGAATGTAAATTAGTTCAGCCACGGTGAAAACCAGTTTAGAGATTTCTCAAAGAAATTAAAACAGAAATACCATTTGACCTAGCAATTCCATTACTGGATCTATATCTGAAAGAAAACAGTGTTCTACCAAAGACAGATGTGCTCACATATTTATTGCAGCACTATTCACACTAGCAAAGACACAAAATCAACCTAGGTGCATGTCAGTTGTGGACTGGATAAAGAAAATGTTGTACATATAAACCATGGAATACTATGCAGCCATAAAAATGAACGAAATCATGTATTTTGCACCAACATGGATGCATCTGGAGGCCATTATCCTAAAAGAATTACTGCAGGAACAGAGAACCACATGTTCTCACTTGTAAATGAGAACGAAATATTTAGTACTCACAGACATAAAGATGGCAACAATAGAAACTGGGGAATCCTAGGCGGGGAGGGAGAGAGGAGGAGAAATTGGTTGAAAAACTAACTATTGGGTACTGTGCTTAGTACGTGAGTGACAGGATAATTTGTGCCCCAAATCTCAGCATCAAGCAATATACCAGGTAACAAACCTGCACACGTACCCCCTAAATCTAAAATAAACATTGAAAAAAAAAAAAAAGGGATGTAGGAATTCAAAGAAGAATGCCCATAAAGACAGATCACATGTTCTCACTCATGTGCAAGAGCTAAAAAAGTGGATCTCATAAAGATAGAAAGTAGAGTTCTGATGACCAGAATCCAGAGGAGGGGATCATGGGAATGAAGGGGTTGAGGGAAGAATATAAATGTATTTAAACTCTACACTTAAAATTGGTAAAAATGGTAAATTATTTATGTATATTTTTACCTCAAAAAAATTTAAAAAATAAAAGTCTGTTTGGGTAACACATTATCCCTACCCTTTAGAAATTTAATCTAGCAAATTGTCAAGAGTAAAATATCCCAGATCATGAACTGGGACAACTTCCCCAGTTCTAATTATATGAGAAAATATGAAGATCATAATTAAAATGTTATATTAATTTTACTATTATAAAATGTTACTTCATAATCCAATTCATTCCACTATTGCACCCTTTCTTCTTTAAGTTTTTAATTTTAAAATTCCAAAATAAAACAGGCTTATCCAACTTATTATTTATGATAGTCTAATACATTTATCACTATTCAAGGTAAATGTCATATGAAAGGAAATAAATTATGTATCCAGGAAGGCTGCAGTTCATAATTCCTTGCCTCTTTAATGTCAGTGCATTCTAAACAGGTTTTCAGGGTCAAACTAGCAGTTAATGTAGATTATGTAGATTCGGCCCTGACCATCATTTAATGACCCAGAAACTCCTGTTTTTACCAGTCTGAATTACAAATCAATTTGATGTCACAATTATTTTTATTTTACTCACCTGATTATACCCTGAAAAGTAAAATAAAAAGTCCAAGAGAGTGTATCATGTCATTTATTCTCCTTGGAACTAACAGAGCATGTACCTTGTCTACTCAGCCAACAAATAATTGAGCACATACATGGTTCCAGGCACTGCATTAGTTAGGAATGGTATCTATATTGGTAAATAGTATAGTCTCTGACTTCTTAGAAACATAGTTTTCCATGTCATAGTATACATCTATCACATTTCTTTTATATATATATAGAGAGAGAGAGAGAGCGCGCAGAGGGCAGTGGGAAAGATAGGGTCTCACTATACTGCCCAGGCTGGTCTTGAACTCCTGGCCTCAAGCAACGCTCCCACCTCAGCCTCCCAAAGTGCTGGGATTACACACCCAGCTCTATCACCTTTCTTTATGAGTTTGTGAACTCTCAAAAACACACTAGTTGAGCATCTCTTCAAACGATGTTTAAGGGGGGAAAAGAAACTCTAGAAGTCAGAGCTATTTCTCAGGATGTAAATTATCCTAAGTGAAGTTCCTTTAAATGAAGTCATATCACATGATATAACATAAACACCCAAAGAAGATTACACAAAAGAACCCTATCTATAGTTCAATTCAAAATGATCTTATTATATATTTTGATAGTTATCATGATGTGGTTCAAGAACTGGAGCATCCATAATCAATTTGTGTGACAAAAACAAAAGTACAAGCATTAGGAAGTTAAGCAGTATTAAAGGGGTAGAGCATCTTCCCAACAAAAAATGCAACATATTTTAAATTTTTCTTTCTATTCCTATTCCCTACACCACTCTTGCCATTCCCTTTATAGATAGAAAGAGAATAAGTCATTGCAGGTTTTCTTCTCCCTTCTCAAACCTTGTCTAGATGTATTACTGCCCTTAAATTTTCAACAACTCCCATAGAGATTCTCTACAAATTGTTCTGGATCTCAAAAGAGCTTCCAAATACATGACTTGTTTCTGTCTTTTCTGGGAAATGGGGGTATTCTCAAATTATGTCCTCAGATTCTAGTTTTCTAGTCCTGAGAAGACATTTCCCTTAATTCCTCAAAATATTCTCTTCCTCCTCCTCCTTCTCTTACACACACACACACTTGCATTTATTTGTCTTCTCTTCCTCTACCTAGTAGTCAAAAGAATCTAAATTAAAGATACCACATAGATTGCCAAAATAAGATAAACCAAGGACAAAAACAGACTCTACAGACACTTAGTTGAATAAAACATCTGAACCAGGCCCAGATGCAATTTCAAATAGCTCTTGTCCTATTCATAATGGATTGGCCCATTCATTAAATCAACCTATAAGCTGGCTTCTTCTTGGCAACCATCATCTACAAGGAGTCAGACTTTAAAAGGTCATTTTTTTTGCATCTTATATTTGGCATACACTGGCTGGAACAAAGCATTAAACCACATTTAGTCACTCTTTTGTACAGACCATGGAAAGAAAGAAAATGCCACTCTAGCATATTACATAAACAAAAGGTTAATACGAAAACAAAGGTTTTTTTGAGTCGACTTTCATTTTACAAAAAGAGAAATAAACAATGCCATTATTGTGTTTGAGGACCTAAGTTGTTGGTGTGCCCAAAATTCCATAGTAATTCATGGCCTAGTAAAAAATAATAATAATAATAATACACACACACACAGAGGCATGTATATACTTATATATATGAAAATATATATATATATATTTCTAGCAGTACTAGCGATGGATATATTCTCCTTTACTCTTTTTCTTCCTATATTACTTTTTTTAAACTTTCATTTTATGTTCATATGCAGGAATAGGTATACTCACGTCACAGGGGTTTGTTGTATAGATTATTTCATCACTGTACTAAGCCTAGTATCCAATAGTTTTTCTTTTTTCCTTTGTTTTTTTGTTTTTTTTTTTCTGATCCTCTCCCTCCTCTCATCTTCTACCTTCAGGTAAGTGCCAGTGTCTGATGTTCCCTTCTGTGTATCCAGGTGTTCTCATTATTTAGCTCCCACTTATTAGTGAGAACAAGTAGTTTTTGGTTTTCTGTGCCTGAGTTAGTTTGCTAAGGATAATGGTCTCCAGCTCCCTTTATGTTCCTGAGAAGAACATGATCTCATTCTTTTACGGCTGCATAATATTCAATGGTGTATATGAACCAGATTTTCTTTATCCAGTCTATCAATGATGGACATTTAGGTTGATTCCATGTCTTTGCTACTGTGAGTAGTGCTGCAATTAACGTATGCATGCATGTATCTTTACGATAGAACAATTTATATTTGTTTTCGTATACTCCCAGCAATGGGATTGCTGGATCAAATGGTAGTTCTTTTTTATCTCTTTGAGGAATCACCACCCTGCTTCCAGAATGGTTGAACTAGTTTACACTCCCACCAACAGTGTGTAGGTATTCCCTTTTCTCCACAACTTCACCAGCATCTGTTATTTTTCTTTACTTTTTAATAGTAGCCATTCTGTCTGGTGTGAGATAGTAGCTCATTGTGGTTTCAATTTGCATTTCTCTAATGATTAGTGATATTGAGCTCTTTTTCATATGCTTGCTGGCCACATACATGTCTTCTTTTGAGAAGTGTCTGTTCATGTCCTTTGCCCAGCTTTTAAGGAGGTCATTTGTTTTTTTTCTTGTAAATTTGTTTAAGTTCCTTATAGATGCTGGATTTTAGGCCTTTGTGAGAGACGTAGCTTGCAAACATTTTCTCCCATTCTGTATGTTATCTGTTCACTCTGGTAAAAGTTTATTTTGCTTTGCAGAAGCTCTTTATAGATCCCATTTGTCAATTTTTATTTTTGTTGCAAATGCTTTTGGCATTTTTGTAGTGAAATCTTTGCCCCTTCCTACATCCAGAATGGTATTGCCTAGGTTGTCTTCCAGGGTTTTTTTAGTTTGGGGATTTATATTTCAGTCTTTAATGCACCTTGAGTTTATTTTTGTTTATGATGTAGCAAAGGGGTCCAGTTTCAATATCCTGCATATGACTAGTTAATTATGCCATCACCATTTATTGAATAGGGAGTCCTTTCCCCATTGCTTGTTTGTGTCAGTTTTGTAAAAGATCAAGTGGTTGCAGGTGTGCAGCTTTATTTCTGGTCTCTCTATTTCTGTTCCATTGGTCTATGTGTCCATTCTTGTAACAGTACAATACTGTTTTGATTACTGTAACCCTATAGTATAGTTTGAAGATGGGTATGTGATGCCTCCAGCTTTGTTCTTTTTGCTTAGGATTGCCTTGGCTATTTGGGCTCTTTTTTGGTTCCATGAGATTTTTAAAATACTTTTTTCTAGTTCTGTGAATAATGTCATTGGTAGTTAGATAGGAATAAGATCGAATCTGTAAATTGCTTTGGGCAAGTTGGCCATTTTAATGATATTGATTCTTCCCATCCATCTGCATAGGATATTTTTCCATTGTTTGTGTCATCTCTGATTTCTCTGTGCAATGTTTTGTAATTCTCATTGGAGAGATCTTTCACCTCCCTGGTTATCTGTATTTCTAAGTATTTTATTCTTTCTGTGGCAATTGTGAATGGGATTGCATTCCTGATTTGGCTTTTGGCTTGGCAGTTGTACAGAAATGCTAGTGATTGTTGTATATTGATTTTGTATCCTGAAACTCTGCTGAAGTTTTTTATCAGCTTAAGGAGCTTTTGGTCAGAGACTATGGAGTTATCTACATATAGAATCATGTCATCTGCAAACAGGGATAGTTTGACTTCCTCTCTTCCTATTAGATGTTCTTTCTTTCTTTCTCTTGCCTAATTGCTCTGGCCAGGACTTCCAATACTACATTGAATAGGAATGGTGAGAGAGGGCATCCTTCTCTTATGCTGATTTTCAAGGGGAATGCTTCCAGCTTTTGCCCATTCAGTATGATGTTGCCTGTGGGTCTGTCATACGTGGCTCTTATTATCTTGAGGTATATTAATTCAATACCTAGTTTATCATATTCTCTCTTTTAAAATAATATATCCATGCCCCATTCCCATAGAGTGTACTGTCACATCCCAAACTGACACCTTGGCCAAAGCTAACTAGAAGAAAATTTTCTAGCTGAACCAATTATATTGCCTCACACTGATTGTATTAGAGTTCACTGAGAGAACTCGGTCACTAAGTATTTGGGCTTCGAGGTAATTTAAAGGGAACTAGAATGGTCGTTATTTACCTTATGCAAAATGACAAGAAAGTCAGTTAGCAAAAAAATTAAGAGAATGGGGCAAATGCAAGAGAACTGCAGAGATGGGGATTTTGAGGACAGGAGAGGCAGAGAGAGTGACTGCCTTGGATGAATTTGGATTATTTTTTTTACAACTGATGGCAATGCCTCCTGTGGTTAAACTGCACCTCCTGCCTTTGGGTTCTATAACCCAATCTTCTTTTTGGCTCAGTATATTTTTAATAGGCTTTATTTGTTATAGTCAAGTCATCTTTGATCAAGACATTGATTTCTTTTAAGTACAGAGATAAAAACAAGGTGCCAGGCATTGTCAGAAAGCCTGACTCTCATCTTGTTTCAAAATTAGTATCTACTGAGCATATGTCATTGTTCAAAACAACCGTGTGATCCTAGGAAAGTAATGTTAACTCTGAGTCTGTTTTCTTACCTTTGAAATAAAAATGGAAGGACTTCTGTACTTGACAGGATGGCAGATTAGATACCCTGAACAACCCTTTTGAATAAGATGTCAAAAAAAATTAAAATTTTTTTAAGTATTTTTTTAAATGAATCACTGAGCTAACACAAAAGCAATGAAGACATCAAGCTTCAAAAGTAAAGTAACCCGGAAAGTCTAGGAGATAAAAGAGTGCCATGGCTGACTTTTGACCTGAAGACTATCACTAAAGTTGGAAGGCCTTGAGCTTCCACCCTGACACCTGCTCAGAAGGTAAGGAATGGGACATAAATCCCAGGCCTCCTCAAGGATGTGTAATCTAAATGATTCCTGCTACACCCACGATATAAGTGTGGGTGAGACATAGGCTCCATTGCACAGAATGGAACAGAAAAGAAACTCACCTATTTCATCTATGTTTCCTTGAAGAGGAAAAAAATTAGATTTACTCTGGCAATTTAGAGCCATAAGCCATTCTTAAAGCATATTTGCAACCTGAAGTCATACTATTTGTGTGATTTGAAGAAGAAAAAAAAAAAAACTTTAAGAGGAAATTTTAATTTATGGTGGTTCCAGATTGGGAGCAGCCTGAGAGAACTGGTAGAGTAAATGCAAATCTTACTTTGAGGTATATTGATCATCAACTAATTAAACAAAGAATAATTCAGAAAGTAAATTTAATGCAGCACTATTTTCTGAATACAAAACTGATCATGTAGCCCCGTTGCTTAAAATATTTCATGGCCTTTCAAAAGTTGAGCTAATTCAACTTCTTTGCAATAACACAATTTCTACTTATGATGCATTTTATCTCCCAGATCCACATATCTGAGTTGTTCGGGGGTTTTAAAACACACAAGGGAGTGGAAGGAATTTCTCCAACAGGGCATCCAGCAATTATCTGGATGAAATGAAAGCTATGAGTACCACTTGACTGTTTAGAGATCTTTATACCACTAGGAAAACAGGCAAAAGGAGGTGTTACAGTGTTGACCACTATGCTGAAGGAGCTGCTGCTATTATAGCTATTATACAGGATCAGGGAAATGGCTGGAATTCAGGTATTTCCCTGGACACCTTCTTTTACAACTATGCTTATTTAACATATGGTTAAAAACAAATATGTAGTAAAAACCAACGAAGGACCAGGAGGGTTTCAGATATTTAAAGAATGAATATTTGGAGCATATCATTGGGCAAACAACCCCTACGAAGGGCAAAGGGAACTGGAAAAGGTAGTGCAGAAGAAATCATAAATGCGAGAGATGAAACTCTAACCCTGCTCATATTCCCTTCATTGGTGAGTCATTTTTCTTTTAGTAATTTCCTTTCTCTTTCACATTGCCCTCCACCAATATTGAAGATGACGTTTAGTGATGGTGATTAACCTTGCCATTTAGCCCATAATGTGAGTATTATGAGGATAAAATTGATCTCAAGGAAACCACACAAGGAATAAACATTGCCCAGATATCCCCATACTTGGAACGAGATGCAGGAACCGATCACAATTTTAGTCTATTTCCATTTGGGAAAGGGGTGAGTATAGTTTAGGTTGGTTGGTTGTAGATAATGTAAGAGGTAGAAATATTTGTGAAACTCCATATCAGTGCTTCTCAATCTTTTATTATTACCTCCCCCAGGAAGAAAAATCCAGTTCAATTCAAATCTCCCTAATGAAGATTTTTGTCCTGTAGAGTTAAACTTTGGAGGACCACAAACCTTTGAAATACTGTATTCATTTCCTATTCCTGCTAGAACAAATTGCCACAATCTAGCATCTTAGTTATAATTTTTTTCTATTATAATTCTGGAGATCAGAAGCCCAAAATTAGACTGACTGGGCTAAAACCAAGGTGTTAACAGATCTCTTCAATATATTTCATTTTTGCTTGAGTTAGCCAGTGCTTTCTTTTGCATAAATGCAAATAACTCTACTCATTCCGAATAAGATAATTTCAGATAATAATCTAATACTTTTGGGGTCCAGGATTTCAAGAAAAAAATGAATCATCACAAAAGTCATTTCACTTCCACTTTGAGTCAAAAGAAAGGAAAGAAGTTAGGCAATTAACAATTAAATAACTAGAATAGCACTATCCAACAGAATTTTCTGTAATGATGGCAATGTCCTCTATTTCTGCTGCCCAGTACAGCAGCTACTAGCCTCATGAAGTGAGTGAGCACTAAGGAACTAAATTTATAATTTTATTTAATTTGTATATATCTTAATTTAAATGGTCACATGTACCATACTGGACAGAGACAAATTCAAATGCTTATATTTTTGTGCTTAAGAATAGTCTTACATATGAAAGAGCACCTTAAATAAATGATTAGATCTTTAAACATGAACATGAATACTAATTACTCTAATTTTTTTTGAGACAACATCTCCCACTGTCACCAAGGAGGGAGTGCAGCGGTGCAATCATAATCACAATTCACTGCAGCCTCAATCTCTTGGGCTCAAGTGATCCTCATGCCTCAGCCTCCCAAGTAGCTAGGACTACGGGTGTGCATGACTGCACCTAGCTAATTTTTTTTAACTTTTGGTAGAGATGCGGGTCTTATTATGTTGCCCAGCTGGTCTCAAACTCCTGGCCTCAGGTGATCCTCTCACCTCAGTCACCCAAAATTCTGGGATTATAGGCATGAGCCACTGTGCCTGACCTAATTTAATTTTTACAAATACTCTTTGTATTAGTCTGTTCTTGCATTGCTATGAAGAAACACCTCAGATTGGGTAATTTATAAAGAAAAGAGGTTCAACTGCCTTACAATTCTACAGACTATACAAGCATGACTCTAGCATCTGCTTCTGTTGAGGCCTCAAGCAGCTTCCAATCATGGCAAAATGTCAAAAGAGAGAAGGCAATGTCATGTAGCAAGAGAGGTAGTAAGAGAGAGAGAGAAGGGGAGGTCCCAGACTTTTAAACAGCCAGATCTCCTGTAAACTAACTGAGCGAGAATTCACTATCACTAAGGAGATAGTGCTAAACCATTCATGAGGGATCCACCCCATGATCAAATCACCTCCCACCAGGCCGCACCACACTGGGAATCACATTTCATCATGAGATTTGGAGGAAACAAACATCCAAACCATATCACTCTTAAATTTTATAACAGAGATCCATGATCAGTAGGCTGGATATTTTGTTGCCCATCTAGATCAAGACTCTCTCTTTCTCTTCGCTACTCAAGGCCCCTTAGGCTGACATGTGTAGATTAAGAAAATGGACTCCCTTGCCCTCTGGCTTCTATTTTGGGGTTGGTTTCTGGGAATTCCCTGCAGAAAGATGAAAGAGAGGAATGACGTTGGATTATTTATCTCCAAGGCCACTGTGGGCTACCAATTTCCCTCAACCACAGGCCACAGTTCCTTTCCCACAGCCCTCTCCAAATGCCCTTTCTGTTTCATGCTTCTGGTAACTACTCTTCCACTTTTGCCTCTTCGGGCCTCCAGATCATGATGGTGCCCCACTATTACTAATTCCCAGGTACTTACTGTGCTATAGCTTTGCTGGTATGCCTCCACATACCCTGTCCTTATTTACTACCCTGTTACTACCCTGCTTATTTATTACTCAGTTTGAGTGTCCCATCTGTTTCACTCCGACTGAAAAAAACAGTCAACATTTCCTTTTACTAATGATTGAGAATTAGGCTTAAGACCATAAGCTAACAAATTAATAGATTTTTCCATAGAGCGAAAAGAGGCCCCTAATCAAATATTTTATTGATGATTGCTATAGATATTCATCATTATGCGCACACACGTGCACACACATACCCCCACACACATATACACAGACAGAGTTAGGAATAAAATTTAACTAAAAAATCAAAGGGGAAGCAACAATATTTCTAGTATTCAAAGTAGATAGCAAGGTTATTCTATAAAAGTGTTTACAAATGTGTTGACATGAATACTACATTGCAGTTTGGTCAGACTCCTGAGAAGCTGGGGTTTTCAAGTACACATGGAAAAGAAGATAAAATATCATTGGATTCCCATTCATTCAGTCCAGTTAGGTCACTATTAATTGAAAAAGAAAGTGGAAATAGAATTTGGTGTTGTCAACTACACACAGTTGGAAAAAAATATGAAAACCTTATTTTTTTCCAAGATGAGGGTATGCTATATCCAAAAGAAACTTTAGAGTTCACCTAATCCAAGATATTCCAGATTGTGCTGTGAGTGGTCCTGGGGTCCCTACAACCCTTCTACAGAGGATTCCTTAGTCTGATAGGATTCAGCCCTTCACCCACCACTCTTATTTCAAGAGAAGCAATTCTGATGTTAACCCCTAAATGTTTTAATTTGGATAAATAGGTCATTGTTAGATAAAAACAAAAGAAAAATATAAAAGCCATTTCTGATTCAAAGCCATTTATTTACTTCCCATTAACTAATGGAGTTCTATCTAAGTAAGAAATGTCCTGACTATTAAATACTTTACTCCTCAACTTAGGTCCTAGAGTACCTTCCAATCATTCTTACTATCATATTACGGTCATTCTAATGAAAACATTAATGATTTGCTTTTACACACACACACGCATAAACACGTTTGTATATATATTAAATGTGTATGTTAAGATCTAGATAATGTATATTACATATATGTTTATTTATTTATAAAATTTTTAAGGATCTTTATTAGGGTGTATGGTCCAAAGTTCAGTTGCTGGCTAGAGTGGTTAAAGTAATACTAGCTTCTGTAACAAATAAACCCAAAATATATTTTGCCTCAAACTCAATGGGATTTTATTTCTCGCTGGGAAGGTAATCAGCTCAGTAGAGCTGTCCTCCTAACAGTCATTCAGGGACCTAAAGTGATAGAGGCTTTGCCACCTTCAACAGGTAGAGACCAAGGCCATGATGGTCATTTCCCTCTGAACCAGCCCTAAGGGGAAATTACCATGGAAGACCACATCTGGAAGATTTTTCAAGGCCAGGAAAATGTGGCATATATCACTTCTACACACATTCCATGAGCTAAAGCTAAAACTCAGTTAGTTACATAGCTACCAAACTGCAACTGAGGGTGGGAAACAAGTCTATACATGTGCTCGTGAAGGAAAGGACAGGGATTTGGGGACTATCTAGCAGCTCTGTCACAATGGCATTGAACCTTTCTTTCTTTCCATTCCCAAAACACATACCTAGGACACAGGAAGAAAGAGTCATCCCCATTTTCTAAATGGGAAAGCTAAAAGCACAATGTGCTGACAGGAGAAACCTCTCCCCTTTCTTAGGCCTGAGTCTTGTGTTAAGTGTTTCAAATTGTCCTGGTTATTCTAGGGAGAGGAGTCTGTAGAAATAAGACCTAGCTCCACTACTGGCTCAGAGAACAACACTGGCTTCATTCGTTGCTTTATTTCCCAGCACACCATCTATGAAATTCACCACCCTCTACAGGAGACATTTATCCTATTGACTTATGCCAGAAAACTATACACTTACTGCTTATTTCTCAAGTAGTGGTCTGTGGCTAAACCCTCTACCATAGTTATCAAAATGTACAGTGGTTATTTAAGATAACACCAGCTGCTCGCGAGAAATCCTGAAATCTCAGTGGCTTACCATATAATAAATGTATCTCTCTTGAAAAATGAGTGAAGAAAAATGAGTGTTCCTGATCTGCTGCCAGTTCTCCTCTGAGCATTAATTCAAGATCCAGCCTCCATTCAATTTACTGCTTTTCTGTTTTCAACATGTGGTTTCCAAGGTTACCCCGGGGATGTTCATCCAGACAGCCAGTGAGAAAAAGAGGGGATGGAGAAGATATGTCTCATTCTTGACCCTCTCTTCCTGCAAGTGACACATAAATCATCACTGCTCACATTTTACTGACAAAGCTATTAGTATAGCCACGCCTACATGTAAGGGAGGCTGGGAAAATAGTTATTTCCCAGCAAGAGTTCTCTGCTATAATAAGAAAGGCATAAGTTTTTGATGAAGAGCTAGCTCTCTGTGTTACAACTCATTAGGAGCCAGTAGAAAGAATCCCTTTACTTGGCTAGTTGTTATCAGTGCCACAAACAGTTCTATTTGCATAAATAATCTTACAGAGGGGTTTCTTTAGCCCAATGTGGCCAAGCTTTTAACATAAGAGAACACTTTGAAATGTAAGCAAATTTTTATGAATAAGTATGCACTGCATTCTTAAAGGATCCATAGCTTTTATATTATATTTTCAGAGGGCTTTAAGACCTACCAAACTTTTTTTTTAATCATTGCCATAGTAGAGTTTTTTTGGTTTTTTCTTTGTTTGTTTGTTTGTTTGTTTTGAGACAGAGTCTCACTCTGTCGCCAGGTTGGAGTGCAGTGGCATGATGTCGGCTCACTACAACCTCCATCTCCCGGGTTCAAGCAATTCTCCTGCCTCAGCCTCCTGAGTAGCTGGACTACAGGTGCCCACCATCACACATGGCTATTTTGTTGTTGTTATTGTTGTTGTTGTTGTTGTTGTTGTATTTTTAGTAGAGACGGGGTTTCACTGTGTTAGCCAGGATGGTCTCCATCTCCTGACCTTGTGATCCGCCCACCTCAGCCTCCCAAAGTGCTGGGATTACAGGTGTGAGCCACCAGGGTGAGCAGTAGTATATTTTTTAAAAGTAGCTCTGTCCTTCTAGGCACCATTCCCTAACCCAGTGGTTTGTGCAATCAGACCCACTAAAGATCACTTTGAATGCACAGATTTCAGGATACTAACCAGCCTTATTCATTAACAATTAAGTTGGGCAGAGGGAAAGACATTAGGCATCCTGGAAATACATATTTTTTTACAACTCTTGAAGGAGCCATTGTCCTTACTCCTTAGGCTAATCTGAACAGATGTATCATTTATTGCAGAGAGGTGAGGATGCTCACTCCTCACTAATGTTGCCAGTGATTAGCTGCCCCCACTCAGAGCACATCTGTGTTCCCTACAGTCTATTCAACATTCCCAGATTGTTTCTAACATAAACAACTTTCAGTACATTTGTCAGATCCACTTTCCATTTCATACATCCCTTAAGTGTGCCTTTTTAATTACAATGACTGACGTTTATTAACTATCTCTCATGTGCCGGGTATCATGCTTTTCACTCTATATTTCATTTAAAATGCACAGCAACCCATTTACAGGGGCTTATAGACCTGTATAACTTATGCAACATCACAGGGCTAAGGGCCTAAACCTAGATTCAAATCTCATTGCCTGATTCCAATCCATTTGTCTTATTCAAAAACCTACTTTTTTTAAGAGACAGGGTCTTGTTATGTTGCCCAGGCTGGTCTTTAACTCCTGAGCTAAAGTAATCCTCTTGCTTTGGCCTTCCAAAGTTCTAGGATTACAGGCATGAGCCATCACATCTGGCCCTCAAGAACCTACTTTTAATCTCTCCTCTTCTTTAGAAAATTGCAGGAATTTTTCATGGTTTTATTATTTGCTTCTCTTCCTCTCAGCAGATTTTGCTTTCTCTCTCTGCTACTACTTTAGGTTCTTATCTTTCCTAGTTTAAAATTTTAATTCTGAGTAGTCTATGTGTAAAATGGAGAACATGTATAAGTTTCTTAGTGGTAACAATGCATGTATAACTGTTCATCAAGTTTTCAAGTCAGAAGCACCAAATGAAGTCCATGTGAAACATCTGGGTCTTACCAGAATGTCGGGTAGAGCTACAAAGTCCTTTTTTCTGCTTTAACATAAAGAGGAAAATGTTGGCTGCTACAAGTCCACAGATATCCTTAGAGTTTTGATCACAACATGCATAGCTGAGTGAGCCTGTTAATGACAAACACTTCAAAATATAATTAACTGTTATATCTGACTTCATGTCTCAAGGAATTCAAGATGTGGTATCAAGAATTTGTGTTGAAACTCTAAATTATTTTGCAGCAGATGGCACATGGTTATATTTCCTTAATTCATTCCGTATAAATGTCCCACACTGGGAAGGGGCAGAGCAAGATAGCAGAATAGAAAGCACCATGGATCTTCCCCTTCACAAGAACACCAAGTTAACAACAATCTACACAAGAAAACACCTTCATAAAAAACAAAAATCAGGTGAGCACTAAAACTCACACCTAGTTTTAACTTCAGATCACTGAAAGAGGCACTGAACTGAAGAGATAGAAAAAACAGTCCTGAATCTGCAGTGCCACCCGATCCCACATTGGCTGCATGGTGCTAACAGAAGCTCTGGTGCTGGGGCCGGGGAGAAGACTGCAATTGTTAGGCTTTGAACTCAGTGCTGTCTTGTTAGAGCAGAAAGGAAAACCAGTCCAAACTCACTGATGCCCACCCACAGAGGAAGCATTTAAACAAACCCTAGCCAGAGGAGAATTGTTGGTCTCAGTGGTCCAAACTTGAGTGCCTGCAAAACCTCGCCACCAAGGGCTACAACACTCTGTGTCTCCAAGTAAACTTGAAAGACAGTCTAGGCCATAAAGATTGAAACTCAGGTGAGTCCTAGTGCTGAGCTAGGCCCAAGACAGTGGACTTGGGAAGTGTGACATGAGACATACTGAGACACCAGCTGAAGCAGCCGAGGGAGTGCTGGCATCACCCTCCCCTAACTCCAGGTGGCACAGCTTGCAGCTCCAAAAGAGACCCCTTCCTTCCTCTTGAGGCAAGGATAGGGAAGAGTGGGGAGGACTTTGTCTTAGATTTAGGATACCAACTCAGTCATAGCATGATACAGCACCAGTCAGAGCCACCAGATCCCCATTCAAGGCCCTAGCTCCCAGATTACATTTCTAGACATGCCCTGAGCCAGAAGGGAACCTGCTCCCTGGAAGGAAAGGACCCAGTTCTGGCAGCATTCATTACCTGCTAACTGAAGAGCCCTCGGGCCTTGAACAACTAGTAGCGATACCCAGGTACTACATCAAGAGCCTTGGGAGAGCCTCTGAGACTTGCAGACTTCAGGTAAGACTCAGCACATTACCAGCTATTTTGACTATAGGGCAAAACTTCTTCCACTTGAGAAAATCAGAGGGAAAAGTAAAGGAGACTTTGTCTTGCACAGCCACAGGTAGGTAGAACACCAAGCGACTTTTGAGGGCACTGATTCCGGGACTTGATTTGTGATGGCATTTCTGGACCTCCCCTGGGCCAGAAGGGAGCCCACTGCCCTGAAGGGTAAGTCCCAGGACAGGCAGCATTCACAAGCTGACTTAAGAGACCTTGGGCCTTAAGGGAACATCGGCAGTAGTCTGGCAATCCTCCTTATGGCCTGGGGTGGAAGTGGCTACAGGATGAGGCTCCTATGCCTTTGGAAAGGGGAGGGAAGAATGGAAAGGACTGAATCTTGTGGTTGGAGATTCAGCTAAGCTGCAATACAAGACAGCACTAGATAGACTTCTAAGGTTTTTGACGCTAGTACCTGAATTCCAGACAGCACTTCTGGACCTACCCAGGGCCCCATCATCCATTCCCTAAAGGAAAGGATGCAACCTGCATATTGTAGAGCCCTGGGGCCTTGAGCAAACATAAGTGGTCACCAGGGGGTAATTCCAGCCAGTCTTGGGTGAGACCCAGCGCCATGCTGGCTTCAGGTCTGATGCAGTACATCATAGTGGTGGTGGCAACAGGTCACATGTGTCACTCCAGCTGCAGCTTTAGGTAGCTCAGAATAGAGAGCAAGATACTCTGTATGTTTGGGAGAAAGCAAGGGAAGAAAACAAGAGTGTCTGGCTGGTAACCCAGAGAATTCTCCCAAATCTTGTCCAAGACCATCAAGGTGGTATATCTCTATGAGCCTGCAAGAACCACAGCGTTCCTGGGCTTGGGGTGCCCCCTAAAGCAGATACAGTTGAGATCACAACACTCAAGTCCTTTCAAATATCTGGAAAGCCTTCCCAAGAAGAATGGCCACAAATAAACCCAGACAGACTACAATAAATACCTAACACTTCAATGCCCAGATGCCAACAAGAACATCTATTAGCATCAACACCATCCAGGAAACCATGAATTCACCAAATGAACTAAATGAGGCACCAGGGACCAATCCTGGAGAAACAGAAATATGTGACCTTTTAGACAGAGAATTTAAAATAAATGTGTTGAAGAAACTCAAACAAATTCAAGATAACATGAAAAAAGAAAACAGAATTCTGTCAGATAAATTTAACAAAAAGATTGAAGTAATTAAAAAGAATCAAATTCTAGAGCTGAAAAATGCAATTGGTATACTGAAGAATGCATTAGGGTCCTTTAATAGCAGAATGGATCAGGCAGAAGAAAGAATTGGTGAGGTTGAAGATAGGCTTTTAAAAAATACACAGAGGAGATAAAAGAAAAGAGAATAAAAGACAAGGAAGGAGACCTACAGGATCTAGGTAATAGCCCAAAGGGGCAAACCTAAGAGTTACTGACCTTTAAGAGGAGGTAGAGAAAGAGATGAGGGTAGAACATTTATTCAAAGGGATAATAATAGAGAACTTCTCAAACCTAGAGAAATATGTCAATATTCAAGTACAAGAAGGTTATAGAACACCAAGGAGATTTAACCCAAAGAAGAATACCTCAAGGCATTTAATATTCAAACTCCCAAAGGTCAATGAGAAGAAAGGATCTTAAAAGCAGCAAGAAAAAAGAAACCACCTACAATGGAGCTCCAATACATCTAGCAGCAAACTTTTCAGTGGAAATCTTACAGGCCAGGAGAGAATGGCGTGACATTTTTAAAGAGCTGAAGGAAAAAACTTTTACCCTAAAATAGTATATCTGGTAAAAAAAAAAAAAAAAAAAAAAAATCCTTCAAACATGAAAGAGAAATAAAGACTCCCAGACAAACAAAAGCTGAGGGATTTCATCAATACCACACCTGTCCTACAATAAATGCTAAAGGGAGTACTTCAATCAGAAAGAAAAGGACACTGGTAACCATAAATATTCACCTGGAGGTACAAAACTGACTGCTAATAGTACATAGAAAAAGACACAATATTATAACAATATGTTGTATGTTACCTACCTTAGTCTTTAGTGGAAAGACTAAATGATGAACCAATCAAAAGTAATAACTACAATAGCTTTTTAAGACATAATACAATAAGATATAAATAGAAACAACAAAAGTTAAAAAGAAGGGGGACAAAATTAAGGCATAGAGTTTTTATTAGTTTTCTTTCTGTGTTTTATACAAGCAGTGTTAAGTTGTTACCAGGTTAAAATAATGGGTTATAAGCTAGTATTTGGAAGCCTCAAGGTAACCTCAGACCAAAAACTGTACAATGGGTAAACAAAAAAATGAAAAGCAAGAAACTAAATTATATCACCAGAGGAAACTGCCCTTAATGGAAGAAGACAAAAAGGAAAGAAGACCATAAGACAACCAGAAAACAAATAAAACAAAGTGACAGGAGTAAGGACTTACTTATCAACAATAACATTGAATGTAAATGGACTAAACTTTCCAATAAAAAGATATAGAATGGCTAAATGCATGAAAAAAGACCCATTGATCTGTTGAATACAAGGAACACACTTCACCTGTAAGGACATATATAGCATAAAAATAAAGGGATGTAAAAAAATATTCCATGCCATCGGAAACATAAAAAGAGCAGGAGTCACTATACTTACATCAGACAAAACAGATTTCAAAAAGAAAACTATAAGAAGAGACAAAGAAGGTCACTATATAATGATAAAGGGGTCAATTCAGCAAGAGGATATAACAATTTAAAAAATATATTCACCTAACACTAGAGCACCCAGATATATATAACAAGTATTATTAGAGATAAAGAGAAAGGCAGGCCCAAATACAATAATAACTGGAAACTTCAGCACCCCACTTCAGCAATGGATAGATCTCCAGACAGAAAATCAACAAAGAAACATCAGACTTAATCTACACTATAGACAAAATGGATCTCATAGGTATTTACAGAACATTTTATCTAAGACCTGCAGAATACACATTCTTTTCCTCAGTACATAGATTATTTTCAAGTATAGACCATATGTTAAGCCACAAAACAAGACTTAAAATATTGGAAAAAATTGAAATAATATCAAGCATTTTCCCTGATCACAATGGAATAAAACTAGAAATTAGTAACCAGAGGAATTTTGGAAACTATATAAATACATGAAACTTAAACAATATGTTCCTGAATGACCACTGGGTCAATGAAGAAATTAAGAAGGAAATTGAGAATTTTTTTAAACAAATGATAATGGAAACACAATGTACCAAAATCTATGAGATACAACAAAAGTAGTACTCAGAAGGAAGTTTATAGCTATAAATGCCTACATCAGAAAAGAAGAAAAACTTCAAATAAGCAATCTAATGATGCCTTTTAAAGTCCTAGAAAAACAAGAGCAAACCAAACCCGAAATTAGTAGAAGAAATAACAATCAGAGCAGAAATGAAATTGAAGTAAAAAAAATACAGAAGATCAATGAAACAAATGATTGACTTTTTGAAAAGTTAGACAAAATTGACAAACCTTTAGCCAGACTAAGAAAAAACAAGAGAAGATCCAAATAAATAAAATGAGAGATGAAAATGAGATGTTACAACTAACAATGCAGAAATCCAGAAGATTATTAATGGCTACTATAAGCAACTATGTGCCAATAAATTGCAAAATCTAGAGGAAATGGACAAATTCCTAGTTACATACAACCTACCAAGATTGAGAAAATCCAAAACCTGAACAGTCCAATAAAAAATAACAAGATTAAAGTCATAATAAAAAAAATCCTCCAGTAAAGAAAACCCAGGACCTGATGGCTTCACTGCGGAATTCGACCAGACATTTAAAGAAGAACTAATACTAATTACACTCAAACTACTCCAAAAAAAAAAAGAGGAGGAGGGAAGACTCCCAAACTAATTCTATGAGGCCAGTATTAACCTGATACCAAAACCAAAGACACATCAAAAAAAAGAAAACTACAAGCCAATAACTCTGATGAATACTGATGCAAAAATCCTCAACAAAATACTAGCAAACCAAATTCAACAATACATTAGAAAGATCATTCATCATGACCAAGTGGGATTTATTCCTGGGATACAAGTACAGTTCAACATATGCAAATCAATCAGTGTGATACATCGTATCAACAGGATGAAGGACAAAAACCATACGACCATTTCAATTGATGTTGAAAAATAATTTGATGAAATTAAACATCCCTTCATGATTAAAAAAAAAAAACCCTTAAAAAGCTGGAGATAGCAGAAACATACCTCAATATAATAAAAGCCATATATGACAGACCCACAGCTAGTATCATACTGAATGGGGAAAAACTGATAGCCTTTCTGCTAAGATCTGAAAGAGGACAAGGATGCCCACTGTCACTACTATTATTCAACATAGTACAGGAAGTTATAGCCAGAGTTGTTAAAATGTCCATACTACCAAAAAATCCACAGATTCAGTGCAATGCCTCTCAAGATACTAATGACATTTTTCACCGAAATAAAAAAAAACCTAAAATTTATATGCAGTCACAAAAGACCCAGAATAGCCAAAGTTATTCTAAGCAAAAAGAATAAAACTGAAAGAATCACACTAACTTCAAATTATACTACAGAGCTATAATAACAAAAACAGCATGGTACTGGCATAAAAACAGACACATAGACCAACAGAACAGAATAGAGAACCCAGAAGCATATCCACACATCTACAGTGAACTCGTTTTTCATAAAGATGCCAAGAACATACACTGGGGAAAAAACAGTTTCTTCAATAAACGGTGCTGGGAAAACTGGAAATCCATATGCAGAAGAATGAAACTAGACCCCTATCTCTCACCATATACAAAAATTAAACTGAAATGGATTAAAGACTTAAATTTAAGACCTAAAACTATGAAACTACTACAAGAAAACATGGGAGAAAATCTCCAGGACATAGGCTTGGGCAAAATTTATTGAGCAATACCCCACAAGCACAGGCAGAAATGGACAAATGGGATTACATTAAGTTAAAAAGCTTTTGCACAGCAAAGGATACAATCAACAAAGTAAAGAGAGAGTGCACAGAATAGGAGAAAATATTTGCAAACTATCCATACGACAGGGATTATTAACCAGACTATGTAAGGAATTCAAACAATTCTATAGGAAAAAATCAATCCAATCAAAATATGGGCAAAAGATTTCAACAGACATTTCTCAAAAGAAGACATACAAATGGAAAACATGCACATGAAAAGGTGCCAAACAACATTGATCATCAGAGACATGCAAATCAAAACTACAATGAGATATCATCTCACCCCAGTTAAAATGGCTTGTATCCAACAGACAGGCAATAACAAATGCTGGTGAGGATATGGAGAAAAGGGAACCTTTCCACATTGTTGGTGGGAATGTAAATTAGTACAATCACTATGAAGAACAGTCTGGAGGTTCCTCAAAAATCTAAAAATTGAGCTACTCTATAATCCAACAATGCCACTGCTGGGTATATACCCAAAAGAAATCAGTATACTGAAGAGATATCTGCCCTCTTATATTTGTTGCAGCACTGTTTACAATGGCTAAGATTTGGAAGCAACCTAAGTGTCCACCAACAGATAAATGGATGATGAAAATGTGGTACATATATATACACAATGGAGTACTATTCAGCAACAAAAAAGAATAAGATCCAATCGTTTGCAACAGCATGGATGGACTGGAGATCATTATGTTAAGTGAAATAAGCCAGGCACAGAAAGACAAACATCACATCTTCTCACTTATTTGTAGGATCAAAAATTCAAAATAATTGAACTTATGGACATAGAGAGTAGAAAGATGGTTATCAGAGGCTGGGAAAGGTAGTAGGGGGCTAGAGAGCAGATGGGGTTGGTTAAGAGTATAAAAAATAGAAAGAATGAATAAGGTCTAGTATTTAATAGCATAATAGGGTGAATATAGTCAATAATAACTGTACATTTTAAAACAGCTTAAAGAGTATAATTCAATTATTTGTAACTCAAAGTATAAATGCTTGTGGGGATGAATCCCCACTCTCCATGATGTGCTTATTTCACATTGCATGCCAGTATCAAAACATCTCACATACTACACAAATATATATACATTGTGTACCTAGAAGAATTAAAAATATTTTAAGTAAAATTAAAATGTCCCATGTTATGTCTTTCTGAGTCCGTCTCTTCTTTCTGACCCTGCTGACCTGGTATGACTAAGCTCCATTAGCATCTGAAAGACAAGTCTAGAATCACTAATACCATAAGGAAGTAGTTACAACTGTTGAAGTGGCACAAAGCTCCTAATCATAAAAATTTACTTTAATTTTCCCATTGAGTAAGCCACTTCCATCACTTGATTAGCGTTAGGAGATATGAGTGGTGTTTGTTATTTTTTTTTTCTCACTAGTATTTTTCATGGGAGTAAGTAGGAAAGGAAGGGAAAGGGAAGGGAAGGGGAAGGAAGGGGAAGGAAAGGGAGGGGAAAGGGAATGGGAAGGGAAGGGAAAGGGAAGGGGAATAAAGCATACATCAGTCAACGACACTATGTTTTGTATTTCAGTAATAGATCAAAATGGTTAAAAGGTTAAAAATAGTTTATAATGAATTTTTCAAGGATTTGTTTCTGCTATTTCTAAACACCATAATAGCCAAGAAAAAGAAAAGGAATATATCACCTATACATTATATCACCTGTAATAAGAGATCAGCGACAGAAAGATTTGAGTACATATGTCAATGGTTTAATATGTTAATTTAAAAATTAATTAAACATTATACCTTACATACATAGATACTTCATAGTTACTTCTGGCAGCCAGCACAGTTTAACTGTAATAGGCCAGCAGCTACCTATCAATGCGGAATCTTCCTCCACATCACCTTTCTCTTGGCTTTGTTTATACCATAACTTTTAATCCTTTGGTCTTCTTGCACCCTCCAGTCTTTCACCCTGAGCTAATAAATATACTCAAATTTCTTCTATCCTGAAAGGATATCCCTTTCATTGGCCCAGGCCCTATCTTTAACTCTGTGCTTAATTTCCTTCTTTGTTCAGCTGCTTTGGAAGAATATTCTACTCTAGTTAATTCTACATCCTCATTTCCCATTTCCCATTGTCCACCAAACATGAAAAACTGGTTTTCACCTCCTACCTACCCACCACACACTTGCCTCAACTCTAAAAATTGCTCTGCAAATGGTCACCACCTATCTTCATAACGTCAAATCTGCTCGTTGTCCGTTCTTACAGTGTTGGTCCCCTCTGTTCCACTTGAGAATGCTAGAGGCTCATGTCTTTCTAAAACTGTATATCATTGGTTTCCATGGGATTATTCTCTCCTGGGTTTACCTCTACTCTAACTGTTCTACTGCTATCTCCTGCATGACTATTTTTGTTTCTCCTCCTCCTGTCTCTTGAATGCTAGTGTTCTACAGGGTTTTATTTTCTCCTCACTTTTTCTGCACATTGCTCTTCTCTGTATATATTTTTCTCAGGTGGTATCACTTGAGCTAATGATTTGAATTCTCATCTATGTGCTACTGGCAAACAAAGCGAGTTCCACAGCCCTGCCCTCTGCCCTGACCTTCAGATGCAATTCACCAAATGTCTTCTGGATATATTCACCTGACCATCTAGTTATCACTGTTTAATACAAGCAAACCAGAAAAATAGGAAACCAGACAAATAGGAAACTATTGTCTCCTCCTAAGACAATAGAAGCTCTCCAGATTCTCCTTGGTTCCCAGTAATATTTGTGGTAACAATGTCTTTGAGGATAATGTCTGAGCCAGAATACCAAGGAGTCATTTTTATTCATAGCCCTTGCTGTGTGGATGGTAGGCCATTGGTTCTCTCTGCCCCACAGTTGGTTGGAGCAGGAGACAGAAAGATGCAGGCATTTGGGGTGCAGCTGAGTTTCAGGAATGGTTCAACACAAGAGGAAAATGCATGAGCTCCTGACACTAAGATTCAAGGGTGGCCTTGAATCTAGAACCACCACACCTGTGAAACCCAGACCTCTTTTGACTCCTAATCTTAGAAGAGAGTTATCTTATGCTCCACACAATTGAGAAGGGTCTGTTTCTTGCAACAAAAATAATCTTGACTAATAATATAATTTAAAAAACACTTGTATCTTTAAATCAAAGAACCTCAACACCTAAACAGGACAGCAGTGCAATTTCTATTAGTATACAATGTCTCTCCCGCCTACAGGCCCTCATTGCTATAAAAACCCCCAAATTGACTCTAATTATCTATCTAGATTTATCTAGCTAAGTAAAATCTTAGGCAACACACTATTTCTATTCCAATTCTCTTCTCATTCAGCAGCTCAGAATCTAAAATGTCAAATATAAATTATTAAAGAATGCATTTAAAAAGTCATTTCTGTAGGTTTCCAGAATTTCTGAGGCTGCACTTTTGCTAGCTGTTTTAATAATCCTTCTTTAACTCCCATTTGTCAAATTATCTTTAATCAACAAAAGTGCTGTTGCATGAGGTACATAAATGGGAAAGAGCCAAATGTTCCTCAAGGTGCCTTCTCTTGGAATGAGCCAAAGAAGTGACTCCTAAGTTGAGCCGATTTTAAGAAAAGGTACACTCTGAGTTCTAGCATGAAATGACAGATTCCATCATAAAAGGAATCCGGATGGTCTAGGTACTGCCTGACATCTAATGATAGTATTCATAATTGTTAAGTTGAAAAGCGTTTCACATGTAATCACTTCTTTCAGGAGTAAAATGGAGTCCTTTCTGAGATAAGGCTGGGCTTAGCTACTTTTTAGTGAGTCAGAAGCACTACAAAATATCTAAAAGTGAAAGCGATTTGTCAAAGTAACGTGTAATAATTGAAAGTTTTTGTTTTTTTTAATTTTTTAATTTTTTAATTTTTTTATTATACTTTACGTTCTAGGGTACATGTGAATAACGTGCAGGTTTGTTACATATGTATACTTGTGCCATGTTGGTGTGCTGCACCCATTAACTCGTCAGCACCCATCAATTCGTCATTTACATCAGGTATAACTCCCAATGCAATCTCTCCCCCCCCGCCCCGTGATAGGCCCCGGTGTGTGATGTTCCCCTTCCCGAGTCCAAGTGATCTCATTGTTCAGTTCCCACCTATGAGTGAGAACATGCGGTGTTTGGTTTTCTGTTCTTGTGATAGTTTGCTGAGAATGATGGTTTCCAGCTGCATCCTCTTTCATTCTGAAAGGATGTTTTGCTTAAAAACAGGCTCTGATATTATTTTACAGCAACTAAGTAGCTCATAGTAGACATTTGAAATAAAGCCAGTACCAGCTCCCCTGACAAAATTTTAGAAGCAATAAATATAATCTTCCAGTCTAACTAATTTTCAGAAGTCTTAATTGATTTTTTTTTTTTTTGGTTTGAGATGGAGTCTCACTCTGTCGCCCATGCTGGAGTGCAGTGGCACGATCTTAGCTAACTGCAACCTCCGCCTCCTGGGTTCAAGTGATTGTCCTGCCTCAGCCTCCCAAGTAGCTCCGGCTACGGGCACCCACCACTATGCCCAGCAAAGTTTTTGTATGTTTAATAGAGACAGGGTTTCGCCATGTTGGCCTGGATGGCCTCAATCTCCTGACCTCATGATTCACCTGCCTTGGCCCCACAAAGTGCTGGGATTACAGGCATGAGCCATTGTGCCCAGCCTAAACTGATTATTTTATTAGAGCTTCCATCCCAGAAAAGTGATAAATATATCCAGCCTCTATAATACAAACTATAAATAGTTAATCCTGTAGTTTTTCAAACAACTATGACTCACCATGAATCATGGTGAAGGAGGGGGAAATAAAGGAAAAAAGGAGGGAAAGAAAACACTATGTTGAGCTGTATTTTCTCATTCAACACTTTAGTTATTCATTAGGCTTTTTTAATATCTCTGTGGTCATATCCCTAAAAACGTAATTCTGTATGCAGAGCAAAAATTAAAAGTGAGAAATGGTTCAACAAAAGTTTGTTAAACTTTTTCTCTCACACTTACCAGGAATCATGTGGTCCAAGTCATCATCTGAAGTCATTTAAGCTCAGCTGAAATCTGCAGACAATTATTTTCACTAAAAGGCTACAGTCTTATTTTCTCCACTTACGAACTCAGAGTGTCATAATCTTGGCTCTCAATTTTGGGATATAAGAACTTATTATCATATATTAAAATCACCAGCCTAGCTAGTCTAGGATATCACTCTAGCAATTAAAAGATACACACTGGCTGGGCGCGATGGCTCACACCTGTAATCCCAGCACTTTGGGAGGTGGAAGCAAGCAGATCATCTGAGGTCAGGAGTTCGAGACTAACCCAGCCAATATGGTGAAACCCTGTCTCTACTAAAAATACAAAAATTAGCCATGCATGGTGGCACACACCTGTAGTCCCAGCTACTCCAGAGGCTGAGGCAGGAGAATCACTTGAACCTGGGAGGTAGAGGTTGCACTGAGCCAAGATCGTGCCATTGCACTCCAGCCTGGGCGACAAAAGCTAAACTCTGTCTGAAAAATAATAAAAAATAAAAGACATACATTGATGATACATATTAATAAATTTTAATAAAAACATAAGCCTCCGATCATCCTGAGTAAAAAAACGAATTCATGAAAAATGGCTACCAATAACATGAGACAATTAAATCAACTTTCCCTCTTCTATTTAATATGCTGCTTTGGAATTTCAACAAATTCAAGTTATGTATATATTTATTTGTGCACACACACACGCATACTCCTGAACATACACACACATAGGTCCACATTCTTCAATACACCCTGTACCAAAAATAACAGATTAGGATTACCAAATCGCAAATAATATGGATTATATCCTACCAATGTTGAAATATGTTTAAGCAATCTAGGAGAAGAATGGTTCACTAGAGGTATGGTAAACTGGTAAACTACTATTTATCTAAAATATTTATGTCTATCAGAGGTAATTTCATAAATTATATTTAAAAACTCATTGAAGAAATACCCCCATAAGCACATGGAGTATACTTTCAATTTAGAAAGACAAAAAATACAAAGATGTGGAAATAGATGGAACGCAAAAGGAATTTGGCAAAGAGACAATTCAGGTGAGCTGCATAAATTAACAGAGAATTTTTAAAGCAACAGTTCTCAACCTTGGCTTCACATCAGAATTACCTTGGGTTCTATTTATTTAGGTTCTGATTTATTTGGTCTTAGTTGTGGGCTTGGCATTGGAACTATTTTAACTGCCCAGATAATTGTAATATGCAGCCAAAGTTGAGAACCACTGCTCCAACTGATACAAGCTGTGAAACTGTCTCTCAGACAGGACTGGAATGAGTAGAAGAAAGTGCATCAATAAAAGGGAACGGGTAATGTAAAATCAGGCACCGTCATTCAAAGGAGAGATGAGCTGAGAAGGAAATACTGCTGGCAAAAGCTCGAGCCACCCTGTATCCCAGCCAGAGCATTCTATAAAGGCATTTACTTAGTGAGGGCCCAAAAGCTCAGAGCACAGACTTCAGTATACGCATTGAGAATATCAATTATCAGATGATCATTCTCTCGGAAACTTTTCTCAATAATTAGACTCACAAAATATTAACGTATGAGTCAGAATGCCAAAGCATGCCTTTATAATAAGAGACCTAACAGTCCAGTGGATTGCATGTCATATTGACACTGGGGAAAAGCTATATGGGAAGCCAAATTATTATCAGAAGGTAGTGTAAAGAGTCAGAACAATGGCAACTAACTGTATGATTTTAGTACTCAATACAGCAGGTATGGAGAGCAGGATGCTTCCACCTCCACTACATACACATTCCCGATTCATGGACCAGATACTCATGCAATTTCAGAGCAATTTCTTCTCTAAGATGGTGCCCTTACTCCTCGTTTGTTTTTGCTTTCATGCTACTGCCTGCTTCCATTGGTATCTCCTTCCTTTATCAATGTTAATGCCATAGATTATATTACAATTAAGCTTGATTTAGTCTTCCAGGTTTGAACCTGGAAATATAATCTCTCTAATCATTATATTTTGATTTTATTTTTCTAAGTCTCAGATATCTGAAGAAAACTTAATTTTGCTACCTCTAAGAGAGAATTGGGAATGAGAAGGCAGAGAATTGAAGCCGAGGGGACATATTCAGCAGTAATGAGAAGTCAGTTTGTATAGATCTGGTAAGGACAACAAACATGATGTACTATGCACAGGTTGCGTATCCTTTATCCAAAATGCTTGGGGCCAGAAATCTTTTGGACTTTGGAATTTTTTATTATATTTACTGGTTGAGCAGTCCAAATCTGAAAATATACAGTTCAAAATACTCCAATGACCATTTCTTTTGAGTGTCATGTCAGCACTCAGAAAGTTTGGATTTTGGAGCATTTTGAATTTTGAATTTTCAGATTAGAGTTATTCAACCTGTATTCACTTGTTTATACCTTCTTCTTTCTCTATCAAAATGTTGAGCATAAAACAAGAATTATCAATTATTATTTGGACGTTTGAATGTTATGTGTGAATATATATATATACGTATTTTATATATATATATATATATATATAATTTAACTCAACAAGAGCTTATTTATTTGCCTTTGCTTCCTCTTAGAAAGTCAGTTGCATAGTGAGTAGGGTTCCCATCTTTCCTTCTTGCAACTATTATTTGCAAAGGAACTCTTCTCACTGTAGTGCTATCCCAGCACTCCAGATGAGAATGGCTTCTGAATCACAGTATTTATGCTATGTCATGATTAATCTCTTTTTCATTCCAAAAAAAAGTTACTGTGAAAAGATGAAGTCAATACTTTGACTTTGAAAAACTCAAATAAGAAAATATCACAACTTACCTAGATAGCATCTATGAGTATTGCTCCTGAAATATAAAAAGGATGGAAATATAATTTCTAATCACTGAACTTTAAAAGTAAATTAGTTATTTTAGCTCATCTACTGTGTGGAATTGAAGCCTTAGTTTATTTTTTTAAGCGAAAACACAGATTTAGACATCATATACACTTCATATTGTATTAGAATTAGTTCACTTGTAGGTGACACTTGACTTTTTGTCATTTTATATTTAAGCATAGTTACAACTCACAGCATCTCTGGAAGGTTAGCATGTAATATGATTTGGCTCTGTGTCTCTATCCAAATCTTATCTCAAATTGTAATCCCCACATGTCAAGGGAGGGACCTGGTGGGAGGTGATTGGATCATGAGGGTGGTTTCTCCCATGCTCTTCTCATGATAGTGAGTGAGTTCTCACAAGATCTGTTTGTTTGTGTGTGGTGTGGTTCCTCTCTCTCTCATTCTCACTCTCCTGCCTCCAAGTAAGACATGCCTTGCTTTCTCTTCACCTTCCACCATGATTGTAAGTTTCCTGAGGCTTCCCCAGCCATGTGGAACTGTGAATCAATTAAACCTCTTTTCATTATAAATTATCCAGTCTCAAGTAGTTCTTTATACTGGTATGAAAACGAACTAATACAGCAGGATTCATCCAAACTTCAACTAAGAAATTTATTCAGAGAAGCTACACTCTTAAGTTCATACTCTAGGTTCCAAGTTCTATCCTTAGTCTACTGCCTAGGTTAAAATCGTGCTGAAAGGCTGACTTTGCCCTCAGATCATTCTGACTGATCAACTCTCTGGTTGGATGCTCTTCTCCCTTATTAACTCTGATGCCCACTCAAGAGTTTCCACTGACCTTGATCACTTTGGTTTGCATTTATTCCATTGAGGACCTCACTTTAACAGTCACAATCAGTATTTATACACAAGAAGCTCTACTTCTTCTCTTCCCTGCTCCAATACCTGGCACCTACCAAACACATCATAAACTAATGGCAACACCGTTTCAATCTTTTCTCTGCTTGATCCTCAAACCAAAGATATGTAATCTTAAACTTGACCACCTTATTTCCAATTTCCAATACTTGCTAATCCTGTCTCCTCAGAATACATGAATCAAATGTCCTTAATGTCCTACGTTGATTCCAAGGAAGAAACCAACATCCATTTCTCCTCTACACTTGTAAATATAAGAAATATTGATGATTTCAGAAAGTTTTCAAATTTATTCAACATGTTTTACAGAAATCATTTGTGCAGGATATGATTAGATAGATTTATTAAAACACTTTTTTGAGCTATCACTTCAAGGAAAATAGATATTTCAATTTCCATCAAATATTTAAGAAATTCAGGAGGCTTAAGTGAATACATTCTGCATTCTAAAAATAATCTTTCTTTTCAGTGGACATTTTCAAATTCTATAAGAATTTTCATCTGAATTAACACAAATCACTATTAAATAATTAACAGTAATTAAGGATATTCTATTTTAGTCTTTTTTCTGAGTTTTTTTTGCCTTCTTTTTTATAACTAATATAATTCTGATACAGTCATGCTTGAGAATTTCAGTCAAAGAGTACATAGTCAGAAAAACAAAGTCATAAAATACGAGAGAGATAAAGAGAAAGAGAGGTTAAAATGAAGTACACACATGTTTCTAAGGCCAGAACGGCACAGTAAATTCACACTTCTTAGTTAACTTCTTTCACACCCCAAATTGTCTACAGACCTTCCCAACATCTCAAGAACAAAAAGAATCACTTTTTTGCATCTTTCCATTTCTGCGAAACTCTAGGGTAACAGGTCTCGTTCATACTTTCACAGACACATCATTTTTTAGCTCCCTTCTTGCTGAGAAAATTGGTGAAGTTAAAAACCTGCTGAGATTCTAATTTGAAGAGGTACCACCATAATTCAAAAAGTAAGACTTCATTTGTGAAGCTTCAACCACATTTGCAAGCAATCAGTTGTTCTGTCCATTTCTCCATCTGTAAAACAAGGATAATAGCACCTACCATGGTTGTTGTGAAGCACAAATTAAAAGCCTGGTGCAGAGAAGGCAGCTTTTTCAGTTGTTACTTCTGCGTGATGCTTTTAGATGTGAAACTGAGGGAAACTTTTGTCTCTAGTGCTGTCTTGAGCAAACAATCACTTTGCCAAGTAATGAATTCAGCCAGAATTTATACTCTCTATATATGACACAGTTGAGAAAAGCTCACAAATATTCTAATACTTTAGGAGAGGTGGTGGTTTTTTGCATACATTTTCTTTACTTTATGTTATAATGTATATGGCAATCTTATTCTTCAAGTTAAATATTATTTTGAATCATTAAGAATATCTACTATGCATTGTTTCATAAAATAATGAGCTCTAGTGTATGTTAGAGTTCAGCAAGCTTAGATGTGTGTGTACAGACTTTCTTAAGGCAATTTTCTCTGTATATCATCTCAACAATTACATCGTATATACGACAGGCACAGATATCTTCTCAGAAACAAGCAGTGTTTGGTCTAAAAGATTAAACATGTCTGAAAATGTGTCCAAGTCTCACTCTTGAAAATCTGATTACAAAACAGTACATTTCTTCATTGTTCTAAGGACAAAAAAATGGGAGGATACTTTAGAGAAAATGTGTAATCCCACTTCTGAACATATATCAAAGACAATGAAATTGTATCCTAAAGAGATATCTGCACTACCATGTTCTTTGCAAGATTATTTACAATAGCCAAATATGAAAATAACCTCAGAGTTTGAAAATTGATGAATGGACAAAGAAATTATGGTATGTGTGCATACATAATTACATACATAATATACATATGTATACACACACAATTTTTTTGCCCATTGATTCGTGTGTGTGTGTGTGTGTGTGTGTGTGTGATGCAGAAGGAACATAAAAACCCGACTGAGGCAGGTCTCAAACCTCATGCTTTTGGCAAGCTTTTGGCATTACAATTATTTAAACAAACCTAGATCAACCACATTAAATACACGCTCTGCTTCCATAATAAATGGCCTCAAAATTCCATACTTCAACTCTAAAATTCACCCATACCATTCTCACTGGGCTACCCTGTATCATTGATCTCTTCAACACAGCTTCCCACCACCTGCAATTTTAAGTCCCAATTTTGTTCCATGCCTCAGTTACACTTCCCTGACAAATACAATTGATTGATAGCTCATTTTGATCTGCAGTCTTATCTTTTTGATATCAACACTTTTCTAAAGCCAGTCACCATTTAGAGGAACCCAGACTAGGGACAGGAGGTCCCTAGGCTGGAATCTTACCCCAGGATCCTGAAGGAATAACTGGCCAGACCCACTCCTCACCAGGAGCTCCCCCGCAAGAAGTCTGATGGAACATTCCTCAGAAGAGGAAACAGAAATCCTGGAGTGGAACCTCTGAGCAGTAGAAAGTGCTCAGCAGTGCTTTTGGAAGTGGGAGTTATCCCTGGATGTTGAAGTATTTATTTAGTTGTCGCACAAGTATTTATTGAGTCTTTTGTGTGCCAGGCACTATTCTATACACTAAGGATAAAGGAGTGACCAAGTCAGAGAATGTTTCTTTTCTCCTGGAGCTAGTATACTACTTGGGGAGGCAGATACCAAACAAATAAACAAAATTACTACATACATAAATGCATAATTAAAACCATGACAGTGCAAAGGAAACCACCAGGGGAGTGAAGGCACCTCATTATATTGGAGAGTCAGGAAAGGCCTCTGGTGATATAACACCTGGGCTTAATCTAAATGTGAAGAAAAAGATAGTCATCAGCAAAGTGAAGATACAACCCACAGAATGGGAGAAAATATTTGTAAACTACTCATCTGACAAAGGATTAATAACCAGAATATATATAAAGCTCCAACAATTCTATAGAAAAAAATTGAATAATCAAATTTAGAAATGGACAAAAGATATGAATAGATATTTCTCAAAAGAAGACATACAAATGGCAAACAGGCATATGAAAAGGTGCTCAATATCACTGATCAGAGACATACAAATCAAAACTACAATGAGATAGCATCTCACCCCAGTTAAAATGGCTTATTTACAAAAGACAGGCAATAACAAATGCTAGCAAGGATGTGGAAAAAAGAGAATCCTTGTACACTGTGGTCGAAATATAAATTAGTATAACCACTAACGAGGACAGTTTGGAAGTTCCTCAAAAAACTAAAACTTGAGATACTATACAATCTAGCAATTTAACTGCTAGGTATATACCCAACAGAAAGGAAATCAGTGTATTGAAGAGATATCTGTAATCCCATGTTTGTTGCAGCACTGTTCACAATAGCGAAGATTTGGAAGCAGCCTAAGTGTCCAACAACAGATGAATGGATAAAGAAAACATGGTACATATACTCAGTGATGAATAAAGAAAATGTGGTACATATACTCAATGGAGTACTACTCAGACATAGAAAAGAATGAGATCCTGTCATTTGCAACCAAATGGATGGACTAGAGGTCATTGTGTTAAATGAAATAAACAAGGCACAGAAAGACAAACATCACATGTTCCCACTTGTGGGATCTAAAAATCAAAACAATTGAACTCATGGAGAGGGAGTAGAAGGATGGTTACCAGAGGTTAGGAAGGATGGAGTGGGGAGAGGGGATTGTTAATGGACACAAAAAAATAAAAAGAATGAATAACATATAGTATTTGATAGCACAACCAGGGTGAATATAGTCAATAATAATTTAATTGTACATTTTAACATAACAAAAAGAGTATAATTGGATGGTTTGTAACACAAAGGACAAATGCTTATGGAGATGGTTACCCAATTTTCCATGATGTGATTATTGCACATTGCATGCCTATATCAAAACATCTCATGTGGCCCATAAATATATATATATATAATATATATAGTTTATTAAATATTAACTTACGTGATCACAAAGTCCCACAATAGGCTGTCTGCAAGCTTGAGGAGTAAGGAGAGCCAGTCCGAGTCTCAAAACTGAAGAACTTGGAGTCTGATGTTTGAGGGAAGGAAGCATCTAGCATGGGAGAAGGATGTAGGCTGGGAGGCTAGGCCTGTCTCTCCTTTTTCACAATTTTCTGCCTGCTTTTAATTCACTGGAAGCTGATTAGATTGTGCCCACCAGATCAAGGGTGGATCTGCCTTCCCCAGCCCACTGACTCAAATGTTAATCTCTTTTGGTAACACCCTCGCAGACACACCCAGGATTAATACTTTATATCCCTCAATCCAATCAAGTTAACACTCAGTATTAAACATCACCGTATCCACAAAAATTTTATTTTTTTTAAAAAGATAGTCATGGGGGAATATAGGATAAAAGGATTCTAGGCAAAGGAGATGGCAAAGGATATGTGGAGTCTGCTGAGTATATTAATTTGCTCAGTTTAACAAACAGAAAGACATTCATTGTGGCTGGAGCACAGCAAACAAAAGTAGTGGGTAATGACAGAAACGTTAGTGGGGCCAGGATAAACAGGACTTTGTAAAAGCATGATCAAGTGTTTGGATTTTGTGCTAAGAGTTATGAGAAGCAATTCGAGGGTTTTATGTAGGATAATGCATGATGTGATTTGTATTTTAAGATCTCTCTGGCTTCAAAATGTAGCATCCATTACAGGGGTTCAAAAATGGAAGCAGGAACAGTGTAAGAAGACTTGTCCAGAAAAGAGAGGATGGTGGTTTGAGTTAGGGTTTGTAGGTAATAGCAAAGAATACAAGTCAAAAGAATCAGAGTACATACATTTTTAATAGAGCACGAGACTAACTGATACATTGAATGCAAGTTGCAGAATGAGGTGTCATTTACTGGTGTGAGGAGAAGTAAGGAAGGAACTGCAACCCCACGTCAAGAAGGAATGTAAAAATGTCCCTCTGGCTTCAGGAGGTGAGTGAGGCAGAGGGGAAAACTGCAGCCAGATGACCATTTTGAAAAGGTATCTGAGTTTCCCCAGATAAAGCAGCCCTTCAGAGCTTTGTATTTCAGCTCAGTAACTTGGGCTGCACAAAAGGTCCCCTGCCCCCACATTTTGCTCTAAAAGACTTACCCCTTACAAGACTAGCAACATTTCAGCTCATGCTACCCTGAAATGAAAGGTATTGCTAGATTTGACACATATAGCCCATCTTTGAGATTCAAACCAAGTCTATGTGGTTTGACAGGGGAGATGGTAGGGATGGATGACAATGATGGCTAGCAAAACAGGAGAGGAGTTTTGTGACAATGAAAGTGATTCTGGCTCAGAACACAGAAGTGTGCATTGAAACAACTGCAGCACTAATGTTGTCTGCCATGAGGTCATAGAAAGGAGAAAGAAGAAGAAAAGAGAGGAGTCAGAAGAAGAGGAAAGGGAAGAAGTGGAGAACAAGAAGACCTACCAGTACTACTACCACAACTAGTTTTGTGTGGCTACCATTTATAGTGTATACTCAGCAAGGTATTTTTATTTTTATTTATTTATTTATTTTTTATTATACTTTAAGTTCTAGGGTACATGTGCATAACATGCAGGTTTGTTACATATGTATACTTGTGCCATGTTGGTGTGCTGCACCCATCAACTCGTCAGCACCCATCAATTCATTATTTATATCATGTTTAACTCCCAATGCAATCCCTCCCCCCTCCCCCCTCCCCATGATAGGCCCCAGTGTGTGATGTTCCCCTTCCCGAGTCCAAGTGATCTCATTGTTCAATTCCCACCTATGAGTGAGAACATGCGGTGTTTGGTTTTCAGTTCTTGTGACAGTTTGCTAAGAATGATGGTTTCCAGCTGCATCCATGTCCCTACAAAGGACACAAACTCATCCTTTTTGATGGCTGCATAGTATTCCATGGTGTATATGTGCCACATTTTCTTAATCCAGTCTGTCACAGATGGACATTTGGGTTGATTCCAAGTCTTTGCTATTGTGAATAGTGCCACAATAAACATACGTGTGCATGTGTCTTTGTAGTAGAGTAATTTATAATCCTTTGGGTATATACCCAGTAGTGGGATGGCTGGGTCATATGGTACATCTAGTTCTAGATCCTTGAGGAATTGCCATACTGTTTTCCATAATGGTTGAACGAGTTTACAATCCCACCAACAGTGTAAAAGTGTTCCTATTTCTCCACATCCTCTCCAACACCTGCTGTTTCCTGACTTTTTAATGATTGCTGTTCTAACGGGTGTGAGATGGTATCTCATTGTGGTTTTGATATGCATTTCTCTGATGGCGAGTGATGATGAGCATTTTTTCATGTCTCTGTTGGCTGTATGAATGTCTACTTTTGCGAAATGTCTGTTCCTATCCTTTGCCCACTTTTTGATGGGGTTGTTTGTTTTTTTATTGTATATTTGTTTGAGCTCTTTGTAGATTCTGGATATTAGCCCTTTGTCAGATGAGTAGATTGCAAAAATTTTCTCCCATTCTGTAGGTTGCCTATTCACTCTGATGGTAGTTTCTTTTGCTGTGCAGAAGCTCGTTAGTTTAATTAGATCCCATTTGTCAATTTTGGCTTTTGCTGCCATTGCTTTTGGTGTTTTAGACATGAAGTCCTTGCCCATGCCTATTTCCTGATGGTACTACCTAGATTTTCTTCTAGGTTTTTATGGTATTAGGTCTAACATTTAAGTCTCTAATCCATCTTGAATTAATCTTCGTATAAGGAGTAAGGAAAGGATCCAGTTTCAGCTTTCTACTTATGGCTAGCCAATTTTCCCAGCACCATTTATTAAATAGGGAGTCCTTTCCCCATTTCTTGTTTCTCTGAGGTTTGTCAAAGATCAGATGGCTGTAGATGTGTGGTATTATTTCTGAGGATTCTGTTCTGTTCCATTGGTCTACATCTCTGTTTTGGTACCAGTACCATGCTGTTTTGGTTACTGTAGCCTTGTAGTATAGTTTGAAGTCAGGTAGCGTGACGCCTCCAGCTTTGTCCTTTTGACTTAGGATTGTCTTGGCAATGCGGGCTCTTTTTTGGTTCCATATGAACTTTAAAGCAGTTTTTTCCAATTCTGTGAAGAAAGTCATTGGTAGCTTGATGGGGATGGCATTGAATCTATAAATAACCTTGGGCAGTATGGCCATTTTCATGATATTGATTCTTCCTATCCATGAGCATGGTATGTTCTTCCATTTGTTTGTGTCCTCTTTGATTTCACTGAGCAGTGGTTTGTAGTTCTCCTTGAAGAGGTCCTTTACATCCCTTGTAAGTTGGATTCCTAGGTATTTGATTCTCTTTGAAGCAATTGTGAATGGAAGTTCATTCATGATTTCGCTCTCTGTTTGTCTGTTACTGGTGTATAAGAATGCTTGTGATTTTTGCACATTGATTTTGTATCCTGAGACTTTGCTGAAGTTTCTTATCAGCTTAAGGAGATTTTGGGCTGAGACAATGGGGTTTTCTAAATACAATCATGTCATCTGCAAACAGGGACAATTTGACTTCTTCTTTTCCTAACTGAATACCCTTTATTTCTTTCTCTTGCCTGATTGCCCTAGCCAGAACTTCCAACACTATGTTGAATAGCAGTGGTGAGAGAGGGCATCCCTGTCTTGTGCCAGGTTTCAAAGGGAATTTTTCCTGTTGTTGCCCATTCACTATGATATTAGCTGTGGGTTTGTCATAAATAGCTCTTATTATTTTGAGATACATTCCATCAATACCGAATTTCTTGAGCGTTTTTAGCATGAAGGGCTGTTGAATTTTGTCAAAAGCCTTTTCTGCATCTATTGAGATAATCATGTGGTTCTTGTCTTTGGTTCTGTTTATGTGCTGGATTACGTTTATTGATTGGCGAATGTTGAAACAGCCTTGCATCCCAGGGATGAAGTCCATCTTGGGGCTTCATGATGGACTGATCATGGTGGATAAGCTTTTTGATGTGCTGCTGAATCCGGTTTGCCAGTATTTTATTGAGGATTTTTGTATCGATGTTTATCAGAGATATTGGTCTAAAATTCTCTTTTTTTGTTGTGTCTCTGCCAGGCTTTGGTATCAGGATGATGTTGGCCTCATAAAATGAGTTAGGGAGGATTCCCTCTTTTTCTATTGATTGAATAGTTTCAGAAGGAATGGTACCAGCTCCTCCTTGTCCCTCTGGTAGAATTCAGCTGTGAATCCATCTGGTCCTGGACTTTTTTGGTTGGTAGGCTATTAATTATTGCCTCAATTTCAGAGCCTGCTATTGGTCTATTCAGGGATTCAACTTCTTCCTGGTTTAGTCTTGGGAGAGTGTAAGTGTCCAGGAAATTATCCATTTCTTCTAGATTTTCTAGTTGATTTGCGTAGAGGTGTTTATAGTATTCTCTGATGGTAGTTTGTATTTCTGTGGGGTCAGTGGTGATATCCCCTTTATCATTTTTTATTGCGTCTATTTGATTCCTCTCTCTTTTCTTCTTTATTAGTATTGCTAGCGGTCTGTCAATTTTGTTGATCTTTTCAAAAAACCAACTTCTGCATTCATTGATTTTTTGGAGGGTTTTTTGTGTCTCTATCTCCTTCAGGTCTGCTCTGATCTTAGTTATTTCTTGCCTTCTGCTAGCTTTTGAATGTGTTTGCTCTTGCTTCTCTAGTTCTTTTAATTGTGATGTTAGGGTGTCAATTTTAGATCTTTCCTGCTTTCTCTTGTGGGCATTTAGTGCTATAATTTCCCTCTACACACTACTTTAAATGTGTCCCAGAGATTCTGGTATGTTGTATCTCTGTTCTCATTGGTTTCAAAGAACATCTTTATTTCTGCTTTCATTTCGTTATGTACCCAGTAGTCATTCAGGAGCAGGTTGTTCAGTTTCCATGTAGTTGAGCGGTTTTGATTGAGTTTCTTAGTCCTGAGTTCTAGTTTGATTGCACTGTGGTCTGAGAGACAGTTTGTTATCATTTCTGTTCTTTTACATTTGCTGAGGAGTGCTTTACTTCCAATTATGTGGTCAATTTTGGAATAAGTGTGATGTGGTGCTGAGAGAATGTATATTGTGTTGATTTGGGGTGGAGAGTTCTATAGATGTCTATTAGGTCTGCTTGGTGCAGAGATGAGTTCAATTCCTGGATATCCTTGTTAACTTTCTGTCTCGTTGATCTGTCTAATGTTGACAGTGGAGTGTTGAAGTCTCCCATTATTATTGTATGGGATTCTAAGTCTCTTTGTAAGTCTCTAAGGACTTGCTTTATGAATCTGGGTGCTCCTGTATTGGGTGCATATATATTTAGGATAGTTAGCTCTTCCTGTTGAATTGATCCCTTTACCATTATGTAATGGCCTTCTTCGTCTCTTTTGATCTTTGATGGTTTAAAGTCTGTTTTATCAGAGACTAGGATTGCAACCCCTGCTTTTTTTTGTTCTCCATTTGCTTGGTAGATCTTCCTCCATCCCTTTATTTTGAGTCTATGTATGTCTCTGCATGTGAGATGGGTCTCCTGAATACAGCAGACTGATGGGTCTTGACTCTTTATCCAGTTTGCCAGTCTGTGTCTTTTAATTGGAGCATTTAGTCCATTGACATTTAAGGTTAATATTGTTATGTGTGAACTTGATCCTGCCATTATGATATTAACTGGTTATTTTGCTCATTAGTTGATGCAGTTTCTTCCTAGCCTCGATGGTCTTTACATTTTGGCATGTTTTGGCAATGGCTGGTACCTGTTGTTCCTTTCCATGTTTAGGGCTTCCTTCAGGGTCTCTTGTAAGGCAGGCATGGTGGTGACAAAATCTCTAAGCATTTGCTTATCTGTAAAGGATTTTATTTCTCCTTCACTTATGAAACTTAGTTTGGCTGGATATGAAATTCTGGGTTTAAAATTCTTTTCTTTAAGAATGTTGAGGCTCAAGCCTGTAATCCCAGCACTTTGGGAGGCCGAGACGGGCGGATCACGAGGTCAGAGATCGAGACCATCCTGGCTAATACGGTGAAACCCCGTCTCTACTAAAAATACAAAAATAGCCGGGCGAGGTGGCGGTCGCCTGTAGTCCCAGCTACTTGGGAGGCTGAGGCGGAGAATGGCGGAAACCCGGGAGGCAGAGCTTGCAGTGAGCTGAGATCTGGCCACTGCACTCCAGTCCGGGCGACAGAGCGAGACTCCGCCTCAAAAAAAAAAAAAAAAAAAAGAATGTTGAATATTGGCCCCACTCTCTTCTGGCTTGTAGAGTTTCTGCCAAGAGATCTGCTGTTAGTCTGATGGGCTTCCCTTTGTGGGTAACCCGACCTTTCTCTCTGGCTGCCCTTAAGATTTTTTCCTTCATTTCAACTTTGGTGAATCTGGCAATTATGTGTCTTGGAGTTGCTCTTCTGGAGGAGTATCTTGTGGCGTTCTCTGTATTTCCTGATTTGAATGTTGGCCTGCCCTACTAGGTTGGGGAAGTTCTCCTGGATGATATCCTGAAGAGTGTTTTCCAACTTGGTTCCATTTTCTCCCTCACTTTCAGGCACCCCAATCAAACATAGAATTGGTCTTTTTACATAATCCCATACTTCTTGCAGGCTTTGTTCATTTCTTTTTCTTCTTTTTTCTTTTGGTTTCTCTTCTCCCTTCATTTCATTCATTTGATCCTCAATCGCTGATACTCTTTCTTCCAGTTGATCAAGTCGGTTACTGAAGCTTGTGTATTTGTCACGTATTTCTTGTGTCATGGTTTTCATCTCTGTCATTTCATTTATGATCTTCTCTGCATTAATTAGTCTAGCTGTCAATTCTTCCACTCTTTTTTCAAGATTTTTAGTTTCTTTGTGCTGGGTATAATTCCTCCTTTAGCTCTGAGAAGTTTGATGGACTGAAGGCTTCTTCTCTCATCTCGTCAAAGTCATTCTCTGACCAGCTTTGATCCTTGCTGGCGATGGGCTGCGCTCCTTTGCAGGGGAGATGCGCTCTTATTTTTTGAATTTCCAGCTTTTCTGCCCTGTTTTTTCCCCATCTTTGTGGTTTTATCTGTCTCTGGTCTTTGATGATGGTGACGTACTGATGGGGTTTTGGTATAGGTGTCCTTCCTGTTTGATAGTTTTCCTTCTGACAGTCAGGATCCTCAGCTGTAGGTCTGTTGGAGATTGCTTGAGGTCCACTCCAGACCCTGTTTGCCTGGGTATCAGCAGCAGAGGTTGCGGAAGACAGAATATTGCTGAACAGCAAGTGTACCTGTCTGATTCTTACTTTGGAAGCTTCCTCTCAGGGGTGTACTCCACCCTGTGAGGTGTGGGGTGTCAGACTGCCCCTGGTGGGGGATGTCTCCCAGTTAGGCTACTCAGGTGTCAGGGACCCGCTTGAGCAGGCAGTCTGTCCCTTCTCAGATCTCAACCTCCGTGTTGGGAGATCCACTGCTCCCTTCAAAGCTGTCAGACAGAGTCATTTGCGTCTGCAGAGGTTCTGCTGCTTTTTTGTTGTTGTTTTTTATCTGTGCCCTGTCCCCAGAGGTGGAGTCTACAGAGACAGGCAGGTTTCCTTGATCTGCTGTGAGCTCCACCCAGTTCGAGCTTCCCAGTGGCTTTGTTTACCTACTTAAGCCTCAACAATGGCGGGCGCCCCTCCCCCAGCCTCGCTGCTGCCGTTTCAGTTAGATTGCAGACTGCTGTGTTAGCAATGAGGAAGGCTCCGTGGGCGTGGGACCCTCCTGGCCAGGTGTGGGATATATTCTCCTGGTGTGCCCGTTTGCTTAAAGCGCAGTATTGGGGTGGGAGTTACCCGATTTTCCAGGTGTTGTGTGTCTCAGTTCCCCTGGCTAGGAAAAGGAATTCCCTTCCCCCTTGCACTTCCCAGGTGAGGCGATGCCTCGCCCTGCTTCAGCTCTCGCTGGTCGGGCTGCAACAGCTGACCATCACCGATTGTCTGGCCCTCCCTAGTGAGATGACCCCAGTACCTCAGTTGAAAATGCAGAAATCACCGGTCTTCTGTGTCGCTCGCACTGGGAGTTGGAGACTGGAGCTGTTCCTATTTGGCCATCTTGCTCCGCCCCCCAGCAAGGTATTTTTAGATGTCATGAAGTGTTATGATGAGCTAGGCACTGTGTTAGGTACTTTAAATTGTCTTTAATCCACACAGCAATCCTAAAAGTTCAATGTTGTTTTCTTACACAGGTGAGGAAACTAAGGATCAAAGCGAACAAAGGATTTGCTCGTGGAAACAGTGCCACTAGCAAAGCCAAGATTCAAACCAAGGCTATTTAACTCCAAGGGCTATAGATGCTGTGAGCAGAGAGTGGAGGAACCTGGGAGATAGCATCTGACAATGAAAGCTGCCAGGCCTGGCTTGCTGAACAGCAGTGGACACAGTCAAGAGTCACAGCATGAACAACAGGGACAGCATTTGAGACTCTTTCCAAGAGGGACACAACATACAGACCATGGGAGATGCAACATTTGACTAATAGGTAGAAACTATGAGGATATTCGTTGATGTTGCTACTTTTATTGTGACCCTGATGCCTGTCCCCTTGGGTTAGCAATACTGCTACAAAACTGCATAATTCTGCAGCTAAATAAGCGCAGTGTAACTTCCCACCCTGCTCCCAAGTTGCTGCAGCTAGAAAGAAGGAAAAGCTTATCTCTGTGTGCACAATTAAATCTCTACAGAGAGCCGTGTTGGTCCTACTCAAAGACATCCGCATTCCCCTCGTTTTATGAAAGAATTATGAAAGTGTTCCTTGCTGAGTTGAGTTATGTCCTGAAATCTTTGAAGAAAACTTAAGTCTCTCTGGACTTGCATAACTCACTTGAAGTCTGTAAAACCAGAAGGAAAGACAAGGTTTCATAAGCTCCAATTCTTTTCTTTTCAAACATCCACAATTTTATGCACATAAGAGCAAGAGTAGCTCTCATTATTACTTGCTTACAATGCAAACATTGATAATGTTTCAAAATGGATTTTTCACAGAAGGAATATATTTTCATACTTTGAAAGTTTCACATTTTCCTATTTAAAAAGTAGCTCTCAATGAAAAATATGTTCTCTGCTTTCTATTTTCTCTTCTTCACCAAACTCAACAAGCTACCAGTTTTTCATCTCTAATACTTCTTCCCACCTTTAGTCACCCCAAAAGGAATAAGACAAGAGCCACGAGGCCTACCATACACCAAAATCAACTCAAAAAATGATTTAGCTTTTATATTTGTGACAACAAAAGTGATTCAGGCTCAGAACACAGAGGTGTTCCTTGAAACATATGCAGAACTGATGTTATCTGCCATGAGGTGATAAAAGCGAGAAGGAAGAAGAAAGGAGATGAGAGAGAAGAAGAAGAGAGGGAAGAAGGGAAGAAAAAGAAGACTTACTAAATGTAGAAGACCTAAATGTAAAAGCAAAAACTATATGATTTTTAGAAGAAAATTGTTACGGTCTTAGGCTCATGAGAAACAAAAAGTTCTTAGAAAACAACAACAAAATCATGATCTACAAAAGAGAACATTTATAAACTGGACTTAATAAAAATTAAAGTATTTTGCATCAACATACTTAAATAAGAAAATGAAAAGCCAAAACAAAGACTAGAAAATATTTGCAAATTATATGTAATAAAGGATTTGTACCTAGTATATAAAGAATCCTTTCAACTCAATATAAAAATACAACCCAACCTTAAAATGAGCAGATTTGAATATATATTTTACAAATGAGATATATGAATGAAAAGTTGCTCAATATTATTAGTCATTAGAGAAGTCATTGTTAAAGCCACAATGAGATGCCACTGTCGATCCACTAGAATGGCTATAATCCAAAAGACTGACAACAGTAAGTGTTGGTGGGGATCTGGAGAAATGAAACCTACATATACTGCTAATGGGAATGTTAAATGAAACAGTTATTTGGGAAAACAGTGTAGCAGTTTCTTTAAAAAGTGAAATGTAATTCATTAATTTCACTTCTAGAAATTTACCCAAGAGAAATAAAAACATATGCCTCTGTAAAAGCGTGTACACAAATATTTATACCTGCATTATTCATAATAACCAAAAAGTAGAAACAATTCAAATTTTCCAGAACTTGTGAATGGATAAACAAAATATGGAATTATATAATCAAATACTATTCACCAATAAAAAGGAACTCATTGGTGCTAAAATATTGGTGAATCTCAAAACCATCATGCTCAAAACCATGAAGTCAGATTTGAAAAACTACAGACTGTATGGTTCCACTTATATAAAATGTAAAGAAACAGTGAATATATAGAAACAGAAAACAGATTAGTGGTTGCCTGGGGCCCAGGGTGGAAATGAGGATTATCTGCAAGTGAGGATGAGAGAACTTTGGGGGATTGCTCTAAAATTGATGGGATTGCTCTAAAAGTGAATTATGGTGATGGTTGCATAGTTCTTTAAATTTACTAAAGAATATGAAATTATATACCTATAAAGAAAGAATTGTACTGTATGTGATTGTACCTCACAAAAAAAGCTGTTCAAAAAAACTTTGTAAAGAAAGAGGCATTAGGTCCCTAAGGGTCAAACAAGATATATCTATGGCTTTAAAAACAGAATGATTTGCTTCCCTGATAAAAAGTACTTTAAGACATCTATCAGATTGGCCAAAAGCTTACAGTCAGACAATACCATATGGCAGTGGGCATTTTAGTCAGGATTTGTTATGTTATACTGCATAACGACTCCAGGATCTCAGTGGTTTGAAACAAGGGTCAGCAAAGTTTTTCATCAAAGGGCTAAATAGTAGGTATTTTCAGCTTTATCGACTACACGGTTTCTGTCTCAACTAATCAATTCTGCCTAGATGATATATAAACAAACAGGTAATGAGCCAGATTTGGCCAATAGGCTATAGTTTGTCAACCCCTGATATAAAACCTCAATAATGTATTTATAGCTCATGCCTAATATTTATTGCAAGTCAACTGGTGACTTTACTCCATGTCATCCTCACTGAGACCCCATTCCATGAAGTCATCATATGGATCATTAAAGTTCACTGAGGCAGAAGCAAAGAAGGAATGTGGTAAATTCCTTACTGCCTCTGAAGGCTGTGCTCACATTTCATTGCCCAAAACAAATCAAATGGCTACACCTAATTTCAAGGAGATTGGAAGAGTACAATTCTATCATGTGCCTAGAAGGTAGAGAGCTAGAAGTAGTAGCAAAATTAAACATACTGTACAAACCAAAATTTCTACTCTTAGATGGGTGCCCTAGAGTAGCTCCCACATAAGTGCACTAAAAAAATGCATACGAGGATGTTCACTGCAGTGTAGTTTATAATATTAGAAAAAATTGAATACAACTTCAATGTCTATCAATAGTGAATGATAAATTATGGCATTTTTTACTAAATGGTATCATACATGGCAGTCCAAATGAATAACGTACAGATCAATAAAAATGAATTACTATATAAGTATAGATATATCTATAGAAACTAATTTTGAGCTTAAGAGGAAATCTGCAAAAGAATACATACACAATGATTTTATTTATGTAAGTTGTTAAAAACACATTTTTTTGTAGAGACATAATATAAAGAAATGGGCACATATTAACTTTAAAACAATGCTAATCCTTGAGGAGACTGAAGGATTGAGGAAACTTCTAATGTATTTTGTAATGTTTCAGATAAAATGTCTGAAGAAGTTATAGCAAAATGTTAATGTGCATTAAATCTGATGGTGGATAATGTGGGTATCTTTTCTCTTTCTCCTATTCTTAGTTGTATGCTTGAAATATTTTTAAATTAAAAAGAAAAATAATTACTGCAACTAGAGTATGATTTTCAGCAGAGCGAAGTGACATTAAATGACACTAATGATCAGACTAAGCTGAGAGCAAGACAATGAGTTGCCCTTACAAGTGTCCAGCTATCAAAAATGAGCCAAGAAAGAGAATGAGCTAATATCACTAACTGAGCAGTCTCAAAGAAAAACTGTCAAGACCCATCTCTCTGATCTAGGGAAAGTTAATAGTGAATGAAATCTTCAAAAAATAAAGTCTATCTTTTCATGCCCTTTAATAATACATTGTGGTCTTTGAAGAGAAAATTGTTAGGACTTTCATGTTATAAAGATTGCTCTGTCTTCCACATTGTAAAAGTGTTCTCGCATAGCAGAAACAAAATGGAAGAAGAGAGACTGGGGGGAAGAATGCAAAGAAAGAATTGGAGAGAGAGAATGAGAGAAATTTTGAATGAAGCAAAGGACGGAGGGCTCATACTGAATTCTGGGAACTGAGCTCCCATCCTCTCCCTGTTACTAAATCTGTCTTGAGTAAGTAACTCCAGTTCTCAATTTCCTCTCATATAACTCCAGTGAGTCTCAATTTCCTCTTCCCTAATAAGAGCACAATGGTTTCCATTAGAGCTCAACATTCTATGAACCTTGAAATATCCACTGAGGGTCATGTTCAGAGAAGAAGTATTGCCCTGGAATTAAAACCCTCGGCATCTGTCTGATCCAGTGAACAACACAGAAGAATAAAAAGTCAGGGTGACAATTCAGCATGAAGGTCAAAGCCACATATCATTCCTCAGGGCAGTCAGTTGTGCTAATGACAGGTAGAGTGGGACGTGTGTGAAGATAACATAGGGAGACTGCTGGGCTTCCTCTTCCACTGATAACAAGCAGGATTCCATCCCATCAGGGTGGCCCAACAGAGAGGTGTGAGAAGAATCAAAGATCTATGCCTACTTCCATCTTTTCAGGATTCCAGAACAACATAAAGAAACCCAGGAGACCCTGGTATACTCAAACCTTTCATTTTCCCCTAAATTTAGTGTAAAAAAGATAAAAATTACAGGATATGGGACAAAGCCTCACCAGAATGGTTTCTAGAACACCAACTATGTGCCAAACACCGTACTAAAAAAAAAAAAGAGCCACAGTTGTTCTTTTCCCATTACCCGTTCCTCCCCATCACCATCCCTGTGGCACCTCAGCCCCTTTCTGCAGAAGGCATAATGACTCCTAGGATTTCTCTCCAGCCTAAGCCTTTTGCCTTTTAACTGGGATTAGGCCACATGAAGTCATTTCCCTATGACTATCCATGTGAAATCATCCATAATTTAAAGCAGCGAAGGCAGCATACAGGACCTGTGAACTAGTGAGGCTCCCTTAGGAAGCAGAATGTCACTGGATTAAAACAAATTTTCTTCAGAATTACAGACAGACATTCTCAGAGGAAAGTTTTCCAAACAATCAGACTATCTCTACTTTACATTTGGTATGATGTCATCACAAACCAGGATATTTCCATTAAAGTGTCAACACTCAGATTTATACAACAGACATAAAAATAAAAGCTAAACACTGAGGCAAAGAACGTTAATGGAAGTTATGTACATGCATTAAGGAGAAAATGCACCTCTGAGTGTTGTTTATGTAAAAGGCTATTTGTGAGTTTGAGCTTGCATTTCCTCTGACATTATTTGAAAGTGTCTATTTTACTGATGTGCTAGAAACATTTCTTACATTTTAATTATGTTGTGAAACATGATGATTCCAATCAACACATTGAGGACAGTTTTAAAGTCTATCAGCAAGAAAGAACCACCATTCATACAGAGTCCAGGCCTTTATTCATACAGATGTGAATATACATTTAGTACCTACTATGTGCTAGTGTCTGTATTAGACACAGCAATTTAGATATTACTCTCTCTCTCTGCTGCATGAACAATAGGTTTCCCCTTTGTGCTCCCACGTTTGCATTAGGACAACAGTTTTTGGGCAGCAGAGAGAATCAATAGGCAGCACAGTGAGGCAAGCAGGGTCCAGGTCATCAAACCCCACATAACTTTGAAAGCTATAAAAAATATGGAATAGTTTTAATCTGAGGAAGTATGGAATCAGATTTGCATTCGTAAAAAAAAAAATCATTCTGGCCAAAGTAAAAAGAACAAGGTACAATCAGGGGCAAGGAGATAGGTTCGGGGCCCCTGTGGTAGTTAAGGGCTTGAGCGTGGAAGAAGTCTTAATATGTACATTAATATAATTTGATAACCAAATGAATTGGAGGTGAAGGATTGAAGGCAAGGATAACTCATTATTTCCTGGCTTTGGCTTCTATACATAGAAATGGTACCATTGGCTGAAAGAAGGAATAGGAAAAAAAAAAAAAAAAAGCAGGTTTGCAAGGAGAAGAAGGTGAGAGATGATGAGTTCAATTTTGAACACATTAAGTCTGAGGTACATGGGAGCAGTCCAGGTGGCTATGTCTGGAAAGCCACAGGAAATGTACCTAAGGCTCAGAAAAGATGTTCAGGGGATAGTGGAGACTTTGGATGCAGATGAGTTACTGCAAAGAAAGTCTATGGTGGAAGAGGTTAATAACAACAAGAATGATGCTAATAGCCAAGATTGAAAGAGTATTTCCCATGTGTCAAACTCTATTCTTTTTTTTTTTTTTTTTTTTTTTTGAGACGGAGTCTCGCTCTGTCGCCCAGGCTGGAGTGCAGTGGCCGGATCTCAGCTCACTGCAAGCTCTGCCTCCCAGGTTTATGCCATTCTCCTGTCTCAGCCTCCCGAGTAGCTGGGACTACAGGCGCCCGCCACCTCGCCCGGCTAGTTGGTTTTTTTTTGTATTTTTTAGTAGAGACGGGGTTTCACCATGTTAGCCAGGATGGTCTCGATCTCCTGACCTCGTGATCCGCCCGTCTCGGCCTCCCAAAGTGCTGGGATTACAGGCTTGAGCCACCGCGCCCGGCCGTGTCAAACTCTATTCTAAGCCCTTTACATATATTAACTCTTCTTTTCCTCACAGAAATCCAATGGGGGTGGGCATTATCACTCTTCCCATTCTGCAGATCATGAAACTAAGGCACAGAGAGTTTAAGCAACTTACCCAATATCACACAGTAGCTACTGGAGCTGAGATGCAAACCAGACAAAATGTCTCCAGTCCATGCTTTCAGTCTCTATACAATACATCCTTCCTAAGACAGCAGGGCCATAGAGGTGGCTGTGAACAGCAATGACATGGGAGGAAGCAAGGATTGCATGAAGAACACTGAGAATGGGAAGCTCAAAAAGGTAACAAGAAAACTAAAGAAAGAAATAGCTTTACAAATCAGGGAGGAGTCAGGAATGTCAAAGACTGAAAATATCATTGGCTGATATCATTTGTTAACACACAGGAAGAGAAAGAAAAGTGTTCTGAAAAGAAACTAAATAATATTTACAAGTGATCCAGTAATAATGTTGCAAACATTTTCATTGAATGATAAAAGGTTTCTGTCCCCATTAACCACATAAACATGAGGAGGTCAGGCAATTAATATGGATCTCAAGGTACAAATATACACTATTTAGAATCAAGCTTCCCTCTGTTCCTCTTGTATACAGTTACCTGCAGTTCTGCCTTGCCTTTTGGTACGTAAAGTCTCCTGAAAACCAAAATGATGTATTCTGCTGCCACATCTTGCCCAAAGGAGGCAGTGAAACTAGTGAGGCCACTTCCCAGCAAGGACTATAAACTCAACTTGGGCAGCACTAACTCTCTACTGCCACTGCCAAGAAAATGAAAAGGGGAGATACGGCAAAGGTAGCTTTGCAACCCATCCTTGAAAGAACCATAATCAGATGAAAACCAAATAAACAAAAATCCTTTAAGCTTTTAGATAGGCTCATTGAGGCTGTCGATGCATCCTAAACCTTGATATGTCATGCGTATTCCAGCAGTCTGCAAATAAGTGAGCATCTCTAAATCTAATCTCCCATCCCAAAAGAAAATTGTAAAGCCTATCCTTTTCTCATTTTCAACTGGAGAAATACACTCAAATATTCTGCTCTGAAAAGCTAGGAATTGAGATCTCATTAGCTCCGTTCTCTGCTTCAATGGCAATATATCCCCCTCTTGTGGACTGTTAGGATATTTCCACCCGAGAGTCCTCTCCAATGTATACCCCCACCCCCGACCCACCCCCGCTTAATCGTTAGGTTACATTTCATAACTGTAAGCATTAATAAAAGATAGGTTACTCCACCATAACCTTCTACTAACTGAAGTACTAGAGTACATACCCTGGCAATTCATATACATCCTTCTGGGAATGAAATCACTGTTAACAAACTGTGACCATGCATCAAATATTTATTGGGCTATTATGAAGACATGGACACAGAGCACTTGAAAAGGCAGAGCTGGTTTCTACAAAAATTTACAACCTAAAAGAGACCAAATAAGCTGCTGAACACTGTGAATCAGTTGTTCTGGTGGGAAACTTGGACTTAGAGGAGGACAGCTGCACAGGTGGACTTCCCCACCTGTGACCAATAGTGCCAAACACCTGGATTCTAGAAGACCATTGACGTGGGTAAAGTATGCTGATGTCCTGTGACTAGGAAAGTAACATTTTACATCTGAGTACTTTCTATGCACCAAAATTCAACATAGGAATTAAATTTCATGAGTGTTTGTAGAGATAACACCATCAGACAGAAATACTGCTGACTTCTTATACTTCGACCTTAAAATGTGACAATGTGTAGGCCTACTTTTCCCTCATTTCAGAAAAGAAGGTGTCATTCCTTCCCAAGATGGACAAATTTACTTTCTCGGGTTCATTCTCCTCTTTTGGCTCCTTTCCCTCCACCTCTGATATTGCTCAGGCCTCTTTTATCCCATACTCTGATACTTAAATGAACCTAATTTATTTCAAATAAAGCTATGACATAATTTACTACCTAACAGAACCTACTTGAAAAATGAAATGACACAAAGCAACTTTTACCCATTCAAACACATGGCTTGTTTTTCGATTCTCTGTCTAGTAGTCATTTTGTCTCCATTTGATGTTTAGAACAAATAAAAATCTGATGTGGTCTCCCTCAGGAAAGGCAAAGGAACAAATGAGTGAGGTATTTACAATCTCTATCTCAAGACTCCAAAATAAAGGATACTGTTGATGAACTAAAACGCATTTCATTTTTAAATACAGTAGAGTGGTGCTTCTCAGTCTGTCATGATCTAATTGTTCAAGAATTCTATCCTAGAGGAACACAAGTGCCAGGGAGCTACATGGTTTATTATCTTTACACACATTCACTTCTCTAGAATGTGGGATTCCCAAAGGGATACATACTATTTCCTGACAGCCCCTAAGCATAAAATTATTATAGAGGGTAAAAGAAATTTTGCTATGGAGATTCAGAGCTGATTAACGTAAGCCATGCCCGTCAGTCACTCTCTGGAAGCCAATTAAGCAAAGTACTCAGATGTAACACTTTAACACCATAAATTAAAGTGGGCAAAAAGTTTAAATTCTATCATAAAATTAACCATTGTAAGTGAAGTAGCTTTGAAAATGTACCTTATAAAAATAAAGTATATTAATGCCTCAATTGCTATGCAAATAAAGGAAAATTTTATTATGAATCAGCCAAAATGACCTCATCAATCTTCTAGCCTTCCATTTGGGGAAAAGAGGATCTTTGCACCAAGAGGTATGCGAAATTAATCTTCTTCAAGGGTATGATTCTGTTGAATCTTGTCAAAAACTTCACAGAGAATCCCTTAAAAGTAAGAATGGATAACTCACCAGATGACATCTTCCTCCTCTGCTAACTCATGAAGTTGACCCAGGGCTGCATCATGGTCAGAGCAGAAGGAAAAGGGTAGATGGCCTGATTTCTTCCTCTCACATTAAATAGTTTGGGCACTTTTTAAATCCTCTATGAGATTTATTTGAGATAAGAGACAGTGCCTCCCCCACACCTCCACACAATAAAGAAAGTGATTGATAATTAGACAAGATAAAGTACTCCTGTAACTCTATGTCTTATGTAAATGCTCTCAATACATGATTTTTGTTTGTTTTTTACTTTTAACTTAATTGTCAAATAATTAGCTACTAAACCGTGGCTTTTACGACACAATCAGGAAAAAGTCACTATGATTAGGGAAGAACAGTACTGTGTTCTGAACCTGAAGTACCCAGAAACAAAGAACCCTGATTAATTGCTTATGCCAGGTGACTCTAACATTACATATTACCTCAACCACTCACACCACGGCATCCTAATCCCGTGCCCCGGGCTCTTCAAGCATCAGCTAATACCACTCTTCTGCCTTTTCCACACTATCCTTGACAAGAAGAGGAAGGTTTCTAAACTTCATGTGCTACAGATAAAACCCTAGTTTTCTTGTTCACTACACCAACTCTCACTACCTTTCTATCTACTATAAAACTTGAACAGATTTATCTCTTAATTCCTGATTTATTGACCACCTCAAGAAGCTCAGCTTCTCACCTTCTTCGCTTCCCCTCCCACCCCGTATGCCTCCATCCTCACTCTTATTAGATAGCTGCCTACTTTCTGGTTTATGAACTCATCCCCCAGCCCAATACCTGAAACAATTTCAATGTGCTCTGTGAAATCCACACTCAATCATCGGCAAAATGCCCTGTATCCTTAATGTCCTCAACTGGACCTGAATCTCCTGACAGGATATAGTTTCCATTTATCTTATCAGACTGTCAACCCACTACCCTCCCTTGTTGCAATTATCTATACACCTGGGTCCTTTCCCTCACTCCCTGAAGAATTGAGTCCCTCATTCCCTGCACTTCCAGCACTCTACTTACCATCATTTTTGGTGACTTAAATATCCAGCTGGATGATCCTTCCAATACAACTGATCTTAACTTCCTCTAATGTTCTTGTCTTCCACCTAACCTAGCCACCTACAACAGTAATTCCTCTATAGACTCAATATCAAGCATTCCACTCTCCCACCACCACCTCTTGTCCTTCCAGCACTTTCCCTCTACTATCCCAATCCCAACTAGGACCTATCAGTTTTTCCCACATCCTATCTATGTATTTACTTCCATTTTTACCTATTTTTAAATCCATAGCTCATCCTCTCTCTTTTGCATAAAACCTCAATTCTCTTATCCTTTTACTTCATGGTTCTAACTTGGCAAAACTGTAATCATGGTTAAATCCAACTTCCCACCTGTTCTGTCCTAGCACCCATGAAGCTGAAGGTAGCTAGTAGCTAGAGAAAAAGGTTTTGCTGTATATTTAAATCATAATAATTAATCTCGAAGAGACTTTTAGTGCCGCCCAGAGAATGAACTGTATTTCTCTACTTATTCTCCTTCTCTTAGAAAATTCTTTTATATCTCTTCTTCCACCTCAAAATTCCATCACCTCATCTTCACTCTCAGTTAATTACTTTCCTGCCTACATCTCTTAGAAAAAAGTAGTTCTAGAAACTACTGCCACCACCTCTATCTACCCAGCTGCAAGTATTGCACCTTCCTCTTTGTTACTACAAGTGATTTTTCCATGGCTTCATCTCGACCCAACTCCTCGATTTGAGCACTGGATCCCATAATCTCTCATCAAATAAATTATATTGCTCCAAAAATTATCCTTACTCTTTCCTAATTTTTAAAAAATCTCTACTAAATCATTCTGTTAAGCACACAACCATCAATTCGCCAAAACTGTTGTCGAGGTCACCTCCAGGTTGCTAAATTAGGTCTCAGTTTTTCACCTACATGACAAAGCTGCAATATTTGACTTAGCTGATCACACCCTCCTCCTCGAAAGACTTTTTTCACTTGTTTTCCAGGACCTCACATTCTTCTAGTTTTTCTTCTATCCATGGGTCATTCTTCAGGTTTTGGGGGCAGTGTTTTGTTTTGTTTTGTTGTTTCATTTCATTTTTTGTGAACCCTCCTCCCCTTTATGACAACTTCACAGTGGAGAGTCCCAGGGTTCATTCTTGGGATCTCCTCTATCTTCACTCATTTCTTTGGTGATCTATCAATCTACAAGCTGACAACTCCCAGATTTATATTTTTAGCATTGACTTCTCCCATAAATTCCAGTCTCAAATATCTAACAACATTCATCATGTTTCTGCTTTAGTAACACTATAACGAACGACTCACAAGTTCAGTGGCTTATGATTTTTAAAAATACTTATTTTTTTTTTCTCAGTTGTCTTCAGGTTTGCCCAGGCCTCTGTAACTCAGGCTACAGGTTTAGTTCAGGTTTGCTTCACCTCTGTCTCATTCTGGTTCCAATAGCTCTTCAAGGGCATGCTTTTCTCATGGCAGAGAGTAAAATCTTCAAAGGGACTGCCACATTTTTGCCATAGTATCTATGTCCCAGCTAAGTGTGCACATTATCACTTCCATTCACATTTAATTGGCCAATGCAAGTAATGTGGCCAAGCCCAGAACCAATGAGGTAGAGAAACATACTGCACCCAATGGAAGCCATGACAAGGATGGGGATGGGGAAAGAAAGAGCTGTGAACAAATACTATAGTCTACAACACTAGCTCCCCTATTCAATGTCTTCACTTAGATGGTCAATGAAAATCTCAAAACGTCCTGAACAAAACTGGTTTTACCCCCAAACCTGCTTATCCTGCAATCTTCCTCATATCTGCAATGCGCAGCTCCATCATTCCAGCTGTTCCAAAAGCCTTTAAGTCATCATTGACTTTCTTTCTGTCATGCACCCATCCAATCCTATTGGCTCTGCCTTCAAAATAAATTTAGAATCTAACCCCTTTTTTATCACCTCTGTAGTTACCACCATGATTCAAGTCATCATCATTTATTGTCGAGAGTATAATCACAGTGTCCCAACCAACCTCCATGTTTACACCCTCAACCCCCTATGGTCTATTCTCAATATGATAACTAGAATAATCCTTTAAAAGTTAGATTAGAACATGTCTCTCCTTTGCTCAGTCTACCACTGATTCCCTTCACCACTCTGACCTCATCTCCTACTATACTCCCCCTCATTCTATTCCCACCACACTTGTCTACTGCTAATCCTTGAACACAGCGGGTAGGCACATTTTTTCCTAGTGCCTTTGCATCTGCTTTTATCTCTGCCTAGAATATCCTTCCCCAGATATCTATATGGCTCTCTCCTTTGACTCTTTTGGGACATTTATTCAAGTGTCACCCTCTCAGTGAAGCCTCTCTGAACACCCTAATTGCATAGTGCAATGATAAGTGCTATGATGAAGTAAGCAAAGTAAGCATGAACTAAGTGGGAACCCTAAAGGGCACCCAGTTTTGACTACGAGTCAATATACTAAGTCCCTGATTAATAGGGAGGTGCCAATGAAGAGCAGTGGATCATTATGCCTTGTGTAACTCTGAAATGCATTGCCAAGAGATACGTGGTTGCTATCCTGATTCTGGAGATGTGTACTCTGACCCATTGATGTTGAACTAAGCCATGCGATTTTCTTTGGCCAGTGGGTTGTGTAAGGGGACATTATGCAAGCAGAGGCTTTATATGTGCTGTAGTGGTTTGGTTTAAACACTTGTGCTTTTATCATATTCCTTGAAAAGAGCATACCTGGGATTGTCTCGGGCCCCTAAATGAGAATCATGTAGATCAAAGCAGAACCAATCCATAGACAGCACCCAAGCCCAGGCAAGCCCAACAGAGCCCAGCAAGTAATATCTAACCTACAACTCCATTAGAAAAAAAAAAAAAAATGCTTACTGCTGAAAGCCACTAGACTTTGAGGGCGTTTGCTATGCAGCATTATCACAGCAAAATCCTAAAAGTATTTTTATATATAGCATCAATAACATCTAGAAAGATTTCTGCAACCATTTCTCCATTAGTTTTTTTTTTTTTACCATATCCCATATAGGCTTTCATCTTTTCTCTATTACCCAGCTACCACCCTCACTCTTTCTTCTTCAGTGATAATTTCTTGAAGCAATAGTCTATACACATTCATCTCCTCTTTCTCATTTATTCACCCACTTTAACCCCTCCAACATGTTTGAGGCTGGAGAATAGGGTCTGGAGGCAGGGAACCTAAGGCCAATTCAATTCAGACTGCTCGTGGGCGGCTACTTCATTTACATAGGGTGTGCACCAAGTAACCAACGGGAAACCTCTAGAGGGTATTTAAACCCCCAAAAACTGTAACAAGGCTTTTGAACCCCTTGCTGAGACCCACTCCCATCCTATGGACCTTACTTGTGTTTTCAATAAATCTCTACTATTGTTGCTTCATACGTTCTTTGCTTTGTTTGTGCATTTTGTCCAATTCTTTGTTCAAGATGCCAAGAACCCAGATACCCTCCAGCAGTAACATGTTTACACCTTGATACAGAGCCATTTTTTCAAATGTCACTCGTTTCTGTACCAAAGGGTAAACAAGGGCAGATAAGACACAAAGCTGGGCCAGTAGCAGTCATGACAACTGAGTCCTTCAATAGTGACAAGTAAGAGGTGGTTGTGTCAGGGTGGAAAGCATAAAGCAAGCTGAGAAGCACTTTTGCTCTGTATGTTGAAGTTTGTTTCCTACCCTTCCCTTTCAATTTTATATTAAAATAATTCATTTTATAAATGAGAAACTAACCCGTTTTCTAAACTAGTTTGGTAATGTTATGTATTGTCACTGAAATTCTCTGGAGCCTGGTATTTTCATTTATCAATTTATAAAGTTAAGTTACTACTTTTCAAGCAGAAACGCCCAAGACATTTTCAAACTTCATGTAACCAAAGACTGCGTACTCCATCCAGTTCTGGGCAGGGCGAGGTTTAGCAGTCTAAAAATGCTCAGCAATTAATTGCTTATCTTTTCAAGCCCCCTTGCACATCTCCCACCACACATGCACACTGGCCATTCAGGACCACTGAGCTAGACGTTCTCCCACATTGCCTTGAATACTTGGTAGGTGTCTTTATTGCCTATAGAATGTGGTCTGAATTCACTAAATGAAATAATGGTTTGTATTTCTAAAGCAAATTATGAAATTATGTCATCTAATGAATATAATCTTTTTTTCCTTTTGTAATCTCCATCAAAGCCCTAAGTGTTAATAAATACTTTTATGTTAATTTACCTTCCCAAGCCTCCAAAATACCAAATATGCAAGGCCTCTCATGCCAAGCCAGCAACTTTGCAGTAGCATATATTAATTTCTTCATATAACCCATAGCATAGAGGCTAAGAAAAAACTTGAAAACTAGTATGAGTTTAGGATTTACATATGTTAGCTATAAATTTTTCCCACCACATAAGCATTTGAAAGAATTTCAATAATTGGATGTTTTTCTTTTCTTCATTATACCCTTATTCTGAAAAAAAAAGTCAGATACTTTTTATTTAATTTGAGGTTTTAGGACACAAATGCATTTCCCTTTTCTATACTAATCTTCAGCTATTTCAATATGAATTCACAGACAGGCACATGCACCCAACTTCTAAATGTCTAAATGTACAGACAGACATCAAGCAGTTTCCAAGGGAACTTTGCTTCAAGGCAATGATCCTATTAAAAAGACCCTTTTGAGAACAAATAACCATTCCCTTCACTATCATTCAGAAGCATTAAATTAGAGCCACTCCTCTTGATATGAAAAGAACAATCCTGTAGTTAACGATCACAAGGTAGCAGAGATTTTTTCCTCTTAAAAGCATAATTATTCTACAGGGTGGCAGTACTGGTATGGACCATTAGCTCTGATAGTGAAAAGCTTCCAATTCCTCTACAATTGAAAAGTTGCTTGAGATGACAAGAGATCTACAAATCATGATTATATTAAAATCAGAGAATTAGGCCATGAGGTTGAAAGGGCCCCCCAGAGAACTGACGTTCAAGTCCTCTGGTTTAGGCAGGGAAAACAGCCAGAAACTAGACTTGTTGAGTAGTCTTTAAGGGGTGCTGCTTGCCTAGTGTTAGCCATTGGAGCATGAGAATGCCTCTTAAAAATAGTTCTTTTTAGTATTTTTCTCATTATACAACAATAAAATTTAGAAAACACAGAAAAGCACACAGAAAAATTAAAATCAACCATACCCCTATCACCCAGAGAGCCACTGTTAACATTTTAGGGCATACTTCTAAACTTATTCTGTGATTTTATATTTACTTTTTAGAGACCCAAGCAAGGTCATAGCCTATGTACTATTTCATAAAGTACTTTTTCACAGAACACTTTATTGTAAACATCTCCTCTATGTTACCACATATTCCAATAAAGATTTTTAATGACTGCAGTGAATTCCAGATTACCATACTGAAATTTATTTAACAAATACTTATTTGGAACACTTAGATTGTTTCTGATTTTTCACTCTTAGAGTTAATAGGGTGCTAGACATCCTCATACATAAATCTTTATGCACCTCTGATAATTTCTACAGGACACATTCCTAGAAGAATTGCTGAGTCATAGAGCACAAGTAAGTTATGAGTGTTTATACAGTTTGCCAAAGCATTGCACAGAAAATTCATAACAATTGAAAGTCTGCTATCAATGTGTGAGAATGAACAGCAGAAATGGTGCTACAATTGCCTGACAGGGTCCACCCGGGACAGTTATATCTGTACATAGCAATGACTAAGAGGGATTCTGCCACCTCCTCAAGGGCCAAACATTAATTCACTGAGAAATATTAGATGTGCACTAAAAAACAAGAAGTAGGGTTTACTAATACTGTTAATTTATATATACTTCTAAGCATCTGTGAATATTCCACAGTGAAATTCTGGCAAGTTCCAGTTTCTCCTGAAGAATGGGAATACCAAGAGAGAGTTAAAGGAGGGGTCTCTATTAGATTTCGTCAGGATACTTCCACCGGGCTTAACAGAGCCTCCTGTTAGGGCTCAGTCTCACTCTTTGCTTATACATCTCTGATGGTATAAAAGGACTCTTAATACAAATAGCTGATTATCAGAGAACATAAATTCAATCAGGTGCAAAGCCCAGAAAGCTATATAAAGGTATAAACCTTCACAGTTTCAAAGCATTAGGGAGTTAGTGGAGCCTATAACAAACTGAAGGATAACTGTCTTGCCTAAAGTAATTCACATTCATTTTTTAAAATCATCCTGGCAGTCAAGCAAAACACATTGCAGGGCAAATGCCACTCATGGACCTCCAGATTGCAACTCCGGTTTGTTTGTTTGTATTACTCCTTGTAGATTATTCTGTCTCTGATTAATGATTGTTCAAATACGTTTTGGGCAACAAACATTCATTGAAGAATGTCGATGGATGTTTGCTCCAATGTGCTCCTTAAAAAGAAGTATTCAGACCAAATCTGTGACACTTATTTTTTAAAATAGAAATGGAGATTTCTTCCTATGTGCACATCCTTCCTGGTTGTCTGTGTTCTGCCTTGTGTAGCAACTGGGACTCTGAAAACCCTGGCAAATGAAAAATCATTATCAGGTTTGTTTTTCTTTTAGTAATAATATTAGTATTTATTAAGTACTTACTGGAGGCAGGTCAACTGGCTTCATCTAAGCTGAAAAGGACTTTCCTCATTATCCATCTCCCCCTAGCAGCTCTGGAGATGTTTCTTTTAACCATTTTACCCACAAAAATATAGGGCCTATCCTTATCGTAAGAATGAAGTAACTCAACTCTAAGAGATGAAGTGAATCACCCAAAGTTAAATGATGCTCTTTACCTTGGGATACTGCCACACACTCCTGTCACTAATTATAGAGTTTAAATTGTTACAAGTCTATACACAGATACAAGAGAGTGTCCTTAGTCCTGAGGTCTCCAGAGCATAGGCAAGGAAGGAAAGGTGGCATAGGAAAGGAAATGTAACTGGAAGCCCTTGTAAAGTTTGACTTTGAGTTGGCGAGGCTAAAGTCCCAGGAGAGTAGAATGCTATTTAAGCCTAATGTTTTAGGAGGGATAAATTTATTGAACTCATGGGCTGAAACAATCTCAAGAGGGTTGTTTATTCAGAGGAGGCATATTAATCCATTAAGCTAATGCTTTAACATAAACATCCAGGCTTATTACATTAGCTTTGGTGACCCAAGTGATTCGACCTATTTAAATAAAATAACCTTTGGTGTGAGCAATATTTTTTTGTTAGAAAAAAAAGTCAAACTCCATCGTGTGTGTGTGTGTGTTCCATCTGTTAAGTCAAATTTCTACACTGGGCTTTTAGATTACTCTGAAAAATCACAAACTCTTCCATACTTTGAAACATGCATCAGATCTAAAAAAGAAATTGCAACCAAAGGCCTGTACTCACCTAGATCAAATGAAAGTTTTATGAATGTGTTTAAAAGGAAAATGCTGCATAAAGGGAAAAATACATTGTGACAGCTTGGGGCTCCAAAATAATAATGAAATGATATTATATCTTAATTATAATTAGAAAGGTTTGGCAAGTTCTGAAATGTGAGTAAACCGTTTATGTTTTCAACAAAGTTTGCATCTTAAATGTGTTTAAATATAATTTTCACTAAATCTTAATAAATCATTTATGGCAGATGTTAAGTGTATCAATATAACAGGATCATGCAAAGAAGTTAGAAAATTCCATCCTACTAATAGCATAAGGCAAAACAAATGTGCATGATTAACAGTGACAGTTTGAGAGAATAGCTTTAAGCAATTTAAAGACCTAGCAACCAAAAGGATCAAAAGAAACAAGTTACTTTCATTGGATGAATAGAAGTAACTTTAAAATTGAGATTGTTATAAGATACCACTTAAAATGAGCTACAGGAAAGAAATGAAAGAGGACCTATTTTATTCTCAAAAAGCCTATTCTGTCAAAGTTGTTGGAGAACCAATTATTCTTAGTTCGTCAAATAAATGCCTCACAGCCTGTCTCAAGCTAAAAAATTACATACAAGCATTTAGCATGTATTAGTTTGACCCTGTGAGCTGACCTCATTCATGAGATTTCAACAGAGTTGTTGAAAAATACTTCAACATACTAGCACATCTTAATTGAACATGGCACATATTATAGCAAAGGGTATAATGTGGGAAATTGCACAAAACGAGAGTGAAAAAGGAAATTAATTTAATGCTGTTCTATATCCCTGTGCCATTCTAGAATTTAACAAAGAACACAAACCATATAACCACTAAATTCTGGTTGCATCGATCCAAATCTTCTCCATGTCATCCAATCCAACCACCCATTTGTCTTGTTTTAAATATTTATGAACACAGCTTTTATCTGTAATAACTATCAATCGCTAATTGTTATATTAATAATAGAAAATTAAAATTCAACACTGAAACAGATGGTCTCCCTTCTACTCCACTTCAGTCTTTTTATCTTATTGAAAAACCCCCTGAAAGCCAAAAACTGCTAATCAGTTAGATGGGTTTTATAATATATCTGTTATTACTCAAGATGGGGTGTCAGTGAAAGCTTTTCTTACTGAAAGGCAATTATTTTGATCTGGAAAAAGTTCACAGCATGTTTGACAATCAACGTTCACCTAAACATAAGTATTTTCTCTTTTTTTTCCATTTAGCATTGACTCTTGTACCCTCCAATCTCTTACTCTTCAGTGTTTTATTAATTTTTAATCTGGTGAATGTTTATCTGATACTCAGTGACAATGGAGATGGTGCATTCACATAAACTTGACAAAGCATCTCTTTAGTGTGGCTTGTTTGGGATTTGCATCTATGTGACCTTCTGTCTCCATTCAGTAACCCCTTTCTGGCTTACCATGCCTCCCTCACAAAATGGACCTATGATCCTATTTGGGGCTCCAAATACTTTCTCAATTAAGTCATCCTCATCCACACATTATAAGCTACGTGACTGAATGCCAATAAAAGCCTATCCAACCCTAAAGTATTATATATTACAAGTTTTAAAATTATAACAAAGATATAAACACAAGTTTGATTTTCTTTTCTTTTTCTTTTCTTTTCTTTTTCTTTTTTTTTTTTTTTTTTTTGAGACAGAGCCTCATGCTGTCACCCAGGCTGGAGTGCAATGGAGTGATCTCAGCTCACTGCAACCTCTGCCTCCTGGGTTCAACAGATTCTCCTGCTTCAGTCTCCCAAGTAGCTGGGATTACAGGAGCCCATCACCACGCCTGGCTAACTTTTGTATTTTTTTAGTAGAGACGGGGTTTCACCATGTTGACCAGGCTGGTCTTGAACTCCTGACCTCAGGTGATCTGCCCATCTCAGCCTCCCAAAGTGCTGGATTTACAGGCATCAGCCACCACACCCGGCCACAAGTTTGATTTTTCAAGGCCTACTTTATGTATTTTACAGTACCACTTTGCTTCAATATTAAATTCATATTCTGTGTACATAAAAAAAATTGAACTGGCTTATTATTTTCATCCAAAAGCTAATCAAAACTAAGTTCTTATAAAATAACTGGCAGTAAAGCCCTTCTTATTCAACAGGTAAATTATAAATATTTTAGTCATATTATATTAAGGTAAATAGCAGTAATGTCAATTACTATTGCTTACATACTTAAAATTCATTTATTCTGGATATTTTCTGTAACTACAAACATTAAGAAGTATTTTAATAAGATAAATGTTATTTATATGAACAACGTTTTTGCTTCCTTTCATTAACCAATTGCATTTTTGCATGAAAACATTAAAATTAGGATAGCCAGCTTACCTCAAACATTATTTATTTATTAATAGACCAAGCTATCAGGCAGGAAATAATGCTTTCCTGCTTTTTCAAGTTCTAAATTTTTCAACTGGAAATAATTTAACAAATTAAAAATATTCTTTCTACACCATTCTGTTATTAAAAGTTTAATTGTCTCTACAGCACTCCTATGATACCTTTCTAAGGAAAATCTGCAAATGAGACAAAAGATTTATATAGAGTTTTGCCTCTAAGAACCATGGTTGGCCTTGGCTCTAGTTCTGCAGAACCTCAATCCTGACACTCAGGAAACTGAGCCCCTTCGGACAAGTTTAGCCTGTCCCCGTGCTTTGGGCCAGCTCTGCCTGTAGTGAAGGTGAATTTTAAAGCACCAGACAGGTATCAAATCAACATTACTTCTAGTTTCACTCTGAACAGATGCCTTGATTCTAGCAGAACTCTTGATATCTTTTTCCATGGTAGCTTACGGTAACAAGGACAAAGGGAGATTCTCAATAATAGTTAGAACAGGGCAAAAGAAATCAAAGTCAAAGAGGCAGTGCTGAGCATAATGTGGGAAGGTTAAAGAGAGGCTGTGGCTAGGATGATCAATCATAAATCAAAGCCTGAGGGATAAGACTGAGACTGAATATGGTGCCTCAGATGGGCAAAAAAACCATGGTTTTAAGGATGAAAATCATGACCAGTATAAGGGTGTGTTCTGTGATAGAAGCTGTGTGACATGGCAGAGGTCTCCATGGCTCAGAGGACAACATAAGACTGAACATAGGCATAGGTTCTATTCTGTAGGCAAAAGGAATCGATTTAAAATTATGAACAGGAGCATGACATGACCTGATACACGTTTTAGAAATCTCATTCCAGTGTCAGTGTGATAGATTGGAAAAAAATAAGGTGAAAGGTAGCAAGAACATAAGGAAACAAGAAATGACAAAGGTGTAAATTAGGGCCCTGGAATTGGGGTATGTCTGAAAGATATTAAAGAAATACAATTGATAGAAATTGATAAGCAGTTGGCAGCTGGATCTGGGTAAGGGCAAATTGTGGTGTTTGGGGATCATTCCCAGGTCTGGCTTGGCAAATGTGTGGATGGTAATTCTATTCACCAAGATAGGAAAATTCACAAAGAAGAGCAGATTTTTGAGTAAAGATAATGAAGTCATTTTCAAAGACTCGTTTAAGCCAGCTAAAAGTATCCAGACCAAATCAGAGAGAGAGAGCATTCCTTCAGCTACTCTGGATTGGTATCCCACCCTTGAGGAGTAACTAGAACTTGCTGCCAACATCTCACTGTGGAGTATTCACAGATGCTTAGAAGTATTTAAAAATAGACATCATTAGTGAACTTCATTTAGTTTTTACTTTTTAGTGTAAATCTAATATTTCTTAATTTCTGGCCTTTGAAGAGGTGACAAAATCCTCGTTATTGCTATGTCCAGATATAACTGTCTTAGGTGGACCTTGCCAGATGATTACAGTGTGATTTTCAGCATTCATTCTCATACACTGATGGTGGACTTTCAGTTGCTATTACCTTTCTGTGCAATGCTTCGAAAAAAGTGTCCCAAAAGTCTTAACATACTTATATTCTATGACTCAGCAATTCTTTTAAGAATTTGTCCTGTGGAAATTATCAGAGAGGTTCATGAAGATTTATGTAAGGGGATATCTAGTACACTATTAGTCATAAGAGTAAAAAATCTAAAGGGTAACCAATAGAATTGGTCAGCAAGCAACTGGAAATAAGCTGACCCCTTACTAGTCCGATTTTCTCCAGTTGAATGGGTATATTTAATCTGCAGATTCCACTTTTTCTTTATCTCTTCCATCCTCCCTCAACCCTGATCTTAATCTTATTGTCATGCTACTTCATGTGTATTTCATGTTTGGTTCAGTCCTGCCCTTTCCAAGACTATTCATTCTGCACTCTAAATGTTACCTGCCCTTTTTTTATCTAGTCTTCACAATTCTGGTCTTCTCTAGATAATAGACTGTAAATCTGAAACTTAAGTGCATATAACAATACAGGGAAGGCCAAACCCATTATATGGTCTCAACCCTTCTCCATGATGAGATGTTTATTTTAGCACTAATCTTCTGAACCCATATCCTGCATTTCTTGGGTTCACAAAGAACATGTAACTCTGTGAGTTGCATTCACACATCGCAATGCAGTTTCTCAGAAGGCTTCTTTCCAGTTTTTATCTGAGGATATTTCCTTTTTCACCATAGCCCTCAATGAGCTCCCAAATATCACTTTGCAGAATCCACAACAGTGTTAGCGAACTGTTCCAAGAAGGGAAGGGTGGAACTCTGTGTTGCCAGCTCACGAGGGTTGTATGAAGCTGTGAAGTTTGTGGTAGTTTGTTAACTAGCATAGGAAACTGGGGACACAATTTGGCCAAGTTCCCCCAGCGTGTGAGTGCAGAGATGGGGCCATGTCTTCCCTGTTCAGCTCAATTCTGTTGCCAGCAGTGCTTCTGTTTGGAGAAGACCTCCCCATTGCCTTGGGTCAGGGTTGAGAAGATGCAGGGAGGCTGGCCAGGGGCTGCTGGGAGGCTGGCCAGGGGCTGCTGCAGTTGCCCCAGAGAAAGGAGGTAGCCAGACGTTCTAGTCCTTGTCCCAGCCATGGCTTGGCTAAGCTGGTGCTTCTCCAAGTGGCCAAGGGGGAGGAGGAGAAACTTTCTTCTGGGCTAAGTCTGCGAGCTCCTGGAGAGAGTGGGCTGGTTTCACGTAGAGGGACACAGTCCTGGGAGTGGGTCCGGTGCTGAGATTTATGGGGGTCATTTCACCTCCCAGAGCCTCGACTTTTCTTATCTGTAAAATGGGGATTAAAAGCACATTTCCCTACAGGATCACGTGAGAAGGCGGGTGGGGACGCCCTTTGGAAACGAAGGGTTGACCTGTGTGACCCGGCTCTGCCGATGCTCCGGCCCACGCGTGTGACCGCCGGCTGCTGCAGCTTTTTCTCTGCACACGCCGGTTCTTCTGAGCCTTCATGTCTCAGCTGAGAGCCCTCTTCCTCAGAGAGCCCCCTGTGACTGCTCTGTCAAGGTTGCTTTCCTGGAGGCACCTACTGTCCTTGTGGGACTCACAATGGTGTGGATTCTGTGTGACATTTGCGTGTTCCTCTGTCTGTCCCCTGCACTGAGTTACAAGCTCTGCAAGGCCAAGGCTGGGTGTGGCTTTCCTCATCAACACTCTGGGACAGTCCTTAGCATGAAGGAGACATTCAGTGAGCACCTGTGGTAAAAAACAAAAAAACTAAAAAACAAAAAACAAAAGAACACCTGCTGGCCGGGCATGGTGGCTCACGCCTGTAATCCTAATTCCAGCATTTTGGGAGGCTGAGGTGAGCAGATCACTTGAGGTCAGCAGATCAAGACCATCCTGGCTAACATGGGTAAAAATACAGAAAAATTTAGCCAGGTGTGGTGGCATGTGCCTGTAATTCCAGCTACTCAGGGGGCTGAGGCAGAAGAATCATTTGAACCCGGGAGGCAGAGGTTGCAGTGAGCCGAGATCACACCTCTGCACTCCAGCCTGTGTGACAAGGCGAGACTCCGTCACCTGCTGCGTGGTGGGACTCCCCCATTCAGCCTGCACAAAAGTCTCACCAGGTTCTGACCCCCTGAGGCCAGGGACTGGGAGAGCTGGAGGCTCTCCAGCCAAGGGGAGCCCTGAGTCCTGGAGCTGCCCGGGCCTGGGCACCCCGGAACCCAACTTCCCTCCCCCTTCCTGCTCTAACTCACAGCCATTTGGTGTTTTTCCACGAGAGGCGGGAATCAAAGTCTTCGAGGTTTTGAAGCTACAGAGCTGATCATTTTCAACTAATTAAAACACAATTTGCAAATAGGCTGGCAGAAGAATCCTGTCTCTGCCAGGGTTTGCAACCTGGGTCCCACTCATCTGGAAAAGAGTGCCCAGGGCTGGAGGGAGGCCAGGTCCCCTCCCTGGGCCTCAGGGTCCTCAGCTCTCCACCAGTCCCATGGGTCCTGGCTTCTGAGTACCCCAGGGGAGCCAGTGCTCGGCCTCTGTGTGGCCACACTGTGTTCACTGCAGGGGCCCTGTTATCACCCTTAACCCCGGCTGTCTCCTCCACTCAGCGGTCAGAGTGGCCTGTTGGGGTACACAGCAGGCCCTGCCACATGGCCTCCGCACTCTCCAGCTGCTCCCCAAATCTTCACTGTGGTCTTTGGGGGCCTCAGGGCCTGAGCTCTGGCTCCTGGCCTCGTCACCCTCCCCAGGGCCTCCCCACACCACTGATTCCACCCCAGGACTCACTGGTCCCCAGGCGGGCAGAGCACCACCCTAGGGTCTTTGCACCTGCTGTGCCCCCCAAACTGTGGGGAAACTTCTTGGTGATGTGTGAACTCATCTCACAGAGTTACACTTATGCTTCGTGGGAGCAGTCCATTAACACTGTCTTTGACGAACCTGAGAAGGGCTTCTTTGGATGGCATTGAGGCCTACGCTGAGAAAGAAAATATCATCAGTTCAAAACGTGAAAGAAGCTTTCTGAGAAACTTCTTTGTGATCTGTGAATTCATCTCACAGAGTGACAACTTAGACCTCAGGAAGCAGTTTGCTAACACTCTTTTCATGGAATCTGCAAAGTGATATTTGGGAGCCCATTGGGGCCCATGGTGAAAAAGGAAATATCCTCAGATAATCACTAGAGAGAAGCTTTCTGAGAGACTGCTTTCTGATGTGTGACTTCATCACACAGAGTTCCACCCTTCCCTTCTTGGAACAGTTTGCTAACACTGTTGTCATGGATTCTGCCAAGTGATATTTGGGAGCTCATTGAGGGCTATGGTGAAAAAGGAAATATCCTCAGATCAAAACTGGAAAGAAGCCTTCTGAGAAACTGCATTGTGATGTGTGAATGCAACTCACAGAGTTACACGTTTCTCTTCAGTGATCAGTTTGCTAACACAGTTTTCTGGAAATCTGCAATGGGATACTTCTTACCACAATGAAGCTTTCGGTGACAAAGGAAATATCCTCAGATGAAAACTAGAAAGAAGCTTTCTTAGAAACTTCTTGGTGATGTGTGAATTCATCTCACAGAGTTACACTTATGTTTTGTGGAGCAGTCCATTAACACTGTCTTTGAATAACCTGAAAAGGGCTTCTTTGGATTGCATGGAGGCCTACGCTGAGAAAGGAAATATCATCAGTTCAAAATGTGAAAGAAGCTTTCTGAGAAACTTCTTTGTGATCTGTGAATTCATCTCAGAGTTACAACTTAGACCTCAGGAAGCAGTTTGAAAACACTCTTTTCGTGGAATCTGCAAAGTTATATGTGGGAGCCCATTGGAGCCCATGGTGAAGAAGGAAATATCCTCAGATAATAACTAGAGAGAAGCTTTCTGAGAGATTGCTTTCTGATGTGTGACTTCATCACACAGAGTTCCACCCTTCCTTCTTGGAGCAGTTTGCTAACCCTGTTGATGGTTTGCTAACACTGCAAAGAGTTGAATAAGTTCTAACTCTTATTTTCGGTGGTATCTTATGTACTTGCAGTACAGATCAGAATCTGACTGAACGACTGCTAGCCTGCCTGGTACTGCAGTCGTTGAGGGAAGATGACATTGCTGTCAGCACCATGCATAATGGAGTCTTAACTCTTATTAGAACTTCTCAGCCTAAGTTCTAACTCAGGGGATAGGCAGGCCTTCTCTCTAGTTATACTTTCCTTGTGAAATGAAGCTAGAAGAGAAATGTAGAGAAAAAAGAATAAAAAGAAATGAACAAAGCCTCCAAGAAATATGGTATTATGTGAAAAGACCAAATCTACGTCTGATTGGTGTGCCTGAAAGTGACAGGGAAAATGGAACCAACTGGGAAAACACTCTGCAGGATATCATCCAGAACTTCCCCAACCTAGTAAGGCAGGCCAACATTCAAATTCAGGAAATACAGAGAATGCCACAAAGATACTCCTTGAGAAGAGCAACTCCAAGACACGTAATTGTCAGATTCACCAAAGTTGAAATGAAGGAAAAAATGTTAAGGGCAGCCAGAGAGAAAGGTCTGGTTACCCACAAAGGGAAACCCATCAGACTAACAGCAGATCTCTCAGCAGAAACTGTACAAGCTGGAAGAGTGTGGGGGCCAATATTCAACATTCTTAAAGAATTTTCAACCCAGAATTTCATATCCAGCCAAACTAAGTTTCATAAGTGAAGGAGAAATAAAATCCTTTACAGACAAGCAAATGCTTAGAGATTTTGTCACCACCAGGCCTGCCCCTACAAGAGATCCTGAAGGAAGCCCTAAACATGGAAAGGAACAACCGGTACCAGCCATTGCAAAAACATGCCAAAATGTAAAGTCCATCGATGCTAGGAAGAAACTGCATCAACTAATGAGCAAAATAACCAGCTAATATCATAATGACAGGATCAAGTTCACACATGACAATATTAACCTTAAATGTAAATGGACTAAATGGTCCAATCAAAAGACACAGACTGGTAAATTGGATAAAGAGTCAAGACCTATCAGTTTGCTGTATTCAGGAGACCCATCTCACAACCAGAGACACACATAGGCTCAAAATAAAGGGACGGAGGAAGATCTACCAAGCAAATGGAAAACAAAAAAAAAAAGCAGGGGTTGCAATCCTAGTCTCTGACAAAACAGACTTTAAACCATCAAAGATCAAAAGAGACAAAGAAGGACATTACATAATGGTAAAGGGATCAATTCAACAGGAAGAGCTAACTATCCTAAATATATATGCACCCAATACAGGAGCACCCAGATTCATAAAGCAAGTCCTTAGAGACTTACAAAGAGACTTAGACTCCCATACAATAATAATGGGAGACTTTAACACCCCACTGTCAGCATTAGACAGATCAACAAGACAGAAAGTTAACAAGGATATCCAGGAATTGAACTCAACTCTGCACCAAGCAGACCTAATAGACATCTACAGAACTCTCCACCCCAAATCAACAGAATATACATTCTTCTCAGCACATCGCACTTACTCCAAAATTGACCACATAGTTGGAAGTAAAGCTCTCCTCAGCAAATGTACAAGAACAGGAATTATAACAAACTGTCTCTCAGACCACAGTGCAATCAAAATAGAACTCAGGACTAAGAAACTCAATCAAAACTGCTCAACTACATGGAAACTGAACAACCTGCTCCTGAAAGACTACTGGGGACATGAGGAAATGAAGGCAGAAATAAAGATGTTCTTTGAAACCAATGAAAACAAAGATACAACATACCAGAATCTCTGGGACACATTTAAAGCAGTGTGTAGAGGGAAATTTATAGCACTAAATGCCCACAAGAGAAAGCTGGAAAGATCTAAAATTGACACCCTAACATCACAATTAAAAGAACTAGAGAAGCAAGAGCAAACACATTCAAAAGCTAGCAGAAGGCAAGAAATAACTAAGATCAGAGCAGAACTGAAGGAGATAGAGACACAAAAAACCCTCCAAAAAAAAAAAAATCAATGAATCCAGGAGCTAGTTTTTTGAAAAGATCAACAAAATTGATAGACTGCTAGCAAGACTAATCAAGAGAGAAGAATCAAATAGATGCAATAAAAAACGATAAAGGGGATTTCACCACCCACCCCACAGAAATACAAACTACCATCAGAGAATACTATAAACACATCTATGCAAATAAACTAGAAAACCTAGAAGAAATGGATAATTTCCTGGACACTTACACCCTCCCAAGACTAAACCAGGAAGAAGTTGAATCCCTGAATAGACCAACAACAGGCTCCGAAATTGAGGCAATTAATAGCCTACCAACCAAAAAAAAGTCCAGTACCAGACAGATTCACAGCCAAATTCTACCGGAGGTACAAGGAGGAGCTGGTACCATTCCTTCTGAAACTATTCCAATCAATAGAAAAAGAGGGAATCCTCCCTAACTCATGTTATGAGGCCAACATCATCCTGATACCAAAGCCTGGCAGAGACACAACAAAAAAAGAATTTTAGACCAATATCCCTGATGAACATCAATGTAAAAATCCTCAATAAAATATTGGCTGTAATCCCAGCACTTTGGGAGGCCGAGACGGGCGGATCATGAGGTCAGGAGATCGAGACCATCCTGGCTAACACAGTGAAACCCCCTCTCTACTAAAAATACAAAAACTAGCCGGGCGAGGTGGCGGGCGCCTGTAGTCCCAGCTACTCGGGAGGCTGAGGCAGGAGAATGGCGTAAACCCGGGAGGCGGAGCTTGCAGTGAGCTGAGATCCGGCCACTGCACTCCAGTCCGGGCGACAGAGCGAGACTCCGCCTCAAAAAAAAAAAAAAATATTGGCAAACCAAATCCAGCAGCACATCAAAAAGTTTATCCACCATGATCAACTGGGCTTCATCCCTGGGATGCAAGGCTGGTTCCACATACACAAATCAATAAACGTAATCCAGCATATAAACAGTACCAAAGACAAAAACTGCATGATAATCTCAATAGATGCAGAAAAGGCCTTTGACAAAATTCAACAGCGCTTCATGCTAAAAACTCTCAAACTAGGTATTGATGGAACGTATCTCAAAATAATAAGAGCTATTTATGACAAACCCACAGCCAATATCATACTGAATGAGCAAAAACTGGAAGCACTCCCTTTGAAAACTGGCACAAGACAGGGATGCCCTCTTTTGCCACTTCTATTCAACATAGTATTGGAAGTTCTGGCTAGAGCAATCAGGCAAGAGAAAGAAATAAAGGGTATTCAGTTAGAAAAAGAAGTAGTCAAATTGTCCCTGTTTGCAGATGACATGATTGTATATTTAGAAAACCCCATTGTCTCAGCCCAAAATCTCCTTAAGCTGATAAGAAACTTCAGCAAAGTCTCAGGATACAAAATTAATGTGCAAAAATCACAAGCATTCTTATACACTGGTAACAGACAGACAGAGCCAAATCATGAATCAACTCCCATTCACAATAGCTTCAAAGAGAATAAAATACCTAGGAATCCAACATACAAGGGATGTAAAGGACCTCTTCAAGGAGAACTACAAACCACTGCTCAGTGAAATCAAAGAGGACACAAACAAATGGAAGAACATACCATGCTCATGGATAGGAAGAATCAATCTTGTGAAAATGGTCATACTGCCCAAGGTAATTTATAGATTCAATGCCATCCCCATTAACCTACCAATGACTTTCTTCACAGAATTGGAAAAACTGCTTTAAAGTTCATATGGAACCAAAAAAGACCCCACATTGCCAAGACAATCCTATGCCAAAAGAACAAAGCTGGAGGCATCATGCTACCTAACTTCAAACTATACTACGAGGCTACAGTAACCAAAACAGCATGGTAGTGGTACCAAAACAGAGATATAGACCAATGGAACAGAACAGAGCCCTCAGAAATAATACCACACATCTACAGCCATCTGATCTTGGACAAACCTGACAAAAACAAGAAATGGGGAAAGGATTCCCTATTTAATAAACGGTGTTGGGAAAACTGTCTAGCCATATGCAGAAAACTGAAACTGTACCCCTTCCTTACACCTTCTACAAAAATTAACTCAAAATGGATTAAAGACTTAAACGTCAGACCTAAAACCATAAAAACCCTAGAAGAAAACCTAGGCAATACTATTCAGGACACAGGCATGGACAAAGACTTCATGACTAAAACACAGATCACAAAGAAGTTTCTCAGAAAGCTTCTTTCACGTTTTGAACTGATGATATTTCCTTTCTTAGCGTAGGCCTCAATGGGATCCAAGGAAGCCCTTCTCAGGTTCGTCAAAGACAGTGTTAATGGACTGCTCCATGAAACATAAGTGTAACTCTGTGAGATGAATTCACACATCACCAAGAAGTTTCTAAGAAAGCTTCTTTCTAGTTTTCATCTGAGGATATTTCCTTTGTCACAGTAAGCTTCATTGCGGTAAGAAGTATCCCATTGCAGATTTCCAGAAAACTGTGTTAGCAAACTGATCACTGAAACTGATCACTGAAGAGAAACGTGTAACTCTGTGAGTTGCATTCACACATCGCAATGCAGTTTCTCAGAAGACTTCTTTCCAGTTTTGATCTGAGGCTATTTCCTTTTTCACCATAGCCCTCAATGAGCCCCCAAATATCACTTTGCAGCTATTTAACTTATTGCATATTTTAAATCCAAATTTATTTTATTTGAAACTCTTATTTCAAAACGTGAAAGAAGCTTTCTGAGAAACTTCTTTGTGATATTTGGGATATTTGTGATATTTGGGAGCCCATGGGGCCCATGGTGAAAAAGGAAATATCCTCAGATAATAACTAGAGAGAAGCTTTCTGAGAGATTGCTTTCTGATGTGTGACTTCATCACACAGAGTTCCACGCTTCCCTTCTAACCAGACCGGATCAAACCAGACAAGACCGGATCAAACCAGACCAGACCAGACCAAACCGGATCAAACCAGACAAGACCAGATCAAACCAGACCAAACCAGACCAGACCAGATCATACCAGACCAGACCAGATCAAACCAGACCAGACCGGATCAAACTGATCAAACCAGACCAGACCGGATCAAACCAGACCAGACCAGACAAAACCGGATCAAACCAGACAAGACCAGACCCGACCGGATCAAACCAGACCAGACCAGACCAGACCGGATCAAACCAGAACGACCAGACCAGACCAGACAAAACCGGATCAAACCAGACAAGACCAGACCAGACCGGATCAAACCAGACCAGACCGGGTCAAACCAGAATGACCAGACCAGACCAGACAAAAGCGGATCAAACCAGACAAGACCAGACCAGATTGGATCAAACCAGACCAGACCAGACCAGACCGGATCAAACCAGACCAGACCAGACCAAACAAGACGAGAACGGATCAAACCAGACCAGACAAAACCAGACCAGACGGGATCAAACCAGACAAGATGAGACCAGACGGGATCAAACCAGACCAGACCAGACCAAACCGGATCAAACCAGACAAGACCGGGTCTAACCGGATCAAACCAGACCAGACCGGATCAAACCGGATCAAACCCTACCAAACCGGATCAAACCAGACCAGACCAGACCAGACCGGATCAAACCGGATCAAACCAGACCAGACCGGATCAAACCGGATCAAACCAGACCAGACTGGATCAAACCAGACCAGACCAGACCAGACCGGATCAAACCGGATCAAACCAGACCAGACCAGATCAGATCAAACCAGATCAGACCAGAC